>NC_090447.1:1282008461-1284673461 GCF_031143425.1 Pleurodeles waltl | reverse complement strand
GTTTTACCAGTTTAATTCCCCTTCACACTTTAAACCCTATACAATTTATTTCCCTTTCTGTAATAACTCTCTCAAACACTAAGTTTTTTTCAGTCAAATTGGGAATAAACGTATTGTGAAATTCTGTCATGCCCAAAAATGTCATAAACTCTTCCTTATTCTGTGGAGTATTTGGATTACAAATATTATTGACCAGGTCAGGCTTTGGTTTTATTCCTGAAGCACTCACCGCATGGCCTAAGTATTCAGTCTCCCGTACATCAAATTTATATTTTTGAGTCTTCAAAGTCAAGCCAGCATTACGCAGTCTTGATAAACACCTTTCTTAGCCGATTATCATGTTCTTTATGATGCATCCCAACAATCAACACATCATCCTGATACATTTTGACTTCATCAATTCCCTTTAGAACATGCACCATTACTTTCTGGAACACCTATGCCCCTGAAATGAGACTAAATGGCATTCTCATGAATGTGAAGGCACCAAAGGGTGTGGCAAATGCAGTTATCTCTTGGGAATGTGGGTGCAACGTTAGGTGATGGTAGACAAAAGTTAGAGAGAGCTCAACATTTCACATATATTTGGAAGTGGATAATTGTCTATGTTCACTGCTTTGTTGAGTTCCCTCAAGTCCACACATAGCCCGGCCTCTCCATTGGCTTTTTGTGCCATAACAACAGGAGACAACCAATCTGTTGCCTCCACCTCTTGTATAATACCACTATAAATCAGTCTATCTAATTCTGCTCTCATACTTTCTTTTACCAGTAATGGTACACTCCTGACTTTAGCTACGTTTGGTGGTACACTCAACTTCAATCTTATATGACAGTAGTAGTTTCTTAAGCAACCCAACTTGTTAACAAATACTTCTGGAATCTCCTTCACCCACTTCTCACCCTTGTTTGTTACAGAGTTGATCCCAAGTCTATTTCTAACACAGACCGAGGGATTCTCATTGGGATCCAGATATACATACAAATCGTGTTGATGAAATCAACTAATAAGGGAATCACCTTCTATGGAAATATACAGTTTCCCTGGTATGATTCTGTCACTGAATTCTATCACTCCCCAGAAGTAATCCAATAACTCAATGGGCTCACCCACATAATCTTTCTGTTTGATATCTGGTTTAAAGAGCTTCACTTTCCCACGTACATTTTGTTCATAAAAGACCTTTGGAATTAGAGTTGTCCCCAGAATCAAACAGCATTTTCACTGGCTTTTCATCGACCACAACTACCTCTAGTGGACCATACCCCTTCACTTGAATAATGTTAATTTCCTCCATGTCTCCTACATCAGCTTCATCAACATCTACTTCCCGCACCTTTTTTTAATCTTTTGCAGACCTACAGCACTTGTTGAAATGTCCTTTGCATCCACAAATTTTACACACAATCTTCCAACCAGGACATGCCTTATTATTAGAAAAATGCCAGGTGTTGCCACACCTGAAAGACTTCCCTTGCACAGGCTTCAAACTGGGGTTGGCCACTGAAGGCACCTTATTGGATGTTTACCCTGTAGTATTTTTATGGTATTTCCTTCTCCCTTCTCATTGTTATCAACTCTTTTATCTTTCTGCAGAACATCAGCACGTGCCCTTGAATGTTCAAATGACTTGGCAGTAGTGAGAACATCCTGAAGAGAGGGGTTGTTTTTTTGCCACATACTTTCCCAGGCTTTTCTCAATGCACATCCCAATATCAGTTGATCTCTCAACCTCACTTCAAGAGACACACCAAAATTGCAAGTAGAAGCAGGTTTACACAGATGTGTGACATATTGTTCCACAGTCTCTCCAGGACACTGCATTCACCTCCCAAAATGGTACCTTTCAAGAACAATACTCAACTTGGGTAGATAAGTCAGATCTAACTTTTTGAGACATATTTCATACTCATTCGGATTTGCAGCATCTTGATCCTGAAGTTCAGGAAGATGTTCAAAATCTTCCTATCCTTCCGAGCCAAGACAATGCATTAACAGTGAAGTTTACCTCTCCGCACTGAGTGAAATTCCACAAACCCGGGCATAGTGATTGAACACCTATTTCCATTTTAACCACGGAATGGGCAGGACCCCTGGAGAAGTCAGGACAAATTGAGGTGCAGGAACATTCTGCATTGTCTTATTATTGTACTTCTTAAAATAAGGGTAATAGTGGATGTAAACCTCAAGCTAAATTACGGAAAAACTATGTAATTAACTAGTGCCAGATAATACTGTCAGTAAGACATTAATAATATCACCATTGGCAACACTTCGAGTTTTTCCTGTTGAGTGTAACGTTATTGCTGAAATTAATCAGGCATTCAGTGTTGCCAGTAAAAGTACTAGTGTCACTATTGACAATGCAAAGAGCTTGTTCTGGTGAGAGCAGCTGTCAGTAGCGCACTAATAATACCACAGTTGGCAATGCTTTGTCTTCTCTTCGTCTGATCTGCCTATGTTGAACAGGCGTCTGGCGTTGCCAGGGAGGGTTACACTGATGTCACAAAGATTGACAATAACTGAACAATCTGATGGCGCACACTGTGCGTATTCAGCGTTGCCAGGGTTACACAGCATCGCAAAGGTCACCAGAAGTATGATGATTAAATGACGCACTTCACTCGTGCTACGTCGTGAAGATCACCGAACAGCGGTGTGACGAGCTGGAACCTGTTCGCCCGTACTCGGACTTCACTTGTGCTGACACTGCCACTGGTGGACCCAGGCAGCCCAGTTTACCGTCCCGTGATTGACTGGACGCTTTCAAGCGGCGGGATGTCAGGAATTTAAAATCACCGCTACTGGAGTTTATGGTGTCCGGGGTTTGTGAGGAAGGAGTTAGAGGCGATCGAGGACCAGTGAAATACCATCAAAACGAGGAGACGGACGGAAACCATACAGACGTCGGGAGCGGAAGACGGAGCCAAAGGACTACACAGAGGCAGGTGGAGCACTCGTATCCTGGAGGTGACAGCTGGAGACGAGCATCAGACACCCTGAAGCCCAGAGACCGGGAGGATGAGCTGCTGCATCCCGCCACGCTTCCGGAGAAGCGTGGCAGTACAGGTGCTTGGGATCACGAGCCTGAACCTGAGTAAAAGCGGAGAGAGAGAGAGAGAGAGAGTCGAAGAAGGGCACAAACACAGCCCAAAGGGGAGAGGGAGTGAAAGGAAGGGAAGGGGAGGGCTGGAAAACACTTACCACTAACACCGTAGAGTACAACAAGAGTCTAAATCACCGAAGTCATCGCGCACAGGATAACGAGCACTATAGGGGGGGGAGAGAACAAAACCATAGAAAGAAAGGATGTTAAACATAAAAAAAACACTGGAATGACTAGTATCAGGAATAGAAAGTGAGGATAAAAGGAAAAGAAACGCAATACTTACCATACGACAGAAGTACCTAGTCCACTTACCACTTCTGTTCTCTTCTTTCTGCATGTACCTCCCGGGGGATCCCTACGGAAGTGGAACAGAAAAGAGGAGAGTGAAGACCTGACTACAGACAACCCCATACCACCTTCTACCCAGCAATTAATGACCATAAACACGTGCCTGCACTTGCTTCATCCATAATATTCCAATAAAACTTCTTTGTTTTCACACTTGGAACTCTGTCGGAGTGATTCATTCCCTACCATCCGGTCACAAGTGGTGTCAGAAGTGGGATTTGAAGGAAACCGTCACCATGGAGGAGAAAATGACAATGGCCGATGTTATCGCCCAGTTGGCTGAGGGGCAACGGCATCTCCAATTGATATGGGAGCAACAAATGAAAGAAGCCAAAGAAGAAAGAGAGGCGTTGCAGACCGCACTTAAAAGCCAGGCAACAATTATGGCCAATAATCAGCTGGTACATGAAACCGCATTAGGCAAGCTCACTGATACCATTGCTCATACTAAAGTACATCCTACGGTGCCCTGTAGTGTGTTACAAAAGTATCAGGAGCAGTAAGATCCGGACTCTTTTTTCACAAACTTTGAAAGAGTGGCCAGCACCGCTAACTGGCCTGAGGACAAAAGGGGTCAGTACATCGCCCCCCTGCTCACTGGACAATTACAAACCACATACCAAGCCATTAATCCAAGTGGTACCTTGCCATGCAAGGACATTAAAAAGACTATTCTAGAACGAGTGGGCTTAGATACTGAAAGTTATCGTACCAAGTTTAGACAGACGAAATGGCAGCATCAGGAGAACCCCGCACTTTATATTACCGAGTTCAACATGCTGCCGGGAGGTGGTTACAACCCACGGAAAACACAAAAGAAGATATGTTTAATGTCATAGTATTAGAACAGTATATGGATGCTTTACCACCCACCACCAGGAATTGGGTAAGACAACATCCCGGGCTAACGAACGGAACTGCAGTAGATCTTGCCTGTGCCTATCATAGAGGTTCAGACTTCCGTGCTACCGCTAGTCGGGTTCCCCCCCCTCCTATGCGACCGACCATATCGAGAAATAATCTCCAGCGACCTGTATTGACACATGGTACAGATAGATCATCCGCAACAGGCCCAGGGCTACCCGGAAATGCGGGTCTTGGACCCCAATGCTACAGTTGTTCGGAGTGGGGACATATTGCCCGTAATTGTCCGCATAACAAGGAAACCGAAGAACCCATGGAGATAGGACTGACTAAGGGAAGGGTGTTCTGGTCTAGAGGAGACAAACCCAAATATATCCTTCCCATTGTCACCAATAATGTGAAAAGAACAGCCCTCATTGACTCCGGTTGTAGTCAAAGCGTGATAAGAGGAAATCTAGTATTGCCAGGACAAATAGAAAAAGGGCAACAAGTCCTAATCATATGTGTACATGGAGATCAGTGGTACTATCCCTTAGCTACAATAAAATTGCAATGGAGAGACCGGTCCGAGAACCTCAGAGTCGGGGTACTCTCCAAACTTGAGGAGGACATAATCCTTGGTACCGACTATGTGGATTTTTCCTCATTATTGGAGCGAACAGGGCAAGAACACATGCTGATGTCTTGGTGGGCAGAAGCACCCGAAGGAGACATGACAGAGGGACCAGGAAGGATACGAGTTACCCTCAGTAAAAGACAAAACAGAGAGCAACGACACTCATATTTGCAAAACCTCCCGTCCGATGAAGGTTCTACTCTGTCTGGGAGAATTTGTACGATTACAGGAGATTTCCGGCAGAATCAAAATGAGGATCCCTCCTTAAAACACGCATGGCAGCAGGCGCAGTCTGGGGCAATACAAGGGGTAGGTCCCAGATTCATAATTCGTAACCAACTACTGTATCGCAATCCCACACCCACCCGGGGAAATGACCCTCAGTTAGTGGTACCCAAAAGTCATCGTCAGCAAGTGTTACAACTAGCACATGGGGATAACGGGGAAGGACACTTGGGAAGGGAGAAAACTGAAGAGGCAGTACTTAGAGGGTTTTATTGGCCGGGGGTTTATGGTGAAATACGTAGACATTGTGCGGAATATCCCAAATGCCAATTATACAACCCTTCTTCCCAAATCCCTGCTCCACTCCAACCCCTTCCGATTATTGATATCCCCTTTACCCGAGTTGGGATGGATCTCATTGGCCCCCTCACGCCCTCCACTCGGGGTAGACAATACGTCCTTGTGTTGGTAGATTATGCTACACGGTATCCGGAGGCCATAGCTCTTCCCAGTATACACACTAAAACTATTGCCCAAGTAATGATTGAGTTTTTTTCGAGGGTGGGTTTCCCGAAAGAAATATTGACAGACCAAGGGACCCCATTTATGTCCCGACTGATGGCGGAAGTATGCCACTTATTAGGGGTCAAGCAAATTCGTACCTCAGTCTACCATCCGCAAACCGATGGACTGGTCAAAAGATACAAAAAACTATTAAATCCCTCCTCAGAAAAAGTATATCAGATGCGGGCAAAGATTGGGAGAAAAAGTTACCGTTAGTCTTATATGCCATCCGTACACATGTACAGGCGTCCCTAGGTCACAGCCCATTCGAATTACTGTTCGGCCGCCAACCTCGTACATTGTTGGATATGTTAGCCGAACAATGGGAGGATACGGAGGAAGAAGTAAAAGATTTGTTAACCTATACCCGGGAGTTAAGAGAGAATTTACATACGGTATGGGAAGAAGCTCATACTGCTTTACGGGAGGCCCATGATAAACAGAAAAGACTATATGATACCCGAAGCACAGTACGAACCTTGACAGTAGGAGATAAAGCACTGGTGTTACTCCCTAGTAGAGATAATAAGTTGTTGGCACGATGGCAAGGGCCATTTGAAGTGACAGCGCAGATTAACCCCACCACTTACAAATTGGCCATACCCCAAGGAAGTGGCAGGGAACAGATTTATCACATTAACCTGCTTAAAAAATGGTTAGATCCTACAGAGGACCATAACATTCGGTACATCAATACTGATGTTAATGAAGACATTCCATACCCCACACTAACCACGCCTGAACTCCCTAACCAGTCCTTACCCTGGATCAATCCCGAACTTACTGGGTCTTATCACAACCAACTAACTCACCTAGTACGACACAATCATGATGTCTTCTCCAAATATCCAGGGAGAACCCCCCTAGTCCAGCATCCCATCCGCCTTAAAACAAATACGGTTCACCGCCAGAGACCATACCGCATCCCTGAAGCCAAACAGACGATTATCGAAAAAGAAGTCCAAGCCATGTTAACAGCAGAAATTATAGAACCGTCAACCAGTCCGTGGTGTTCGCCTGTCGTTTTGGTACCTAAGCCAGACAGCAGTACCAGGTTTTGCGTAGACTATAGGGGGGTCAATAATGTAACCTATTTTGATGCATATCCTATGCCGAGAATTGATCAACTCATTGAGAGACTGGGTCAGGCCAAATACTTATCCACCCTAGATCTTACGAAGGGGTACTGGCAGATACCCTTAAGAAAAGAAGATAAAGAGAAAACCGCGTTTGCTACCCCTTCGGGATTGTATCACTTTACTGTCCTCCCTTTTGGGCTCCACGGAGCTCCTGCCACCTTCCAAAGACTCATGGATGAAATCTTACGACCCTTTAGACAGTATGCCGCAGCCTATCTGGATGACATTGTTATCTAAGCAATACCTGGGAAGAACACATGAACCATCTCAATGCCATTTTACAGGCTTTACGAAACGCACAGTTAACTGCCAATCCTGAGAAATGCCGACTAGGTCAAACGAGCATCAGATATCTGGGCTACGTTGTAGGGGGTGGTAAGATCTTTCCCCAAGTCGAAAAGGTAGAAGCTATATCCAATATGACGTTCCCCAAAAAGAAGAAAGATGTTAGGGCTTTTCTGGGATTGGTGGGTTACTATAGACGTTTCATTCCTCACTTCTCCACAGTAGCAGAACCCCTTTCGGAATTGTTAAAGAAATCCTATCCCAACACCCTGGGGTCCCCTTCAGTGACTGCGCTGCGAAGCCATAACCGTCTTAAAACTGCTCTTATTTCTGAACCTGTATTATGTTGTCCTGATTTCAAAAAGCCCTTTGTGTTACTCACTGATGCCTCCGACGTGGGCCTTTGGGCTGTATTGTCACAACCCCAAGAGGATGGGACAACCCACCCCATTCTCTACATCAGCCGGAAATTACTGCCACGTGAAACACATTATCCGATTATTGAGAAAGAATGCCTGGCAATAAAGTGGGCTGTGGAATCTCTCCGATACTATCTATCTGGCAGGACCTTTACCCTCATCACTGATCATGCTCCTCTTACATGGCTCGCCCATAATAAGGACACTAACTCCCGCGTTCTCCGGTGGTTTCTTTCCCTACAGCCTTTCTCATTTCAGATTCAACATCTGCCCGGAAAACAAATGGTGACTGCTGATTTTCTCTCCCGCTATCCGATCTCTGAGCGGCTTGACAGGCCACTCTCTAGGGGGAGTGTATGTGATGGGCTGGAACCTGTTCGCCCGTACTCGGACTTCACTTGTGCTGACACTGCCACTGGTGGACCCAGGCAGCCCAGTTTAAAGTCCCGTGATTGGCTGGATGCATTCAAGCTGCGGGATGTCAGGAAGTTAAAATCGCCGCTACCGGAGTTTACGGCGTCCGGGGTTTGTGAGGAAGGAGTTAGAGGCGATCGAGGACCAGTGAAATACCATCAAAACGAGGAGACGGACGGAAACCATACAGACGTCGGGAGCGGAAGACGGAGCCAAAGGACTACACAGAGGCAGGTGGAGCACTCGTATCCTGGAGGTGACGGCTGGAGACGAGCATCAGACACCCTGAAGCCCAGAGACCGGGAGGACGAGCTGCTGCATCCCGCCACGCTTCCGGAGAAGCGTGGCAGTACAGGTGCGTGGGATCACGAGTCTGAACCTGAGTAAAAGCGGGGAGAGAGAGAGAGAGAGAGTCGAAGAAGGGCACAAACACAGCACAAAGGGGAGAGGGAGTGAAAGGAAGGGAGGGGGAGGGCTGGAAAACACTTACCACTAACACCGTAGAGTACAACAAGAGTCTAAATCACTGAAGTCATCTCGCACAGGATAACGAGCACTATGGGGGGGGGGAGAGAACAAAACCATAGAAAGAAAGGATGTTAAACATAAATAAAACACTGGAATGTCTAGTATCAGGAATAGAAAGTGAGGATAAAAGGAAAAGAAACGCAATACTTACCATACGACAGAAGTACCTAGTCCACTTACCACTTCTGTTCTCTTCTTTCTGCATGTACCTCCCGGGGGATCCCTACGGAAGTGGAACAGAAAAGAGGAGAGTGAAGACCTGACTACAGACAACCCCATACCACCTTCTACCCAGCAATTAATGACCATAAACACGTACCTGCACTTGCTTCATCCATATTATTCCAATAAAACTTCTTTGTTTTCACACTTGGAACTCTGTCGGAGTGATTCATTCCCTACCATCCGGTCACAAGCGGTGTACTAAACAGGCTTCACGAGCCAACGAGGTAAGATCTTGAACAAACAGAGACCACATGCTTGTGTGAACGTTGGGCAAAGACAAACCAGTATATGTGCAAGACAGGCGCAGCATGCAGTAGACCTTTAAAGCAAATCATCACAGTTTTTAAGTCTACTCACACACACAAAGTCTTCAGGAAAGTTGTAAATGTTGGTGGCGGAACAGCAGAATGCATACACAGTGACATTGGCAGCAGCGATGTTGGCAGCTAATCAGTGACGTTAGCAGCAGTAATGTTGGCAGCTATTCGGCAGACATCGATGTTGACAGATGATCACTTCCTCACCTGTTTCTGCATACACACGTAAAGGTGTTTCCTTATGATTGGTTGCTCTCAGACTTTGAAGCATACATGTGAAATTGACCATCTGGCATTTCAGTTGGTTGAACTTCCTTGGGTGTTAAGGTATCCAAAATCCAACGTCCACAGTCAATAGAAGGTCGACACTCGTCACCAAGTGTAAGATATACATAAACATCCAGAATATGTTGTGGCTGCACACAGGTTTATTAAAGCGAGCATAAACAGAGACCTCATCCACCAACAGTACTAGCAACTGTCTTCATTAGATTCACTCTACACATTCCATCTTAGCAACTAAGCCACATTCCAGAACACTACATCACCACTTAGATACAAGACATCACAGCCGTTCTCCCTGATCATGACATTATTTGCATATAGGTATAAGCAGCGCACATCAAGAATGCAGACACTAGATTTCAGTAAATTTAATAGTTGTAGTTGCACTTATCTTTGCTTTTAGGAGAGTAATGCAGCAGGTACGTGTTTTACTAAAGAGGTCAGACAGATTATTATCTCAAGGTCAGGCAGTAAGTTACCACGTTGCTTCTTCATAATACTTGAATAAAGCTTGTTTTGTTTAATTTAATCATCCTGTACGTTGTCCTGAGATTTTTACGGGTAATAGGAAATGCTTTTTATTTTTCAGCCTAAGAATGGGGCAATGAGGGCCGTCAGGAATGTTGCAGCAGAGCTGATCAACTTTTCTATCACAGTGTGCTGAATGGCATCAATAGCTTATAGGGTCACTACAGAATAATTCTGCTTCAAAACATGACAGAGGATCCAGTTCTCCACATGACATTCACCAAGCACCACAGAGTTGAAGCTGGTGTCTGCATTTTGCTGAATAAAAAGGTGCATCACTGCCTCCTTTATCTCGTACTCTATGCATATCTGGCCTACTTGGATATATGACTATGGCCAATGAAATTAAGTGGCTGCTGCATTTTCCACATAATTGTGAATTTGCCTTATTTGCCACATAACTGATCATCTGCTGCACAATATTCAGAATTTGACAACAGAAGAATTGAGATATATATCTAGCTCAAATAGATCAAAAGTTGTGACTTGTTTCAGAGCATTGGAAGGGTCTTTGCATCATCTGACTGATCATGCTTGAGTTGTTTATTGCTGTATGTGGATGTTAAATTGGTACTAATGAGGTGACATCTTTGCCCAGTATTACCATGAGTAAAAATGCCAAAATAATTAATTGATACTAAAATGTGCAGCATTACAACATACAATCCAGAGAGCCCAGATTTTTAGAACAAAAAACTAGGACGGCCATCCTATTTGCTGTCACCCATGATTACATATATATTCACTTTAAAAAAACAAAAGTTACAGGGATGTTATAGTTAGGTTCTGAAATTACTTGTGCAAACCCAGAGAAATTTGCAGTTATAGTTAGTTATTTCAACTAACTATAACTCGTGGCCTGAGGTAAATATAACTTGACCCCCTGCCATGCACAGTTTTTTCTTCAATAATTTGACTTCTAATGTTTCATTGGTATTTTTCTTGGCATTATAAAAGTTGTCATGACTGCTGTAATATCTGGAGTGATTAGGAGTGCCCCCGCTGTCTCAGCCAGTTACCCACTTCCTGCAGGAGCCGGTATTGATGTCACAGAAAGGGAGCTGCTAAAGATGCAGCTCCCTCTCTGTGACAGCAATTGTTTCCTCTGTTATCCCGCCTGCATGCCTGCAGGCAGAGAAATAGAGAGGACACCTCAGCTTGCAGCAAGTGAGAGCTGTTGCCCTGGGGAGGTGGCAGTCCCCGGGGCTGTAGATGGGGGCAGCCCCCCCTTAATTTAAGTAAATAGCCCTGGGGGATGTGTGGGCCCCCACGTTTATTTAATCATTTTCCCTGGGGAGGTGGCGGTCCCTGGGGCTAAAAAAAAAAACAAGAACAGTGCCCAGTGTGTCCCCTCCTTTCTCAGTGCATCCAGGAGTGGCACACCCCAAGGTCAAAGAAAAGGGCAGAGATCGCCCTTTAAAAAAAAAAAATCTCCAGAAAATCTGTGGATTCGGATTTATGGATTTTCCTGGCATTTGAGAAAAAATGCTTTTGATCCTTGGTGGGGTCATAAGGGACCCTTAAACCAAGGATAGGGGTTGAGGGTGACCCTACCCTGGCCCCTTTTCTGTATTTTTACACTTTTCTGAGTCCCAAGATGGCTGCCAGCACTTCCTTCTTGAGTGTTGGCAGCCAAGCAGATATCAGCAGAGGGACAGTTGGATTCGCAGAGGATCCGCTTCCCTAGATAGCTATATTTTAAACTCTACTATCTCCAAACCAAAACTAATGAAGGGATTTACACCGAATTACAAAAAGCATACTTTCCGGACCAAGAACTAGCTTTCTTCCGAATTTGGTGTACTTCCGTTCAGCAGTTTGGAAAAAGTGTAACTATGACCGCCAGTAGGTTTTTTATATATATATTACATCAAACGGTCCACTCAAGGCGCGCTCATTTCGTAGGTGCCCACATCAGAGAAGGACCATTTCCCTGTATTTTACATCCACACAAGTTTGACACAAAGTCAAGAACGTGGCACTCACAGGATTCTTTGAATTACTCCTTTAATCTGCAACTGATTATCCCAACACTAACGCGTTTCAACCAACAAGGTCTTGATCACAGTAAATGAGTGATCCATTCATGACTATATATACTCTCTACCCCTTTATGCCTTTATGTGGCATTATGGGATTTGTAGCACTCTACAATAAATACCAAACAAACTTGTGATTTCAAACATCAAAAACAGAAAACCCATAAATGCCATTAAAACAAATATTCACATATTAACAGAAATCTTTTGTCACTTATAGTCATCACAAATAATTATATCAAATGATATTAATTTCTACTGATCAATACATACATCCTTTTTCTCTTTGCATTTTGCATTTGTTACTTTTGCCTGCACCAATCTTCTATTTTATCTATGTTATGTTATTATTTTGGAATCCATTATCAAATGTAGTGGCCTAGTGCCCACTGTTTTTTTTAATGAATCAACATATTCTGTATTGTCAGCATGGTACACCTATGCTTTCTAACCTGGTGCAATCAATTCCATATTTATGTCATTATAACTAGCTCATCATACTTCATATTTATAAATGACAGTACAATTCCGCATCTCCATTTACCCCATAAGGGATCTTCACTTTTAATCTGAATATATACCTTGACTCTAGACGCCTCATTTTTTTAACTCTCTTCCCTCGTCTCTCTTGTTTTTTTTACTGTTGCAATTCCAAAATACCTTATATGTAACCAATTCGATTTTTCATGATTTTTCAGATGTTTAGTCATGGCAAAATTACTATCATCATTTTGTATGTCCCTAATATGTTCAAGAATTTGCTTCTTTAAAGGACAGACGGTTCTCCCTTCATACCTCTAACCACAGAGACATTCTATAACATACACTACAAATGTAGTTTCGCATGTGATCCTATCTGTAATTGGGATTTCTTTACCCCGAAAATCTGTAATCTTCTTCTTATTACAGCCAATCTTGCATGCTTTACATTTGTGGAAGCAGAAAAAGCCTTTATTTCCATCTACTAGCCAGTTAGATACTGCTGGTAATTCAAAGTGACGTTTGACTAACATATCCTTTAGCCATGGTACCTTCTTATATGTTACAAACGGTCGAGTTCCGATTTGTGCTCCAATGTCTCCATCCTTTTTAATCACATGCCAATGTCTATTTAAGATATTCAATATTTGTTGATTTTCTTTACTATAACCCAATATGTCTTTTTTTCTCAATTTCCTACTCACTCTTGCATTCATTCCTATTAACCAGTGTATGTGCTCGTGTTTTCAGTCTTGCTTTTTTCTCACCTTGTTTCACATCTCTCACTTTGTATCCTCTTTTTAGAAATCTCTGCTCAGTATCTCTGAATTTCATATCCATATCTTTTTCATTTGAACAATTTCTCTTAATTCAAATGAATTCTCCATGTGGAATACTTTTTATAAGCGATTTTGGGTGAAAGCTTGAGCCATGTGAAATACTGTTGGTCGCCGTGGGTTTTCGATGTAATGTTGTCTGTAATATGTTGTTTTCTATATATACCATCACACATAAAAACTCTATAGAGATTTTACTTGTTTTGTACATAAACTGAAGTCCAACATCATTCGTATTTAATTTCATAAAGTACTCCTTAAACAGCTTCTCTGTACCATTCCAAATTAAAAATAGATCATCTATATACCGTAGCCACATTACTACTACAGTAGATCCTGTCCCCAGGCTATGGTGATCAACATATAGTCAGACTGCCATGCCACACTTTCTAGTAGTCTGAGAAAGTCTCCTGAGTCCTGTATGTATGAGTTCAAACCCTTCACCATAGGCGCCAAGAAGTAATCCACATATTGTGACACCCCTTCATATAATCATCCACAGCTCGAGATAATTAGTCTACCCGGAGGTTTCTTCAGAGTCTTGTGAATCTTTGGTGAAGAATATAGGGTCGGCATGATCGGATTCTCATTCATCATAAATCAAATCATCTGTATACCATTTTTCCAATCTTAAATTTAAATCCAGCACTAACTAATTTATGGGATTTTTGTTTCGCTTGCAGTAATTAGATTCTATGTTTAATTGATTGTACGCTTCAGCAACATAGTCATCCCTTCCCCAAATCACTATATTTCCTTCTTTGTCTGCCGGTTTGATTACTATGGTTTGATTTTCCCTCAAGTTCTTAAGTGCATCTCGTTTAATTTTCGTCAAGTTTTCTTTGTTTCCATTCATTTGAAACTGTATTCTTTCCAAATCATTAACAACCAAATCATGGAATACAACAATTTTATTACCCGGTGTCAGTGATGAACAAAATTTCAATTTAGGTTTAAACTTGGTGTATTCGTTTTGTTCTGTACCTATTCCTAAAGTAGATAGTATTTGTGTTTCCGTCATTTGATCATCTTCGAACTCATGAATCAAATCATACACCGATTTCGTTTGTTCTATTGTCAATTTCAAATCATACATCACCTGAACCTCTTTTGATACTCTGAGATCCTATTTTCGAAAAATATTTGGCAAATTTCAATTTTTGTACAAATGTGTATATATCAATTCTAGTTTATACAAAATCCTGATGTTTCTCTGGGCAGAAGCTAAGGTCTTTCTGCAAAACACTCTCTTCCACCTTGGTTAATTGATAGTTCGAAAAGTTCACATCAGATTATCTATCTTTTCCGGGTCTGTATTGATGTTTATTGTTTCTTTCGTATTGTTTCTGCGTAACATGTAGTCCTTTCCTTTTTCTGCCCCCCTTCTCGTTTTCCTATTCCTTTTGTTCTTTCCCAACCTCAGCCTCTGCCTCTCCCTCTGCTCCTTGGTGTTGCTTGGTCCAAATATACTAGCTTCATTTAATCTAAAAAGTAGTTGTTCTTACATTGGTACTTGTTCCTTCACTGAGATCGGTCTCTGAACCACTGGCTTCTATGGTTTGAATTCGTTCAAAATCAATTTTTCCAGTATGAAATTGTTGTTTCAAAATATCATATCGTTTAGCAAAGGTTAGGATACGTCCTGTCTCATGATCTTGTGCATCTCTCACAAATTTACTCTTTTTTCATTCTTCCACTTGATTCTCATATTTGTCCAAAATCGTATTCATTACTTTCTTACATTTTTCTTTCTCACATCTCTCTCTCTCTCTCTCTCTATATATATATATATATATATATATTTATATATATATACATAACCACCCAATATATATATATAAAACCACCAAATCCTGTGGAGTCCTGCAGCCAACCCCCTAACCACCCAACCCCATAACCCCATGCTGCGCACACCCTTTGGACATGCACAGCGGGAGTTGGCCGCAGGGCCTGTCTCTCTGGGTGTGAGAATAGATGTGTGTGGGTGTGACGAATCTTCCTGAAATTTTCCCAAAAAAGTGTGCAGGTAATTCTTGTTGCACATGGAAAGTTTCAAGGTGATCTATCAAGCGGGGGCAAAGAAAGGGGGAATGAAAAAAGTTGTTTTTCCCATGTTAATTCCCATAGGACCTTTAAACACGACTACAGCCCAAACCACTGGATGGAATTACACCAAATTTGGCAGAAAACTAGTTTTTGGTATGCAGCTTGTGCGTTCGCTTATTTGGTGTAAATCCTTTCCGCAGTTTTTGAGATATTAAAGGGGAAATAAATTTGTATATCTAGAGCTGTGGATCCATCACAATGTTTTTGCGATTATCACAACAAGTTTGCGAATACATGTGGCAACAGGAATGCTGTGACTGGGTGCCCGCAATCTAACCAGACAGTTGCAGCTGCCATTTTGAGTAATGGGACATGGTCCCCAGGACTGAAAAATAAAATGAAAAGTGACAGAAGGGGTCAGGGTGACGGTACCCTGATCTCAGGGATGTGATATAGGGGTGTTTGAGGGTCAAATTATGGATTTAAAATATGGTGTAGGGTTGGCTGCCTTTGGGAGGATTGGCCACAGGGCCTGGCCACAGGTCAGGCCCTGTGGCCAACCCCTCAGTGAGCACAGCCAAATGCCACTTGCACCGTAGGGTTGGTATGTGAGGTGCTGGCTGCAGGGCTGGCCACAGGCCAGGACCTGAAGCTAACCCCCCACTGTCCATGGCCAGAGGCCATGTGGGTGGCAGTTGGATTAACATATGATAATTAAATATTACTTTACATTAAAAAAAGCCCTAGGAATTCCCTGAAAAAAAAAAACATTTCAGGGATGTTATAGTTAGGAATTAGAATTAAAAAAACCTAAGAAATTCACTGAAGAAACCAAAGATTACAGGAACGTTATAGTTAGGTTCAGATTTTACACACAAAATCATAGATATTCAGCAGTTATAGTTATCTCAAGTAACTATAATGGTGCTCTTAGGTAACTACAACTCCCGCCCTTGCCATGCACTGCTAACTACCCCACATATTACATCATTCATGACATCTTCTATGACATCACTGATAATATCAAGATGTCATGAGTGATGTATTATGTGAGTTCATAAACACACACACACATATATATATATATATGAGAGAGAGAGCTATCAACTGCTTTAATTGACGGTTTTTTCAAAGGTTCCTGAATGGAAATGGTACTTGGACTCTTCAAGGGCCACCGCCCTCGAGTCAACAAATTCCACACCTTCTTTACAGGTGCAGCACTCCAACAGGTTGTTGCTACGTGTATTTATTGAAATACAAAGTATACAAGACTTTCCCATATAGTTTGTATTTCAAAAAATTCATGGAGCATCAACCCATTGGAGCACCAGAGACTTTATTTGTAAGGAAGGTGTGGAATATATATATATATATATAAATAAATAGAGAGAGAGAGAGCGAGAGAGAGGGATAAGTTTATTTATTAAACATTTACCATTTCAGCTGCTTGCAATTTGTTTGACTTTTCCCAGTATCTCTCAGCTCTTCAAAGGTACCAGCCTCAAAGGATTCCCCACCAATGTCTGGTAAAATAGTCAATTAGACTCATGCAGCACAAAACGTAATTTGCATAATGTATATGTAGCACTTCCCACTGATATTTCTCTGATTTCTCACCATTCCCGCTATTGGAATAGCATGGTACTGAGATTGAATGTATACGATTATTCTGATGTCAGTTGTGGAACTTTGGTCAAAAAATAATGCAGCATAGTGTTTTTCAATCACAGCACGTGCAGAGATCATCATGGTGCTTGTCACAAATCAGAATGCACTACAGTGGCATTCTGAGTCACAAACGTTTTTGAGACATTCAGTGACAACATAGCAAACTTCTTGAAAATTAGTGTCCAAAATGGAGGTAGTTGCAATCACCCTTCCCTGTGAATTGCATGGGAATTGTTTAATGGCTGGTGACTGTTCCTGTAGTCTCAAGCCATTGGAAGGTTACATAATATAGCAATAGTCTGGACATATTCACAAAGGTGAAACAGTTTGTGAGGGCAAGATTTCACTGTGCAAATGGCAGCTTTAAACTTCAAAAGAAGAGAAGAGCGACCATTCTTCACTACCTGCCCTTTCTGCAATATTCCTTTTAATTGTTGGCATTGCTGCTCTTCCCCCTGCTATGCATGCACTTTGCACTCTTCAATACGTGGTAGGAAGAACAATAATAGCAAATCGCAACTCAGCACTAGTTGAAATAACGAATGACTTGTGAGGGACCTCAAGGTCCCCCTGAGTGGTGGCAGCAGGCTTGGTGACAGCATAGAGAGACATTGCTGCAGCTTTTAATACCATGGCATTGTAGTATTGGAGTCAACTGCAGCTTTGCACCAAAAGATGTTGGGGCTGTGGGTCCTACCCATTTTCAAAAGTCGCCCTGGAATGGAATATACTCTATGAAGTACTTAAATTGTACGAGGTAGAGATGAGATGATATTGCTAAGGAGCTTGAGGTCATTTTGGCCTCAGTCCATTCCTTTTTTTTCTGCTTCCCCAGGTCTTGTTCTCATCAGGCTCGGAGCTCTTTCACAGGGTCAGGCATATTTAGTACCAGGAATCCATAAATCCTAGATATACCTTCTCTGCCTAGCTGCTTCTTAGTCAGTTTTTGGATCTGGGCGGGGTAAAACTTAGGGTTGGTTTTAACTATGTCCCTGTTTGATTTGAGTGTGTGGTGCAAAAAACAAAAGACTTGGCCTCAATGAAGGAAGAATTCGGATGTCTTTTGCTCAAATACTTTTATGTGACTAGTTTCATGCACATCTCCAAGTTTTCATACTCCTTTTAAATTGTAGGGTCTTAATTCATGTAGATGCAACACCTGGGACATCCATGTACCATGCTAGAGGGGGATTTTGCAAGTAAGCATGTCTTCCCATTGAATCCATTTCAGCGCATTGTGCCAGCAGTCTGAGGGCACTCTGGTGAACAGAGGTAGGTAGTGAATGTGGAACCACATTGCCAACCGAAGGCCCTGCAGTCCATGTTTATCCAGAAGACCTATTTTTAATCTATTAGTTGTTTGGCTTCTATTTTGGAACATCGAGTAAATATTAAGGATCAAAATGGCACCCATTAATACAGTCAGATGTCTACTATCCCTAGCCCCGATCTTACGGTGGCTATACACATCTTTGGAACACCTCTTCGGTAGTCCTTCTGCTCATAAATACTTACTTGGTGATGGTTGCACTCCTACAAAGAGACTATATTGAGAAATTATTTTGAACAGTGCGCATCTTAAAATGTCCAGATCATTTAATTTGCGGTGTAGCAATGGGGTCATATTCAGATCCCAGCAACGTTGCTCTCAGTTACCATTCATAATGGAGCTGGATAGCAACATTTTCAAAATGCGTTTCCATTAAGTCTCAAATACAATAACCTCCCTGGGTTCTCTTCAGAAAACCATGTCATTACTATGAAGGTTCCTCCCCCACCGAGAAAACACATTGATGCCTCTCATTCTAATAAAAGATCTCTGAACTGCTCCTTTAAATTCTTAAACCCCAACCACTCTTTCACTGCATGTTCAGTGCTCCACTATCTGGCATAAAGAGTTACAGAGAGATGCCAAGAGAACAAGGGAATGCCAGACGCAGTGCTATATAGAAACCATGTAACAAGATACATCTTTTAAAATGAACTCATACATATACATCTCTGTGTTGACAGCATTCATTGATGCGCATTCACTGGGGAAAAAAGGTCTATTTCAACACAGCCATTCAATTCACCTGCCGTGACCATGATGTGGGTAATATTCTAACTCAATGCCTAGCAATTTGCTTTTTAGATTCCGGTTGAGGTCATGGCAGTCTTTGTCATGGGCATTGTTAGACTTGGCATCATTGGCATGGTCTCCCCTAACTTTTTGCCTCTACTTCCCAGGTTGTTTCTGTGTGCTGGACTCTGTTTTTGAAGTTTTGTTTGCTCTGGACACTTTACCACTGCTGGCCAGTGCTAAAGTGTAAGTGTTCCCCTTATAATAAATTATATATGTACATTGGCTTATCCATGATTGGCATATTTGATTTGCTAGTAAGCCCCTAGTAAAGTGCACTAGAGGTGCCTAGGGCCATTAAATCAAATGCTACTAGTGGGCCTGCAGCACTGGTTGTGCCACCCACATTAGCAGCCCTGTAAACATGGCTCACACCTGCCACTGCAGGGTCTGTGAGGGCAGTTTTAAACGCCAATTCGACTTGGCAAGTGTACCCCCTTACCAGACCTAAACCTTCCCTTTTCATACATATAAGTCACCTCTAAGGTAGGCCCTAGATAGCCCCATGAGCAGGGTGCAGTGTATGCTAAAGGTAGGACATGTACTTATGTGTTTTACATGCCCTGACAGTGAAATACTGCCAAATTCGGTTTTCACTGTTGCAAGGCCTATCTCTCTCTCAGGTTAACATGGGGGCTGCCTTTAAATATGTTTAAAGTGCAGTTCCCTTTGGGAGCAGATAAACATTTGGAGTTTGGGGTCTCTGAACTCACATTTAAAAATACATCTTTTAGCAAAGTTGGTTTTTAGATTGTGTGTTTGAAAATGCCACTTTTAGAAAGTAGGCATTTTCTTGATTAAACCATTCTGTGACTCTGCTAGTTTTTGGATTCCCTGTCTGGGTCAGTTTGACAGTTGGACTGTTTGCACCTCTCCTCTAGACAGTGACACAAAGGGAGCTGGGGTGTAGCCTGCATATCCTGATGGGCCATCTGGGCTGAGGGCAGGGAAGGAGTGGACACTTACACCTGAAAGGGCTGTGTCTTCCCTCACACGATGCAGTCTCCAACTCCCTGGTGTGTGTCTGGGGCCTGGCTTGGGCAAGGCAGGATTTTGAAAATAACAGAGACTTCTCTTTGAAGTAAGCCTACTTCAAAGGCAGAAAGGTGTATAAGAAGAGCACCCAAACCCTTAAAATTAGATTCCTTCTGGAACCAAGAGGAACCTCTGCCAAGAAGAAGAGCTGAAGGAAGAGTATTGCCCCTTTGCCTGTGACTGTGCTTTGCTGGGCTGTCCTGAAGTTGTTGCTTGTGCCTGAGCGAGGCAAAGACTGACTTTTGTGTGACTTCACACTAGCGAAGAATCTCCAAGGGCTTGAACTGAGCTTGCCCCCTTTTACTGAAGTCTCAGGGACATCAATGACCTCTCTCTGCAAGCACTGGGGCTTTCTGCTGAGAGTCCTGCCTGCCAAGTGGTACCCTTACCTGTCTCTGGGCCCTTGAAAGGTGCAGCTGGTGGAAAGGGACAGAAGTCCACACAAAGACCACCGTGCAGGGAAACTTTCGACGCACCACCCGCCTTGTGGCTGATAAGCGACGCGCCACCGGCCTCACGGCTAAAATCAATGCTCCACCTGCATCACAGCTGGGAGATCAAACCCAAAGCAGCTAGAGAAACGATGCGCAACACCCGTGAAGCATTGTCTTCATAATAAAACAAGGAAGATGAAGATCATGGTCCAAATGAATGTAGTTTATTCCAACACAGAGACCCCATCCAACACGTCCAACTGCAAGCTCCTCACCAGTCTCTGACTTCATCAACTACCTCCACAACATTCCAATCCAGCTCTAGTATTCTACTCTTATCATTCTAAGTTCTTGCTCCTTGCAATATACATACATACTACTCACCTCTCCCTTTATACAATAAAGAGTAAGAGGATAAATAAAACAAAAAAAACAAAAAAAAACTCAACAAAATGGTACAAAAATACTAAACAGTTTGTTACATTGCAGAAATTTTCACTAACAATATATTACCTAAGGAGAAGATTTATACAGTACAATTAATCCAACGCGATTTTACATTTGAGTACCACCACACGATTAAGATTCCACATCTTGGAATCTTCCGTTCTTACTGCATTGTTGAACAGTTTCACCACTTTTACAGGTTTGACCTTTTCTGTACTTCTCCCTTTGCTCACAGGTTTACGGATTAGTACCCAATCTCCTACTTCAACTTTGTTAATCCGTGAAGACCTCCTGCAATCAAAATATTTCTTGCAAGTTTCTATTTTCTCTTGTTCATTTTGTCTCCAGCAATCATCTGATACTTACACACCTGTCCTTGATTCCATATCATTCACCCACCACGATGATATCAAAGTATTGGGGTGCCTAGCTTTCAGTAATTCAAAAGGTGTTTTCCCAGTAGTGGAGTGAGGTGAAACTCTGTATGCTTCAACTCTTTTAAATACCTCTTTCTTCCAGTTCAGACCACTACCTTTGGCCAAAGCTATGGTTTCCTTCAGCACTCTATTAAACCTTTCCACCATACCATTGGTTCCAGGATGATATAATGCGCATTTCTAATGTCGTATGGAATAGCCAGTCAAAAACTGCTCCATTTCCTTAGAAACTAATTGTACACCATTATCAGTGAGAATACTCTTGGGAATACCCTCTCTCCCAAACACTTCCTTCAGAAACCCAATTATGTGTCTAGTCTCAATGTTCCTGGTAAACTTAATTTCCGGCCACCTAGAAAACAGATCAACTAGCACCAACAGATACATATCACAGCCTTCTCCAAGGACAGGACCTAAAATATCCAAAGCTACCTCCTCCAAAGGCTGGGTGGGGCGATCTCTTATCTCCATAGGTTGAATTCTGGGTTTCACAGTTTTCTCACTCATGACACACTGCATACACTCTCTGATCAACCTTTCCACCTGACAATCCATGCCCGGCCACCAATACGTCAAACGCAATCTTCCTTTTGTTTTAGACATACCGTGATGACCCGTGTGGGCAAGAGAAACAAGTTCCTGCCTCAGCGTGGAAGGGGGAACCAGTCTTGTACCTCTGAACAAGAACCCAATTTTTACTAGACAACTCATCCCTGACATGCCAAAACTTTTGAGTTTCTAAGCTCCCCTCATTCCTGTTTTTCCAACCTTTCTTTATTAAAGATAGTACCTTCCTCATCGTGCCATCGCACTCACATTCTCGCCGCCATCTTTCCTTAGCCACAACTTCCATCAGATCCGTTTTCCTCAATCGCACATACCACTTCGGCATCCAAATCGACTTTATTTTCTTCTTCCGACTCGCCTGCATGCACCAGTCTAGATAGCGTGTCAGCCAGCTTGTTTTGTGCTCCTGGAATGTACTTAATTTCGAAATCATAATCTTGGAGTGACACCTCCCATATAGTGATTCTGCTAGATATTGCATCCACCCCTTTTTTTAAAATAAATTTCACAAAGTGGCTTATGATCGGTCCTTACCTCAACTTTACTTCCCCACAACAAATTCTTGAGCTACCTCATGGCCCAGTGCACTGCAAGCTCCTCTCTCTCAATAACTGAATAGTTCAATTCAGCATCCTTTAATGCTCGTGACAAAAACAAGACCACCTGTTCGTCCTTATGATCACCCTGTAGTAACACAGCCCCTAAACCTTTTGCACTAGCATCCATAATTAGGACCGAAGGCACATTGGGGTTAAAATTTCTTAACCTGGGGGCATTAACCAATCTCTCTTTTATCTCTCCAAATTCTCTTTCACACTCCTTACTCCAAACAAACTCCACCCCTTTCCGTAATAATCTTCTCATATTTACGCCCTATTCTGCAAAACCCTTCACAAATTTACCATAATACTCAGCAATACCAAACAATTTCATCAGTTCTTCCTTACTAGATGGTGACTGTAACTTCTCAATGGCATCTGGTAATTCCTTTTTTGGGAATATACCATCACCAGTGATCGAATGTCCTAAATACTCTATGGAGTTTCTACAAAACTTACACTTCTCCATCTTGATAGTCAACCCATGTTCTTGCAGCCTCTCCAACACTCTAATGACCCTTTCTTCATGCTCAATATCATCTTTCCCAAAAACTAAAACATCGTCTTGATAAATCCTCACTCCCTCAAAATCCTTTAAAACCTTCTCCAGAACCCTTTGAAACACTGAGGCTGCGGATATTAATCCAAACGGCAGTCTGGTGTACCTAAATGTTCCAAATGGTGTGATGAATGCAGTGAGGTATTTAGATTCTTCAGTTAACCTAATTTGGTGGTATGCTGATGTTAAATCTATGGTAGAAAATACTTTTACACCTTGAAGCAATAACAACATGTCTGAAATATTGGGTATGGGATCCTAATCCACAATCACATTCTTATTCAGTCCTCTTAAGTCCACACATAGGTGTAGACTCCCATTCGCCTTTGTGGCTGCGACAACTGGCGCCAACCATTTGGTTTCTTCAACTTCTTCAATAATCCCTTCCTTTTGCAGCCTTCCAGTTCCAATCTAATTTATTTACGCAATGCCACAGGTACACCCTGAACTTTGCTGCAAATGGGCGTTGCCCCTTCTTTCACACGAATATGATGAACATATTATCGGAGACACCCCAATTTTTCTCGAAAAACCAAAGGAGCTCTCGATTTCAACCTCATAACAAACTCATCTTTGTTCATGGATTGTTGATTGACTTACACCCCTTGGTCCACAATCGTATTAACCATAGCTTGATCTTTCATTTTCACAGGGGGGTCACTATTAGGGTCAAGTATTACCCCCAAATCTTTCTGATGGAACCAACTGAGCACACTGTCCCCTTTCTTGGAGACGTAAATCTTTGCATTTGTAAATTTATGTTTAAATTCAAGCAAGCCCCAAAAGTACCCATGTAGTTTGACCGGTTCACCCCCATATGCATAAGGTGTGATATTCGGGTAAAACAACTTTACTTTGCTCTTTCGTTTTTCCATATAGAATTCCTTTGAGACAATCTTCATTTTTGCTCCAGAATCAAATAGTACCCTGGTTTCTTCCCCATCTACCATGACTTTATCGATGGGACCTTTCCTTCTTTCTCCTCCAACTTGGTATCCAGACTATTTCTAACTTCAAAAACATTTCCTTTTCCATTTTTTGTCCTACACACACTGGAGTAGTGAACTTTCTTTTTACACAAATTGCATGTCACTTTAATAGCTGTACAGTTTTTGTCGATGGCCATATGGCCCTGTTTGCTACAACGAAAATACTTCCCTTGAAAAGAACAATTTGTTTCTTTTTTTGTACGTTTCTGGAATTTCTTTTTTTCCCGTAAAATTCTTAATCATTTGTACAGTGTCATCTTTTCTTTCCTCTTTCTTGATCGTTTCCACACACATGAGAGAGTGTTCAATTTTTTTAGCCAGCACTAACACTTCATCTAGTGAGGGATCATCTTTCTGCCAAATTTCTTCTCTTATTTTTTCTATGTTACGGCCTAACATAAATTGGTCTCTGATCCTTTCCTCTGACACAGGTCCAAACTTGCAAGACAAAGCTAATTTTCTTAGCGCTGTAACATAGCTCTCCACAGTTTCATTTTCCTCCTGGTTTCTCCTACCAAAGTGATATCTTTCAAGTATGGTACTTACTTTGGGAATATAATGTCTATCTAATTTCTCTATGCAAGTTTCATATTCGTTCAGATTTTCATTAATTATATCCGGAAGATTGTCGAATACTTCCTGTCCTTCTGAACCTATACAATGTAAAAGTAAAGCAGTTTTTCTTCTGACACTTAGGGATGCACGACAGACCTTGGCATATCTTTCAAAAACTTTCTTCCACTTCTGCCATTTAATAGGTGGATCTCCCCGTAATGCCAGAAAGAAAGGAGGTGCAGTGACATTCTGCATCGTGAAGATAGAGATTAAGAAGCACAATTAAATGTGAGCCCACACACAAAACAAGGAAAAAGAGAAAGAAAAAAAAACATATATATATATTTTCGTGTCCTCCAGAGGTTGTTTTCCTTCCTTATATCTTATTCTCCAGAACTATTCTGTTTATTTGCAGCCTTTTATTTTTTTTTAAATTGAGAGAGAGTGAGACTGACATCAACGTCGTGGTGAGGAAATTGACTGGTGAATAAGCAGTTCAATATATGTCAGAACATGATTGTTTTTACTACATAAACATTGCCCGGCACCGCTGATCTTCAGCTCCAGCAACGCTGGGCTTAGTCGCTATGTAGATAAACGCGCAGCTCAGCGCACGTGCACACAGCTCAGTGCACGTGGTAAATTCAGGAAAGTAGGCAGTCAGCTGAGCGGCTCCAGTGAGGCTGAAGCATGTTGTCTTGGAAACGGGTCAGCGCACGCGGTGCACGTCGTCATGGGAATGCTGGAGTACGTCGTCCTGGGAGCTGCTCAGCGCACGTGGTTGTTGTTGGAATGTAAACAGTTCAGAGCAGCTCCAGTAAAACTGAGCATGTTGTCATGGGAGCGCTCACGGAGAAACTGACACGCTGCACACCACACAGCCCAGTCTACGTGTTTCCATGGAGACGCTCGTAGAAAACGGGCAATCCAGATAGAAAATAAATTTATCACGCACCAGTAAATTAGAAAAAAAAAAGTTCCTCCCATGACAATAATATCGGAAAAAAAGGCTCACCTCTCTATAACCTTAGAGAAATCCTGAAACTCTCTGTTGAGGCCTCTGTACTAGCACTGGTTATTTAAGATAACAAAACCAGGCTTCCCATCCTCGTCGCCAGTGAAGCATTGTCTTCATAATAAAACAAGGAAGATGAAGATCATGGTCCAAATGAATGTAGTTTATTCCAACACAGAGACCCCATCCAACACGTCCAACTGCCAGCTCCTCACCAGTCTCGGACCTCATCACGTTCCCTCATAACATTCCAATCCAGCTGTAGCATTCTACTCATTCTAAGTTCTTGCTTCTTGCAATATACATACATACTACAAACCTCAGCTGCTGCTGTTAATGATGCAAGCCCCACGCAGTGTGGTTTCTTGACACTGGGACAATCGGATTTCGATGCAACATCGCTGGGCACAGAAAATAAACGCAAAGCCTGCCTGAACCCGAGGTGCCGATGCGGATCGACGCATCGCTCTCTTGCGGGAGAGACAAAACGACGTACGCTGACCCGACAAGAGGAGTAACGACGCGCGCTCTCGCTCGCGAGTGAGAAATCAATGCATCGCTGGCCTTTTCTGATGCACACTCGCCTGTACAGCTTTATTTTGACATTACCTAGGTACTTTTGTGTGCAGTGTTCTCACTGTTTTCTAAAGATTTAAGACTCTTTTTGCCTTTTAAATTCATATCTTGACTTGTGTATGTCAGATTTTTATCGTTTTGGTTTTGTTTTGTTTAGAGAAATCGCCTATTTTTCTAAACATGTGTTGTGTCATTTTGTAGTGTTTTCACTGAGTTACTGTGTGTGTTGGTACAAATACTTTACACCTTGCTTCTGAAGTTAAGCCTGCCTGCTCACGCCAAGCTACGAAGGGGGTGAGCGGGGGTTAACTGAGGGTGATTCTCCTTTATCATGACTAGAGTGAGGGTCCTTGCTTGGACAGGGGTAACCTGACTGCCAACCAAGGACCCCATTTTTAACAGGCATGTTGATGTGAGGTTCTTGTTAATATCAAGGTATCATCAAATCTATGCTCTGTGGGTGAATTTCAAAGATTTGTCAGTTTGTACTAGATCAAATGCACACATGAAGAGGTTGCTTCTGCTGCTCATGTCTACAGGTCAGGTGGTTCAATTATGCAGCACATGCAACATGTGGCAGAGGAAACAACTTTGCGAATAAGCAAATAAGGGGGACTTGGAGTCATGGATTTGGATGATGCGGTGAAGGAAAATTGTACACACTGTGATCCCATGTGAGACAGAAGAGGAAAGGAACATTAACAAGAAAACAAGTAAAGTGGGGCAAGTAGAGAATAGTCAGTTTACAGTTCAATAATAGTTAGGATGACATTGCCCCTTTCAGGGCCTAGTTCATAAACAAATGCACCCGATAAAACTCAGAGAGACCAAAACAGGTAGTGTAATCAGATTTTAAGCAGTAGGAAAGTGAAAGCTTCTCAAATGAACAGAGGGCTTACGTTACTCATCCAATTAATTTTCTTTATAACTAGATGAATTTCTTCTAAGGGCTCTTCCTTAGATGAGAATCATTGGGTTCAAGAGAATACAAAGCAGAATGTCTTCATGCTGAGAAACAGACCTAAAAACCCTCTGTAGTCAAAGTGGTGTCTCGGAAGTGAATAATTCAGTGGTCTTGAATGAACTATTGAAGCACTATCAAATAGTCCGTCAAGATGATGCAGATTTTTTTTATGTTGAGGACCTGGAAGAAACAGTAATGAATTCTGAAAGACAATAAAGCTGACACAGCCAACACTCCAATTAGTAAAGGAAAACCAAAATCTGAGGGCCCAAACACTGAGGGGATATTTACAAGGAGCTTACGCCGCCATTGCATAACTTTTGTTTGTGCTGCGGCGGTGCTTTCTTTGCTCTATATCTACAAGGTCATGCATTAGGCCCAATTTGTCAGTTTTGGTAGGCCTGTCTCAAACAATACCCGTGCTGGATGCAGCTGCCCCATGAAGTTTATAATGTATGCATGTAAAAAAAACACTTGGGACTGATGCAGTGATATTTACAAATTTTCCAATGTGTAACTCATCTTTGAAATGCATCGCACTAACCCTGGAATGCATAAAAATTCCTATGCTTCTTAACGTAGGTGTAGAAAATGATTCAGTGGCTTTCTAATAGGACTATGATCTGCTGAAGGAACTTGACACACTGAAATAAGTAAGTAAATCACATCCCCTCAACTTGTAGTAGACCTATACATGTAGCAACAATGTTGTAGGACCCCTTCACCAACCTGGGATCAAGGCACCTGAGATATGATCATCCACTGCAGCAATGCAATGTGACGCTGTGTACTCAATGGAAGGCACAGGTCAAGATTGTCACATCTCCATATAGGAATGGGTCCCCAAGTCCAGCCAAGCGTACTCCAAAGCACAATAAGTAAGTACACTCATAAGGTAGGTAACACGATTTGCCACTTGTAATTGCAACATATACTTGTGTCCACTCACATTACACTGTCGCTAACTATGTTACACATATTTAGGTATTTACATACACATAAGTAGACTATGCCCACTATGATGTGACACATAGCCATACTGTGTCCTTGTCTGTATTTCTTCCAGGACCAACGTAATGGAGCAATAGATGACTTTTCCACCATTTCATACTCTATTACATTTGTCCCCACACATTAGGCTACTTGCGCCAGTTAGAACTGATGCATCGTTTATGGGTTTTTGACACATTGCTGAAGTTGCACTTGTTCTATACCCAACCTCAGCAATGCTTCACTTTTTGAGCACGTGCTTTGCGGCATCCTTCTCTTGTATGCGTCAGTATTTCTGATGCATCCTTAGGACCCTACTCCATGGTGCGCCATATTGTAAATACAACACATCCATGGCATCGCAAGCTGATGCAGCACAAGTTATTTGGATGCATCACTGCTGCAACACAGCAGTGCATCACTTCTTGCAAATATGCCCCTGGGACTAGTTATTGAAAGAATATCAGGCATGGAGTATTCAACTGCATGTCACGCATCTGACCTAATAGTCTCAAGTATGTTTTGAACTGCAGATAATAACTTCCCCAGAAAAGGAGCAGAACAAGGTGGGTGAGGTTAATGAAGTCTAATTTAGAACATGAACCTCCATGGAAGATGTCCCTGTTCCCTTTTATTTGGGGAGTGAGGCTGCATTGAGGGAAATGTCAGATTCCACACCTCCCACTCAGAAGAAGGGTGAGGTACAACATTGGCAAGATCAACCAATATGCTCTCATTTAGCAAATGGCAACTAGAAAGTGAGCACCTATAGCAGTATTTCCCACTCACATTTTCCAAGTAACTATCCATTACCTACTTGGACTATCAGATGTGCCTGAGTCTCCAATCTGCTTGGTCACTCAGCCTGCTCCGCTGGCAACTTCACCCTAGTCTAAGCAACTCTAGTCCTCCTGCAGCCATGTTCCACACTGGCCACGAAGTTATGAGTCTCTCCTCACTTTTTTTGAAGTCACAAAATTCATCATTTTTAACTCATCATTAAAGGCCAGCCTTGTCCCTGCTCCACTTGACTGGAGTGATGGATTAGTTACCAGGGAAGGTATGTTGTGGTTACTGTAAATTAATAAGAACATATTAAATACATGAATAAATAAATAGTTTTAGAGAGCAACAGCTGCCCTGACTAGGCCATCTCAACACTGTAGACCAGAGAGATCTACAAGGATACTAGTCGGAGGTAAAAGCCAAGTTTTTATTTTCTGATGTAACAGAGAGTCTGAATCAGTGGCATAAGTCACTAGAAAGTGCATTCCCACATGGTGCAGTTAAGTAGGCAAAGGAGCGTCCACTCAACCAATAGTTCTTGATTCAAGGAATTACCAGAAGGTTGGCTTCGAAGACGTGAAAGGAATGATCAGAGTGTAACAATGAAACAATGTTTGAATATAAATAAGCCTCTTGTTAGTAAGAGCGCTGAATGTAATAATCAGGGCTTTAAACCTAGTTCCTAGTCAGATAAGTGCTCTAAATTGATATAAAATAAGTTGCGGCCTAGGAATAAGAATGGATGTGGGATTTTGACAATCTGTAAATGATTTGCAAGATATTATGGAGCCTAATTGCAGGCTTTTGAAAATGCAAAGAATAATCATGTGGCAGGGCTACAAAAAGAGAAACAAAACCTAGATATGCAATATTATGGGGGTCATTCTGACCCTGGCGGCCGGTGACCGCCAGGGTCACCGACCACGGGAGCACCGCCAACAGGCTGGCAGTGCTCCCGAGGGCATTCTGACCGCGGCGGGTCAGCCGCGGCCAGAAAGGGTAAACCGGCGGTCTCCCGCCGGTTTACCACTGCCCTTGTGAATCCTCCATGGCTGCGGAGCACGCTCCGCAGCCATGGGGATTCTGACACCCCCTACCGCCATCCTGTTCCTGGCGGGTCTCCCGCCAGGAACAGGATGGCGGTAGGGGGTGCCGCGGGGCCCCCGTAAGAGGGCCCCGCAAAGTATTTCAGTGTCTGCTAAGCAGACACTGAAATACGCGACGGGTGCAACTGCACCCGTCGCACCCCTGCAACTACGCCGGCTCAATTCTGAGCCGGCGTCCTCGTTGCAGGGGCATTTCCTCTGGGCCGGCGGGCGCTCTTTTGGAGAGCGCCCGCCGGCCCAGAGGAAATGTCTGAATGGCCGCCGCGGTCTTTTGACCGCGGTGCGGTCATTCAGCGGCGGTACCTTGGCGGACATCCTCCGCCGTCCGCCAAGGTCAAAATTACCCCCTATATTCTTAATTAGGTAAACAATTTGCTCTCCATTGGATGTAGAATACTTTTCTCCTTTGTAAAGTACAAGAGCAAGCCTCCGATGTTTTACCTATGTTCGTAGGTTTTCTCCTGTGTGGCAACACTGTTTGATTTTTTTGACATGAAAGAGGCCAATTGTGCATCATATAATGATAGTAAAGCAATTTTATTGAGAACATTCTAAGGTGTTAATATCAAGCTATTACATTAAAAAATACATATGAATATCTAATCCCATCTGATTGCCTCTTATCAGCATTCTTCCCCTCATTCTCCTTTTCTACCCGCTTGGGGGGTCTTCCTTGCCACGCCATCTCTACCTGGAGGAGAAATGTGCTAATTTCCTTTTTATCCTTGTCTTTTCATATGTTATTATTTCTGTGGGATCATGGATACTGCAGTACGAATATTTCCTGTATATGTTTCCTGCTTGTTGTGTGTGGAAAATCCAATAAGAACTGAGATATAAAACAAAAACAAATATGAGTTGTATGGAACTCGTGGAATTTGACACGGAGTTACATGAAAACTCTGCGTTGTTCCGTAGGGATCCAAAAATGGGTGGAATTAGGCCCATCGCGCTGCTCACACTAATTTTCAATGTCGAGAGCTCATTCTGCGCAGAAAAATGAGAACAAGTGGCATCACACGGTGTTGCTCAAGTTGATTTTTCTGTTGCTCAAGTAGATTTTCTTCTTGAGCAGCACCTTTCTGACCGCAAATGGTCACTACCACCCATGACCGCCTGCACTGGGGAAATCGCGCTAGCGGATTCCAAATCTTGCTCTGCAACTTACTATTCGGCGAGTCGCACGTGAGAAAAATCTCCATCACACAGTGGCTGGCAGAATTTGGCTGGAACTTCACCAACTCGGCCTGTGGAGCAGAATTTATCACCCTCATGAGAAGATATAAAACAAATCTGAATATATGAAAAACTATAGATTTGTAGATGGGTAACAGTGAATTATGGGGATGTTTCTCACCGAGGGGTTCTGAGTGGCATCAAGTAGAACAGGGGCAAAGCTCGAGTTGTTTATGATGTCACTCAGAACGTCAAGGTAAAAATCATCCCCGTAATTTACTTTTTACTGATCTATAATTTTACGCAAAATCATCAGTCTCTGCTTTCAACTGCTATGCAGGGGCTGTGAAGTAATGGGGATGCAATACCTAACATAGCCTCTCCTCCCTGACCCAAATGTGAAACATAAATATCTCACTTGCCATCCTTAACCACTGCCGACCATCTTCCCTGCTTTGCTCCCTCCTCCTGCAGTTCTGCTTTTTGTTTTCAGTCAAAGTAGACTAGCAGCCTACGCTGACAGGATCTCAGAGAACCCTCTCAACCTGGCTTGAAAGGTATTTATGACATCACAATAGAGGATAAAGAGTTTTGTTATCAACTATTGCTAAGTCATAGCAGTTTGTTACCAGATTTAGAATCTGGTGCATATGGCAGAAGCTCAGTATGAGAGCTATAAATAAAAATCCTTACTTAAAGTACTAAAGCAATACACATTTACAAACAGGTTACTAACCGGGTCATTTAGAGCGTGAAGTAACTTAAGAATGAGTGCCAATGTTATTTTTATCTGTTTTAGCGCTAGCCTTTTTGTGGAATTGAGCACAAATTCAACTCACTCCAAATTTGCCTAGGGTCTTTCCATGGGCTTTTATCTGGTGGTAGTACAAATTATAACAAGTATTTCGAAGTCAGTATGTCTCACGTTTTTAACAAAAACTGCTAAACCAACAAGTCTGACTTGTAATTGTAAATGCAAGCCAGTCCCATCTGCTCTGGCAGTGCTTGCTTGTAGTGCATGCTCAGTTCCACTAATTACCATTCTGTACACTGCACCTGCCAAAGGCACAAGTGTTATCAGTAAACAAGGTTGTGGTGTTGAACTGACAAGTGATTAGAGAAGAGAGAGGGGTGGGGGTATAGAAAGGGTGTTTGTCAGAAGAGAAAAATTCTTCAGTAGGGGGAAGAAGGAATCACCCAAGAACGTGAAAGCATGAAAAGTGAAAAACTGATTCAATGCATAATGTTGGAGGAGGGCCTCAGAGCACTATAGAGAGTTGGGGCACTGGAGGTAGGAGACTAAGGGACGTAGTTATGAAAAGTGGTGCTTTCTTGCAACCCTTAGTGCCACCCTAACACCACCATGGTAGCACCGTATTTAAAATACACACAATGGCGGTAGTTAGGATGACTAGCATCATAATTGTTTATGCTAGTCTGGCGCTTTACAGGATTACCATCAAAAATCATGACGCTAATCCTGCAAAGCACCCAGAGGCCCATTGTATTCAATGGGAGTCTCTGTTTAACTAACACCTGCACTTAGCAGGCGTTAAATAAATGCCAATAAAAATGGCGCAAAGGAATCTCATAGATTCCTTTGTGCCATTTTTACGCCCTCCTAGGGCCCCCCTTTACATACATTATGCCTGTCTCAGGCATAATGTGGCGCAAGGGGTTACAAAGTTGCGCAAATGCATGCATTGCACCACTTTGTAAATATGGTGTGGCGTTTTTGGCCTCGTCGGCCACATTTGCTTAAAAAAAAAAAAACTCAACTGTGGTGCAAGGAGGTGCTAGGGGTTCTTAAATATGTCCCTAAATTTCAGCATAAAAGAGGTGGTGGCACTTATTATATTATAGGAGATAGGTAAACAACCTACCAGCCCTAGAGTTTGCTTCATTTAGGAGAAACTGACTGCAGAACTTTTCCTGGAAGTGAATGGAATGGAGAGCGAAAAACCCCATGACGAAATAGAACTCTGAGGAAAAGGGGTAGAGGGCAATCCACTGGATCAGTGGGCAGGGACAGTGCCGGATTAAACATTGTAGAGGACCCTAGGCAGTCGAAATTTATCTCCTAATAAGTTTTTAATTTTACCAACCAACAATTTTAATAAACTGATTTTATTACACAAAACTAAACATTACCCTAATTTATTTTTTACAAACTGACAGCTGACAGCAGATGAGCTTTTAAGAGACACACTGTTATGTGACTCTGATGTCTACATAGTCTTTAATTTAAAGTTTTCGTTTCTTTGAGTTGATTCATTTTTTCTATCTTTTGGAAACAATTTAAGAAAGCTTGATTGTAATTTTCTTTCAAGATCAAATCAATATTAATTTGATCTGTTGTCGCAGGGCCCCTAAAAGGAGTGGGCCCATACTCTGGTCCCTACTTTGCCTATTTGGTAATCTGGCACTGGGCACAGAACTTTAACTAGGCAGAATTTCTCTCTGCACTTCTGTTTTAACTGATGAAAAGGAGACAATCAGTAAATTAGTACTAAAAATCTCTCACAAACTGTTGTCACATGATTAGTTGGGACTGTACAGCTATGGAAACAGTGTTCCCTGTACAACAGCTGGTAATCAGTTGCTCTGGAAATGGTCAGTATATGCATATTGCTGCTTGTTCCGTAACAATAACTGTGTATATTCAAGACGAACAATGGCTGGTGGATTCAAGTATCAATGTAGAACAAGACAGGCTGAATCTGATAGCACGATATAGGCTTATTTCCAAACATCATGCAAGAATTCAGTACATTTCACATAAGTTCTGTCTGTTTTGCAAAAAAACAATACTCGAATACACTCGTTATGTTCAATTTTTTTGTTTAATAGACGGGTTTTAAGGAAAGAAAAGTGCACAAACCCGAAAGACAGCCTATAGAAAGTGTTATTCAGCAGCATAGGCAGATGTCTTGCAATAAAATAGGCAACCCTTTAAAATCGGACAGTGCAGGCCAGGTTTGAAAACTTATTAACTCGAGGTCAAATTGCGGCTCACCTAGTGAATTCACTGTTGTGAAAACATGCCCCAATAGAACAATTTGTTATTTAAATAATGTTCATTTGGATGACCGACTAAGGCAAAATAAATAGAATATATCAGAACAACTGACACACTTATACATGATTATTTTAATTTCTGACAGCCCTTCGTAGAAACCTGAAAATATGTTTTGTTTTGAAAAATTATATTTAACGGCTAGACTAAAAAAATACATGTTTTGCACTTGTTATATAGTGCGAACTTGGCCCAAGTCCATTACAGCGCTTTACATGAGCACCAGATTATATTGCACAAGGCCAGGTACATGTTTTAAGCACCTAGAAATGAAGTAGTGTCCCGGAATGACATGCAGTTGAGCCACCAGGACTAAAATCTAGGGGCTGATTTAAGAAAAGCGGCGGTGCACCCAGTGCAGGGCCACTTTCCTTGCACCATTTAGGGCCCCCCCTACCGCCACCATGAGTGCTCCGTATTTAATATACGGCACCCCAGGGTGCAGGGTAGGGGGCAATAACATCAGAATTCCTGACGCTATTGATGTACTCTGCAGAAGTAGCTACAAAATATTGGCGCTACTCCTGCAGAGTACACAGGGGGGGCATTGTATTCAATGGCATGCCCCCTTTTAGCACCTGCTCTGAGCAGGCATTAAAAGTGCAGAAAAAAATGGCACAAGGAAATCTCTTTTTACTTGCGCCATTTGTTCGGCCCCCCTAATGGGGGAACGTCCCCCTTGCATACAATATGCCTGGCAAAGGCATAATGTGGTGCAAAGGTTTACAAAGTGGTGCAATGCATGCAATGCATCACTTTGTAAATATGGCACATGTAAAAGGCCACTTTAGTGCCACCTTAGCGCAAAAAAAATGTCAGGCCCCTAGTTCCCAAGTTCCAAAGTCCGCAGCTCTATTCATCAGGCCAATTGGTTTATACATTTAGACATTGGATATTGTCACTTCTGGATTCTGTTTAATTTTAGCATCCGAACTTTGGGAAATTATTTGATAAAAACTGTAAAGAATTAATTGTTCCATTTTGCTCAGATGCAGGTGAACTTGTAGCTTTGTGTTTCTAATGAGAGGAAGCACTTCCCCCCACCAATCAGGAGGAACAAAAGAACAATTAACTGAGTCAGTAGAATGACTGGAGGTTTTCAAAGTCCAAAGTCAGCAATTAGCTGGAGATGGGTGTAAGCCGAGATTTCTGCAGTAGTGCTGTAGGCACTGTACTTTACCTGCAGTGTGTTTTCTAACGTTTGGCTCTTGCGAGCTAGTTAGATTTTGCTGAAGCCAAATACTTCAGTGGCAGATTATGATTAAGATTATCAACATGGCCCCACTTGCATCCATCGTCAGAAGCCACAGACTGAACATCGTCTCCTATGCCGACGACACCCAGCGGATCATCTCACTGACCGAAACCCCTATAACTGCCAAGAAAAACTTCCACAACGGAATGGAAGCCATGGCCGCCTGGATGAAGGAGTGCTGCCTCAAGCTCAACTCAGACAAGACAGAGATCCTCATCCAGGGACCCTCCACATCAGCCTGGGATGACTCCTAGAGGCCTGCTACACTCGTCACCCCGCCCCAACCCCAACAAACCACACACGCCACCTCGGCTTCATCCTGGAGTCATTGCTCGCCATTACCCGACATGTCAACTCTGTTGCATCCTCCTGTTTCCACACACTGACTTCTCCTGAAGATCTTCAAATGGATCCCAAACAACTGCCACAAGACCGTAACCCATGCCATGGTCAACAGCAGACTCGTCTATGGCAATGCCCTCGATGCCAACACCACCCAGAAGAATCTGAAGAAACTACAGCACACCCAAAATGCCTCTGCCAGACTCATCCTGGACGTCCCCCGCTGCCAACACATCACCAGACAACTAAGAGGCCCCCACTGCTTCACCGTCGAGAAAAGGGTCAACTTCAAACTCCTCATCCATGCATACAAGGCTGTCCACTCCTAGGACCCACCTACCGCAACCACCGCATTACCTTCTACTCCCCCGCTAGACCTCTCCGCTCTTCTTAACAAGCACTAGCTACTGTACCCAGCATGTGGAAGACCTTGGCTAGAGGAAGATCCTTCGCCTACCTCACAGCAAGGAGCTGGAACGCCTTGCCCCTTCACCTCAGGCAGTCACCATCGTTACCTCAATTCAGGAAGGACCTTACAACCTGGCTCTTCGACTGAAGGACAGAAGACCGACCCCCACAGCACCTTGAGACCCTTATGGGTGAGCAGTGCGCTCTACAAATTCCGATTTGAATTGATCTTATTTTGATGAATTGAATGCCGCAAAAGAGAAAACACTATGCAGCATGACACAACTGAAAAAAGCTAGAGGTGCTACAGCAGGCATATTTCTCTTTCATGGGATTTATACTTTGGAAGTAAGCAGCTGCTACACTTGGGTCAATTCTATACTAAACAGTCATTTCTGTCCAATTTCAATTTACAAAATAACTGATCAGAAGTGCAACCAAAATAAAGCTAGCCATTGCAAGTTGGTGCACTGCTTATGCCAATAGGATTATGTGGACGTAGAATCCACAGCATTGTATTCATGAACTAGTCACAAAAAGTAGAAGTAAAATGTAAAAGTAAGGCTGTTATTTTGTTGTTATTTGCCTATGTGGCTAACTAAACTTGTATTTTTTTTCAGAACATTGGTGAGTTGATTGCATAGTGTACAGGCACCGGTATTTAATGTTAATAGCAGAACACTATTCACATATTTATACTGTAACTATATAGGGAGAAATGGGAAGGGGTTTAAGGAACCTGCAAAAGAAGCATTGAAAGAGTATTGTAGAAAGAGAAATTGGTAAATGCATGTGCACATAAACAACATCATTAACAATAAGGGAAGCAAGTAAATTCTGTTTTGATTTTGTTTTGTCTTAGGGTCACAGAGCTGTAAATATGACCAAAATTAACTGGAAGGCTCTGAAGATATGAATTTTTAAAGCATTTAAAAACTTTGACATCAACTGCAAACAAGCATTGACAATTCAAAACTTTGAAAACTTTTGAAAAGTTTGTAAGAGTTTGTAACACTGAGTTCAGCAACTGTGACCCGGGTTGGGCGACCATATCCAACAGGATGGAGGTCTAGGAGTCTTCAAGGAAATTTTTTGGCAGTTACCTTGCCATGACAGCATTTTTAGAGTGAGTTCCAAACTTTACAGGATGACCACCGTTGACTTCTACAGAGTGGTCCTAATGCTGAGGCATGCATGCTTAAAGATGCTCAATGAAGGCTCCAGATGCTGTGTGGGCCATGGGGGTGAAGTCCGGTCAAGTTCTTGGTCCACAGGTGAGCGAGGGTAACTCTGGCCCCAGATCTCGGGATCCTACAAAGTCCCTTATGCAGGGGTCAAACAGCTGCTAATGCAGACCTTCCATTTGTGCAACACAGCAGTCATGGTGTAAATCCTTGGTGTTGGCTAGTGTGCCTTGGGGTTGACAAATCCGGTCACACTCAACACACATGGATCCAGAAGACTCAGATGCAACTTAGTTATTTCCAAATTGTCCGTCAAAGTGCCCGACACCTGGTAGTGGCAAAACAGCTGCAGTGGCTACCAGAGATTCGGTTTGGGCTCTACCAGCTTTAAATACCCCAGTGCCATTCTTGGAGGCCAGCCAACTGACCCCTGGAGTCTCTTCTTCGGATTGGGGCTTGGAATTAGCTTTTCCCCAAGTCAGGCATGCAGAACAGGATCCAAACTCTGCTAGCTCGAAATGCAGCAGGTGTAGTCGCTCCAACATTGCAGCCGCTTCCTGTGCACTTCCAACAGGTGCAAAGTGGTCTTCCTCTCTTCCTTGATCCAAATCCAGCTAGTACTGAAGTTGCAGATGCCAGCAGTGCCCATTATATCCTAGTAAAGAGCTCTGGTGGGAAAACACGGCCAATGGGCTCGTAAATCCACTAATACCTGATGGCACAGTTCCTGTGATATGTGCCACCTGGCTATCCCACAGTGCATCCTGCATGCCACCTCCAACATGGCCGAAGTCTTCCTCGAGTGGAAAGCCCACTCCCGGGTATTTAGCTACCATGGGCTGCATGCTCAAAGAAAACTGGTTCTTAAACTGATTTTCCCTTCCTTGGTCCTGACTCTACCTTGTCTAGGGGAAACAAAAGGTGTTGTCACCACAGCCCTTCAAAGATGGCATCATCTTTGATGCCTGCTTTTTGGGCTGACATCCTTTGCAACTCATCCTGTGTGAGGGGGGTCATACCTACAGTGCGGCAACAGCCTTTGTTTTTAGCTTCGGAGTCATTCACACATCTTCCAAGGTGGGCAGAAACCTGTCTCAAGACCAGTGCCTCTGCAAAGTCACTGGACCAGCTGGGTCAAAGAATGGCAACTTTTGCAAAAGTAGCCAGCATTATATTTGACATAAATGTTGACTGCACTATTAAGTCACATTTAAGGTCCCCTTCAATTTGACACCTTACTTGGCATAGCTAGGTAGCCTCCATGAGGAGTTAGACGCATTGAAGTACCAACCATTAAATCTGCAATTAGCTTTTAATGCTACTTAACTGTCTTCAGCAAACACTGACACTTTAGGGCTTTGCAGGATACACATATCAAAGATATATGTCTTTCTTAACAGTATACTGGGGGTCATTTTGACCCCGGCGGTTGGTGGTAATGTGGCGGTGATACCGCCAACAGTCTGGCGGTACCACCGCCACATTATGACATTGGTGGGTTGGCTGAAGCCAACCCTCCAATGTACCATTCCAATCGCCATGGCAGTAGCAGCTGCCGGGCTGGAGATAAAACTCTCCAGCCCAGCGCCAGCGGCCGCTATTGTACCACCTCAGGCATTTTGACCCTGCCTACCGCCAAGGTTTTTGTGACATTCGTAATGCCACAAAAACCATGGCGGTAGGCCCTATCAGTGACAGGAAATTCCTTCCCTGATAGGAGGCCACATGCCCCCAAAACACTCCGCAGACGCCCCCCACCCTCCCTCCATCCACGCTCCCCCCTTCCAATCCCCCACCCCCACTACACACACACATGCAGACACGCAGCACGCATACACATACTCAGTCACACAAGCATACATGCATGCATCTATTTATTCATGCACACATTCTTACCACATTCACACTGACACTCAGACACGCATTTGCATATCCATTTATACATGCATTGTCACACATGCATACACACACGCAAACAACACTACACATACATTTGCTTTCACGCACACACTCACACATTCATGTACACACACACACACCCACACACACAACACCCTCCTCCCCTGTCGGAAACCTGACTTACCTGAATCCAGGGGGTCTTCTGGCAGGGGAAGGGGAGCTGCTACCACCAGCAGCGCCCGCCAGCAGAACACCGCCAGGCAGTATTATTTCTCATAAGATGGCTGTCGGCAGTCTACTGGCGTGGCGCTGCTGGTGGTAGCAGTGCCACCTTAACGGCATCCACCAGCATGGCCACAGACGGATTTCCGCCCTTCTTGTGGAGGAAATCCGGCTGTGGTCATTATTTGCGGACGGCTGTTAGCCGCGGGGCGATGGTCTTTTGGCAGCTGTCGACGCGGCGGTAGGCGGCATTTACCGCCAATGTTTTAATGAGGGCCACAGTGTCTTGTCTTAGGGCTTCATAGGCCTGTCTTAGAGGAGACATATATATTGTTAAGGGACTGGTGCACTTTGGTGGTAATGGAAAAGTCGTATGGGGAGTGCATGAACATCTTCAGTCTGCAATGGCAGCTGAAAGTTGTTTTTTCAATTTATCACACACAGAATGGCCCAACGAGTGATGCAGCTCTTGTGTGGACAGCCAGCCTTATCTGCTCTGGGTTCCATATACTATGGACATACCAATTGGAGACACCCAATTTAAACATACCATTTTGAACAGAAAAGAACACTGACTCTCAGGTCTGGACAGCACACCTCAGTGCACTCTCAAAGAAAAAAAAACAGAAAATAATAGTAAAAAATGGGGTAAAAGTTTGTGGGGGGAAAGCAATAAGCCTGTTTTCTCACATAGCTCCCCCACTCCAGCTATTACTCCATAGAGACCTCAACTCCCTCTTGGTGAGTCTTCTTGGGCATTAAGCAAGGAAGGATCCAGAAAACTAGCTGGCACGATTGCAGGGCCTTCTCTGCCTCACATTGTTAGCCAGGTCAACACCTAGCTTACCCACAGAGGTCATCAATAACTGGAATTACCCCATCATGACCAACAGGGTCAGGGGGCGTAACTTACTACTTAGCTTGGGGTCAGCCCATCTTGACAATGGCAGTGCAGCCATAAAGGCTAACACCCAGAAGAGGCTACTGACAGCTGAAAATACCCAGAACCACACCTTTAACTCACCACTGACAGGTGGATGTGCTGTGCGATAGGTTTCTTTTGGTTCAAAGGGCCCTTCTGCTTTTTCTTAGTAGGGGGCTACTCCATCCCATAGCAGGCACCCTTCTTCCACTCTGTTCTTTTAGCTGAGGTATCATAACCCTCTGCTTAACAGCTGCCTTACATGCCAGGACGTTTGTGAGGCAGGTGAGGCCTTACCAGTGCCACCTCTGGAGTTCTTCCTTACTGGGGTAGAATCTCCTTGGCCCACTGGAACTTTTTCTAAAAGTTGCCCACCTTTTCTCTGCGCCTTTTCCTTTTTTTTCTTCTGGGCCTACTTTTACTGCCTGTAGGTTCAGCACCTCCAGAATCCTTGGGAGAGGTATTATACTGGTCAACTACCTCCTTTGGGCTCAGACCAACCTCTGAGAAGTCATTTCCAAGGAGACAGCCGAGGTGGAGGTCTGGACTGACTACCACCCACTGCCAACTAAGGGAAGCATCCACCTCCCTCTAGAGTCACTAAAGCCACAGGCCTAACAGTAACCTCACCTGGAACAGCCCTTACTCTTCTGGTCTCTCCTGGTCTGGGGATACCAACCTGTCATGCACAATGTGGTGGGGGGCACAAGTATCCCTCAGGGCAGTAACTGGGATCCCATTCACCTGGTTGTGGTGAACGTGTTTGCTTCCCTCTGGGATCACCAACTCACCCTCTGGGCCTTTTGTCAGTTAAAAGCTACAAGGATGTCCTAATCTGAGGAGAAATCCCCAAAGTCTACACTGACACCCCCAGAGCCTACTTTTTTTGGGGGGATATGCTGAGTCTCCTCTACAGTGACCAACCTGCTGACAATCAAAGCAACAATCAAAGCAGAGCCTACCATCTATGAACTTTTTAAGCTTAGGGTCCCCACTATTCTGCTTACTACTAGAGTTGGGGTGGGATGCATAATCCTGTTTTTTAGGCGTCTGGGGTTCTGAAGAACTACTTCTGTGGTGCTTACCGCCTCGCCCTTTCCCCTTCTGTGGGCCTAACCCCCCTTCTTGGGATCTTCACCCTGATGCTTTGTTAGGGATTATAGTTCCAACCCACTCATCAGCCTTTTTCCCAACCCTCTAGGGCTAGAAAACGTGGACTCTACCAGATGCTGGTGTAACTTCTCTGAGGAACAATTTGTCAAAATGTATCAACCTGGTTACCTTTTCACCAGCCCTCCAGTGACTTAACAGCTGCACCAACAAAGTCTACCCATGTTTGTGTAGCCCTCTTTGCAGTCTACCTCAACTTCAGTCTGCACTTCTCAGGCATGAGGCCAAATAGCTCAATGAGTGCCTGTCTCATGTGGGTGTGGGATTCTGCTACCTCATCCTCGAGTGTGTGCAATCTATCCCTCTCTACTGTAGATAACAATCCCCACATCAGCTGTGCACCCAGCTTCCTCATCCTTAGAGCTCTCTCATAGGATGACAGTCATTTGTCCATATAATCACCTTCAGTGAATTTAGGAACTATGCCTTTGTGCAACCTAGGATCATGAGTACCACCCATGTGCAACTCTAGATCAGTAATGCTGCCACCATTACCTTGGGAATTTAAACCCATCTTGGCTCTTCTCTTGTCAAGTGCCAATCTTCTCTCCTGGATCTCCAGCCTTCTCTCTTCAAGCTCCTGAAGACTGAGCTGGGTATCCAAATCCTTGGGTCTTTCTGTTGGAGTAAAGCTCCTCTCACTCCCTGAGATAGAAACTTGCCTTGACTTTGCTGTTGTTGACCCTTCAGTCTCAAAGAGACTGCTACCAAAATCCTCTTTATCGCCACTCTCTGGGGTGACTTTCTCTTCCAACAGAGCTTGGGAATGTAGTTCCCCTTGCCTCCTCTGAGGCTTTAAAAGCTTTCTCCAACTCCTCTTTCTTGGCAGACATGACCAGTCCAATTCCTCTCTTCCTTCATATCCCTTTTAAATTGTTGATTTTGTGTTTGGACAGGTAATCCAGGTCAACTGCTCTACCTCCATCTTTAAAAAGCTTGCAAAGTGCCTACTTAAGAAGAACTGGTAGTCAACCTCTCTTTGACTTTGAGAAAAAATGTGGCTTGTGCATGCAGAGCTTTTGGCAACTTCTTGCAACTGTTGCTAGACTCTAAAACAGTATGCACTTTCTGTTAGTAACAACTGTTGGAAATGCCCCTTTCCGCAAGGCCATCCAAAGACTTTTTACCTTCCTCCTTCTCTTTTTCTGACCCTGTTTTTGTTGGCTTTAGGACACTATGCACGTTTTCCCCACTGACCAGTGCTAAAGCATATGTGCTCTGTGTCTAAAAACATGGTATCATTGGCTTCTCCATGATTGGCATATTTGATTTCTTAGTAAGTCCCTTGTAAAGTGCACTATGTGTGTCCAGGGCCTGTAAGGTAAATGCTACTAGTGGGCCTGCAGCACTGGCTGCGCTACCCACTAAGGTAACCTCTAAAACATGCCTGTGTGTGCAGTTTAAACTGCCATTTCGACTCAGCAAGTGTACCCAGACCTTTCTTTTTATTACGTGTAAGTCACCCCTAAAATAGCCCTGGTTAGCCGTAGGGGCGGAGTGCAGTGTATTTAAAAAGTTGGACAGGTACCTTTAATATTAACATGTCCAGGTAGTGACAAACTTTTAAATTCATTTTTCACTATTGCAAGGACTATGGGGGATGATTCTAACCCTGGCGGTCGGTGATAAAGCGGCGGCCAACCCGCCAACAGGCCGGCGGTCCAAAAAATGGAATTCTGACCCTGGCGGGAACCGCCAACACAGCCCGCCAACTTAACACTCCGACCGCCACGGCGGGACCGACAAACAGCGCGGCGGTCACCGCCAACAGCCAGGCGGCAGACAATGTTCCGCCCACACTATCATGACCGGCCAACCCGCCACCTTTTCCGGGGCGGGAGCACCGCCGATAAAAACACGGCGGAAACAGACTACGAATGGGAAAACGCGCACCTCTACGCACTCCACGAGGAAGGAGGACAGCATGGAACCCGAATTAAACATCCTACCTGCTCTCGTCTACCTGCTCATCTACCACGAGTACGAACGCCGGCGCAGACGACAACGGTGAGTACTGCACCTACGACACACGGGTGGGGGGAGGACGAAAGGTCACGTGCACACAAATACGCGATACACCCACCCCCCCAAACCATGTACACACCAATGCAGAGCAACAAGTCACAGTGAAACCACCCAAACCCCCGTAAAGAAAACAAGGACATAATTGAATAGTGACTCGAAATTTATGGGAAAGAAAAACCACTGATAAGTCACGGTCAAATAGCAATAACAACTCAAACATCCTAAATCAATATCCAGTGCATACGAAATACCGAGGCAATAAGTCCTGCACAACTAACGAGATTCAAAGTGTCCGTGGGCCAAAGTGTAGCAACACAAGGGCAAAGCCCACACAGGAGACCTGAGTCCTTTGGAGAGAACACTGCAGGGGCATCTGATGAAAAAACTACAGGCACCTCAGGGGAAAGGGAAGGGGGGGGCACCACAGCCACATGAGTCCACGACGCCAGATCCACGAAGGGGCCACCATGCCCACTCGGCCATCCTGGGGAGTGCAAAGCCACAGTCTCTCAAGTCTCTACAGTGGGTGGCTTGCCCACTGTTCCATCCTGGGAAGTGCAAAGCCACAGTCCATCAGGTGGATTACAGTCTCCACTGGTCAGGGAGGAGGCATGGTGGGCACAGTGAACCGTTAACAGTGCTTGACAGGAAGGGCCCAGCGGAGCGGTGCTTGAGACGGCGGGGCCCAGCGGAGCGGTGCTTGAGATGGCGGGCCCAGCGGAGCGGTGCTTGAGACGGCGGGGCCCAGCGGAGCGGTGCTTGACAGGAAGGGCCCAGCGGAGCGGTGCTTGAGATGGCGGGGCCCAGCGGAGCGGTGCTTGACAGGAAGGGCCCAGCGGAGCGGTGCTTGAGACGGCGGGGCCCAGCGGAGCGGTGCTTGACAGAAAGGGCCCAGCGGAGCGGTGCTTGAGATGGCGGGGCCCAGCGGAGCGGTGCTTGAGATGGCGGGGCCCAGCGGAGCGGTGCTTGACAGGAAGGGCCCAGCGGAGCGGTGCTTGAGATGGCGGGGCCCAGCGGAGCAGTGCTTGAGACGGCGGGGCCCAGCGGAGCGGTGCTTGACAGGAAGGGCCCAGCGGAGCGGTGCTTGAGATGGCGGGGCCCAGCGAAGCGGTGCTTGAGACGGCGGGGCCCAGCGGAGCGGTGCTTGACAGGAAGGGCCCAGCGGAGCGGTGCTTGAGACGGCGGGGCCCAGCGGAGCGGTGCTTGACAGGAAGGGCCCAGCGGAGCGGTGCTTGAGATGGCGGGGCCCAGCGGAGCGGTGCTTGACAGGAAGAGCCCAGCGGAGCGGTGCTTGAGACGGCGGGGCCCAGCGGAGCGGTGCATGAGACGGCGGGGCCCAGCGGAGCAGTGCTTGACAGGAAGGGCCCAGCGGAGCGGTGCTTGAGATGGCGGGCCCAGCGGAGCGGTGCTTGAGACGGCGGGGCCCAGCGGAGCGGTGCTTGACAGGAAGGGCCCAGCGGAGCGGTGCTTGAGACGGCGGGGCCCAGCGGAGCGGTGCTTGACAGGAAGGGCCCAGCGGAGCGGTGCTTGAGATGGCGGGGCCTAGCGGAGCGGTGCTTGACAGGAAGGGCCCAGCGGAGCGGTGCTTGAGACGGCGGGGCCCAGCGGAGCGGTGCTTGACAGGAAGGGCCCAGCGGAGCGGTGCTTGAGACGGCGGGGCCCAGCGGAGCGGTGCTTAACAGGAAGGGCCCAGCGGAGCGGTGCTTGAGATGGCGGGGCCCAGCGGAGCGGTGCTTGAGACGGCGGGGCCCAGCGGAGCGGTGCTTGACAGGAAGGGCCCAGCGGAGCGGTGCATGAGACGGCGGGGCCCTCTTCAGCGGTGCTCTTCTGCACGGCGGGGCCCTGTTCAGCGGTGCTCTTCTGCACGGCGGGGCCCTGTTCAGCGGTGCTCTTCTGCACAGCGGGGCCGTCTTCAGCGGTGCTCTTCTGCACGGCGGGGCCCTGTTCAGCGGTGCTCTTCTGCACGGCGGGGCCCTGTTCAGCGGTGCTCTTCTGCACGGCGGGGCCCTGTTCAGCGGTGCTCTTCTGCACGGCGGGGCCCTCTTCAGCGGTGCTCTTCTGCACGGCGGGGCCCTCTTCAGCGGTGTTCTTCTGCACGGCGGGGCCCTGTTCAGCGGTGCTCTTCTGCACGGCGGGGCCCTGTTCAGCGGTGCTCTTCTGCACGGCGGGGCCTTCTTCAGCGGTGCTCTTCTGCACGGCGGGGCCCTGTTCAGCGGTGCTCTTCTGCACGGCGGGGCCCTGTTCAGCGGTGCTCTTCTGCACGGCGGGGCCCTGTTCAGCGGTGCTCTTCTGCACGGCGGGGCCCTCTTCAGCGGTGCTCTTCTGCACGGCGGGGCCCTGTTCAGCGGTGCTCTTCTGCACGGCGGGGCCCTCTTCAGCGGTGCTCTTCTGCACGGCGGGGCCCTGTTCAGCGGTGCTCTTCTGCACGGCGGGGCCCTGTTCAGCGGTGCTCTTCTGCACGGCGGGGCCCTCTTCAGCGGTGCTCTTCTGCACGGCGGGGCCCTGTTCAGCGGTGCTCGTCCAGTAGGTCAAGGGAGCCAGACCTGGCCTGGACTCCCTGCTCACTCGCCCTCTGACCGTGCTGTTGCTGGACCCTTCGGTGACGGAGTCCTGGGCCCTATGGTGTCCTTCCTAACACCCGGGATGGGGCTTGTGGGCCCCTCCTGCTCCGCGCTCCTGCTGGCTGACTTTTCCGCCCTGCTGCCCTTTCGCTCCTTAGATGGGGCTCTCGGGCCCTTGCCTCCCCTAGCTGTTGTGGCTGGTGATGTGGGAGAACTTGGCTCCTTGGGGGCAGCCGTGTCAGTCCTCTCACGGCGGCCCTTTACCTTCCTGGTCTTCTTGCCTGGTGGGGGGCTGGCTGTCCCCTTGCTGCTGATTAAGGTGTCACTGCTGGCAAAGGGTGGGCTCCAGAACCCATGCACCACAGTGACACTCGAAGCTGGGCTGGTGGTGGTTGAGGTGCTCTTGGGACTCTTTGCAGATGGAGGGGGTGGGTCAGTGGAGGGAAAGAGGTCAAGATTAGCAAGGAAAACTTTCTTAGGACCAAGGTAAAAGGTAGGAGAAGTGGAGATGGAAGTGGAGGAAGAGGATGTGGTTGTAGGAGAGTCAGGTGTGCTGTCTTTGGGTGCAGGTGCATGTGCTGGAGGCTGTCGTGAGGTGGATGGCTGTTGGGTGGGTGGCTGCCTGCGTTTGTGTGTCTTGGAAGAGGGGGTGACAGACACAGTGGGAGAGGACACAGGGGACGTGTAAATGGTAGTGGGGGTGGTGACTGCACGTGTGCGGACTGGACTGGAGGGTGTGCTGGTGATGGAAGCACTGGCTGATGGTGGTGTGCATGCAGGTGTGAGTGTAGACGTGACAGGGAGGGAGGAGGGAGACGAGGAGGTGGGGGACACAGAGGTGGTAGTGGCTGTTGGAATGTCTGCATCTGGGTGTTGCTTGCGTGAATGCTTGTGGCTTCTGTGGTGCCTGTGTCTGGATGAGCTTCCCTTGGGTGTTGAGGTGTGTGCAGGCTGGTCTGATGGTGTGGATGGGATAGGCTGAGGAACAGGAGACAGAGACAGGCTGGAGGCAGTCAGAAGAGGGAGGCTGGAAACAGGGACAATGGCTGCCGTCAGTGCTGAGGCCAGAGCATTGAACGATCGTTGATGGGCAGCCTGACCCGAATGAATGCCCTCCAGGTAGGCATTGCTCCGATGCACCTCCCTTTCTACCCCCTGGATGGCATTCAAAAGGGTAGTCTGCCCAACAATGAGTGTCCTGAGGTGATCAATGACCTCCTCACTGAGGGCTGCAGGGGTAACCGGGGCAGGGGCTGAGGTGCCTGGGGCGAAGGAGACGCCCGCCTTCCTGGGCGAGCGGGCACGGAGCGTAGGCTGAGGGGCTGCTGGGAGGGCGGGGCTGGTGCGCTGTGTGGCGGCTGTACCTGGAGAGGCGGGGGGCCCGGATGTTGCCGCCACCGCTAGGGAGCTCACATCCGAGGACGTGTCACTGTCGCTGGTGTCACGACCGGTCCCCGTTGTGGTGCTCCCCTCGCCCTCCGGATCACTGGTGCCCTCGGTGTCTGTTCCTGGTCCCACCGGGGCCTTGTGACGTGCAGCTCCCTCGTGCTCCCATGCCAATTCTCCTCCGCCTGATGATGCTAATGCACAGATGCACAAGAAGACGAAGAAGAATGGTGGGGGGAGAAAAACGAAGACCAGGTTGAGTGCATGCAATGTCAACACCGTTGGCGGAGAGGACAGACACAGGAGCCTCATGCACTAAGCCGTGCATTCGGGGTACACTACTCAGTACTTCGGACTAGGACTACAGGTCTACAGACGCCAAAGGCGCACATGTGTGATGCTGGACCATCGATAGCTGTACTTGTCACCCTACAGAGGTGGGGTCCGGGAGCACAGGGCCATGCCTAAAGGAGCGGACTACACAACAGAAAGCGCCCTGGCCTGATGTCACCCCCAACCCTCCTCCCCCACCCAGACGCCTCCACTGCGCAGAGAGATAGCAGAATGTGCTGATACTCACCCCCTTGTGTCTGCTGTGATGTTCTCAAGCACCCATCCAAATCAGGGTAGGCCACCGCCAGGATCCGGGACATCAGGGGGGTCAGGGTACGACTCGCACCCCTCCTAGGTTGGGAGGCCATCCCCAGCAGTGACTCCGCGGTCTTCCTGGTCCCACGGCGGATGTCCTCCCACCTCTTGCGGCAGTGGGTGCCCCGTCTTGTGTGGACCCCCAGGGCCAGGACTTCCTTGGCGATGGCACGCCAAATGTCCACTTTCTGATGGGCACTGACCTATTTGACATGTACAGGGTGGGAAGGAAAAAATCATCAATTTTCTGCATGTTAGATGCGATTGGCCCCCCCTCCCCAACCTTGCCATATGGCACATGCTCTCATCTGTCGTGCGTTGCACTCCTCATTCGCCCCCCACCCCACCAACTTACATCCACCCCACTCCACACAGGCATAGCCCATTCAATGTGCACCCAGTGTACTAACCTGTTGGTCTGGAGGACAGTAGAGTAACGCATACTGGGGGAGGACCCCGTCCACGAGCTTCTCCAACTCTTCGGAACTGAAGGCGGGGGCCCTTTCCCCAGTCGCAGCAGCCATTGTCACTTCCAGACCGAGGTCACAGCAGCACTTGCAGTATAGGTCCTCTCCTGTGGAAGATCAGGTCTCGAGTGATTAAGCAGATAGAAAATGGCGGTCACGCCCGCGGCGGTGCGTACCGCGGCGGTGCGTACCGCGACCGCCGGCGCACCTCATTATTGGCTCCTGAAACCCATAGGCTTCAATGTTAGCCAATGCGGCTTCGTATAGCGGTCTTCGACCGCCTACCGCCACGGTGTGCCACGCCAGCGCATTGACCTCACATCCCATTGTCCCACTTCACAGGTCAGGCAGCCGCCATTTCAAGGGCCCACATGGCATTATTTGTACTGCGTCACACAGGCCTAGGCCTTGCATTGTCACACATACACGCCTTTCAATACATAGATAATCGTGTGCTATGCATGCAGTGGTGAACGTACCTGTGACTTGCTTGACTCTGTGCTCCATGTTGTCCTTCCTAGGCACCGTCCGCTGGGACTTGCGAGGAGAAGGAGGAATCCTCGCGTGTACCGCCCGCTGGTGGACCTGTCGACAATGGAAGAACGCCACATCATACTACGATACCGACTTGACCGAGCCACTATACATGAACTGTGTGCCCAGCTGGAGCCAGACCTGATGTCCCCCATCCGCCAACCCACAGGAATTCCCCCTCTAGTGCAGGTTCTGTCAGTTCTCCATTTTTTGGCAAGTGGCTCATTCCAGACAACAGTGGCCATGTCATCTGGAATGTCTCAGCCTATGTTTTCAAAAATCTTGTCTAGAGTGTTGTCTGCCCTGACGCAACACATGCAGCGCTACATTGTATTCCCTGAGGAGGTTGATTTGGCCACTGTGAAGGGTGATTTTTATGCCCTTGGACATATCCCCAACATAATTGGTGCCATTGATGGGACCCATGTGGCTTTAGTACCCCCAAAAGACGATGAGCAGGTGTACAGAAACAGGAAAAGTTACCATTCGATGAACGTCCAGGTGGTCTGTTTGGCTGACCAGTACATCTCCCATGTGAATGCCAAGTTCCCTGGGTCAGTGCATGACGCGTATGTGATGCGAAATAGCAGCATCCCTTATGTGATGGAACAGCTACAGAGACAACGTGTGTGGCTAATTGGTGACTCTGGTTACCCCAACCTGCCTTGGCTATTGACCCCAGTGAGGAATCCCCGGACCAGGGCAGAGGAACGGTACAATGAGGCCCATGGGCGAACTAGGAGGGTCATTGAAAGAACCTTTGGCCTCCTGAAGGCCAGGTTTAGGTGCCTACATATGACAGGGGGATCCCTGATGTACTCACCAAAGAAGGTGTGCCAGATCATCGTGGCCTGCTGTATGCTTCACAATCTGGCATTGCGACGTCAGGTGCCCTTCCTGCAGGAGGATGGTCCAGATGGTGGTGTTGAAGCAGCTGTGGAGCCTGCAGAGAGTGAAGAGGAGGAAGACGAAGAGGACGACCCAGACAACAGGGACAGAGTTATCCAACAGTATTTTCAGTAGCACCCAGGTAGGAATCACCCACGCCATTTACCATTTACTGAATGCCCCCTGCATCTTTACTTTGTGTATTTCCCCCCAGTTCTTTTAAACTGAAGTTTACTTTTCCCTTCCTTTTTCAGTGCTATATGACCCACTGCGTGACTTCTGCCTGGTTAGCCCATGGACTGATGCTTATTGACATCGGTATGTTGTCCACACATATATAACAGAACATTATTGATAAGTAATGTGTTATACATTTGTAAATAATACAGGCTGACTCCAGAATGATTTATGTGCAATGAGTGATTTAATTTTAGTGCTATATTTTGGTACATGATATTAAAACGGTGAAGGGTGAGGGTGGAGTTATGTCCATGGCAGAGTCCAGTTCTCGGTCGCACAGGTGCATTGTTCATATGGCAGTGGAAGGATGGAGCAGGGGCAGTTCAAGGTTGGACAGGGTGACACTGTGGGACAGTGGAATGACATCAGGGGGGATATTAGACTGGCGGGGGTCTTGGCATCCTACTCTGTCTTCCTTTGAGATCTCAGGTTCCTCTTGCGGGGTGGTTGTTCTTCAGCAGGAGGTGGGGTTCTGGTGGCCCGTCGTTCTGTGGGGGCCTCCTGACCACTAGCGCCGGCGGAGGTGGTAGGCTGTTCCTGGCTAGTGACAGGGGCCCTTTGCGGTGCCACATGGTCCCGCAATGTGGTTTCAATGCGGTTGAGGGCCTGGACTATGGTCCCCATTGCGGTAGCGATGGCCCGGAGTTCATTGCTGAACCCCATGTACCGTTCCTCCTGCTGTGCCTAGATCTCGGTGAACCTGGCCAGTACCGTCGCCATCGTCTCCTGGGAGTGATGGTAGGCTCCCATGATGGTGGTGAGGGCCTCTTGGAGAGTCGGTTCCCTGGGCCTGTCCTCCCCCCCTGTCGCACAGCAGCCCTCCCAGTTGCCCTGTTTCCCCGGGCCTCTGTACCCTGGACGGTGTGCCCACTACCACTGCCCCCAGGTCCCTGTTGTTGTTGGGGTTTTGGGTCAGCCTGGGTGCCCTGTAGTGGCGGACACACCGCTGATTGACGCGTCCGCGGGACAGAGGCATGGGCCCGCTGGGTGGGAGCTGTGCTGGTGTTCCCAGAGGGGTTTGGGTCTGCTGTGGCCTGTGTCTGTGTGTGGGGAACCGACTGTCCAGAGGTCCCCGATCGTCCGGGCTGGTCGTCAGGTTCTAGGTCGACAGAGCTGCTGTCCTCGCTGGGGGCCTGTTCTGGGGGTGGGATGGACATCTCTGGACCCTCCGTGGCGGTGTGTTGTCGTTCGGGCCCTGTAGGGGTAAAGGAGTATGGTTATTGTTTCTGTGTGTGCCATGGTGTGCATTTTGGGTGCCCTTGTCCCCCAGTGCTGGCATTCCCTTGTGGGAGGTGTTGTGAGGGTTTGGGGGGGGTGTATGGGTATGTGCAATGGTCATGCTTTGGTGGTGGCTGTCTATGGTTTGTGTTGTCATTCAGGGGTTGGTGTTGTTTAGGGTGGGTTGTGCTGGTGAGACATTGGCAGGGAGGTTATGTGCTGGGGGGTGATATTGGGGGTGGGGGGGGGGGGTTGGCATGCTGGTGGTTGGGGGGGGTGAAGTAGTTGAGATTCGACTTACCAGAGTCCATTCCTCCGCCTACTCCAGCGAGGCCATCAGGATGCAGGATGTTTACCACCTCTTGCTCCCATGCTGTGAATTGGGGTGGGGTGGGTGGGGGTCCGCCGCCAGTCTTCTGCACAGCGATGTTGTGCCTGGAGATCATCGAGCGCACCTTCCCCCGTAGGTCGTTCCATCGCTTTATGATATCTTCCCGATTTCTGGGATGCTGTCCCACAGCGTTGACCCTGTCTACGATCCTTTGCCATAGCTCAGCCTTCCTTGCTATGGTGGTGTGCTGCACCTGTGTGCCGAAGAGCTGGGGCTCAACCCTCATGATTTCCTCCACCATGACCCGGAGTTCTTGGTCCGAAAACCTTGGGTGTCTTTGGGGTGCCATGGGGTGGTGTGGATGAGGTGTGGGGTGGTGTTTGTGGTGATGTGCGTGGTGATATGTGGTGATGTGTGCGTAGATGTGGTGTGGGTGATGAAGTTGTGTTCCTGTGTGTGTTGGGGTTTTCTAATGCTGTGCTCGCTATCTCTATCTCTCTCGCTCTCGCCTTCGCTCCGATTTCCAACTAGTGGGGGTTTGTGGGTGATGTGGGTGTGTGTTTTATAGTTCATTGGATGTGTGGGAGCGTTGTTTGTATGTGTCTCAGGTGTGCGTATTTCAAAATGTCCAATGTGGCAGTGTTTTGGAGCTGGGTGTGTATTTTGACCGTGGCGGTGTGTACCGCCAATGGAATACGGCGGTTGAAAGACCGCTGCGTGGATTCGTGGGTCAGAATGGCATGGGCGTGTTTGTGTTGGCGTGACGGTGGAGGTTTGGTCATCTCCAGTTTTCCGCGGCCCGCTGATGTGGCGGCCTTCCTTGGATGTCGGATTTTTGGCGGTTTCACAGTTGGTGGTCAGAATGACCGTGGCGGTCTACCGCGGCCGCGGCGGTAGTATGGCGGACTTCTGACCGGCGGTAAGGGCCTTTTACCGCCGAGGTCAGAATGACCCCCTATATGTCCCATGGGCTAACATTGGGGTTACCTTGGAACATCTTCTAAGTGTAATTTCCAATTGGGTAACAATAGAAAAATTGAGTTTGGTGTCTCTGGACAATTTAAAAATACATCTTGTGGTTAAGTTTTTTTTTTTTTTTAAATTGCAGGTCTGAAAATGTCACTTTTAGAAAGTGGCATTTTCTTACTTTAACTATTCTGTGCCTAAGACTGTCTCTGAATAAACGTCTGGGTTTAGGTAACAGCTACATTTGTGCATTCTCTTCAGACAGTCACAAACAGGAAGGGCTGGGTGTAATAGGTAATACACATGCATACTGATAGTCATCCTGGGCAGGGAGAGGGAGGGGCAGTTCACACTTACATCTGAATATGCTGTGTCTACACAAAGGGCTGATTACCCACTACTGGTAGTCTGGAACCAGGGCTGGTTTGAAAGGGATCCTTGTGCACTTCAAATAATTATTTTGAATTTACCCTACATCAAAGGCCTTTTTGGGATATGTACTGGGCCTCTGACACCATATATTCAGAACACCTCTGGACTTAGGTATTCTACCAGGAAGTAGAACTGTCAGCAGGGACTCCCACTTTGCTGTTTTGCTGTGCTGTTTTGGGCTGCTGCCTGCTGCTTCTTGACTGGAAGTGAGAGGACTGGATCTAACTCTCTACATCCTGCAACACAAGAACTGACTCAATCATAGTGCATCACTGGGAATTGACACATCCTGTTGCAGAAACACAGCTTTGCCACTGCCTGCACCGAAGCCATGGACGCCGCTCGCTGACTGTAAGGCACAATGACTCTGACTTACAACGCAGACCCAGTCTGACCGACGCAGCACCAACGCATTAGAACCAGTACTCATTGCTTCTGGACTTTGACGCATCAATGATATTGCCCAATCAGGAAGCACTGCATTGCCTGCAAGCGCAACGCATCCCCTCCACTGGATCAATGCATTGTCACGGAGCATTGATGCAACAAAGGTACTGTCTGCGGGTCTCCGTGACTCCTGTACCCGGCCGGCGCTCCATCATGGTCGGACTGAACTTTTGGATTTGCCCCAGTCCAGCACGAACAGATAGTTCCAGTTGAAGCTATTGTTTTCTAAACACTGTGTTTTGATTTCATCTTTGAAAATTCACATTTTGACTTATATATGTTGGATTTTTGTTGTTCTGGTTTTGTTTGACTCATATAAATTTTGGCTATTTTTCTAAACTTTTGTGGAGTCCTTTTGTGGTGTTTTCACTGTGTTACTGTGTGTGTGCACAAATACTTTACACATTGCTTCTTTAGTTTAGCCTGACTGCTCTGTGCGACACTACCAGAGGGTGAGCACAGGTAAACTTTTAGTGTGTATGTTACTTGCCCTGACTACGATTGTGGTCCCTAACTGGACCTAGTTTCTAACAACAACTTATTCGTTGTCTGCTACAGCTAAACACAATTTCTGGATTCCACCGCCTAGGCACGAATGTGGGAAAATGGGTGTACTATGTGATAGTGTAGGGGCCTTATCGTGTAGTACACTCGCATTTATCGCCTTGTGTCCAGTCACAGTTATTTCCCTTACACTTCAGCTCGTCCCTTTGGTAGCTATGGCACAGAGCAGCAATGCTTAGCAAAGTAACAATGTGTAAAGCATTTAACAGCACCAAACAACGGATTGACAAAGTCACCAAACAAGACACAATAACAAGTTTTGAACATAGAGCATATTTTAATTCCATGATGACCAAAATCCACCAGTGAGTTCTAAAGCTATGAACCTTTAAAGCATTTTAAAATTTTGACATCAACCCCAAATGAGCATTAGCAAGTAAAAACTTTGAAGACTTTGAGAAGTCTGTCATAGTTGAACATCAATATCTTCAAACACTATTGGTATGGTAACTTGAACATTATCCTTACACACTATTGTTGGGGGAATTTAACATGAGAACCTTCACACAACCTGTGTGTGGTCTCAAACATTCCTATAATCAAACACTATCCCTGTGAGGACTTCAACATTATGATCTTCCCAAACGAGCTATGTGGTGACTTGAGAATTATCTTCACACACTATCTTTGTGGAGACTTAAACATGAGTGCCTTCACATACCATTTCTGTGTGGTCTTGAACATTACTCTGATCACACACCATCACTGTGGGGACTTGAACATCATTACTTTCACACACTATTTGTTTGGAGGTTTGAACATTACCTTAACCGACTATCTTTGTGGGGACTTGAGCATGTGTGCTGTCAAAAACAATCTTTTTGTGTTCTTGTACATTCCTATAATCACACACTTTGTGAGCACCTGGACATCATTATCATCACACACTCTCTGTGGGGACCTGAACATAAGTACCTTCACACACAACGTCAATGTGCTCTTCAATATTCCTATAATCAGACAGTATCTCTGTGGGGACTTGAACATCAATATCTTTAAAAACAAGCTGAACATTCATATAATCACACACTATCACTGTGAACATGATTACCTCCAGACACTATTGGTGTGGAGGTTTGAACATTATCTTCACATACTATCTTTTTGGTGAGTGCTTTCACAGACAAGCTCTGTAAGGTCTAGAACATTCTTATAATCACACACCATCTCTGTGGGGACTTGAGCAACATTACCTTCACACACAATTATTGTAGAGACTTGAACATAATCTCCACAGACTTTCTTTTCTTGTGCTTGAACATGAGTACCTCCACCCTACAACCTCTGTGTGGTCTTGAACCTTTCGATAATCACACACCACCTCTGTGGGAACTTGAACATCATTATTGTCACAAACTAGCTGTGTCGAGACTTGAACATTATATTCAATTGCTGTCTTTGTGGGGAGTTGAACATGATTACCTTCACACACAATCGCTGTAAAGTCTTGAAAATCCCTTTAATCACACACTATCTCTGTTGAGACTTGAACAACATTATCGTCACACACTAATTGTGTAGAGACTTGAACAATAACTTCACAAACTATATTTGTGGGGACCTAAACACAAGTACTTTCACACATAATCTCTGTGTGGTCTTCAATATTTCTATAATCACACACCTTCTGTGGAGTGTGATTATAGACATAAATAATATTAGCTTTACACACTATCTGTTTGGAGGCTTGAACAATATCTTCACACACTATCCTTGTGGGGACCTGAACATGAGTACCTTCACTCACAACCTCTGTGTGGACTTGAACATTCTTATAACCACACATTATCTCCGTGGGACCTTGAACATTATCTTCACATACTATCCAACTCCCCTATCCAATTTTTGTTTAATTCCTGTTATCCCTGCATTATCATTTTTTCTGTCTTTTATTGACCATTTTTTATTCCACCCCTTTATTGTGCTTAAATGATTCTTGTCATCATTATCATAGGCTATAGCTCTGCACCTCCATTATACAAAGTTTTGCTTGATTTGACTATCTGGCTTTTCTAACATTGTGAACCAACAAAATGCCCAGAGTGATATTTTTGATAGAACAAATTGCAGTGCTAGCCAAACTGTAGCCATGTATTGCGTTTGCATTTTTATGATTAAAAAAATGAAGGGGAGATATACCTGGCATCTAAAAATTGGATAATGTTTTTTTTCTAGCCACATCAACCACCAGTGGAGCTGACTCAAGATCTGGTGCAGGAGCGGATGGAGCAGGGGGAGAAGCAGCAGCAGGGATGGGTGGTAATAAGTCACATTGCTTGTTTTTTAACAATTACTATTACTTACTTGCTACAAGGGCTGTGTTGTGATTGTGTACGCCCCCATGTTACCAGCTACAGCGGTGGTTGGGTGACTTATGGCCTCTTATATCTGCAACCCAGCAAAAGCACACATAGAGCCTTATCATGAGTTCGGCAAACGTTCTGAACTTCTGACAGGGACGTTGCCGACATAGTGGCTGCCTCCCCGCCTGGCCCATTATGAGTTTGCCATTAGGTTGGCGGGCGGAAACCATAGTTTCTGCCCGCCGGCCTAGTAGGAAACACCCTACAGCATTGTCACCAGCTCGTAATCGAGCCAACAGCAATGCTGTAGGATGCAGGGTGCACCAGCACCCTGGCAATGTTCACTGACTGTCAGGCAGACAGTGAACATTGCCACGCTGCTGGCCATGGGGGGCCCTGAACTGCCCATGTCACGTGGTCAAGAGACCGCCAGACTCGTAATGAGCCCCATAATGTATGGTAAAAATGATGGCTTGGCGGAACCAGGAAAGAATGGAAGGTTAAAAGAAAAGATGGGTGAAATGAGTGAAAGGAAAAGATGCATGGGTGGGTGAAAAGATGCGTAGGTGAGTTTTGAGTAAATCGATCGATGGGTGAAAAGATGATTGAAAGAAAGGGTGGATAAGGGATACTGAATGGATGGATAATGGATTGTGAATTTTGGTGAAAGACTGGATGAGAGAAAGCAAAGCTTAAATCATGGATCGCCGTGGGTAAATATAGTAGGAAGAGTGAAAGGATGATTGAATAATTGCTTGAATTAATAAACAAGGGTGCTCTCTGGAGAGGGGCCTGCTGCTCACCTACTTGACTTACTTTGTGTTTTTTGGTTATCAAAGCTATAGTTCAGAGTGGGTATTTTAATTTGCGCTCTAATCCCTTGACTCACTGTATTTTTTAAATGAGGCAGATATGTATCCCACCCATCATCATTCAACAATCCCCTCCTTGCCCATGGCATTTCACCACCCATGACCGAAGAAGTGTAGTATGGTTCAATTCATGCATGCAGTGTTGGCTGTGGAATGTGTGTCTGCTTCAGTTAATGCAGCATTTACAAAGTTTTCAATGCATTGCAAACTGAACACACAAGATGTGTTGTTTCCTTTCACCAAATCAGTCACCCCTTAGTACTTCACTCCTTTATTCTTTCCTAAGTCTGTCCATCCCAGCCTACCGAACAAATTGAAAAAATCCATTCTTGGCATGTGCCACATTTTTATGGCCATGTCAAGTGTTCAAAATATATTTAATGGTTTACCATAACAGATTTATTTTACGTCTGTTGAGATTTTTCCCTTTAAACTTTTGTCTATACAGTAACTGAATAAGCCAAAGCTTAGGCTCATGATCAATCTACGATCAGTGACACCCCTCTATTCTAGAGCAAAAGCTCTACTTACCCGCCTAATTCCTCTGCCTTACTCTGCAGTAGAGTAAGTCAAGATTGCTTTCCTTACTGCCCAGGGAATGAATTTGTTGGAAAGAATTTGTGGTGGTGGGTGAGGCTACTAAGTAAAGTAGGACTAGTAAGTGCCAAATTTGGTTTCAAGTTTGGAGTAAGAGATACTCTGGGATGAACATGCCAAATGCAATCTATGTAGCCCGTTCCTTTTCCTGTAATGCAGTGCATCATTTTCCTCACCATCTACTTACGGCAGACAGGATAATATATCCGCATTTTATACGTGACATGTGTGACGTGTCTTATTTATTAATCTGCCGCTATGGAGTCAGGGTAGAAACGAAGTAAAAGGCACTTGGGGAAGAGCAGGGCCATTGGAATTAAAAATAGATAATTGTCAACTACAGCTGCCCCAGCTGCAGACAGTAGCAAAGTACTCAAAGCACTAGCTAGCATGCCTCCAATAATTTGGCACAACAACATGTACTCCATAGTGTACAATGCCCTACTCATAAATGAGACGTCATTTATTTTTGTTTTTTCCACTAAAAGTGTCTGCTTAGTTACTAGAAAAGCTTCTAATGAAAAACATTAAATCACTGTATTTTTAATCTGGTATTACTCTGCCTTAATGCTTTTCTACCAGACAGTCAGTACTTTTTATGTGAGGCATGTGTGAGTGAACAAACAAATTGGCCCTGTGACTGGCCTAATCATAAAAATCACATCAAATTCCAATGTCTCTAGGGGACCAGCAATGTACTGCTCATGTGTCACCCACTACCTACTTTTGAAGAAGTGAGAATTGTTTACAAATTGTCTTTTTTATTTTTGTTTTTCTCAATATAGCTACTGCTGCTGGTTGACCAGCACCATCCACCAGGCAGGAGATAGCGGCCCATCTACGAAAGAGGCTGGAGAAAATCCAGGCCAAAAATCACCAGCTAGTGGTCCTGGAGGAAGAACGGAGTGAAATAGCTACCTCTGACCCAGGACACAGCTCAGAAGCAGGCCAGCCTAGCCTCCAACCTCCCGGCCACTACATTGCCGGTGCCGGCGCCAGCTGTCAGGGTCCCTGACTGCACCTGCTGCCACCCCCTCCCGCTCTGACAGGGCATTGGTCCACCACATCATGCAGTGGATGGAGAGGCAGCTCACCAGGATCGAGCAGAGCCTGGACCAGCTCTGGACCCTTATAGACGATGCCATCGGCTGAAACCCTTTTTCTATTTTTTGTTTTGGTGGGATGGACCTGTTGAGGGTGAAGAGGGTGGGGAGGGAGTCGGGGCTGGGTTTCACATTGGACTTTTCATTGGATGTTTTGGGGACAAGGCTATTTGGGGAGAGTGGTGGGCCTGTTGTGAGTGGAAAGGTTGGGTTTTTTAACTGTCAAAAATAAAAAGGACATAATTTATTTTACTTGATTTCTGCCTCACTGCACTGTTGTCTTTTAGTGTAGCCTGTTTTTTAAATCTGCTAAAAAAATTATGTCATTTACTCATACCCTAGCTCTACTGCCCTCTGAACATATATTGATCACTAGGGGGTGGTTGCCATGGCCTATTTTGCCTACAAATTACTAACAAAACAAGTACACTTCTATCCATAGTTTTGCTCCTACCTGAATGGAAGAAGCGAGGGGGTCTTCTTTCTGCAGAGTTTTTCCAAAGGTGGCATCTTAAGGGGGTGGTAGTAGTAGTAGTAGTAGCAGGTTAGGGTGTTAACATGGAAGGCAGAAGGTGCCACACCCAACTATGTGAACTCCAACTGCAGGATTAATTAAAGGGTTATCCATCAGTGTCAAGTAGATTGAAAGAAAACAGAGAGTTAGTGGGTCATATTATATCAAACCTTTAGGAAGAAAGAGACAACAATGATGGTATTTGACACACATCAAAAAAGACCTGATGTGATAATAAAAACTAGAAATATCAACTTTCTCTGAGCAATGGTGGGGACCTAGTATTAAAAAACTAAAACTAAACTTAGGAAATAAATTCATTGAGTCAGGAGAAGTGGGCTCGGAGTCAAGAGTGGTTGGACAAGGTTAAGCGTTTACACAACACACAACACAACACACATGAATGATGATGTTGATGGTCCGGTGTGGAATATTGTTCAGGTAATAGTAGTTATGCAATGAGTTGGTGTCAATTTCACTACACCCGCCCCAGCAAGTGTGTGATCCATTAATGATGTAAAATTAGGTCACACCGCCCGGGGGAAAGGGGTTAGGTGCTTGATGAATGGATGGGAAAGGGCATTTGGGGAAAGGTGTGGCAAAGACAAACACTTCACAAAAGAAATCATGACACTATTCATCTGGGAGCTGAGCAGCCACCATCATCAATCTGTTGTGGAAGGAAACAATGAAGGGATACGTATGACACAGTTTAGTTAAATGCTTTGCAAACAGTCCTTCTGCCCCAAAGAGACCCAAGATAGCATATCTCTAAATGTTTTATCTTCTGGGTTTAAAAAATACAAATTATGGAGGATTGAAGTTAACCTACCCAGTTCTAAAAATTATGCTTGTTGAAAGGAAAATGATATTGTATTGCCAAATTGGGAAGTGCATCTATATTCTTCTTGGAATGTCCATCACCCTCGGGTGCCTGGCTGAACCTGTCCAGTAAGTAAGCTGGAGTCTTGAGTTTTTACCAAGTTTTGTTCATGCAGGAGAGGACTAGGAGAAGGGCTGCGTATTGGAAAAAAACAGTAACTGTATTATAGAGTTAAGGAGAAGGACAAAAGGAAGCAAGGTAAGCTTCATGAGGAGTCAGGAGTATACCAAGAAGACTCAGAGGCAGAGCAAGAACATCAGAGGAATTTGACCTTTAAGCCAGCAATGCAGCAAACACATACTCAGCAACATTTCCCAACAACACACCTCTCTCCAGTTCACAGAGCTGAGTGAGTACTAGGCCTCAGAGTCTTCGCCATCATTATGGTTTCTCTTTGAATTTGATAACTTTTTCTTTCTAGCTGTTGAGGTAGTCCCACCCTGGGCCATTCCATCCTCCTCCTCCTGATTCTGAGGAACTCCGCCCCAGGCCTAAACCGAGCTAGGTGACCTGTGTAGTCAAGTGCACTGCTGTTGAAGAACAAATAGAGAAACAGAACTAGAGTATTTTGTGTAGATTTGTGTTTGGTAACTTTATGTGACTGGTCTGTTCTGAGGAACCAGAAATAAAAGTGGACCCTGCAAGACCAATCACTTTCAGGAATAAATGATCACCCATCAGCCCTCAAACATTGCAAGTCACCAGAATCAAGTTTACAAATATGTTGAACTCCCTCCCTCACTGTTGGCCACCAAATACATCATCAATCATAACTCACAATCACTCGATATATAACCACTCATTGATGCAATAGTTAGTAGTTACCAATTCGAATCCAAGCATAGTGGTTGAACAAAATATGATCTCCTCCATTGGCAGTGAGTAGCAACACATTGGAATTTGGCATTAGCACTGGCAGTCTTTTAATCAATGATCTTCTGGGGCAGACTTGCTTTGTGATGTAAAAAACAAAGAAGGCAATGGAATGTGAGGGAGGCAGGCATTGTCTCCAATGTCCTGAAGGGAATGTGGCAGCTACCTCACTGCACACAGGTCCAACTCCAACCTGTCGGTATAATATGTGACTAAAAGATGGTGGGGCAGCATAAATCTGACACAAACATAATATTCCACGAGCATTTTTTGCAAAGAAAGAAGTTCAAAAAGAAATAATTTAAAGGTTCTATGGTGGCATTGGCATACTAAGGGCCTCATTTGCAAGGCCTTTGCGCCACTGTTGCATCATAGTTTATGGAAACAGCAGTGGTGCTAGCAGTACTTCACACTGCTCCAGATTTACAAACTGATGCATTGGGTCCAATGCATCAGTTTGTAAACTCATGTGTCACATTATACCTGCAACAGGTACAGTGTATGCAGGAGGGACATTGCCACGGGAAAAGCCATGCAGAACTGACACAATACAATTTGCAACATTTCACTGCATCATTCTGCAACTTCACTGTGTCAGAATTTTACCGCCTGCTCAGAGCAGGCATAAAATTGATGCAGGGATTTTTTCTATGGGGGCCTCCTCGCATTGTTGGAGTAGTGTCATTTTTTTAATGATAGTCAAGCAATGCATTAGTTTAGTACCAACAGATGCGTCAAGATTTCTGATTCACCTGTGAAAACATGCACCATGGAGCTCTGTGTTGTAAATACAGTGCATCCATGGCATCGTAAGGGGATCGTAGGGCAGTGCAAGAAATCTGACGCATTGGGCCAATGCATCAGATTCTTGTAAATGAGGCCCTCAGTCCGGGAAGTAGCATTCTTCCTCAAACTCAGGTGGATCACCCAGAAGTTGGGCAGCAAACACACCTGATTCTGAATTAATCGTCCTCCTTCTCCTCATGGGGTGCTTCTGGAACAGTGTAATCAGGTGGTATAAAATGCTGGTTCATATTCATCATGGTTAATTTCTCCACGTTTTGAGGCAGGAGACTTGTCCTTCTCACTGTAACAACTGCACCAGCTGCACTGAATACATGTTCAGCAGACACCCTGGCTATAAGACAAGCAAGATACTTTCTTGCAAGTCTGCTGAGCTCTGGCCATTGGTGCATCTTCCCATACCAATACACCAATGGGTTTTGATCCACATACACCTCTTTTGGGTCATCCAGATACTCCTGGAACATGCTCTGAAGTGTCAATGGTGCTGTCACTTGCTTAACGTCTTTTGTCTTCCTTCTGCACTAGACTTAAGACCTGCCACTTAAAACCAAGCCAATGCAGAGGTTGGATCTGATTCTTCTGATGCTGTTATTACCAGTATTCTTTTTGCTGCTGGTGTTAGCTACTGTGAGACAAGACTGCCTTCTCTGGAAGTTGAAGGGGGCACCCCAGAACTGTGGAGGGGGCACTCTAAGTCCCAGCTGTCCTTATTTCAGTTCTCGGCTTGCTCAACAATCCACCATTTGTATTTTGAAACATCCCCTTTGAAAAATGAATGAAAGAGGAAATAACCTTTTTTTGTAGTGTGGATCAAGTAGGGTGGCACAGAAGTACTCTTTGGGTGAGAAAATGTCATTTTGAAGCCTTACATTACAAGTTAAGTGAAATCTTAGGCTCTCATCCAAGGCACACGCTTCTAAGTTTTCATTCAGGCATCAGAGTGCGAGCCTTGCAGACACCTTCTCTAGCTGGTCCTGTAGGAGAGGCAACAATGGGATAGCTTGGCCCATCATACTGTCCTCCTTGCTAATTTTCCATTTGAAAACTTCAAAATGGAGCAGCATCTGTGTCAGGCATTTGACTAGGCCCCATTTGTCCACATCCATGGTCATAGCTTTCCCAATTATATCCTCTCCTCTTAGAATGACATAGTCGTTGATCTGTCTATAATGCTCAAACAGACGTTGCAACATGCTGGCAACTCCTGTATCAGGGCTTTGACTGGTACTCTGTTACCACACTGAATAATCTGCAACTGTTTCCGGGATTTAAAAGAATGGCTACAATGTGTGCAGATTTGCCTGCAGGTGGTCAACATGTTGCTGCCTATGTCTTCTTTTATGATAAAGTCTTGCAGAGCCAGGTTGATGCAGTGTGCCAAACACAGGACCCTGAAATAGCCACCGTCTGCCATGGCCTTGACTATGTTACTGTCATTGTCCATGGCGACAAATCCAGTTAGGAGACCACTGGGTCACAGCCATGCAGAAGCCTTGCTGTTAAATGTGTCCAAGATGTTTGCAGCTCTATGTGATTTCTCCATGGTGAACATGGCTACTGTTGCATGTTGCCAACCTGTAGATAGCTTTTTACCCCCACAAAAAAGATCCAGTGTGCAGTGATCCACATGTGATCAGTAGCCTGACAACTGGTCCACATGTCTGTCATCAGGTACATAGTGTGGACAACACTGTGCTGCAAAGCATTTCCAACCAATTGAACCACATCATGATGCAGCGCTGGAACAGTAACTCAGGAAAAATAGGTCCAACTTGGAACCTTCCATTTCAGGAAGATGATGCCATAAACTCTAAGAATCCCACTGCTTCTACAAAAGAAAAAGGGAGGAGGCCCAGTGCTAACGTTTTTGCCAGCTTTCCATTGTACAAACATGCTATTGGGTGGCTGCAGTTGTAGGACCTCTCCTGCCTAAACATACCTGTAATTGTAGCATTAATTTTTTTCTTTTGTGGGGCCACTGACACAGGTGACTTTTGAGATGTAGGCAGTGGTAGACTTGATGTGTGTCCTAGTGCAGTCACTGTATGTTGTGGTGTCTCCATCTGACTATGAGTCTTCCTGTGCCATTGTGAGGTAGTTGAAATGGGTGATTCAGGAACACTGCTGGGGACAGGGCTGCTTTGCGTGAGGATGTCACCCTCTTCTTTCTCACCTTCCACTGTGATTTGACCAGTTGTAGCTGATGTTTCCCAGCTCTCCTAACCTTCACCACTGCGACCACATTCAGCCTTTTTAAAGGTAGTCCTCCCACCAGATTGCGTAATTTTTTTCCTAAGGGGTCATCTGGTCTCCAGTACCATAATGGGAGCCAGGATTACCTTGACAAACACTTGCATGACAAATGGAGCATATCGCAATGTTCTTCTCCTGTTTGCTAATCGTGGCAAGGATGTCCAGGAGGAAATTGAATTATTATAGACCTAAAGAAACCAAATGCTGTAGTGCGGCCGTGCAGCTTTGGTGGGTGGATGGATGGATAGAGGAATGGATGTGGATGGATGGATTGCTCAAGGCAAGATGCTGAATTAAATAAAATTAAACTACATTTAAAAAAAAAAAAAATCTAAAAAAGTATTAAAAAACTAAAATACAAATTTAAATAAAAAAAACAACTTAAAAAAATACACTAAAAATGAAAAGAAAAAATGAAAAGAAAAAAGAAAAGAAAAGGCTAAAAGAAAAAAATGCAAAGAAAAAAATAAATTAAATACAAAAATGATAGAATAAAAAATTCAAATAAAACTTTAAAATAGAAAAATATGTATATAAATAAACAAATTATCAATAATTAACAATGCTTGGATGTAAGCCTGTGACAAAGACATACTGGCTGGATGCACAAAGATGCTGCCAGCCACATGGTAAAACAACAAAGAGCAAGGAGGCATAGCAAACAAAAAACACATGCAAGCTTATGGCAAAGGAACACTAGCTGAATGGACAAAATGGCCGACTGCCACATGGTCAAACAACAACAACAAGGAGCAAGGAGGCATGAGGAACAAAGACAGAACACATGCAAGACTATGGCAAAGGAACACTGGCTTCATGCACAAAATGGCTGCCAGTCACATTGTCAAACAACAACAACAACAGGGAGCAAGGAGGCATGGCAAACAAAGAACACATGCAAGCTTGTGGCAAAGGGACACTGGCTAGATAGACAAAATGGCTTTCAGAAACATGGTCAAACAACAGCAGCAAGGAGCAAGGAGGTATGGGGAACAAAGAAAGAACACATGTAAGCTTATGGCAAAGGAAAAATGGCAGCATGCACAAAAGGGCCGCCAGCCACATGGTCAAACAACAACAACAAGGAGCAAAGAGGCATGAAGAACAAAGAAAGAACACTTGCAAGCCTACGGAAAAGGAACACTGGCTGCACGCACAAAATGGCTGCCAGCTACATGGTAAAACAACAACAAGGAGCAAGGAGGCATGGCAAACAAAGAACACATGCAAGCTTATGGTAAGGGAACACTAGCTGGAGGGACTAAATAGCCACCAGCCACATGGTCAAACAACAACAACAAAGAGCAAGGGGGCATGGGGAACAAAGAAGAACCAATGCAAGCCTATGGCAAAGACACACTGGCTGGATGCACAAAATGGCTGCCAGCCACACAGTAAAACAACAAAAGGAGCAAGGAGGTATGGCAAACAAAGAACACATGAAAGTCTATGGCAAAGGGACCCTGGCTTCATGCATAAAATGGCTACCAGCCACATGGTCAAACAACAACAAGGAGGCATGGCAATCAAAGAACACATACAAGACTGTGGCAAATGGACACTGGCTGGATAGACAAAATGGCCGGCAGCCACATGGTCAAACAACAACAGCAAGGAGCAAGGTGGTATGGGGAACAAAGAAAGAACACATGCAAGCCTATGGCAAAGGAACACTGGCTGCATGCACAAAATGGCCACCAGCCACATGGTCAAACAACAACAGCAAGGAGGCATGAGGAACCAAGAAAGAACACATGCAAGCCTACAGCAAAGGAACACTGGCTGCATGCGCAAAATGGCTGCCAGACACACGATAAAACAACAACAGCAAGGAGGCATGAGGAAACAATAAATAACATATGCAAGCCTACAGAAAAGGAACACTGGCTGCACGCGCAAAGTGACTGCTAACCACATGATCAAACAACAACAAGGAGCAAGGAGGCCTGGGGAACAATAGAAGAACCCATGCAAGGCTATAGCAAAGACACACTGGCTGGATGCACAAAATGGCTGCCAGCCACATGATAAAGCAAAAACAAGGAACAAGGAGGCATGGAAAACAAAGAACACATGTAAGCTTATGGCAAAGGAACACTAGCTGGATGGACAAAATGCCTACTAGCCACATGATCAAACAACAACAAGGAGCAAGGAGGCGTGGGGAACAATAGAAGAACCCATGCAAGCCCATAGCAAAGACACACTGGCTGGATGCACAAAATGGCTGCCAGCCACATGGTAAAACAACAACAAGAAGTAAGAAGGCATGGCAAACAAAGAACCCATGCAAACCTATAGCAAAGACACACTGCCTGGATAGACAAAATGGCTGCAAGCCACATGGTCGAACAACAACAAGGAGCAAGGAGGCATGGAGAACAAAGAAGAACCCATGCAAGCCTATGGCAAAGACACACTGACTGGATGCACAAAACGGCTGCTAGCCACATGGTAAAACAACAACAAGAACCAAGGAGGCATGGCAAATAAAGAGCACATGCAAGCCAATGTCAAAGGGACACTGGCTGGATGGACAAAATGGCCGCCTGCCACATGGTCAAACAGCAACAATAATGAGCAAGGAGGCATGGGGACCAAAGAAAGAACACATGCAAGACTAGGGCAAAGGAACACTTGCTTCGTGCACAAAATGGCTGCCAGCTACATGGTCAAACAACAACAAGGAGCAAGGAGGCATGGCAAACAAAGAACACATGCAAGCCTGTGGCAAAGGGATACTGGCTGGATAGACAAAATGGCTGCCATCCACATGGTCAAACAACAACAACAAGGAGCAAGGAGGTATGGGGAAAAAAGAAATAACACATGCAAGCCTATGGCAAAGGAACACTGGCTGCATGCACAAAATGTCCACCAGCCACATGGTCAAACAACAACAACAAGGAGCATGGAGGCACTAGGAACAAAGAAAGAACAAAGACAAATCTACGGCAAAGGAACACTGGCTGCATGCATAAAATGGCTGTCAGCCACAAGGTCAAACAACAACAAGGAGCAAGGAGAACAAAGATGAACACATGCAAGCCTATGGCAAAGACACACTGGTGGGATGCAGAAAATGGCCACCAGCCACATGGTCAAACAACAACTGTGAACAAGGAGGCATGGAGAACAAAGAACACATACAAGCCTAAGGACATAGACTACACAAAATGGCCTCTGGCCACACAGCATGGAGAACAAAGACACATGGTGAATGATTGCAAACATACACACACACACACACACACTGGTCTTAAGGAGGCATGGTGGTAACACTGAAGAAAACACTAACATTAATTCAGTAAAGCAAAACACAAAAATTAACTGAGCTATAAAAATGTCACAACAACAGTACACACATCCTCCTATGCCATCATATATTACCACACACATATACACTTTTTGCAAAAAAAAAAAATGAAATGCAAACAATTGCCAAAATTTTTAGTTTAATCCAATGCCATCCCTGCCCTAAATGAAGTTTTAAAAACATATACCACTAAAATATTTATTTTATGCACTGAAGACTACTAGTACTGGGCCTACTGGCTAGATAGCCCTTTGGGAATCTAAGCCACACAATAAAATAATACTACAAACATGTACAAAAGGACAGATACTACAGAAGACGAAAAATCAATGAAATGCAAAATATATAACAAGGCTCATATTTAAACTCCAGGCCACCCACCACTATAAATTATTTAAAATCAAATTAATGTACAAAAAAATACTGGTGCACACCTAAGCAAACACAAAACACCCTTATTCAATAGATTTAGAACTTACCTGTGTGAGTTCACAAAAACAGAGTCCATAAATCTAAAAGCATATCTAGGAGACAAAGAGAGTGATCTTTCATCCTCAAAATCCAAGTGAAAAGTGACCAGGAGAAGAACAAAGCACTGGGAGGAACCTGTTGGACAGAAACAGGAAGGTGGAGTCCCTTGGGCACTTGCTACCTGTTTAAAAAAACGAAAGGCTCCTTGCACTAAGAAATAACCTGACGGGCCAGTTGGAGACGAAAATCCACTCAAAACCCTTTGACTAGATTTAGATGTATTTTGAATGTAGAACATCTTCTCCAGGTGCATTTGTGCTACCGAGCAGGACTGTTTTGGCTGCTGTAGCAGCCGGTAGCAGCACAAGTAAGTGCAAAGACTCGGGTGCATGGCTGGAAACAGTGTGAGTGAATGCAAAGTCTTGCGTGTGCTCACTAGTGTCCTGGGAGTATCGTGGCACTCACGAGAGAGCGCTAAAACTCAATCTTTCATGAGGAAACAAATTCTACTCCGCGCTGGATTGCGGAATTTGGGAACTCAGACCTGCTCCACATAGCGCGGAGTGCACGAATTTCGTAAACTCCGCTTGCGGAGTTCTCCACAAACTATCTGTGTGGAGACTTGAACATTATTTTCACTCACTATCTTTGTGGGGCTTGAGCATGAGTACCTTCACCCACAACCTCTGTGTGCTCTTCAACATTCCTATATTTACACACTATCTCTGTGAGGACTTGAACATCATTGCCTTTACACACTATCTCTTTGAAGACTTGAGCATTACCTTAATACACTATCTTTGTGGAAAATTGAACATGAGTACCTTCACACACAATCTCTGTGTGCTCTTCAATAGTCCTATGAATAAAAGACTTCAACATCATTACTTATACACACTCTCTGATTGAAGACCTGAACATTATCTTCACAGACTGTCCTTGTGGGGACTTCAACATGAGTAGCTTCACACACAATCTCTGTGTGGTCTTGTAAATTCCAATAATCATACACTAAATCTATGGGAACTTGAACATCAATATCTTCACACACTATTGGTATGGTGACTTGAACATAATCTTCACATACTATTGTTGTAGGAACTTGAACTTGAGTATTCACATACAGCCTGTGCATGGTCCTGAACATTCCTATAAACACACACTATCCCTTTGGGGACTTGAACATCAATTTATTTACAAATGATCTATGTGGAGACTTGAACAATATAGTCACACAATGGGGGTCATTATGACCCTGGCGGAAGGTGGAGAAGCGGCGGTAAGACCGCCAACCGGCTGGTGGTGTTTTTTTTTGTATTATGACCATGGCGGTTACCGCCATGGTCATCCGCAGGTTCTCCGTTCCACCCGGCTTACCGCCGTGGATTTCCTGCAGTTGGAACCGCCATGAAATCCATGGGCGGGAAGTGCTATCAGTGCCAGGGAATTCCTTCCCTGGCACTGATAGGGGTCTCCCGCATCCCCCACCCCCACCCAGACTCCCTCCCCTACACCCCCCACCACCCCAGCCACCCTCCAAAGGTGGCAGGGCCCCCCTCCCCACCCCGACCCCCAACATCACAGAACTCACACACACAAACGGCACGCACGCAGGCACCACCAACACACACGCACACACACCGACATACATGCCTACATCCACACACACAGTCAGACACGCACACCCACATACAAACATACACGCACACATCCATACAGACACACGCACTCATTCCCAAAACACGCAACACCCCCGCAAGCATACACGCACTCACACACCCCCCTACATACACAGACGCACACCCCCATGCACCCACACAACACACAACACCCCTCCACCCCCCTCCCCTAACGGACAATCGACTTACCTGTTCCGTCGATCCTCCGGGATGGGACAGGAGCCATGGGGGCTGCTCCGCCGACACCACACCGCCAACAGAACACCACCACGCCGAATCACAGGGCGTGATTCGGTGGGCGGTGTTCTGTTGGCGTGGCGGTGAAGGTGGAACAACCTCCACTTTTCCGCCGCCCGCCAGTATGGCTGTTGGCGGCTCTCCATCGGAAAAAGGACGGAGAGCAGCGAACAGTCATAATACGCCCGAACGGCAAACTGCCACTACTGGCGGTCTTCCGCACGGCGGTCCATCGGCGGTCTTGTAAAAAGACCGCTGAGGTTGTAATGACCACCAATGTCTTTATGGGGATGTGAACATGAGCACCTTCACACACAATCTCTTGGTTGGTTTTGAGCATTCCTATAATCACACACTATCTCTGGGGACTTGAACAATATTATTGTCAAACAGAATCTGTGTGGAGACTTGAACGCTATCTTCACAGACTATCTTTGCAGGGACTTGAATATGAGTACCTTCACACACAACCTGTGTGTGATCTTGATCACTCATATATTCACACACTATCCCTGTGGGGACTTGAACATCATTACCCAAGGGTAGGTCGCTCCCCCTGCCGCTGCAGCTCCTCCAGGTTCCTGAGTTCCTGAGACCCACCTCACAGTAAGTACCCCCCCTCCCAGCCCCTCGCTCTGCCCCGCGCTACTCACCCTCTCTCCTGCTCCTGCTTCTTTTCTTCTTTTCTTCTTCTCTGTTCTTCTGTTCTTCCTCCTCGCTCCTCGTCTGTAATCTTCTTCTGTACTCTTCTTTCCCCCGTCTTCACTCTTCTTCTCTTCTTCCTCATCTTCTTCTGTGGTCTTCTGCCCTCTGTTCTTCATTTTCTGTATCTTCTTCTGTGTTCCTCTGTGTTCTTCCGGTCTTCCTTTCTTCTCTCCTTCTGGTCTTCTGATCTTCCTTTCTTCTCTCCTTCCGGTCTTCTGTTCTTCTGTTCTTCTGTTCTTCTTGTCTTCTGTTCTTCTTGTCTTCTGCCTTCGGCTCTTCTGCCTCCTCCGTCCTATTCTCCCCGCGCCTGCCCTCCTGCTCCTGCCTCATCCCCCTCCCCCACTCGCACCCCCCTCTCTATCTCCCCTATCTAACCCGTTCACTATCTACCTCCCTCACTCCTCCTATCTACCTATCTCTCTATCTCTATATCCCACTATCTAACTCCCTCACTCTCCACCTCCTCCTATCTTCCTATCTATCGATTTCCCTATCTATCCATTTTCTCTATCTATTTCTCTATCTCTCCCCCCCTCCCTCACCCCCTCTATTACCTATCTTCCCATCCTCCACTCTACCTCTCACCCTCACCCACCTCTACAACCCCCCCCTCCCCTATCTTCCCAACCCTACTCCTATCTTTCTCCCTTATCTCCTAAACCTCCTAACACTCACCCCCTCCACCCTTAAACCCCCCTCCCCCAGCTCTTCTCACTCTACCTGTCCCCCCCTCCCTCGCGCTTACCAGCCGCGACCTCCTGCACGCCCCCGCCCCCCAGCTCCCATTCGCCCCCACCTGACCCCTCCCCCCTCCTACCTCATATGGCGGCCGCTGCGCGACAGTGGTAGCGACCCTTGACCCAAGGGTAGGCCGCTCCCCCTGCCGCTGCAGCTCCTCCAGGTTCCTGAGTTCCTGAGACCCACCTCACAGTAAGTACCCCCCCCCAGCCCCTCGCTCTGCCCCGCGCTACTCACCCTCTCTCCTGCTCCTGCTTCTTTTCTTCTTTTCTTCTTCTCTGTTCTTCTGTTCTTCCTCCTCGCTCCTCGTCTGTAATCTTCTTCTGTACTCTTCTTTCCCCCGTCTTCACTCTTCTTCTCTTCTTCCTCATCTTCTTCTGTGGTCTTCTGCCCTCTGTTCTTCGTTTTCTGTATCTTCTTCTGTGTTCTTCTGTGTTCTTCTGTGTTCTTCCGGTCTTCCTTTCTTCTCTCCTTACGGTCTTCTGATCTTCCTTTCTTCTCTCCTTCCGGTCTTCTGTTCTTCTGTTCTTCTTGTCTTCTGTTCTTCTTGTCTTCTGCCTTCGGCTCTTCTGCCTCCTCCGTCCTCTTCTCCCCACGCCTGCCCTCCTGCCTCATCCCCCTCCCCCACTCGCATCCCCCTCTCTATCTCCCCTATCTAACCCGTTCACTATCTACCTCCCTCACTCCTCCTATCTACCTATCTCTCTATCTCTCTATCCCACTATCTAACTCCCTCACTCTCCACCTCCTCCTATCTTCCTATCTCTCTATCTATTTCCCTATCTATCGATTTCCCTATCTATCCATTTTCTCTATCTATTTCTCTATCTCTCCCCCCTCCCTCACCCCCTCTATTACCTATCTTCCTATCCTCTCACTCTACCTCTCACCCTCACCCACCTCTACAACCCCCCCTCCCCTACCTTCCCAACCCTACTCCTATCTTTCTCCCTTATCTCCTAAACCTCCTAACACTCACCCCCTCCACCCTTAAACCCCCCTCCCCCAGCTCCTCTCACTCTACCTGTCCCCCCCTCCCTCGCGCTTTCCCGCTGCGACCTCCTGCACGCCCCCGCCCCCCAGCTCCCATTCGCCCCCACCTGACCCCTCCCCCCCCTCCTACCTCATATGGCGGCCGCTGCGCGACAGTGGTAGCGACCCTTGACCCAAGGGTAGGTCGCTCCCCCTGCCGCTGCAGCTCCTCCAGGTTCCTGAGTTCCTGAGACCCACCTCACAGTAAGTACCCCCCCCCCTCCCAGCCCCTCGCTCTGCCCCGCGCTACTCACCCTCTCTCCTGCTCCTGCTTCTTTTCTTCTTCTCTGTTCTTCTGTTCTTCCTCCTCGCTCCTCGGCTGTAATCTTCTTCTGTACTCTTCTTTCCCCCGTCTTCATTCTTCTTCCTAATCTTCTTCTGTGGTCTTCTGCCCTCTGTTCTTCGTTTTCTGTATCTTCTTCTGTGTTGTTCTGTGTTCTTCCGGTCTTCCTTTCTTCTCTCCTTCCGGTCTTCTGATCTTCCTTTCTTCTCTCCTTCCGGTCTTCTGTTCTTCTGTTCTTCTGTTCTTCTTGTCTTCTGTTCTTCTTGTTTCTGCCTTCGGCTCTATTGCCTCCTCCGTCCTCTTCTCCCCGCGCCTGCCCTCCTGCTCCTGCCTCATCCCCCTCCCCCACTCCCATCCCCCTCTCTATCTCCCCTATCTAACCCGTTCACTATCTACCTCCCTCACTCCTCCTATCTTCCTATCTCTCTATCTCTCTATCCCACTATCTAACTCCCTCACTCTCCACCTCCTCCTATCTTCCTATCTATCGATTTCCCTATCTATCCATTTTCTCTATCTATTTCTCTATCTCTCCCCCCTCCCTCACCCCCTCTATTACCTATCTTCCTATCCTCTCACTCTACCTCTCACCCTCACCCACCTCTACAACCCCCCCTCCCCTATCTTCCCAACCCTACTCCTATCTTTCTCCCTTATCTCCTAAACCTCCTAACACTCACCCCCCTCCACCCTTAAACCCCCCTCTCCCAGCTCTTCTCACTCTACCTGTCCCCCCCCTCCCTCGCGCTTTCCCGCCGCGACCTCCTGCACGCCCCCGCCCCCAGCTCCCATTCGTCCCCACCTGACCCCTCCCCCCCCTCCTACCTCGTATGGCGCCCGCTGCGCGACAGTGGTAGCGACCCTTGACCCAAGGGTAGGTCGCTCCCCCTGCCGCTGCAGCTCCTCCAGGTTCCTGAGACCCACCTCACAGTAAGTACCCCCTCCCTCCCAGCCCCTCGCTCTGCCCCGCGCTACTCACCCTCTCTCCTGCTCCTGCTTCTTTTCTTCTTTTCTTCTTCTCTGTTCTTCTGTTCTTCCTCCTCGCTCCTCGTCTGTAATCTTCTTCTGTACTCTTCTTTCCCCCGTCTTCACTCTTCTTCTCTTCTTCCTCATCTTCTTCTGTGGTCTTCTGCCCTCTGTTCTTCGTTTTCTGTATCTTCTTCTGTTTTCTTCTGTGTTCTTCTGTGTTCTTCTGTGTTCTTCCGGTCTTCCTTTCTTCTCTCCTTCCGATCTTCTGATCTTCCTTTCTTCTCTCCTTCCGGTCTTCTGTTCTTCTGTTCTTCTTGTCTTCTGTTCTTCTTGTCTTCTGCCTTCGGCTTTCTGCCTCCTCCGTCCTCCTCTCCCCGCGCCTGCCCTCCTGCTCCTGCCTCATCCCCCTCCCCCACTCGCATCCCCTCTCTATCTCCCCTATCTAACCCGTTCACTATCTACCTCCCTCACTCCTCCTATCTACCTATCTCTCTATCTCTCTATCCCACTATCTAACTCCCTCACTCTCCACCTCCTCCTATCTTCCTATCTCTCTATCTATTTCCCTATCTATCGATTTCCCTATCTATCCATTTTCTCTATCTATTTCTCTATCTCTCCCCCCTCCCTTACCCCCTCTATTACCTATCTTCCTATCCTCTCACTCTACCTCTCACCCTCACCCACCTCTACAACCCCCCTCCCCTATCTTCCCAACCCTACTCCTATCTTTCTCTCTTATCTCCTAAACCTCCTAACACTCACCCCCCTCCACCCTTAAACCCCCCTCCCCCAGCTCTTCTCACTCTACCTGTCCCCCCCTCCCTCACGCTTTCCCGCCGCGACCTCCTGCACGCCCCCGCCCCCCAGCTCCCATTCGCCCCCACCTGACCCCTCCCCCCCCTCCTACCTCATATGGCGGCCGCTGCGCGACAGTGGTAGCGACCCTTGACCCAAGGGTAGGTCGCTCCCCCTGCCGCTGCAGCTCCTCCAGGTTCCTGAGTTCCTGAGACCCACCTCACAGTAAGTACCCCCCCCTCCCAGCCCCTCGCTCTGCCCCGTGCTACTCACCCTCTCTCCTGCTCCTGCTTCTTTTCTTCTTTTCTTCTTCTCTGTTCTTCTGTTCTTCCTCCTCGCTCCTCGTCTGTAATCTTCTTCTGTACTCTTCTTTCCCCCGTCTTCACTCTTCTTCTCTTCTTCCTCATCTTCTTCTGTGGTCTTCTGCCCTCTGTTCTTCGTTTTCTGTATCTTCTTCTGTGTTCTTCTGTGTTCTTCCGGTCTTCCTTTCTTCTCTCCTTCCGGTCTTCTGATCTTCCTTTCTTCTCTCCTTCCGGTCTTCTGTTCTTCTGTTCTTCTTGTCTTCTGTTCTTCTTGTCTTCTGCCTTCGGCTCTTCTGCCTCCTCCGTCCTCTTCTCCCCGCGCCTGCCCTCCTGCTCCTGCCTCATCCCCCTCCCCCACTCGCATCCCCCTCTCTATCTCCCCTATCTAACCCGTTCACTATCTACCTCCCTCACTCCTCCTATCTACCTATCTCTCTATCTCTCTATCCCACTATCTAACTCCCTCACTCTCCACCTCCTCCTATCTTCCTATCTCTCTATCTATTTCCCTATCTATCGATTTCCCTATCTATCCATTTTCTCTATCTATTTCTCTATCTCTCCCCCCCTCCCTCACCCCCTCTATTACCTATCTTCCTATCCTCTCACTCTACCTCTCACCCTCACCCACCTCTACAACCCCCCCTCCCCTATCTTCCCAACCCTACTCCTATCTTTCTCCCTTATCTCCTAAACCTCCTAACACTCACCCCCCTCCACCCTTAAACCCCCCTCCCCCAGCTCTTCTCACTCTACCTGTCCCCCCCTCCCTCGCGCTTTCCCGCCGCGACCTCCTGCACGCCCCCGCTCCCCAGCTCCCATTCGCCCCCACCTGACCCCTCCCCCCCACCTCATATGGCGGCCGCTGCGCGACAGTGGTAGCGACCCTTGACCCAAGGGTAGGTCGCTCCCCCTGCCGCTGCAGCTCCTCCAGGTTCCTGAGTTCCTGAGACCCACCTCAAGTAAGTACCCCCCCTCCCAGCCCCTCGCTCTGCCCCGCGCTACTCACCCTCTCTCCTGCTCCTGCTTCTTTTCTTCTTTTCTTCTTCTCTGTTCTTCTGTTCTTCCTCCTCGCTCCTCGTCTGTAATCTTCTTCTGTACTCTTCTTTCCCCCGTCTTCACTCTTCTTCTCTTCTTCCTCATCTTCTTCTGTGGTCTTCTGCCCTCTGTTCTTCGTTTTCTGTATCTTCTTCTGTGTTCTTCTGTGTTCTTCTGTGTTCTTCCGGTCTTCCTTTCTTCTCTCCTTCCGGTCTTCTGATCTTCCTTTCTTCTCTCCTTCCGGTCTTCTGTTCTTCTGTTCTTCTTGTCTTCTGTTCTTCTTGTCTTCTGCCTTCGGCTCTTCTGCCTCCTCCGTCCTCTTCTCCCCGCGCCTGCCCTCCTGCTCCTGCCTCATCCCCCTCCCCCACTCGCATCCCCCTCTCTATCTCCCCTATCTAACCCGTTCACTATCTACCTCCCTCACTCCTCCTATCTACCTATCTCTCTATCTCTCTATCCCACTATCTAACTCCCTCACTCTCCACCTCCTCCTATCTTCCTATCTCTCTATCTATTTCCCTATCTATCGATTTCCCTATCTATCCATTTTCTCTATCTATTTCTCTATCTCTCCCCCCCTCCCTCACCCCCTCTATTACCTATCTTCCTATCCTCTCACTCTACCTCTCACCCTCACCCACCTCTACAACCCCCCCTCCCCTATCTTCCCAACCCTACTCCTATCTTTCTCCCTTATCTCCTAAACCTCCTAACACTCACCCCCCTCCACCCTTAAACCCCCCTCCCCCAGCTCTTCTCACTCTACCTGTCCCCCCCTCCCTCGCGCTTTCCTGCCGCGACCTCCTGCACGCCCCCGCCCCCCAGCTCCCATTCGCCCCCACCTGACCCCTCCCCCCCTCCTACCTCATATGGCGGCCGCTGCGCGACAGTGGTAGCGACCCTTGACCCAAGGGTAGGTCGCTCCCCCTGCCGCTGCAGCTCCTCCAGGTTCCTGAGTTCCTGAGACCCACCTCACAGTAAGTACCCCCCCTCCCAGCCCCTCGCTCTGCCCCGCGCTACTCACCCTCTCTCCTGCTCCTGCTTCTTTTCTTCTTTTCTTCTTCTCTGTTCTTCTGTTCTTCCTCCTCGCTCCTCGTCTGTAATCTTCTTCTGTACTCTTCTTTCCCCCGTCTTCACTCTTCTTCTCTTCTTCCTCATCTTCTTCTGTGGTCTTCTGCCCTCTGTTCTTCGTTTTCTGTATCTTCTTCTGTGTTCTTCTGTGTTCTTCCGGTCTTCCTTTCTTCTCTCCTTCCAGTCTTCTGATCTTCCTTTCTTCTCTCCTTCCGGTCTTCTGTTCTTCTGTTCTTCTTGTCTTCTGTTCTTCTTGTCTTCTGCCTTCGGCTCTTCTGCCTCCTCCGTCCTCTTCTCCCCGCGCCTGCCCTCCTGCTCCTGCCTCATCCCCCTCCCCCACTCGCATCCCCCTCTCTATCTCCCCTATCTAACCCGTTCACTATCTACCTCCCTCACTCCTCCTATCTACCTATCTCTCTATCTCTCTATCCCACTATCTAACTCCCTCACTCTCCACCTCCTCCTATCTTCCTATCTCTCTATCTATTTCCCTATCTATCGATTTCCCTATCTATCCATTTTCTCTCTCTTTCCCCCCCTCCCTCACCCCCTCTATTACCTATCTTCCTATCCTCTCACTCTACCTCTCACCCTCACCCACCTCTACAACCCCCCTCCCCTATCTTCCCAACCCTACTCCTATCTTTCTCCCTTATCTCCTAAACCTCCTAACACTCACCCCCCTCCACCCTTAAACCCCCCTCCCCCAGCTCTTCTCACTCTACCTGTCCCCCCCTCCCTCGCGCTTTCCCGCTGCGACCTCCTGCACGCCCCCGCCCCCCAGCTCCCATTCGCCCCCACCTGACCCCTCCCCCCCCTCCTACCTCATATGGTGGCCGCTGTGCGACCGCGCCGCTGGCGCGCCGGAGGCGCACCAGAGGCAAGCCCGTCTGCGCCCGTCCGCGCCTGTCCCGCGCCCAGCGCCACGACCCCTGGTCCCCAGCTCTCCCAAGCCCCGCTACGACCCCACCACCCTCCACGCCCTCAACCCAGGACGCTCCAACACTTGCTTCCAAGCTCACCCCAAACGCACCCATGGACCCTTCGCCTGCAACTCCTGCAAACGCACCTTCCACCACGCAACAACCACGACCACAAGCCCACGCGCCATCAACCACCTCAAGTGCATCCTAGTCAACGCTCGCTCCGTCCACAAACACGCCGTTGAACTCTGGGACCTCCTGGACTCCATAGCACCGGACGTCGCCTTCATCACGGAGACCTGAATGAACGCCTCCTCGGCCCCTGACATCGCCACTGCCATCCCCGAAGGCTACAAGATCTCCAGAAAAGACCGCACCAACCAGGTAGGAGGAGGTATCGCCATCGTCTTCAAAGACTCCATCAGCGTCACCACCTCCACCGAAGACACCCCTCTCGCCGCTGAACACCTGCATTTTCAGATTCGCACCGATCCGAGGACCACACTCAGAGGATCCCTCATCTACCGTCCTCCCGGGCCACGCGCCCCTTTCAGCGACGCCATCGCCGACTTCATCTCCCCGCCCGCCCTCGCCTCGCCGGACTACATCCTCCTAGGTGACCTCAACTTCCATCTGGAACAAAACAACGACCCCAACACCACCACCCTGCTCGACAACCTCGCCAACCTCGGCCTCAAACAACTGGTGAACACCGCCACCCACATCGCCGGACACACGCTTGACCCCATCTTCTCCGCCAGCAAACACGTCTTCTTCAGCCACGCCTCCGCCCTACACTGGACCGACCACAGCTGCGTCCACTTCACATTCCGACGCGAGACCCGCCACCTCCGCACCCAACCCATCCCTCGTCGACAGTGGAACAAGATCCCCGAAGAGCAACTCTTCTCCGCACTTGCCGCCAACCAACCCACCCTCACCACCGACCCCAACGATGCAGCCCTCAACCTCACAAACTGGATCTCCAACTGCGCAGACATCCTTGCTCCCCTCAAACGCACGCATCGACAGACCAACACCAAAAAACCTCTCTGGTTCTCTGACACCCTCAAAGAATCAAAGAAAACTTGTCGCGCCCTTGAGAAAGCCTGGCGCAAGGACCGCACCGCTGACAACATGACCGCCCTCAAGAACGCTACCCGCGAACACCACCACCTGATCCGCGCTGCCAAAAGGAACTTCTTCACTGACAGACTGGACAAAAACAGACACAACAGCAGAGAACTCTTCAGCATCGTCAAGGAGTTCTCCAACCCCAGTGCCAACGCCAACGCCATCACGCCCTCACAGGATTTGTGCGAATCCCTCGCCACTTTCTTCCATCGCAAGATTAGCGACCTCCACGACAGCTTCGGACACCAGACCCAACCAAACACCACCGAACCGGCATCCACGGCCATCACCCTCAACAACTGGTCCCACATCAACACGGAAGAAACCAAATCCATCATGAACTCTATCTACTCCGGCGCCCCTTCGGACCCCTGCCCGCACTTCATCTTTAACAAAGCCGACGACATCATCGCCCACACCTCCAGACCGTCATCAACTCTTCTTTTTCTTCTGCTACCTTCCCCGAATGCTGGAAACACGCCGAAGTCAACGCCCTACTAAAGAAACCTACGGCTGACCCGAGCGACCTGAAATACTTCCGCCCTATCTCTCTTCTGCCTTTCCCAGCCAAAGTAATAGAGAAGACCGTCAACAAACAGCTGACCACCTTCCTGGAAGACAACAACCTGCTCGACCCCTCACAAACCGGATTCCGAACCAACCACAGCACTGAAACCGCCCTCATCTCAGTCACTGACGACATCAGAACCCTGATGGACAACGGTGAAACAGTCGCCCTCATTCTGCTCGACCTCTCGGCTGCCTTTGACACCGTCTGTCACTGCACCCTAATCACCCGCCTCCGCTCCACCGGAATCCAAGGCCAGGCCCTGGACTGGATCGCCTCCTTCCTCTCAAACCATTCCCAAAGAGTTTACCTCCCTCCGTTTCGCTCAGAACCCACCGAGATCATCTGCGGCGTACCCCAAGGCTCATCACTCAGCCTGACACTCTTCAATGTCTACATGAGCCCCCTCGCCAACATCGTACGCAAGCACGACATCATCATCACCTCCTACGCCGACGACACCTAACTTATACTCTCTCTCACCAAGGACCCCGCCAGCGCCAAGACCAACCTACAAGAGGGTATGAAGGACGTTGCAGATTGGATGAGGCTCAGCCGCCTAAAGCTGAACTCTGAAAAAACGGAAGTCCTCATCCTCGGCAACACCCCGTCCGCCTGGGACGACTCCTGGTGGCCCACGGCCCTCGGCACCGCACCGAACCCCACAGACCACGCCCGCAACCTCGGCTTCATCTTGGACCCTCTTCTCACCATGACCAAGCAAGTCAACGCCGTGTCCTCCGCCTGCTTCCTCACCCTCCGCATGCTCCGCAAGATCTTCCGCTGGATCCCCGCCGACACCAGAAAAACCGTGACCCACGCCCTCGTCACGAGCTGCCTGGACTACGGCAACACCCTCTACGCCGGGACCACAGCCAAACTCCAAAATCGCCTGCAACGCATTCAAAACGCCTCGGCCCGCCTCATCCTCGACATACCCCGCAGCAGCCACATCTCCGCACACCTGAGACACCTGCATTGGCTCCCAGTAAGCAAAAGGATCACCTTCCGACTTCTCACCCACGCACACAAAGCCCTCCACGACAAGGGACCGGAATACCTCAACAGACGCCTCAGCTTCTACGTCCCCACCCGCCTCCTCCGCTCCTCTGGCCTCGCACTCGCTGCTGTCCCTCGCATCCGCCGCTCCACGGCGGGTGGGAGATCTTTCTCCTTCCTGGTGGCCAAGACCTGGAACTCTCTCCCCACCAGCCTCAGGACCACCCAGGACCACTCCGCTTTCCGGAGACTCCTAAAGACCTGGCTGTTCGAGCAGCGATAACCCCCCTTTTTCCCCTAGCGCCTTGAGACCCGCACGGGTGAGTAGCGCGCTTTATAAATGTTAATGATTTGATTTGATTTGATTACTGTCATGCAGTATCTGTGTGGAACCCTGAACACATTATTACACACTATCCTTGTAGGGGCCTGAACATAAGTACCTTCACACACAGTCTCTGTGCAGTATTGAACATTCCTATAATGTCAAATTATCTCTGTGGGAACATGAACATCATCAACTTCACACACTATCTGTGTGGTGATATGAACATTATCTTCACACACTATCTTTGTGGGGACTTGAACATGAGTATCTTCATACACAACGTATGTGTGCTCTTCCACATTCCTATAATTACACACTGTCTCTGTGTGGGCATGAACATTATTACCTTTATACACTATCTCTTTGAAGACTTGAACATTATCTTCACACACTATCTTTATGGTGAATTGAACATAAGTACTTTCACGCACAATTTCTGTGTGCTACTCAATATTACTATAATCACACACTATCAATACCTTTACTCACCATCTGTTTAGTGAGGTGAACATTATCTTCACATGCTAAGTTTGAGGGGACCTGAACATGAGTACCTTCACACACAATCTTTGTGTGGTCTTCAACATTCCTGTAATGACAAAATATCTCTGTGGGAACATGAACATCATTATCTTCACACACTGACTGTGTGGAGACTTGAACGTTATCTTCAGAGACTATCTTTACAGGGACTTGAGCCTAAGTACTTTCACACAAAATCTCTGTATGGTCTTTAGTATTCCTATAATCACACATAGTCCGTGTGGGGACATGAACATCATTACCTTTACACACTAAGGGGGTCATTCTAACCCTGGCGGTCCAAGACCGCCAGGGCTAAAATGACGGGGGCACCGCCAACAGGCTGGCGGTGCCCCGCTGGGCATTCTGACCGCGGCGGTTTGACCGCGGTCAGAAGTGGAAAACCGGTGGTCTCCCGCCGGTTTTCCGCTGCCCATTTGAATCCTCCATGGCGACGCAGCTCGCTGCGCCGCCATGGGGATTCTGACAGCCCATACCGCCATCCTGTTCCTGGCGGTTCGCCCGCCAGGAACAGGATGGCGGTATGGGTTGACTTGGGGCCCCTGGGGGCCACTGCAGTGCCCATGCCAATGGCATGGGCACTGCAGGGGCCCCCGTAAGAGGGCCCCACAAAGAATTTCACTGTCTGCATTGCAGACAGTGAAATTCGTGACGGGTGCCACTGCACCCGTCGCACCTTCCCACTCCGCCGGCTCCATTCGGAGCCGGCGTCCTCGTGGGAAGGTAGTTTTGCACTGGGCTGACGGGCGGCCTTTTGGCGGTCGCCCGCCAGCCCAATGCAAAACCCAGAATACCCTCAGCGGTCTTCCGAACACGGAGCGGTATTTTGGAGGGGGAAGTCTGGCCGCCCGCCAGACTTAGAATCACCCCCTAATTGTGTGGAGGCTTAACAATTATCTTTACAGCCTATCTTTGTTGGGACCCGAGCATGAGTATCTTCGCACACAATCACTGTGTGGTCCTCAATATTCCATATCTATGGAATTATTATCATTATGATTATTATTATTATTATTCAAGTATTGACTATTGGTGTAGAGACATGAACATTATACTCAATCGCTGTCTTTGTGGGTGACTAGAACATGATAATCTCTGTGAAGCCTTGAAAATTCCCTTGATCACACACTATCTCCGTTGAGACTTCAACATCATTATTGTCCCACATTATTGGTGTGGAGACTTGAATATTAGCCTCAGACACTATCTTTGTGGGAACTTAAACATGAGTATCTTCACACACAACCTGTGTGAGGTCTTGAAAATTCCTATAAACACACACTATCCCTGTGGAGACTTGAACATCATTACCTTTACAAGCAACTTGTGTGGAGACTTGAACATTATCTTCACAAACTATCTTTGTGGGGACTTGAACATGAGTACCTTTGCACAAAATCTCTGTGTGGTTTCGGACTTTCCTATAATCACACACTCTCTCTGGAGGCTCTTGAACATCATTATCTTCACAACGACTTTGTGTAGAGACTTGAACATCATCTTCATACACACTATCTTTCTGGGGACTTGTACGTGAGCACCTTCACACAGAATCTCTGTAAGGTCTAGAACATTCATATTGTCACACACTGGTTCTGTGGGGGCTTAACCATGATTATCTTCACATATTATTAGTGTGGAGACTTGAATATTCCTATACAGGCACTATTTCTGTGCCAACTTGAATACTGCTTGTGTCACACACTATTTGTGTAGAGATTAGTTCTGGGAAATATTTAAATTATGCTGGAGTAATCAGAGTAACCTTGGTAATTCCATGTTACGCTTTGAGGCAGAATTACCGATAATTACGTGATTACTCCTGCTTCCGTAATTATGAGTAATTCAGGGGGGGATCCTACTGCAATAGCATATTTAGCTAGCACGGGCAGCCGCTCATGCTCACTATTTGTGTTCTACCTTATTTAGCAATTTTTGTAGTGGAAAATATATCTTTACATCCATTTTGGACATGAGGGTGTCTCTTGTGCTATGAAACTAGCCTAAATATCGGGTGTAAGTTGGGGGAAAAATCCCTCCCAATTTAATGTTATTTCTTAAAGCAAAATGCATTTTCATGCCTATTTCGGATGGGAAGAGGAGTTTTTGCACTACGAAATAGCACTAAATGTAGAATTACTTGCAGAATTCTCAGGTAATTCCACATGATTATGCTACACTGAATTATACAAGTTACCTCTAACCCTAGTGGAGAGGGTGATATTGCCTTCACTAACTATACTTGCCGGACTTGAAGATAGTGACCTTCACACCTCATCTGTGTAGGGAATTAAACAATATTTTTGCACATTACCTTTGAACGAGTTTGCACATGATTATCTTTATACACACTCTCTGTGGTTTCTAGAACATTCCTATAATCACACACCCCACACAGCATCTCTGTGGGGACTTCATTATCTTCACACACATTCCTAGTAGGGCTTGGGCATTCCTATGATGACACACTAACCCTGCTTGAAATGGAACATGATTATATTCGCAGACTGTCTGTGAGGGGACTTGAAGGTTATCTGTAAACACTGTCACTGTAGGGACTAGAACATAATTACCTTCGCAAACTATCTTGATGGATACATAAACCTTGCAATAACCAGGCATCATCTCTGTGAAACTTGAAGATCCCAATAACTACACATTATTTCTGTGGGGACTGGACATGAACATCTGAATAACCACACACTATGGAGGTCATTATGAGTTTGGCAGTACCAGGACCGCCATGTTGGCGGGTGGGGGTCACACCTCCAATGGACTGGTAGAAAAGGCCGCCAAATGATGACCATGGCGGTCTTCCCAACAGAAGACAGCCAAACTACTGTCTGTACAGCCAGTGCTTTCATGCTGCCACGGACGGCGGTAGCCACTTTCAGGTCAGTGGACACTATGGGGGTTATTACAACTTTGGAGGAGGTGTTAATCCGTCCCAAATGTGACGGATATACCACCAGCCGTATTACGAGTTCCATAGGATATAATGGACTCGTAATACAGCTGGTGGCATATCCGTCACTTTACCGTCACTTTTGGGACGGATTAACACCTCCTCCAAAGTTGTAATAACCCCCTATGTTCCTGCCGGACATATTACGAGGCTGCACACCACCAAGGTTTCTGCCACAGTCGCACCACCACGAAAACCCTGATGGAAACCAACTCTATAAAAAGAGACACCCACCTTCTGGAACATATACCTGTCTGGAGTCGCCATCGAACCTGAGCTGCACGTCCTCCCACTGCTCCTGCTCACACAACGACTCCGCAACCAGCGACGATGACAACAACCATATGTACACATACCTACATGACACTGTAGGGAAAACCCAAAGTACACATGCACTCAACATATACATCCAGGACGGCAGCCGACTGCAACACACACACACACACATAACCACACACCCATATGCACACCCATACTACAAATACCATGGCCAACACACACGTACAATATACACACCAACCCGCAGACACATAGGGGGTCATTACAACATTGGCGGTAAAAGCCGCTTACTGGCGTGCAGAAGACCACCAATACACAGCCGCGGCTGCGGAAATCCGCCACAGCTATTATGACCCACATCTCGGAATCCGCCGAAATTCAGACACCCACACAAGTCCGCCACACCAAAGGTCAGTGATAAACTGGCGAAAACAAAACCTCCACCGTCACGCCAACAGAAACACGCCCATGCTATCACGACCCACTAATCCACGCGGCGGTCTTTCAACCGCGGTATTCCATTGGCGGTACACACCGCTGCGCTCAAAATACACACACATCTCCAAAACACCGCCACATTGGACAATTCGAATTACACACACCTGATACACATAGAAACACCACTCCCACACACCCAACACAATATAAAATACACACCCACATCACCCACAAACCCCTACGACCAAAACTGATTGACGAAGGCCAGAGAGAGAGCACAGAATAGACAACCCCACCACACAGAGGCACACAACACCATCACCCACACAACATCCACGCACAAAACACCACACACCACTACACATCACCACACTCATCACCACATATACCACCCCACACATCACCTACACCACCCCATGGCACAGCAAAGACACCCCAGGTTCTCCGAGGAGGAGCTCAGGGTCATGGTGGAGGAAATCGTACGGGTAGAGCCACAGCTATTTGGATCACAGGTGCAGCACACCTCCATAGCTAGGAAGATGGAGCTATGGCAAAGAATAGTCGACAGGGTCAACGCAGTGGGACAGCACCCAAGAAATCGGGACGACATCAGGAAGAGGTGGAATGACCTACGGGGGAAGGTGCGTTCCGTGGTCTCCAGGCACAACATCGCAGTACAGCGGACTGGCGGCGGACCCCCACTTCCTCCCCCACAACTAACAACATGAGAGGAGCGGTCTTGACCATTATGCATCCTGAGGGACTCGGAGGAGTCGGTGGAGGAATGGACACTGGTAAGTCAAATCCTAACTATCATATACCCCACCCTACCTGCATGCTATCACACACCCCCACCCTCACCCCCTCCCCTATCACTCCAACTCCTCACTAATGTACTAATAACACAAACCACCCATCCCAACACCAAGCCCTGCATGACACAACAAAGCATGGACACCCCTCACTAAAGCATGCCCACTGCACATACCCATAACACCCCCCCCAACCATCATCACACAAGCCCCCACACAGGAATGCTAGCACTGGGGTACACGCTCACCCACCCAATGCACACCATGACACACACACATGCAATAATCATACTTTTACACCCCTGCAGGACCACTACCTAACGTCACCAGACAGGAGGGTCCAGACATCTCTACCCCACCCACAGAAGAGGTCCACAGTGATGACAGCAGCTCTGGCCAACTGGATCCAGATGACCAGCCCGGACCATCGTGGGCCTCGGGACAGTCGGTTCCCCTCGCACAGGCACAGCCCAACACAGACCTTCCACCCTCTGGAAACAGAAGCATAGTACCCACCCAGCGGGCCCATACCTCCGTACCCAGGACACGTCAATCAGCTGTGTGTCCACCACTACAGGGAACCCAGGATAACCCACCACCCCAACAACAACAGGGACCTGGGGACAGTGGTAGTGGGCACACGGTCCAGGGGACGGAGGCCCAGGAACACAGGGTAACTGGGAGGGCTGCCGTGCGACAGGGGGCGGACAGGCCAAGGGAACCCACTCTCCACGAGGCCCTCTCCTCCATCATGGGAGCATACCACCACTCCCAGGAGACGATGGCTACGGTCCTTGCCAAGATTCAGGAGAGCCAGCGCCTGCAGGAGGAACAGTATTTGGGCTTCAGGGAGGAACTCAGAACCATTAGCTCCGCCCTGGGCACCATCGTAGGGGTGCTGAAGGACATACAGAGCACCATGAGGGACACCGTGGCACTCCAAGGGGCCCCTGACACTAGCATGGATGATGAACTGCCCACCACCTCTGCCGGCGCTAGTGGACAGGATGCCCCGCCACAGGACCACCACACCAGCACCCCACCCCCTGCAGACGGAGAACCACCCCGCAAGCGGTCCCAGGACAGAGCACAAGAAATGAGACCACCCTGATTGTCATCCCACTGTCCCACTTTGTAACCCTGTCCATATTGGAACTGCCCCAGCTCCACTTCCTATGCCCATATGGGCAGTGCACCTGTGAGACTAATAGACTGGACTCTGCCATGGACATTCCTCCACCATCACCCCTCACCATTTTACCACCCCCTCCAATAATTAGCACTTCAATAAACACCCTTGAACCACAAAACAAACTGGAGTCAGTCTGTGATTTAGAAAATGTGTATTAGCTATGACAGTGACAAAATCCGTTCTCAATAGTAATGTCAACATACCTATGTCACACATCACAAGTCCATGAAGGATGCAAGCAGATGACACACGTTGGTAACCACACCTGTGAAACCGTAATGGAAATGTACAACTCAGTTACCAAATACTGGTTGAAATTGACAGACAGGATAGAGGTAGAAGTGTGAAAGTACTTGTAGTAGTCAAGTAAGTGTTCTCACCTGTGTGTCACTGGAAATATTGCTGTATGGCTGAGTCCCCATTGTCAATGTCTTCTTCCTCTGCTCCTCCTCATCACTGTCCACAGGCTCCACAGCTGCCACAACACCGTCATCTGGACCATCCTCCTGCAGAAAAAACACCTGGCGTCGCAAAGCAAGATTGTGAAGCATACAGCAGGCGATGATGATCTGGCACACCTTCCTTGGTGAGTAGAATAGGGAACCACCTGTCATATGGAGGCACCTGAACCTGGCCTTCAGGAGGCCGAAGGTGCGTTCGATCACCCTCCTACTCCACCCATGGGCCTCATTGTAGCGTTCCTCTGCCCTTGTCCTGGGATTCCTCACTGGGGTCAATAGCCATGACAGGTTGGGGTAACCAGAGTCCCCTAATAGCCACACCCGGTGCCTCTGGAGTTGACCCATCACATAAGGGATGCTGCTATTCCGCAGGATGTAGGCGTCATGCACAGAGCCAGGGAACATAGCATTTACCTGGGAGATGTACTGGTCTGCCAAACATACCATCTGTACATTCATCGAATTATAACTCTTCCGGTTCCTGTACACCTGTTCACTCCTGTGGGGTGGGACCAGAGCTACATGGGTCCCATCAATGGCACCTATGATGTTAGGGATATGTCCAAGGGCATAGAAGTCACCTTTAACAGTAGCCAAATCCTCCACCTGAGGGAAAACGATGTAGCTCCTCATGTGTTTCAGCAGGGCAGACAACACTCTGGACAACACGTTGGAAAACATAGGCTGGGATATCCTGATGCCATGGCCACTGTTGTTTGAAATGACCCACTTGCAAGGAAATGGAGCACTGATAGCACCTGCACTTGAGGGGGGATTCCTGTGGGATGGCGGATTGCTGACATCAGGTCTGGCTCCAACTGGGTTCACAGTTCCTGGATTGTAGCATGGTCAAACCTGTAGGTAATGATTAAATGTCGCTCCTCCATTGTCAACAGGTCCACCAGCGGTCAGTACACTGGAGGATTCCGCCATCTCCTCACATGTCCCAGCTGACGGTGCCTAGGAAGGACAAAAGCGACCACAGAGTCAAGCAACTCAGAGGTATGTACCCACAGCTACACAGAACACAAAACATAATCCAAAAAGTTGTCTGTAAGAATGTTGAGTCCAGGCCTAGGTATGTGTGATGCAGTTGAAAATGAAGCCATGTGGGCCCCTGAAATGGCGGCTGCCTGACCTCTAAACTGGGACAATTGGATGTGAGGTAACTGCGCTGGCGTTGTACACCGTCGCGGTAGGCGGTCGAAGACCGCTGCGCAATGCTGCATTGGTTAACATTGGACCCTATGGGTCCCAGGAGCCAATGACGAAGTGCGCCGGTGGTGATGATACGCACCGCTGCGGACGTCACCGCCGCGGACGTGACCGCCATTTTCTATCTGTTGAATCACTCGATACCTGATCTTCGACAGGAGAGGACCTATACTGCAAGTGCTGCTGTGACCTTGGTCTGGAAGAAACAATGGCACATGCGTCTGGGGAAAGGGCCCCTGCCTTCACTGCACAGGAGTTGGAGAAGCTCGTGGACGGGGTCCTTCCCCAGTACACGCTACTCTACGATCCTCCAGACCAACAGGTGAGTACATAGGGTGCAAGTTGTATGGACTATGCCTGGGTGAAGAGGGCTGGTTGTAAGAAGGAAGGGGGCAGAGTTCTGTGAGCATGAAGGACTGTGAATGCATGTGCCACATGGCAAGGGCAGGGATGTGGGCCACTCACTTCGACGGTGCAGTTGGTAATGACTTCTCTTCTTCCCCTGTACATGTCATGTAGTCAGCGCCCACCAGAAGAAGGATATTTGGCGTGCCATCGCCAAGCACGTCCGGACCCTGGGGGTCCACCAGAGACGGAGCACCCACTGCCGTAAAAGATGGGTGGACATTCGCCGCTGGAGCAAGAAGACGGCGGAGGCTCAGTTGGGGATGGCCTCCCAACGTGGAAGGGGTGCCCGTCGCACCATGACCCCCCTGATGTTCCGGATCCTGGCGGTGGCCTACCCTGAGTTGGATGGGCGCTTGAGGGCATCACAGCAGACACAAGGGGGTGAGTACACTCTCATTCAGCTGACTTTGCGCGCAGTGGAGGAGTCTGGGTGGGGGAGGAGGGCTGTGGGTTTCCCTAGGCCAGGGCGAGTTCCGTAGGCTAGGCCCCTCCGTAATGCAGGCCATGTGCCACTCCACCCCACCTCTGTAGTGTGCCAAGTACAGGTATACATGCCCCTGTGTCATCTATGTGTGCAGATGTCCACCATAGCCATGTAGGCCATATCCCAGGAACTGCATCTGTAGAGCCCAACAGCACGGCGTAGTGCAGGGGGCTGCTGTGTCTGTATTGTCCGCAAATGGTAGCGGTAAGCCATGCACTCAACCTGTCTTTCTTCTGTCGTACCCCCCCCCACCTTTTTGTGCTCTCCCTGTTCTTTTGTTCATCAGCATCATCAGGTGGAGGTACAGTGGCACCGGAGCACGAGGGGGCTGCATCCCACATGGCCATGGAGGGCCACACCACGGACTCAGAATACACCAGTGGGACGGAGGGCGAGGGGAGCTACACGGCGGTCACCGGATCAGCAACCAGCGACACGGACTCGTCCTCCGATGGGAGCTCCCTTGTGCAACATCTGTGCCCCCCACTTCTACAGGTACAGCTGCCACCCCCCCTACCAGCACCGCCCTCCCAGCAGCCCCTCAGCCTTTGCCCCGTGCCCGCTCACCCAGGAGGATGGGCATCACCTTCGCCCCAGGCACCTCAGCCCCTGCCCCTGTCACCTCTGCTGCCCTCAGTGAGGAGGCCATTGACCTCCTCAGGTCACTCACTGTTGGGCAGTCTACCATTGTGAATGCCATCCAGGGTGTAGAAAGGGAGTTGCAACACACTAATGCATTCCTGGAGGGCATTCATTCTGGTCAGGCTGCCCATCATCGAACCCTGCAATCTCTGGCCTCAGCACTGATGGCAGCCATTGTCCCTGTCTCTAGCCTCCCCCCTCCAACTTCCTCCACCCAGACCCATTCCCCTGTAACTCTGCCTATCCCAAGCACACCATCAGACCAGCCTGCACACACGTCAACACACAAGGGAAGCTCAGGCAAACATAGGCACCACACATCCCACAGGCACTCACACAAGCATCACCCACATACAGACACAGCAACATCCACTGCCTCCACTGTGTCCCCCTCCTCGTCATCTCCCTCCTCCCCCCCAGTGTTGTCTACACTCTCACCTGCATGCACTACCACTACAGCCACTAGGACTCGCACCAGCACACCCACCACCACACCCCGCTCACCTGCACTCACCACCCCCACTACCATTTACACGTCCCCTGTGTCCTCTCCCAGTGTGTCTGTGACGCCTCCTCCCAAAGTACACAAACGCGGGCACACACACACCCAACATCCATCCACCTCATGACAGCCTCCAGAACATGCACCTGCACCCAAATCATCAAAAGTTACACCTCCTACAACCACCTCCTCTTCCTCCACTCCCAGACCTCCTCCAGCTACCCATCCCAGTGTTCGTCAGAAACTTTTCCTGAGCAACGTTGACCTCTTTCCCACCACCCCCCCTCCAATTCATAGGTCCCGTACTAGCACCTCAGCCAAAAAATCTCCGGTACCAGTGGTGCCTAAGAGGTATGTGGAGTGCACCGGGCACTAGGGCAGCCAGTGTGACACGGAGCCAAAGCACAGCCAGTCCCCCCCTGTGAAGCAAAAGAAGTTGGACAGTGCCCGACAGGATAGGGGGAAGACTACAGCCTGCAAAGCCGCTCACAAGGGTCCCCGGGGGAGTGTCGACTCAGCTGTCACTCCTCCCAAGGTGGGGAAGGGGCAGAAGAAAGCGCCAAAGTCTGGGAAGAGCAGCACAGCGGAGAAGGCCGCCATCAGCCCCGCTGCCCAGGAGGCCTCCACCAGCCCGATCATCACTGGCCAGGACGCCACCGCCAGAGTCAGTGCCCAGGAGGGCACTCCCATTGTCACTGGTCAGGAGACCACCACCAGAGTCAGTGCCCAGGAGGGCAGTCCCATCGTCACTGGTCAGGAGACTACCGCCAGAGTCAGTGCCCAGGAGGGCCCCGGCAGCCACAGCCCCGCTGGGCAATGAGGGACCGCCATGGCAAACACCGCTGCACAGGTCAGAGACAGCAAAGTCAAGCTCCGCCGAACAGGGCAAGCGCCGCTGAACAGGGCAAAGACCGCCATGGGAAGCACCGCTGAACAGGGCAAGCACTGCTGAACAGAGCAAAGACCGCCAGGCAAGCACAGCTGAACAGGTCAGAAACTGCAAAGTCAAGCACCGCTGAACAGGGCAAGCACCACTGAACAGGGCAAAGACCGCCATGGCAAGCACCGCTGAACAGGTCAGAGACAGCAAAGTCAAGCACCGCTGAACAGGGCAAGCATCGCTGAACAGGGCAAAGACCACCATGGCAAGCACCGCTGAACAGGGCAAGCACCGCTGAACAGGGCAAAGACCGCCATGGCAAGCACCGCTGAACAGGTCAGAAACTGCAAAGTCAAGCACCGCTGAACAGGGCAAAGACCGCCATGGCAAGCACCGCTGAACATGGCAGAAACTGCAAAGTCAAGCACCGCTGAACAGGGCAAGCACCGCTGAACAGGGCAAAGACCGCCATGGCAAGCACCGCTGAACAGGTCAGAAACTGCAAAGTCAAGCACCGCTGAACAGGGCAAAGACCGCCATGGCAAGCACCGCTGAACATGGCAGAAACTGCAAAGTCAAGCACCGCTGAACAGGGCAAAGACCGCCATGGCAAGCACCACTGAACAGGTCAGAAACTGCAAAGTCAAGCACCGCTGAACAGGGCAAAGACCGCCATGACAAGCACCGCTGAACAGGTCAGAAACTGCAAAGTCAAGCACCGCTGAACAGGGCAAAGACCGCCATGGCAAGCACCGCCAACCCAACACCGGTAGCCCATGTGCGGCAGGGGCAGTGACGGAACTGGGACCGTCACGGGGAGAGTGATGCACTCTGGGCACCAGTCCCCCTCCAGAACCAGTGGAGAACAGCATCCACTACCTCAGTCCTTAACAGGATGAAGCACTCTGGGCACCAGTCCCCCTCCAGAACCATTGGAGAACAGCATCCACTACCTCAGTCCTTAACAGGATGAAGCACTCTGGGCACCTGTCCCCCTCCAGAACCAGTGGAGAACAGCATCCACTACCTCAGTCCTTAACAGGATGAAGCACTCTGGGCAACAGTCCCCCTCCAGAACCAGTGGAGAACAGCATCCACTACCTCAGTCCTTAACAGGATGAAGCACTCTGGGCACCTGTCCCCCTCCAGAACCAGTGGAGAACAGCATCCACTACCTATGTCCTTAACAGGATGAAGCACTCTGGGCACCAGTTCCCCTCCAGAACCAGTGGAGAACAGCATCCACTACCTCAGTCCTTAACAGGATGAAGCACTCTGGGTACCAGTCCCCCTCCAGAACTAGTGGAGAACAGCATCCACTACCTCAGTCCTTAACAGGATGAAGCACTCTGGTCACCTGTCCCCCTCCAGAACCAGTGGAGACTGTCATCCACTTGAGAGACTGTGGCTTTGCACTCCCCAGGATAAAGTAGTGGGCAAACCACCCACTGAAAAGACTTGTGAGACTGTGGCTTTGCACTCCCCAGGATGGTACAGTGGGCAAACCACCCACTGAAAAGACTTGTGAGACTGTGGCTTTGCACTCCCCAGGATAAAGCAGTGGGCAAACCACCTACTATAGAGACTTGTGAGACTGTGGCTGTGCACTCCCCAAAGGCAGTGAGCAAACCACCCACTGAAAGGACTTGTGAGACTGTGACTTTGTACTCCCCAGGATGGTACAGTGGGCAACCCACCCACTGTAGAGACTTAAGAGACTGTGGCTTTGCACTCCCCAGGATACATCAATGGGCATGGAGCCCCCTCGTGGATCTGGCGTGGTGCTGTCATCCGGCTGAGGTGCCCCCCCTTCGCTTCCCCCTGAGGTGCCTGTTGTATTTCGATCTGATGCCCCAGCAGTGTTCTCTCCGTTTTGCTCAGGTATCTGATGTGGGCCTCGCCCATGCATTTTGGGGCCAGTGGTCCACAGACATTGAATGGTGCATACCTGCACTACTAATCGTGATGTATATTTTGTTGAATGTGTATATATATCTGTATATATTAGCTTACTGTATTTTTATACATTACAATGGTTGCACTCATTTCCTTTTGTCTTTGCATTCTTCCGGGGAGTTTGGGGGTTGTTACTGTGATGTTTGAATATGCATTGGTGTGTGTGTTGTAGTGGGTGAGGGTCGGGTGGGGGTGGGGGTGTTGCGTGTTTGTGTCCCTGACTTTTGCCTCCTCCGTCCCCTATGTCGTAGGTGCAGTACTCACCGTTGTCTTCGGCGCCGGCGTTGATGATCATCGTACAGGAGCAGGAAGACAATCGCAGGGAGTATTTGGAGTTCCGGCTCCATGGTGCCCTCCTTCCTCGTGGAGTGTTTGAGGTGAGCGTTTTCCCTTTGAAATGGCTGTTTCTGGCATGTTTTTATCCACGGTGAATCCGCCCCGGAAAAAGTGGCAGATTGGTAGGTTGTGATGCTGTGGGCGGTACTTTGTCTCCCGCCTGTCTGTTGGCGTTGACCGCCGCGCTGCTTGTCTGTACCGCCGTGGCAGTCGGAGTGTTAAAGTAGCTGTCTTTTTTGGCCGTTTCCGCCACGGTCATAATTCCCTTTTTTTTCCGCCGGCCTGTTTGCGGTCTTACCGCCGCTTTAACACCGTCCGCCAGGGATGTAATGAACCCCATAGCACCAGCACAGTCCAACACAACAATACACAACACCACCGATTCACACAACACCACAACCACAACAACACAAACACTTCGACAAGCTAAAACATTGCACCCCACCACATGATACTACATACATACAACAACACGTAACAACACCTGATAACCAATATACACAGCCATACAATGTGGCATATGTCATACCACGCTAAGGCAGCACACGTTTCTGACATACCCATCACCACACACACGCAAGTACACACAACAACCACACAGGGCATACAACACCACCAGTATACATGTCAACACAAACAATACACAAATTATCAGCATACATGCATGTTCCAAACACAAATATATCCTACACACAGCACACAGCCATCACAGTGGGACACGTGGCAGGGCCACACCTACACATGCTAGCCAGACACAACAACTAGCACAACCAACACACACATGTCACTCACACACAAACCAAAGCAGGCAAGACCCAAACAGCTATGTGGAAAGAAAGGCAGGACAAGTATGTTACCATCGAACCAACAACTGGCTGGCCCAGATATAATAAACAGATATATAAATATATGTCAATAAATAAATAACTATTCACAAAGAGCAGGAAATTGGCCAGTCCAAAGCACAAAGTGCACAAGGCACAAATGTCACTTCTGTGTGCCCCTACATGACTCCTGACTGCTAGATGACCTCCACAGGGTAGGGGCATCAATGGGCAGGCAGGCAGGCACCTCAGGGATTGGGGAGTGGAGAGGGAGGGTTTGGGCTTGGGTTTGGGAGGGGAGTCTTTGGGCTTGGATAGGGCTTGAGAGGGGGGTCTTTGGACTTGGGCTTGGGAGGGGTCGACTTCTTGGCAGGGGGACGGGCATGGGTACTAGCGGGGGCAGGGAATGACCTGGAGGTGGAAGGACTGGACTTGGGGAGGCACACAGACTGTTTGGGGGTATCACGGGGTGGGAGAGAAGTAGGGAACAGGGAACCCTCCGAGAGGAACACCTTCTTAGACACACAGGGATGGTCATGGCAAAAAGGTTTGGGAGTGGAGGTAGAGGGAGTGGTTGTAGGAGGTGTTTTGGTGGATGTCTTGGGTGCTTGTGTGTGCAAGGAATGCTTGTGGGTGTTGTGTGTCTGTTGGGTGGGTGAGTGCGGGTGTTTATATGTCTTGGGAGGAGGAAGGAGGAGGTGCTGGGAGATGCCATGCTGTATGGATGATTGTTTGTTGGGGTGGTGTCTGCAGGTAAGGAAGATGTGCAGCATGTGGGTTTGTTGATGGTTGTGATGTCTGCGGATGTGGTGACTGGGATGGATGTCTGTGGGTCTGATATTGTCCTGACTGTGGGTAAGATAGGATTTGTGGCTGAATCAGTGAATGTTGGTGTGGTGGCTGCAGGTGTGTCTGGTGTAGTGTCTGTGAAGGTGGGGGTGGTGGGGGAGTCGGTGCAGGTAGTGAGTGTTGGTGTGTCTGCAGATGGGTGTTGTTTGTGTGCAAAACGGTGGGGGACTTGTGGTGCTTGTGTTTGTCTGTGCTACCCTTGGATGTTGAAGTGGATGCACGCTTGTCTGTCTGCGTGCTTTGGCTGGATTTGGGAAGAGGGGTTTGGGAAGAGATAGGTGGAGGTGGGATGGTAGACAAAAGGTGACTTGCTGCCGTCAGTGTCGAGGCCAGAGCCTAAAAGTATCTCTGTAGGCCAGCCAGTGCACCGTGAATACCCTCCAGAAACGAATTGCTCTGCTGGACTTGAGCTGCTATTCCCTAGATGGCATTCATGATGGTCAACTGACCCACAGAGATCGACCTTAGGAGGTCAATAGCCTCCTCACTGAGGGCTGCAGGGCTGACTGGGGCAGGGGCAGAAGTGCCTGTGGCGAAGGGGATGCCCACCCTCTTGGGTGAGCGGGCATGGGCAACTGGGTGGGGAGCTACAATGAGGGCGGTGGTAGTAAGGGAGTGGCTGTCTCAGATGGTGCTGGAGTGGTTTAAGTCTGTCCACTGGAGTAGGATTCCAAAGATGATGTGGAAGATCCAGTCTCCTCTGTGGCACTCCCCTCCGCCCTCTGTGCCACTGGGTCCCTCGCTGTCGCTGGTAGCAGCACTCCGGGTCCCATGGCCTACAGCCCCCCCACTCACCTATGCCCCTTCTCTTTTGCCTGCCAATGCTGATGCACACAAATAGAGAGAGAGAGAGGGAGGGAGGGAGAGATAGAGATAGGGCGAGAGAGGGTTAACATATACCACACATACACACATGTAAACATGCACATCTGTGATGATACATATCCTGGCTAGGCAATCTCAGGTGCCAATACACATTACCTACATCATGTCACTACTACCCACCCATGTATGCCAACCCTCACATCTGCATCTAAATCCAATGAGGTCAGCATGACTAGAGTCATCCACATAATCACCACCAAAGCCATGTTTGTATGCACATCATGCCCTGGATGAAGTACAAATGACTCCCTGATTAAACACACTTCTACATACCCCTATCACCCATAGGAAGTGCAGCAGAAGGAACAAAAGACATCAGACCTGTACAGTTACAACAACTGATCAGTCCATGTCCATTGTAAAATATCCATGACAAGGAAGACTTCTCCATTTACACACCACACAGCATCGGCCTGTCACATCACATGGCTGACCTAACACTCTGTACAGTAATGCCAATATAGATATCATAACTAATTTAGCCACTACAAGTTAGACACCCACACCGGTGACATCTGGTGTGTACAATACAAGTCTGATGTATAGGCATGTGATCAGTCTGACCCAATCACAGAGGAAGATCTGCAGATACCAAACACATATATGTCACAACTAATCATACATCTAAGTGCATCTACAATAGCCCATTTTGCACATATAACACATTCAACCTCAATCACTGAGTGCAATGTCACAACTGATGAACTTCAGGAGTACACATACGACATCATGGTCCACATACAATACTACCACACATTCAAGGTTTGTGAATACCTGTACCTAAGTCCAGACAACACACATCTATATGTAAGCATTATGCACACATGGACCAACATCACTGCCTTTGCACTGACAACACATCCCACTACTACTTAGGCAGCCTCAAGCAAGAAAATATAACATTTAATTTACATAAACATCTCATAAGTCTTGTAATACCCAATCATGTCCTGATCTGCCACTTCAGCTAGGCCAAGGGTAGCAGACATTGCCCCACTCCATCAGATGTGCCCCCAAGTAACCATTGAGACATGGTGTAGGCAGTAACTAAGTTATGTTACACTGTAATTGCAAGGGCATTGGCATACATGACATATACATTACATATTGACAATGACGAGGTCTGCCTAGGCACTTACTACCTCTAGTACTATCCCTTTGGGTTCAGGGTTGCATCCCCACAAGTCTAGCACTTAGAAATACATGATGATTCCAATCAAACCAAATAAAAAGCACATGTAAAAGTATCCTACTTTAGCAACCTTTATATACCCTATAGATAGCAGATGACCAATATATGGGTATACAGCAATCAAGCCATTAGTCCAGTCCTATACAGGCCATGTCTGTGGTGGAAATGTAATGCCTGCTTCACATGGAGTTAATGCCATTTCCAGAACTTGATGCATATAGTCCATGTGGTAAAACGAGAATCACACAGTTGCATATACAGGTATGCTATACAGATGGGAGTGGACTAACACCTTAGAGCCACAAATGATGAAATGCAGAAGGATGGAGCAGGTCAAACTCAATGGGTAGGGTGATACACACGCTCACATACCTAGTAAAGGGAGGATGAAGTCAGAGATGTGCCAATGTCATGAGACCATCACCACAATCCAATCATGGAGATGTCTTGATATGGGAGATGTACAGCCACTGACAGCAAACCATCAAAACATATCTACAACTTATAATCAGGCCGGGTGGTTACTACCCATTCCCCCTAGTCTACCTACATGTTGCATTGACTACATTGTCACACAAGCTACCGTGAGGCAGCTAATCTCATACAACCCAAGCCAAGTCCCAGGATATAGTCAGTACTCACCCCCTTGTGGCTGCTGTGTTGTCCTCAAATGTCCATCCACCTCAAGGTAGGCCACTGCCAAAATGTGGGCCAATAGGGGGTCAGGGTCCGAGAGGCACCCCTCCCTTGTAGGGAGGACATCCCCAGCTGGGCCTACGCAGCCTTCTGGGCCCAGCGTCTCAGGTCCTCCCACCTTCCCTGGCTGTTGACGCCAGTGAGGTACCCTGCCACGGATGCCAACAACGCAGCCCTCAGCCTCACACAGTGGATCACCAACTGTGCCGAAAACCGCGCTCCACTTAAAAGCCACCCAAGCGGGACCAGCATCAGGAAATCCCAGTGGTTCACGGACGCCCTCAAAGAATCCAAGAAATCCTGCCGTACCCTCGAAAAAACCTGACGCAGAGAACGCACCACAGAAAACATGTCAGCCCTCAAGATCGCCACCCGTGAACACCACCAGCTGATCCGCTCCACCAAAAGGACAACATTCAAAGAGCGACTAGACAACAACACCCACAACAGCAAAGAACTCTTCAACATCGTCAAAGAGTTCTCCAAACCCAGCGCCAGCTCCAACGTCATCACGCCCTCACAAGAACTCTGCAACTCCCTCGCTACGTTCTTCCACCGAAAGATCGCAGACCTACACGACAGCTTCGGACCCCAGACCCCATCGCCCACCACCGAACCAACAGCCCCCACCACTACACTCAACGCCTGGACCCCCATTAGCTCTGAGGAGACCAGAATCACCATGAACACCATCCATTCCGGCTCCCCCTCGGACCCGTGCCCCCATCACATCTTCAACAAAGCCGACTCCATCATCGCCCCCTATCTCCGGAGCATCATCAACAGCTCGTTCTCATCTGCCACCTTCCTCGAGAGCTGGAAACACGCGGAAGTCAACGCCCTCCTGAAAAAACCCACGGCTGACCCCAATGACCTGAAGAACTTCCGCCCCATCTCTCTGCTCCCCTTCCCGGCCAAGGTCATCGAGAAGACCGTCAACAAGCAGCTGACCAATTTTTTTTAAGCTAACAACTCGCTAGACCCTTCCCAAGCAGGATTTCGGGCCAACCACAGCACAGAAACCGCCCTAATCGCAGTCACCGACGACATCAGAACTCTGATGGACAACGGAGAAACAACCGCCCTCATCCTCCTGGACATCTCGGCTGCCTTCGACACTGTGTGCCATCGCACCCTAATAACCAGCCTCCGCTCCACTGGAATCCTAGGACAGGCCCTTGACTGGATCATCTCGTTCCTCTCCGACAGAACCCAAAGAGTCTATCTCCCGCCCTTCCGCTCAGAACCCACCGAGATCATCTGCGGCGTACCCCAAGGTTCCTCGCTCAGCCCAACCCTCTTCAATATCTACATGAGCCCCCTTGCCAACATCGCACGCAAACACAACATCAACATCATCTCCTACGCCGACGACACCCAGCTGATACTCTCCCTCACCAAAGACCCAACCACCGCCAAAATCAACCTACAGGAAGGAATGAAAGACGTAGCGGAATGGATGAAGCTCAGCCGCCTAAAGCTGAACTCAGACAAGACGGAGGTCCTCATCCTCGGGCAATCCCCTTCCGCCTGGGACGACTCCTGGTGGCCCACGGATCTGGGCACCGCACCAACCCCCTCAGACCACGCACCCAACCTCGGATTCATCCTGGACCCCCTCCTCACTATGACCAAGTGAGTCAACGCCGTCTCGTCATCATGCTTCAACACCCTACGCATGCTCCGAAAAATCTTCTGATGGATCCCCGCCGAAACCAGAAAGACAGTTACCCATGCCCTCGTCACAAGCCGCCTGGACTACGGAAACACCCTATACGCAGGGACCACCGCAAAGCTACAGAAGCGTCTTCAACGCACATCTCATCCTCGACATCCCCCGCCACAGCCACATATCCGCCCACCTGAAACACCTGCACTGGCTCCCCGTCAACAAGAGGATCACCTTCAGGCTCCTCACCCACGCACACAAAGCTCTCCACAACATGGGCCCCGAATACCTCAACAGCCGCCTCTCGTTCTACACGCCCACTCGTCAGCTTCGCTCAGCCAGCCTCGCCCTCGCCACCGTCCCACGTATCCGCAGAACCACCGCAGGAGGAAAATCCTTCACCTACCTGGCAGCCAAAGCATGGAACTCCCTCCCCACACACCTAAGAACTACCCAGGACCATCTTGCCTTCAGGAAGCGCCTCAAGACATGGCTTTTCAAGCAGCAGTAACCCACCCCCTCTCCCCAGCGCCTTGAGACCCTCTCAGGTGAGTAGCGCGCTCTATAAATGCATTGATTGATTGATTGATTGATGGGGAACTCTGTTTCAATGAGGCCTACGGGAGCACAAGGCGTTGGCCTCAGTCTGCCACATTTGGTCTCCTGAAGGCCAGATTCACGTACCTGGGTTTATCTGGAGGTACCTTCCTCTACTTGCCCCAAAAGGTATGCCAGATAGTTGTAGCCTGCTCCAAAAATTAGCCCTGGCACGTCAGATACCATTGCTAGCTGATGAGGGTAAGGTAGCTGGACCAGTGGCTGGCAATGCTGACATGACAAGTGATGAGGAGGCAGAGGAGAAAGGTGCAGCTGATTCTAAGACTGAGCTCATCAATCAGTACTTCCAGTGACATACAGGTATGGTGAGTGAGGGTTTGCAAATGTTGTATATCTACATGAATTGCTGACAATAGTCCTCCTGAGCTGACTCATCAGTGAGGGTGTAATGTGGTCCTGTCCCTATGTTTGTGTTGGGGGAGCTGACTGATTGAACGTAAGGTGCACAGTAAAAGTGTTTCAACTCTTACAAGTGTACTCACTGTAGTCTCCTACATTCACATCTCCACTGTACAGACCACTATTGAGCTATGTTTGCTGCATCCTCCTGTTCTTATTTCATTCCACCCACTGACTGGTATTGGAATATGTGCCTCTGCTACCTATGGTTTGAGGCATTAATAGTCACTAGCCATTGCTAAGTGATTTGAGAATTGAGGGTTATACATGACAGATGGGAGCTCAAGTGATTTGTGATGAATAATCTGTGACTGGTGATGTATAGGTAATCTCTGGGGGCCCTGTTTAGGAGGTATTCTACACTGGACATGTCATCTATGTGCTGCATATGTGCTTTTCATGGCTCTAAGCCTTCCATCCTGATGATACTATCTGTCATTGTGTTTTTGCAGGTTGGGATACTGACTATACTCTTGTGTGGCCCTGGAATTTGTGACTCTCTGACATCTGTCCTGGCACATATCTGTTGTACTGTGTTTCCTGCTGAGGATGCCTCCCTCAACTGTCCATTATACTGCCTGTTGGATGTAGGGGGGCATATACAGGTCACATTTTCAAATCATGACATTTCTTGATGTTTTAATGAATACACATATACAGTGGCTCTGTTCAATTGGTGGTATTTTGCATATAATGAAATTGTGACTAAAAGATTATGGTGCATACATTGTCCAACGGGTGATGAGTGAGCTCATGGTAGATGGAATCATCAGAGTAGGTGATACAGCTGTTTGTTGCACAGGTCCAGTGTCCATGTGCCAATGGGAAGATTGAGTTATGTCATTGAACAGTCAACAGGGTGTCTCAGTGGCACACAAGCGAGACAAATCAGGTGAGTTTCACTTCCTGGCAGTGGGTTGGGTCTTGGCATCTGCTCCAGCCGGATGTCTGGGATGGACACCCATGTTTGCTGGGGAGTCTTCAGCTACAGAGGGAGGAGTGCCTGAGGGCTGTGGTTCCCCTGGCAGGGCCTCCATTCCACTAAGTGACCCTGATGTGGATGGCTCAGTTGTTAGGTAGCTAGAGGAAGGGGCCTGCTGGTGGGTGGTGGAAGCATGTAGGGCGGTGTTGATATCCCTCAGCAACCCTGCAATGGAGGCCATGGTGGCACTGTTTGCCTGCCACTGCTGCATGACCTCCTGGTGGTATTCCCTCTGCAGCCTTTGGTTTTCCCCCAACATGGTGATGATCTGGCCCATCCTGTCCTGGCATTGTTGGTATGCTCCCAGGACTTGGGAGATGGTTTCCTGGTCAGTAGAGTTCCATGGGGGCCCCATCCTCTAGCTCATAGCTACCCTCCCACGCCCCCTGCCCCCATGTGCTGGTGCCCCTGACACAGTGTGCCCACTCCCAGTGTTTGCAGGACCTTCATTGTCTGGGGGTGTGAGGCGTTGACTCAGATCCCTGTACTTTGGGGCACACAATAGTATGAACAGTCCTTGGGACATAGGTTTGGGGACAAGGGGTTAGCTGTGATGTAGAATCCACAGGGTTGAGGGGATAGATGTGGGCAGGGTGAGGCAGGGAGTCGTAGTCTGACCAGGTGTCCCAGATGGGTGAGATAGGTCATCAGTGTCCAAACATCCAGGCGTGTTGTCCTTACTGGGGCCTTCATCCAGAGAAGGGCTGGCAGTCTCTGGAATCCTCTCCATGGTGCCACTGGCAGGGGTACTTGTGGATGGAGTGAGAGAGGGAGTTAAATATTGAATGCGTTTTTGGTTATCTCTTTATCATAGGCACAGTGGCTTGACATGATTCCCAGCAATGGCAATGACAGGTGCTGCACAGCATACCAATGGTGGTAGTTAGTAGTCTGTGACATGTGTACCATACTCCATTTAGGTTGGTGGCATTCAGGTTTGGTTACATTTGGCTCTGTGGATGGGTTCTGGTACTGTCTGATAGTTTACATGACTATTCTGCACTGTTAACTAGTGACTATTGAGGCTTGATAGCTGTGAGAGGAAATGGTTGGACATTTCAGCATGGTGTCCCAGTGGGAGGAGGGTTTGTGACTATGCAAGGCTGATTGTACTGTTCGTGCATGTTGTGCATGTGCATGGAGTCTGCTATCTTACATTCCATACCATGGTGGGTCAATTTCTGGGTTGTGGATCCTGATCAGTGGCCAATTGGATTACTCACAGCGCTGTAGCTATGTTTAGCCCTATTTGGCATTGTGTTCTTCCATTGCATTGCTGTCATTGCCATGTAGTGGTCCTCAGTGCACATTTCAGGTATTCATGTTGATGGGCAAGTGCATTGTGGGAGTCATAGTGATAGTATTATCCAATGCTATCCGTGCCTTTGCCAAGGGCTGTGTGGCCAGTTGGGCTGGGTGGAGGTGTGGCAAGCAGGAGAGGGGCATTGGGTGGACAGGTGGGAGGTGTAGTGAGACATCCAGTAAATTGGGTAGTATTTGGGTGGTGAGGTAGCATGCAGGACATGACAATTGTGTGACATGGAAGTTGTGGTTACTTCTTAGAGTCCAGTCCCCCAGGTATTCCAGTCAGGCCCTTGGGATGCAGAATGTCCAAGACCTTCTCCTACTAAGATGTGAACTGTGGGGCAGGAGGTGGGTGCCCACTGCCTGTCTTGTGCATGGCGATCTGGTCTTGTGATGCCATGGCGGTTCCACGTCTTCCTAATGTCCTCCCTTGTGTGTGGTTGGTTGCCTACTGAGTTGGGGCTGTCGACTATTCTCAATTTTTCTGGCTACTGAGGTTTGCTGGACCTGTGCCCAAACATTTGGTGCTCTACTCTGATAATTTCATCCACCATGGCCCTCAACTCGTTGTCTGTGAACCGTGGTTGCTTTTGTCGGGACATGGTAGTGGTTGTGTTGAGGGTGGGTTTTGTGTGTGTAATGGTGCAGTGTAGGGTGACTGATGGGGTGTGGGTGGTGCATAGTGAGTGATGGACTCTTGTGGTGTGTGTGTTCTCATTATGTGCGTTTTGTGTTGGTAGTGCAGTTGTGTGGTGTGTGCAGAGTGAGGTGTGTATATGTACCTATGGTGTAATGGTACTCTATATGTGTATTTGCCAGCTCTCTGTGTATGTGAAAATCAAATTTGTAGCAAAGGATTGTGGGTTCTGTGAGGGGGTGTTATACAATGCAGTGAGTAGGTGTGCCTGGTGTGTGTATGTGTGTCAGGTGTGAGTTTTTCAAACTGTCGAATGTGGTGTTGTGTTCTGACAGTAACAGGTTCTGAGCGCAGCGGTTCGCACCGCCAATGGTTTTCCGCCATTATAACACCGCTGTGATGATTTGTGGCTCGTAATATGGTGGGTGGCATTCTGTCGGGCAGGAGGTGTCACGACTCACGTGCTGCTTGCGCCTGGAGTTTGCAGATCTTGAGGCGTGGATCTTGAGGGTTCGGCTTTGGCCCAAAAAGGGGCGACTCTTTCTGGTAGCCACGGTGCTGTAGGCAATGGAACGCCAAGAACAGACCGTGACCTGAAGAAAGTAGCGCCAGAGGGAAAAAACCCCTTCAGAAGAAGGGGAAAAAACCTCCAAGAGAAGATTCACAGAGGATTCCTGAAAACAAGAACAGAGGAACAGGAATCAAAAGAACTGACGTAAAATAACACAGAAATGGCGAATTCCAGAACCAAAGGCTAGGAAATCAGGAGCGAGGACACCATCTGAACAGAGAGTGTTGCAGCGCAATGAAGAGAAGAAAAAACCATCCTTAAATACCACAAAACAGGAAGTGACCCACAGGAAGAAAAAGGACACCATCTTGGATAGGGAAAAGTAGATAGAATAGAATAGAATAGAACCATAGAGAATAGGGAAGGAGGAATGCTGGGAAGACAAGGGTAACCTGGGAAGGGGAAAAGACATAAAGGAAAGTGCAAAAAACAGACCCAAAAAGAAAGAAGACAGAAGAAAGAAGCCACAACAGGTAAGAGGGGTCAGGAGACACTAACAGAAACGGAGGGAGAGAACAGAGCGAGGCCCCAAGTAAGCTCTGGGGCCTCGTAGGGTGCAGGAAAGGCTCGGGGCGCGCCGCGTCTTAAGGACGCGAGGCGCGGCCCGAGCTGAACGCGTGGCTTGTGCTGAATGCTCGGCTCGCGCCGCGCGGTGCGGCGCGACAGGAGGTGCTAGTGGTGGAATCGCTTCTTTCCTGCGCTCCTGTCTCCTGGCGGTGTCAGATTTGTGGCTGTTTTTTGGGGGTCTTCATGGTGTGAGTTGTAGGGGGGACATGAACATCCTAATAACAAACACTTTCTTTGTTTTGAATTTGAACGTCCCTGTAACCATAACTATTTCTGTGGGACTTGAATATCATCCCCATAATTACACACTATCTTTGGGGGAACAAGAAGAAGAAAACTTTCACATACCACTTCAGTGTGGAGTTGAACGTTCCAATACCCATGCACCATCTATGTGGGGACTATAGCATCATCATCTTCACGCATTATCTTTGTGGAGACGTCAACATCATCTTTACACACTAAACCTGAACATGACTACCTTAACACATAGGGGGTTATTACAACTTTGGAGGAGGTGTTAATCCGTCCCAAATGTGACGGATATACCACCAGCCGTATTACGAGTTCCATAGGATATAATGGACTCGTAATACGGCTGGTGGTATATCCGTCACTTTACCGTCACTTTTGGGACGGATTAACACCTCCTCCAAAGTTGTAATAACCCCCATAATCTCTTTGAGGTCCTGAACAGTCCTATAATCACACAATATTACTGGGAAGAGTTAAACATCATGAGGAGACTTGAACATTATTTTCACCTACTCTTTGTGGGGCTGTGAACATGAGTACCTTCACAAACAATGTCTGTGAGGTCTTCAACATTTATATTATCACAGTGGGAAGTTGAACATCATTATCTTGAACATTATCCTCACAGATTATCTTTGTGGGAAAGTGCACATGATTGCCTTCACAAAACCTGTGTGTGGTCTTAAAATTACTATAATCACACACTATCCCTGTGGAGATTTGAACATAAGTATCATTACAAACCTTCTGTGTGGAAACTTGAACATTATTTTCACACACTATCTTTGTGGGGACCTGAACATGTGTACTTTTAAACACAATCTCTGTGTGGTCTTGAACATTCCTATAACCACACACACTATCACTGTGGGCACTTGAACATCCTTATCTACACACAGAATCTGTGTGGAGACTTGAACATTATCTTCATCTACTATCTTTGTGGGGACTTGAACATGAGTTCCTTCACACACAATATCTGTAGGGTCTTGAACATTCTATAATTGTACACTATCTCTGTGGGGACTTGAACATCATTATCATTACACACTATCCATGTGAATACTTGAACATTATCTTCACACACTATTGATAAGGAAACTTGATCATTATCTTCACAGACTATCTTTGTGGGGACTTGAGCTTGAGCACTGCTATATGTAATCTCTATGAGGTTTTGACTATTTCTATAATCACATACTATCTCTGTGGGGACTTGAACATCATTATTGTCACTCTTGGTGTGGAGACTTTAACATTATGCTCAACCCCTATCTTTGTAGGAACTTAAACATGATTACCTTCACATAACCTCTGTGTAGTTTTGAACATTACTATAATCACATACTATCCCTGTGGGGACTTGAACATCATTATCTTCTTACCCTATCTTTGTTAAGACTTGAAACCTCTCTTCACACACGATCTCAAGTGTGCCCTTCAAGATTCCTGTATTCACACTCAATCTCAGTTGGCTCTTCGACATCATTTACTTAACAAAGAATCTGTGTGGAGACTTGAACATTATTTTCACACACTACCTTTGAGGGGGCTTGAAAATGAGTACCTTCACAGACAATCTCTGTAAGGTCTAGAACATTCATATACTCACACAGTATCTTTGTGGGGACTTGAGCATCATTGTCTTCACATACTATCAGTGTGGGGACTTGAACATTGCTATTGTCACACACTCTTTCTGTGGAGACTAGGCCTGGATGGAAGCTCAATTACAGAGTATATTTGTTAATTCTGCATTACTCTTTAACACACAATTCCGATAATTATACAATTACTTTTAGTTGTGCAATTACGAGCAATTTAGGGGGAAAAATCCTACTGAAACAGCACATTTAGCGGGCAGCCACTTGCTCTTTGTTTTCTACTGCATTTACAGCTATGCATCCTCGAGTCCATGTTGGGTACAAGGATGCATTTTTTTTCCAAGCAAATGCACTAAATGCTGGTCTTGCGATGGGAAAAATCCTATACCTAGAGCACATTTAGTGCTCTTTCTTTGCACAAAAGCATTGCACTCATTGTGGATGCAAGGGGACATTTTATGCTAAGAAAATAGCACTAAATGCCGTGAGTAAGATGGGGGAAACCCTACCTCAAGAGCACATTTATAGCTGTTTCCTACAGCAAAATTAATTCTAGCACCTATTTCGGACACTTGGAGGCATTTTTGTGTTAAGGAATATCACTAAACGCAGAATTACTTTTCTCACATAATTATGCGGTATTTAGCAAAATTATTGGGTAATTTTGCATGATTAGGGTACACTGAAGCCTGTAAGTTATGTCCACCCCAAGCGGAGACATCAACATTATCTTCACAAACAATATTTGTGGGACTTGAACATGGTTACATTCACACATCATCAGTGTGGGAAATTGAACAATATTTTCACACATTTCCTTTGAAGGGACTTGCACAAGTTTACCTTTACACACAGTCTCTGTGATGTCTTGCACATTCCTATAATCACACAGCATCTCTATAGGGACTTAAACATCGTTATCTTTATCTTTACACATTCTTAGTAAGGATTGAACATCCCTATAATTAGCCAGTATGTGCAGGCTTGAACATGCCTATAATCACAAATTATCTGCGCTTGAAATTGAACATCATTATATTCACAAACTGTATGTGGTGAGTTGAAGCTTTTCTTTACACACAGTCATAATAGGGACTGGAACATGATTATCTTTCCACACTATTTTGGTGTGGACTCGAACATCCCAATACCCATTCACCATCTCTGTGGATCTCTGTGAGAAATTGAACAGCCCAATACCACACACTCTATCTCTGTGGAGACCTGAACAGCCCAATAACCACACACTATCTCTGTAAGGACTTGAATATCCCAGTAACCAAACACTTTCTCTGAAGGGACTTGAAAATCCCATTAAACACACACTATTTCTTTGTGGAAATGAACATCCAAATAACCACACACCATCTTTGTGAGGACATGAACACCCTAATAACCACACACTATCTTTGTGGGAAGCTGAACTTACCAGTTACCATACGCTTTCGCTGTTTGGTATTTGAACATACCAGGAACCACACACTACCTCTGTGTAACTTGAGTACCATCATATTTACACATAATCTTTGTGGGAACTTCAACAAGATTACTTGTGGACTTGAACATTCATATAATCATGCACTATTTCCTTTAGGACTGGAGCATCATTATCTAAAAACAATATATTTGTGTAGACTTGAACATTACCTTCACAAACTATCTTTGTGAAAGCTTGCACATGATTACCTTCACACACAATCTCTGTGAGGTCTTCAACATTCCAATAATCATATACTATCTCTGTGGAGATATAAACATTTTTATCATCACACATTACGTGGGTGGAGAACTGATCTTTATTTTCACACGCCATCTGTGTGGGCATTTAAACATGATTACATTCAGACACAATCTTTGTGATATGCTTAACATTCCTATGCTCTCAAACTGTCTCTTTGGGTACTTGAACATCATTATCACACACAATCTTTGTAAGACTTAAACATCCCTATAAACACACCCTGTGTGTGGGCTTAAACCTGGCTATAATAACACAATAGCCATTTTTGAACTTGAATATCATTACATTCACACATAGGTGGTCATTATGAACACAGCGGTAACAACCACCGTGTTCATGCTGGCGGTCAAAACACTGAACGCCAGCGACCACGGAACTCCGCCGGCCAAATAAGGAACCTTTCTATGGGCTGGCGGGAGGAAACATTGTTTCCAGCCGCCGGCATACACAGAAAGGCCAGGCCGGGACAATGCCTCTGTGCGGCGGGTGCAGCTGCACCCGTCTCGCAGATCACTGCCCGAAAATCGGGCAGTGACCTGCGTGACGGGGCACTGCACCGGGGCCCTTCACTGCCCATCCAAAGTGCATGGGCAGTGCAGGGGCCCCAGTGGTGCCCCGGGGCACCCCCTCCACCAGCCTTTTCTGAAAGGCTGGTGGATATGGAAACATTATCCAAAGGGTAGCACAGCGGATAGTGTTTCCACTCACCACCAGGCTGCCTGACAGCGGAAGCCTGGCGGTGAGTGAGGGCTGCCAATGGCGGCCCTCAACAGGTTCATTATGCGGCAGGTTGTCCCGCCATGCCGGCTGGTGATTACACCCACCAATGCCGGCATGGCGGGACAACCCGCCATGTTCATAATGAGGGGCATAATCTGTATAGGGACTTGAAGATTACCTTTACACATTGTCACTGTATGGACAAGAATATGGTTACCTTCACACACAAGCTCAATGGATTCTTGAACATCCCAGCAACCACACAACATCTCTGAACACACAAACTATCTCTGTGAGTACTTAAACATACCAGTAACCACACACTATCTCTGAGGGGGCTTGAACATCCCAGTAACCACACACTATCTCTGAGGGGGCTTGAACATCCCAGTAACCACACACAATCTCTGAGGGGACTTGAACTTCCTAATACCCACACTCTATGTCTGTGGATCCTGAACATACCTGTATCCACACACTAACTCGTTTGGGACTTAAACATCCCAGTAAATACACACAATCTCTGTGGGACTTGAACATCACTATAATTATACACTATATTTGTGGGAACTTCAATACTTTTACTTTCACACACCATTTTATTGCGGACTTCAGCGATCCTACAACCATGCCCTATCTCTGTGTGGACTGGAACATCACTATCTTCACAAGCTATCTTTGTAAGAATGGAACATCCCTATAATCACACTATGTACAAGCTTGAAAATACCTATAAACACACTATCCCTGTTTGAACATCATTACATTCACACACAATCAGTGTCAAGACTTCAAGATTAACTTTGCACGGTGTCACTGTAGGGACTTGACTATGATAACCTTTCCACACTATGTCCATGGGGACTTGAACATCCCAGTAACCACACACCATCTCTGAAGGGACTTGAACATCTGTATAACCACACTCTACCTACGTGGGGACTTGAACATACCAGTGACCACATACTATCCCAGTAAACACACAGTATCACTGTGGAGACTTGAACATCCCTGTAATTATACGCTATCTTTTCATCAAGATTACTTTCACACCCCATTTCAGTGTGAACTTGTAAATTCCTATAATCATACACTATATCTATAAGGACTTGAACATAAATATCTTCACATGCTACCTCTGTGGGGGACTTTCCTTGTGGTTGTAGACAGCATCTCTGAAGAGACTATGATACTACTATGATTACATACAGCCTCAGTTGGTACCATCTCTCCATCCTTAGGCAGACATTAACAGTACATGCCGTTGCTAGGGAGATGTGGTCTGTAGCTACTTTCAAGCACACAAAAGGTGATGGGAAGATGTTTACAGTAAGTCTAACCATTGGCAACCTCTCAAGGTTGCAGTACAATCCATGGTTCTTTTGCCCACCATGCACCCTCAGACTAGACCCAGGCATATGCAAATCAGTCTTGTCCCTGCTCCAGTGGGAACAGTCTAGCCCAAACCTCCAAGCCAGGTCTTCTCTAAAACAGAACACAATCAACCCAAGACCAGTTCCATCCTGCTTTGGGCGCTTCCATTTTTTGGTTCCAATGGCAATGAGAGCAAGGGACCCACATCTGGACATACCCTTGGCCACTCAGAGCATTACAACAAGCACACAAAAAGGGATGGGAGGATGCTTGCAATTACACTAACGAATGACAATCACTTTGGCAGCATTCCTACCCATTGTTCTTTTGCCCACCATGCCACCTCAGATTAGACTCAGCCATATGAAATCAGTATTGAACCTTGTCCCATAGAAACAGTCCAGCCGAACTTGCAAGCCATTTCCTCCACGAATTGGAACACAAGAACTATAATGGGTTGGAATGCTATCCTGAGCGATTGCCAATGATTAAACTTATTGGAGGCATCCTCCAATCATCTTACGTGTGTTTGCTAAGAGCTACTTTAACATAAGTGGAGTTCCACTTTACCACATTGCTTGATTTCAACATTTATGTTCTCCATGTGTTAGGCCCCCTATGCATTATGACGGTGAGCACTAACCAAACATTTACATACAGTTTTAATTTCCCTTCTGTAATCCTGACATAGGATATTTTCTGCTGCATTACTAATATTAACCATCTATTTACGAGATATGCAGCCATTCAGTTATGAATACATTATAATGGTATTTGTGTATATTGCCTTTAAAATAAACATTTAGCCATGCACCCATGGCTGTATTAAACCGCAAATAAAAATTATTGAGTAAGCCGCCACATGAATTGTAAAACATGTTCAAGTCCCCACAAGTATGATTCTGTGCGCATGATTAAATAACAACATATTTGCATATTTGAAGCAGGATCCCTTATTGTGATTTTTTCCTTAACATTTGTGTGTGTGTGGTGTAAAATTTGCATTTCAACAAAATCAGGCAGGCTACAATTCCCCCTGCTTTAGGCTACTAGTACCAGATTGTTGTTCACAGTGTTTTTCTTCCTTTTCCCAAGTCATTGTTAGAATATCATAAAAGAGTTCTTGTGACCACAATTCTTCTTCTGACATGCATTATACCGCGTTTCATGTGTTTTGAACTCCCTTTGAGGTCACAAAGAAGCTCAGCTAACAATCCTGTTACTTCACTTTAACCAAATTCAATTACACACATTGTTCACACTCCACTCTAACTTCAAGCTCCTAGTGCTCCGATGGATAAACATCGCCTCAAGGGTCATATCCTTGCCTTTTACAGTGACCGTGACTTCCCACATGAGCATCCCTTCATGCCCTAATTCCCTTTTCCAGCCTGTGCGCTTTTTACACTGCAGTGCATTAACAAGTCAGTGCAATCTGCAGTGACATTCAGTGCTTGCGGCTGCAAGACAGTACCCATTATTATAAAATTATGTCAGTTTAACCCATGACAATAATTACTCCATTTTGTTTCAGGCGTCGATTATATGTGGCCCGTTAATTGTGATAACAGGAGTCACCCGTCACACTGTAGTTATAAACGGTGGTATTTCAGACAGAGATTTCAGCTTCTTAGTAAAATACCAGAAGAAACATGCAAAAATTGGCAAAATTATTTTCATTATTCCATTTCCATTATTTCTGGAATTACCGGGACTCCAAGTAATAGTAATTCCAAGGCGAGGAGATAACAGGGCTAATGCCGGGGGGACTCAGGACTCAGTACGGTGCATGGATTTAAAAAAAATAAAAACAAAAGACTTGTTTATGCTATCTTTCGAGAAAGGAATTTCTTTTTGGCCACTGCTGGTGTTTGCAGGAGTCTTAGGACCTTAACTGGGCGGGATGTAATGTGGCCGACTGTGAAGGGGTGTTTGCAGTTCACACCCCAGCCGGAGTTTAACAGTTCGGTTGCACCTGAGGTCATGTGACTGCTGGCATATATAAACAGGTGGGGCTGTGCTGATGCAGTCCCTGCACCAGATCGGGACTAAGTGCGGGCCTCCCATGTATTCATCTCATGCAGCCTGCACGAGGCCCCAACAAGCAGCCAGGCCTGGAACACAATTGGCGACGAGGACGGGACCTGCCGCCACTGCACAGCATTCGGCCACATCTGGTTTGCCGCACTTGCTGGCATCCCAAGAGCCGAGAGACAGCTAGCAACTCTCCAGTGTGACTCCACCCACGGGCCACACCTGATTCAAGGAAGTCACACAGACGGCGGCCCTACAACTCGGACTAGCAGCCCGCATTGCCTTTTACCTCGTTTGCCTTACATGCTTGGCAAGCACAACTTTTGGACACTTTTGGGGGAGAGGGAGCAGCCCAGGCTCCATCACTACCCTAACTATGCCAAAAATAGCTTAAGACAACCAGTCACCCAACTGCCACCACATGAAGGGGGTAAACAACTTAAAGGCCTCGCCAGCACCTTGCAGAAAAGTGGAAAGAGCACCACCCACGCCCCATCAAATTTCATAGTGCACAGCAATCATATCCAGCACAAGGGAGCTGACAAGGTCACCACTGGATCTCCCCACTCATTCGTGCTACCACCAGGCACAGCTAAAGATGACAACAGGAAGCTGGTAAGGAATCAACACCACTCCCCGCCTCTCTCTGTTCACCTTTCTCACACTGACGGCACAGCAACAAGCACCAAACACCTGCTCACATGGCCTACATACCCACCATCGAACCTTTGATTGTCCCCCAACCACCTCCCAGGCCGCCAAGTGGGCAACGTGGGTGGATGTTGAGTTTGCAGTTGCACGCAGAGTCAACATTTTGTGTATGTGGAGTCAAAGCGTAACTCCAGCCAGAGTGAAGCATCTGAAGATAAAGAAAGCTTCAGTGAGAAGCCTGAGCATCTTTGGCCAAGAACCTACTACAATGGCCATAAAGAGAGGTACCTCTGTACTAAGCAACATAAAACTGTACAGCACATGTAGCGCTACTGCTGAAGGCGGATACAGCCAGATTTTTTAAGTGCAGCAAATAGCAATAGCACATTACACGATAACATACAATCAGAAGCACTGCGAAGCAGAGATCAACCAGGTGTCAAAAAGTGCAAAAGAACACCTGAAAACACAACATTTCAGATACAAGGAAAGGTCATCTGCTTACCAGAACCGATTAAAGAGAAGTGCCCAGGGCTGTGCTAAAGGAGCCGTCCATTCCTGAAGCGGCGATCGGAACAGTAGAAGGTTGTTCTTCCATTGGAGACCAAGAAAGAGGCCACATTTCTGGCTGTCATAAAAGATGACCCAGAAGCCAGTACGTCACAGGGCCTAGCTGATGGTTTGAATAGAACAGGTCCTGATAGACAGCAGATAAAGCTGGAGAGAATTCCAATATCAATGTCAGTAAGTACCATAAATGGTTACAATGCTGCTGCCTTCCTGAAACCACCACCATCATTTGATACCATCAAAAGGCACATTATTGGTGATAGATGGACTGCCTGGATATAGATATTTTTTATTTCATTGTTGTGCTAGAAGAAACAGATAACAAAAAGATTATCGAATATTTTGATCCAAAGCTCCATACAGAGGTTGTTGTTGAAGCTAGCCCGGTTGGGTTAAACACAATTCTTGCACAGCACAGCAGACAACCGAACGCTCGAAGACATATTGTGGCATATGCAAGCACAAGTTTGTCCCAGACTGAACGTGGTTGTTCGCAACAACAAAAAGAGAGTTTAGTAGTGGTGTGGGTTTCCGATATGGAAAACCTTTTACGCTTGTGACAGATCACCAAGCATTGCTGACCATCTTTGGCAATCCAAAGGCCAAGATGTCTCCTCACCTTGAACACTGGGGTCTACAATTGCAAGAATACAATTATGCAATTGAGGAATCTTGCTGTTGATGGTGTAAAACAGGTAATAAAGAAAATGCCACAACTTAATGAAGTTACGTAAGGTCAAAAATAAAGAAGCCTTGAATCTCAAGCTCAATCCAATGCTGAATGTACATTACGAAAGGTACATTTTCAGTCAAGAATAATAAAGAGTTAGTGAAATCATAGACAAATTTGTTGAGAGACTGGATATGCTTATCAAACACTGTAAGTTCAATGAATTTAATGATGGGGAAAGCAATACATCTGGGTTATTGACAGATCCCTGTCAGACTCATTCAGGTGACAAATGCTGAAAAAAACTCTTAGTCTGGAGCAAGTTCTCATGGCTGCCAGAGGCAAAGAGCAGGCCGATTGACAAGCTGCTGAAATGTAGTCTAGAGGTGCCCAAATTAGTCAGTCATGAACATGAAAAACAAGCAGAAACACAAGGCTGAAGGACACAAGGTGCTGTCTCCGAGCAAAAAGAAGTTGTGGTTCAGGTGTGGATTATTGCTTCCACATGAAGGTAAATGTCCCACCATTCGACAGGCTGTGGGAAGGAGAACCATTTTGTAACGGGTTGCAAGGTAAAGGAAAAAGTAAGCATGTCACGACAAGACGACAAAATGGCCGACCGAACATTCCATAAGCGATGTTCGACGCATGCTCACAAGGCCAAGTGACATCAGTTGAAACAAATCAACACCAAACAAAATTGTCATCTAAATCATCATAAAAAAGTTTGTCAATATCAAGTGAAAGTGAAGAAAATGATTGTGCAGTGTTGATGTTTAACTCAAAAAAATAAGCCCACATTGGACTGGCTGCATGTGAAGAAAAAAAACAGTCAAGGAAAAGTTGACATGAAAAAGCACCAAAGTCATTCAAACATTGTCTGAAGATTACCCTGAAAATAAACGGTTGTTCAGTACCTTTCATTATCGACAGTGGTGCTTCTAAAACATTATGACTGAGGAGAAGTATAATGAACTATCTCCATTGCCACTACTGACGCCATCAAATACTGAAGGGTACACATGGGCTGCAACAACACCATTGAAAAGTAAAAGTTCATTGATAGCAATGACGAAACACAAGAAAACAAAAGTGCAAGCCCATTCACGTGCCCAGTTTCAGCACAGGTCTCAGTGAACTACAACATGAATGCTCATCACAAAATAGTAAGTCAGTTCCCTTCATTGTTTCATAGGTTAGGAAAACTATGAAAGTATAAAAGACACAGAAGAATTGCATTTCATTTAAAAGAAGATTTTCAAAAGGACTTCAAATCATTACTTAAACATGATATCATTGAGCGTTCTACTGTTCCAATGCCATGGGCTTCTCCCATAGCGGTGGTGCCTAAAGAGGACAGTGAAGGACATGTACACATCTGCATGGATATGCATCAAGCGAACAAGGCAATTGAAAAAGAATGACATCCCGGTCCGCACATTGCTGGCATGATAACACAATTGAATGGTGCATAGGTCTTCTCTCGCCTCGATTTGAATAAAGGATATCATCAATTGGAACTCAAGGAGAATTGCAAGTATGTTACAGCCTTTTCTTCACATATAGGTCTGTTTCAATACAAAAGACAATGTTTTGGTATGTCATGAGCAGCAGGGATTTTTCAAGATGTCTTTAGACGTATCACACAACCTGTCATGAATGCTTTCAACTATAGCAATAAAATATTAGTTTCCGGAGCAGCACAGAAGGAGCATGATAAAGCTCTCAAGCAAGTGTCTTGTTTACTTGTTGATGCAGGCTTAAGAGTGAATGCTGAGAAAGATGAATTCAACAAGAAAAAGGTCAAATTCTTTGGCCATATCTTTTCTGATGGGGGCATTGTAGGAGGCTGGCCTGGCTTGTAGTGGGTACCAAGGGGTACTTACACTTTGTACCAGGTCCAGTTATCCCTTATTAGTGTAGAAGAGGTGTCTAGCAGCTTAGGCTGATAGAAAAGGTAGCTTAGCAGAGCAGCTTAGGCTGAACTAGGAGACATGCAAAGCTCCTACTATACCACTGGTGTCACATGTACAATATCATAAGAAAACACAATACACAGATATACTAAAAATAAAGGTACTTTCTTTTTATGACAATATGCCAAAAGTATCTCAGTGAGTACCCTCAGTATGAGGATAGCAAATATACACAATATATATGTACACAATACCAAAAATATGCAGTAATAGCAATAGAAAGCAATGCAAGCAATGTACAGTCACAATAGATTGCAATGAGAGCACATAGGTATAGGGGCAACACAAACCATATACTCCAAAAGTGGAATGCGAATAACGTACGGACCCCAAACCTATGTGAGCTTGTAGAGGGTCACTGGGACTGTAAGAAAACAGTGAGGGTTAGAAAAATAGCCCACCCCAAGACCCTGAAAAGTAGGTTAAAGTGCACCTATATTCCCCAGAGAGCACAGAAGTCGTGATAGGGGAATTCTGCAAGAAAGAACAACGCCAGCAATGCAACCAAAGTGGATTTCTGGACGAGAGTACCTGTGTAACAAGGGGACCAAGTCAAAGAGTCGCGACAAAGTCGAGATTGGGCAGATGCCCAGGAAATGCCAGCTGAGGGTGCAAAGAAGCTGCCACCGGATGGTAGAAGCTGTGGATTCTGCAAGAACAGAGAGGACTAGGAACTTCCCCTTTGGAGGATGGATGTCCTACGTCATGAAGAAGCTTGCAGAGGTGTTCCCACGCAGAAAGACTGCAAATAAGCCTTGCTAGCTGCAAGGGTCGTGGTTAGGATTTTTGGATGCTGCTGTGGCCCAGGAGGGACCAGGATGTCGCCAATTGCGTGAGGAGACAGAGGGGGTGCCCAGCAAGACAAGGAGCCCACTCAGAAGCAGGCAGCACCCGCAGAAGTGCCGGAACAGGCACTACGAAGAGGAGTGAACCGGAGCTCACCCGAAGTCACAAAAGAAATCCCACGACGCCGGAGAACAACTCAGGAGGTTGTGCACTGCAGGTTAGAGTGTCGGGGACCCAGGCTTGGCTGTGCACAAAGGAAATCCTGGAAGAGTGCACAGGAGCCGGAGCAGCTGCAAATCACGCGGTACCCAGCAATGCAGTCTAGCGTGGGGAGACAAGGACTTACCTCCACCAAACTTGGACTGAAGAGTCACTGGACTGTGGGAGTCACTTGGACAGAGTTGCTGAGTTCCAGGGACCACGCTCGTCGTGCTGAGAGGGGACCCAGAGGACCGGTGATGCAGTCTTTTGTTGCCTGCGGTTGCAGGGGGAAGATTCCGTCGACCCACAGGAGATTTCTTCGGAGCTTCTAGTGCAGAGAGGAGGCAGACTACCCCCACAGCATGCACCACCAGGAAAACAGTCGAGAAGGCAGCAGGATCAGCGATACAAGGTTGCAGTAGTCGTCTGCTACTTTGTTGCGGTTTTGCAGGAGTCCTGAGCAGTCAGCGGTCGATTCCGTGGCAGAAGGTGAAGAGAGAGATGCAGAGGAACTCTGATGAGCTCTTGCATTCGTTATCTAAAGAATTCCCCAAAGCAGAGACCCTAAATAGCCAGAAAAGGAGGTTTGGCTACCTAGGAAGGAGGATAGGCTAGCAACACAGGTAAGAGCCTATCAGGAGGAGTCTCTGACATCACCTGCTGGCACTGGCCACTCAGAGCAGTCCAGTGTGCCAGCAGCACATCTGTTTCCAAGATGGCAGAGGTCTGGAGCACACAGGAGGAGCTCTGGGCACCTCCCAGGGGAGGTGCAGGTCAGGGGAGTGGTCAATCCCCTTTCCTTTGTCCAGTTTCATGCCAGAGCAGGGCTGGGGGATCCCTGAACCGGTGTAGACTGGCTTATGCAGAGATGGGCACCATCTGTGCCCATCAAAGCATTTCCAGAGGCTGGGGGAGGCTACTCCTCCCCAGCCCTGACACCTTTTTCCAAAGGTAGAGGGTGTAACACCCTCTCTCTGAGGAAGTCCTTTGTTCTGCCTTCCTGGGCCAAGCCTGGCTGGACCCCAGGAGGGCAGAAACCTGTCTGAGGGGTTGGCAGCAGCTGCAGTGAAACCCCAGGAAAGGCAGTTTGGCAGTACCCGGGTCTGTGCTAGAGACACGGGGTATCATGGAATTGTCTCCCCAATGCCAGGATGGCATTGGGGTGGCAATTCCATGATCTTAGACATGTTACATGGCCATGTTCGGAGTTACCAAAGCATGCATGGGAAAGAATTGTTGTTGACATTTTCTGCCCACTTGACAATGGACATCATCTGATGGTGATTGTGGATGAATTCTCCCATTTTCCATTAATAGAACATCTCTATCATTCAGGAAAGAGCCATTGAGAGATTAAATGACATCTTTGCGACATGGGGCATTCCTGCAATTTAAAAATCCCACAATAGCTCACTTTTCAATAGTAAAGAATTCAGACATTTTCTCAATCTTCTTAACGTGAAACATCAGAAGAGCATACCTCTTTGGCCACAGGCTAATGGCCTTGTTGAAAATGTCATGAGCACATTAAAGAAAGTTGTTCAGTGTGCTGCATTAGAAAAGCTCAACCTCAAGACTGTCTTGAATTCTACCCTACAAGCTTACCATTCCAATCCTCATTCAACCACAGGTGAAAGTCCTGCAAAGTTGATGTTTAGGAGAGCAATAAGGATAAAGTTACCTCAACGGACCAATGCAAGATCAAGAACTGAGGAAGAAACCTGTATAAAATACTTGGATTGTAAAGAGAAAATGAAGGCCTGTGCAGACAAGAGAAGACATGCAAAAAACATAGGGCCTGATTTAGAGTCTGGCGGATCGGGTTACTCCGTCACAAATGTGAATGATATCCCATCTGTCGCATTATGATTCCATAATATCCTATGGAAATCGTAATACGGCCAACAGGATATTTGTCACGTTTGTGATAGAGTAACCTGTCTGCCAAACTCTAAATCAGGCCTATTGTCTTCAAATGATGAGATGTAGTGCTCATCCCTCAGCCGAGAAAACATAAATCTGATGCTCCCTTTGACGCTGAGCCATTCCATGTTGTAACCAGCAAAGTACACATGTTGTTTGCTCAATGTCCTGGGCAATCCATTACGCAAGATTCCTCGCATTTCAGACATGTAGCTCATCTCTCTTCAGATACTGATGTCAACTTAGAGACTGATTCAGAAAGGACAATTGAAAATCCCCAGACATCAGTTGCTCCTGCATGACCAATCCAGATAATGGACACTCCTGTTATCGGTTCCCAGAGCCGGAAGTCACAATAGGGACGAGTAATCAGAGTGCCAAGAAGGCTCATCAAAGAGCTATGATTGTGTATATGTTTGTAGAAAATTGTAATTTTATCATTTAAAAGATGGGGAGATGTAGTGCTGTTTGATTATCTATGACGGAACCCTTTTTGCTCCGTCAGGGTTCCGTAGAGCTGTGACTTAAGTGCTAGAACATGGTGAAGTGAATGTAGGTTTTGAATGTTGAGTTCACAGTTGCACACTGATGAATAAAGACATGTAATACATAGCTCAATGTGTGGCATATTCATTGGCAGATACCCAGGCCGAGGAAGACTCTACACCAACTTTGAGTGGTTCCTGATCAAATAAGCACGGCAGACACCTGGAGAGTCAGTGGACAAGTTTTATGGCAATCTCCCTGATGAGCAGAATGGAATCCATGATCACTTCATGTGGGGTTGTGCATCAGCAAAACTAAACAAACCCATCTTGCAGGTGTAACGCATGACAATGGACAACATGCTCACCATGGGCAGGTTGAAGGAGCTGTCAAAAGTGCAAGCTGCCCATATGGAAGCTACAGTCCAGCGAGCTGTCAAGGCTGAACCTGTTAACCAAGTGGGTACCACCCTATTGCCTTAAAGCAAGAAAAACTGCCCTAAGATCTGCAAGCTACCAGATCATGTCGGTGGTGCGGAGGCCTCACCCGCACATGGGAGACTGCCCAGCAAAAGCTCAGCGTGTGGCAAAATGAACCATTACTCCAAAGCCTTCCGATCAACACCAATAATGAAAGGACCCAAGAAGAAAGCAGCCAACCAGGTAGGCACAGAATCAGTACTATCGGATGACAACGACCTGGGTGATGACGAGTCAGAAGGTACAATCCACGTCATTACCATAGTGGAGCCGAGCCCAGGTCACATCCGCCGTGCTACCAGGTGTGAAGTCAGTGTTGACAGACAAACATTAATTATGCTTATCGACACAGAGCCTTAATCAACATCCTACCCCTGTCGCTGCCCACAGGGATAGCTTCACTACCAGCACTGCGCCCCACCACCAATAGGGTATATGCCTATGACGCCTACATGTCGTGTTTTCACCACCACCATCAGCCACCAAGGACAAGCAACCAAAACAAAAGTCTATGTTACAGAAGGAGTGTCAGAAATGTTGCTCAGCTGCCACATAGCAGAACGGCTCCATATAGTTCAGTTTCTTATTTGGGGTCCATGTCAGTGCCCTTGACTACCTCCTGGGTGAGTTTGAACAACTTTTCCAAGGCATTGGATGCCTCAAAGACCGGTCAGTCAACCTCCACATCGACCAGTCGGTGTAACCCGTTGCACTACAGCATCAGCAAGTGGCTTTCCACCTTTGACCTAAAGTGGAGGCCGAGCTGCTGAAGTTGGGAGAAGCCATCATCATAGAAAAAGTGGAAGGGACAATGCCGTGGGTACGAATATGCATCGATATGAGGGTTCCACAAAAAACACCATCATGAGAGAGCGCCACATAACACCCACTGTGGATGACATCGTGGGGGAGTTGCTTAGCTCCCAATGGTTCTTGAAAATAGGTCTACGATCAGGATACCACCAGATCCTCCTAGCACCTGAATCCCAGCATGTGACCACTGTGTCCACTCACCATGGTTTGCGACAATATAAACACCTCAACTTCGGCATCTCCAGTGCAGCGGAGGTGTTTCAGGACATTATCAGAAGAGTGCTAGCGAGCCTCACTGGTGTCCTGAATGTCAGTGATGAAATACTGGTCCACGCTCTCTTACTGGAAGAACATCTTCACAGACTGAAGGCAGTGTTCCATCGACTGCAAAAGTGCAGCCTCACATTGCACAAGGAGAAATGCGAATTCATGAAAGAAGAAATATGTTTTTTTGGATACTGCTTCTTCATGAAGGGAATCACCCCTGACCATGCCAAGGTCCATGATACCCAGAACGCACCTGCAACTTCCAATGTCACCAGGCTGAGAAGTTTCTTAGGTATGGTCACATACAGTGGCCATTTCATGCAGAACCTGACCCAACTCACAAGGCCTTTGTATGACCTCCCAAAGTCATCAACCCCCAGGCAATGGGGCCTCAAACAAGAAAAGTCATTCCAAGACACAAAACAAACTGTGTCCACAAACACCACACTTGCCTATTTTGACAGCAGCAAGGACACTGACCAGTCAGTGGATGCTAGCCCCACCGGTTTGGGAGCCGTCCTATCCCAAAAACAGCAGTGCGGAGGGTGGGCCCCCATTTTCTATGCCAGCCAGTCTCTGACCCCTGCCGAGCAGCTATATTCTCATATCGAGAAAGAGGCAATTGCGGTTCACAAGGGGCTGCCTGCATTTCCACATCTACCTGTATGAACACCCATTTGGTGTCAGTACTGACCTCAACCGCTAATACCGCTTTTTAAACGCTCAGCATCCAAGCCTCTCCTGTGGGCCGACACGTGGATAATCCAGTTATAAGAGTATCATTTCTATGTGGAATACCGGCCCGGAGCCCACAACCCATTGGATTATCTCTCTAGACACACCCAGGCCACCACCCTTCAAGAAGAGCAAGAGGCAGAGGATGCCAAGGAGTATGTGAGGATCATCATGGAAAGGCCACGCCCTCTTCCAACTCACTGGCCAACATCATTGAAGCCTCTCCAGTAAGTCATGACAGCCACAAGATCAGGAAGCTGGGGTGCTGTCATGTCAACCCTGACCCACTCCGGTCAGTAAGTCATGTGAGAGAGGAGCTCACCATCTCCACAGACAATCCCTGCTCAAAGGACCCCGGTTTGTGGTGCCAGCCAGTCTGACCCAACAGATGGTAGACCTTGCACATGCATCATATCAAGGAGTTGTTAAAAAAAATGACTGAGGGGCAAGGTGTGGTCCTCTATCCTCGACAAGAAAGTTGAACAGACTGTCCAACAGTGCGACCTCTGCCAGGCCACAGGAGGAGGTGACCCACCTTCGCCCATCATCACCAAACAATCACCTGACACCCCCTGGCTCCATGCCAGCACAGATTTTGGCAGCCTGCCTGATGGCAGACACCTCATAGTTGTTATTGATGACTTTTCTTGTTATCCAGAGGTCAAGATCATGAGGACCACCTCAGTCAAAGAAACAATCCCTAGACTAGAGAAGGTTATGGCTACTCACAGCCTTATCAGGGAACTCCGCACGGACAAGGGCCACCATTCAATGACCACGATTTGGTGAACTACCTCGTAACCCGAGGAACCACCCACATCCGGACTGCCCCCCCCTTTGCCTCAAGCCCACATCAAGGTCAAACGTTTCATGAGGACCATCACAAAAACCACCCACATTGCACAGGCTGAGTAGCGGTACACTAAGAGTGCTATCTAGACTTTTCTAAAAGACTACCGATTGACTCCACACTCCACCCCTGGAGTGCCCCCAAGCACCCTCTGTTTTGGTCAAAAGGACACAGATGTCACCCTACACCACTCCATATGGGAGCAGGCCCCCTTGCCACCCAACACGGTCAAGATCACCGAGAAGACCAGAACTGCCCGGGGTCTTGACACAGGTGAGCAAAAGCCCTGAATCTCTCCGTAGGAGATACAGTACTCATCAAGGACCAGCATCCTGGAAGCAAATTCAGGCTCCCATTCGAGTTAAACACGTGTAAAATCTCCAGAATCTGCAGCACCATGGTAACAGCATCCAGGGGCCAAGAGACAGTCACTCTAAACATATCACATTTCAAGCTTACCATTCTCCCCTCCGGAGAATTTGCTCTCTCCACGGCCTCCCCAGATGGAGCCTGCCCCCGTCGGAATATCCACCACAGCTCAGTAGGAGGAGGCTGAAGGACCCAGTGCTGAACAAACTGAAAATGACCGCGGCCTCCCGAGGTACAACCTCCCACGGAATCCAACGTCATCCCAACAGTTCCAGAACTATGTAATGGACTACTCGGATGTGTGCAGCCCGCAGCTGTGATCCAAGTGATCAACCACCAGTATCCTTTTGGCAACATGTTTGATACAGTACCTCATCCCTCTCAGGGAAATGTTTGTGTCAGTGGGTCATTTGCACAGTTTCTAGTTGATCACATTAAAATGTTTATTTTGTTTTCATAAAGGAGGAATGTTATGTGGCTGACTGTGAAAGGTTGTTTGCAGTTCACGCTCCAGTTAGAGTTTAACAGTTTGGTTGCACCCGTGGTCATGTGACCTCGGGCATTAATAAACCGGAGGGACTGCGCAGAGGTAGACCCCGAAGCAGATCAGAACTGAGTGTGTGCCTCCCATTAATTGCTGCACCGCACGCAGCCTGCACCAGCCCAGAACAGCAAGTGAGCCCGAAAAACAACACAGGAGGGTGAGAGGTAACAGAAAGTCCTCCGATTTGTGGAGGGAGTGATACACTTTCAGCTGGAGTATTCTTTGCTAGTGGATAATGAGCAACTAAACGTGCCTAGTGTTCAAAGTCGGATGTAAAAAATATTAATTGTTTGTTTTCATTTCATGATACGTATTGAACGTATACTCAATGTGAATGTTCCAATTGTCATTCCTATATAAATGTGCATTAAAATTGGATACAATATTTACTATTTTATAGTTGCATTATAGTTGTACATTTTATGGTTGCTAAGACGTCTTTTGTATCTCTTGTTCGCAATTCGTTTCTTTATACCATTTTATTACTTATTGCATTTGTTCTAATTTATAATTCAATAAAGCCATTCAACTAAAATCAGAGCTTGGTGATAACGGAAAACTATCTGATTTCTGAAGGAAGGCAACATTCGATGGAAAATCCACTGAGCGAATTGCTCCCATCACAGGGAAATTCCATTGGCCTGTTTTTCTCTGAATTTAGCATTCCCTCCAGAAATCAGATTTTCCTTTCCCACCCGCACTGCATCCAGTCCACAGTTTTTTAACATTTCAGATTTTGGAATGTGGAGCCTGTTCACAAACTGCATGTTGTAGTACATTAAGTGGGACTGCGTTAGTACTACTCAATACTATAAAATGCTATCCATAAACCTACCTATCTTTTCTGAGTGCAGATCTTCACCAAAGTGGAGGAACTCTCTGCACATGGGAGTTATACATTTGTGTAGTAAATGGGGGAGGTACAAGGCGCAGTCACTGGAAAATGGGTTATATTTTCTAATTACATGGGATTGTTTTAAGGAAACATAAGCAGGGATGTAAGGAAGGGCATGCTAATACAAACACATACACACAAAAGAGTAGGACATTAGTATTCATGAACTGCAGGTTGCTACAGCCTAAAAGATGTCTACACGGGCTGAAATGTACTCCACTCCAGCCTAGGAGTGGGTCAGGCACCACATGTGGAAATTCCCAGCTACTGCAACACACTACTGTAGAACACAATAGTTGCAGGGCAATCAAATAACACCCCATAGTAATGTTAAATGCATTCAATTATTTCAACAGTTAAATTATATATTTATGTTACTATGTTAAAAAATATATAATTGTATTTGTATTTATATAGTGCTTACTACCCCTGATAAGGCATTAAATCGCTTTTTGGCAAGTAGCACACTAATCCAGATCCCAAAATGTATTACTGGTTGATTTATATTGGGAAATGTAAGTTGTTAATTGGAGCGGTGGACATGTGAGTGTTAGTTGGATCGAAAAGGATAAAGGAGGGATAGAGGAGGGAAGAATCTAGAAAGGATTATTTGTGAGATCATAATAGCAAAATGATGTTTAGGAGGAGTCAAAGGAGGGACAGTGGAGGAAAGCGTCTACAAAGGATTATTTGGACGATCATAGTAGCAAAGTGAGGTTTGGGATGAGTCAGAGAGTCGTGGTAGAGGATATATTGAAAGCAGTATAGGCTAAGACAGAGTAGTGAATTGGAGAGATTTGGTCATTTTATTTTATCTACTGTGGGAGTAAAGTAATAAATATATAGATATATAACTATATAAAAAGGTATACATGTATATGAAAAGTAATAAAGAGATATCAAATTGTACTATACAAAGTCCCAATGCACATGCATGGATAAAAAAATATTTTTAATGGGTATATATTTAATTGTATTTCATACTTTGCCTAATATTTCAGTAGTGACTCACATATAGATAATATTGTTATGATCATAATTACATATTGTAATAAATAAAAATAAATAAAAGAGAGATCCATAAGCATATAATTGAATGACTTATATGAAAACTATGATTAATTATTTTATTACTTTAAATGTAAAAGTAAATGTAATTCAAAAACGAAACATATTACCACATTTAAATCAATTTAAAATAATTCAACACATAACTTTTAACAAAAATTACTACATATTAAATACAAATAAAAATATTAGTGAGGTTGGGGTTTTTAAACCTAAAGCTTAAAAATGATGTCTTAGTTAAATTAATATAGCTAAACGAATTATTTATTTAATGCATATTTGATACGTTATTGTGCGGTAACATACCATTTTATTTGATTAGTTCTAGGTTATTATTATTTGAAATTAATTAACATATCCATTAAAATATTATATATTTTAAAGAATAGTAAAATGTAATAATGTTTCTTATACTTACAATTGTGTGCCAGAGTGGCAGTGATCTCCACTTGCAAGTGCAAAGTAGAAGTAACTTTACATTTGTAAATCCTATTGCAGGAGGCTCCACCACCTGATTTGAGGGGATAGAGACGTATGTTTACACGTAACTGTGACTCTACGCTCAGAAATGATGAACTGCAAAAAAGTGTAGAGTTATACGTAAGTGTAGTAGTAAATATACACATAAGTAAATACACAAAATGCACTTACCTTTTTAAATAAGGTCCTGAATTTGCAAATTATTGTGTAACCAAATGACTTCTATGCATTTATCTGATAAAATGCTACTGAATTTGGAAATTTTGTAATTTAATGCTTGTTTATTATTATTTTTTAGTTCATTTTAATGCACTCATGATTAAAAGAACACATTGACACCAACAGCCAGAGAAAATGTTAAGCGAGACAGAGAAAGGGAGTCAGAGGAGACAACATGAGTTCATAATTTAAGATTGAAAAGATGATATTTCAGATGTTGGATGTGATATTTTTTAGAACCCAGTATCGGGGAAAGAGTGCTTCTGAGTATAGAAGCTTGAACTCCAAAACCTCATTCATCAAGTCATTCTTTGCCAACTTAGGGTTGAAGAGAAGAAATGTGGTAAAATATCTGAGATTCTGAGTTGACTGATATGAGGTAATGAGGGGACAGGGATAGAAAGAACAATTGCTGTAGATATCCCAGTGAGACATACAATTGTCCTGAACTTAATGAGCTAATAAATTAGTATCCAATGGAGATGCTTCAGAGATGGGGACGTTCGCTCACACAGGATTAAGCTGGGGGTCGACCTGGCTGCCTTACTTTAGGCTAACTTGATATTTGGCTACTCAGTGAATGGATACCATGCAGAAGGCCTTGGGGTTATTATGCTTAGAGTGGGGATTACCTAAATGCACAAAACATGCTGGCTGAGACACACGGAGTAAGTAGTGTTAGGGGTTTAGATTGTAAATACGCATAGTTGTGCCTGTAGATGGTTGGTTCAATTGGAGAAGGTCAGCGTTTTAACTTTTCACTGTCCGATGAACACTTGTTCCTCTGTTCGTGTTAAACTCGACTCCAAGTTTTACACAGAATATCCAAATGGCCCCCAACATCAGGGACATTGTGTCCTACGGTTTGGGGGGTAATTTATTTTTTACTGTCCTTCAGCACTAGGTTTTACCTGGCAGTGATGAACAGCAAAAAATATATAATCCATCAACTCTAAATCAGGTGGACAGTGTTGTATGTCAACCTGGATGAGCTATACTCGGTCTCTCTGTCAGAGGAGTATGTCAGCAACAGATCTGGTGTAGGCTCCAACACTGACATGCTTCAGGTATGTCCGCCTGTGAACCAGGCGGGGAAACCTTCACTTTTACTAGAAAGTAGTCCATCGTCTTTGCGATTTGTGAAGTCATTTCCTTTGATATCATTAGCTCCGAGCTCCGAACATAGCCCTGCTTCATCAGAGGAGGCTAATATGATCGCAAAAAACGATCACTGACCATTACCTGAAGTGTAATATAAAACCTACAGGACCTCTGATCTTGGCTATAATAAGGGGGAATGCCAAACGATTTAAAAGTGTTATGAAAATACCTTCACTTTGAGCTCACGATGTAGAAGTCTCCCTCTTAGGCAGAGGTGGTAAGAGTGCAGGTTCGGAGCAACACTAGATTTCTTGTCACTGCTGGCAACAGTGCTAGCTTCTAGCGCTTCCTCAGCAGGTAGAGTACCTGCTTTCAGTGCACATGTATACCTCTATGCTGCCTACGTGCTCGCCGAGTGACTCTGAAAGCCAATTCACAACATAGTCGATTACAAAAGGGGCCCTGGGAAAGGAGGGTTGGGGTGACCTATTTCTACAGGAAGGGAAAACAGTATTAGAATGTAGAAAAGGGACGGTGGGGGCTTTAATCAATCAGTCCTGGATACAAAGGTCCTTTTTTGTGGTCGTTCCAGACAGAATGTGTTGATAATGTAATTGATGCACTTTCAGTGAGGGTGTCACATGCGCATTTAGCTGTTTTCCCCAGTATGTATGCTACCCACGTGCTAGCTGAAGGCTTGATGCCAGCTAGGAGTCTGTTGTGATATTCTGTTCAAGGCCTCCAGATTAATCAGAAAATTATTCTATGGAGGGTCAATAAAAAATATCTGCAAGGAGAGCCAGTGGTGTATTACAAAATTATTGCACCCTCTGCAAAGTGTCATGTTGGGCTCCTAAAATCTCAGTTAGGTTGGTCGCCTCACATATGCTTTAAGCCCAACGGATTCCCAGGGAATTATGGGGCCTAGGATACACTCCTGAGAAGAGTGGATATAAATTACATAGCACAGCTCTGAACTAAGCATGCTAAACTGAAATCTGAGGCACTTAAATGTCAATATGTTGCTCTAAAGAACACACTTGCTACTGGCGTTCAGTCAGGACTCTAAATGCTCACAGTGGTTTCCGAACAGCAACGCAGGCGAGAGGCAACAGAAAGAATGCAAAGGTGCCAGGGCGCTGAAAGTGGGGTCTCCAGTGAGTCATGGTCACTAGTGCAAGGAAGGACATGAGACCCCTGTCCGCTGTTTGAACTGTGAAACATAGCGACAATCAAGTTTCAGTGGGCCCACAGGCCTCTGAACCCCGGTGCCACTGCACATGCTGCACCCATGGAAGCTTCGCCCGTGGTGCTGGATGGGGTGAGATCAATGTTGGGCGGTGGTGGGTGTTGTGTATGACATTCTGCAAGGTGGCATTGAGCAGGCCGCTGCGTCTTGTGTAGCTGTGGTTACTGCGCCCCCTACCCTCAACTGAACAAGTCTTTCTGACAGACCGTGGGAAAATCAAGGATTTTCGACAGTGTCTGTGTTGGCAGCGAGTGCAGGTACTGGTGGAAGTGGGCAGCACCAATGGTAGCAGTGGGAGTAGTCTCCTAAGCTTTGGCCTCTCACACTTTTTCAAGTGCTCTATTATTTATTTTTTTATTTCCTCTCCATTTCTCTCAGGCCCTATTCAGAGGAAGCCTTTGGTACTCCCCATAGGTCCACAAAATTGCACTGGGGAAAACAACATGGACACCTCGGATCTGCTGGAGAAAATGAATTTTACGACACCCTTTCAGTCTACCACTGTCTATGGATTGGGGAAACATATACAAAACGTTGATGGATTAATGTAGCAACACCACAGATCAATGTAAATTCATGATAACACAAGTTCAGCTCTGGAAACAATCACAGACTCTCATGGTTAGCTTGCAGTTTAAATCAAAACTTGGGCTCCCCGCCTCTTCTACTGCCGCAGAACATCCCACTTGATTTGCATTTTAACTGCGTGCTTGCAGAGTGTGATGTTATTTAGATTTTGAGGAATATACAATTACTAACATAATTTTAGCGCTTAATGTGACCTAAACTCATCACTGCACCTTTCCACGTCATTGTACTCTGCCATTAGTGTGCATGCTTTCACGATAGGAATGCCTGCATACACATAATGAGCACGCAAGCACAGAGCCATAAACACACACACACAGTACACACATTTCACCAAATTCCCACCAGTACACACACATCCTACAAAATGTCACAACACATACGTTGCATGTACACGTGCACCAACACTCACCCTGTAAAAGCAGATAATTAAGTGATTGCAAATAAAGCTGCCCTCTAATTTTCTGTAATTAAGTCCAACCCATTAAAAAATGTTCAAGTTTTTGCAACACAAGTGTAGACAAACAGTTCAGTAATAAAGTCTATTCGGTCTTTAGAAGCCTTGCAATTATAGTCAAGATGAACTCAGAAACACTTTTCCCACGATGACAGATTTCTGCTAATCAATAATGGAAATTCAATGGATTAAGTGAATTTTCTATTGTGCTATAAGTTCATCTGTTGGATGTAATGAATGGTCACTGTTTCCCTAATGATGTAAGAAACTCACAAGTAAGTCCATTTTGTGGCTAGTACACGACAGGCAAAAAGACATCGAATGCAAACAAGCACTGGCAAGGTCAATAGATCTAGGTTTAATGTGATAACAGAGGAAAGCACATGCATGCAGAAATTATGTTTACATATCGTAGCACATTTATAGTGAGGTGGTGGTGGTGATTGTGGTACTGGTGCTGTGGAAATGGGGGGTGATATTGGTGGTATTGTTTATGGTGTTATTGCTGGAAGCATTGGTGGTGATGGTGATGGTGATGGTAGTGTTGGTATGGTATTGGTAGTGTTGGAGTGGGATTAGTATAGTGGCACTATTATTCCTGGTCTTGTTAGTGGTAGGGGTATTGCTGGTGCTGGTATTTGTGGCAGAATCAATGGACATATTGATGGTGGTTTTGGCATTGATGACAATAGCCCTTGTGGCCGCAGTATTGGTAGTGGTGGTATTGTTGGTGTCAGGCTGTGGTGGTACATACGGGACTGATATTTGTGATGATGGTGGTAGACTTGATAGTGATTGTAATTTTGTTATTGTTGTGGCATTGGTGGTGATATTGGCGGCTTTTGTTTACTTGGTATTATTGATGGTGGTATTTTTGTGATGGTATTAGTGGAATTGGTTGTGTGTTGTAGTTGTCATATGTGCTATTAGTGGAGGTATTGGTGGTGGTGTTATAAGTGATGGTGTGTTGTTGGGGGTAGTTGTATTGGTGCTGTAATGTGGTATTAGTGGTATGGTATTGCTGGTGGTAGTGGTATTTGTGTTCTGGTGGTGGCATCGGTGGTGTTGGCATTGGTGTTGCAGGTATAGGTAGTGTGTGTTATTGTTTATGTGTAGTATTAGTAGTGGTCTTGATGGTGGTATTGTGGTGGAGGAATTAGCATTGTGGTGGTGGTGATACTGCTTCTGTGGTATTGGTTGGTGATATTGGTAGCAGTGGTATAGTGGTGCGGTACGGGTGATAGTTGAATTGGTGGCTTTGGGACCGGTGGCAGTGGCACTTAAAATTGATAGTACTAGTATTGGTTGGCAGTACATTGCAAACGTTGACATCGCCAGTGAGGGTAACAGAATCAATAATTAAATAGATACGATTATTGGTTTAAAAGATCGAAGAATTAAGTAGGGTTTAGTCATTCTTTGCTAAAGTACAGCCTGTCAGGAAACATTTCAAGTCTCACTGCGCCTAGTATCAGACCAGTTTTTGGTTCTCCATCCAAGAACCTCAGCTATGGAACAATATGCCATATCATCTCCATCAGAGCCAGCCTTGGCCGGACTCCCTTACAGAATCTGCTGAATGCTTAGCAGATCTAACATCATTGCAATGAAAGATACTGGTGAATAGCGGATAGAGTAGACTCGGTTTATTTTAGTGGCATCTGGATATGTCAGTCATTAATTTATTGATTCATTCATTAATTCTAGAAGGTCTTCTCTGAACTATCTATAACTAAGTACCTTTACTCTGTTGTGATGTGGCCTCCAAGACTAGACTCAATATGTCAACTGTGACGTCACTCATGATTTATTGATGAAATATTGTTTTCTATTTATCTTTTGATTGTTATCTATATCCCCATACAGCTTACCCGGGCTATGTCCAACTGTTGTGATAGCATTAACCTAAATGGACAATATCACCTTCCTGTTTGCAATCTCTCATCCTAACCCTTTCACCAACACAAACATTGTTTATTAGATACACTGTTAGGTGTGGCTTGACAGTGCAGTTTCCTACAAGATGTATTATTAACAATTCGTTTACTAAAATAAGCATTAAGTTGGCTTTGAGTTCACCCAGAGGAATACCACTTCCTCACTTCATCATGTTGGTTATTCAGTGTATCATTCTGCTTTTCAGGAAGCACTTCTATTGGAATGCATGATGAACAATTTTACATCTGAAAAGTATACTCAATCATCATCATCATGTTTTTCATTGTCAATTATTTATCTCCTATAATCATTTGATATAGAAAGCAATCCCTTTTCCTACCCTTTTCCCTGCATTGGCCAAGTTAGGCAGTCTGGCTTTATTGTTATAAACAGAAGTTGAGCAAGCAACATATGTAAAAGCATTTGTGAATGGCTGTGCTTGTATATATTCGTACCTTCAGAAAAAAAGGATTTCAAGTACTCCAATGATACATCACAGTAAAGTACTGAAGTAGGTTTTCCATCCAGAAAAAAGTCTTTATTCCGATGCAACTTGGCACAAAGATGCAATAGAATTCTCCAAATAGCCTTCACAATCTTCAAATTTCAAAAGAGGAGAACCATAAATCAGCATCCAAGTCCAGTACGTTTTGTCTGCTTATACAATATTGCTGCAGACTTCGCCAGGGCTATAACATCAAAGTAAACACATTAAAATCTATTCTAAAAGGAAACCCAATGTTCATACTGTCATGGATAGGCGAGATACTGGATATTCTAGTGTAAGTAAGGTGAGCTATAGCAATTCACTTATATCTCTGGTATTATTTTGACGAGCTATTTCTGTTATTTTCTGTTGATTCACTGGTCATATCACCATGTATTTACTTTCTCTCACTGGGTGCTGGTCACTAATAGTGACTTATGGAAAATGGACTGTGGTGTTTAGGTTTTTGGCTTTCACTATAGGTGTTTCTTTGGGTGACGGTATAAGCATTGGTGACCTTTTAGAATACACGTTACTCTGTTAATTATCACTTTAATACTTCACATTTTTATTAACTCCCAAACAATACCATACATCAGCCTGAATGATTCGCTGTTGTCACTCAATCACATGTTCGTCATAGATGCTACCAGTGTGTGAAAAATAGCTATGAAATGTTGTTGTATTTATATATTTATTGGATTGTTTTGTTTAGCGCCTATGCTCCCTCCCGTGGCATTTCCAAGCACCGTTGGAGATCTGAAAGCAGAATTAAAGGGAAGGGAACGTGTTTTTCCTGCTCTGCCGCTAAATTACTTTTTATTACAAACCTTGTGACACGACCGCAGTAGGAAAAAAATGAGGTGCGATGATTACACAAAATAAAAGTAGGACGGGGAAGTAACATATTGAATGTGATTAAGTTCACAAACCGTTAACCAGAGTGCAGTACGCTTGACTGTGTGACTCATTTATCTCACATACGGTGAAATAATGACACATTTTCAGTGTATAGACCATGCCACAGTATTACCAGGTCACTACTGCCACCTTCAGTTTTTTTCTATAATTGCAGTCCAAAGACAAATTTTTACAAATGTTTTTTATTTTCAGAAATGAAACGTGCAGCGTGAAGAACTGAATCATTCTGAGCACATGTTTTGATAGGAGCGGTGGTGCTCCCTGCAGTTTCGTTAGGCCACTGGATAGTAGTAATGTGTGCAGTGAGCATGTGTGCTACATAATTACCTATATTTATTATTCATGAACTCTGATTCTAAATGTAGCGCTGCGACCTTGACAGTGGCGACACTCAACAGTTTGAACAGTGGGAGCACCTAGGCAGGGTTAGCGCAGCTTCAAGTGCAGGCGCCTTCAAAGTATGTTATAAAAGGGTGGCACCTGTCTCTCTTTCTAGATCATAGGGCCAGATTTACAAGGGCCTATCACCACCAGAGCATCACTTTTTGTGACGCTGCGATGCGCAATGCCCTGCACCGTATTTACAAGGTGGCCTCACCTTGTAAATACGGCCCCTTCACACGCAGCACTTTGCGTGGAAGGGGCGTGCAATGGGTATTGCTGTGGGCGTGCCACAGCAACACCCATTTGTATTTTGACGCTGCCCCAGATTTACGGGTTTTCGTAAACCTGAGGCAGTGCCGAAAATTAACGCCACCGAAGGGGTGGCGTTACAGTGGCGCAACAAGGAAAAATGCTTTAATTTCTCCACATAGAAAGTGCAAATTGCCATTTAAGATTGTTTTTGTGGAGGAAGGGGTTCCTTCCTCCACAAAAACAATCTCCTCCTCAACGTAGACATCCTTGCGCCATGACGCAAGAGTGGCTGCGTTGGCACTCAGCAGCACATGTGCTGGCGCAAGAGGAAACACAGGGGTGCGCCGTACTCTAGTAAATACGTCGCATCCCTTCATTTTGAAACTGACAGTGCGTGGCGCTGCCAAATTTGGCGCATTACTAAGCGCTGTCATTTTCTAGTAACTCTGGACTATAGTTTCTTATCTTGTGCTTTGGGGTACTCCAAAAACAGGGACCTTGTAGGCAGTGGCTACTTTTTAATATCTAGAAAACCAAAGAATAACATAAACCGCAGGTACACTTTTCCTGCGCATGGTGTATGCACCTTTTCCATGAAGAAGGGGAGTTTCCCCTGTAGCTGCTTCATCCTATGAAAACATAAGGCTATATAGAAAGCACCTACATAACATGCCCTATGAACTAGGGACTGTTTTGCAATATTTGATTTAAGATATCTATAGTCCTGAGAAAGGCATCTTACTGAGCAAGGGCAATATACATGTGGTGAAATAAGTTGATGGAAAAGAGGATACTCAACCATCCTGTTTTTAATCTTGTGGTAAACAAACCCCATTAACAATAATTGTAACCCACCCACACATAGTTTTAGAGGTCAGACCTGAATGTCATTATGTCATATTCTCTCAAAAACATGGACACCCATAACCAGAAGACTATACAACCACTGAACAGTGACACCTTTGGTGGCTTCATGTGCTAGATGTGGGGCCCATGATGAAGCATATCACACTAGCTATGTGAGAGTTCACCATCCCATATGAGTACGTGAATATATGGTAAATCCATAAAAACGTTGGCTGTTTTGCACTTGTATGCTTATGTCTGTTTACAGAAAGCATAAACGAGTCCATGAACAACTCTTGCTTTCTCATTATCGTGCTAGCAACCATTTTGTATCAGTCCTGTTTATGTGAGAGAAATATGTAATGTATATGCTGTTGGCTGACAAGCCAGAAATGGCTGATTCTTTCATATATCTTTGTGCCACTGGGCAGACTTGTGAAATGCAAAATAAAATTCAGTTCTTGACTTTCTGCCCTTTTTCTTTTAGGCAAACATAGGTTAAAAAGCCCAGTACGTGAGAGGGCAGAGATGACTCTTCAAATGCAAATATGAGTATTTCACAGGTAACACTAACACTCCTTGGGAAACGGGAATGCTGCAAAAGATGTTACACTGTGAGTAGGAGTCGGATGTGTCTGAAGAGAGGCTGAGAAAGGAAAACCAATGTGCTGGCACTCCCCTTTGTAAGCCCATCCTCCACCTAGAGCCAGGTGCAATGTAGATGGAGCACCTGCAAAACCACTGTGATGTGCCCTGCCTTGAACTGGTGTTGCTCTATGCGGGCCGCCAGTCGTCATTGAAACTAAGTTCAGTGACAATGCCTTAAAACGAATGCAGATGCTTAATCGTTCCAAGATGCACACACTGCTTTGAAGTAGTTATGGCAATGGCTATTTTCGTATGGCAGTATCATGAAATTTAATGAAACAGGTTATAGTAGTTAGACTCGCCTTCACAAATGCTGGGTGCACGAGGATGCACCAGGAGCACCTTGAGTCCCTCTTAGTACTGTTGTCAAGGTCGAGTGAGAAATGAATGCCTGAGTTCTGAGGCAACATGCTCGTTGAAATAGGTAAAACATTAGAGCACTCTGACAAGTCAGGAGCATTAACACTAACAGTAGCCTTGGAGGAGTGAGCTGTATCACATGTGGACAGTGCCAGCAAAAGACACTGCAAAGATTGCATTTCCCTTACAGCATTAATAACCTTAATACACAGACCTCCCACAGGTTCTGCAAAGGTCGCTTACAGTAGCTGTTAGAGTTTATTGTGAGTTTTTTTCTGAAGATTTCTCTGTACATCATGAGTTTATGTTGATAACCATTGTGTGACAAAGCCCTTACTCATTCTCAAAGATTATCTCAGGAGATTGTACATCAGAATATCGACAACAAAAATATCATCCTTTAACAGTATAGTGTATGGAATATTCACTGTCACAGTATCATGAAGATAAGTGTAAATAGGTAAATAAATACAGATATATACTATTCTTTATTTCACTTCAATATACCTTGAAGTTAAATATCATCAAGGTACGTGGATGTGGAGTTAAGAAGAGTAAGTCTAACCTTACATATATCCGTTTGTTTGTTGGGTCTAGTGCTTAAACTTTCAAAGGTCACAGTTTGTGTCGTCTTGGCAAACCTTGCAGTATGGGAAGACTGTGGTGGCTGCTGTTGCTTCCGAGACCTGAGGAGAGAAGCTAGTAAAGTTGGTTCTTCAAGAAGATGTTTACACAGGGCTTTAGAACAGAACCACATTATTCCTGGAGGAGAGAGAGGAATAGAGGCACTTTTATGTGAGGTGAGAGACTAATTGGATCAAGGACCAATGATGCAAGATGAAGATGAGTTTGTGTAGTATTTATCTTTACATAGCACTTTACATACCCTTTGTGAAGGTTAACGTGCTTTCTGGCTGGACTGGTGAATTACATATAAAGAAGCACTTTATACCTCTGGGATGTGAACTTATCCGATTTGTACTAGGTTCTTTGGCGTCCCTTGGAGTACATTGTTGAAAGTGTGTTTTTTGTCGATTAGCCTATGTGGACCATGTGGGTGAGGTGTCTTAGGTTTAAAACAACATGGTGGGAGCACGGAGTGCCTCATGTTGCTGTACATAAGCATGGGCAGTTTTTTGAAAACCAATCAGGTATCTGGAAGCCCCTGTCCTGTTAGAGTAATGCAGTGCGCAACAGGGCATCTGTGTGTGAAGGGACCATTTGCTTTCCCATATGCCAATGTCTTGTTTAATTTGCTTGAATGATTTATTTATGCCTTTACAAAAAAGGCCTCCTAATTTTATTTTAGTGAAACTCTTTCTATTGAGGTTTTTGTTACATTTTGCCATTTTACACATCAATATGAAAAATCCACATTCACAAAATGGGTTTTGTTGGATTTTAATTTTTAAAGGTTTCCCAATTTTATATATTTTAAATTTTTTTAAGTTTTATAATTGTATATGTTAATCAGTCTTCCAGTGCCAACATTCATCCCACTTCACTCCTGGTTGGAAATCTGAGTTTACAAAGATAGGGAGTAATGAAGAATGGTAACTAAGCAAACCCTTCCTTAGGTTAATTGGTCAGAAGGATAAACATCTTGAACGGTGTAAGTTACACCACCACTAGAAGTCTTTTGTAATTGGCTACAACATATGTATATATATTGTGCCATACAACTACTGAAATGTAGGGGTTAGATGCCTCCTACAGGTGCTTTACAGATTTCACATTCCACATAAAAGGGAGGGACCTACTTGTTGGCTGATTAGGCTTGGAAAGACTTGAAGGCTAAGGATTTCTGATTTTGTTATTTATTTTTTATCTCTACACCAAACTAAACTAGTCTAACTCCCCAAGTAAAGCTGGAATCTAAGAGATGGAACCCTACAGGGAGACAACTATATCACCAGCAACCATTAAGTTGAATGAATAGAGTCGCTGTATAGTTCCTTTTATTGCTGCATTGTTTCATATTCTTTGCATGAGCAGCTTCAGATGTGGCACAAACAAAAATGAGGTAAAGGAGCAGCACTGTTTTGTCCCCCTACTGATCATTACACTCCTGAAATCTAGATCACTGATTGTAACCTTTTCTTGTAATTCCTATTGGTTATATAGATATATTTGAACACTCCCAGCTTCATACCCTCTTTAAGAAAGCACCACTGCATCCTATCAAAAGTCGTCTCGGCACTGAGGAAGAGGAGCATATCTCACCTTGGAGTCGGTATGCTATGTTAATCTATTGCACCACTTTCTTGGTATATCACTAACCTGGCATCCATCAAGTAAGCCAGACTGATCTGGGTGTATCAGTGGACGAAGGATATTATTCAGCCTGTTCACCAAGATTTTCCTGAACATCTTCAGAGTGGGGCCTCTTAATGTACATATTTACCTTGTCACCAGGGGCCCACTGACCAGGATGATGAGCTGCTGCATCGTGGTTGTAAGAAAGTGTTCCTGATTAGAATTAGGCACGAAAACAAGGCCAGCGACACCTCCTCCCTTTCAGGTAGTTTTATGGAATCCACACCCCCTTTTTAGCCATCAAAGAGAGAATCCAGAGTGTGCCACAAATAGTATGCCTTCCCCTACTGTTAACTTTAGTGGAGGTAAATATTTGCATGGGGAAGGAAATGGACCATAGCCACCCGAGCTGCTTACGTAGCAGGTACAGCACTTGTAGAAAGAAGATATCACCCCCTGTTTTCGAAGCAAACTGTGTGTCATGAAGTGACTGGCTGGGGAGATTACCCCTCGCACATTAAAGAAAACTAATCTCAGGTCTCAGCCATTGGCCACTCAATGATTTTTGCTCTCTCTCCGGACTAAGGGCCTCACTTAGATCTTGGCAGGTGAGTTACTCTGTCACAACAGTGATGGATGTCCAGTCCGCTGAAATATAAATCCCATAGTATATAATGGGGTTTATAATTTGACTGACGGGAAATCCATCACCAGTGTGATGGAGTAACTCAGCCGCCAAGTTCTAAATCAGGCCCTAAGTTTCCCTCTCGTTGTCTTCATTTCCCGATAGTGTACTTGCGGAAAATCCTTGGCCATAGTTAGGCTGAACCAAAGATCTATATAGGGCTATTGTATGCCTATTTGGACCATAATAGGATCTCTCTATCCCCAAGCCAGAGGATGCATCCCACCAACATTTGTTTGCTGATGAGTTGCAGGCCTTCCGAATCCAGGTATCACTGAACGTCTGTCACTATTGGTATCCAGAGAGCTAGATTAAAAAAAAAGACGTTCCCACTTCCAAAGCATTTCCCGTAGTCTTTTAGACTTTGCTTAGTGCATACTGGTCTTTGGTCCTTTAAGCATATTCTCTCAAGGGCCAGTGGATTGCTCATGTGTTTGGGCTTCTCTACACATCTCCTCTTCCTGTTTGTTTGCAATGCCTGATATCCCTTTGGCCTCTGATAGACTTGATGTTGTGTAATTTATTGTTTAATTCGAATACAATTCAGAATGGGTGCACCCAACAGTACAGCATTTTGTTGGCCCTCAGAAAATCAGTAATTGGACGGAAAGCCCTACAGCTATGGAGGGTCAGAGCCAAAACATCCTGATTCAGAGTAATACTTGAACCTTCAAATTGAACAGCTTCTACATTCATAGCCTCTACGATTATTATTTTTATTGAAAACATGGGCCTTTTTTCAAAATATCTCAGAGCTGACAACCCTGCACCCACTCCCCCCCACCCCCACTACTTCCTGAGCTTCCCTGGCCAGCTGTTCTGTGGTTTTTCATTCTAGCTCCACTTGTATGGAGTAATCTAGCAATGATTTGAACCTGCCACTAGATGAATGCCTCAATGTGTTTGCCTTTGGCTCGTGTGTACATATAGGCACCTGCGGACATAATTGCATCTGTATTACTTGGAGGGCTATATTCTGCAGATTGGATACTTGTGACATAGAAATTCCTGTTCCATGGATCATTTATCTGTGGATTCTTCCAGATGGGACACCCTGCCTCACAAGTCCTGCATTGCTTTATTCATCTCCTGGAGGACCTTGCCCAGTTCAGCTTCCACTGGGACAAATTCCTTCTTCAGCCCATGGAATAGCTGCATTAAAGGCTGTAATGACTGCAGAAGAATCCTCGTGCAGGACCACTGAGGCTGCTTGAGAAGGGTTGTCGTGCGGGTAGGCATAACTTTTCAATCTATGCTGGCTGCTCTCTTTAAGGATGAAGAGCAAATGAATATATTTTTTACTATTGCTTCTTTTTTGACGTTTGCTGCTGCCATCAGACATTCCTGATGTGATGTATGAGACTCCTGCTTTGGGTCATAGCCCCAGGTTTGAAAATCCAAGATTGGCTCTCTTTTTTTCACTGTAGGCTCTTACCCTTGGTCTTTGGTCCCTCTGATGTTCTAGGGGATCTCAATTGTGAGCCTCCATACCCTTTCCTGGGTCTCTAGACCTCTCTCGTCTTCTGTTAAGCCGCTGGAGGCTGAAGCATCCACAGAGTTGCTCCCCTCCTCCCCCAGTGGCTGAAATTCCTTGTAGGCCAGACTCTGCCTCGGGCCTTCTGTGAACTCAGAGTATGTGAATTCTGGTGGGAGGGGCCCAGGAACTAACAGACCAATGCAAATGAGTACACAGTGCTTTTCACTCAAGTCACACTTTTTAGAACCACAGACCACCAGCTTACCCTCAAAGTCCACCTCCTGGCAAAAAGACCCTATGACATGTTGTAAGGAAATGTCTCCTTGACATGGTTACCCCCTGACTTTTTGCCTTTTGCTGATGCCAAGTTATGATTGAAAGTGTGCTGGGAGCCTGCTAATCAGGCCCCAGCACCAGTGTTCTTTCCCTAAACTGTACCTTTGCTTCCACAATTGGCACAGCCCTGGCACTCAGATAAGTCCCTTGTTAATGGTACCCCTGGTACCAGCGGCCCTGATGCCAGGGAAGGTCTCTAAGGGCTGCAGCATCTCTTATGCCACCCTGGGGACCCCTCAGTCAGCATATGCACACTGCCTCACAGCTTGGGTGTGCTGGTGGGGAGAAAATGACTAAGTCGACATGGCACTCCCCTCAGAGTGCCATGCCAACCTCACACTGCCTGTGGCATAGGTATCTCACCCCTCTAGCAGGCCTTACAGCCCCACGGCAGGGTGCACTATACCACAGGTGAGGGCATATGTGCACGAGCACTATGCCCCTACAGTGTCTAAGCAAAACCTTAGACATTGTAAGTGCAGGGTAGCCATAAAAGTATATGGTCTGGGAGTTTGTCAAACATGAACTCCACAGTTCCATAATGGCTACACTGAAATCTGGGAAGTTTGGTATCAAACTTCTCAGCACAATAAATGCACACTGATGCCAGTGTGGAATTTATTGTAAAATGAACCCAGAGGGCATCTTAGAGATGCCCCCTGAATACCAATCCGACTTCTAGTCTTAGGCTGACCAGTTTCTGCCAGCCTGCCACAACCAGATGAGTTGCTGGCCACATTGGGAGAGTGCCTTTGTCACTCTGTGGCCAGGAACAAAGCCTGTCCTGGGTGGAGGTGCTTCTCACCTACCCCTGCAGGAACTGTAACACCTGGCGGTGAGCCTCAAAGGCTCACCCCCTTTGTTACAGCGCCACAGGGCATCCCAGCTAGTGGAGATGCCCCCCCACCGACCACTGCCCCCACTTTTGGCGGCGAGGCTGGAGGAGATAATGAGGAAAACAAGGAGGAGTTACCCACCAGTCAGGAGAGCCCCTAAGGTGTCCTGAGCTGAGGTGACCCCTACCTTTAGAAATCCTCCATCCTAAGTTTGGAGGATTCCCCCCATAGGATTAGGGATGTGCCCCCCTCCCCGCAGGGAGGAGGCACAAAGAGGGTGCAGCCACCCTCCAGGACAGTAGCCATTGGCTACTGCCCCCCAGACCTAAACACACCCCTATATTTAGTATTTAGGGGCACCCAAGAACCCAGGAAATCAGATTCCTGCAGCCTGAACCAAGAAGAAGGACTGCTGACCTGAAAGCCCTGCAGAGAGGACGGAGACGACAATTGCTTTGGCCCCAGCCCTACCAGCCTGTCTCCTGCCTTGAAAACCTACAACAGCGACGCATCCAACAGGAACCAGCGACCTCTGAAGACTCAGAGGACTGCCCTGAACCTAAGGACCAAGAAACTCCCGTGAGCAGCGGCTCTGCTCAACAAACAGCATCAATAATGCAACTTTTCTGCAACTTTCAAAGACCTCACGCTTCCCGCCAGAAGCGTGAGACTTCACCCTCTGCACCCGACACCTCGAGATCCAGAGAGCCAACACCACAGGGAGGACTCCCAGGCAACTGCGACCATGTGAGTCGCCCGAGACGACCCCCCTGGACCCCTACAGCGACGCATGCAGAGAGAATCCAGAGGCTCCCCCTGACCGCGACTGCCTGGAACAAGGAACCCAACGCCTGGACCAAGCACTGCACCTGCAGCCCCCAGGACGAGAAGGAACCAAACCTCAGTGCAGGAGTGACCCCCAGGCAACCCTCTGCCTAGCCCAGGTGGTGGCTGGCCCGAGAAGCCCCCAGGTGTCCTGCCTGAACGGCTAGAGTGACCCCCGGGTCCCTCCAATAAATCCAATACAAAACCCGACGCCTGCTTTGCACACTGCACCCGGCCACCCCTGTGCCGCTGAGGGTGTGTTTTGTGTGCCTACTTGTGTCCCCCCTGTAGGAAAGTACCATCTTGCCTGGCATGTTACCCCCATATTTCACTGTATGTATGTTGTTTTAATCCATGTGTCACTGGGACCCTGCCAGGCAGGGCCCCAGTGCTCATAATATGTGCCCTGTATGTGTTCCCTGTGTGATGCCTAACTGTCTCACTGAGGCTCTGCTAACCAGAACCTCAGTGGTTATGCTCTCTCTGCTTTCCAAATTTGTCACTAACAGGCTAGTGACTAAATTTACCAATTCACATTGGCATACTGGTACACCCATAAAATTCCTTTGTATATGGTACTGAGGTACCCAGGGTATTGGGGTTCCAGGAGATCCCTATGGGCTGCAGCATTTATTTTGCCACCCATAGGGAGCTCTGACAATTCTTACACAGGCCTGCCACTGCAGCCTGCGTAAAATAACATCCACATTATTTCACAGCCATTTACCACTGCACATAAGTAACTTGTAAGTCACCTATATGTCTAACCTTCACCTGGTGAAGGTTGGGTGCAAAGTTACTTAGTGTGTGGGCACCCTGGCACTAGCCAAGGTGCCCCCACATCGTTCAGGGAAAATTCCCCGGACTTTGTGAGTGCGGGGACACCATTACACGCGTGCACTATACATAGGTCACTACCTATGTATAGCGTCACAATGGTAACTCCGAACATGGCCATGTAACATGTCTAAGATCATGGAATTGTCACCCCAATTCCATTCTGGTATTGGGGGGACAATTCCATGATCCCCCGGGTCTCTAGCACAGAATCCGGGTACTGCCAAACTGCCTTTCTGGGGTCTCCACTGCAGCTGCTGCTGCTGCCAACCCCTCAGACAGGTTTCTGCCCTCCTGGTGTCCAGGCAGCCCTGGCCCAGGAAGGCAGAACAAAGGATTTCCTCTGAGAGAGGGTGTTACACCCTCTCCCTTTGGAAATAGGTGTTAAGGGCCTGAGAGGAGTAGCCTCTCCTAGCCTCTGGAAATGCTTTGAAGGGCACAGATGGTGCCCTCCTTGCATAAGCCAGTCTACACTGATTCAGTGATCCTCCCAGCCCTGCTCTGGTGCGAAACTGGACAAAGGAAAGGGGAGTGACCACTCCCCTGACCAGCACCTTCCAAGGGGAGGTGCCCAGAGCTCCTCCAGTGTGTCCCAGACCTCTGCCATCTTGGATGCAGAGGTGTGAGGGCACAATGGACACCTCTGAGTGGCCAGTGCCAGCAGGTGACGTCAGAGACCCCTCCTTATAGGTGCTTACCTTTCACTGTAGCCAATCCTCCTCTGAGGGCTATTTAGGGTCACCGGTGCAGGGATCCCCAAGCCCTGCTCTGGCACGAAACTGGATAAAGGAAAGGGGAGTGACCACTCCCCTGACCAGTACCTCCCAGGGGAGGTGCCCAGAGCTCCTCCAGTGTGTCCCAGACCTCTGCCATGTTGGAAACAGAGGTGTTGGGGGCACACTGGACTGCTCTGAGTGGCCAGTGCCAGCAGGTGACATCAGAGGCTCCTTCTGATAGGCTCTTACCTCTCTTGGTAGCCAATCCTCCTAACTTGGTAGCCAAACCTCCTTTTCTGGCTATTTAGGGTCTCTGCTTTGGGGAATTCTTCAGATAACGAATGCAAGAGCTCACCAGAGTTCCTCTGCATCTCCCTCTTCACCTTCTACCAAAGGATCGACCGCTGACTGCTCCAGGACGCCTGCAAAACCGCAACAAAGTAGCAAGACGACTACCAGCAACATTGTAGTGCCTAATCCTGCTGGCTTTCTTGACTGTTTCCAGGTGGTGCATGCTCTGGGGGTAGCCTGCCTTCACCCTGCACCAGAAGCTCCAAAGAAATCTCCAGTGGGTCGACGGAATCTTCCCCCTGCTAACGCAGGCACCAAAAGACTGCATCACTGGTCCTCTGGGTCCCCTCTCATCCTGACGAGTGTGGTCCCTGGAACACAGCAACTCTGTCCATGTGACTCCCACAGTCCAGTGACTCTTCAGTCCAGGTTTGGTGGAGGTAAGTCCTTGCCTCCCCAAGCTAGACTGCAAAGCTGTGTACTGCGTGATTTGCAGCTGCTTCGGCTCCTGTGCACTCTTCCAGGATTTTCTTCGTGCACAGTCTAGCTTGGGTCCCCAGCACTCCGTCCTGCAGTGCACAACCTTCTGAGTTGTCCTCTGACGTCGTGGGAACTCCTTTTGTGACTTCGCGTGGACTCTGATTCACTCTTCTTCTAAGTGCCTGTTGGGGTACTTCTGCGGGTGCTGCCTGCTTCTGTGATGGCTCTCTGAGTTGCTGAGCGCCCCCTCTGTCTCCTCCTCTAAAAGGCGACATCCTGGTCCTTCCTGGTCCTCAGCAGCACCCAAAAACCTATACCTCGACCCTTGCAGCTAGCAAGGCTTGTTTGCAGTATTTCTGCGTGGGAATACCTCTGCAAGCTTCATCGTGACGTGGGACATCCGTCTTCCAAAGGAGAAGTTCCTAGTCCTCTTCTTTCTTGCAGAACTCCAAGCTTCTTCCAACCAGAGGCAGCTTCCTTGCACCTTCATCCGGGGTTTCCTGGGCTCTTGCCCCCCTGGATACTGTTACGACTATTGGACTTGGTCCCCTTGTCTTACAGGTACTCAGGTCCGGAAATCCGTTGTCAGTGCACTGCTGGTGTTTGTTCTTCCTGCAGAATCCCACTATCACGACTTCTGTGCTCTCTGGGGGTAGTAGGTGTAATTTACTCCTACTTTTCAGGGTCTTGGGGTGGGGTATCTTTCTAAACCTCACTGTTTTCTTACAGTCCCAGCGACCCTCTACAAGCTCACATAGGTCTGGGGTCCATTCGTGGTTCGCATTCCACTTTTGGAGTATATGGTTTGTGTTGCCCCTATACCTATGCTTGCCTATTGCAACCTATTGTAATTCTACACTGTTTGCATTACTTTTCCTGCTCTTACTTACCTAATTTTTGCTTTGTGTACATATAACTTGTGTATATTACTTACCTTCTTACTGAGGGTACTCACTGAGATACTTTTGGCATATTGGGGGTCATTCCGACCCTGGCGGTCGGTTTTAAAGTGGCGGCCAACCCGCCAACAGGCAGGCGGTAAAAAAAATGGAATTCTGACCCTGGCGGGAACCGCCAACACAGCCCGCCACTTTAACACTCCGACCGCCACGGCGGGACAAACAAACAGCGCGGCGTTCACCGCCATCAGACAGGCGGCAGACAATGTACCGCCCACCCTATCACAACTCACCAATCCGCCACCTTTTCCGGGGCGGGAGCCCCGCCGATAAAAACACGGCGGAAACAGACTACGAACGGGAAAACGCTCACCTCTATACACTCCACGAGGAATCTGGACAGCATGGAACCCGAATTAAACATCCTACCAGCTATTGTCTACCTGCTCCTCTACCAGGAGCACGAATGCCGGCGCAGACGACAACGGTGAGTACAGCACCTACGACACAGGGGAGGGGGGAGGAGAAAAGGTTACGGGCACACACATACGCGACACACCCACCCTTTCCAAACCCCCCCCCCAAATCCCTACATACCAATGCAGAGCAACAAGTCAGAGTGACACCCCCCAAACCCCCCGGAATAATGCAAAGACAAAATAAATTGATCATTAAAATTGAAGTATATTATACCATATTTGAAGTTAAGTGAAAAATGAAATATCTAAATAAAATATATAACAACATGAACAATATATACATAGGCCAAAAGTCCAGCACATATTGGCTACCTTCCATTGTTCGTGGGCCAATGTGCATAAACACATGGGCAAAGCCCACACACGAGACCCGATTCCATTGGAGAGAACACTGCTGGGGCATCAGATAATAAAACTACAGGCACCTCAGGGGGAAGGGAAGGGGGGGCACCTCAGCCACATGAGTCCACGACGCCAGATCCACGAGGGGCCACCATGCCCACTGTACCATCCTGGGGAGTGCAAAGCCACAGTCTCTCAAGTCTCTACAGTGGGTGGGTTGACCACTGTCACATCCTGGGAAAGCCACAGTCCATCAGGTGGATTACAGACTCCACTGGTTATGGAGGAGGCATGTTTGCCAGAGTGCTTTGTGAAGCCCTGCCCGACACAGATCCGGCCCTGCCAATGGGCCAGCGGTGCTTGAGATAAAGGGCCCAGCGGAGCGGTGCTTGACAGGAAGGGCCCAGCGGAGCGGTGCTTGACAGGACAGGCCCAGCGGAGCAGTTCAGAGACGGCGATGCCCAGTGGAGCGGTGCTTGAGATGAAGGGCCCAGCAGAGCGGTGCTTGAGATGAAGGGCCCAGCGGAGCGGTGCTTGACAGGAAGGGCCCAGCGGAGCAGTGCTTGAGATGAAGGGCCCAGCGGAGCGGTGCTTGAGATGAAGGGCCCAGCGGAGCGGTGCTTGACAGGAAGGGCCCAGCGGAGCGGTGCTTGAGATGAAGGGCTCAGCGGAGCGGTGCTTGAGATGAAGGGCCCAGCGGAGCGGTGCTTGACAGGAAGGGCCCAGTGGAGCGGTGCTTGAGATGAAGGGCCCAGCGGAGCAGTTCAGAGACGGCGGTGCCCAGCGGAGCGGTGCTTGAGATGAAGGGCCCAGCGGAGCGGTGCTTGACAGGAAGGGCCCAGCGGAGCGGTGCTTGAGATGTAGGGCCCAGCGGAGCAGTGCTTGAGATGAAGGGCCCAGCGGAGCGGTGCTTGAGATGAAGGGCCCAGCGGAGCGGTGCTTGAGATGAAGGGCCCAGCGGAGCGGTGCTTGAGACGAAGGGCCCAGCGGAGCGGTGCTTGACAGGAAGGGCCCAGCGGAGCGGTGCTTGAGATGAAGGGCCCAGCGGAGCGGTGCTTGAGATGAAGGGCCCAGCGGAGCGGTGCTTAACAGGAAGGGCCCAGCGGAGCGGTGCTTGAGATGAAGGGCCCAGCGGAGCGGTGCTTGAGATGAAGGGCCCAGCGGAGCGGTGCTTGACAGGAAGGGCCCAGCGGAGCGGTGCTTGAGATGAAGGGCCCAGCGGAGCGGTGCTTGACAGGAAGGGCCCAGCGGAGCGGTGCTTGAGATGAAGGGCCCAGCGGAGCGGTGCTTGAGATGAAGGGCCCAGCGGAGCGGTGCTTAACAGGAAGGGCCCAGCGGAGCGGTGCTTGAGACGAAGGGCCCAGCGGAGCGGTGCTTGACAGGAAGGGCCCAGCGGAGCGGTGCTTGAGATGAAGGGCCTAGCGGAGCGGTGCTTGAGATGAAGGGCCCAGCGGAGCGGTGCTTAACAGGAAGGGCCCAGCGGAGCGGTGCTTGAGATGAAGGGCCCAGCGGAGCGGTGCTTGAGATGAAGGGCCCAGCGGAGCGGTGCTTGACAGGAAGGGCCCAGCGGAGCGGTGCTTGAGATGAAGGGCCCAGCGGAGCAGTTCAGAGACGGCGGTGCCCAGCGGAGCGGTGCTTGAGATGAAGGGCCCAGCGGAGCGGTGCTTGACAGGAAGGGCCCAGCGGGGCGGTGCTTGAGATGAAGGGCCCAGCGGAGCGGTGCTTGAGATGAAGGGCCCAGTGGAGCGGTGCTTGACAGGAAGGGCCCAGCGGAGCGGTGCTTGAGATGAAGGGCCCAGCGGCGCGGTGCTTGAGATGAAGGGCCCAGCGGAGCGGTGCTTGACAGGAAGGGCCCAGCGGAGCGGTGCTTGAGATGAAGGGCCCAGCGGAGCAGTGCTTGACAGGAAGGGCCCAGCGGAGTGGTGCTTGACAGGAAGGGCCCAGCGGAGCGGTGCTTGAGATGAAGGGCCCAGCGGAGCGGTGCTTGAGATGAAGGGCCCAGCGGAGCGGTGCTTGACAGGAAGGGCCCAGCAGAGCGGTGCTTGAGATGAAGGGCCCAGCGGGGCGGTGCTTGAGATGAAGGGCCCAGCGGAGCGGTGCTTGAGATGAAGGGCCCAGCGGAGCGGTGCTTGACAGGAAGGGCCCAGCGGAGCGGTGCTTGAGATGAAGGGCCCAGCGGAGTGGTGCTTGACAGGAAGGGCCCAGCTGAGCGGTGCTTGAGATGAAGGGCCCAGCGGAGCGGTGCTTGAGATGAAGGGCCCAGCGGAGCGGTGCTTGACAGGAAGGGCCCAGCGGAGCGGTGCTTGACAGGAAGGGCCCAGCGGAGCGGTGCTTGAGATGAAGGGCCCAGCGGAGCAGTTCAGAGACGGCGGGGCCCAGCGGAGCGGTGCTTGAGATGAAGGGCCCAGCGGAGCAGTGCTTGTCACGGCGGGGCCCTGTTCAGCGGTGCTTGTCTTGGCAGGGCCCTGTTCAGCGGTGCTTGTCTTGGCGGGCCCTGTTCAGCGGTGCTTGTCTTGGCGGGGCCCTGTTCAGCGGTGCATGTCTTGGCGGGGCACTGTTCAGCGGTGCTTGTCACGGCGAGGCCCTGTTCAGCGGTGCTTGTCACGGCGGGGCCCTGTTCAGCGGTGCTTGTCTTGGCGGGGCCCTGTTCAGCGGTGCATGTCTTGGCGGGGCCCTGTTCAGCGGTGCTTGTCACGGCGGGGCCCTGTTCAGCGGTGCTTGTCACGGCGGGGCCCTGTTCAGCGGTGCTTGTCTTGGCAGGGCCCTGTTCAGCAGTGCATGTCTTGGCGGGGCCCTGTTCAGCGGTGCTTGTCACGGCGGGGCCCTGTTCAGCGGTGCTTATCTTGTGTTCCCAGGAAACCAGATCTGGCCAATAATTACCGCTCAGTCTCCATCCGACCTTTCGCTAGCGGGGCCCTCCTGTGCTGGAGTCCTGGGCCCCTGGGTGTCCTCCGTCACACCCGAAATGGGACTGGTGGGGCCCTCCTGGGCAGCTCGCCTGCTGCCGGACTTGTCCGCCCTGCTGCCCTTGCCCTCCTTCGCCGAATCTCTGGGGCCCTTGCCTCCCTTTGTGGATGTACCAGGTGACGGTGCAAGGGTAGTGTCCTTGGGGGCAGCCGTCTCAGGCCTGTTGCGCCGGCCCTTCCCTTTTTTGGTTCTTTTCCCAGGGGGTGGGCTGGCTGTCCCCTTGCTGCTGGCCGATGTTCCGGCCCTAGGAGCTGGTGGACTCCAATAGCCCTGAACTATGGTCCTAGTAGGTGCAGGGCTTGTGGTGGCTGAGGTGCTGTTTGGACTCTTACGAGATGGAGGGGGTGGGTCAGGTGATGCAAAGAGGTTCAGTTTGGAGAGGAAAAACTTTTTAGGAGCAATGGGAAGGGTAGGTGCAGTGGGTATGGGAGTGGAGGAAGAGGATGTGGTTGTAGGAGAGTCAAGTGTGCTGTCTTTGGGTGCAGGTGCTTGTGACGGAGGCTGTCGTGAGGTGGATGGCTGTTGGGTGGGTAGCTGCCTGCGTTTGTGTGGTTTGGAAGAGGGGGTGACAGACACACTGGGAGAGGACACAGGGGACGTGTAAATGGCAGTGGGGGTGGTGACTGCACGTGTGCGGAGTGTTCTGGTGGGTGTGCTTGTGATGGACGTACTGGCTGATAGTGGTGTGCATGCAGGTGTGAGTGGAGACGTCACAGGGAGGGAGGAGGGAGACGAGGAGGAGGGGGACACAGAGGAGGCAGTGGCTGTTGTCATGTCTGCATGTGGATGTTGCTTGTGTGAATGCTTGTGTGATCTGTGGTGCTTATGTCTGGATGAGCTGCCCTTGGGTGTTGATGTGTGTGCAGGCTGGTCTGTAGGTGTGTCTGGGGTAGGCAGAGGAACAGGGGAGTGGGACTGGGTGGAGGGAGTTGGAGGAGGGAGGCTGGAGACAGGGACAATGGCTGCCGTCAGTGCTGAGGCCAGAGCGTTGAACGATCGCTGATGGGCAGCCTGTCCCGAATGAATGCCCTCCAGGTATGCATTGCTCCGATGCACCTCCCTTTCAACCCCCTGGATGGCATTCAAAAGGGTAGACTGCCCAACAATGAGCGTCTGGAGGAGGTCAATGATCTCCGCACTGAGGGCAGCAGGGGTAACTGGGGCAGGGCCTGAGGTGCCTGGGGCGAAGGAGATGCCCGGCTTCCTGGCCGAGCGGGCACGGGGCGAACGCTGAGGGGCTGCTGGGAGGGCGGAGCTGGTGCGCTGGGTGGCGGCTGTACCTGTTGTTGCGGTGGGCACGGATGTTGCCGCCACCACAAGGGAGCTCCCTTCCGAGGACGTGTCGGTGTCGCTGACGTCTCCACGGGTCCCCGTTGTGGAGCTCCCCTCGTCCTCCGTCTCACTGGTGAACTCGGAGTCGGTTGCAGGGCCCTCCAGGGCCCTCCAGGGCCATGTGAGATGCAGCTCCCTCGTGCGCCGATGCCACTTCTCCTCCGCCTGATGATGCTAATGCACACATGAACAGGAAAACCAAAAAAAAGGGGGGGAGAAGAAAGAAAGACATGTTGAGTGCATGCATTGGCGGCACCGTTGGCGGAGAGGACAGACACAGAAGCCCCCTGCACTACGCCGCGCACTCGGGGTACACTACTCAATTTTTGTGACTTGGCCTACAAGTCTATGGACGACGACTGCACACATAGGTGTGCCCGGGCCTTGGATAGCTGTACTTAGCACCCTACAGAGGTGGGGGGCGGGGGCACAGGGCCATGCCTAACGGAGGGGCCTAGCCTACAGAAACCGCCCTGGCCTAGAGATAGCCACAGCCCTCCTCCCACACCCAGACACCTCCACTGTGCGCTAATATAGCAGAATGTGCTGAGACTCACCCCCTTGTGTCTGCTGTGATGTCCTCACGAGCCCATCCAAATCGGGGTAGGCCACCGCCAGGATCCGGGACATCAGGGGGGTCAATTGCCGTGTGGCACCCCTCCTAGGTTGGGAGGCCATCCCCAGCAGAGCCTCGGCGGTCTTTCTGCTCCCGCGGCGGATGTCCTCCCACCTCTTGCGGCAGTGGGTGCCCCGTCTGTTGTGGACCCCCAGGGCCCGGACGTCCTTGGCGATGGCACGCCAAATGTCGATCTTCTGATGGGCGCTGACCTATGTGACATGTACTGAAGAACCAGAACCTTATGGGCCTGGCGGCGCAGGGTACGCCTGAAATCTCCTTGGATTCACCTGCCTCAACTAACAGAGACACGGGACACTCTGTCAGGCGTAAAAGATCAGATTTTATTAGCTGCAGCTAGTACAGTTGTCCAAGAAGTACACAAGGTATGTTCTCAGGAGACTGCCACTTTACTTTGTGGCGCACAATCTTATATACCGTATAAAAACCATTTATTAACTACATACACTCCCAGAACACATAGAAAGGAGCCAGTAAGAATAATGTAAAGATAGAACAGAGCCAATAGAAATGTCGGAAAACAAGACAGCACCAATAGAAGGAATTGGAAAACAAAGTATCAAGTGACTTAAGGTTGCCTCCCCTCCAGCTGTGTTTGTCACCCCTCCCTTGAACTAATTCATTAACCGATCCACAACGAAGTTGCATGTGGTGCGATAAGTTTGTGTGCGTTTGGAGGACAGTTGTGAAATGAGAGAATACTAGCAAAGGACAGCGAAGGCCAGACGATAAGATAAGATCGGCGGAGAATAGTGTGAGCCTACAGATAGTTGAAACAAGGATTAGAAAACCAGACAGGGATTAGTGTACTCGGTCAGACCTTAATACCAGCCTTGTAAAGATAGAGGCAGAAGGCTGTTTTGAACACCATGTTGCAGAATAAGCAGAAAAGGCAGAATGGACTTCGTTCGCTGTGCTGCCTGAGTGAAGGCAACATAAAATGGCGGCGGGCCACAAAATGGCGGGTCGATACGATCGTATTAAAAATCGAATTTCCTCAGACCCTCCTTTTGCCAGAACTCAGGCAAGATACACAAACTCATGTTAATCTGAGTCGATGTCTATGGCCATGAGGTCATCAAGCTGTTGCTGTACCATCATTTTGATATTCTCTGCTCTTTGTGACTTGGGTTTGGGAATACATGCAGTAGCACATAGGTTGCAGATGGCAGGACCGCAGTGCATACAAAGACAACAAGAGAATATAAAAGCTAAAATTACTCCAAAGAATGTCAATACCTTCCAACCCCATTTGGACAGTAATCCCCAAAACCACTCTGAAAAGGACCAATCTCCTTCGTCCTGATGAATCGACTCGGAGATTATGTGTAACTTAGAGATAGCTTGGTATACTGTCGGAGCGTCATTAGGTATGAAAATACAGCAACTTGATCCGATCAATTTGCATACTCCACCACGGTCCGCAAGAACAAAGTCTAAGGCAACACGGTTCTGCAAGGTCATAAGACGATCAGCCTGTAGTTCAGCTGTAATGTTACTTAAAGCTCCTACAGTGATGTCTATGGTGGTTTCTACGACACGAACCAATTGCCTTATATTTCTGCTGTTGGCCATTGGACCCCAGAAGGGAAGAAATCCTTTGAGGAAATCTCCTCCCTCTTGTCCTGCTGTGTCTTTCGAATCCACAATCCCTCTGCCATATCTATTTTTATGATGGTTCGCAGGAGCGGTGTATGTAGGGGGAAGAAGAAAGGCTATATAACAAGTACCAGAGAAATCAGCTGGCAACCATGTATAAGCCCTATCGTGGCAAACGAAGTATGTACCTTGAGATGGTACTAACGGCAGTGAATTCAGAGCTGAATAAATATATGTATGGGAACATAAACTTTCTCTTTGTCCGGTGTTTGGAGTTCTACCATTTATTTGCAGACAGAAATTTCCTTGTTGGGGTATGACCCGTATCGGAGGAGATTTTCCTTGCTTAACCTTATCATTGAGGCTGGAAATGTAATTAGTTATGTTCCAATTGGTATATGCTTTTCTTTCATCTATGGAAGCTTCACTTTTTTCCATGATTTTAGCCATAGCTACCATTCCCTTTATCAATAAACTATGACTGAAATCTGAACCAACACTATGTGAACTGACAGGTTGTTTAATTTTACTTTGATATGCATTATTGAAAATGACAAAATAAGCCCAAGCGGAACCTTCATAGGAGAATGGAAGAACTAAATATGGCATTCCTTTTTCTACCGTATGTGGTATGAGTCCACACACCCAACAGTCAGTTGTATTGATCACTAACTGATGTTGATGTAACAACTGGACGAAGGAATTGTTAAAGTATTCAGTTCTTCTGATGAGTTCATGCTGGGGAAGAGTGTGAAATAGGTGCGGAGAGATAGTAGAAGAAGATGTAGAGGTAGGAGAAGAGACAACTTTTTGCTGCAGAGTAATAATGATCCAGTTTACAGATGCCAAAAGAATACACGACAATATAATGACGCATAGAGCAATACTACAACGACTATATATTTCTTTACAATTATTCTTTACATTTTTACTTTCTCTTTTATCTAATGTAGCCTCCATCTTTCTAAGTGGATGCTCACGGCAATCTTCCTCAATCACTGTAGTCACGATTATCTACCGTCCTATGACACTGTGAGGTCCTGCAGGCCTATTGCCACTTACTCAGGTCGTAACTAAGACTCCTACCGTGACCCTGCAACCGGGATAGAGTACTACATAGGAGAGAAATTTACAAGTTCTTTGGTCTTGGTCTCAAATTATAGCGTTCCTGTCCAGAGGCAGTCTGGTTTTGAAACAATGTTCCTGGATTTGTCGTGTTCAAGCGACGATGCGATGGTATTGCTTCTTGAAGGATGTCGTCGTCCTCTTTCTCAGAAAGTGTTCCAATTAGACGCGCATCACTGAATGGTACAAATTGCGGAACTTTCTCACTTTCAGAGTCACTGATGCCTCTACGGACCCACTGATCGAAAGGCAAGGGCAAAGGCACTTTCTTGCAGTGCACGGCATGCACCCAGTTTTTCTTTCCTTCGACTTTAACTGCTGTTCTTGTGGTCAAAAGAACCAGGCGTGGCTCTCTCCATCTGGGCTCCAAATTTCTCTGTCGTTGGAAATTTTTCGTGCAGACCCAGTCACCTGGTCGGATGGAATGACCTGGGTCTGTGGAAGCCTCTGGTAGAGCACTCTGAACCTGTTGATGAAGAACACGCAATTTAGTTGTAAGGTCATGCAAGTAGTCAATCAACATCGGGTATGGCAAGTCTGAGTATTTCTTAGGGCGAGGAACTCCCCATACATTAGCTGGGCGACCAAATATCACTTCGTAAGGGCTAAGCCCCAAACGAGAGTGTACTGCTGTTCTGGTGGACAGAAGAGCCAATGGTAAAGCATCAGGCCAATTAAGTCCTGTGCTAGCTTGCACCTTAGCAATTTTAAGCTTCAAGGTTCCATTGTAGCATTCTACTAAACCAGCCGACTGTGGGTGATTCGCCGCGTGGAACTTCTGTTTTATGCCAAGACCTGCACAAACTTTTTGCATGACTTGACCCACAAATTTGCTCCCATTGTCACTCCAGACAATGCGCGGCAAACCAAACCTAGGGAAGAATTCTTTCAAAAGTATTTTGGCAGTTGATAAAGCAGTATTGTCCTTCAGAGGGTAGGCTTCTACCCATCTAGAAAAAGCACATACTACCACCAGAACATATTTGAGGTTGTTGCATCGTTCCATGTGAATATAATCGATCTGCAACACCTCAAATGGATATGTCGGAGGAGCAAAATGACCTGCTGGAGTTGGGGTTCCCTTTCCCGGATTGTACATCAAGCAAACAATACAATGTTTTACTACATTATTTGCACACTTTGGGATCCCCTCATTTTGCCACACCGGAGCCAGAAGTCTACATATTCCTTTTGCACTTAGGTGAGCTGGACCATGTGCCATAGTAACTACAGGTAGTACATAAGCATCTGGTAACAGCCAACGTTGATGTTCTGATAATTCAACCCAACATCCCATCTCATCTAACATTCCTGTACTTTCCTTCCACTTTCTCAACTCATTCTCCGTAGCCTCTCCTTGAATTGATTTCACACTCTCTACTGTATCTTCACACATTCCCTTTTCTCTTACGCAGTTTGCGGGACCTGCAACATACATTCGACTTGTGTTGTCTCTGGCTGTCTTTTTCGCTACCTCATCTGCAAATGCATTTCCTCGACCAACATCGTCCACAATCTTTTTGTGTGCACTACACTTCACGATTGCTATCTGAGTAGGCATTGTAAGTGACTCAAGAAGTTCAGTCACTAATTGACCATGTTGTATCTTAGTACCATGGGAAGTAAAGAATCCTCTTTCCTTCCATAAACGCCCAAAGTTAAACGCTACACCAAAAGCGTATTGGCTATCAGTGTACACGTTTACTCTTTTTCCTTTGGATAACACACACGCTCTAGTTAAGGCTATCAATTCAGCTGCCTGAGCTGAATTATGTCTAATGCGTGCTGTCTCCACAATCGTATGCAAAGTAGTAATAGCGTAGGCTGAAACTGTATCTCCATTCGGGAGCTTGAAACAAGAACCATCTACCCATAGTGTTCCATCTGGATTCACTAATGGCGTGTCTTTTAGGTCAATTCTACCCTTAGTCTCTTCTTCAGTACGGAGAAAACAATCATGCTGTTCAGAGACATCTCTCTCTTCTGGAAGAGGCAACAAAGTAGCTGGATTCAGGGTATTACATCGTTTGATGTGTATGTGACTAGCCAAAAGCGTCAGCTCATATCCGGACAACCGAGCACTCGTAAGATGCTGCGTTTTTGTCCTATTTAGTAAAGTATCCACTGCATGTGGCACCATAACAATGAGAGTATTATCTAGCACTACTCCAGCAGACTGTCGAATAGAAATTGCTGCTGCCGCTGTCGCCTTAAGACAACTAGGCAATGCTTTAGCTACTGGATCTAACGTAGCTGAGAAATATGCGCATGGTCGCTGTTGATCTCCAAAACGCTGCGTTAAGACTGACAATGCACAACCCTCTCTTTCGTGGACATAGAGCGTAAAGGGCTTACTGTAATCAGGAGTACCCAATACAGGAGCAGAACACAAAGCAATACGCAAATCAGTAAAACTCTTCTGACACTCGTCAGTCCACGGAAGAGGCTGAGGCGTATCTTTTAAAGTTAGCGCCAACAGCGGTTTAGCCAATAAAGAGAAACTCGGAATCCACTGTCTACAATAAGAAGTAATGCCCAAAAAGGCACGTACCTCTCTTTGTGTGGATGGCACTGACATTTGTGCAATTGCCTGAATTCGTTCGGGGGTCAATCGTCGTCCCTCCTTTGACAAGAGATGACCCAAATAAGTCACCTCGCGACAGACATATTGTAATTTAGAAGGAGAAACCTTGTGATTCAGATCAAACAAATGACGCAACAGTGCAACGGTCACGTTTTTGCAAATCTCCTCTGAATCAGCGGCAACTAATAAGTCATCCATGTACTGAATGAGAGCGGCACCGGACGGTAAGGAAAAGGCATCAAGATGACATTTTAGAGCTTGACTGTAAATAGAGGGACTTTCACAATAACCTTGAGGTGCGCGTTTAAACCGGAAGCTTCAGCCTCCGAGGGAAAAACCAAAAATATCTCTACTCTCTTCGGCGATGGGAATACTAAAGAAAGCATTCTTTAGATCAATAACTGAAAACCAAGTCGCTGTAGAAGGTATCATCGTCAACAGAGCAGTGATATCTGGGACTACAGGAAACTGCGGTACGACAATCTTGTTTACCTCCCGAAGATCAATTACAAAACGATAAACAGGAGGCTGAGAAGGATCAGTGCGTTTAAGAACCGGAAGAACAGGACTGTTACATGTATTTCCTCTCGTTTCCTCAACCACACCCTTCTGAATCAAATCATGGACAATTTCCAGAAGTGCTTTCTCACCTTCAGTAGAGATTCTGTATTGCGGAATACGTGGCATTTCAGCATTGGGCTTAAGAGTAACAACATAAGGTGGGATCTCAAGACAACCAACGTCATTCGGACCCGTAGCCCAAAGCGTTTCGGGAAGAGAAAGCAATTCAGGTGGGAATTGATCTTTTGATAAGTACATTGGACTAGTCATTTTCTGTCCTAGAGTGAGGTATACACCAGAAGGTGAACAATATATCGTAGCATGCATTCTTTTTAATAGATCTAAACCCAACAGATTTTCACCACAACCATTCGTCAGAAGAAGCGGAGCTTCTAAATCATAAGGGCCTATTGAAACAGGCAAAGGGCAAGAAACTGGATTGCGAACAGGGGCGCCAGAAAATCCTACAGATACATTCGTTAAGCCAGACAAAGGTGCGCCAGGGAGTTTAGAATGAATGATAGAGCTTCTCATGGCACCAGTATCTAAAAGAAATGGCTCTGAAACACCCATTGTAGTGACATTAACATAAGGTCCATTCTGATCCACTGGAATTGACGTAACCCCCTTACTTTGTCCATGGCTGTCCTATTCAAAATGAAGACTTTCATTCCCTCCTTCAATATACTGATCCTCACTGTAATACTGTGTAGACCTAACATTTTGCTGGTCAAAGTAATTTCCGGAATTTGGAGGAACAAAAGAACGCTGCTCTCGGGTTAACACACCTCGACCTCTACCTCTATTTGCTGACTGAGGACCACCACGACCTCGTGAAGCAGATGTTGCTCCATTACGCTGCAACAATGCCGGACAACTGTTCTTAAAATGACCTTCCTCCCTACAATAAGCACATTGATTGGGACCTAGCAAAGGTCTTGGAATGAATGGTTCAGGCTTTTGATACAACCTCTGAAACTGCGGAGGCTGTTGAAACTGAGGCTGAACATAACGAGGAGGATAAGCCTGTTGCAAGAGAACTTTAGTTTTTAATTCTTTCGTCTTTTTCTCTTGTTTTTCCCTTTCTTCTTTGTCTCTATTTTCATAATATTGTGCAGTAGCCAATATCTGGGCGGAAGAAGAAACTGCCCATGAACTCTCGGAGTCTTTTAGCTTGTGTGATAGTTCAGGAAGCAAGTTATATACGAACTTATCCACAAATAATCGCTGTCCCCCTTCTGTAGCCATATCTTGACCACTGTGATCAATTAATGTCTCCTCGAATCGGGTAAAGAAATCGGAAACACTTTCATCTTTCTTTTGTTTACATGCTGCTAGCTTATCCCAATTAACTCTCAAAGCAGGCATCATTGTTTTCATTAATGTAATAATCCTACCAGGGAGTTCTGAGATCAAAGCGTCGGGCTTTGCACCACCTACTTGACCTCTATCTGCGGCAATAATAGCGTTCCAATCGCCGCCTAATTCTTGAGCGTGATCCTCTCTACGAATTTTAGCCCATATTGTCTGTGGAACTACATTTCCCATCAACATGTCAATATCTGCTAGATTCATAGTACATGCATCAACTGTTTGCGACAACTCTTTATAGTAACCAGCAGGATTTTTGCGTGAATCTGGTAGTGACTGTTTAAGTGCTAAAACTTCAGACCTTTTCCAGGGGACATGTATCCATATGCGCTGAAAATGCGCAGGAATAGCTGGATTAGCACCTGCTGCTGCAACTTCTTCCTTCCATATTGGAGAAACCTCTCTCATGGGATAGTTTTTCAGTGCTGTCCTAACTGAAGGATCAGAATCAGGAAAAGTCTGTGAGAACAATAGGGATCTGAAAGAAATAAGTGTTCTGACAGCGTTTTCAACCTTAGGACCCACAATAAGTCCTTTGTCAAAGTCAGCCTGAACATCTAACAGATCCTGTGGGACCGAACCCAAATTCATATCCTCCCATTCTTTAGCGAGAGTATCGCACATAACTTTAAAAACATATCTCTGCGTAGGTGCATTCCATTGCAGAAAGGTGGACATAATATCAGACGTACTATATTGGGGACCCTTCTTGATCCATCTACAAGCAAGTGAGTCCAATTTTTCTCGCTCTTCGGAGTCTGGGAATTGACTACGAGACTGTCTTCGAGAAAAAGCTGGAGACACATTTAAAGCTTCAAAGAAAGGTGATAAGAGACCAGAGACAGTATCTGCAAATCGCTTACGCATAGATGGAGAATTTGACATAAGGATAGGGGACAAGGTATTAGGTGAATTAACTAAAGGAGCATTAGGAATTGCCAAAGGAGCAGAAGGCAAAGGAGTTAAAGGCAAAGCTGGCATAGGCAATACTTGAGGAGGCAATTGTGGAAAAGCTGGAGCAGGCGGAAGCACAACTGGCGGCTGAACAGGCTGTAACATCGGGGGTGCATTAGCACCTTGTACATAGGGCGGAGGCAATTTCAATAAGTGGGACATTAAGGAATCTTCCTCAAAATCTTTTCTCTTATCAAGGGAAGAGATAGGCAACGTCGGATAGCATTTATCTATTGCCATTCGATGCTGTCTGTCTGAAATTTCCATTGCATTATCTATTTCATCATCTTTGAATTGCTGAGCAGCCTGTATAATCGTCATTCCCTGTGTTTTCCTATCTCGTTTCGCTTGTTTAATTTCTCTCTGTTTGGCTTCCTTACGCCAAAGGCGAAAAGAGTCAAACATTGCCGGCCGGGCTTTTCTTTTAAATAACGTTGCTTCTAAATTATCTAGCACATCAGTTTCGAAACTACCATTTTCTGGCCATTTTAAAACACCATCTTTCTTTGTATATCGGGTCCATGTCTTATTAAAGGCAATAGGACCAACACCATGTTTAGAATAGAGCTCATATGTGGGAGTTCCAACCGAAGGAATCGGACAGGAGTCCTCAAGCTGGGAGTCCCTAATACAACCAAAACAACAAAGTTTTCCAAACTTAGTCAGACCAGACATCTCACGATTTTTACTGGCTGTTCACAAACATCAAGGGGGTAAAACTTTCAGTTTACACAGCACAAATGCACTTACCCCTCGGCTTTGGCCACTGCAATGGCCAAATCTAAGGACCTAAGGACAAAACAGAGACCAAAATTTGGGCGCGCGACCCACCAAATACTTAACTAAGGATGTCTTCTTACACCAACAGAGGCCCGTCTATCGTCTCGCTTTACCATACATCATCAAAGAAAGGGCCAAGGCAGGGCGGCAGTCAGGGCAGCAGTCGTCAGTAGCCGTCAGGAAGGAGTAACCGCGCTGAAAAAGACCTTCGAACCACTTCGACATACAGGGGTCGCTTGACGTGGCTCGCGATTCCTCCAGAATTTTCTTGCGGGGTTCCTCACGACCTTCAGGCAGAACCGGTACCGCTGAAGCCACCCCACGTTGGGCGCCAGTTGAAGAACCAGAACCTTATGGGCCTGGCGGCGCAGGGTACGCCTGAAATCTCCTTGGATTCACCTGCCTCAACTAACAGGGACACGGGACACTCTGTCAGGCGTAAAAGATCAGATTTTATTAGCTGCAGCTAGTACAGTTGTCCAAGAAGTACACAAGGTATGTTCTCAGGAGACTGCCACTTTACTTTGTGGCGCACAATCTTATATACCGTATAAAAACCATTTATTAACTACATACACTCCCAGAACACATAGAAAGGAGCCAGTAAGAATAATGTAAAGATAGAACAGAGCCAATAGAAATGTCGGAAAACAAGACAGCACCAATAGAAGGAATTGGAAAACAAAGTATCAAGTGACTTAAGGTTGCCTCCCCTCCAGCTGTGTTTGTCACCCCTCCCTTGAACTAATTCATTAACCGATCCACAACGAAGTTGCATGTGGTGCGATAAGTTTGTGTGCGTTTGGAGGACAGTTGTGAAATGAGAGAATACTAGCAAAGGACAGCGAAGGCCAGACGATAAGATAAGATCGGCGGAGAATAGTGTGAGCCTACAGATAGTTGAAACAAGGATTAGAAAACCAGACAGGGATTAGTGTACTCGGTCAGACCTTAATACCAGCCTTGTAAAGATAGAGGCAGAAGGCTGTTTTGAACACCATGTTGCAGAATAAGCAGAAAAGGCAGAATGGACTTCGTGAAGGCAACATAAAATGGCGGCGGGCCACAAAATGGCGGGTCGATACGATCGTATTAAAAATCGAATTTCCTCAGTACAGGGTGGGAAAATAAATATCATCACTTTTCTGCATGGTCGATGTGAGTGGCCCCCCCTCCCCAACCTTGCCATGTGGCACATGCTCTCATCTGTCGTGCGTTGCATTCCTCATTCGCTCCCCTCCCCACCATCTTACATCCACCCCACTCAACACAGGCATAGCCCATACAACGTGCTCCCTGTGTACTTACCTGTTGGTCTGGAGGACCGTAGGGTAGCGCATACTGGGGGAGGACCCCATCAACAAGTTTCTCCAATTCCTCAGATGTGAAGGCAGGGGCCCTTTCCCCAGTCGCAGCAGCCATTGTCTCTTCCAGACCGAGGTCACAGCAGCACTTGCAGTATAGGTCCTCTCCTGTGGATGATCAGGTCTCGAGTGATTAAGCAGATAGAAAATGGCGGTCACATCGTCATTGGCTCATGAGACCCATAGGGTTCTATGTTAACCAATGCTGCCTACCGCCACGTTGTGCCACGCCAGCGCATTGACCTCACATCCCATTGTCACACTTCACAGGTCAGGCAGCCGCCATTTCAAGGGCCCACATGGCTTAATTTCTACAGCGTCACACAGGCCTAGGCCTTGCATTGCCACTCATACAAGCCATTCAATGCATAGCGAATCGTGTACTGTGCAAGCTGTGGTTACGTACCTGTGGGTTGCTTGACTCTGTGCTCCATGTTGTCCTTCCTAGGCACCGCCGCTGGGACTTGCGAGGAGATGGAGGAATCCTCCCGTGCACAGACCGCTGGTGGACCTGTCGACAATGGAAGAAAGACATGTCATACTGACATACAGACTTGACCGAGCCACTATACAGGAACTGTGTGCCCAGCTGGAGCCAGACCTGACATCCCCCATTCGCCAACCCACAGGGATTCTGGTGCAGGTTCTGTCAGTACTCCATTTTTTGGCAAGTGGATCATTCCAAACAACAGTGGCCATATCATCTGGGATGTCTCAGCCTGATGAAATACATGCGGAGCTACATTGTTTTCCCTGAGGTGGGCGATTTGGCTACAGTGAAGGGTGATTTCTATGCCCTTGGACACATCCCCAACATCATTGGTGCCACTGATGGGACCCATGTGGCTTTGGTTCCCCCCAGTGGAAGTGAACATGTGTACAGGAACAGAAAAAGTTATCATTCTATGAATGTCCAGGTGGTCTGTTTGGCTGACCAGTACATCTCCCATGTAAATGCCAAGTTCCCTGGGTCAGTGCATGACGCGTACATCATGCGAAATAGCAGCATCCCTTATGTGATGGAACAGCTACAGAGACACCGTGTGTGGCTATTAGGTGACTCTGGTTACCCCAACCTGTCGTGGCTACTTACCCCAGTGAGGAATCCCAGGACAAGGGCAGAGGAACGCTACAATGAGGCCCATGGGCGAACTAGGAGGATTATAGAAAGAACCTTCGGCCTCCTGAAGGCCAGGTTTAGGTGCCTGCATATGACAGGTGGATCCCTAATGTACTCACCAAAGAAGGTGTGCCATGTCATCGTGGCCTGCTGTATGCTTCACAACCTGGCTTTGCGACGCCAGGTGCCTTTCCTGCAGGAGGATGGTCCAGATGGTGGTGTTGTAGCAGCTGTGGAGCCTGTGGAGAGTGAAGAGGAGGAAGACAACGGGGACGACACAGACAACAGGGACACAGTGATACAACAGTATTTTCAGTAGCACACAGGTACGAATCAACCACGCCATTTTACATTTACTTAAAGTCTCCTGCCTCTCTACTGTCTGAGTTCCCCCAGTTCCTTTTAACTGAGTTGTGACTTTCCCTTCCGTTTTCAGAGCTGTGGGCCCCACTGCATGACCTCTGCTTTGTTTGCCCATGGACTACAGCTGTGTGACAGTGGTATGTTGTCATCACAATGTAACTGAACATTTTTGCACCGTTATGTCTAATACATTTGTTCAAAATACAAGCAGACTCCAGATTTTTTAAGTGCAATAAGTGATTTAATTAAAGTGCTACATTTGGGAACATGATTGTAAAACGGTGATGGGTGATGGTGGAGTAATGTCCATGGCAGAGTCCAGTTCTCAGTCTCACAGGTGCATTGTCCATATGCCTGTGGAAGGATGGAGCAGGGGCAGTTCAAGGTTGGACAGGGTGACAATGTGGGACAGTGGGATGACATCAGGGGTTATCGTTTGCTGGCGGGGGTCTTGGCCTCCTACTCTGTCTTCTTGTGAGATCTCAGGTTCCGCTTGCGGGGTGGTTCTTCTTCTGCAGGAGGTGGGGTTCTGGTGGCCTGTCGTTGTGTGGGGGCCTCCTGTCCACTAGCGCCGGCGGAGGTGATAGGCTGTTCCTGGTCCAGGCTAGTGACAGGGGCCCTTTGTGGTGCCACATGGTCCCGCAATGTGGTGACTATCTGGTTAAGGGCCACGACGATGGTCCCCATTGCGGAACTAATGTTCCTCAGTTCCTCTCTGAACCCCATGAACTGTTCCTCCTGCAGTACCTGGATCTCCTGGAACCTGGCCAGTACCGTAGCCATCGTCTCCTGGGAGTGGTGGTATGCTCCCATGATGGAGGAGAGGGCCTCTTGGAGAGTCGGTTCCCTGGGCCTGTCCCCCCCCTGTCGCACAGCAGCCCTCCCAGTTCCCCTGTTTCCCTGGGCCTCTGTCCCGTGGACGGTGTGCCCATTACCACTGCCCCCAGGTCCCTGTTGTTGTTGGGGTGGTGGGTCAACCTGGGTGCCCTGTAGTGGTGGACACACCGCTGATTGACGTGTCCTGGAGACAGAGGCATGGGCCCGCTGGGTGGGAGCTGTGCTGGTGTTCCCAGAGGGGGTTAGGTCAGGTGTAGCCTGTGGCTGTCTGTGGGGAACCGACTGTCCCGAGGTCCCCGATGGGCCGGGCTGGTCATCTGGGTCCAGGGAGACAGAGCTGCTGTCGTCACTGGGGGCCTCTTCTGGGGGTGGGATGGACATCTCTGGACCCTCCGTGGCGGTGTGGTGTCGTTCGGGTCCTGCAGGGGTATAAGAGTATGGTTATAGCTTCTGTGTGTGGCATTTCGTGTAATGGGTGGGTGGCCGTGTACCCCAGTGCTGGCATTCCCTTGTTGGCTGGCTTTTGTGACGGTGGCTTGTGGGGGTGATGCGTGTGTGCAGTGGGCATGCTTTGGGGATGGGTGTCCATGCTTTGGGGACGCATGCAGGGCCAGGTATTGGGATGGGTGGGATGTGATGGTGAGGCATTTGCAAGGAGTTGGTGTGATGGGGGTGGGGGTGAGGGTGGGCGTATGATTTGGCATGCAGGTGGGGTGGGGGGAATGAAGTAGTGAAGATTTGCCTTACCAGAGTCCATTCCTCCGCCTACTCCTGCGAGGCCCTCAGGATGCAGGATGTGCAAGACTTCCTCCTCCCATGCTGTGAATTCTGGGGGAGTAGGTGGGGGTCCGCTGCCAGTCCGCTGTACCGCGATGTTGTGCCTTGATACCATGGAACGCACCTTCCCCCGTAGGTCGTTCCACCGCTTCCTGATGTCGTCCCGATTGCGTGGATGCTGTCCCACAGCGTTGACCCTGTCTACTATTCTGCTCCATAGCTCCATCTTCCTGGCAATGGTGGTGTGCTGCACCTGTGCCCCGAAGAGCTGGGGCTCTACACAAACTATTTCCTCCACCATGACCCTGAGTTCGGCGTCAGAGAACCTGGGGTGTCTTTGGGGTGCCATGGGGTGGTGTGGATGAGGTGAGGGGTGGTGTATGTGTTGTAGAGTGTGGTGAGTGTGGTGGTGTATGGTGTTTTGTGCGTGGAAATTGTGTGGGTGATGTTGTGATTTGCCTCTGTGTGATGGTCTACTCTATGCTGTGCTGTCTCTCTATGTCCTTCAGTCGCAATTGTGGTCGTAAGGGTTTGTGGGTGATGTGGGTGTGTGTTTTATATTTAATTGGGTGTGTGGGAGTGGTGTGTGTATGTGTCTCAGGTGTGTGTATTTTGATTTGTCCAATGTGGTAGTGTTTTGTAAAGGTGTGTGTATTTTGACCGCGGCGGTGTGTACCGCCAATGGAATACCGCGGTTGAAAGACCGCTGCGGGGATTTGTGGGTCGGAATGGCATGGGCGTATTTCTGTTGGCGTGACGGTGGAGGTTTGGTCATCGCCAGTTTTGCGCTGGCCGTTGGTGTGGCGGACTTTTGTTGATGTCGGATTTTTGGCGGTTTGCCAGTTGCGGGTCAGAATGACCGTGGCGGTTTACCGCGTCCGCAGCGGTGTTATGGCGGTCTTCTGACCGGCGGTAAGCGCCTTTTACCGCCGAGGTCAGAATGACCCCCATTGTCATAAAAATAAAGTACCTTTATTTTTAGTAACTCTGTGTATTGTGTTTTCTTATGATATTGTGCATATGATATAAGTGGTATAGTAGGAGCTTTACATGTCTCCTAGTTCAGCCTAAGCTGCTTTGACATAGCTACCTTCTATCAGCCTAAGCTGCTAGAAACGCTTCTTCTACACTAATAAGGGATAACTGGACCTGGCACAAGGTGTAAGTACCTCTGGTACCCACTACAAGCCAGGCCAGCCTCCTACACCGCCCAGTGCTCAACAAAACTCCCCTGGTCTGCCCCCCGAGGACGCGGGTACTTACCTGCTGGCAACTAGGTGACCTCTCCAACCTCAAAGCTATGCCACATGCAGCAGATCCCAGTAAACATGTAGCCAACAATAGTATCCCATTGTAAAGTACCCTCCCATATCACATACTCAAGTTTATGCACACATCTAATTTCCAATTATATGATGCCAATGAAACCCAGCTAACTCAGATAAAAATGTGCAATATACTGGAGCAGGTGACATGGAAATACCCATGTCACACTGGACACATTTCAACAATGTGCAGTTCAACAAGTGACACCTGTCTCAGCTGAGTCAAGGAAGTAGTATCAATGTCACTCAGACAGGCCACACATGTGTCATTGATAGGAACAACATCAACGTCAGGTTCAATATGTCAGGGAGAGATATCGCCAGAATACATACAACAATGAATCTGCAAGCCACAGGATAGCCACCACTAATGTCCGACACCCATTACAATGACATCATCTCAGTGTGTTTGTTGTAAACTTCTGTTCCTTGCATGTTGGAGAGACACAGAACTTTCAATGGCTCATAGAAGGACCCCAACCTGTTGTCGAATGAATGCAACATCACTACCCCCATCTGAGACATGGCAAGCCTGGTATCTGCCTGATGAATAATGCCTCAACATCACTGCAAGTCACTCCATGATGCATGCCAACAATCATGGCACAATCCCCAATCATCACACTGCTGCAGTGCACTTTTCCACATGATGCCACATCAAGGGCATAGAGGAACACAGATTGGTTCCACAATCTTGGTCTACCTGCCATGTCCCTCAGTTATACTGCAGTTCTACATGCCAACTGACATGCTTTGACGCATGAAGGTATCAGTCAGACAGTAAACAAAGGTGACACAATTCTGTTTGTGTGACAACATGAAATGGACCACCATGGTAAATTTACTATTCCACTAACAGTTTTCCATGCACATATGTGTGAGGGAATACAGACATCATCCAATCAACATGGTTAGAACATGCATGCTATTGCAGATTAAAAATGTTTCCCTAAGAGAAATGGACACATGCTGACATGTAGGCAGAATGGTATGTTGGCTACAGTCATGGAACATAATTCATGTCAATGGACATTCCCCACTTACCAAGGGAAAGTAGTTTGCTACATCTGCAGATCATTAGCCATGAGGCCATGTCACATCTATGCTGGGCACACACTTACACACACTTATCATCAGCACCAATCATACACTGCAGATAACTTGCTTCTGGGTGGCATATGTCTGCATACACATATGCCCAGAAACATGGCAGAGAACAGTGGTCCCTAAGCCACTTACTTTTTGTCTGACATTCAGGGGAAGTGATCTGTGGGTCACTAATTACACCCACTACAACAACAACTAGTACATGAATGATCACTGTTCACACCCACTTGTGGTCCCTGCAGAGAAGTGGTTTGAGGATTACACCCAGGTTTGTACTTGGTCCCAGGTTCAGAAGGCGAGGTACACCAGTTTGATATGCATGACATGTTAACGCAAACAATCTCTCATCTACTGTGTGACACATTGCACATCCCTCATTGTTGGGGGAGCAGTCAGTACCCCACTCATTCACCTGACAATGGAACAGGCAGGAATTTGATGACTGCTCACCCCCTTGTGGCTGATGTGCTGCCCTCAAACGCCTATCCAGCTAGGCCACTGCCAGAATGATGGCCATTAAGTGCATCATCGTCCGATGGGCACCCTGCCCATGTTGGAAGGACAGCCCCAGCTGGGCCTCTGTGATCTTCCGGGCCCAGCGTCTCAGGTCCTCCCACCTTTTCCTGCAGTGGGCACTCCACTGGCTGGGGACCCCCAGGGTCCGCACCTTCTTGGCGATGGCTCTCCAAATCCCCTTCTGCTGATGGGCGTTGACCTGCATGGATGCAAAAGACAAAGCAAGAAATTATGTCAACAATGTACCATCCAAAATGACAGTCACTTACATGTCAGTACACTAAGCTAAGCACAATCTGCTTTGCCCAAACTGTCCAGGTGTGGCACTTGGCAGCCACTGAGTACAGGGACCTGTCTACAAACACTTCCTAATCAGCAGACCAACCCACAGGACTGCTCAGGCCCTCCACTGACTAGGTAGGGCAACTGACATCTTGTGGGACATGCCCTAGCAATCTGCCCGAGATCTGAAACACTATGGGACACATGACATCTATGTGGCTTCTGAAATGTAGACTCCGTAGGCATTAATGTATCAATTCTCTCTCTGTGAGGATGGTTCTCTTCCAAAATTTAATACAGGCTACTTCCAGGGCACAAAATCTGACACCACACAGGGGAACAATGAAGGGAGTGGCATGGTGGATACAGAAGGTTCCTAGCCTGTTCACGGGGGGACATGTGGACTAACAAATGCATACTCATGTCACCTTAGGGGGTGGGGTTCTGTATCATGTACCTGTGCCACAGTACATGCTTCTGGACATATGTGTTCATCCTACACAGATGGCATCCAACAAACAAAGGCATGCACTGTTCATTTTCAGCTATGTGTCCTAACAAATGAGTCACATATCATGGGTTCCTAGGATTCATCACGTTGTCTGCACTGTGTGACTATCATTTATGCAAGAAGCCTGCACAGGACAAAACTGACCTTTGTGATGAAGTCAACAGGGCTGTGGGAGTAAGGGACCTGTCATCTTCTTCTAGACATACCGAGATATGAATCAGCCAAATCGTCTATCGCCTCTCTTCACTGGCTTCTGGTGGAACAGCGCATAAAGTTTAAAACCTTGTGTTGTGTCCACAGGGCATTATACAAAAGAGGTTTTCCCCTTTTAAGGACTTTAACCTCTTTCCATAAACCCTTCAGACAGCTCAGGACTTCGTCTGCAGCCCTAGCCTCAATCCCCAGAGTAAGAAAATCTAAATGGGGTGGAAGGTCTTTGGCTTGCCTTGGAGCCAAGTTGTGAAATTTTCTTCCTCTTGGTCTTCGCCTCACCAGTCATGAACTTACTTTTTGGAGAGCCTTAAAAACCTGGCTATTCAGAGCATAACCCTCAGACTTTGTCCTTCAAGCCTGTGATTAGTGCTGGGAGGCCTCTGGGTAGCCATGCGCTCTGCAAGAACCTATAACATAACATAGGTGACCTATCTAACAATAATGGGTGTCATATACTGCAATAAAAAAGAATCAGTAGACGTAGAGTGGATTCCCATTGCCAAGGTAGCTAAAGATTGAGACAGACCCAATGCCATCCTCACTAAGACCTTGCCCTGAAATCATTTATCAAACCATTACATAGCATCCCAAGTAAAGGCAGGCAACCCTTGTATAAGCAAGCCATATCTACATCAAGTGGCACTGGATAATCCAAATCATCATGGACACATACCATCAAATGACATATCAACATGTAACACCTGCCCAATGCAATAAGAGAATAGTATCCTTGGTCTATGTATCACATTGTGGACAGCATTGTGCAGAAGGAGGGAGGCAGAGCCTGCTACCACTACATGGTGTTGTGTAGCCATTTTCAACCAGAAAACCATGACTGTATGATGATTGCTGAATGCTTCGCTACAGCTGCTTATGCAGACTTCAGGCGTTTGTTCTGGTATGGGGGATGATGTCTTCCCAGGGGAACCTGAAGGGCAGAATTAGAGCTTAACACGCTGTGCTCTGTTATAGCCTAGGTAGGAATTAGTCTATTGATTCTAGAGACAATATGGTAGCATTATTTCTATGCTTTGCTCTCCTTGTGACAATTTTCAATCCTGTCATGCTGTATCGTCCTGGTTATTGCAGTCCATGCTTTGCTATCTAAGATGCAGTCGCTTTATTAAAGCATTATTGAAACCTATTCTGCCTCTGTTTGTCATTTTGTATGTGAGACTAATGTAACTGAGAGAAACGGATGAGACCTGAGTGACCACGGTTTCCCTGAGAAATCAATTATGTCATGCGCTCGGCTGCCCAATCATCCCTGCCTTTGGGTAGAGATGAGGCACTGCTAGATGCCGAGGCAAAACCCAGATTGGAGCGACAGGCGTCACCTGTAGTGGGTCAGACCCAGTCTCTAACACCGCAGGCGATCCTGCAGCTCAAAATCCAGTAGTCTCATTAGAATAATGAGAGCCTACGCGACAATGGAATGCACCTAATGTCAGCAGAATGAAAAACAACATCAATACACACAAATCAGACATGGTAAGCATGGCACCCTTCAATGAGGCTAACCCAGATTCACTATATCAGTAAGATGAACATGGTTGAAACATAATCCATGATGGAAAACCACACTGAGTGGACACATCCCAAACTATACTCAGATGTGTTAGAACCAGCACAACAGCCCCAATGATGCCGAAATTCAAACATTACTTGGTCAAAATACCCTAGTCTCATATGTTAGATCATTCATAGCTGTAGCAGGGACATATAACAAAATGCAATCAATGAGGTATGATCAATGAAGGCAGTATACACATGATGTTGACACATGGCTGTCCTATCCATTGCTGTGATTGGACACCCATTGCCTATGTACCATTCCTAATAATTGTGTCAGAAGGACACCATTGTCAGAAGTCTCATGCATGAGAACAACATCATGGCTATCACATGCTTACATCTCATACACAATACTGTGTCACAGTGGAAAAGTAGTTCAAACACACAGGCATTCAACATGCATTAGGGCTATTCGGGTGTAAAATTACAAATGGCATGCCCATAACTCACTTACCAAGGGAAATAACCCTGCAACAGCTGACAAGAGTTCATCCCTGCAAATCATGTAACATGTATGATGGACACAAATCAGTGAGCAACATTCAATTGAGATGCCTTGCCCATTTCTGCATCAGATATATTCTATGATGCATAATGGTGGACTGCGCTAGAACCTTCCCACCTTCCTACTGTAACATTAGGGATGATCTACCTATTTGTGTGAAGTTACACGCAACTGGGGAGTAACAGCTTATCATACTAAGACAATATGAATTCAAATGTTAGCCATGCTGTAGTATAGGACTGAGGGGGATTTATGGTATGTACCAGGTCCAGAGCTGAAATGGATGTGCACACATGTTGGCAATACATGACCCAAGTACACCAATGTGGGCACAGAACAACTGTGAATCTTCCCACATACTTAGATGTAGCCTTCAGTCCCTCACTCATTCACCTGGTAAGAGGTCAATCAAGAGTTAGGACCGCACTCACTCCCTTGTGGCTGCCTTGCTGCCTTCAAACGCCCATCCAACTCAGGGCAGGTCACCACCAATATGGGGGCCATTAGGGGGAGTCATGGCCCGACAGGCAACCTGTCCTCATTGGGAGAACAGCCCCAGCTGGGCCACTGAGATCTTCCGGGCCCAGCGTCTCATGTCCTCCCAACTCTTCCCACAGTGGGTGCTCCCCTGGCTGTGGACCCCCAGGGTCCACACCTTCTTGGAGATGGCATGCCAAATCCCCTTCTGATGGGCTTTGACCTGCCAGGATGCAGAAGACAAGAAAGAAAATTATGTTCACAAATCTGACACAAGAACAGCCAGTGTCATATTCTACTAATGGCAACAAGGCAATGAGAACCTATCCAGAAAATCCTGTCCACCTGTGGCACATAGTAGTCATTGGATAGAGGGAAATCACTGCACACACTCACCATAAGGGTGTCATCACACACCTTAGCTACAAATGTATATAATTTCCATGGTGGGTCACAGAATAATCATTGATCACTTTACATGTTGTCTCTGCACTACAAACCTGTCACCACATGTAGTTACATGCACAGTAACCCTACCATGTATGCACACTGATAGCACCTACAGGGATTAAATGACACAATCTAACTTTTCATCCATACGCCGAGGCAGGACTAATGTTGGAGGTGAGCAACTGAAGCAGATCTGCACATGGTGCTCTTACCTGCTCCTCTGGTGCACCATAGAGCTGTCCATACAGGGGAAAGACCCCCTCCACAAGCTTCTCCAGCTCTCCTTGTGAGAAGGCAGAGGTCCTTTCACCTGTAGGACGCGGCATGATTGCTCCCAGAGGCAGTACCCAGCAGCTCATGTTGTGGAGGTCTTGCTGGCCACAGTGTCAGGAGTCAAGTGAGAGACTCAGCAGGAGATGGCGGTCACGTTCGCCACATACGCGACCGTCACCGCTGGCAGACACTGCCGTTGGCCCAGGACCACCATAGGCAGCTATGTTATCTAATGGTTATGTCTGCCACGGTAGCAGCCGCCTACCACCATGATGACTTCAGCCAGGGGTCGTTTCCCATTGTCCATTGGAGTAGGTCAGGCAGTTGCCATTTTAATGCTTTTATATGGTAGGAAAATGAGATTTTTGATGTGTCACATTGTTTAAAACAGTACTACATCCTACACAATTGTGCATTTATGGATAGATGGGCCATGTTGTTATGTTTGCAAAGGAATCTAGGGGGTACTGTCACCACCCTCTCGGCCATGGGCAGACATGTTTTGGGCAACTGACCACAGCCAATGTCTGATGTCAATTTCAGATACTGGACAATGTGAAAAAATGCCAGTACGGTGCCACTGATTCCATTGGTATGTTATGTTTGACATGTTTTCACTGTTTCAAGTGGCATATCAACGTTTTTATGTGAAACATGTATTGTCACATACAAATGACACAATGATTGATGGAAATACCTTTTTATTTCCTCTCACATAGTTTTCCTGGAATAGGAAGAGTCAGACAACCTCCTGTGTACCGTCCACTGGCAGATTTGCAGACAATGGAGAATCATCATGTGATACAAACTTACCGTCCAGATAGGCAGACAATCAAGGATCTTTGTCGTCAGTTGGAGACAGATCTAATGCCTGCCATCAGTCATCCAAATAGCATACTACCCATTGTGCAAGTCATGCCTGCACTACATTTCCTGGCTACAGGTTCTTTCCAAAATACAGTGGCAACTAACTGCTGGGATGTCCCAGCCTATGTTCAGTCTTGTCTTAAAGGATATAGGGCCAGATGTAGCAAAATCCTATTTTGCGACTTGCAAATTGCGAGTCTGAGCGACTCGCAATTTGCAAGTTGCAAAATCGGATGCAGAATGGTGTTTCAGACACCTTCTGCGACTCGCTATGGGGTCGCAAAGACCCACCTCATCAATATTCATGAGGTGGGTCGCATTTTGCGACCCCATAGCGAGTCCCTGCACTCACAGGGATGGTGGCCTGCTGTAGTCAGCAGACCTCCATGTCTGTGACTGCTTTATAAATAGAGCAGTTTTTTTTTTCATTTTGCAGCCCATTTTCCTTAAAGGAAAACGAGTTGCAAAATGAAAAACATATCAAAACCATTTGGTTTCGTTTTTTTCAGAGCAGGCAGTGGTCCATAGGACCACTGCCTGCTCTGAAAAAATATTTTTTTTCGACATTCACAAAGGGGAAGGGGGTCCCATGGGGACCCCTTCCATTTTGTGAATGAGTTACCACCAGTGTGACACTGGTGGTAACTGCGAGTTGCGATGCGAGTCGCAAATAGGAAGGGAACACCCCTTCCTATTTGCGAGTCGCATTCCCAAATTGCGAGTCGGTACCGACTCGCAATTTGGGAATGAGCATCGCATGAGGCCGTTTGCATGGCGCAAACTGCGTTTTTCGCAGTTTGCGCCATGCAAACGGCTTGCTACATCTGGCCCATACTATCTGCATTGTTAAAACACCTGGACAGCTACATCAGTTTTCCTAAACGTAAGGATTTTGCCCATGTGAAGGCAGAGTTCCGTGGTTTGGCACAAATGCAACATGTAGTGGGATCCATAGATGGTACCCATGTAGCCTTGGTTCCGCCACATGGCAATGAACAGGTCTATCGGAACAGGAAAAACTTCCATTTCATAAATGTCCAGGGAGTCTGTTTGGCAGACCTCTACATCTCTCAAGTATGTGCCCCATACCCCGGGTCAGTCCATGATGCCTTCATCATGCAAAACAGCACTACACTATTCCCCAGCTGATGACACAACTGTACCCAGAGAGGGCCTGGCTGGTTGATGAGTCACATATGTCATGTGTGTTAGTATGCTATGTCTGCTGCCACATGCGATGATGCCGTGAACATATGTTTCTACCCTTGTTGCATTCCCTTACAAGGGACTCTGCATACCCAAACAGTCCCTGGTTGTTGACACCAGTGAGGAACCCAACTACGCCTGGGGAAGTCCGCTTCAACGAGGCTCATGGAAGGAAAAGATGTGTCGTGGAGTGGGCTTTTGGGCTCCTGAAGGCAATATTTTGCTGCATTGATAAGTCTGGTGGAGCCCTCCTTTACTCACCTGCTAAAGTGTGTCAAGTCATTGTGGCCTGCTGCATGCTCCACAACCTTGCCCTGAGGCGACAGATACCATACATCCCAGATGAGAGAGAGCTAGCAGTCCACCAGGTGAGATTGTATAAATGCCAAGTGAGAATGACAGTGATGTGGATGAAGGTGGAGACATGTGGGCTGATCTCATCAATCAGTACTTCACCTGAAGGTAAGTATGTAATGATCTGTGATTTCACTGATTCCTAGGGGTACTATGGAGTTCATGGTTGTATGTGAAGAGTCTCTGTGTGATCATATGACAGGTCATTTGATGCTGTGCACTATGCAGCAGACATTTTCTAGGTTTTACTGACTTGCACTTGGGACTATGGTGAGGAACACCTTAGTTTGGGGCATTGCAAAGTACAGTCTGAGTTAACTAACAAATTGTAATGGAAACTTGTAGGTCATGTAAGCCTCACCTGGCTAACATTCTTCTATTACACTTTTATCCTTCCAGGTCTCTTCAATATGCCATCCTCATGAGGGCATATATTAGTTGTGTCATTGGAAGATGGATGGAGCTGGTCGGATATGTGAAGTGGGCATGGATTGATGAAGGTACTGTGTTAAAACTAGTTGGGGTTTATGAGTTCCATGCCCAGGCTGCCAGTGGGAGGGCAGAGACCTGTGCTACACAATTAACTTGTTTGCCATGCTAAGTGGGTACAATAGTGTCCTTTTGTGATTTTGTGTCCCTGTCACATGTAATCCAATGCAAACCATCCACTCTACCTTCACATTGTGTTGACAATCATCCTGTGTGACTGTTATGTAGCTGTCATTGTGTTCCCTCATTGCAGGCCACAGTGCATGTGGCACAACACTGACATAGGTGTGTCACATGTCAACAGATGTCTGGCCATTCTAAGTGGAACGACCTCTGACTAGTGACTGCAGCACTGTTCTCTGTCTGTATAATGGGGTATGTAGTTTTGCTAGGCATAGTATAGGTATGTGATATGGGTGAAGCTGATGACAATTTCAACAACTCTGTTGGCCTATTCAGTCGGACAACAGTCTGACTTGTCCATGACTTCAGTGACCAGTGGGATGATACTTACAGATACCTGAGAAAAAGTATATATTTTTTTAACAGACTTTACTATGACAGGCCTGACAATTGTGCTGCCTGTGTGCTGCACGGTGTATTGAAAATGGTTATTGGAAATTTCGACTTGGGCATTTGTGTTGTTAGGGATCCTCAGCACGGCATTACCTGTGGCTTGTCCCTTCTGACATCACCTTCTTATGTTTGAATCAGGAGCATGTAACACATTTCACAAACATCCACTCACATTGGTGATAAATGCTCACAATATATAGATGCTGTTTTAGTACTGATGATTTTCTTGTGCACAGGATATTGGGCATATTGTGTGTGGAAACAAATAACAGTCAAACAGTGAAGGAATCAGTCATGGTGGATGTGATCATCAGAGTACCAGCCACAACATTTGTAGTTCCAAGTCCAGGGTCCCACTATCATGAAAAATGGAAAGTGGTTTAAGAAAAGTCAACAGGGTGCATCTGTGGCAGACAATGGAGTTCCATCAGTCAGAGGTTACTTCCTGGCAGTGGCTGGTGTCATGGCATCTGCACCTCCTGGATGTCTTGGTGGATATCCACGCTTGAGAGGGGTTCTCCAGCTACAGAGGCAGGGGTGTCTGAGGCAGATCTTCCCCCTAGCAGGGCCTCCCTTCCATTGGTTACTACAGAGGTAGTAGGGGCTGATGTAACTTGGGCAATGGAAGGGGTGTGGTGTTGTTGTCTATCCCCGCTTAGGGTGTTGTTCATGTCTCTCAGCACCCCTGTGAGGGAGGCCATGTGGCCATTGAGGGCCTACTACTGTTGCATGACCTCCTGGTGGTTGTCCCTCTGCATCTGTTTGATCTCCCCGTGCATGGCAAGTACCTGGCCCATCACGCCTTGGGATTGCTGGTAAGCTCCCAAGACTTGGGAGATTGTGTCCTGGCCAGAACTGTCTCTAGCAGTCTCATGCCGCTGACCCACACCATACCTCCCACGCCCCCTAGCCACATGCGCCAGTGCCCTTGGCACAGTTTGGCCACTGCCACTAGTGCCAGGTCCATAATCGTCAGGGATTTGGAGTTTTGACTCTGGTATCTGGACTGGGTGGGGGGGGGGCACAAGATGGTGGGAACTGTTCTCGGGACACAGGTTTGGGAGAGCCCGGTTGCCTGTGATGTCGATGCAACAGGGCTGGGAGGAGTCGATGAGGGCAGGGTGAGGCTGAGAGTTGTCATCTGACCAGGTTTCCCAGATGGGCCCGATTCATCCTCAACATCCACACAGCCAGGGCTGAGGTCCTCACTGAGGTCTTCCTCCAGGTGAGAAGTGGCAGTCTCAGGTGTGGTTTGAATGGTCCCAGTGGCAGGTAGACCTGTTGAAGATGTGAAACAGACTGTTACTGGCTGTATTGTGACATGTGCCATCCTTTCCTAACAGTTAGTTATGCTTTGGGCCATGTACAGGTTGGCCTTGCTTGATGCCCTTATGTGACAGGGACCTCAACTTTCAATATCACGGTGCTGCCCTTGGGGGTTTCTGAAGATTTTATTTCGGGTCACCTTGCTACAGGATGTCTGGGTATCTTGGCACCTGTATGTCTGTTCATAGACCCATATCTTGGCAGCAGTGGAGCTTCATCGGTTTCATGCTACCTCCCAGTTAGGTAAACAACATGTTCAAGTTAACAGCCAGCTGCACACTCTCATGTGGACACTGATGTGGACATTAGATTTGGATTGACCATTCTACCTGGCTATGTGGGACAGGTTACACCAAGTACAAAACACTGCATAAATATGAAATTCCCCCAGGTGAATACAGTTCTATGGGTGATGGGACTTTGAAGGGCCAGAATATCAGTGGACACATTAGCGGCAGGGCGTAAGTAGTATCCCAGTGGCAGCTGTCCTTAGCATTCCTGTCATTAGGTGTCCTATGTCCACAGACTATACAATTATCAACCGTCCAGATGAGTACAGTTCTATGGGTGATGGGAGGTAGAAGGGACAGAGTAGCAGAGGACCTAGTTGTAGCAGTGGGTAAGGGGTTTTGTGTTGGCAGCTGTCCATTGCATTGTTGTCATTGCCTATCCTATACCCACAGTGTATACTGATATGAACCATTCATTTGAGTATTCTTCAATGTTAAGAAGTTTCTGAGCATGTCTGTTACAAATCAGTACACAGTTGTGGTTTTGGTTATGGTGAAACAATGCCTCCTGGGAGTTGTAGTGCTATCAGTCCTTGCAATACCCACACCACACCCAGATACTGTGCCTCCAGGTGAGTTATCTCCACATGTGAGACAGGTGAGTGGTGTGACAGTTAAGTCTTTTCAAGCAGGGAAGTTAAGCACGTCTCTTCTCAAGATGCTCAAGAAAGTAATAGCCTTACGGCAAGATAGAAAATGGGCAAATGCTCTAAACTCTCAAGAAGAATGGGGGGAATGGCTTCTCTCCTCCCGGTGCAGTCCGACTAAGTTAGATTCCAGAAAACTATTTCTCAAGTCCCTATTGGTCAAAGGATCGCATGTTCACACCTTGTCCAATAAAACGAAATCCACAAATTTTAATAGTACACGATTCACATGTCCATGAATGGCTCCTTTCATACTCTTCATTCATATGGCTAGTTAGGTAATAAGATTGTTGCAGCTTATACTCCAGTCGGTGTCTTCCTTGTACTCTCGTGGGAAAGTCAGTCTTACACACATTACATTAACAATGTTGCATTAGCTAGTACAGCATCTTCTAGCAAGCAGTTCTCATGAGAAATTCCTTTAGCTACGAGCACATCAGGTCAGCACAGTGGAAAATCACAATTTAATTCTCTAAACATACATTTTATTAAACACCTAAGAGATGCAGCTTGACATGAGGCCATGCAACTAGGCCAAGACCTCCGCTAAGTTAAAGCCTATAATTAATATAGCTAATACATAATACATAACCCTTAATATGACATATTACTACATTAAGCAAGCAAAAGCTCAACATGTCATACCAATAAGCCATTAATAAGTACACTTTGTGAACAATGACGGACACTCACATGGTCACACTTTCAAATGCGTGCATCATTTTTCCCTACGTTATTTCATTTTCTACACAAATCCAACAATCAAAATACATGAATATTCATTAGAAATTTCAATAAAACTTCTGCGTTAACAATCCCTCCTCTGATGACTAAGGCCCTCGTTATGACCCTGGCAGACAGCGGTATTTTGGAGAAGAGTACTGCCAACAGGCTGGCGGTACTCTTCCCCCAAATATGACATTGGCGGTTTGGCTGAAGCCAAATCGCCAATGTACCACTCTGTCCGCCAGGGCGGTAACAGCCGCCGGGCTGGAGACTTCAGTCTCCTGTCAGGCGGCCATCACTGTCCCACCTGCGGGATTATGACTCCGCCTACCTCCATGGTTTTCATGGCTTCCTTACCGCCACGACAACCATGGTGGTAGGCACTATCAGTGACAGGGAATCTCTTCCCTGTCACTGATAGGGTCTACCCCGCCCCCTCCCCAAAATCCTCCTCCACCCTCAACCTCCTACTCCAGAGCCCCCCAACATACACGCACATTCACGCACCATCATACACATGCATACATACAATCATACCCACATTCACCCACACATGCATACATCAATTCACACACACATCCACACACATTTACATACATACACGCACCCACGCATTCACACAAGACAACATATACGCACACTCACAACCATGTATGCACACACGCATTCCACACGCCACACACCCGCATGCATGCACACACATACACCCACACCCCCACACACAAACACAACACCCTCCACCCACCTCCCCTGTCGAAGCACCTGACTTACCTTTTGTGAGGGGGTCCTCCGGCAGGAGACAGGACGGTGCTATGCTGGCAGCAGCAGCGTCCACCAGCAGAACACCGCCAGGCCGTATCATGGGTCATGATACAGTCTGCGGCGGTCTACTGGTGTCGGGCTGCTGCTTGCAGCAGCACCACCTTACCGCCGTCCGCTGCCATGATGGTGGCCGGAATGCTGCTATCATTCTGGTGGAATTCCAGCTACTGTCATAATATGGCAGATGGTAGGTAGCTGAGGCGACAGTGTTTTGGCGGCGGTCGCCGCGGCGGTAGGCGGTCAATAACGCCCATGTTATAATGAGGGCCTAAATGTGTCATTACACCAAACCTTCTTTCACAAATTTTGCATCAGCTAAAATTCTGTCATTTCAATCACTTCAAATCTTTGTTCCCTTTTTGAATTTTCCCTGAACAATTTTCCCTTTTCTTTTCTTCACTCCTCTGATCATTCTTTGTCCTCTTTAATTTGGTTCCTTTACACAATTTATATATCCCCCATATTCAAATTAATCAAACCACAATAATCAATATCCCCTGTATTATTTTCAATTGTATCCCTTTCCCAATGTTGCTGAGCCAATTTCCCACTAAGCAAATCCCTTGCCAACTTTCCCCCAAACACCTGGTTCATTCAATTCTTTCAAATCAGCACTCACATTAGTCAGATTAGTAAGTTAGCTTCTAATTTCTTTACTATTGTCAGGAATGAACGAACAGTAATGCCTAGAAATAAGCATTTTGCAATCTCCGCCATCCTTTGCTAAAAGAATGTCTAATGCAAGGCGGTTCTGAAGAGTCAGAGCTCTTTCTGCAACTAGTTCAGTATCTATGAGGAGTAGGGCTCCTGAAAAGTTTTTCATCATGTTATCCACAATAGTCGACAACTTTCAAATCATTATTGAATTCAGAACAACACCTACTGAAGGAATTATTGCTACGAATATATCTCCCACTATGCTAGAAGGAGACTCTCGCTTCTGTCGAATATGATGTAACTCAGTCACTTTCGGAAACTTCTTTACGTTGTCAAGTTGAAAAATCTTTAGGAAAACTATCCCTAAGTAACAAGTACCAAACCATCCTCTTGGAAGACGGTAATAAGCATTAGGACCACAGATGTAATATATCCCAAGAATCGCTAGATCCTGTCCATTCAACATAAATGTCCATTTACTTTGAAACAAAAACACATGTCTACATTCACTCGTTCCCACAAATAAAGTGTCAGTGTGAGATTTAGGCCTATATACAGAAAGCTTCTTTACGTGTTGCACATCTAGAGCTAATTTTCCCTGTGTTCTTATTGCACTTTAAGCATATTAATTTGTATAAGTCCTTTTCTCTAAGCCTTTCTCTAATTTCTCTTTCAATGCCTTTTTCCTGTCATTTGTGTGATCTAAGAAGCTCCTCTCTAAAGGTGTAAGCAAGCATGTCAAGTTATTTCTGTGAGCGTAAGCTGTGCCAAAAGTTAATGTGGGCTCAAAGAAACCTCTAAATAAACCTATGTCATTATCCTTAGCTACTCTATTCAGGCACCTAATTATGAGGACAAACGAAAACACCACCTCGTGGTTGGAGTAGATGTACTGAATGTACTCCTAATTATAGCATTTCATTAGTAACAGACTACAACTCATCCCATAAATTAGAGGCAAACTATGATAGGCAACTCCTTCCTCGACTGATGAAGGAATCTGCGAACACACATAACAGTTCTTCACATACATCGTCTCAACATACTCACTCAATAAGTGATAGAAGACATTAGAAGAAAATTCTCCTTGTGCATTACTACCCTCGTGCAGATACTTCTCATCTAAGCTAAACTTCTCTATAGCTGTTAATGCAGTAGTTGTCTCTAAACCTGAAATATGGTTGGCCTTACCCTTGTCAAGAACAGTCATACCCACAATCGATATCACAAACAATATCCCACACACAATTGCCAAACCAATGTTCTTGTATTTAGAGCACCTGTTCTTCCTATCCTGCTGGCTAATGTTAATCATGATCTGTAAAGAATCAGAAAGCAGAAGAGAAAATTTAGAAAATGCAGCAAATCAAAAACAAAACTCTTCAATCTTCTTTCAGCAGTTATTTACAGCTCTCAGTCTCACTTCCACGATCCTTTGTCAAAATAGTTTTAGCAGCTTGTCAAAACCAGGTTAGCAGCTTGTCAAATCAAGTTATCAAAAGGTCAAATTAGGTTATTAAAGTCTCTTCCGGTTACATTCAACAGTTTCCTGTTGTTTTGCACTTTTCTAAATTTTTAAACAGTTCAGTTCATCAGCTTCTTTTCTTTCCGGCTTTGAGGCTTGTCTTGTGGTAGTTGTTGGTGCTCTCAACAACTCTGCTTCATTGCCCAAAGGATATGCCACTTTCTTCGTGTGCCTGGCGTGGATCCAGTTCGGAACTCCAGCGCACTTCACAGCTGTGGTAGTCATCAGAACTACCTGGAACAGACCTTTCCACTGAGGCTTCAAACACATTTTCCTCACGTGTTTCTGAACCACAACCCAGTCACTGGCACTTAGGTTGTGCCCTGGATCATGGATTCATGGCAGTGTGGTGGCCTCCACCTACTGAGAAAAAGAGCAAACCACATCAGCTAGACCTTTGCAGCAGTCCAACACCATATCATCTGTGATGTTGACAAGTGCATTTGCAGTCACTGCTGGCAAACGCATGGCTTGGCCCATGAGGATCTCAGGCGGCGACAATCCTGTCTTCATATCGGGTGTGTTTCTCATTGTCATCAGAACCAAAGGCAGTGTGTCAGGCCATTTCAGATTTGTGGACGCACACATCTTTGCAACTCTTGACTTCAAGGTACCATTCATCTGTTCCACTAGTACTGATGCTTCAGGGTGGTAACTTCAATGCAACTTCTGCTCCATGTTCAATGCTGCACACAGTAATTTAATAACTTCATTGTTGAAGTGACTTCACCTATCTGATTCTAAAGAGATCGCAAACCCACAACTTTGTATCAGTTCCCTAAGCAGTAGTTTCGCTACTCTGAGGCTATCATTTCTTTGTGTAGGGTAAGCTTCAATCCAGTGACTAAAGATGCAGACAATCACCAACACATATCTCAAACCTCCACACACAGGCATCTCAATAAAATCAATTTGCATTCTACTGAATGGACCGCCTGCTCTTCCAATGTGGCTCAAATTAACCACTGCCCCTTTCCCCGCCTTCATTTGCTGGCAAATGACGCAACAATGGCAAACTGCTTCAGCAACTTGTCCAAGCCTTGGGGTGAACCAATTGTGCTTGAACAAACAAATCATGGCATCCCTACCAACATGTGCGTGACCATGATAATACCTAGCCATTTGAGACAGCAGACTATTAGGCAAAACCAATTGTCCCTCTTTGGAGACCCACAGTTCGGCCTGTCTCTGTACACATTTCATTTTGCTCCATGAACGTTTTTCCTCCCTGTCAACATTATTCTGCAATGTTTTCAATTCTTCCAATGTATTAATTACTTTCAATGCAAAACTCGGACATGTTTTATCTTCTTCTGGCAACAGTTCCCACTTATCCTTGAATGATATACAGTTCAATGCGCAAAACCTTGCAACTTGATCCGCATATCCATTCCCCATTGACATAAAATCTTATGATTTCAGATGTGCACTGCATTTCACCACTGCAATCTTTTCAGGCATTTGGAAAGTATGCAACAATTCTTTAATTCTGACACCAGTTCTCACTCGTGAACCAGAAGAGGACACGAAACCTCTCTGTGACCACAACTGGCCAAACTCATGGACTATTCCAAATCCATACTGGCTATCTGTATAGATTGTAACTTTCAGCTGAGAAGAAACTTGGCATGCTCTAGTAATAGCTACCAGTTCCGCTACTTGTGCAGAATACACGCCCCAAAGCCAAGACGCTTCCAGTAATTGTGCACACGGAATACCCTGCTCTCAGTGTCCCTGCTCTCAGTGTATTATCTCTTAGACAGAAACCAATGACAAGGATAATTTGGTCATTCTCCTCCAATTGGGTGTCTCTAATATCAGGTCTTGGTTTTGTGCACAAATCATTTACTTCAAGACAATCATGCTCAATGTCTTCCAACGTTTCAATTTCAACACTTTCATTTGGAAGTAAAGTTGCTGGGCTCAGCGCTGTACAGCTTTTCAATGACACATTAGGTGACCTTAGAATATTTGTCTGATATCTGGTCAACCTTGCACCTGTTAGGTATCGGGTCTTAGCCTTTGTAAGTAGGATTTCAATGGAGTGAGGGACCATGATAGTTAAGGGATGTCCCATCACAATGACTTCACACTGTGTGAGGCTCTGTCCAACCTCTGCAACTGCACGCAGACAACCTGGTAAGGCTGCTGCAACTGGGTCAAGGTAGCTGAAAAATATGCCACTGGGCGGTTTACACCTCCATGGACCTGCGTCAAGACAGACAAAGAACATGCATCACGCTCATGACAAAACAATGTGAAAGATTAGGGGCCACATGTACGAAATACAGGTTTTGCGAATTGCAAATTGCGAGTCAGAGCGACTCGCAATTTGGGAGTCGCAAAACCTTATGTACAACAGTGTCAAAGACACTGCTTGCGATTCGCAAGGGGGTCGCAAATGACCTACCACATGGAGGTAGGTCGCAATTTGCGACCCCATTGGGAATGGCCGCCCTCACAGGGATGGTGGCCTGCTGGAGACAGCAGACCACCATGTCTGTGACTACTTTTAAATAAAGCAGTTTTTTTTGTTTTTGTTTTTTTAAATGCATCCCGTTTTCCTTAAAGGAAAACGGGATGCATTTCAAAAACAGAAAATGAAAAGTTTTCTTTAAATTTTTCAGGCAGGCAGGCCTGCTCTGAATTTTATTTTTTTCTGCATTCACAAAGGGGAAGGGGTCCCATGCGAATGGGTTAGCACCAGTTTGAAACTGGTGCTAACTGCGATTGTTTTGCGACCGCATTCGTGGTCACAAAACAATCATACATGGGACTGCGACTCGCAATTAGGAAGGGAACACCCCCAATTGCTAATTGCGACTCGCAAACCCTTTTTGCGATTCAGGAAATAGATTACCGAATTGCAAAAATGGGTCTGTACATCCCAAATTGCATTTTGCATGTCGCAAATGGCCCGATTCACCGTTTGCGACGTGCAAAATGCTTCGTAGATGTGGCACTTACCCAAAGCCGGAGCTCTGCACAGACCCTTTATCTTTTCAGAAAACGCTTTCATGCAAGCCTGGTCTAACATTATGGAATTGTGACCTCCTTGTGGGTCAGCTTCTGCAAAGGCGTGGAAATGACTGAAAAATTGGGAATCCATTGGTGACAGTAGCCTACCATCCCTAGAAACATCCTGACATCTCTCTGAGTCGTGGGGGGAATTCATTTGTAATATGTTTGGGACTCTTTCTCTGGATATCTTCCTTGATCCCTTCTCAATCTGACCCAAATATTTCACCTCTTTTTGTCAGTATTGCAATTTAAGTGGTGACACTTTATACTTTATGACTATTCTTCCCCAAATGGTTCAGCAAGGCAATCGTGTCATACTTGCACTCGTCCCTTGTTTTGGACGCTATCAGCAAGTTATCAATGTAATGTACCAATGTCGATTGGAAAGGCAGATCCAACGACTCCAAATTCTTTTTCAAGATCTGATTGAATATGGAAGGGGACTCTGAAAACCTTTGAGGAATTCGACACCAACAGTAAACTCGGTCCAAAAATTTGAAACAAAAGAGAAATTGACTATCCTTGGGAAGAGGCACAGAAAAAAGGCTTGTGACAAATCAACGACAGTGAACCATTTGGCATCACATGGAAATTGGAAAACTATCACAGATGGATTAGGCACCACAGGGCAATAGTTGATCACTGTTGGACTTTTTTTCTTTTTCAGGGTCTCCAATCTTTTTGCCTCCTGCTTCCTATTTTTCTGACCTGTGGTTGTTGGCTTTTGAACTCTGAGCACTTTACCACGGCTAACCAGTGCTAAAGTGCATATGCTCTCTGTGTAAATTGTACTGTTGATTGGTTTATCCATGATTGGCATATTTGATTTACTAGTAAGTTACTAGTAAAGTGCACTAGAGGTGCCCATGGCTTGTAAATCAAATGCTACTAGTGGGCCTGCAGCACTGGTTGTTCCATCCACATGAGTAGCCCTATAATCATGTCTCAGACCTGCCACTGCAGTGTCTGTGTGTGCAGTTTTAAACTGCCAATTCGACTTGGTAAGTGTACCCACTTGCCAGGCCTAAAACCTTCCCTTTTCTTACATGTAAGACACCCCTAAAGTAGGCCCTAGGTACCCCCGTGGGCAGGGTGCAGTGAATGGTTAAGGTAGGACATATACTAACGTGTTTTATATGTCCTGACAGTGAAATACTGCCAAATTCGGTTTTCACTGTTGCAAGGCCCATCTCTCTCATAGGTCAACATGGGAGGCTGCCTTTAAATATGATTAAAGTGTAGATTCCCCTTGGGAGCAGATAGACATATAGAGTTTGGGGTCTCTGAACTCATAATTTAAAAATACATGTTTTAGTAAAGTTGGTTTTGAGATTGTGTGTTTGAAAATGCCACTTTTAGAAAGTGGCTGTATTCTTGCTTAAACCATTTTGTGACTCTGCCTGTTTGTGGATTCCCTGTCCAGGTTAGTTTGACAGTTGGGCTGTTTGCACCTCTCTCTAGACAGTGAGACAAAGGGAGATGGGGTGTAGCCTGCATATCCTGATGAGCCATCTGTGTTAGGAAGGTGGGGAGAAGTGGTCACTCACACCTAAAAGAGCTGTGCCTGCCCTCACACAATGTAGTCTCCAACCCCCTGGTGTGTGCCTGGGGCCTGGCCTGGCCTGGGCAAGGCAGGATCTCACAAACAAGAGAGACTTTCCTTTGAAATAGGCCTACTTCAAAGGCAGAACTGGGTATAAGAAGGGCACCCAAACCCCTGAAAATTAGATCACTTCTGGAAATCAAGAGGAACGTCTGCCTGGAGAAGAGCTGAAGAGCTGAGGAGAAGTGCTGCCCTGCCTGTGACTGTGCTTTGTAGAGTTATCCTGCAATTGCTGCTTCTGCCTGTACAAGGGGACAAATGCTGTGCATTCCTGCATGTGAAGAAATCTCCAAGCGCTTGACATGAGCTTGCCTCCTCTTGTTGAAGTCTCAGGGCCATCAAAGACTTCCCCTGCCAGCACCTGGACACTCTGCTGAGACTCCTGCCCTGCCAAGTGGTGCCCTATCCAGTTCCTGGGGCCTTGAAAGCTGGCAGACCATGACTGAAAATCCATGCTCAGACCACCATGCGGGGACATTTTTGACGCACCTTCTGAGATGCGGTTGAGAAAAGATACGCTGACGGCTTCGCAGCTGAAATCTATGCTGCACCTGCATCGCGGCTGGAAAATCGATGCACTTGGCTGGAGAAACGACACGCAACACCAGCTGACCAAGGCTGATAACGTTGCAACCCACACAGCGTGGTTTTCTGATACCATGCAACCGGATTTTTGACGCAACATCGATGGGTGTGGAAAAACTACGCAAAGCCTGCCCGGACCTGAAGTGCTTGTCCAGATCGACGTATCACTCTCCTGCGGAGAGAAGAAACGACGCGCGCTGACCCGACCGGAGGAGGATCGATGCATGGTCTCGCTTGAGGGTGGGAAATCAACGCATAGCTAGCCTGTTCCGATGCACACTCACCCATGCGGTGTTATTTTGACGCTACCCAGGACTTTTGAACGCTAATAGTGTTTTTACTGTTTTCTAAAGGATTTAAGACTCTTTTGCTTTTTTATGTAATAACTTGACTTGTGTATGTTGAATTTTTGTCATTTTTGGTCTTGTTTTGTTTAGATAAATATTACCTATTTTTCTAAAACTGTGTTGTGTCATTTTGTAGTGTTTTCACTGAGTTACTGTGGGCGTTGGTACAAATACTTTACACCTAGACTCTGAAGTTAAGCCTGCCTGCTCGTGCCAAGCTACCAAGGGGATGAGTGGGAGTTAGTTGAGGGTGATTCTCCTTTACCCTGACTAGAGTGAGAGTCCTTGCTTCGACAAGGGGTAACCTGACTGCCAACCAAAGACCCCATTTCTAACAATCACAATGTAATTTATTTTTCTCAAATCCTGAACAATTTGAACTTTCCCACAGGGCTTTTTAAATCTCATTATCGGTGAATTACATGGGCTGCTCAATACTTCGTTCAGAACCCCTTGTTCCACAAATTCTGTATTTATTTGGGCAACCTCCATAAGAACATCTAGTGGCATGTGGTACTGGGGAATCTGAGGAAAAATCGCATTCAGTTTTACGGAAACTTTAACTGGCTCAAGTCCCTTTATTAGATCTATTTCTTTCCCTGTCAGGACCCACACTTTCTCTTTAACTGTTCCCTGTAAATCAGGGTGAAGCTCCTTTATTGTGAACGTTGGAAAGAAATCAATCAGGGGGTATTCCTCATTTGTGGTTTCACACTCTGTCTCTGGACTTGGGTCATCTTCATCATCACGATTCGTCTGTATCTCTATTCCGTCATTTGAACAAGTAATCAAGCACCTGGTTTTGCACAGCAAGTCTCTTCTCAGTAGGGATACCCGACTTGAATCGCAGACTACGTATTTATAAAATCATTGGAAGTTGCCAATTTTGACCTGTACTGGATCTGTAATTGGGTTGGTCAAATATTGATTCGCTACTTCTACAATCTGGACTATCTTTCTTGAAAGGGGCAAATTTGGGACTTCAACACTTCTTACTGTAAAGTGTGTAGTTCCTGTGTCAACCAGGAAGGAAACTCTGTGACACAGAACCTTTCCCTTCGCATATGGACCACTCTGATCTACTTCTAAGGAAGCTGCAGGCACACATTCTTTCTCATCCGAGCTCTCTCTCACCCAATCATAGTTTTTTCCATACTCACTGCAAAATGGGAATTGGTGTACTGTGTTATTACTTTGGTTGGACCTGTGACCTGTTGAGGAAGCATCACCTGCTGCTGTTCCATTGGGGCTTGAGGTATTAGGATTTGCTGTCTAGGTACCATGGGGACCGGCTGTTACATCGGCTGCAACTGTGTCATTTGTATACATGGCATTTGCACCTGTTGCATGGGTTGAAAATTCAGCATTTGATTCACATTATTTTGGAAATTCGGATTAGGACCTCTCATTCTCGGTCCTCTCATGTTTTGGAATAAGCTGATGTCATTAATTTGCTGAACAACACCTTCCTGTACCATCGGGCATTCCTGTTTCCAATGTCCGACTGCTCCGGAAGAGTGACAAGGCAACAATTTCTTCCTTTCATGCACATCATTCTGAACCACTACAGTACCTAAATCTGGACCACAGTTTACATTAATTCATCGACCACTACTTCTCATCTGATTTTGAAATACCATGTTTCCCTGCTGCTGCTGTTGTAGCTGTTGTGGAAAATTTCCCTGCATCCCTGTTTGTGCAGCTTTAATCTGCATCAACAACGCCTTCTCTTTCAACTTTCTCTGCTTCAACTCTCATTGCTACAGTATTTTGCATACTGCAACACCTCATCAATTGGCTTTGCTTGCCTTCAAATCAAGTGACTCTTAATCATCTGGCTAATTTCAGGTCTCAATCCTTCCACAAACATGAATACAAAATGCATCATGTCTTTCAGCTCAATTGTTTCTGTACCACTGCAATGCTTGAAAGCCTGCAACAATCTCCCATAGTATGCACGTATCGACTCATTTGCTTCCTGAGCTGACCTATCAATTCTCTGCCAGTCAATGTTTTGGGGCGAAATTCTCATTTTCAAACAATTCAATCACCTTGTAGTAGTATTTTTGTTACCTCAGGAGACGGCGCACCTGTAACTTGATCTCTCTCTGGTTCTTTTTTTGGCCAATCCATACTCCTCTTACACTCCATCCACAGATTAGCTGGAACCACTATCTCTAGTAAAGTGTTCAAGTCCTCCCACAGGCACTTTGCAAGTTTCACAAACCTGTCTGTTTGCTGGTACCATTCTACTGGCTTCTCTCTCAATCTAGGCTAATCGTTTGTAAACAACAGAATGCCACTTCTGCTCAAAGGGACATGGACAAAATTCCTCCCAGAATGTCTCTCACTGGTAAAATCTTCACTGGATCCTTGCCCTGCTGCACATTTGCAGTTAGGTTTGCAGAATCCCTTTTTCTTTTATCTCTTTTCTTTACCCATCTGCCTTCCCATTTGTCTAATGCTCCCCAAGTCTGGGCACTTTGAAGAAACTCCCTAAAGTGTGCCTTCATTCCAGCAGATCTCATGTGTTCAAAATCTTTTACTTCAAAATCTAACCTGTAACTCCTTTTCAAATGCTTTGTTTTCTCTATTTCTCTGCAGTATTTCTCTGCCAGGTCTCCAGCTTTTGATGCACATTGCTCACTTCCCTCTTAATTTTTGGGCATAGATATCTCAACTCTGCTTCTGTGTAGGACTCTAACCTGTTCACACCCATAGTTCCCTCAATGAGCTCACCCACTTCCATGCTTAGTCTAGTATAGTTCAAGTACTCCTCTCCCTTTGGAACACTTTGCGGCGTATTCAGCTTGTCCAACCATTCAGTGAATTGTTGGGCAGTCAAACCTTGCAACGAAATGTTGCTGGCCTGGACAGGTGGTACCTGTTGCACAACTGTATTTGGAGTCTTCGGTGTCAACAATTTCAAGCCCTGACGAATGTTCAACCCTTTTACGGTAACCGGAGGAACTCCGAATTGACTAAGGTCTAGCAAGGTTTTGGATCCGTCAAAGGTCTGTCCCACAAGAGAGACTACTCAAATATACTCATTAAGTCCTCCCCTCGTTGAATTCTGACTTAGGACTCCCTGTCCCCTTGCACTGGCTTTCTCTTCTACAAACAAAGGCACAATCAGACCAATAGTAACAGGTACAGAAACAGCATCTGGTCTTGGCCTAACACCTAGGTTCTGTGGTTGCCTAATTCCCATATTTTGGCTCATCGGTACAGACATATCTGTCTGGGTCCCTGTTATCTGAGTATATCATGACATTTCCTGTGGCTGCACTTGCAGCAGTAAAAGTGCAGTTGGCTCTGTCTGAACCAACGCCAGTTTCAGAAAAACCTGCTCTGTAGGCACTATTAGTGGCAGTTTCCACAATGGGCACATAAGGGTAAATTCTCTGGACATTTGGCTGTGGCACCTGAGCTTGTACTACTGGAGTAGTAGGTGCGTTAATACTGCTCTTCATCGGACTCTGTGTCGGGCTAAGATTAACCTGCACTGGACTCGCTGTCCCGTTAATCTATGTCAGAGCTGAAGGATCAGCACTGGCACTCGGACCACTCTGATGTGCTGCATATGGTGGTTGACGGTTTCTCAGTAATTGTAAAATAAACTCATTGTCGTCTGGCTCTTCCTCAAATGTCAAAGATTTTCTAGCCTCCCTACTCTCGGAAGGGCTTTTGTTAGTCTTTCTAGATGCTTCTCTCTCGCTGTCCTGTGTAATCGCAGGAAACAATGTGATCCCCTGTAAAGTCTCAGTTCTTCAAAACCTCTGGTCGTGATCCCACCTAGCCTCTGCTAATGTCTTTTCTGCCTTTCTCATTCTCCTCTCAAATTTCTGTTGCTGTTGTTGTCTGGCTACTAACTCCCAGATTGCCAATGCCTCAAACTGTGCTGGTCTCAGGGAGGGTTTCAGATCATACAGCACCCTCCTCAGATTCTCTAAGCTTCTCAAATTGAATGTTCCGTTAGCAGGGAACGCGAAACTCCCATCTTTCTGTCACTTTGCACTATTGCTTTAGCCAAAGATATGGTGTATCTCCCTTTTCTTCGATTACAATGTAAGCTGGTGTACCTACTGGTGGAGCAATACCCCCTATTCTCATTGTAGCATACGTATCTCCCCTCAAGGCGCTTTTTAAAGCTTTGAGATATTTCATTTTTGCGACCCTTATTTTGTTCTAAATCAAATCAGGAAGTGACTTTTAATTCCAGAATTCTCTTCACCCACCCTCTCAACCAATTGCACCTCACGGACGGCTGACAATCCGTGAACAACCCTTCTCACTAACCAACCTATCCCAGCGCGGCTCCAATTACATCACACTCATACGTACTGCGACTGACAAAGTCTTGTGGCTTGTCCTCCCAAACTCAGATTCACACGAAACTAATGCATAATTATTGCGAGCACTAAACAAAATCAAAGCCCAATTTGCAGGTTTACTACAGGTAGGATAACACAATCGCTTCAGAAACTTTGCAGATTTTTCATTGACGGCTCTTGCTCTAGCAGCTACTCCTTCTTTCTCGGGTTCCCTGATTCGCAAGCAAAATTCAACCCACAAATTTCACTCTCAACTGATCAGTGGATCTGTCCTGGTGCACATAGGACTCGCCAGATCTCAGTCGAAAATTCTTTCACTCACTTTGACTCACTCTCTGACTTGTCGACCACGCAGTGTCCATACATCAACAACCATGTGGACAATTTTTTAACACAAAGTGCCACACACATGTGAAGTTCGACGACTTCCCTACTCTCACACTGCGGAGTATGCACACTCCTTCTACAACTTCATTTGGAGTACACAAACTCTCTAAACCCTCACAAACATTACAATTCACCTGCGATTTGCATAAGCTGTGCAAGCACAATGGCCTACCTCATTCACACTATCACTGGAACGCCAAGAACATCCTCAAACAACCATTGGCAAGCTCCAAGATTCTGGGAAAGTCATCTCAGGGCTTAGAGGCACATCTTCTCCTCAATTTGTGTCATTGAAATAAATCAAATTCTCAGTGATGATGAGCTCTCAAAAGACCAGCCCATCAAGCTACTACCATCTATGGGAACACCTATTATTTCTCACTTACAATCTCTGGGGCCAAATACTCTACTACCTTTCTTTCTGGACTGTATGATGGGGTCTTAAGGAGACAAACCATCCTCTGCTACCAGGGGACGCGAATAGGCCGATGAACCTTTTGACTGCATTTAAGATGTTCCCACCATATATCCAGTGCATGCAGATCAATAGTCAATAAAAATCAATATCATTAGTAATCAATAAGAGTCAGTAATTGTCAGACACCATGACCTTGCAGTCACGAATAACCACACCTTTCTGTAAAAGTTAGAATATTTATTTCCCTAGATTAACAATGCTAATGTCACATAAAATAATCTCAAAATCAAATGATAAACATACAGAAACAACACTGGCTGTCCAAAGCGGCAGAAGAATCGCAACCTATTGAAAGCTTGAGCTACTACACATTCTAAGGTTACAGTGCAAATTAATAGCAAGAATAACTGCACAAACAATATTACATACATTTAGATTCAGCAAAGAAAAGACATCACAGGTTACTCCATATATTGAATTATATTAGTGAGGATCCTGACTAACACCAGATTAGAATTAGCATGTTGGGCTTCATGCAAAACCATCTAGTCAACACAAATTTGGAAAAACATCTAACTATGGCTCTATCAAAATAGCTTGATTGGTACCTAGAAACAAAAGTAAATAGACATAGTAAACAATCTCATAGACAGTATACCTATCCTCAGTTTGGATCAGCAAGTAGTGACAGTCTTCATCATCAGGACATCAGTCTGGTCAGCAAGGCATCAGGATTCAGCATCAAAGTTCAGAAAAGGCAAAGTTTTTTAAAGCAAGGAAGTTAAGCACGTCTATTCTCAGGACGCCCAAGAAAGTAATGGCCTTACAGCAAGATAGAAAATGGGCAAATGCTCTAAACTCTCAAGAAGAATGGGGAGAATGGCTTCTCCCCTCCCGGTGCAGTCTAAGTTAGATTTCCTAAAACTATTTCCCAAGTCCCTATTGGTCAAGGGATCGCATGTTCACACCTTGTCCAATAAAACTAAAACTTCAAATCTACAAATTTTACTAGTACATGGTTCACATGTCGATGATTGGCTCCTTTTCTACTGTTCTCATTCATCCGGCTCGTTAGGTAACAAAATTGTTGCAGCTTATACTCCAGTCAGTGTCTTCATTGTACTTTCCTGGGAAAGTCAGTCTTACACACATTGCATTAACAATGTTGCATTAGCTAGTACAGCATCTTCTAGCAAGCATTTTTCATGAGAAAGTCCTTTAGCTACAAGCACATCAGGTCAGCACAGTGGAAAATCACAATTTAATTCTCTAAACAGACATTTTATTAAACACCTAAGAAATGCAGCTTGACATGAGGCCGTGCAACAAGGCCAAGACCTCTGCTAACTTAAAACCTATAATTAATAAAGCTAATGCATAATACATAACCCTTAATATGACATATTACTACATTAATCAAACAAAAGCTCAACATTTCATATAAGTACACTTTGTGAACAATAGCGGCCACTCATGTGGTAACACTTTCAAATGCATGCATTATTTTTCCCTATGTTATTTCATTTTCTACGCAGATCCAACACTCAAAATACATGAATATTCATTAGAAATTTCAATAAAACGTCTGCGTTAACAGACTTACCCGACTCCACTCCCCTAGGTATTCCTGTCAGTCCCTCAGGATGCAGGATGTCCAAGACCTCCCAGCAGGTCGTTTCACCTCTTCCTGTCATCCCTTGTGCACAGGTAGCTGCCTACAGAATTGACCCTGTCGACTATCCTTTACCACATTTCCATTTTCCTAACGATAGTGGTGTGCTGGATTTGTACTCCAAATAATTGTGGCTCTACTCTGATAATTTCATCCACCATGACTCTTAACTCGTCATCTGTGAAACGGGAATGTTTTTGTGGTAACATGGTGGTGGCATACAAGACAAATGTTAAGAGATGGGGTGTAGGTGCTGTGTGGTGAGGGCCTAATGGCTATGACATGGGGTGTAGAGATGCTATTGTGTGTGGTGGGTGTATTGTGTGGATGTGGAATATGTGGTTGAGAAAGTTGGAGGGGTGCCTATTCTTTGTCTTGGGTATTGTTTCTTGCTTCTATCTGTCTGTGTGGCATAGTAGCTCCAAAGGATTGTGGTTTATGAAGGGGTGTGTTTTATAGTTTAGTTTGTGGGTGTGTCAGGTGTGTGTATGTGTGTCAGCTGTGTTGTTTTCAGATCCATCCAATGTGGTGTTGTGTTGTACAGAATCACTGCGGACCGCCATGGTTCAGACCGCTATTGAAGAACCGCCATTGTGATTTGTGACTCACAATTGGTTCAGTGGTAGGTTAACGGGCTGCCGGTGCTGGTGATTAGACCGCATATTTCCCGCCCTCCCGAGTCCTGGCGGTGTTGGTTTTTTGGCTGGGTTTTGGTGATCCTGGCTGTGTAAATCGTAGTACGGCAGTCTGTGTGACTGCCAACATGGCGATTTTTTGGCTCCCCCCACCATGGCGGTCTGGCAGTCAGGCCGCCAAACTCATAATGAGGCCCTTTGTTATGAACGAAGGAGATTTTTGGGTGTCTTTTGTATATATTTTATATATTTATGTACTCACTTAAGCACTGCGTTGTCTGCACTTTTTTGATAATAATTGTACTGTCATTTTCATATAGATTGGAGAAGTATATACAACTGCAACAGAAACCTTCTCGGTCTAAGAGCCTCATTATGAGTTTGGCAGTCCCAACACAGGACCGCCAAACTCACGGGAGGACGCCACCACCATGGCAGTGATGTTGCCCCCATGCGTATTACAATGTTCCCACCAGGCTGATCGTTATATGCCGTTATATGATCGTTATCGGCACAATGTTATATGTGTTCTCATAAGGCTGCCCGGCAAGCACAGTGTCAGGATATTGGCCTCAGCTCCATTAAGGGAACTGAGGCCAATATACTTACACACCAGCACCCTCAGAATGCGCACTGTCTGCATGGGCATGGGCAGTGGAGGGGCCACCGTGGCCCCTGGCACTGGCTTTCTGCTAGCCTTTTCATGACGGGCTCCCCACCATGAAAAGGCTGGCATAAAAAGGGGTTGTAATCAGCTAAGCATCACTGAATTCAGCGCCGCCATGACTGGTTACAAGCTTGACAACCATCACCCCGTCGGGATTTTTGATCCTGGCGGGGATGGCAGTCTTTAGGCGGGTCCGCCCGGCAAACTTGTAATGTAGTGGGCGGACCGCCACAGCTATGGTGGTCCGACTATCACTCCGGGCTGGCTGTCCTAGGACTGCCAGCTTCGTAATTAGGCCCTAAGTGTCTTTTATGTATGTAACCTAAGTGAGAATTAACCACTGGGCTGCTTGAATAATGCATTGATTGTTGATCTCCCCACACTATTGTGAGGGGGTGGCCAACTTGATTGTAGAAGACCCACAGTGGACTCTGTTTATATAGCTAACACTGACCCTGGTCCCCATTGGCATATAGGGTTTCCTTGTGACACAATACATCAGTACATTTAGTGCAGTCAACAAACATTTCACTGGCACTGTCTTCTTTTGCAATCTTCCTGCATGTTGTAGACAATATTGTATACAATGCTTTAACATTTAGAATGGGTTTTGGATCTGCCTGTTTCTCAAGATTGTATGACTTGTTTTTCTTTTACAATGCCTTGCTTCTGATTCAATGACTTTCCACTCTAGACCCTAGTATTTTTCTTGCCCTTGGAACTGGTATCTTTTACCATGGTTTTTTATTGGTTATGGGTATCTTTAACTGCAAATGAGAGTAACTATTTTACTTTTAGATTTTTTTTTACCATTTGAGCTTTTGCACTCAATGAGAGTGCATGACCTACTCTTTTCTCTCTCCCTCTCTCTCTTTGTTGCACTTTCTGTTGTGCTCTCTCTTTCCTTCCTCCCACTCATTCTATACCCACACCGACTATGCAGCTATCTTTGTTACCCCACCCACACTGCCTCTGCATTGCTCTCCCCTCTTAAACTTACTACTGACACTGAGTATTGCTGTGCCTCGTTGATTCTTTCTCGCTCTTTCTCTCCCATTCTTTCTCCTCCACTGCTTTGTTCTCCCTACTCCCCACCCACTGTTTACTCTAATTTCTTTGCCAATGCTTATAGAATAGTGCCAGCAAAGGCAAAGCCAATATCAGCAGCCAATCATTTTGAAATGTTATTTTCTATACTTCCAAGAAGGCTGTCATGTTGTGTCTACATGCAAAATGACAGCCAACTTGGAAGTATACAATATAACATGCCAAGATGGATGTCTATCACTATTGCCAATGCTTTCGGGTCAATTTATAAACACCTTCAAAGCTAATAGTGACAGCGGGGGTCATCGTGGAACACTATTTCCATATTTCCGAGATAGCCACCACATAAATGCATCATAGTGGCTATAATGCAGAAAACAAAATAAAGTTTGGCCAACTTTGAATAGTATTTTCTATTGTTTTAAGATGGCCATCATGTTGGATCTACTTACAACCTGATGGACATCTTGGAACCTTATAAAACAACATCCCAAAAGGGCCATCCTCTGCTATTAGCTATGGCAAAGTGTGACAGATTAGCTCTATCAATGCTTGTTACTATTAGGGCAATATTTTCCCGGTGGCAGTACTCGAACTATTCCAACATCCACTGCAAAGATTGGGGAACAAAAAAGAAGCTCAACATCTTAGCCAAGCTTTATGACACTACTGAATATTCAGAATAGGATAACCATAGAATCTTTGAGGAGAAGAAATCTTTGAAAAGACTAAAATAAACATGCACTGCGGTGGTGTGGTGCCATTCAGTAAGTGCCCGCAGCCTGTTTTGCTTGCTACAAGTTTGCTGAATACCAGCACGTAAGCCTGAATTTAACATACTCGACCAAGCCCAATTTTCCACCTTAGAATGAACACATCCATATACAATCAAACCTTGCCGGTGGCTTGGCCCCAGTGCACGTCTGTGTTTGGAGTTCGTCCTTCTTTCCACCACATACCTTTTCCATAGACTTCAATGGATCCCTGCAGTCTCATATTACAAATGGTGCTGGTAGTCTGTAGTATAAAATAGTTAAGGACTATTCTGACGTTTTACTGCATTTTTTCTTTGTTCAACTTTTTCGTTTTTTGGCTAATGCATTGACCGTTTTATATATATCCTTGCATACTCTGTATATGGTTTTTACTGAGTTGTAATGGTGCTTGCTCATTTCTCTGTTTCGATTGAGCTCACCTTGTGCTACTCTTGGTGAGTCAAAGAGCACTTCAAAGGGTTCTTCCATATTGCATTTATCAGTATAACTCAGAGTGTGGGCGCTATAGAATCTACTAATTTAGTACTAACGTTGCTCATCTACCTTACCTACTTGCATTGCTGTACTCAAGTAATCCAGCTGCATCAGCTAGTCATTCAAACATCCACTAGTTTCACCGACTCTGGGACCACATTATGTACTCAGACAGAAACAGTGCACCTTTTTATCTTAAAAAAACATGCTGTCTTAGTACAGGTGGTAACTCATGGCTGCAGTGGGGAGACTGCAGCACTTAAAGGAGCGCTGATAGTTTGAGACCATGATTCGTCTTCAATGGTACTTTGAGGGAGGAGCAGGGATCCCCCTGCAAGTGGGTGCGTGAGTAACGGGAACTGGCGCAAGGGGCTGCTGGGGGACACTTGCATCCATGCCAAGGTTTGCCAGCGAGGTACAACAGACAGTGCTTAACGTCAAATATGGTGTATTTCCTGATGGTCTATTTTAACCAGAGTACACATTAGCATTGTGGCATGGGACAAAGCTGTTCTCTCATTTGCATGGGTTCACATATCATTTTATGAGGAAACACTATTTTGTGATTGTGTAAAGTGTGCAACAGCGTGATTCATATTACAGAAGAGCTGCACAACAAGCATGTGTGGTCCTCTCTGCACTGCCACCATGCCTATAGGGCACACAAGTTGTGAAAAGGCCTTAGGGCAATAAAATCCCCGATATGCTGTGTGTTTTTTTGGAGGATGAATGGGAGTTTTTCCGATCGTCAGCAACCATACAGGATAGGGGATTACGTAGCTGCAGTTTTCAATGAGGATTTTTTAAAAACAATCCAGACCTTATTAATGTGCCTTTTTCAGGTTTTGTTTACATCAGCCAGACCTTCGCTTGTTCATCCAGAAGGATTGTTTCCTCATCCAAATCGACAGCTTTAAGGAATAGAATTCTGACATTCTCTGTTCTCAATTTCCACGCTTTTAAAATGATTCAGCGCATTTTGAGTCCAGGAGGTGCGCTGTTTTAAAAAAAGTCATTGCACTTTGAATGTGGAACGGGTAGCGGGCCGGGCAGCTAACAGCAAAGGATTTGCGTTACATGCACTTAAAATCTCTGGCTACGCCACAGAACATAATGGGCGACGGCCGATTAAATCTACCGAGACGTGTGGGCTCTTCCCTCGAGAGCAGCACAATGAAGGTGATTGATCTAGAATATATTAGCGCACCGAAGGGAGGGGGTGGGAAGGGGGTGTAGGGTTTAGAGGGAATTTGCAAATGCCAGACTTGGGAGACAAAGAGAGTATTGAAAATGATTGCTCTTAAGAGTGGGAGAAACGACTATCCCCTGCTTCAACAAGAATTAAATATTTTAATTCTGTAATCTTGCTTTAGCTTTACAGTAAACGTGGTGTTGTGCGGATTAACACTAGTGGTCTCGCAGACGAGTGGTTAATTGATGGGTTTACACGTGTTGTCTGAGTAAATGATTAGGCAGCTGTAACTAAGCTTCTCGGTGCAAACCAAGATATTTGCTGGAAAGCAGAAACATACTAACAGATCGGGGAAACTGAAGGCCAGAAAAAAACACTTCCTAGTATTTTATAACAAAAAATAAAATGAGTATCTCTAGCGTATGTGACAAGCTTGACCGTTTGTAGTTGACTTTTTATCAAATTGTATTAATAGATTGTTTGAGAAGCCGCGGGCAATTACGCTGACATGCCCAAATAGCCCCCTAAATGAAAAGCCTCATTACCAAACTCCTTGAGTGCATGGAGCAAAGCAGAAGTGCATCTGGCAGGAACTGCTGTGAACAGAAACATTGATCGCCATGGTTACTGATGCCAGGCGAAAAACAGCCCTCTGCCATCCACGTAAACACCGATTCTTCAAGATCCCGGTAGAGCTGCGGCACTGTCAGCAGTCATGGTTATGCCATCTATAAAAGTTTGTAATCTGCTTTCTGCTTGCACAAATAAAACCCTGTAGGCACACCAAAAAGTATTTCCAATCTGAATTTCGTAGAGCTCGCCTGTTGCTTTGAATGCGGCACAGGTTTCATTGTGGTCCCCAGTGATCGCCATATAAGTGGCTGGCAAACCTTTAGGGGGGATCACCTTGGGAGTCAATTCAATAGAACGCCAAGACCAGCGTTAATGACATCATAAACCCGTTGATTTTTTAAAACTTTTAAAAATGATTTAAACAATTTAGAACAATGTACAGCCGGTACAACAGGACATCGCCCGATTTGAACCAAATGAAATCACATGATTCTATCATTAGATTATCAGTTACACTTATGTTGATTATTGGAAATCATCTCACCGTTTGTCTCACACTTTCTATGGTACTTCTGGGGACATCTCTTAGATAAAACGTTTAACTCTTGAAGACTTCACATGTCGAACAACTTCACCCAACCTTAGCCCCTCAATAGCCTCCTGTTTACTGCAGAATGTAGTTTCTGTAATTCTGCGTTACTCTTTGACGTGAAGTTACCTCAAATAACAAGACTACGCTCGCCCATGAACTTGAGTAATTTTGAAAAAAAAATCCTTCCTCAAGAGCACATTTACCAAGCGCAAGTGGCTGCTTACGCTCCTGTTTATGTTCTGTTCCATTTAGCACTATTTTCTTAGCACAAAACACATCCTCACTTCCGTTTTGGATGTAGGAGGGATTTTTGTACTAAGGGCCAGATGTAGGAAGGAAAAAATTTGCGAGTCATTGCGATTCGCAATTTCCGACTCGCAAAATGGGATCCAACAAAAAAAGCAACATCAATTTGCGACTCGCAAATGATGTCACACTGCAGATTGCGAGTCCGCTGTTAGCGAGGTCGCTTTTTGCGACCTCGCTAAAAACTAACTCGCAATTTGCGAGTTGGGTGTCGCAAATTGCGACTGTGCTGCAAATTGCATGCAGGTGCAGAAAAACAGTTGGAAAAAAACTTCCTGGCTCTTGCTGATGACATCAGAGCCAGGAAGTCATCAAATACACCTGGGAGGAGGGAGGACCACACCCTTTTCAAACTGCTGAGCAACTACCTGGAGGAACAGCTGCAACCATGAAAGACACAGGCAGTGCAGGAAGGAAGAGGACATTGAAATTCTCTGAGAAGGAACTTGAGGTGCTGACAGAGGAATGCTGCCAGCACTATGACCAGCTTTTTGGAAAGGCAGCCCTGAGTGTCCCAGACACTGAAAAGAGAAGGATCTGGCAGGACATCCAGGAGAGGATCAATGCCATAGGGGTGAGCCACAGAAGCATCGACGAAATAAAAAAACAGTGGTATGACCTGCGCTCCAGGACAAAGAAGAGGGTGGCAGAGCGCCTCAGGGAGATGAGGGGCACAGGGGGAGGCCCAGCCACCATCCCACCACCCACAGCCATAGGGGAATTGGTTGAGCAGACCCTGGAGCCTGAGGCAGTGTCAGGAATGGGAGCACTAGACACGTCAGCGCAAGGGACATCAAAAACTGAGTACCATGAAAAATGCATGTACACCTATAACTGCTATACCCACACTCACCCAGTACACAGCAGCATGCACAACCAGACTAGCTCCATTCCAGAATAGCAACCACCAGAATGGTGCATTTTGGGCAATGTAGTACAGTAGGCAGCATATAGGCAAATGTTTATTAGGAGGCAAACAACAGATGTTACATACAGTGTGTTCCCTATGTCCCACAGGTCTCCCACAAGACACCCCCACCAGCCACACCATCCAGGGTGAAGACAGCAGGCCACAGGCAGGGCAGGAGGCTGCAGGAGCCAATACAGGGCCCAGCACCACACCACCACAGTTCCCTCCAGATGAAGAAGTGGACATGGAGGAAAGAGACACAACACCTGGTCCCAGCCACACTGTGAGAAGAGCAAGAGACAGAAGCACCACCGCGTCGCAGACGCAGAGTCGAGGTCCAGGCAGTGGGCCAGGAGGATCTAGGGGACGCATCCATGTCTGCAGTTGAGGCATCCCTCCTATTGGGTCAGCGCCTGCAAACAAGGCAATTGAGGATTATTTCTGGGGCAATGCAGAGGATGGAGCACAGTTTCACTCATGGCCTGGCAGAAGTGAACACACAGTTCACAAGACTGAATGACAATGTCAGTAACCTAGCACTATCAATACGCCAACTGGCGACGGAACTGGTGGCAGAGAGACAAGGTGCAAGGCGCCGTGAGCGCCAACTAGTGCAGAGATTGGACCGCATGGCAGCATCCATTGTCCATCTTGCAGTGAACACCACAGGCCTGTCATGACGGACCGTGAGCCTGCAGGTGGACCTGGGCCACTTTGCAGGGGATGTGGCACGGGGACTGGGCCGCATTAGCCACGCTGTGGACATGCTGGAGGCCAGGCAGGTGGCAAGGGGCATGGCTGAGACACCTCAGGACAGTGAGGAGGGGTCCACCATCAGCAGCGCTTCTGCCACAGACACACGTGTCTTGCGGAGTGGCAGTGCACGTCAGAGGTCTGCTGACCCACCTGGCACGAGGCATGCTGGGCGTACCAAGAGGAGGTGTTAGGCCCAACCACTGCAGGACTCATGAGGCACATGGAGTTAATGTGTCCTCATTGAGGGTGGACATGTGCAGCCCCTTACCACCAGTTCAGTTCTTTAGTTATTAGGTTCACTTATTAAAATGTTTTGTTTGATCCACTTCACAACTGGGCTCTTTGTGTGTGACATTAGTGTGTGTGGTGACAGTTACCACGTACCTTCCAAAGTATTGGTTTGCAGTGTGGTCCCGTCTCTGTCTGCCTTGATTTCCAATGCTTCTATCCCCAGGCTGGCGATGTGGTAGCTCTTGCTCGTCATCCTCCGAATCTGGGTCTTCAGGGGTGAGATGTAGCCCACGTCTGTTGGCAATGTTGTGCAGTATAGCGCATGCACCAACTATCTTGAAAGCTGTTATTGGGGCATACTGGAGCGCACCTCCACTTCTGTGGAGGCATCGGAATCTTACCTTTAACAGTCCAAAGGTCCTCTCTATGACATTTCTGGTTCGCCTATGTGCACTGTTATATCGCCTCTCATTCTCATTGCTGGGTGTTAGGTACAGGGTTAGTATACATGGTCGTAGTGCATATGCACTGTCACCTGTTTGGCAAAAAATAACAATGTTAGCAGGGCATGGATGGTTTCTACAGCGACCTGTATGTATGGCTTCAGGGTGTAGTCAGCAATACCTAAGAGATATCCGTCTCCAAACTCCCCATGTTCTAGGCGTTGGTGTATCCCACTGTGCCTGAAAATGTAAGAGTCACGTGTACTCCCTGGAAATTTGACTACCATGTCAGTGATGACATAATGGGCGTCACATACCACCTGGATGTTCAGTGAGTGGGTACACTTCAGATTGCGGAACAAATATTCCAGATTAGCAGGAGAGCATATTTGTATATGTGTCCCGTCTACACACCCTATTACATGTGGGAAGTTGGCAATTCTGTAGAATTCCAACTTGGTGCTGTTGATTTCTGCCTCATTCCTGGGTAGGTATATGTATCTGGACATGTGTGTGAGTATGGCATCTAGGAAACATCTGAAGAACCGTGATAGTGCACTTTGGGATACCCCACTTGCCACAGCAATCACCCCCTGATAGCTCCCCGAGGCCAAGAGGTGCAGTGAGCATAGCACTTGCACATGTGTGGGGATGGCGCTGCCGCGCACAGTCTGGCGTTGAAGCTGCGGATTGAGTAGTTCAATTAATTCTAATGTTGCTGCACTGCTGAGTCTGTATTTATCATAAATCTCCTCCTCTGTTTGTTGGAAAAGTGTCTGCCTGGTTCTGTATATCCTCTCCTGTCTCTGGCTCCTCCTCCTCCTCTGCTGTGCGGCGTGGACTCTCCTCCTCCTTGCTATCACATATATTTCAGCCATTTTGAGTAACCCAGATGCCTTCTGGGTCTCCTTTTATACTTTGGTTCTGGTTACCACCTGCTCTGACTTAGTGGTAATTTGGGTGTGCAAAACTGGCTTTTTGCGACTAGTCGCAATTTGCGAGTGGCTTTTTCATATGGTTTGCGACTCGCAAATTGCGACTTCCTATTTACGGGTCGCAAAATCAGGTCGCTATTTTTGCGAGTCGGTAATGGCTCGCATCGCAATTTGCATTTCGGAAATGGGATTTTTGCATCCCATTTCCGATTTTGCTGTGTCGCAAATTGGGAATCGGGCCATTTGCGACTCGCAAAAGTTTGCTACATCCGGCCCTAAGAAACTAACGCTTATGCAGGGAGCAAACTGGAGGAAAATCCTGTCCCAAGTGTACATTTAGTGAGCGCAAGCGGCTGCTCGCTTTTCATATTCTGCTGCTATTCAGTGCTTTAAATGGAAAAATAAATAAATGCAGGTGCTCACCAAAAGGAGCCGTGGACTGGGGGTGGAGTTTGAGACAGGAATAAAGGCCGTGCTAAAGGTGGAACAAAGGGAAAGGCTAGGTTTTTGATCTCGCCAAGCTTTTTATGTAAGAAATCTGCATGCCTTGTTAAAATATTGGATGTATCTATCCATTAGTTATTGCGCAAATAATCTTTTGTACAGCACTTACTAATAAGTGTTTATTACTACCGAAAGCAATCCTTTTGTAGCAACTTTAAAATAAGAAAACATTGGAAAAAACAGTGAGGTTCTAAATATAAGCCTGTTGTTTGCATAGAGGTCCTTGATGATGATAAAATGTGACCGCTAGGGAACACAAGGATCAACAACAATAGTCAAATGAGCCATCAACATAAAAACACAATTCTGTAATCTACATGCTGCATGCTGTACTTTTTAGCAGGCACAATGATCCTCTAAGCACTTTGGTGAGTTGAACCTTTGATTAGAATGCACATAGATTTTTCTAGAAAGTGCATTAACCACCAGAGCTATCCACTTTAATGCTACTTATGATGCCCTGAGCCTACTTACTTAAGAGAAAGGCCATATCTTACTGTTTCCCATGATTAGTGAATGAACAGCTGCAAAAAAGGAAGAAATTCATCTGGCACTCTTTCATTCTCTGCACAAGTAGGTGTTTCTTTCAAACCTGCAAACTTGAAAATCAGAGTTGCTTTCCAAGGGACATACTTTGGATAACTTCAGTGAGCAGCATATTCTCTGTTTCTCTCTACCACTGGATGAGGAATATTGACACAGAGACACTGGTGATATTGCTTTTGGTGGCCCAGTCTTTCAACAATCCATTTTATGTGTTTAAAAGGAGTGGTGGACAGAGTAAACATGTTGCAGCTGTGATATTAGAAAAAAATAAGGTATCTTCTCGGGTGATCTGGCTGCACTTTGTGTAATTAAAATGCACACCATGATCTGTAACATAGCATACATGATGAAAAAAGTCTCAGTTGCAAATTGCTTTATAATCTTTTTTTGACATTACTTTAAAGTACTTATGTCGATCCCAGGTGTTAATTTAGATAATAATTTATATTATATGCCACATATACTTACTATAGTGAATTGTAATTATAATTGTAATAGTATTTATATAATGCTTACTACCCCTGATGAGGCGTCAAAGCGCTTTTCGGTGAGTAGCACACTACTCTGGAACCCAAGAGGAATTAGTGGTGGATTAATGTAGGGAAATATGAGTACAGTTTTAGTATAATTATGAGCTAATTTGAGCAGAGAATATGTGAGTTTGTTAGTTGGATTGACTAGTGTAATGGATGGATAGAGGAGGGAAGAATCCACAAGTGTTAGTTTGGAGTTTATAGTAATAGGATGAGGCTTGGGATGAGTAAAGGAGAGATGGAGGAAGGAATAGTCTGTGGAAAGGGTAAGGGAGATCATAGTAGCAGGAGGGGTTTTGGATGAGTCAAAGGTGAGATAAATGAGTGAGAATTTAGTAGGGTTGTTTGGGAGATCATGGTAGTAAACTGATGTTTGGGGTGAGCTAGATGTGGAAGAGGAGGGAAGAGCTTAGACGGTAATTTTGTAGATGACAGTAGTAGAATGGGTTTGGGATGAGTCAGAGTGGGGATGGAGGATAGATTGATAGAGACATGACATAGGGAGATGAGGATGAAGGTGATTGATAGAGAAATGACATAGGGTGATGAGTAGACAAAGTAAAGCTCACAAGAGAGTAAATCTATATTATTTTTATTTATTTATAATTTTATTTATATATATATGTCAACATCAGGGCAGTGCGCGCTCTACGGGCGACAAGAATGCAAAAATCCAACAGTTTCAAGCTAACATAATTTATGCATTGTGATGATATGACGTTGTTTAACCTTTTGCATTGCAGAGTTTAATCTTAAAGACTTATGTTCAGCATTCATATAAATACTGTTCACATGCTATGTACTGCTGCAGGTTTCCAGACTGTGTCAGGGTGTGGTCCCCTTCCAGGGCCTTCTAGAAGCTTTCCCTGCAGCATACCTGGGTGTGGTATGTGGGCTGGGCCAAGACTCTATATAAGGGAGCCAGCCCAGCTCCATGTGCTCACTATTCAGAGGTCCCGGTGCAGAGCAGCAGCAACTTCCTGAGCTCCTGTTTCTGTGGTCTACTTTGATCTGCCAGGCCTCTGCCCTTCTTTTACATTGGTGATCCTTAATCAGGGCGGTAAGACGGAGGTTGGGCTGGGCCCCCGACCCCGTTATCGAGGATGCTCGAGTTCTTGGGCCTAATTCTTGCATGATAAACCATTTTAACTCTTGTGGGTGTGAATGTGCGCTTGGGCATTTTGTGGCATTTGCATGCTGATACTCGAATCGGCAAGACGCGTGATTCATGTTCTTGTGATTTAACCCTTGATATTCATTGTGCGCTACCATTCGTTGACAGTTACATGGTGGCATTCAAATCGGCAAGACGCGCGATTCATGTTCTTGTGATTTAACCCTTGATATTCATTGTGCGCTACCATTCCTTGACAGTTACATGGTGGCATTCGAAGCGGCAAGACGCGCAATTCATCTTCTTGTGATTCAACCCTTGAAATTCATTGTGCGCTACCATTCCTTGACAGTTATATGGTGGCATTCGAATCAGCAAGACGCCTGATTCATGTTCTTGTGATTTAACCCTTGATATTCATTGTGCGCTACCAATCCTGGGCAGTTACATGGTGGTATTCGAATCGGCAAGATGTGCAATTCTTTCCTCGTGCTCAATTCATGTTATTCATTGTACGGTACCATTCCTTGGCAGTTACATGGTGGCATTCGAATCAGCAAGACGCGCAATTCTTTCCTCGTGCTTAATTCATGTTATTCATTGTGTGCTACCATTCCTTGGCAATTACATGGTGGCATTCGAATCGGCAAGACGTGCGATTCTTTCATCGTGCTTAATTCATGTTATTCATTGTGCGCTTACATTCTATGTGAAAATCTGCAAAGTGCGCAAATTCATGTTCCGAAAATTTGAGAAAACAAAAAGACCAGAGTTCTAGATGTAATGTGGTGTGTTCCTAATATGTTTTCTCAAAAATGATTCATATGATGGTTTAGAAATTATTCAGATTGTTTCCTGATTCTCTTGCAAAGGAAAGTACTTGAATTTGAAAGTTTCATTTAACCATTTTTTGATTCCCTCACAGGTATCCAGTCATCTTGAAGCCTAGTCATTTTAAGTCTATGTTTAGGGTATTCATGTTTTCAGAATGACGATGCTTAGAGTCATTACCTAGTACTGATTTCTTGTGATGTAATTTTGATAGTGAGTGTTTTAACTTTTGCTTCCTACAGGTCGCCTTCCCACCTGTTCCCTTCCTAATCCCCTTTTCCCCACTTGGACTCTCTTAGACTCTGTGACAAATCTAATCAGAGTATTGGAGCTGTCTTGTGGTGGAAGTGTTGGGAACGTGCACAGACACCGAGGATCTGGTGACTCTTACAGAATAGTGAGCCCACAAATTATTATCCTCCTGGTTTGTGTATGTTCTCAGCATAGTCCATACTATCAAAGGAAGATATACCTACAAAAGTGACTTTGTAGTTTACATCTTGAAATGCAGTTGTCCCAAAATATATGTGGGGAGTACCAAACTTCAGGTGCACAAAAGGATTCTGCAACATTTGAGAGCTATTCTTAATAAAGATGATTCTTACCCTGTTGTCCGACACATACATGAGTTCCATAAAGGGAGAGTGGAAGATTTGAGCTATAGTGTAATAGATGGAATAAGGAAAGACATCCGAGGAGGTGACAGGCAGAAGAACTTAAGGAAATTAGAGTCCATGTGCATACTAGCATTAGATACCAAAGAACCGTATGGGTTGAACAGCAGTGAAGAATTGTACATCCATCTCCACTAATGTATCATTGAGTACATCTACCAGTAATATTTTATGAGTTCTGGATTATTAGATTAAGAAGGTTTAAATAATAATGTCCTACATGTCAGTGAAGCGAATAAGGTGTATTTTACACATATTGATAGGTGATATTTTCAGATGAAGATCATTGAATTAAATGAGCTACAGGTGTTTATTTTTGATTTTATAAGGATGTTCAAGTTGAACATATGAGAATAAAGTTATCTATTATAATGTAGAATATTTATGAGTATTAATAGATGATATTATGCACTACGAATATTATTATAGTATTTAAATGGATTATTAAATATATATTTTTGATATTTAATACGCCACAGTTCAATTTAAAATATTATTAGTGGGATGTTGAATGTGCTAATCATTTTTCAAAAAGAGCTCGGAACAGTGAAGATGCGGGGTAAACTTAAGTGTTAGATCAACACGGAAACTTGTATTTTTTCCATTGCAGTTAAGCGGTGATTTTATAACCTATTGTCATCGTTAGGGAATTTCATAGAATTGAAATGGATGGTTACACATATATATTTTTGATATTCAATACGCCAAAGTTCAATATAATAGATCGTTAGTGTGATGTTGAATGTGCTTATTGTTTTTCAAAAAGAGCTCGGAACAGTGAAGTTACAAGAATAAACTCAATTGTTAGATCAGTATGGAAGCCTGTATTTTTTCCATTGTATTTTTTCCATTGCAGTGTAAGCGGTTATTTTATAACCTATTGTCATCGTTAGGTGGAGGGACTCAAGAAAGGTATTTGAGTAAAAGTAATCTTTGGAAATGACATGAGATTAGCAGTGTAATTATGGGGAGATTTATTGCGAATGCAGGAATTTTTGTGTTGCAAAGTATGTTTACGTTTATTGTGTTTTGGTAATGTTTATTACGATCACATGATATTTAAGTGTAGCCAAGATGGCGATTTTCAGTTTGACGAAGACAGTAACGCCGAAACGCGTACCTGTTTGTGAATAAAACATAAACTCCTAATGCTCGTGGAGTGCCGTCTTTCCGCGTGACAAGATGAAAGTGTTGGATTTAAGACGTGGTGGCGTGCGTCAGAAGACTGACACCTCTGGTGCTCTGGTGCGGGAAGGGTACGCCGACTCGAAGTGTTTATATATATATATCTATATATATATATATATATATATATCTATATATATATATATATATATATAGATATATATATATACACATTTTTAAATAATTATTTTTCTTTTAATTTTTCTTTAATTTATTTATTCATTATTTTTTTTTACTTTAAGTAACTTGTTTATATTTTGAATTTTATTTATAGATTTTATTTTATTTATTTCATTTTTCTCTAGCACAGCAGGACTAACGTAATAAATAAATAGATATGTAAATACATAGTAAGGGAATATAAATTCAAGGAATATAATAATGGGTATAATAATATGAGAAGAAACGTAGTATTGTATAAACACAGACTTTCAAGATTTTTAATATTTGAGTTAATTAATAAGTGTACTTTTCTAACATTTATTTATCTTTCCTCAATTTTTGAATAGCAAACTGCTTATGGTAATAAAACATTTGATCAGTATCATATAAAAACGAGAGCAGGGATTCATCAGTGTGTAATAGAACAACTTATCTAGGAGCTTAGAAGCATAGAATAACACACACATATATATGTACATATACACACATATACATACACACATGCATACACACACACATATATATATGTGTGTATAATTTATTGTTATGACATTGTAGCGATACATATTTCCTAAAGAACTATACATATCTAGAATATACACATAATCAGATTAAAAATATTTACCAACACAGACATATGCAGTCCATTGCTGTTTGAATATGGTGGTTATGAAGGAAAGATCCAACTCTTGAGTAGTCTTCTGAAGACAAGATAGTTATCCATGGATCTTATATTTGGGGGTAATGAATTCCATAGTTTAGCTGCTTAAATGGAGAAGGATGTACCATCTATATTCTTTTTCTTGTATGGTGGTGTTCTAAGGCGGGGTGCCAATCTTGAACGGAGGTTTCTTTGGTGAATGTATTTGGTTATTTTGTTTCTGATAAAAAGTGGTCCTGTTCCATGTATAACTTTGTGGGTGATACAAAGCAGCTTGAAGGTTGATCTTCTGGCAACGGGTAACCAGTGCAGTGCTTTCAAGGCAGGGGAGATGTGGGCTTGTCGCTTTACATGCAATAGTAGCCTAGCAGTGGAGTTCTGAGTACGTTGTAGTTTTTTCATAATAGATAGAGATGATCCATGGTAGAGGCCATTGACATAATCCAGTTTGGATAGTCAAGAGAGATAGTAGCCTGCACCTTGTGTGGAAATCTGAGGTGGGGGAAGATGCGTCTCAGAGTCTTCAAGGTAAGGAAGCTTGTTCGTGCTATTTGCCCACTTGGGCATTCATTGTTAACTTGGAGTCCATGGTAATTCCAAGGTTCTTAACTATCTTGGATATTTGAGGAGGTGGTCGGAGATCGTCAGGCCAGGCGCTCAGTGGGTCATCATTTTTCCAGTCACCACATGTAAGTATTTCAATTTTTGAAGCATTTAGTTTGAAATGGCTCCAGGTCATCCACTGATTGACAGCTCTGAGGCAACTGAAGATTTGTGAGTTTTCAATGTCTTTGGGGCATTCCAATTTAAGTAGTATTTTTGTGACATCTGCATAGTTGTAGCATGTGAGTTGAAAATCATTGATCAGTTCTGGTAATGATATCATGTAGATGTTGAAAACCAAAGGTGAGAAGATAGATCCTTGGGGGACCCCTGCTTTTGTGAGGTAGGGCTTGGATGAGAAGAGGGAAGAATAGATAATATTAGTTCTGTTTTGAAGGTACAAAGTAATCCAGTCAAGAGCAGCCCCTTCTATGCCGGCTTCATGAAATCTTTGAATTAGGGTGTTATGGTCAACCGTATCAAAGGCAGACGAGAGATCCAAGAGAAGTAGTGCAGCAACTCCATTGTGGTCGACTGTGTTTTTAAGATCATGCCATATTGCTATGAGTGCCGATTCACTACCTCATCCAGGGCGAAATCCAATTTGGTAGTCTGAAAGTATGGAATTGTCTTCAATGAATTGTGACATCTGGGGGAATGCTGCTCTCTATCATTTTGCCCAGGAAAGGTCCATTTGTTATTGGTCTGTAGTTGTTGGGGACCTGTGGGTCTAGGTTTGTTTTCTGTAATAACAGACGTATGTATGCCTTTTTCAGGTCTTCAGGAAAAGTTCCTTTAGTTAAAGAGTTATTGATGATTCTTCTTACAGGTGTGGCAGCAGAAGTAGATAAAAGAATGTTCTTGAAGGTGTGTGGTAGACAAGGGTCAGAAGGGCAGCCAAAAGGCCTGCTTGCTTTGACCAAATCCATAAATTCACCTTGTGATATTTGTTTGAAGAACTGTGGAGGCAGGGTTGGTTTATTCTTAAAGGGGATTTTAGGAAAGAGGTTGGTGCTGATGGTTTTCTTCTGTTTTAAATAGGAGTCTAATGTGTCTGCCTTGGTTGTGTAATGAGTTGCCAGTTTGTTTGTGAAATCTTGAGTAATGGGATGACTTCCTCCCATGCATTTAGGTTTTTGTAATTCATTGAGAATTTTAAAACATTCTTTGGTTGCAGATTTAGCATTTAGAATTCTGCCTGAGTAGTACCTTTTTTTAGCTTTTTTGATAGATGATTTGTATATTCTGTCAAGTTTGTGTAGCTGCAGTTTGTCTTGAATGTTCTTTGTTTTGAGCCAGGTCCGCTGCAACCTTCTGATTTGTTGCTTTATCTTTTTAAGTTCTGTCTTTCTCCAAGGTGTTGATTTTCTTTTGTCCTGTTCAGTTTTTCTGAGTGGTATTAGGATATCAAAAGCTTCCTGTAGCCACTCATAAAGTTCTTGCATGTTCAATTGTCAATGAAATAGATATTAAAAAGAAAATGAACAGCCTTTCATGTCACATTACAAACGGCAAGGCGGTCTTTCTTTATCAAAATATGACCATTGACATGAAGTACCTGTCAGGAGATGGGGCTTATTACAAATTAAATATGGCTTCTGTGCTTGTACCAAAATAACTTGTACCAATAATCACCCACAAGTACAAAATAAATTTAATATTTCTGTTTTCCTGCTTTTGGTGTTTGATCTGTGTGCAATAAATTGCAACCATGAGTGTGTATAACACACACATGGCTAGCCATGCATTGCATTTATTGGTTTTCATAAAAATACAGCTGTATAGATCCTTGTGTCATACAAGCCCTCGTGGTTTAGCCCTGGGTTCAGACAGCTCTGTTCAAAAAGTATATCATTTTTTTCACTGATAAAAAAGGGATCAACGCGTTTGGGAACGAGATCCCATATTATTTACACACGCAAAAGCAGCAATTCTCTTGTGGAGGGATGGTTACAGATGGTGAAAGCAATCATAAACTTTCTTTTGGTCTTTCCATATATTGACACTATTCCAAAAAATGTGTCCCAGATCCCCACCCCCGATTAGGTTTTAAAGCTCCTCCTTACCCCACTTTGTAAGATTAAATGAAAAACGAATCGCCCTGCAGCTACACCTCTACCTTGATGACTTCCATAGTAGCACACACTGAGTTTTGATGAAAAGAGCTGCTGTTCTGGCACTCTTGTGCCAGCTCAGCCCAGGTTTCCACTGTGATTAAATCCGTGCAGAGCTTGTTGAAGGTGTTGCCGAGGTACGATTTGATTAATGAAGGCAGCACTGCTAGTAACAAAGCCAGGCCCCCATGAGTACAGGTACTTACTTTCCTTGTTCTAGGAAAAGTGCCGCCCCTCAAGAGGAGAAAATGAAAAAGTGACAGTTCTCAGTACCAGTGAGTACAGGCCCATTTAAAGCACTGGCCCTATTTCAAAGTGCAAAATGTATCCTCACGCCCATTTGGGACCCAAGGTAGCATTTTTGCACTGAGAAAATACCACTAAATGCAGAATTACTCTTCTTGAGTAATTCTGTGTAATCCTGAAGATTGTTTAGGTAATTCCCCATGATTACACTATATGAAATCATGCAGTTACCCCCACCCCTTGATAAGAGCAAGGGAAGCTCATTGAGATCCATTTGCATTCTGATGCTGTAGTTGTCTTACAGGCACCAACAGTGACGTATTGTGGATGCCATTGGCCCTACATGCAAGCAAGGTGAATGGGTTCCTCATCCCCTGGGTTGACAGTAAAAAAAATAGCAATAACTGGGGTGCATAGGTCCATCACACCCCTGGGCCCCAGTGCCCATGCATCCTTGGCACTATCGACAGTTATGCCCCTGCAGTTTGTATGTCCAGGATCGCTTCCCTATATAGTCTCTGTCTATATTTGCAGGCTCCATTCCCTAGGGAGTTTTGTGTACATGTAGGTTTTTTTCATAAGTATTGTGTGTGTATATGAATGCTGCTCTCATACAATCTGTTTGTATGTGTCGGCTTATTTGCCTACATAGGCTTGTGTATATGTGCAGGCTGCTGCTTTCACCACGCAGTCTGTGAGCATGTAAACTTCTTTTCATGTAGATTGTGTGTAAACAGAGGGATGGCACCGTAGAGGGGATCTCAGTGTTGGCTAATCAACAGGAATGAGGTAATCACTCTTTTTATGGGTAGGGCCAGGCAAATATTCATCCATGCTCTTCCAAAGCACATCTAAACAGGAGCTCTTAGTTTTTCATATCTCAGATGCAAAGAAGGGCATAGCCTTACATGTAACCTCTGTCTTTGAAGTGCAGCAAATGTGACGAAATAACTACAGAATTAAAAGGCATCTTTATTTATTGCTTTGACATTCACAACCCACCAAAATCTAATCGCGACTCACCAGTGGGTCACAATCCACAGTTTGGGAAACACTGTTCTGTACATTCTATGTATTTGTGCAGGCTGTTGTACCTATAAAATCTGTGTGCATGTGAATGCTGCTTCCATAGAATCTGTGTATATGAGCCACCTTATTTCTCTACATAGTCTGTGCATACGGTCAGGTTGATGCTTTCGCCATGCAGTCTGTGTGTATGTATGCGTTTATATGCAACTTATTTTCATGTAGACAACGTGTAAAAAAAAGCATGGCACAATAAAGGGGATCTCAGTTTCAGCTAATCAATAGGGATTAGGGCGTCATTTCTTTTATAGTTAGGGCCTCGCAATTTTCCGCAGTAAAATATAGGCCTATCTCTCTATGCTCATCCAAGGCAATGTAAACAAGAGCTCTTGGTTTTGCATGACTCCGTTGGGTACTAATGTTTTTCATTCCAGGCACCTTTGTTTTGAAACTTCCACTGAAATAAAATGCAAGCTGGAAACCTGGCTGCTCTCTCCCTTCCTGAGTGGCCAGCTGTCTTTTAGGTGGGTGTCAGCAGCAGGGGTCTCAATTTTCTTTACAAGGCAGTGTTGAGTTAAACACCATCGGTTGTGTTTTCATGAACACTGCCTATGTCTGCCCTCTGAAACTCTCCAGTCTTCAAGGTGATGACTGGAAGGTGAAGGGGCTCTGCCGCAATCTATCTGCAGAGGGCCATTCAAGAACAGGATAATTTGCAGATGGATATCTGGATTGCGCACGTGTGAAAGTGTAGTTTGGCTACATCCCGCCATATGTACAAGTAGAATATAAACTGTCTAAAACAGTAAACAATCCCGCTAACATGTATTAGTTTCTGACCGAATTAGTCATACAGATTTGCTGACCCCACTTATTTTTTCACCTTCTTTATTTTCTTATTCTGTGTAACATCAAACAGGTACATTGCCTTAATAGATACATCGATAGGAAAATGCTTTATCATTTATCCCAATAAAAAAAAAAAATCATATGTACATATATGGGTGTGTTTGTGTGTGTGTGTGTGTGTGTGTGTGTATATATATATATATATATATATATATATATATTCACAAAAAAAACTAAAGTTACAGGGACGTAATAGTTTGGAAACAGAATTAACAAAACAGAGAAATTCACTTGAAAAATTAAAGGTTACAGGGCATTACAGTTAGGCTTACTTTTTAAAAGTACAAAACCATAGAAATTTAGCTGTTATAGTTAGAGGTATTTCACGTAACTAGAACTTGTGCCTTAAGGTAACTATAACTCGCGCCCCATCATGCACAGTTTTGTCCTCAGTGATTTTACTGTTAATGTTATATTGATATTATAAATGTTGGACATAATTTAGAGATTGGTGAACAGGTTACTTTGTCACAACAGTGACAGATATCCTGTCTGCCAAAATCTAAATCCCATAGGATTTCATGGGATTTCGATTTCGGTGGATGGGATATCCATCACCGTTGTGAGGGAGTAACCCATCCGCCCATATTTAAATGAGACCATATGTTATGAAAGATGTTATTAGTGATGTAATATGTGGAATAATTAGCAGTGCATTGCAAGGGCGCTAGTTATAGTTACTTAAAATAACTATAACAGTTGAATTTCCATGGTTTTGCACATTTAAAATGTGAGAGTAACTACATCATTCCTGTAACCTTGGTTTTTAAGTGAATTTCTATATTTTTTTAAATTCTATTTTCTAACTATAATGTCCCTCTAACCTTTGTTTTTTTCAGTGAATTTCTATGGTTTTTTTTAACGTAAAGAAATTTTAACTACTTTAGGTTAATCCAGCCTCCGCATCGCATGGCTTTCTGCTGTGGGCGGCAAGGGTTAGCTGCAGGGCCTGCGACCAACCCCCTATAACTACCCAACCCTGCACCACGCATGGCCTTTGGCCATGCACAGCAGGCATTGGCCACAGGGCGTGCAGCCAACCCCCTATAACCACCCAGCCCTGCGCCATGCACAGCCTTTGGCCGTGGGCAGCAGGAGTTGGCCTCAGGACCTGGTCTGCATCCAGGCCCTGCTGCCTACCCCACGGCACTCGTGAAGTGCTTCTTTGTTTGGTGGACATGTGATCATATTCCTGTGCATCAAGAATACGTCTCCAAAATCAATGGGAAAGGCACTCTGGGGGTCCTTTTAATAAGCAGTCCATCTTTCTAGGAAAATGGGGGGAAGACATTGTACATCAAAAATGTACATGTGGCAGGACCAAAAGATCAGGACTTCTAGGCTATTTTATTTACTTCTAGTTTTTTAGAGGGATAATATGATCTCTGGTTTCAGAAGCAGTTGACCCACTCGTCACAGTCACTACATGAGATATTGTGCTCGAAAAAATCAAAGATGTGGATACCTACATCAAGGATTACAGATAACCTTTCACAGTGGAAATGCAGTAAAAAAACACTGGTTTTCGTTGACCATGCCTAGGAAATTAGGATGATTAGTACTTCACAGAAGTAAAGCTTCAACATGGGCATCTCCTTTTTTTTAAATAACTGTAAGTGCTTTCCATTGAGGTTTCATTTCTTTGAAATGAGCATCATGCCAGCATGAATCATCCCCCATGTATTTATCTAAAACAAAATACGCAGGGCAGCATTCATTCATTTTTTTGTTTCAAAAAGTCAGGGACCGCGGGTGGAGGGAACCTCAAGGCCCCCACCGTCCTAGCCAGCTCCCTGCCTCCAGAAGAAGCCAGCATGCCTGTGGGCAGGGAAAGAGATGAAAACTCCATTTCCAACAAGCAGGAGCATTTTGACAGCTCCCGCATGCTAGAAGCAGAGTGTTTACTTTTGTTTGGCAGGACCTATCACAGTTCCTGCCAAGTAAAAGAAAACAGTTATCTCTTGAGGGTGGGCATCTCAGGAGATAGCAGGAGCATGCCCTGGAGGGTAGCGGTCCCCAGGACCATATATGGCTCCAGGATAGGGGGCCGTATGTTTGTTCTGCACAGACGGGCGCCGGGAAGGTGGGACCAAACGCCCTCTCCTTCTTTTTAAACAAATAATTGTCCCGAGGGAGGTGGTGGTCCCCGGGGCCCGGAGCAGTCCGATGACCCCTCACATAAGTTTTTGATTATAGCCCCTGAGAGGTGGTGATCCATGGGGCCTGAGTGGTCCACACGGTCCCCACATAATATTGGCCTAAGCCCCGGGGAGGTGGTGGTCCCTGGGGCAATATTAACCCTCTGGAGGGGAGGCCTGTGTGCCCCTTTCCATATTTTAAAATGACCTTGCCATGCCCTCTGGACTTGGCCCACCCAGGGGCTACAATTATAACAAGCACAGCAGACAGTGCTTGTTTTTTGTATTTTGTAATTCACAGCATAATTTCACCATGAATTAAAAAACAAAGTGCTTTTTGCCCTGGAGGGAGGGGATTCCAGGGTGACCCCAGGACCAAGGCTAGGGCATTGGGGTATTTGTACCCTGTCCCCTTTTCTTTTTTTTACTTTTTTTGTTAGGACTTGGCTGAAGTCAAGTCCCAAAATGGCTGCCAACACTTCCTGGTTGAAGTTTTGGCAGCCAATCAGATCTTTGCATGAGATTGTGACTATTTCTGAATTATTCACACTTCTAGATATACAAATCTGACTTTTCTCTAAAATCTCGAAAACTACTGAATGGATTTACACCAAATAACAAAAATCATGCTTTCTGGACAAAAAGCTACCTTTCTGATACACTTAGTGTAATTCTGTCTGGTGGTTCGGACTGCAGTTGTGTTCAAAATCCCTATGGAAATTAACATGACTATAGGTTCTAACTGTAACTACCTACCAACAGCCACTAGTAGATAAATACGGTTAGGACCTAATTTACATCGAAAATGCGTTTTTTGACTTGCCTATATCTTTGCCGCCATTTGAAAATCTTCAGGAAATTTTCCAAAAAAGGGTCATGTTGGGTCTTTTTGGGCATGAAACGTTTCAGGATGATCCATTAAGGGGACCTGAGAAAAAAGGGGGTGGGTGGGCTAAAAAAAAGTGCATTGCCCATGTTAATTCCCGTAGACTCTTTAGACACGCCTGCAGCTCGAACCACTAGACAGAATTACACCAAATTTGGCAAAAAGGTAGCTTTTGTCCACAGATCACCCTTTACTTTATTTGGTGAAAATCAATTCAGTAGTTTTTGAGCTATTAAAGGGAAAACAAAATTGTATATCTAGGGCCACGGAACCTGGTAAATCTCCTGCTGAGATCTGATTGGCTGTCAACACTTCAAAGAAGACGTGTTGGCAGCCAAAAACATAAAAAAAGAAAAGGAGGCAGGGTATGTATACCCTAACCTCCCAGCCTTGGTCCAATATTTTTTAATACCACAGTGAAATTCACAGCTGAATCCATGGATTTCTCCAAGATTTAAAACAAAAAGTGTGGTCTCCTGCACTCAAAAAATATTTAGCCCCTGGGTGGACCAGGTCCTGGGGGCATTAGGGGCTAAAAATAGGAGGGGGTGTACGGGGTCCCTCTCCGAGGGTGTTTAGAAGTCCCAGGGACCACCACCTCCCCAGGGCTATGCTTAATGAATATGCGGGGCTGTGCGTACCCCCATGATCCAGGGAAAACCACCTCCCCAGGGCTAGATTTATAATAATGTAATGAGGGAGTCCTGCAGACCCCTCCATGCCCCGTGGACCACCACCTCCCCAGGGCTATGTTTAAAAAGTATGTGGGGGGTAGCGCCAGGCCACAGAGACCACCACCTCCACGGGGAAACATTATCAAAATAATAGGGGAGGTCCTGCAGATCCCCCCCGGCCCAAGGGATGCCACCTCCTGGGGGCTACAAAATTATTTAAAAAGGGGGTCCACATGGGAACTTGGCCCCAGGAACCACCACCACCTCCTAGTGGCAAAATAGAAAAGATGGAGGGGGCTGCATGTGGCCCCGTTCTGGAGCCAATAAATGGCCCTGGTAGCCCCCCCCCGCAGGCCAGGCTCCTGCTACTTCCCAAGGTGCCCACTCTCTGGAGGTAGCTGTTTGCTTTTGCTTGGCGGGAGCTGACAGTTACCGCCAAGCAAAAGCAAACACTCCGCTTTCAGCAAGCGGGAGCATTAAAAATGCTCCCGCTTGCTGAAAGCGGCACATTCATCTGTTTCCCTGCCCGCTAACATGCAAAAATGTAGTAATGTGCGATAATGTCCATGCATTACCTGAGGGAACGAGTTATAGTAACTTGAAATAACTCTATAAAGGCTGAATTTCTTTAGTTTTGTACATTTAAAATGTGAGTCTAACTATAACGTCCCTGTAACCTTTGGGTTATTAAGTAAAAAACATATATATACACACACACACTAACATAGATATAATCAATCACAGACCCCACAAACATGCTCACTGCCCACATTGTGCCACCTTCACTGTTACTCCACTCACCTGCCCAGTGTCCTCTGCCCCAAAGACCCCTGTTTGTCAACTCCCAATTGAAGTGTACTCACCTGGGAGAATAACATCACTAGACTGGGTGTAGGACAGGGACTGACAGGACTACAACTCCCAGCAGGCACTATTCCTAGAAAACCAAACACCAACAGTGTTCTCTCGTCCGAAGACCCCTTTGTCTCAACTCTCCATTTGTACAGTGGGTGTAGTGCAGAGACTGACAGGACTGCTAATGCCAGGAGGCTCTGTCACAGTTACTCTACTCAGCCAGCCCTGCGTCCTCTGCCCCAATGACCCCTATTTGACAACTCCCAATTGAAGTGTACTCACCTGGGAGAATTACAATTGTGGGTGTAGTACAGGGACGGACATGACTACAACTCGCAGCAGGCACTGTTCATCCAACTCCAAACACCAGAGCAGTGTTCTCTCCTAAAAAGACCCATGTGACTTAACTCTCTATTGAAGTGTACTCACCTGGGTGGAAACCATTTGTGAAGTTGGAGTAATACAGGGAGTGACCTGATTGATAATGCCAGAAGGACCTGTTTCTGGAAAACAAATACCTTGTCCAATGACCCCTGTGTCTTAACCCTCAATTCAAATGTACGAACCTGTGAGGATACCAGTTGTACAGTGTGTGTAGTAGAGGAAGTTACATGACTATAACTCACAGTTGGGTCTCTTACTGTCACTCCAAGCACCAGTCCAGTGTCCTCTTTCCAAAGACTCTTGTTTAGGAAATCACAAAAGAAGTGTACTCAGCAGGGGTGGGAGGGTGACATTTCTCAAGTATATGAAGTAGAGGGAGTGACATGACTGCTAAGGCCAGGAGGCTCTTTCTCACCAATTCCAAACACAAGCCCAGTGCAACTTGTCCAACTACCATTGTTTGTTAACTCACAAAGGAAGTTTACTCCCCCTATGGGGATAATATTTGGCTAGCGTTGGGAACTAGTGGGAGTGACTTGAATGTAAAGCCCAATGGGCCCTGTTTTGCTGACTTCAATCACCAGCCCAGTCTCCCCTTGCCCCAATGCATCTGTCAATGAACACCCAAAGGAAGTTTACTCATCTGGGAAGCTAACATTTGGATAGTGTTGGGATCTAAGGGAGTGACCTGAATGTAAAGCCCAATGGGCCCTGTTTTGCTGCCTCCAATCACCAGCCCAATGTCCACTTGCCCCAACTCCCAAAGGAAGTTTACTCACCTGGGAGGCTAACATTAGGATAGTGTTGGTAACTAGGGGAGTGACCAGAATGCAACTAACAGAAGGCACTGTCCAAATGACTCCAAATAGCAGAACAGTGGCCATTGGTTCAAATGTCCTAGAATGATCACTCTCAAATCATGTTTACTCACCTGGGAGGGACCAAGATACAGATCATGTCCAACTCAGAGATGTGTCTGGCCATCTTGAACTGCTAAGCCAAGTTGAAGCTAATAAGGACAGGAAGGACAGCTCACACAGTGTGTAACACAAATTATCAACTAGGCCTGATGGTACATCACCAGAATGGTACTGGCTGCAGACACATTCAAAATGCACTGATCACATGATTACTCCAGTCACATATACAATAAACACCTGCTTCAGCATGCATACCATTCACCTTGGCCTCAAAATGGCCTAGCCACTGTTTTGCCAGCACTGCTGGTAAGATGTAAATCTCTGCCCATCCTCCCAAGTGCCAATGTACTGCTAAATTCAGCAGCTGCTGGACTTGAATAGGATTGGCATGCTTCACAAACGTCGGCTCAATACAACCAAAAGCATGGGAACCTTTCATAATACGATCGAGCGCAAATCAACTATGGACACCTGCTGTGCAAATGTCACTGTTGACTATTGGAGGTAGATGTCACAATACCACCAGCAACATTGTATCTGTCACATCAACAGGTGGAGCTGCCACTGTCCAGACAGAGACCACAGACGAGACTGCCACCATCCCACAGGATGAAGCCCTCAGTGAACATGACACTCCTGAACGTCTGGACGTGGAGGGCGGTTCTGGCCCATCTGAGCAACCTGGACAGACCCCTACAGTGAGTCTCACTGTGCCAACATCAAGACCTTCCAGTCCATTTGCCCTATAACCTGTGTACCTAGGACAGTACCTACCATCTAGTGCACCCCAGTCCAGGATCCTGAGTCACAGCCCAATACCTCAGACAATGATGATCCTGGAACCAGTGGGAGGGGGCACCCTGTGGCAAGGGCACAGGCCAGTGGGAGTAGGGTGCGAGGGAAGAATGTTGTTGGCCACTAGGGTCAGGCCACTGGGGATACTCCAGGCCAGGACACCATCAGCCAAGTCTTCAGGGGCTATCAAGAGTCCCAAGTCATGATGGGCAATGTACTTACCAAACTCTGTGAGATCAAGCAGCTGCAGAGGGACATCCATAGTGATATGCATGAACAGTGGGAGGCAATCAATACCAACCTGGCCTCCCTAATAAGGGTAATGAGGGGCATTAGCAGTACATGATCAGGGATCATCAACAACACTCTACCCTTCCTTTGGCACAGCAACACCAGGCCCGCCATTACCAATGCCACCCACTGGAAGGGAGCCCCTGTCAGGGGATGAACCCACCACAGAAACCCCTGCCTCTGCCTCTGTAGCTACAGCTCAACTCCCATGCAAGCGGGGACGTCCAGCAAAGAATTCAGGAGGTGCAGATGACCAGACACCAGCCACTGCCAGCAAGTGACCTCTTCCTCAAGGAACTCCTTTGTGTGCCACTTTTTCACTCTGTTGACTGTTCTTCAACCACCTTCCATTTCCTATGGGAGGAGTTCACTGGGCTTTGTACTTGCAATGCTGTGGCATCTACTCCAATGATTTCATCAACCATGACTGAACCCTTCACTTTCCTTTTCCATCATGCCCCAATGTCAGTTTATGTACAAATGTTCAATAAATCTACCTATCACAAATTATATGTCTGTTTGCTACTGTTTCAATTGTTGCTATATAGAGATGTAAGAGCATGTGAAGCAAATGATTAAGACACAAGATACTAGTGCAAAGAGGGATGTGTTACAGGTACAGTGTCCTGCTAAGGATTACTACCAACACACACCAACACATTGCTACAAGTGTATAGTCACACTAAGCATTTTATTGCACCATACAGCACATAGACTGTCCCTATGTCTGGACTGTCATAGCCAAGAATGGCTGACTTCTATTGGGTCCGGGTAGACATACGGAGGTACAGTCACCCCAGATCACAGTCAGGAAGGGCCTTGTCGACACTGTCCCGTAGAATAGGCAAACAGAGAAGTGAATTGAGTCACCAGCTTGAGCCTTATCAAAAACTAAAACCAAGTACTCCAACATCACATAATCCAAGATGCAGACAAAGGGCAGTACAACACTTCCTGATCACAGGTCCATCATAATCCAATGACTGTGCATCTGGTGGTATGATACAAATATATGTCAGTGTTGTGGCACAGGCAAAGTGGCCTGCAATGATGAAACACATCTGCGGCTACATACAGGTCATGCAAAAGAGTGTTTAGCCTATGTAAAGGGTGAACGCCTGGCTTGCACTTGCAGACAACATATTTAATTGCCAGATGTACACACGCATGTGGCAATGGGTCCACCACAGCACATTAGACAAGTACAATGTGTACTTCAGTCCTTCTACTCACACACTGTCAAAGCTGGTTTGGCACAGGCCTCATACACCCCAAATCTGTGACCCACATTACCTGGAATAATCCATGTCCGCGTCCTATGTCGGAACAACATCAGATACCTGCCAATGTCACAACTCTGAAATGCCGACATGAGGATGTCAGGGTGAAGGAACTTGCACAACGACAAAAAGGGAGCATGGATTTTGAAACATACACATTACACAAATCCCATAGCAAGCATCTAAAAATGAAGTTGCAATGCAATGAGCATGTCACAAACAAAGCAACATCATCAAGGAGGGGATATGTCAGAGGCTAACTCTTCAAGTATCCATTGGCTCAATATTACTGAACATCAGCTCCCCAGTGTAATGGCAAGACACTCAACTCCACACATTTTGACAACTACAATCATACATACAGTCACAATCATATCAAATGACATACTTACACTCAAGAAAAGTAGTTACTGATGAGATCCTGCTGCAAGTCTGCTTCTTCCTCTTCACCGCTGTCATCCACACTTGGCATTTCAGGAGGCTCACCTTGTGGCACTGCAAGCTCCCCCTCCTCTGGGATGTATGGGGTGTTCCTTTTCCCGGTGTGTAGAGGAGGACTCCACCTGTCTGGTTCAGACACCTAAATCTGGTCTTCGCAAGCCCAAAAGCCCGCTCCACTACCCACCTTGTTCTTATATGGGCCTCATTTAAGCAGACTTCCCCTGGAGTAGTTGGATTCCTCAGGGGTGTCAACAACCAAGGACCGTTTAGATATGCTGAGTCTCCTGTTAAGGAATGGGACATATGTGCAACAATGAGTCCCTCTCATCAATAAATCCTCACCAGACATTGCACTCACACGAACAGTACAGATGCTACTTACCAAACAGCCAGGCCCTCTCTGGGTACAGGTGTGACATCAGCTGATGGATTGTGCTGTTTCGCATAATGAAGGCATCATGGACTGAACCTGGGAAACAGGCACAGACATGTGCGATGTAGAGGTCTGCCAAACATTCAATTTGGACGTTGATGGAATGGAAATTCTTTCAGTTGCGGTATACTTTTTCATTTAGCATGCGGTGCAACCAAGCCAACATGTGTGCCATCAATAGCCCTCACCACATGTGGGATGCGTGCAAAATCATAAAAGTCAGCCTTCACATGGGGTAAATCCTCATGTCGGAGAAACTGGATGTAGCTGTCCAGGTGTTTCAGCATTTCTGAGTGGACACCCCTCAACCCCAGACTGGACATAGGTTGGGACATACCACCAGTTTGGACCACTGTATTTTGGAAGGACACTGTGGCTAGGAAGTGCAACACTGACAGCACTTGTAAAATGGGTGGTATGCTGTTTGGATGACTAATAGCTGGCATCAGATCTGGCTCCAACTGACAACATAGACCCACTATTGTTTGCCGATTCAGATGATACTTGAGTATGATGTGCCTTTCTTCCATGGCCTGTAGGTCTGGCAGGGGATCGTAGTCAGTGGTTGTTGCATCCTCCCTCTCCCTTGATACCTAAATATGACAGGAAATGAGTTCTGACATTAGTCATTGTGTCCACAGCAACATATATGATGCATGTCCAGGTTAACATGTGACAAGACATATTATTACAGTTGGACATGGCAAGCAGTACACATAGCAGCTGTCAATGACATAGGGTTCACATGTTACCACCTTGCTTTCCCACACATGTGTAGGCCACATGTAAATGGACCTAAATCCAAATTGTGCACCACAAATGTCCCTTGGAATGTGACTGAATGTACTGAGCACAAAAAGTACCATTAACGGGGGTAGACTGTGCTGCACTGTGAATTACCATCTGTGCCCTGCAACATACAACACTGGTGTTTGAGTAGTAGAACCTACATGACAAGACAAGATGAGCAGGTATTTGTGCAAAAAAATTGATTTTCTGATGTGTGACGCAGTGTTATTAACCCAGTCCCCCATTTCTGGCCTCTAAAGTGGCAGCTGCCTGATCTGCTCCACTGGACTTTAGGAACCGCCTGTGACCGCCGTCGGAAGTTGTCATGGCGGTAGGGGGTTGCAACTGCAGCGGACACAGCCATAGGCTAATGTTGTTGCTAGTGACAGTTGCAGGCCAATGGCTGTGTCCGTTGGTGGTGACGACTGCCCACGTTGTGGTCATGACTGCCAAGTTCTGATACAGCTCTCACTTGATTCCTGACACTGCTGCCAGCAAGACCTCCACTACCGAGCTGCTGTGTACCGCCTGTGGGAGCAAACATGCCACGTTCAGCAGGTGCTAGGTCCCCTGCCTTGCAATGCAGTGTGATTGAGCTGCCCAAAGGGGGCGTATTGTGACTGTGAATGTGTCCGTCTTGATACATGTTTCAGACTGTGTACGTGATGTGACGTGTACGTGGTGCCCATGGTGTGCCACCCATATGATGTGTATGATGGCACTAACATCTGTTATTAATCATTCTGCTATGGGTATGGGTGTGTATTTATGGTCGGTGGCATCTACTGCGGCATTGGTTTTGTGCACCTTCGAGCACCATCAGAAGTGGCAGGACATGTGCGATGGGCTCCATGGCGGCATCGGACGATTGAGACTGCTTGGAGGTGAGTGTCTCCCTTTATACTGTCTATGTCCCCCATTCTGAGACGTTGAGGTTGGCCCGCCATGGTCACATTGGCGGTGTACAACCTTGTAATTGGCCCAGAGACAATACAGGCTCCGCCAGCCTGTTTGTGCTGCCTCGTGACCATGGTGGTCTATGCTGCCTGGCAGTGCCAGCGCAACCATGTTGGTCTTTGCTCCACAGGCCAGCATGACTTGTTAATACGGCGGCTGACCACCAACCTGCGGGCGGTCAGGCCGCCACTGCCAACTTGACATCCACGGACCGCCAAACTCGTAATAAGGCCCTTAATGTCTTCTAAAATCACCCCACAGAGAAAATGCTGTTATAAGTTCACCATCACCACAACTCCATGCAGTTACTGCAGCCATATATGTATATATATGCCTCTTACCCTCTGTGGCTCACTGTAGTACCTGAATCAAACTGGGTAATTGTAATATCATAAAATAAAGCCTTTAACAGGATGCCAAAGGAGGTGCAAGGTTACACTCCTATAAGAAAAAAAATAAATTTCACAATGCAGATCTCTCACAACTCTATCTAACTACTAGCACTTTGAGTATGCTACAATCCACATTTAAGAATATTCAGGATGGGCTCTTATATGACAGATCCCAGTGGATGTGAAATAGTACACTGGAGGAGTTTATGGATAGTCAATAGTCTTATACAACTCCTTCATGCAGGCTGTGAACACTGCTACAACAAACACAGAAGATACTATTTAAAAATTATTTCTGCTTTCTTTTTATCAACACCAGCTCCCAAGGATCAAAGTAGGTATGACAAACTATGGAAGATTGCCAGCCAAGCTATCTCTTTCTGAACCATACCCACATCAGCCATGAGTAGTCTAATGCATCTCAAACTACAACAAAACACGGCACTCCATGCATATGAAAGCGGAAAGAACTCTTACTTAGGATGTTCTGTGTTTGTTTTAGCAGTGATCACAGCCTGCATGAAGGATTTAGGAAGTAATACAAGTTAGCAGATGTGTTTTAGAGTGTTTATACTTTTGGGGGTACCATTTGTGCTTGCTGTAAGAGTGCATTTCTGTAGGGCTTTTTGATACAAGTAAAATAAACAGTGGGTAAGTGTCCCATGTCCACCAGATGGTTAAGAAATAAGATATATATAATTGTCATTGTGTTATCACATGGTCTTAACATCCTTCTGTTCCTCTGTTAAGCCCTCTGTTGTTTTCATATGTGGGCCAATTCCAGCAATACATTAGTAGGGACTGTTTGATGAGTGTCTGTTGTTACCCCCCTTCTGGGAGTATTTCAAAGACAGAATTGGTAAAGTCTTTTGGGTTTACTAATGAAGACTTTAATAACTTACTTAGTAAGTCCTCCGCCTTAGGCACAACAGCAGTATTAACTAATGCAAATAATAGTGCATTACTGAAATTGTTCACTCTTAAGACAAAAAATAAAAATGAACAGAATCCCATACACATTTCATTCTAGAATATCTTAGGGCAAGTGTAATACCATTAAACCTGAGGGTGAGAAATGTTCCAGCGCTGTTTGATGAGATATTCCTCAATGAATGGTCTCATCTCAAATGCTGCTGGGAGGACTGGATGGTTCCCATAATTAAAACTGCAAGAGAAGTAGTGACTATTTTAAATAAAGAAATCCAGGCACCTGAAGAAAAACTAAAGAGCACGAATGCAGTGGAGGAAGACAAACAAAAACTAGAAGAGGTTGAGCTAGAATATAGGGGCTTTAAGGAGTACCTTTGAAAGAGAAAAACTGAGCATTTAAAAAAGTATCAAGTACCACTCTTAGGAGAAAATATATTCATACCTGGAAGAAAATTACTACCAAAGTATAAATCAGGATAGTTTGATGAGTAGTAATAACGGCTGGAGAAGGAGAAAATCAGTGACTTATCTGATTCTGAAGGAGAAAGCCCAATTAATCAACACCCTGATGCCCAGATTAGAAAGCAGAGACCCAGCAGATCTAATCTAATGTAGGTTCATCAGTTCCCCTCCATGTTTGTGGACAATCACTGTGGGGAGGACGGAACACGTATCAGAATCAAGACAGAAGGCGATAATACCAATAGGACTCTCAACATCATTTTCTTAAAACATGTAGCAAAGGTATTTGAGACTCTAAAAATTATGGACAATATGTTGCTGTCCATTCCTATCTTTAATTTGTGTACCATCACTATTAATGATACCGACATTCATGACATTCATTCGTTGTTGAAAGGTTTGTCATTTGTTCCCACCCAGGAAATCAATATCTACCAGTATATATATGGATTTACATGTCTCTTTTACACAGATGAGACTTAAGACATGTTTCATGCATCATAATCAATAAAGGCAAGAGGAGGATAATATCCCAGGGTGTAAATCGAGATCTAAGTGTACACCCTTATTGGACATGCTCGGGCCTGAAGTAGAAATCTTTGAAAAAGCTGTGCTCAAGAATCTTAATCTAAACACTATAGAAAGGTGAAAAGAGATTAATTGGCTAGTCTCATGATGAACATTGAGAAGATGACACCAAATGCCTTGGCGAAGGGATGGATATGCAAAAAAGAATTTGAGTATCTGAATAAGACTAACCCTGAGACCCCAACATTGTATGGTGTTCAAAAATACATAAACATTTAAACAACCCTCACTGAAGTTCCATTGTATCCACCAATTAGCCATGACAGAACCCCTTTCTAAATAGTTGGAAACGTTTTTATGTCCAATTGTAAAAACATTCAAGTCATACATCAAAGATACAGGGGATATAATACTAAGATCTAGAATGTACCATTTATTAATAGGCAGGACCTATTAGTGATGCTGGACATTGAAGTGCTCTATACCCAAATACCCCAAGGAGAAGCAACAGAATTCATTTGAGAGCTTCTGGTGAAGACTTCTGGAGATATGCCAACAGAATTTATCATGGAATGTTTGGAGATTGTACTTCTCGGTAATTTCTTTGAGTTCAATGGGGAGCATTTTCAACAATTCAAAGGAACAAGTATCGGATCCTGTACTCCAAACATAGCAAAGAGCTATATGAAGAATATATGAAGAGAAACACATATATAATGAGGTACCGCCATTCTTTGATGATATGTTTTCATGTGGGCTGATAAAGAACTGCTGAAGGAATGTTTGCTTCAGTTTAATGCTAGCAATAAATAATTTAAGGTTTTCAAGGTTTACTGCCAATGTGAGCAAAGAGAACTTGGAGTTCCTTTATATCTGGATTGTAGACATTGATGGCCATCTGCATGTGGAGTTATACAGAAAGCCTTCAGCAATAAATACCCTTCTGCACTTTTCTAGTTATCATCCAAATTGCCAAATAGAGTCAGTTCCTTTGGGACAATCACTTAGAATAAGAAGGAATTGTTCCAGAATGGAGGGCTACCATAGAAATGGGGAAGAACTCAAAAAGAGACTGATACCGTAAATGACTGGTGAAAGATACATTTAAAAGTTCTAAGTATGATGAACGAGGAACCCTATTTGCAAGTAAGGTGAAGAAAGAGGAAAAATTAGTATGCATCACAAACCACTCCAAAATCAATAATAAGATCAGAAGGATCTTTGACTCCAATTGGAAAATCCTCAATACTAATGAAGGAGACAGACCCAGTGAAATACTGGTGCATGCATTGAGGAGAAACAAAACTCTCAAAGACAAGTTAGTTCATAGTAGAGTGATATGAAATCAAAGATGAATTCAAAAATCCATAGTAGGCAGGGTGTCTGACAAAGGCAACAACCAGTGCAGTTCATGTCATGTCTGTGAGGCAGCCATTATTACACACAGATGGGAACATACTGATTATAAGATGATACTGAATGAAATGACAAACTGTAGGAGTAGCAACATCATAAATTCGATGTTATTTCCGTGTTGTCTCAGATATGTAGGAGAGATGAGGAGAGAATTTAGAATGATATTTGGAGATCATAAATAAGTAATCTGCACTTAAAAGATACATGTTCCTCTAGTTCAACACTGTTTAGTGAAAGGACAAAATGAGTGGGAACTCAAAAGGTTAATCTTAGAGAGGATTAAACACTAGAAGGGCTGATCTGAAACACTAAGACGCAAAGAGAGAGACATTTTGGATTTTCTCTTTAAAAACCTATGAAGAAGGACTGAATGAAGAAATAATTTTGAGCTTTATATAGCTTGAATGAGGGACATATGGGTATTCAGTTCATTATTATAAGCTTTACCATTTCTTTTTAGAGAGCATAGGTGGCACAGGGGATGAAGATAGAGGCTTTCTAATTATTTTTGGTATATGCAAGGACCTGAGTAACAGCTTTGGGATATTCTAAGGAGTGTAATTTATTTTTGCTTTATATATTATTTTTCTATAAGTGACGAACCGAAGGTTTTCCTGACATGTCTTTTTGTCATGTTGGTATTTGGAAAAGCATACATCTTGCTCATGTGAAATCATGCTCCTCACTCAGTAGCCAAAACAATGTGACATTTTTCCATGGTTCAGTCATCTTTTAATCTTTTGAAATAGTCTGATTTGAATGGAGATGAGAGCCATGGTTGTCATGTGTTGTTTATAGTATGTTATCTTTATTCTACCGGCTTTGAGTAGTGGTATCGATGTGTGTGTTTTTAATATGCACACTCAGGCATTTTTTCAGGATTGTGATACAGATATAATATAGTACAAGATAACATGCTACACAGTGCAGTTTCTGGAAAGATTTAGCAGTTTCAGACGGGTAGACTTGGGATTTTAATTTTCTCTGCATTCGGGTTTGACATCTCATATATTCATCCATTTTACCAGTATTTGACGTGTCATCTTAGAAATGTTCCCTTTGTTAAGTAGGTATTAGGCAATTATATATGGCTGCAGTAACAGCATGGATATCTGTAAGTACATAAGTAAACATAATGGCATGTTGTCAATTTGCAGTTCTTACACTGGCATGCAGCACAGGGTTGTGGTGATGGTGAATGGATAAGAACATTTTCTGTATGTGGTGAAGTTAGATGACAATAAGTCTGGGAGATATGGGTAACTATAAATATTAGTACATAGGTTCTCTAAATTAACTATGAGTATGGCTTACTTATAGATTTGTTTATGTCATGTTTAGATCAAACCCCGTATGTTGTTAGAAGAAAGAAGATAATCTGTTGTAAATTCTGAAGAAGAAATTTCTAAAACAATAAACCCACTGAAAGGAGCGTTGACTGTGTATGAAGCCCCCCCTGACTATGACACAACCTTTGTAAAGATAAAAAGACTGTTCTCCAATTTGGATCAATAGGAGTTCTTGAGGCGGTGTCTAGTTATGGTGGGTGTGGTGGATGTATTAGTAGAAATGCATGGCATGTATGAGAAGGCTGTGAATGTATGTGGGGTCTGTGGTTGATTATATCTGTTAGTGTGTGTGTGTGTGTAATTTTGTTTTTAAATAATTGTGGTAAATTATAAAGTATTTTCCTATTGATGCATTTAGTAGGTCAGTGTACAAATTAGATGTTATAAAGAATGAGAAAATTAAACAAGCATTTGCAATGCAATGGGTCTCACATTTGCTTGAGTTAGAGCTATTGGCATTGTAAATTCCTAACTGGACTTTTCTTGCCACATGAATTGGACACATCAGTGTCTAGCTAAATGAAAAACACCTAAGAGAGGAGGGAATGTTACCAATAAGCAACACGCTTAAACATAGCAGCGTGTTTTTTTTTTTGCAGTAAGAATCAGTAGAAGACATGGCAAGTGTGCTTTCCATCAAGTACAGCACTGGTGAGGCATACAGTGGAAATAACGCTCGCAAAGCTTTCTCAACCAGAAAATGAAAAGTAAAACATTAGTTGGCATAAGCAAGCCAATTCAAAGCGTCATGACTGCCATGAGTATGAGCACGAAGGAGAGACACAAAAGCAAAAAGAAATTCGCTCACAGTCAGACATATCAGCAATCGTGCAATAATCCATGTAACAGGGTCAGTCTGCTAGGCGGTAACAAAACCTCTCCAAGGCGGAACAAACTTAAAGCATTTACCAATGATATCAAAGGATTTTTGTAAGGCAAGCATATAAACGAGTGAAAGTGATGGGCGAGATGTGGGTGTGGTTAAAAGCCCACAATACTTACAACAGGGCAAAGCGATTACGTGCCCGACCTAAAAATAAGTGGAGTCACAAATCTGTATGACTAATTCTTCAGGAAGTAATACAGGTTAGCAGGATTGTTTATGGCTTTAGAGGGTTTATAATTCCCCCTGTACTGAATCTAAATGTGCTGTTGGGGGACCCTTTAGGTTCTGTACAATTAGAATATATACAGAACAATAGCGCTAGGATTTCAAGCCCTCTCTTAGATTCAGATAGGGCTGGAGCCTCCAAACTTATAAGATACTGGGAGAGGGCAACAGGTGCAAGACTAATAGGCAGAATGAATTCTGCACCTGTTGCCCTGCCGGCTCCTGGATGCAGTATAGTGACAATTTTAAGTAATAGGAGAGTCTGACAAGGGAATAATGGACATTAAGATACGTTCGCAAAAACAATTCAAAGAGTATGACTTAAATATTATAATTGAAGAAGCTAACAAAGAACTACAATATTATAAATAAGAACTAAACCAAAGGAAAATTTAAAATACAAAAGGATACAAAACACTGCATATTCAATATAGTTTACACTTGGGCAGAGTATTTTGCATTACAATGTGAACAACAATGACGAAAAGATAGAGAAACTTCAGTGGATCCAAACAGATAGGCCAATATAATTACATAGCGCATTGGAAATACTGACACCAATTCCAAGTTCATCAAGTGTAGCAAGGAAGGTTGTGTGTTTTAAAAAAAGACCCAAATCAAAGACTAGAAGGGGACATAGCAAAAAGAACACTAAGTAAAATGAAAAGTTAGCCATTAACATTTCCGAAAACAAATTGTCATGTATAGAGAAAACAACATTACTGGAGGCACTTTGATTTATTTCAACAATATCTAGTGGTAGATATAGAGATTGAATTCTATAAATGCATGAGTAACCCAAGATTGACATTATTCATTACAACAAAAGAGATGGTGTCAGTTCAAAAAGAGACACAATGGGGGTCATTACAACATTGGCGGTAAAAGCCGCATACCGCCGTGCAGAAGACCGCCAACACACCGCGTGGCCGCGGATTTCCGCCACAGCTATTATGACCCACAGCTCGGAATCCGACAAAATTCAGACACCTACACAACTCCGCAACACCAAAGGTCAGTGATAAACTGGCGAAAACAAAACCTCCACCGTCACGCCAACAGAAATACGCCCACACTATCACGACACACGAATCCACGTGGCGGTCTTTCAACCGCGGTATTCTATTGGCGGTACACACCGCCGCGTTCAAAATACACACACTTCTACAAAACACCGCCACATTGGACAATTCGAAATACACACACCTGATACACATACACACACCACTCCCACACACCCGATACAATATAAAACACACACCCACATCACCCACAAACCCCTACGACCACAATTACGGAGAGAAGGCCAGAGAGAGAGCACCAGCAAGAACAACAGCATCCACAGGCACACAACACCATCACACACACAACTTCCACGCACAAAACACCACACACCACTACATATCACCACACACTCCACCCCACACATCACCCACACCATCCCATGGCACGGCAAAGACACCCCAGGTTCTCGGAGGAGGAGCTCAGGGTCATGGTGGAGGAAATTGTCCGGGTAGAGCCACAGCTATTTGGAGCACAGGTGCAGCACACCTCAATTGCAAGGAAGATGGAGCTATGGCGAAGAATAGTCGACAGGGTGAACGCAGTGGGACAACACCCAAGAAATCGGGACGACATCAGGAAGAGGTGGAATGACCTACGGGGGAAGGTGCGTTCCGTGGTCTCAAGACACCACCAGCGGTCCAGCGGACTGGCGGCGGACCCCCACCTCCTCCCCCACAACTAACAACATGGGACGAGCAGGTCTTGGAGATTCTGCATCCTGAGGGCCTCACAGGGGTCGGTGGAGGAATGGACTCTGGTAAGACAAATCTTAACTATTACATCCCCCATCCTACCTGCATGCCAGCACATACCCCCATCCTCACCCTCACCCCCAGCACTCCAACTCCTCACAAATGTACCAATATCACAAACCACCCATCCCAACACCAAGCCCTGCATGCAAAAACAATGCATGGGCACCCATCACCAAAGCATGCCCACTGCACTTACCCATACAACCCCCTAAACCATCATCACACAAGTCCCCACATAGGAATGCCAGCACTGAGGTACACGGTCACCCACCCATTGCACACCATGACACACACAGATGCAATAATCATGCTTTTCCACCCCTGCAGGACCGCTACCCAATGTCACCAGACAGGAGGGTCCAGACATCTCCACCCCACCCACAGAAGAGGCCCACAGTGATGACAGCAGCTCTGTCCACCTGGATCTAGATGACCAGCCCGGACCATTGTGGGCCTCGGGACAGTCGGTTCCCCTCACACAGGCACACGCCACCACTGACCTTCCACCCTCTGGTAACACCAGCACAGCACCCACCCAGCGGGCCCATACCTCCGTCCCCAGGACACGTCAATCAGCTGTGTGTCCACTACTACAGGGAACCCAGGATAACCCACCACCCCAACAACAACAGGGACCTGGGGGCAGTGGTAGTGGGCACACGGTCCAGGGGACGGAGGCACAGGAACACAGGGGAACTGGGAGGGCTGCTGTGCGACAGGGGGCAGACAGGCCAAGGGAACCCACTCTCCACGAGGCCCTCTCCTCCATCATGGGAGCTTACCACCACTCCCAGGAGACGATGGCAACGGTCCTGGCCAAGTTTCAGGAGACCCAGCACATGCAGGAGGAACAGTATTTGTGGTTCAGGGAGGAACTCAGAACCATCAGCTCCGCCCTGGGCACCTTCGTATGGGTGCTGAAGAAAATACTCGACACCAGGAGGGACACTGTGGCACTCCAAGGGGCCCCTGGCACTAGCATGGACAATGAACTGCCCACCACCTCCACCGGCGCTAGTGGACAGGAGGCACTGCCACAGGACCACCACACCAGCACGCCACGCACTGCAGATGGAGAACCACCCCGCAAGCGGTCCCTGAGATCCAGGAACAAGACAGAGCACGATGCCAAGACCCCCGCCAAGAAATGAGACCACCCTGATTGTCAGCCCACTGTCCCACTTTGTCACCCTGTCCATATTTGAACTGCCCCAGCTCCACTTCCTATGCCCATATGGGCAATGCACCTATGAGACAAATAGACTGGACTCTGCCATGGACACTCCTCCGCCATCACCCCTCACCATTTAACTTCCCCCTCCAATAATTTTTATTTAAATAAACACACCTAAAACACCAAAAGATCTGGAGTCTGTCTGTGATTTCGAAATAGTGTATTTGCAATAACAGTGACAACATTTCCAGGAAATAGTAATGTCAACATACCGTTGTCACACAGCTCTAGTCCATGAGGAATCTAAGCAGATGACACACAGTGGGACCCAAACCTGTGAAACCGTAAGGGAAAGTGACAACTCAGTGACCATACACTGGGTGAAATCGACAGACAGGAGAGAGGTAGAAGTGTAAAAGTACTTGTAGTAGGCAGGAATGTATTCTCACCTGTGTCTCACTGGAAATATTGCTGGATGACTGAGTCCCTGTTGTCAATGTCTTCTTCCTCTGCTTCCTCCTCATCACTGTCCACAGGCTCCACAGCTGCCACAACACCGCCATCTGGACCATCCTCCTGCAGAAAAGGCACCTGTCGTTGCAAAGCCAAGTTATGAAGCATACAGCAGGCCACGATGATCTGGCACACCTTCTTTGGTGAGTAGAATAGGGATCCACCTGTCATATGGAGGCACCTAAACCTGGCCTTCAGGAGGCCGAAGGTGCGTTCAATCACCCTCCTAGTTCGCCCATGTGCCTCATAGTAGCATTCCTCTGCTCTGGTCCTGGGATTCCTCACTGGAGTCAGTAGCCATGACAGGTTGGGGTAACCAGAGTCACCTAATAGCCACACCCGGTGCATCTGTAGTTGACCCATCACATAAGGGATGCTGCTATTCAGCATGATGTAGGCGTCATGCACTGAGCCAGGGAACATGGCATTCACATGGGAGATGTACTGGTCTGCCAAACACACCATCTGTACATTCATGGAATGATAACTCTTCCGGTTCCTGTACACCTGTTCACTCCTGTGGGGGGGGGACCAAAGCCACATGGGTCCCATCAATAGCACCTATGATGTTGGGGATATGTCCAAGGGCATAGAAATCACCTTTCACTGTAGGCAAGTCCTCCACCTGAGGAAAAACGATGTAGCTCCACATGTGTTTCAGCAGGGCAGACAACACTCTGGACAACACGTTGGAAAACATAGGCTGGGACATCCCTGATGCCATGGCCACAGTTGTTTGAAATGACCCACTTGCAAGGAAATGGAGCACTGACAGCACCTGCACTTGAGGGGGGATTCCTGTGGGATGGCGGATTGCTGACATCAGGTCTGGCTCCAACTGGGTACACAGTTCCTGGATTGTGGCACGGTCAAACCTGTAGGCGATGATCAAATTTCTTTCCTCCATTGTCGACAGGTCCACCAGCGGTCGGTACACAGGAGGATTCCGCCATCTCCTCACATGGCCCAGCGGACGGTGCCTTTGAAGGACAACAGCGACCACAGAGTCAAACAACTCAGAGGTATGTACCCACAGTCTAGACAGAACACGATTCATACACAAATTCAGGCCTGTATGTGTGTTGAGAGTAGGCCTAGGTATGTGTGACACAGTTGGTAAATAGGCCATGTGGGCCCCTACAATGGTGGCTGCCTGACCTCTAAAGCGGGACAATGGGATGTGAGGTAACAGCGCTGGCATTGTACACCGTTGCGGTAGGCGGTCGAAGACCGCGGCGCAATGCTGCATTGGTTAACATTGGACCCTATGGGTCCCAGGAGCCAATGACGATGTACGCCGGCGGTGATGGTACGCACCGCCGCGGATGTGACCGCCGCAGACGTGACTGCCATTTTCTATCACTTCAATCACTCGATACCTGATCTTCGACAGGAGAGGACCTACACTGCAAGTGCTGCTGTGACCTCGGTCTTGAAGAGACAATGGCTCGTGCGTCTGGGGAGAGGGCCCCTGCCTTCACTGCGGAGGAGTTGGAGAAGCTCGTGGATGGGGTCCTCCCCCAGTACACGCTACTCTACGGTCCTCCAGACCAACAGGTAAGTACACAGGGAGCATGCTGTATGGACTATGCGTGTGTGGAGAGGGCTGGTTGTAAGAAGGAAGGGGGCAGAGTTCTGCGTGCATGAAAGACGGTGGGTGCATGTGCCACATGGCAAGGGTAGGGATGGGGGCCACTCACTTTGACGGCGCAGTTGGTAATGACTTCTCTTCTTCCCCTGTACATTTCATGTAGGTCAGCGCCCACCAGAAGAAGGATATTTGGCGTGCCATCGCCAAGGACGTCCGGCCCCGGGGGTCCACCACAGACGGAGCACCCACTGCCGGAAGAGATGGGAGGACATTCGCCGCTGGAGCAAGAAGACGGCGGAGGCTCAGCTGGGGATGGCCTCCCAACGTGGGAGGGGTGCCCGTTGAACCATGACCCCCCTGATGTTCCGGATCCTGGCGGTGGCCTACCCTGAGTTGGATGGGCGCTTGAGGGCATCACAGCAGACACAAGGGGGTGAGTACACTCTCATTCTGCTGGAGGGGTCTGGGTGGGGGAGGAGGGCTGTGGGTTTCCCTAGGCCAGGGCGAGTTCCGTAGGCTAGGCCCCTTCGTAAGGCATGGCCCTGTGGCCCCCCACCCCACCTCTGTAGAGTGCCAAGTACAGGTATTCATGCCCCTGTGTCATCTATGTGTGCAGATGTCGTACATAGCCTTGTAGGCCATTTCCCAGGAATTGCAGTGTAGAGCCCAACAGCGCAACGTAGTGCAGGGTGCTGCTGTGTCTGTCTTGTCCGCCAACGGTAGAGGTAATCCATGCACTCAACATGTCTTTCTTCTGTTTCCCCCCCTTTTTTTTGCGGTCTCCCTGTTCTTGTGTGCATTAGCATCATCAGGCGGAGGTGCAGTGGCACGGGAGCACGAGGGAGCTGCATCCCACATGGGCATGGAGGCCCACACTACGGACTCAGAATACACCAGTGGTACGGAGGGCGAGGGGAGCACCACAGCGGTCACAGGATCTGCAACCAGCGACACAGACTTGTCCCCCGATGGGAGCTCCCTTGTGGTGGCAGCAACATCTGTGCCCCCCACTTCAACAGGTACAGCCGCCACCCCCCCTACCAGCACCGCCCTCCCAGCAGCCCCTCAGCTTTTGCCCCGTGCCCGCTCACCCAGGAGGGTGGGCATCACCTTCGCCCCAGGCACCTCAGCCCCTGCCCCTGTCACCTCTGCTGCCCTCAGTGAGGAGGCCATTGACCTCCTCAGATCACTCACTGTTGGGCAGTCTACCATTTTGAATGCCATCCAGGTTGTAGAAAGGGAGTTGCAACACACAAATGCATTCCTGGAGGGCATTCATTCTGGTCGGGCTGCCCTTCATCGAACCGTTCAGACTCTGGCCTCAGCACTGATGGCAGCCATTGTCCCTGTGTCAAGCCTCCCCCCTCCAACTTCCTCCACCCAGACCCAATCCCCTGTACCTCTGCCTATCCCAAGCACACCATCAGACCAGCCTGCACACATGTCAACACACAAGGGAAGCTCTGGCAAACATAAGCACCACACAACCCACAGGCACTCACACAAGCATCACACACATACAGACACACCAACACCCACTGCCTCCACTGTGAACCCCTCCTCCTTGTTTCCCTCCTCCTTCCCAGTCTCGTCTACACTCACACTCTACAGCCACTACGTCCCGCACCAGCACACCCAGCAGCACACCCCGCTCACATGCAGTCACCACCCCCACTACCATACACACGTCCCCTGTGTCCTCTCCCAGTGTGTCTGTGACGCCCCCTCCCAAGATACACAAACGCATGCACACACCCACCCAACATACACCCACCTCACGACAGCCTCCAGCGCATGCACCTGCACCCAAAGCCACAAATGTTACACCTCCTACAACCACCTCCTCTTCCTCCACTCCCAAACCCCCTCCAGCTACCCGTCCCAGTGTCTCCAAACAACTTTTCCTGTCCCCCCTTAACCTATTTCCCACCACCCCCGTTCAACTCATAGGTCCCGTACTAGCACCTCAGCCACAAAATCACCAGTGGTGCCTGTTGTCACAGGTATGTGGAGTGCACCGGCCACCAGGCCAGCCAGTCTATCACGGGGCCAGAGCACAGCCAGTCCCCCCGTGAAGCACCAGAAGTTGGCCAGTGCCCGGCGGGAGAGGGAGAAGACTCCAGCCACTCAAGCCGCTCACAGGGGTCCCAGGGGGAGTGTGGACTCTGCTGTGACTCCTCCCAAGGTGGGGAAGGGGCAGAAGAAACCAGCAAAGTCTGGGAGGAGCAGCACGGCAGAGAAGGCCGCCATCATCCCCGCTGGCCAGGAGGGCCATGGCAGCCCCATCGTCGCAGCCCAGGAGGGCCCCGCCAGCCACAGCCCAGCTGCCCAGGAGGGCCCCGCCAGCCACAGCCCAGCTGCCCAGGAGGGCCCCGCCAGCCACAGCCCAGCTGGGCAATGAAGGACTGCCAGCCCCAGCCCCGCTGGGCAATGAAGGACCGCCAGCCCCGCTGGGCAATGAAGAACCGCCAGCCCCAGCCCCGCTGGGCAATGAAGGACCGCCAATGCAAGCACCGCTGAACAGGGCAAGGACCGCCAAGGCAAGCACCGCTGAACAGGGCAAGCACCGCTGAACAGGGCAAGGACCACCAAGGCAAGCACCGCTGAACAGGGCAAGCACCGCTGAACAGGGCAAGGAACGCTGAACAGGGCAAGGACCGCCAAGGCAAGCACCGCTGAACAGGGCAAGCACCGCTAGCCAAGGAGCGGCAGGGGCAGTGACGCAACAGGGAACGTCACGGGGTGAGTGAAGCACTCTGGGCACCAGTCGCCCTCCAGAACCAGTGGAGACATGCATCGACTCCGTCTGTCCTGCACAGGATGAAGCACTCTGGGCACCAGTCCCCCTCCAGAACCAGTGGAGACATGCATCCACTACCTCAGTCCTTGGCAGGATGAAGCACTCTGGGCACAAAGCCCCCTCCAGTACCAGTGTTGACATGCATCCACTACCTCAGTCCTTGGCAGGATGAAGCACACTGGGCACAAAGCCCCCTCCAGAACCAGTGGAGACATGCATCCACTACCTCAGTCCTTGGCAGGATGAAGCACTCTGGGCACAAAGCCCCCTCCAGAACCAGTGGAGACATGCATCCACTACCTCAGTCCTTGGCAGGATGAAGCACTCTGGGCACCAGTCCCCCTCCAGAACCAGTGGAGACTGTTATCCACTTGAGAGACTGTGGCTTTGCACTCCCCAGGATGGTACAGTGGGCAAACCACCCACTGGAGAGACTTGAGAGACTGTGGCTTTGCACTCCCCAGGATTGAACAGTGGGTAGACCACCCACTGTATAGACTTGAGAGACTGTGGCTTTGCTCTCCCCAGGATGGTACAGTGGGCAAACCACCCACTGGAGAGAATTGAGAGACTGTGGCTTTGCACTCCCCAGGATGGTACAGTGGGCAAACCGCCCACTGTATAGACTTGCGAGACTGTGGCTTTGCACTCCCCAGGATTGAACAGTGGGCAGACCACCCACTGTATAGACTTGAGAGACTGTGGCTTTGCACTCCCCAGGATGGTACAGTGGGCAAACCACCCACTGGAGAGGCTTGAGAGACTGTGGCTTTGCACTCCCCAGGATGGTACAGTGGGCAAACCACCCACTGTATAGACTTGAGAGACTGTGGCTTTGCACTCCCCAGGATTGAACAGTGGGCAGTCCACCCACTGTATAGACTTGAGAGACTGTGGCTTTGCACTCCCCAGGATGGTACAGTGGGCAAACCACCCACTGGAGAGACTTGAGAGACAGTGGCTTTGCACTCCCCAGGATACATCAATGGGCATGGAGCCCCCTCGTGGATCTGGCATCGTGCACTCATCCGGCTGAGGTGCCCCCCCTTCGCTTCCCCCTGAGGTGCCTGTTGTATTTCTATCTGATGCCCCTGCAGTGTTCTCTCCGTCATGTTCGGGTATCTTGTGTGGGCCTCGCCCATGCATTTTGGGCCCAGTGGTCCACGGACTATGAATATTGCAATACCTGGACTACTATTCGTGGTGTATATTTAGTTATTAGTGTATATATGTAGATATTTGCTTACTCTATTTTGATATATTACACTGGTTCCACTCATTTCCTTTTGTCTTTGCATTCTTCTGGGGGGGTTGGGGGGTGATACTGTAATGTTTGGATATGCATTGGTGTGTGTGTTGTAGTGGGTGAGGGTGGGGATGGGGGTGTTGCGTGTGTGTGTCCCTGTTTTTTGCCTCCCCCCTCCCCTGTGTCGTAGGTGCAGTACTCACCGTGGTCTTCGCCGCCGGCGTTGGTGCTCCTGGTACAGGAGCAGGAAGATTAGTGCAGGAAGAATATGGAGTTCCGGCTCCATGATGTCGTCGTTCCTCGTGGAATGTGTAGAGGTGAGCGTTTTCCCTTCAAAATTCCTGTTTCCGCCGTGTTTTTATCTGCGGTGAATCCACCCCGGAAAAGGTGGCGGATTGGCCTGTCATAATAGTGTGGGCGGTACATTGTCCTCCGCCTGTCTGTTGGCGGTGACCACTGCGCTGTTTGTTTGTACCGCCGTGGCGGTCTGAGTGTTAAAGTGGCTGTCTTTGTTGGCGGTTTCCGCCACGGTCGTAATTGCAAAAATTTTACCGCCGGCCTGTTGGCGTCTTACCACCGCTTTAACACCGTCCGCCAGGGTTGTAATGTCCACCAATATTTGGAACTCAAACCAGAATCCGATTTTGAAGCACCAGTTATGCAAATAGCTATTGGATTTTAAACCGTAATATTGACAAAATTCACAAAGTTAGCATTTAAACTGAATCCAAATGAAATAAAACTGAAACAAAAACAGAAATTGGTGTTAGAAAAAGTACGAAAAAAACAAGGAATAATAAACAGTCTAGCAAACAAATGTGGACTTCTGGTCAAATGTTATTGGAAATTTTGATGTAAAATACAGAAGACAATGCTATGTGTATGGCTTTAGAAGTAGATGTAGTACAAGAATATCAGCTAATCTTCAACCTGTAGCAGTTTGGATGGAACATCCACCAATAAAACGGATCATATCAGGAACAGATTTTAATCATAAACTGGGAAACACTTGGATACATTCTTACAGAGGATAGTCATTTCCTTAAAAACATACACAAAATATAGCACAAACTTGACTAAAAACTGGAAGAGATTGAGACTTCACTTTAGATGTCAGATAATTATAGACATCATTATCTTATGGAGATGAATTGTTGGCTATTGAATATTGTTTATTACGAACACATATGTAAGTTGTCAACCTTGTATTTATATTGGAATACTGGCATTTCACATGCCATGACAGAGCATCAAAGGTTATTTTTTTTTTATTTTTTTTTTTTCTTACGTCCAGAACATCAATGGGCAACTGCCTAGCACAAATCTAGTCAAACATTTTATGCTATCCTTAGAAGGAACAGAAAGAAGTGTGAATCACCTTCTTTCATATGAACATGTACTGACAATATTGGAAAGTAGAAAAAGAAGAATAGCTGGCAAACATAGTAACATTAAGGCCCTCATTACAACCCTGGCGGTCCAAGACCGCCAGGGCTGTTTTGGCTGAAGCACCGCCAACAGGCTGGCGGTGCTTCAGAGGGGATTACAACCGTGGCGGTAGCGCCGCGGTTGCACCGCCGGGGCCGCCGGTTTCCCGCCAAATTTGCCCCGCCCGTGATAATCCGCCAGGGGATTACGAGTCCCCAACCGCCAGGCTTTTCCTGGTGGTTTGAACCGCCAGGAAAAGGCTGGCGGTACGGGGAATCGCGGGGCCCCTGGGAGCCCCTGAACTGCCCATGTCACTGGCATGGGCAGTGCAGGGGCCCCCTGACAGGGCCCCATGCAGCTTTTCACTGTCTGCTATGCAGACAGTGAAAAGCGCGACGGGTGCAACTGCACCCGTCGCACGGCCGCAACACCGCCGGCTCCATTTGGAGCCGGCTCCTATGTTGTGGCCGAGATCCCCGCTGGGCCGGCGGGCGGAAACCAGGTTTCCACCCGCCGGCCCAGCGGGGATCTCATAATGACCGCTGCGGGGGTGCAGCTGCATTTGCGGCCGCCCGGCGGTCAGATCCGCCCGCCAAGATCATAATGAGGGCCTAAATACTGTGCACAGTCACATAAAAATCACTGAAAGTGTTAGTCAATGAGAGATAAACTTCAAGATATCAACATAAGAAGACATGACCATAGGTGGCGTACCAGTGTTTACAGCACATTTGCTGATTACAATAATCCTTTGAAATGTTAAACCTTTCGTCCAAGATCTTTAATGTACCAGTATCACAAATGATGCAATGCAAATGAATTGTGTAGCTTCAGAAAGAAATGGAAGAGGAATAATTCAAAATGAAAGAAAAATGTATGACAATGGTGGGAAAAAGCCAATCAAGAAACAAGAAAACAATAGTTGAATTTTAAAGGAAGGACAGAAAGTAATAAAATGATATGTATTTTGAAGTCAATCAATCAATCAATCAATCAGAGAGATTTGTTAAGCGCGCTACTCACCCGGCAGGGTCTCAAGGCGCTGGGGTGGTGGGGGTGCTACTGCTCGAAGAGCCAGGTCTTGAGGTGCTTCCTGAAGGTCAGGAGGTCCTGGGTCAGACGTAGGTTGACGGGGAGGGAGTTCCAGGTTTTGGCGCCAAGGTGGGAGAAGTAATTTGCACAGAGCAAGAAAATGTGTAATCATTGGAAAGTAATGTTATTTTTCTACCAAAACCAATCTATTGATGGTTATTCACCAGTTTACCGTGAAAGTTGAGGTTCGCACTTCCCTCTTTAGGGACCGTTTTTTTCTTTATTATTGGCTTAACATAAAGCAGCACATCTTAGGACACAGTTGGAAGAGACTGCACAAGTGAGGAAAAAATGGTTTCCTATGAAAGGAGCAATAGATCATTGTGGGACCTACTTAACTACCCAAGTCCCAAAGAGCCCAAAACAGTTCATTTGGCCATCCCAATTCAAACACTGTTAGAGGTTTGGGGTAGAACAACAAAAGGAGGCAAACTGACATATGTCCCATCCCAAAGTACACCTACACATCACAACCCTCCAGTTACACCAGCAATAGGTCCAGAAACCTTTATATGATAGAAAGAAGGAGCATGTCAGACTCTTTCAGACATGTTTAAAGTAAGTAAGGTAACGTTATTTGAAGAATTTAAGAAAAAGTTTGGCATAATCGAGAAGGATAGATTCCAAGACCAGCAAATTAAACACTCAGTATAACATCTATAGATTAAGCCAGAAGCGTTAAGTGAATTGACCCCTATGGACAAATTTGCATGGTCCCACTTGGCAAGTAAGGGTTTGATATCAGGTATATATGAAATCCTGTTCAATGAAGTAGAGGGAAACAAGCGGGGGAGCCACAAAACTTTGGCTCACATATTGAACAGCGACATTACAAAGAAGAAATGGGAAACGTTAAGGATGGACAGTCCTAGAATTCATAAAAGCATCTCATAAAGAGATTCCACATACAAAATCCAATTTATTTGGTGTAGGTCACAGAAAAATGAAACAGAATGTTTCCAACTGCACCGGTCTGGTGCTGGAGATGCAGCAAAATAAAGTTTTTATGGTACACAGTCGGGGGAAGTGCCCAGAACTTTAGGCCTTTTGGAAAGAAATACTGAGTCACATCAAATGGGTTTTGGGCTGTGAAATGCCAACAGGCCCAGGAGTAGTTTTATTGGTTTACCCCCACAAAGATGCTGCACAAATAAAGCAATATTTTGGCAAATGTTTGGAACAGCCTATGTGCTTGTAGCCCTCTCCTGGAACAGAAAGACCATGTAAACCAAGGTCACTGGTGTGAGAAACTCTGGCAAAGTTTTGCATATGAAAAACTGTCCCTGATCTGAAATATGCAGACAGAAACTTCACTAAAATTGGGTCAACACAGATAAAATATTTCTTGAGAATAGAATACAGTACCCAAAAAAATTGTGAACCTCACAGTTATTTGAATAAGGGACCCGCAACTAGACACACAAACAGCAGAAAATGTAAATTTGCAAGGTAGGATTTAGTGACTAAGGGCCTGATTAGAAGGATAGGTGCTATTTATCTCATATGGTAAAAATTATACCACGGGGGTTGTTTTTTATAGGGTGTAATAAATAGCATTTATTACGAGTTTTGGGGGAATAACATGCGATTTTGGTGTTTAGTGCATCAAAAGCTGCATCATATGGTAATTGCCATATAATTTTCCCTTGTTAAATTTTGACAGATTTCACTTGCTGAAACATTATGAAGGGTGTCGTATTAAATGCATTCAATAATCATCAGATGTCTTAAATAACACTCAACTCTTAATTTCCACCCATGCATAAACAGTGGTTTACGCATGGGTCGGAATTAACAAACCCATTCATAATCAGGGCCTAAGTTTCGTAGAGTAAACATGAGTGCAGATGAAAAGCATTCGAGATGACTCAGGTTTGTTACTCTTTCTCTGCGTTTCTCTTATTGAAAACTTGGGACAAGTATTCAGTCTCAATACTATAAAAGATCACCAGCAGCGACTGCATTTCTAAACTACTATGCACTGAAACAAAGGCAGCCAGTGCAGGTTTTGCAGAGCTGTGGTACTACAATCTTGCAAAGATGTCCTAGCGAGAGCTAGCTTGAGGCACCTCTTTATGGAGTCGCTTCTTTATGAAGTCACTGAAATCGATTTTAAATGGAGATAGGTAGCAATACATTCTATTCGCATAGTCCCGTTGAAAAACGACGTGTGATTATGGCCTGCATTTTCTGGGCATCTCTTGTGAGAAAAGCAAGAAGTTAAACTCTCATATCGAACAACTGAACAAACAGGAGGCAACTGGCATGGAATTTAAGCAATATTTAATTTGTGTCAGATTAGATCTAGCCATTGCTCAGAGTAGACATGGGGAATTTGACTGCCACTTTTATAGTGAGTAACAGCACAATGAAGGAGACAAAGGAGAAAAGGTATTGTTCAGGTTGGTGGCAGGGTAGTAAGCAGAACAAATAGGTGAAGAAACTGGAAGACGCCTACACGCGTAAATTAGGGGAAATCTTTAGTGATTTTGTGAGATGCTATAGTCTGTATTAAGCACAGCAGAATAGATTGGCCTCACTGCAGGAGGAAGATTGACCGACAGAAGCACAGTCATCCATGAAGAGCTTACCGCCACAGTGGAGAATTGTGGATGTCCCACTAACAGAGCTGGATGCAGGTAGAAGCTGCATTAGAAAATGGTGATTCTACAAGTCAGTAAACAGTTACAGTGTTAGGGATATTAGCAATTTCTGTGACAGCAGAGGAGGATGGGAAGATCAATTATGAAAGATTCTCCCATTAAGGAAGTAGTTTACAAGTATATAACCTTTACTTGTCCATTCTGTGATGTTCATCAATATTTGTTAGATTTAGGAAGCCTGGGCTGGAGACAGCAACTTGAGGGTGGAAGGAAGCCATGCAGATTAAGGTGTCTCCAAAGTAGGTAGAACTGAGAAAGAATATCTTCACCATTCCTCCACTGCTCGACAGTTCAGAACAGGAAGCAGCATGTTGGGCCTGAGACTGTTCTTCACTCAAATGTAATCCACAGGAAATGAAAACACCTGCAAAAGGCCCTAGAAACATCTGCCTTGGAGTAAAAGAAGCAATCTCTTGCGTTGGAAGAAAGGAGGCTCTTGGTTTAGTTGGCAGACAGGTGGCTTTGGTTCATGAACAAAACATGCACAAGTGGAAGCTTGATACCATGCAGATTCCATCACCCATGGGTGCAGCAAAGGTTTGGTGAGTGGAGCAGTAATAGTGTGGAAACCATGGCCTGATCACATTTTAAAAGGATAACAAGAGCTCAGTGCTATGTTACAAGTGAGGCACTCAATCTACACACTATTAAACGTGTTCAGTGTTCCAAGATCAACATCTCCCTAAATAATTAAGGAAAATAAATATTACAAATGAATATGGATTTTTTTTAGATGTTGTCATATTTAAATCAAGTCAGGATTTCCCTGAAATTCCAGCCAGGGACTCCAATGCTAATCCCACTCCTCCCGTTTTCTGTCAAATTAGATCTGTAATGAACCAGTGGATGTAAAGTCAGTATACAGGAAAAAACCAGGAAGTAATGGTCTCAGTCCATTCACCTCAAAAGCATGGACTGGTGGAAGGCATGTGGCAAGAACCCTCGGTCTGCAGTAAACAGACTGGTAACCTCTGTAATCCTATAAAACGAGGTACCATTATTCTAAAATACTTATGTACAATATTTAACACGGTCTTGAGAGTTTCAGTAGAATGACCTACCAGGATATGGAAGCAGAGAGTCCAGAACTAGCCCTAAGACGACCAGTCAAGGTATCAAATATGAAGATCTGCCTCCAATAGTAGAGATGCCGAGTGCCAGAATGTCTTAGAGTGTTCGGCATTGGACCAATAAATCTTGAATAGCAGTAAGTAGAGCTCAAAATGTGTGGAAGGAAGGAAGTGTTAGCGTGAGCTATCTTAACCAACCGAGGAAACGGAAATGAAGTGAAACCAAAAAGGTGTAGGGAACGCAACAGTGTGTATTACACAACCAGAATAAAGGACCCACCAGTCGCTGTTGCCAGGTATGATACTATGACTGGTGCTTACATCTTCCCAGATCTTACTGAACTTGAACTGTCTGCAATTCCAGCTGTTTGCCGAATTTTCCAGCTTTCCAGAATGTTCTGGCACTTTCCACTTTGCTCCAAAAAGTGCAGATCTGTGTAATCCTTGGCCTCACAAGCCACCAATGAGCCATCTGTTACAGTTTCGAAAGCAAGCTTGTATCGGGAAATTCGGTCCATCAGGAATCGGGTATTGGGAAATGCGGTCCAGTCCCTGCAAAACCAGCTAAGATCCCTGGAGAAAACAATGTGCTTCTGTAGTGTAGCCATTTTTTAATGTAGCTTTCTGCGCGTTTGTTTAAAGTATTAGGCCTCTTTGCCCTAGATGCATTTTATTTAGCCTCGCACTGTTATTTTACAATAACCAGTTTCACCGTCTTGTTTTATTTTCTTCTATCACACTGTTTAGCTTACTTCAGCACTGAAGTTCTTAAACAGTACATTCTTGCTCGCTCTGTGCTTCAGTCAAGGATACAGTCTGGTACATTGCCGATAGACGTGGTAGAAGTTTCGTCTTTAGGGTTCGTAGATAGTATACATTCTTACGTAGGGACGTTTCTTAGAACACCAGCGTGTTAGTTATAAAAACACTTTCTAATCCTGGTACACGTAAGAGGGAGATTCCGACCAGGAACCCACAACTAGATGCTGACTGCCCTGTTGCAGATGCTGATCCAGATCACAGGCTTTTGCTCAGGTATGAGGGTTGATGTCCTCCCGGGGGAACCTGAAAGGTAGGCTTAGAGCTTCACATGCTGTGCTCAAAATATAACTTAGAGAGAACATAATCTAGTTGCACCATGATAGCATTATTCTTATGTTTCACTCTCCTCGTTACTATTTCAATCCTACTGTGTTGTATGGTTCTGGTTATTGCGGCTCACACCTTATTATCTAAAATGCAGTTGTTTAATTAAACCAATCTTTAAAACTCAAACTGCCTTTGTCATTTATATATGAGACCGCACTGTGTATGAGAGAACTGGTTGTGACCTGAGTGACCACGACTTCCCTGGGAAGCTCCAAGATGTCATGCGCTGGGCTGCCCAATTGTCTCTTCCCTTTAGAAGAGATAAGGCACTGCTAGTTAGCCGGAGTTCAACCCAGATTTGGGGTGACAAGGGTCCTTCGTCGTGGGTCTGACTTAGTCCCCCACACTGTGAACGATCTTGCCACCCAAAAATCCAGTAGTCTCATTAGGATAATGAGAGCCTACGCGACATGGCGCCGCCAACGTTTGGTCTGGCTCTAATTTTCGGGTCCACCAGTTTCTCTCGGTCTCATATGATATAATGATCCCTCAGTTCCTTTAGCGGAGACGTCCGTGGCACTGAGGGCTTCCACCACCGCGGTATAGGTAACCCTAGTTACAGCGGATGGTTGTTCAAGCTTGAACCTTAAAAGGATAGACCCCGTCTTGGTGTGCCTTCTCTGAATTTTCACCGTTTTATGAAATGGCGAATCCCCAAGTTATACAGATAGCTCTTAACATGAGGCAACCGCTCACAGCACATTTGCTAGCAAATGGCCTTACAATCCAGGGTGGTCTAGTCACGTTTGTGGTGGCCGCCCACGCAGCCTATAGAACAGAACTTTTTTACTCCTGGGTCACATTTCCAGCAGTTGATGGGAACACGAATACATTTCACACATACACAGTGGCGAACGCGCCTGGACAATACAGGGCGTACGCATACCTAGAGATACCTCTATCTTATCAAGAACATAATAATTGGCTTGATGGCGCCCTACCCCATACAATATTACCAGTAAGGTTAGGTCCACTAAGTAATGATGGTCCAACCTGGCCTTTATTGGCCACATATACACCACATCCTGCGGTTGCAAATATGGCGGTGGCTGAAGTTCGTCGTTTATATACAGACTTAACGGCTACATATAGGTGCTTAGTAAAATTGTGATGCAGACACTAAATACAAACCCAGCGCGTGCTGCTCCAGCACAACCACATGCAGTAACACCAGGTATAAACCCGGTGACTGTACACTCTATCATGGGTAAAGTTCCAGCAAAAAGGGAGGAGACTCCATTTTGGCTGGCACAGAAAATAAATACGCTGGAGGCGGTACTTCCCCATACGGGACCTCAGGACAAACATAGAATACTAACTATGTGTTTACCCTTCGGAATGGTTCCCACAGTGGAACATTGTAATACATGGGGCACGGTGTTTGCCGCGCTCTATACAACGGCACACGGTACACCGACATTGGCCAACCTACCGGAAGTGCTTAAACAAATTCAGGATGAATACGGGGCTGCCCCGGCCTTAGATTCAGGAATGCAACTGATGGGCAACTTTGCCACGGTTTCTTCAATAATCCTAAGTAATCTTAAAGGGGAAGCAGTTGCACTTGCAGTGCGTATGCGTCTTCGTGACGTCCCGCAACAAGATCAGGAGCTGGAACTGCCAAAAATAATAGCGGAAACATATTCCAGTATCGGTCGAGATAGCTGTGGGGCTAGACCACAAAAACCTAAATTTCAGGGAAAAATTTGTAAAGAAAATGCTAAACAGCAACCTGAGGGTAATAAGAAGCGCTGGGAGAAAAAAATACAGACACCTAAAAAAAGAAAGGGGAGAATCTCCACGTACGGAGACCCTGCAGAATAGGTATAATCTCAGAAATAGGGATAATATAAAAACGCCTGATAGATATCAATATACTGATACACGCCAATCTCGTTCCTTTCAGGACTCATCGGAAAAGAGAAATGAGAGAGGTGGGCGGTCAGAGTGGAGAACAGAGTACGGGAAACTGAGACAGGAATCACAACGCTCTTCGGAGGTTTCTGTCAAGAAGGAAGAGAACTGATACAACCGAAACAACAGTTTAAAAAGAAAAAGGTGGCAGCAGTCTCAGTTAGAGATGCCACTCATGAATTCTCTTGAAGAACAAGACATGGGCACTAGCACTGCTAGACAGCGCGGCAGAGGTCACAATAGTTCGCCGGAATCTTCTAGAGCATCTGGAGGTGAAAGCAACTGATGACTTCATACAAGTTGAAACAGCAGATATGCGTGTCTCTGAACCCGATAGGGTATATATAGTGACTTTACAATTGGAAGGAGACATTGAACGCACTATACACGCAATCTTTTGGGATCGTGTAGTTAAGATATATGACATTTTGCTGGCTGAACAAGATTGGCCGCCAGATTTTGTCCGCACCTGCGCAGTTGGGGAGGAGGTTATTAAACCTTTGTTCTCGCCCCTTGTTCCAGGGGAACTCGCAGAGTCCTACTGCATAAAATGGGCTCTAGCACAAGCACCTGCCTTATATAGAAATCACGTAGGGTAGGATAGGGATTCACCATATCATGTAATTCCGATTAAAGGCAAACCTCAGCCACAACCGCAGCATCCTATAAAACATGAAGCAAGGGCACCGGTGAGGGAAATAATTACACAACTGGAATACCAGGGGATACCAGGGGATAATTGAACCCTGTGTCTCACCGATGAATAATCCCTTATTCCCTGTAGCTAAACCGGACCATTCCTATAGAATAGTCTTAGACTACAGACATTTAAATGGACATACATGAACATATGCTATACAAAATTCACATAGCGCTGCACTGATGAACAGCATTGTGCGGAAAAAATATAAAACGACTTTAGACATATCGAATGGATTCTTCTGCCAGAATATAGCACCCGAAAGCAGGGATTTGACAAGCTTCAGCGCGTTAGGCTCCCAGAAAAAAATTCTGTTGTTTGCCTCAGGGGTATAAGAATAGCCCGGGACTGTTTGCGGCTCGTGTGACTGCAATTTTACACGAGTTAGACCCTGAAGCATTGTCATATGTGGATGATATATATCTCACAGATGACGAATTGCTACAACATTTAAGACGAGTAGCCGCATTGTTGTAGGGTTTGCCAAAATTGGCTACAAATTTAACTTTAAAAAATCTAAAATTGCCTTTCTCAGCGTCATATTCCTGGGATACGAGCTGTTGAATGAAGGTAAGAGCCTAGCCCCCCAATTCTTAGAAAAGTGTGCACAATTGCAACCACCTAATACGATTAAGAAACTCCAATCATTGTTGGGCTTTCAAAATTTTGGCAGAACATACATTCCTGATTATGCTACACGCATTAAACCTTTATATGAATTAATCCGTCCTGATTTTTGAAGCAAATTCTGGACAATTGAACATACACATACTCTTCGGAAGTTACAAGCAGATCTACTAGCCGCAAAACATTTACACACACAGGACAATAAGACGCATTTGGTCATCAGGGTGATAGCTGGGGCCATTGGGTTTACGTATGTCACATTTAATGAAGGTGAGACAGTCCCGATTGGATACAAGTCCCACTTGTATTCGGCTGCTGAACAACGATTTGCACCCACATAGAAAATTCTCACTGCTGTAGAGATGGCTGTTATTAAAGAAAGACCTCTTGCCCAGGGTAAACGCATTATTGTCGTTTCCCCTATTCCGGCCCTCGAGGCTGTTACAAAAGCTAGCGTTCCGAAACGCAAAAGCACTGCATCCGCGATGGAAACAATGGGCTACGTCTTTAACAGCCACTGATGTAGATTACATTTTTGACCCAAAGTTACAAACTCAGGAATTTCTGCAATATGAAGTTGAATATCCAGTTCCCGATGACACGTTGCCTATTGATCAATATCAAGTAGTCATGTACACCGATGGCTCTGCGTAACCGGCGGTTGGAACAAAACACCAATATTCAGCTGCATGTGCAGTAGTGAGCGGCCATATGGAAGGGGAGAAATTCTGCCCCCAACATACTTATACACAGACCTTAGGGGATTGTACGGCACAATTGGCTGAGCTGAAGGCTCTGCTGATGGCATTAGAACATACAGATCACACGCAGTTTACACTGATTGTTTGTTATTCATATTATTGCGTCCAGTCTTTTAATGAATACCTACATTACTGGCGCTTGAATGGGTTCAGAGATTCGAAAGGCAACACCATAAAACGCAGACTACTGTGGGGGAAGGTAGCAGACCTGAAGGAGACGCTACCCAAAGTCCATGTTGTACATACACTTGGACACCAGCGCGTTGGAATACACGTTGCTGGGAATAATTTGGCTGATGAAGCCACAAAGTCGGCAGTGGCAGTTGCCACTGTAGCTGCAGTACCAAACCAGACACAGAGATTCTGGCTGCCATAAAAGCTACGGTTGATGGCACGCCTTATCTTAAAGGATTTCCTAATAAATACCAATACTTCATGGGAAGTATGCTGAACGCTGAGGTTAAAATTCCTAGCGTAGGCGTACGCGACATCCCCACTAAAGTTGAAAGACCACAATTGATTAAAGCAGCGCATGAGGGAGTGGCATCTGCACATGCTGGCGTGGCTGCCACAATTTCGCTATTACAGGCCCGTTACTGGTGGCCTGGTCTCTACAAAGAGACTAAGCAGTATGTCCTTTGTTGTGACATCTGTCAACAAATTAAAGTTTCAAAAGCTAAGCGCCCACCGCAGATACCCCTCTTAATATCCAATAGACCATTACAATGTCTGTACTTGGATCATTACGGTCCGCTAACACCGGATAGTGCATACAATTATATACTAGACGCTGTTGATTCTCGCTCCAGATTTGTGAGAGTGTGGCCACAGCTCTCGGCTGACGCTCGGACTGTTATTAAAGATTTGCGAGTCTTTGTCGGTACATATGCAGTTGCGGCATTCCATTTGGACCAGGGCCCTGCTTTTGCCTCAAGGGCATTCAGGGACACCATGGCTTCGTTGGGGGTCCAGCTCCAGTACTCGTCTCCATTTCATCCCGAGGGAAAGTCTGTTGTGGAACGATTAAACCGCGATTTAAAGCAATCTTTAACAGCCAGAGTCTTAGGTACGGGTCGTAGTTGGCTAAAACACCTGTATGGATTTCAGAGAGCACTAAATAACCTGCCTAGAAGGTCCCTGGGTGGTCGTACTTCATATGACTGCCTGTTCGGAATACAAATGTTTGTTCCGGATGTTGATGGTCCTGGTGTGGAGGCGGCGGAAACGCCTTTTGACATAAATGATCTTGTCACTGTTTTGCCAGAATTACAGCGGTTCCGTGAAGATAACTCTTCAAAAAGAGCTGCCTCCACAGGAATTAAGGATGTGCCAGTAACACCTACTGGCTGGATTCCCAGGGTTGAGGATCTTGTGCGTGAAAAGGTCGCGGTGAAAAAAGAATTTGGCCCTTCTTATCGAGCACCAGTCCCTGTGTTGGGGATACACGGAACGAGAACTGTTATTCTACCCCCGTTGCCAGGTGCCAAAGAAAATCGCTTTGTTTCTATTGACAATGTCAAGTTACAACATGTGGCCGATTCTACGCAGCAGACCAAGAGGAACGTCCAGTAGTTCCCAAATCCCTCTCACTACTGGGGAAGATGTTCCGCTTCAAGTCATCTATACCAACACTGTTGCCTCTCCGAGCTTGGGGAGGGTGAATGATGGTTTTGCATTAGTTCCACTAACGACCAATAACTTGGAGACATTTGATCAAGTCACCATGACTACTGACGTAACGGATGGTGCTATCTACAGTGTACCACCTCGAGAAACACAAAACTCCTCCACTGAATACGGCGACACCTTTTGCACAAACTGCCTCTGGTTACTTTGCCAACAACAACGATGGTCTATCGGACTCGTTTGCCTCTTCGACTACTGACCTGTCGGTTCCACGTAAGCTGATGTGTTGGCTTAAAGATAGGTATTTTGTTTTTCCATGGAACTATCTGTGGCTCTTATTGACTATGCTAGCATTTTTTCTTTGGATAGGGTTTGTAATTACCTTTTTTCTGTTGATACATGGTCATTTTCTTCCTTAGAGATCAGCGGTTGAACAGGTGGAGGAGGTGTTGAAGCCACATTTTTCATCACATATGGTTCGAAGAGACTTGTCCTTTGTGAACATTTCTGCAGTGCCGATTCCGGATGGGATTGTGTGGGATAAAGTAATGTTTGATATGTACGGACCCACTGAGATAATTTAAATACCGTATGTCCTAAAGTTATCTATGAATGATATAGTAATACCAGGCATTGTATCTGATGATTGGGATGTGAAGACAGTTGATTCCATGATGACTGAATTACAATATTATGCTGTCTATGAAAATGAAGATGTATACCAGTTTATTTAAAGACAATTATGGTGAAATGTTTTGCTACAATTATTATGGGCACCATTTTATACATAAAGCAAGTAGTCCAAAAACGATATTTGGCTATACGCAATGGGAGCATTGCCCAACTCCCCCGCAAGGGAGTTCCAAAACTTATTCTGACAAATTTACCTATTTTTCTGGGCATCACCAAATGAATGCTAAGTCATATTATTTTAGGTTAACTCCGTCTAAAGATAAACAAATGTTGTTGACTAATACGAAATTTATATACTCAGATTCTTTTGTTTCCCGACTGTCAATTGAAGGTTATGAATATTGGTCAAATAATGTTGATTTCAAAAGTGTTTGGGGAACAAAACATTGGCAGATAAAGGGTAGAGAGACATTGTTTAGAGCATGTCTCATTCCTGTCCAAATGTTTTTTTTTTTTTAATGAAACAGTACAACAGACTAGCTGTTTAGGCTTAGCAACAATCAGAGAATTGAATATGCCTAGTATACCTGTCCCTGCAAAAATTAATAACTGGCAGAAATACATAAATGCCACTTTTAGTGAGCTTACAGACTGGGTCCAGAATGGTACATTTAACACTTCATTGACACATCCGGGCGGGTGGTTATTGTGGCCCAGAGACACCAACGGGTGTCATCAACGTTTTGTCACCTCCTCAGGGGGTTTTCGGACGAGTAGGTCAGACCCTCGCTATATATCACCAGAACATGCTGAAATAATTACTACATATAGTGTGGATAAATTGTGCCAACAATGGTTAAAATCATCCTCGCTAGATGCAGTTAAGACACATCTCGCTCTCCTGTCTAATAACACTGACTTACAAGATTTTTTGTCAGGCCCGAAGACACCACGTAGGAAGCGTTTCTTGTATGAAGTATACAATGAAATATGGAAACTTTCCCAGCAGGAGGCTGCAGCCCTGTTAAGGCAAATCAATCAATCACAGATATTTATAGAGCGCACTACATACCCGTTAGGGTTCCAAGGCGCTGGGGGGGGGTGGGGGGAGGACTGCTACTGCTCGAAGAACCAGGTCTTGAGTAGTCTTCTGAAGGCGAGTAGGTCTTGGGTCTGTCGGAGGTAGGTAGGGAGCGTGTTCCAGGTCTTGGCGGCGAGGTAGGTGAAGGATCTGCTGCCGGAGGAGGTTCGTTGGATGCGGGAGATGTTGGCGAGGGCGAGGCTCGCGGAACTCAGTTGGCGGGTCGGAGTGTAGAAGTTGAGTCTGTCGTTGAGGTAGGAGGGGCCGGCGTTGTGAAGTGCCTTGTGTGCGTGGGTGAGGAGCTTGAAGGTGACCCTTTTGTTGACGGGGAGCCAGTGGAGTCCTTTGAGGTGAGGGGTGATGTGGCTGTGGCGGGGTGCGTTGGTGATGAGTCGGGCTGAGGCGTTTTGGATGCGTTGGAGGCGTTGTAGGTGTTTCGCTGGGATTCCTGCATAGAGTGCGTTGCCGTAGTCCAGTCTGCTGCTGACGAGGGCGTGGGTTACTGTCTTCCTGGTGTCGGTCGGGATCCACTTGTAGATCCTGCGGAGGGTTCGGAGGGTGTTGTAGCAGGAGGAGGTGACGGCGTTGACTTGTCTGTCCATGGAGAGTGCGGAGTCGAGGATGAATCCCAAGTTGCGGGCGTGGTCGGTGGGCATCAGGGGGGGTTCCGAGGGAGGTGGGCCACCATGAGTCGTTCCAGGTGGAGGGGGAGGTCCCGAGGATGAGGATTTCTGTCTTGTCGGTGTTGAGCTTCAGGCGGCTATCTCTCATCCAGTCTGCGACTGCCTTCATACCCTCGTGGAGGTTGGCTTTGGCGGTGGCAGGGTCGTTGGTGAGGGAGAGGATGAGCTGGGTGTTGTCAGCGTAGGTGATGATGTTGAGGTCGAAATGGTGGGCCACTTGTGCGAGGGGGGCCATGTAAATGTTGAACAGCGTTGGGCTCAGGGAGGAGCCCTGGGGGACGCCGCAGATGATGTTGTTGGCTTCTGAGCGGAAGGGTGGGAGGCGAACGGTCTGTGTTCTGCCAGAGAGGAAGGATGAGGTCCAGGCTCCAAATAGATCAAGAAAATTTAAAAAGGCATTAGCTGTTGTGGATAATGGAATTCACACCTTGTCTATTGTTTCTTCTGCTATAGACATAATACGATCTGATATGTCTTCTTTATATCATGGACAAAGTCAGACCAGGTCCATTATGCAGTTGGGTTGGACACTTCAGACATTGAAGGCGGGTCGCGTTCCGTGGCAGCACATTAGTGCCAGGGAGATATTTTTTTCCTTTAATTTAACGCAACAACAACAACAACAACTAATGGCTAAGAAGGAGGCGACTTATAAATCAAATCATAAACATTTATAAAGCACGCTACGGGGGATGGGGTTACTGCTGCTCGAAGAGCCAGGTCTTGAGTTGCCTCCGGAATGCGAGGTGGTCCTGGGTGGTCCTGAGGTTGGTGGGGAGGGAATTCCATGTCTTGGCCACCAGGTAGGAGAAGGATTTCCCACCTGCCGTGGTGCGGCGGATGCGAGGGACGGCGGCGAGAACGAGGTTGGCGGAGCGAAGTTGATGGGTGGGTGTGTAGAAACTGAGGCGACGGTTGATGTATTCGGGTCCCTTGTTGTGGAGGGCTTTGTGTGCGTGGGTGAGGAGTCGGAAGGTGATCCTTTTGTTGACGGGAAGCCAGTGCAGGTGTCTCAGGTGGGCGGAGATGTGGCTGTTGCGGGGTAACGTCGAGGACGAGGCGGGCGGAGGCGTTTTGAATTCGCTGCAGATGTTTCTGGAGTTTAGCAGTGGTTCCTGCGTATAGGGTGTTGCCGTAGTCCAGGCGGCTTGTGACGAGGGCGTGGGTCACGGTCTTTCTGGTGTCGGCGGGGATCCAACGGAAGATCTTTCGGAGCATGCGGAGGGTGAGGAAGCAGGAGGATGATACGGCGTTGACTTGTTTGGTCATGGTGAGAAGTGGGTCAACGATGAATCCGAGGTTGCGTGCGTGGTCTGAGGGGGTTGGTGCGGTGCCAAGGGCCGTGGGCCACCAGGAGTCGTCCCAGGCGGACGGGGTGTTTCCGAGGATGAGGACTTTCGTTTTGTCTGAGTTCAGTTTCAGACGGCTGAGTTTCATCCATTCTGCGACGTCTTTCATTCCATCTTGCAGGTTGGTCTTGGCGCTGGTGGGGTCCTTGGTGAGGGAAAGTATCAGCTGTCGGCGGCGTAGGAGGTGATGTTTATGTTGTGTTTGCGTACGATGTCGGTGAGGGGGCCCATGTAGACATTGAAGAGAGTTGGGCTGAGCGAGGAGCCTTGTGGGACGCCGCAGATGATCTCGGTGGGGTCTGAGCGGAAAGGTGGGAGGTAGACTCTTTGGGAGCGGTTGGAGAGGAAGGAGGTGATCCAGTCCAGCGCCTGTCCTTGGATACCGGTGGAGCGGAGGCGGGATATTAGGGTTCGGTGGCAGACGGTGTCGAAGGCAGCCGAGAGGTCGAGGAGGATGAGGGCGACTGTTTCTCCGTTGTCCATCAGAGTTCTGATGTCGTCTGTGACTGAGATGAGAGCGGTTTCTGTTCTGTGATTGGCTCGGAATCCGGACTGAGAGGGGTCGAGTAGGTTGTTGTCTTCAAGGAAGTTGGTAAGTTGCTTGTTGACGGTCTTCTCTATGACTTTGGCAGGGAAGGGGAGGAGCGAGATGGGGCGGAAGTTCTTCAGGTCGCTGGGGTCCGCCGTAGGTTTCTTCAGTAGGGCGTTGACTTCTGCGTGTTTCCAGCTCTCGGGGAAGGTCGCAGAAGCAAACGAGCTGTTGATGATGGTCTGGAGATGCGGGGCGATGATGTCGTCGGCTTTGTTGAAGATGAAGTGTGGGCAGGGGCCCGAGGGGGCACCGGAGTGGATGGAGTTCATGGTGGCTTTGGTCTCTTCCGTGTTGATGTGAGTCCAGGCGTTGAGGGTGATGGCTGGGGTTGTAGGTTCTGTGGTGGTTGGCTGGGTCTGGTGTCCGAAGCTGTCGTGTAGGTCGGTGATCTTACGATGGAAGAAGGTGGCGAGGGAGTTGCAGACGTCTTGTGAGGGCGTGATGGCGTTGGCGTTAGGGTTGGAGAGCTCTTTGACAATGTTGAAGAGTTCTTTGCTGTTGTGAGTGTTCTTGTCCAGTCTGTCTGTGAAGGAATTTCTTTTGGTGGCGCGGATCAGTTGGCGGTGTTCGCGGGTAGCGTTCTTGAGGGCAGACATGTTATCTGCGGTGTGGTCCTTGCGCCAGGCTTTCTCGAGGGTGCGGCAGGTTTTTTTAGATTCCTTGAGGGTGTCTGTGATCCAGAGAGGTTTTTTGGTGTTGGTCTGTCTTGGGAGGCATCTGAGGGGAGCGAGGTTGTCTGTGCAGTTGGTGATCCAATGCATGAAGCTGAGGGCTGCGTCGTTGGGGTCGGTGGAGAAGGTGGGTAGGTTGTCGCTGTGAGTGGAGAGAAGCTATTCCGTGGGGATTTTGTTCCAATGTCGGCGTGGGATGGATTGTGTGCGGAGGGGGCGAGTCTCACGTCGGAAGGTGAAGTGGACACATCTGTGGTCGGTCCAGTGTATTACGGAGGAGTGGCTGAAGGATACGTGGTTGCTGGCGGAGAAGATGGGGTCGAGCGTGTGTCCGGCGATGTGGGTGGGGGTGTATATCAGGCTCAACATTGAGAAATTAGAAAGATTGCCTTGGCCGAGATCCCCTCTGCAGAGTGGTTGATACACGGGGTTATTAATCTGCCTTTTTCCACGTTACAGTTCACTTCTTGTCTGAAACATGTTCCGGTAGGCAGATATGAGAAGTTGGGAGATAGTTATATCCATGAAGTGTGGGAGCTTCCCTTCTTGTACAAATGCCTCAATGGCATGAAAGAGGTCTTTCTTAGCGGTAGTGAATGCTAGACTTCAGTTAGCCATGCAATGATTTGTAAGCAGCTGTCCTTGCATGGGGCATGTAATGCCTCGGTTGGGAACTTGGCTTGCTATCTGAAGGGAGTTCCGGTCCCCTTGATTAAACGCACATTCCAGGTGCTTCCAAACGGCAGCTACGTCCTCCTCAATAGTGAAGACTGTTGTGGCATGCGGGCCGGAATAGTTTACGTTGTTTCGTCACTAAGGTCATTACTTGCTGTGGGAGTGTGTTGTTTCCCCCCACTAAATTAAGGGAGGTAGCAGATATCTGGCCTCACATTGCTACTTCCAAGGGGAATTTCGACAAGTTAAGTAGACTAAAGGCTTTATTGTTTCAGAAGCATGTGGCCCTTACATCTGCACGCAAGACCTACGCACTTCAGGTGGCAAGGTCATCAGCGGAAATACAGTCCCTGTTAAATACCAACTTTCCGAGCCACTTTGGTGAACTTGTGGGACGTATATTTAATGCGTCCAGCACGGCTGGATTAGCACATTTTTTCAAAGCAGTTGGTGTTGGTTTCATTCACACCTTCCCTTCCATATTCGGTTTAGTACCTTCAGATATTCATTCAATTTTCGGGAGCATTTTTGGGGGATTTCCGATAACCTTGGCCTTATTAGCCGGCATTTTGCTGTTGCTGTGGTTTTTCCGCAATGGCTGCCCCGCCGTGACAAGGACGAATGTGGGCGCTCCCATCAGCGCAGCTGTGTCGTGAACGCATGATGCAGCACTTTGGAGCAACACTCCTGGAACATTCGGAGTGTGACTGGTCTCTGTCATTCAGACCGGTTTTGGATTGTGTGCAGCCCGTGTTTCGGTGATGTTGGTGCGATTTGGAACATGTACTGGACGTCTGTCTCTCACAGCAAAGCCCCCAGTGGTTGATGCTGAACTGTTGATGTTCCCGATGAGGGCTCATTACCAGACATGCGCGATGCAGCTGTGTTTGCTTCGTGAGGCTGATTACGAGATACCCTTCCTGGAGGAAGTTGATATTAACTCGTTCACAGGCTCTGTACTGAATGCCGTCCTGGTTGACACTGGGGCTTTGGAACACACCTGCTCCTTTATAGTCTTTGGCGTGGACTTTCCGGTTTTGTCATCTGCCGAAGTGGAGAATCTCCTGCTTTCCATGACCACTGTTTGAATTGAATTTGGGCTAAATTGACACTGTTATATGAATTCGGCATTTAGCCACATGCTTATTTTTAAATTGAGAATTAGTGTGCTTTGGTGTCCTCTTGACTTGTTGAAATTCTGTAGGATTTTTAATCATGTTTTAGCTTATGGCACTTTTAGCTTCGGCTTAAACGACTTTCTACCAACAAGGGGAGGGTGTAGTGAAGCCATTTTTTAATGTAGCTTTCTGCGCGTTTGCTTAAAGTATTAGGCCTCTGTGCACTTTGCCCTAGATGCATTTTATTTTACAATAACCAGTTTCACGGTCTTGTTTTATTTTCTTCTATCACGCTGTTTAGCTTACTTCAGCACTGAAGTTCTCAAACAATACATTCTTGCTCGCTCTGTGCTTCAGTCAAGGATACAGTCTGGTACATTCCTGATAGACGTGGTAGAAGTTTAGTCTTTAGGGTTCGTAGAAAGTACACATTCTTACATAGGGACGTTTCTTAGAACACCGGCGTGTTAGTTATAAAAACACTTTCTAGTCCTGGTACATGTAAGAGGGAGATTCCGACCAGGAACCCACAACTAGATGCTGACTGCCCTGTTGCAGATGCTGATCCAGATCACAGGCTTTTGCTCAGGTATGAGGGTTGATGTCCTCCCGGGGGAACCTGAAAGGCAGGCTTAGAACTTCACATGCTGTGCTCAAAATATAACTTAGAGAGCGAACGTAATCTAGTTGCACTATGATAGCATTATTCTTATGTTTCACTCTCCTCGTTACTATTTCAATCCTACTGTGTTGTATGGTTCTGGTTATTGCGGCTCATGCCTTATTATCTAAAATGCAGTCGTTTTATTAAACCAATCTTTAAAACTCAAACTGCCTTTGTCATTTATATATGAGACCGCACTGTGTATGAGAGAACTGGTTGTGACCTGAGTGACCACGACTTCCCTGGGAAGCACCAAGATGTCATGCGCTCGGCTGCCCAATTGTCTCTTCCCTTTGGGAGAGATAAGGCACTGCTAGTTAGCCGGAGTTCAACCCGGATTTAGGGTGACAAGGGTCCTTCCCTGTGGGTCTGACTTAGTCCCCCACACTGTGAACGATCTTGCCGCCCAAAAATCCAGTAGTCTCATTAGGATAATGAGAGCCTATGCAACACTTCCTGGAGTTGAGCCCCTATGAACCACCAGTTTATTGTTTCCTTTTACACCTAACCTCCTACCAACAGAGATGCTCGTCTCACTAATCAAATATTTCCCATCCTAAATAATGGCTTTCCTGCCCGCCACTGCCTTTCTGTTCTGATAGCCATCCATCAAAGGAAGTTCCTGACTCTTGGCTTCTTTAAAGGACAAAGGCCTTTACAGACGAGGAAAGGGCAAGCCCCCCACAGGTGGAGAAAGCAGATTTGATTTTAAGCATTGCAATTCTGCTTTGATCTGCAGGATTTACGAGAGGTGGGGAGGTGTGTATACATTAAGCTCACCCCTGCCTTTTGGGGAGACTGGAGAACAAAGCATTGTGGGCATACTTCTGCTACAGGTAAGGCATGAGAGACAGGAACTCGTTCACAGTGCTAAGAAAGGGCAATGCGTGGCAGTTATGACACTCATTAAGAAAACGTGTCATTCACTTTTTTTAAAACATCCCATACTCAAGGCAGATAGCTGTTTGGGACTGCAAAGTACAAAGACTACCTGTATGGAAGAACTCCTGTCCTCCTTGAGAAGGAATGAGGAGGTTTCATCTTGAACCCATTGTTATCTTGAATCTCTGGATCTAAAAGGCATATCTAAGAGTAAGGAAAGTTAGATGATTGCCTGCCTATAAGGATGAAGATGGTTGAGGTCAGCTCAGAAGGAGCCTGACAGTTGCAGAACTACTTCTGCTGTGGTTTGGAAATGTGGAATATTCAAGAGATAAAAGAAGCTGTGTCCCCCTTGAAGAAGTCTAGCTAGACCATCAGTAACTGGGTATTTGGCTATTGAGCTGTTCAGAAGCAGAGGAAAATCTATTGAACCCATTGCTCTGGTATCTAGGCAGCATTCCCTGAACATTTAGGTACTTTAAAGCAGCAGGAAAGAAGAAGTCATACAACTTTCGGAAGAAGTTGAGAAGTAGGAACTTGTCATCTCTGGAAGACCTAAAATAGGTGCAAAGCCCATCTGATTAGGACACTCCCAGCTGCAACAGTTTCCAGGTTTTTCGTATTTGGATCTTTTGAGGATGAAGTTAAAGTTACTGGGGGAAAACTAAAAGAATGATCCAGTCTCATGGTGCCCTGCACAGCCACAGCAACCACCTTTGCCATGTTGATGATTTTCAACCTTCAAAAAAGTATATAAGTGCAAAGGTAAAACTGACCAGGCCATAGCTCTTATCTTAGCCCAGTCATGTTTCTTAGCCAGTTAACCAACAAGGGTGGCTATGGGGGTCATTTATGGTTTGACAAAAGTGAAACAGCTGCCATACCTCACTTGGGGGGTTATTCTAACTTTGGAGGAGTGTTAATCCGTCCCAAAAGTGACGGTAAAGTGACGGATATACCACCACCCGTATTACGAGTTCCATAGGATATAATGGACTCGTAATACGGCTGGTGGTAAATCCGTCACTTTTCCGTCACTTTTGGGACGGATTAACACCTCCTCCAAAGTTAGAATAACCCCCTTGGTGTCTTTCTACTCAACACCCACGGTTTTGTTGCCTCATTTAGAAGTGAGTGAACCACAAAGTTTTTGAAGGTGGAGCCTCGGCTGGTGGGTTGCAGCATTTGAAGCCTCTCCTTATGTAGTGTAGGATCTGCTATAAGAGGCATGGTGGACATTGGCAGGAAAAAGCATCAATTAGCCCACTTACTTGGAGAAAATTCCCTGCACCTCAAGGCTACTGCTTTCCTTCTTTTAAGAAAAAAGAACCACATTAGATGTATGTATCTGAAATACAAAAACAAAATATGCAGGAAGGCCGACATGACATGGCAGATTGACAGGCATCACATTTTGCCTAAATTGCTCCTGCTGCATTGGTGGGAGAGAGGAACGTTTGGCATAACATTAGCCACCAACCCGACAATGATCTTTAAAATCCTTACTATAACTAACCTCTAAGTCCAATATCCTACCTTACTCCAACACCAGTTAGAGAATATTTATGTCACAGTAAACTGACCTCTTTGTATAACATTAGATTTATGGTTTATAATGGGTTTCTATTAATGCTTTTAACATTTTCATAATTCCAAAGCCCTACATTATATTGTCGTTTTTCATTATTACATGTCATTATTTGAAACTCTGGTATTTATGAATTTTAACTGCAGTGTTATTTTGATGTTAATGTACATGTACTATACACACTTTTCTCTGAAAAGGTCTTTGCTACCTATGACAAACTAGCAAGAGGGAGCTTGTTTAATTCCAGAAGTAAGGTTATTTGGACTTTGTGGAATCTCAGCCCAAGATGACTATAGTTATATCAACAAGTAGGCCTTACTCTCCCCCATAAAAATAACAACCCAGACTTCTACCGAAAGATGAAGAGACAAGATGATATTTCTGTTTAGATGAGATCTGGCCTAGTAATTCGGGCTGCAAAAACAAGATGATGGATGAAATGCTTGAATTAATCCCAGCTACTGGCAAATGCTCGAGCTGCATTCCAAGCCAATGTTTTTTGCTCACCAGGCCAACCCAGTTTGGGCCCAGCCATATGCAAATCAGTCTTGCCCCTTCTCCCCATGGGAATAGTCCAGTCCAAACTGTCAGGCGACGTCTTCCCTGGACCGGAAATAAGCATCCTGGGACCGGTTTTGGGGTATCACCCCTCATCATCCAGGCTAGCTTGAATCTCAGTGGCACAGTGAGCCGGGGACCTGCATCTGGGATGCTTGTTTCTGGTCAAGGGAGGACCTAGATTGGCAGTTTGGGCTGGACTGTTCCCATGGGGAGCAGGGTCAAGGCTGATTTGTATGTGGCTGGGTCCAAGCTGGAGTGGTGTGGCAAGCAAACAAATAATGGATTTAGGCCCAGTTTGTTTTGGGGGTGAATGTTTGACATTGTTCAGCATTCCGTCTATCATCTGTTCTTTTAATAATTCGGGCTGGGCAGCTTCACATGGAGTGATGCAAGTCTGATTTGCAAATTGTTGTTGTCACTGGTATATATTTATATATAACACAGCTACTGTTAATGTGAGTTAATAGCACTGTTGCCTTTACTGATAGATTGCAAGCCACAGCTTGCAAGTATGTTTCAAAAGTGAATGGTTGGAGAGGTTCCAAATGGGAAGAGTTGGGCATCATGCCTGTTGAACACAGTTATGCTTTGATTGTGCCACTGAGAGCATGATGCAATAGCTCTGTTTGCCATTTTTACTGAAAGGTAAACTTTACTCCAGTGTATCACTCATTTCTATATGCTTGCCTTTCCATATATGAGCACAGAAAAAAAGAGTGAAGAATTGAATGTAATGTGACACCAAGCATCTTCAGTGGTTAGGATTGATTCAAGCAAAAGCCTGCTTCAGAAATCATGCAAAGTTCTGGTACTAATGCCCTTCTTTCCAAAAAGAAAAAACAAGAAGCAAATACCAAACCTTTTGAACCAATTGCATGTATTGTTAGCCTTTCTAACTTGACCCTTAATTTTATGAGCTTGTTGTAGGAAGCAGGCTCTCTTTATGGTGCACTAAAAAGAAGTACACTGTGCAGAGAGTCCAGTGGATACCCGATTGGTTTACAGAGGCAAACATAGATAAAACGAATGCTCTCTTTTGTGGTAGTGTGGGAGAACACTTACACTTATCAAGGGGCAGTGCTAAGCATTTGTTGTACTTGTAGAGGCAATAAATGAGACACACTCAGAGAATACATTTGAGACCAAATTGGAAAAATAACACTTCTTTTTATATACATTTTGAAACCAAGAACTTTGTTGAAGAACAATTACAGTTTTTGTTATGAATTTTCACAGGTAAGTAAAATTTTCAAACCCTTCCCTTTTACACACAATGCAATCCTACGGAAGGAATAGTCACTGATAAATACTCCAAAATCCCCAGGCACCTCTAAATATGTCTAATATGTAATCAATCCTAAATTTTCTAACCAAAGAACTATGTGGCTGCTACAGTAGCGAACAAAATCAATACAAGCTTTATTGATAGCATCATCTCTTTGTACAGCAGTGTATCTTCACACCCTAATTTAAAATACTCAAATGACACACCCTTTTTAACCGTCAATATCACAATCATACCACTCATACTTCATTCACGTAAAAAACCCTAAATGTCAATCTCATTGGGTTTGAATTTATAATATTGTATGTTACATTGTCAGTGAAACATTTCCATTGAAAAATCTCATTTCTTGTTTTTCCCAACCTCAATATAATCTGTTAATAAAATATTATGTTATCAAAAGAGACATATAAAATAAATCACATATATGGCTACAATGTTTACAATCTTTGCAAATATTAAATCTATTCCATCCAAAAGGCCATCTTATAAATTGAGTGTCACGGTGTAGGTACTCCTCAGACTCGGTGTGATGCAAACAAGGTCCACCTCCTGACACCACCAAGTCACTGATAAAAAAACCACAGTGCATTGGAGTAATCAAGCGAGGGAAGGAAGGGGAAGGATCAGCAGGGACGGGATAACTGTAAAGAAAAATACACAGTGTTAATTATCACATTGTCTGTCTATTCTCATAAGGTCTCACTAAAACCAAAACGACCTGGACTGCCCATAACTCATAAGGGCAGAACTAGTCCAAAGCCTGACTATGTTCCATCAGCATCACCAATGGATGCCCCAAGCCACCTACGGCCACTAATAATCACCTAAGGGTCTCACCGCCCTTCCTCCTAAACAATACTACAGAACGTATAACGAAACGAACATGAGGAGAAAGAATAAGGTGAAGAAAATCTATTTTGTACTTCTTCCTATGATTCAGTTAACCCACTAAGCCTTTCGTTTATGTCACGTATATTTGAAGAAGTACTTCGTTCATATCTCAGTGAATGTTGACAAGAATTATTTGTCCCGGCTGTTTGGAATCCTGCAAACAGTAAATCTCATTCTGAATCGCCGCCAACAAAAAGCCAAAAGATTATGGCCCTCATTACGACCCTGGCGGTATAGAACCGCCAGGGCCGCGGGACGCGGTGGCACCACCGACAGGCCGGCGGTGCCCCGCGGGGCATTCTGACCGCGGCGGCTTAGCCGCGGTCAGTAAAGGGAAACCGGCGGTCTCCCGCCGGTTTCCCGCTGCCCCCAGGAATCCTCCAAGCCGGCGCAGCTTGCTGCGCCGGCTTGGGGATTCCGACTCCCCCTCCCGCCATCCAGTTCCTGGCGGTTCTCCCGCCGGGAACCGGATGGCGGGAGGGGGAGTCTCGGGGCCCCTGGGGGCCCCTGCAGTGCCCATGCCAATGGCATGGGCACTGCAGGGGCCCCCGTAAGAGGGCCCCTACAAGTATTTCACTGTCTGCTTGGCAGACAGTGAAATACGCGACGGGTGCAAATGCACCCGTCGCACCTTCCCACTCCGCCGGCTCGATTACGAGCCGGCATCCTCGTGGGAAGGTCGTTTTCCCCTGGGCTGGCGGGCGGCCTTTTGGCGGCCGCCCGCCAGCCCAGGGGAAAACTTGAAATACCCGCCGCGGTCTTTTGACCGCGGCGCGGTATTTTGGAGGGCGGAATTCTGGCGGGCGGCCTCCGCCGCCCGCCAGAATCAGAATGAGGGCCTATGTCTCATAAGATCGCCGTTCCTTTATTATGGTACCTCAAAAGTAAAGTGCTCCAATTTATGACAGTCACCCCCAACCTGGCCGTAAGGAATGCAGAAATAAAGAAAGGCGATAGCCTCCGGCAAGTAGCAAGCTTGCCGCTTACCACCTTCTTAGTACTCGGAATTCGAAAGGAGGAGCAGCTCGGAACTCCTTCTGCCGGTAAAAGGTCAGTTTCCAGGAGGGGGCCATGCTGAATCTCATTCCTCTTTTCGGGCCGCCGATGAATTCCCCCCTGGGGAACGCCGTCCGCTCCTACTTCGTTGAGGCTCCGACCTGCCTCATTAGCACAAATAACACACACCCTTTCCAGGGTGCGCCGACTTTTACGCGATCTCTACCGCGCTGGGCTTCATGGGAAGTGTAGTCCTTAATGACTACAATCTCCCGATCGGCCCTGTAGGCGCCGGCTAGCACCTGACAGTACGCCCACCTCCAAAGCGCCTCCTAGGGCCAGGTTTAGTGGGATGACAAGCATGAAACCGTTGCACCGCCCTAGGGGCATGAACATTGCCTTCCGGCTCCCATGAATCCTCCTCGGCCTCATACCCTTTCCACGACACCAAGTACCATAACTTACCCCCCCGTAGTTTGGAATCCAACACTTTGCGCACCTCATACTCCAGCTGTCCGTCTCTAACCACCGGAGGCACCGCCCGCCGGGTCGCGGACAGAGCTGGCTTCAAAAGGCTGCAATGAAACACCGGATGGATTCTTAAGGAAGCAGGTAAGTTGAGACGGTAAGCCACAGGGTTTATCTTGCGTACCACCTCATAAGGACCAATGTAACGAGGATGAAAGATGCTACGCATCTTAAAACGTATATACTTGGTGGAAAGCCACACTCGGTCCCCTGGCTGGTACACCGGCCCCTCACGCCGATGTACATCACCCCATTTCTTATACTGTTCCTTGGCTTTATCCAAATTAAATCGTATTTTCTTTTGCATGGATTGTAGGTTCTTAACCATAGCATGGACAGTAGGTTGATCCGTGACTTCCCGAGGTATGATTATGGGCAACATCTCCGCGTGGAACCCTGTGTTAGCACGAAAAGGAGACTCCCTTATCGAGCTATGCCAAGCATTGTTGTACGATAGTTCGGCCAGCCATAGCAATGACACCCACGATTCCTGCGCGTCTTTTGCATAGCACCTCAGATATTTCTTCAGGGTTTGGTTGAGACGCTCCGTCTGGCCATCGGTTTGTGGGTGAAAACTGGTGGATAGGGCGGATTCAATGCGCAGAACCTTGCACCACATGCGCCAAAACCTAGCAACGAACTGGGGGCCTCTGTCTGAAATAATGGTTCTTGGTAAACCATGTAACCGCACCACTTGAGACAGAATTAGATGGGCGGTCTGACTTGCTGTAGGTAGGTTTCTACAAGGGAGAAAGTGACCCATCTTGGTAAGACTATCAATTACCACCATGATAGCATTGTACCCCTGATCCATTGGCAATCCTACCACAAAATCCACGCTGATGGTTTGCCATGGTTTTTCCGGAGTGGGCAAAGGCATCAGCTTGCCCTGGCTCTTCGCGTTTTCTCCCTTGGATCGAGCACATATCTCACACCGAGCTACCCATGTCGCAACGTCCTTAGCCCAACCTTTCCACCTGAAATGTCGTTGCACTATTTGCGCAGTTTTGGTGTACCCCGGATGACCAGCTGTTACCGCATCATGACACCAATTGAAGGCTTGCATTAGAAGTTCAGGTGTTGGTAAATACAAACGATTACCTTGCAACGGTATTCCGTGCTTAAGGGTACGGTCCTGACTTACTTCGGCCCACTCCTTCCACTGAGCAGCAGACTTATGCTTAGAGACCTTTTCTAGGAAGTGAGATATATGAAGGGCACAAAGCACTTTTTCCGGTTGGATGATTGCTTCATCAGGTCTTGAAGTGACGTTCCTCGCGTCCCTTTGTCTAGACAGTGAATCTGCCTTGCGATTGTCGACCCCAGGACGGAAGGTTACTACAAACTCATATTCTGAAAAGAACAGCATCCACCTCATTTGCCGCTGGGTAAGCTGTCTAGCCTCCTTCATATACTGCAGGTTTCGGTGATCAGTATATACCGTGACCGGGTGTTGGGCCCCCCAGAGATGGTGTCTCCATTCCTGAAATGCCTTCTTGATGGCTAGTAGTTCTTTTTCTGCCACCGTATAATTGAGTTCCGCAGCAGATAGCTTCTTAGATAAAAACGCCACCGGATGAAGCTGTCCTGAGGTCTTGTTTCTTTGGGATAACACAGCCCCAATGGCTATATCCGAGGCATCTGCTTCGACTATAAAAGGTACTTCTGGCTGTGGATGCTGGAGTATAGGCGCTGAGCAGAAGGCCTGTTTTAAGAAGCAGAAGGCCTCCTCTGCCTCCTCTGACCAAACAAAAGACACTCCCTTTCTTAGCAACCTTGTTATAGGTGACACAATGTGGGAAAAATGACAGATGAATCTTCTATAGTAATTAGAAAACCCCAGGAAGCATTGCACGTCTCTCACACTAGTGGGCACTGGCCACTCTTGAACCGCCTGTATTTTTCTTGTCGACATGCAGAACCCTTCCGGGCTTAAATCCACCCCCAAGAACTCAACCTTCTGTACATGGAACTCGCATTTGCTCAGTTTGCAATAAAGATGGTGCTGTTGCAATGCTTGGAGTACTAGGGAAACATGTTCCATGTGCCGCTCTAAGGAGGTAGAATACACCAATATGTCATCTATATAAACGATCACAAAGTGGTCTACGTATTCTTTGAGAACATCGTTCAGAAAGTATTGGAAAGCCGCCGGGGCGTTACACAACCCGAACGGCATTACCAAGTATTCAAACAGGCCATAACGGGTCTTAAACGCCGTCTTCCATTCATCCCCTTCACGGATTCTGACCAGATGGTAAGCCCCCTTCAGATCTAACCTTGTATAGATAGTTGCCTCTTTCACCTGTTCCAATAACACAGGAATGAGGGGAAGAGGGTATCTATTCCTTATCGTGTTCTTGTTCAGCATTCTATAATCGATGCAGGTTCTCAACTCTTTATTCGCTTTAGCTATGAAAAAGAGTGGAGAAGCTGCCGGAGAACAAGATGGTCTAATGAACCCGATTTCCAGGAAACGGTCCAGATATCTTCGCAAATGTTTGGTTTCTGGGTCTGATAGAGCATATACCCTACAAGAAGGAAGGAGTGCTCCCGGAATCAAATCTATCTTGCAATCGTATATACGATGGGGTGGCAATGTCTCCGCCTGACCTTCGTCGAACAAATCCTTGAACTTGGCGTAAACAGAGGGCAATATCACCGCTTTCTCCACCACTGTGGCCAACTGTAACCCTTGAGCCAACGCTAACGCGGGGGGGTTATCATATAAGGAACCGACTTTCTCACTCCTCACGGACTGAAAACTAACCGTCTTGGCTTGCCAATCGATAACAGGATTGCTCTTTCTTAGCCAGGGCATTCCCAAAATTATTTCATACTGAGGAGCCTCTATTATATCTAGCCTGATTATTTCTCTGCGTGCCGGAGATACTCCACTGAAAACCAACCCCACATCCTCAGTTTGTTCAGTAAGGGGTCCAGACTTCAGTGGTGTACCGTCAACTGCCAACACAATTTCGGGGTTCTTTCTTGGAATTCTCAGAAGTCCCAGTCTCTTAACCACCCCTTCATCTATGAAATTTCCCGTGGCTCCTGAGTCTATCATTGCCCATACAGGATGGTTTCGATCTTGGGACACCAGCTCTACGGATAACAACAGGTGTGACGCCTTTTCTTCTGGTGGCAAGAGGGTTAAAGAAGTCAACCGGAACCCTGATAGGGGTTCTATAAAGGGCAAATCCTCTTTCTCTGATATCTTCCCTGACGTCACCGCGGCCTTTTGAGTGGGGGAGTAGGAGAACCTTTTTCTTGGTTTTTGGGGACATTCTCTCACATAATGACCCTTCCTGCCGCAATACATGCACAACCCCTGTACCCTCCTACTCTCTTTTTCGGCCTTTGACAGAGGTGCCCTAACGGCTCCCACTTCCATAGGTTCCCCGCATAAATCAGGGGAATTAGGAACTGGTCGCCCCTCTCTTTCTGGAATGACCGGCCGCCTATCACCCGCTCTACGCTCTCCCCTTCTCTCTGCTAGCCGATGATTCAATCTCAAGGTAAGATTCACAAGTTCAGTACACGTGGAAGGCTGTGGATCTATTTGGGCTAGGATATCCTTCATGTCGTCTCTTAATCCTTGATAATAGAGAGACATTCTCTTCTCCTCTGGCCACTCTGATTCCGCTACCAGTCTATTGAAGGTGGTAAGATAAGTAACCAGGTCAGACCTCCCCTGTCTCAGTTCCAGCAGTTCTCTATCAGCACTAAAGGTGGTTGTTCTGTGATCAAACACCTTCTCAAAGGCCGACCGAAAGGCATTCCAATCCGATAATAATGGGTCATCGTTTCTAACTAACGGCACTGCCCAGTTGGCTGCATCTCCCGAGAGATAAGAAATAGCGAACATTACCCTGGAAAGGTTAGAGGGAAAAGACGCCGGTCTACATGAGAATTGGAGAGACAACTGCGTTAAAAAAGCCTGAACTTTCCTGGGGTCCCCTGAAAACCGTTCCGGACTGGCCAAAGGAATTGGAGGGGAGACGTTCACGGTTATCTGCGGTGTAGATGCTGAGGCATCGAAGGGATTCCTAGTAAGCCTTTCTACCTTGTCCCTTAGTGCCGCTGCCTCCACCCTAGAATCTGCCAACTCTTGCTGCACTAACACTAACGCCTGTAAGACATCATCCATAGATGCCATCTTTGCATTACACCGAGCAGGAGGAGTATTATTCGTGGGTGCGTTATTCTGTCACGGTGTAGGTACTCCTCAGACTCGGTGTGATGCAAACAAGGTCCACCTCCTGACACCACCAAGTCACTGATAAAAAAACCACAGTGCATTGGAGTAATCAAGCGAGGGAAGGAAGGGGAAGGATCAGCAGGGACGGGATAACTGTAAAGAAAAATACACAGTGTTAATTATCACATTGTCTGTCTATTCTCATAAGGTCTCACTAAAACCAAAACGACCTGGACTGCCCATAACTCATAAGGGCAGAACTAGTCCAAAGCCTGACTATGTTCCATCAGCATCACCAATGGATGCCCCAAGCCACCTACGGCCACTAATAATCACCTAAGGGTCTCACCGCCCTTCCTCCTAAACAATACTACAGAACGTATAACGAAACGAACATGAGGAGAAAGAATAAGGTGAAGAAAATCTATTTTGTACTTCTTCCTATGATTCAGTTAACCCACTAAGCCTTTCGTTAATGTCACGTATATTTGAAGAAGTACTTCGTTCATATCTCAGTGAATGTTGACAAGAATTATTTGTCCCGGCTGTTTGGAATCCTGCAAACAGTAAATCTCATTCTGAATCGCCGCCAACAAAAAGCCAAAAGATTATGTCTCATAAGATCGCCGTTCCTTTATTATGGTACCTCAAAAGTAAAGTGCTCCAATTTATGACAGTCACCCCCAACCTGGCCGTAAGGAATGCAGAAATAAAGAAAGGCGATAGCCTCCGGCAAGTAGCAAGCTTGCCGCTTACCACCTTCTTAGTACTCGGAATTCGAAAGGAGGAGCAGCTCGGAACTCCTTCTGCCGGTAAAAGGTCAGTTTCCAGGAGGGGGCCATGCTGAATCTCATTCCTCTTTTCGGGCCGCCGATGAATTCCCCCCTGGGGAACGCCGTCCGCTCCTACTTCGTTGAGGCTCCGACCTGCCTCATTAGCACAAATAACGCACACCCTTTCCAGGGTGCGCCGACTTTTACGCGATCTCTACCGTGCTGGGCTTCATGGGAAGTGTAGTCCTTAATGACTACAATCTCCCGATCGGCCCTGTAGGCGCCGGCTAGCACCTGACATTGAGCTTATGACTGGTTGTTCTTCTTATATTATCAAAAGAGACATATCAAAAAATCACATATAAACCTACATTGTTTCCAATTTTTGCAGATAATTTTTTTTCATCCAATAAAACATCTTATAAGTTGAGCTTATGGCTGTATATTCTTTGAGTGATCAAAAGAACCATAAATGATTTTATGAAACAGTCACAGTTTCACTCTACCGGCCGTGTGTACTTACACGTGCATAGCTTAAGCTTTGAGACAAGCAGGATCAATCAATCAATGCACTTGTAGAGCGTGGCTATTCACCCGTCAGGGTCCCAAGGCCGTGGGGGGACAGAAGTGAAGATCAGAGGGAATCAGGTGAAGAGCAAAGTGTTGAGGTCCTTTATGAATTGTGATAGAGTGGGAGATCTTCTAGGGTGGATAGGAAGGGAGTTCCAGGTCTTGGCGGCATGGTGGGAGAAGGACCTTCCTCCGGCTGTGGCTTCCGAACTCGTTGGACGGCGGTGAGGTCGGAGGAGCGGAGTTGCCTGGTGGGCATGTAGAACTGGAGTTTATGGTTGAGGTATTCTGGTCTGGCGTTGTGGAAGGCTTTGTATGCGTGGCTGAGAAGTTTGAATGTGATTCTCTTGTCTATTGGGAGCCACTGCAGGTCTCTCAGTAGGGCGGAGGTGTGGCTGTGTTTGGGGGCGTTCTTGATGAGACAGGCAGAGGCATTCTGGATGCGTTCTAGTCTTTTCTGTACCTTGGTGGTGGTTCCGGCGTAGAGTGCATTGCCGTATTCCAAGCAGCTACTGACGAGGGCCTGGGTGACTGTTCTTGTGGATTCAGTAGGGATCCATTTGAAGATCTTCCGGAGCATGCGCATGGTGTTGTAACAGGCGGAGGAGACTGATGACGGTTCATCAAGAGTGCTGAGTCTGGGATGAAACCGAGGTTGCGGGCGTGGTCGGTGGAGGCCAGAGCACTTTAGAGGGCAGTGGGCCACCAGGAGAGGTCCCAGGCTGAGGGTTTGGAGCTGACGAGGACTTCTGTTTTTTCAGTATTTAGCTTGAAGCAACTTTCCTTCATCCAGGCTGACACTGTCTTTATTCCGCTGGGAAAGCTGGCTTTGGCTGTGAGCGGGTCATTGGTGAGGGAGATGATTAGCTGAGTGTCGTCGGCATATGAGACGATGTTGAGTGCGTGGTGTCCAGCGATGGTGGCTAAGGGGGCAATGTAGAGGTCGAAGAGGGCGGGCTCAGAGAGGAGCCATGCCGGACACTGCAGATTATCTTGGTGGCCTCTGAGTAGAAGGGGGAGACAGACATTTTGGGTTGTGTTGGAGAAGAAGGAGGTGATCCATTCTAGTGCCTTGTCTCTGATGCCGGCATCGTGGAGAGAAGTCTGTAGAGTGCAGTGGGAGATGGTGTCGAAGGCGGCGGACAGGTTGAGGAGGATGAGAGCCGCGGTCTCACCCCTATCTAGGGGGATGCGCATGTCATCTGTGGCGGCGAGGAGGGCAGACTCGATGCTGTGGTTGCTCCTGAAGCCTGACTGAGAGGGTAAGGATGTTGTAGAGTTCGATATGTTTGGTGAGTTGTCTGTTGACAGCCTTTTCGATAACGTTTGCTGGGAAGGGGAGTAGAGAGATGGGTCTGAAGTTCTTGAGGTCGTCTGGGTCTGCGGTAGATTTCTTCAGTAAGGGCTTGATTTCGGCGTGTTTCCATATTTCTGGGAAGGATGCGGTTTCAAAGGAGCAGTTGATGATGTGCCGGAGCTTGGGTGCCATGGTGCTGCTTGCTTTGTTGAAGGTGTGGTGAGGGCAGGGATCAGAGGGAGAACCGGAGTGGATGGAGTTCATGATGTTGAGGGTTTCCTCGTTGGAGATGTTGACCCAGCAGAGTAGGTGGTGGGGATTTGGAGGAGCTTCAGTGGTGGCTATGACGGTTTTGGGCATGGGATAGTCTTGGGTCGGGAAGCTGTCGTAGATGTCTGCTATCTTGTGGTGGAAGTAGGTGGAGAGGCTGTTGCAGAGTTCTTGTGAGGGGAGGATGTCCATGGAGTTTGCTCTGGGGTTGGTCAATACACTGATGATCGTGAAGAGTTCTTTGCTGTTGTGTAAATTGTTGATGCGTTCCTGGAAGGCACTTCTCTTGGTGGTCCTGATGAGTTGGTGGTGTGTGTTTAAGGCTTTTTTGAAGGCTTCGTGTTTGGTGGGGTCTTGTCTGTGCGCCATTTCCTTTTGAGGTGTCTGCAGTTTTGTTTGGACTCCTTGAGGGCTATGGTGAACCAGTTGGCATTCCTTGCTGAGCATCTGTTGGAGGGTTTGTTGATTGGGGCTGAGGCGCAGTCTGAGATCCAGTTGATGAGGTCCCGGGCAGCTGTGTTAGTGTCGAGGTCATCTGTGGAGGTTAATTGTTGAGGCTGGTCCTTGGTTATCATGTTCCAGCTCCTGTGGGGTGATAGGTGAGCAGGGTGTCGGTCTGGGGATTTGCTGAAGGTGAAGTGGGTACAGTGGTGGTCGGTCCATTGGAGTTTGGTGATCAATCAGGTAGGAAAAGTCAGTGATGCATAAAGGTAGGTACAGTCAGTTTGAGGGGTTCACCTTCAGGCTTTGGAGTTATAGTTGGCCCAGGTTCAAAGGAATACCAGCAGTTCTTCGAGAGATACCAGGATTTCACCTCGAGCAGGGTGCTGATGAGGTTGTAGCTGGGCCCACCACGGTAAAGGGGATGCACCTAGAAACAGGCTGCACAGGGGGACTTGGGGACACGTCCGAGAGCTCCCAAATGGGGGCTTGGGTCACAAGAGGTCTTAGAGCAAGAGGGCACAGCCGGTTCTTCGGTACCTGGACCATGCGGGTCAGTGCAGAGTGGTTAGGGCGGCTTGACCAGTGCGCAAATCTGCTCCTCACTGTTAAAGGCCAACAGCTGGCAGCAACAAAATCACGACTGCTGGGCCACTTAAGGAATGGGTCTCAGTGGTGCTGACATCCCTTGACGGCTGCTTGGCCCTGGTGCATTGGGAATCCGCAATGGACACTTACTGTTGGTGCTTGGTGCAGGGCGTCCGGTACGCCAGAAGTTGGTGCTTCATGGCTCCGGTTGGTCATGGTGTTTTCACACTTGGCGGAGAGAGAGATCTGGTCCCCCAGAGCATGAGTAACTTTTCCTGGTTGCCAACGGCATTGGTCGGTCCGGTAAACTGCAAGGCGGTGGACCAGACTCTGCTTCTTGGTGCCTGCATGGAAGTAGCTGGTCTACTACAAAGGAGACTGATGGTGATTTTCGAGATGCTGGCAGGCTACCCAAGGCTTTGGTAGTTCTCCAGTCACTCTGTAGCGATTGTCGAGAGAGTTGCGAGCAGGCAGGGTGTTGCGCCAAAAAGTCCACAGTTCTTCTGCTGCTCTCGCCAGGCAGTGACTCTTCTTCCCCCTTCTTCTCTTGATCCGACGAATCTAAATGCTTGGGTTTATGGGTGCCACCTGAATACTGAATTTAGGGGTGTTACAGGGAGTGACAGGCACTCTCAATATGACCACTTCCAGTGGGAAGTGGGCATGACTCTGACCACAGAATTCTAATTCCATCCAAAACAAGATGGTTGAATTTGATAGTGGTGTCCACATCAGCTGGTCCACCTGGCTGGATGTGGGCACACCTCCTAATCATACTAATTTTCCCACTTGTCTTGCCACCAAGTAATGGGGTCAGGACAGGGGGGTGGTCATTTCCGCCATCTGTTGAGACCTGGTTTTCATAACAAAGGCGGCTGGTCCCTCAAAGCGTCCCGCCCTGGAATGTCCATCCTGCCTGGAAGAGGTGATAACGCCTTTGCCCAGAGCAGGCTTTGTTCCTGGCCTACGAGAGCACTAGCTCTCACCTCAGGAGTTCAGAAATCTGTGCAAAAAAAAAGGGAGCACACTGCCTCACACTCCAGCAAAAAGTTGGCCCCAATGCATCTTGGTAAATGCAGTCAGATTAATTTCACATTATTAAAAGTAATCAAAGTCTTTCACCTTAGTAGGTGCATCAAGTGCTGTGTATCTCTGGACACGTGTTTCTGGGTTTCGTCCGTCATCAGCAGAGAGCAGCAGCATATTTTGTGGGGTTGCTTGAAATGCCACCAAATGTCTTCTCAGGTTTACGTACCACTCTGGTGCGCAGGTGCCTCACCAAGGCTCGTCAGCCCGTTAGCTCAATGGAGCCGTCATTCGACACAGTGCAAAAAAAAGGGAGCACACTGCCTCACACTCCAGCAAAAAGTTGGCCCCAATGCATCTTGGTAAATGCAGTCAGATTAATTTCACATTATTAAAAGTAATCAAAGTCTTTCACCTTAGTAGGTGCAGCAAGTGCTGTGTATCTCTGGACACGTGTTTCTGGGTTTCGCCCGTCATCAGCAGAGAGCAGCAGCATATTTTGTGGGGTTGCTTGAAATGCCACCAAATGTCTTCTCAGGTTTATGTACCACTCTGGTGCGCAGGTGCCTCACCAAGGCTCGTCAGCCCGTTAGCTCAAGGGAGCCGTCATTCGACACAGTGCAAAAAAAAGGGAGCACACTGCCTCACACTCCAGCAAAAAGTTGGCCCCAATGCATCTTGGTAAATGCAGTCAGATTAATTTCACATTATTAAAAGTAATCAAAGTCTTTCACCTTAGTAGGTGCAGCAAGTGCTGTGTATCTCTGGACACGTGTTTCTGGGTTTCGCCCGTCATCAGCAGAGAGCAGCAGCATATTTTGTGGGGTTGCTTGAAATGCCACCAAATGTCTTCTCAGGTTTATGTACCACTCTGGTGCGCAGGTGCCACACCAAGGCTCGTCAGCCCGTTAGCTCAAGGGAGCCGTCATTCGACACAGTGCAAAAAAAAGGGAGCACACTGCCTCACACTCCAGCAAAAAGTTGGCCCCAATGCATCTTGGTAAATGCAGTCAGATTAATTTCACATTATTAAAAGTAATCAAAGTCTTTCACCTTAGTAGGTGCAGCAAGTGCTGTGTATCTCTGGACACGTGTTTCTGGGTTTCGCCCGTCATCAGCAGAGAGCAGCAGCATATTTTGTGGGGTTGCTTGAAATGCCACCAAATGTCTTCTCAGGTTTATGTACCACTCTGGTGCGCAAGTGCCTCACCAAGGCTCGTCAGCCCGTTAGCTCAAGGGAGCCGTCATTCGACACAGTGCAAAAAAAAGGGAGCACACTGCCTCACACCCCAGCAAAAAGTTGGCCCCAATGCATCTTGGTAAATGCAGTCAGATTAATTTCACATTATTAAAAGTAATCAAAGTCTTTCACCTTAGTAGGTGCAGCAAGTGCTGTGTATCTCTGGACACGTGTTTCTGGGTTTCGCCCGTCATCAGCAGAGAGCAGCAGCATATTTTGTGGGGTTGCTTGAAATGCCACCAAATGTCTTCTCAGGTTTATGTACCACTCTGGTGCGCAGGTGCCTCACCAAGGCTCGTCAGCCCGTTAGCTCAAGGGAGCCGTCATTCGACACAGTGCAAAAAAAAGGGAGCACACTGCCTCACACTCCAGCAAAAAGTTGGCCCCAATGCATCTTGGTAAATGCAGTCAGATTAATTTCACATTATTAAAAGTAATCAAAGTCTTTCACCTTAGTAGGTGCAGCAAGTGCTGTGTATCTCTGGACACGTGTTTCTGGGTTTCGCCCGTCATCAGCAGAGAGCAGCAGCATATTTTGTGGGGTTGCTTGAAATGCCACCAAATGTCTTCTCAGGTTTATGTACCACTCTGGTGCGCAGGTGCCTCACCAAGGCTCGTCAGCCCGTTAGCTCAAGGGAGCCGTCATTCGACACAGTGCAAAAAAAAGGGAGCACACTGCCTCACACTCCAGCAAAAAGTTGGCCCCAATGCATCTTGGTAAATGCAGTCAGATTAATTTCACATTATTAAAAGTAATCAAAGTCTTTCACCTTAGTAGGTGCAGCAAGTGCTGTGTATCTCTGGACACGTGTTTCTGGGTTTCGCCCGTCATCAGCAGAGAGCAGCAGCATATTTTGTGGGGTTGCTTGAAATGCCACCAAATGTCTTCTCAGGTTTATGTACCACTCTGGTGCGCAGGTGCCTCACCAAGGCTCGTCAGCCCGTTAGCTCAAGGGAGCCGTCATTCGACACAGTGCAAAAAAAAGGGAGCACACTGCCTCACACTCCAGCAAAAAGTTGGCCCCAATGCATCTTGGTAAATGCAGTCAGATTAATTTCACATTATTAAAAGTAATCAAAGTCTTTCACCTTAGTAGGTGCAGCAAGTGCTGTGTATCTCTGGACACGTGTTTCTGGGTTTCGCCCGTCATCAGCAGAGAGCAGCAGCATATTTTGTGGGGTTGCTTGAAATGCCACCAAATGTCTTCTCAGGTTTATGTACCACTCTGGTGCGCAAGTGCCTCACCAAGGCTCGTCAGCCCGTTAGCTCAAGGGAGCCGTCATTCGACACAGTGCAAAAAAAAGGGAGCACACTGCCTCACACCCCAGCAAAAAGTTGGCCCCAATGCATCTTGGTAAATGCAGTCAGATTAATTTCACATTATTAAAAGTAATCAAAGTCTTTCACCTTAGTAGGTGCAGCAAGTGCTGTGTATCTCTGGACACGTGTTTCTGGGTTTCGCCCGTCATCAGCAGAGAGCAGCAGCATATTTTGTGGGGTTGCTTGAAATGCCACCAAATGTCTTCTCAGGTTTATGTACCACTCTGGTGCGCAGGTGCCTCACCAAGGCTCGTCAGCCCGTTAAAAAATGGGGCTAACTTTTTGCTGGAGTGTGAGGCAGTGTGCTCCCTTTTTTCTTTTTCTTTGAGTTCAGAAATCTGTCTAGGGTGGCTGTGCTGGTTCAGACCAGTCAGTCAACACACTAGTAGTTGGTTAGGTTTTCAGGGGGGGACTTCTAAGGTGCCCTTTGAGTGCATGTATTAATAAATACATCACTGGAATCAGTGAGGGTTTATTAACACAAGATGTTTGTTACCAATATACGTATGTTCAGAGAAGCCATCATGTTGCTGGGGAACTCGTATTGACCAGTGTCCATAACATGTATTTAAAAATCCCTACCCTGTCCATTTACTATGTCTAAGAATTGACAGAGGCATAGTAGGGGCACATTTGCTCATGCATGTATGCCCTCGCTTGTATATAATGCACTCTTTACAGCTGGAAGGCCTGCCATAGGGATAACATACAGATATGACAAGCAGTGTTTAGGGGACATGGTACCTAAATGTGTGCTACGTCATGTTTTCAATTTTAGGAGCACCTTGTCATGCAGCCTGCAATGGCAATCTGCATACGTTTGGTGCTGGGTCCGCCAAAGTGGCCCTCCTTAGTACCCATGCCCCTAGGTACCAATGGTACCATTTACTAGGGACTTACAGAGATGCTAAAGGGCCTGGTCGCCTGGGGATCAAGTGACCAGGTGTCTCATTTTAGGGAAGGAACACTGGCACCAGGGACCTGGTTAGCAGGAACCCAATGCATTCCAGTCAAAGTTGCATCTAAAAAACAGACAAAAAGTGTGTGGAGGGGCTGCTACCAAAAGCCAGCTCACTACGCTTGAAAATTCTCATTTTTGCCAAAAACAAAATATAATATGCATGGCGATACAGATGATATTCTGGTCCCATCAAGAATACATTAAAATCGTAAATTTCTAGTCTCTGGCCTGGGAACAATTATCACTTCTTGTGTTGATTTAAAATCACAATTCAAAGAGGATGTTTAAGACTAATAATCTTTTGACAAACAGTGGGAGACTGTACCGTTACCAGCTAGGTATTTTAAGTCAAGGAGGTAAGACTGCAACTGAGAGCATTTAACAAACACACTGGGAGTGGAGATCATGCCATGGGGTAAACATCTGTATTGACAGTGTTGATCTCTGATTGCAAAACCTGAAACCAACAAAACTCTTCCTTCATTTAAATATGGAAGTATATGTCATGATCTGCGGCTTACCTTCATGCGCATGTTGGGTGTATGAGCATAAGTCAAGCCCACATACGCTGAGTGTATGCCATTGAAGGAAATACTGACAATGGTACTGGAGAATTCTTGGAAATGGGGTCTCTAATTGGCAGTTGTTTGCACCCTGTCCAAGTAGGGACCCTCACTCTACGCAGGGTAAGGGAGGCACACAGTTAAGATAACCCCTGCTAACCCCATTGGTAACTTGGCATAAGCAGCCAGGCTTCTCTCAGAAGCAAAGGTAAAAAGTATTTGTACACACACACACACAGTAACACAGTGAAAACACCACAAAAGTACTCAACACCAGTTTGGACAAATTGGCAATATTTATCTGATTAAAACATGACCAAAATGCCAAAAATCTAACATACACAAGTAAAGATATCACTTTTTAAAAGTTGAAATGAGTCTTCAGCCATAGGAATCAATGATTGTATCTTTTTAGCACAAAGTACCTGAGATGCATCAAAAACAGAGACAAAGCGTTGATTTCTTACTGTGTTTGGGAGGTGATGTATCGGTTCTTTTCTCACAGGAGTGGCAATGCCTCGGTTCCTTCCTGGCAGGGGAAGTGATGTGTTGATTCTTTTCTCGCAGGAAAGGCAATGCGTTGATTTCCAGATACTCAACCTTGCTTCCTTACTTCGGTGCAGGGTCGATGACAAATTGACGCCCTGGGAACCATGTGTGGAAATTCCAGACGCACTGTGTTGATGGATCCGCAAGGAAACAGGTACTGCGTCGGTTCTGCAGCCGCGAGACAGGAGCTGTGTTAATTCCTCAGCTGCGGGACAGGCACTGCGTACATTTTTCTGCTGCAGCGCATCAGTGTGTGGATTTTCTTCTTCAGGTCAACAGCTTACACTTTCAAGGGCCCAAGTCTTTGATGTCCCTGAGACTTCTTAACAGGAGGCAAGCTCAGTTCAAGCCCATGGAGAATCTTGGAAAGCAGGATGTAGAAAGCAAAGTCCAGTCCTTACACTCCCAAGACAGAAGTAGCAAGCAGCAGACAGCACAACTAAGCAACAGGCAGAGTGGCAGTTCCTCATACAATCAATCAGGAATTTGTAAAGCACACTGCTTGCCCGTGAGGGTCTCAAGGTGCTGAGAGAGCGGGGGAATCCAGCTCTTCTTCCTGGCACAATGTCCTCAGTCTGGAAGTGTTCTAACTTTGTGGGGGTCATAGGTCCAGTACTTATACCCATTTCTGTCTTTGAAGTAGGCAAACGTCAAAGAAAAGGTCTTTGTAGTGTACAGGACCCTGCCCTTTCTGCCCTGGCCCCAAACACACTCCAGGGTGTTGGAGACTGCTTTGTGTAAGGACAGTCACAGAACTATTCAGGTGCAGGTGTCAGCTCCTCCGACCACGCTAGCTCAGGAAGACCCATTAGGATATGCAGGGCTCTCTTTGTGTGACTGTCCAAAGTGAATTTACAAACAGCCCAACTGTCATCCTGACCGAGACGTGTATTCCACAGACAGGCAGAGGCACAGAATGGTTAAGCAAGAAAATGCCCACTTTCTAAAAGTGCCATTTTCAAACTTACATTTTAAAAAAAAAACACATTCACCAAAAGATGTATTTTTCAATTGTGAGTTCAGAGATCCCAAACTCTAATCTCTATCTGCTCCCAATGGGAAATTACACTTAAAAGATATTTCAAGGCAATTCCAATGTTACTCTGTGAGAAAGATAATCCTTGCAATAGAGAAAAACAAATTTAGCAGTATTTCACTATCAGGAAATGTAAAACACAATAGCACATGGCCTACCTTAGGGGTGACTTACAAGTAGTAAAAGGGAAGGTTTGGGCCTGGTTTGGGCCCACTAGTAGCGTTTGATTTGCATGCCCTTGGCACACCTGGTGCACTATACAAGGGACTTACAGGTAAATCAAATATGCCAATCATGGATAAACCAATCACCAATACCGTTTAGATAGGGTGCACTTGCACTTAAGAACTGTTCAGCAGTGGTAAAGTGCAAAGAGTCCGAAAGCCATCAAAAACTAAATTCAGCACAGGATCAAAAACCAGAGGTCAGAAGCCAAAAGACAAAGGAAACCACACCAAAAGGTGACATGTCTAACAAGGATGATCTATACATCAGCACCTGACCTCAAACTACATTTCCAATGAGTCAGTCTAACTCTGCATTGTTTGAAAATGGTTTTGGCTATTTTGAAGTCTTCAAATGTAAGTTTCCTCATGATTCACAATATCATTGCTAGGCAAACAAAATACTTTGGGGGTTATTACAACTTTGGAGGAGGTGTTAATCCGTCCCAAAAGTGACGGTAAAGTGACGGATATACCACCAGCCGTATTACGAGTCCATTGTATCCTATGGAACTCGGAATACGGCTGGTGGTATATCCGTCACATTTGGGATGGATTAACACTTCCTCCAAAGTTGTAATAACCCCCTTTGTTGCCAAAGTCAAACCCTCGATATCAAAACTCATGATAGCCTTTGAGATCATTTGTTTTCTTTGAAATCTTGTTAGAAAACTGAGAATGAACACAGAGAAGTACTATGCCAATATGAATCATATGTTGAGATGAACTTTAGTAGTTTAGAATTAATTATGCAAGACCTTGGAGGAGTATAGATCTAAGGCCCTCATTACAACCCTGACCGTTGGTGTTAAAGTGGGGGTAATAACGCCAACAGGCTGGCAATAACTACTACCAAATTATGACCATAGCGGAAAGATCTCCGAAAGACAGCCAATGTACCACACCGACCGCCAGGGCGGAAACAACAGTCACAACAGCGGTAGCCGCCTACAGCCAGGCGGAAGTCATTGTTCTGTCCACCATATTAAGACATGCCAAACCGCCACCTTTTCCGGGGCGGTACCAACGACATCAAAAGCCGGGCGGAAACAGACCTCAGAAGGCAAAGGACTCACCATTGGAGACACAGGGAACAACTACGCCACCATGGAACTGCATGTCTTCCCCATGATCTTCTACGTTCTGCTCCAACACGAACACCAACGCCGTCGAAGACAACGAAGGGGAGTACAGCTGCCTAGCACACAAGGGAGGGAGGGAGGAAAAAGAGAGTGACACAGACACGCACTACCTCCCCACACCATACAAAAAAATTAAACCGCGTAACTCGGATGAATAATGCAAGGACAAAACAATTTTGAAAAAGTGAATGTAATGATATCAACACAGCATGAAAAATAAGTTAGGCAAGATAATATATATATACATATGTACATAAAAAGGGACACAGCCCAGTCCACATTGTTTGTAGGCCACATGGCCACAGGCCAAAGTCCAAGGCCACACATGTCACCTGCTTCAACACGGACAGAACACTTCAGGGGCATCAGATGGTAAATAGGCAGGCACCTCAGGGGGACAGGGGAAGGGGTGCACCTCAGCTGGGAGATGATACAAGACCACTGGTTCTGGAGGGGGCAACATGCCCTGTGCTTGGTCCTGGGGAGTGCAGGTCACAGTCTTTCATGTGGGTGACCCACCCACTGGTTCCGGAGGGGGCCTTGTGCCCTGTGCTCTTGAAACTGGCGAATGTTGGGCATGTGGGAGTCTTACCCACTGGTTCTAGAGGGGGCAACCTGCCCTGTGCTCCTGGTCCTGGGGAATGTTGGGCATGTGGGTTTCTTACCCACTGGTTCTGGAGGGGGCCTCGTGCCCTGTGCTCTTGATCCTGGGGAATGTTGGGCATGTGGGTGTCTTACCCACTGGTTCTGGAGGGGGCCTCGTGCCCTGTGCTCTTGATCCTGGGGAGTGTTGGGCATGTGGGTGTCTTACCCACTGGTTCTGCAGGGGGGATCGTGCCCTGTGCTTGGTCCTGGGGAGTGCAAGGTCACAGTCCCTGGAGTGGGTGACTTGCCCACTGGTTCTGGCGGGGCCAACATGCCCTGTGCTTGGTCCTGGGGAGCGCAAGGTCATAGTCTCTCAGGTGGGTGTCATACCCACTGGTGCTGGAGTGGACAGGCCGCACAGCAGCCCATTGAGGCAGGATTACATACTGTCCGCCAGCGGTGACGGCTGCTCAGTGGTGGTGCTGCTGCTGGTGGGGGAGGCTCCTGTCCATCCCCTGCAACCTCGGACGGCTGCTCAGTGGAGGTGGTGGGGCTGCTGGGGGGGGGAGGTTCCTGTCCATCCCCTGCAACCTCGGACAGCTGCTCAGTGGAGGTTCTGCTGGGGGGGGGCTCTTGCCCATTTCCCACAACCTTGGACGGCTGCTCAGTGGAGGTGGTGGTGCTGCTGGGGGAGGGAGGCTCCTGCCCATCCTCTGCAACCTCAGATGCCTGCTCAGTGGAGGTGGTGACGATGCTGGGGGGGGGTCCTGCCCATCCCCTGCAACCTCGGATGGCTGCTCAGTGGAGGTGGTGGTGCTGCTGGAGGGGGGAGGCTCCTGCCCATCCTCTGCAACCTTGGACGGCTACACAACCATGGTTGGTGGTGGGGGCTCCATCACAGTTCCTGCCCCAGGCCCCTTGGTCTTCCTGCCTGCTGGTGCAGGCTCCATGGTCTTCCTGCCTGCTGGTGCAGGCTCCTTGGTCTTCTTGGCAGCTGTGGCAGGCTCCTTTACCTTCTTGCCTGCTGGTGCAGGCTCCTTGGTCTTCCTGGCAGCTGGGGTAGGCTCCTTTCTCTTGAGGCTGCCTGGTGCAGGCTCCTTTACCTTCAGGACATGTGGCCTGGATCCTTTTCCATCACGAGTGGGTGTGGTGACGACTGGGCCCGTGGACTGGGTAGCTGAGGTGCTTGGCTGGGTTCTTCCAAACCTGCCCAAACATGCAGGACGGGGGGAAGGGGTAGGGAAGAGATCAATGGTGGATAGGAACAGTTTTTTAGGGACATTGGGGCGGGGAGAGGGAGAAGGAATGGGAGTGGACGAAGAGGGAGTGGTTATTGGAGGTGTCTGTCTGCTGCTTTTGGGTGCAAGTGCATGGGCTGTATGCTGTTGAGAGGTGGATGGCTGTTGGATGACTGAGTGCTTGTGTTTGTGTACCTTAGGAGGGGGGGCAGACACAGTGGGAGAGAACACAGGGGACGTGTGCATGGCTATTGTGGAGGTATCTGCCAGTGAGGTGTGTGTTCTGTTTGGTGTGGTGATGATGCTGGTAGTGGATTATGATGTATTGTGAGTATAGACGCAACTGGGAGGGAGGTGGTGGAGGAGGAGGAGGGTGAGACAGTGGAAATAGTGGATTTTGGTGTGTCTGCATCAGGATGGTGTTTGTGTGAGTGCCTGTGGGATGAAGTGTGGTGCTTGTGTTTGCCTGTACCACTTTTGTGTGTTGTCTTGTGTACATGCTCGTCTGCTGGTGTGCTTGGGATGGGTTGGGGTTGAAGAGAATGGGACTGGGCAGTGGAAGTTGGATGGGGGAGGGTAGAAACAGGGATAATGGCTGCCATGAGAGGAGGCCACAGGCTGGATCGATCTCTGTTGGGCCGCCAATCCAGTGTGAATGCCCTCCAGAAATGCATTAGTCTGTTGCATCGGGGCTACCAGCCTCTGGATGGCATTCACAATGGTTGACTGCCCTACAGAGATGGATTTCAGGAGGTCAATAGCCTCTTCACTCAGGGCAGCAGGGCTCACTGGGGCAGGGTCTGAGGTGCCTGAGGTGAAGGAGATCCCCACCCTCCTGGGTGAGCGGGCACGGGCAACTCGCTGATGGGCTGCTGGGAGGGCGGTGCTGGTACGGGGGTGGTGGCTGTAGCTGGGGTGGTCACAGAAGTGTCCGCCACCACCAGGGAGCTTCCATCAGAGGAGGTATCTGTGTCAGAACTGTCCCCTCCAGTCTCCGCCGTGGTGCTCTCCTCGCCCTCCGTCCCGCTGGTGCCCTCAGAGTCGGTGGACTCTGCCTCCTGGGTCCTGTGGGATGCAGTTCCCTCCATCACCGGTGCCACTGCTCCTCCGCCAGGTCGATGCTAATGCACATAAAGACAGTATGACAAAACAAAAGGGGGGGGAGAGAGAAAGGTTACACTGGGTCAATGGCTGCACCCACACCACCGTTGGCGTACACAGCACCCTCACACACAGGAAAATAGCTTGCCACCAAGGCATGGGGAGGGGCGCACACCGCCAAATGCAGAACACCTGGGACCCAAGCAGCCCTGACCAGTAGTGGATGCTATAAGCTGGGTAGCAGGATTATCCATTCTGCACCTTAGCCACCAGGGGACCTCCGCTGCAATGTCAGGCCTGGCCTACGGGCACCCACCGACACACATCTCCCACCCGGATACCACCCTACCATGCGTAAGTTGTAATGATGGCCACTGTACTCCCCCACTTGTGGCTGCTGTGATGCCCTCAAGCGCTGATCCAGCTCAGAATAGGCCACCACTAGTATGCGGGCCATCAGGGGAGTCAGGGTTTGACGAGAACCCCTTCCTCATTGGGTGGCCATCCCCAGCTGGACCTCTGCCGTCTTCCGTACCCAGTGTCTCAGGTCCTCCCACTGTTTGCGACAGTGGGTGCTCCGCCTGCCATAGACCCCCAGGGTCCGCACCTCCCTACTTGGCGATGGCACGCCATATACCCTTCTTTTGATGGGCACTGACCTGCAGAAGCAATACACACAGGAAAATTGAACTAGACAAACAGTCCTGCCTGTTACACTTATGGCCCACCATACCCCTTCACATCACCATTTACACACACATGGAGCAGCACACAACCGATACACCGCCCAGAGGGCATCCACCCACCCCCCTTACACGAGGCCTTCACACACACCACTCCATGCACTCCTGCCACACGCATCTTGCCCACAATGTACCCACCTGTTGGTTTGGAGGCCCATACAGCAGTCCGTACTGGGGTAGGACTCCATCCACCAGTCTCTCCAACTCCTACGAAGTGAAGGCTGGGGCCCTTTCCCCAGTCACACGAGCCATTCCAGACACAGGTCACAGCAGCACATTCAGTGTAGGTCCTCTTCTGTGGAAGATCAGGTAGCAAGTGAGGGATCAGATAGAAAATGGCGGTCACGTGCAAACTGTCACCAACGGCGCAGATCGCCACTGTAACCGATAGGGCCCAATGTTAACCAATGAGGAGTTGCACGGCGGTTCCCGACCGCCTCCCGCAACGGCGCACAAAGTCAGCAGAATTACCTCACTTCCACCTGTCCCGTCACTGGTGAAATTAGGAAATACTGGACAAATCACACTTACCCATTACAAGTTAACAGCATGCAAAGTGCTGTTGTGGCTCCATTGTTCAGTTTGTGACAGGCTCCTCACTCTTTTGCCCATAGATACCTACCACTGCGGATGAATAGGAGATGGAGACATACCCCCGTGAACAGCCCCCTGGTGGACTTGGAAACACTGGAGGACAGGCACATAATACTCACCTTTAAACTTGAGTGGGCCACAATCACAGAGCTGTGTGCCCAATTGGAGCCTGACCTGATATCTGCTATCCGTCACCCCACTGGGATCCTCCCTCTTCTGCAAGTTCTATCAGTGCTCCATTTCCTGGCAACTGGTTCTTTCCAAGTGACAGTGAGCTTGGCAGCAGGAATGTCACAGACAGTGTTCTCAATAGTGCTGACAAGAGTGTTGTCTGCCCTGATTAAACACATGTGCAGCTAGATTGTTTTCCCCCAGTGTCAGAGTCACCAGATCCTCGGGGTCTGTGCATGTTCCCAACACTTCCACCACAAGACAGCTCCAATACTCTGATTTGAATTGTCACAGAGTCTAAGAGAGTCCAATTGGGGAAAAGGGGATTAGGAAGGGAACAGCTGGGAAGGAGACCTGTAGGAAGCAAAAGGTTAAAACACACAATATCAAGATTATACCATATTAATCATTACTAGGCTATGACTCTAAGCATTGTCATATTGGAAACATGAATAACTTAAGAATGAACTTAAATAACTAGGCCTCAAGATGTCTGGATACCTGTGAGGGAATCAAGAAAGATTAGTACCATTTTCTAATGAACCACTCAATTAAATGTTACACATGGATTAGAAACATCAGAACTTTTTAGCATTACACTTTCAAATTCAAGAATATTCTTTGCATGAGGACCAGAAATAATCTGAAAGGTTTCTATAACATTATATGAATTGTACTTGAGGGACTTATTATGCATATACGATATAACATCTAGAATTCTAACACTTTAGTTTTCTTAAAATGCAGGAACATGAAATGCGCACATTGCAGATTTCCACAAAGGTTTATAAATGCCATGAAATGATTGTGCACAATGAATAACATGAGTTAGGCACGAGAAATGAATCGCGTATCTTGCCGATTCGAAGGTCACCATGTAAATGCCATGAAGTGGTAACACACAATGAATATCATGAATTAGACACAAGGAAAGAAATCGTGCGACTTGCTGATTCGAATGTCACCATATGAATGTCAGGAAATGATAACGTACAATGAATAACATGAATTACACACGAGAAATGAATCGCGAGTCTTGCCGATTCGAATGCCACCATGTAACTGCCAAGAAATGGTAGCGCACAATGAATATCAAGGGTTAAAGCACGAGAAACGAATCGCGCGTCTTGCCAATTCGAATGCCACCATGAAACTGTCAAGAAATGGTAGCGCACAATGAATATCAAGGGTTAAATCACGAGAAACGAATCGCGCGTCTTGCCGATTCGAATGTTAACGTGTAAACGCCAGAAAAACCCAGACCACATTCACACACACAAGGTAAAATCTCTCAATATGAAAATTAGGCCCAAAAACTCGGATGTCTTCGAAAACGGGATCGGGAACCCAGCCCGACCTCCGTCTTACCGCCCTGATCAAGGATCACCAATGTAAATGAAGGGCAGAGGCCTGGAAGATCAAAGTAGGCCACCGGAACAGGAGCTCAGGAAGTTGCTGCTGCTCTGCACCGGGACCTCTGAATAGTGAGCACGTGGAGCTGGGCTGGCTCCCTTTTATAGAGTCTTAGCCCAGCCCACCAACCACACCCAGGCATGCTGCAGGGAAAGTTTCTAGAAGGCCCTGGAAAGGGACCACACCCTGACACAGTCTGAAAGCCTGCAGCAGTACATTACATGTGAACAGTATTTATATGCATGCTGAACATAAGACTTCAAAATTAAACTCTGCAATGCAAAAGGTTAAACAACATCATATCAGCACAATGCATGAATTATGTTAGCTTAAAATTGTTAGGTTTTTGCACTCTAGTTTCCCGTAGAGCGCGCACTGCCCTGATGTTGACACCCAGGTAGAAGATTAGGCCACAGTGAAGGCCGAGTTCTATGCAATGGGAGATATCCCCAACATATTTGGGGCGATTGATGGAACACATATTGCATTTGCCCCCCCCACCAGAATGAACAGGTGCTCAGAAATCTGAAGAGTTTCCACTCTATGAATGTACAGATGGTGTGCTTGGCGGAACAGTACATCTCCCACGTCAATGCTAAGTATCCTGGGTTGGTGCATGATGCCTTTGTCCTGAGGAACAGCAGCATCCCAAATGTGATGGGACAACTACAGAGGCACAGGGTGTGGCTAATAGGTGAGCCCTGGTTCCCACTGAGTATATGTTGGTGTAAGGGTATGGTGTGGCCATATGGGATAGTGTGTGGCTAAATGTTGTCCCTCAGTAATTGCAGAGGACTCTGGTTATCCAAACCTATCATGGCTGCTGACCCTTGTGAGGAATGCCAGGAAAAGGGCAGAAGAACATTACAATGAGGCACATGGGCGAACCAGAAGGATCATTGAGAAAACCTTTGGCCTCCTGAAGGCCAGGTTCGGTGCCTCCATCTGACAGGTGGATCCCTGTGCTACTCACCCGGGAAGGTCAGTCAGATAGTGGTAGCATGCTGCATGTTGCATAACCTGGCCCTCAGACGCCATGTCCCATTCCTTCAGGAGGAGGAGGTTGGAGATGCCCGTGTGCCAGCAGTGGACCCTGTGGACAGTGAGGATGAGAGGCAGAGGATGAGGATGAGGACAACAGAACATCAGTGATCAGACAGTACTTCCAGTGACACAAAGGTAGGACAGTGTTACTTCACATTTCAATGACATTTGTTTGCATTTCCGTGGCACTGGCATGCTGATATTTCCCACTTCTATGCCCACTTACTATTCCCTCTGGCAATTAATTTTGCAGATGTTGGTGACCTCACATACAATCCTGGTGTGATCACTGCATCCAACCTCAGGTCATTAATCTATGCTCATTTTCTGTACAGTTGAATTGCAATGTTTGTTTAAATGAATACATAATCGAAAAACATGACATACGCCAAACTCCTTTTTTTTCTCCAAGGGTGTTTATTGAAGTACTAAAATATTGAGGGGCAAGTGCAAGGGACTGGGGTGAGGATGTGGGAAAGTCCAGGGTATTGTTCTAGTCTGTTTGTAGCACAGGTGCATTGTCCAAGGGGACATAGGAAGGGGAGCAATGGCAGTTCAAGGTGGACAGGGTGACTGGGTGGGACACAAGGGTGACAATCAAGAGAGTCTCATTTCCTGGCGGGGGTCTTGGCAAGTGTCTCTGGCTTCTGTCTTGATCACAGGGCACGCTTGCGGGGTAGTTCTCCTTCTGCAGGGGAGGGGTGCTGGTGGCCTGAGAGTCCTGCGGCAGGGCCCCCTGGCCACTAGCAGCAGTGGAAAGCTGTTCAGCTGTCTGGCTAGTGGCAGGGGCCCGGTGTTGTGTGACTGCCTCCCTCATAATGTTGGCCATGTCTGCAGCACCCCTGCTATGGAGATCAGGGTGTTGTTGACAGCCTGAAAGTCCTCCCTGATCCCCTGGTACTGTCCCTCCTGCAGCTGCCTTTTCTCCTGCATATTGTCCAGGATCTGGCCCATCGTGTCCTGGGAATGTTGATAGGCTCCCAGGATCTCTGCAAGTCCCTCCTGGAGAGTCAGTTCCCTGGGCCTGTCCTCCCCCTGGCGCACAGCAGTCCTCCCATTTTCCCATTTGACCTGTGCCTCTGTCCCCTGAGTCATGTGCCCACTGCCACTGACCATAGGTCCCTAATTGTCTTGAGTATGAGGTGTGGCGTGGGGTCCCTGTAAAGGTGGGCACACTGCTGATTGACGTGCCCTGGGGACAGAGGTGTGATTACGTTGGGTGGGTGCTGTGGTAGTGTTTCCTGATGGTGGAGGCTCTGTGGTTGTGTGTGACTGGGCCTGGGTCACCGGCTGTCCAGAGGTCCCTAATAGGCCAGGTTGGTCATCCAGATCCTGAAGACCAGCGTTGCTGTCATCACTGTGGGCCTCTTCAGTTGGGGGACTGGATGTTGCTGGCATCTCCTCTCCACTGACATTGGCTGGGATACCTGTGGGGATGTAAATGATGTGTTATGGTTTCTGTTTCTGACATATTGTGCTTCCATGGCTTGCCCTCTTTGGTTGCATTTGCCCAGGCAGCTTACACTTGTGCATGTTGGTGTATGGTGGGATTGTTAGTTCTCTATGGTGTGCATGCTTTAGTGATGAGTGCCCATGCAGGGCTGTGAGTGGTGTCCTTGCATTGGTAGAGCATGCAGGGCTTGGCATTGGGATAAGTGAGATGTGATGGTGGGGTGTGTGGGAAGTGGCGGAGAGATGGGAGTGAGGGTGGGGGTATGTGATGGCATGCAGGTAGGGGGGTGATAGAAGTAGGGAGTTGACTTACCAGAGTCCAGTCCTCCTCCTACTCCAGCCAGGCCCTCACGCTGCAGGTTTGCCAAGACTTGCTCCTCCCATGCTGTTAGTTATGGGGGAGGAGGTAGGGTTCCACCGCCAGTCTCTGTACAGCGAGCTGGTGTCTTGCTGCAATGGAACGTACCTTCCCCCGTAGGTCGTTCCACCTCTTCCTGATGTCATCCCTGGTTCTTGAGTGCTGTCCCACAGCGTTGATCCTGTCCACGATTCTCCGCCACAGCTCCATCTTTGTAGCTATCGATATCTGCTGCACCTGTGCTCCAAACAGCTGTGGCTCTACCCTGATGATTTCCTCCATCATGACCCTTAATCCTCCTCTGTGAAACGGGGGTGTCTCTGTGGTGCCAAAGGTGTTGTGTGAGTTGCATAGGTGAGGGTGTGTTGGGTAATGTGTTGGGTGTGTGATGTGGAGTGTGTGAGTGGTGTATAGGTGTGTATAGTGTGTGCCTCTGGTTGTGTCTATGGTCTTGATGTCTCTCTACTGGCAATGGTTTGGAATGGTAAAGGGTTGTGGGTACTGTGGGTGTGTGTTTTATAGTGGTGTGGGTATGTGGGTGTGGTGTGTGTATGGGTGTCAGGTGTGTGTAGTTTGAATTGTCCAGTGTGGTGCTGTTTTGTATGTGTGTGTCCATTTTGAGCGCAGCGTTATGTACCGCCAATGGTTTAATGCCGTTGAATGTCCGCCGTGGTGATTCGTGGTCAGAATGTGGTGGGTGTAGTTCTGTTGGCGTAACAGTGTGGGTTTTGATCCCACCAGTTTATCACTGACCTTTGGTGTGGCGGATTTGTGTGTGTGGCAGAATACTGGCAGATTGGTGTGTGTGTGGCAGAATACTGCAGATTGGTGCGTGTGTGTCATATTATGGTGAACGGATATCTGCAGCGGCGGTGGTAAGTTGGCGGCAGTCAGCGTGGCGCTAAGTGGGATTTACCGCCAATGTCATAATGAGGGCCTATATTTTGTTACATATTGCTCTGACCCAATTTATGTTTAAAAACAAATGATCCTCTTACCTTTTTAAGCCTATTGAAATATTCATGATGCACATGTTGCAGCTAAGGTTGTGGTTGAAGCTAAATAAAGTATTAAGTGGTATCAGTGTATGTAATTCTGATGAATGTTTGTTAACTTCCAGTTTCACAAAAAGACAATCTTGAACTTATAGCGGCAACAGAGAGCGTGCACTTACAAAAAACAGGCTTGAATAACACTTATTACATAGACATCATGTATGCACCAATTTCAGGAATGTTAGTGTCCGTCTGCAAAATAGAGATGTTCTGATATTTCAATAGCAAGTGATAAATGGTTGAATACAGTCATCAGGTACTAAGGATTTTCATCCTTTCTTTAGATATTCACTATGACTAATAGATACAGGCGCCCTGCAGAATGACTTGCGATATCCAGTGTCTCTGTTTTCTCTATTATGTCAGTCCCCTTTTGTTGGGTCTACAGTTAACCGCAACAGGACCAAATACATCCCCTGAAAATGAAGGTGGATTGCTGCAAATGTAGCTCTAGAAATGCGAGTGGCAGGAACAACAGACGCCACTCCGGGTAGGTTATTAAGGCCACAGATGATTTCAGGAACCAGCTGCTCAAAGCCACAGGTGAGAGCCCTGTGGAGGGTGCACGGTGGCAGTGGAACGTGCCTCTCTTGCCTCACAAAGCTGGCCTTAAAGTGAGGAGCCTGCTGCTTCTCCCCTGGACCAGACCTTAGTGGCAGGCACCTGAGGGTCTCCCCCTCTCTGGTGCTGGCCCTCCCCCATAGACCCAGAACAGTGCGCTTGCATCACTGGAGAGGGGGGCACTGGTTGCAGGCGGGATAAGGTGTGCTACTGGAAGCCTATCCTCCATAGACACATTGAAGCACCCCGAGGGAGATATACGGCCATATGCCATGCTCTAGGTCTATGGTCCACTACAGCTGCAATAAAGCTACAGTGGACACTGGTGACACAGATTTGTGACTGTCACCCAACTACCATGCTAATGCCTCCCCATAGTGCATAAAGAAGAGTGACAGCTGGATATGGGGGCACTGCACTAACGCTCCGGTCCAGGAGTAACCAAGCTTCTCTCTGTTGGAGCACTCCTACTGGGCTGCTGGATGTTGTTGAGGTCCTGATTCTAGATCAGCAGCACCTGGAGGATTGAGTGTGGTCATGGGGAGAGGAGAAGCAGTGGGCAGGACCGCATCACTGACCTGACAAGGGAATTCCCCCTGGGTGGGAGGATAAGTGTGGAACAAAACTGGTCCACCCTGCTACATAGCCAAGATGCCGATTTAAGGGCAGTTGAAGAGACTGGCATCATCCCCACCACAGGTGCGGCTAGCTACGGCCATACTTCGCTGACCATGGCATTGGCTCAGGGGAGGAAAATGAGGTCCCTCAAAAAGATGGTTACCAGGCCGGTCGGGGGCCCAATTAGAGGAAAGAATTCCTCCCAGCAGTTGAGCAAGCGGCTGACAGCGATAACAACAATGGACCAGTGATGAGATCCTTTATGGAGTTTCTGTTCAACTCCCTACGAGAAGCCCTTCTGATGATGAAAAAAGATCTTTCTTAGGACTTGAAGGATGTCCATCTGGACATGACAGAGGTGGGTGACAGAGTCTCAACCCTAGAGGATCATAAATCCACGTTGGATGAGGAACTTGAGCAGCTTCCACTCGAGGTGATATCAACAGATTGATTTCCAGGCTCATGCAGAAGATTTGGAGAATCTTTCGCAAAGAAATAATACCCACATTCGGGGAGCACCAGATAAGGCGGAAGTTACACCATATATGAGGGCTCTGTTCTTACAGTTCCTCGATGCACCAGCCGATACAGAGATACAACTTGATAGAGCCCACAGAGTGGAAACACCCAGACAAGAGAACACCACACCCTCTGATTTCCTAGTATATGTCCATCATTTACAACATAAAGAGTCACTACTCCGCAAAGCCATGGAAATGTAGTTTCGTAGGCACAAGCTGGCACATTCTCAAAATTTTTCAGCCCTCACTTTTCAGAATTGGAAAACCTCTCGGCCAGCGATGACCTTTTGTCATGGAGCTCACAGGCATCTCGAGGGTCACAACTAATACCGATTCCTAGGAGGAACATGTTGGTCTATTTGTCTGTCCTGGGGGCATAGACTATGTGGCAGGGGACATACTATGGGCACGGGAGGGAGGTTCTGGATGCACTGCCTTCGCGCGGCCCCCTGCTTGCATTGTTTTCATGCCTGAAACTATTAGATGCACATTGACCCTTGCTTGTCATCCCCTTGTTGTAATCTGCTCCCACATGTGCTATGTATTATGTAGGATGCTTTACTGTGGCATATTTGAAACCTGTGTGTAGTCTCCTTGTTACAGGATCGGCCAAAATGGCAAATTACAGTTCGGGACTTCATAACCCATTGTCCTTTGAGCAGCGCCCATGTTGGGAGGGGCATTACTATAAAAGAGGCCCCGCTCAACACCATGGGGGTCATTACAACATTGGCGGCATAAGACGCTTACCGCCGTGCAGAAGACCGCCAAGACACCGCGGTGGTAGACCGCCACAGCTATTATGACACACATCACGGAATCCGCCGAAATTCAGACACCCACACAACCCCGCCACACCAAAGGTCAGCGATAAACATGCAGAAACAAATCCTCCACGCCAACAGAAACACGCCCATGCTATTACGACCCACGAATCCACGCGGCGGTCTTTCAACCGCGGTATTCCATTGGCGGTACACACCACCACGCTCAAAATACACACACATCTCCAAAACACCGCCACATTGGACAATTCCAAATACACACACCTGATACACATACAAACACCACTCCCACACACCCAACACAATATAAAACACACACCCACATCACCCACAAACCCCTACAACTAGAAATTCTGAGAGAAGGCCAGAGAGAGAGCACAGCTATTTACAACCCCATCACACAGAGGCACACAACACCATCACCCACACAACATCCACGCACAAAACACCACATACCACTACACTCACCACACTCATCACCACATACACCACCCCACACCTCACACACACCACCCCATGTCACGCCAAAGACACCCCCGCTTCTCCGAGGAGGAGCTCAGGGTCATGGTGGAGGAAATCGTACGGGTAGAGCCACAGCTATTTGGCTCACAGGTACAGCACACATCAATAGCAAGGAAGATGGAGTTATGGCGCAGAATAGTGGACAGGGGCAACGCCGTGGGACAGCACCCAAGAAATAGGGAGGACATCAGGAAGAGGTGGAACGACCTATGGGGGAAGGTGCGTTCCACGGTATCCAGGCACAACATCGCAGTGCAGCGGACTAGCGGCGGACCCCACCTCCTCCCCCACAACTAACAACATGGGAGGAGCAAGTCTTGACCATCTTGCATCCTGAGGGCCTTGGAGGAGTCGGTGGAGGATGGGACACTGGTAAGTCAAATCTTAACTATCACATCCCCCACCCTACCTGCATGCTATCACACACCCCCACCCTCACACCCTCCCCTATCACCCCAAATCCTCAGTAATGTACCCATAACACAAACCACCCATCCCAACACCAAGCCCTGCATGACACAACTAAGCATGGGCACCCCTCACTAAAGCATGCTCACTGCACATACCCAGAACACCCCCCCAACCATCATCACACAAGCCCCCACACAGGAATGCTTGCACTGGGGTACACAAACACCCACCCTTTGCACACCATGAAACACACACATGCAATAATCATGTTCTCATACCCCTGCAGGAACCCGAAGGACCGTCACCACACCAGAGGGTCCAGACAACACCACTCCATCCCCAGAAGAGGCCCACAGTGACGACAGCAGCTCTGCCCCACTGGATCTTGATGACCAGCCCGGACCATCGTGGGCCTCAGGACAGTCGGTTCCCCTTGCCCAGCCACAGCCCAACACCGAGCTGCCACCCTCTGGTAACACCAGCACAGCACCCAGCCAGCTGGCCCAAACCTCCCTACCCAGGACAGGTCAATCAGCGGTGTGTCCACCACTACAGGGCACCCAGGCTAACCCACCACCCCAACAACAACAGGGACCTGGGGGCAGTGGTAGTGGGCACACGGTCCAGGGGACGGAGGCACAGGAACACCGGGGAACTGGGAGGGCTGCTGTGCGACAGAGGGAGGACAGGCCAAGGGAACCAACTCTCCACGAGGCCCTCTCCTCCATCATGGGAGCATACCACCACTCCCAGGAGACGATGGCGACGGTCCTGGACAAGTTGCAGGAGACCCTGCGCCTGCAGGAGGAGCAGTATTTGGGGTTCAGGGAGGAGCTCAGGACCATCGGCTCCGCCCTGGGCACCATCGTAGGGGTGCTGACGGACATTCAAAAGACCTTGAGGGACACCGTGGCACTCCAAGGGGCCCCTGACACTAGCTACGACGATGAACTGCCCACCACCTCCGCTGGCGCTAGTGGACAGGACGCCCCGCCACAGGACCATTACACCAGCACCCCACCCCCTGCGGACAGACAACCACCACGCAAGCGGTCCCTGAGATCCAGGAACAGGACAGAGCAAGATGGCAAGACCCCCGCCAGGAAATAAGACCACCCTGATTGTCCTCCCACTGTCCCACTTTGTTACCCTGTCCATATTCGAACTGCCCCAGCTCCACTTCCTATGCCGAGATGGGCAGTGCACCTGTGAGACTAATAGACTGGACTCTGCCATGGACATTCCTCCACCATCACCCCTCACCATTTTACCACCCCCTCCAATAATTAGCACTTCAATAAACACCCTTGAAACACCAAAAAATCTGGAGTCAGTCTATGATTTGGCACTTTGTATTATCAATGACAGTGTCATAATGGGTTACCCATTGTAAGACTAACATACCTATGTCACACATCACAAGCCCTTGAAGGATGCAAGCAGTTGACACGTAGGTTACCACACTTGTGAAACTGAAATGGAAGGGTACAACTCAATTAACAAATAGTGAGTGAAATGTAGGTACAGGATAGAGGTAGACGTGTGAAAGTTAATGTAATGTTAAACCAGAAAATGTTCTCACCTGTGTGTTACTGGAAATATTGCTGTATGACTGAATCCCTGTTGTCGTTTTCTTCTTCCTCAGCTTCATCCTCATCACTGTCCACAGGCTCCACAGCTGCTACAACACCGTCATCTGGATCATCCTCCTGCAGAAAAGGCACCTGGCGTCGCAATGCCAAATTATGGAGCATGGAGCAGGCGACGATGATGTAGCACACCTTCTTCGGTGAGTAGAATAGAGATCCACCTGTCATATGGAGGCACCTGAACCTGGCCTTAAGGAGGCCGAAGGTGCGTTCGATAACCCTCCTAGTCCGCCCATCATTGTACCGTTCCTCTGCCCTGGTCCTGGGATTCCTCACTGGGGTCAATAGCCAGGAAAGGTTGGGGTAACCAGAGTCCCCCAATAGCCATACACGGTGCCTCTGGAGTTGACCCATCAAATCAGGGATGCTGCTATTGCGTAGGATGTAGGCGTCATGCACTGAGCCAGGGAACATAGCATTTACCTGCGAGATGTACTTGTCTGCCAAACAGACCATCTGGACATTCATAGAATGATAACTCTTCCTGTTCCTGTACACCTGTTCACTCCTGCGGGGGGGACCAGAGCTACATGGGTCCCATCAATGGCACCTATGACGTTGGGGATATGTCCAAGGGCATAGAAGTCACCTTTCACTGTAGGTAAATCCTCCACCTGAGGGAATATGATGTATCTCCTTACATGTTTCAGCAGGGCAGACAACACTCTGGACAAGATGTTGGAAAACATAGGCTGGGACATCCCTGATGCCATGGCCACTGTTGTCTGAAATGACCCACTTGCAAGGAAATGGAGCACTGACAGCACCTGCACGTCAGGGGGGATTCCAGTCGGATGGCGGATCGGTGACATCAGGTCTGGCTCCAACTGGGTACATAGTTTCTGGATAGTGGCACGGTCAAACCTGTAGGTGACGATGACATGTCTTTCTTCCATTGTCAACAGGTCCACCAGCGGTCGGTACACCAGAGGATTCCGCCATCTTCTCATATGTCCCAGCTGACGGTGCCTACGAAGGACAACAGCGAAGAACCAGTCATTAATCCTCCAGGTATGTACCCACTGTTACACACAAGACTAAACCAGACACAAAACCCTTCCTGTATGTGTGTTGAGTGTAGGCCTAGCTATGTGTGACGCAGTAGTAAATGAAGCCATGTGGGCCCCTGAAATGGCGGCTGCCTGACCTCTAAAGTGGGACAATGGGATTGTGGGGTAACTGCGCTGGCGTTGCACACCGTCGCGGTAGGCGGTCGTAGATCGCGGCGCAATGCTGCATTGGTTAACATTGGACCCTATGGGTCCCAGGAGCCAATGAACAGGTGCGCTGGCGGTGATGATGCGCACCACCGTGGACGTCAACGCCGCGGATGTCACCGCCATTTTCTATCTGTTCAATCACTAGATACCTGACCTTCGACATGAGAGGACCTACACTGCTAGTGCTGCTGTGACCTCGGTCTGGAAGCGACGATGGCTGCTGCGTCTGGGGAAAGGGCCCCTGCCTTCACTGCACAGGAGTTGGAGAAACTTGTGGATGGGGTCCTCCCCCAGTACACGCTACTCTACGGTCCTCCAGACCAACAGGTTAGTACAGAGGGAGCACGTTGTATGGGCTAGGCCTGGGTGGAGAGGGCTGGGTGGAAGAGGGAAGGGGGCAGAGTACATAGAACAGTTATGCATGGGAATGAATGGGCCACATGGCCAGAGTAGGGAGGGGGCCACTCACATTGACGGTGCAGTTGGTAATGATTGTACCTCTTCCCTTGTGCATGTCATGTAGGTCAGCGCCCACCAGAAGAGGGACATTTGGCGTGCCATCGCCAAGGAGGTCCGGACCCTGGGGGCCCACCAGAGACAGGGCACCCACTGCCGGAAGAGATGGGAGGACATTTGCCGCTGCAGCAAGAAGACGGCGGAGGCTCAGCTGGGGATGGCCTCCCAACATGGGAGGGGTGCCCGTCGCACCATGACCCCCCTGATGTTCCGGATCCTGGCGGTGGCCTACCCGGAGTTGGATGGGCGCTTGAGGACATCACAGCAGACACAAGGGGGTGAGTACAACCTCATTCTGCGGACTTTGCGTGCATTGGAGGGGTCTGGGTGGGGGAGGTGGGCTGTGGGTGTCCCTAGGCCAGGGCGAATTCGGTAGGCAAGGCCCCTCCGTAATGTAGGCCATGTGGCACTCTACCCCACCTCACCAGAGTGCCAAGTTGCGGTATAGTTGCCCCTGTGGCATCCGTGTGCGCAGATGTCCACCATTGCCATGTAGGCCATATCCCAGAAATTGCATGTACAGAGGGCAGGAGCACGGCGTAATGCAGGGGGCTGCTGCATCTGTCTTGTCCGCCAACGGTAGCGGAATGCCATGCACTAAAACTCTCTTTCTTCTGTCTCCCCCCCTTTTCCTGCTCTCCCTGTCCTTTTGTACATCAGCATCATCAGGCGGAGGTACAGTGGCACCGGAGCACGAGGGAGCTGCATCCCACATGGCCATGGAGGGCCACACCACAGACTCAGAATGCACCAGTGGGACGGAGGGCAAGGGGAGCTTCACGTCGGCCACCGGATCACCAAGCAGCAACACGGACTCGTTCGCCGATGGGAGCTCCCCTGTGGTGGCGGCACCATCTATGCGCCCCACTTTTACAGGTACAGCCGCCACCTCCCCTACCAGCACCGCCCTTCCAGCAGCCCCTCAGCGTTCGCCCCGTGCCCGCTCACCCAGGAGGGTGGGCATCACCTTCGCCCCAGGCACCTCAGGCCCTGCCCCAGTCACCCCTGCTGCCCTCAGTGAGGAGGCCATTGACCTCCTCAGGTCACTCACTGTTGGGCAGTCTACCATTGTGAATGCCATCCAGGGTGTAGAACGAGAGTTGCAACACGGTAATGCATTCCTGGAGGGCATTCATTCTGGTCAGGCTCTCCTTCAGCGAACCCTGCAATCTCTGGCCTCAGCACTGATGGCAGCCATTGTCCCTGTGTCCAGCCTCCCTCCTCCAACTTCCTCCACCCAGACCCAATCCCCTGTACCCCAGCCCATCCCAAGCACACCTACAGACCAGCATGCACACAAGTCAACACACACAAGTAGCTCAAGCAAACATAGGCACCACACACACCACAGCACTCACGCAAGCCTCACCCACATACAGACACAGCAACATGCACCACATCTACAGGCACTAGGACTTGCACCAGGACACCCAGCACCACAAGCCGCTCACCTGCACTCACCACCTCCACTCCCATTTACACGTCCCCTGTGTCCTCTCCCAGTGTGTCTGTGACGCCCCCTCCCAAAGTACACAAACGCCGGCAATCACTCACCCAACATCCATCCACCTCACGACAGCCTCCAGTACCTGCACCTGCACCCAAAACACCTAAAGTGACACCTCCTACAACCACCTCCTCTTCCTCCACTCCCAGACCCCCTCCAGCTACCCATCCCAGTGTCCGTCAGAAACTGTCCCTATGTCAAATTGACCTTTTTGCCCCCCCCCTCCAATTCATCAGTCCTGTCGTAGCGCCTCAGCCAAAAAGCCTCCAATACCAGTGGTGCCTGTTCAAGGTTTGTGGAGTGCACCGGCCACCAGAGCAGGCAGTAGGACCCGGAGCCAAGGCACTGGCAGCCCACCCCCTGTAAAGGCTCTAAAATTGGAGAGTGGACGACGGGACCGTGTTAAGACTCCTGGTGGGACAACAAGTGACATGGGTTCGAAGGGGATTGGTGAGTCAGCTGTAACTCCAACAAAGGTGTGGAAGGTCCAGAGGAAGTCTGCCCAGCCTGTTGTGAGTGTCACGGCAGAGAAGTGCGCCATCATTTCCGGCGGTCCAGACACAACCGCCAGCACCGTCGTCACTGGTCAGGAGACCACCGCCGGAGTCACAGCCCAGGAGGGCCCAAGTATCGTCACTGGTCCAGAGACCACCGCCAGAGTCACAGCCCAGGAGGGCCCAAGTATCGTCATTGGTCCAGAGACCACCGCCAGAGTCACAGCCCAGGAGGGCCCAAGTATCGTCACTGGTCCAGAGACCACCGCCAGAGTCACAGCCCAGGAGGGCACAAGTATCGTCACTGGTCCAGAGACCACCGCCAGAGTCACAGCCCAGGAGGGCACAAGTATCGTCACTGGTCCAGAGACCACCGCCAGAGTCACAGCCCATGAGGGCACAAGTATCGTCACTGGTCCAGAGACCACCGCCGGAGTCACAGCCCAGGAGGGGCCCGGATGCCACAGCCCCGCTGGGCAATGATGGAACATCATGCCACCCACCAATGCTCATTTTAGAGAACGTCATGCCACCCACCAATGCCCATTGGAGAGAATGTCATTCCACACACCAATGCCCAGTGTAGAGATCGTCATGCCACACACCAATGTCCGTATCAGAACCGCCATGGCAAAGCACCGCTGAACAGTCCATAGACTGCCATGGCAAAGCACCGCTGAACAGTCCAGAACCGCCATGTCAAAGCACCGCTGAACAGGGCAAAGACCGCCATGGCAAACCACTGCTGAACAGGGCAAAGACCGCCATGGCAAAGCACCGCTGAACAGTCCAGAACCGCCATGTCAAAGCACCGCTGAACAGGGCAAAGACCGCCATGTCAAAGCACCGCTGAACAGGGCAAAGACCGCCATGGCAAAGCACCGCTGAACAGGGCAAAGACCGCTATGTCAAAGCACCGCTGAACAGGGCAAAGACTGCCATGGCAAACCACCGCTGAACAGGGCAAAGACCGCCATGGCAAAGCACCGCTGAACAGGGCAAAGACCGCCATGGCAAAGCACCGCTGAACAGTCCATAGACCGCCATGGCAAAGCACCACTGAACAGGGCAAAGACCGCCATGGCAAAGCACCGCTGAACAGGGCATGCACCGTGTAGGAATGAAAAGGCCGCCACATCAGTCATCCTTCTCCCATGTGCAGCTAGGACAGTGACAGGACATGAACTTTCACGGGGAGACTCATCCAGTCTGGGCACCAGTCCCCCCCAGTAGCAGTAGAGAACTGCATCTACTTGACAGACTGTGGCTTTGCACTCCCCAGGATGGCACAGTGGGCAACCCACCCACTGTAGAGACTTGAGAGACTGTGGCTTTGCACTCCCCAGGATGGCACAGTGGGCAAGCCACCCACTGTATAGACTTGAGAGACTGTGGCTTTGCACTCCCCAGGATGGCACAGTGGGCAACCCACCCACTGTAGAGACTTGAGAGACTGTGGCTTTGCACTCCCCAGGATGGCACAGTGGGCAAACCACCCACTGTAGAGACTTGAGAGACTGTGGCTTTGCACTCCCCAGGATGGCACAGTGGGCAAACCACCCACTGTAGAGAATTGAGAGACTGTGGCTTTGCACTCCCCAGGATGGCACAGTGGGCAACCCACCCACTGTAGAGACTTGAGAGACATAGATGCAGTACTCACCGATGTCTTCGGCGCCTACGTAGCTGTTGGTCGTAGAGGAGCAGAAAGACAAGGGCAGGTAGGATTTGTAATTCGGCCTCCATGGTGTCCTTCTTCCTCGTGGAGTATGTTGAGGTGAGCGGTTTCCCATAGCAAAAGCTGTTTCCGCCATGTTTTTATCCACGGTGAATCCACCCCGGAAAAGGTGGCGGATTGGCGGGTTGTAATAGTGTGGGCGGTACATTGTCTCCCGCCTGTCTGTCGCAGTGACCGCCGCGCTGCTTGTCTGTACCGCCGTGGCGGGCGGTGTGTTAAAGTGGCTGTCTTTGTTGGCAGTTACCGCCAGGGTCATAATTCCCTTTTTTTGTCCGCCGCCCTGTTTTCGGTATTTCCGCAGCTTTAAAACCGTCCGCCAGGGTTGTAATGACCACCCATGTGCTTGTTATTCTGCTTGCTGCGTCTGGAACACAGCAGATTTCTGGAACAGCAGGCAAGGGAAGGAGGCATTCTTAGGCGACCCCTGCCCCTCTCACCCAGAGCTGCGGCTGTGATTTCAGGAATCTTGGCAAGTTCCATGCTGGGTCACCTTTGCAAGGACCGAACAAGACAAGCTTTGTTAGAGATCAGACTGACCTCTTGGGGAAGTGTGCAGCCCTCACATTACTTTTTTCAGCAATGAATCGTATGGGTGAGTCCCTCGCAAAGCAGGTCCTGCGAGGAGTAATGTACGTATATGTAAATAGGTACCTCGAGAAAAGAACAGACACAGACAGACAGAGCAACTTCAGCCTGACAATCGCAGCACTGTGGTTTGTTTTCTCATATCTTTAAAGAGAATCAGCAGGAGAAAAAGCTCTGAATTATGGTAATAATAGTTATACTGTGACATCTGATTACAGATAGCTCCTGACAAGATCCAAAACAGGATGGTTTCTGGTACGTGGAGTTGTAAGCAGCATATATGTTAACGAATCTGAGTTAATACATGATGTATCTTATGTCTTAAAAAGTTCAGGCAACATTTTCAGACCAACCCCTTAGAAGCTATGTCAGGCTCTCCCACAGGCAATACCAGGAGAAGGCACATTACATACATTATATTAGAGAGGAAGTATCATTAGCATGCATCATAACTTGTCATTATCCTTTTTTTTCAGATCTCCTTCCTTGCTGTTCCCACCCTGACACCTTTTCCCTCCCATGGCCACTCCAATAGTCTGTGCTTTTATAGCAGGCAGATTTCGTGGTTCCTGGAGGTAGACATCTGAATTTATTGTACAAGCCCTAGGGAACGACGGAGCCTACAACACCTTTCTATGCAATAAAGGCATCTCCTACCACTGGGGCATCCATTCTACCGAATCTTCTGGTGGGACAGACAACTGCTTCAGCTGCGATCCCTGTATAAGGCCTGCAGCCTGTTGAACATCGCAAAGGAGGATGTGACATGCCCACAGAACAACTCCCATGAATGGAAGGATCAGGAACGTCTTTGGTGGAATAAGGGCTCGACCGCTCCTAAAGAAGCTCAACCATGGCCTTGGAGAAACAAGCAGTGCTGGACACCCTGACTGGTGAACCATGAGGCACACAAGGCCTTGATGATTTTCTGCATCACCAGCAGGGGGCTGGGTGTGGCTCCCGGGACGAGGAGGCGGGAGGCATTCCCTGGAGGCTTTGGAGGTACTCTGATGGACTCCTTTTCCCTGGATTCTTTTGGGACATTTCTGTCTTCAGCCAGTGCCTTGATTCCTAACGGGTCTGAGTTAGCTTATAGTTCATGGTTAGGGTTCTTGCTGGGGAATAGTCACATTTCACATAAGCTCGCTATGCCTTAGGTCCCCAAGCATTCATACCTCTTTGAAGTACATTCCAGCTCCGAGGGAGAGGGGATTGTTACAGGCTCTGGTCAGTTGGCACTGCATCATATCACCTTCTCTACACCACACAATAAACTGAAGGTCACCACTCTTAATTTGAAGGGTCTTAACAAGAGCAAAGAGGTTCTGTCTTATCTGGAGCACTCCAGGGTTGACCTCTGTCTCCTGCAGGCGACACATTTGGCACTTAAGGACTCGTATAGGTTCAAATCCAGGGCCTTACTGCAGTTTTTTCCCTCCGCCTCCACCATTCTAGTTTCTCACTGTTTTCACAGCATGGTGGGCCCTAAATTGGCAGACATAAAAGGACGATTATTAGCCTACTGGATGCATATGAGGGACCTCACCTTTACTTTAGTCTCTTTATGCACTCCCAATAACGGCCAGGACGCTTCCTAAAGAATGCCATAGCAGACATTCCAGGATTGGCTAGATTTGATTTGGGGGACCTGAACCTCATTTCTAGTAACGACTTAGACAGATCTTAGCAGTGCTATGGCGATACTGGAGCAGTTTCTCTAAAAGAGGCAAACTAGCTACAGGAAATAGGCATACTGGACATCTGGAGGGACAAACATCCCCAAACATGGGACGTCACCTTTCATTTGTATGCCATAAGACATATGCTCGGCTCAACTACTTCTTAGGCACCAGAGAGGTCAGGGCATTGAAGGAGAGGAGTAAGGTTGAGCAGAGATCCCTATCGGGTCATGCAGCATTGCATCTCACCCTTCAATCAATCAATCAATCAATCAAACATTTGTAAAGCGCGCTACTCACCCGCTAGGGTCTCAAGGCGCTGAGGGGGTGGTATGCTCTTGCTCGAATAACCAGGCCTTGAGGTGTTTTCTGAAGGTTAGGAGGTCCTGGGTCTGTTGAAGGTGGGTGGGGAGGGTGTTCCAGGTCTTGGCGGCGAGGTGGGAAAAGGATCTTCCGCCGGCTGTAGTTTGATGGATGCGAGGGACGGCGGCGAGGGCAAGGTTGGCGGAGCGGAGTTGGCGGGTGGGAGTGTGGAAGGTGAGTCGCTCGTTGAGGAAGGCCGGGCCTGTGTTGTGAAGGGCTTTGTGAGCGTGGATGAGGAGTTTGAAGGTGATCCTCTTGGTGACAGGGAGCCAGTGCAGGTCTCTGAGGTGGGCTGAGATGTGTTTGTGGTGAGCGATGTTGAGGATGAGGCGTGCGGAGGCATTCTGTATCCGTTGTAGTTTCTTCTGGAGCTTTGCTATGAGCGCGTTGCCGTAGACCAGACTGCTGCTGACGAGAGCGTGGGGGACCGTCCTTCTTGTTTCGGTGGGGATCCATCTGAAGATCTTGAGAAGCATGCGGAGGATGTTAAAGCAGGAAGATGAGACGGCGTTGACTTGCTGGGTCATGGTGAGCGATGAGTCTAGGATGAAGCCTAGATTGCGTGCGTGAGTGTTGGTCCGGTTCCTAGGGTGGCTGTCCACCAGGAGTCGTTCCATGCGGCGCACTTGGAGCAGAGGATGAGGATCTCTGTCTTGTCCGAGTTAAGTTTGAGGCGACTCTTCTCCATCCAGGTGGAGGTTGGTTTTGGCGGTGGAGGTTGGTTTTGGCGGTGGAGAGGTCCTTTGTGAGTGAGAGGATCAGCTGGGTAACGTCGGCGTAGGAGACGATGTTGAGGTTGTGGGATCGGACGATGTTGGCGAGTGGTGCCGTGTAGATGTTAAAAAGAGTTGGGCTGAGAGAAGATCCTTGGGGAACGCAGCAGATGGTTTTGGTGGCCCTTGACAGGAAGGGAGGAAGGCGGACTCTCTGCGTTTGGCCGGAGAGGAAGGACGTGATCCAGTCAAGAGCTTTGTGGCGGATCCCTGCGTCGTAGAGGCGAGTGCAGAGGGTGTGGTGGCAGACGGTGTCAAAAGCAGCCGAGAGGTCCAAGAGGATGAGGGCCTTGGTTTCGCCTCTTGTCGAACATGGTCCTGATGTCGTCGGTTGCGGCGATGAGGGCGGTCTCGGTGCTGTGGTTCCTAAGGAATCCTGATTGGGAGATGTCCAGCATGTTGTTGTCTTCCAGGAAGCGGGTCAGTTGGCTGTTGACGATCTTCTTGATGACCTTTTCCGGGAAGGGGAGGAGGGAGATGGGTCTGTAATTTTTTAGGTCTTCGGGGTCCACTTTGGGTTTCTTCAGAGCGGCGTTGACTTCGGGGTGCTTCAAGCTCTCTGGGAAGGTGGCGGTCTCGAAGGAGCTATTGATGATCGTACGGATTTGGGGGGCGATGATGGGGTTCGCTTTGTTGAAGACACGGTGTGGGCAGGGGTCGGAGGGACAGCCGGAGTGGATGGTGCTCATGGTTTTGATGGGGTCCTCGTCGTTGATGTGGGTCCAGGAGAGCAAGAGGTTGGTGAGGCTGGGAGCGTCAGGGTTGGTGGTGGTCGTGGTGGTGTTGGGGGTGAAGAGTTGAAGCTGTCGTGGATTTCCGTGATCTTGCGATGGAAAAAGTTGGCGAGAGAGTCGCAGAGGTCTTGCGAAGGAGGGGGGTCGATGGAGCATGACCTGGGATTGGTGAGTTCTTTGACGATGCTGACGAGCTCTTTGGTGTTGTGGGCATTGTTGTCAATGCAGTCTTTGTAGAAAGATCTTTTGGTGGTCCGGATGAGCTGGTGGTGTTTGCGGGTGGCTGTCTTGAGGCGGAGTGGTTGCTCTCTGTTGGTTTGTGGCACCACTTCTTCTCGATTTTCTGGCATTCTCGCTTGGAGGACTGAAGGTCAGCGGTGAACCATATGGCCTTGGCGCTGGTGCGGTTGTTTGGGGATTTTCTGAGCGGAGTCAGGGTGTTGGCGCAGTCGTCTAGCCATTGTCTGAGGTTGAGGGCGGCTGTATTGGGGTCGGTGGTGCTAGGTGGCGGGGCCCAGGCGAGAGTGGACATCAGTTGGTCTTCTGAGATCTTGTTCCAGCTGCGGCAGGGGATCTGTTGTGGGCGGTGGTGAGCGGTGGGTTTCTGGAAGGTGAAATGGACGCAGCGGTGGTCGTTCCAGTGAAGTTCGGTGGTATGGCTGAAGGAGACGTGGCTGCTGGCGGAGAAGACGGGGTCTAGCGTGTGGCCCGCAGAGTGGGTGGGCTTCATGACCAGTTGTTTGAGGCCGAAGTTGGCGAGGTTGTCGATCAGGCGGTGGAGTTGCTGTAGTTGGTGTTCTCAAGGTGAAAAATCAAGTTGCCGAGGAGAATGTAGTGTGTGGAGGTAAGGGCATGGGTGCTGATTATGTCGGTGATGGAGTCACTGAACTGTGGGCGGGGGCATGGGGGCCTGTAGACAAGGGTTCCTCTGAGGGTGGTGTTGGCGTTGATGTGAATCTGGAAATGTAGGTGTTTGGCGGTGTCGAGGGTGTCATTGGTGTTAGTTGAGATTCTGATGTTCTTGTGGACTATGACGATCCCTCCTCCTGATCTGTTGGTGCGGTCTCTGTGGGTGATCTTATAATCTTCGGGGATGGCTATGGCGATGTCTGGATCTGAGGAGGGGTTTATCCAGGTTTCGGTGAGGAAGGCAACGTCCAGGGATGATGAGGTGAGAAGGTCCGAGTGTTCGACGGCATGCTTGTGGATGGAGCGTGTGTTGAGGAGGATGCAGCTGAGGTGGTTGTGTGTGGTTCTGGCATGGTGTTTGGTGGCCTGGGGAAGGCAAAGTTGCAGGACCCACAGGAGAAGGGTCCGTGGGTGTGCCTCGGGGTGGCTTGGGTTGAGGGCATGGAGTTCGTTGGCATTGTAGCGGCGACGGGTGGAGTGGGGGGAGTGCGGACCATGGGGTCTGGCGCTGGGCACCATCTAGACGCGGACGGGCGCAGATGGGCTTGCCTGTGGTGCGCCAGCGAGGTGGGGGGATGAGCAGCTGGGAGGCGGGAGCGAATGGGAGAGGCTGGGGGCGTGAGGGGGCGGGCCGCAGGGACGCAGCGGTAGGAAGAAGCGTCTGAAAGTCGAAAATGGGCGGGAAACACTCAAAAAAAGCGGCACACAGAGTAAAAGACACAAAAGCACAGAAATGGCACAACCAAAGAACAAATGGCACAGATGGCACACAAAAAACAGAGACAGATACAGTAACAAACACACAATACTCACAGAACCCACTAGAAACCAGGGATGAGGCGCAGGCGGGTGCCTGCGGGTGGTGGAGGGCCTCGAACTTGCGGCAGTAGCGAGGGCGGAGTGAAGGCCATGGGCACAGTTAGGAGGAGCTGCGCGGCGTGTGGTGCGAGCTCCTGGCCCTAAAGCAGGTCAGGGGTCACTCAGAGCACCACGCAGCGGCTGCCATTAAGAAGGGGAGGTGGGAAGGAGGAGCAGCTGGGAGGCGGGAGCGAATGGGAGCGGCTGGGGGAATGAGGGGGGCGGCGGCAGGAAAGAGTGGCTGAAAGCCAAAAATGGGCGTGAAACGCTCGAGAAAAGCGGCGATTAAAGGCACACAGAGAAAAAGGCACAAAAGCACAGAAATGGCACAACCAAAGACCAAATGGCACACAAAAACCAGAGACAGATACAGTAACAAACACACAATACTCACAGAACCCACTAGACACCAGGGATGAGGCGCAGGTGGATGCCTGTGGGTGGTGGGAGGGCCTCGAACTCGTGGCAGTAGCGAGTGCGGGGTGAAGGGCACAGTTAGGTGGAGCTGTGCGGCGTGTGGAGCGAGCTCCTGGCCTTAAAGCAGGTCAGGGGTCTGATCAGGGAGAGCTTGCTACAGATTACGTAAACGATCGCTGATTTTTGTCTTTTAACAATACCGCTGGTACTTCTGTTGATACATTGTGGGAGACCTTAAAGGTAATTATCCGGGGGGAATTGATTGCAATATCAGCTGCAGACAATAAGATCATTAAGGAAAAGTGGGAAGGCCTGCAGAGAGAAGTAAAAGAGCTGGAGCTTCTCATAAAAAGCCAACGGAGCCCTCAAAGTTTGGTGACAGCTAGAAGCAGCACGCCAGCAATTTAGCAGCTTGTATTTAGACCGGGTTAAATATGCGCTACTCCAATTCTGACATTCCTTCTATGTTGTGGGAGATAAATGTGGAAGGCTGTTGGCCAACAAACTCTGGCCTAAAAGACAGGCAGCAAGGGTGGATGCTATCCTGGTGCCAGATGGTGCTGATATGACCAGGGACCGCCCCAGAGCGGCAGCCTTCCGGGACTTCTATAAAGCACTTTATTCAGCGCAAGCCCTCCTTTCAGATGGTCCTGAAACTGATCTCACCCTGGCTGACGCCCACACAGGCAGCCACTCTGAATCAGCAATTCCGAGTGGAAGAGGTTATCTTGGCTATTGCTCAACACAAGCCCTTATAATCCCCGGACCCGGGGGGTTTTCCTGCTCCCTTTTATAAAACATTCTGCAACGCTCTTGCCCCAGTCCTGACTAGGCTCTTTGACTCCACAGCCGAGTTAGGGACTATGCCGCTCTCAATGCTGGAGGTCTCTATGGTCAATATTCCCAAGCAAGGGAAAGATAGGTGCAATTTGGCTCATACCGCCCCATATTTAGCAGCACGGCTGGGTCCATATTTGCTAGGATTGGTGGACATGGACCAGGCTGGGTTTGTCTCTCATCATCAAGGCAGTGACAATACTAAAAGGATTACTCACCTGGTCGACATGGCTAAATGTTCCCAATGGCCATTGATGCAGAGAACGCGTTCAACCTGGTGCATTGGCCCTACTGCACTTCAACACTTTTGTTTCAGGAAGAGGTTTGCACATGGGTCCTTACTAATTATGTCAGGTCACATGCGACCTGACACAGTGCGGGTCAATGGTCAGGCCTCAGCCCCCTTTCGTATTGGTAGAGGAGCAAGGCAGGGTGTCCGTTGTCACCCCTCATTTTTGTCCTCTACATGCAGCTCATGGCCCAGAGGGTGCAGGACCATCTGAATGTTACTGGGGTGTGCTTCAGTTGGGAGGAACATCCGTCGATCTCTATGCTGATGACATGATTGTGTGCTTCATGACCGATGATAGTGAGCTTCTACAGGTGCAGAGGGACTTGACCCAATGGAAGCATTATCGTCTCTCTTGGCTCAGAGGTGTGGCGGCATTAAAGATGATCATTCTCCCAAGAGTCCTGTTCCTATTTCAGGCCCTTCCACTTGAGCCCCCTCTGTTCATCCTTCAGTCCCTGCAAGGGGAACTCAATCTGTTTGTCTGGGCTGGAGGGAGACCTGGTATGTCCTGTGACCAAAGTTACGGCTCAGTATGAAATTATTTAAGAATAATTTCATTTGGCTAACACTATTTAGCTGTACGATCAGTACAATAATTGCTCATGTTCTGTTAAAGATTTAGTGCACATTGAAAGATGGCAGGCACTGTGGTTGTGGATCGCGTACTCGAGGTAGTCTGTTACTGGGCATTACTTAGCATAATATAATCAACAAAACTACAAAGGTAAGAACATTGTGGTGCCTTTTATTGTAGGAGTGATTTTTTATTCACAATATGTTTAATACCTATAATATTGCAGGATCAGGAGATGCACTAGAATAAGAATGAATATCATTGAGCATTAAGTTCACATAATTATTTAGGGCACGGTTTCCACCATAAGGCACAGTAGATGTTCACTAACAAGGGTGGGATTGCAAATATGTTTTATAAATTGTATACTGATTTGTTTTCTATGGGATTATTGTTATAGGAGGTCCTGATGAAGTCCTGGGGCACTCCCCGGACAAAACACGTGTTGAGTGGGACAAATGAGTGGAATTTAAAAATACTCTTGTGAATTGAATATGTGATCATCTTTTGAACAACAAGTGGAATCTACAATTACCTTTGGAGATCGGATAAGTGAATTCATTTGGATCAAGACTGCATATAATTTTTTGGAGATTGCAGATGCGAATTTATTTGGACTTTATATAGAATAAATGTGTTTTCTAAATTTGGATTAGATACAATTTGGATTTCATTCAATTAATTACTCTATTTCATTATCTGTGGATATTAACGTGTGCAGTTACATATTTAAATGCATTGGATAACTTCTTTTAGAGTTATTGTGTAGGGTTCATTGAGGGTGAAGCCCTAGTTTTAGGCACCATTTATTCAGATCTTTGAGAGACATACTGTGAGTAAGAGCGCCATTTCTCTCATTATTTTCACCCTCTCTAAGGTTTACAGACCCAGCTGGGCCTCTGCCGTCTTCCTTGCCCAGCGGCGCAGGTCCTCCCACCGTTTGCGGCAGTGGGTGCTCCGCCTGTCAAAGCCCCCCAGGGTCCGCACCTTCTTGGCGATGGCACGCCAAATACCCTTTTTCTGATGGGGGCTGACCTGCAGGAAAATATGCATGGAAAAAAGAGATTAGTCATACCGTCCGGACTGTTACACTCATGGCCCACAATATCTCTCCCATCCCCTTATGCACAGACATTGATCACCAGACATGCAGCACTCTGTCCAGGACCCCTCAGCCCCCCCCAACACGAGGCTTACACACACAGCAGTCCATACATTCATGGCCCACGTTTCATGCTCACAGTGTACTCACCTGTTTGTCTGGAGGACCTTAGAGTAAAGTGTACTGGGATAGGGCCCCATCCACCAGTCTCTCCAACTCCTTCGAAGTGAAGGCGGGGGCCCCTTCCACAGACACTCGAGCCATTGTTGCTTCCAGACACAGGTCACAGCAGCACTTGCAGTGTAGGTTCTCTCCTTTTGAGGGTCAGCTAGCAAGTGAGTGAACAGATAGAAAATGGCGGTCAAGTCCGCGGCGGTGCGCCATTGGCCCCTGGTACCCATAGGCCCCAATGATAAACAAGGAGAAGTTGCGCAACGGTCATCAACTGCCGACCGCAACGGCGCACAACGCCAGTGGAATGACCTCATTTCCACTTGTCTCTCCTCACAGGTCAGGCAGCCGCCATTTCAGAGGGGCACAGGCCATGGCACCTAACTGTGTCACAGCAGACATTGGCACAGCAACTGACTTTCGTATTCACATACTGTTTCTGTAAAGGGAAAAATGAATTTTTATTTTCACATATGTGTGAATATGACCCTCTGCTCACCGTTTTCCACCCTAGAGTTCAACCAGTGAGGATGAATAGGAGATGGAGACATCCCCCCGTGTACAGACCCCTGGTGGACCTGGCGACAACGGAGGACAGACACATTATCCTTACCTACAGACTTGATAGGGCCACAATCCAAGAACTGTGTGCCCAATTGGAGCCAGATCTGATTTAAGCTATCCGCCAGCCCACAGGTATCCCCCCTCTAGTGCAGGTCCTGTCAGTGCTCCATTTCCTGGCAAGTGGTTCCTTCCAAACAACAGTGGCCATTGCATCAGGGATGTCTCAGCCAATGTTCTTCAACGTGTTGACCAGAGTGTTGTCTGTCCTGCAGAAACACATGCACAGCTACATCGTATTCCCCCAGGTGGAGGATTTGGCCACAGTGAAGGCTGACTTTTATGCCCTGGGACATATCCCCAACATCATTGGTGCCATTGATGGTACACATATTGCATTTGTCGTCCCACCCCCGGAGAAATGAACAAGTGTTCAGGAATAGAAAAAGCTTTCACTCTCTGAATGTGCAGATAGTATGCCTGGCGGACCAGTCCATGTCCCATGTGAATGCCAAGTATCCTGGCTCTGTGCATGATGCCTTTATCTTGAGGAATAGCAGCATTCCATATGTGATGTTTCAACTCCAGAGGCACCGGGTGTGGCTAATAGGTGAGCCCATGGTCCCTACCCAGTTGATGTAGGTATATGGGTGTGGGGTTGGCCCTAAGGGTGAGTGTTTGTCTAACAGGTATTCCTCGATATTTGGAGGTGATTTTGGTTACCCCAACCTCTCATGGCTACTGACCCCAGTGAGGAATGCCAGGAAAAGGGCAGAGGAATGTTACAATGAGGCAAATGGGTGAACAAGGAGGATAATTGAGAGAACCTTCGGCCTCCTGAAGGCCAGATTCCGGTGCCTCCATCTGACAGGTGGATCCCTGTACTACTCACCCAAGAAGGTGTGCCAGATCATCTTTGCATGTTGCATGTTTCACAACCTGGCCTTGAGACGCTAGGTGCCTTTTCTGCAGGAAGATGAGCCTGGAGATGGTCTTGTGGCAGCGGTGGAGCCTGTGGACACTGAAGAAGAGGAGGCAGAGGAAGAAGATGTGGACAACAAGAAGTTCACTCATTCAGCAGTACTTCCAGTGACACACAGGTAAGACACTGTAACTTCACTTTCCATTGCAATTTTGTGTTAGACATTGAACATGGCAACCTGATTTCCCTTTGTCTATGGATACTTACTGTACCATTTGGCATCTCTATTTTCAGATCTCTGTGCCCCACTCTGGCTCCTGGTGTGTTAACTGCTGCCCACTACAGGTCATACCTATGTATATATAACTGTACATTTGAATTGCAATGATTACAGCTTGTTAAACTAATACATATTTCAATCATTTGACAGACTCCATACTTGTATTTGTTCCAAGGGTGTTTATTTATGTGTTAATAAGTGGAGAGGGTAATGCAATGGGCTGGTTTTCTGATGGAGGAAAGTCCAGTGTAGAGTCCAGTCTAATTGTATCACAGGTGCATTGTCCAAGGGGGCATAGGAAGGGGAACAATGGCAGTACAAGGTGGACAGGGTGACAGAGTGGGACACAAGGGTGACATTCAGGAGAGTCTTATTTCCTGGCGGGTTCTTGGCAATGTTCTCTGGCTTCTGCCTGGATCGCAGGGACTGTTTGCGTGGTTGTTCTCCTTTCTGCAGGGGGTGGGGTGCTGGTGGCCTGTTGGTCCTGTGGCGGGGCCTCCTGTCCACTAGCATCAGCGGAGATGGAGGGCTTTTCTTCTGTGTGGCTAGTGTCAGGGGCCCGTTGTTGTGCCACTGCCTCCCTCATGGTGTTGGCCATGTCTGCCAGCACCCCTGCAATGGTGACCAGGCTGGTGTGGATGTCTTTGAGGTCCTCCCTGATCCCAGGGTACTGTCCCTAGCCTGGCCTACGGTCTCCTGGGAATGGTGGTATGCTCCCAGGATCCCTGTAAGTGCCTCGTGGAGAGTGGGTTCCCTGGGCGTGTCCTTCCCCTGTCGCACAGCAGTCCTCCCAACTTCCCTGTTGTCCTGTGCCTCTGTCCCCTGAACTGTGTGCCCACTATCACTGACCCCAGGTCTCTGATTGTGTTGGGTTTGTGGGGTTACCTGGGGTCCCTGTAGTGGTGGACACACTGCTGATTGACGTATCCTGTGCTGGGGACAGAGGTATGGGCCCACTGGGTGGGTGCTGTGCTAGTGTTTCCTGAGGGGGGAGGCTCTGTGGTGGGTTGGGACTGTGGCAGGGTAACCGACTGTCCAGAGGTCCCTGATGGGCCAGGTTGGTCATTGTCATCCAGGCGTGCAGAGCTGCTGTCATAACTGTGGGCCTCATCTGTGGGGGGACTGGATGTTGGTGGCAACTCCTCTCCGGTGACCTTGAGTGGGGGTCCTGTGGGGATGTAAATGCAGTATTACTGTATCTGTGTGTGCCATCTTGTGCATGGATATGTTTCCCTCTATGGTTGTTATTAGCAAGGCATGTTTGGGTTGTGTGAGATGTTATTGGTTTGGCTAAGTGATTGTGACTAGTGTGCTGTGGTGATGGGTGTCCATGCAGGTCTGTGATGGGTGTCCATGCATTGGTGTTGCATGCAGGGCTTGGTATTGGGATGGGTGGGTTGTGATAGTGGGGTATATGTGAGGTGGTGGAGTGATGGGGTGAGGGTAGGAGTAGGAGTTTGTGATGGCATGCAGGTAGGGTGGGGGATATAGTAGTAAAGATTTGACTTACCAGAGTACAGTCCTCCTGCTACTCCTGCGAGGCCCTCAGGATGCATGATCGCCAAGACTTGCTCCTCCCATGTTGTTAGTTGTGGGGGAGTAGGTGGGGGTCCACCACCAGTCCTCTGTATGGCTACCTGGTGTCTTGCTAACACAGAACGTACTTTCCCCTGTAGGTCGTTCCACCTCTTCCTGATGTTATCCCTTGTTCTTGGGTGCTGTCCCACGGTGTTGACCCTGTCCACGACTCTCCGCCATAGCTCCATCTTCTTTGCAATGGACATCTACTGCACCTGTGATCCGAATAGCTGTGGCTCTACCCAGATGATTTCCTCCACCATGACCCTTAGCTTCTCCTCTGAGAACCTGGGGTGTCATGGGTGTAGTGTGAGTGGTATGTGAGTGGTATGTGTAAGGGTGTGTGGGGTGAAGTGTTGGGGTGATGTATTGGGGTGTGTGCTGTGAGGTACATGGATGGTGTATGGGTGATGGTGTTATGTGGCTCAGATTCAGTGGGTGCTCCTGGATTGTCTCTCTCTCAGTCGGCAGTACTTTTTTTCATTGTAAGGGAATGTGGGTATTGTGGGAGTGTGTTTGAAAACAAAGGCTGGAGAAGGGCAGAGCAGCCAAGTACTGATAACATAGCTAGAAAATGCCAGAAAGAGATAGAATCCAAGCTTCGAGTTATTTAAGCACTGAAATGTGGGTGAGGGACTGGAAGCTCGCAGATGGAGTTGTGAAAGCTGCCATGGCCCAGCGCTGCCTCCCTGTTTTGCTGACCGTGATGCTTGAGGGAGAGAGAGGTCCAAGCAGGCGGTAGATGGCTTTCCAGCATTTCGTGGACTAAGTTAAGTTCCACACAGGGATGAAAGGCCTTTGTTTCTCTGCTCTATTATTATGACTGATTATTTATGCTTGCACTGTGTTTATAACCTGAAGTATTCAGCTTGTTTATATTTTGCTTTCTAAACCTCATAGTGTGAACCTGCTACAGGAACTGAAACATGCATTTTGGTGTGCAGAAAATCAAAGCTTATCTGAAGTATTCAGTTTGTTTATATTTTGCTTCCTGAACATCGTAGTGAGAGCCTGCTGCAGTAATTGAAACATGCATTTTGGTGTGCAGTGAATCTAAGCTTATCTGAAGTATTCAACTCATTTATATTCTGCTTCCTGAACATCGTAGTGTGATGCATTTTGGTATACAGTTAATCAAAACTTATATCTGTCAATGAACTCTTTGCTTATATATATGCATAGATGCTCTTTGTAGTGTACTTATATATAAATAGATGATTTTCATTGCTATTTTTATTCTACTATTGTTAATGTGCTAAATGCCTACATTTACCTGCAATTCTAGTAAAGCTAAATTGTATTTATAATTGGCGTGTGGTCCTTCATTGAGCGTCCTTATTGACTTATACCGAACAGGTGTCAACCAGTCACCTGGATAAGGCATTTTGGTACCAGGAGTGGGGCATAAGTCAATAATGCCTCTTTGGGGACATAAGAAAAGTGAGGCAGAGAGTGGAAGGCAGCATGGGGCAGAAACCAGGTCCATTCCCGGGTGGTTAGCAACTGACCCGTTCTCTGGTGTGGCAGGACTCCTGAACCGGTGGGCAGCGCCGGTGTTATGGGAGGCATTAGATGAGAAAGTGACTCCTCTCTTAGTGGAAGATGCGGTTGAGAGCGTGAAGCTAAGAGGGGCGAAGCTGGAGCTGAAAGCAGTAGGGCAAGTGGGATGGCTTTTCCTGTCTGCGCTCCATACGGTATACAGGAAAACATTAACACAAGATGCAGAGATAAGAAAACTGTGGGATGAGGTTGCAGCCTTGCAGGAAAGGCAGTTACTTATGAAAGAGACCATAGAAAGTGCAGTGACTAGGGGTGATCAAATGGAGGCAAGGTGCACCGCATTAGCAGTACGAGTAGCAAAACAGAAGAGAAGGCAGAAGCCTAAAATGCCCTCAACTGTGCAAGTGAGGGCACTGGTACGCAAACAGAAGAGTAGGCAGAAGCCTAAAATGCCCTCAACTGTGCAAGTGAGGGCACTGGTAAGCAAACTGAAGAGTAGGCAGAAGCCTAAAATACCCTCAACTGTGCAAGTGAGGGCATTGGTACGCAAAGAAAATTGGGATCCACATACTTGGGAGGATGAGGTGGTAGTACGTGTAACAGAACTAGGTGGAGTTGAAAGTGGAGAAGGACGTGTAGGTGAAATTGAAGGTGAAAAGGGAGTGAATAGTGGGCAAATACAGAATTCTCGTTTGGTAAGAGATTATACGCAGAGTGAGTTGTTGGAGAGACCCCTTTTTGTTTAGGCAGATGCCTGCAGAGCCTTTGTTTAAATGGTAGGTGAGATTGTGGGACACTGGAGTAAAAGATGCATTACAGAATCCTTTTACATTAGGTCCCATCACAGAAGGAGACCCGTTTGAGCTGGAAATGATAGTACAGGATGATGTAGATGATGTAGTGTTGTGGAGCCTATGGCAGAGGCAGGGAAAAAAGAGGGTGCCACAAGATTGGGCCTTAGTGGAAATAGAACGCATAACTGATGATCGACCAGTCACCTTAAAAACATCGGTCCCCTTACTAGGTTGGACAAGAGAAGGAGGGGTTGGCAATAAAGTAGGCAGGAGTTTGCCATCGTGAAGTGGAAATGGTATCTGCAGCAGAGGGCAAAACCAGGACCAGCAGGAGTGTTGAAGTTACAAGAAGATAAGCTAGGGGCAGTGGACTTGCAGGCAATGTCCCCTGTGCCAGAGCCCTCTGAAATGGAATCCTCACCATTTAAGACAGCCCCGCCTTTTGAACGACTCACCGAAGAAGAACAGCAAAATGCATGGTTCATAGATGGTACCGCCCAGTACTATTAAGGAAAAAGACAATGGCAAACAGTCGCATTCCAGCCTGCTACAGAAATGATGTTGCTGCGAGAAGGGGATAATGAATCAAGCCAGCTTGCAGAACTGCAGGGGGTACCAGCAGTGATCGAACAAGCCCCCATCAGAGAGAAAACATTTATGTACACTGACAGTCGGGCCACTTACCAAGGACTAGTAAGCTGGGCCCGACTTGGCACAAGGAAGGATGGAAAATCAAAGGCACCCCCATTTGGGGAGGCGAGCAGCTATGGGAAGAGATGTGGGAGAAAGGGCAAAAATGTCAAATCTATGTGGGACATGTGGATGCCCATTGACCATCGGATACCTCACTTGCATCTCTATTCAACAACACTGCAGATCAAATGGCCAAAACGCGAACGGTGGTCATCAAGGAGGAAGCTGAAGCTGCTTTAGCAAACAGGGCCCATGCAACATTCGGACATTTAGGAGAGAATAGCACTTATGCATGGGTACATCAACGACAATGTCCAGTTACTAAAGAACAAGTGCAACAAGCAGTAAATGAGGGCCCCATATGTAACCAGATTAGACAAATGCCCCTGCAAAAGAAGCCTAGCGGCCATATCAGAAGAGGAACTGCAGCTGCTATAGTGTGGCAATTGGACTATATCGGGCCGCTACCAAAAGAAGGAGGAAAAAGCTACGTATTGACCATGGTGGACACCTACTCTGGCCTTATGTTGGGTATGCCCTGTAAGTCTGCAGATCAAAAGTCCACTTTGCGAGGGCTAAACTACCTGATAAAACATTATGGGGCACCTGATGAGACCCAAACAGATAGGGGCACACACTTTACAGGGAAAACAGTGCAGGGCTGAGTGCAGGAACAGGGAATTTGGTGGATTGTGCACCATAGTTAATATCCACAAGCTGCAGGCATGATTCAGAGATATAACGGATTGGTGAAAGAACAGCTAAAAAAGTTATCAGCACATGACAGACTTGCACAATTGATTTGTGGACAAGCGTACACCCCACACATTGAAGAAAGATCTGCCCTCCCGATAATACCCAGAGAGGTGAGGGAGGATTTGGAAGCACAGGAAGAAAAGTATGGGTGAACTATCCAGGGAAAAAGCCAGAGGCAGGAGAGATATTGAGTCAAGGGGTGGGGAGTACGTATATTGTACTTTTAAAGAATTCTAATGTACCTGTATTTGTACCTGCAGTGAGACTTACCCCACGGTCGTAAATGATGACATCTGCGTCAATGACATGGTTCCTGTTTGCGGTCAGACCGAATGTAGCAGAGAATGTCGTTACGGACCTTCATGTCACTTGTGCACCTCAAGCCGCTAACGTAACTGATGACCAGGGAAATGTTTCACTTTGCAACGTGGAGGTACCTGGAGGCAAGTGGATGGCTGCCAAAGCTGTGACCTGGAAGGTAACTGGACAGCAAATCCGACATGCCAACGGACTGAACAAGGTGCAGGGGATGCCAGCAACAGTACAGGCTTTGAGTTATACGTTAAACATGATATGTAAATATTGTGATACCATTGTACCTTTTACACCAGTACAGACATATCCGTGTAGATCTTATGATTGTTCTAACAAACGAGATATTTTACCTGGACATATGGTGGTTGTTACAATGACTAATAGAACCAAAGGAGTTTGATACTCCAAACCGCCCGCCTTTATGTTTTATGTAGCCGAAAGATGCATGGTCAGCAATTTAGGCAACGTTTCCATAGTTTGATATAGAATAGGATGTAAGCAAGCTTTGCATGCAAGCATAATTAACCATATTGTGTTACAGATAACTACTGCCAAGTGGAATGTTTCTAAGTATGACCCATTATGCACACCATGGACACTACAGTTATGGCCCTTGCTGAAGTTACACATTAGAAGAGATCTAGGATCCATGATAGTCGGGGCCACCGGAATTGGGGTAGGGGCCCTGAATTTGAAGCCATTAGGAATAAGCTATCTTCTACAGGATATAGCACAGGAGAGGCCATAAAAGTAATTTCTCAATGGGGGCCCACACACTCACAAGAAGTATGGAAAGTCGTGCGTGGGTTGTATCGCAATTGGCAATGGCATAATTTCACTTATGAACAATTTCAAGAAAAAAAAAGCTTTTAAAAAACACAAGCAGTATCCAAGGGCATCCAGTGCATACTATGGCAAAGCATTGTTAATCAACAGTATGTAGACTATATGTATGCACAAAACAGCATTATACTAAAGATGCAGGTGCTTAGAATGCCGCTGACCAGTATTGGTAGCAACCTAGCTAGCGGAATGTCAAAGTAAATGATATCCGTTTCAGCATGCATCACGCTCATCTAAGGGGTGGAGAGATCAGTATAGGGAAAGGCACGGAAGACATTGTGACGCGAAGGGTTAATTAGCTTGAGCAGTGTAGATGAGTGGGATGCCTGCTGAACCCCCCCCCCCCAAACAAAGTGGAAAAGTTCATGATATTATTTTCAAGCTTGTTTGTGTAGAAGACTCCGTCTCAACCTTGAGAACGAGAGTACACAGAGAAGATGGAATGAAAACAAAGGCTGGAGAAGGGCAGAGCAGCCAAGTACTGATAACATAGCTAGAAAATGCCAGAAAGAAATAGAATCCAAGCTTCAAGTTATTTAAGCACTGAAGTGTGGGTGAGGGACTGGAAGCTCGCAGATGGAGTTGTGAAAGCTGCCATGGCCCAGCGCTGCCTCCCTGTTTTGCTGACCGTGATGCTTGAGGGGGAGAGAGGTCCAAGCAGGTGGTAGAGGGCTTCCCAGCATTTCGTGGACTAAGTTAAGTTCCACACAGGGATGAAAGGCCTTTATTTCTCTGCTCTATTATTATGACTGATTATTTATGCTTGCACTGTGTTTATAACCTGAAGTATTCAGCTCGTTTATATTTTGATTTCTAAACCTCATAGTGTGAACCTGCTACAGGAACTGAAACATGCATTTTGGTGTGCAGAAGATCAAAGCTTATCTGAAATATTCAGTTTGTTTATATTTTGCTTCCTGAACATCGTAGTGAGAGCCTGCTGCAGTAATTGAAACATGCATTTTGGTGTGCAGTGAATCAAACCTTATCTGAAGTATTCAACTCATTTATATTCTGCTTCCTGAACATCGTAGTGTGATGCCTTTTGGTATACAATTAATCAAAACTTATATCTGTCAATGAACTCTTTGCTTATATATATGCATAGATGCTCTTTGTAGTGTACTTATATATAAATAGATGCTTTTCTTTGCTATTTTTATTCTACTATTGTTAATGTGCTAAATGCCTACATTTACCTGCAATTCTAGTAAAGCTAAATTGTATTTATAATTGGCATGTGGTCCTTCATTGAGCATCCTTATTGACTTATACCGAACAGGTGTCAACCAGTCACCTGGATAAGACAGTGTTTTATATTGGATTGGGTGTGTGGGTGTGGTGTGTGTATGTGTGTCAGGTGTGTATAGTTTGAATTGTCCAATGTGGTGTAGTTTTGTTAGTGCGTGTGTATTTTGAGCGCGGTGGTGTGTACCGCCAATGGTTTACCGCAGTTGAATGTCTGCCGCAGTGACTTGTGGGTCATGATGCTGTGGGCGTATTTCTGTTAGCGAAATGGTGTGAGTTTTGGTACCACCAGTTTATCACTGACCTTTGGGCTGGCGGACTTGTGTGGGTGTCTGTATAGTGGCGGATTTCTTTGTGTGGGTCATAATACCCGCAACGATATACCGTCGCGCTCAGTGTATGTTGGTGGCCGTCAGCACGGTGGTCGGTGGCATTTACCGCCAGGGTTGTAATGAGGGCCTATGTGTCAAAAGATGTTTCAATGTTTGCGTAAAATAGACAGGGGAGGGGAATATCAGCCAAAATCTGTCACTGGGATGGATGAATGAGAAAAAACAGTGGGAGAAAAGGCTTGCTGCCAGGTTTAGAGGTATGGTGAAGCAAAGGATGGGAAAGTGACCTATGGCTCTTAGCAGTCAGTAGATAAAACCAGACCCGTATATGGTTCCCAAAATAAATTAACTGCAGGTCCAGAGACTTATATATGTGCCTTAGTCTAACTAGAGCAATCCTACCTTCCAACAATAAGCACAATGTGATTATGAGTTAGTGGACAGGTACAGTTAGGAGGTGCTTCTATAGGATTCAAAACTGGTCCTACCCGTCGTGGCAGGTAGCTACGTAAGGCATTCACGACCAATGGTGTCATGGCAATGGCACAGCCACCATTACTGGGCATAGGATTTAACACAAGCATATGAGACTACACCACGATTACATTGGAGGTAACATTGTACAAGGCCCAGCCGATCCTACATTATTCACCTAACCTTTCCCAATCAGGTCCCAAATCAAGGTACATCTGCAGGAACTGTTCCCAGGTATAATCAGAAATATGCAGTTGATCATTCTGTAGACTAGCCTTTCATACGAAGCCATGTTTACCATTCCTATAAGCCAGTTTTCTAGTTTGAGGGTCACCTCCATTTTCTTGTATGCCCAAATTGCTAACTGTGCTGAGATGGCAAAGGTAATAATACTTAATGTTTGCATGTTGGTAACAATTTGATTCCAGCAGATTCAGGTAAGACCATAATATATAGGTAATGCTACTGTTGGGGAGGTTACATCTCCAACAGAAAGAGTTGGGGATGATGTTGTGTCAGTCGAGCTAGGCTGTAGCTCTGTGCCAGTCTTGAAAAATCTTGAAGTAGCTGAACTTTTATCTTACACCCCTAAAGCTTTTTCATTGTGAAGTAGCAGATAAGACCTGTCCTCTTCTAAGTACTGCACTTCCAGCATTTTTTGCATTTTTGGAGTAGGGCCGTTTTGGTAGGTCGGTCAAACAGTACTACATGCATTTAAGTGTAGAGAACTAAGATCCCCCTATGAAGTTTGCCTAGGACTGGAAAGTACTTGAGGAGAAGGTAAAGCGCAGGAATTATGATCTAGAGATCTCTTGAAGCAGTATGCAAATTGGATTTGTCTCCAATGCTAAGACAGCAACAGTTGGTATATGCTCAGTGGTACCTCAAAACATTTTACCTGACTATTTGAATCAGATAAACACCTGCATCTGACCATCAGGAACCATTTTGCCTCCTGACTGGATCCTGGCATTGTGCAAAAGAGGCATTTTAAAGGGCAACAGTGTAATATTAGGTCAACTTCATATATGTAGCAATGCTTAATCAGTACATGGTCCTACCTTACCTCAAATGTCTCTTTTCCAGCATCAGCCAGGTGGGTTTCCAGCATCAGCCAGCAGGTAGAATAAGTAAAGGAGTTGCTGGAGCCTACAGTATAGATTGAGATTTGAGCAGTGAAACTCCCAAGAGGTGTCTAAAGTGTGGATTTTTTCATCCCATACAATCAGTTACTCAGGTTGTCAATATCTATTTTAGCATACCAATAGCATACCACAAAGTGAATTGAATTTGGTAGTTGTCACTTTGATCACTCGTCTGCAGCCCCATAAAGTTAATTCAGTTTTGACCAGTACAATAAGTCAGATTTAGTAGACTCCAGTAGAGGTTTGATATTATCATTTACCATGTTCCAGAGATCTGTATTGTTCAGGATCCTCATGTAATAAAGAATGTCAAGGACCTATGTAAATGATAATTCACCCAGTAAGGCATTTAAGGATCATTCTGTCATGGGGAGAACCTCACTTTTGTCCAGGTGATCCTGTAACCACAGAAGGTGAAGAAATGATCGATCAGTTTCAGGAGAGCAGTGAGTGAGCTATCTGGTCTGGACAATGTTAACAAGGTATCACTGGCATGTAACTCGATCTTGTGCTAAACCTGATCTTGTGCTATTCAGCCACTGTGGTGATTGCATGTATGTTTCAACATTGTTTAATGGCCTCTGTCTGTGTTTGTAGAGCCAAGATTCATGATAATAGCAACAATGGACATTCTTGGTTTGTGTCTCTTCCAATTTGAAAGGCGTCTCATAGCAAGCCTCAACAGTGTACATGTGCAAAGGGGGATTCATGGAGCCTTTTCACTTTGGTTAAGAAATTGTGTCCTATGCCATCTTGCTCTAGTGTTCTAAAAAGAGAGAACCATTCTATACAAATCAAATGCTTTCTTAGTGCTAAGAAAAAACATCAATTTGCAATCAGTTTTATTTCTCACTTGCCAAAAGAGGTGGTGTAGTGGGCATGGACTGTTCAAAGAGTGGCAAGGAACACAACCAACTTGATGATTGAGCTTCGACATATCTAAGCACAAGTGATCTACTTACACCTTGGCCAAGATCTTCAAATCAAAGTACAGAGATCAGTCTGGAACATGAATAAAGAAGGTGACCATTGCTAGCTATTAACAATTTTGCCATCCTCTTTGAATTCAGGCAGTAAAAGTCCCTTATTCCCTCTACACCCAACTAAGGAGCGAGGCCAATCTTTGCCTATCAATTTAGTAGAATTCCACAGGTAGGCCATTATTTCTATGGGCTTTCCCAGTAACTATTTGTCTCACTTTCATTGATTCCTCTGAAGTATTGCTGCCATCCCGGCAGACATGGTTTTCCAATGATATGTGTGATAGTGGAACCCAACTTAAAAAGGCAGTTTTGGATGCAGATGTATGGGATTGGTCTGAATTGTAAGGCATTGACAGAAAGCAGCAACCTATTTTGTCATGTGAATTTGGTGTGGAAAAAAAGCTCCCCTGATATCAAAGCAGTGGCAGGTATTGCAGATCCAGCTTTCTGATGCTTAAGCTATAATGGCAAAAAATTACCCGCCTTCTTTTTATGCTAATAGTGAACCCTCCTGAGGGGAGATAGTGCACAATCTTCCTTGCTGGTGAACAACGAAAAGAGGTCATGCTTTGTTTTTCAGAGGTGTTTCAGAATGGCTTGATTGGGGAGGAAGTCTTTTTTTGTGAGTTGCTTGACTCCCTTCTCTCAAGTTTAGCTTGTTTGTCCATAGTTTTTTTCCTGTTTAGAGTTGAGACATCTTGGCAACTCCAAAATAAGATTTCCCAGTCACCAACAAGATCTGATGAGATGTCACAGAGCTTACATTCTCATCAAGATCTGTCATAATGGTCCATAAAGAAGACTTTTCTAAGGAGTTTGTATTAGGAAGTATTCATCTTCATTTTCTTGTTGATGTAGGTGCCCAGCCTACAGGCAGGAGAAGCTGAACAGGAAAGTGATCTTAGACCTCACACCAGGATTTCATACAGCATCATCTTGTCTAACAGCAAGTATGATACTAAAGAGTGGTCAGTCCTGTTGCGCTTGTCATGAACAGAGGGCAAAAATATGTACTTGTTCTTTTTAGGACAGACTACTCTCTAGGGATCGACTAGGGGATGATCCTGCCTTAGGGCCTTCAAGAGTAACTTGTCGTCAGCACTTGAAGTGCCAGGTCCTTCTGATGTGGCAGTCACTGGTTCGGGACAAGAATCTAGTTTCCTCCTATTATAGTTCTGGTCTTGATGAAGTCAGTTGTTAACATTGAAAGGCATGCAAAGAAGTCAGTTTTGTTGACAGAGGATGGGGGTGCAGTAGAGCAGAGAGCAGAGTCAAAGGCTTCCAGAGGTCTTTGCAACATAAAGGCAGATGTCGCTTTATGTGACATGTTCCATGGATCTTTTCAACATCTTTCTGCATCAGTGATAAGATTGGTGGTTTTCATTTTTTTTTTTTAAAGAAATCCTGACAGAACGCCACTGGGACCAAAGTTTGGAGATCGTTTTAAACCGATTTCTACTGTTTTTCACAAATGTACACAACTATGCAGTGTTGACACCCTGGGAGCCTAAGAACTGTAAAGGCAGGCTGAGAGTGGCGTACGTTTGCTCCCTTTTGTTCAAATAGGGCCATTTGTCAGCTGTGTACTTACAAGTTGCCACTAGATATAAGTAATAGATGGCGAGCAGGAGACGTCCCTGTTTCTAATGGCAGGGCACAAACATAAATTTGTCATTTTCTGAGGAGACTTTCACCACCTTTTTTCAGATGTACCTTAGGAGCTTATGCCCACATTGGCCCATTAGCCCCACAGTCTTAATCCACCACTGCTTTAGTGGGTTCTTACACAGTAGCCCCTAACTTTCCCTTTCTACAGGGTCAGCATACAGAGCCAGTGAGTGGGTTAATGTAAAGAAAGGAACTGCAAAATTAGGATTAGCCATATTTGAAAATGTTTCTGATAATGCCCTCTGTTTTTCACAAATTGTTGAAAGATAAAGGGCTTAGCAGTGGTCGGTATATAAAACAAACAGGAAAAAAACTGCACTGCACAGGAAATCAGTCCAACTTCCAACTCTATTTGCAAGATACGAAGATGACCCGTAGCTGCCATGTGACCTTATGTCATTTGTTGTGCCTTCAGCAACTTCAGGCTTTTCAGTGAATTCAGTGACGTACTTTTGATGTAATTACTATATATATGGCTACAATTCCTAAAATGTTCTGTTTAGGCAGGTTTTCACATTTCTCGCTATTTATCTTCATATATGTCAAAGTCTTTCAGTGCGGTTGACTCCATAACCTGGATGTAGCTTAAGGACAATAGAGGGTGTGCTAGCATTGATTTCTGAGATGCTTGCATTGAAGCCTTATTTGTCCCCAAGGAAGGTACTAGTTCTTGAAGTATTAACTGAGTTCCAAAGACGAAGCTGATTGCACCCTAGACCTCTTTGGGTACTTTTTTCTCTCATGGTAAGAGAAAGAGCACCACTAATGCTTCTGATTTTTTGTGCCATTTCTCAGAGAAAGGGGCATTGAAGGAGTCCAGAAATTCAACAGAGTCCTCAGTTGTTCATATTTCAGAGAGTCCAGTGCCATCTCAGGCATTCTGTTGTATTTTGGTGATGGTAAATGTTTGTACAGTTTTAGACATGGGCTGAGGATATGGACCCAAGAGCAGATGCCAACAAACTGAGGGGCAGGCTCCTCTTGGGGGTGTGAATTGATGTCGTGGGGCACCAAGTTATGACTAAAAGGAGTATTTAGCATGCCCCTGCAGATCATAAACATCATTCTGAAAACAGTAACTGATTTAAGTCAAAGAAAGCAGAATATCCGTGAGTCATTCTGTACATCTTTTGTCCGTCATGTTTCGTCAGGACGGAAAAGTAGCACACAAAGTGATGGACATGCACCCCCTGCCCTCCGTGCCCCAATTGTAATGATGTCTGGATCACTGATGTTGATCTTTTTTATCATGGGTGAACACAGATCATGTGTGTGCCATGACATATGGATTGCATTCTTTTTGGACATGGGGTGGTGACTAAAGGGTTATTCCTCATATTGACTAAAGGATACTGCTTTTGCTAGAAGTTAAGCAACACAAGTGGGGTGGTAGCAGCATACCGTATAATGATCAGTAGAAGTAAATGGGTCCTTTTTACCTGTGTCACTGGTGTTTGGCCTATGGCTTAGTTATTTAAAGTTCTGTTGCTGTGTGCTTAACTCACCCTTGGCATACATCGGTATGGTGTGGAGTGCTGCGCAGTGCTTGTGTGTTATACATGCACTGAGTGTATGTGTATCTGTGAATGGTACTATACAGGGAAGGTGCAGTGTTGTGCAGTACATATTATATGCATGTGCTATGTGTGCATGCCTGTGAGTGGTACAGTACATGAACGATGTAGTGCTGTGCAATATGTGTATACTATATGCATGTGCTGGGTGTATGTGTGCCTGTGGATGGAATAACACATTGAGTGTCTGGGTTCCATTTTGGGAGATGCAGGGCTAACTGGAGGAACATGAGGAGGTAGCGGAATCCCCTCACACAGATTTGTGGATTGCTGTTTTCCTGTGAGCTGGGTGGTACACACAGGAGGAAGGGAGAGCCAGGCTCTTCAGTTCAGGTCAAAGGGTGTTCTTTTGATTCAGAGAGGTCACTGGGAGGGGGCCTAGGCACATCTCAGGAAGAATATGAGGTTGATATGAGAATCATAAGAAGTAGGGATAAAACCCTGGGGTAACCGTTTGATACACATATCATTGTGGCTGACATCAAGGTTTGAACCTCTAGTCACTCCCATGACCTGTGTTGCTTGGCTATCAGATTTGGATTTGCTCCTGCTGAGACAGACTGCTTTCTGGAGGAAGGCAGGGCAGAGAAAAGGTCACTTCAAAAGCAAGCAGACCCCAACATAAACTTCAAACACTCAGACTCTAAATCATATTTGGTGTCTGGAAAAGGAATATAAGAATGGGTCACGAAGCCTCCAAATTCGTCAGCTGCCAAGCAACCAGTCGGGCTGTGCTATGAAGAGAAGAGGAGCTCTGTAAGACTTCTCCTTGTGATCAGGACTGGCTGCCAAAGCCTGCCAGTCTCCCAGTTGGGAGAGGGAACAATACCCAAGGTATCCAAGACTACCTGCCTCTAGAAGGTGAAGCTCAAGTGCCTGCCTGCTTGCCAAGACCAGTGTGCACTGTGAGGAAGAAGAATGCACTAGTGGGAGCAAGGTCCAGTGGGGAATCCTGGTGACTGGATCGCTGTAGCGAGGTGTGAGAAGACAGCTGCTGCATTAATCAGTGTGCAGGGAAAAGTCAGTGACCGTCATATACAAGAGGGAACCATGAACGTCTCTGCACCAATTGTGTCAGCCAGTGTGCGCAGCTAAGTCAGTGACCCCGTATGCAAGGTGAGGGTCGCCATCAAGATTGCTGCTGTATCAATAAGGCCGTAGCCACAGAGTGAGAATGGTGACCCCGTATGCTGGGGGAGGGGAACTGGGACAAGGCAAGTAGCATGGTTTGATTGAGATCATGAGCAGGCCCAAGCCCCGACTGAGGACCAGCACCAGGATCATCGCACTCCCACCCCTCCTGTTGGGAGGATCCTAAGAAACTTACCAGCATCAGAGGAGCATCAAGAACCCCCTCAGCCACTGCTGCCAGAGGTCTGCGTGTGAGGAATTCAAGGACACCTGACCGCTTCCCCTCCTGGGCTGTGTGTAAGGAACTTACTGGAGAGAGCTGCTGCAGCTTCAGGGCCCACGAAGTGAGGCGCACTTGGAGACTCCAGGCATTCACTTCCTGCTGGTGCGGGTAAGACTGCGGTTAAGGGCCAGACTGCCCTGAGGGAACTTGCCTGCCATATACCGCTTTGGCACAGGAACACTTTTGACTTTAATAAAGAGTCAGAGTGGGACTCCTGAGACTCGGACTACTAGTGGGGCTTAACCTGACTGTCATCTATAATGAATGGGGAATACTCACTACCAACAGAGAGAGGAAAGTGAGACTCTGGAACCTGCCTATGAAATACTAGAGCCCTGACCTCGGAGGGCTGTGTGTATTATTTGTGAATGCCATAGTGTACTTTGTGTTTTTATATAAATACTCCTTTTTTCCTAAAAGTAAGTATTTGACTGGACAATCATGTAATGCTGCTGCTGCACGTATTTTGAATTGTGAGCCTGTGTACACCCCTAGTTCTACCTGGCCCTCCAGAAGCCCTGAATTGACTCATGCTACCACTGAGAGTCAAGTGCTGAAGAGGTGCTTAGCCCAATTGCTCAGGATCCATAGTGAGTCAGGAGTAAAAAGCCTCAGCCCCCATGGTTGGTCCCAGTACCTACTGCTTGCACTGTGGCCATTGCAACAGGGTTCAGGTATGTTTGCTTCGAGGCATCAAAGTCTCACCACTACCGCCCACCCCCATTTCTGTTACTGGATCAAACTGTGAGTACTTTCTATGAGACATAACTGCCAATGGCATGTTGGCAATCATATACGACTACATTTTTAAAAGGTATGTTAAACATAACAGCAACATTTGAATTGCTAAAAAGTTCATATCTTAGACGTGGCCTCATTTCTTTTAAAACATCATAAGCCAGTACAGGTACTTTAGCTAGGAGTGCACTGCATTTTGGGATTAGTTGCTTTCACATTGTAACAATAGGCTCTAAAATTTGAACATTCATAGTACTTTTGCTTAAAATATCCACACTGGTACGAAGTGTTGTACATGACAAGGAGCCAGTTAGTTGTTTGTTGGGTAGGATAACTGGAAAAATAAAAGACAACAGTAAACATCGATTGGTTTAAAAACCAATTAGGCCCCTACATATTTTGGATTCTTTGGTCGGAATATTTTGTCAATTTAGCATGTGGGATTTATTGTAAGAAAAATGTAGTAAGTAGCAATTCTCTTGCTCAGGTGGATGACGTGGTGCAGCTGTTTACCTTTTTCAGACCTGATTGTTCAATGAGTTGAGAGGATCAAAATGATTATATGTACGAATATAATGTGTAACCACTGGGGCAGTCAGACAGGGTTTATATGGCCAATGGTGGCTAGCACTGAGAGAGCTTACAAACTCCGAGAGTTTGTAGAAATAACACATTAGGATAGCAGAAAATTTGCTATGCTGCTATGGATGTGAAGCCAGGGTAGACAATACTCTCTCAGTACAGGATGCACATTTGAAATTCACCACCACACAGTCATCCTGACTGGATCTTAGGCTGTTGCCAATCCATGAAACACAGCGTACCATATAAATATCTTGTAGTAAGACTGGGTCATTCCCTAGATGGCAATCCAGACAATGTCCAACTTCATTCCACAACACATACCACTCTTCAAACTGATCTTTCTTTAGTGGGAGTGCATCTTTAAGTACAATAACAAATAGGTTGCCTGTGGTGGAAATTGTAGGTAAGTATTCTTGTTGTGGTGGTAATTTTACCTTGTAACATGTACTGGTCAAGGTTGTGAGGGGCCGCATTCAGGTTACACTAGTTGCTCGGCTTAGGTAATGGAACACCCTGCTGGTCTGTTCAATCCCAGGACACAGCAGAGAACATCAGCTCGAAAGCCTGATTGGCTTTAGTGCTCTCGGACATAGATAAGTCATGTTGTTATTCCAGTCACAGAAACCATCGCTCTTGTGTGCTTCCTTGCCTATAGTTAGGCAATCGTTACCTCCTGGCTACCTCCTTGGTGGTGGCTATGTGGTTGTTAGCCAATGACTCACATGTATTTAGCCTTTTGAGTATGGCATTAACACTTTTCTTAATCAAAAGTTCCAACGATTGCAAAATGGTAGCCATAGACCCGTGGAAGAACAATTTAGAGCTTCATGGTTAAGTAAAGATCCATGGGGTTGCTTTTCCTTGTTAGGAATGGAAGGACCTAACTGTGTTTTTTTCTTTTAATGCCTATTTCTTGGGACTGGTTTAGATCTTTTTACAGGTGGAAGGACAATGTTATTGCTGGGAGACACTGGATCGATGGACAAGAGGTTAATTCAGTACACAAGGGTGGGGAGAATCTCCAGTACCATGGTTACATCCCACATATGCAACTAACTCATGTCCACAAACAACCATGTCTGGATCAAAATGCTGTCTGGTCACTAATCTCTCTTCAACATTTCTATTTCTTAATTAATAGCCCACATGGCATTCCATAAGAAAGTCGCGATACTGCTTATTTCAGGGATCTCCTTACCCACTTCAGAAGCCACTGCTTTCCGTTTGCCCATCTTTAGCTTTCTTTGCCCGGAGAAACAGCAGTGTCTGATGGGCTCAGATATGTCTGTCTGGGCCTAGTCTTCACCTGGGCACAGCCCGGGTGCATCCTGTGCATCCTGTGTTGTAGGGCTTCAATGCACTTCATATGCAGCCTGTATATCTGACCCCACCTCCTCCAAAGAGATGCAAGTACAGTCTGATATGGCATGTCCACAACCGCCAGACTGCAAGAGAGTCCAAAGTGCAAGTCAGTTTTGTCTTTTTTTTGTATAAGAGCGTGCCTGCCCTCAATCCGCATTAACTGTTTAGCTTGTTTGCAGTATTTAACATTTCATCAAATAAATGTAAGAAAATCTGATTGTCATTCTGGTGACCAATTACATTATTTTTACTGGTGGGTGCTTGAAATAACCTCACCCACTCGTCATTACTCTGACCCACATTCCAGTTCCGCATTTTTTGTCCACTGTGCTACTCCAGGCATGAAGCCCCAGACCAAGTCCGCTCTGAACAGAAAGGCAACACATCCAGATCTATTGTGGCCTGTCTAAGCCTCATCAGTGAGGTGTATCTTGATTTATGTGGCACATTTTACATGGGACCCACATCTGATAACATCCATAGCACTTGGCATGTCACTCAAAGGAAAACAAAAAGTTCAAGGGTTAAATGCTCGAAACAATCTCAGCCACTGGTAATTATTCTAGACAATTAGCTGAGCAACCACCAGTAGCTGAGATTATACATGCATTTCTTCCATCGCTTTGATGCTTGTAGAAGTAAGTGCTCTAAGCGTGATAAATGTGACCAGGCTTGGGTCCTATGCTTGCTGCGCTACAGGACTAAACTGTACAATATTGATGAAATCAAACTAGGTCAAAATCAGTTTAGAGTGGAGCTAGTCTGTCAATTCTGGCAGAAGTCTTACTAATTGGGGGGGGAGGGGACAGGGCTGATTTTCATATGGCTGATATCTGTCTAGACTGGTAAAGTGGGTGGAAAAGAGGGCCAGAATGTACCCCGAGCAATCACGATCAGCTGTAATTAATTCAAACACTATTTCCATCACTTTGTTGTTATTTGCTGTGAAATTCTCAAAAGGTCAGTTATGACCTTAGAACTGTTGTTCTTGACTCGTTCTTCAATAAGCCACAAACTCAGACCTATGAAGTGACAAGCTGATTATTGAAACCTTGCATGTGCTTCTCTGTGTTTCCGTTACTTGCCTTTGCACAACACTTGCTGAGTGTTTCAATGTTTCTGGATATTTCGTTCATAGACATTGTTTTGGTGCTGCTCAGGTGCTGCTCATATCATCTGTCTAGTGTTTGTTTTGTTGATCTTCAACAAAGTAATCCTGCAGAGAGGGTCTGTGGTGAAATTGTAACGGCCATTGTGAAGTGTGAGGAGACGTATTGCAGTCAATATCATTGCTATTACATCTGGTTTGGGCATCAGTGCAAGCATTGCATTACATGTGCCTATCTTAGTCAGATATATACTTCTATACTACCACATATACATGCTGCAACACAGTGGCCATTTGGGAGAAGTGCAGTCAAGCAGATCATGTCGATATGCACAACTTGACTGGCTGTCAGCGTTGATGTATGGGTTTCACTTATATCTACATGCAGGTTTTTGGTTCCCATCTTGGGAGGGTTCATCTAACAGTACAGTGATGCAGGTCACAGTGATTCACACACCCAGATTCAGTGTTTGACTTTTTTCAGGCAACACAAGTGACATTTTACTTTCTTCACAACTATGGCCCTCATTACAACATTGGCGGTAAATCCCGCTTACCACCATGCAGAAGACCGCAAACACACCGCCGCGGCCCCGCAATCCCGCCACAGCTATTACAACCCACAGCTCAGAATCTGGCAAAATCTAGACACCCACACAATTCCGCCACACCAAAGGTCAGTGATAAACTGGCGATAACAAAACCTCCACCGTCACTCCAACAGGAATACGCCCACACTCTCACGACCCACGAATCCAAGCGGCGGTCTTTTAACCGCGGTATTCCATTGGCGTAACACACCGCCGCGCTCAAAATACACACACATTTACAAAACACTACCACATTGGACAAATCGAAATACACACACCTGATACACATACACACACCACACACCCAATACAATATAAAACACACACCCACATTACCCACAAACCCTTAAAATGAACAATTTGGAAGAAGCAGAGAGACAGCAAAGCAAAGACCACACCAGCAGACAGAGGCACACAACACCATCACTCATACACATCCACGCACAAAACAACACACACCCCTAAACATCACCCCACACATCCCTCACATCACCCCATGGCACCGCAAAGCCACCCCAGGTTTTCTCAGGAGGAGCTCAGGGTCATTGTGGAGGAAATCATCCAGGTAGAGCCACAGCTATTCGGATCACAGGTGCAGCACACCTCCATAGCTAGGAAGATGGAGCTATGGCGCAGAATCGTGAACAGGGTAAACGCAGTGGGACTGCACCCAAGAACACGGGATGACATCACGAAGAGGTGGACGACCTACGGGGAAGGTGCGTTCTGTGGTCTCAAGACACCACATTGCGGTTCAGAGGACTGGCGGCGGATCCCCACCACCTCCCCCACAACTAACTACATGGGAGGAGCAGGTCTTGGCTATACTGCATCCTGAGGGCCTCACAGGAGTAGCTGGAGGAATGGACTCTGGTAAGTCAAATCTTTCACTACTTCATCCCCCACCCTACCTGCATGCTATCACATACCCCCACCCTCGCCCTCACCCCCATCACTCCAACTCCTCACATAAGTCACACTATCACAAACCACACATCCCAACACCAAGCCCTGCATGCAACAACAAAACATGGACACCCATCACCAATGCATGTCCACTACAGATACCCACACAGACCCCTAAACAATTATCACACAAGGTCCTACACGAGAATGTAAGCACTGGGGTACAGGGTCACCCACCCATTGCACACCATGGCACACACAGATGCAATAATCATGCCTTTACACCCCTGCAGGACGCCTACCCAATGTCACCGGATAGGAGGTTCCAGACATGTCCACTCCCCCCATAAAAGAGGCCCACAGTGATGACAGCAGCTCTGTCCAACTGGATCTAAATGACCAGCCCGGCCCACCTAGGACCTCGGGACAGTCGGTTCCCCTCACACAGTCACAGGCCACTACAGAGCCTCCCCCCTCAGGAAACACCAGCACAGCACCCACCCAGCAGGCCCATACCTCTGTCCCCAGGACACGTCAATCAGCAGTATGTCCACCACTACAGTGAACCCAGGCTAACCCACCACCCCAAGAACAGCACGGACCTGGTGGCAGTGGGCACAAGGTTCAGGGGACAGAGGCCCAGAAAAACAGGGGAACAGGGAGGTCTGCTGTGCGACAGGGGGAGAACAGGCCCAGGGAACCCACTCTCCACGAGGCCCTCTCCAAAATCATGGGAGCGTACCATCATTCCCAGGAGACGATGGCAACGGTACTGGCCAAGTTTCAGGAGACCCAGCGGCTGCAGGAGGAACAGTATTTGGTGTTCAGGGAGGAACTCAAGTCCATTAACACCACCCTGGGCACCATTGTAGGGGTGCTGAAGGACCTCGTGAACACCAGGAGGGACACTGTGGCACAACAAAGGGCCCCTGACACTAGCCTGGACGATGAACTGCCCACCACCTCCGCTGGCGCTAGTGGACAGGACCACAACACCAGCACCCCACCCCCTGCAAATGGAGAACCACCCCGCAAGCGGTCCCTGAGATCCAGGACAAAGACAGAGAACAATGCCAAGACCCCCGCCAAGAAATGAGACCACCCTGAATGTCATCCTCTGTCCCACTTTGTCACCCTGTCCATCCTTAAACTGCCCTTGCTCCACTTCCTATGCCCCGTGATGCTATTAATTATGTTTGACCAATTACTTTGTGTTTCACCATTGCGCATATTAGTTGCTCAATGTTCACCAGTAGCACATTACATTCTGTATTCAGTTTAGCTGCCTATTGGCTTTGACATGGCATTAGCCATTACATTCTGTGTTCAGTTTAGCTGCCTATTGGTTTTGACATGGCATTAGACATTACATTCTGTATTCAGTTTAGCTGCCTATTGGCTTTGACATGGCATTAGCCATTACATTCTGTATTCAGTTTAGCTGCCTATTGGCTTTGACATGACATTAGACATTTAATTTGATATTTAGGTTAGCTGCCTATTGGCTTTAACGTGGGGTTAGACATTGCAGTTGAGACATTGTAGATGAGCTGTGTTTTTCCAAGCTGTGTTTTTCCACAAGATGGACCAAGCTGTTTTCTTCACACCAGACCTTAGCTGATAAGAGCACGTAGATTTTGTGTTTACCTCGCAATCCGGTCTGAGAACGAGTGAGCTCGGGAGAATAGGCCACTCTCCAAGTTTCTCCGGTTCTCACACTGAGTTTGCTTTTAAGGATGACTCTGGGCTACAGCAGGGGTAGATTGAACCTGCTTGACTTCAGACAGGAACGGAGACGTCAGTTGCCTGTCTCCCGTTTGGGTAGAAAATCTCTTTCTCGCAGTTGACCGGAGTCATCAACTTGCAGACCCCAGAAAGATGAAGCTGAGCTATAGGCCCTACGGTGATGAATTTTGACTTTTATGCTTTGCTTTGAAGTTATGCTATAATATAATCACATATATTTGCTAGGTACATTGTAACTGAGAAGTACTTTGATATATTTTGCTTTCATTGCTGCGACTACTTTTGAACGTGTGCTTCCAATCTACTTATTTCGTCTCTCAAGAACCTTGCGGTGAAGTCATAATAACAATAAATGTCTTCTTTAAACTCAGAAATGCATTCCAGAGAGGTTCTGTAAGCTCGGTTATGAGATAAGAGCAGGAAAGCAGAACAGCCCCTTTGGACAATGCACCTGTGAGACAAATAACTGGACTCTGCCATGGACATTCCTCCACCATCACCCCTGCCCATTTTACAACCGCCTCCACTATTTAGCACTTAAATAAACACCCTTGAATCACAAAACAATCTGGAGTCTGTGCTTTCACAAATGTGTATTTGCAATAACTGAGGGAAATAGCAATGTCCATTGTATTGTCAACATATCTATGTCACATAGCTCTAGTCCATGAGGTAAAATAGCAGAGGTCACACAGTGGGACCCACATCTGTGAAATCGAAAGGCAAAGTGACAAATTAGGGTCCATACACTGGGTGAATGTGACAGACAGATGATAGGTCGAACAATTTCATCAGATGTAGGAGGCAGTGATGTCTTCTTACCTGTGTCTCACTGGAAGTATTGCTGGATCACGGTGTTCCTGTTGTCTATGTCCTCTTCTTCTGCCTCCTCTTCTTCACTGTCCACAGGCTTCACAGTTGCCACAAGACCTCCTTCTGGACCATCCTCCTGCAGAAAAGGCACCTGTCATCGCAAAGCCAAGTTGTGCAGCATACAGCAGGCCACGATGATCTGGCACACCTTCTTTGGTGAGTAGTATAGGGAACCACATGTCACATGGAGGCACCAGAACCTGGCCTTCAGGAGGCAGAAGGTCCTCTGTATAACCCTCCTAGTTCGCCCATGTGCCTCATTGCAGCGTTCCTCTGCCCTTGTCCTGGGATACCTCACTTGGGTCAGTAGCCATGACAGGTTGGGTAGGCAGAGTCACCTCCAAATGTCGAGGGACAACTGTTAGACACACACTAACCATTAGGAACAACCCCAGACAACTGTATAGGGTCCCTGTCCTCACCTAATAGCCACACACGGTGCCTCTGGAGTTGGCTGATCACACCTGATGCTATGGCCACTGTTGTTTGAAAAGACCCACTTGCCAGGAAATGGAGTACTGGCAGGACCTGCACTAGAGGGGGATTCCTGTGGGATGGCGGAGAGCTGACATCAGGTCTGGCTCCAACTGGGCACACAGTTCCTGGATTGTGGCGCGATCAAGTCTGTAGTTGACAATTGCATGTCGCTCTTCCATTGTCAACAGGTCCACCAGCGGTCTGTACACCGGAGGATGCCGCCATCTCATCACCTGCCCCAGCGGACGTGCTCTATGGATGAGAACAGCGAGCAGAGGGTCAGCCAACACTGAGGTACTAAAACAACAACTTTATTGCACACATTTGTCAATCCACTATGTGCCTGTCTTAGTGTGTATGCAAGGCCTAGATATGTGTGACGCATTTAAAAATAAGGCCATTTGGCCCCCTGAAATGGCGGCTGCCTGACCTTTAATGTGGGACAAGGGGATATGAGGTAACTGCGCTGGTGTTGTACACCGTCGCGGTAGGCGGTTAAAGACCGCGGCGCAATCCTGCATTGGTTAACATTGGAACCTATGACGATGTACGCCGGTGGTGACGGTACGCACCGCCGCGGACGTGACCGCCATTTTCTCTCTGTTCACTCACTTGATACCTGATCTTCAACAGGAGAAGACCTACACTGCAAGTGCTGCTGACCTCAGTCTGGAAGCGACGATAGCTCATGTGTCTGGGGAAAGGGCCCCTACCTTCACATCGGAGGAGTTGGATAAACTAGTGGATGGGGTCCTCCCCCAGTACACGCTACTCTACGGTCCTTCAGACAAACAGGTGAGTACACTGTGAGCATGCTGTATGGGCAATACCTGTTTGGAGTGGTGTGGATGGGAGATGGGGGGATGAGGCGTGCATGATCCGACGGTGAGTGTATGTGTGTCAGGGCAAGGGTGGGAATGTGGGCCAATGACTGTGACGGTCCGGACGATTAATGTTGTACTTTTTCCCCTGTACTATTCCTGTAGGTCAGTGCCCACCAGAAGAAGGATATTTGGCATGCCATCACCAAGGCTGTCCGGACCCTGGGGGTCCACCACAGACGGAGCACCCACTGCTGTAAAAGATGGAAGGACATTCGCCACTGGAGCAAGAAGACGGTGGAGGCCCAGCTGGGGATGGCCTCCCAACGTGGGAGGGGTGCCTGTCGCACCATGACACCCCTGATGTTCCGGATCCTGGCGGTGGCGTATCCGGAGTTGGATGGGTGCTTGACGGCATTTCAGCAGCCACAAGGGGGTGAGTACAGTCACATCCATCTGACTCTGTGCGCATTGGAGGTGTCTGGGTGTGGTAGGTGGGCTGTGGGTTCCCCTAGGCTAGTGCGAGCCTTGTAGGCAAGGACCCTTTGTGAGGCAGGCTAAGTGGCACCCCAACCCCACCAGGAGTAAGAGCCATCTACACCTAGTCAGGCTTGTGTGACTTCCATGTGTGCAGCAATCGGGCATAGGCCATGTACCCTATGTCCCTGTGAGGAATTAGGGAACTCTAAGTGCATGGCGTTGTGCAGAGGGCTCCTGTGTCTGTAGTGTCCGCCAACGGTAGCAGTATTGCATGTACTGAACATGTCTTTCTACTTTCTTTCCCCCCCCCCTTTTTGTGGTCTCCCTGTTCTTGTGTGCATTAGCATCATCAGGCGGAGGAGCTGTGCCACCAGAGCAGGAGGGAGCTGCATCCCACATGGCCCTAGAGGGCGACACTACGGAGTCAGAAATCACCAGTGGGACGGAGGGTGAGGGGAGCTCCACAGCGGGGACTGGAGCAGACACCAGCGACACAGAGTCCTCCTCTGATGGGAGGTCCCTTGCGGTGGCGGGCCCCTCTGTGCCCCCCGCATCAACAGGTACAGCTGCCACCCCCCCTACCAGCTCCGCCCTCCCAGCAGCCCCTCAGCGTGTGTCCAGTGGCCGCTCACCGAGGAGGATGGGCATCTCCTTCACCCCAGGCACATCAGGCCCTGCCCCAGTCAGCCCTGCTGCCCTCAGTGAGGAGGCCATTGACCTCCTGAGAACCCTCACTGTTGGGCAGTCTACCATTCTGAATGCCATCCAGGGTGTAGAGAGGCAGTTGCAACAGACAAATGCATGCCTGGAGGGCATTCATTCTGGCCAGGCAGTCCAACAGCGAGCATTTCAGACTCTGGCCTCAGCAATGATGGCAGCCATTGTCCCTGTGTCCAACCTCCCCCCTCCAATTTACTCCACCCAGTACCTCAGCCTATCCCAAGCACATCATCAGACCAGCATGCACACACCTCAACACACAAGGGTAGCTCTGGCAAACATAAGCACCTCACATCCCACAAGCACTCACACAAGCATCATACCCATGCACACATACCAACATCCACTGCCTCCACTGTGTTCCCCTCCTCCACTTCTCCCTCCTCCCTCCCTGTCACGTCTCCACTCACACCTGCATGAACTACATCCTCAGTCACTACCTCCATCACCATCACGCCCATCACCACACACCGCTCACGTGCAATCACCACCCCCACTACCATTCACACATCCCCTGTGTCCTCTACCAGTGTGTCTGTGAGCCCTCCTCCCAAAGTACACAAACGCAGTCACACACCCACCCAACAGCCATCCACCTCACGACAGCCTCCATCCCATGCACCTTCACCCAAAGTCAGCAAACGAACACCTCCTACAACCACTACCTCTTCCTCCACTCCCAAACCCCCTCCATCTACCAGTCCCAGTGTGTCTAAAATCTTTTCCTGTCAAACCTTGACCTCTTACCTTCACTTCCCCCACCCCTTCCTTCTCCTAGGGCCCACCTTTCCAGGTCTCAACCCAGCACCTCAGCCACCACATCACCGGGCACAGTGGTGCCAGCAGTAACTGGATTCTGGAGTGCGCCAAGCAGCAGGGCTGCCAGTATCCCAAGGAGCGAGGCCAAGGACATTCCCCCACCTCCAAAACAGAAGAAGTTGCCCACATCCCAGAGGGAGAAGGCCAAAACACCTGCTCAGCCAGGACAACAGTTGGGAGTGGCAAGACAGCTGCGCCACCATCCAAGGTGGGGAAGGGCCTGAAAAAGAAAGGCAAGTCAACGTCGCTGCCAACCTGCACGGCGGACAAGACCGCCATGGGCACCGCCACCACGGGCACAGCCGCCAGCACCCAAGATACTGAGCCCTTCACCTGCACCGCAGAAACTGTGCCCTTCAGCAGCACCAAGGTCAGTGAGCCCGCGACCAGCACCGCCGCTCAGGACACCGCTGCCAGCACCAAGGTCAGTGAGCCCCCCACCAGCACCGCCACTCACGACACCGCCGCCAGCACCGAGGTCAGTGAGCCCCCCACCAGCACCGCTGCCCAATGAGCACTGCAAGCATCACCGCTACTGAGCCCGCCGCCAGCACCGCCAGCGGCCATGCCACATCCTGAGCCAGTGGCACCACCGCAGACATGGCTGCCATCCCCAGTGGTCATTCGTCTGAAGCTGGTGGTCAGTTCCAGGGGCCTGGCCAGCTTGCATGTTGCACCACCATCAGTGGAGTGTCACATCCACTACCTCAGTCCTTGGCAGGATGAAGCACTCTGGGCACAAAGCCCCCTCCAGAACCAGTGGAGTATCACATCCACTACCTCTGTCCTTGGCAGGATGAAGCACTCGGGGCACAAAGCCCCCTCCAGAACCAGTGGAGACTGTTATCCACTTGAGAGACTGTGGCTTTGCACTCCCCAGGATAAAGCAGTGGGCAAACCACCCACTGGAGAGACTTGAGAGACTGTGGCTTTGCACTCCCCAGGATAAAGCAGTGGGCAAACCACCCACTAGAGAGACTAAAGAGATTGTGGCTTTGCACTCCCCAGGATAAAGCGGTGGGCAACCACCCACTGGAAAGACTTGAGAGACTGTGGCTTTGCACTCCCCAGGATAAATCAGTGGGCAACCCACCCACTGGAGAGACTTGAGAGGCTGTGGCTTTGCACTCACCAGGATAAAGCAGTGGGCAAACCACCCACTGGAGAGACTTGAGAGACTGTGGCTTTGCACTCCCCAGGATAAAGCAGTGGGCAAACCACCCACTGGAGAGACTTGAGAGACTGTGGCTTTGCACTCCCCAGGATACAGCAGTGGGCAAACCACCCAGTGGAGAGACTTGAGAGACTGTGGCTTTGCACTCCCCAGGATAAAGCAGTGGGCAAACCACCCACTGGAGAGACTTGAAAGACTGTGGCTTTGCACTCCCCAGGATACAGCAGTGGGCAACCCACCCACTGGAGAGACTTGAGAGACTGTGGCTTTGCACTCCCCAGGATACATCAATGGGCATGGAGCCCCCTCGTGGAGCTGGCGTCGTGCACTCATCCGGCTGAGGTGCCCCCCCTTCCCTTCCCACTGAGGTGCCTGTGTTTTTTTCCGATCTGATGCCCCTGCAGTGTTCTCTCCGTTTAGATCGGGTATCTTGTGTGGGCCTCGCCCATGCATTTTGGGCCCAGTGATCCACGGACTATATTGGTTCAGTACCTGGACTTTAATTCTCAGTGTACATATTTGTTTATAGTGTATATACATTTTTGATTAATGGATTTTACAATCGTTCAACTCATTTCCTTTTGTCCTTGTGTTCTTCCAGTGGGGGTTGGGGGTGTAAATGTAATGTTTCAGCATACATTGGTGTGTCTGTTGTTGTGTGTGAGGGTGTGGGTGGGGGTGTTGCGTGTGTGTGTCACTCTCTTTTCCCTCCCCCCTCCCCTGTGTCGTAGGTGCAGTACTCACTGTGGTCATCGCCGCCGTCGGTCGTGCTCATGGTAGAGGAGCAGGAAGACAACAGCAGGAAGTATTTGGAGTTCAGGCTCCATGGCGTCCTGGTTCCTCGTGGGTTGTGTAGAGGTGAGTGTTACTCCTTCCAAGTCCTGTTTCCGCCGTGTTTTTGTTCGCGTTGAATCTGCCCCAGAAAAGGTGTCGGATTGGCCTGTCATAATAGTGTGGACGGTACATTGCCTTCAGCCTGACTGTTGGAGGTGACTGCCATGCTGCTTGTTTCTACCGCCGTGGTGGTCGGAGTGTTTAAGTGGCTGTCTATGTTGGCGGTTTCCGCCACGGTCATAATTCCATTTTTTTTACCGCCGTCCTGTTGGTGGTTTTACCGCCGCTTTACCACCGACCGTCAGGGTTGTAATGAGGGCCCATATTTTTATCAGAGCTTAGATCGACATTTCTGGCATATCTTAAGAATTATCACTTTGGCAAGTGATTCATATACAAGAAAATATTCATCCCTGCACATTTGCTATGCTATTTCCACATATACCCACATTTCAACCAAACGAAAGTGAGGCATTTCTATCAATAGCCTCCTCTGAAGAGGGGGTTAGGATGTAAATCCATGTTTGGCAAGCATAAGCTGAATTTTGTATGGGGGTCCAACAAGTGGAAACAGCTGAAGCTTTAAGAAGTTTAGCTACTGAATGCCATTTGGAAACTTTTACTTCTCAGCTAATTAGGGATAAGATGGGGGTCAGATGTAGTAATAAACTGGTGCAAGCAAAATTGACTACAATAAAAAAAATCTTCTATTGGAGAAACCAACATCGCAAGATTAACAATTTCGAACCTGGTAGCGAGTTAGACAAGGAAATGGATAGCAATGTGGTTCAAAATGATGTGTGTAAAACAGCAAATTAGAGTCCAATTTTTATAACAGGATTTCCCATAGCTATGGCATAAATATATATTTCAAAGAGAAAGATATATATTTCAGATGTAGGAATATTACTTATAGTATGAAGGATGGTCTTGCCCAGCTAGGAGTGATGTTTTTAGTTCTTTTTTCTTTGTGTTATTTTTATTACAGCTTTTAACTTCTCCAATTCAAGCCGCCTAGGCAAAAGATTAGCATTAATATAACTATAGAATTTCCGGTTAAGACTACAGTGCAAGACGTCAGGAAACAAGTGGTGCTGTAAAGTTAGAGACAAGTAAATGCATAGAGGGTGAAGTCTTGAGGTGGAAAAGTATTGTGCATCATAATGACACCCATCACAACAAAAACGCTTGGAGGGCAAGCAAAAAACATGGAGCAAGCAAAAAAAGGCTCAAGGATTGGTTTATAGCATCAGCAGCTGCAGGGGACCATGGGGACTTCACTATGGCTATAAAACAGATGAGCTCACAACATAGCATTGCAAATTGAAATGCTAAAATAATCTTCAGTATCTTCAGTAATAACAGCCAAGACTTATGAAGTATGCACACAGTAGGCTTAATATGTCTTTGAGCCTATGTGAAATATGAGTGAAGAGAGAAAAAGGCTCCGACATGTGATAACATATTATATAAGAGGTCCCACAGCCAGGCAGTACATGTAGGAGCAGGGTACTTAGATCAAGTCATCCTAATTCACTTCATAGGGACTGGGGCCAGGGCCAACAATCTCCTACTAAGTTAAGGAAGGTCCTCAACAACATAAACAAAGGGTTTTCACTATAACTTCACCTATCATTAAAGACAGAATGTAAAATAACAGAGAATAGAAAATATCTTGTCCAATAATAACAGTTGGCAGACACAGACACACCTACTTTAAAAAATCAGCCTCCTGTTGCTTAAATATGTCGACTATCATCCAAGGAAGGGTAACATTTCCTGCTAGAGAGTTATGATATATTTTAGTCTGTGTGCTAGTAATGAAAATAATTGTTCCTACTGTTCAGGGACACACCACATTTGGACTCTTGACGGTAGTAGGGACGCTAATGATCAGTGTGTGCAATGCCCAAAATATGCAACCATTCCTCCCTCGCCATGAATGAAGAAACCATTCAAGACTTCATGGCTTCAGTAAGTAACAAGACGATGTGTTGTTTGTAGCTCAAGTGGCAGATCTGGTCATTTTGCCAATGCATGTAAAGGGAGAAAATATTACAATATTAATGCAGTCTCAGAAGAAAGTGTTGAACCTATTAAGTGTGATAAGGATACTTTGGTGTTAGAACTGAGTGATACCAAAGACAAGTGTGAAGAGCAATATGTTCAAGTGTACATCCATGGTCATGATGTTAACTTGTTAGTTGGTTTGTGGTGAGGATTATATGGTCTTGAAAAAGATACTTTGGAAACATAGAACACAAAGAATTATCACCCACCATACAAATCGCCTTTTGCATATGGTGGAGATGAAGTTGGGTACTTTAAAGCAAAATTACCTTTTAAAGGGACATGGCAATCAGGGAAATATGTATGTTGCAAAAAAGGGTTTTGATCTTTTGGGAGGGCTTTAAAGAAATATGGTTCAAAATGAGTCTCAAACTATGAGCCTAGGAAAAAGCTCTATCAATACAGAACGAGAGTGAACTGTAAAAGATACTCGAAGATTATGAGAGGATGTTCAGACTTAGTTTGGGTAAATTTCAGAACCACACGAGCTAAAGAAAATGCATAACATGAGCGCAAAAGGTGTAAAATGAGAAATGTGCCTTTCCTCATAAGAGATCACTTGTACAAAACTTTTGAAAATGTGTGGACAGGGCATTATTGAGTCTATAGTCACTGTAATGTTCATTCCCGAGCAAGGTGCAAGGGGACGAACCCAAATGTTATGGGCAGTCCAGTAAAGGCCCTACTGTACGAAGGTATTTTGGTTTTGGCCACACTTGCATAGGCCCCATGACAAAAGAGGCAGGCGGAGCTGCAAGAGCAGACACACATGGGCCAAGGGACGTAGCATACCGTGTCTGTGTCATTTTATGTCAGCGCATGCAGCAAGCCTAGCTAGGCCCGCAGACCATGCTAGGCCCTGCTGGGCCCTCGACAGAGGAAGACAACATTGGCAACAAGGTGCAGAATGGCCCCAACTCGCTCATACTTTGCATTTCTCCCAGCCTGTGTCATTTTGCATGGTAGTCACCTGGTGCTCCATCACCTGCACTGCTCTTGCAAGGTGGTGTGTGAAATGAGGCAACGGCCCCTGGTGGGCCTGCACCACTCTCACCTCCAGGTGAGAGGAAGTATACTGAAGAAGCACAAAGTACATTCTGAAAAAACAGTAGACACATTAAATTAAACAGGATAGCAAACGTAGTCTGCACTACTTAAGGAAGAATGCTGTCCCTTTGAGCATCCAGCACCCCAGTGCCACATATAGACTTGTAGTGTGCCCCCCACTTTCATTAGCTGTTTCCTGGGTGACTCCTCGAAGGGAAGGCATCAGGTCTACCATGTACAACAGCTGCCAGACTTGTATGTCTGCAGTGCTTGTGCCACAGGTGCCTTGTTAACCCACGTCCCCCTTCTCTGCAGTGAAAGTGGTCCACAGTTGCACTCCAGTTGTCCAGTAGTGTCAACTGCGATCACAGAACTCTCTCATCTAGTACCATGGCTCAAGTGCCCCTGCTCGAGCCCTTTGTTGTTGCTGGTGCTCCCTTTTCACAAGCGACCGGAAGGAGGGACTGGGTGGAACGCCTCAAGCTCTACTTCAAAGGTACAGACTTGACTGCTGAACGACCACGTGCCTTGCTGCTCCATCTTGGAGGCAAATCCATCCACAAAACACACAAAACTATGTGGCAGCAGCGCCTAGAACTTATGCTACACTTGTGGCTAACCTAAATAAACACTTCAAGCCCATGGCCAACAGAGACTATGAGCGGGTCATATTTCGTTAGGCTCATCAGGAGCACGAAGAGGCCATTGATGGATTTTATGGCAGGCTGAAAGAGCTTGCCAGCACATGTTGTTTTAACAATGAACAGGAAACGATCAGAGGCCAGTTTCTTCAGAGGATGCACCTCATAGAAACTGCACAAGTGCATTCTTTAGGAGTCGAGCAAACCCTTACAAGGCATACTTGTTCTTGGCAGATTGAAAGAACTGTTCAAAGTGAGAGCTTCACTCATGGAGGAGGTGCTCCACAGGGTAGTCAAGGTCAAGCCCATCAATATAGTCCAACCCCCACACATGCCAGGTAAAGTAAGGAAGCCGTTAGAATCCAAGTGCGGTTATTGTGGAGGTCCATTCCACAGACCAGCTGACTGCCCGGTGAAAGGCAGACAATATAACGCCTATAAACTACAAGCTGGGAGCCTATGTTGGCTGGAGTGGCACCAGGTGCGTAGCTTATCACAGTCTGTAAACCTGCCTCTGGGCATCTGACATTTCTTACGGTGGTTACACATTCTTTGCAGGTTCTGGCTTACCATGGCCATCACACACAACTCTATTTAGTCTGTGTATTGGTCAACGCATACTGCAGACTTATTTCATTTTCATGGATCTGTACGTATTCGTCCTTGAATTGGTACACAACAAGGATTAGCCTTAAAAAAGTTACTCACTGTGATGAAACACGTGCCAGCTGTGGCTGTTGCTGTAATGTATCATGTACTGGTATCTTCAGTTTTCCATGACTGAATAAATATACTACAGGGAGTGCAGAATTATTAGGCAAATGAGTATTTTGACCACATCATCCTCTTTATGCATGTTGTCTTACTCCAAGCTGTATAGGCTCGAAAGCCTACTACCAATTAAGCATATTAGGTGATGTGCATCTCTGTAATGAGAAGGGGTGTGGTCTAATGACATCAACACCCTATATCAGGTGTGCATAATTATTAGGCAACTTCCTTTCCTTTGGCAAATGGGTCAAAAGAAGGACTTGACAGGCTCAGAAAAGTAAAAAATAGTGAGATATCTTGCAGAGGGATGCAGCACTCTTAAAATTGCAAAGCTTCTGAAGCGTGATCATCGAACAATCAAGCGTTTCATTCAAAATAGTCAACAGGGTCGCAAGAAGCGTATGGAAAAACCAAGGCGCAAAATAACTGCCCATGAACTGAGAAAAGTCAAGCGTGCAGCTGCCACGATGCCACTTGCCACCAGTTTGGCCATATTTCAGAGCTGCAACATCACTGGAGTGCCCAAAAGCACAAGGTGTGCAATACTCAGAGACATGGCCAAGGTAAGAAAGGCTGAAAGACGACCACCACTGAACAAGACACACAAGCTGAAACGTCAAGACTGGGCCAAGAAATATCTCAAGACTGATTTTTCTAAGGTTTTATGGACTGATGAAATGAGAGTGTGTCTTGATGGGCCAGATGGATGGGCCCGTGGCTGGATTGGTAAAGGGCAGAGAGCTCCAGTCCGACTCAGACGCCAGCAAGGTGGAGGTGGAGTACTGGTTTGGGCTGGTATCATCAAAGATGAGCTTGTGGGGCCTTTTCGGGTTGAGGATGGAGTCAAGCTCAACTCCCAGTCCTACTGCCAGTTCCTGGAAGACACCTTCTTCAAGCAGTGGTACAGGAAGAAGTCTGCATCCTTCAAGAAAAACATGATTTTCATGCAGGACAATGCTCCATCACACGCGTCCAAGTACTCCACAGCGTGGCTGGCAAGAAAGGGTATAAAAGAAGGAAATCTAATGACATGGCCTCCTTGTTCACCTGATCTGAACCCCATTGAGAACCTGTGGTCCATCATCAAATGTGAGATTTACAAGGAGGGAAAACAGTACACCTCTCTGAACAGTGTCTGGGAGGCTGTGGTTGCTGCTGCACGCAATGTTGATGGTGAACAGATCAAAACACTGACAGAATCCATGGATGGCAGGCTTTTGAGTGTCCTTGCAAAGAAAGGTGGCTATATTGGTCACTGATTTGTTTTTGTTTTGTTTTTGAATGTCAGAAATGTATATTTGTGAATGTTGAGATGTTATATTGGTTTCACTGGTAATAATAAATAATTGAAATGGGTATATATATTTTTTTGTTAAGTTGCCTAATAATTATGCACAGTAATAGTCACCTGCACACACAGATATCCCCCTAACATAGCTAAAACTAAAAACAAACTACAAACTACTTCCAAAAATATTCAGCTTTGATATTAATGAGTTTTTTGGGTTCATTGAGAACATGGTTGTTGTTCAATAATAAAATTAATCCTCAAAAATACTACTTGCCTAATAATTCTGCACTCCCTGTATTTCAGAAACACTTGTCACAAAATCCTATGTGATGGACTCTTACTTCACCTGGACTTCCAATTTTAAATGCTGGGGTATCTGTGATGGTTATGTATACAGCAGACTGTTTTGTGGTTTTCTGCTAACCGGTACCTTTGGTAGTAGGGTACACTGTGCCCCACAAGCACCTTATCTTTACTTTGGTTACTTATCTAATATAACTGATTACCCTTTGATAGGAGGTGGGGCAAACATACTACCACTACCAGTTGTTGTTTTCCAACTCATATAACCACTTCTCGAAGGTGTGGCAATCATCCATGCCGCAGAAGCCCAAAGAGACAGTCCATGCCATTCATGACTCGGAACAGGCAGCAGAAGACATGGACGATGATGGTGCAGAGAGCACAGTGCACTCAGTGTTTACCATCAGCAACAATATCATGATCCGCAGACCGCTACCCCAGTGTCAACTACTCGTCAGCCACTAACCAATCATAGCCACTATAGACACAGGAGCAGATACATATCATGTTTGGAGACACCTACAATCACATGCTGGAGCCTCCGTCATTAGGCAAGGGAAACATCAGTCTTCACCTATGGAAAGTCTTAACCCTTACCCATGCTAGGATGTTTTGATTCGCAAATATCGCATGGGGACACATGCACCAGTATGACCATTTACGTGGCAAAAGGAAGTTAGAGAGGGAACTGGAGAAGCTGAAGAAGGCTGGAATAATTGAAAAAGTCACTGGCCCCACCCCATGCGTGTCACCCATCGTGGTGGCTAAGGAGCAGAAACAACCCAGAGAAGCATGCATATGCGTGGGCATGAGGCTGCTGAACATTGCAAAATGGCATGACCGCTACCTCACCCCCACCATAGATGACCTCATCGAAGAGCTTAACAGAGCCAAATGGTTCTCCAAGGTTGACCTGCGCTCAGGCTACCATCAACTGCTGTTACACCCAGATTTGAGACACATTACGACATTCTCAGCACATGCCGGACTCAGTCAGTACTTTTGCCTGAAATTTGAAATTTCAAGGGAAGCAGAGATGTTTCAAAACACAATTGAAAAAACTCCTAGCAGGGCTGCGAGGCATAAGCAGCATCAGCGATGACAATCTTATATTTGCGAATTCCAAAACAAAGCACCATACACAACTTTCGGAAAGTGCTATGCAGGATCTGGGAAGCGGGCTGACCTTCTACCGGGAGAAGTGTGAGTTCCTGAAACAGCAGATCAGTTTCTTTGGGCATACCTTCTCAGCGGCTGGTGTAGCCACTGCCCCGACAAAGGGAGGGATTTCAGAGAGGCACCTGCCCCAAGCAATGTGTCAGAAGTGAGAAGCTTCCTGAGGATGGTGAACTATTGCCGCAGGTTCACCCAAGATCTAACCACCCTCACACAGCTGCTGAGTGACCTCTCAAAAGCGTCAACCCCATAGTCCCGGAGTCACAAGGAGGTCAAGGTCTTCACAGCGACTAAGGATGTTCTCTCGGCTGATACCATACTTCTATACTTTTCCCCATCCAAGTCAACCACTATTGCAGTAGAGGCCAGCCATAAAGCTTTGGGGGCTGTCCTCACTCTGCAACGGACCCCAGGAGAGTGGATCCCTGTTGTATATGCCAGCCGGTCGCTGACTCCCACAGAACACCAATATTCACAGATAGAGAAAGAAGCCATCAGTATTCACTGGGCCTATCAGCACTTTCATTTGTATGCCTACGGCCATCCTTTCACAGTCACAACAGACCATAAACCACTCATTCCCTTATTCCAAGGCACCTCATCTGAGCCACGCCATGCTTTGAGAAGTGAATATTGCAGTTACAAGAATACAACTGTTGTGTAGAGAATAGGGAGAGAACCAATAGCCCTGCAGACTACTTATCACGTCATCCACCTGACCCTACACAAAAAGAAATGGAGGAGGCCGAAGACACTGAGGAGTATTTGAGATGGGTGGTGGAGTGGTCTTGCCCACTGCCTTGATCCATCAACAGGATACAGGAAGCGGCAGCCCAGGATTAGTGCTTACAGCTTGCTCTAGAAGCTATACAGTCAGGGAAGGGTAACTCCCTCAAGAAGCATCTAGCACACTGCACTCCAGAAGCCCAGTGGATTTTGGACTCACTCCATCAAGCACATCACAAGCTAGAGACGGTCCGAAAGGTGGTGATTCCCACCACCCTCACCATGCAGGTAGTTCAATTAGCACACAAAGGTGACCAAGGCATGGTAAAAATTAAGAACTGACTCAGGAACAAAGTTTGGTTCCCACTCATGGACGAGATGGTAGAAACCCTGATGACAAGTCCTGTCACTGGGACCAAGTCTCTTGATTACCAGAGGCGCCACCTTCAGTAATCACTGAACGAGGCCCCCGGGAACTGTGGGTATGCCCCAGCCTCGATTTTTGGTTGCCTACCATACACGCTCGTTCTAATTGACATTTACACCATGTTCCCCAAGGTAGAAATCATGGCATCCCAGACAACTATGGAAGTCATTCCCAAGATTGAAAATATGATGCCCAAACACTGTGGGAACTTCGTACAGATAAGGGCCTGCCATTCTAAGGGCAAGAGTTTGGGGTGTATCTGCAGTCATGGGGCATCAAACACAAAAGGATATCTCTGCAGTGGCCTGAGTTGACTGTTTTATGCAAACCCTCAATAAGGTCATTTGTATGGCGTATGTCAACCAGCATCGATATACTGAGAGTGGTCGATATACGCATCCTTCTTGTGACAGTACAAGCAGACACCCATTCCACCACTGGGAAGCCCCAGGACATGCAAGCATGGGGTGGGTAATAGCTGACACCATCCTGCACCACCCCGAGTGTAGTCCACCTCCCAACGATGTTTTGGTGGTAACAAAACAGAGAAATATCAACCAGGAATTGAGTGCTCAAAGAGGAGCTCAGTCATTGGATGTGCACCTGGGAGATGCTGTCTTCATGGAGGATAGAGGCCAGCAGCAAATTCAAGTTACCCTTTGAGCATCGGCCCTGGGTTGCCATCCAGGGCCAGGGCAACGCAGTCACTGTCCAATGTAAGGGTGAATCAGTCACCCAGAACGTGTAATTCTTCAAACCCGGCTGGGGTGACATGCAAGGGGTGTTGAACCCTGAAAACAAGCTTGCTGGAAGGAATGTAGCTGAGTAACTCACCCCTATGGTGTTGCAAGAAGCTTTCCAGTAGTCCATCTCTCAGCAGGAGGAGTGATCACCGAGATATCACCACCCTCATCCCAACTGCCTGGTGTGATTTTACTGCAATTTGTGGGGCCATGAAGTTTGAGTTTTGGTATGTTTTGCTAAGTGGATGTTGAGCTGGCAGTAATTTGTCTAGCCGGAGTAATGTTGATAAAGATATGTTTTGGTTAAGGAGGGATGGAGACGAACCAAAAGTTTACAGGCAGGCCAGTCAAGGCCCTGGTGTACATGGCCATGTTTGTTTTGCCAATGCTAGAATAGGCCGTATAATAAAAGAGGTGGGAAGAGCTGTGAGAGCAGACATGCACCGGCCAGAGGATTTAGCAAACCGTGTCTGTGTCAAGGAAAGCGTGCCCAGCTAGCCCCGTGGACCTCGCTAGATCCTGGTGGGCCCTCAACAGAGCATCACTACAGTCATCCCCATGGCTTCCTTCTTTGGCTACTGGATGCAATAGGAATGTAAATTTAAAGGAGTTCATTGATTTATGCAGGAAACCTCGGATGTATGCCTTCCAATAACTCACACAATGGCATGTTGTAAACTTTAAGGGGAGAAAGATTAACACAACTTGAGCGTCACCTAATCAACATGTGAGCTTGATAGTGAGGTGTGTCCTTTTGAAGGACTCATGTCTCAAGTTAGGTTTTTGTATCTCTGCAGGATGTTGTTCGGGTTAGAAATAGCATCTGAACCTTTAGTTTTTCAACGTTTTGTGTACATTTTCTTTTAAAAAGTTTCAATTGTCAAGGTATCATAGCTCACCATTTTTTGTTTTTTTTTAAATTTAATTCTACGTTTCTTGAGGGGTTTCCCAACAGTTTTCCCAAAGGATTGAACAGGCCCAACACTTGTTCAGGTTAGCCACTGTTTTAGTTCAAACTGAGGAAAAACATGGGATGAGACTAACATTTGCTTCAAGTACTTTAATGAAGCCTGGAAGGCAAAAAAAAATTATTGAAGGGGAGATTGTATATGCCGTGGATGCATCTAAAACGTAACAGTGGGGTGAATTGAACTGCTATCAGGATAGACCTTTAACCTTTATTTTATATGCTGAAAGAACAGCAGGATTGCAATTCAGCAGCTGGCTTGGTTGGCATCTACATTGTTTCAGTTGCAGTTTGATCTAGAATACATTTGATATGGAACAAACGTATATGTGGACTGCTTGTCGCTTTTTACTATAGCTAGGAGAGTAGAAACAGTACTAATAGATGCTAAATGCACATGTTCATATCAAAGGTGAGGAGTACTTTTTCTGAAGAAGAGTAGTTGTCTGGATTGGAGGAGGACAAACAGATGAAAGTGGTACTAGAGTGTCAAAATTTGATCATGGCTAACATCATGTAAAAATTAGTTGACGGGAAGGCTTTAAAAAATTGCCTCTTCTTATTCAATGACAGGTTTGTATAGCTCCTCTGGCTTTAGGAGTACGATTTCCTAACACAGGGGCATTTGCTGGTTGAATACTGGTTGGATGACTCTTTTGAAACAACTTACAGAGTTGTATTTTTTGTTGCACCAGTAATAAACATGTATAGATGCTGTTGGCTCACTTTGAGGAATTCATTTTGCTGGATAGAATACAGGAAGAATAAGCAGTTCACTTCTTTGGTCTTTTTAATGTTATGCCTATCCAACAAAGGTATGCTATAGGTAGATTCCTACAGCCAATGTAAGGCAACATTTGCCCTGCAACTATCATACTTTGCTGTGGTAAATGTTGTGCTAGATTTAATTGGTTGAGTGTTTCTGCAAAGAGATTGTTTCTGACAGCGCAGCCCTGTTTATTTCATGCAATTTATGTGTGAAGGTGCCACTAATCAGTTACATGTGGCTTTATGTCATCCTCAAACTCAGGCTTAGTCACTTTGTTGAAAGAATGACATAATTTCAGAGTGCATACAGTTGTCCAGAAAGAGTGGTACTCTATTGTTGGAAGCTACTTAGGCTATTTTGTAAAGGCACGTAACTAGACTCATCTACTACAGAGCTCTGTGCATTTGAACTGTTGAAAGTAAAATAGGCTAATCCTCTTTTATGCCAGGGATACCTGAACAGATCGACTGATAGCAGGATTGTGGTTAAGCATGTAGACATGGAGGTGTGAGATAAGGTAGAGAAGGTTCAAAAGAAAATGCAGTAAAATGGAAAGCGTGATTAACATGTGGCCTCTGCTTGCGGAAGATTGCAGGGGAGTGAAGGATACCAGTTATTGTAGAAAAGGTGAATCTAATTATCGAGACATCTGGTGGTAGAAAAGGGAAAGGATAATGGCATTAGGTCATTCGGTAATGAGTGGTAGAACATGGAGTGGGTTGCTAAGGTCGTTGGGCGAGAATGTAGTTTGATCCATCATAGATTTATGTCTGAAAAACTGCTAGTTAATTAGAAGAGTCAAAAATTAATGGTAGAGTTGATGGAGGGCTGGGCAGATTTGATAGGTCTAATTTATTGAGTATCAGTGAATGTAGAGTATTCGAGTATTTTGGGGTAGTGTGAGGTTGTTGTGTTAGGGTGCTTCATCTTTTTCTGAGGTTGAATGAGAGAGATGCGGAGAAACAGTGAATGAGTTACTGGGTAAGTGTATGGAAAAAGAGATGTGTCGTATCTTGCGTTTAGACAGAATTTACATGCTTATAGTCACGGTTTAGGCACCGAGGTCCTGAGACCTAGAGAGCTGATATTGCTGGTATTCTAAACAGCTTGTTTGTGACTTTTCTCCTCTAACTGCTGCATAATAAGCCATTTACCCTTCATGTACAAACCAAAGCCTTTTGAAGAAACATCTTTTCACATTTTGAGGAACAGTCACATGCTGTCAGGACAATCTAACCTGGAAATCCAAATCTTTCAGAAGCTTCTGCTCTTTGCTAAATCCACAATCAATCACCACAGTAGGCCAGGGGAAAATGGAACATGATAAGAAGAAAAAACTGAGACACTTGCTATTGTAACATGCATGGCTGCAGAGCTGGGCCTAATCTGTATTACAGGAGTGTTAACATCTAAAAAGCAAAGTTTAAAAATTGAGGTTTTAACTTTAAGTATTGTCTCAGATATAACAATTGTTACTATGTGTAATTCTACTATTATATTTTGAAACTCCTTTTTTACTAGCTGAAATATAATTTCGTTTTAATACAATAACTGAACAGCAATCTGGATTACAGCAAGTTTGTTTATTAACAAGTGTGTCCTTCAATGTTGGGAAATAGATTTTCATGCTAGCTTTCCCTTTAAGGTGACAAGTGGACAACTTTAACTTGAAAAGCATTTGTTAATACGCAATGTATAATTCAACCCTGCTGAAATATGTATTCTCTCTTCTTGATATCAAACCAATAATACTTCTACACTAATACACTTCCATCGAAGTTTGCAAATACATCATCCCCCACATGAGTAATTCCTTGTGAAGTAAGCCATCCAATAGATTTCATAATCCTAAAATGACTCCTGTGAAACTACAGGCAGACTAGAGTTCATAACTCCTATAGATGATGCCTTGTGAAACAGTCAAGCTGGCACCAAGCCAACTGCACTGAAAATATAGGGTTGTTAGGCCTATTGTGAAGGCAAGACACTCCCAGAACGTCAAAGAAAACTTCCAGAACCTTCTCTCACCTTCTAGGAGCAGGGCACTAGGGTATAAAAATAGGGCTCTCAGACGCACTTTTCAGTTCACTACTGGACCTGCAAAAGGACTCTTAGAAGACTGCCTGCTGCTGTGACCTGCTGTGCACTCTGCCATGCTGCTGTTGTACCTGGAAGGATAACTTTGCTGCCTGGAGCCTGCTTGTAACCTCAGTGGCCAGCCCTGCTGTTGAGCCCTGCATCTACATCTGCACCCAGGACTACCAGAAGTGACTCCAAGGGCTAGTTTGCTGGCCTCCTGTTCAGAGCCACAGGGGCATAACAGGCTCCCACAATCTTGAACGCACACCTGGACCTAGCTTGAGTGATTCCTGAACCCCCAAGAGGATTCCTACACTCCTGGACCCTTGGTTGTGTTGCTAAAGGTGACCAGATGTCCGTGGTTGACACTTCTATCTTTTAGGTGCTATTTTGAACCTTAAACCTTAAACCTTAGAAATTCATAACTCTGGTTCTACTGATTGGATTTTTGTGGTTTGGGTGTCAAATGATTTATTAAAAATGACTCTGCTATATTTTTCTAAATTGGTTTGGGATTTTCCATGCGTTTGATTTCACTTTTGTTGTTTGTATGCTGCATAAATACTTTACACATTGCATCTAAGTGAAGCCTGACTGCTTTTTGTACCAAATTGATGTACACTACCATTCCACATCTAAGACCCATTCGAGGTAATATTACCTGATTGGCATTTTTGATTTTTCCAAATTCATTCTCTCTCAGCCTTCCTGTTGGATCTGTGATTTCATCTGCAAAGATGGAGTTTGAGCTGGCCAACCTGGAGAGATACACAGTGGCCCAGCTCAAGGGGTTTTGTCAGAAGGGACTACCTGCCAAGAGGGGCATCAAGAAGGTGGAGCTCCAAAAGGTTTTCAGGGCATGGGCAGAGGTTAACCAGGCCCCCCACAGAAAATATGCAGGAGAAGGAGCTGGATAATGAGAAGGAATTGGGCCAAGACTCACAGGAGAGTACTGGACTTCTAACTGTGAAGGAAGTTGGCAACATCCTTCCATTGGAACTGCCTCCCCTCCCCCCACCCCCAGGCAGGGAGCAGTGTGTCATCCAGAGGCTTGTCCCCAGAGGAGTTTCAGAACAGCAGGAAGGAGAGAAAGCTATAGTTGGAGCATTCAAAGATTTGGTGCCCGGCTATGTGGTGGGGGTGACATTGATAAGTAGCTTTCAGCATATGAGGTAGCTCTAAGGGTGAAGAAAGTTCCAGAGGAGTGCTGGGGGGTAGCTTGCGGAGGTATATGCCCACGGTGGGGAGGGGCACACTCCTAACACTAGAGGTAGAGGACCAGACACAGTACACTCCCATAATGGCCATTTGTATCAGGAAATTTGGGCTGACCCCTGAGAGTTACAGGCAGAAGTTCAGGGGCAGCCACAAACTTCCCACACAGACCTGGGTGGACTTCCTAGATTATTTCAGTAAGGCACTGTAGGGCTGGGTAGCTGGGCTGGGCAGCAAGCTAGGAGATTTTACAGGATGTACAACCTAATTCTGAGGTAGCACATGCTTGATATTTGTTTTACAGAGCTGCATCATCACCTTATTGAAGGCAAGCTGACTGGCCCCAGGAAGCTTGCTGAGAAGGCAGACCTCTGAGCCATCACCAGAGTGTTCAAAAAGGTACCTAGGGGTGATCCCAACAACAGGGGTTCAGGTTCTTCTGCCCCGCAGAGTCAGGGGGAGGTCAAAGGAGACCCAGACAAGTCTCAATGGAAGGGGAAAGAAAAGGGTTCCCATGGCCCTTCTGAGAAGGAGCGAGGTTCAGGTGGGTGGTGGCCCCGGGTGTCCCATTTCCAGCCCTACTGCTTTGATTGTTCCCAGTTTGGGCACAAGCAGGGGTACTCTGCCTCTCCGAAGAACCCACCCACTGGTGGGACCTCTACAGGGGTGGCCAATAAGGCCTTAGGGATAAATAGTCCTCAGAGGCACATCATAGACCATGCCATGATCTCCCTTAGTTGGGAGATAGACTCAGAGGGTGAGATGGTGATCCCTAAGGGTGGGGGTCGTCACTTCTACCAGGTGGAAGAGAATGAGGTCCCAGTCACTGCTTGGGACACCAGAGATAGCCACACCATGCTAGTGGAAAAGCTATTTTCCAAAGAGCAGTACACCAGACAGTTGTGTAAGGTGATCCCCAGCCCAAGGGCATGACTTTTTCCACCCTATGGCCCTGGTATCCCTGGAGTGGGATGGAGAGGTGACCAAGAGGAGGGTCATAGTTAGTCACCAGATGTCCATAGACTTCATTCCGGGAGTGAGTTGCACCCTAATGGTTGGGAAACTGAGAGGGATGCCCCCAAGGGCACCCTGACTGTTCAGTTTTCTGGGGGTACCACTCCCAAACGGAGGGTTCAGGAGCCCTGGTGGAGGGGCAGTGTGAGGGAGGACTCACCCCTATCCTCTAATCAGCCTCTAGGTACAGACCGTGGGTTGAGCGGCGACTATCAAGACACCCCCCCACTGAACTGGTGGAAGGTGAAGTGGGGAAAGGGTGCAAGAAACCTGGGGCTGTTATGACTCGGTCGTCCCATTTCCAGGGGGCGCTGTAAGGGGACTGTCAGAAGCCTGGGAATCACCTTGAACACCTATCTAGAGTCCCTTTCTGATTCCTGTTTGTTTCTCTTTTCTCCATGGTACACTTGTGTAGGACTACATTTGCTTCTTGGGACTGCAAATCCCATAATGCACAGCTTGGTAGTCAGGAAAACCCGGATTCTGTTTCCCATTGTCTTCTATGGGAGAAGTCCAGTTGCTCCTTTTCACTGGATCCTCTCCTCCAGGACTTGCAAGTGTCCGAAACCACACACACCTGAAACCTCTCCTGTGCAGCCCAGCTTGGAACTGCTTATAAGCAGCCATTTCCTCAAGATCCTTGTCGTGCATCGGACTTTAATTCCTTTGTGTTACAGACCCCTTGTCGGATGGTGTTCCAGTTTTGTTCCTGTTCTGTTCCAGCCTGATCCGGTTTCCTGTTTCTCTGCCCTGCTCCTGATTGTTCCAGCCAGAGTCTGCTCCCTATTTCTTAACCTTGTACCTGTTTGTTTCTTCCAAAGCCTGCTCCCTGTTTCTCTGCCCTGCTCCTGCCTTGTTTCAGCCTGAACCTTCTCTCTGTTTCCCAGTCCTGTTTACTGCTCATTTCCTACTCCCTGTATTCCAGTCCTGTCCTTGTCTGTTCCAGCCAGAGCCTGTTCTCAGTTTCCCAGTCCTGTCTCTGTCTGTCCCAGCCAGAAGTTTGCGCCCTGTTTTCAAGTCCTAGACCCGCCTTTGCTTCAGCCTGAGCCTGTTCCTAGTTCTTGCCTCTGCCTCTTTGTTTGTTCCCTTCTGTTTCTTCTTGCTTCTTTGTGTCTGGTAAGTGTTCTATCAGTCTTCACCAGTGTATATGTGTCCTCCTGTGTACTGGGGTTGGCTCCTGGTTTCCAGGAGGCAATTCCAGCCCCCATCCTTGTCCAGTGTTATACGTTGTATTTCGTGCCTAACAGTGACAGTGTGCTATTGCTGTTTTCTCAGGAATCGCCACTGTGTTTCGAGCTGGACCCACAAGAGCGTGTCCTGTGTATGTAAGTACTATCCTTGTTTGTGCTCTAGGGTCCAGAGACAGAATCACTTCTGCTGCCTCCTTTCTATGGGGCTGGCAGGGTGACTATCTGTAAGAGCAAACTGCACAGAGGCATTGAGATTCCCTGTCACTGTGGGAGGTTCTGCGCCTTACTCTGTGTACAACCCCAGCGTGTTTGTCCACTGGTAATCCGTTTCCTGTTTGTTCACACAAGGGTTGCTCTGCTTTTACTTTTCTGTTTCCTGTGCCTATCCATAGCTGTCCTTTCCATGTATGCCTTTAGCTGCTCCTCTGCCCCAGTGTACTACCTCTTTAGGATATTCGGTGACCTCAAGGGGTGTCCCAACCAAAGTCCTGATCAGACCCGCCCGAAACCGTGACAGAATGCACGAACCAAAAATGTCAAGCTCCCCAGGCAGTAAAGGCACACACAGACCTAAAATGCTTTCCTGTCATGTTCCAACACCCCTTTCTAAACCTAGACATTCTCTGAAGACCTCTAAAAAAGGCCTTAGTTTAAAGGATAGACTTGTTAAAGAAAATCAAAGATTGCAAATGCAGTACTACATTGCGTGGCTTGCTGATCCATCAATGTTCAACTATTATAATATCTGTGATTATGACCCCCAATCCCTGTCTGTAGAAGAATTACAAAGTAATAATGAGTTTTTGGAGGTTCTATTACCTCAAACAGGGGAGAATGTTCCTAACAGTGAAAGTGCTTTTGCTACTTCTGCACAAGACATTTACTCTCAAGAAAACCTGGTCAATTCCTTGCCTCATGCTAGTGCATCCCAAATTCACTTCCAGGACTCTGTCAAAACAAAGAACCCTGACACTGTTCAAGAAGCCACACTAGGGATTCCCTTGTTTTCTGTTGAGTGCTTTAGCCCATCTAGGCCAGTTTCTCAGAATTCAAAGTGCAGTGCTGACTCTTATAAATACCTATCAGTCCCTCAGAGCTTTCAAGTCAGCAGGCTAGACCCAGTATCTAAGGGATCAGTAAAAACTGTGAGATTCCTTAGTTCAACTCAAATGGCTTGTGCTCCTCCCAAATTGGATGACAGTACATCAGTCTCAATTCCTAAGTGTTGTGCTGACTCTTGTAAGGATCTACCAGTCCCTCAGTGCTTTCAAGTCAGACTTCAGCTCACCATTTGTCACAAACTGTAAAATGGTGGACCTCTAACTGAAGAAACTACTTTCATCCTGTACTTTGCTTCCTGTGTGGTCAAACAGTGTCTTCCTGCTGTTTGCAGTATACACCTCCTCTGTAGAAACTGTAGACAGACTACTTATTTTAGCTGCTTATTTCTATTCTGTGTGCTTTTTCACAGATTGGTACATTCACAACAAGGTAAAATAACCTTAATTCTTTCAGGGAGGAGTTCTTCAGGTACATATTCGTGTACCAAAGTACTTTCTTTTCTCAGTTTTATTTTGTGGTTTTTCTTAAGAGGTTTTTCTTGTTTGTTTTTCCTGTTTTTTCTCTTTTCTCTCTTTATTGATTTCTTTATCTAAGTTGTTGTTGTTTTATTGTTCTATTCATCATGCAGCACATAAATCCTCCTCCTTTTCTTCTCACTGCTCCAGATAAGCCTCTTCTTTTGTGGTCAAAATGGAAGAAAGTCTTTGTCAATTACCTAATGGAGGAAAGGATATGCGATGAGTTTATGCTTGGACGTACAAAGTGACAGAGTACGTGAGGAATTGTGGGTGAACAATGATCCTAATCTTACTGAAGTTATTACCATCGCCAAACAGGTGGAACACTCATTGAATTGTATACAAGAACTGCAAAAATGTAAGGAAAAAGTATCTTCTGTCCAAACAAGTGGTGCACCTGGGAAGAAACAACCCAATGTAATCAAGTCAAAGATTCCATGTTCCATTATTTGGTGAGAGTGCCTGGTTGTTCATGTCACATGTAGGTCATGCGGCAAGAAGGGCCAAATTTGCCAAATGTTGTAAGTCTCTGCCTCCTAAGGAAAAAATGCTTGAAATTGACATTGAAGAAAATTATGTGATTTTGCAAATTGTCAATGAGGTTAACTGTGTATCAAATCTTATTAGAAAGGGGGTCTCTAGTTGGCAGAGGGATACACCCTTGTCCATGTAGGGACCACAATCCTAGTCAGGGTAAGTCACACACAATCCAAATTATCCTGTGCCCACCCTCTGGTAGCTTGGCACTGAGCAGTCAGGCTTCACTTAGAAGGCAATGTTTAAAGTTGTTGTGCAATAAATCATGCAATAACACAGTGAAAACACCACAAAAATACACCACACAGTATCAGAACAATATGAGATACTTATCTGAATAAATTAAGGTCAAAACAATCAAGATTTGTTAATCACAAGTTGAAATATCACCTTTGTAATAATAGGAAGAGTCTTAAGTTTTTAAAAGCAACAATTGTCTCTTGCAAGCACGAAGTACCTGGTTTATGTCAAAATTACACGTACGAAGACCCCAGAGTAGGAGATGCGAGGAAAACGAAGGGTGTGCATCGGATTTCTGGTTGCACATCGACGATGCGTCGATTCTTTTCCATGCAACAAGGACTTTGCGTCGAATTCCGGCACGCAGGCTTGAATACTCTTTGCGATGTGGGGTCTTTTGACACCCAAGGACGATGGGTGGAAATCCTGGGCGTGCTGGATGAATTCACAGTTGCTGCGTCGATCTGGTGGGTGATGCAGCAGAGTTTCTGTCACATGGCTGGCACTGCGTCGATTCTTCTCACAGGAAGTCTGTCTGCGTCATTGCGGCTTGGCGATGCGTCAATCCGATGGGCTGTGCATCAAAGTTCTGGTCGCAATGCTGGCGCTCCACTCAGGGAGCCGGGCTGCATCGGTCCGGTTTGGCAATGCAGTGATTTTCTCACCGCTGGGCAAGCTGTGCATCGATTCCGGCAGGCTTTGCGCCAATTTTCGCTGCACAAGGAGTTTCTTGGCAGAGATGAAGTCTTTTTCGCCCTGAGACTTCAGGAACAGGAGGCAAGCTCAATTTGATCCATTGGAGAGCACTTCTCAACAGAGCCAGAGGCCAGCAAGGCAGCAGGACAACAGCAAGGCAGCAGTCCTTTACAGCAAAGCAGTCCAGGTGAGTCCTTTAGGCAGCCAGGCAGCTTCTCTTGGCAGGTTGCAGGTTCTGGTGCAGAGTGCCTGTCCCAGGAAGTGTCTGAGTTGGTAGGGTCAGTGACCCAGTTTACATACCCAAAAGTGCCTTTGAAGTGGGGGAGACTTCAAAGAGTGCTTTTGAAGTGCACAAGGTCCCCTTTCAGTACAAACCTGTCTGCCAGGGTCCCAGTAGGGGGGTTTGGCAGTCTATTGTGTGAGGGGAGGCCACTGTCCTTTGAAATGTAAGTGTCAGGTCCTCCACCCTTCCAGCCCAGGAAGACCCATTCAGTATGCAGATGTGTGCAGGTGTGGCCTAGCATCCTGTGTTTGTGGTTGTCTGGGTGAAATGCACAAGGGAGCTGTCAACCAGCTCAGCCCGGACGTGGATTGGAGACAGGCTGTAAGGCACAGAAGGATTTAAGTGCAGAGAAATGCTCACTTTCTAAAAGCAGCATTTCTAAAATAGTAATATAAAATCTAACTTCACCAGTAAGCAGGATTTTGTATTACCATTCTGGCCCTACTAAATATGACCTGTTTACCCCTTTCTAATTAGAATCTAACACTCAAACAGTGCATGAGGGTACCTCTAATGTTAGCCTATGAAAGGAGCGGGCCTCACAGCAGTGGAAAGTGGATTTAGGAGTTTTCCACTACCAGGACATATAAAACATAGATATATGTCCTGCCTCTTACCTACATAGCACCCTCCCCTCTGGGTTACCTAGGGCCTACCTTAGAAGTGACTTATATGTAGAAAAAGGAACGTTTAAGGCTTGCCAAGTACTTTTAAATGCTAAGTCGAAGTGGCAGTGAAACTGCACACATGGGTCTTGCAATGGCAGGCCTGAGACATGGTTAGGGAGCTACTTATGTGGGTAGCACGCTGCAGGCCCACTAGTAGCATTTAATTTACAGGCCCTGGGCACACGTACTGCACTTTACTACGGACTTACAAGTAAATTAAATATGCCAATGCCACCATGTTTAAAGGGAGAGAGCATATGCACTTTAGCACTGGTTAGCAGGGGTAAAGTGCTCAGAGTCCTAAAACCAGCAAAAACAGTGTCAAAAAGTGGAGGGAGGCAGGCAAAACATTGGGGAAGACCACCCTAAGGCTGCCAGGTCTAACAAATGTGATATGTGAACATCCTATGCTATTGAATTGTTCATAATGATGGATCCTCGGACAAGGTTATCTCTTGTGTCAGATGGAGATTTTGCTAGACTATTTGAAAATAAGGTTACTCTAATAGATCCTGATGTGAAAAGGTACAGTTACGGTGGAAAACCAATTGAGCTGGTAGGATATTTTAAAGAAGAGTTTGAAATCAGAGAGGGAATCATGCCTCTGTGAAGGAGTGATACCATCCTGAGTTGGCCACATCAAAAACTTCTTGGGATATCTCTAGACCCTAATAGTGATCCCCAGGTACAGGTTAAGTGGAGTATGTGTCGGATGTGTTCCGCCAAGACTTCCCATATGTATTCCCAGACAAAGCGGGATGTTTAAAGGGATATTCACAACACATTGTTTTGAAAGAAAATGCTTACCCAATGGCTTGTAAGGTCAGGAGTATAACCATACATTTATATCCTGCTGTTGAAGCTGAGCTTGAAAGGTTAAACAGTGATGGAATAATTGAACCTGTAGGGCTGTAAGCTAGGTGGCTCCTTTCGTGGATACATTTGTGTGTCGATCTGAGACATAAAGGAGAAGTAGTAGACAAGTTTCATCTCCCCAACATTCAGGAGATGATTGCAATGTTAGGCAAGGGCACGTACTTTACTACCCTGGGTTTGAATTTGGCTTATCATCAGGTGCATCTCATAGAGAATTCTAAGAATCTCACAGCGTTTATTATGCCATTTGGTGTCTTTTGGTTTAACAGGATGCCATTTGGGCTGTGTTCAGTGGCATCAGTATTTCAAAGACTCCTGCTGGATTTGTTTAAAGGGGTGCCTCAAGTAAAAATCTTTCCAGGATGATGTCTTAATTAAAAGAGAGACTTTTGAAGAACATATTGAGAAGATCAAGGACATTTTCGCTATTGTTTCCCAGAAGGGCATGACGTTTAAGTTCAATAAGTGTTGTTCCTGTCTCTCAGAAATTACATTTCTTGGGCATCTGGTGTCAGGAGAGGGAATAAAACCAAAATATGAATTTGTCACTACACTGGTAAATGGGCCCTCATCAATGAAGAAAGAAGAAGTGTGGTCTTTCTTGAGGATGGCTGAATATTATTCAAGGTTTGTCCCAAATTTTGCAAACCACACTCATTATATATATATATATATATATATATATATATATATATATATATATATACACATACATATATATATATATATATACATACATATATATGTATCCATCCTTACAATTGAGACACCAAAGTCCCAAGATACTAGATATCCACTGCTTAGCAAAGCCAATGGCTAGACATCCAACACAGCGGATTTACAGTAGCTAGCCAATATCCAGTTGAATGTCAGTTGCCCCATGAACATTCATTCACTAAAAGCAAATCCAATGGGTGTATCAGATGACAACGGCAGCAGATGTACCCCCCCTTCAGAATGCAGGGGCAACATAATGGATGCCATGGCTCAGCAGTTCTCCAGAGAGCCGGTCAGCCTACCCTTGACCCCAGACCTCAAAGCACAGCATTACCACATTTGCTCCTCAGGACCAACCAGACTCTTCAATGAGTAGAGTCCAGCCTCCAACTAAGCGGCCTGAGATGCAGCACAATGCAGGGCCAGGGCAGTCACCGAAAGATCCAACAGGCCTCCATCCCTCAGCAGCGGCCTCTAGAGCAGAAGCCCAGCATCAGGCCACACCATCATGCAGTAGTCAGCATGGCCCCATTGTGTTTGAAGTGGTGGATCACCTCAGTGCACCTTAACCCATGCGCTCAATTCATCACTCTCCAATACATGTCTGCCTGCATTATTTCACAGCATAAAAATGCACATACACTCTCCATCTATTCTAGCTAGGTCATCAATGCCAGGAGGGTGGAGGAATAGATCACAGCAGCTCAGTCATTACCCCACCACTGAGGATCAGAGACAGCTCACCAGGTACCACTCCACATAATACTGAGTAAAATCAATCATGTTGTGGAATCCATGTAACAAATGACTCATTTCGATTTCTTGCCATGATGCCAGAGCTACCTAAAAGGGCAGCAGTCTTGCTTACCGGCTCTATGACTCCCAAACAGACATGGTTGTTTAGGGTAAAGGATAATATGAGACTAGCTTCTTAAGGTTAAAAGAGCAGGGTTAAAAAACACATTATGGTAAAAGATAATACAAATTCCAGCTGCTCTACTCTGGAATGCATGTCTCAATCCAATTGAGACAGATTTGCTAAAAAGGTGTTGTTCAGGGTGGCTTATGATTAAGATGCTCATTAGAGAAGGAGGTTCACACTATAAATCATGCTCTGTGCTTTGAAGCAGTCTCTGTGTAGCATAAGGCATGGTGAACACATTCATACTAACATAATAATATGAACCAAACAATTACCACTTCTGCTCCTTGATGTTCGGCAGCAACCTGCTGTTTGCTAAATAGGACATTTTTGTGCCTGCTGTATGTCAGATCTATCATGTATTGAATGTTTTTCTCTCAAAGGGTTCATGCAGCATCAGCAAATCTAGACTTACACAACAGTGAAAAACTGTTGATGTGGCTGTTAAAGAAGATCCTAAGTCTCCAGTGAAACATACAAGACCCAGGAATGGTTACACATTTCACTCACTATCCTCCAGCCACAAAAACAGCTGTCTCTCTTAAACATAAAAAAAAAACCTTCCAAGGAGGATAACCATAAGACGAAACTCCCCATTAGTCTATAGCCACAAGAGGAAAGCAGGTTCAAAATTGCCCTTGGATGTTAGAAGGACACGAGAAAAGTAACGCTATGGGAGCAATACGCACCAAAAAGAAATATTAAGTCAAGAAAAAAGTGCAAAAGGATAAATACAGAGTGAAGCAAAAAAATTGTTGTTACAAAGATTGCTCTTTAAGATAAATGTTCCTGGAATATCACATAGGTATGGAACTATTTAATATTTATGAACACTAATGAAAGTCCCATAATGGGCCAACAAAAAAACCTTTGGATGAGCTTTTGTGGTTGCATTTACTTAAGACCTATGTATAAGGAGAATAAGCACAAGTAAGTTTAAGATAGGTCCTCATCTGCAACTCACAAAAATGTGGATGCTGGTAATGTGACAAATCTTATTCTTTTATCGTTTACCACTCCCAAAGATCTAATGACTGGGATGATACACCACACCTCCTACCCTCTCATTATACTTGTAGTCATCACTGATTGTACCTTGGTGGACTGGTGTAGACATTAAGGCGAGTAGGTGGCTAGTGCTACCTCCAAAAATACATTGTCCAAGACAATTAGCCTTAGACGGGCGGGTTTCAGACATTCTACATCTAGGAAAATAAAGAGGCTGCACAACTTCTTAATGTGAATCTGAAAAGTCTACTAGACCAAACTCTTCCTATCTATTTCAGAATGTTGGCAAGCACTGGTCTCTCTTGGTCTGTCTTCACAGTCTCAGGTGAGGGGACCTTAAATGTCCTGTGCAATGCCTAAACCTGTTGCTCACCAGATCTCTTTTATGCTGAATTAACACTCACTTTCAAAAATCTATATGGCATGCCTCCTGACAAAGGATAATGCTGTGGCAGCTAAAATTTCACAAACACCATTTAACATAACCATGTAACTTTACCAATCTTTTCACTGTATCTACGGAATGGGTTGAGCAATGGAGCCGTCATTCAACCAGTAGAAAGGCAGACACTTTTATGATTCTGAGAGGCTTTCAGTGATAAACAGAATTTGCTTTTTGAAAACTCTGAAAAATATAAGTAACAAAGGAATAAAGTGTGTGGAGATGATAATAAACAGTTAGAAGGACCTTTAGTGTGGTACAGGAAATGGAACGATCAGAAGGACCTCTCCTGTGATATAGGAAATTATACTGAGATACAAATGATGGCTTAAAAAATAAATCACCTACCAATGCTGATGAATCCCCTTACTAAAAGTGGAAAGTAACACCAAGAGGGGCAGCTGGTGCACTTTACTCAGTATTCACTGCCTCGCATCGTAAGAGGGCAGACGTTGTTTACGATTGCAGATGCTACCTGTGACTCTTTCTAAAAACTGAAATACCTGATTCGATAAAAAATAGAACATTTGGCACTTTTATATTATTCATTTAAATGTTTTCTTAAACAATATTTTCTCTGATTCTCCAAGATGCTGAGCAACACCCTAATGGGTAGGGCAATGAGGACTCCAAGTCGGACAAACATACTTAACTCCTTTGGACTGTGAACTTGAAACCAATCTTGGGGAAAATATAGCACATCAAGTATAGTTGTTTCTCTTCATAACCACTGGTAACTGTCAGTTTGCTGGAGAGCCAATTGTTCACTAATAAATTCCACATTAATTGCTTGTATCAAGTGGTTCTGCACATTGCCACTTCAATCCAGAGACAATCCATGCACTCCTTCCAAAGATAAATTAGGAACTAATATTCTATATCTCATCTGTCTCTCAGGCAAAGATGTCAACAAAAGTTGTCATTGATGGTGAACTGTGATTATTTGTAAAATGTAGGTATCAGGTACTCACCTATTTCTATCTGGACTGAAGCCACCAAACTAATTCCACTTTGGCTCCCAAACTGCTATCAGGTGCTAAGGGCTTGAAGATAAAACTGATCTTGATGGAACTACTGACCTAGATATTAAAGAGTTTGTAGCACATTCTAAATTGAATTAAAAGTATTAAAGCAATTTTAAATCAAAATTCAGAAGGTAGAGGCAAGTCATTGAATTCAACTAATCCTTTCACATTTAATGTCAACTGTAAATGACAAATAAGGTAATAATATTCTTTACCTTTCATATTCACGCTGCGAACAGCTTTTCAAAGGTAAATCTCTCAGATGAAATATTTACCAGAATAATTTATAAAGGATTTTACTGACTGTTCTGAAAATGCCAAAGTTATTTCCCCCAAGCAATTCAGGATTTAGAAAGGATAATTCTATCATGAACACTGTAACAGCAGTCATTGCAGTGTAAAATGGCTGGCTTCTCTATGGCCTTCAATTAGGTGCCTTTGGGTTTATAATAGTCCTAAAGAACGAGTTACTTACCTTCGGTAACGACTTTTCTGGTGGATACATTAGCTACCTGTGGATTCCTCACCTATTGAATACTTCCATTGTGTCAGATTTCGACGGAAATCTTCTTCCTAGCTTCTGCACGTCGTCGAGGACGTCACAATTGCCCACGCGACGCCGTCTGACGTCATACAGGCAATAAGAGGTCCTCGCCGACGTGCCGACGTCATTACCAATATTTTTTACGTGCCTGAGACTAATAGGCCATTGAGATAAATAATCAAATAATAATATTTAATGATATTCAAGATAAAAACATCATTTAAAAAACTCATGATTTTTAAATAAATAAATAAATACATAAATATATACAGTATATGTACAAGCCCTCAAATACCAAGAGGAGCACACCGAAGAACAACTTGGTCAGACCAGACAGGCAACAGGGAGGCGGGTGGGACCGTGAGGAATCCACAGGTAGCTAATGTATCCACCAGAAAAGTAGTTACCGAAGGTAAGTAACTCGTTCTTCTGATGGATACAACTACCTTGTGGATTCCTCACCTATTGAATAGAGTCCTAAAGCAGTACCGCACTCGGTGGTGGGCGCCTGAATGGTCAAACCAAGAAATCCTGCAGCACTGACCGTGCAAAATGGCCATCCCGCCTAACCTCAGAGTCCAAGCAGTAATGCTTCGCAAAAGTGGGGAGGGATGTCCAAGTTGCGGCCTTGCAGATGTCGACCACAGGAACACCCCTAGCCAAGGCCGAAGAGGCTGACTTAGCTCTGGTGGAATGAGCTCTTATACCATCAGGGGGTTCCTTCTTTGCTAAAGAGTAACACATTTTAATGCAAAGAATGACCCATCTGGAGAGTGTTCTCTTGTGGACTGCCTTTCCTCTCCTCTTTCCCACGTACCCGATGAAGAGTTGATCCTCCAGCCTGAAATCCTTTGTTCTGTCCACATAAAAGCTTAACGCTCACCTTGGGTCTAAGCGGTGTAGTCTCTCTTCTTCTTTTGAAGGATGAGGCGGAGGATAAAACAAGGAAAGAGTAATCGTTTGGGCCATATGAAAGGGTGAAACAACCTTCGGTAGGAAAGCAGCCTTGGTCCTCAACACCACCTTATCCCCATAAAAAGATGTGTAAGGGGGTTTAACAGATAGAGCCTGCAGCTCACTCACTCTTCTTGCGGAAGAAATTGCAACAAGGAAAACAGTCTTTAGGACCAATAATCTTAAGGGGCAAGAATGCATAGGCTCAAACGGGGAACCCATAAGAAAAGTCAGAACCAGGTTTAGATCCCACTGAGGCATAATGAAAGGAGTGGGAGGAAATTTGTTGATAAGACATTTTAAAAATCTAAGTACTATAGGGGATTTGAATAAAGATGGCTGGTCCGGAAGACATAGAAAGGCTGACAGGGCAGACAAATACCCCTTAACTGTAGCCACTTCACAACCCCTCTGAGCCAGAGACAATGCAAAAGACAAGATATCTGATAAGTGAGCACGTAAGGGATCAATTTGCCTCTCTCCACACCAAATCACAAATTTAGCCCACCTATTAGCGTAGATAGATTTAGTGGAGTGTCCCCTGGCCGATAAGATAACATCCACTACATCAGGTGGGAGAGAAAAGGAACTCAGGTTGCCCCGTTCAATCTCCAGCCATGAAGGTGCAGGCTCTGGAGGTGGGGGTGTAAAACCTGCCCCTGCGATTGCGAGAGGAGGTCTGCCCTGAGAGGAAGACGGAGCGGGGGGGCACACAGAGAGTTGGAGAAGATCTGAAAACCATACCCTCCTTGGCCAATCCGGAGCTATTAAGATAACTTGGGCCCGGTCTTGGCGAATTTTCCTCAAAACTCGAGGAATCAAAGGTATGGGGGGGAAACACGTAAAGCAACTGGTCGCGCCAGGTCATCTGAAACGCGTCCCCCAACGCTCCTCGTACCGGATACTGGAGGCTGCAGAACAACGGGCAGTGTGTGTTCTCCCGAGTGGCAAACAGATCTATCCGAGGGAACCCCCACATCTGGAAGATTTGACGGACTTGATCCGGATGGAGACGCCACTCGTGATCGGTCGAGAAATGCCGACTGAGACTGTCCGCACGCACGTTCATGACTCCGGTCAGATGATTTGCTACCAACCAAATCCGATGGTCCCTTGCCCTGGACCATAGCCGCAGAGCTTCTCTGCAGAGAAGGTATGACCCTACTCCTCCCTGTTTGTTTATATACCACATCGCAGTAGTATTGTCCGGCAGGACCTGAACCGACTGACCGCGAAGGGAAGGGAGGAAGCCCCTGAGTGCAAGACGTATAGCCCGCAACTCCAACAGATTTATATGAAACATCTGTTCCACTGGAGACCAAAGACCTTTGATCTCCAGGTCCACCAGATGAGCTCCCCACCCTAGAGTGGAAGCATCCGTTATTACTGTGGTCACCGGCGGAGGTTGCGAGAACAGCCTTCCTCTGGAAAGATTGCCGTCCGCAATCCACCATTTTAAATCCGCAGCAGCATCCCTGGAGATCTTTACCGATCCCTCGAGATCCCCTTCGTGTTGAGACCACTGCTTCCGGAGGCACCACTGAAGAGCCCTCATGTGCCAGCGAGCGTGAGTGACCAGCAGAATGCAAGAAGCAAACAGACCGAGCAGAAATAGGACCTTGAGAACTAGAACGACCGCTCTACTTTGAAACATTGGAACCAACGCCTGAATGTCCTGAATCCGCTGAGGCGGAGGAAAGGCGCGACTCAATGTTGTATCCAGTACTGCCCCTATGAACAGGAGGCGCTGAGAGGGCTCTAGGTGAGATTTGTGTACATTCACTGAAAAACCCAGGTCGAACAACAACTGGGTTGTCAACTGCAGGTGACGCAGCACAAGCTCCGGAGGCTTGGCTTTGATCAACCAGTCATCCAGGTAAGGAAATACTGCTATCCCCTTCCTTCTGAGCTCTGCCGCAACCACCGACATCACCTTTGTGAAGACTCGGGGTGCTGAAGTAAGACCAAACGGAAGGACCACAAACTGATAGTGCTGCGACCCCACCACAAACCGGAGATACTTCCTGTGCGACTTGAGTATTGGGATATGAAAGTAAGCATCCTGTAAGTCGACAGACACCATCCAATCTCCATCGTTCAGTGCCAAAAGCACCTGAGCTAGGGTCAGCATCTTGAACTTTTCCTGTTTGAGGAACCAATTCAAGATCCTCAGGTCCAGGATTGGCCTCAACCGACCATCCTTCTTGGGGATCAGGAAGTATCTTGAGTAACAACCCGGACCCCTTTCCTGCTCTGGAACCAACTCCACTGCACCCTTTGAAAGGAGGACTTGAACCTCTTGTTGTAGCAACAGGAGATGATCTTCTGAACAGTAGCAAGGGCGGGGCGGGATGGGGGGGCAGAAACTCCCGAAGAAAATCCAGAGCTATGAAGCCAGGCTTGCCTCCTTGTAGCCACAGCAGTACCCATAGCCCTGGCAACAGAGTCAGTAGTATCTAACCCAGATTGAATAACTTGGGTTGCCGCTGCTTGAGCATCAGAAACCAGGCTCATTAATTCTTGGGGCACCTCAGTATGAGTCGACTTTATCTCGTCCATCAGGGCGTAAATGTATCTCCCTAAAATACATGTTGCATTGGTGGATTTCAAAGCCATGCTACATGACGAGAAAGCTTTCTTCGACGACATGTCCATTTTCTTAGAGTCTCTATCTGAGGGCACAGCTGGTAAGGATCCTGGAGCAGACCGGGCTGAGCATGAAGCCTGAACCACCAGGCTTTCAGGAGTTGGGTGCCTGGAGAGGAAGCCTGGGTCAGCAGGTGCAACTCGATACCTTCGAGCCACAGATCTATTCACTGCCGAAGATGACACCGGCTTCTTCCAGATTTCCATGATCGGATCCAACAGAGCCTCATTAAAAGGCAGAAGTGGCTCTGCAGTTGTTGAGGCAGGGTGCAACACTTCTGTTAAGATGTTTGGCTTAGGCTCAGACACCGGCGAAGGGAGGTCCAAAAAGTCAGCCGCCTTTCTGATGACCGAATTAAATGTTGCCGCCTCCTCCGTGTACTCCCCAGGTGACGACAAGTCCCATTCTGGGGAGGTGTCCAGACCACTAGCCGTGTCCAAGCCATGGAGATCTTCACGAGAGTCCTCAATCTCCCCTTCCTCCAATGTCTGCCTCCGATATTCTTGTTCTTCAAGGAGGCGAAGAGCAAGCCTCCTCGAATGTAGTCTCTCCTCTATCCTCAGCGTCAACATGGCGTCAGCAGACGTCGAAGCTTGACGCCGCTCCTCGGATCCATCAGACGCCGGATCTAACGGCGCCATGGATTTCTTCGGCGCCGAACGAGGAGTAGGACGGACAGAAGACTGATCCGGGGACGGTGCAGGTCTACTCGGCGTCGCTGGCTGAGACGCCGACGCCACAGACGCCGACACAGGTGCCAAGCCCACATTTCCCAAGGGAAGAAAGGGCATAAAGGGTGCCGGTCGTAGCAGAGCCAGAGCACCCATATTGAAAGCCAAAGGGCCCGAAGGACCATTCGGTCCACCACCTGGAGCCATCTGTTGAAAGATGGAGAACATCGCATTCAAAAATGCGGAACTATCGGCTCCAGGGGCCGGGAAAGCCGGGTACTGAGGTGCCTGGGCTGGAGGCGACATCGACGCCGGTCCCGACGTCTGCAAAGTTGGAGAAACTCTTGACGCCTTGGAACTTCAAACACCGAAGGAGGATTAACTGGCGACGTCGGCGAAGTCGGAGATGCCAACGGCGTCTGCGGTTGGGGAGAGACGGTGGGACTAACTTCCCAAGTCTTCCGACGTCGAGTCGAAGGTGATCTCGATCGCGACCTCTCCCTACTCGACCGGCGTCGAGATTCTCGATGACGCCGGGAGTCCCGATGACGCCGATGCGACTTCGGTGAAGACGACTTGCGGTGATGGCTTTTCTCCTTTTTCTTTGACTTCGGCAAAAAAAGCTTGGCCTCACGTTCTTTTAAGCTTTGGATTCATACGTTGACAAGAGTCACACTTGTCAACGTCGTGGTCGGAACTAAGGCACCACAAACAGTCAGAATGTGGGTCCGTAACTGACATTTTGACCCGCACTCGTTGCAGGGCTTGAATCCTGACTTTCTTTGCGACATTGTAACTGTCTCAAAGCAAAAAACAGCAAAAATAACTGTAACTACGTTGAGTAGTAACAGTAGCTCCCTCGAAGAATAACCATCGTTCGAATGGCACGGAAAAAAGGGAACTGACGTCGGCACGTCGGCGAGGACCTCTTATTGCCTGTATGACGTCAGACGGCGTCGCGTGGGCAATTGTGACATCCTCGACGACGTGCAGAAGCTAGGAAGAAGATTTCCGTCGAATGCTGGCGCAATGGGGGTATTCAGTAGGTGAGGAATCCACAGGTAGTTGTATCCATCAGAATCATATCTATGGTTGCTCCAACCAATCTGGTATATAAACTGCCACAATTGTATCACAATATACGGGTAGTCATGAAGTCAGATAGAACTGAGAATTCTCTAATGCAATTATTTAACTCTCAGATGTCAGAAAAAGTGGCATACTAGACCCTTACCTAGTTTAACATAATCATACGTAACTTCCTTATTTGGTCTGCACCGAGATGGTAACAGTATGGGTATGGTTCTGTTTCAATGACCTCCTATTATTAGAGACCACATCCACAGAGCTACAGAGAACACTTGATAACAACCTGATTATGTGAAAGTTGTTAGTTTGGAAAAAAGACAAATACTATCCTCTGGTAAATGTACCTTTAAGGTTTCCTGATTAGTACAAGTCTGCAAATCTCCTTTGGTCACACAGTGTAAATAAATTAGAATTCTATTTAACCAAAGTCTCTCATGGCAGTGTTTCTATGGTAACACAAGAACTGCTTGGTTAGTTTTCTTTCACGGATTATTGAGATTTAACACCACATTTGGTGATGGGTCAATAAGACCATTGATCAGCAGCTATAGCTTCAAAATATTTTACTTTTGGTACTGCTGTTCTGGTGGATACTGTACATACAAGCAGATTCTGCACCTTGTAATATCCCAAGGAGTCAGACTGGATATCTCTTGTGTGCAGATAGGTAGCACCATCTACCTTCTTTGTGACTGCTTATTATCTCTGGATATGCAGGCATTAAGTGTCACCTCAGCTGTTGACACAAGTTTAATCACAGACATTCTGTCCCCAAGAATGAAGGATGTAGTTAACAGAATTCATCTATAACTGGCAGGTTGAGAGAGCTAAATTGGGACATTATTAATAACTGAAAGGGCACTCTTCAGGGAGGTACGTGGGCAGTTAGACATCATCAGTTATACTGACTATCTTCCAAAAAGAGGGTTAGAAGTAAGTAACTTATACTTCTTATGGATAATTCTTCCACATGCTCCTCACCTTCTGTATTGAACTTAAACACCCACTCTCCAGCAATGTCTGTGGAGTAGACTTTACATCATAGTCAAGCAGGTTGAGTAGCAAATTGATGCACCCTGCAAACTTGTGAATTGATGTGGTTGAGCCTGGAGAAACTATGGAAAGGTACCCATCTGGCTGCTCAGCAGAAGATAAAACCAAAACACCCCAAGCTAAACTAGTAGTCATGGCCTATGATCTGGTGGAATGAGCCTGAAAGGACTTTGGAGGATCCTTTATGCCAGGGAATAACAGTTTGTTGCAGAGAACAATCCATTAGGACAAGGTCCATTTCCCCGCACCAGCTTACTAACAAATAGCTAGCCAGCCACCAAGTACTTGTTAGTCGTATCAATGTAGAAATTAAGAGAATTTCATCGATCCAATTGGTGTTGCTCATCCTCCTCTTTAGATGGATGTGGTAGAGAAAAGAACAAAGGAGATTGGGGGAAACATTTTAAAGCCATTTCAAGAAACACAGTAAATGTACCCTAAAGGTACACATCACATTTGAACTGAATAATAGAGTCTAATCAGGTGAAAGAAAGAGAAGCTGAAAGAGCCGAAAAGTAGCTCTTTAGAGCACCCACAGGAAAGCGTTGCTGGGCCATAATTAACACGAGAAATGGTATATCAAACAATCCAGCCAGTAAAATGCCAACCTGCTCCTCTTCTACCAGGCAATAAACTTGCTCTAGCAACTTGAATAAATTGATTCGGTGAAAGGGTAGCACAATCAAATGACCACCACTTGAGTTTGTTCCTCTCAATTTCCAGGTAAAAAAGATATAGGCCTGCATTATGACATTAGCGGTAAGTCCTGCTTACCACCATGCTGACTGCCGCCAACATACTGCCGCCGCAGCGGATTACTACTACCCATATTATGACACACACACACCAATCCGTCACTATACAGTTACACACACAAGTCCGCCAGCCAAAAGGTCAGTGATAAACTGGTGGTAGCAAAACCCACACCATTACGCCAACAGAACTATGCCCACAGCATTATGACCCAAAAATCACTGCAACGGACATTCAATGGCGCTAAACCATTGGTGGTACATACTGCTGCGCTCAAAATACACACATACTAACAAAACAACACTACATTGGACAATTGGAATAACACACACCTGACACACACCACACCCACACACTATAAAACACCCACCCACACTACCCACAGCCCTTTACCAATACAAACAAGTGCCACAAGAGAGAAAGCAAGACCACAGCCACACACCACCATCACCTATACACATCCATGCACCTTACATCACACACCCCAACACATTACCCCACACACCCTCACCCACACCACTCACACTACACCCATGGCACCACAAAGACACCCCAGGTTCTCAGAGGAGGAGCTAAGGGTCATGGTGGAGGAAATCATCCGGGTAGAGCCACAGCTATTTGGATCACAGGTGCAGCAGACATCCATTGCAAGGAAGATGGAGCTATGGTGGAGAATCGTGGACAGGGTCAACACCGTGGGACAGCACCGCAGAACAAGGGATGACATCAGGAAGAGGTGGAACAACCTACAGGGGAAGGTGCGTTCTGTGGCAGCAAGACACCAAATAGCTGTACAGAGGACTGGCGGTGGATCCCCACCTCCTCCCCCACAACTAACAAGATGGGAGGAGCAAGTCTTGGCAATCATGCATCATGAGGGCCTAGCAGCAGCAGGAGGAGGACTGGACTCTGGTAAGTCAAATCTCTATTACTATCATCCCCCTACCTGCATGCCATCACCTACCTCCACCCTCACTCCCACCACTCCACCACCTCACACACACCCCACCATCACAACCCACCCCTCCAAATACCAAGCCCTGCATGTAACACCAAAGCACGGACCCCCATCACAGACCTGCATGGACACCCGTCACTAAAGCATGCACATTAGAGAGTCACCTAGCCCACAAAATAACTACTCACACAAGGCAAAGCTGCCAGGGCAAAAACAACTATAGAGGGTAACACACCCATGCAAAAGATGTCACAAGTAGAAACAATAACACTGCATTTACATCCCCACAGGTCCCCCACCCAACATCACTGGAGAGGAGGTGCCAGCAACATCCAGCCTCCCCACAGAAGAGGCCCACAATGATGACAGCAACTCTGGACGCCTGGATCTGGATGAACAACCTTGCCCATCAGGTATCTCCAGACAGTCAGTTACCCTGGCACAGTCCCATACCACCACAGAGCCTCCCCCCTCAGGAAACACCACCACAGTACCCACCTAGCGGGCCCATACCTCTGTCCGCAGGACACATCAATCAGCAGTGTGTCTACCACTACAGGGACCCCAGGCCACCCCACAAACACAGGACGATCAGGGACCTGGGGTCAGTGGCAGTGGGTACACGGTTCAGGGGACAGAGGCACAGGACAACAGGGAAGCTGGGAGGACTGCTGTGCGACAGGGGGAGGACAGGCCCAGGGAACCAACTCTCCAGGAGGCACTCACCAACATCCTGGGAGCATACCACCATTCTCAGGAGACCATAGGCCAGATACTGGACAAGTTGCAGGAGACCTAGTGGCTGTAGGAGGGACAGTACCTGGGGATCAAGGAGGACTTGAAGAACATCAACACCACCCTGGTCACCATTGCAGGGGTGCTGGCAGACATGGCCAACACCATGAGGGAGGCAGTGGCACACCACCGGGCCCCTACCACTGGCCAAACCAATGAACAGCCCTCTACATCCGCTGCCGCAAGTGGACAGGAGGCCCTGCCACAGGACCAACAGGCCACCAGCACCCCTCCCCCTATAGAAGGAGAACCACCCCGCAAACGGTCCCTGCGATCCAGGCAGAAGCCAGAGACTATTGCCAAGACCCCTGCCAGGAAATAACACTTCTCTGATTGTCTGCCTTGTGTCCCACTCTGTCACCCTGTCCACCATGAACTGCCCTAGCTCCCCTTCCTATGCCCCCTTGGACAATGTACCTGTGATACAAATAGACTGGACTCTAACCTGGACTTTCCTCCACCATCACCCCAGCCCATTGCAAAGCCCCCTCTACTTATTAGCATTTAAATAAACACCATTTGAATAAATACAAGTATGGAGTCTGTCACATGATTGAACTATGTATTTGTTTAACAAGATTTAAACACTGCAATACAGCTGTACAGTAATGTATATCTAGGAATGACCTGTAGTTGGCTGCAGTCAACACACCAGGAGCGATAGTGGGGTACAAATATCTAAAACTAGAGATGCCAAAGGGTACAGTAAGTGGCCACAGAAGTGGGAAACCAGCCTGCCAGTGACAATGTCAAACACAATACTTTCAATGCAAAGTGAATTTACAGTGTCTTACCTGTGTGTTATTGGAAGCATTGTCAGATTATTGCACTCCTGTTGTCCTCATCCTCATCCTCTGCCTCCTCATCTTCACTGTCCACAGGGTCCACTGCTGCCCCACGCCCATCTCCAGCCTCATCCTCCTGCAGAAGAGGCACCTGGGGACGTAAGGCAAGGTTGTGCAACATACAGCATGCCACGATGATCTGGCAGACCTTCTTGGGTGAGTAGTACAGGGATCCACCTGTCCTTCAGGAGGCCGAATGTCCTTTCTATGATTTTTTTTGTTCGCCCATGTGCCTCATTGTAACGTTCCTCTGCCCTTGTCCTGGGATTCCTCGCAGGGGTCAGTAGCCATGAGAGGTTGGGGTAGCCAGAGTCACCTGCAAATTTCAAGGGACAACTGTTAGACACACACTAACCCTTAGGGCCCACACCATACACCAACACCTATTGTGTGGGAACCAGGGCTCAGTGGCCAATGGTGACGGTACACACTGCTGTGGACGTGACCGCCATTTTCTATCTGTTCACTCACTTGCTACATGACCTTCAACAGGAGAGGACCTGCACTGCAAGTGCTGCTGTGACCTGTGTCTGGAACCAACCATGGCTCGTGTCACTGGGGAAAGGGCCCCTGAATTCACCGCTGTGGAGTTGGCGAGACTGGTGGATGGGGTCCTACCCCAGTACCGAATTCTGTATGGGCCTTCAGACCAACAGGTGAGCACACTGTGAGCACGATGCATGGGGCACGAATGCATGGAGTGCTGTGTGTGAGGGCCTCGTGTAGGGGGGGTTGGTGGAAAGGCTGCATGCTGCATGTATGGGGGGCAATGTCTGTACGTAAGGGGATGTGAGGGCTATGTTGGGCCATGAGTGTAACAGGCAGGACGGTCTGACTGATACCTTTTCCTATGTGTATTTCCCTGCAGGTCAGCGCCCATCAAAAAAAGGGTATATGGCGTGCCATCACCAAGGATGTCGGACCCTGGGGGTCTATGGCAGGCGGAGCACCCACTGTCGCAAACGGTGGAAGGACCTGAGACACTGGGCAGGAAGCTTTTCCTCTCCACCCTTGACCTCTTCCCTATCACCACCTCCCCCATCCTTCTCATCGGGCCAGGGTGGTCAGAACCCAGGCAAGCACCTCAGTCACCCAGTCCACGGCCACAGTAGTGTCGACAGCTACTGCAGGTGGGAGAAGATCTCGGGCACCAGGCAGCAACGCTGACAGGGTGCATCAAGGAAGGGTAAGGAGGCACCACCAGCAGGAGGGAAGGGCAAGGGGCAATCCCCGGCTGCTGCGAGGAAGGGCAAGGGGCCTGCCCCAGCAGGCAGGAAGGACAGGAGGCCTGGTGCTGGGACTCTTCTGAGCCCCCACCACTAACCCTGGTGGTTCAGCCGTCTGAGGCTGCGGGGGAAGGGCTGGAGCCTCCCCCCACCACTGACAGCACCGCCACCAGGACCACTGCCAGCAGCAGCAGCCCCATTGGGCAGCCATCTGAGGCTGCAGGGGAAGGGCTGGAGCCTCCCCACACCACCACCAGCACCACTGGCAGCAGCAGAAGCTCCAGTGGGCAGCCATCCGAGGCTGCAGGGGATGGGCTGGAGCCTTCCCCCACCACTGCCAGAACCAACACCAGCACCGCCACTGCCACCACTGAGCAGCCGTCACCGCTGACGGACAGTGTGAAGTCCTGCCTCCATGGGCTGTTGTGCGTCCTGGCCCCTGCAAATCCTGTGGGTCTGACACCCAGGTGAGAGACTGTGACCTTGCACTCCCCAAGATCTGCATCACAGGGCACAATGCCCCCTCCAGAACCAGTGAAGACTCTATCCTCTCACCCCATCCTTCCCAGGACGAAGCACACTGGGCATAAGGCCCCCTCCAGAACCACTGGAAGAAGCCATCCACTCACCCCATCCTTCCCAGGATGAAGCACCCTGGGCACAAGGCCCCCTCCAGAACCAGTGGAGAAGCCACCCACTTGAGAGACTGTGGTGGCCTTGCACTCACTAGGACCAAGCAGTGGGCAAACCATCCACTAGAACAGGGGTCTTCAAACTGAAGGGAGGGGAGGGCCCCCCTAAGGGGGCTTCAAGTGATCCGGGGGGTGTAGGGAGCACTAGGCTCTGGCCAAAAGAAAGTTTATGCAGATAATAGTGCTTTGTTTAAAGCAGAAACATGCTTTTTTTAAAAGGTATCAGAACTTAACTGCAATGTTTAAATAAGTTTAGACTTATTTAAGCATTGCCAACTTAACAGAATAAGTATGAAAAATTCTGAGGAGGGGCCCAATGATTTATTTTTTCTCACTGGGGGTGCGCGTCATTAGCAAATTTGAAAACCACTGCACTAGGGAGACTGTGGAATTGCACTCCCCAGGACCAAGCACTGGGCAAACCACCCACTAGAGAGACTGCGGCCTTGCACTCCCCAGGCCCAAGCAGTGGACAAACCACCCACTTGAGACACTGTGGCCTTGCACTCCCCAGGACAGCGCACAGGGCATGTTGCTCCCTCCAGGTCCAGTGGTGTTGTACCATCTACCGGCTGAGGTGCCCCCCCATTCCCTGTCCCCCTGAGGTACCTGTGTATTTTCAACCTTATGCCCCTGCAGTGTTCTCTCCGTGTTGTTGCAGGAGTGAGGTGGGGCCTTGGCCTATGTGTTGTGGCCCACGGACATTGGGGACTGGGCAGTGTCCCTACATTTGTAAATATGTATATACGTTTGTATTTTGAGGCACTTATTCATGTTATTGTATCATATTACACTCACTTTCTTCCAATCATTTTGTCCTTGCATTATTCCTGAGGAGTACAGGGTGGATATGTAACGTTTGTGCATCTGGTTGTGTGTATGGTGTTGGGGGTGGGGGTGCTGCATGTTGCGTGTGTATGTCACTCTCTTTTTCCTCCCCCCTCCCTTGTGTGCTAGGCAGCAGTACTTACCTTGGTCATCTTCGCCGGCGTTGATGTTCATAATGAGGGAAAGGGTAGATGAGCATCGGAAACATGTGCAGCTCAGACTCCATGGCTTCGTGGTTGTTCCCTAAGTGTCTAGAGGTGAGTCCTTTGACTTCTGTGATCTGTTTCCGCTGTGCTTTTGATGTCGTTGGTACCGCCCTGGAAAAGGTGGCGGATAGGCCTGTCATAATAGTGTGGGCTGTACATTGTCTTCCGCCTGGCTGTTGCCGGTTACCGCTGTGGTGCTTGTTGATTCCGCCGTGGCGGTCGGTGTGTTAAAGTGGCTGTCTGTCTGAGCGGTTTCCGCCATGGGCATAATTCCATTTTTGTTACTGCCGGCCTGTTGGCGGAATTACTGCCGCTTTAACCGACTGCCAGGGTTGTAATGAGAGCCATAGATTGCAAAGGTTTGGGTGCAGTGGGGGCGTGTCCTAGATGGCAACCATACAAGTTGTGCAGAACTTAGCTCCAGCAACACATCCTGACCCCCACAACGTACCTTCTGGGGCCACTTGACCATCTGCGATTCATGCAGCCGTACCGAAGACTCTGTGCGATCGATGCACGTTGCCGGGAAAGCAGTGCCTCCACAAACTGCAAAACGCGGCTGCAGGACTGGCCTCGGATAACTGATGCGAACCCTGTGACGCATCACTGGGGCCATATAGATCAGTGTGGGCCGCCCCCTTCAGACGTCATACCGGTGGGGCCTGGCCGGCTGCTGGATGGTGGCAGCATAGGTCAGGCGGGACTGGGACCTTGGTCGGCATCCCTGGCAGATGGATTGAAGTTAGGCGGACATGGGGAAGAAGGATGAGGGGTGGCTAGCAGCGCCAACACAAGTCTGTGTGTGGACCCCACCAGACTGCAGCAGCAAACTGGGGAGCAAATCCCCCAAACCTTATTCCCCACTATGGGCTGCCTCCCCTGACTTCTTCCCACCCCCACCCCCCATCCAAAGGGCATGGTACATCGTTGGGGAGGGGGCGCCCTGGACCCGTCTACCGGCCTGCAGTTTTATAGCAATAGAATCTGTTCAGTTCAGTGGGCAGTTCTCGCAGGAGTCGTCGTGCAGGAGCCCTGAGCCTGCGGGAAACATGTGGGACCACACAAGAACACGATAGATTGGCATACCTAGGTGGGACTCCTACCGCGTGGCCCATTGGGCACTCATTGTACTAGTCGGGGCTCTCCCTTTGTCACCCCCCCTCCCTGTCCGAGGAGGGATGCGATGGATCGTGTGAGACTAGGCTGCCTTGGAATCAATGTCCCTCAACCCAGAGGACATATAAAAAGACTGCCACTGCCGCACAGTAGACTGCTCAAACATGAGGTGACACTTTAACACCACAAAATCACAGTAGGTGCACTACCCTTCAGGGGGAGAAGCACAGGATGATACTCCTGGCTCGTGCCAATTGGATGGGAGCAGATCCCTGTGCACCCCATCCCCCCACAAAAACCTTTGCAGCCTCCTAAGACATCCTTGCCCTCCAACAGGCCAAACAAACAAGGATAGCTGCAACGCTTGTTGCTGGGGTGCCCATTCCTACAGTGGTGAGTCTGGTGTCGAGATGGGCCACACCAAACAGGACAGGCTGACGGCGGGTGTACCTGAGGCACACGATTATGGTATGGATGGTGAGCATTCGCACCCTCAGTCTGAACCCATCAGCCACTCTAGCTGCGTAGTCGCGTAGGTTTGACGAGATAATTGCCTAGATATTAAAACCATACTGCAACCCAAAATCGATTCTCTGCAGATGGATATGGCCACATGGAACAGAGAGGCTCCTGCAGAGGTGCCAGAGTAGGCACCGGGGATACTGAGACAGAAGGGCCAGAAGCCACGCCACTGTCAGCTGTAGTGTGGACCGTCCAGGAAGCAGGCAGCTACGGAGAGGGCTCTGGTAATAGCAGAGAGCGACGTCCCCGCCCCAGTCTCCCTCCATCCAGGAGCACCTGGACGACGATGACAACCTGGGGGCCAGATTGGCGCTGGCAGAAACACTGCTTGGCTGTGGCCCCTGGGGGACACCACAGACAGCGGACGAGGTGGTTTAATAATCACCTGGATCTGGGACATCAGAACACTTCAAAAGGTACTTCACCAAATCCTGTTAGAGATTAGAGGTGGAGGTTACGTTTGCATTGTAATGGCTGGGTTGCAAACTCCATGACCTATTGGGCACTTACATAGCCCTGTAACCATGTCCCCCAGACACGAAAGGGGTGGCCAAAGTTGAACAGTAAATAACTGTGTTTATTACGTGCATTACAGTGCCACTGGCTGGTCAGCCGTTGGTGCTACAGCCTGGGATGGGGAGTTTGATGAAGTACTTTGAGTATAGCAATATGTGGGTTGTTCTTGCTAAGATACAAGTATTTTCAGTTTCATGTACTTATATGGGTGTGTGACCGATGGAGAACAGGTAGGAGATGGGCTGGGGGCGGGCAGATGCGGGGTGGTGGCTCTGTGCAGTTCTAGCGATAAATGTCATGCTAATTATGGATGTTCTGTTCAAATATGCAAATGATCCAATACTCTTTTTTTTGTCCTGGAACATCAGGGGGTTGGCAAGGTTGGCAAACGATACTGGGTGCACCAATTATTACGTAGATGTAAAATACAAGTAGCATTGCCTCAGGAGACCCATCTTACCGCATCAGACCTAGAGAAGATTTGCAGACACTGGCGGGGCACATTGGTGGGGACTACATACTCCAGATATGCTAGAGGAGTTCTTTTATGGGTAGCTCCAGGGGTGCCGTTGGAAGTAACACACACCAAGACTGACCCTGAAGGGAGATATGCAGTACTTGAGGGTAATTTGGACGGCACACCAATATCAATAATCTCCCTTTACACCCCCAGCTCCAACCAGGCTACATTTGTGCAACCACTCACTGTGCAATATATTAGCACCTTGCTGCTGGGGAGGGGAATTCAATTGTGTCCCAGGTATAGAACAAGATAGCTCACGCCCAACAGTAACTGGGGCCCAATTCACAGACCTCACGCAACACCTCCGGCAATGGGTGAAACACACTCAGCTTCGGGAAGCTTGGCAGCGCCTACACCCAAATATCTGAGAATATTCTTTTTACTTCCAGCTGCATCACTTACACACTTGAATAGACCTCTTCTACTATAACTCAGAGGCCCTAACAAAGGTTGGCAACACAGAATACCTCTGTTGCACACTGTCAGACCACTCTCCCTTATGACTTTGGATGACGTGGGCACTTGCGTATACCCACGTGGAGAATTCCTACACCAGCACTACAAGATCAGGCATTTCAAGACTCCATTTGGGGCCATATTAATACTTATTCTGAAACAAATGCGGGTAAGGCCACCAACTAAGGGTTTGAATGGGATGCATTCAAGATAGTCCTTAGGGGCCATGCCATTAAGACAGCTTATGGAATCAGGTTGAACTTACACAGGGAGCTACAATCATTGGAGTTCGAAAGGAGACAATATGAACAACTCTTACCAACAGACAAGACGGAGGCCACCACACTAGCCCAAGTCCGTATAGATCATAAAGCAGCACTTGACAGGCTTGGTAAATTAGACTACAGGGAATAGCAAGTGAGGAAACACACGGAGGGAGACAAAGCCGACAAGCGTTTAACTTGGCTCCTGAGACCTGATGCATCTTGAGTCCCAATCGCCGCTATTCAGGACAGGACTGGACAGTTACCCAACACAAAGGATTCTATCAACTCTACCTTTCGCTTGTATTATTCCAAATTATACTCTGCCCCGGAATACACTGAAAGAGATCATATTAAGACATTCTTGGATAACATTCCAATCCCCCGTTTGCAATCATCTGCGTGCGATGCCCTAGAGATGCCTTTACAGGCATTGGAAATAGAAGAGGCAATTAAACACATGGCGCGAGGCAAAACGCCTGGAACAGATGGCTGGCCAATTGAATTGTATGCCATGTACCAAACACTACTTGGCCCCCAATTGCTGACAGTAGATAACTCCTCGTTCACTAAGGGGGTCCAATCTGCTTCCCCGCGCTGATGGTGTCAGCCAAACCTGTTAGAGACCCCCTACTGATGGGGTCCTATTGCCCTCTCTCCCTGCTTAATGCAGACTATAAAATACTTGGTAGGGTACTGGCAAACAGATTGATACCCATAATTAGAAATATAATTCTTCCCTATCAAAACTGGTTTATGCCAGGTAGGAACACTTTTTTGAACCTTAGATGCCTAATTATGCTCATGAGCTGGTCGAGATCTACGGAGGATATTCCTTTTTGATGCTTCGCTCAATACAGAAAAGGCGTTTGACACTTTGGGCTGGGAGTACCTGATGTCAGCATTGAAGAAAACTGGCATTGGCCTCCGCTTCCTTAAATGGATCGCTCTTCTTCAGAACACTCCTTTGGTGCGATTGAAGACCGGTACTCTGATATCAGACTCCTTTGCTATAGGACGTGAGACCCGCCAGGGATGCCCTGTCACCACTGATCTTTGCACTGGCAATGGAACCTCTGGCTTGCGCTCTTCGGGCGCGCTCACCAGAGTGGGGTATCCGAAACGGGGATAGACGGCATATTATATCCTGATATGCCGATGATGCCCTAGTATACCTGCGCAACGAGGTTATGGTACTAAGTCACCTGATGGCTCTCCTACACCAATTTGGCAGAGCGTCTAGGTTATGGGGGAATTGGGAGAAATCCTGTTTGTTTCCCTTACATCTCTCGGGAACAGCTCCCGACTACTCTTCTGACATGAGCCCTTGACACCATTAAGTACTTAGGTGTTAGAATCCACTCAGAGAGAGACCTATTAGATGCAAATATTGGCAGAGCCTCATTGAGTATGCGGTCCTCTCTCCAGTTTTGGACATCCCTCCCCCTTTTCCCCAATTGGCAGAGTCGCTGTATCCAAAATGCTAGTACTTCCCAGGCTGCTATATTTCTTCTCAGCTATCCCATCCCAACTCTGCCACCGCACAAGATGTTTGCCAACATGAAGTCTATGCTGATACCACTGATTTGGGGAAGGGGTAGGAAGTGGGTGGTGCTAGACAAATGATATGCTCCACTGGAAAGGGGGGGGGCTAGGTACACCAAACTACGAGCACTATTACGCTGCCGCCCAACTTTAATGGCCTATGCACTAGCTGGCCTCACAACGAACTGGGGGATGGATTCAGGGACCCCAACCAGGTGTTGAGGTGGATGTTGAGAACTTGCACAGAATTGCCTTGGGAGAGCATTAATATTTTAATGAGTTGCCACGAAATGCTGGCATGCCTACTCATGCCCAAACACTTCCGTCACCCATACGCACCGAAGTTCCCCTGCTGGTTTGTTCAGATGTGTACACTCGTCTGGAAGCAACCGCCTGGAAGAGGGCGGGCCTCACAGAGTGGGGGGACCTCTTTACAGACGAAGTACTGGCCACATTTGATAGCCTGGTCGATGATTATGGCATATCACTGGGCTCCTTCCTGACATACACCACACTCATGGGCTATTTGAAGCAGTACTGGGATAAAACACACAGGGAACCTGCAACATCTGCATTGCTACAGGTGCTGTTGACTCTGGGAGGCACACACTGAACTGTGACTAACATTTACAGTGCATTAGGCATAGACAAAGAACAGCCCCTCCACGCGCGCAGAACTTACTGGGACTCTGCCCTTCATTTAGCACTAACAGATAATCGACACAGTGCCTATAAGTGCTGAAAATCATATCTACTAATGCCAGACTCAAATACACACTTATCAATTACTTGCCACATACCTACCTCACTTCTAAGCGACTGGTGAGTATATACCCGAGGGCAGTGGGCATATGTTCAAGATGCCAATTAAATGAAGCTGATTTCATGCATATGGTCTGGATATGCCCTCACATCATCCCCTACTGGGAGTCCATTAATGGGATCCTTACCACGATAGTGGGAGATCAACTCCACAGGGAAGGATTACATTATATATTGGAGGTAACGTCAGGCACAGCACAATGGAAACCTCTTAATAAATTCATTGACCTGGCATTGATCTTGGCAAATCACCTACTAGCATTATGCTTGAAATCTAATACAGCTCCACCTACCACTCAATGGTTATCTGACTTGTGAGCAGGAATACTCTCAGAGCAGCAGGTGACACTTACAGCTCGAATACGCAGTAACCCCCTGACCAGGCCACAAGACTGGCAGAGTTTCTTGGAAGGGGTCAAACACATTCTGCTTCGCGGGTACCCCGAGTAGGCTCAGTGTATCTAAAGCAGTATGGGTTCATATAGACTAGGCACACCACACACTTAAATTCTGGCAGCCTTCCCCCCACCCCGGTCCTGACAGCAAATCAAACTAGTGACGCCACACCAGCCTTTACATCCACCGGACTCATGCAGATCTTGGTATTCAGAATAACAGGACGCAGCAGTCCTCTCTCTCTGCCTGGGCGCCACATCATAGCTTATGATTGGTCTCTCACTCACAAGCCCCTGATGCTCACACAAAATAGTTTAAAGTTGTAATTGTCATATATGATGTTTAACATGGGTAATACATATACATACATTAGATTACAGGATATAGTTCCTTTGCATTTATCACATCGCTGAGAATAAACAACATATGTACAAAATGAGAAATGTGTAATATCATCCTGCTGATTAGCAGCAATGGGAATGTAAATCAGACTGAACTGTATCTACTTATGCTATCTGTATTCTGTATCTTACTGTGTACCCCTCTTTTTTCTTAATTCAATAAAGATATATTTGAAGAAGAAGAAAAGAAAAGGTGTGGATGCAGCACCCTGCCTTACTGCTCGGACTACAGGTCCTCCCGAAGAAGAAGCTGAAGTGGAGAGCAGCTGCTCATGGCCAGCTGTTTGGAGCACCAGACCTTTTGGGCCTAATCCAGAGCCGTTGGAGTGACCTGTGCTCAGTCCCACTTGACTTTCTTCAGGATCTGTGGTAGAGACAGGAATGTGTATAAGATGGCAGACTCACTGAACGCAGAAACTGTCTTCTAGAGACAGTTGAGGAGGAAGCTTAACAGTACAAAGAGTATTTTCAGAGGTAGTAATTTGGTATACAGAGAGCACACCCTACTAGGAGAAGATATCCTATGCCACATCCAGGTGCAGATGCCACTTATTGTTGACACCTGTTGAGTTAATCTACAAAGATGATGAGGGATCCTGCTAGGTGACTGGCAGTCAGGAAAACCCAATGAAGGGGCTGCCACCACCAAAGCAGCAGAGCTTCCAGAGAACATAGCACTCCAGTCCGCCCAGCCTTTTGCAGTACCACAAGGGGAGCGTGTTGCCTGTGAGATTTGAATTGAGCTGCCCCTGATAGAAACTAGAAAGTCCATTAGGGCCAGGTGGATGTCTTGCAGCTCCAGAACATTTATGCGGTGCTGCTAGTTGATCAGAGACTGAAGACCACTAATCTCCACCTCCCCAAACAAGAGATGCGACATTTGTCACTACCAGGAGCTCTGAAGGGGTCAAAGTATATGGCTAGCTACACATCAGATAAGCATTCATCATCCACTACTGAAGTTCCAGAGCTTCATCCGCAGACAAGCAAATTCTCTCAAAAAGCTATTGCAGTCGATTTCATTTAAGGGCCTGCATATGTGACTCGATTCACATATCAGGAGGATTTATAAAGCCAAAACAAAAGCTAAAAATGAGATTTGAGCTGGTTGATAAATGATCCCAGGCCGGGGAGGCTTGCAGCCACTGAGATTGGTGGGGAACGCAAATAGGTGGGGGTGAGTGCAGGCACATGAAAGGAGAGGGTACCTAAAAAAAACAACAACAAAAAAAAAACTTATCTTGTCTGAAGTAGCTGACGGACACATCCTCCTCGCTCCGGTTTCCTTCTTCACTCTAGCCTCCCTCTCAGGCCTCACTCACCAAATTCCCTTAACCAATCCTGGTGCTGCAATCATTCAGGTATCCGGCTTGAGAGCAGTGCCAGAATTGGAGGGAGTGGCCTCTCTTGGTGTTCCCGAGGGCACTGAAGGCCTGGGCTTTCTCTAACCCAGCTGTCTTAAGAAAGCTGGGTTAGAGAAGTTTTAAGTGATTATGGTGGTCATTCCAACCCTGGCGGTCGGTGTTAAACCTGCGGCCAAACCGCAAACAGGCTGGCGGGGTAAAAAATGGAATTCCGACCCTGGCGGAAACCGCCAACAGAGACCGCCACATTACCACACCGCCCGCCATGGCGGCACAAACAAACAGCGCAGCGGTCACCGCCAACAGACAGGCGGGAGACAATGTACCGCCCACTGTATCACAACCTACCAATCTGCCACCTTTTCCGGGGCGGTAGCCCCGCCGATAAAAACACGGCGGAAACAGCGATTTCGAAGGGAAAACGCCCACCTCCATATACCCCATGAGGAATCAGGACAGCATGGAACCCGAACTCCACATACTCCCAGCGATTGTGTTCCTACTCCTCTACCAGGAGCACGAACGCCGGCGCAGACGACAACGGTGAGTACTGCACCTACGACACAGGGGAGGGGGGAGAAGAACATATTACGGGTACACACATACGTGACACACCCACCCTCACCCTCACCCACTACAACACACACATCAATGCATAGCAACACATCAGAGTGCCACCCCCCAAACCCCCCGGAAGAATGCAAAGACAAAAGGAAATGATTCTAAACATTTGAATATATTGTATAACTGGCTTAAAAATATATTTACACATCAAAAAATCTGATATACATAAATGTACAAGTCAGAGCATTGTAGCATGCATTGTCCGTGGACCACTGGGCCCAAATCACATGGGCAAAGCCCACACAAGATACCTGACTCCAACGGAGAGAACACTGCAGGGGCATCAGATAGCAAAACTACAGGCACCTCAGGGAGAAGGGAAGGGGGGGCACCTCAGCCAAATGAGTGAACGACGCCAGATCCACGAGGGGCCTCCATGGCCACTGTTCAATCCTGGGGAGTGCAAAGCCACAGTCTCACAAGTCTCTGCAGTGGGTGGTTTGCCCACTGGACCAACCTTGGGAGGGCAAAGCCACAGTCTCACAAGTGGATAACAGTCTCCACTGGTTCTGGAAGGGGCTTTGTGCCCAGAGTGCTTCGTGCAGCCCTGCCCAACACAGATGCAGGCCAGCCCCTGCCGCTCATGGGGCAGCGGTGCTTGAGACGGCGGTGCCCAGTTCAGCGGTGCTTGAGATGAAGGGCCCAGTTCAGCAGGACTTGAGATGAAGGGCCCAGTGCAGCGGTGCTTGAGACGGCGGTGCCCAGTTCAGCGGTGCTTGAGACGGCGGTGCCCAGTTCAGCGGTGCTTGAGACGGCGGTGCCCAGTTCAGCGGTGCTTGAGATGAAGGGCCCAGTTCAGAGGTGCTTGAGATGAAGGGCCCAGTTCAGCGGGACTTGAGATGAAGGGCCCAGTGCAGCGGGACTTGAGACGGCGGTGCCCAGTTCAGCGGTGCTTGAGACGGCGGTGCCCAGTGCAGCGGGACTTGAGACGGCGGTGCCCAGTTCAGCGGTGCTCGAGATGAAGGGCCCAGTTCAGCGATGCTTGAGACGGCGGTGCCCAGTTCAGCGATGCTTGAGACGGCGGTGCCCAGTTCAGCGATGCTTGAGACGGCGGTGCCCAGTTCAGCGGTGCTTGAGACGGCGGTGCCCAGTTCAGCGGTGCTTGAGATGAAGGGCCCAGTTCAGCGGTGCTTGAGACGGCGGTGCCCATTTCAGCGGTGCTTGAGACGGCGGTGCCCAGTTCAGTGATGCTTGAGATGAAGGGCCCAGTTCAGCGGTGCTTGAGACGGCTGCGCCCAGTTCAGCGGTGCTTGAGACGGCGGCGCCCAGTTCAGCGGTGCTTGAGACGGCGGTGCCCAGTTCAGCGGTGCTTGAGACGGCGGTGCCCAGTTCAGCGGTGCTTGAGACGGCGGTGCCCAGTTCAGCGGTGCTTGAGATGAAGGGCCCAGTTCAGCGGTGCTTGAGATAAAGGGCCCAGTTCAGCGGTGCTTGAGATAAAGGGCCCAGTTCAGCGGTGCTTGAGATAAAGGGCCCAGTTTAGCGGTGCTTGAGATGAAGGGCCCAGTTCAGCGGGGCTTGAGATGAAGGGCCAAGTTCAGCGGGGCTTGAGACGGCGGTGCCCAGTTCAGCGGTGCTTGAGACGGCGGTGCCCAGTTCAGCGGTGCTTGAGACGGCGGTGCCCAGTTCAGCGGTGCTTGAGACGGCGGGGCCCAGTTCAGCGGTGCTTGAGATGAAGGGCCCAGTCCAGCGGTGCTTGAGATGAAGGGCCCAGTTCAGCGGTGCTTGAGACGGCGGTGCCCAGTTCAGCGGTGCTTGAGACGGCGGTGCCCAGTTCAGCGGTGCTTGAGACGGCGGTGCCCAGTTCAGCGGTGCTTGAGACAGCGGTGCCCAGTTCAGCGGTGCTTGAGATGAAGGGCCCAGTTCAGCGGTGCTTGAGATGAAGGGCCCAGTTCAGCGGTGCTTGAGATGAAGGGCCCAGTTCAGCGGTGCTTGAGATGAAGGGCCCAGTTCAGCGGTGCTTGAGATGAAGGGCCCAGTTCAGAGGTGCTTGAGATGAAGGGCCCAGTTCAGCGGTGCTTGAGACGGCGGTGCCCAGTTCAGCAGTGCTTGAGACGGCGGTGCCCAGTTCAGCAGTGCTTGAGACGGCGGTGCCCCGTTCAGCGGTGCTTGAGACGGCGGTGCCCCGTTCAGCGGTGCTTGAGACGGCAGTGCCCAGTTCAGCGGTGCTTGAGACGGCAGTGCCCAGTTCAGCGGTGCTTGAGACGGCGGTGCCCAGTTCAGTGGTGCTTGAGATGAAGGGCCCAGTTCAGCGGTGCTTGAGATGAAGGGCCCAGTTCAGCGGTGCTTGAGACGGCGGTGCCCAGTTCAGCAGTGCTTGAGATGAAGGGCCCAGTTCAGCGGTGCTTGAGACGGCGGTGCCCAGTTCAGCGGTGGTTGAGACGGCGGTGCCCAGTTCAGCGGTGGTTGAGATGAAGGGCCCAGTTCAGCGGTGCTTGAGATGAAGGGCCCAGTTCAGAGGTGCTTGAGATGAAGGGCCCAGTGCAGCGGTGCTTGAGACGGCGGTGCCCAGTTCAGCGGTGCTTGAGACGGCGGTGCCCAGTTCAGCGGTGCTTGAGACGGCGGTGCCCAGTTCAGCGGTGCTTGAAATGAAGGGCCCAGTGCAGCGGTGCTTGAGACGGCGGTGCCCAGTTCAGCGGTGCTTGAGACGGCGGTGCCCAGTGCAGCGGATCTGGCCATGGCGTGGAGGTCATTTGCCACCTGTCCTGTGGCTGGTGGAGCCTTCCTGCCCATCTGTCCTGTGGCTGGCGGGGACCTCCTGGGCTGCAGTGCCGGGCCTGTTGGTGGCCTCCTGCCCACCTGGGATGGGGCTGGCGGGGCCCTCCTGCCCACCTGAGATGGGGCTGGCGGGGCCGTCCTGCCCACCTGGGCTAATGGCGGTGTTGTCGGGCGTGCTGCCCTTCCCAGCCTTCCCCGATCGCCTGTGTCCCTTCCCCACCTTGGGCGGGGTGCCAGCTGTCTCCACACTTCCTGCCGAAGCCATGGTAGGGGTTTTAGTCCCTGCTGTTTTCACCCTCTCGCGCCAGCCACTGCCTACCTTTGGATGTTTCTCCGGGGGTGGGCTGCCCGTGCCTTGGCTCCGTACTGAACTTGCTGCCCTGGAGGGTGGGGGACTCCACAGTCCATGGCAGACTGTCATTACAGGGCCCGGTTTTGTCGTGGCTGAGGTGCTGACTATAGTCGTATGACATGGACGGGGTGGGGGAGTTGGTGGAAAGAGGTTGAGTTTGGACAGGAAAAACTTCTTAGGAGCAGTGGGACGGGTAGGTGTAGTGGGTATGGGAGTGGAGGAAGAGGTTGTGGTTGTAGGAGTATGAAGTCTGGTGTCTTTGGGTGCAGGTGCTTTGGCTGGAGGCTGTCGTGAGGTGGATGGCTGTTGGGCGGGGGGCTGCCTGCGTTTGTGTATCTTGGAAGAGGGGGTCACAGACACACAGGGAGAGGACACAGGGGACGTGTAAATGGTAGTGGGGGTGGTGACTGCACGTGTGCGGGGGGTTCTGGTGTGTGTGCTGGTGATGAACGTAGTGGCTGAAGATGTTGTGCATGCAGGTGTGAGTGGAGACGTGACAGGGAGGGAGGAGGGAGACGAGGAGGAGGGGGACACAGTGGAGGCAGTGGGTGTTGGTATGTCTGTATGTGGATGTTGCTTGGGTGAATGCCTGTGTGATCTGTGGTGCTTATGTCTGCCTGATCTTCCCTTGGGTGTTGAGGTGTGTGCAGGCTGGTCTGATGGTGTGTCAGGGATAGGCAGAGGTACAGGTGATAGGGTCTGGGTGGAGGAAGTTGGAGGGGGGAGGCTAGAGACAGGGACAATGGCTGCCATCAGTGCTGAGGCCAGAGTGTTGAACGATCGCTGCAGGGCAGCCTGACCAGAATGAATGCCCTCCAGGTATGCATTACTCTGGTGCACCTCTCTTTCTACACCCTGGATGGCATTCAAAATGGTAGACTGCCCAACAGTGAGCGTCCTCAGGTCAATGACCTCCTCACTGAGGGCAGCAGGGCTGACTGGGGCAGGGCCTGAGGTGCCTGGGGCGAAGGAGATGCCCACCTTCCTGGGTGAGCGGGCACGGGGCAAACGCTGAGGGGCTGCTGGGAGGGCGGTGCTGGTGTGGTGGGTGGCGGCTGTACCTGTTGTTGCGGGGGGCACAGATGTTGCCGCCACCACAAGGGAGCTCCCTTCAGAGGACGAGTCCGTGTCTCTGATGTCTGCCCGAGTCCCCGCTGTGGAGCTCCCCTCACCCTCCGTCCCACTGGTGAATTCGGAGTCCGTTGCATGGCCCTCCATGGCCATGTGGGATGCAGCTCCCTCGTGCTCTGATGCCACTTCTCCTCCGCCTGATGATGCTAATGCACACATGAACAGGAAGACCACAAAAATGGGGGGGGAGAAAATAAAGACATGTTGAGTGCATGCATTGGCGACACCGTTGGCGGACAGGACAGACACAGAAGCCCCTTGCACTACACCACGCACTTGGGGTCGACTACTCAATCCGTGGAACATGGCCTGCAAGCCTATGGACGACATCTGCACACACAGGGCCTTGATTAGCTGTACTTGGCACCCTACAGAGGTGGGGGCACAGGGCCATGCCTTACGGAGGGGCCTAGCCTACAGAAATCGCCCTGGCCTAGGGATACCCACAGCCCTCCTCCCCCACCCAGACACCTCCACTGCGCGCAAAGTCAACAGAATGAGAGTGTACTCACCCCCTTGGGTCTGCTGTGATGCCCTCATGCGCCCATCCAAATCGGGACAGGCCACCGCCAGGATCCGGGACATCAGGGGGGTCAAAGTCCGACTGGCACCCCTCCCACGTTGGGAGGCCATCCCCAGCTGAGCCTCCGCCGTCTTCCTGCTCCAGCGTCGGATGTCCTCCCATCTCTTCCGGCAGTGGGTGCCCAGTCTCTGGTGGACCCCGAGGGTCCGGACGTCCTTGGCGATGGCACGCCAAATATCGATCTTCTGGTGGGCGCTGACCTATGTGAAATGTACAGGGGGGGAAAAATAGTCATCACCATCTGCATGCTCAATGTGAGTGGCCCGCCATCCTTACCCTTGCCATGTGGCACATGCTCTCACCGTCGTTTGATGCATGCCTCAATCGCTCCCCTCCCCACCATCATTCATCCACCCCACTCAACACAGGCATTGCCCACAAAGCATGGTCCCAGTGTTCTTACCTGTTGGTCTGGAGGACCGTAGAGTAGCGCATACTGGGGGAGGACCCCATCCACAAGTTTCTCCAATTCCTGAGCAGTGAAGGCAGGGGCCCTTTCCCCAGTCGCATGAGCCATTGTCTCTTCCAGACCGAGGTCACAGCAGCACTTGCAGTGTAGGTCCTCTCCTGTCGAAGATCAGGTATCGAGTGATTAAGCTGATAGAAAATGGAGGTCACGCCCGCGGCGGTGCGTACCGCGACCGCCAGCGCACATCTCCATTGGCTCCTGAGACCCATAGGGTTCAATGTTAACCAATGGTGCTTAGCGCAGCGGTCTTCGACCGCCTACCGCCACGGTGTGCCACACCAGCGCATTTACCTCACATCCCATTGTCGCACTTCACAGGTCAGGCAGCCGCCATTTCAGGGGCCCACATGGTTTTCTTTCTACTGAGTCACACATACCTAGGCCTTGCATCAACACTCATACAAGCCATTCAATGCATTGGGAATCGTGTTATGTGCAAGCTGTGGTTACGTACCTGTGGGTTGATTGACTCTGTGCTCGCTGTTGTCCTTCATAGGCACCGTCCGCTGGGACATGCAAGGAGATGGAGGAATCTTCCGGTGTACAGACCGCTGGTGGACCTGTCGACAATGGAGGAAAGACATGTCATACTGACATACAGGCTTGACCGAGCCACTATGCATGACCTGTGTGCCCAGCTGGAGCCAGACCTGATGTCACCAATCCGCCAACCCACAGGGATCCCCCCTCTAGTGCAGGTGCTGTCAGTGCTTCATTTCTTTGCAAGTGGGTCATTTCAAACAACAGTGGCCATATCATCAGGGATGTCTCAGCCTATGTTTTCCAAGGTGTTGTCCAGAGTGTTGTCTGCCCTGCTGAAACACATGCGCAGCTACATCGTTTTCCCTGAGGTGGGAGGTTTGCCTACAGTGAAAGGTGACTTCTATGCCCTTGGACATATCCCCCAACATCATAGGTGCCATTGATGGGACACATGTGGCTTTGGTACCCCCCAGCAGGAGTGAACAGGTGTACAGAAACAGGAAGAGTTATCATTCGATGAATGTACAGATGGTGTGTTTGGCAGACCAGTACATCTCCCATGTGAATGCCAAGTTCCCTGGCTCAGTGCATGACGCGTACATCATGCGGAATAGCAGCATCCCTTACGTGATGGGTCAACTCCAGAGGCACCGTGTGTGGCTAATTGGTGACTCTGGTTACCCCAACCTGTCATGGCTACTGACCCCAGTGAGGAATCCCAGGACAAGGGCAGAGGAACGCTACAATGAGGCACATGGGCGTACTAGGAGGGTGATCGAGCGGACCTTCGGCCTCCTAAAGGCCAGGTTTCGGTGCCTCTATATGACAGGTGGTTCTCTCTACTACTCACCAAAGAAGGTATGCCAGATCATCGTGGCTTGCTGTATGCTTCACAACCTGGCTTTGCCACGCCAGGTGCCTTTTCTGCAGGAGGATGGTCCAGATGGTGGTATTGTAGCAGCTGTGGAGCCTGTGGAGAGTGAAGATGAGGAAGCCGAAGAGGATGACATAGACAACAGGAGCACAGTAATACAGCAGTATTTTCAGTGACACACAGGTAAGAATCCACACCGGCATATTACATATACTTAACCACTACTACGTCTCTACTGTCTGTCCTTTTCCCCCAGTGTATGGTAACTGAGTTGTAACTTTCCCTTCCGATTTCAGAGATGTGGGCCCCACTGCGTGACATCTGCTTTGTTTCCCCATGGACTACAGCTGTGTGACAGTGGTATGTTGGCATCACAATGTAAATATGCATTTTGGCACAGTAATCTCTAGTACATTTGTACTAAATCACAGCCAGACTCCAGAATGTTTTGTGCAATGACTGGGTTTATTTCTGTGCTCTATATTGGTGGGTGGTTGCAAATAGGTGAGGGGTGATGGTGGAGGATTGTCCATGGCAGAGTCCAGACTAGTATTATCACAGGTGCATTGTCCAAATGGCTGTGGGAAGTGGAGCAGGGGCAGTTTAAGGATGGACAGGGTGACAATGTGGGTCAGTGGGATGACAATCAGGGAGGTATCCGTTGCTGGCGGGGGTCTTGGCATCTTACTCTGTCTTCTTCCTGGATCTCAGGGCCCGCTTGCGGGTGGTTTTCCTTCTGCAGGGGGTGGGGTGCTGGTGGCCTGTTGGTCCTGTGGCGGGGCCTCCTGTACACTAGCGCCAGCAGAGGTGGTAGGCAGTTCTTGGTCCATGCTAGTGTCAGGGGCCCTTTGTGGTGCCACAGTGTCCCGCAATGTGGTGACTACCTGATTCAGAGCCCCTACAATGAGCCCCTACAATGGTGCCCAGGGCGGAACTGATGGTTCGTAGTTCCTCCCTGAACCCCAAATACTGTTCCTCCTGCAGGAGACGGATCTCCTGAAACCTGGCCAGGACCATCGCCATCGTCTCCTGGGAATGATGGTAGGCTCCCATGATGGAGGAGAGGGCCTCGTGGAGAGTGGGTTCCCTGGGCCTGTCCCCCCCCTGTCGCACGACAGCCCTCCCAGTTCCCCTGTTTCCCCTGGGCCTCTGTCCCCTGGACCGTGTGCCCACTACCACTGACCCCAGGTCCCTGTTGTTGTTGGGGTGGTGGGTTAACCTGGTGCCCTGTAGTGGTGGACACACCGCTGATTGACGTGTCCTGGGGACAAAGGTATGGGCCCGCTGGGTGGGTGTTGTGCTGGTGTTCCCAGAGGGGGGAAGGTCTGCTGTGGCCTGTGGCTGTCTGAGGGGAACCGACTGTCCCGAGGTCCCCGATGGGCCGGGCTGGTCATCTAGATCCAGGTCGACAGAGGTGCTGTCATCACTGTGGGCCTCTTCTGGGGGTGGAGTGGACATTTGTGGACCCTCCTGCGCGGTGACGCAGCGTTCGGGTCCTGCAGGGGTATAAAGGGATGGTTATTGCATGTGTGTGCCATAGCGTGCAATGGGTGGGTGCCCGTGTACTCCAGTGCTGGCATTCCTGTGTGGGGGCTTTTGTGACTGTGGTTTGTGGGGGGGATGGGGATGTGCAGTGGGCATGCTTTGGTGATGGGTGTCCATGCTTTGTGGTCGCATGCAGGGCTTGGGGTTGGGATGGGTGGGTTGTGATGGTGAGACATTTGCAAGGAGTAGGTGTGATGGGGGTGAGGGTGGGGGTATGAGTTGGCATGCTGGTGGGGTGGGGGGGTGAAGTAGTGAAGATGAGACTTACCAGAGTCCATTCCTCCAGATACTCCGCCGAGGCCCTCAGGATGCAGGATCGCCAAGACCTGCTCCTCCCATGTTGTAAATTCTGGGGGAGGAGGTGGGGGTCCGCCGCCAGTCCGCTGCACCGCGATGTTGTGCCTGGATACCATTGAACGCACCTTCCCCCGTAGGTCGTTCCACCGCTTCCTGATGTCGTCCCTATTTCTTGGGTGCTGTCCCACTGCATTTACCCTCTCGACTATTCTGCTCCATAGCTCCATCATCCTGGCAATGGAGGTGTGCTGCACCTGTGTTCCGAAGAGCTGTGGCTCTACCCGTGCAATTTCCTCCACCATGACCCTGAGTTCATCCTCAGAAAACCTGGGGTGTCTTTGCGGTGCCATGGGGTGGTGTGGGTGATGTGTGGGGTGGATTGTGTGGTGCTAAGTGTGGTGATGTGTATTGGTGTGTTGTGTGAAGTGCGTGGTAATATTGCTGGGTGAAAGTAAAATGCGCGTCTGGGTGCTCGGATCTCTATTTCTCTGTGCGTGGTCCCGATTCTGGAGGAGTGGGGGTTTGAGGGTGATGTGGGTGTGTGTTTTATATTGTCTTGGGTGTGTGGGAGTGGTGTTTGTATGTGTATCAGGTGTGTGTATTTTGATTTGTCCAATGTGGTTGTATTTTGTAAGTGTGTGTGTATTTTGAGCGCGGCGGTGTGTACCGCCAATAGAATACCGCGGTTGAAAGACCGCCGCGTGGATTCGTGTGTCGTGATAGTGTGGGCGTATTTCTGTTGGCGTGACGGTGGTTTGGTCATCACCAGTTTCTCGCTGCCCTTTGGTGTGGCGGTCTTTTGTGGATGTCTGTATTTTGGCGGTTTGCCTGTTGTGGGTCAGAATGACCGTGGCGGTTTACCGCGGCGGTATGTTGGCGGTCTTCTGACAGCGGTAAGCTGATATTACTGCCAAGGTTGGAATGACCACCTATGTCTGGTTGGCCGTCGCAAGACAGCCAGCCAGCCAAAGGGACATGTGCACTTTAAACAAGTGCACAGGCAACCCACCCTCCTCCCTGCGGCTGGCACTTACGTAGCCTCACTCAGTCTTGACACTCGGTTCAGGATGGAGGATGAAAAATAAAATGGTGATAAATTAACTTCATCACCATTTTATTTTTCATCTTTGGTCAGTGCCTGGGGTTGTTTTACCAGTGGGGTGACGCTCCTTCTGCAATGGACGGGCCACCCCTGATCCTAGGGGAGACAGTAAAGACACCATTGTTTATAGGAAGTCCAAAACCAGTTGCAGCAAGCCTGCTTTACACAGACAGTAGGCAAGTTACACGGCCATGTGTATACCTAAACTGGGAAAATGTGCAAGATTGGTACATGAAAATATGTATCATAGAGGTCCATGGATACCATAGAGTCTCATGATACAAGGTCTTCAGAATCTGAGCAAGCATTATCATTTTGAACTTTTCTCTCTTGAGGAAGTAGTTCAAGAGTCTTAGGTCTAGAAATGGTCTTAGTTCCCTACCCTTTTTGGGACTAACATCCCAATGGCCTCTCTATACCAACAACCAGATCTAGTGGCTCTCTGACAGCAACATATTCACTTCTTTTGATAGAATCAAGGCTTAAGCCACCAATATCTTAGAAACAAACTGGGAAAATGTGGGGAAGTGCACCTAGAAAGAAAAGGGTGTAACCAACTTGCATAAATTTTAAGCACCCACTGGCCAGATGTGAAGGAGTACCAACAGAGATAATGTTGGATTCTACTGCCCACTGGTGTCAACGTTTGATTGGAGAGTGAACTAAAGAGGTTTGGTAAAAGTGCCAGGTGAAAAGTGTTGATGCTTTTGCTGCTCTTATCATTTGGAACCTCCCTTACATCTGCCACCATGAAACAATAGTACTGGTTGCTGTATAGGCTGAAAATTGTGTCACTGGCAATTCACAAGACCCTTTAAGTATCCTCTGAATATCTTGTATTACAGATGGAAGTGAAAAGCAGGAAAAAGTAAACCAGTGAGTCTGGTACAGCTCTGCTGTATTTACTTTTTTTCAAGACCACATCAGCCTTTTCACCAAAGAGCCCAAAGCCATCAAATGGCTTGTGCATTAGGGATATCTGGATGCCCCCTGAGAATGCAACGGAATTCACCCATGCACATCTTTTGAGGATGAACCTGGTGTTCAAAGCACGAGCAGCGGTGTCCATGGTGTCCATTCCAGAATATAAAAAATAATTTGTAGCATCCTTGTCATTGTTTATTGTCTGAGCGAAAGCACTGTGCACGTCCTATGGCAAAGCTGGAAATACCATGCATGCCATGTCCCAAAGGGTGCAAGTGAGACAACCCAGAAGGAAAACTGCACTCGAAAGCATAAAGCCAATCTGCTAAGCATCAATTCTTTTTGATTCTCTGCCGTTGAAGAACTAGAGAAAGACTACAGGTTTACTTTGCTCATGGAGACTTTATTACATGTCATTGCCAAACTGGATGTTGCATCAAAGAATGTGGATCATATGGTGGCCTGTGATGCCTTGCAATGGCTTAGACCAAGCAGCCAAGGCAGAGTTAGTGAGGGCATCAATAAAAGTCAACAACGGCTCAGAGGTCAGCGGTTCAGGTTCTGAATTTCTGCAAGTTAGTCTTTTTTGCCAGGACTGCAACAGCACTAGAATGTGGTATTTTCCTCCATAAGATGCCCTAACGGTGAATCCAGATTCTGGTGTAGTATCTAAGTCAAGCCAATTGTATTTTGCAATTCCAGATATAGGCCAGCATCTGTGTAATGATGTGAAAGCAAACCATCTGCCTTCTCATTATGTGGAACATGTTGCCTGCCTTGAACGTTTGTCAGAATCAGAACAAAAAGGTCCTTGGCCCTCCAGAAGTACTGTTGCCGAGTCAGAGGAACTGGAGGAAAGGCTTCATCATTCTCATCATTTGCTTTGGTAATCGTGTTCATCAACATCAGATGGGCTGTACCCAAAGGCGGTTTTCAATCCGAGATAAGAACGTGATGAATTTGGAGCTATATGAATTATGCCAGGCAGTGACAGAGAACAAGATAGGCCTGTGGCACATAAGGGGAAGCATGGCCCAGCACCAGTGGTGTAGTCTGATACTTTAAATGGTACCAGTCAATGCCAGGAGAGAGTTGGCCACCAGATCTCTGACTAGAGGCCTTAGTGGATCCATGGACCTCATAGACACACCACAAGGAGATGTAAGGAAGTTAGATTGCTTCAGCAGAGTCCCCTTGAAGGTCATAACCTTATTCGAGTCAGCGATGGCCAAGGGAATGTATAGCAAATTGTCTTCAAAGTCGATATCTGACCAGAGTTGGACACTGGGGTGCAAGTATTCAGAGGTCGCAGTCAGGTACCAAGACTATGCAGTCTCCTCCTGGATCAAGAGCAGTTAAATATTGAGGAGTTTCGGTCATACTTCTTGCGTTTTTTTTTCCTCAGCTTGTCCTTAGACTTATCCTTCAACTTCACCTTAGTCCTAAATGAAGAGGGTGATTTTGACTGAAACTGGCATCACTTTTTGTGTTTTGTAGTGTAGAGTTTGGTCCCTGATGGCATTTAGGACCATCAAGAAACACGTTCCATGACTTGGAATCATGGCACCATACGTATACTTTATGTGTCACCAACATCTGCTTCCAACACACGCAACATAGTATGAAAAAGTTTGTTTTCACGGCAACAACTCTGCACACTGCCAAAAGTGTGTTTAAAGAATTTGCGGATTCAGCAAAAAACAAAATTGGTGAGAGCAGAGCTCCAGATTCACATCTTTGGGTAGAAAGATAAATTGCAGTTAACACATTAGGTTGTTGTCATTTCTGGAGACAGTACAGAGTCAGTGAGGCTCCACAGAATCTGCTGCCGCTGTGCAGGAGATATTGAAAGAGTTTCCAAATCCAGTCTAGTAACTGGGGAGACTCACAAGGTGAGGAATCCAAGGTTAGAAGTGTCCATCAAAATACTATGACACTGGTGTTCGGAGTGATATCAAACACCACTCTATTTCATGTCACTCAAAACCTCTTGTGAAAATCATCCACTTATTAAAAGTTTTCCCTGAATAGTTCTATAAGTATTTCTTGTACAAAATAATTCTCCCTGGATCTTTGTGAGTATCCACATTACTTACTGTTTGAAATCGATATTTTTCTCCCACCACTATTTTAACTTGCTGTATGTGTTTGAATTTTTTTATGTGATGAACTCTTGTCCCATCACATAACTTTAACAATGGATACACTGTGTTATTCCTACTCCAAGATTACGCTATGATAGATTATTCTTAAAAAAAAAAAAAAATCCAGTTTAAATACTCTGTGAAACACCCTTTGTATCTGCTTTGTACACGGATTCTTAAGGGGGTGGGGTTCTGGGTTGCTCTATTTGTTGTTGGAACATTCACAAACTGTCCTTGTCCACTTCTTCAAATTCATCAAAAGTAAAGGCCATGTGCCTTATCAATTCTCTATAATTCAATAAGCATTTATAATCAGGAAACACATAATTAGCTACTTCAAAGGATCCAATAGTTCATTCTTCTGAACTTCGTTTGGATCATTTTTCAATCACAGATAAGATCTTGCCCATTTATTCTACAAAATGCACGTGAATCAATGCAGTCAAGTTATCAATAAGAATTAATCATATTTATTGGATATACTACATTAGCTATACCACAAAATGACTGATATTTTAGAACAAATTTGAACAAGTTAACAAAAGTGCAATTTTTACATTCAGGAGTATGGTGACAACCAATATGCGCGCACAAAGATTCACAATAAAAAAGCATACTATGAAGTAACACATCACAAATCCAAAGGATTTCTACGGTGCTTAAAGTAAGCATGTACTAACTTTGAAGACTTGTAAACACTGTAAAGTTCACCAGACAAATCAGGAAAATAAAGCTTAACGTTGTATAAAAGGTAAACTGTGGAAGCCATATTGGGTATTTTTTAAAGTTTCATGTTGGGTTTGTTATAAAAATAATATTTCTGAACTTATCTCTGAATTTTCTGCTAAAAAATATCAATGTAGAAGAATAAAGCACAATCTTCACTTCAATGGAATGGTAAAAATAAGCTTCAAAATTGGTGTGTGCAGAGTGCATTTTTGCAGTGAAAGCAAGTTTAACTGTCATTTCAACAACATTGTTAAAACACAAAGATACTCCATGCAAGAAATGTCCTTCTGGCCACAATGCATTCGGTGGTAAACACAAGGTATTAAATTGTGATTCACACTGGCAAATTAGGTTAAATTACATACATACTTTTTTTTTTTAATTGCAAATCATGTGCATCGCATTTTTGCCTTACAATAAAGTTGTAAACTACATCTGATGTATTTTAAATGCCTGGTAATAAAAGGAGCAAACATGATCAGTGTGTAATAGCTGTTGGAAAAGCTGGTGCAATAAAATGGAGCACATAAAATTAACATGTAATGTGTTTAAAATGACTAAAAGTGCATCTATTGTTTTTGCACTTGAGGTTCATCTTAACAATATGTAACTTCATAAATGAATTGCTAATTATCTTTCCAAATGGTTCTATAATTATTAGATAAATCAATACCTTTGTAAGTTCCAGGTATCAAAATGATATTTACACACAGCCTTTCATCCTTCAAATGCAGAGGAAATTAGTACCACTGAGGTGGGTAACAATAACAGCTATTAGTCAGCAACAAGATAGCCAAAGAGGTAAACATGCTGTTTGCAGATAGGCATGTTCTTTTATGCTTTCTGTTGTATCTACATACGGGAATCAGGTCAATAACTAAAACATCTAATATAAATGAGTGTAACTGCATCCCATGCAACTGTTTGTGCATCAGGGCTTCCTTTACGATAAACATTCAAAATGAATCTGTGCAGTTATGGAAATTGAACACTGTTACTGTTGCCACCCCAGTTTAAACGCCTTCTGTACTTCAATTGACTTTGGCTACCTCCTTTGACTACAAATGTACCTTTGAGCATTAGCCTTATAATGAACTAGAAATCTGTTCACAAGGAGGTAGCCTTACAGATGAAGAAACTATTCACCACTCCATTCTTTCTGCACCCAATGCTATCCTTTAGAGAGTAGTACATAACACAAAGATGTGGCTAAAATTATCTTGATTTCCGAAATAAAGAACAAGACTACATTTGCTTGAAAACAATATGGACTGAATTCTCAAGAAAAACTTGTTTGAGAAAGTATCCTCTTCCATAAAAATGTAAAATATAAATAGCATATTTCAATACACGCCCATCTTTGTTATTCTACATAACAATTCAATATTCTATATATTGATGCTAGCAAAAATGCACTACTTGAGACAACACTGCAATTGCTACTGCCCCATCATTATAATTCCTATCTGCTAATTACAATCTGATGACAGATTTTCATTCATACAACCTAAAACCATTTTTACTCACACAAACCTAACTACAATTTATCTTATTGAAAAAGACACTTAAAATTGAAAATGTTGTAGTACACAGTTCCAGAGCTTTAATGTGCCCATTGTAACATTTTTTGTCTTGCTTAAGATCTGTAAAAATCATTTTACATGGGAAGACAAACTTAAATGTTGTTCCTTAACCATAAAGAATAAAACGTCCTCCTAAAAGAAAGGTTGGACAAATTAGAGAAACTGTAGAATGTTTTCAGGTAAAACATGGATGATCAGGATATCGCGCCACAAGATTGTACCCCAAATCCCTGCTTCACAAAAAAACATTTAAAAAAAATAAAACAAATCAGAAAAGGGCAATGAGAAGGGATGCTAAAAAGTATGGGTGAACTCTCCTCAACAAAAGTATCACCCTCCATGCATGCCCAGCAATACTGGTGCTGACACTGAATCAGGATCGCATAGCACTTGAGTGGCAATGCTGCAGAAGACAAATACCCCTTCATAATAATGTTTTAGGAAAAAAAAAAGATTTTAACACATAGGAAACATGGGAGGGACCAACAACTGCTCAATTAAAAAATGAAGGGTCTGCAAGTTCTTTCTCAAAGTTCAAAAGAAGAAAGCAAAGAATACAGGAGGGGTGACGGCTGTACAAAAAGAGGATAATAGATAAGACAAGCACTCAAGAGGACAGTGGAGAATGATGGGATGGAGAAGTTGAGCCTGGATTAGACACCACAGAAGGAAGGAGCACCAATAAATCATGAAGGGTAACAGGCACAAACATCCTGAGAGAAAGACAGGAAGATTTGGAGCTGAACAGGCTGGACAACAGAGCAGGGGAAGAGAGCAGAAACTGAAATGCTGAAAGACTGGAAGCGAAGAGTAAAAAATGAAAATGAGGAAATATAAGGATTTCCCCGAGAAGAAAAGATAGAAAGTAGATCTTAATTTAATAGTCTTGGATAAAGGGGACAGATATAATGTGAAATGAGCCAAACACCTGAAAGCACTTAATTGTACCTACATAATAAATAAAAGAATCAAACCATGACCAAGTCAACCACTGAATCATGCATGGAAAAGAGTTAAACTAAAAAGTCAATCAGAACTACAATTCACCTTGGACTTAAAGAGAAAGCATTTAAATCAAATCTAAGGTCTGAACATCATGCCACTTAGTTTAACAACCCCTTATGATGGCAAAAACAAACGGTCTGAAGACAAAATGTCTACTACAGTACTATGATACACACTATACATCGTTAGCCCCAAAGCCCACTGAAAAGCAAGTTTCATTGTATTAAAGATCGTAACTAACATTTATCTGAATATATATTTGTTTTTCATTTCAGTGGAAGAACTGACAATCCTTGCTGCACTGACTACTTTTGCCGCCTAGGAGACTTTGGCAAAATGTAACACACTGTACATTGAATTACCAACCAATCAGCAAAGCTTTTTTTTTTTTTTAAATGAACTACTGACAAATCACTATACGTTATAAATGTACAGCTGTATTGCATGTTCTTATTTATCAAAATGACAAGTGTAGCACTACCTGAATGTGTGCACATTTTTGACTTACACTTTTCATAACATTTATTGTTTCGTACATTATATATTTTGTTCTAATTAAACGATTAACTCAATAAGTCCTATGGAATTACTAATAAATCATATAGTAAATCAGACAGTTGTACACTATCAAAACACTTCATTGTGATTGGCACCTATGTGGCTGATATCTACTCAAGAGATTTATAGCTAGTACCAGAGACAAGCCTAATTATAGTATCAATACATTCCTTCTTCCCCTAACGGACACCTGTAGTGATTGCAGCACTCTAAGAAAGAACTAGTATTCACCTTACTCACAGAAAGTGCCTGCACCAGAAGACATGCTTCTGGAGAAAACAGCTTCAGAATCATTTACTTTCTTGTGTAGGCGGCTACACAAGTACATGAGAATAGTTCTCATTGCTACTACTGCACGATACTTCTGAATAATTACCTTTGAATGTTGTCATTTAGGAAGTATATAGATATATATTGGCTACAAACATGGCTATCATTAAACATGTTATAATTTCCCTACATTTAATATGTATTAAAAAATTATTTTGAAGCTAATGCATGTTCATGTAGGGAGATGGAATTACTTGTAAAATGAACTGGAATAAGTAAAAAGAAAAGACATGAACCTCAACTTATTTATTGTGTCTTACTATCTAGAGAACACATCTTTCAAATAGCTTACTACAAAGCCAAAAAAACAAAGAATGCTTGTGCTTTAAAACATGTTAAAAATATTTATCTACCAACATGCTACTGTTTAAAAATTACGAAGGTATGAAGCAGTAGAGGGGTGGATAGTCTGGGGAAACACGACGAAAGGAGATGTTGAAGTTAAGTAGTTAGGCACCCTCATTAACTATTTTGGTAGCCCTTTAAAAATATATAATCCCATTAATGGCTGGAGTCACATAACTCCCTGTCCATTTTTTGAAGCATGTGGTTTCATATCTGCATTATTCCCTCAATGCTCATTTACTTCAGACTGCTTTCTAGGAAAAGCTTTAAATTCAGCAGCTCTGATTCTAGATACTTTAGCTTCCACTTTGTCTTCAGAACATAAAGTTACCATCCTTGTTGTTCATTAGCTTATGTAGCATTTCCTGCACATTGATTTACACAATTGAAAGGGGTGGGGGGGGGGGGTTGGGGGGTGGGTGTGTGTGTGTGTGTGTGTGTAAGCATCGGACACTCTACATTAGCAGGAGTAGCGCTATATAAGGGATAAAGTACCCAATGCTGCACACTATAAGGGTATTACAAGTAACCAAGGAGTTCCATAACCATTTGGAGGGCCGAGTTCCTTTATAAGGTTATGGAAAAGCAAGGTGACTTGTAATTTCCTTTCATGTACGGCACGGGGTACACCAGGACAGATTCAGCATATTTCACTGTTGCCAGCCTGGAACCCAGATTCAGCTTAATAACAGCTGCCAGATACAGAAAACGGCTTGACCCTCCCCCCCTTATTTCCTGCACTGCTCCCTGATAGCTATTAACTGGTTTGGATTGACTCAAACCCAGTCAATAACTTCCTGGGAGTGTCTTCCCCCTGCACAATAGTGCTTAAGTATTATAATCCATAGTTTTTCCATTTTGATGGATTTTCGCGCACCTTAGCCTTCATCTCTGTGTCTTAATATGAGGCATGTTTCTTGGCTCCAATCCAACTTAATAGTATGATACATTTGCCCATGTTAACCCCAGTATGTCAACAAATTGCTTGTTTTGGATTTCCTACTTATCTGCAAGTTGTATATAATATTGTGTGTTATCTTTTGGGTACATTGGACAGCCAGCAGAATTGACAATACACAGGTGAATAGAGGCACAAAACAATGGCAATTGTAGTCCAATCAGATGTGCAAGGCCCATGTCCTTCAATTGTACCCTTGAATTATGATATGTTTGGTTAGAAATCAAGTATTGATAGTTAGATTTTGAGGAGTTTACTGCATTGTGAATGGTTGGGTCCGGATCTCAAGAAAGGGTTGAGGTCATTCCAAGCAGTGACTGGACTCCCTGGTTTCCTCTCTTGTGTTTCGATCTCTTGCATGATTATAGAAGGATCCAATGGGCAGAAGATGATCAGAGGTTTCCAATATAGAGCCTTAGGGCAGACAAGAGATGGTCTCTCTAGGAGAGAGTAGGCACAGTCTGTAACCTTTGTAGATTTGCAGAACACAAATTATGTTGCAGTATTACAAAGGTACCATTTCAAGGGCTCTAGTCAGCTCCACTTGGTGACTAGTTTGGAGAAGAGGTAGGATAGGATTCTGTGGAGAATGGAAAGCTGGTGGTTAATGCCTTTGACTACTGTGTTGATTGAGCAAGAAGGAAGTGAACAGAGTCAACAAGTATCACTATATTCATGGCTTTTTTAGGTAGTTGATTTAGGGTGCCAGACAAGTTTAGAGGACTGGGTTCAATTATTCCCATTACAAAGATTTCATTTTGTTTTTACTTAGGCATACGACACTCTTCTGTTTCCAGTGAAAGACATAATCCAAGTATAGCATGAGGTCTCCTGGGTGTCTGGCTAGCTGGAAATGAATGAGTTTCATCAGTGTACATTTGGAAGATTACTTATTGTGTAGGACAAGGGGCTGGGCAATGGGGTGACCATAAATACTGAACAGGCAAGAGAGGGATAATTCTGTGGAACATCATAGGACTCTGCGCAAATGGACTCAACTGATCATATCTTGACTTTTTGGATATGATAGGAAACTAAAATATTGTATCCAAAACAAGACAGATCAAGATATTCCTACTCATTATTCTAGACTTTTCACCAGTACTTTGCCGACAAGTGGTATAGGCTATAGAGCAGTTGAAGAGTCCAACGGCTGTTTGTCTTCGCCCACAGAAATGACGCGGTCTTCCCCTCCCTCCCTTCGGACCTGAATGGATTTAGTGTGCCGGACGGGTCTAAGTATGAAATGATGGTCATGGAGGAGCCCATTTAGTTCAATGTACTTTTGGAGCTGCCTTATCTTCCTTTTCATGGTCATACTGAGAAATGGGTGGTTGTAGATCTGCTGTATTTTCACAAGACCTTCGGTTCAACAGTTGTGGATTTTTTTATTGAGTAGTGATTGTCAGTTTCAGACAGATTTGTCTGGTTAAGCCATTATCATGTTTGTTGTAACTGCTGCAAGGAAGGAGGAATTGATAGACACAGGAGGCTAAGTAAGGGTGCATGGTGAGTTTGATGGTTTTCCTTGGTTGCCAGGCTTATTAGCATGGCAGACTCTAGAGGTTGAATAAGAACACAGCTTTCCATGTTGAGAGACGTGGTAAGAGGAAGGAGTTATGGAAAGCTGTAGATCAACTGCCGAATTTCACAATTTTAAATCTGAACTAAAGTTTTGGTAGTGGTGTTCAAAAGCACAAGGATTGCATTTCAGGGTATTCATAGTAGACATTAAATATTTCCTTGACTTCATCTGCAAACTTTGTTGATACACTGGCTATAATAACTGTTTAGCTATGTAGCCTCTACTGTGTATCTGATTCTGGCTTATTCAGACTTGGTTTTGGTTAATGCATTACAATCCAGCTATTTCTCATCTGAACCACTTATTGGAAGCTTTCATAACTTATTGACTTTTTTGAGAATTGGCTGAAACGAGGATGTTGAGGGTGATCCACATATAGTAGCATTCGAAGTCTAGAGTGGTTTCGTGGCCTGATGAGATTAAATTACTTGGTCTTCATCCTCACTGAAAATTAACACAAAGGTTTGCATTGGTAATATTTTTAAAACATCTTAGAAGTATGGCAGTTCTGTCATAATTACCATTAGTGTGCTTATAAGCCAGGGTTGCCATCCCGATAGCTGGAATGGAGAGATCTGACCAATCTGTGGTTGCCCCTAAACATTTTTTGTTTCAAGGTTGTAAATAAGCATGAGGTTTGGATTATTCCTTGTTGCACATATCCTACACAGAGGATACCTAACAGGGTAAATAGGTAATATTGGCAAATATTGCCAGAGGATGGTAACATCATAAACTACGAGGCCAAAGGCCAGTTATTTGTAAGTGCTACCAGAAACCCACGATGGCAGCATAGAGACATATTACAAGTCGCCTTTGTAATGTTTACACCGCATGTCTAATTTGGCATGGCTGACTCAAAAAGGGATATTTTTTAAGCAGTGAAATGTTTATTGAAACAAGAAGTGAAATAATGAACTATGCTGTTTGGCTATATGCTGTAAAAGGAAAAGAACAATTCTTAAAATATAGTTATGAATAAGAATATTTGAAAATAAGTTAGCATTTTTAAAAAGCAGTCTTTAGAAGTTAGAGATTGTGGAAACATGTCTGTCCATGTGCGGCTAACAATGATAAATTAGAATATTCTGATTTTATCTTTCATTAATATATTGTTGATTATATAGTGAATAATGGAACAATACTAGTGGACTTAGGGAAATTATGTAGATGAGGCATTTTCTGCCTAAACAAGGGTTTAAAAACACTGGTTACATACTTTGCTGCATAAATGGCCGATTGAGGGGAGAAAAAAAAATCTAGCTCAAATATATTAAACTAATAATGCCACTGAATACTCCACATATTTTGCTTTTTCTTACAGCATAATTTAGATAACCCTGTAGCATAATTTGGTCCTCTGCTGCTGCATACTCCTAATGACCAAGATAATGGTAAAACTCTGCAGAGGTTTAGTGCAGTCAAGATAACGAAACCCATGTTTTATAGGTCCCTGTGAAATTAGTTGATTTACCACTCATTTTGTGCTGAGACAGACACATCAATTGACATTATAGTAGATGTGTATCAGGAAGCAGCAAGAGGTCCAGAAAGATAGGACTAAAAACATAGATGAATAGATACACATTTTACACAAAAGCGTTTTTTGGGAAGCAAGGAGGGGAAATGATGAACCACTTTGACACATAAATCGATCAATGTTATAAATGACCAATAAGAATACTCAAAACTTTATGTAAAAGCTGTAATCCTACTTTAGTGGGGGTAGTTGCGATTGCAAAAGCAATGGAGGCGTTAGATATATCTATTTGCAAAATGAAGAGGAATACAGATAGTATATAGATTACAATGTGGTTAGTGTGATGGAAGGTGCCAGCAAATCCAAAAGTGGAAAAAAAAAAAGATGGGTTGAAAAAAAGTGAGGAAAAGAAACAAGTTGGTTGACTGAAGGAAACAAATGTGAAAGAAAGTTACAAAAGATAGTGTATGTGTGGGAGCAACTAATATAGAAGTGCTGGAGCTTTGGGCACAAGGGGCCCCAGAGATGGTAACAAACTGGCAAAAAAGAACACAGTTTAGTGTTATGTACAACCGGTAAGACACTGAATGAAGTAGACCTCGTTGTAATTTGCAGGTGACCCCTGCCAATTTCATTACGCCAGTGACAACCTGTTTTCAAAAGAGGGGTATCCCAAACAGGTGGCAAAAGGGGACAGAGTACAATGGATGTTGCAACTGATGCAACATTTTTGGAAAATCGTGAAATTAAGCATGTTTACATTGCTATATAATCCTCAGTCTGATGTCAAACATAGGACAGATAGGTTGGTTAATGGCGCTATTCAAATAGGGGTTGACAGGAAGACAGACATGAGGAAAACAGAGAAGAAAGTTAACACATAAGAGGTAGACAAGAAAGGATCTTAGAACTTTCAAAATAACTGATGAGTTTTAATTTACCTGGTGAATGTAGAGTCAGAGTTCAGAGCTTGGAGGAGGAATGATGGGTGAGACCAGATGTTCTGGCAAAGCTTAAACGGGGTAGGTAGTCTGATAGGGTGTTGAATATCACCAGTGACAGTAAAATAGCAAGGGGTACTAGTCTTATCGTAGAATGGACAGATATGTAACAGTAAGTAAGCAACAGATTATTGTGTAGCTGAAACCAGTTTTTTTTTTTTTTTTTTTTAAACAGTGAAGGGCTGCTCGTTTATAAACGAGTTGCATATATCTAACCCTGCAGTCCTGGCTTGATTAACATATCTACAACAATTATTCTGTAAACAACTGGCAGCTAATGTTAAAACGTATACTACACAAATTAGATGCTTGTTTGTCAGGCTCCTAAAACACGAGTACTGTATCTTTAATTGTCCATACTCCCTTTTCCCAAAAAAGTGGTCTTAAATACTTTCTTAAGATTGAGCAGTCGAGGGCATAGATGTATTTTACACAGACAACACTTCCTACCCCTGCTATTGGGTGAACTCGGGATCCTTCAAATTGTAGAAGCAGTTAATTGAATAATCATACCCTCAGAAATGCTTTTTGAATTTTAGATATAATGATTGACTCAAGGTAATTGTGCCATTTCATTTTGTATGACTTTCCATATAATGTGGGGTTTTGAATTTAAAAACAGATTTACCCCAGGATTTCTGAGCCTGCTTCCTAGTCCTTTCAAGTGTTGATATTAATGGAGAGTTTGGTGACTGTGTTAGCAAATCTTTCAGCTCCTCGTAGGTCAACATGTATCCTTTGCCTAATGATAAAATTAGATCTACTTTTATTATGCATTTCAAAGTATTTGTATCTAGCTCACAACAGTCACAGAGATGTTTTACTAGAGTTAATTGAGAAAGGCCCAGTGCTAACCTTATCAGACAATGGTGCGTCCATAGTCTTCAATAGTGGCATGTTCATATGAGTTTGATTGATAATGTGCCCAATTTTGAAAAGTCTGCTCTCTACATATTCTTTTTCCATAAATTAGAATGCAGTTTATTTTGGCAACTAGACCAGTCGTGGTGGTGCCAATTCTCTAACAACCTCCCAACCCTGGCATTGGTCAAGGTCTATCAAAAACAGGTCAACGATCAGCAGGTACTAGATGTCCTAGAAAGAAAGTCAACTGAAGATATTGTAGGCAGCAGCCTGGGGTTGTGCCGGTAGTAGGCTGGCTAGTGATGAGTTTTTGGGAGCATGTCTGGTTAGGAGAGATGGAGGAATAGCGAACAGTCTGGTGAATCTATAAAGTAGTGGTACAGGTAGTGCAATCCTTTGGGATTTTAGAATTTTTTTTACATTAAATATTTGCATTTATCTGTTTGACTTGCAGAACTTGGTTGAATATTTAGAGGAAAATGAACAATGCAATGGACTGTCAGTCTTTGTTGGTGGGAGTGCATCTGCATTTTTACTGTAATTGGTTTAAGAATCTAAATATTTTGTATTTTACTTTGGTAAGGGAATAATGTGCCACCAGAGTTGTTTGCAGTCTTCAAATCAACGTTACATATACTTTTGGAATTATGCATGTTATTACCCAAGAACCCTGTTCACTGTGACCTTCTGAGTAATTCTAAAGTTGAACTTGGAAGACTGGAGCAACCAAAACCCACGACTTATAAAATAGCTATTGCTAATATGCGTAATTATGGTTCCAAACGGTGTCATCTGCCAAGTCACTACAAATGTTAGCAGTGAGCCAAAGATGTTAGATGTGTCATTCAGGAGGAGGTCTGTATTAAGATAACACGCAGATGTCCGAATGGCACTTTTGTCCAAAAAAACAAACAAAAAAAAAGCTGTTTTTGTTTTTACCTTCTCACTCTTTAGGTCACATACCCTCACACAGACGTGTGCTAGCAGTGCTTCAAAAACTAATGGCTGCAAAGGGTGCTGAAACTAATGTGTGCTGCATTTGTTATGTTGTGTGAGTGATAAATATTTGTCCTGGCACATTCCAATGATCATATTACTAATTATACATACCAATCTGATTTAACCACGATTTTTCACATTTCCTAAATGGAAACATATTTATACATTATGGTGTGCCAAAAGTATACATTTCTGTAATAAGGCATTATTACAGCGGAGCCAGTCAGCATTGCTAATGGTTGGCTCTTATTGGGACTTATGGGCAGCGCAGCAGAGTAGGGTACAGGGAAGGCAAAGAACAAAAATGTTTTATTACTGATCGACTCAAAACATTAACGCACTAGCACATTACTGTACTTCAGGGGGTCACCTAATTGACTCCTTTGTCCCTGCCTCCAGTGCCCCAGTGCAGTGCATCTCACAGTTCTGTGTGAAAGTAGTTTGCACATTTTCTTCAACTGAACTGTTAGGGCTTGATTATGAGTACCCCAGGGTTTAATGGGATAACTATGCCATCTGATAACACCAAAAACTGAACTCTATCAGGTGCAATAATGATCGCATATTTAGAATTTTGCACTGGAAATAGGTCATAGCACGCACATTTTGGCTATTACAGCTTCCCTGTATTTTCTGAGTCTTTTTTCTTTTACTCTTAACATTTCAGCAGGATTTGCTTGCCGAAATTTGACAAACGTGGGGACTTTATAATACAAGGAAACCTGGTAAAATAAAACGTAAAACTCATAGTTGCGATCCCTGCACAAACAGGTGTTTGTACAGGGGCCACAATTTACTGAACCACTGATATAATGCAAACAGAGCAACAAAAGTGACAATCCTATTCTCAGCAGCTAATACATGTAGCAATTTAGCTTTCAAAATGTATACTGAAGTCCAGTAGTGAAAAAGGAGGCTCTTCACAAAGGTAATTGGAGTATATAAAATAGTATCACTGCATATACTTTACATGCCTTTGTGAATTAGACCCAAAACATATACTGGTAATATTTATATAAATTTAATATGAACAGAAAACAACTGCAACCTCTTTGCACTTTTACTAATGGGGAGGTGGACATTTTGAGGCCAATTCACAAACTGCATGCAAGAGAGTGTAAAACGGTAGTACTATGCCTCACTCAAACGGTTTGGTGAATCAGCCCCAATGTGATACAACGAATGAAACCACTTTGGGCAGTTTCAGGCAATTAATGCATTTCAAGGTGCTCAGGCGGAAAGTCAGTTTGTCAATCTATGCAGGAAATGTTTCGGATCTTACTCTACTTACACAAATCAGGCATGCAACAGAGGTGAAATTCACAGATATCAAATAGCATTTTTCTTCCAATGGAGAAGCTTTGTAGATCATAGCAACCCATCAAGGCCTCACCTCTTGGATAGACTGTTTTCTAAGAAAACATATGTAGATAAAAGAAAAAAAAGTCCAGAGAAAAACTGATTTCTGGATTTCAGACCTTGTACCGGAGAAACAGAAGTAGGATGAAAACAAATATTTTAGGCTACCACTAAATCAAAAGCATTCAGGAGTTCTGCCTTTGAATTTAGCAATTTAATTCTTGGCAAGTGCTGTCAATCTCCATACATCTGTTTAGCCGTTAACCATACAAAATGCCTATCAGAAGCATCCAAGCACACAAATAAAATCCAACTATCAGTACTCTATGGTTGTTAAAATCCACTGCACAAGAGGCAGGCAGCACAGTTGTCTGCATTTTACCAAACCACTGGTCTCTAAATACATTAATATATCGTCCATGCTTATCTCTTCAATTCCACCTCCTCAGACTCAAGTTCAAAAGGTAGGGGAGCTAATGTTCAGCTAGGAATTCCTTAATTTGTAGATGCAATTTGTTGCGATCTTTGCTATAATACATTTTAACACACTATTTACAGAAATATGCACAAATGCAAGCATGAGTATAATATACATATATGTACAGAGACATACACAAATAAGCATGCACGGGTGTGCACACTATGCATACAAAAAAGCATGTATTCTATGCATGGTTAATCTGTGTCATCTCAGACATTACATCCAAGTCAAATATTAGAAATAGATGAGTAAAATGTTCCAACTATAGAATACAACAACAAAAAAAAAAAAAACACATCACAGACAAAAGGACAATTATATGTTTGATGTGAATAGGAATCAAGTTCTGGACTTCATTTGAAAACGCTGTATAACAAGATCACTGTTTGGCTTACAAATGGCTATTTAAGGGCTGACCATTCATTGTTTCCATTGTATCCAGTTTGCTGCTGAAAAAAAACATTCAGGGTACAATAGTCATCACACTAAAACAAACTGCATTTTTCATGATTCTATTCACAATTGTACAAATATGGAGAGTGTCACGTGTCTAGGAAAAAGATGTAGTAGGGTCTGTCAACCTGTAACTGGATAGATCATCTCAATCTGTAATAAGAATTGGCTTGGTGCAAACGTTTCCCACCTATATTATTTAATGACCCTTGATAAATTGTTACTCATACAAAGGATATTTTGTCTAAAGTATTATAAACATTTTACTAGTTCTGTTGTTTTCACGTTAGGCCTGCTTCTGATTTAGTTTCTCAAAAGGCTAAAAGCACAGGAATATACGTGCCTCTTACACACACATACTTCAGATCTCAGACCGAACACCACGTCTTTTGCAGTAAATGCCATTCTTCCAGTCAGAAGGTGAAAATGGTGGCAGAGCTACGCTGTACTGACAAGTTAAATTCCTAAAAGAATAAATCTCACACCTTGAAAAAGTACAAAAAAAAAAATATATATATATATATATATATTTAAAAAAAGTACAGTGTACACAAAATGAAAAAAGCTCATAACAATTCAGAGTTAAAAACTATGTTGACACAGCATGAGGTGTTACAAGAATGTAAAAAGAAATATGCAACATGACAATTGCCGGCATCAAGTCTCTGTCCAAATCAATAGCCCCAAAGACACCCATTAACTAAAATATTCACATTTTACATGAAACAAAATATGGAACATCGAGTTTTAAAGCAGCAGCTGCCAGGAGAAAATGATAATATGTAACAAATTAATAGGCAGGCTTGAATGGATAGACTTCAGACGGATTAGGAACGTTTGCTCCATGTGCAACAGCCCCAGGACTTTTATGGTAGCCTTGACGTGAAATGAACCCCAGTCCAAAGCACTGTGAATTAAAAACACCCATTAACACCTTGCGTTGCCATAGTCTGTCATAAATACACGACTGATAACCCCTTACACATTACTATGGCTTTTGTGATCATAAGCACTTGAAAACAGCATTCAATCAAATGATTTCTTTTCAATTCTGTCAGACCCTATGTGCTTCTGTGTAGAAAGAAAAGAAAAAAATAGCTATTAAGAGCAGTGTGTTTTAGGCCGTGCTACTTTTTCTGTATGCCACCACATTCAGTAATTCCATGTTATCCTCTGCTTGAATCGAGGAACTATGTGCCACTCCCCTTTATTCAATTAGAGCTCAGAAACACAAGTAGGATGGCAGATGTGAAACACTGAAGTAGTCCAGAATGGCAGGGGCAACAATATGGAATATATTGACAAACCCAGGCCCCTATAGATTCACTATAAGAAATATATATGTATTTCAAAAAATTGTCACTAAAGATTTCATAATAAAAAAAATCGGTTACTCAACTGGTGGCAGTTAGATACTTAAATCAGAATGAATATTTTAACAACTGGTTTCCTCAATCAAAGGCAGCGTAACTACCAAAATATATATGAAAATGTCATTCTAAACACAATATAGGACAAGACTTTTATGAATTATTGGCCAATCCTGTAGATGCACACATTAACTTTCTAAAAGGATATGCCAGGATACAAACCTCTAGCCTTGACCGAGATCTAAAATAGTGCTGCTTGTTTGTGTTTTCAGAGGAAAAGAGACAAATGTCTGCTATGTCATAACACTGAATTATCCCTTACAAAGCATATGTATTTTTGAGTACAATAAAGAGCCTAACTGTACACAACCAAAACGATACCTGATACCTACGTGAAGGTAAAACGACTAACAGTCCTTTCATATGTTTACATTATCTTGTGTGGCCTTTGGGTTCAGTTACAAAGTTACAGTGGCAGTTGTGGGCTAAATCCCGCACTGCCTAGGTCTACAATATGTGCATCTTCAAACAGTGCCACCTCTATGAGCCAACCACCCAAAAGCTTGTAAATCAATCATGTACATCACATGGGAGAGGTACTTTACTAGAGTGAATTCATCTACACCCAATTGTCACTTATAGATTGTTAAATATCACAAAGAAACAGCCAACTTGTTTAATCTTTTCTCGCTGAACTTTGATTTTCTTCAGGGCTGTAAACCATAATACTACAAAATTGATCATTTTAAAATAAAATATACAACAAAATGCATTAAAAACATTTATTCACCACATAATAAACCCCAATGTACCATAACATATGGTGAGCTTTTTCTGTCCTCATAGCTCATGCAAACACTGTGATTCGTTATGTAGTGAATACATGTTTAATATATAATTATATATATATAAACATATAAGTGTATTTGGTTTTAACGGTTGTCAATTTTGTATTATTCTGGCTAACAGCCCTGAAAGCAAGAAGGAACAAAATGTCTTGACTGTTTTTTTTTGTATTTAACAATCTTTGGATAAATTGTTTAAACCCTCATGTTTATGAAGAAACTTAATAAACGTTTTTAATTTGACACAAACAAGACTTCACAGTAACGGTTTCTTTCTTTGGACTCTGGATACAAGTAAAAATTGGTCTACTTAAATTTACTGTACCGAAGTGACTTTTCCAATTCATGTACATTCACTTAATAAGTAGTTGGTAGGTGATTGATTATCGTATATCATCGGGTTAAATAAATATAACCCATTTTCAGAGTACAAAAGTCGGGTTACAAGATGTCTAGCACAAGAAAGGGCACAAAAAAAAATCAATAAAAAAAAAAAAGTTCCAATGTTAAAAATTGTGTTGTACAAGGATGTAAAACTATGTGGCTCACCATACAACCCATGTCCTCAGAATATATGTGGTCATTTGTGTAGACTGTAGATGTTAAGACACCACAGTACATAGACGATATAACGTGCACCTCAACTCTCACGACACATACTCTTTCCGTCTCAACTCAACATGCATGTACCCTTAAACAGGATTGCTTTAACGATAAGTGTAACTGAAATTATAAAGAATGGTTATCAAGAACAGCTGACACCTGCTGGGGTCCATAAGCAATGACTCAGACTTACTTTGCTGTTGCCATTTAAAACGTTCTTGCATATTCTGTTTTAATTAATATTATTACTTTCAAACACTACATGGGTGGGTGTGATCACAATTCTCTACAGAACGAAGTGTAAAAAATGAACGTAAATCGTGTGGCAAAGAGGAGTGCATTAGTGATGTCACACAATAATGAGTTTGCAAACAGCTTCAGAGACACCATTTAAAAGTGAAGTGGATTCTAGTCATACAATGTTATATTTTTTCCATACAACGTGTGAAAATGTAAACCACGTTTCTACTGCAAATTATGGTGGAAAAGTGTCTGTATAAAACTATTCAAGAAATACGTTTGAAAGTAGTAATGCTTCCCTGATCCGGATTAGGCAATCGGGACAAATAGTAAACTTATGGATCTGAATCTTTTGCCAACTAGTCCCTGTTCAAAAAAAGACATCGTGCAGTTAGATAACTGCACCTCTCTTTCCAGAGTGCAAATACTTCTCACAGTTGTTCGTCGGCCAGTCTTGTTTTAGAGCTTGTTAGAGCCTGTAGTCATTTACGTGTCAACAAACCAACAAACGAAAAACAGAGAACAAGTCTATGCAACTCATCGTGTTGTAACTTTTAACTGGAATACAATTGTGAGCTCTTGACAAACCAACAGATTGGTCATTCTGGCATAGGGCTGTGACCGGGATCTCAAAAGGTTCAGTGCTTTCAGAATGAAAAAAGTGCTTAGCTGCCCATATTTAGGTTTAGGACAAGAATAACCTGTGGGCCCCAAATCATGCTTTCTGTTTTAGTTACCAGAACCTTCGTGGGGCAAACTTTTCAAGTGTAGCTCTTTCTTATTTGATGGCTCTGCAAAGCAGTCAAATTTGACCTAAGGTCTACTTTTTACCAGTGTCCTGGAGAGTTGAAGTTTTATAGGTTGTGCCAGTTAAGACTTTATTACTGACCCTGCGCACCAGCACCTTGGATACGGGAATTTTTGTTCTGGGGATCTCACTTTTACTGGGCGGCTGTTGGGCGGGCTGCGGGCAGTGCACTGGCAGGTGCTTCCGGCTGACAGGAATCCTGGAATCTTTGGCACCCCCTCCCGTGGTGGCTTTGAGGGGGCATGTGGCTGTGACCGGTGACAGGGATTTGGTAAGGGTGACGGGGGTGATGGTATGCTCAGGCAGGGCCCGCTCTTCCCTGGGCTCCGGGGAGAGGTTATAAAGGGCCTCTCCGCTGCAGCTCCCCCTAGACACCCTCTCCTCCTCTAGGTGTCTGGGGCTGACCAGCTCTGGGGTTGCCGGGTCCTCTGTGGGGCTGGGGGAGCCCTTAGGAGACGACCTGTCCTCTGTTGAAAGAGGGGGGCAGTCAATGGCAGGTGCCTCGTGTTCTTGTGGCCGGGGCAGCCCCTGCCAGAAGTCTTGCAGCTCGGGGTCGTCGACGCCCTCGGGACTGGCCATTTCCTCACCGCCGCCCTGATAGATCAGGAGGGGCGGCGGCTGCTCGATAGGGACTGTCTCAGGGGCAAGTGGCTCCTGTGGAGGGGGCTCTTCTTCCTCTACGACCCCAACCTCGGGCTCTCCCGACCGTTCCTCCTCGGGCTCCGCAGTGATGTCCCCGCAACCAGTCAGCGAGTCGAAGCTCTTGAGCGACGCCGCGTCTGTGAACAGCAGCCCTGCGCGCTCTGCCGTCAGCTCGGCGTGAGGCGGTTCCAGGGCGGCCAGGGGGACCCGGGTGTGCACAGGGGCAGGTGGAGGTTCCTCCGCGGAAGCCTCCGCCAGGGCGCCTTCGTCATCCGCGGGGCCTCGCTGCTCCTCCAGGGGCGCCTCCTCGTCCTCGGGGCCCTGGCAAAACGTCTCCTCTTCCTCCTCCTCGCCTGCACGGCCTTCCGCCTCCTGGATGATGTCCTCAATGTGCAGCGAAGAGAGCGGAGATTCGTCGTCCTCGGCCTCCCTCGGCTCTTCCTCGGGGAGCGGCGGCGGCGGGGGCTCCTCGGGGATCCGTTCCATACTGGCGGTCAGGGAAGCACTGAGCGGCTCCACCGGGGGCGGCTCGAAGCCCCGCCGCCAGCGCTGCATGCCGCTTAGAAGCCCCCTCAACCCCCCGCGCCTTTGTTTACCGGCCTTACTCTCCGACGGCGGCTGTTGTGGCCCCGGTTCACTCTTTCCCCCGCCGCCCTTCCGTAGCAGGGAGAAAAAGCCGTGAGTCTTTGGTGCAGAGACAGGCTTGGTGTCATCGCTAACACCAGGACGCGTTTCGGTATGGGAGCTTTCTTCCTTTTTACTGCTTTCCAACCCTGCTGCGGCCTCAGCGGCCAGCCCGTCGTGCGTTTGACTTCTGGGAAGACCTCTGCCTTTGGCTGCCTCGCCTTTGCTTCGTACCCCAAAGATGCTTGGCATTGCGCTGCCCGACTTGCGCTTGACGAAGAGCTTGAATGCGGTGCGGTTCATTTTGCCCGTTGGCGTCTCCGAGTTCTCAGCGCCGCAGTCCTGCAGGTCCATGGCCCGCGCCTCGCGCAGCTGCCGTTATTTACCGCCGTGCGCGGCCGTTGAAGCGGCGCGCGGACGGCTCGCCCTGCTGCAGCTGCTGGTGCTGATGATGCTCCTCGGTTCAATGGAAGCAGCAGCTCGAGCTCCTGGGCGTCTCCATGGAAACCAAAAAAGAGCGCGCGTGCTTTCGTCAGGCCAGGGGTACTGTCATCCGTTCCAAAAGGACCCCGGCTATCCAACACACGCACGCCCCACTCCTCCCGTGATATCACACAAACCCTCTCCCCTCCCACTAAAGAGATTATATAATAGGAGATGTTGGCCGCTGCCTGCCCATTTGTGCCGCGTCTCCCTCCTTGCGGGGAGGGTTGCTCCCATAGCATGCAGCGCATTGCACGTCAGGTGCTCTAGAAAAAGATGGTCTTATGTTCGGAGACGCAGCAGCTTCTCGCTCGTTAGACACGAGTGTGAACTCCAAGCATTGATTATTTAAGGATAGAGGTGCAAAATACGTAAAGTAGCGAATATGTGAGTAGGTATATTGTGCTAGACCCGCCCATCAGAAAAATGTCTTTGTTGTGGAGCATGGCTCGTCACAGGAGGAAACCATCATGTTTACCGCTTGGTCATTGTCAAGAAGAGAGCTGCACATCTGACACGTTTGGCGTGTTACACGCAAATGCACATTTCACTTGGCTCTGACTGCTTCTACTGGCAAGATAGTTCATAGTTTAGTACTCGTTACATCTCATAACATTTAGCTCACATATTTCAATAAAAATGAAATAAAGCCTGATTACAGCGGCATGACTAGATAAACGCCGTAGCGTTCGCTATGTAAATAAGTAAGACAGTTTCTACCTTTCAGAAAGCAGATTTACTTCCAGCTCGTTACACATCTAAAACGTGTAATCAACAGTGGGTTAATTAGCTGTGGTTTTTAAACAGGTGTGTTATAACTGAGAGAAATAGCTCATTGAGTTTAACGTGAGTTCCGATTACAGTGTGCGAATGACTGAAAGCCAATTGTGTGCATTTATATTCGTCATCAAAAACGTTGGTAAATGTGATACACCTTTGAGTCTGCTGCGCTTAAACTCAACTGAGTGGCATGTAATGGGCCTTCACTCTTGAATTTCTGCTTATTATCACTCCGATGGATAGAGGCCGGACATTCTGTCCCATTCTAGGACCTTCTGTTTACTCTTGAACAGTGCTACATACCAAAGCCGTCTCTGGAAAGTACCTCTCTCCAGGGATTTAAGCGGAGTGAATTTTTTTTGAGGCAAGTGAGGGTGTCTCTTAAAGGGCGTGGCCTAAGAAGCTCAACTATGATTCCTGAAGGGTGGCCTAAGTAAAAATGTCCTAAAACATGCAAACTAAAAACCTGTACTTCACTTAGCGTGCCACACAACCAATAGTTTGGTGCCTCTCTGTGAACGTTCTGCTATTGTATCCAGATATATTATGCAATAATGGACATGCATCTAAAACAATCTCGAGCTATTGGCTTTGCCAGTGCTTATTAGCAGTATCGGGTAAATGAGTAACAATGGTTTTGTTGTGAATAATTAGAATTAAAAATGTGTCAATTTAAAATAAGAGACTATTAATTAAGCAGTAGTTATACCTGTGGAAGAAATTGTGTCCTTCAGAGTGTCTGTCACTCCTGTTCTTTGCTTTACACCACTTTCCTCTGCAGTTTCTTAGTCTCCACACATCTTTCTGAAATCTTCTCTCTGTGTATCTCACATCTCATCTCTCCTCTTCAGCAACCTCTCACTCTCTCCTCGACCTGCACACTAAAAAAGTTACTGTGTGATGTGGGGCGTGGCTTTGAAGGGGTTGAGACCTCATTCAAAGAAGTAAATCTTGCAGAGGAGGCTGGTGCCAATGTTTTGGGGTGTTTTGGTAAGTTATGAGTATTTGTAAAACACACGATCACCCTCAAGGGTATCATGGTGCCAAGCAGGTGTGTTTGCCTATTCCTGCCTGTGGTAAGTTGGTTAATTGAAAAGCCAGATCTTCAGCTTCTTGCAGAATTAAAGAAGTGAGGCAGCTCTGATGTGGAATGGGAGGTCGTTCCACAATTTAGGAACGATGAAAGACAGTGCCCGTTCTCCTGATGTGGTTTTGTGTATGTGTAGGATATGTGCGAGTAGGAGTACTGCAGGGCAGCAGCGTCTGGTTGATAGAATTAGATGCAACTTTTCAAATAGTTGGGGACTAAGTTTTATAGTGCGTTGAATTTGTGACTGAGGAGTTTACATGAATGTGTTTGTGTACTTGGAGCTAGACAATGTGAGAAAGTAGCCTCTTTCTAGCCTTGTTACCCCCACTTTTGGCCTGTTTGTGAGTGTATGCCAGAGTGTCCTCACTGTCTCACTGGGATCCTGCTAGCCAGGGCCCAGTGCTCATAGTGAAAACCCTATGTTTTCAGTATGTTTGTTATGTGTCACTGGGACCCTGCTAGTCAGGACCCCAGTGCTCATAAGTTTGTGGCCTATATGTGTGTGTTCCCTGTGTAGTGCCTAACTGTCTCACTGAGGCTCTGCTAATCAGAACCTCAGTGGTTATGCTCTCTCATTTCTTTCTAAATTGTCACTAACAGGCTAGTGACCAATTTTACCAATTTACATTGGCTTACTGGAACACCCTTATAATTCCCTAGTATATGGTACTGAGGTACCCAGGGTATTGGGGTTCCAGGAGATCCCTATGGGCTGCAGCATTTCTTTTGCCACCCATAGGGAGCTCTGACAATTCTTACACAGGCCTGCCACTGGAGCCTGAGTGAAATAACGTCCACGTTATTTCACAGCCATTTTACACTGCACTTAAGTAACTTATAAGTCACCTATATGTCTAACCTTTACCTGGTAAAGGTTAGGTGCAAAGTTACTTAGTGTGAGGGCACCCTGGCACTAGCCAAGGTGCCCCCACATTGTTCAGAGCCAATTCCATGAACTTTGTGAGTGCGGGGACACCATTACACGCGTGCAGTACATATAGGTCACTACCTATATGTAGCTTCACAATGGTAACTCCGAATATGGCCATGTAACATGTCTATGATCATGGAATTGCCCCCTCTATGCCATCCTGGCATAGTTGGCACAATCCCATGATCCCAGTGGTCTGTAGCACAGACCCTGGTACTGCCAAACTGCCCTTCCTGGGGTTTCACTGCAGCTGCTGCTGCTGCCAACCCCTCAGACAGGCATCTGCCCTCCTGGGGTCCAGCCAGGCCTGGCCCAGGATGGCAGAACAAAGAACTTCCTCTGAGAGAGGGTGTGACACCCTCTCCCTTTGGAAAATGGTGTGAAGGCAGGGGAGGAGTAGCCTCCCCCAGCCTCTGGAAATGCTTTGTTGGGCACAGATGTGCCCAATTCTGCATAAGCCAGTCTACACCAGTTCAGGGGACCCCTTAGCCCTGCTCTGGCGCGAAACTGGACAAAGGAAAGGAGAGTGACCACTCCCCTGACCTGCACCTCCCCTGGGAGGTGTCCAGAGCTCCTCCAGTGTGCTCCAGACCTCTGCCATCTTGGAAACAGAGGTGCTGCTGGCACACTGGACTGCTCTGAGTGGCCAGTGCCACCAGGTGACGTCAGTGACTCCTTGTGATAGGCTCCTTCAGGTGTTGCTAGCCTATCCTCTCTCCTAGGTAGCCAAACCCTCTTTTCTGGCTATTTAGGGTCTCTGTCTCTGGGGAAACTTTAGATAACGAATGCAAGAGCTCAGCCGAGTTCCTCTGCATCTCTCTCTTCACCTTCTGCCAAGGAATCGACTGCTGACCGCGCTGGAAGCCTGCAACACTGCAACAAAGTAGCAAAGATGACTACTGCAACTCTGTAACGCTGATCCTGCCGCCTTCTCGACTGTTTTCCTGTTTGTGCATGCTGTGGGGGTAGTCTGCCTCCTCTCTGCACCAGAGGCTCCGAAGAAATCTCCCGTGGGTCGACGGAATCTTCCCCCTGCAACCGCAGGCACCAAAAAGCTGCATTACCGGTCCCTTGGGTCTCCTCTCAGCACGACGAGCGAGGTCCCTCGAATCCAGCAACTCTGTCCAAGTGGCCCCCACAGTCCAGTGACTCTTCAGTCCAAGTTTGGTGGAGGTAAGTCCTTGCCTCACCTCGCTAGACTGCATTGCTGGGAACCGCGACTTTTGCAGCTACTCCGGCCTCCGTACACTTCCGGCGGAAATCCTTTGTGCACAGTCCAGCCTGGGTCCACGGCACTCTAACCTGCATTGCACGACCTCCTAAGTTGTTCTCCGGCGACGTGGGACTTCTTTGTGCGACTTCGGGTGAGCACCGTTTCACGCATCCTCGTAGTGCCTGTTTCTGGCACTTCTCCGGGTGCTACCTGCTGCTGAGAGGGCTCCTTGTCTTGCTCGACGTCCCCTCTCTCTCCTGGTCCAATTTGCGACCTCCTGGTCCCTCCAGGGCCACAGCAGCGTCCAAAAACGCCAACCGCACGATTTGCAGCTAGCAAGGCTTGTTGGTGTTCTTTCGGCGGGAAAACACTTTTGCACGACTCTCCACGGCGAGAGGGATCCGTCCACTAAAGGGGAAGTCTCTAGCCCTTTTCGTTCCTGCAGAAACCGCAGCTTCTTCTGTCCAGTGAAGCTTCTTTGCACCCGCAGCTGGCATTTCCTGGGCATCTGCCCATCTCCGACTTGCTTGTGACTTTTGGACTTGGTCCCCTTGTTCCACAGGTACCCTAGATTGGAAATCCACAGATGTTGCAGTGTTGGTTTGTGTCTTTCCTGCATTATTCCTCTAACACGACTTCTTTGTCCTTAGGGGAACTTTGGTGCACTTTGCACTCACTTTTCAGGGTCTTGGGGAGGGTTATTTTTCTAACTCTCACTATTTTCTAATAGTCCCAGCGACCCTCTACAAGGTCACATAGGTTTGGGGTCCATTCGTGGTTCGCATTCCACTTTTGGAGTATATGGTTTGTGTTGCCCCTATCCCTATGTTCCCCCATTGCATCCTATTGTAACTGTACATTGTTTGCACTGTTTTCTAAGACTATACTGCATATTTTTGCTATTGTGTATATATATCTTGTGTATATTTCCTATCCTCTCACTGAGGGTACACTCTAAGATACTTTGGCATATTGTCATAAAAATAAAGTACCTTTATTTTTAGTATAACTGTGTATTGTGTTTTCTTATGATATTGTGCATATGACACTAAGTGGTACTGTAGTAGCTTCACACGTCTCCTAGTTCAGCCTAAGCTGCTCTGCTAAGCTACCATTATCTATCAGCCTAAGCTGCTAGACACCCTATACACTAATAAGGGATAACTGGGCCTGGTGCAAGGTGCAAGTACCCCTTGGTACTCACTACAAGCCAGTCCAGCCTCCTACATTGGTTGTGCAGCGGTGGGATAAGTGCTTTGAGACTACTTACCACTCTTGTCATTGTACTTTTCATAAGAGAAAAATATACAAAACAAGGTCAGTGTATATACACATAGCCAAAAAGTTTTGCATTTCCTCTTTTCACTCTTTTCTAAGTGCTGAAAAGTACTTCTAACTTTCTAAAAAGTTTAAAAAAGTTTTGTTTCTCTGTCTTTCTAAAAGCTCTGACAAACTTTTTTATCTTTTTCTATCACTTTAACTCTCTCTAAAAATGTCTGGCACAGGCCAAAATGTTGATCTGTCCAAACTTGCATATGATCACATTAGCTGGAAAGGAGCAAGGAGTCTCTGCATAGAGAGAGGTTTGAGTGTAGGGAAGAATCTTTCCTTGGAATTGTTACTTAACATGCTTAGAGAACAAGATAAGGCAAGAAGTGCCCCATCTGTTGAAAAAGTAGCTAATGGTTCCCAATCTGATCCAGGGACTCCCCCAGGAAAAGATTCAGGAAAGAAACTTCCTAGCCTGCCCATTACTAGACAGTCTAGCATAGTTGGTAATGATGTGGAGTCACACCATACAAATAGTGTTGTCTCACATCATAGCAAAAGCATTTATTCTCACCACAGTGGTACTGATGTTTCTGTTAGCCAAGCTGTTAGGGTGCCCTCTGTAAGGGACAGGTCTCCTTCTGTCCATTCTCACCATACTTCTGTTTCAAGGCATGTCCCTCCCACCCACCCTGATGACAGATTGTTAGAAAGGGAGCTCAATAGATTGAGAGTGGAACAAACCAGACTGAAGCTCAAGAAGCAACAGCTGGATTTGGATAGACAGACTTTAGAAGTAGAGAAGGAGAGACAGAAACTGGGTTTAGAAACCCATGGTGGCAGCAGCAGTATTCCCCATAGTCATCCTGCAAAAGAGCATGATTCCAGGAATCTGCACAAGATAGTTCCCCCTTATAAGGAGGGGGATGACATTAACAAGTGGTTTGCTGCACTTGAGAGGGCCTGTGCTGTACAGGATGTCCCTCAAAGGCAGTGGGCTGCTATCCTATGGCTATCATTTAGTGGAAAAGGTAGGGATAGGCTCCTTACTGTAAAAGAAAATGAAGCTAATAAGCAAAGTTCTTAAGAATGCACTCCTGGACGGTTATGGCTTAACCACTGAACAATACAGGATAAAGTTCAGAGAGACCAAAAAGGAGTCTTCACAAGCCTGGGTTGATTTCATTGATCATTCAGTGAAGGCCTTGGAGGGGTGGTTACATGGCAGTAAAGTTACTGATTATGACAGCCTGTATAACTTGATCCTGAGAGAGCATATTCTTAATAATTGTGTGTCTGATTTGTTGCACCAGTACTTGGTGGACTCTGATCTGACCTCTCCCCAAGAATTGGGAAAGAAGGCAGACAAATGGGTCAGAACAAGGGTGAACAGAAAAGTTCATACAGGGGGTGACAAAGAGAACACTAAGAAGAAAGATGGTGAAAAATCTCAAGATAAGCATGGGGATAAGGGTAAAACCAAAGATCCCACTTCAAATCTTAAACACTCTTCAGGGGATGGGGATAAAACAAATTCTTCCTCTTCTTCTCAACCTACACAATTTAAAAAGCCTTGGTGCTTTGTGTGTAAAAATAGAGGCCATAGGCCAGGGGATAAGTCCTGTCCAGGTAAACCCCCTGAGCCTACCACCACTAATACATCAAGCTCTAGTGCCCCTAGCAGTAGTGGTACTAGTGGTGGGACTGCTGGCAACAGTCAAGTTAAGGGTGTATTTGGGTTCACTTATGGGTCCATCATAGAAACTGGGGTAGTCAGTCCCAAGACAGTTTCTGTCACACCTAGTGGCATTGGCCTTGCCACACTGGCTGCTTGTCCCCTTACAATGGATAAGTACAGGCAGACAGTTTCAATAAATGGTGTTGAGGCCTTGGCCTACAGGGACACAGGTGCCAGTATCACTTTGGTGACTGAAAACCTAGTGCACCCTGATCAACACATCATTGGACAACAGTATAAGATTATTGATGTCCATAACTCCACTAAGTTTCTTCCCTTAGCTATAATTCAGTTTAGTTGGGGTGGAGTTACTGGCCCTAAGCAGGTGGTGGTATCACCTAGCTTACCTGTAGACTGTCTCTTAGGTAATGACCTAGAGGCCTCAGGTTGGGCTGATGTAGAGTTTTATGCCCATGCAGCCATGCTGGGCATCCCTGAGGAATTGTTCCCTCTCATTTCTACTGAAATGAAAAAGCAAAGGAGAGAAGGCCTGAAAACTCAGGATCCCTCTCCATCAACAGGTAAAAAAGGGTATCACAGTATCCCCTAACCACCCTGCCATTCAGGATACCATTCCTGTGGTGGGAGAAACCGCTCCTGGGGTGGCACCTGTTCCAAGGGAATCATCAGCTGGCAAAGCTGGACTCCCTGAGGTAGAAGTACCTCTCTGTGGGATAACTAACATTGGTGACAAAAAGAGCACCATTGTAGTTAACATGGAGCATCCCTCCAACCCTCCCAGAGAAACTTTAGTGCAGAAACCCTGCACTGCCTCACAACACTTAGGACAGCATCCCTGCCCTAGTGTGGAGCTCATAGGACAGCATCCCTGCCCTGCTCCAACTCAAGAGAAACAGCATCCCCGTTCTCTCTTCCAGCCATATGGACAAAGTTTTTGCCCAGCTATGGCTTTTCCCTGTCTGGCATTTCCATCACTACAAATAGGTTCAGTGGACAATTCCCACTGCTCTAAACTAAAACTTACTGATAGAAACTCTGAAAATACATCTTCACATTGTTGCTTAGCTAAAAAACTTCAAACAGGGTGGTTTACATCCCCACAGGGAAGTAACCATAGAGTGGATGATAAAGGGAGTAACCAGTCTATTACAGAGCTACTCTCTACTTATCACCACTTAGACAATAAAGTCTCAACTGGCCAAGGTTAGCCTTATTGTCCTTCGTTTGGGGGGGGGGGGGTTGTGTGAGAAAGTAGCCTCTTTCTAGCCTTGTTACCCCCACTTTTGGCCTGTTTGTGAGTGTATGCCAGGGTGTCCTCACTGTCTCACTGGGATCCTGCTAGCCAGGGCCCAGTGCTCATAGTGAAAACCCTATGTTTTCAGTATGTTTGTTATGTGTCACTGGGACCCTGCTAGTCAGGACCCCAGTGCTCATAAGTTTGTGGCCTATATGTGTGTGTTCCCTGTGTAGTGCCTAACTGTCTCACTGAGGCTCTGCTAATCAGAACCTCAGTGGTTATGCTCCCTCATTTCTTTCTAAATTGTCACTAACAGGCTAGTGACCAATTTTACCAATTTACATTGGCTTACTGGAACACCCTTATAATTCCCTAGTATATGGTACTGAGGTACCCAGGGTATTGGGGTTCCAGGAGATCCCTATGGGCTGCAGCATTTCTTTTGCCACCCATAGGGAGCTCTGACAATTCTTACACAGGCCTGCCACTGCAGCCTGAGTGAAATAACGTCCACGTTATTTCACAGCCATTTTACACTGCACTTAAGTAACTTATAAGTCACCTATATGTCTAACCTTTACCTGGTAAAGGTTAGGTGCAAAGTTACTTAGTGTGAGGGCACCCTGGCACTAGCCAAGGTGCCCCCACATAGTTCAGAGACAATTCCATGAACTTTGTGAGTGCGGGGACACCATTACACGCGTGCACTACATATAGGTCACTACCTATATGTAGCTTCACAATGGTAACTCCGAATATGGCCATGTAACATGTCTATGATCATGGAATTGCCCCCTCTATGCCATCCTGGCATAGTTGGCACAATCCCATGATCCCAGTGGTCTGTAGCACAGACCCTGGTACTGCCAAACTGCCCTTCCTGGGGTTTCACTGCAGCTGCTGCTAACCCCTCAGACAGGCATCTGCCCTCCTGGGGTCCAGCCAGGCCTGGCCCAGGATGGCAGAACAAAGAACTTCCTTTGAGAGAGGGTGTGACACCCTCTCCCTTTGGAAAATGGTGTGAAGGCAGGGGAGGAGTAGCCTCCCCCAGCCTCTGGAAATGCTTTGTTGGGCACAGATGTGCCCAATTCTGCATAAGCCAGTCTACACCGGTTCAGGGGACCCCTTAGCCCTGCTCTGGCGCGAAACTGGACAAAGGAAAGGGGAGTGACCACTCCCCTGACCTGCACCTCCCCTGGGAGGTGTCCAGAGCTCCTCCAGTGTGCTCCAGACCTCTGCCATCTTGGAAACAGAGGTGCTGCTGGCACACTGGACTGCTCTGAGTGGCCAGTGCCACCAGGTGACGTCAGAGACTCCTTGTGATAGGCTCCTTCAGGTGTTGCTAGCCTATCCTCTCTCCTAGGTAGCCAAACCCTCTTTTCTGGCTATTTAGGGTCTCTGTCTCTGGGGAAACTTTAGATAACGAATGCAAGAGCTCAGCCGAGTTCCTCTGCATCTCTCTCTTCACCTTCTGCCAAGGAATCGACTGCTGACCGCGCTGGAAGCCTGCAACACTGCAACAAAGTAGCAAAGACGACTACTGCAACTCTGTAACGCTGATCCTGCCGCCTTCTCGACTGCTTTCCTGTTTGTGCATGCTGTGGGGGTAGTCTGCCTCCTCTCTGCACCAGAGGCTCCGAAGAAATCTCCCGTGGGTTGACGGAATCTTCCCCCTGCAACCGCAGGCACCAAAAAGCTGCATTACCGGTCCCTTGGGTCTCCTCTCAGCACGACGAGCGAGGTCCCTCGAATCCAGCAACTCTGTCCAAGTGGCCCCCACAGTCCAGTGACTCTTCAGTCCAAGTTTGGTGGAGGTAAGTCCTTGCCTCACCTCGCTAGACTGCATTGCTGGGAACCGCGACTTTTGCAGCTACTCCGGCCTCCGTGCACTTCCGGCGGAAATCCTTTGTGCACAGTCCAGCCTGGGTCCACGGCACTCTAACCTGCATTGCACGACCTCCTAAGTTGTTCTCCGGCGACGTGGGACTTCTTTGTGCGACTTCGGGTGAGCACCATTTCACGCATCCTCGTAGTGCCTGTTTCTGGCACTTCTCCGGGTGCTACCTGCTGCTGAGAGGGCTCCTTGTCTTGCTCGACGTCCCCTCTCTCTCCTGGTCCAATTTGCGACCTCCTGGTCCCTCCAGGGCCACAGCAGCGTCCAAAAACGCCAACCGCACGATTTGCAGCTAGCAAGGCTTGTTGGCGTTCTTTCGGCGGGAAAACACTTCTGCATGACTCTCCACGGCGAGAGGGATCCGTCCACCAAAGGGGAAGTCTCTAGCCCTTTTCGTTCCTGCAGAAACCGCAGCTTCTTCTGTCCAGTAGAAGCTTCTTTGCACCCGCAGCTGGCATTTCCTGGGCATCTGCCCATCTCCGACTTGCTTGTGACTTTTGGACTTGGTCCCCTTGTTCCACAGGTACCCTAGATTGGAAATCCACAGTTGTTGCAGTGTTGGTTTGTGTCTTTCCTGCATTATTCCTCTAACACGACTTCTTTGTCCTTAGGGGAACTTTGGTGCACTTTGCACTCACTTTTCAGGGTCTTGGGGAGGGTTATTTTTCTAACTCTCACTATTTTCTAATAGTCCCAGCGACCCTCTACAAGGTCACATAGGTTTGGGGTCCATTCGTGGTTCGCATTCCACTTTTGGAGTATATGGTTTGTGTTGCCCCTATCCCTATGTTCCCCCATTGCATCCTATTGTAACTATACATTGTTTGCACTGTTTTCTAAGACTATACTGCATATTTTTGCTATTGTGTATATATATCTTGTGTATATTTCCTATCCTCTCACTGAGGGTACACTCTAAGATACTTTGGCATATTGTCATAAAAATAAAGTACCTTTATTTTTAGTATAACTGTGTATTGTGTTTTCTTATGATATTGTGCATATGACACTAAGTGGTACTGTAGTAGCTTCACACGTCTCCTAGTTCAGCCTAAGCTGCTCTGCTAAGCTACCATTATCTATCAGCCTAAGCTGCTAGACACCCTATACACTAATAAGGGATAACTGGGCCTGGTGCAAGGTGCAAGTACCCCTTGGTACTCACTACAAGCCAGTCCAGCCTCTTACAGACAAGCTCCCTGAGGTGTGGTGTGATGTGAGTTCTGTATGAGAGGTTGAGGATGAGTCTGGCTACTGAGGTCTGGATGGTTTGTAGTCTTCTGGTGAGTTGCTTAGTGATCCTGGCATAGAAGGTGTTCCCGTAGTCCAACTTGCTGATGACTAAGGCGTGAATGACTATTTTTCTAGTGTTGCTAGGGAGTTATTTGAAGTTCTTACTCTGCACCTTCAGGATATGGAAGTAGAATTCAGTGACAGCGTAGATTTGTGTGGTTATGTCAAGGTTTCTTTTGATGATGATTCTGAGGTTCCTGACTTGGGTGTTGATTGTGGTTGTAAGTCTGAGTTCAGCCGGGCACCAGTTGCAATTCCACAGTGAGGTGACCCTGCTAAAGATCACTACTTCTATCCTGGCGGTATTGATCTTGAGACAGTTGGCTTTCAAGCTGTTAGTTCCTTCAGTCATGCATTTGGTGAAATTGTTTCTTGTGTTGGGGGTCTTGTCTGAGAAAGAAAGGTTGAGTTACGTGTGATTGGTCTAGGAGAGGATGTTGATGTATGATTTGTGTGGATAATGTTGCACAGGGTGATCCTGTATGCTTTGAAGAGGTTGGGGCTGAGGGATGAGCATTGAGACAAGGTGTCAGGCTGACAGCTTCTGTTCTATCCATTAAGAAGCAGCAGATCCAGCAAAGAGTGGTGCAGGCACCTGACAAAGATGGTGTGTGAGACCATGTCAAATGCTGCAGAGAGGTCCAGCAGGATGAGGACTGCTATCTCATCTTTGTCAGTGATCATGCAGATGTAATCTGTGGCACCAATGAGTGCCGCTAGCATACTGGCACTGGGCCTGAATCCAAACTGCATGTCATTGAGCAGCTGGTGGTTGCTTAGGTGTCAGTTGATCAATTTCTCTAAGGCTTTGGCTGGGTTTGGAAGGAGGGAGATGGGCTGTAATTTACAAGCCTGGCTGAGTCAGTCGATAGTGTCTTGAGGTGTGGCGTGAATGTGGCAAGTTTCTAGGTGTCCGGGAGTGTGACTGAGTTGATGGAAGCATTGGGGATGGGTGTTAGCGCTTCAATGATCGGTAGTGGTAGGAGTCCTTCAGTGAAGGCGTGGTGGAGGCAAGCTTCAGATAGTGCCACAAAGTGGATTATCTTCATGGTAACAGTGTTAACAATGGTAGTAATGGGGGGGCCACAAGATCAAGGTTTGTTCTCACACCTGTTAATGGATGTTCAAAGTGTTGAAAGACAAGCTGGAAATCCATTCTTTGCAGTGGTTTCCAGGTCATTTTTCCTGCCACCATGTGATATCGGCTCGTCACCTGGTGACCATCTGAAGCAAGCTGATATTGTGTGAAACACAGTGGCATTGTGCAAATTAGCAGGTCTGATCTCCCCTGCAGGTACTTCCTTGCATCTCCTTCAGTGCATCATCTCCCGATATGCACAATACTTCCACTCTCTTGTAAGCACTGACTTTTGTTTTACTTTCTCCCTGTCAATATTTCAACAGTTGTGTACATTCTTCACACACTCTCACACAAAATCACACTTGAAATTGGCACACATGACTATTGCTCTGTGTGCTCTGCAGAGGCCAGGATATGAATGATCACGTTTAGAACACTTTTATGACCCACTCGTACTGTGAGAACCTTTGCATGATCCGAAGTCTCAAATCCAGAGGTCTCAATCCTGGCCAATTAAAACACCCACCCACAACACAAATTCAAACAGACACTTAAAGGTGACTCGGTTCACAGTAAAATCTGTACAAGAGTGTTATGCTGCATGAAACAACCTACAGAAACACAAAATCCTGGAAAAATCAAACACTCTGTAGGAATGGGAGATTAAGTAAAAAATGAGAAATGTAAACAAACTACTGCTGAAATGGATTACCTCAACAGTTTTTGAAGTGATCGTGCAGAAATTGATCAGTTTTTTTCCTGTAAAGATAAGGACATGAATTTAGGACCTGATAGGGACCCGTTTCAAAGTCAGGTTTCAATTACTGCTGGGTATGGGACCCTGAGAGTCCCACTCCATTTAAAGCCCTGCTTTTCCCACACGTGTTTAGCTGTTTTATATAGTGCCAACATATTGCCTTGCTGCCTCTTCAGATTGCGCTGAGACACTAAACATACACACAAAAACACAAACACACACACACACAGAAACATGTAAATATCTCTGCACTTTATAAATTGTCAAACACCCTCTCACACCAGTGCTTAATTTGAAAAACAATGAGTGCCAGCTTCTAAAGCTTTGCTCAGAATCTGGCAGGTGCAATTCAGTGTCAGCAGCAGGGAACCAAGGATTGTAGTCTTTATTCCAACATGTACCTCTTTAATCCACTACCAGTCCCTTTTTCTCACTCTTGCAGATTCCTGCTTTCTCCTTTACGGATTTGCTGTCACTCTCTTCTTCAGTCTTTCCTTTGTCTGTTTTTCCCTCTCTTGCTCTCTATGAATGTCTGAAGCCGAAAAATAATTGCCAGTCCCCAAAAATGAGGGCTGGTGGCACCACCAGCAACCACGGGCTCAAATACTTTCCGGCTCAAATTAAGTACTGTCTCAAACACTGATTGGTTTAGAGCTTGATTAGAGTTGAAATTGAAATTTGTGGTTAGTCAAGGTTACCTTATGGAAGCACCTGTTTAGACTACGTTATTTGAATAAAGGCAATCTCAAGTATTTGATAAGGACAGAAATAGAAGGCACCAAGTGGAGCATGAAAATCCGCAGCATGTCCACCTGCCTCAGGCTCTCCCCTTAAAACTGAAACTTTAACATAATTTACGAATGTGTCCTTCTCATAATTTATGGTATTAGTCAAAGAGTATGTGCAACAGGAACCTAGCTTGGAACAGCTGTTTAAGTTTGAAAAAATGAAGACAGCCACATTTTTTCTTTCTTTTATATTACAAATGGAAAATATTGTCCTCTCTTATGGGAATGTTTAGGTATAATTTTTAAGACTGTGTAGTGGATGCGGCAATGAAGAACCGGAACACAGAGGTAAGCTTGCTTCTTTATTATAAGTAAAGCAGTACCAGGAAACAGGTCCGTTCAGAAAGACACTGAGGCTCAACTGACACAAGGAGACCACAACGTCATAGACCTTGGAATCCCCTTATGTCACCGGCCCTATAATTCCAAATAGGAATGAGAACACACTACATATCCCCCCTCTTTATTCCTAACAAACAAATATTAAATAAAGGAAAAATAAATACAAACAACAAATTATAACCAAAAAAAAGAACACAATAATGTACAGAAGAAGACCACATAAATAATACAATAATATTCCAGAGGAAACTACCGTTAGGTATTTAAAGATGCTGCTATGTGTCCTAACACAAAATCTTTCAACCAACGAGGAGATGTCACCTTCCTTTTTCCTCCCTGCGACACAGCATCTGAGTGTCCCATCACATGGTCAGATTCGCTAGAGTCACCACCTTCAGAGTCACCACCTTCGCACCCAATCACCCTCTCATCTCCATCAATGGCCGGACTATCCAGAATAGAAGCAGGCAAACTCTCTTCCGCTCCTGAAGTTCTATGACCCTCCACCTCGTCCTCTAACCATTCAGTCCTTGCCTTCTCATACATCTTGCCATTCACACAGTCATCATTGCAACCAAATTTTTGTCCATTGTTAAGCAAGAGCACTCGCTTAAGATTCCAAACCCTACCATCACTCAGTCTGACGGCATTATGCAACACTTCCATCACTTGTTCCGGCCCAAAGTACTGACTCTCACCCTTCCTCACCTTATAAGGTTTCTTAACACAAACCCAATCTCCTACATTAATCTTGACTGGCTTAACATGATGAAGTTTGTCATAATAAGACTTAGACCTCCCTAGTGACTTGTCTAAACAATCTCTCACCAACTCCATAGACCAGTGCTTAAAACTGGTATTAACTAACCACCCTGGGTTATGTTTGCTTCTAGGATTCCTTCCCCTCATAATATCAAAAGGACTAAATCCCGTCGCTGCATTCTCAGTAATTCTATATGCCCACATCGCTTTGAAAACAGTAGTATGCCAATCCTCATCCCTTTCCATAGCATATTGAATAACACCCTTGACAACTCTGTTAAATCTCTCTACAGCGCCATTTCCACTAGGATTATACAGGGATGTGGTCTTGTGTTCGAGCTCCACTCTCTCGAAATATTTCTTTGCAGCTTCAGACACAAATTGCACACCATTGTCACTCAATAATTTAGAAGGGATACCTTCAGATAAAAACACCCTGTCCAAGAACTCCAACACAGTGGTAGTGTCGTCTCTCTCAATTATCCCAATTTCAGGCCATTTAGAAAACAAGTCGATGAGAACCACCACAAATTCCTAAGCATTGCCAACTGGTCCCAAAAGATCCACAGCAACATATTCCCATGGTTGCTTGGGTAAAAATGTTTGCTCCATAGGTGGTGTCAAGGTACATAAACTGTTATTGGCAGAAGAACACACTTGACAGAAACTGACAAATCTCTCCACTGATTTATCTACCCCTGGCCACCAAAACAAATCCTTAACCACGGATTTGGTCCTGACAATGCCAAAATGGCCCTCATGACATAATTCTAAAATCGCTTCCCTCACACCATATGGAGGAATGATTTTATCCCCTCTCCAAAAAACAGTCTTCACAACAGAAAGTTCATTCCTAACTTCCCAGAAGTACTTACACTGTTCTGTTAACTGGTCCTTCCTAGGCCACCCTTCCAAAATATATTTTAAAACAGACTGCAATATGGCATCCTCCTCCATTTCCTTCTTCCAACAATCTTTGCTAAGCGCAGGTCTACCAGAATCTTGTACAAGAGCAACACTCCACTCGTACCACGGATCGTCAACACATTTTTCTAGCGGACTAGATAACCTAGATAAACAATCCGCCATCATATTGTTCTTTCCAGGGACATACACGATGCGATACGTGAAATCCTTCAAGCGCATGGATAGTCTTAGTATTCTTGCTGAATCTAGTACGCTACCCTCACATGTGAGTAATTTGATCAGGGGTTTATGATCACACCGAATTGTAATGTCCTTACCCCACACAAATGCACGAAACTGTTCCAGTGCCCAGGCGCAAGCTAAGGCTTCCTTTTCAATGACTGAGTACCTTTCCTCAGATGGAGATAATGACCTGGAAGCAAATAATATGATTCTTTCCTTCCCATCCCTATCCCTCTGAGATAAAACGGCACCCAGTCCTTTATTACTTGCATTCGTGGCCACCAAGGTATCCAATTAGGGCTCAAAACTCTCTAAATTTGCTACTTTACTCAAATCCCTTTTAATGTTTTCAAACTCTCGTTCACACACCTCATTCCATGCAAATTGTGAATTCTTTTTAAGTAATAACCTTAAATTATAAACTTTACTTGCAAAATTCGGGATAAATTTGGCACAAAATTCTGCCATACCCGAAAATGATCTTACCTCCTCCTTAGTCACAGGAGATGACGCATTTACAATAGCATTCACTAATGACGCTTTAGGTTTTACCCCTTCACCACTGATTTCATGCCACAAATATTCCACACTTCTTTCTGCAAATTTACACTTGCTTAGTTATACAGTTAAACCCTTGTTCCCCAACACCTCCAACACGAGTCGCAAACTCTCATCATGCACACTCCTATCTTTTCCAAATATTAAAATATCATCCTGAAAACACATCACACCCTTGGATTTTCCAAACAACTTGTGCATTAAGTGTTGAAAAAATGCTGCAGCTGACGCTAGTCCAAAAGGCATCCTTTTGTATTGGAAACACCCAAAAGGTGTGATAAAGGCTGTACGTTTTTATCGATTCCGTTGACAAAGGAACCTGATAATAGGCAGACGGCAGGTCAATTCTGGAGAACCAACAGGCTCCCTTGAGGCTAGAGACCATCTCCGTGATCTTCGGTAGAGGAAAACGATCGGTAACAATATTATCATTCAAGTATCTTAAGTCCACACATAAGCGAATCTTTCCATTGCTACGCCGAGCAATTACTACAGGTGAAATCCACTCCGAACTGTCTATCGGTTCAATTACGTCCATTAGCATCAATTTTTCAAATTCCTTTGAGACTTCCTCTTTTATCATCATCGGCACTGATCCAATTTTATGGATTTTGGGTATTGCCTCTCTCTTTAATACGATTTCGTGCTCGAAACCTATTAATTTTCCCAGTTGTTTATCAAAAACCTTGGGAAACCTCCCCTCTATTTCTATGGCCAAGGAATGCTTTTCACCCACCACCAACACTCTTTCTTTGCCGTTGAGATCCAAAATCATTTGTAGATGTCCTTAATCTTTCCAGCCTAGAACTGATGGTCCTTTTTTTTATACATATAGCTTCCCCCTGGCACTCCTATTTTTGAAAGTGAACAAAAGCCACCTGAAACCTAATAAGTCCGTTTTTTCTCCAGTGTAGCTTTCTGGTTGAATGTCCGGTTATATTGGTTGCGTGCCTATTTTCTCTACAAATGTTTTGTTCCATACATCCTCATTTACTATTGTGAACGGTGAGCCAGAGTCTGCATACATTGTAATAGGAATCTCCCCAATTTCCATGTCACACACAGGTTTCCCTTTGGTATTTGTCTCAGTTATGTTTAGAATGAAGTTTCTGTCTTCCACAATTCCTCTGGACTCAACAGTTTTTTCTTCGCCATCACCTCCAAAAAAATCGTTACCTTCACAAATACATTTGACTACCTTCTTTTTATTTCTGCATACTTTTGCAAAATGGCCCACAACACCACATTTGCTGTACTTTAGCTTTAAAGCTGGACATGTCCTAGCATACGCCAGATGTTCCTTACTGTCACATCTGTAGCATCTTCTCTCACCCTCACCACTTTGTAGACTTTTCTGCTCCTTCACTGCGATTTGCCACTTTGTAAATACCATCCCCACTTTTCTCTGTTGATCTTAATTCTGAAACGCACCTTTCAGAAATCTCTGCCGTCTTTACTATAGCCAAGATTTCATCCAGTGGAGAATCGCCATTTATCCACAATCTCTCTTGGATAGATTGATTGTTACTATGCATGACCACTTGATCCCTAATAAGCTCATCATGGATTGCAACGAATTTACAGTCAAGGGACAATTTCTTTAAGTCTGCAACATAGTCATCCACAGGTTCTTCTTTTTCTTGTTTCCTCTGGAATAATTTGTATTGGACAATCCCAACGCAAACCTTAGGCGCAAAATATTTATCCAGGTCTTGCATTGCAGCATTAAAAACACATACATCCCCACTTATAGGAAACTTCGGTATTTTATTGTATGTTTTTAAACCCAAAGGCCCCAACGAATGTAGCAAGATCCTTTTTTTCTGTTCTGCAGCCATTCTGTTCTCCACATCGATGCCACCTAAATAATTTAAGAAATAGTCTTTCTATTCCACCCACTTGATAGGTGGTGTGCTTCCAATAGCCCAAAATGCTTGCGGAGGAACAATAGTAAAATTAGGTTGTGCCATATTGCACCTCGCCTCAGTGTACAGTTAGAATTAAGTTGCAGACAATATCCAAACACTCCATACCTGTTTCCTATTGTCACTAATTCCTTTATTGTCACAGTGAAGAATTATTTAATTATACACCTGGTTTGTTTGCCTTTATATTTTTTCGTACGTAGGCAACTGTTCTACTACCATGTCTCTTTGGAGGCACGCTCCGATTCCTCGTGTATGCTGCGTCTCCGTTTCCTTGGAGACACGCGCATGAGGAATTGTTCACATGCCAAGCATCACAGCGCGCGGAAGCAACAGACTCTCGGATGCCGCGTCTCCGTTTCCCTGGAGACACGTGCGGACGTAAGGGTTTCTGCTCGAGCTAGAGACGCGTGCAGAAGCACCGGTCTTTGCTTGCGCTCGCACGTACTCCACCACTGTGCCGCAATACGAAATCAACGCAGAAATGTAAAAAATTCAAAACAAAATTACAAAAAAATCACCTGTACGGACGTCCTGAGGAATCTCTGCAGGAAACACAGCTGAGAAAGTGAACTCCACAATTGGTAGAGGAGCGCAGGCCAGCCGCTAAAGTTCCACCTCGTCGCCAAATTGTAGTGGATGCGGCAATGAAGAACCGGAACACACGGAGGTAAGCTTGCTTCTTTATTATAAGTAAAGCAGTACCAGGAAACAGGTCCGTTCAGAAAGACACCGAGGCTCAACTGACACAAGGAGACCACAACGTCATAGACCTTGGAATCCCCTTATGTCACCGGCCCTATCATTCCAAATAGGAATGAGAACACACTACAAACTGCAGTTTCTACTTTTTGAACTGAGAGAATTTCAGATACATTAGATAGAAAGATTTTATTGACTGTTAATGATATTTGGCTCTGAAAACTACCACAGGCTTTGTTTACCCTTTCGGGTGGGGCGAATAATCAAGTTACTGTTCCATTTATAAAGTGATGTTCATTCCCTACTCGCACTTAAAGAATACGTGTGAAGAAACAACATGCTCCTGAGAGTGTCAGTGAAGTGTAAGCGTGGGATGGGCTAAATTTGGCTACACAGATGAAAATATAGTCTAATTGTAATTTTCTGATTTTTAGTTTATTTGCCCATGTTCTTGAGGTTCAGCAAATTGAGGGCTACTCTTTAGTATGAAATGTCCACCCTTACAGACACATCTACGTGTTTTAATTACATCTAACAGTAAAATTATTGTTTTCTCAAAATAGGAGTAAATATATTAGGAATAAACTTTTTATTATGTCAATATTATTTCATTAAGAAGGGTATGGTGTTTTGGTGAATCAATGCACTACCTAGTGAGAACTGATTTTTACCCCATGGCCATAGGTTCAAATCCCTGTGGGTCCACTCAAGCTTTCAGCTATCTGAGGCTCATAAAATAAGTACCATTGAGTTAGATAAAAGTAAACATCCTTTATCTGTCAATAGTGCCATAAGACCTCTGAGTTACTACAAAACACGTTTTCATGTTGACTCAATTTTCATCAATTGATGCAGTGCTGCTATGTGAGAATAAGAGTCCTATTTGCTGGGTAGGTGGAGTTCCAAAACCAGGGAGCGTTCCCCGAGAAGAACTGTTTTTTTTGTCTATTTCTTGAAGGCTGGAATTTCTAGCAACAAGGCATCAGCGCTTCTCCAAGTACGTCTGCCTGAGAGAATCAGTTTTTGAATGTGTGTGTAAGGTGCTTCCATGTGAATGGCCTTGTATATAATACAGGCAAGATTGTGCTGGCATCTGGCTTCAATAGGTAGGTATTTTAATTAAGTCAATAGAGTGGTGATGTAGCCGTTTTTTTCTTGCTCCTGTGACAAGTCTCGCCACTGCGTGAAGAGTTGCTTTGAGATGTGCCATGTGAATCTTGGGACTACCGTAGAGAATGGAATTGCAGTAATCCAGTCTCAACAGATATCAAATTGAGATCTGTCTCCGGGATTAGGTGCATAATGCCTCATACTAGTTTCACTTGATGTTGTACCCCCTTTGCTAGAGAGTGAATGTGAGCCTGGAGGTTTTGGTTTCTGTCTAGTACAAAGTCAAGTGAGTTTGCACAGTTTACAGTTTCTAGGGTGCGATCCACAGGTGCGAAATTTCTGTGCCATTTTGAATGGGTGTTGCTGGACCTGGCCCTTTTTGCACGGATGTCCCCAAACTTTTTGGCCTCCTTCCTTTTTTCTGACAAGTTTTGTTGGCTTTAGGACTCTGGGCACTTTACCACTGCTAACCAGTGCTAAAGTGCATATGCTCTCTGTCTAAATTGTTTAGGTGATTGGTAATCCCTGAGTGGCATATTTGATTTACTAGTAAGTCCCTAGAAAAGCGTACTAGAGGTGCTCAGGGCCTGTAAATCAAATGTTACTAGTGGGCACGCAGCACTGATTGTGCCACCTACATGATTTGCCCTGTAAAACATGTCTCAGTCCTGCCATTGCAGTGTCTGTGTGTGCAGTCTTGCACTGCGAATTTGACGTGACAAGTGTACCCACTTGCCAGGCCCAAACCTTTACTTTTACTACACATAAGTTACTCCTAAGGTAGACCCTAGGTAGCCCCATGGGGATGGTGCAGTGTATTTAAAAGGTAGGACATGTACTGGTGTGTTTTATATGCCCTGATAGTGAAATACTGCCAAATTCGTTTTTCACTATTGCAAGGCCTATCGCTCCCGTAGGTTAATATGGGGACTGACAGTTGGGCTGTTTGTGAAATCCCTCTAGACAGTGACACAAAGTGAGCTGTGGAGTGTCCTGCATATCCTGATGAGTCTCCTGGGCTATAGTGTGGAGGGAGGAGCTGACACCTGCACCTGAAAGGGCTGTACCTGTCCACACACAATGCAGTCTCCAACCCTCTGGAGTGCGTCTGGGGCCAGGCGTGGGCAAGGCAGGATCTTGTAAACAACAGAGCCTCTCCTTTGAAGTTTGCCTAATTCAAAGGCAGAAATGAGCATATGTAGGTGACCCAAAACCCCAGACTTGGAGGATACTTCTGGATCAAGAGGAACGTCTGCCAAGGAAAAACCTGAAGAGCTGGAGGAGTACTGCGACTTTGCTGTGTGTGCTTTGCTGGGTTGGCCTTCAATTGCTGCTTTTGCCTTAGAGAGGACAAAGACTGGACTTTATTGTGTATCCTGCTTGTGAAGTTTCTCCAGGAGCTTGCCTCCTGTTGAGAAGTCTCAGGGACAGCAAAGAATTCACCTAACAGCCTCTGGATTCACTTGCTGTGGACTCCAACTCGTCAGGTGGTGCCTACTCCAGTTTCTGGGCCCTTGGGAGTAAAAGCTGGTTAAAAAACAGGAAAAAACAAGTGCACCAACTTCGGACAACGCCCGGACTGGTGCTGCTGCATGACCCCACAACTCTGCCTGCAACCAAAACCGTGGTCTCCACTGGAGTGTGACGGCACCGGCCGACATCGCAAGCCTGACACCGCAGCAGCCTCTGATGCCCTGTGACTTTGGAAGTCCCGAGTGCTGTGTCACTGAGGTTCGTGACACCCGACTCCACCGCAGCACCTACAGCCCTGTGGTGTGACCACCACCACATGAGGTCGCCTAACCAGGTCTTGACCTGCCTGACATCAACACCCCAGGCAGCATAAGGAACCGACACTTCACACCACCGCCACCTCATCTCCACTGCTGTGCAGCAAGGACCCGATGCCTCGCACCAATGCCTCTGCTTCTCTTGTCCGCAGCACCAGAACTGACTCTGCACCGGATCCAGCGACGCCTCGCTCCCCGACTCCGTGCACCAGCTTGTTTCCTCACATTCACAAGGTACTGTACCTGGGGTCCATATGACTCCGTGACCTGCATATTGGTGTCAGATTGTTGGGAATGACTCCATCACAACGCCGTGATAACACCAGATTGAAGCATTTGTGTATTTAAGCGCTATATTCTAGTTTAATGGTTGAAAATTCATAACTTTGCTTGTGTATATTGGATTTTTGTCGTTTTGGTCTTGTTTTAATCACATAAATATCGGCTATTTTTCTAAACTGGTGTTGAGTGATTTTGTGGTGTTTTCACTGTGTTAATGTGTGTGATTTTACAAACACTTCACACATTGCCTTTGAGATAAGCATGACTGCTTTGCCAAGCTACCAATGGAGTGAGCAGGGATTATCCTAGGTGTGAATCTCCATTACCCTGACTAGAGTGGGGGTCCCTACTTGGAGCGAGTGCAAACTAATTGCCAACCAGAGACCCGATTTCTAACAGGTGTGTAGCAGGTATTCTGTTTAATATGGGTTAAGATTGAGATTTTGGTATTCCATCCATATTTTAATTTGTTTAAGGGTTGTGGGTAGTGTAGGAATGAGCTCAGAGAGATTTTCACGTAAAGCTCAGCATCCTCAACCTAGAAGTAGAATGAGATAATGGTATTTTTCAGGAGATTGGCTAGAGGCTGTGGGTGCAAAATAAAAACTGCTGGGGAGAGGACTGGGCCTGATGGGACTCCTTGTTTTAACATTGCAGGTGTCATAGTGCCTGCTCTCCATTTTTATTCTATTCTCTAGAAATTATATGAAATATTTTATAACTGCATCTCCTAGTCTTACTTTGTCTTTCAGGATTTCCAGAAGCATATTGCGGTTGACTGTATTAATGTGGAGAGGTCAAGAAGGATAAGGCAGGAGTCTCCAGAGTTCATAATCCTCAGGACATCAGCTTTGATATTTAGAATAGCATATTCTATGCTGCATGGAATCCTGAAGCCTGAATGATAAACACTCAGAAAGTTGCTATCTTTTATATGTTGGTTGAGTTATATCGCCACACAGCTTCCAAACAGTTTACCAAGAAAATGTACTTTTGAAACCTTGTGGTAATTGTTAAGATCCTCTGTAAATGCTTCAATTTTCATCCGTAAAGAAGTTAGTTGGCTGATTTTGAGGCAGTCAGTACCCTTGAGGCAGAGAGGTGTTGGTTAGCTTCATCCAATACTGAAAAGTGAGATTTCCTTTAAGGTGGATATGGTAACGTGTTCCAAGAGACGGGCAGATGGTCTGGTTTTCATGATGGTTTGCCTGATATCCTAAGCTGGACTTCTCAGAAGTTCACCCAAGAGCTCTTGAAATGTTTTTCAATAGATTGACTCTAGCCTCCTCTTTTTGAATGGGACCTAGGGAGACCTCGACTTTGTTCACCTTTTTAACAAAGACGTTTGTGCATACCTTGCATCTCTGATTGGGAGAGGAGACCTGTGGTTGGTTACAGAGCATGCCGTACTTTATTACCATCTCAAACAGTTTTCTAGGATGAGTTTTGGGACTGAAGATTTCTTTTCTAACTATGGATTCAGACTCAAATATAAGATTTTTATGCTATTTATTTTTTGTTCTCAAATCCTTCAGATTACTCAGAAGGGCTCTGCCTCTACAGTCGTTCCTACAATCTCAAGATTTTTGTTTTGTCACCGAGTTTGAGAACCACTTTTATGATCTTTTTCCTTTCAATCTTTTAAATGTGAGTGGAACAGTCTTGCCGCAAGTGCCCGACGATGTGTCCAGGTATTGTGTTATGATTTCATTGATTTCTTGACTTAATGAGACATTTTGTAGGGAGTGGCTGATAGATCTATCCAAAGTATCACAATTGATATTGTTAAGGTCTCTAACCTACTTGTTAGATCTTCTTGATTGCTTCCTTCTACAAATCTTGGGTGATGGAAGAGTGAAGGAAATTAGGTAATGATCAGACCAGTTTGACATAATAAAGAATTAAGACTTTAACAGACCTGCTGGAGCTATGACCGAGTCCAAGGTGACAACCTCTTTCACATTGGTGTTAGAAAAGGTAATAGTTGTGTGACCACTTTGTTGTTTGTTTTCACCTCTCAGATTATAGTCACCAATTAATGCATTGTTCTCACAGGTAATAATTTGTATGTAATGATCTCAATGAACTGTCCCACAAATTTAGAGTTTTTTTTCCAAGGGATGGTATAGAATATACAGTTTAACAAAATTATTTCTTTCTCATTTTTGATTTTAACCAAGAGATTTTGAAAAGAGCAGAAGTGTTAATTATTTAACTTATTATATGTAATTGTGTATTTGTGGCTTAATACCACACCCCACCTGTTTTATCCATGCAATCTAGGCATATGATGAAGAATCTTGTAAGGATTAGGCGACCCATCACTGGCTTGGACGTTTCATTTAGCCATGTTTCCATTAATAGCCAAGGGCATCAGCCATGATGACAAACATGGCTGATTCTGATCCTAGCCAGCTAGTCGTTAATAGATTATGGGAACTTGTATGACTAACCATAACCAGTCAATTTACAGTCACATGTATGATTGAATCTGAATCGTCTCAGTCTATCAGAGGAGATTCTCACATCTAACAGATTTAATTCTCAGTCCAATTGGCCTGCCAGTTGTAATGCTGGCATATTATGAACTCTGCTCCATTCTGTCTTTCAGAGATTATCCTGATACCTTCAGCAGCTCACTGCTTTTTAGCTGAGATTTCACTTTCTTCTGGGGCTTTTAATTGAGCTTTTTTCATTATATGTGCTGGGCTTCAAAGGCATGAAAGTGGATTTCTGTTTGCTAATAAGCTAGAACTGTCTGCAGGTATCACACTTAAAATGGGGCTATTCAGATGATGTCTTTCTCAGCTTTACCAGCTTTTCACATGTAGGTTACGGAGAGGCAGTCATGCATGTAATACATTCAAATTGTGTTATTAGCAAGTTCAGTAAACACATTTTCTGAAATCAGCATTGCGTTTCCATTCTTCAACCATGAAGTGATTTTATTCTTTCTCATCCATGAAAAACAAACACACTCAAAAAGAGACTAAAACCACTTCACTCACAACTGGCTCTAAAGGTTTTCAGGCTAGCAGAATTTGTAGATTCTCATAGGGGCAACTGACCTGGCAAAATCATTTATTTGTCACCTGGGTGAGTAAAGAGGGTCAGGCCACTCACCCTTCAATAAATCTTTGGCTCTATTTTAAGTGGAGAATAATTTCTGAGGCTTGGCTCAGCATGGTGTGAACTCCTGGGTGGTCATCAGTCTTTCTTGTGGAGAATGTAGGATTGAATGTTTGCCTTCAAAACACCAGTGCTCTGCACTACTGGTCTGAAGGTAGGCTTATAACCTGCAGTCGAGGGTCTATAACATGCATTAAGTACCCTCTCACAAAGTTACAAGCCAGAGCAACAGGCAAATGTCTTTAATAAAGTAGAAGATGAATATCTGTTGTATCACAAGATATGTGACCCTGGAGATGCTGAGCTTGACAGTCAGGTAGGTAGCGATGTTGGTCATGATGATGAGGCTGCATTTGAAGATGTTACAGACTGGAAAGGGGAGCCAGTGGATTTGCATCTGGGTGGGATTGATGTGGTCATATGTCTTCAGGCCCTTCTTCAAGCTTCAAGAAAAGGAATTTTGAAGGTGCTTTATAGGAGGAATAGTTTCACTTTCTTAAGGAGAGAGGGCTGGTACCAGGTCTTCCTTGTTTTGTTTGCAATGTTGTTACAGATGGGCGGATTTATGTCCAAACCGTATCCCATCCAGGAAAGCATGACCTGCCAAGATGGCTTATCTGTAAAGGGTTATTGTGCTATAGGATAAACTTAAAAAAATTATCAGGTAGAAAATTAACAATTAAAGCTACGGATAGGAACCAAACCCCTCTTAGAACACCAACAAACCCATTGTTTACAAGCCAACCTAAGTGATCAAAGTCCTTTGATGAGCTCTGAAGATAAACTTGACATTTGTCAGACTCCCGCAAATCTTTAGTGCCATGTGCCATTGACCTGTTACTTTATGCAACAGATCCAGAATACAAGTTGACATCACTGGATCTTCCACAAACAAACACATGAAATCCAAAATTGAAGCTCATGCCTGCCAAAATGGGTCTATTAATACAATGTTTGCTCTCTGCTCACTTCAACAATATCTGGGGAATAATGGCAGTAGGTGGAATAGCATAATTGATATCGTCTCTCCAAGGCTATAGGAATGCAATGCCCCCCTGCTTCTGGTTCCGGTCTCCAACTAAAACATATCGACAACTGAACATTCAATCTGTTCACAGAAATTTCCACATTGAACAGCCCCCATATCTTCTTCAACATCAGAAATACCTCTCCGTGCAGTATCAAATCACTTGCCTCCCTCAAAAATCATAAATTCCAGTCTGCTACCACATTTTATATCCTTGGAAAATGCTGTGCCTGAACATCAATTCTCCTTTCCAAACGAAACTCCCTGAATTCTCTTACTAAATTAGCCAACGTCTTCTCATACACCTCCCTTACTGTTGATACATAGTCCATGTTCAGTAAGATACATCAGTTCACCTGGTGCTTCACTGAGCTTCTTATCACAAAAGAACCTGCTAGTACTTTCTCACAATTTATATACATCATCATCATCTTTGTGTCATCCATCTTGCCATCCATGCTGGCATCCTATTCAATCTCTATTTCCATTAACTTTCCAAAAATTGCCTTCCTGTTTCTAGACGCACTATTTACTAACCACTAATCCTATTCCACCAAACGTTCTTGATTCAACTCTATCTCTTGTGAGTACTTCCACCTATTCTCAATGTTTTTATATGCGGTTAACATATTTGCCGTTTTCCTATCATAAATATTACTGCATTCTTCTTAATACCCAATATCTGGAAAATACCCACACCTGCAAGCACCTTAGAATGAAGAATTTCTTTGCATAGACATGAAGCATACATCAATTCTGACAATATTTGGAATTCAAAAGAACGTTCTGTGGGCCCATTTAACACAAGGATTATGTATGGTGAGCCAAGGTATACCCAGCATTGCCTTAGACCGAGAAACATCAATCAAATAAACATGGATTTTCTCAGATGATTTCATAAACAAACCAGATAATTCATATGTGTATGACATCCCAGTAACCTGAGGATATGTCAAAACTCTCCACTGCATTAACACCCCCAAGAATATTTTTCTTAATGACTGGAATTTGTAAGGATTAATAAAATTTAATAACCATATAATGCATGGGATTCCGTAATCCCTGTATAAACACCAGTCTCTAATTGCGTAATAATCGGCGACTTGTGTCGCACCCAGTCACCAATTATAATACAAGGACATCAGAACTCGACTATTATAAGTTATTACAGTCGATTTCTGATGTGACAATGCCAGCTGCCGTAGCTAGCAGCCTAGGCGAAAGGCAGGTCAGGTCACAGAGCATAAATGGAGCAGCTGTTTAAAGCAACAAAATGAACATTGCTTTTCATTGCCCTGGTCTATTTTTCAGCTAACAGTGACAGGCACAGAGAACATGTTTATTTTTTTGTTAAAAGAAACACCAACCTGTATTTGACTGTTTCTAATATCTGTTTGCAACAAATAACTAACAGGTTTTTGATGTGTTTAATCTTACACTAGAGGATTTATTTGTATTCTTCGTGTTTGCATGCATGACCGCTCTTTCATATGAAAGAGCTATGCAGCAAGGTTTTAAGTGGTTTGTGGAAAGGTGATTGTGTGACCATGTAGTATATGGGATAAAGTACCCACTGATGTACATGATAAGATTATTGCAAGTCACCTCAAAGATCCATAACCCTATAAAGGAACTCAGCCTTTGGCCTCATTCCTCTTCAAGGTTAGGGAACTCCTTGGTGACTTGCAGTACGCTCATAATGTACAGCAGGGGGTACTTTATCCCTTATATACTTTCCAGAAACTGCCAGAAAGTCCTGAAACAACTTGTTTGTTCTCACAGAATCATCTTCATGGGAATTATCCTATGTGCCGAAGCTGACTGCATAGTATCAACAAACCTTTTGGAAACTGAGTTACTTATTAACACCTGACCCTTAAGCATCTTGGGTTTAATTTTACAATTTTTAACAACATATACAGTACTAACACAAAATACTGTCTTTCTCCTCTTTAGATATGGCCTCCTTATACTGCCTCGTTACATTGGTTCAGGTGTTTACATAATTCTGTTTCCCTATAATGGACTACTAGAGCTTTAGTAGTTTCTGAATACCACTAATTCTATTTGCTACTCACACTTCCAAGACATTTTCAAATCACTTCAAACGCCTAAATAAAATAATTATCCTTTTTTGCTTCTAGTCAAACAGTATCAACTATCAAGTAAATGAATGAGGTAATGCACCTCAATACATTATGATACCCTTGTTTGATTTTTAGCAAATCATTATCTAAAGAAGGAGCATGTGACTTCCTATGAAATAATTCCACATCTGATCACAAAAAAGCAAAACATTATAAAGCAAAGGATCACTTATCTTTATCAATGGCATCATCCAATCGGCCACATTTCTACTTAGATATGATAAAACAAAGGTCACATTGGTTTAATCATCTTGGAAGATTGCAGGTTTTCGCAAAATATGTAACTGATTAAAGAATAATACAAGTTTCTTTGGCTCACCAAAGATCTAAGGGTTGCTAAGGGTGTCATTGGAGTCAGTGCAGGACAGGAATATGCAAATGCCTTTTTATTTATCGAGGAAAATAGCAATGCCTAGGAATCAGATTTCTAGAAATTTGTTGGAAAGGGACTTACTCATATCCTCCCTTTCTGGCGTAAACTTGGTGTACATAGAAACCCTCTGTTTTCACTATCAGTTGCTTCATTGTAATTAATTCTGAATGAAACTACATAAATTTGTAGATGTGAACTAGTTGTGACTTTTAAGATCTAAAGCTGAGTAGTGTCTCAATCCACCTCAAAGGTTGCATGATAACGTGGGATAAACAATCATTCAGATTACGCTATCCGTTTGTGTAGGATCCAGTGAAACTATGCCTTTTTCCATCTCTTAGCTCCCTCATACATGACCACATATCCTAGAGCAGTGGTCTTCCAACCTTTGAATGCAGCGCCCACCCCCAAGTGAAAAAAATAATTGGGGCTCCCCTCTGAATTTTTCAATTTTTTTATATTAAATAGGCAATCTTTAAATTTGCCTAACCTTATTTAAACATTGCAGTTAAATTCTGTTACTGTTTTAAAAATAAAACGCAATAAAATACATGATGCCAAACATACGTTCTGCATCCCCGTATTCACTTGAGGCCCCCCAGTTTAAAGACTCCTGTCCTAGAGTATGAGGGTAGATGCAGGAAACTGGACTGGGAGAAGAGAGAGAAAATAGAAACAAAGTACTCCATCATTTCTGCCTTGTCAATTCAATTGGTCTGTGAGGTTCTTTGAATATGGTGAATCCCCACGAGACAAAGAGATATCCTAATTGACCTGTAATTAGTGAATGAACAAATGAGAGTTTTGTAGAGCACAACTGAGCGTATCTTGGCAGCAGTGAAGTTTGTGTTTGTTAGCACAGATGGACCAAGCAGAAGTCACCTGGGGTGTTTTCAAAGCCAAGTTTTATGACTCTTACTGACAACAGATTCAAACTTTGTGAGGCAGAGATTAAGTGAAAGGGAGATTCAAAGCGTGGAAAGAAAAAGGAAGGCCACCAATTTGGACCCTTTGGAAATGGAGGATATGAAAACAGTATTGAAATTGGACGAACACAAGGACTAGGTCGGCAGATAAGGCTGAATAAGTTTTTCAATCAATGAAGGGGCTCAGTCCTAGAGAACCTTCAAAGCAAAGCAGAGTGCATACCAACAGTTGAATCTCTCAACCAATATTTCTCTAATCTCAAACCAAGAGACCCATTGCAGATTGACCTCTCATCTTTAGACCAACCCCTACAACTTACCGAACTATATGCAGCTCTGCAATCACTCCCCAAGGGTAAGGCTCCAGGCCCAGATGGCTTCACAGTAGAATTCTTTATTCAGTTTGCTAAGTCTCTTTTCCCCAAACTCTTTCAATTACTTAATCACTTTATAATGTCAGGTTCTGCATCTGGCTCATTTACGGAGGCCATCATTTTGTCTTATTCCCCAAAAAGATCGGGATGCGACTGACTGTAAAAATTATAGACCCATATCTTTAATTAATACTGATTGTAAACTCTATGCCAACATTTTAGCTCTCCGTTTACTCCCATATATACCTGACCTTATTGATTCTCATCAATCTGGTTTTATCCCTAATAGAAATGTAGCAGATAATTCCCGTACTTTTTAAAATATTATTAACAAGGCATAAGATTCCTCTGGCAGCTTTATCATTGTATGCGGAAAAGGCCTTTGATAGGGTCTACTGGGGTTTCTTGTCGAAAGCATTGGAATGGCATGGACTAGGTACTAAATTCTGACATTTTATATCCATTCTTTATTTCTCACTATGTTCCTCGGTTATAACAAACGGTATCCGATCTCCTTTTTTCCCTCTTAAAAGGGGTACTCGTCAGGGATGCCCATTATCTCGTTTACTATTTATTTTGCCTCTCGAACCTTTTCTATAACAATTAAAAACGTCTGAACAATTTACGGGGTTTCAAATTAATAATGCACACATCAAGTTGATGGCATATGCTGATGATATTCTTTTGTTCATGTCTCACCCTGACACTTCTCTTCCTGCATTCCTGCATGAGCTCAACTTATATTCTGATGTATCTGGATATAAACTTAATATAGACAAAACAGTGGTCTTACCACTTAATACTCATTGCACTGGCTCTGTATTCCCTGATGCAGGATTATCTTGGAATTCTTCTAAGATTAAATACCTGGGGGTATGGTACTGCACTACTCTCTAGGATACATTAAGGACTAATTTAGAAATCTCATCTGCAAAGCTTGTAGGTCTCACACAGAAATGGTCTCCGTTATATCTCACATGGTGGGGCCGCTTGGACACCATTAAGATGATGCTTCTCCCTATCATTAAGTTCTTCCTCATGATGCTTCCTATTAAGATACCTAAACTATTTTTTAGTTCAATTGATAAAATTCTATCCAAGTTCCTGTGGAACGGTAAACAATCCCGAATCTCTCTCTCAAAATTAAAACTTCCTAAAGTACAAGGTGGAGTTAATTTCCCTGACTTTATAACTTATCACAAATCTTTTGGCATTAAGCAAATACATCCCTATTTATCTACACTCAATGATGCCCCTCAAAAGCTATGGTTCTCTTTGGAAGAAACATTTATTTCTCCCTTTTCCCATAAACACATTATATTTATGTCTAACCCCTCAAAATTCTGGTTGCCCAGCACTAGCTCCCACTCAGTCAACTTACTGAAACCTTTTTTTATTTCGCATCTTACCCCCATTAATCAATTCTTTAACAGTCCTATTTGGCACAATAGTTCGCTTAGGAAACAAGGTAAAACCTTGTGTTGGAAGGCTTGGATGACTAAAGGTATTCTTCTAATTTCCCAATTATATCATAAAGGGCCAGATGTATGAAAATATTTTGCACTCGCAAACGGTAAAATCGGCCGTTTGCGAGTGCAAAATAGTGGTCTGCAATGCATGAAAGGCATTCGCAGACCACAAAGTAGAAATCGCTAAAATTGCGATTTTTAGCGTTGCGACCTGGATTTTGCGAATAGCAGTTTGTGATTCGCAAAATCCAGGTCGCAAGGCAATGCTGCAAAAAATTGCAAATTGCGATTTTTCGCAGAATGGTATTTTGCACATGCAAAATACCATGATCTGCAACCAGGTGGTAACCTGGTGCAAAATTTAAAAATGCAGTAAAACTGCATTTTTAAATTGAACATGTAAAGCACACATGCCCTTTTGGCATGTGTGTACCTTACATGTTAAAAAATTGGGGTGCAGGAGAGGGGGCCTTAGGCCCCCAGCACCCTGGCCTTTTGCATTTCCAAAATTGCGATTTCTGGTTCAGAAATCGCAATTTTGGAAATGCAAAAAATTTGCAGCTATGGGCCAACAGGCCCATAGCTGCAAATGGGGCCGGTATCGCAATTTGCAATTCGGTAATAGCATTTGCCATTTTTAAGAAATCGCTATTACCGATTCGCAAATGTGATACATGGCCCTTTGCGAGTCGGTAATAGTGATTTCTTAAAAATCGATATTACCGAATTGCAATGGGCCGTGATGGTACATCAGGCCCAAAGACTCTATCATCCCTTTTACTACTCTCTCAGCAATTTATAATCTCCCTATTCGCATGAAATCCCAATATATCATTCCTTCTACTCTAGTCCAAGAGGCCCTCAATAAACTTATACATCATAATCATTCTTCTCTTGCATCATCTCCACACCCGATTGTAACTTCTAATTATCCTAGGGCAGCTAGAATTTATAAACTTTTAAGAACGTCTGTTTCACCTAGACTCAAATCACCTATTGAGACATTGTGGAAATCAGATCTTGGTGTTGTTTGGCCAACTTCTTTATGGGATAGAATATGGTATAAGATATATTCCACTGCACGCACTGCAAGCCTCACACAGACCCTATATTTTTTTTATAATAGACTTTTCTACACTCCTGTACGCCTTTACAAACTCAAACTTGCACAAAATTACAATTGTTGGCGCTGCCACACTCAGAAGGGTACTGACTTTCACATGTTTTTTTTCTGTCCATCCCTATCTACTTTTTGGTCCTCAGTATGGTCTCGCATTTCAGCAATAGCTCGGATCTCCTTACCAATGTCATATGAATTACTGTTTTTGGCATACACGACATCTGAAGTTCATTCAGGCCTCTTGGAAAATTGGTGGACCTTTTGCTTTCTATTGCAATCTCTATTATTACTTCTAACTGGAAATCTTCGGAGAACATTACTCTCAGACGGTGGTGGAATCCTGTATGTTATCATCATAGACTTGACAGCTACAAGCTTGATTCAACAGGAACTTTCTTCAAACGTCATCAGCTATGGTTGCCATTAAGTAACTATCTCTCACGCACTGCGAAGGAAATTGATTTTTCTCCTCCTTTTTAATAAAATGTCAATATATTTCCTGTTTTTCTTCTTATATATACTTATTTCATCTTACATTCGCTGTAACTAATGTCTATTACCTCTCTCTCCACATGGCTATCACTTGATTCCCTTTTCTATCCCTATAGCTCTTCTCCCTCTCCCTCTCTCTTTCTTCTTTCTTTATTCAAACTTGGAGTCTTTGATACTATATTGCTGTATATGCCTAATTCATGTACATGTTTATTATGCATTTATAAGTACAATATTCCTTATGCATATATTTTCACAACTGCATATCTCTGTCCTGGCAATGTTAAGTTAATGTTCTTGTATTTGACTCAATAAAAAACATCTTTAAAAACAAAAAAAACAAAGCAGAGTGATTTGAAGATAGAGCGCTGGTGTATTGTGAGACAGTGCTGCTCTTTTTGATGGGACAGATAATCTGCAAGGAAGATTGAGAAACTGAGTTTTGTGTCAACTGTAGGCACTATATCAAGTAATCTGGAAGCCCGAGGTAAAGGTAAAGGGAGTTTCCATAGTCTTGTCCTGTGATTAAAGCATGAACTACCATGTTCAGAGGAGAAGTGAACAATGTTCCTTGGTGCTCTAAGCAGCATGAAGCAAGTAGCTTACACTGTAGACACATGGGAGATAAAACACCAATTTTGAACAAATTGGCTGTCCTGCTATCCTGCCATGCTGGAGGGCACCCTGGATTGACAAAGGTCTAATGGCTACCACTGTGTGACCAGACAGAGTCTTGCACAGCAAATAGAAATAGTTTCAGTTTATTGTTTTTTTAGTTGAGGTAATGCCATTAATCAATTTGACATAATAGACATGCAAGCATTGCTGGATACTGATACTATCAATTAGGTATCATCTACGTAAAAGAAACTGTTGAAGCCATATGATTGGACTACCTCCGTGTTCTGTGTCATATAAATGTTAAATAAAGTGGAGCACAGGGAGGAACCTTGGGATGCCATAAGGAAGATAAGAGAAAGATTTTTAAAGAGAAACAATAACAGATTGGTATCTGTTATTTACAAAAGAACACAGCCACATCAATGCTGCTTTGCATGCAACTCCAATGTTGAAAAGAAGTTAAAAAAATAGAATGGGAGACAGTATTGGAAGCTGCTGATAGGTCTAATTAGATCAAGCAGCAGATCCTCCTTGGCTTAAGATAGTTTGAAAGTCTTCTGGAACAGACAATGATGCTGTTTAAGTACTGTGTACAATCAAATAAGGGATCAGCCTGTAAGTACTGGGACAGTTGCTTGTTGGTAATTTTCTAGGATTTTAGAAGACAGCAGTAGCAAGGAAGTAGGAGGAAAATGTTAAAAACACTGCAGTAAGCAGAAGGCTTTTTAAGGCGGAGGAACTAATAATGCCCTTTTCAATACTGTGGGGATGACAACCAAATTAAAGAGGGAATTGATAGGATCCATAAAAACTGATTTTAAGTTGTCAGCAATTAAATTATAAACACAAGCAAGGCATGGATCAGAATGTGAGCTGGAGTTGCTCTACGTGAGTTCTGAAAGAGTTTTGATTTGTAGAAAAGCATTCGAAAGTAGAGAAACAAGTGCCTGATGGAGAAGGAGAAAAATCCTCCATGAAGAAAAGGGAATCTAATGTGGGTTGTGCTGAGAAGTGAGTGCAAACGTTTTTATTCACGAATCGTTTTATTAAAGAGATGCTCAGTAAACAGTAGAATATCAGACTGTTGTACAAATTAATAAGCTGCAATATAACACACATTGATATTACAGATTAATAAATTTGTTCCACAGCAAATATCATTCATTATCGACGTACTTGACTGATAAAGACAGCTTCATAATATCTCATCACACACTGTCCCCGTTCCTAGGCCGTCACCCCTAAACATTACTTTTTTTTTCTGGAAAAAGAGGGCCATATCCTTGAAAAGTTTCTGGGTGGAGTTCACCTTTTAGTAATTTCGATAACTAAGAATATCTGCAATTATGAATGGCTATACCTGAGCACTATACCTGTATAATCAACTCTCTGTGCTTCAATATGACTCTGGTAATTTCTGAACATTAAAGCATAAAAAGTATCTTGAGTATAAATGTGTGGTAGTATTTCTCCCTATGTTTTGAATAGCTACCTGAAGCTTCATTACGGTGCACTGTCACGTGGAAGATGAGTTACAATTTCTTCTTGACTACTGTAGAACATTTATATGACATTTGTAAATGCATACACAATAATCCACTTTAAGAATCCTCCCTTGTTCCTGCATTGGGTGAATTGTAGCAGAATATAACCACAGGCTTAACAGTTCAAAATAAATGTTCACAAGAAGAGTCAAAGTTTGTTTTATCAACAACATGATTTAGTATGCTTCTATGTAATCAAATTGTCCATTCAAAGCAATTGTTTAAGAAGCAATGGATCTTTGTGAGCAAATTCATAAACCATGTAGTGCGGTTCTGGCTGTAGTAACATCATAGCATATTATCTGTAGAACATCATGAACAATGAGGAGAAATTAACCTGAAAATCCAGGTTGGCCACTATCACTCTAGGACATTTCAGAGTTTGAGACCTGCTGGGAATGGCAGGTCATTGCCAGCATACTGTTGCTGAACATGTCCACCTCCACTAAAACAAGGCATTACTCCATGATGACTGACAGTCTTCCCTATGCTGAAAGGTACATAGTAGAAGCAAATTTGGAGTACCACCTCCACACACATGAACCGCCCAAAGCAGTACCTCTAGTCCTGCTTCCTGACAACTGAAAACATCCTTCTTCTATTATGAAATAATGCCTAGCTAGTTTTGATCAGATCCACCTTTTCTGCATGTTCACCCCAGATATTTTGCTTTTTTTCTGGACCATATTTTTGATGAACTCGTTGTCCCTGCTAAACAGGAGTAAAGTGCCTGTGCCTTTAAACACTGTTAAACTGGCTTAATCCTGATTGACATATTTAGCTTGCCAACAAGTTCCTATTAATAGATGCAGAAAATGCACCCAGGGCCTGTAAGTTAAATACCTCCCTTGTAGATGGCTTCCGGCCTACCATATGAAGCCTAACTGCAGCAGCTTCAAACCCTACTGTAAAACCTGTCAAAATAACCCTTTTTGACAGGTGGAAACCCTGTTTTTAAATATTCAAAAGTTATCCCTAAGTACACCTTGTTGCCCCCAAAGTCGAATGCCCAATATTTAAAAGCGAATCATATGCAAACATTTATATGGCATGTTCCTCCAGTGGCTAGCTTTCAAATCCTATTTTCACTGGCAGGGCTATAGCTGGATCCTATAAAATTGTCAACGTACAGATTATAAACATTAATCTGTAATATTTTACAGGAAATCACTAGAATATCCTTCCAGTGTCTAGTTTCATATTTATTTTCCAGTTCATTGGTGAAGTTAGATTTTTGATAAATAGTTAGGAAAAATAACTTCAATTGCCTGAAGCTCATGGAGGCCAATTTGAATAGCCTGCCAGCAACCGCCTAGCCAGTGGTTGATTTTGATGAGGTGTGAGAAGGCTTAGGCCCGGTGACAGGATGTGCTGGGCGTAGGGTGTGTGATCCCTGTCGGCTCAGGAATGGCAGATAGGGAAGTTCCAGGAACTACATTAATTTTTAAGGGGCAGCTGTGAAGCCTGCCCATTCGTAGTTTAGTGTTAGGAGGGAACTGGGAGGGGGAAAGCTTTTGTTCCTAGACCCTCCCTAGCCAGCCTCGATCTGAACCCAATGGGAGGGAAGCTACTCCCAGAACTAATTTGGAGTGAACACAGGAGAGAGGACTGCTCATTTTCTTGGCCACTTTTCTGCACGAAGACAGGGGCTCTATACAAGGGAGGAAGGGTTCCTCCATTTTTGATTTTAGCAACAAGGTTCACTGTGGGATTTTTTGCATTAGGGCAAACAGGAACTGCTGAAAATTTTGCAGAGTTATCCCTGGGAACATTTATCTCATTGATTAGAGAGGGACCAGGAGTCATCCCCACCCACTGGCTAGCACAAACCATAAATGTGGCACCCATTAGGAGCCTCCCTCAGAACACTTACGGCACCTGTGGAAGTTCAGAAGAGGACTGGGTCCTGCTTGCTGTAACTGGAGAGAAACCCTCCAGACCTGGACCTGCTCCCTCTATTACTTTTTTAGAAGTCTTAATGTGATGCTATCTTTGGTTTCTTCCTTTAACCCCACATATGCATGAACTTTCAAAACGATAACTATTTGAAATCTACAAAAGACACTATTTTTCCCTCGTTTCCTATTGAACCTCTAGAACTTTGATCTATAGTACAAGGCATTGCTTTATTGAGAAATAACTATGGAAATATCTTAATTGACTGGTTTATCCAAAATTTCACTGGCTGCCCTTAAAGCTATACTTCACTACAAGAATTAACTACGGAAATATCTTAGTAATTGGTTCATCTAAAATTTTCTTGGTTTCCCTCAAAGCTGTACTTCACTACGAGAATTAACTACGGAAATATTTTAGTGAATGGTTCATCTAAAGTTTCCTTGGCTGAGCTGAAAGCTGTATTCCACTCAACCACAAGACTTGTTTCCTGCTCTGATTAAAAATTGATCACACACTCACTCTGCTAAATGATCTCCATTGGCTGACATTGGAGGCCAGAATCAAGTCCTGATTTGATTGCCATCACCAACAAGCACTAAAATGTCAAAATCCTACCTCCATGCACAACTCTTTAAAGTTGGCTGGTGGCACCAATATTGTTAGATGCAAAACAGCACCACACCTCAAATCTAAAAAGTAGAAACCTGAATTGCCTCAAAAAGCATTCATTTAGTCTTCTCCTTTGTTTCGGAACTCCTTCTCAGGAACTGTAAATTAGGGCAACAGGAAAACCTCTTACAATTCCAAAACAAGCTAAAACCTTCCACTTCATTGTTTATGTTGTTTTCTATCTGTCTCTGTCATCTTTCTTACCTACCTTAGCTGACCTAATCAATACAATCGTATATGACCTATGTTTTATTTTTTTTCAAACTCTTTTATTGAGGTCTTTTCCGTTACAGTACATGACAGGACTAAGACATCATAACATACACATTACAATCATTATTGGGCATCATGGGTGTATCAGTCGTAGGATAAGCCCGCTGCGGAGACAGGGCAGAGTCGGATTAGGGTCATAGGCAGACTCCCACTGGAAGAAGAAACACATACGTTAACTGAGCGGTCCGTGCCAAGTGTTTGGAGGAGAATGCTGTTCTAATGTGTCATCTTCAAGTACGGGTTGCTTTTGAACCGTAAACATGGGGTAGGGGTGAAGTTACATAACAGCACACATTTATGGGACCACAGCATTGGAGGGGTTGGTAGAGGACGGGGGGACATCACGGGGTGCTGCAATTGGGGTTGTGGCCCATGGTACAACTGAATAAGAACTGGTGTCAGGGCCAATGCATATGATGATTCTAGGACATCTACGCAGCAGTGGAAGGGAGTTACAGGTCAGTGTAGGGTGCTAGTTGTGGTGGGGAGAAAGGAGTCACAGCCTGGCGTCCCAGGGGCGTAGAATGGGTGTCTGCCGCCTGCATCTCCTTGAGGAATTGCGTGAGCACAGTGTCCTACACTTCATTTATGGGCCATTTACAGAGGCAGCAGGCCTCCTCCTGATGCAGATTTTGCTTTCGGTTTCTCCCCATTCAGGATGAGCTGTCTGTCATTTTATCAGAAATGGTGCCTGGGAAGCCCTCCAGTGTAGGCTTAGCAAGCAGTAGTGCCAGATTTGCAAAGTGGGCTTAACCTGTATGCTATTTCTCTCGCTTATAGACCTCTAGAGCTGTCACCTACCACGTAGCCAGGTATGTGAATTTCGTGACGGATGCCAGGGTGTCAGGGAGTACTTGCCAATATGTAGCTAGGGTAGGACACTCCCACAGCATGTGCTGGAGTTCTGTTGTGGCAGAGTGGCATCTAGGGCATTGAGGTTGACAGTGGGATAAATGTGGTTTAGTTTTGTCGGGGTCAAACAGGCCAGGTGAAGACTGTGTATTGGATGCACTTAAATCGGGCATGGCGAGAAATGACTTGTAGTGATTCAAGTGCCTGTGCCCATTCCAAATCGTGTAACATCACCAAATATCGTCCTTCCATTTGTGTTGTAGGGGCCTCAGGGGAGACCCCAGTATGTTCTCTGATTGCTTAATGTAACCATATGATCAGATGACACGCGGTGCCCCTAGTGTACAGTGTATGGACGACTGCATGTGTGGGGGGCTCCTCATCCACTGTGGCACATCACCAACAGCTGGTCATATAGGAGGACATGGCTAGGGGGGATGGCATGGTCTTGACGTAATTGGTCAATTATCATCAAGTGTTGGTCTTGGAACAGGTCTCCCAGTGTTTCGATTGACCTATTGTGTCAGTGGGTTAGGTCTTTCATTGCAAAAAAAAAAACGGAAATCGAGATAGCCCTTGGAGGGAGATCTCAGGAGCACATGGTAGGATGTAAAGCATCAGCTGGGACACCCAGGCTACACACGTGTAGGCCACCCAAGTATGGAGCGACCAAGAACAGTGGAGTATGAAGGAGGGTAGTAAGAGCTGGCAGAGAACAGCTACCAGCAGGAGACCATGGTCTGTGGTGGTTTCATACAGGTTACTTTCTGACGAACAATGTGACACCCACTGGGAGCTGTGGCATCAAGTAGTAGGATTCAAATGAGGTGGCACACAGTCTGCCCTGTCCTACCATCAGGTGAAGTTTGTTGGGGGCTACTTGGTGGCACACAGCAATTCCCCCAGTTTGACGTCTAGTTCACAGAAGAATTCCATAGGGGGTAGAACGGGACATTCACAAAATAATATAAAAAGCAAGGGAGGACTATCATTTTAGAAAGGATGATTTTTCCGATAAGGGATAGTGGGAGGCGCTTCCAGAACTGGGTCTGGGATTTAAGAGAAGTGAGCACCTGTTTCAGGTTCCCCTCGCAAATGTTGTCCTGCCAATGATAGAGCTGGATCCCTAGGTTTTGAGTCGTTTCCCCGGCACAGTTGCGGGTGGTGCCACTCAACCATATGTCTAGAGGAGGCATGTCCAGGATAACGGGGAAAATATACAACTTTGTCCAATTAACCCATAGGCCAGCAGCTCCCTCAAACTCTAAAAGCATAGTATGCACCAGTTTGGTGGGAACGCAGAGCAGTGTGCTCCCTCCAACCTGAGGCTGATGGCGAGGGCTTCCATAACACAGGGAAGAGGAAACAGCTCTGGGGGTACATTAGCCAATATGGAAGGGGAGCGGAAACTAAGAGACTAATGCATACCCGGGGCTCTGGGCTAGTGCAGAGAAGCTTTGTGCACGGAAGCAGCTGCTCTCCAATCCCTTATCTTAGTAAGGATCTGGAAGAGATGTTCCCAGGATAGCATGTCAAACGACTTCTCCAGGTCAAGGATCAAGGCGGCGTAAGGGAACTGCAATAATGCCTAATCCATCACATAGAAGATATGTCTGAGGTTGTTGGAGGTACTACGGCTGGAGACTAACCCATTTTGGTCCAGGTGTACAATGCTGGGCAGCACTTGAATGTATCGGTCCTCAAGTATTTTCCCCAAGATCTTATAACCGCTACCAAAATAGCCATGGGGCAGTAGAACTATACTGTATGACCTGTGTTTTATATATGTTAATTTGTGGGAAGTTGTTTTATAATTTATTAGAAACGTTTTTGTTCCATGTAATACTTTTCAGAGAACCACTTTAGTGTTTTAGTTCCATGTAAAGTGCCCTAACACAGAGCTGTAGTATATAAATAATATAATAAATATATAAGTATCTCTTTCCAGGCTCTCAAGCCGGATGCTTAAATGAGGTGGAGGGGTTGTATTCATAAATTAATGTATGACAAAAGTGCAAGTCAGACCAATAAATATAGCTTCATATTAGGGACTGTGTGTCTGATTTTGACTTTGGCGGTAGGATTTACTCCATCAGGGTGATTGAGTAAAGTCCTGCTAAATGTAGAAATGTTTCTGGCCCGCCACCGTCATGGCAGTTCCTGTCAATGCATTTAAAGTTTGATGGACAACTCCGTCAACATGATGGAGCCATACAATAAACTTTCAGTGTTTTTTTTATTTTCAAAAACAAAATCCCACAGCGGAAGTTTGATTTTGAAAATAAAAAAATACAATGATTTGCCCTTGCCATGTAGTTTTCTTCGATGGCATGGGGCATTTTGCGGTTTACACTGCCCCTTACCTCCACGTTTTACCTAGAGATGACGGACAGTGAAAACTTGCCTTTTGTTCGCCCACCCTTAATAGGGCATGCAGACATACAGCAAAACCTCAGTCGGATCTTACTCTCTCAGGGCTTTGAATGTGTATGTCTGCAACTGAGTAGTCCCTGCCAATAAAATACTGAAGGTTTGCTTGACTCTAAATGAGGTGGACGATCTTTCAGTTTGGTGGAGAACATACTCTGTTCCGCCAAACTAAAAATCAAGCCCTTTCTCTACTCTGGACGTAAAGCAAACACATTTAATGTTCACACCCAACAGCAATCTGGACTGAAACAACCTGACTTTACTGAAGAACAGTGGTGGCAAGCGGTGGATATTGCAAGGACTATGTAATAGTAACTGGGAAGGACAAATGTTTTTTATTATCAAGGCTTTCTTGAGTGTCGACAAAAAAGAAGTGTTCAATTAATCCACCTGCCAAGCAACCCCCTTAAACATCAAAGAAAATTACCCTAATAAAGGGAAGATAGAGTAGCCTTAACATGCACACCAAGCAAGTACACCCCTTTAGGTAACTATCTAAACAGGTGATCTATATTGAGCTATACTGAGTTAGACACTATAGTGAAACGTTCAGGTTTTCTCCAATTCACCCAATCCCCTCCAAAAAAACTGCATCGGGAACAATCAATGGGATGCTCTGATCCAGATCGCAGATATATATCAGCATATCATCTGTGTATGAGAATATGATAGCAGTAGCCCACCATGTAAGAGACATTTCACATACTGATTTTATTACATTGCCATCACACGTAGTTCAAAATCTAAAATAAACAAAAGCAGGAACTGCAGGTGTTCCTGACAAGTGCCCTCTATAAAGCAAATCTCTTAGATATAACTCCATTGGAGAGAACAGTGGTCTATGGGATGCAGTGAGGACCCAGACACACCTAGGAAAGACCACATCATCACAAACCTGTGAACGGACTTTCAAGGGAGTCAAAACCTTCTTCTTGTTGAGAAAGATAGGTCAGGTTCTGTATTTGCCAATAAAATAAAATTAAGATGAGGCTGTGGACCAAGTCACATCCAAATTGATCCTGGTAGATCAGTGTCAGAATATGGGCCATTGCCACAAGCAAGAAATATATTAACTTCATACGTAATGCTAAAAACTCAGTGGATTTATCTTGATTAAACAATAATGTAAGAACCATGTGGCAGATATTGGAGGAGGGGGTGTGGGTTGGGGTGCAGTCTCTTCGGAATGCTCACCTCATAAACTATCAGCTGCTAATTTTTCAGTAGATCTAGATGTGTTTTACAAAATTCAACCGGCATCTCACAGCCAAAAATGCCAGATCAAGTTGTGACAGATAGTCATTTGTATCCATGAAGAAGCATCACACGGTGTGCTTCATATTTTATAATAAAAGTGTGGAAAATAAAGTTAATTCCCAATTTACCTTTTATTGGACAAGCATTTTCATGACATAGGCAGTGCTAGAGCTGCTTGGTTTCCTTGTTCACCAACCATGGCAAAGATCCAGCAGACTCTATCTTGCCATATCACCTAGCTGCATAATTTCTATTCAATTAAGGGACCTCTTTATTTTTCATCCTTTACAATGTGTTGTAGAGTAATGCAAGCCCTGGTGTGTTAGAGTAGACTAATTGGGGCGTGGTCTGACAGTGTCAAAAAGGAGTATAGAGCTATAGATATAGCTTGCACAGATACGAAATAACAATATACTACACACAATCTATTCTAGAAGCAGTATGGTGCATAGCAGAGTGCAAACTTTACATCCTTATCCATTGATAGTGCTTGCTTCATGTTAACAACTAACCACCAACATTTGATCAGATCTAGTGTTCTAGAAGCAACACATCCACCTGGACACTACCCACTGTAGTACCTATCACAGTTGAGATTTAGGGCCAGATGTATCATCACGGCCCTTTGCGAGTGGGAAATAGCGATTTTTAAGAAATCGCTATTTACGACTCGCAAAGTGCCATGTATCACATTTGCGATTCGGTAATAGCGATTTCTTAAAAATCGCAAATGCTATTACCGAATCGCAAATTGTGATACCGGCCCCATTCGCACCTATGGGCCTGTTGGCCCATAGCTGCAAATATTTTGCATTTTCAAAATTGCGATTTCTGAACCAGAAATCGCAATTTTGGAAATGCAAAAGCCCAGGGTGCTGGGGGCCTAAGGCCGCCTCTGCTGCACCCCAAAAATGTCTTGGGGGATATGTAAGGTGCACACATGCCAAAAGGGCATGTGTGCTTTACATGTTCAATTTAAAAATGCATTTTAAATGCATTTTTAAATTTTGCACCAGGTTACCACCTGGTTTCTTTTCATGGTATTTTGCATGTGCAAAATGCCATTCTGCTAAAAATCGCAATTTGCGATTTTTTGCAGCATCTCCTTGCGATTTGGATTTTGCGAATCGCAAATTGCGACTCGCAAAACCAGGTCGCAACGCAGCAAATCACAATTTTTGCGATTTATTATTTGTGGTCTGCGAATGCCTTTCATGCATCGCAGACCACTTTTTTGCACTCGCAAACGGCCGATTTTTGCGATTCGCACCGTTTGCCAGTGCAAAAAAATTTCAAACATCTGCCCCTTAGTACCAAGGTAAAATACCTACTGCCATGCTGCAACAGTGTCAGGGTGGCAAGTAGGCACCCATCCCACAAAAATCCTAGGAATATCCATTTGGACTATATACGTTTACTAAGATATTGAGGTACCCAGCCAGGTAACCCCCCCACCATGATCCGAGACTGACTCATGTAATTTAAAGGGTACCAATTATATTCAAAAGTAAGAACATCTCTGGAGATATTAGAAAATATCAGTGACATCTCCATGATATGACAGCACAGGTAAGCATTTACATGGAATTAATTATATCTGATAAAGCATGACATTGTATATTTGCTTTTGTGGCAGTTTTGTTGATATTCACAGCAGGATTATTCTTAATATTATCCAGAATATGCCAAAAGGTTATTTTATTACTCGGTCCCTGTGTCAAAGTCTTAATGGCAGGGACAGAGTTAATCATGCTAAAAATCCTAATTGTCTTGAAGGCAAAGGAAACAAATGTCAATTGTTCCCCTTTATTAGCTGGTTCGCGGTAAGCAGAAGATAAAGGCAAGTAAGGTACTGAATACAAAGGGAGAAAAATGCACCTTACTGTAGACAGGGAGTGCTAAACGGTTAAAGAAGGGCCAGAATGACAAAAAACAAGCAACTTCGAACCAGAAGAGGCTCTTATTAGGGCAATATAATGATAATGCCTCGCCAAAGTACGTAAAAGGTTCTCATCCAACTCACCCCAAATTAGCATAGGCAAATTACATGTCTGTTGTGGAGGAGAACAGAGGGTCACCAAAATATCACTACAATTTCTCTCGGAAGGGTGAGGATCAGGACCCCCTTATGAAAAGCCTGTGCAGCTAAAGCTCACCTTATCTCAGTTGAGGGCCCTGCCAACATTCATGCTGTGAAGTTACTTCACCAGCAGTGCTCACTCTGAATTTCACCCCTCGGAGTTCCCCTGCCATTGAAAATGCATAGCCAAGTGTCACAGCCCTATGTGGAATTGGTAGCTAAGTCCCAGCTCCAAAAGGAAAACTAGTAACAGTCTGAAATATTGCACCTATTTTTTATTTTTTATCTTGACACCCTTTGTTTAAAGACATTACAATACATTACTGCATTTAGTGACTTTTATTAAAAATCGGTTTCAAGTTCAAAAGCTATAAATATTTAAGTCAGAACACCTTTGACAACATTGTTATTACTGTGATTTATGAATGATCCATAATAATAAATAAATGCAAATTTAATGCCTATGAAACCATGCATGAATGAGCATTTTGAGCACAGCCTGTGAAATGATTGATCTCTAGATATTCCCAAATCATATATTTGAAGAAGATATCACCTTGCAGCCTCTAAGCGCAGTGGAACCTGATACAAGGATGACTGAAGGTGAACGCATTTAATCCAGAACTCATGGGGTACAAGCTAAAACTGTGCCATAAGGACCCTGTCTGTGAAGGAACTGAGACTAGGGCATAGAAAAAGTAAAAACCTGCATCCAGATATTGCTGGGCACTTGACCGACCAGAGTAGCCTGAGCAGAACTTGGTCAAAAATCACTGCCAGGCGATGGCTGCGTTCTATGTGTCACAGTTTTCTGGTGAAGGCTGAAAGTCATGTTTACAAATATTTACAGGTTAGAAGCATGAGTTATTCACAGTGCCAACCAATTATCTAATTTCGAATGAGTACACTACTCATCTCCTCACAGTCAATCTTACACTGAGTCAACCTCAAACATCCTCATATTCAACTGATCTTTCAAACTGTTCGCTTTGTAAATGTTTGTTTACACTCTTAAACATCACTATGATAACTTTCTCCATAAACCTACTGTTGGTCCAATCCCTTTCTGCTGGGTCACTCCAGATGTTTGCCATCCTTTGCTGAACCCATTCTTGCTGGCTTTTAGGATACACTTTGCTTCTGCTACCTAGTCGTAAAGTGCTTGTGTTCCCCCTACCTAACATGGTAAAAGTGGCCTACAGCTGATTGTTTTTTTAAATATATTTATAAGTCCCTTGCAGATGGTACTACATGCACCCAGGGCCTGTACATTAAATGCTACAAGTGGTCTGCAGCACTTGTTGTGACACCCATTAAAGATGCCCTTAAGACATGTCTCAGCCACTGCAGCCTGTAGTGCAGTCTTGAACTGCCATTTCGACAGAGCAAAATAAACCTTTTGCAGAGCCTAAACCTTCCTTTGTAATATCATAGGTTCCCCTAAGGTAGGCTCTAAAGACATGTAGCGCAGGGTGCATGGTATTTAAAAGTAGGACATGTGTATGTAGGTTTTACATATCCTGGCACTGTAAAACTCCTAAGGTTGTTTTTCACTGTAGCAAGGCTATCTCTCCCATAGACTAACAGTGGAACACCTTATTTCACATAATAAGAGATAACCTCTGTTAAGGAAAACAGATAGAGAAATGTTTCTTACACTAATTTAAATTGTGATTTAAAATCCTCTTTAAAGTCATATTTTAAATTACTATTCTGAAAATGCCACTTTTAGGAAGTTGGCATTTTTCTGCCTATACCAAATGTGCATTTCGGTCAGTGTCCAGGATCATATGACTGTGAATGCTCTCCTGCTGTGGGTTATGTATGCCTTCAAGGCATGGGGGTAAAAGGGCCTTGAATGTGGGCAGGGTGTTCCTCTCATGAACAGGACGACTTCAGGGGTTGTACAAAGCGATTTCCAGGCTTCAAGGGATAGCCTACAGGCTGGGCCCACACCATCCCTGACTTCTAAGGCTGTCCTTCCTGCTACTGATAAAAGCAGTTCACACCTCGGCGTGCCTGCCGTTTGTTATCCTAGCCAGTTTGGAACTAGACCCAGGAAAGGGGTGAGGTTAGACAAAGCGGGCACCCCCCGTCCATAGACTGCCATGGAATATATAAGGGCACCCTCAAAACCCCTCATCACAACTCTCCTGGACCTCTGGAAGATGCAAAAGAAGGACTGCCCTGCTGTTTGATGAAGGAAGACTGAACTTGCTTCCGTTGAACACCAGGATCCCCAGAAGTGACTCTAAGGGTCAGTTTACTGACCTCCTGTTCAAGCTACAGGGACACCACACGCTTCTAGGTGCCTCTCATGCTTCCCACTTAACCACTCTCAACTGGATTTGACCTGGCTCCCTCTTCTGGCTCTTGGGGGTGTGAGTAGTGACCCTCTAAGTGCTGTAATTCAGTTTCCTGTTCAACTGAAAGTTTTACTGTATCCAGCATAACGACAGAGAGCATGGGGCAGACCAATGCTGTTTCTTACCAGCGGCTCCATCAGAACTAACGCAGCATGGGGTAGAGTGACGCAGGACCTCACTTCGCAGCACCTCACTGCTCCTGATCAGCAACTTCACCGGAACAGATGCCTCACGACAAAGAGCATTGCATCACAGCACCACAAAGCCCTCGCACCAAGGACAAAAGATACAACTCTCAGTTGACCACACTTGGTTCTGTATTTGGCCTGTGCTCCTTCGCAGTCAACCTGAACTTGGGAGTTTTTCCTAGTCCAGCATGAACAGATATGCACAGTTGCCACTTTATTCCTTTTTGGTGCTATTTTTCCTACAACTTTAAAACTCATAACTCCAGTTCTACTGATCGGGCTTTTATCATTTTAATGTCATTTTATTTATTAAAATTAATCGTAATTTTCTAAATTGCTTTGGGATTTTTCTTGTGTTGTGTTTTCACTTCATTACTATTTGAGTGCTGTCTAATTACTTTACACATTTAAGCTTGAATGCATTGTGTCAAGGGTTGTACCAGAGGGCTAAACACAAGTTTATGTAGTGACTTTTGTGATTCACCCTTACAATGATTGTGCTTGTTACTTCAGTGAGGCTCTCTCCACTCTCAACTAATAACTCACTTCTTGCACCTCCTGACCTTATATTCAAGGTACATGAGTGAATATACATTTTTCTCACTCTGTGTCATCTACTTTGAAGTCCAACGTGAAAGACAGTAAAATTAAATGAAAATCAAGCACTGACAAATCCGGTCTTGCCTTAAAAGGCATGTGACAATCTAATGAGTTTGCCGACGCCTGTTTGCAATGGTGTTCCCCCACACTTTGGGCCTCATTTCAGGCTGGCGGTCTTCAAACCGCCAGCCTCGTGGTTGCGATCATGATCACCGCTGCTGTGGTGGTCTGACCGCCACATAAAGATCCTGGCCAGGGTTCCGCTAGCACCAACAGGATCCATGATCCCAACAGCATGGCGGTGGTGGAGATCGTAAGCCACCAGGACAGTGCTGCATGCATCGCTGCCCTGCGGATTATGACCCTGTTCTCCGCCATCCTTTTCATGACGGTTTCAGATAGAGTACCATCATCTCAAATGTGGAAGGGTGAAAATCATCCAGTTAGAAGCAAATGCTCTAGTGGCAGAAGAAACACAAGAATAGGATAGAAAGCCATCAAAGAAGGAGGATGGAGGTAAGCTAGATAAAAAAGCCATCCAGTCATGAGCACGAGCCTGATGAAAAACACTAAGGGGGTTATTACAACTTTGGATGAGGTGTTAATCCGTCCCAAAAGTGACGGTAAAGTGAGGGACATACCACCAGCCGTATTACGAGTCCATTATATCCTATGGAACTCGTAATACGGCTGGTGGTATATCCGTCACTTTTGGGACGGATTAACACCTCTCCAAAGTTGTAATAACCCCCTCTATGTATTGTACTAATAGGTCTTTGACAACAACCAGCTAGAGCTGTTTGTGGGTGAGAACTAATAACACCACAGCAAACAGTCATGGTAAATCCCATTGGTTTTATCAGTCCTTGTCAGTATTCGTTTTTCTGTGGTAAACATGCGAAAAACAGTAATCTAATTAAAGTATTACAACACCCACACTATGGCATTCCGAATTGACTTCGCCTGCTTGAAAGCGTGAAACCAGCTTTTAATTAAAATATTGCGACTCTAAGGATCCCCGATTCCTCACATGTCAGGTCGTGGAGACTCTTGGGGATGCGAGGGTCGATGGAGGTTTCCTAATCTTTCTAAATGGTCTTTTAAGAGGGTTTGTCTAGCCAGTGATTTGGGGATTAATGTGGAGGGATTTATGTGCAGTGGTTCAGTAGTGCAGGAGCATAGCGTTAAATTACAGTTCAGTCTGTCCTGAGGTCAGCACACAGAGCGCATCTGCTTATTTTGTGTCAAGTCTCAGAATATATTGTCTGTGAGTAAAGAAAACAAAACCCGTCTGAATGTTTCTGAATCTCAGTCCTGTAGCCGGGGGGCGTGGGCGATAATTCAAATAGGTCTCGCGCTCCTCAGTTTGGTGCCACTGCTCTTGCTGTACAAATGATAACTATGCCACACATACAGTTTTAGTAATCGCTGTTTGAAAAAAACTGAAATATTTTAAAGGAATATATATATTTTTTTTTGTTCTACATTTAATTGACTTTGGCTTCCCACTACAAAATTATCCACTGGCCTTCAGTTTGGTTTTATTTTCAGACACACAAGGAAAAGAGAACATTGTAAACATGCTCTTAAGGCATTTGGATTAATAATGCAAATCCTTCTGTATAGCCCTTTATTGTAGAGCCTGACAGAAAACCCGCAGTACAGTAAATAACGGATGTATAGTTAAACTACAGGAGACATTTAATACGGATATGGTCACCGTGAGCCCACAACAGCGTTACTACATTTTAAAGAAAAACAAGGAAAAAAATATGAAGCTTTTTGAGAGATAACTGGCAAGCTTCTTGTCTGTGAGGCAGAACTCCTGCTGCCGCCAAATCGACAGCTTAAAATCTGGCTTCTGCAATCATGCCAACATTTTAAAAGATAAAAGTGGTAGATTTCTTGCAAAAAAATCGGTAGAATGTATTTCCCTCATTTACTTTTATTGGGGCCTTAATCGGGTTGCTTTTATGTATGGGATTTGTAAGTTTGCTGCTGCAGGATCGGATTTTAGATATGCAAAAGTACGATTTTATTCTTTACCTGTCAGGAGCATGGTGAAAGTGCTATGGCAGGCAGAGAGAGCGTGATGCACGTGCTGTGCACTGACCTGCCGTACCAGGTTACTGGCAATGCACACGACCCGGCCCTTTCAGCTGAAGCCTGGAGAAGAATCGAAATTTCCCTGCCAAATTGTGGGCACTATAATACGCCCCAAAGGTGGCAAGGTGGGGATACATTGTTGGTACCTATATATAATGGCCATAGCCACTCTGTAGTTATACTTAGAGTAACCTGAGTTAGTTTTTTTTTATTTTTTTATTTTAGTGCTCTTAATAACTTTGCACCCATTTGATGAATGTCCGCAAAACTTTCCAGACCTACTGATCCCATTTCATTCTTAGAGTCCTGAAAGTTTAGTGGCATTTTATCAAGGGGCAGAGGGTGCAAAGAAGAGGGTTTCCCAAAAGCGGTTTAAAATCCAATGCATTTTACTTAGATGTTTGTATTTTGCGTGAAACAAAAACCGTCAGATTTTTACAAAATTTAGAAGGACTGTATATTACGGTGCACACATTATTCTTTGGGGGTACTGCAGGTAAGTAAGGTAAATATTTTATACACTCTAAGTGTTTTTAATTTTGCTACATCCATGGCCGCTGTAATACCACGGTATGTAGCGGTGACAAGTCATTAGCTGGCTGGCTAATGACAGCCTTTTCAAAAGTTAGAGGCAGCCATGTTGTTTTCAGTTCGATTTGCCTTGTGTTCTGCATTACGCCTTTCTATCTCGGTAAGTATTAGCGGGCATATTTACAAAATAATTATACAGCGCAGCACCTAAATCCATCTTGCAGTGCCAAGCTGCGCCATTAGGAAAGTTCAGAGATGTGTCGTATTTACAGCAATACGATGTATCCCTGTACTTTCCTTAGCCCTGGAGCACAATTGGCAGCCTAACACCAACACAGGCACCCTTGCACCAATGTGCAAGGGTGCCTGCATTACAGGGATGATTGTTTATGTGCAGGAAGGGACACCTTCCTGTACATAAACAATCATTAATGGTGTTTTCCTCCTGCAGAATGCAGCACAAACAGAAAGAGAAAAAAACAAGAAGAAATAAAGATATTTCTCCTTGTTGCACCACTTTTACGCCACCCCTGGGGTGGCGTATGAATCTGGCGCATTCCCAGCCTTGTAAATCTGGGAATGCATCAAGATTCCATGGGTGTTCCCTGGGAACACCCACAGCAACACCCAGGAACGCCCCTTTCACGCAGAGTAATGCATGAAGGGCGGACATATTTACAAGGCCATGAAAACCCAAGCAAGGTGGCTTTACGTGACCTTGTAAATATGAGCCGCACACTGCATGCTCTGGGTGCACTTGTAAATAGCCCCCAGATTTAGTATTTTTCCCATACCTATTACCACTTTAGAAAAGTGGTAATAGGTATGAAAAAATATTTACAAGTTTATATGCATTTTAGAAAATACGGAGTACTGCAGTACTACTATGGTACCAAAGAAAAGAATAAAAAAATTAAAAAATTGCAAATATACCATAAGACACTATGGCCCTCATTATGAGATTGGCGGGAAATGCCGCCTACCGCCACTGCGATGGCCGCCAACATACCGTCGCCATGGCTACCAGCCGTCCATGCCATTATGACTGTAGCTGGAATTCCGCCAGAAGGCTGGTGGAATTCTGTCGACGGTCATGGCGGCGGACGGCGGTAAGGTGGAGCTGCTACCACGCCAGAAAAACACCGCCTGCTGGATCATGTTCCATGATACGGCCTGGTGGTGTTTTGCTGGCGGACCACGTCCCGTCTGCTGCCGGAGGACCCCCTGCCAGCAGGTAAGTCAGGTTCTCCAACAGGAGAGGGGGGTGTTGTGTGCGTGTGTGCGGGGGTGTTACTGTGTTTGAATGCATGCATGCGTGTGTAATGTGTGTGTGTGTACGTGCATGTTATGTTGTGTGCTTGCGTGTGTGCCTGGATGTATGTTTGTGAGTTTGCTGAGTATGTATGTATGCATGGTGGGTGAATGTGTGTATGCGTGTGTGTATAGGTGTGTATGTATGTGTGTGTATATGTGGGGAGAGGGAGCGGGGTGGGGGAGACCCCTATCAGTGCCAGGGAAGGGATTCCCTGGCACTGATAGAGCCTACCGCCATGGTTTCCCCACGGAAACCATGGTGGTGGGCAGGGTCATAATGCCATGGGCGGCCTAGTGACGGCCACCGGGCTGGAGACTAGAGTCTCCAGCCCGGTGGTCATTACCGCCGTGGCTTTGGCCTTTGACCAAACTGCCAATGTCATAATAGTGGAGGTAGGTACCGCCAGCCTGTTGGCGGTAATACCTCCACTATATCACCGACCGCCAGGGCCATAATGAGCACCTATATTTTTTAAATATAGTGAGCCAAAGTGTATTTCAAATTTTTTACTTATTAAAATATGTACAAAAAAAGAGTACCGCTTTAATTTCTAAAAATTACTGCGCTACTTTAAAGAAAATGCAGTTCAAAGCACATTATTATAAAAAAATTAGAAATTAAAAAGTAAAATGGTAACCTTACAAAATGCTTTTGGGGTACTATGGTACTACAGACTTCTTCGTACATTTTAAGAAATATATAGAAAGTTATAAATATTTTGTTATTCCTACTACCACTTTACTAAAGTGGTAATAGTTAGGGCAAAAATACCACACCTAGGGCCATATGTACGAACACTTTTTCCCATAGACACAGAATGGTTAAAAACCTTTGCTACATCTGGCCCCTAATGCTTACCTACATCGGAAGGTATAATGCAGAACGCGGCAAAGTGCACCATCAAAAACATATAGCTGCCTTTAACTTTTCCAAAGCCAATGATTTGCCAATCAGCTAATGACTTGTAATCACTATATATTGTAGTACTATTGGTACATACCCCCATATTTTGCTAAAATAACGCAACAACAGATAAGTTATCACTAAATCTAAATACCTTAAAACATATAAATTAGTTGCACTACTTACTAAAACTACACAAAATAATCATCTGGGAAATATAATATGTAATCCTGCCACATTGTAACAAAATACAACTGATGTTTTTCTCCCAACGGAAAATACAATAGTGCATGTGAAAAAAATTGCATTTAGCATGTTTTGGGACCTTTTTTTCTCTTGGACCCCCTTTAACTAAAACCCCCCATAACTTTTATTCCTTCCACGATAAAACGGGCGAAAGAAGTCTGCTAAATTTTGAAGACAATTAGCAAACGGTTCCAAAGTTATTAAGGGGGAAAGTGTTTAAAAATCTATAGGTCGTAATATATCCACATTTGTGAAGAAATACCCTGAAATAAAGTGGCAATAGATTGTTTATAACAATAATAGTTAATATGTAACTATATGTTACACCTGTAAGCCAGAAGTCAGCGAAACGTTGACCGCACAACAATGGAAATTTATGGTAAACACAGCCATGAACCAATCACATACCTTGTTGTGAGCCCCATGTACTGTATTATATCGTGAATTTAGCACAGTATGCCATAGCATCCAGGGTTGGCTCACTAGCTATGTCCTGGGAAACCCACCCTGACACATAGCGGTTTCCCTGCCTGTACCGGCACGGACAGGGAAACCTGTGTTTGCAAACACAAAGCCTGCTCTCAGCAGATGGGAACTTTAAAATGCTCCTGTTTCCCTGCCCCCACTGATGCTGGCAGGGAAACAGATCAATAGATTGCTCCCCCCCAAAAGGAGCAGCATAAGTAGATGATCCCTGCTGGAGGGAGCAATGCTGGCTCCTGCAGCATACAGGGAGATGGCTGGGGCCACAGAGGTCCTGGTGCTTCCCCCACAGCCCCAACGAGGATATGCTGGGTGCCCTGGGTGGGCACCAAGGAACCCACCTTTAATAATGCAAGTCCTGGGGATGTGGTCCCCGTTGCTGAAAAAAAACTTGGAGAGTGGGCATGTGACCCTTCTCTATTTTAGGCAGTGGCCATGGGGGAGAAGGTTCCTAGGCCTAAAAAGGCTTGGGGAAGGGGGGCCATGAAGGCACCTCCCCTTTAAAAAAAAAGAGGCCCTGGGGAAAAGCTCCGGGATTGGGGTGTATTAGGAACACGTGTGTTTTGTAAATATTCTCATTAGCTGGACACAGGCTATACAAAATTAGATAAAGAAGCACTACGGTAGTTACCTGCCACTATGTAAACTATAAATCAAACTAAACCCTCATCTGATGATGTCATCAGTGATGTCATTAAATATGTCATTAGTGATGTCATTAATTATGTTATCAGTGATGTCATAAATGGTATCATAGAACATGTCATGAGTGATGTAACATGTGAGGTCATACTGGGGGTGCAAGTTATAGTTCGGTCTGTTAACCATAACTGGTGAATTTCTATGTTTGTTTTAATTTAAAACATAAATGTTGTCACTGACATATTTCTCTAAATATAACATTATTTTAACCGTTGTTTTTTTAGTGAATTTCTAAGTTTTTTAAACGAAAAAAAAGATCTTAATCACACCTAACAATTATGTTACTTTAACCTTTGTATTTTTTCTTTAAAATGTATATGCACACACACACACATACACACATACATATTTTCATTAAAAAAAACATATTCACCTACTATACTTAGAGTTATCTCAAATAACTATAACTCATGCCCTAAGGTAACTATAACTCGTGCCCCCGCCATGCAGTTTTTTCTGTAAAAAATGTTACTGACAATATTACATTGATATAATTAATGATGTTGTCAAAGATGTCAGGAGTGCCGTAATTTGTGGGGTAATTAGCAGTGCATGGTGAGGGCACAATTTATAGTTTCCTCCAGTGCTTAATTTGTAAATAAAAAGATGCCGGTGCCCAAAGGTCTCCTCTCAAACACGTGGCTGCTGCAATTAAATGTGTGAGCACGGAATACTGAGGCAGCGTAATCCTGAAGCCATCTCGGGCTTCTTTAATCCATTTAAAGCCACTCCCTGCCGCTTCAACTCTCTCTTGCAGTCTTCTGCTTTCTCCCTCTGTGAGGCTTTTTCACTTTTCTCTTCCTCCATCTTTCCCATAAGTGTCTTTTGCTTGCAGTAAATCCTTGAGGCAGAAAAATAAGTGCCGGCCCTCAAAAATAAGTGCCAGTGCCCCGCACCAGAAACCACCGGCTTAAATTAAACACTGGGTAAATTACGGCACAAGTTATAGTTATTTGAGATAACTATAACAGGTGAATTTCTATAGTTTTGTACGTTTAAAAGGTGAGTCTAACTATAATGTCCCTGTAACTTTGGTTTTTTAAGTGATTTTCTATGTTTAAAAAAAATTCTATTTCATAACTATAACGTCACAGCAACCTTTGTTTTTTTCAGTGAATTTATGTTTTTTTAAGGTAAAAAACAAACACACATAGAGAAAACTGTGCAAATGAGAGGCAAAATGGAGGCAGGAAGCCAGGAGAGACCCCAGGGAGACCCCATTCAACCAGGAACCAGCCAGGAGGACACAGACAAGACCCAGGGAAGGGAGAAGAAAAAGAGTGTTGTTTCAGCGCAGAGGAGCACGAAATACTGGTGAGAGAGATGACAGAGCATCAAAATCAACTCCTCGTCACCTCCAAATTGCCAATTGGAAGGGGAGAGGCAATCTGACAAGAGATAATGGATAAGATTAACAGTGTGGTAGAGGTCAGGAGAACTGTAACTGAGTGCAAGAAACACTGGCAACACTGCAAGCTAAGGACAAAGGAAAAAATGGCAAAGGACAGGAAGGCAGCACTGCAAACTGGAGGTGGGAGTACAGACCCACAAGAGGGCTTAGACGAGATGGAGGAGATGGTTGCAGCGGTCATCCCGGAGGAAATCGTGACAGGAATCGCAGGACAGGACAGCACAGACTACCAGGAAACACCACAAATGCAGGGTAAGTTGCATGGGGGAAATGTATGCCAAAATGTCAATTGCAAGAAGGGGGAGGCACATACGACTCACACAATGCACGTCAAAGGAGCGCAGAGGGACACAATGCACATTAAGCAAGTTGCTCCATGACAACGTAAGCTACATATGTACCTACGCCTTCGTAGTGCCATTCACCACGACACATACACAACCTGGACATACGTTAAACATCAGGCCTAAATACCTACATGTACATATGCAGCACATGGGATGGATGGCATGTATAATCGCTGTGCCACTGATTGTGTCATCACAATATCCCTTGCATGTAGTCATATCAACACCACCAACACGACCAAGATCTCAGAGACCAGGTAGTCAGTCAATATCATTCCTGGGGTTACGTCATAGTGGTGTTCCTTGCAGTAACACCTTGCAACTACCTCACCTCATTGCCAAAATGCTTGTGTGCTGCATCTCACAGCACACAAGTCATTGCAACTGTCCCAACAGTACCCAGGCATGTGCCAGTAGCACCACCACACCACACATAGACAACATATCCACACGAGGCAGCCATCCCTCCATCATGAAATCAGGGTGTCCCCTGGGTGCATGGAACAATAAACTGTACAGGCGCTGGGGGAATAGCAGGCTGGACCTGTATCATTGGTAACATGCCACTACCCAGGTCAACCAAACTGAAGTAGTGTTGAACCACACATCTTGATGCTGAACTGAAATGTGCCACTACAGAAAATATGTACCACAGATAGCAAACAGTAGGTCACAACAGTCACCGGTTGAGCCCACAACTACTCTGACACAACCATGTCAGACACATGGGAATGAGGAAATAAACACACACATACAAAACACGGGGTATGACTGTGAATATAATGGCGTATAATGCCATATCAACGGGCGGGGGATGGTGCATGGGCAAGTCCGGTGTTGGTAAGACTGCCAGTGCAGTGTACCCTTTGCGCTTGGCAGTATGAGTCACACGTTGTGATGGAGGCTGGAAATCTGTCTGCTCATGGTAGCTCTGTGGGGCACTTACCACAACATTCTTGATAGATCAAATAGACTCATTGCCACTTTTGGGCTACATTGGGTGTAGCAGGAGACGCTGCACTCAGCCCTGCACATCAGGCAGTGCAAAGGGCCAGGGCATGGGACCCCCTGCACTGCCCATGCCAAGTGCATGGGCTGTGCAGGGGCACCCATGGCCACACCAAACCACATCACCACCAACAACAATTGCATGGGGATTCACTGCCGTGCAAAGGCTGGTGGAAATGCAGAAACAGACCTGTAGGGTAGTGTTGAACGTAATACTCGTCTGGTGTCACAGTTCAGATAGCATAGCCAGTCCGTAAACTGTTGGAAACCTGCTATGTCCAGGCCATTGGCCTATGGGGCATTCCACATTCACAACAGTTGTCACTACCACCTGTGCTGTAGGGGGCAGTAAAATACACAATGGCAGTCAGGTGCTCATAGGACTGACTCACTTGAAATGAGGGACCAGTATGACTACCTGAAGAATCACCTCTAACTTGCTTCAGGCCCTGACCTAAGTATAACACCTGTTAACTAGCTATGTCCATAGGCTCATTCACCATCAGGCACTGTCACATACAGAATGATGTACACTGCAGAAATTTCATACCCATGCTGCCTATCCATGGGTCTAACCCTGTGCTTGTGTCAAATGAGCTATACTGTCACCGTGCTGCACTCATGTATCATAGTGCAAGGAGAACTGCATTGAGGGGGAGGACCTAGGTGTTTAGTAAGACAAACTCACATACACAGACAGAAGATTAAACTGAACACTGCCAGGTCCATGAATGCCATGCAATGTAGCACACAAACACAGACAACAACATGAGGAGCCATCAATGGTAACAAGAGCATAGTGTCCTGGCAATGCCATACCTGGGGTGGTGCAAGGACTCAGCACAGCATGGGTGTATGTGAAACATGTAAGACTGTGACAGGTGAAAATTGCCATGTGTGGTGCTGTGGCATGAGCACAGCAACACCCATTGCAAGGCCTCACCATGCAAATGGATGCATAGGTAGGGTAGATAACGAAAAGATGACAAGCCACAAAAAGGATAGACATCACACTTAGAAGATATGACACAGTCAATTGTGCCAACTGGGCTTCCCTTCATGTGACATGCAGGTGGGGCATAGGGCTGTAGACTGCAGCCATGACGTACAGGAACAATCCTTTGGAACTCATGGGAGCATCATAGGCCCATAGCGTCACAGGAGCGTCTAGCTAAGCACTGTTCCGTATTGACAGGATGGCGTTAAGCCATGTTTTGTGGCTTAACATCACCTTGTAAATATGGCCCCTTCCCACGCATCACTGTGCGTGGAAGGGGCGTGCAATCGGTGTTGCTGTGGGTGTGCCACAGCAACACCCTTTGCATTTTGATGCTGCCTCAAATTAATATAATTTTGTAAACCTGAGGCAGTGCCAAAATGTTATGCCACCCACAGGGGTGGCGTTAGCAGAGTGCAACAAAGAGGAATACATTTATACCTCCTTGTTTTTTGCTTTTCCAATGTGTGCTGCATTCTGCAGCATGCATAGGAAGAGCAAAATGCCAGAAATGATTGTTTATGTGTGTGAATGTGTCCCTTCCTGCACATAAACAATCATTTGAAAATGACGCTTTGGCACTTCTGTGTGTGCTGCATTCTACAGCTCACACAGAAGTGCCAAAGCGCCATTAGTGATTGTTGATGTGCAGGAAGGGACACATTCACGCACATTAACAATCACACCCCTCAATGCATACATCCTTGCACGATGGTGCAAGGATGCCTGCGTTGGTGCTGGCAGCTGAATTTTGCACCAGCGTGGGGTACAACACATGGGTGCACCGTATTCACTTACACACAACGCATTACCCATAAATCTGGCCCTAAGATGACAATGAGCCTCAAATACTAAGTCAGTGACGTGACATATCAACTGCCACAACACAGATAGACTGATTTTACACCATCTCATTGCAGAGGATGATGGCTGTCCTGCGGATCTGCCTGTCCTGGAGTACCCTGATGACCTGGATGACCATCTGGCAACTATCAGCCAATAGACCCTCCAAGAAGTCCTTGTAAACCTCCAGACACCACCTCCAGTCGCAAGGAGGAGTATTTATGTAGCAGACATTCCACAGGCCCCACTTAGCACCCCAATAGTACGACCTGGCAGCACCGACACAGCTGAGGACTCCGAAGACCCAGGGGCCAGCTTTGAGAGGACTGTGGTAGGAGTCCAGTGGGAGCTGTCCAAGGAGGTGCAAGTGGGGATGCAAACTATGGCAGCCAGCCTGGAGGGGTGCGGACGTGCATGGTTACGGCTACTGAACAGACTGCAGCCAACCGACGCACACAATCCCCAATGATTCCAAGAGTGTCTGAGGGACATAGCTGCTGCCATGAGGGAAAGGCCACAACAACTGCCCTCCCAAACTGGAATCAGCGTGCTTGAGGACAAGATGGACTCCATGCACCAGGAAAGGGTCTCCCTCAGGGCAGACATGGCTGCCTACCAGAGGGACGTTCCTGCTATACTAAAAAATCAGCAGCGCCTCCTTGCTGCAGTGATGCCATATGTAGTACCACAGATGGCAGCTGCTGGGAATTGGGAGTCCACATCTACAGCCACTAAAGTGTGTGTGGCCCCCTCTTGCTCCCCACTACCCCCTTCAAGTGTAGAGGAGACACCACACACATCGGAGGATGAAGATGTGGAACAGATCATCTTCACCCGTAGGAGTTCCCAGTAGCACCAGCCCATGCCACATGGGCAGTGTTTTCCTTTGTCCTGTGCTTGCCATCATGCCAGTGTTAGCACTGTTGCAGACACGCACTCTTCACCAACACACTGTTGACCTTTCTGCTATGGACTGCAATTGTCTCTAACTTTTCAATTGGCAATTTATGTTCCCCTGCACTGAAAGACACTTTACCCAAGCATGTTCCATGACATGTCCCTCAACCCTGGTCTTGTGTTGTGTCACAATTGGATGGATTCTACTAATGGGGTCACAGACCTGGACATTGTAAATATTGCACTACAACAATTGTTATTAAACACCACCTACACAACCAGCATGTCTTTGTGTGTTGTGACATATCTACTATGCTTAGGAATTGTGATGTGTGTAACATGATTTTAGTCACAGAGTGTCAGTACAAGAGCGCATGAATATGCGGGCACATATCTACGCACATGGTACCTACATGATGAACATCGATGCTGGCCTCATCCCCTACAAGCAATTCACTGAGTATGTAACAAATGTTGAATACATGCTACACCCACTGCATACAGAAGGAATGGCTGTGAAACAGTTCTCGGGCAATACCGTCAGCTGAAAGTACCAGTAGAACACATTGGTGTGAAACAGAGGGACTCAACCTCATCTGTAATTGCCACTGGTCAGGTTAGCAGGATAGAAATTAAATGTAGGCTGTTGTCAGATGTCCCACAGTGCCCAACATTCCGACACAGGAACCATAAAATGACAGCTGAATTACCACACCTACCTGTCCTACACATGGTTAACATAGTCACCCTGAGTGGTGGGTACACTGAATGGCAGATGCACAGACAAGTAGATGTGTTGTAGCTGCCGATGTGACTCAGTTGTAAGAAGGTGAAGTTGTAAGAGAGGGATCCGGAGGCAGGACGGAATCCCTAGGACAACACACAATTTTCACTGTACACCCATGGGAAGACCCTGAGATCCAAGCATAAGACACATGAAGCAAGGGAGTACCCAAACAATTTTAATTAGAATTTAACTAAACTAAAAAGAACGAAGAACACCTATCCTAACATATCCTAACTATGCATAACCAACAACAGACCCTAACTACTCTATGCTAAACATACCTAACACATTTAATAACACACTCAAACATTGGTCCCCTACCCCCCATATATCACAAGACACATGCAGGACAACATCTACCAAACTAAACATATGCTACCTATTACTAAACACATATATATTTTTTGGTATATTTTTTTTAAAGTTTTTTTAAATATAATGCATAAAAGCCCCAACATCACTCCCCCAACATAGTAGAATGTAAAAAGTAGAAAACCCACCTCCCAAACCTACTTATCCTAACTAAAATACTAACCTAATCTATCCTGACACTAACCCCCTAATACCTACTACAAAACATTAATACAAATGAGGGAGGGGGCTGAACTGGAGGTGAAAGTCATTATGCCATCCACAAATTGGCTCTCCTGATGAATTTGAGTCTTTTTGTGTTTTTCTCCACCTCCTTCTCAAGAGTATCCAACCTTTTGAGGACCAGTGTGACATCCCTCTGTAGGTCCCTATCAGCACTCATATCCATGGCAGCAGGTGTGTCCGGCTGTGCAACTGATGTTGAGGGTGCAGCAGCTGGGGCTTTTGTGATGGTGGCAGCTGTGGTGCTTGGTCCTCCCTGTTTGGACAGTGTGGATCCACCTTGGGTGAATGCCCGCCACTCACCGATGGATCGCTTTGTGCGATAGCGGCATGCCATCCTCCAGAACCCAGATTCCACTGCCAGTATGTGCCGATAGCAGACTGCCCTCTTCTGAAAGGCACTCAGCTCCTCGTTGTTCATGTTGGCAGCTGTTAAAATGAGACAGGCAACCATCAGTGTCAGCATTGTGTGCAGTATGTACCGATTATTAGCTTACATTCTACATTGAATTTCACATGCACTCCAACTCACATTCCAGATAATACAATGGCCCTGAAGAATGAAACAATAATGCTGCCTTGGCATCATTTAATTTACACCATAGCCACTCACAACAAGATTAGGAAACAAACAAAATTAGATGTGCATTGATTTTGTGCCATGTGAAGCAATGCAAAGGCAGCGTCGACTTCACATAGATCAGTGTTACTATTCCTCATCATCTGTGTCAATGTTTGACCATACATCACCAGTAACTTGAATTGGTTATTGGGAGTATGGGATGCAGATGGTAACCATAAGGGGTCTGTGTTGATTGGTACACATGCAAGCCTGATCAAAATGACTGTCCCCTACACTGTGTGCATCACATATACCTACCAATTTGTTGTTCCTCACCCCCTGTACCTCAGGGGAAATAGCCATGCAATTCATCATCTCAACTGTCCAGGTCATCCACCAAGGCATGCCCACTCATACATGGAGTTAGGGAGTGGACCATATGTTAGGAGGGCTGACAACTAGGAAGCTAGGACCTAGAAACTCATGTAGTGATGTAGTGCTACACCCTGCAACAACCATAAGTGGGCAATCTATAGAAGATGGTACTCCATGGTTTGAGGGGGAGTTGGGTGACAGATACATGACACTACCCTGGTGCCCCGCAAGACAGCTGACTAAGGCATTCTGGCTTGTCCTGCCCCGCACACAGCGGCTCAATTTTTAGTCTGCAATGTTCATGCATTGAGTAATCCAGGACTGATGTGTCAACGTTGTCTGAAGGTATCATATGCCCCATTGCCAGCGCCCCCTAAGGCGGGTATACCCACTTTGCTAACATAATGGCAGGGAGGATGTATATGAAATTATGACAATGTAGCACCATCTATGGATTGCCCTACTTTGTTATCACAATCCAGTTACATGTGCTATGCTAACAGTGTCTTGGCCTCTCATACAAGACACAATGCTAGGGCACAGATGTTGCCATGGCCCCTGAAATGTGTGACTTAGGGGGTCATTATGACCCCGGCGGACGGTGGTAAAATGGATACAAGTACTGCCAACAGGCTGGCTGTACTTTTCCCCATATTAAGACATTGGCAGTTTGGCTCGAGCCAAACCGCCAATGTACCACACCGTCCGGTACAGCGGTAACAGCTGCTGGGCTGGAGACTTCAGTCTCCAGCCCGGTGGCCGTCACTAGCCTGCCTGCGGGATTATGACCCCGCCACGAAAACCATGGCAGTAGGCACTATCAGTGACAGGGAATTCCTTCCCTGTCACTGATAAGGGTCTTCCCCGCCCCCTCCCCATGTTTCCCCCACCCCATCCCTCTCCAGACACCCCCTTCATTCACACATGCACACACTCATTCTCACATTCAAGCATGCATGCAGACATCCATTCAAACACACATCCACACACACTTACATACATACTGGCACACACACATACACACAACACAACATACACGCACTCACACATCCATACGTGCACACACACAGAACAAACAACATACACCCATATTCACGCACGCACAGACATACACACACACTCCCACACACACATACCCCTCCCCTGTCGGAGCACCCGACTTACCTTTTGTGAGGGTGGCCTCCGGCAGGAGATGGGACGGGGCGCTGCTGCCAGCAGCAGCGTCCACCAGCAGCGTCCACCAGCAGAACACCAGCAAACCATATCATGGGTCATGATATGGTCTGCGGTGGTCTATTGGCGTGGGGCTGCTGCTGGCAGCAGCGCCACCTTACCTACATCCTCGGGCATGGCCACAGGCAGATTTCCATCATCCTTCTGGCGGAAATCCGGTTGTGGTCATAATCCAGCTGCCGGCTGGTAGCCACGGCGACGGTCTTTTGCTGCCCATCGCTGCGGCGGTAGGCGGTATATACTGAGGCCCTTAGTGATGGTTGTGTATAACTCACCAAACTTCTGACTTGCATTGGTAAAATAGTACGATATGCGAACTCTACGCCTATACTGGTGCTGTTACACTTCTTTCTGGTTGCATGCAACCTGTCCACAAGCACGCCAACACATCTGCTACTGTCATTCAAGTGCGGTGAACAGTAAATAGTTTACCAATGGGACACTCACTAGCAGGGCCACCAGTCACCACACCAAGATGGTCTAGCAGATCCTTCTCCCTGGCCACCAGATCTGCCTGGCAATGCTTCAGCTGGTGCTCGTTGCAGCTGCTGCGGTATACCCTCTTCAGGTGGTGGAGCACCTTGCCCCACCGTAGCTGCCTTGCCTCTGTCCGGTAGTCCTGTATCACATGGTTCCCATCTCCAACATTAATGGGAGGTAGTGGGCTACCAGCCACACGTAGCCTCCCAGGTCCTCCTCCCCCATCCTAGTCAGCCTCCCCCTACCAGACATATCTCTGGGGTACAAGTTGACAAAAAAATATAATTGTAAAAAACATTTAATTAAAGGAAACGTAAGGCCCTAAAATAACAATCCCAACCAACCCAACTTAACAACTGTCCCGGACATACACCCTACAGTACAAGTACAATGAAAAATACAAAAAACACACAAATTCACTAAAACTGGGACAAAGTACAGTCAAATATTACAGAAAACACAACAGGAGGGACACAACAAGATACAATACAGATCAATAACACACCACCAGCTCCAAGACACAACCACACAGTAAAAAGAGGCACAGACTGTAAAGAGAAAGTGAAAGTACACCCACTGTACCATGTCTGTAAACAAGAATTTCCTATTACATCACTTCCTGTCCCCGTGTGTCATGTTTTCTGCAATGCTTGTATTTATTTAACACATCTGATATGTGCATGAGTATTTCTGACGCATGGCCTACGTGTATCTTTTTCATTGACGCATTACCTTTATGGGTCAATTTAACAGTAACTCAGCATTGAGATTAGTGCGAAGGTGGTCAAGGGCATCATCATTTGTTTGGGACAGGACTGCTCCTATCCCATGTTCAGAGGCATCTGTCTGCACAATGAACTGCTTAAAGTAATCTGGAGCTTTCAAAACTGGTGCTGTGCACATTGCTTGCTTCAGGGTGTCAAAGGCCTTTTGACAGTCCAAGGTCCAGTTAACTTTCTTGGGCATTTTCTTGGAGGTAAGTTCTGTGAGGGGGGACACTATTGATCCATAATCCTTCACAAACCTCCTATAGTAACCAGTCAAGCCAAGGAATGCCTTGACTTGAGTCTGGGTTTTGGAGCTACCCAGTCCAGAATAGTCTGGATCTTGGGTTGGAGTGGCTGAACTTGGCCCCCACCTACAAGGTGTCCCAAGTAAACAACAGTACCCTGCCCTATCTGACATTTAGAGGCCTTGATAGCTTGTTAGCTTGTTAGCTGCTTGCAGGGCCTGCAAAACCTTCTTCAGGTGGACCAGGTGATCCTGCCAGCTGGAGCTAAAGACAGCAATATCATCAAGATAAGCTGCACTAAGGGATTCCAAGCCAGCAAGGACTTGATTCACCAACCTTTGGAAGGTGACAGGGGCATTCTTTAAGCCAAAGGGCATCACAGTAAACTGTTAGAGCCCATCAGGTGTAGAGAATGCTGTTTTCCCTTTTGCTGCTGGTGCCATTCTTATTTGCCAGTACCCTGCTGTCAAGTCAAAGGTACTCAGGTAATTTGGCAGCACCCAATTTATCAATCAGCTCATCTGCCCTTGCAATTGGGTGAGCATCTGTCTTGGTGACAGCATTAAGCCCTCTGTAGTCCACACAGAACCTCATCTCTCTCTTGCCATCTTTGGTGTGAGGTTTGGGGACTAAGACCACTGGGCTAGCCCAGGGACTGTCTGAGTGCTCAGTCACTCCCAACTCCAGCATCTTGTGGACTTCCACTTTGATGCTTTCCTTAATTTGGTGAGATTGTCTGAATATTTTGTTTTTGACAGGCATGCTGTCTCCTGTGTCCACATCATGGGTACATGTGTGTCTGACCAGGGGTTAGGGAAAATAGCTCAGCAAACTGCTGGAAGACTTGCCTGCAGTCAGCTTGCTGTTGGCCAGAGATGGTGTCTGAGTAGATCACTCTATCTACTGTGCCATCTTTAGGGTCAGTGGAGAGGAGATCAGGGAGAGGTTCACTCTCTGCTTCCTGGTCCTCATCTGTAACCATTAACATGTTTACATGTGCCCTGTCATGGAAGAGTTTTAGGGGGTTAACATGGATCACCCTCTTGGGGGTCCTGCTAGTGCCTAGGTCCACCAGATAGGTGACCGGACCTTTTGTCTAGGACTGGGTAAGGGCCACTCCATGTGTCCTAAAGTGCCCTGGGAGCCACAGGCTCCATAACCCAGACTTTCTGCCCTTGCTGAAACTCAACCATAGCAGCCTTTTGGTCATACCACATCTTCTGGAGTTGTTGGCTGGCCTCAAGGTTTTTATTTGCCTTTTCCATGTACTCTGCCATCCTTGAACATAGGCCTAGTACATAGTCCACTATATCTTGTTTAGGCTCAGGGAGAGGTCCCTCCCAGTCTTCTTTCACAACAGCTAGTGGTCCCATAACAGGATGGCCAAACAGAAGTTCAGAGGGGGAAAACCCTACTCCCTTCTGAGGCAACTCTCTGTAGGCGAAAAGCAGGCATGGCAAGAGAACATCCCATCTCCTTTTGAGTTTTTCAGGGAGCCCCATGATCATGCCCTTCAATGTCTTGTTAAATCTCTCAACAAGACCATTGGTTTGTGGATGGTATGGTGTGGTGAATTTGTAAGTCACCCCACACTCATTCCACATATGTTTCAGGTAAGCTGACATGAAGTTGGTACCTCTGTCAGAAACCACCTCCTTAGGAAATCCCACTCTGGTAAAAATACCAATGAGTGCTTTGGCTACTGCAGGGGCAGTAGTGGACCTAAGGGGAATTGCTTCAGGGTACCGAGTAGCATGATCCACTACTACTAGGTTATACTGATTCCCTGATGCTGAGGGAGGTTCAAGTGGACCCACTATATACACTCCCACTCTTTCGAAGGGGACCCCCACCACTGGAAGTGGAATGAGGGGGGCCTTTGGATGGCCACCTGTCTTACCACTGGCTTGACAGGTGGCACAGGAGGCACAAAACTCCTTTACCTTCTGGGATATATTGGGCCAATAGAAATGGTTGACTAACCTCTCCCATGTCTTGGTTTGTCCCAAATGCTCAGCAAGGGGAATGTCATGGGCTAAGGTCAGAATGAACTCCCTAAACTCCTGAGGCACTACCACTCTCCTAGTGGCACCAGGTTTGGGATCTCTTGCTGCGGTGTAAAGGAGTCCCTCTTCCTAATAGACCCTGTGTGTTCCACTGACAATCCTTTTTTCTTGTTTAGCAGCTTGCTGCCTTACGCCTTCAAGAGAGGAACAAGTTTCTTGCCAATTGCACAGCTGTTTCCTTATGGGTCTCCCTGGGCTCAATAGCTCAACCTGGTAAGGTTCTAACTCCATAGGCTCAGTTCCCTCAGGGGATAGAACTTCTTCCTGAGAAGAGAGGTCCTGTTTCCTTTTCTGTGCTGAAGCTCGTTCCCCAGTCTTCTTTCCTTATCTCTTGGAAGGTTGGGACATTATTCCAGACTCCAACACTTCTTTTTCACCCTGAGCTCTGCACTGTGTCCTAGTCTTGACACACACCAGTTCAGGGATACCCAGCATGGCTGCATGGGTTTTGAGTTCTACCTCAGCCCGTGCTGAGGACTCCAGATCATTTCCAAGCAGACATTCTACTGGTATAGCAGAAGAGACTATTACCTGTTTCAGGCCAGTGACCCCTCCCCATTCTAAAGTTACCATAGCCATGGGATGTACTTTAGTCTGATTGTCAGCATTGGTGACTGGATAAGTTCGTCCAGTCAGGTATTGTCCTGGGGAAACCAGTTTGTCTGTCACCATAGTGACACTGCCACCTGTATCCCTCAGGGCCTCTACTCTAGTCCCATTAATAAAGAGCTGCTGCCTGTATTTTTGCATGTTAGGCGGCCAGGCAGCTAGTGTGGCTAAGTCCACCCCACCCTCATAGACTAATGTAGCTTCAGTGTAGACCCTGATTTTCTCTGGGCACACTGTTGATCCCACCTGGAGACTAGCTATTCCAGCGCCAACTGGGGTAGTAGTTGAAGTGGAACCTTTCTTGGGACAGGCCTTGTCTCCAGTTTGGTGTCCATGCTGACTACAGCTGCGACACCAGGCCTTTTTGGGATCAAAGTTTTTTCCCTTGTACCCAAATGAGGATTGTGAAGAGGCTTTGGACCCACCCTCCTGTGCAGGTTTTTCGGGCCCTGTAGAAGACTCTTTACTTTTTCCCTTGGATGTCTCAACACTCTTCCCCTGGGGAGGCTTTGTGACTCCTTTCTTTTGGTCACCCCCTGTGGAAGGCTTGTTCACCCTTGTCTTGACCCAGTGGTCTGCCTTCTTTCCCAATTCTTGGGGAGAAATTGGACCTAGGTCTACCAGATGCTGATGCAGTTTATCATTGAAACAATTACTTAAAAGGTGTTCCTTCATAAACAAATTATACAGCCCTTCATAATCATTTACACCACTACCATTAATCCAACCATCTAGTGTTTTGACTGAGAAGTCAACAAAATCAACCCAGGTCTGGCTCGAGGATTTTTGAGCCCCCCCTGAACCTAATCCTGTACTCCTCAGTGGAGAATCCAAAGCCCTCAACCAGGGTAGCCTTCCTGAGGTCATAGGATTCTGCATCTTTACCAGAGAGTGTGAGGAGTCTATCCCTACACTTTCCAGTGAACATTTCCCAAAGGAGAGCACCCAAGTGAGATCTGTTTACTTTTTTGGTTGCACAGGCCCTCTCAAAAGCTGTGAACCATTTGGTGATGTCATCACCATCTTCATATTTTGTTACAATCCCTTTGGGGATTTTTAGCATGACCCTATTTAAGTTGCTGCCACCATTGATTTGAGCTAAACCCATCTCTTGTCTTTCCCTCTCTATGGCTAGGAGCTGTCTCTCCAAAGCCAATCTTTTGGCCATCCTGGCTAACAGGAGGTCATCTTCATTAAGGCTGCCCTCAATGCTTCCAGAGTTACTGGACTCCCCTGTGGAAGAACCAGTATCTCTGACTCCCACTTGTGGAGTAAGGGTTTGATGGACCCTGGCCTCCCTAACTAGGACAGGAGGGAGGGAATTGTCCTCCAGGTCACTAGTTTCCCCCTCTGTAAGGTTATCCTCAGAGGGGTGGTCTCTTGCAAACTCTGCCAAAAGCTCCTGGAGCTTCACTATGGTAGGGTTTGACCCAGTCTTTATATTTTTTAGCTTACAGAGAGTCCTTAACTCTGACATCCCTAGATGCAGGTAAGGGGTGAGGTTGAGTTCCACCACCATCTCTTCTGTGCTAGACATTATTTTTCTAAAAGTTGGGATACTTTTTTAGAATCTAAAACTATTTCTAGAACTTAATCCAAACTTTTACAAAATGTTTAAACTCTAAAAAGAAATGCTAACAGGGACTTGCACAAGGCCCTAACAGGACTTTTAAAAATGTAGAAAAATATTCAAATTGCAAAATCAGTTTCTAATGACAATTTTTGGAATTTAGTTGTGTGATCAGGTATTGGCTGAGTAGTCCAGCAAATGCAAAGTCTTAGATCCCACCACTGCCACCAATGTAGAAAGTTGGCTCTGTATATACTATTTCATAGTAAGAAATAGTATGCACAGAGTCCAAGGGTTCCTCTTAGAGGTAAGATAGTGGCAAAAGTAGATAATTCTAAGGCTCTATTTTGTGGTAGTATGGTCGAGCAGTAGGCTTATCAGAGGGTAGTGTTAAGCATTTGTTGTACACACACTGGCAATAAATGAGGAACACACACTCAAAGACTTACTCCAGGCCAATATGTTTTTATTTTGAAAATAACGTTTCTTAGTTTATTTTAAGAACCACATGTTCAAGATTTACATCAAACACTTTAAATGTAAGGTACTTCACTTAGATACCTTAGGAACTTTGAATGAAAACAATATCATGTACAGTCTTTGTAAAAATTGCAATAAGCTATTTTCAAAGTGGACACAGTGCAAAAATCAACAGTTCCTGGGGGAGGTAAGTAAAGGTTAGATTAGGAGGTAAGTAAAACACTTACAAGTCTCAGTTCTGGGACATAGCCCACCGTTGGGGTTTCAAGGCAACCCCAAAGTTACCACACCAGCAGTTCAGGGCCGGTCAGGTGCAGAGGTCAAAGAGGTGCCCAAAACACATAGGCGCCTATGGAGAAAAGGGGTGCTCCGGTTCCAGTCTGCCAGCAGGTAAGTACCTGCATCCTCAGGGGGCAGACCAGGGGGGTTTTGTAGAGCACTGGGGGGGACACAAGTAGGCACACAAAACACACCCTCAGCGGCACAGGGGCGGCCGGGTGCAGTGTGCAAAGCAGGCGTCGGGATTCAGGTAGGAAACAATGGAGGGACCCGGCACGGGGGGGGCCTTCTCAGGACAGCCACCACCCGGGCTCGGCAGAGGGTCACCTGGGGGTCACTCCTGCATCGACGTTCGGTTCCTTCAGGTCCTGGGGGCTGCGGTGCAGTGTTGGTTCCAGGTGTTGGGTCCCTTGTTACAGGTCAGGGGGAGCCTCTGGATTCTCTCTGCAGGCGTCGCTGTGGGGCTCAGGGGGGGTCGTCTCTGGTTACTCACGGGCTCGCAGTCGCCGGGGTGTCCTCCCTGAGGTGTTGGTTCTCTGGATCTCGAGCAGGGGGCGTTGGGTGCAGAGTGGGAAGTCTCACGCTTCCGGCAGGAAACGTGCAGTCTTTGGAAGTTGCTTCTTTGTTGCAAAGAAGTCGCTGGTTTTGAACAGGGCCGCTGTTCACAGGAGTTTCTTGGTCCTTTAGTCCAGGACAGTCCTCTGAGGCTTCAGAGGTCGCTGGTCCCTGTCAGATGCATAGCTGGAGCAGTTTTTCGAAGTTGGAGACAGGCCGGTAGGGCTGAGGCCAAAGCAGTTGTCATCTTCCTCCTTCTCTGCAGGCTTGTAGGTCAGCAGTCCTTCTTGTTTCTTCAGGTTGTAGGAATCTGATTTCCTGGATTCTTGGGTGCCCCTAAATACGAAATTTAGGGGTGCGTTTAGGTCTGGGAGGGCAGTAGCCAATGGCTACTGTCCTTGAGGGTGGCTACACCCTCTATGTGCCTCGTCCCGGTGGGGAGGGGGGCACATCCCTAATCCTATTGGGGGAATCCTCCAAACTCAAGATGGAGGATTTCTCAAGGCAGGGGACACCTTAGGGGCTGTCCTGACGGGTGGGTGACTCCTCCTTGTTTTTCTCATAATCTCCTCCAGCCTTGCCGCCAAAAGTGGGGGCAGTGGCCGGAGGGGCGGGCATCTCCACTAGCTGGGATGCCCTGGGGTGCTGTGACGAAAGGGGTGAGCCTTTGAGGCTCACCGCCAGGTGTTACAGTTCCTGCAGGTGGAGGTGAGAAGCACCTCCACCCAGTACAGTCTTTGTTCCTGGCCACAGAGTGACAAAGGCACTCTCCCCATGTGGCCGGCAACATGTCTGGTGTGTGGCAGGCTGGCAGAAACTGGTCAGCCTACACTAGAAGTCGGGTAGGTATTTAGGGGGCATCTCTAAAATGCCCTCTGGGTGCATGTTACAATAAATTGCACACTGTCATCAATACGCATTTATTGTGCTGAGACGTTTGATACCAAACTTCCCAGTTTTCAGTGTGGCCATTATGGAACTGTGGAGCTCCCAGACTATATACTCTTATGGCTACCCTGCACTTACAATGTCTAAGGTTTTGCTTAGACACTGTAGGGGCATAGTGCTCATGCACATATGCCCTCACCTGTGGTATAGTGCACCCTGCCTTATCAATCAATCAATCAATCAATCAATCAAGGCATTTATAGAGCGCGCTACTCACCCGAGAGGGTCTCAAGGCGCTGGGGGGGGGTTACTGCTGCTCGAAGAGCCAGGTCTTGAGGCGCTTCCTGAAGGCGAGGTGGTCCTGGGTAGTCCTGAGGTGGACAGGAAGGGAGTTCCATGTCTTGGGTGCCAGGTAGGAGAAGGATTTACCTCCAGCGGTGGTTCTGTGGATTCGAGGGACGGTGGCGAGAGCGAGGCTGGTTGAGCGAAGTTGACGGGTGGGCGTGTAGAAGGCGAGGCAACTGTTGAGGTATTCGGGGCCCTTATTGTGGAGGGCTTTGTGTGCGTGGGTGAGGAGCCTGAAGGTGATCCTTTTGTTGACAGGGAGCCAGTGCAGGTGTTTCAGGTGGGCGGATATGTGGCTGTGGCAGGGTACATCGAGGATGAGGTGTGCAGAGGCGTTTTGTATGCGCTGAAGACGTTTCTGAAGTTTTGCGGTGGTTCCTGCGTATAGGGTGTTCCCCTAGTCCAGGCGGCTTGTGACGAGGGCGTGGGTAACAGTCTTTCTGGTATCGGTGGGGATCCAGCGGAAGATCTTTCGGAGCATTCGAAGGGTGTGGAAGCAAGAAGACGAGACGGCGTTGACTTGCTTGGTCATGGTGAGAAGGGGGTCCAGGATGAATCCGAGGTTGCGTGCGTGGTCTGAGGGGGTTGGTGCGGTGCCCAGGGCCGTGGGCCACCAAGAGTCGTCCTAAGCGGATGGGGAGTTTCCGAGGATGAGGACCTCCGTCTTGTCTGAGTTCAGTTTCAGGCGGCTAAGCTTCATCCATTGTGCGACGTCTTTCATTCCATCCTGCAGGTTGGCTTTGGCGGTGGCTGGGTCTTTGGTAAGGGAGAGTATCAGCTGGGTGGGAGAGTATCAGCCTTAGGGCTGTAAGGCCTGCTAGAAGGGTGACTTACCTATGCCACAGGCAGTGTGAGGTTGGCATGGCACTCTGAGGGGAGTGCCATGTCGACTTAGTCATTTTCTCCCCACCGGCACACACAAGCATAGAGGCAGTGTGTATGTGCTGAGTGAGGGGTCCCCAGGGTGGCATAAGACATGCTGCAGCCCTTAGAGACCTTCCCTGGCATCAGGGCCCTTGTACCAGGGGTACCAGTTACAAGGAACTTACCTGAGTGCCAGGGTTGTGCCAATTGTGGAGACAAAGGTACCGTTTAGGGAAAGAACACTGGTGCTGGTGCCTGGTTAGCAGGGCACAGCACACTTTCAAATCATAACTTAGCATCAGCAAAGGCAAAAAGTTAGGGGGTAACCATGCCAAGGAGGCATTTCCTTACAGTCTCTCACTACTCTGATGATGTCATCATGACCCCACTCATCACCCATAGCACTTGTGAATCACAATAAACAGCTTTGAACACAGCTACTGCTTACCTGTCTTTATTGTAACAAGTAAGATTTACTGTGTGTACAAAATGGCATTACAGTTAAAACATTGACCGTTAAAAGTCTGGGAGATGGACAGAAAGGTGTGCAGGGAAAATGACAGTAGAACAGACATATCCTGAAAACTTGTGTCAGGAGAGCCACCTGTCAAGCCAGGTACCAGAGTAGCACCACCCAACAGACCTGCAAATAGACCAAGAAGGGGACAACCATCATGATAGGAGTCAATGTTGCACACTCAACACACATGCAGTACATTATCGAGCTCCCTAGTGCGAATAGGCAAGTGGAATGTTAAAATATATTACCTTGGCATACCCACATGTTCTAGACATGCATTCCCAATGGTGCATCCCTCACAGCTGGCGTTAATCCACTAAAGGCAAGTCCCACTGTTAGTAAAAGTTATGTTCCATAATCGTCTATTGTGTACAGTGAGGATAGGCAGCAATACAGATAACAACAATATGTGTGGCAGTCGAATTGTAGTTGACATAGCAGTACAGGGAACATACAACATGCCCAAGTCATTGCAGATGTGATGCTATACAACAGCATAGTAAAAATAGCTCTGACATCAGAACAGTAACACCTCTCCGGATGGCCAACATGTTGTCCCCCAAACCTACACTGTGGAATAGCTTCAGTTGATACCTCCACTGATGGCACACATCAGGAGGATCAATGTCACAAGGCAGACAGCAGTACAGTTCACATACAACAAAATTAACACATACCTGTATGTCATTGGAAGTATTCTTCAATCAACTCTGTTCTAGTGTCAAATACATCCTCATCATTTGCCTCCTCATCACTATCTATGTCACCATCATCAGCCACTGGTCCAGCTGCCACCTCCTCAACATCCAGTCATAGGATGTGACGTCTCAGGGCTAGATTGTGTAGCATGCAGTAGGCAATAACGATCTGGCAGACATTTAGTGGTCTGTAGAGCAGGGCACCTCCTGAGACCTGTAAACACTGGAATCTGGCCTTCAGTAGCCCAAAGGTCTTCTCAATGACACGCTTTTTGCTGTCGTGGGCCTCATTGAAATGGTGTACCCCATCTGTGGTTGGGTATTTCACTGGTGTCAGCATTCACAGCAGGTTAGAATAGCCAGAGTCACCTGTGTGCACAAGGATGGGATAAAATACTGATAGTGACATAGGGCAGAATGTGAAGAGAGGTGAGATAACAGATGAACACATACAATTGGATAAATACCAATGAGCCAGGCCCTCTCTCTCTGTAGTTGTGCCATCATGTGTGGGACATTGCTGTCCCTCAAAATGTAGGAGTCATGCACAGAACCAGGAAACTTGGCCGTCATTTTTTAGATATACTGGCCAGCGAGACACACCACTTGGACATTTATGGAGTAAACGTTTTTCCTGTTCCTGTACACTCTTCATTGCCCTGGGAGGAACCAATGCAATGTGGGTGCCATCGATGGCCCCTATCACATGAGGGATATGTGCCATATCATAGAAGTCAGCTTTAACAGTGGGCAAATCCACATGTTGGGGGAGCCTGATGTAGCTGTCTTGATGTTTGAGTAAAGCACGCAGTACATCCTTCAACACATGACTGAACATAGGCTGTGACATCCCTGCTGCCAAGTCCACTGTGATCTGGAACGAGTCTGAGGCAAGGAAGTGTAGCACAGACAACCCCTGTACTGTTGGAGGTATGGCACAGGGATTACATATGACAGCCAAGAGAACTGGCTCCAACTGGGTACACAGTTCCATGATGGTCTGATGGTTCAGACAATACCATGATGATGTGTCTTTCTTCCAGCGTAGCAAGATCGACAAGGGTCCAGTACACAGGTGCATGTCTCATTCTCACCATTGCAGAGAATCTAGGAATAGGAGAGAGGAATAGCCACAAGTTGATGATGTCAGTTCACAAGCCACTGAACACGATACATGTAGCACACAAGAGTAGAGTGGACATAACCTTGAAGTACACTGAATACATTTGGCTAAGTTGACTGACCCTGTATGCCATTGTTGATGACAGTTCCAACCCCAGGCAGACAGCTTGGCAGACACAATACATTTGACACTTCCATTTTTGTTGCATAGCTCACTTGACTCCTGACAGTCGTGCAAGCAAGACCTCCACTGCATGAGCTGCTGTGTTTTGTCTCTGGAAGCCACATCCTTCAAGAGATAGGAACCCTGTCTTCACCCAGGAGGAGCTGGATAAGCCAATTTATGGGGTCCTACCCCTGTATGGACAGTTGTATGGGGCACGAGAGCCGCAGGTGAGTCAAATGTTCATGTCCTGTCTGATAGTGATGCGTGTGGGTCTGAAACACGTTGGTACGATGCACATGGAATGGATGCATGCAGATGGCAAAGGAGTTGGTACGTTAGTGCCATACGTGCATGTTAGTGTGGTCATGAGATGTGTCTGATGTGTGGAGTACACTGCTGTTGCTGTGAAGCCACTCTAAATAACTTTCACCTTCTGTCTGTGTCACCCATGCAGGTCAGCCCCATCAGAAGAAGGGGATTTGGCATGCTATCGCCAAGCAATTCCGGACCTTGGGGGTTCATGCCCGGCAGAGGCCCCACTGCAGAAAGCAGTGGGAGGACCTGAGACGCTGGGCCTGTAAAATCGCTGAAGCCCAGATGGGGACGTCCTACCAACGAGGGAGGGGTACCCGTCAGACCCTGACCCCCCAATTGCCCGCATTTTGGCAGTGGCCTACCCAGAGGTGGATGGGCTCTTGAGGCCAGCACAGCAGCCACAAGGGGGTAAATACACACTCACAACTCGCTAATAGTAGGCATGTATGGGTTTGGTAGCCTACTAATGGTTAGATGTAGTGTAGCGCATTAGTACTTGCACATTGGCTATGGGTATGAGCCAGCCTGGCAGGATTTGTCTTGATTATGCCTGCCAATACCATTCAGACAGTGACTCATGAGGGGACTTACTCCCATGTTTGAGTTTGTCTGGATACATTACACATCTTTGGAGTGACCAGATCCTTCCATCAGCATCAGTATACCTGAGGTGTCGGGGCATTGCCATCAGTAATAGTCTGCCACTTTGACACAGAGAGAATTTGGGAGTGCTCAATCAGCTGCCTCATCCCATAGGTGTAGATAGCTGGTGGGCCAAGATATTACTGCCCACATTGTTAATGGATTTGTTGCCATGCTACCCTTCCATGCAGGAATCATATGAGTGAGCAGTACAGGGTGTGTCTGTGTAAACGATCATGGTAGTTTGGCAAGTACTGTGCTACTGTGCATTGTATCAAGTCAAAGTTTGCCAATGTTTCCACATCAGTAGGGTTTCACTGCATAGCTTCAGTTTCCCCTACGATTTCACCCAGTTGTGCTTGTCAATTTAAAGGCATTCAATGGCATGGCAAACCAACAGATTTTGAGGTTGTTACTTTGTGTGTGAAATGGGTAGGTACTGACCCATTGCACCCTTTCTTTCTCTCCAGCCCTCCCTCCCTCCCTCTCCTCCTCTGTCTTTGTGTGCATCAGCATCATCGGGCGAAAGAGAAGGGGCACTGGTGAGTGGGGAAGCTGCAGCCCACGGGACCCAGGAGGCTGAGACCAGTGGAGCCGAGGGCACCAGTTGGACGGAGGGTGAGGGAAGTGCCACAGGGGAGACCAGATCAACAACATCCTCTTCAGATTCTTCCTCCGATGGACACTCCCTGGCAGTGGCAGACACATCTGGGACCAGCCCAGCACCATCCTTGTCTGCCACCCCCTCAACCAGCACCGCCCTCCCTGTAGCTCCCCACCCAGTTGCCCGTGCTCACTCACCCAGAAGGGTGGGTGTCTCCTTCATCGCCGGGCACCTCTGCCCCTGCCTTAGTCAGCCCTGCTGCCCTCAGTGAGGAGGCTATTGACCTCCTGAGGTCCATCTCCGTGGGCCAGTCAACCATTGTGAATGCCATCCAGGGGCTGGCATCACAGATGCAACAGATGAATGCCTACCTGGAAGGCATTCACGGTGCCCTGACCGGCCTGCAGAGATCCTTTCAGGCTCTGGCCTCCTCGTTGACGGCAGCCAGTGTCCCTTCATCTTCCGTCCCCCCTCCTGCTACCTGTGCCCAACCCGACACCCCTCTCCCCACACCAATCCAAAGCACACAGTCAGACCACCATTCATCCAACTCAACAGACACGGTTCGCAAAGACAAACACAGGCACCACAAGTCACACCACTGCCATGCACACAGACAATGGACACATGAAGACACAACAACATCCACTCCCTACACAGACTCCCCCACCACCTCCTCCCTCACAGACTCTACACCACTCAAACCTGCTATCACCATATCAACACTCCCAGATCCAGCCACCAGTCTCCTCATGCCCACCATCACCACAATAACAGACACCAATACATCCATCCCATACACACTCACCACGACTACCAACATGGCATCCACCCATGCACCAGCACCCAAGTCACATACACATACACACCTCTCAAGCACTCCTTCTCCCTCCACTCCCAAACTTTTTTCCCATGACCGCACTTGTGTTCCTAAAAAAAGATTCCTCTATGAGCTTGCCTTATTCCCTCCCACTGACCCAGCCCCTGTTTCCCCCAAGCACCCTGCTACCCTCCCAACAACCAGTCCTTCTCCCTCCCAGTCCCTTCCTTGGCCCCCGGGTACTGCTCATGCCCCTCCCACACCAAAGACTTCGACCCCCACAAAAGTGAGGGAGACCCCTCCCAAACACAAAAACAAGGGCCCTCTCCCAAAGTCGAAGTCTAAGGGCAACCCCCCCTCCAAACCAAAACCAAGGACCTCCCTCACAAACAGATGCCCCCACCTCGCCCTCCCATCACCCCTGAGGTGCCTGCCTGCCCCGTTGATGCCCCTGCCATGTGGATGCCACTTTGCAGTCAGGAGTCAAGTTGGGCCCAGAGACATTGCCCAGTGTGCCTGGGGCACTGAGAACAATTGGACTGGCCAGTAGGCCCATTTTATATATACTTTTATTTACTATCATTTTCTATATTTTATTATGCCTGCACCACTTAACCGTTGGTGTCCATGGTTACAAACTTGTCCTGCCTTTCCTTCCACATGTATGTGTTGTATATGTGTGATTTGGTGTGTGTCTTCTGTGTATGTGATGTGTTTGTGTAGCAGCATGAGTTGTGTGGGTGAGTTGTGATATGAACTTGTTGTGATGTGTTGTGTTGGTGTTGTGTGGCATTGTGTGGTAGTGGTGTGTGTGTTGTGATGCATCTGTGATGTACTTTGTGTGTTGGGTGGACATGGCGTGTGATCTGACACATTGTTTGGCAGTGTTATTATTTTTATTGGTTGTGTGCTGTTCTTACATGTTGCTGCCAGTATGTGTTTTCCTGTAAAGGTGTGCGGTGTGCCTTTCTGACAATATGTTTGTATGGTTACAGTGGCGGTGGTGTGTGTGCGGTGTGGTGTGTGTATGTCACATGTATATTGGCCATGGTGTGTGTTGTTTGCGTGTGGGTGTGTGTAAATGTTTGTGTGTTGGTATGTTTGCATGTGTGTGTGGCTGTGGGTAGCAGTGCCGGTGTTGTGTGTTGTGTGTGGGTGTGTACTGTTCGCCTACCCTCTAGTGTGTGCTAGGTGGGTGTACTTATGGTGGTTGTCTTCATCGCTGTCGCTGGTTCTGGAGTAGTATGGCCAGCAGGAGCAGTGGGAAGACTTCAAGTTTGGGTTTCATGACAGCTGCGGACGTGTCTGTGTTCCCGAAGGTGAGTGTCTCCACCCTGGATCCTGGCAGTGTGCAACCTTTTAATATGGTCGGCAGAAACATGGTCTCTGCCGGCCTGAAGATGCCTGCTGCCGGCTATGGCGGGCCATCCGGCTGTGTTCTGTTGGGAAGAGTGCCATGCTCATAATATAGCAGACTTCACAGCCGGGTTGCCGGCGGTATGACCGCCATCGCCACCGTGGTGGCTATGGGACCGCCAAAATCGTAATGACCACTTGATTAATCTATTTTTGTTTGTATTTTTTGCACAGGTTTTTTACAAGAAAGAATGAGCCTTTTATTACCTGTTTTTAGAGCTTTGGGTATGAGGACAATTGCTACTTTGTCTTGTATTGTTTTGAAATGTCAAGCTAAACCTGTGTGTTTTAGAGTAGGCAAATGTGTTAGAATATTAACTTAAGGTTAAACGTAATCGGAGCAGAGAGATGTTATAAACTATTATGTTAATTGTGAGGAAAGGCCTCTTTTTGACATGGTTAGCCCCCACTTTTTGCCTGATGTATGATGTAGCCTAGAAGTTGTAGTGCCCGGGCCCCTGCTAATCAGGTTGGAGCAGAGGTCTTCAAACTGGGGGGGTGGGCCCCACTAGGGGGGCCTCAAGTGGTCCCGTGGGGGGGGCACCAGACTCTGGCCAAAAGAAGCATAATACAGATAAGAGGCCTTTGTTTTAAGTAGAAGCATGTTATTACATTTTTAAAAAGGTAACAGCACTTAGCTGCAATGTTTAACTAGGTCTAGACATATTTCAACATTGCCATCTTTATAAAATAATTGTGAAAAATTCTGAGGGGTGCCAATGATTGTTATTTTTCAACTGGGGGGGTGCGGCATTAAAAAATTTGGAGACCACTGGGTTAGAAACACCTTTAGCTACCAATACAAGCCCCTGTTACATGGTACTTAGGTACCCAGGGCAGGCCGCTGAGAGCAGCAGTACTGATTGTGCGACCCTCTAGGGCCATGCATTCCAGTACACCAGCCCTGCCATTGCAGGCTGAATGCCCTGATGCAAACCTACAAAGTAAACTCGACATGGCACACTGCCTGTGTGCTCTGTCCACTCTACACTGCATGCATTATAGGTAAGTCACCCCTCTGGCAGGCCTTTCAGCCCTAAGGCAGGGTGTACTATATTGTATGTGAGGGCATAGCTGCATGAGCAATATGCCCCTCACTGTGTCCTTGCCAAACCTGGGACATAGTGAGTGAACAGAGCAGCCATTTTAAAGTAAATGTGCTGGACACTGGTCAGTACGAGTTTTACAGCCACGTGATGGCCACTCAGAACCCTGGGTTGTTTGGTATCAAACAACTCAGAATAATAAATTCCCACTGGTGCCAGTGGTGGATTTATTATAAAATGCATCAAGGGGTCACCTTAGAGGGTCCCCCTGCAGAGGCTAACTACTCTTGCTGGCTGATTCTATCCAGCCTGCCAGCACCAGATATGCAATCTACAAACGTGGGTGAGAGATCTGTCTCTCTGGATTGTAGAACAATGCCCTTCCTGGGTGGAGGTGCTAACAGCCCGTCCCTCAGGAATTTGCACTGCCCTGGCAGTGTGCTTCAAAGGGCTTACTGCCTTTGAAACTCTACCACCAGCCCTGCTGCTAGCAGCAGATGACCGCCACCATTGCAAACCCCCACTTTTGGCTGGAGCAACGGAGGGAAAATACACTCAGCAATTTTCAAGAACATCCGTAGCCAGAGACATGCAGAATTAGTACAGACGGAACATGCCTGATGTCAGCATGTTGCATGCATGTTGACTGTTTTATTACTCTACCACCTGCCTAACCCAGAACTCTTTGACAAGAAGACCAAAGATGCAATCACAAGCTCTGGAATAGACAGGAGATACTGTTGAAAGTGTTCAAAGGTGCAACCACGAGTTCTGCATGAATGGCTAGATCAAGTTGTTGTCTTGTACATATACAGCATTTCTCCAAAGGGTTACATGTCTTCACCATAATTTGGACAGGAATTTTTGCCATGCTCATGTACTAACATCAAAACGTGATTGTTTACTTTGTGGGAAAATCTTTAGCAGCCCTGGTAAGTCCTAGAAAATAGTAGCCCTGGGGTACTAAAGATGGTCCCTAAGGCCTGCAGCACGAATAGTGCCACCCTAAGAGACCCCTCAACAAGCACATGACAAGCTGCCATTGCAGACTGCATGACTTGGTGCACACAAAAGTGAAAACACAACATGGCACACAACTTGTGTGCCATGTCGCCTAACACTGCATGTAATATATGTAAGTCACCCCTTTAGCAGGCCTTACATCCCTAAGGCAGGGTGCATTACATTACACGTGATACTGCATGAGCAAATATGCCCCTGCTATGTCTTTGTCAATTGTAAATTCTCAGACACAGTAAGTGACCAGGGAAGCCATTTTAAATATATGTGCTGGACACTGGTCACTACGAGTTCCCCAGCTACATGATGGCTTTACTGAAGATAGGGATGTTCAGAATCAAACATCTGGTATTGGTGAATGCACACTGATGCCAGTGTTGGATTTACAAATACATGCACCCACAGGGCACCCTAGAAGTGTCCCCTGAAAACCTACCAGCTACTAGTTTGTTGACTGACTGGTTCTGGCCAGTTCAGCCACCTTAGCCATGTTTCTGACCCCCTAAGGTGAGAGGCAGAGCTCTCGGAGGCCAGAGACAAAAGTGTGCACTGGGCAGGGGTGTTAACACCTTCTCCAGGCAGGATGGCCAATGCAGGGTGGGAAGCTTTAAAGGTCCAGCCGCCTTTGTAATGTGACACAGGTCTCTCCAAATGGCGGAGATGACCAACCCCCCGGTCCTCATCCCACTTCTTGGCAGCAAGACAGGTGGGAAAATTAGTTAGGTTAGGTGTGCCCACATCAGGCCAGTCCCACCTCTAAGGTGGGAAAGCTGAAGTGGACACCACTTTTTAAATTCTCCCATCTTGTTTTGGATGAAATTAGACTTCTAGGGTCAGAGCTATATGCACTCCCCAACGGAATTGGTCAAAAAGGGGATGTAGTCACCCTAAAGGTGGGCAACCCATTGGCTGCCACATGGCACTTCCTGTAACACCCCTAAATTGAGTATTTATGTGGCACCAAGAACTCAGATCCTGATGACCTAAGAAACCCAAGGACACTGAAGAGTCGCTTCCATCAAAAGAGGAGAAAAGAAGCTGCTGGCCTGATGCCAACCTTGCCGTCCTGTCTGCATTCCTTGACGGACTCTGCACCAAAAGATGTCCAGAAACCCAGGATGACTGCCTGCCTTTAAAAAAGACTCAAGACTCCCATGAGCAGTGGACCTGCTCCCCCACCCAACTCTAAAGAAAGGACTTTTGCAGCTTCCAGAATCGCAAGGACCCGACACCTGAAGTCACCACTGCACCTGCCGTAGCCGACCCGAGTGGGAGTGTGGTGGACTCCCTGAAGTTGCATGGAGCCTCTACAAACAGGCCCCCTCTCCTGCAGCCTCTGTGGTGAGAGAAACCCTACATCTGAAGCAACCACTGCACCTATTGCCTACTGCCCAATCTGAAGTGGGGCCCTGGTGTAAACAACATCCCCCATCTCTCCTGAGCGTGTGCGTTCACTATGGTTTCACCCTTCCTGGACTCCATGATGATGCTTGCAGCCTAAGACTGCAGGACCCTTCAACCACGAGTGCTCCCAGACACAGAAACTTAATACCAAAGGACCCACCTTGCACCCATCACCCCTGGGCCTTGGAGAAGAGGACCAAAGGTGCATCTACTTCCCCAAGCACCCCATGCTTGGTACCTACCAGTTTGTTTTCCCTGACTGGCCTCCTAGCCAGAGCCTGCAGCCTTTTTCCCAAGGAGACCAATCCCCACTGAAATACATTGGGCACCAGACGCCATGCTATATCTCAGCACCCAGTCATCCCATTGGTGCCCGGAATGACCGGTTAGTGTGGTCCTGACTCTTTCCCGTTATGTACCTTACGTCTCTGAGATTGGTCTCGTAACCCGTAAAGTGCCTGTTTGCTGACTTTGTTTTCCTCCCTTACGTTAACAATGAAAAACTCAAAATTGCACTGTGTCCATTTTTGCAAGTGAAAAGTATTTATGCTTATAAACGTGCTTACCTTGTAACAAAGCTCTTAAAATATATATAAAAAGAAGAGTTATTTTTTTAAATTGGTCTCTATTTTATTCTTTTGAGTGTGTTTCTCATTTGTTGCCTCTGTGAGTACAACAAATGCTTAGCACTACCCTCTGATAAGTCTAACTGCTCACCCACACTACCAAAAAATAGAGCGTAAGAACTATCTACGTTACGTCTGCAAACCAATTGTGATCCACTAGACTCTCTGCATGGTGTACTTCTGTTTTTCAGTGTACCATATAGAGAGCCAGCTTCCTGCAAGCGTTAAGACCAACCAGCAATAGAAACATGTTTCTTCTTTGTGTTGTAGTTTTTTATTCAGGAAATGCAACAGTACTTAAGTACAGTGAACATTGTATCATAATTCAGTATTACCCGTTAAATCTGTGTGCTGCCAGATGGATTGATTTGTAGCAGGGAGGAATACCTTTTGGTATGCTAGACTTGGGTGTTTTGCTAGGTGATTATGTGGTACCATGAGCGTTTTACCACATATGGGTCTACTTTCTTCACCTGCCTGAATCTCCGTGAAAGAGCTGAATGGTTGGGAGGTTTGCTAGTTTGACTGAGCAATACATTCTTGACTTTGTTTCTGTCTAGCCTCTTGAACATTGTGAATGTAATAGACACATCATAATGTGCACCAGATATAAAAGATCTGATTTAGGGGTCTGTGGTAATGAAAAATCATCTAATTTCTTGAAACAATTATAAGTCTGAAGAAGGCTCCCCCATCTAAATTTGCGCTACCACATGGATATTAATGTGCAGCAAATTCAGCCAGGAGGTTTTACGGCAAACCTAGTATTTTTCTCAAACAATTAGAGGATTTGCCATTACTAGAAAACCGTAAATAAGTATTAAAGTGTGTCTTACTGTTGGAAATTCAGGAGTACGACACAGGAGTATACACAACTTCTTTTTAAAAAAAATGCAAAGTAGGTACTCGCTTTCTCCGCTTGAACAAAATAAGATCTCACAATGCGAAGTTTTTCCAAATAATGTGCAAATATCTTTCATTGCCTTTCACTGTTGATCGCTCTTTTTGTATTCCTTAAGTTTAGTTTGAACCTTTGATTCCTTCCATTTGTAGTCCTGGCTTCCCAGTTTTGTGAGATCCCCCCCTTTTCAGAGGGGAGGTTGCTAAGTAATAGGCTTGTTTCTGGGTCCTGGGTGTAGAAATAATTCTGGGGAGGGATAAATCTTTCTCAAGCATCATCATGCATACCCAACCATTCCCTCCACTTGGTGATCGGGTATGTGTCTCACTCACAGGTCCAATAGTAGGAAGCAGAGTGGTATATTGAAGTGTATGTCGGAACAATGCATGCTGGAACCACGCATGCCCGAACAACGCGGTCGGAACAACAACCGTGTTGTTACCACTAATGCCTTTACCAGGAATGCCTTAACAACGATTTTTCATTGTAAAGGCATTCCTGGTAAGGGCATGAGTGAACAGCACACATGGTTCCAGGATGCAACCCGCCTGGCCCCCCCACCCCGCCCCTAAAATTACTGCGACCCCCCTCCCTAAAACCACCCCTGCCCCTAAAACTACTCCAACCCCCACCGCACCTCTAAAATTACTGTGACCCCCACCCTGCCCCTAAAACCTAAAACCACCCAAAACCTGCACCCCTAAATTACCACGACTCCCCACCCAGCCCCTAAAAACCCCCCAAACCCCCCACCCGCCCCTAAAACTACTGCAACCTCCCACCCCCAAAACCTAAAACCATCCCAACCCCCCACCCCATCCCTAAAACCTAAACTACCTCAGCCCCCCACCTCCACCTCTGAAACTACTGCAACCCCCACCTCCGCCCCTAAAACCTAAAACCACCCCAACCCCCCACGACTGCCCCTATAATGACCACAACCCGCCCCTAAAACCTAAAACCACCCCAACCCCCACACGACCCCTAAAATTACCATGACCTCCCACCCCTCCCCTAAAACCACCCCAACCCCCCACCCTCACCCCTAAAATTACCACAACCCCCACCCCGCCCCAAAACCACCCCAACCCCCCACCCGCCCCTAAATCCTAAACTACGCCAACCCCCACCCCCAAAAAGTAAAAATACCCCGATCCCACACCCAGCCCCTAAAACTAGGAATACCCCAAATCCCCCACCCCACCCCTAAAACTAAAAATGTCCTGACCCCCCTCCCCCGCCGCTAAACCTAAACCACCCCAACCCCCCACCCACAAGAACTGAAAAATACCCTGACCACCCTTCCCTAAAACTAAAAATTCCCGACCCCCCCGCCCGCCCCTAAAACAGCCCCAGTCCCAGCCCCACTTACCTGATCACATCCTCTTCCGAAGCCGACTCCCTTCTTCTGTGCCTTTACCACGCATGTGCATGGTTCAGCAAACGCGTGGTTAAGGCACTGAACAAGGAAGTCGTGGTTAACGAAAGCGTTGTTCCACTTTCGTTCTCCACGACTTCGTTGTACGGGATTCATGGTTTAAGCTGCTTCCCATATATTGTGACCTGCATTTACATCATGTCGCCCCTGCTTCATCAGGACACAGAAAATCCATCTATATACAATAGTCCAGCTATGCAAAATAGCTGGTTTAACATTGTCTGAAAAGTTTTTCTCACATGGGCAATACATATCTGCAGCTTCATTCAGATTACTTCTTGTACCTTACATTTGTGCATATCATTACAGTCTTTAATCTGCCACCACGGGCAGGGACACATCCACCTTTCCATGAGGTAACCTAGTAGTCCTAGTAGTATTCTACACCAGCTCTGGGCAGTAGTTACTCGTCATTCCAGAAACCTGTTCGCTGATGTGTGTTTCATTCATCCTGACCACTGGGTGATCCTAACTCGGCAAGCCTAGTGTCACACGGTAATAAATAGGTGGCTGTCTGACTGTAGGCTATATATGGAACGCGGCCCACCCCTTGACAGTTAAGGTGGGGGTCCCTAACTCAGCAGCCAGGATCAACCAGGATCAGTGGTGACCCGCAATGCACCCAGTGTTTACTGTATAGCTAGGAGTCATTGGGTCCTCAAAATTCTTTCCATCTTCTGAACATTTGCGACTTGTGAAGATATGCTGCTGCTTCTGGAAAGACCTGGCCCTCTCTTTGTCTGTTCAGCCTATACAGTTTGGCTCACCCTAGAAGTGGGGCCAGTGGTTCTCCATTTTCTGTCTACCACATCTCACACGCCGGGGGTTCCAAGCACAGGTTTCACTGGCAACCACTTCTGAGAGCCCCTTGCTTGATCTTTGCAGACCTGCGCTAAACGTAGGACCTGATTACGAGTTGGGTGGTTGAACCGCCACAACTCCAATACAGCGGTGGTGAGGCGGCTGTTAAGGTGGCGGTCTCACCACCATCATATTACAATGTTTTCACCTGGTTGACTGGCCGAAACGTCGTATTAAAAACATTAGTCCAGCTTCAAAAACATTCTACAAGCAGCACACACAATAAAACTAAGAACTCTACATGCATTGTATCTAGGAACAAAACATACAGATACACATTTTTCTTAGTATGCCATGACAGTGACACAGGATACACGTTCATAATGTGACTAACGCTCCCTTTAAGTTAGGCAGTGCCATTAAATAACCCCTGGAATAGGGAAGATGTGCTTTCTAAGGACAAGCGATTTAGGTCATGTGCAAATCATCTGCTTTGTTGAACATCCGTTTCTCATGTGACTCAAAAGTGGTACAAGACTGTGTTTCATTTTCCATTATTGCAGGCTTTATTTGCTTAAACCTAATGGGCTTAGCTATATGCAAGATATACATTCATTTATCATGCATGCAATATTATTGCTACATTAAAGCTATCAGAAAACACATAAAGATATATAAAATGATTCGATAGCAACATCCCTGATCTTTATGTCCTTAGTTGATTTGCAAATAAGCTGTTTGAGCTCCCGACCAATAGGCCATAAACACGTTTTATCATAACAGAAAGAAAACAGGGCCATCTCATATATATGACCAATCCTCACCTGTTCTGAAATGTTAAGGAACAATTCTTTATCCAAGACAGACACTTACTGTAACAGCTCTAAAAACTGAGAGTTTAGGTTTTCTCTTTCCTTTTCGGTGTTACATTTATAGTGATTTAACAATTAAGTAGGTGCAACTGCTGGAATTTTTTACGGAGAAATAGAATCAGTTTGATTTTACTACTTCAAATTGCTTAGCTTTGAAATATTAGTGTTCTCCATTTAAATGAAGTATGTGCAGTTTTACTGGGAAAAGCAACGCTTTACTTTTTCATTTTGAACAGAAAGACTTGGAATGACTGTAGCAAACACAATATGTATATGAATATAAATATATTCGCTGAAAAAAACAAATGTTACAAGGACGTTATAGTTATGAAATAAAATGTAAAAAACTTTAGACAATCATTTACATTACTGGGATGTTACAGCTAGGTTCAGATTTTATGCGGTCAAAAACCATAGAAATTCAGCTGATATAGTTATTTCAAGTAAGTATAACTCGTGCCCTAAGGTAACTATAACAGCCACCCTTGCCATGCACAGTTTTAAAAATTTGTACTGCAAATGTTACTGTGATATTATCAATGATGTCATAAAAGATGTCAAGAGTGATGTAATATCTCAGGTAAATAGCAGTGCATGGCAAGGGCGCAACACAGGGCCTGACTTGGCATTGTGCTGCTCCCACCCAAGCTTGCTGCTCCTGCCCCACCTCCTCCTTGCCTTCCATTGTCCGAGTCCATGCCCCTGCTCCCTCATTTCAGCTCTCTATGGCCGTTGTCTTGCTACTGCCTTTCCTGCCTGCCCTGAAAAGTTAGCTTGCTGCCCCATCTACCGCCTCCCTGCCTCTGTTGTCAGAGTCCTTGCACCAGCCCACTACCTCCTACCCTGCATGGTCCGATGTGCTGGCTTCATTTAGCTTGATGTCCCTGCCCACTTCTCCTGCCCTCCATTGCCCAATTCTGTGCCCCATCATTGCCCTCCTATTTAGCCTCTTTACGTACCTTGCTGCCCCTACCCTCCTTCTCCCTGCCCTCTGATGGTTGTGTGCATGCCCCTGCGCTCTCCTTTTTACCCACTCTTCCATCTACTCTAAATTTTCTGTTGAGCTTCCACTGCCCCTTCCACCTGCACAGCAATGTCAGATGGCTGCCACCTGTCCCTGCCACGTCTAGCCTGTCTCTCAGAGTTCCATTCCCCTATCCTCTCCCTCCTGTCCATTTTGCTGCCACTCCTTTCCGCTATTTGTTGTCCATGTCCATGGCCCTGTCCCCTCCCTATTGCTTTCCATGGTCCATTGTGCTGCACTGCCATCCCTCTTGCCCTGTGTGGTGTATTATGCTCCTGCAACCCTTGTAAGGTCATTTTGGTACCCCTGCCCATCTCCTTCCTGCCCTCTGTTATCCAAGTGTATGACCCCACCACATTCTTCCTGCCTTCTGTGATCCAATGTTCCATACTTGCCAAAGTTTTGAATTTGGTAAGATTGAGATTTTGAAGGGAAAAAAAACCTTGGGAATTAATTTTCCCCATTGACTTGCTTCGAAAAAGGGGAGATTTTAGTCAGGAGACAGATAAAATAAAGCCCTTTTGTGCTTAAAAACATTAGGAGTCTCCTGCCTGAACTGAGTCTGTTGGTATGTATGGTTGTTCTGCCACTGCCTCTTCCGTCTGCCCCCAGTGGTCTATTATGTTGCCACAGCCTCTCTTGTCTGTCCTGCATGGTTGGTTTGTTGCACCTGCTCCCCTTTGCCCTGCCCTCTATGGTCCGTTTTGCCGCCACTGCCCCTAATACCTGCCCAGAGTGCTCAACTTGTTGCCGCTGCACCTTCCTCCCTTCCCTCAATTGTCCGAGTATGTGCCCCTGAACTCAACTAGATTGCTGACATTATGTATTTATTATAAAAGTGTGGCAAGCCTGAAGTCATCATGATGTACTCAAAACTATAATACCTAAAGCATTTTCTTTAGCAATTATTAAAAAGAGAGGGTCTTATTCCTGTAGAAATCATGGTTAGTGCTCTAAAACACTAAAATGAGGACATATTTTCAGATTTCTCAAATAACAACAATGCACTTTTAAATTATTTGCTATCTTTGTGTTTTTTTATCCAGTTGATCACTTGATTATTTGTTACACTTAAGGGAGAGCATGTGATAATATGGCCATAGCTGCAGACTTTGCAACTGGGGAATCAGGCTCGAGTTTTGGCGTCAGTTCAACATGCTGTGATTCTGGGCGAATCACTTAGTCTCCCCATGCCTAAAACCAAAATGAATGTGTACTTGTGTAATGTAACTGATGCTCATGTAAAGCGCTCTAATACCTTCAGGTCAAGTCTGCTGCATATTAAACTACAAAAAAAGAAAGAAATTAAGGGCCTAATTTCGAGTTTGGCGGATGGGTTATTCTGTCACAAACGTGATGTATATCCCATTCTCCCTATTGCAATATCCATAGGATATAATGGAATCGTAATAAGGGGGAATGGGATACTTATCACATTTGTGACTGAGTAACCCCATTCTCCATACTCAAAATCAGGCCGTAAGTGTTTTGTACACTTCTATCATTGGACTATTCTTGGGCTACATTTGGGTGATATTTGTGCTACATTTGGGCCCTTTTTTTTCTGGATGTCATCTTGGGAGACATTTGTTATGAAGCTTCTTTATTTCCTCATTTACTGCAGTATCGTCAGTAGAAAATGCTTTCAGTTCTCCACTTTGATTCCATCATGATGGCATTCAGATGGGCCACACTTTTGACATACATTCAGAATACTAGCACTTAGTTGCTCATTAAAACACTGTAGTAAAGCTGCAGATCACCAGGGAGTGAAGTCTGCTGCTGGTGTTGAAAGTGCATATTTCAGTCTGCATATCAGAGTGTTTTAATGAAATACAATTGGAAGGTATTTGAAAACTCACTTAAAACTTGTCATATTTTTTCTTTCTACAGCACTAGCCATAATTTCTATGACAAAATGAACCCCCTCATTTTGTTCCTTTATAAACTAAATGTTTTAAGATTTACCAGTTTGATTCAATCAAGATGGCTTCAGGTGTGCCACACTTTTGTCTTCAGTAAGACATTCTAGTTGTTCTTCAGAACACTCTAGGAGACTGCATTAGAACATAAGGGAATCAACTGATAGGCTGCTCCTGTTGGAAGTATATGTTTTACTTAGAATGTCAGACTTCATTATCATCTGGCTGAGAAATATAGTGTGAATTCACAGAAAATGTGCTCTCGTTTAAATTAGATCTTGCTCGCACACAATCCTGATTGTACCAGTCCCTACGAGGGATGTCAACAGGTGTCAGTTTAGAAGGGATTTCCCTATAGAATATACCCTGTAGGGAATCCACCAATTTGTTGTGGATAGCCTTAATAGGAATATCAGAGGCTTCTTGTTCCTCGTAATCTGCAAAAAGTTTTAAAAATGATGAATATATTTCCCTAATCAAGTACGGGTTGGATTCAACCTTCGGCCAACAGACCCGAGAACGTCTGTGATTCAAGTAAGGGAGTGGGACATTAGTGATCGTTGTGTGCTGGGCTCTTAAAAATGCATGGTTGGTCAGTACAAGGCACAAGGGATTGAGATCACTGTCCAGGCGAGGTAATATGTCCATGTCCAGTGAACTTGACCATAGCCTAATGTCCACCAGAATATAATCAATAGTACTAAAGGAAAGCCCTCGCTTAAAGGTAATAGCTCGCTCAGGATCTGATTTAGTGCGGCCATTACATTCTCTCAGGCCATATTTCAGACAAAGGGAAGACAACTGAGATGCAACACGGGAAGCAGGCAGAGACGCCATTTCCTTAGATTGGGGAATACCCCAATATTCGTCCTCCTCAGTAGTCAGATTACTGATAGTATTGTCCAACACAAAAGAGCAATTAAAGTCGCCAGCTATAATCAGAAAATCTGAAGAGTCCAAAAGCTCTATGTAATCCATCAGCTGGGTGAGAACAATTGATTCCGACCCACGGGGAACGGATCTTGCATAAGTATTCAGTACTATCATCCTAAATCCAGGTTGGAATGTAAGTTGCACACCCAGCAGATCATAGGAATTAAACTTTATCATAGAATGGTCACATTCTAGCTTGTTGTTCAATAAAATCATTAACCCTCCTATCTGTCTTCCAAAGCCACCAGAGGCAGGTTGGGCAGCAGAAAAATAGGTTGTAAAGCCTTGAATGGATATCTGTTCTGCAGTCCAAGTTTCCTGAAAAAGACAGATATCTTGTTTATTAACAAGGCTTACCCATTCCGGGTCACCCAACTTTAACTTAATTCCTGCAATATTCCAGGATATAATATTGATTTTGGAAGGCTTAGATATTAACTTAGTTCTCAATAAAGAGGCAGTAGATGGAGTCCCTGTAAATTGACACTCATCGTTTACTGTTTTAGGAAGTACTGTGCAGGGGGCAATCAGTCAACCAGTTCAGGAAGTAAGGGGATAGGATTCTCAGATTTAGATGTTAAAGAGTTGTCTGGAGAAGGAATAACCCCAGCTACAATAGTTCCAGATGTACAGCATCCTCTGCATAACGGGACCCCAGGCGGCTGACTACTAAGTCTAAGGTTCGATTCCCTACCTGAACTTAATGTACCTGTCCGTGTGTCGAAGGCCAGGAGATCATTGACTAGACTACTATCATTAAAAAGAATCGAAATATAATCAAATTCCGGCCCTAACTGATTATATCTATGGACCTCGCATATATCAGTCCTGAGAGTTCCTATGAGAGCGTATCCAATGAATGACTTTATTAGTTAGAGAGTCACTCGACTCTCTCTTGCCCTGAGGTAGCTTTGGCACCCTAGTCAAATATATAATGGCATCTTCCCTCCTCCTTCTTGACCTTCCCTTGAAGTCACGGGTCTGTAGGAATGTCAGATAGTCAGGGTGTGTAGCTGAACGGGGACTAGCACGACAACTTGCTGCAGAGGGCATTCCACCTGAGTTTAACTGAGAAGTTTTAGAACAGGGAATACCTTTGTCCCCCCTTCCAGAGGTGGATCGACACTTATTTACACCTAATTTTGGAACTCGCTCATTGATGGTAGACATGGTCTGAGAGACAGACCTGCCATGCCTTGGAGAGCTGCCATTACTTCCCCTAACAATATTGTGTGTAGAAAGAGATGTCAATTTGTCACCTAAGGTAGAAAAACTAGGTTTTTTAGTTTCCACCAGTGAATCAGAGGAAGGAACAGACTCATACGGCACAATGCAATTACAACCAGACTTTTGATCATAGAGTACAGAGATTTTGTTCATCAAAGATACCAGCAGACACTTAACATCATCTAGTTTCTGAGAAATGATAGCTAACTGAGAAGCTTCATTGTTGCCCATCTTCCTATCCGGGGAGTCTTTGTCAGTTCCTTCTACGAATATGGTTTGTAAATGTCCAGAACTTACAGAATTAGAGGATAAAACCAAAAACCTATTAGAACAAGGAATGGTAATAAGAGGCGGAGGCGTGCACCTCGAGAAAGGCGCACCTTCTGCAGGTAAACATCCACTTGTTTCCACCAAAGATGGTGAAGTCTCCAAAAGTGAAGGAATTACACCCTGGGAGTGAGGTGGAGGGTGTAGATCCACCTTGACCTCTACTCTATGTATCTGTGTTTTTTTCTTAAAGAGATCAGGAATCTTTTTTGAAGGAATAGTGTCCAGTATAGAAGGGCCAGCAACAGAGGGACTCCTCAGTATTGCCTCAACCTCTTCAAACAATGAATCAATTGTTTTGAATTGTTGTAGATTTGCGGTAGAACATCCCTCCACTTTCCCAACAGAACGTTTTTTGGTTTTTTTAACCCGAGAGTGGGATACTGATACATCATCGGCCTTCCTCTTTCCCATATCGTCTTTCCGATGGCCCAGCTAAATAATTTCAAACACGTCTGGAAAAATGGCCCAGCCCTGGTTCCTACTATCGGGTGCAAATGGTATCGGGGTAAAAGTAGCCCCTAGGAACAAGGGATGATAAAGACTTGCTCCACAGGCCCCTTTGATGCCGGATAAAGCTTGTGGTCAAATAAAACTAATCAAACTAAGCAGACAAGATTCCTGAAACCTCTAGACCAAGTCCAAATAGCAGAACAAACAAAACTTTAGGGGGTGGCCCAGCCCAGGCTCCTCTTGGCGATGACGGGCACAAGATGGGCCCGCCCTTTGCCCGGGCTTTGCCCGGGCACCGACCGGTCGCGTCCCGCGGGCAGGAACGGGGTAGTCCAAATTTAAAGGGCTCCTGCCCTTGGGATCAAATTAAAGGGCTCCTGCCCCTTCGAAAATGCCGCCGCCGCCTCCATTCTCGGAGCCGCGCTTCCCGCGGAGCGGGAACGCTGTAGTCCAAATTTAAAGGGCTCCTGCCCTTGGGATCAAATTAAGGTGCTCTCATATTAGTGTCTGGAGCACCTCCCATAACCTCTATGGGAAACTCATGAGAAAACAGTTTTCTCTCAAACATGATTCGTGAAATCCCAGGAGAAGGCTTTTTCACACTTACCATAAAATCACCTTAAAATAAATCAATCAATCAATATTTGTAAAGCGTGGCTACTCACCCGTGAGGGTCTGAAGGTGCTGGGGGGAGGGGCCTCATCCAAAGAGCCACATCTGGAGGTTCTTCCTGAAGATGGTGAGCGACGGGTTTGTCTGAGGTGCAGGGGAGGTTGTTCCAGCTCTTCACTGCAGTGTAGGTAAAAGGTCGTCTTCCGGCGGTGGTTTTGCAGATGTGAGGGATGGCGGCCAAGGCCATCTGGGTGGAGCGGAGGGATCTGATGGGGGTGTGGAAGGAAACACTGTAGTTCAGGTAGGCTGGTCCTGTATGGCCTTGTACGTGTGGGTGAGAAGCTTGAAGGTGATTCGCTTCTTGACTGGTAGCCAGTGGAGGGTGATGTGTTCTCGGTGAGGGAGGTCCAGAATGAGTCTGGCGGCGGCATTCTGGATGAGTTGAAGTTTTTTGATGATCCTAGTTGAGGTGCCGGCGTAGAGGGCGTTGCCATAGTCGAGCTTGCTCGTGACTGAGGCATGGGTGACTGTCCTGCAACAGTCTGCTGGGATCCATCGGATCTTCCGGAGTTTGTGGAGTGTGTGCCAGCAGGAGGAGGTGACAGTGTTTACCTGGTGGATTATGGATAGGGAGGAGTTGAGGAAGATTCGTAAGTTGCGGGCATGCTCGGTCAGTGAAGGGGGGCGCTCAGGGATGTGAGCCACCAGGAGCCGTCCCAAGCTGAGGTGGAATTTCCAAAGATGCTATGCTCCGTCTTGTTGGAGTTAAGCTTGAGGCAGCTTTCTCTCATCCAGGTGGCGATGGCTTCCATTCCTAAGTGAAAGTTCCTTTTGGCCGTGTCCGGGTCTTCGGTGAGGGAAATGATGAGTTGTGTGTCATCGGCATATGACACAATGTTCGTACAGTGGCTTCTGACGATGGCAGCAAGAGGGGCCATGTATCGGCTGAACCGTGTGGGACCCAGAGAGGGCCCTTGTGGAACTTTGCAGTTAACTCCTGTGGGTCTGGAGGCATAGGGCAGGAGTCTGACCATCTTTGTCCTCCCGGAGAGGAAGAAGTGGGCCCATTCCAGGGCTCTTTCCCGGATTCCTATGTCGTGGGGTCTGGTGTGCAGAGTGCTGTGGGAGACCGTGTCAAAAACTGCTGAGAGGTCGAGGAGTATGAGTGCTGCGCTATGGCCGCAGCCTAGAAGTAATCAGAATTTGTTGGTGGCTGCCAGGAGTGCTGTCTCCGTGCTGTGATTGCTTTGGAAGCCAGACTGGGAGCTGTCCAGGGAGTTGTTGGCCTCAATGAAATTCCATAATTGTGTGTTGATTGCTTTCTCCAGTACTTTGGCGGGGTAGGGTAGCAGCGAGATGGGCCGGAAATTCTTTAGCTCCGATGGGTCGGCCGAAGGATTTTTCAAGAAAGGTCTATTTAAGCGTGCTTCTGGTCCTCGGGGGAGGTGCCCGTGCTGATGGAGCAGTTGATTGTGTTATGAAGGTCGGGGCGATGGATGCGCTGGCTCTGATGTATATGTCTGAGGGGGCTCCGGAGTGGATGCTGTTCATGATGACTGTTTCCTCTGTGGTGAGCATGGACCAGTCTTGGATGGTCTGGGCGGGTTCTGGGGGTGGGTCGGTCGCAGGTTCCAGTGCAGCTGCTAGGTGCGGTAATTGTGAAGTGTATGCAGCAGTGGTCGGTCTAGTCTGGGGTGGAGATGGTCTCGGTGGTGACCCGGTCGATTGAGGTGAAGATGGGGTCCAGTGTGTTTTCCTGCGATGTGTGTGGGTGTGGAGGTCAGCTTTTTGAGGCCGAGGGTGGCAAGGTTGTCGAGTAGAGCGGTGGTGTTGGATCGGTGTGGTCCTCGAGGTGAAAGTTCAGGTCGCCAAGGAGGAGGAAGTCGACTGAGCCAAGTTCTTTAACTTCAGTATGGTGGTTACAGGGGCGTTATACTCAGGCTATTTCTCACATTTCACACATACAAAACCAATGAAATTCAGCACTTATAGTTACCTCAATTAACTATAACATGCACCCCCCGTAATGCACTACTTATGATCTCACACAGTACATCAGTGATGACATGGTAGGTGACATCACTAACGACATCTCAAATTACATCACTGAAGACATCACTGATGATATCATCCTGTTAGTGTAAGTGGTTGTGTAGGTTTGTGAGTGGCAGTGGCTGTGCAGGTGACTGGGTGCTTGTTTGCTTGTATCTGTGAGTGATGCAGTGTGTTTATGACTGAGTGAGTGGGTGAGTATCACTAGGGTTTTGCACAAGTGTGTGGATGTGTCAGTGCCTTTATAGGAGAGTGAATGGATGGTGAGTAGCTAAATTGGTTAGTCACTTGGTGTGTCAGTGTGTGAATTGGTGAGGGAGGGGTGTATGAGTTGCTGCATGGGTGAGTAAGTGAGTGGGTGAGTCAGTGACTGTATCGATGTCTAAGTGGGTGTATGAGTGACTGCATACATAAATTACAGGCTGAATCAGTGACTGTAAGGGAGAGTAAGTGGATGTGTGAGGAGTTCTCAGTAAGTGAGTTGGTGTGTTAGTGTCTGCATGGGTGACTGACTGAGTGTGTCAGTGATTATACGGGTGACTGACTGGGTGTGGTAGTTGTTGTACAGGTGAGTTACTTTGTGTGTAAGTGTCTGTATCAGAGAGTGAATGGCTGTGTCTGTGACTAGATAGCTGAATGTGTGGGTGTCTGATTGCTTGTATGGGTGAGTGAGTGGGTATATTGGTGGCTATGTGGGTATGTTATTTCTTTTTGTAAGTAGTTTTACAGGTATATGAGTTGGTGGCTGAGTAGCTATATGTGTGTGAGTCGGTATGCGAGTAACTGTGTAGGTGTATGAATAGCTGACTTAAGCCCTCCTTACAACCCCAGCGGACGGCAGTAAAATAGAGAAAAGTACTGCTAACAGGCTGGCGGTACTTTTCCCCATAATATGACATTGGCGGTTTGGATAAAGCCAAACCGCCAATGTACCACTCCGTCCACCACAGCAGTAACAGCCACCGGGCTGGAGACTATGACCCTGCCTACTGCCATGGTTTTCGTGGCCTCCTTTCCGGCACGAAAACCATGGCGGTATGCACTATCATTGACAGGAAATCCATTCCCTGTCACTGATAGGGGTCTTCCCCGCCCCCCTCTCCTTCCCCAGGTTCCCCCCCCACACTTCTTCCCACTCCGACCCACCCCAACATACACGCACCTTCACGCACCATCGTACACACTCATATACACACTCATACCCACATTCACCGACTCATGCATACATCCATTCACACACACATCCACACTTCCTGAAATACATACAAGCATGCATGCATTCACACAACACAACATACACACACTTACACATCCATACATGCATACACATACAACACGCAAAACACAACCACATTCACGCACACACAAACATTCACACAGTGGAGAAGTGTGGCAAAATGGTTAGAGCGGCAGACCCTGATGCAGAGATCTGGCCTGGGACCAGGGTTCAATTCCCGCCTCTGCGGGTCTTGGGCTCAATTCCCTTGGACCAGATAATTCTTGCCTTGGTGCCTAATCTAATTAATGGGTCCCACTCTGTAACTCTGGGCAATAGCTTGCTTAATCTCCACAATGGCCCTGACAGCGCTTGGATCCCTGGCTTCACCCTGGGGGTTGCCCAGGAGTGGGTGCCTCACAGGGAGAAGCCAGGAGGGGTTCCATAGTGGTATGCGTACGGCGACTTGGTAACAGGTGAGTAGTGTGCTATACAAGTGTGAAGTTTACAGTTCACATACCCCTACACACACACAACACTCCCCACCCCCCTCCCCTGTCAGAGCACCGACTTACCTGATTTCAGGGGGTCCTCTGTCAGGAGATAGGATGGGGTGCTGCTGCCAGCAGCAGCATCTGCCAGCAGAACACTGCCAGGCTGTGTCATGATATGGTCTGCACCGGTCTACTGGTGTGGTGCTGCTGCTGGCAGCAGCGGCACCTTACTGCCATGTCTGCAGCTGGAACTCCACCATCCTTCTAGCGGAATTCTGGCTACAGTCACAATTTGGCGGACGACTGGTAGCCGTGGCGGCAGTAGGTGGTTTTTACCACCAATTTTTTAATGAGGGCCTTAGTAATGTATGGTGAGTGAGTCGTGTTAGTGGCTGTGTGAGTGAATGTGTGTCTGTCAGTAGTCTTATGGGTGTATTAATGGGTGTGTGAATAGTTGTGAGTGTGGATGTACAATTGTTTGTATGAAGGTATGAGTGGATGTTTGAGGTTTTTTGTGGATTATGTCATAAGTGATTTCATCAGTGATGTCATCAGTGGTGCCAATGACCATCTCATGAGTGATGTAATATGTGAGGTCATATGCACTGCATTATGGGGGTGCAACTTATAGTTAGTTGAGGTAACTATAACTGCTGAATTTCACTGGTTTTGTGCATGCAAAATGTAAGCCTAACCATAAAGTCCCGGTGCAATGCTATTTAGATTTAGCCATCATTTGACCATCAACTTCATTTTGTGTGAGTGACTCCATCTTGTGTCCTGCTGCAGTTGCAGGACTGCGCACGTATTTTTCCATAAAAAAACATGTTTTTCTGTTTACCGGTGAAGAGCTGGACAGGGCTAGAGCTTATTATGTGGGGGGCATACAAGATATGAGAACATAAGGCTGAAGCTGTTCTTATCAGAGGAATGTACACACATGTCTCAGAACAAACATTGGGAGCCTGGCCAGCTCCTATGGGTGTTTTTCGACGCAGACGAAGTACAGCCAGTGTTTAGTTTCCTAACAGAGAGAAAGGGGTGGGTGCTAGAACATTCTTCTTGAGGTGGTCTAAGGTATTAAAGACGGCGAAACTTGGCGCTAGGACAGGAACTCGCCTGTGGAGCGTACGCACTGCCCAGGATCTTTTGATCCCAATCGGGGAGCCTTCTGCTTTGGCTGATAAAGGGGGTGCCCAGTCTGGCTGGCGAGGATGAGGTCTACCCCCATGGTGATGCATTTTAAATCTTGATTATTTAGCTCATGTATACATGCTTTGTGGATATATTGCACATTTATTTTTAAGTCTTGACCACTTGATGTAAGCATTTATCTTTTTATGTACATACGTTCTGTTGCATTTGCGTTATATGCGTATTCTCATATATTTGTGTGACTTTTATTTGATATTTGGGGAGTGCCTTAATAAAGTCATTAGTTAGACTAAGATTGCTGCATTCTTTAGGCGTCGTGTCCTCTTAGTTTAAGTGAGAGCAACACTTTTTGATGTCACTTTGAAGGATTCGAAGTAAAAGATTAAAATGAAAAATGTTTGGCAAAAGGACAGAGGCAGTTCCCCAGATACCAAATGAAATCCTTGGGTGGGAGATATCCCGGTACGGTGTGCTTACGCACAAGTGGTCTCACTGTGCTGGCCTGAGTGAAAACTGGAATGAGTGTGTGGCAGATGCAGAGCCAGAACATGTATTAGCTCGCTTGCAGAAAGTGCCAATTGAAAAAGGAAAAGAAAGTTCCACTTTCGGTCGCAGAGGATAAATCCTCTTATGTGCTTATCGTAAAATACATGAGAACTGTATTCAGTTAGAATAGGAACTTGAACAGATGGATAAACAGTTAGGGGAAGCCAAAAATACTTCTACAATGTTATCATGTCAGGATAAATTGTTACAAGATAAGTTGGAAACTTATCAAACTGCAGCTGAGTGAGCCGCAGTGCGTGTGGCGCAGTATAAATACAAGAAGAGATGAGGAAGAATTAGTAAACTGAAGGTTCATTTAGCCATTGCTAAAGCAGGGTTAGCCTGGAATCCTGAGGAATGGGATGGTAATATTTGGGATTCCATTGAGTTTTCAGACTCTGGGGAAGAGTGTTATCAAAATAGTGGTGGTCAGGGCGAGTCAGATGAGCAGAAAGTGGTCCGTGAACAGCCCATATTTAGGCAGGAAATACAAGGTACCCCACAAAATCTGAGGGGGGGGTTGAGGTGCACTCACTAGAAGATTATTCTCAGCAGGAAATCAAGGACATTATGTATAGGTTTTGTCAAAAACCTGGGGAAGCATTGCTTACATGGATGGTGCGATTGTTTGACCCAGGAGCTTCTGGAGTGGCGTTGGATGTGGTGGACGTAAGGAAGTTCTGTACACTTAGCACTGACCCTATTATACAGGAGCAATTTAGGGATTATGAGGATGACATAGCGACTAATTTGTTGCAATTAACAGTTATAGGGCGTAATCACAAATATCATGAGGAATCAGACTGGCCACCAAATGATAAGCCTGGGTACACATTGAGCGATGCTATGCAGAGAATCAAGGAATACAGTATGAAAACTGCTGTCCTTCAAAATGATGGTGTCATTGGGCAAGTCAGAAAATAAGAAGGAAGGCAGAGAGGGAGAGAAAAGCATACCCACAAAGGTAAAGGGAGAGGAAGAACGGGACACTGATGTGTTGATTGAGTTCAATTGGCGGGGGAGGAGTTACTCCGCAGAAATAAGAACATATATCCAGAATTGACCTCTGTGCAGGGCAGCAAGGTGAAATCGGATTAGAAAATAGGCCAAGCTCTGGTTCGTGGATGGGCTCGCAAGGATAATAGACCCCAGGCTGACTTAGAGATTTATTGGAAAAGCAGGAATGTCTAAAAGGTCCGGGCCCTCATGGACACCGGAGTGGAAGCTGCTTTGATATTTGGAAATTCTGAAAAGTTTAAAGGACAGCGTTACACAATGACAGGGCTAGGTGGGCAAGAAACCCCCGTTGTGCAAACCAATGTCCACATGCAAATAGGGAGGACACCAAAGCGAGAATACACTGACTTGATAGTGCCTCTCTTTGAATATATTCTTGGAATTGATACTCTAAAGGGGATGACTCTATATTTGGAAGATGGGTGCTATCAATTCGGATCAAAGACATATATCTCAGCGGCAGCAGTGAGGGTGGGTCATTTGAAAATACCACCGGTGAAGGTGCCCCCAGCCACCAAGGTGATTCATTCAAAGCAGAATTAGATCCTGGGAGGGCATGAGGAGATAAGTAAGACCATATGGGATTTGGGAGAGGCAAGAGTGGTGGCCCCAGTCACCACAGTGTAGAATAGTTCTGTGTGGCCCATGCGCACACCAGATGGGAGCTGGAGAATGACAGTTGATTATCGTGAATTGAATAAACATCCTCCCCCTTTGACTGCTGCAGTCCCGGAGACCATCACTTTGATTGAAAAAATACAGAGACACAAAGAGATGTGGTATGCGACAAATGATATTGCCAATGCTTTTTTCACTATACCATTGGCCCCTGAGAATTAAGAGTAATTTTCATTCTTGTGGAATGGGAGACAATTTAAACCCTTAAAACTTCCCATGGGCTATGTACATAATCCTACCGTCTGCAACCGGGCAGTGGCAGAACACCTGGATTAAGTACCTGTCATTCTAGGGGTGCAGCTTTCTCATTATATTGATGTCGTGGTAGTGCAGGGAGAAACACAAGAACAGATGCAGACTCAGTTGGACAGGATTGTGGAACATTTGCAAAGCAAGGGGTGGGAGATAAATCCAGAAAAGGTGCGAGGACCTTCCCAAAATGTGAATTTTCTAGGAATTCAGTGGAATGAGGGACATAGGGAGGGGTTGGCTCAATTAAGACAAAAGATATTGGAATTTGCCACACCCCATAATAAGCAACTCAGCAACTCATTGGATTGTTTGGCTTTTGGAGGCAGCATTTCCCTCAATTGAGTCAGATTTTGGCTCCTTTGTACAAAGTGACTCAAAAGAACCATGACTTTCAATGGGGAGAGCAGCAGCAGTGTGTGTTTGAATTGGCAAAGGAGGAGATTCAACATGCTTTAGGCTTGTGGCCAGTACAGGAGGGAGACATTGAGTTACATGTGACAGTTGAGGGGCAATATGCAAATTGGAATATGTGGCAAAAACAGGGAAGAAAGAGGGTGCCCCTTGGTTTCTGGACCAAAAAGTTACCAGACAGTCGAGAGCAGTACACTCCCTTTGAAAAACAGTTACTGGCATGTTATTGGGCTCTAGTGGATACGGAGCAGATGACAATAGAGCACAATGTGATTCTGAGGCCCAAGATCCTGATAATGTAGTGGGTGAGGAGTTCACACAAAACTCACCAAATAGGGCATGCACAAGAGGCAAGTGCCATTGAGTGAAATGGTACATACAGGACAGGGTTCGAGTGGGACCAGCGAGAACCTTGGCCCTGCATGAAGAGGTTGCAAAGGCCCCAGTGGAAGAGGAGGAGGAGTTGTAGGAGCTGCCAGAGGTAAAAGAGTCACCAGTGAAGTGGGGTGAGTCATTTGAGTCCTTGTCTCCTGAGGACAGGAAGCATGTATAGTTCACCGATGGTTCAGCAAAGTATGTGGGGGCCAAGAGACATTGGAAGGCAGTGTCATACAATACAATAACTAAGAAGTTTATTTCTACTACTGGAGAAGGGAAGAGTGGTCAATTGTATGCTGTGTATCAAGTTTTAAAACAAGAATTACCTGGGAAATGTCACATTTATGATCTACTACTAATGGGTGGGCTACCTGGCTCCCAATGTGGCCTGCACATAACTGGCAAATACATTTAAAGGAGGTGTGGGGCAAAGAATTGTGGCAGGAAATCTGGGAAATGTTACAGCAAAGTACCGTCACTGTATATCATGTAGACGCCCACTGTCCCACTGACTCACTAGAACGGTGTTTTAATTCCCTTGCAGGAGAAAAAGCCAAAATCTCAAAAGCAGAAGTGGCAACACAGGATTCTGACTTGGTGGGGATGGCTAAGTGGGCTCACCAAAAATGTGGACACCTGTGAGAGAAGGCCACTAACAGATGTTCAGAGATTAGAGGGATGCGCATTCCCCCAGACGTGATTAAAACTGTAATAATCCAATGTCCTATGTGTCAACACACACAACAGAGATCTGTCCCGCAGACCGTTAGAGGTCAGTTGGGGAGAGGAAAGTTGCCGGGGCAGATATGGCAGATTGATTACATTGGGCCCATGCCTGTTAGTTGTGGCTGCCAGTACGCTGCACTGTAGTAGATACTTACTCTGGCTATTTGATAGAATTTCCATGTAAACGTGCTGCTCAGTTCAATACGATTAAGACACTAGACTTGTTTTTGTTTTACTATGGAGTTCCACTCCAGATCCAAAGTGATAATGGATCACATTATAAAGGTAAGTTGGTGCAAGATTACTGTTTGCAGCACAATCTAGAGTAGATTTATGATGTTCCATATTACCTACAAGCTGCAGGATTGATTGAGAAAATGAATGGATTGTTGAAGTCTTAGTTGACTAAGTTGTCAGACTTGGAGAGATCATTTAAATGAACCCTTACAAATACTGAACAATAGACCTTTGACAAATGCAGAAACACCTTTAATGCGAATGCTGACCCCAGCCTTACAGATACAACCTCTTAACTAATACTATTATGTATTGGGAGACAAAGACAGGAGCTTTAGCTCCGTACTGGGTATCACCAGAGGATGCAGGTCTTGATTTGCATGCTTTGAACATGTACAGACTGAAACCAAGAGATATGGTACTCATTGAGGTAGGAGACAGGATACAAATCCCCTCAGATTACTTTGGATTGATTGCTCCTCGATCTGGGCTGGCACTTAAGGGTATTCAGGTCTTGGAGGAGTGATTGATGCAGATTACCAAGGTGAAATTAAGGTAATTTTGTTGAAGACTAGAGACGCTGATTTGATAATGCAATCTGGAGACAGAATTGCTCAAATCGTGATCATTCCAGTGTATGGAGGAATAGTCAAAAAGGGGACTGACCCAGCCCTTCTTATAGTGCGAGGGGAGGGAGGTTTTGGCTCCAAAGATAAGAATCCTGGTGCTAAGGTGTAGGTAGAATCTCCAAATTGTCCCCCTGAACCAGCAGAAATCATAGTGAAAGGAAAAGGCAATATTCAGTTAGTCATGAAACCAGGACAGGAAAAGTGGGAACATGTACCAGCTATTAAATGTTATTTGCGAGAATAAACATACTTGTCTCTTTTACAGATCATACTACAAGGTGTCTCTGTTCTGGTTGCGCTTCATGGAGTACATTGGCAGTGTCCGAGTGGGTTCGACAGAAACCGAGGGCCCCCAACCCTGAAGTGATCGACCGACAGTGCTGAGCGACACGTCTGCTTCACCAGTCCGAACATATATGGATACTCCTAGCGCAGACTGTGCTTAGTATGTTGGATTTTTGCATGACGAATATGAAAAGTACTACCAATGTCATTTCCACCTTACTAGTTGCCATTTCAACTCCTGCTAGTGTTTTGCTGCAAAAATGTTATGCTAACAATAAGGATGAGGCAGTGGAGGAAAGTGACATATGTACTCATTTTCACCTTATGAGTACTGTCAGTTTTGCCAAGAAACCATCGATGATAAATGGAACAGCCTAACTCAGGTGACAACTTACAACATCACCGCTGGCGACATATATTATAATTTAACTTGTGATGCCAACAAGATCGGCAAGTGTGTCCAGTTGTGGCTCGAAGAGACTAAAACAACCTCATTGGAACAACACAGTCTGTGTCAACACAGAAATGACCAAATGTGTAAAAATGTAAATAATAGTATGTTCTGCAAGAATATGGTGTCTGCTGCTAGTCATGTTAAGCACGTCAAGTAACCTGTCGGATGGTTATTTTCTTGTGGAAATGTCACTTATACGTACATCCCTGCAAATATAACAGATGGGCTTTGTGCCTTTACGCAGCTAGGGCTCATGATGTTTCCATTACACTCAGTATTACATCCTCCAAACACAAGGGAAACAGTTCAACTAAGTGAAGACTGTGACTCTGGAGTTCAGTTATTATCTAGATCAAAATATGTAAGCTTAGGTCTTTCTATGGTAGGAGTCCCATGATTAGCTGTTTAAAACACTTGAGTTATTGATAAAGTAGCATGTTTGATAGTTAAGAATATTAATCACTCATCTGTTGCTTTAGCAGAATTATTATTAGATATGCGAGGTACTAGAAAAGCTGCCCTTCAGAATTGCACCTCCATCGATTACTTGCTTTTAAAACACGATCATGGATGCTCAGAATTTGAAGGAATGTGTTGTTTTAACTTGTCAGATCATTCTAAATCTATCCAGTCTCACATTGGAACCTTGCATGAATTGGTAAAGGGGATGACACAAGATGTAGATAAAGGGTGGTGGTTCTGGTTCTTTAGATGGCCCCTGATGTTAGTCAGCTTTGTCCTATTTTAGGTGGGATAATTATGGCAATCTGTATTATAGTAATGCTATGTTGCTGTGTACAGTGTGTGCCTAATCTAGTATCCATGTTTCGACCTAAGAGGGTTAATTTCAAACCTGTATGTTGTGAGAGTCAATGGTCAAAGGGTGGAGTATGATGCTATAGAGATTTAGCGATCATTTGACCATCTACTCCATTTTGTGCGAACGACTCCATCTTGTGCCCTGCTACAGTTGCAGGGAGCAAGCAAGTATGTTTCCATACAAAACATGTTTTTCTCTTTACTGGCGAAAAGCCGGACAGTGCTAGAACATATTATGTGGGAGGTGGACGAGATACGAGTTCACAAGGCTGAGGCTGCTCTTATCAGAGGAATGTACAAGTCTGTCTCAGAAAAAACATTGGAAGCCTGGCCAGCTCCTGTGGGTGTTTTTCGACACAGACAAAGTACAGCCAGCGTTTCATTTCATAATAGAGAGAAGGGACTTTAGTTATGATGAATGCAGGAGGGACAACCGGCCTCCCTGTAGCCCCGGGGCAGCCACCTCCCCGGGGCTTTGCTCAAAATAGATGTGGGGAGAACCATTGCAGCCCCAGGGACTGCTACCTTCCCAGGGCTTTGCTCAAAATGGATGCAGAGGGACCGGGCAACCCCCCACAGCTCCAGGTACCACCACCTCCCCTGGGGCACAAATACAAATTAAATGCAGGAGGGGCCACTGGCCCCTGCCCCCTCCCGCTGCCTAGGGGACCACCACCTTCCCAGAGTTTTAGTTATGATGAATGTGGGGTGCTGCCCATCCCCCCTGCTCCCCCGGGGACCACCACCTCCCCGTGGCTTTGCACAAAATGGGTGCGGGGAGGCTCCCTGGCACCTCCGCAGCCCCAGGGACTGACACCTCCCCGGGCTTTGCACAAAATTGATGCAGGGGACCACTTTGTCCCACTGCAGCCCTGGGGTCCGCCACCTCCCCGAGGCTCAGATCAAATCCTGTGCAGGGGCCCATAGGGTCCCCCCTGCAGGCCCATGGACCCCTTGGCTTGACTACAAACAACAAATCTGAAACATGTGCTTTGGGCGACAGAAACAATATCTGCCCTCACTTTACAAGATAATACATTAATGATCAACTTTATCAGTACTTCAGTACACTATACAGATGTCTGGTTAGGCTTTTGAGAAGTCTTTCTTAGGCAATCCTCCACATCTACAACACAGAAGCACCAAGATTCCCAGCCCTGGAAAAGACCAAAAGTTCAGCTTTCACAACGGTGCTTAGGCCTAAAAAGGGAGCAACAGAAATTAGCTAGGCTAATGAACAAGCATCCTGTCTGCTATTGACACGTCGACGAGGGCTCAAATAAATGTACAAAAAGCAGCTGTGGGACGATAAACGAACAGCGGAAGATGACTTTGGGAAACTTAATATTCAGCAGTAAACAACGTAACACAATACATTTTTGGTAAAGCATCAACAGGCTACAGGTTACATCAAGAATTTTCAACAACTCGAACATCCTCAAATCAACATCGGTCTCCTTCATTGCCATTACTTTTGCAATACATCATCACCCTCCAAGTGTAGCAGAAGATCCAAGAAACATCTTGACATCCCCTCCATTTTCAACTCATCCTACAGAGCAAATGGGAGTCTGAAGCACATACTTACCATCACCAGTAAGCACAATCCTGTGTAAGGGGCGTCAAGAAGGTGCGCCCGGTCCAAACGGGCTGCCACAGGAAATTATTAAAGAGGACATAGAAATCTGTCAAAAACATTGGCTTCATTATTTCGAGGAGTACAGTTTAGTGGTAACATCTTGAAAGCTGGCGGGGGTTCTTTATAAATCCTACTTTTAAGGGTGGGATAGAGCAAACTCAGCCAATTACTGACTTATCGCCCTCCTTGACTCGGAAGCCAAGTACTTCAAATCTCTGCTGTTAGAGGATTTAATGGCTTGGTCTAGCAGCAACAGCATTACCCCGCAAAACCAGACGCTTCAGAAAGGTAGTGGCAACAAGCACAAACATACTAATTACAGTTATCATGTCAGACCAATGCAAGCAGGACAAAATCAAATGCACCTTGCTTTTATTGACTTTAAAGTCGCTTTCAATTGCTATGGCACAAATGGTAATAATGGGGAATACCGGGCTCCCTGCTATAGGCAATTTACCTACTATACTCAGACACGTGGATACAAATCAAAATCGGAGATGGCACAAGATTGTCTAGAAAGATTCCAACGTTTCAAGGCCTAAAACAGGGATGCGTGTTAGAGCCCCACCTTTTCAATCTCTTTATGAGGGATCTCATTCCTGCCCTGGACCATGGAATAACCTCCCTCCCAGACTGGGACCCTTTTGTCTTACCCACTTATTATATACGGATGACAATATACTATTCAGTCGAACCAAAATTGGGACTACAAAAATTCTTAAATGTCTTCGCTTGTTATGCGGGAAATAATCACCTAGAGGTTAATAAAATGGCAAAAACTAAAAGAATGTAATCTGGCATTTCCTTGGGGCGCAGCCGAAAATTTCAATTAGAGGCAACACAGCTTGATTCCGTAACCATTTACGAATATTTAGGTCTTTCCCTTGATTCAAGAGGTAGGTTTAAAGAACAGAATCAGACACAGTGGATACAATACAGACTAACACCTATAGGCAAGTGTTCAATCTACCATGGAACGCATCCCCAGGCTAGAATTTGGGTTCACCAAACAAGGTCTAGCCAGAAGAACAGCAGCGATAAAAGACTGGTACAAGATGAGCTGTGCTCAAGACTCTTTAAATCAAGCCCTATGGCAGTGCTTCATTTGTAAATAAAAAAGTGCAGGTGCCCAGAGCTCTCCTCTGAAACACGCGGCTGCTGCATTTAAATGTGCGGGCACAGAATACTGAGGCAGCATAATCCTGAAGCCATCTCGGGCCCCTTTAATTCATTTAAAGCCCTCCCTGCCCCTTCAGCTCACTCCTGCAGCGTTCTGCTATCTCTCATTGTGACGCTTTCTCATTTCTGTCTTCCTCGTCTTTCCCATATGTGTCTTTTGCTCACAGTAAATGCTTGAGGCAGAAGAATAAGCGCCAGCCATCAAAAATAAGTGCGGGAGGCCCCCACCGGAAACAGCAAGCACAAATTAATCACTGCTTATGGTGCGCAGTACAAAACAACAGGCAATCAGAAAATCATAAATAACTGTTTTCCTCAATCAAGTTACTGAGTCTCGCAGATCTATGGGTTGCAATTCTGCCATATAATGCGTTCAAAAGAGGAGATAATAGAACCACAAAATTAATATCCCTGCTGGAGGACAAAAGTAAATTCAGCTCTCTCGATTGCCACATATATGTCTATTCCATCTTGGTGCATATTAAACTTACCTTTTTGTTTCTATGCATGGGAGGCATCCCAGCTTTGGCATCTAAACAAGCACTGAAACGCACTGGTTCGATACTTTGCAGGCACTGCAATGTCAAAGATAAAATTGGATTAGGAATATCGGTCTATCCCTCGTTGCCGGCACTGATATATATATATATATATATATATATATATATATACACACACTCATACATATATTATATATATATATATATATATATCCTACTGACGGTCGTCAGTATCTAGTTAGAGTTAGCACCTACTTTCCATCGGAAAATCTATTTTTATTTTATTAATAACTTTGGCGCCATTTACCAAATCTTCAGGAAATTTCCACATGCCAACAGCAATGTCATGATTGAATGGCAGCAACCCGTGAGGAAAGTTGTGGCTGCCATTTTGTGCATCTTCACTTGTTCCGGTGGGTTGAAATAAAGATTAAATAGGATATAAGGGGCCAAGATAGATGTATCCTGACCCCATAGGACCGATTGAGGGGGTCTCTGAGGGACATCTCATGGGCAAAAATTGCCTGAAAAAATTTTTTGGGACACATGAGGATCATCAGAACCTCTGTGGAACTCAGCATGGTCCCCATGTGAATCCAAACCCCAGTTTAAAAAAAATGGACACACTCACACACCCTTTCACACACTCACGCATCCACTCACAGACCCACAAAACCACTACCACACCCGCCCACAGAGCCACTCACACAAATATAACTATAACTGCTAAACTTCTATGGTGTTGTGTGTGTAAAATATGAATCTAACCATAATGTTGCTGTAACTTTTGTATTTTTAGTTCATTTTTAAGGTTTTTTAATTCTAATTCCTAACCACAATGTCCTTGTAACCTTAGTTTCTTTCATTGAATTTAGGTATATAAGTTAGGCCTGTCAGCCTTATGGTGGTCTTCCCCAAATTTGTTGCCTCTCCTCCTTTACTTTACAGCACCTATATTTGTTGGCCTTGGGGCTCTGTGCACTTTACCACTGCTAACCAGTGCAAAAGTGCTTGTGCTCCCTCCCCTAAAATATAATTAAATTCTCTTATGCCTAATTAACTTATTTAATTTACTTATAGGTCCCTTGGAGAGTGGTATACCATATACACAGGGCCTGTAAATTAAGTGATACCAGTAGCCCTGCAGCACCTATTGTGCCACCCACTTAGTAGCAGTGTAAAAAAATTCCTAGATCTACAATTGCAGCCTGAACACAGTTTTAAGCTGCCATATTGACTTGGCATTTAAACCCATTTGTCCAGCCTTTTTCTACACCACATAGAGCAGAGATCTGTGTAATTGAAAAGATGGACATGTACTTTAAAGTATTAAATCTCCTGGCAGTGAAAAAACTCTGAATTTGTTTTTCACTGCTGTGATGCCTGTCCCTCCCGCTGGATAACATTGGGGATCCTTATCACATTTAATAAGCTGTAATTTCCAACTGGGGCCTAGTGGTTGTTAGACCTGGCATCTGTATGATGGTCTTACCCCAGACCTTTTGCCTTGCACCTCCTGTTTATTGCTCTGTGTGTTGGCCTTATGACTCTGAGCATTTTACCACTGCTAACCAGTGCTAAAGTGCATGTGCTTCTCTCATGGTAACATTGGTTTACACCTGTTTGGCATATTTAATTTACTTATAGGTCCTTTGTAAAGTGGTATAAATATACCCAGGGCCTATAAATTAAATGCTAATAGTGGACCTGCAGCATTGATTGTGCCACCCACTTAAGTAGCCCTGTAAACATGTCTCAGGTCTGCCACTGCAGAGCCTATGTGTGCAGTTATACTGCCACTTTGACTTGACATTTAAAATTACTTGCCAAGCCTTAAACTCCCCTTTTATTACATATACATCACCCCTTACGTAGGCCCTAGGTAGCCCAGAGTTCAGGGCGCTATGTAAGTAAGATGAACGGCATGTGCATATCCTGGTAGTAAAAAACTCCTAAACTCATTGTTCATTGTTGTGAGGCCTACTCCTCTCATAGGCTAGCATTGGGAATTCCTAAATATACTTTTAAGCTCTAATTCCTGATCAGATAGGAGTTGTTGCATAATGTTTCATATCATTGAAATGGTAATGATAAATTCTCTTTACTGGTGTTGTTGGATTTATTATTACTATTTTATAAATGCCACTTTTAGAAAGTGGGCATTTCTCTGCCCTCACTGCTCTGTGTGCCTGACAGCCTTTCTCCAATACAAATCGGGACTGGGCTGAGTGACAGCTAAATTTGTGAATTTCCTCCAGACAGCCACAATACAGAAAAATCAACTGCATCTGCATTCACCTGCATACTGATAGGTCTTCATGGGCAGGGAAGATGGAAAGGGCTCACACTTACACTTCAAAGGGTAGTGGCCTCACCCCACACAAAAAGCTGATTACCCCCATCTGATAGTCTGAAGCCAGGGCTGTGATGAAAGGGGGACCTGTGCACTTCAGAGAGATCCATTGAAGTCATCCACCACATCACAGGCTCATTTGGATGTACATACTTGGTCTATGATAAGTACTAGGTCACTACTAGACTTGGGAAGAACTCTACTGGAGTAAAGGCGGCTGCGAGGTAAGGAATGCTATCCTGTCTGGACCGATTGATCCAAAGAACTGCTTCTCTGCATTGCTGAGCTCCCCTGCTGATCTCTGCTCTGCTGAGGACTAGGGCTGGACCCATCCTGCTGAACTAGAGTGGCTTGGCCCCTGTCGTTCTGGAGTCTCAGAGACATTAAAGACTGCTTGCAATTCTCCTGGTGTTGCTGGACTCTGCCACCTGTGAGTCCTACCCTTGCCTGAGGTTCCCCTCTCCAGTCCTGGGCCTCAGAAGTGGGTTCTGCAGCTGATTCCTACATAAATCGATCCATCACCTTGAGTGCATGTTAAATTTCGCTGCATCGCTCTTCGCCGCAAAGGATGCTCAACAACATGGGATCCACAGCCTGTGCGGCTCGATGATGACACATTACATTCATCTCTACAGATCCCGATGATGACGCAGTGTCCTGATTGGGTGGAACAAAATGGTGCATCATGCCCACGCTTAACTCCATACAAGCTCCATACAAGCTACAGTCTCAGCAGACCCTGCATGAGTTCTGTAGCAGGCCTACCCTCCATCGCGGTCGGCCTGAACTTTGGATTTGCACCTTTTAACTGCTAGTGACTTCTAAGCACTATTTCACATGGAATCTTTAAAAATTAAAATCTCATCTTCTACTGATTGGATTTTTATTGTGTTGGTCTTGTTTTACTCACAGAAATATGCTCTATTTTTCTAAACCTGTGTGGAGTCTTTTAGTGGTGTTTTCATTGTGTTCCTGTGTGTGTGTATGAGTTGCACAAATACTTTACACATTGCCGCTAGGCCTGTCTGCTCTGTGCCAAGCTTCCAGAGGGTGAGCACAGGTTAATTTAAAGTGTGTGCCTGGCCTGTCTAGGATTGATTGGGGTGCCTACTTGAACAAGGTGCATTCCCTCTGCCAACTAGAGACCCAATTTCTAAGAGTGGCTACGTCAAGTTTGGTGTCTATGGAACTGTAATGATCAACCCTCTTTTTTTATTACAATTTTGAAAATACCCCTTTTAGAAAGTTGGCATTTTTCTGTCCTTAGCCTTCTTGTGCCTGTAGCCTGTCTTGAGTCACATGACTAGATGTAACTGACACCCTTTGTGAATTCCACATAATAGTGGGATTAGATGTGCCTGAGTGGGCCACCTGCTGGCAGGATGGGGGCAGAGCTGAGCACAGCCCCACATACATTTGAGCAGCCTGTGCTGTGCCTTCACACAAAGAGCCTAAGAACTCTGTCTGGTCACTTCAGCCAGCTTTGAGCAGGGCAGGTGAGGCAGGGAATTCCATGCACTTGAAAGCCACTGTCTAGAAGCTCCTCCAAATTTCTAGAACCAGGACACTACGGTGTAAAAGAAGGATCTCTCTTTGGTACACTTCTGGACCTGTGGATACTTTACTAGGAAAAAGGACTGCTGTGCTGGCACATGGACTGTCACTTTGCTGGACTGCTGTTCTAAAGGAACTGCTGCAATGCTGTGCTGACTTTCTATCTGCTGCCCTCTTGCCTGGCGAAGAAGAACTGGACCTGCAACTTCATCCTGAAGTGACCCGAGTTATTGTTACCTTAGGGCGCGAGTTACAGTTACCCTAGGGCATGAGTTACAGTTACTTGAAATTACTCTAATTATAACTGCTGAATTTCTTTGGATTTGTGTGAGTAAATTCAGAACCTCACTATAACATCCCTATATGACATTACAGTTAGGTATGGTAATAATATCCTCCTTGGCATTAATAAATTATGAAATTCACTGAAAAAAACAAAGGTTAAAGGGACATTATAGTTAGGTGAAAATGTCATAGAACATCTCATTGGTAATGCAATATCATGTAATATGTCAGGTAATACAGCAGTGCATGGCGAGGGTGTGAGTTAATAATTTAGGATACAAGTTATAGTTAGTTGAGGTGATTTTAACTGGTGAATTTACATACATTATATCACAAATTTAAAACTATTAAATTGAATGTTCTGCTTTAAATAACTAAATTAACATTCATTTAAATTAACATTAATAAAAAAATGAATTTGATTTATGTTATTTTATTTTACACTACCCTTCTCTAAAAAAAAAAAAACGTACTACTCTTTGCCACTACTCATTCCTGAAACCTAAACAATTAAAACTCCTCACTCACACTTTCAAGGCACTACATAACACTGGCCCAGCATATCCTATTTTCACAAATCCCATTCATACGGAAAAACAGATCCGACAATCAAACCTTCTCCTACATTCCTCTTGAAGCATGGAACGGCCTGCTGCTAGACATAAGAGCCTCCTCCTCACTTCTTGAAGTCCATAAGAAGCTGAAGACATGACCTTTCTAGTACTCCCATTAGTACATAGGCATGTTCCTTAACATTGATCACAGTATCTATTTGTAGGTCCTCTGAAAAGAGACATGAGCGCTGAGTATATACCATGCAAAAGTTAGTACATTGTTGTTGGAAGTGGCTGTTTTTGCAGGGTTACCCCCAGACTTTTTGCCTCTGACCTACTGTTTCTGACTGTGTGCTGCATTTCGTTTTTGCTAGTTATAGGACTCTGGGCACTTTACCACTGCTGACCAGTGCTATAGTGCAAGTGCTCCCTCGCTCAGTTATATTGGTGATTGGTTATTCATGATTAGCATATTTGATTTACTATTAGTGGGCCTGCAGCACCGATTGTGCCACCCACTTGAGTAGCCCTGTAAGCATGTCTCAGACCTGCCACTGCATTGTCTGTGTGTGCAGTTTTAAACTGCCATTTTGACCTGGAAAGTGCAACTACATGCCAGGCCCAAACCTTCCCTTTTACTACATGTACGTTATCCCTCAGATAGGCCCAAGGCAGCCCCAAGGCAGGGTGCATTGTATTTAAAAGGCAAGACGTATTTCTGGTGTGTTTTACATGACCTGATAGTGGAATACTGCTAAATTCGTTTTCCACTATTGCAAGGCCTAGCTCTCTGCTAGGGTAACATGGGGATTGCCTTGAAATATCTTTTAAGTGTAATTTATCACCCCCAGCACATAGAGATATGGAGTTTGGGGTTGCTGAACTCACAATTTAAAAATATGTCTTGATGAAGTTGGTTTTCGAATTGTGAGTTTGAAAATGCCACATTTAGAAAGTGGGCATTTCCTTGCTTAACCACTTTGTGCCTCTGCCTGTCTGCTGAATACACGTCTGGGTCAGGATGCCAGTTGGGCTGTTTGTGCCTACACTCTAGACAGCCACACAACGGGAGCTGAGGTGTTCCCTGCATATCCTGATGGCTCGTCATCAGGATCATGGACGTTCCTGAGCTAGAGTGGTGGGAGAAGCTGACACTTGCACCTGAATAGGGCTGTGCCTGTCCTCACACAAAGCAGTCTCCAACCCCTTGGAGTGTGTCTATGGCCAGCGAAGGGAAAGGCATGGTATTGTGCACTACAAATACTTCTCTTTGAAGTTTGTCTACTTCAAAGACAGAAATGGGTGTAAGTATTGGACCTCTGACACTACATAGTTAGAATTCTTCTGAACTGAGGAAATTCTGTCAGGAAGAAGAGCTGGATGATGTAGGAGGAACTGCTATCCTGCCTGTTGCTTTGTTGAGCTGGCCTGCTGCTTGCTGCTTCTGTCCTGGGAATGAAAGGACTGGATTTGGCTTTAAACATCCTGCTTTCAAAGGTTCTCCAAGGGTTTGGAGTGAGCTGATCTCCTGTTAAGAAGTCTCAGAGACATCAAAGACTTCACCTGCGAGTGCCTGGGCTCTCTTGCTGAGAGTCCTGATTTGCCAAGTGGTGTCAAATCTAGTTCCTGGTCCTTGAGTGTGAGTTCAGGTGCAACAAGGAAGAAACTAGCACATCGACTTCCAGAACGACTTTGGTACTGGTGCCGCCCTCTGACCCCACGCCACTGCCTGCACCGGAGCCATGGTCCCCACTGAGTGCAACGACTGCAACCTACAATGCTGGCCTGATGCCACCACAGCACCTTTGAGTACAGAGTGCTGTGTCATCAACATCATTGGCACCTGACTCCGCTGCAGCACCCGTGGCCCTGTGGTGTGATCACAACACCATGAAGTCGACACCTCAGATCTGGACCTGCTGCATTCATTGACCCACCTTGTTGTGAGGAACCTACGCCTCACCGCCAATGCCACATCACCTCCTTTGTAACAGTAAGGAATCAATGCCTCACTTCCCCTGCCAAGCATTAAGGAACCGACGCCTCACCTTCCCGGTGGCAGCGAGGGACCGATGCCGCACCAGCTCCAGCAAATCCCCACCTCCCCGACTCTGTGCAACGTCTTTGTTTCCTCATCGTTTTCCAAGGTACTGTATCCAGGTTCTAATTGCCTCCGTGACTGCCGTGCTCCCTCACAAATTGCGCCAGACAATTGGAAGCAACTCCATCAAGCTGTTTTGATAGCTATTGTGTTTCTAAGTGCTATACTACATTTAATCTTTGAAATTTTTTATCTTTACTTGTGTATGTTGAATTTCTGTCATTTTGGTCTTGTGTTACTGAGTTAAAAAACTGGTGGGGAGTACGTTTGTCGTGTTTTCACTGTGTTACTGTGTGTACAAATATCTTACACGTTGCCTCTGAGATAAGCCTAACTGCTTGAGCCAAGCTACCAATGGGGTGAATGGGAGTTATATTAGCTGTGTGACTCCCTTACCCTAACTAGAGTGAGGTTCCCAACCTGGACAGGGTGCAAACCACTGCCAGGTAGAGACCTAATTTCTAACAGTTGTAAACTGTGACAAAAAATCCATTCTCCTAAGCAGAGTGTTGGCTTTTCTGGAAAATCAAAGTCAACTGTATGAATGGTACAGCACACATCCAAATAGATTTCAGTTTAAATTATATGATAGTTACCATCTCCAGCTACAGTAGAAACCTATCTGTTGTGAGGAGAAAAGGCAGGATACAGAACAACTTACATTTAAAAGGCGGAAGTTAAAAATCAGAACTGTAGCATGGTAGTAAGTGCCAACTGTTGCTTTGTTGAGCTGGCCTGCTGCTTGCTGCTTCTGTCCTGGGAATGAAAGGACTGGATTTGGCTTTAAACATCCTGCTTTCAAAGGTTCTCCAAGGGTTTGGAGTGAGCTGATCTCCTGTTAAGAAGTCTCAGAGACATCAAAGACTTCACCTGCGAGTGCCTGGGCTCTCTTGCTGAGAGTCCTGATTTGCCAAGTGGTGTCAAATCTAGTTCCTGGTCCTTGAGTGTGAGTTCAGGTGCAACAAGGAAGAAACTAGCACATCGACTTCCAGAACGACTTTGGTACTCGTGCCGCCCTCTGACCCCACGCCACTGCCTGCACCGGAGCCATGGTCCCCACTGAGTGCAACGACTGCAACCTACAATGCTGGCCTGATGCCACCACAGCACCTTTGAGTACAGAGTGCTGTGTCATCAACATCATTGGCACCTGACTCCGCTGCAGCACCCGTGGCCCTGTGGTGTGATCACAACACCATGAAGTCGACACCTCAGATCTGGACCTGCTGCATTCATTGACCCACCTTGTTGTGAGGAACCTACGCCTCACCGCCAATGCCACATCACCTCCTTTGTAACAGTAAGGAATCAATGCCTCACTTCCCCTGCCAAGCATTAAGGAACCGACGCCTCACCTTCCCGGTGGCAGCGAGGGACCGATGCCGCACCGGCTCCAGCAAATCCCCACCTCCCCGACTCTGTGCAACGTCTTTGTTTCCTCATCGTTTTCCAAGGTACTGTATCCAGGTTCTAATTGCCTCCGTGACTGCCGTGTTCCCTCACAAATTGCGCCAGACAATTGGAAGCAACTCCATCAAGCTGTTTTGATAGCTATTGTGTTTCTAAGTGCTATACTACATTTAATCTTTGAATTTTTTTATCTTTACTTGTGTATGTTGAATTTTTGTCATTTTGGTCTTGTGTTACTGAGTTAAAAAACTGGTGGGGAGTACGTTTGTCGTGTTTTCACTGTGTTACTGTGTGTACAAATATCTTACACGTTGCCTCTGAGATAAGCCTAACTGCTTGAGCCAAGCTACCAATGGGGTGAATGGGAGTTATATTAGCTGTGTGACTCCCTTACCCTAACTAGAGTGAGGTTCCCTACCTGGACAGGGTGCAAACCACTGCCAGGTAGAGACCTAATTTCTAACAGTTGTAAACTGTGACAAAAAATCCATTCTCCTAAGCAGAGTGTTAGCTTTTCTGGAAAATCGAAGTCAACTGTATGAATGGTACAGCACACATCCAAATAGATTTCAGTTTAAATTATATGATAGTTACCATCTCCAGCTACAGTAGAAACCTATCTGTTGTGAGGAGAAAAGGCAGGATACAGAACAACTTACATTTAAAAGGCGGAAGTTAAAAATCAGAACTGTAGCATGGTAGTAAGTGCCAACTATGGTGGCAAGTAAAGATGGATTATGCAGTGAAATTAAGGCATTTATTCAATATTAATATATGAGCTGAAATAAGAAAGAGAATGACAGGTGTGCAGACCTACTAGAGATGACTAAGGTTGTAAACTGAAACATACCTGAACTGTGACAGGCTTAGCCAGAACACAAAGAGAAACATTGCTAAAATTGCATTTGCACGCAGATGCTTAGCCAGTGAACAAGCGAGATCATGAAACCAAGTATAAAACCCGTTCTTTTCATAAACTGACCCAAGAGTTGTCTTTACAAAAAGGGGCTAAAATGTTTTAGATAGGGTAATCAAAAACAGGGTTTGCACTGTTGGGACACTAGCAAAGTTTAAGGATATAAGAGAACAGTGGCGAGCCAGACCAGTGGACCACAAGATAGTATCGGAGTACAGGAAGTAACATTGCATGATACATTGGGGTGATTTAAGGTTTAGCTGATGCCAGGCATGTGGCAAAAATGACAGATACCTCTTGTGTCAAACGCATTTTAATACCACAACCGCCACCACCATCGCCTCATTCAGAGGCAGGAAAAGCACTGGGTTTCAAAGTGCGAAGCTACAGGTGGCTTCGCGGCGGGAAACCTCTCATCTACCGGCCTGTCTTCCACTGGACCATCAATTCACAGGTAGTGTCAATGGATTTCCCTGAGCGGCAAGGCACAGCAATACAGGGCAAGGAAATCAATAAATGGCCCCAACACACAGGAAGAAAACTCCATCTGCATAAGGGACATTATATACGTATATATATATATATATATATATATATATATATATATATATATATATACATATATATATATTTTTTTTTTAATAACGCACTCCAGTGTTGGGAGTTTATTTTTGAAAAACACAAATCGTTCAATCTGGCACCACAAAGATGTCACCCACTTGCAAAGTTATTTGGCCCATATGTACAAGGCCCTAGCGGCACCGGAGCAGCACTTTTTGAGACGCTTCGCTGGCGCCACATTTACAAGGCGGCGCTAAGCTACTTTTTGTGGATTAACGCCACCTTGTAAGTGTTGGCCCTTACGATGCAGTTTTCTGTGGCAGAGGGCCGTGAAATGGATGTTGCTGTGGGCGTAAATACAGGGCATCCCTGCATTTCTAAAGTGATGCAGCGTGGCACTGCAAATTTTGGTGCAGCACCGCACTGCACCACTTTTTAGTAAATCTGGCCCCTTTGTCTTCAGTGCAACCGCAACACCGGTTGCTGTGTTAAAGGCAGAGTAATCTCCTTCAGGTGGGCAGGGATGTCTAAATTGGTTTGTATGTAATAATGTCAAGTTTACAAAAGTTCTAAACAGATATGTTGTGGCAAAAATGTTGAGGTTAAAATGTTGTGAAGTGGCTTTGTGTTTATGCAAACAAGTTGCTGTACACGGGCTGTTTTCTCTTTTTTATGCTTTGATCCTCTCCCTTTTGTGTATGCACATAGGAGACACAGCGCATACCTTTCCTCTTTATTTCTTCTCCTTCACTGTGCTGGTTCCCCTTTCATTTCATCCAATTTACAGGTCCATAGCTGCATTTGCATCAGTGCTTAATTAAAAAAAAAAAAAAAAAATGACAACTAAGTGCTAGGGCTATCGTCAGGACGAAACTGCCACCTTCACCACCCATTGCCCTTACCAGTGCTCCCAGTGACAGTACCAACACAACTACAAGTGTGACAATTCAGTCTGTTCCAGGCTCCCGCTAAGCCATTAGAATAGCTTGGGCACAGGAACTAGTCATTTTTAATGTATATTGAATTAATATATTCTCACCTACTCACCACAAATCTGTCCTGTAGCTCCTGCACTCTCCACTTCAGTTTTTCTCTTCTTTTATACTCCCCCAGCACTCTCTCCTGAGTTCTTTCTTTCTCTACACCTCTTATTCGTAGACACCTGTGGTGCAACTTTCTTTCAGAAAATGCCTGCAGCTTTCTGTTGCTCTTAGCATCTCCAACCTTTTCACCAAACCAGCAGCCATATTATAATGGGTTTTAATATACTCCTTTTATATATTTATTGGGCCCTCAACGTTTTTGCACAACTTTTAATTTTCCAGTATATATATATATATATATAAATATATATATATATATATATATTCACAAAGAAAGGTTGTCCCAAACGGAGGCGCACTCTCAACAGGTTTCACTCATATTTATTTTAGGATCCAGCAAAACCGATAACAAACATAGAATCCTTTCTCTTCAGGCCTGACGCGTTTCGGACATCACTGTCCTTGTTCACAGGCAAAATGCGAGGCAAACCATCAAATCAATTGCAGGCACATGATTATTCATTAAATACTCCCCCATAGTGGGCCTCCAGTGAGTTCACAGTCAGTGCATGTTGGTACAAGTAGTCCTGCAAGTTCGTTTTTACCAAGTGGGTTTGATTTTACCAGGCATTATTATAAAACACAGTACATTACCCTCCAGTGGGCAGAATTCGAAGTCAAATTAGCAGATTTGCTTATACTCGTTTGGGACAACCTTTCTTTGTGAATATATATATATATATATATATATATTTGGCACAATATTTTTTTAGTCAGTTTTAATGCAAATTCTAAATCGAGTTGATGATCCTCTACCAGGGGAGCAGAGTCCTGGTGTAATGATGAGAGCTGAATTGGTGGGTTAATGGGCTGTTTGAAGAACCATAAATGATCCCCATTGCCTATGAATGTGAAAGCTAGGCTGTGACTGAATCTGAAAGTTATTCTCCTATTTGCCTAGAGAGAAGCAGAGAAGTAAAGACAAAAATTGACAGTGAGCATTAAACACATGAGACCTTTAAGGTTATATAAATATTTTGATTATGTCCTCCTCCACGGCTGGTGTCTTTCATGAATATATTCCCACTTAAATTCATGCATGATGCGTTGTCGTGCACAGAACTGTTGCTGCTCCCGCTGCACTCGCTACCTCCAGCTCTCGGGCCTTGGACCTCAGCCTCTCGAGTCTCATTGGGCCCCAGGTCTCTGCTTTGCCCAGCTCCCCAGCCACTTCCTGCGGTACTTGCCTGTACGGCCCACACGGTCCTTGGCTGCCGCCGGCTCAGCTCTGCGGGGGTGGAGGCAAGCGTTTGCCATGTGATGTGTCGGGCATCAGCAGCAGGCTAGCGGTGGCTTCCACGAAGCAGGGGGGCATCTGTGATACACCAGCTGGATCAGGCTCGGTTTCTGGGTTGACTTGGTTTTGGTTCATTCTTCAGTGGCTCCAAGGACCCGGAGGTGTGAGATGAAAGGCACAACTGCCCCCCTGCAGAGAGGGGGTGGTGAGGGAGTGAGGGCCGGCTGCTCACAGTGCACTAGGATGCAATAGTGCCCCTGTTGTGCAGAAGTGGCCGATGCTAGGCCAGTGCAGCTTTCACCTGGTATGGCAGTTGGCAACAACCCCCAATCAGCTCCCCGGCACCCAGGCTCCCCAGCACCCCAGCACCTCAGCCCTCAGCTCTTATGGTATTTTCAATATTCTGTCAGCCTCAGCAACTTTTTGTCTCTGCTGCCTGCCCGTTGCCCATTGACAATTAAACAACCAATGCTAACACTAAGAATTTACAGACCAGGTCACAGCGCATCTTAAACTTCTTGAACCTTCTGAGCTCTGTAAGAACGTGAATTGCACTTTGCACTGAGCAACAACAGGTAATAGAGCACCAAGAGAGTTTTGAGCAACTCCAAGCTTCTGGGGGTACCGCAAAGAGCATCACAAGAGCCCGGATTGTTTTTCTGTAACATCATCAACGCAGGAATAAGGGCAAAAAACCTGATCCTCCTTGCTTTCCTTGCAAGATCCTCATAGCCTGTTGGCTTGCAACATTTCTTTGTATTGATACCAAACAAAGAAAAAGAAGAACTTATTACCCTAATCACTTAACAGAAAAATCAACCAGCAAAAGTTTCCCAGGAAAATAAGCCGAGGTCTAGCCGAAACTCAAGTTCAGTCCTGCAAGACGCAGTTAGTTCCTGTCAGCCCCTCCCTCAACAAGTCAATATGGTCGACATGAAGTTTCACATAGCGAATATTGCAATACAAAATCAATGACGCTATGATTCTGAGCCGTCCATAAGACCATCATTGGTCAACCAAGTAAGAAAATGCCTATAGGATAAACCCAAATTCTTCAACACAGAAATCGGATCGAAAATGTATCTAAAATTATGAGCTGGACTATAGCAGACCTAAAGTCTAAATTGGAGGATAAGGATTGGCTTTCCTTTCCAACACAACAAGACATCTGTTTCTTGTAGAAAACATGCAAGCAATCATCAACATTATCACACTAGGGTGACCAAGATACCCCACCCCAAGACCCTGAAAAGTAGGAGTAAAGTTACCCTACTTCCCCAGAAACACACTAAAGTCATGATAGGAGATTCTGCAAAGACCACAACAGACTGCAAAGCACTGAAGACGGATTCCTGGACCTGAGGATCTGCATAGGAAGGGGACCACGTCCAAATCACGAAAGTGTCCGGGGGGGGGGCAGGAGCCCACTAAACCCCGGTTGAAGGTGCAAAATGGCTGCCTCCAAGTGGAAGAAGCTGAAGATTCTGCAACAACGGAAGATGCCAGGAACTTCTCCTTTGCACAGAAGATGTCCCACAGTGTGCTGGAGGATGCAGAGTTATTTTCAAGCAGAAAGACCACAAACAAGCCTTGCTAGCTGCAAAGGTTGCTGGGAAAGAAAATGGGTGCTGCCTGGGCCCAGTAAGGACCAGGAGGTCGCCCCTTGGAGGAGCAGACAGAGGGGGCACTCAGCAACACAGAGAGCCCATGCAGAAGAAGGCAGCACCTGCAGAAGGACTTGAACATGGGTTCAAGAAAACTGAGCACAGCGGTCATCTCAACACTACAAAGGAGGGTCCCACGAAGCGGGTGGTCAACTCAGCGAGTTGAGCAATGCAGGACGGAGTGCTGGGGACCTGGGCTGTGCCATGCATGAAGGATTCCTTGCAAAAGTGCACAGAAGCCCTAACAGCTGCAGTTCATGCAGTACACAGGATTACTGTCTGGTGAGGGGAGGCAAGGACTCACCTCCACCAAATTTGGACAGATGGACCACTTGGATCTAGCTCCTGTGTTCCAGGGACCACGCTCGTCAAGATGAGAGGGGGCCTAGAGGACCGGTGAAGCAGAAGTTTGGTGCCTGCGTTAGCAGGGGGAAGATTCCTTCAACCCACAAGAGATTTCTTCTTGGCTTCTAGTGTAGGGTGAAGGCAGACAGCCCCCAGAGCATGCACCACCAGGAAACAGTTGAGAAAGCCGGCAGGATTAGGCGTTACAATGTCGCTGGTAGTTTTCTTGCTACTTTGTTGCAGGTTTGCAGGCGTCCTGGAGCAGTCAACGGTCGATCCTTTGCAGAAGTCTACGAGGGAGATGCAGAGGAACTCTGGTGAGCTCTTGCATTCGTTATCTGATGAGAAGCCCACAGGAGAGACCCTAAATAGCGGATTGGCCACCTAGTCAGGTAAGCACCTATCAGGAGGGGTCTCTGACGCACCTGCTGGCACTGGCCACTCAGAGGCCTCCATTGTGCCCTCATACCTCTGCATTCAAGATGGCAGAGGTCTGGGACACCACCCCTGGGGTGGTGATGGACGGGGGAGTGGTCACTCCCCTTTCCTTTGTCCATTTTCGTGCCATAGCATAACCAGCAGGAGGATCCCTGAGCCGGTGTAGACTGGTTTATGCAAGGAGGGCACCATCTGTGCCCTTCAAAGCATTCCCAGAGGCCATGAGAGGCTACTCCTCTCAGGCCCTTAACACCTATTTCCAAAGGGAGAGGGTGTAACAGGAGTAACCTGTCTGTGGGTTGGCAGCAGCGGTAGCTGCAGTGAAAACCCCAGAGAGCTGGTTTGGCAGTACCTGGGGTCCATGCTGGGGCTGGATGCATGGGATTGGCACCCCAAAACCAGATTTGGCATGGGGGGACAATTCCAAGATCTTAGACATGTTACATGGCCATATTCGGAGTTACCATTGTGAAGCTACATATAGGTATTAACCTATATGTAGTGCACACGTGTAATGGTGTCCCCCCACTCACAAAGTCTGGGGAAATTGCCCTGAACTATGTGTGTGCACCTTGGCTAGTGCCAGGGTGCCCTCACACTTAGTAACTTTGCACCTAACCTTCACTAAGTGAGGGTTAGACATGTAGGTGACTTATAAGTTACTTAAGTGCAGTGTACAATGGCTGTGAAATAACGTGGACGTCATTTCACTCAGGATGCAGTGGCAGCCCTGTGTAAGAATTGTCTGAGCTCCCTATGGGTGGCAAAAGAAATGCTGCAGCCCATGGGGATCTCCTGGAACACCAATACCCTGGGTACCTATGTACCATATACTAGGGAATTGTAAGGGTGTTCCAGTGTGCCAATTAGAATTGGTAAAAATTATCACTAGCCAGCAGTGACAATTTTAAAGGCAGAGAGAGCATAAGCACTGAGGTTCTGATTAGCAGAGCCTCAGTGACACAGTTAGGCACCACACAGGGAACACATTCAGGCCACAAACTATGAACACTGGGGTCCTGGCTAGCAGGATCCCAGTGAGACAGGTAAAAACAAATTGACACACAAGTAAAAATGAGGGTAACATGCCAGGTAAGATGGTACGTTCCTACAATGTTGTTTTAAAATGAGATCTATGGCCCTCTTAAAGCACCTTTATCACTATAGCGATACTGTGTAGCCAGATCAGAGGGCATTTTCAGAGGGGACCATTAATGCATCAGCACTTGAACTGTGGCATTCTATTAAGTTGACCTCTCTTCTAAAGCACTTTTCCATGACGCCCATCCAATGTTAAGATAGGCGGACACCTTGTACTGTGGCAGCTGTTGATGGGTCCACTTTCAGGGGGGCAGGCAAATGTACCAGCACTATACGACCAGTTTTCTTTAAATGACTTGTTAGCTTTACTTTCTCTTCACTCGATCTATCCAAAATAGTTCCTGCAATGACATCGACAATGCACTAGAAGAGCTGCATTTGTTTTTCTCGAACCACTTCCTTGAATATAGCAACTTTGTGAATTTCGGGTCACAGGGCTACCTAAGTGGTAAGCACAATTGCATTGGTACTCTGATTGGGTGTTCTAAATAGACCTCTCCGTGATTGTACTTTCCCTTGCTCTCCATCAAATTGTTAAGTTAGTCAAACACCTTCTACCTTGGTGGCTGTTGAAGGGTTGATCCTAGAGGGGGGACAAATGCACTGGCACTCTACTATCTGAGCTCCTTTTAGTGGCCTGTTTGCACTACCCCTTTCCTCCCTTGAATTAAACAAAGTATTCCTCTCATTGGCAGTGACAAAGTACAGGAAGAATTTCACGTGTTTGTTTTAGCCACTTCTCCTTTGCCTTACATCATGCACTTAGCATACCAAAGACATGAGACTGGTGTTATGTTTAGACCAAAGACTTTTAACAAACAAAAAGATAAGTCATAATTTGATCATACAGCCAAAAGCAACTGTTCTCCCTAAAGACTTTTGATTGTACTGAATTACTGTATTTTACCCTTATGTGACTCTAGGAATCAATTGCAATTTTTTAACGTAACTACTATGTTTTAATTTGTATTATTAATTGTTATGGCTGGATTGGAGTTTCATAAATATGGTGCAGTTCACTGGAGGGAAAGACAATTTATGTGTAAAACAATCAGCACCTACAATTTTCATAAAGGCTTGACTGTGTATGGCATTAAACAAGGTTAATAATCGAGTACGTGTACATACTAAGTGGTACTATTCATGTTAAAACTGCAAGCTCTTAAAGTCCTTTCACCGTGGCTTGGTGTCATGCGCTCTAGCTATCTTCACAGGTTGGTGTGCGTGCATATGTGTATGCTGGCAGTTGTTTGAGTTTGTGAATATGTATCTGCATGTTGCTGTCTGTAAATGTGCATGTGTGTGTGTGCATGTGTGCGTGTCCATATTTATTTTCACTAGTGTTTCCGAAATGGTGTTTGTGTGGATGCTTGACTGTGGACTTGTGTGTAGCTTGCTTTTTTCCATGTGTGATATTTCTATATTTGGAAAGGTAGTTCATTGAGGTAGACACCCATGCAGAGATTATATGAGTAACCTCCCAGCAGTATTGGGTTCAAATCCCAATTTGTCCATGTTAGAAATTGGGACTCTAGTTGGCAGAGGTATGCACCCTGTCCAAGTAGGAACCACAATCCTAGTCACCCCACAGACCCTAATTTATCCTGTGTTCACCCCCTGGTAGCTTAGCACAGAGCAGTCAGGCTTAACTTAAGAGGCAATGTGTAAAGTATTTTTGCAACACTTCAAACAGTAAAACAGTGAAAACACCACACAAAAAACATCCATACCAGGTTAGAAAAATAAGATATATTTTTATGAACAACACAAGGCCAATATGACAAAAATCCAATAAGTAGAAGTTGAAACATGACTTTTTAAAGATTAAATGAACCTGTAGAAGCTGAACGTGCTAACCAGGTTACCTGTCCACTATGGACAGGGCGAAAGTCAAAAGTTCAAAGTGACCGTGATGGATCGTAAACCAGCTACAAGACCCAAGCAGGGCCTGCTAAGCAAGAGTACCTTGGTCCTTGAGCTGCGTTGGTTCCAAGCAGCACAACTATGTCAATACGTTAGATCTGGGTTCGCGCTAAGGAAAGCAGTGAAGTGATGTGTGGCTGTCGATGTGTAGTATGAACGTGATGCATCAGTTCCAGGTCGGATCCGTCATGTAGTCAGCAATGCTCACAGCAGCTGCTCGCTGTTGTTGACGGCGATGCAGTGTCCTCGATCCTTGCAGCAGTGTCAACAGTGAAGGCGATGCATCAGTTTCGAATGGCACAATGAGGTCGATGCACATTTCCTTGTAGGAGCAGCCAAAAAGAAAACACTTCCAGTGGCCCAGGACTGGGTTGGGACCACTTGGCAGGGCAGGACTTACATTTGGCATAGTCCACAGGCTGTACCAAGAAGTCTTTTGTGAGACTTCAGAAAGCAGGAGGTAAGCCAGCAAGCCTTTGGAGTCACTCTGGGTTCAAGTGATTCAGGTCCAGTCCTTCTCAGCCAGGCAGTGGAACAGCAGGCAGCAGGGCATCTCAGCAAGGCAAAGGTCCAGGAAGGTACGGATCTTGCAGAGTAGCAGTCCTTTGAGCACCACAGTAGTCCTTCATCCCTGCAGAGTCATCACAGGTCCAGGTGTGTACTGAGGTTCTGGTGCCATGAGTCTAGTACTTATACCCAGTTCTGCCTTTGAAGTAGGGGAGACTTCAAAGAGGGGTCTTTGAAGTTCGCAGAGGTCCTTTCTTCGCAGCCCTTGCTCCAGACTATTAGTAGGGGGTAATCAGCCCTTTGTGTGGGGACAGGCTGCACCTATTCAGGTGTAAGTGTCAGCCCTCCCCTCCTTCCCAGGAAGAGCCATCAGAATGCAGATGAGGGCTCAGACACACCTAACCTTCCTGTGTTTGTGGCTGTCTAGTGGGAATGCACAAAGTGTCTACCAATCCACTCATCCCTTATTCCTCCTCATATGGATAAAATGAGCACAGCTGTGAAACAATAAATATCAGTTATCACAAGGAAGACACTGAGTGTGCGAGCACCCTGTAAACAGAATGTGTGCCACTTTGTACACTTATGTGGGCCTGTGTGCATATCTGTATACCACTAGGCTTGTGGTTGGTTGTCTATCTCTAGGAGCACGTGTGTTAACATGTAGGAGTTACTGTAGGTGTTATTGTGTGTATGTGTTCATTGTGCCTGATGCCAAACGGAAACGCTGTCCCTTCAAATGAATCATTCTTCTCAGTACATTGTTTAATGGCGTGGAATATTTGCAAAATGTTATGTTTTTTCTTTTAGCATGCCAGCATATGATAGAGAGAAGGGAAAGGGGAGGATGATACACAGTTTCCTCTAACCTCACGCATCTGACTTCAAACTACTAGCATTGTAAATATTGTAATGTGTCCAAAACCAGAACTTCCATATCTAAGGAATTAGCCAACAAAACAGAACACCACACATAATTAGAATAGCACAGGAAAGCAGGACTTTCAGCAAGTTAGATAACTGCCCTTCTATTGTAAACACGGTTTTTCTGGGCTTCTTTTTTGCAATCTTTCTCAGCTCGGAAATAGTTGCAACAGTGTTTACCACTTTAAAAATGACTGGTCAAGGCGACACAGTGTGTTCATATAATGTGATTATCATAGGAGTATCGCTTTCTTGATTATGTTCTTAGAAGGATTTACATTTATTTCTTCAAAAACAGTGAAGATGTATTCAGCACTTCCCAAACATTCATTCACCTTCTCACCATATATGCCTACGTGTTACATTTGAAAATGTTTATAAGACAGAGAAAAGATGCCTGACGCTTCCCATAACTAAAGGTAAGGTTTTTGTGATAATTCAACTTTTCCTGTCTGTGACGTAGCCTCACAAAAATACTCCAGGGCGATACAACTATTTATACTGGTATGGGAAATTGAATAAGGCCTAATTCCTCATTTAGGGCTGAGCAGATATGGGGCATCTGCCAAACATCGACAGCTGCCACATCTGCCAAACTCTTCCATGACAGAGTCTTTCCTGGCCACACCCAATAGATTTACCTTGGAAGTACAAGTATACCAACTTACCATCAAGGCAGGAAACACAGACCAGTTATGTCCCGTGAAACCCCAAGTGAATTTAACCAGAGATGGTTCACATTGGGAATATAACATAACCTGCCAGAGACACAGGTACTTTAGTGGCTTCCCTTCAGCCTTTCTTCGAAGAGAGCACACCCTGGATATATTAACTAGTATTTTATAGAGTTTATTATAAACTAGTCTACTGCAGAGTATACGCTAAAATATTGCTGCAGGATTAAAGGAAATGTGGCAATTATAAACCAATACAAAGTAAATATTATAAAGTAGACAGCATTTTGCATTATTTGAATCCTCTTCTTACTGAGACCTTGCTAATAAGCTGAGCACTGAAAGGTTTGTCATTTTGAGGGATGTGTTATATTTTTTGGCAACCTGAGTGTGGAGGGCAGTCAGGCTGGAGCCTGCAAAAACAGATTCTCCATGTGTTCTCTGTAGCCTGGATGGAGATAACACACCTATCTAAAAATCAACGAATGCTCCTGTCTACCCAGGAGTGCATTTATGAGGAAGTCTTGCTGTGCTGTGCTGCGTGACAGGGAAAGGGCAGGAATTAGCTGTATTTAAGGCAATATGGCGCACTCCTGGCCTTTCCCATGCATTAGCGCACAAAGGGCTGCCTCGGCCCGATGCAGGCACCCTTGCTCCATGGTGCAGTGGTGCCTGAGTTGCATGCAGGATTGTTTTTGTGAAGGAACGGAGACCTTCCTGCACAAAAAGCAATCCTGGGAGCCATATTCCTCCTTCTCTTTCTATGTGTGCAGGAGAATGCAGCACACATAGAAGGATGAACAAACAAGGAGAAATAGGCATATTTCTCCTTGTTACGCCTCCCCTGGGAAGTTGTAAGACTTTGGCGCATCCCGTTCTTGTAAATATGGGGATGTGTCAAAATCCATGGGAGTTGCATGGGAACACCCACACAACACCCATGGAACACCTTCCCAGGGCAGAGTAACACAATGCAGCAGTTTGTGCTGCGTTGTGTTACTCCAGATTTTTGGTGCCACTCAGAGCTACTCAAAGTGGCTTTGCGTGTTTTCAAAAATCTGTCTTAAGGTTTGCATCACTCTTGCACCATGTTGCGTGATCCAAGAGTGACGCAAATGTCCACATAAATAGGCCCTATTGTGTTCAATAGTGATTCTCTCAGTCATCATGAGAAACTGTTCCCATCAGTAGTGATTTAACAGAGAAAACTCACAGATATTCTTTTACTATTTTACACATAGAATTTAACTGTAAATATATAGACTGAACGTAGGCGATTGAAAGTTAACATACATACAACACATATTGTCATATAACAATAAAAGGATGAGCATAGCAAATAATTAATAGTTGGAAATGAAAACAATATATAAGGGCCATAAGTTGTAAAGTACTGGAGAGCAGATGTGTGGGCGCGTCCTACCTTATATTTGTTTTTATAATTTATTTTATAAGGGGACACGTAAGGGTAACCAACCATCTACCCTTATGAGGTTGAATGAACCTTTGGACTCAGATGGGTATAAATGTTTGGCTCTGACCAAAACGAAGTCAGCAATACACAAACCCAAACAATACCATCATTAATCAACATTAGAGTCAGTAATTTAAACACACTGTGACCTATTTGGCCATGAATCAGCACACCAGTTTAGTAAAATTCAAACATTTATTGCCCTTTAGATTAACAATGCTAAGATTAAGTTTACCAAGCGCAAAACCAAATTATAAAGATACATGAATAACACAGGTTGACCAAACCTTCTAAAGAATCTCAGCTTTGACAGAATATGAATTATTAGGCACTCAAGAATCACCATGCAGAATATCAGCAATATCAGATGCAATATCAGATGCACAGTTCAGATTGAATACATTGAGTTAACACAGATTTTATTATTCACAATCAGTTATTTTGCGCAGCCAAATTCAGAGTGTAACATTCTAACTACTACCCTAATTAGATTAAGCATGTTGGACTTCATGCAAAAAAGAAAAAGAAGACAAAAACGCATTTGGAAAACATCTATCTAGAAAAAATTGCGGTTGGGTTTCTAGAAGAGAAAGACAAATGCACAATTTGTGTTATACCTTTCCTTAATGGGTTCAGCATGCAGCGAAGTCTTCATCAGTTGAGCATCATCATGGTCTGCTTTAGTGGGCAGTGACATATAGGGAAACAGTTCAGTAATGTCTGGCCTTGATGCGTCTGAACTGTCAGTGGCACATAGCACATTATTTCAGTAGCAGAGATAAAAGCAGATCTTAAAACAGTCAGGAACAGGGAAGAACTGCACTCTAATCAGCAGGGAAGAATTCTGCATACAACTGATCACAGCAAAGGACAAAGCAAAATCTTCCTCAAGTCTATAGGGTGGTTTTGGACAGAATCAATTAAAACTAAAGCACGTTTCTTCATGTTGCACTTCTTGTGTTCTTTTCTACCTCATTGGTTCAGCTCTTTTCACTGCCATCACCAGTTTCCATCTCAGAAATAAAATGTTTCAAACTACCTAAAAGTACTGAAAGCCATTGTTTTCTGTGGAACACTTTCTGGCAGGAACTAAACAAATGTTTCAAAATACAGCACAAGAACATTTCTCTCTGACAGTAGATCATCACACAGGATGTTTCCGAAAGAACAGAAAAGTTTCTAAGCATCACATTTATTTCATTCGGAATTAGCTTAACATAGGCCTTTTCAAAAAAGCATTAAAATGTGTAGTATACAACATTTCATAAAACTCAAACTATTTATTTTCTGAAATTGTAAATATTATTTTTTCATTACTCTTGGTTAGAAAAACATTAAATACATTTCATCAAACAGTGATTTATTTTCATTTTTGAAATATCTGTGTCAATTAGCAGTGTGTGGCCTCATTTTCATTTCAGCCTTGCACTTTTAAACACGTTTTCTTTCAGTTAATCACACAATTTTATTAGTAATTTTCACAATCTAACAGACCCACCATATCAGTGCTTAATTTGTAAAAGGATGAGTGCTGGTACCCAAAGCTCTGCTCACAGCCTACGGCCAGCACTACTAAATGTTGGAGGAGCTGATTTCCAAGGCTGTGTATTCCTGAATCCATCTCACCCCTCTTTAATCCATTCACAGACACTCCCTGCCTCTTAATCTCACTTTTGCAGGTTTCCCCTTTTGTGGTGTTTTTCATTTTTCTCTTCCTCCTTTTTTCCTCTTTTTGAGTTTGTCTTTCTTGCTTTCGGAAAACATCTGATAAGAAAAAATAAGTTCCGGTCTCCAAAAATTAGTGCTGGTGGGCCCCACTGGCAACCACTGGCTCAAATTACGTACTGCACCATATAGTGTGAATCTGTTCAAACACACTCAACAAAACTCTTGGTTCTCATGACCCATTTAGAGGTGGGAGATCTGCCACATGACTGCTAACAGATACTAGGTGACTCCACTGTCGAGAAGATGCTGGCAGTAGGATACATCAGCCCACAATGTGTCAGATGGCTGACCAGGGTTAGGGTTTTCTTGCCAAAATCATGTCAGTTGTGATTTTTCATGCCAGTAACCCCAATGCACATGCACAACATGATGGTCCCCTGGGTGGAAAAAAAGGATTACTTCCAATATCCACTGTGAAAAAATTCCCAACATGTTGGGGACATTGATTGGACTACCATCACACACAAATAAACACCTTCTTCAGGAGTTTATGTTTGAAAATTTTCAAAAAATGCCACCCAGTCTCATATGTCATTATGGCTTGTCAGGTCAGCCAGCATTTTCAGTATTCACCAAAGGGGCACCAGTGAAAATTACTCATCGTGAAGGTCGGGAAACCTAAATATGTTAGGTCAGCACCTGCTGGGGCGGTCAAGATGATGCCTTCATTTGCCCGACTCCTGGGCATAATGCCCATGTTGGGATAAAGGAGAGTCTTAGTTATGGAGATGAAAAAGTTACTTGCACACATATATGCATTGGATATTTTTTGTTAGGATATTTCTAAAGCTTATCAGCCTCAGAGCCCCACTGGTAGGATGTGCAGGTTGATTTATTTAAATCAAATCAAATCATTAGCATTTATAAAGCGCGCTACTCACCCGTGCGGGTCTCAAGGCGCTAGGGACAAAGGGGGTGGTTATCGCTGCTCGAACAGCCAGGTCTTTAGGAGTCTCCGGAAAGCGGAGTGGTCCTGGGTGGTCCTGAGGCTGGTGGGGAGGGAGTTCCAGGTCTTGGCCGCCAGGAAGGAGAAAGATCTCCCACCCGCCGTGGAGCGTCGGATGTGAGGGACGGTGGCGAGTGCGAGGCCAGAGGAGCGGAGGGGGCGGGTGGGGACGTAGAAGTTGAGCCGTCTGTTGAGGTATTCCGGTCCCTTGTCGTGGAGGGCTTTGTGTGCGTGGGTGAGAAGTCGGAAGGTGATCCTTTTGCTGACTGGGAGCCAATGCAGGTGTCTCAGGTGTGCGGAGATGTGGCTGTTGCGGGGTACGTCGAGGATGAGGCGGGCTGAGGCGTTTTGAATGCGTTGCAGGTGATTTTGGAGTTTGGCGGTGGTCCCAGCGTAGAGGGTGTTGCCGTAGTCCAGGCGGCTCGTGACGAGGGCGTGGGTCACGGTTTTTCTGGTGTCGGCGGGGATCCAGCGGAAGATCTTGCGGAGCATGCGGAGGGTGAGGAAGCAGGCGGAGGACACGGCGTTGACTTGCTTGGTCATGGTGAGAAGGGGGTCCAAGATGAAGCCGAGGTTGCGGACGTGGTCTGCGGGGGTCGGTGCGGTGCCGAGGGCCGTGGGCCACCAGGAGTCGTCCCAGGCGGACGGGGTGTTGCCGAGGATGAGGACTTCAGTTTTTTCAGAGTTCAGCTTTAGGCGGCTGAGCCTCATCCAATCTGCGACGTCCTTCATACCCTCTTGTAGGTTGGTCTTGGCGCTGGCGGGGTCCTTGGTGAGGGAGAGTATAAGTTGGGTGTCGTCGGCGTAGGAGGTGATGATGATGTCGTGCTTGCGTACGATGTTAGCGAGGGGGCTCATGTAGACATTGAAGAGTGTCGGGCTGAGTGATGAGCCTTGAGGTACGCCGCAGATGATCTCAGTGGGTTCTGAGCGAAACGGAGGGAGGTAGACTCTTTGGGAGCGGTTTACGAGGAAGGAGGCGATCCAGTCCAGGGCCTGGTCTTGGATCCCGGTGGAGCGGAGGCGGGTGATTAGGGTACGGTGACAGACGGTGTCAAAGGCAGCCGAGAGGTCGAGAAGAATGAGGGCGACTGTTTCACCGTTGTCCATCAGGGTTCTGATGTCGTCTGTGACTGAGATGAGGGCGGTTTCAGTGCTGTGGTTGGTTCGGAATCCGGTCTGTGAGGGGTCGAGCAGGTTGTTGTCTTCCAGGAAGGTGGTCAGCTGTTTGTTGACGGTCTTCTCTATTACTTTGGCTGGGAAAGGCAGAAGGGAGATGGGGCGGAAGTTTTTCAGGTCGCTCGGGTCAGCCGTAGGTTTCTTTAGTAGGGCGTTGACTTCGGCGTGTTTCCAGCATTCGGGGAAGGTAGCAGAAGAAAAAGAAGAGTTGATGACGGTCTGGAGGTGCGGGGCGATGATGTTGTCGGCTTTGTTAAAGATGAAGTGCGGGCAGGGGTCCGAAGGGGCGCCGGAGTGGATAGAGTTCATGATGGATTTGGTTTCTTCCGTGCTGATGTGGGTCCAGTTGTTGAGGGTGATGGTCGGGGATGTGGGTTCGGTGGTGTTAGGTTGGGTCTGGTGTCCGAAGCTGTCGTGGACGACGCTGATCTTGCGATGGAAGAAAGTGGCGAGGGATTCGCATAGATCCTGTGAGGGCGTGACGGCGTTGGCGTTGGCGCTGGGGTTGGAGAACTCCTTGACGATGCTGAAGAGTTCTCTGCTGTTGTGGCTGTTTTTGTCCAGTCTGTCGGTGAAAAAGATTAATTTCACTATTTGTAGTTATGGCAACATGAATGACATCAGTGATGCTTTTAAAATTCCTATCAGAAACGTTCTTAGAAATATGGGGTATTTAACTTGTAGCCAGTAGTGAATCATTGGCGAATGAGCAGTGGTCATTCGTCTGAGTCTTGCATCTACAAACTAGACACCTGGAAATGTGAACTGGTAGGCTATGAGGTTGAGGCACTAAGAGTGTTTTAGTGGGTTGAAATCTAAGCAGCAGACGTGTCCTTCTACAAGCTTCATAGATTTATGAGTGTGCATGTGCATCTATCTTTGTCGTAAGTTTTCATCCCTACTCCTCCCCTCCCACTTACTTTCAGTCGTCGTAGAGTAGTGGACAATCAGTAGGAGTGTGTGCATCTGTGTGCATCTGTATGTTTCATTGTTTCCCTTTTCTGCTCCGACGGGAATACATTATTGCAATGTCCTTTTCATCACTTTCATGAAAAATGAAAGTGCTTCACACCCATTCCATGTCCTAACCTTTGGCTTACTCTTACTGAAAACTGCACTTATATCGATGTACTTTTATAGCTCTATGGTGACAGCAGACATAAAATAAAAATGTCAACATTCCACATAAAGGGCTACTAAATACTGCATCACATACTAAGACATAACATTACTTTTGATATATGGTGCTTTGAAGGTTACTGAAAAGTGCAAGTGTGTTTACTAATGCTAAAGTCAGTCAGTCTGCCTTCCGAAGGGACATTAAGAGTTATCGGTAAAAGTAGGATGACATTCTTCAAGGGTCCCATAAAGAAATAAAAAAGAAATGTGAAATAAACCAATACAAAATTGCACAATGGTTACCCAAACACAGTGAGGAAATTGAAAGGAAATGTTTAGTTCAAGAACAGAAGAAGCACACGAGGCACAAGTGAAATCCCTTTTAAATTGTTTAATGGATTTAGGGAATCAACCCAAATCAGTCTACCATACCGTAACAGAAACCATCTTAGGATCTGTTCAGCATCTTGCTTTCTGAAATGATCTCAGAATCTTAATGAGAAGAATAATAAGACATGAAAGGGTAATGGAGGCGCTGCGGCAGAACAGAAAATCAAATTGCCTGGGACGTTCATTTTGATTTACAAGTGCAAACGAAAAATTAAAAAGTAACAAAGATTGAGATAATTGTGGGTGGTCAAAACAAGTTCCCTTCCTCACAAACATAAAAACTCACGTTTATTTTAGCACTCATTCTCACAATAACACACTAAAAGTGTGGTGTACTATCTCAGAAAATTGGTAATTTAGGCACTGCCACATACATCTGATGCAGAAACATTATGAGGAGCAGGTAGAAATATTATCGAAATATATCAGGATTCCAAACTGCTTGTACTTATTACGCATACTCATTACGCATAATCAAATGTCAGCAGTAAATTGTAAAACTCATTAGATTACCACTGCATTGGTAAATTTTAAAATTATGCATGACCACTGGTGGCATATATTTACAGCCGAAGTAAGTACCTATGAGTTAAACGCCACCAAAGAGTGATAAAAACTTCAGCCGGCACAACACATATTTTCTTGGCAATTACCAGTTAAATAAACACTATTTGAAGTAAAATGTATATCAGAGCAGTAAAGTGTACCTAAAACCAAAAAATCGATTTTAATTTCAAAGTGTGAGTAGAACGCCATCAGGATATGTCATGCTGGAGACACTACATCCTTCCCAGAACTGTGATTCAAGTCAACTGATTTTCTTGGCGTCTGACAACTACACTTGCAAACAACTCTTGCAGTTTTGGTTTGGGTCACTAGCTTTCTGACTCAAACATTCTTAAGGCACCTTCCCTATCATCTAACGAGATCATCAACTACTACCTCGTGTGGATTATCGTCTCCAGTCCTAACTTGCTTGAACATCAATAGAATGGTTTTCAATTAAAGTCAATGTTTCCACTCCAGTATGACTCATTTCGGAATTGACTGGTGTCATGGTCTCTAATGTCTTCCTTGCTGCTAAATGTAAAAGTTTGCACTAGTTCCTTTCCTTACTGAACCTATCTGAAGCTTGCAACAGAAATGCCAAGTTATCTAATTGCTCCAACTTCTAGTTGTTTGTAATAAAATGCTCTCTTAGATTTCTCTTCACCCTCATTCCTTCACAAAAAACATTTTTAGGCACCTACTTAAATCGTGTCATTGTCAATATTTATGTCCTATGTTTTAGTAGTTTTCTATTTAAATCTATCATATAACCCCCAGACTTACATAATCAATGTTTCCCTCAAGTTAAGACAACCAACTTCGTTTGTAAAGATAATACCAATCTGTGCCACACAACCTTATCGTGCTCGCCATTCGTCAAATGCCAAATCACAGATCTGTTTTCTTTGAGGAAAGCCAGGACAGAGGACTAGGTCCAGGAGAAATGTAAATTACGCCTGCATAATTCACAATATTTTGGTAAATTCACATTACATTTTTTACACAAAATTCCTTAGATTATGCCATTATGCCACATTGCGTAATTACACCACCGATCACAGCAAAATTATATCACAGGAGCACAGGAGCAACACAAACAACTAGAATGCTAGCAAATGTTGTTTGCAGCAATTGTGTTTTTTGCAATGTATTTTTAGCATGAAATGCAAAAATTTACCTAGGGGCACAGTAAATTACAGAGCTAAATGGTGGATTTGCATTTTGTATAATTTCACATAATTTTCCAGAAATTTTGCGCAAATATGCAAAAGCAAATTGCACAACCTTCACACACCTGAGTCATTCAGTGTCTTCTCAGCTTTTTCTTGATAACAAGCAACTCTCAACTCTAACACTTGCCTTGCAGCGGATGGAGTTTGCTTCCATCTCCTACATGCACCTGATGCAAAGTCCAAAAACTGAGATCCACCATAAGGTGGATCACTGCCGTTTGGCAAGCCATATGCGGTAGAATATGTCCATGCTTGGAAAATGCCCAAGGGGAAGTCAGAAATAAAAGCCATGGCCTTGTACCCTGGATCCCCTTGGTTGGTACTTTTGAGTTTAACTCTGCTTTCATGAATTGACAAGCAGAGGCCTTTTTAAGTGTTGGTACACAGTACTGAGCCACTGAGCTCTCTGGATTCATTTATCTGTTCCTTTTACCCTGTGGGTTAGAAAGAGTAAGGAAATGCCTCTTGTTATATGGTTACCCCCAAGTTTTCTGACTGATGCTACTGGTGTTCTGACTCTAAGAGTGCACTGAGGTCTTCTGACCAGACGTCAGTGCCAGTGCCCTGACCCCAAAACATGTATTTTACATTGACTTTACTCAATTGGCAACAGCTATCTTAACTATAAATTCCTTGTGGTAGGTTCCCCAGAGGCATGTAAGTTAGAGAGTCACCACAGGGATTGTAGCACTGGTTGTGCCACCCTGGGTGGGACTCAAAAACTTATAAGTCGGGCCATAAAGTAACTATAACAGGCACCCACGCCATGCACCCTTTTCTCATCAATAACTTTTCTGCCAACGTTGCAGTGATATTGTTAATTATTTCATAGGAGTTGTCATTAGTGAAGTAATATGTGGAGTACTTAGCAGTGCATGGCGAAGGTGCGAGTTATAGTTACCTTAGGGCATTAGTTATAGTTTCTTGAGATACATATAACTATAACTGCTGAATTTCTATGGTTTTGTGAGTGTAAAATCTTAACCTAACTTTAACATCCCTGTAACCTTTGGTGTTCTAGCAAATTTTTGAGGTTTTTTTAATTCTATTTCCTAACTATAATGTCCCTGTAACCTTTGTTTTTTCAGTGAATTTCTAGGTTTTTTTCACATTAAGTAATATTTAATTACCTTACGTCAATCCAACCCCTACAATGCATGGCCTTTGCCTATGTGCAGTGGGTGTTGACAGCAGAGCCTGGCCTGGACCTGTGTCTACCCCTTGAAGGCCCCCAGCCCCGCACCGTGCACGGCTGAAGCGTCCACACGGCCTAGTCTGCAGCCAGACCCTGCGGCCAACCCCCCACATGCAGCCAACCTGGGAGTTTGGTACCCAACCCCCCTCCCCATGCTAATTTTGGCCCTGGGGTCACCATCCCCATGGCCTGCCACATTTTTTAAGGAAGAGGGTACATAGCCCCCATCCCTCAGCTGTAATTGGCCATACAGGCCCCATCCTCTGGGGCACATTGTTTAATTTATCGGGGGCACGCAGCACCCCTCCCTGAAACAATTACGGCCCCGGGGGCCCCTATTTCAGGGGCCCCAGTTTTATTTGAAATGGGATGGGGGCCCCCAGTTGCTAAAGACTGCAGGCAGGCACTTGAGCGCTAACATTACACTTTAGGTAGCGATGCCAACACAGCCCTTAAACTCTCAAATATCCAGCTTCATCCAGTGAAGACATGGTACTAAGGACTGGGTCAATGTGTTTTGGCTTCTGAGCCAGATGGTTACAACTTAAATATTATGGAGAGAGCGTAGCTTATATAATCAACATTAATATGAAATGCTTATGAATCAATGTATAATAATGCCGCATAGAAACTGTATTAATATGTTTTGTTAAAACGGGCGCTTGAAATGTGCCCACGGGGAGTGGCCACCAATGTATACGGGGACTAATAAAACTGATTAATGATTATGAAATGTTTACTAAAATGTGATTCTATACTAGTATTGAAAAGGTATATGTTAGACTTTTGCTAATAAATCACTTGGCCTTAGTTAGCATGAGTCGAGGCCTAGCTGCCTGGCTCTCATATTAAATATATTTTTCTAACGTGCACTGTGCTGACTTGTTAAAGGACATGAACTCTTGTTTTCTTCAAACTAAAAGCTGAATGTAACTGTAGTAGATCCGTTCTCATGAAATTCATCCTGCATGTAGAAACATTTTTACCTAAGTGCAACAGTGTAGATTAACGCTATGTACAAGGTCGCCTAAACCAGTACAGATAATGGAGCTACTGACAAAAGATGTGCAAAAGACCACAAGAGGATGAAATCATACCGGACATTCTCCCCCCTGAAGACATCCTCCCCCAATCATAAGGACCAATAAAATACGTGAGAACTGTTATGGGGTGACAAATTCAATGACTTAGGGGGTCATTTTGACCTCGGCGGTCTTTTTTGAAGACCGCCGAGGGACCGCCGTGCTGAAGACCGCCATTGGTGGCAGTTTGCCGCTCGGCCTATTATGACTGTTGGCAGCTCTCCATCCTTTTACGGACGGAGAGCCGCCAACAGCCATACTGGCAGGAGGCGGAGAAGTGGAGGTTGCTCCACCTCCACCGCCACGCCAACAGAACACAGCCCAGCGAATCACGTCCTGTGATTCGCCGTGGCGGTATTCTGTTGGCGGTGTGGTGTCGGCGGAGCTTCCCCCATGGCTCCCGTCCCCTCCCGGAGGATCGTCGGACCAGGTAAGTCGATCGTCCGTGAGGGGAGGGGGGTGGGGGGGGTGTTGGGTGTTGTGTGGGTGCATGGGGATGTGCGTCTGTGTATGTAGAGGAGGTGTGTGAGTGCGTGTATGCCTGCAGGGTTGTTGTGTGTATGGGAATGAGTGCGTGTATGTCTGTGGGTATGTCTGTATGGATGTGTGCGTGTATGTTTGGATGTGGGTGTGCGTGTATGACTGTGTGTGTGGATGTAGGCATGTATGTTGGCGTGTGTGCGTGTAAGTATGTAGTTGGTGCCTGCGTGCGTGTCGTGTGGGTATGGGTATAGTGATGTTGGGGTCGGGGTGGGGAGGGGGGCCCTGCAACCTTTGGGGGGTGGCAGGGGTGGTGGGGGTGTAGGGGAGGGAGTTGGGGTGGGGGTGGGGGTCGGGGGAGACCCCTATCAGTGCCAGGGAAGGAATTCCCTGGCACTGATAGTGCTTACCGCCATGGATTTCATGGCGGTTCAAACCGCTGGAAATCCACGGCTGTAAGCCGGGTCCAAATACTGCCGGCGGTATAGTGATGGCCGCTGGGCTGGAGACCCAGGTCTCCAGCCCGGCGGTCGTCTCCGCCCTGGCGGGCAGAACGGAGAACCGGCGGATGACCATGGCGGTAACCGCCATGGTCATAATTCCACAGAGTAAGACCGCCAGCCTGTTGGCGGTCTTACCACCGGTTCTCCGCCTTTCGCCAGGGTTGTAATGACCCCCTTAATGTAAAATTAATTGGGTAGAGATAGTGGGGTGAAACCCCCTTAGCCAATTAGATTTTAGGGGAATGTACACGAAAAAGGGATAAAAACCTATGACACAGGGAGTCACTTAGATTGGTTAGGGAAATGTTATTGATTTGATCCAGAAACTTTGTCACTCTGCGTGGTGACTTGCTGATTTTCCTTAAACCATCCTTGCCCTTAGTTTGCCCGTTTATACTTTACCTCTTTATGAGGGAAGTACCCCCTTTGCCCTTCCTGCTGAGCTGAGTTCCTGACTGATGGCGCATCGACTGATGTCCTGAAGACGAAGACTGAACCTGAGTGCTGATCCCAAGTGGAGGGTAACTATGACAATGAAATTGTAATTGTCTGTTTGCTTTTCCTTTCTATGTACCAACTGCTTACTTTTGACAGAGACCATAGCTAGATGTTTTCCAAATTGGTGGTACTAAATTGTTTTGCATGAAGCCCAACATGCCAATGCTAATCAGTGGCTAGGAGAGGGGTTCACTAGACTGACGTAAATAGACAAATGACTGAATCTATGCTTTGTTGAACTGACTTGTTAATAACATTCTGCTGGAGTTAACCTATGTTGACGCTGTGTTATGTTCTAATAATTGTGTTTCTAGCTCTGATGAAGTCTTATTTGAGTTGCCAAATTATGACAATGTTGATGAGCGTTTTGCTATTAAGATTAATAAATTTGCTATTAGAATTGTAACCAATAGGGAATAAACATCATAAAAGTCTACTAAACTGGTGTGGTTATTCACGTCTGAAAGGTCATGGTGGTTTCTGAGTTTTATTAATGTCTTTGACTAGAGTGAATTGCATTGTTATAGTAAATATTGATGACATTATTGACGTACTGATTATTATGTTGACTAGTTATCTCGTCCTAAGGTGTCTTCAATCAGGGTCAAAAGATTCATTTGCCTAAAACGAGTCCCAATGTGTATAAATTAGTCATAAAGGAACGCGTTAACAGTTCTGGTAGCAGAGCGACGGTTTGACCCTTTGGGGGCCCTAGGACGGAGAATCATTGTTTAAATTTGTTTTTCGTAATAATGCAAATTGGAGGTATGATATGTTTCTAAATTCCCCGTGACTTTCCCGGAATCTCAGAGCCTGCCTAAGTGAGTTGGGTATGTTCTCGGCGTTTTAGCATGTGTGGGGTAGATTTTGCGCTTGTCCAGCTTATGCATTTTGCAGGTGATTTGTGAAGGTTATGTGTGTTTAGGTTAGATAATGTTGTTTTAGTAGGAGTGGGCGTACTCCGCAGTATGAGAGTAGGGAAGTCGGCGTACTTCATGTGAGTGTGGCGCTTTGTGCTCAAAATTATCCATGTGGTTGTTGGTGATGTACGGACCCGTCGTGGTCTAAGACTCTGGAGTATATTGACAAGTGTAGGAGACACTTGGGTTTATGTTGTAATTTGTGCGGTTTAATAGGTCAATCGGGTGTGGTTGACAAGTCGAGTTTGAGTTAAATTGTGTGAGTGAAACCTTCGATGGAGATTTGGCAAGTTCTAAAGTGCACTAGAACAAACCATTGACAAGTCGAGAGTAGGATTTGCGGGTTGAATTCTGCTTGCGTATGCGGGAGCTGAGAAGGAGAGAGTAGCGGCCGAGGCTTCAAGTGAAATCTCTGTAAAGTTCTGAAGCAAATGTGTTACCCTTCCTGTAGTAAACCGGAAAATTTGAGTTTTTGTGGTTAAAGGTGCTCGTAATATTTTGCAGTAGTTTGGTGTGAATCCATTGTAAGGAGGACAAGCCGCAAGACTTTGTCAGCCGTAGTGTGTGTGAGTGTGACGTCAGTGGTGCCGCGCTGGGATAGGTCAGTTGCCGAGAGGGGTCGCGCACGGATTGGCAGCCGTCCGTGAGAGGCAATAGGTTGATAAAGGTGGGTGAAGAGTGTTCTGGGAATTAAAGTCACTTCCTGATTAGATTCTAAGCAAGATAAAAGACGCAAAAATGAAGTTTTTCAAGGCTTTAAGGAGTGCTTTGAAGGGAGATACATATATTCTGGCGAGTGATGGGGAGCCTACACCGCCTGAAGGTACTCCAGCTTATATTGTCATGGAGGAGAAGAGAGTAGTGCTGTGTCTTTGGATGAAGCAGTGGCGCAAATTAACAGAGAAAGAGGGATGTTTAGCGTTTCCAGAGCATGGAACGTTCAATACGAGAATTTTTGAGAATTTGAGGTGGATGTTAAGTTTACAAAAGCCACCTCCGAAACCAGCTCAGTATGAGGGATTAGCAGTCTGGGATTTAATGGCCATTCGATAAAGATAGCAAAAATTTGAAAGGGAAATAAAAAGGGCAGAAAAAACTCTAGCGGAGGCTAGATGGGACAATGAGAGCAGGATGTGGAGAAGGGGAATAGTCGACGGACTCAAACTGTTTCCAGCAATAACGCAGGAAGATGAGACACAGGGAAAGAAAGCCACCTGTAAGACAGACAAGGGCTCTAACAAGCCAAAGCATCTTGGATAGATAAAGATGATTCAGACGATGAAGAGTTTCTCAATCAGTTGTTACATGATCGCCCGCCACCTTATGCAATAAGTGACACTGTTCCAGGTACTAGTGCGGGTCCTGGGGATCCGATGCAGAGCAAGGGTGTCCCGAGTACAGTGCAGACAAGTGATTCAGTTTTGATACAAAATGGTGTCAGTGTACCCACTGCACCAGACACGCAGATACAGTTGCAACCTCCGCCGATACAGAGGCTCTATCCAGACGTCCCAGTATTAGAGACAAATACGAGTCTGATGGTGCCGCCTGATCTGATATACACGAGATCAAAGCTAGTGCAGATTGAGCCAACTCCGCAATTGCTGCCCCGGCCACAGCAACAGCTGATTCCAGGTTACAATCCAATAGCAGGACCGCAGTCAGTACCTGCCCCAGCCACAGTGAGTCAAGCTTTGGGTGTTAGTGCTCCACTGGGTTTGGGACCTGGTCAGACCCAGGCTGCCATATCGTTACCAATTACTGTTGGTCCACCAGTACCGCTGTAAGCACAAGGTAAGCCTGTCACGTGTGACCAGGGAGTGAGGACTCAAGATACGATAACATTCACAGGAACTCCCCAACCAAGGACACCGGGAGAACAAGCAGCAGAAGGACTCAGATCTTTGTTAGACCTTAGTCCGATTGGGGCTCCTTTGGAGGCAATGAGGCAAGCAGGGTTAAGTGTATTAGCGCCACAGACAATGAGTACAGAGACATCATAGGCGCCATTGATGCAGTCAGGAAACATTTAGTTGCAGGGCTTTTCTGTGCAACAGCTGAATGAGTGGTTAGGAAATGTCAACACTTCACCAACTACTGCAGTGACCGCAGGGAGGTCAGAAAAGGACGAATACCTAAACTTTGTAAGACTGGGTGTAGAAGCTGCAGAACTAGTGGAAGGAACCATGGGGGTGAACAGATTACAGTCATACACAGAAGCAGAATTGAGGTATCTGTGCCCCAAAATCACTAAAGAAGTGGGCAAGGTGCACCAGAGGTTGACAAACCTGGCAGACAAATATGACATAGACATTGAGAATACTAAACATTTGAAAAGGAGCTACAGATTAGACTTTGATTCTAAAGATTTTGATCACATGAGATCTACTGGAATGAAAGCGCATCTTAAGGAACTTCTGCAAAGTGCGCACATCTGGGGTGCCTTAGAGAAGTGGGAAGGCAGATGGGCAAAGAAAAGAGATAAGGAGAAAGGCGATGGTCCAGAACCAAAGCAGGCTAAAGCCGTGCCGGACACGGGGACAATAAAGATGTTACCAATGAGAGAGACAGCTGGAGGGGTACTAGTCCATGTACTGTGGTCTAGGGGTGATATTTTGTCCTTTACAAATGACTATCCCAGATTAAGGGAGAAGCCGATAGAGTGGTATCAGCAGACGGACAGGTTTGTAAAGCTTGCGAAATGTCTTTGGGAAGACTTGAATACTTTGTTCGAGATTATTGTGCCACCTGACTTATGGCTTGAGTGCAAGAGAGGTGTGGATTGGCTGGCACAGGAACCGGCAAGGGATAAGGTGACTGGAGCACCATCTGAGGAGGTGATGAAGTACTATCATAAAGTGATTGAGTTTTTGAAGCAGAAAGTGTCGCCGAAAGTGACTGATTGGCAGAAAATCGATCGAACCTCACAGGAGGCCAAAGAATCGATCCATGCTTATTATGAGAAGTTGTTGAAGGCATTCAAACATTACAGTGGCACCGAGACCATAGAGCCGAAAGACATGAATCATCTTGTGTTCAGGTTTGTTGAAGGGTTGAGACCAGAGATTAGCCAGATGATTAAGAATCATTTGATCTGTTGGCAAGCAAAGCTGATGATGAGGTGTTGCAGTATGCGAAATACTGCAGTGACGAGATTGAGTTGAAGCAGAGAAAGTTGAAGGAGAAAGTGATGGTGATGCAAATTAAGGCAGCACAGGCAGGGATGCAGGGAAATGGAATCCAGCAGATGGTACAGCAGCAACCGCAAGGGAATGGCATGTTTCAAGCGCAACCAAGAGGTCGAGGTCGAGGCTTTGTTAACCGCGGTCCAGACTTGAATACTGTTGTGGTTCAAAATGATGTGTAGGGGATGAAAAAGGTGTCACCTTGTCACGCGTGCGGGGGCGTGGGGCATTGGAAGCGGGAATGCCCAATGGTGGTGCTGGATGGTGTCTTTCAACAAAGCAATGATGTTGGTACATTTCAAAATGTGCGGGGTCCAAAATTGAGGGGCCAGAATCAAAACTTCCAGAATAACATGGTTCAGATGCAGGGGTTACAGCCCATGCAGCAGATGCAAATGCCGCGTGTCCAACCAGCACAAATGCAATAGGTACAGCAGCAGGTTCCCATGGTACCTAGACAGCAAATGCAAGTGCCTTTAGCTCCAATGGGACAGCAGCAGGTGATGCTTCCTCAACAGGTCACAGGCCAAATGATGAGTCAAAATAACACAGTACAACAGTTCCCATTGCGTGGTGAGGATGGAATAAATGATGAATGGTCGGATGATAGTTCAGACAGTGAGGAGTGTAGGCTTGCAGCATCCCTAGAAGTAGATCAGAGGGGTCCCTATGTAGAGGGTAAAGTGATGGGTCACAAGGTTTCATTCCTGGTTGACCCAGGAGCTACACGCTCTACAGTACGAAGTGCAGAGGTTCCGAAATTGCCACTTTCGGGGAGTACCATAAGGGTGGTAGGAGTAGCAAACCAGTACCTGACAAACCTGATTACAGATCCGGTTCAAGTTGAGATTGGTAACTTCCAGGGGTTACATAAATTTGTAGTCTGTGATTCGAGTCCCGTATCCCTTCTGGGAAGAGACTTGCTGTGCAAGACGAGGTATTCAATTACCTGTTCCAATGAAGGGATTGAGGTGCAGACAAACAGTGATGATGAAGGGGACAATGATCCGCTTATAGAGTTAGAAACGGAGACCGTAAATGAGGAATACCCTTTGATAACTCTATTCCCGATGCTTACAGTAACTGATTTACCACCTAAACTGCAGGGAACAGTGACAGAGAAGGTGCGGGACCTGACAGGAAAGGAAGTGGGACTGATAAAAGGAGTAGAACCAGTTAAAGTACAGGTAAAGCCTAATGCAGTGTTCCCACAGATACCACAGTACCACATGGCATAAGAGGTTCTTATCCAGGTAGCACAGATAATTGCGGACTTTGTGAAGCAAGGGGTTTTGAAAGAAGTGATGAGCAGCCTGTGTAATTCACCAATAATGGGTCTGAAAAAGCCTTGTGGGAAGGTTCGAATTGTGCAGGATTTGAGGAAAATAAACGAGATTGTGGTAAAGTGTTGTCCCATAGTAGCAAATCCAGCAGTAATCATGTTTCAAGTTCCGTGTGATGCAGGGTGGTTCACAGTTGTGGACCTGTCTCAAGCATTCTTTTCGGTGCCTCTTCATGAGGACAGCCAGTTTCTTTTCTGTTTCAAATTCCTGGACAAGGTGTACAGTTGGTGCAGAATTCCTCAAGGATTTTCTGAATCACCTTCCATCTTCAATCAGATATTGAAGAAAGATTTGGAGTCGTTGGAATTGCCTTTCAGTTCGACACTAGTGTAGTATATTGACGATTTACTGATTGCGTCCAGGACAAAAGACGACTGTAGGTATAACACAATTGCCTTACTGAACCATTTGGGAAAGAACGGACATAAAGTGTCCCCAAAGAAGCTGCAGTACTGTCAGAGAGAGGTGAAATACTTAGGTTACCTAATTGAAAAGGGGTCCAGGAGAATATCCAAAGAGAGGGTGACAGCCATACTGCAGATGAATCCCCTGACAACCAAGAGAGATGTCAGGATGTTTCTGGGAATGGTGGGCTACTGTCGTCAGTGGATTCCCAACTTCTCAATTATCTCTAAACCATTAGTGAAGTTGACAGGCAAGGAAGTGCAGGATGACCCGGGTACCATAACCATGTCCGAGAAAGAAATGGGGGCATTCATGGAGTTGAGAGAGTGTTTGTGCAGGGCACCAGCTTTAGGTATGCCTGATTACACAAAGTCTTTTCTACTGTTTTGTCATGAACGTGATGCTTGTTCTTTGTCTGTCCTAACACAGGTCCATGGAGGTGCAAACCGCCCAGTAGCATATTTTTCAGCTACTTTGGACCCAGTCGCAGCAGCCTTACCAGGTTGTTTGCGTGCAGTTGCAGCAGTTGGTCAAAGCCTCACACAGTGTGAAGGCATAGTGATGGAACATCCCTTAACAGTAATGGTTCCACATTCAGTTGAAATTCTTTTAACCCGAACTAAGACGCAACACATGACAAATGCAAGGCTCACCAAATATGAAACAATCATTCTGGGGTCACCCAATGTTTCTCTCAAGAGATGTACTGTATTGAACCCGGCAACTTTACTTCCTATTGAAAATGCTGAGATTAATAATACCGAGGAAGTAGAACATGATTGTCTTGAGGTAACAGAACTATGCACCAAACCTAGGCCTGACATTAAAGATACTCAGTTAGAGGAAAATGACTACATTATGTTTGTAGATGGTTCATGCTTACGAGACTCAATTGGAGTACTGAGAGCTGGATATGCCGTGTGTACATTCTCCGGTATTCTAGAAGCTTCCTGGCTCGAGAAAGTGTACTCTGCACAAGAGGCTGAATGAATTGCCCTTACTAAGGCATGCCACGCAGCTGAAAACCTGAAAGTCACTATCTATACCGACAGCAGATACGGATTTGGAATTGTGCATGATTTTGGCCAATTATGGTCACAGAGGGGTTTCATGACCTCTCCTGGCTCACCAGTGAAAAATGGCGAAAAGATTAAGGACTTGCTGCATGTGATTCAGTTACCTCTTGAAATTGCCGTGGTGAAATGCAATGCTCATGTTAAGTCACAAGACTATGGGGGTCATTACAAGCTTGGCGGGCGCTGTAACCGCTGTGCGGCCGCCAATGCAGCCGCACTCCCACGGTCCCCATTACAACATCCCCGCTGGACCAGTGGGCGCAAACCTAGTTTACGCCCGCCAGCCCGGCGGGGATGCGGCCGCAACATAGGAGCCGGCGGTGTTGAGGCCGTGCGATGGGTGCAGTAGCACCCGTCGCGCTTTTCACTGTCTGCTGTGCAGACAGTGAAAAGCTGCACGGGCCCTGTTAGGGGGCCCCTGCACTGCCCATGCCAGTGGCATGGGCAGTGCAGGGGCCCCCAGGGGCCCAAAGACTCCCCTTACCGCCAGCCTCTTCCTGGCAGTGCAAACCGCCAGAAACAGGCTGGCGGTAGGGGAGTCATAATCCCCAGGGCAGCGCTGCTTGCAGCGCCGCGGTCAAAATATGGGTCTCCGTACTGCCAGCCTGTTGGCGGTATGGACGCCACTTTAACCCTGGCGGTCTCTGACCGTCAGGGTTAAAATGACCCCCTTTGTGTCAATGTGAAACGGCTATGCAGATCAAGTCGCAAGGTTTTGCGCATTGTACTGTATATCGTTTAACGATCAGTGGGAATTGTTACCTGAAACTGAGAATGAAACATGTTTAAACTTTGCATTAAGGGTGGTTGACACATTAGATGAGCTGAAAGCACTACAGGGACGTGCTAGCAGGGAGGAAAAACGCTCCTGGCAGAGAATGCAATGTGTACAGAGAGCTGACGACGTATGGGTCTCAGAGGAGGGAAAAATGGTTTTGCCGAACAGTCTTTTGTCACAGTTTGCAATGTTTTACCATGGTCAGGCACATCTTGGGAGAGACGCAATGATCAGGCTGTTTAAAATCGATTGGTTCAATCCAAAATTCAGACAAGCTGCAGAGGTTATCTGTCACAGGTGCATCATCTGTCAACAGATGAATGTGGGAAAAGGAACTGTGGTGACTTTGAGCCACATAGGGAGAGCTGGATGTCCATTTAGCAAGATGCAGATGGATTTCATTGAGATGCCTGTGTGTGGAGGCTTGAGGTATGTGTTGGTGATTGTGTGTGTTTTCAGTCACTGGATTAAAGCTTACCCTACACGTAGGAATGACAGTCTCACAGTAGCAAAGTTGTTGCTCAGGGAGTTGATACCACGTTTCGGATTCCCAATCTCTTTAGAATCAGATAGGGGCAGACACTTCGACAATGAAGTGATTAAGCTCTTGTGTGCCGCACTGAACATTGAGCAGAAGCTGTAGCTATCGCCCTGAAGCATCAGGACTAGTGGAGCAAATGAATGGTACCTTGAAGTCGAGAATGGCAAAAATGTGTGCAGCTACCAATATGAAATAGCCAGATGCATTGCCCTTAGTGCTGATGTCAATGAGAAACACACCTGACAAGAAGACAGGACCATCTCCCCATGAGATTTTGATGGGTCGAGCTATGCAATTGCCCGCAGTACCTGCAAATGTTCTTGTGAATATCACGGATGATATGGTGTTGGACTACTGCAAGGGTCTGGCTGATGTGGTCCGCTCTTTTTCTCACCAGGTGGAGGCCACTACACTGCCACCGATAAGTGATCCAGCACACACTCTGAAGGCCGGTGACTGGGATGTTGTCAAGAAGCACGTGAGAAAGTTGTGTTTGGAGCCGGGTTGGAAGGGGCCATATCAAGTAATACTGACAACGACCACAGCTGTGAAATGTGCAGGCGTTCCAAAGTGGATTCATGCCACTCACACAAAGAAGGTGACGTGCCCAACTGATGAGGAACTTGAAGTGTCCAAAACAACAGCTGCAGAAAAGGAAGTCTCAGGGCCGGAGAGTATTCAAAGGGGAACTGAGACTGAAAGAGAGCCCACTGAGGACGGCTTGGTCACTCAAAGTGAGTTCCAGAGGGGTGACAGTGATCCTATCTCAGTTGAGGCAGCAGGAGAACCGGCACAGAGAGAGGTTCTCTCAGAAGCAGAAGGATTTGGGTTTGAACTCGAGCCTGTAACAGACCCTGAAGACGAAGAAGAAGGGTCAGAGGGAAGGCAAAGTGTTCTGACTCCTCCTGAGCCGCTTGCAGGTCCATCAAGAGAAAACACCATAGCACAAGAGGAGGGTGCTGTTCAACATCCTGGAAGGCCAAGCAGAAAGAAAACACATAAATGAGATAACTGGCCGAAGTCACAAACTGCAAGAGAGAAAGTGGTCCCTTGTGATACAATAGAGAAAGAAATAGACACAACCAGAAAAGAGGATCTCAGTGAAGGAGAGTTGCAGAGTGAACGCAGACTGAAAAGAAAAAGAGTTGCAAACAGAAGGTACGCAGGTCCTGAATGGGCGTATGCAGCGTCAGCTGAATGGCAGCAAGAATTATTGGCGTTTTGTTTTGATCGGGAGGTACCAGGTCAATACTACGGTACCTGAATTCAACTTTAGAAAGAGACTGTGTTGAAATTGAAATTAAAATTGAAACCTGAGAAGCTGAGAAAAGAGACTGATAAATTACCGGATGTGTCACTGAAAACCTGATTTGACTCTGGAAAACCAATTATGACAAGCTGCTAAACCTGATTTGACAAAAAGGGTCCTGGAGTGAGTGAAACGCTGTAAATACTTGCTGAGAAAGAAAGAGACTTTGTATTGAAAAAAAAAAGAGCTTTATATCGTCCTCAAGTTTGCTTTATATTATTCTGCTATCTGATTCTTAACAGATCATGAGTTACACCAAAAGTAGTAGTAAGAAAGGTAGGGTGTGTGGTTGGTTGAGTGCTATAATAGGTATTGTATGTGTAATAATAATTGTAGGTGTGATTGTGGGAATGCCATTGGTGGATAAGAAAGTGACTAACAAAGCTTCAAATTCTGAGACTGCTACATTAACACCTTGGGAGAAATTTGAGCAGGATGCAAAATACGTACATGCAGGAACTAACTCAAAGGGGGAACTCTCTACTAATGTCTTCTATCGTTTGCTGAATGAGTATGTTGACACAATGGATGCGAGGAATTGTTATGTGTGCACAAAGATTCCTTCCTCAGTTCAAGAAGGGGTGACTTATCATAGTCTGCCCCTAACATATGGGATTAGTTGTAGTCTACTATTAACAAGGTTCTATAATCAAGAACATGTGTAATATTTTTACTCTAACTTAGACGTAGTGTTTTCCTTTGTGCCTGTGATTTAATTTCTGAACAAGTTAGCTAAAGAGCATAGCATTAAATTAGTTAGGGGTTTCTTTGAGCCGACACTGACATTTGGGACAGCTTATGCACACCGCAATAATTTAACCTGCTTACTAACGCCTGAGAGAAAAGCTTTTTAGACACACTGATGATAGACGCAAAGCACTGAAAGAAAGGCTAGAAAAGGGTTTAGAAAAACGCACATATGCAAATGATTATGCTTACACCACAATAAAGACACAGGGCAAATTAGCTATAGATGCATTGCATGTAGGTAGGCTTTGTATATATAGGCCAAAATCTGAACTAGACACTTTATTTGTGGGAACGAGCGAGGGCAGGCATGTGTTTTTGTTTCAGAGTAAGTGGGTGTTCATGTTAAATGGACAGGATCAAGCGATCCCTGGGATCTATTATATATGTGGACTAAATGCTTATTACCGTCTCCCTAAGGGATGGTATGGGACCCCTAATTCCTTCAGTAGGGGTTATTTTAAACTCCACAAAGATTTGAAAGTTGTCTACTATTGTGGATAACATGCTGACAAACTTCACAGGGGCTATACTCCTGATGGATACTGAACTTGCTGCGGAAAGAGCTATGACTCTACAAAACCGGCTTGCTTTAGACATTCTTTTAGCAAAGAGCGGCGGAGTCTGTAAGATGCTTAACGAGCGCCATTGTTGTGCGTTCATCCCTGATAATAGTAGTAAGATTAGGAGTATGCTTACTAACCTAACAAGAGATAGTGCAGATTTGAAAGAGCTGAAGGAACCTGGAGTTTGGGAAAAGGTTGGGAAAGGTATTTACCAGAGTAGGGAATTGGTTTAGTAATATTTGGAATGGGGTTCTTGCAAAAATATTAGGGGGTCTATTGATTGTTCTAATTTGTCTATTAGGATTATGGTTATCATGCAAAGTTAATGAAAGAATTAGAAGAAATTTGACAAAACGAAACAAAAGAAATGAAGAAAATGAAAGGGAGAAAATGTTCAATGAAATTTGGGAAAGCTCATACAAGGGGCAAGATGTTGAAATGAGGGTTATGAGAAAAGTGAGAGGTTGAAAGGGAAAGGTTTGTGTGATGACGAGCGTCATCAGAGGAGGGACTGAGAGAGCGTAGCTTATATAATCAACATTGATATGAAATGCTTATGAACCAGTGTATAATAATGCTGCATAGAAACTGTATTGATATGTTTTGTTAAAACGGGCATTTGAAATGTGCCCACGGGGAGTGGCCACTAATGTATACGGGGACTAATAAAACTGATTAATGATTATGAAATGTTTACTAAAATGTGATTCTATACTAGTTTTGAAAAGGTATATGTTAGACTTTTGCTAATAAATCACCAGGATTATGAAATGTTTACTAAAATGTGATTCTGTACTAGTATTGAAAAGGTATATGTTAGACTTTTGCTAATAAATCACCAGGCCTTAGTTAGCATGAGTCGAGGCCTAGCTGCCTGGCTCTCAGATTAAATGTATTTTTCTAACGTGCACTGTGCTGACTTGTTAAAGGACATGAACTCTTGTTTTCTTCAAACTAGAAGCTGAATGTCACTGTAGTAGATCCGTTCTCATGAAATTCATCCTGCATGTAGAAACATTTTTAGCTAAGTGCAACAGTGTAGATTAACGCTATGTACAAAGGGCCAGATGTAGGAAAAAAGCAATTTGCGACTTGCAAATTGCGAGTCCCTGCGACTCGCAATTTGCAAGTCGCAAATTGCTATGCAGTACGGTGTCTCAGACACCGACTGCAACTCGCAATGGGGTCACAATGACCCACCTCATGAATATTGATGAGGTGGGTCGCAAATTGCGGCCCCATTGCGAGTATAGGCACTCGCTAACATGGAGGCCTGCTGACGTCAGCAGACCTCCATGTTAGCGACCTGCTTTTAAATAAAGCATTTTTTTTTTTTAAGTGTAGCCCGTTTTCCCTAAGGGAAAACGAGCTGCACTTCAAAAAAAACAGAAACCTTTAGTTTCGGGTTTTTTTCAGGGCAGGGAGTGGTCCCTTGGACCACTCCCTGCCCTGAAAAAATATTTTGGGCTCCAGTCACAAACTGGAAGGGGTCCCATGGGGACCCCTTCCAATTTGCGATTGGGTTACCATCCACTTGAAGTGGATGGTAACTGCGATGCCATTTGCAACCAAAATGGTATTGCATCCCAATGCGACTCGCAAATAGGAAGGGAACACCCCTTCCTATTTGCGAGTCTGAAATGCATTTTGCGAGTCGGTAACGACTCGCAAAATGCATTTCTGCATTGGGATACGCGTTTTGCGACTCGCAAACGGCAAATTTTGCCGTTTGCGAGTCGCAAAACGTTTGCTACATCTGGCCCAAGGTTACCTAAACCGGTACAGACAATGGAGCTACTGACAAAAGATGTGCAAAAGACCATGAGAGGATGAAATCATACCGGACATTCTCCCCCCTGAAGACGTCAATCATAAGGACCAATAAAATATGTGAGAAATGTTATGGGGTGACAAATTCGATGACTTAATGTAAAGTTAATTGGGTAGAGATAGTGGGGTGCAACCCCTTAGCCAATTAGATTTTAGGGGAATGTACAACGAAAAAGGGATAAAAACCTATGACACAGGGAGTCACTTAGATTGGTTAGGGAAATGCTATTGATTTGATCCAGAAACTTTGTCACTCTGCGTGGTAACTTGCTGATTTTACTTAAACCATCCTTGCCCTTAGTTTGCCCGTTTATACTTTACCTTCAGTCTTCGTCTTCAGGACATCAGTCGTTTCGCCATCAGTCAGGAACTCAGCTCAGCAGGAAGGGCAAAGGGGGTACTTCCCCCTTTGCCCTTCCTGCTGAGCTGAGTTCCTGACTGATGGCGAAACGACTGATGTCCTGAAGACGAAGACTGAACCTGAGTGCTGATCCCAAGTGGACGGTAACTATGACAATTAAATTGTAATTGTCTGTTTGCTTTTCCTTTCTATGTACCAACTGCTTACTTTTGACAGAGACCATAGCTAGATGTTTTCCAAATTGGTGGTACTAAATTGTTTTGCATGAAGCCCAACATGCCAATGCTAATCAGTGGCTAGGAGAGGGGTTCACTAGACTGACGCAAATAGACAAATGACTGAATCTATGCTTTGTTGAACTGACTTGTCAATGACATTCTGCTGGAGTTAACCTATGTTGACGCTGTGTTATGTTCTAATAATTGTGTTTCTAGCTCTGATGAAGTCTTATTTGAGTTGCCAAATTATGAAAATGTTGATGAGCGTTTTGCTATTAAGATTAATACATTTGCTATTAGAATTGTAACCAATAGGGAATAAACATCATAAAATTCTACTAAACTGGTGTGGTTATTCATGTCTGAAAGGTCATGGTGGTTTCTGAGTTTTATTAATGTCTTTGACTAAAGTGAATTGCATTGTTATAGTAAATATTGATGACATTATTGACATACTGATTATTATGTTGACTAGCTATCTCGTCCTAAGGTGTCTTCAATCAGGGTCAAAAGATTCATCGACCTAAAACGTCTCCCAATGTGTATAAATTAGTCATAAAGGGACGCGTTAACATTATCATTGAAAGACTGTGAAAGAAAAAACACACTGCATCATAATTCGAAATCGGGCGCCATCTTGTAGTGTCAGAAAATCTACCAAAAGGGATATTGTCAATGCACACAAAATATATTCCTTAAACAGTTCATAATATTTAGGGAATCCCAGTGTAACATACTGTAATTCAGTATTACTGACGGATGACCATTTATTGCTTCAAGAGCTGTAGGGCCAAATTTACCAGCCCCTTGACACCGTAAAGCGGGTGTACTGCTAACCATACACAAAGTCAATTTCAACTTAGCAATTCTGACCCAGTGGGGTGCATCATAAATGGTGTTCTATTTAAAAAGAACCTTCATTAACAATAGCTGCTGGGAATCAAAATACCTTAAAATCGTAAAAACTAAATTTCATACCCCTTGGTTACTGTCAGAGGTATTTAATAATACCTACCGTGCTGCCCAAGTGGGCTCAACTGGTGGCACCACAAGATTGTGCCCATTTTGAAATTATGAGGCAGTGCGTCATTCATTGATAATATTTAAGTTGTAATACTATGTGGCTAGTGTTGTGATCAAGGCTGAGAGGCAGAAACACGTTGCCGCTTGAGTGCACCTCTGCACTTCATGCTGAATAAAATGCATTCATGCGCTAACTCCTATATATGTATAATGATTTGCTAACATGATTTTATGCATCTGCAAAATATTTGCCACTGGCTTAGCACAATCATATAGGTTTCAGCATTAGGGTTTCATGCACATCTATCAATGGGGAAAAGATTAGTGGGGGGGCAAAAAAGTGTTTTCTATTGTAGCAGAAAATCCTACTCTCTGCTACAGCAAAAACAACTAGACACATTTGCATGAAAAATAACGTGAAAGTATGATCTTTACTTAAAAGTCTGCTTTTTAAGGTTTGGTGTAAATCAGTTGTGTAGTTTTGATGCATGAATTTGAAAAAAGGCATTGGGCCGACTTCAAAAAGTTTAGTTTTAGGTCCATCTTGTCAGTTGACATTTGAAGATTGAAATTCAAGAGTTCAGTAAGTCCCATCTGAATTTTCATTGTGATATGATTGATTAATAGAAAGTTTGAAATATCTTTTCCCATAGTCTTGAAGCCCTCAAATATGTCCAAACCTGCAAGTTCAGCGTTGTGGCAACAACAACTTAGTGAGCTGGCAGGCAAGGACATCGGTTTGACGTTATGTAAGGGGGTAGATACATTGACAGAGGTGTGACAAAAGTATTTCACAAAAACAGAAAATTCATTTTAGTAAAATGATCTGGTGAATTCAGAAGTCCCAAGCATTTTGCATTCAGAAACTCTTGATATCTTTCGATGCTCATGAGTTTGTAAACATTCACACATTTTATGATGCCACAGGAGAAAGTAATTACACATAGAACGTTCCGGTGTGAAAAAAATTCAAAGTCAGAGAGACTGAGGGTGAATGCTAAGAAGCACAAGAATTCATTCATTTAAGCTAAGAATGGTTTAATAGATAATGAGCTCGTGAATGTTTACAGAATCAAGGCATTTCAGACATTCATCAATATTTGTTAAAAAAGGAAGGAAAGTTTTCATGGACAACTTGGCCTCTGGTTGAGACCAGGGTTTGGCTAGGCTATGCATTCAGCTGTAGGATGCATGGCAGGTGTGCTGGGCCCTACCACAATTTCTTAAGAGCTCAAGCGATCAGCAAAGTGCAGGCTAAACATGGCGCCATGGACAGGTCCCCTTCCTCACTCATTTCTCTCTGATCCCCAATTCGCACAAGACAACATGCATAGGGAACTCTCCCACTCCTCATTTCCTACTTGACACCCAAAGACAGTATCACCACCTCAACAAAATGAGAGTGCCATATTGCCTTAGAGACCTATAGAAGGGAGTTGAGAATGCATAGAGAGATTGCTTGGCTGTGACCACCTCCTACTGACGACCTGCAACCATGCCCAGTAAGTGTTTGACTCTGGGATTCACCTGCTGCCACCAACATGCAGTCCATACCACCACTGCACATGGCTGAAGTCAAGCAAAATAAGGGTTGGGCAATTTGTAGGTTGAGTTGGACACAGGGCTTCTCCCCACTGAGAGGCCGTGTGTCCAATCAATAAGCTAGACTGGCAGGTGTAGCACAGGACCACAATTCCACCCCCACTGCAGTAGATTTGTCAAGCACCTAGACAGTAGATACACAAGAAATGTTTTGCCATTCTGTTCCCACCCTTTGAAGTGTGCCCCAAGTTTTATATGTAAAATCTCAGAAGAACTGTCAAGCAGGATTTGACATTTAATTTGGATTTGATTCTACAGTGTGGGAAAGTACGCTCACAGCCCGACCCTGCATATTCTGTCAGGTTCAGAGGGTTAATCTCTGCCGAATCAGGTAAGCCTATTGTTTGCTTTTGTGTGGAATGTCACACTTATTCAAATACTAAATAATGGCTGGCAGAAGTGGGATAGAAAATAGGCTTCCGAGGATTTAGCCAGAGAAAGCGCAATTTACTAAAAGTACCTTTTTCATAAAAAATCCAACTTCATTGAATTAGAGTTTTAATAACTATTAAAAAATAGTTATGTAATTATTATTCTAGCTACTTCCTAACCAAAATTAGCATTCTTAAATGCAATATTGTCACCCTCTGTTTTCCTATGGAACAGCCAGCATTGGCACAGTGAAAACAGCTTTTTGGGCTTTATGACTGTAAGGACATGTGTAAGACCAGCCAGACTTAGAATGGTCTTTCCCCCAACCTTTTGCCTTCCTCCTCCATTTTTCATACCTCATTTTTGCTGGCATTAGGCCTCTGTATACTTTACCACCAATAACCAGACCTAAAGTGTATGTACTTCCTACATAAAACATGTTAATATTGGCTTATCCCCCATTGGCATATTTATTTTACGTATAAGTCCCTAGTAAAGTGGTACTAAATGTACCCAGGGCCAGTAAATTAAATGCACTAGTGAGCCTGCAGCACTGATTGTGCCATCCACTTAAGTAGCACTTTAAACATGTCTCAGGCCTGCCATTGCAGATCCTATGAGTGCAGTTTTTAACTGCCATTTTGACCTGTGAAAATAAACCTTTTGCCAGGCCCTAATCTTTGTTTTTAGTACACAATAGTTACCCCTAAAGTAGGCCCTAGACAGCCCAGAGGGCAGGGTGCAATGTGTTAAAAAAGTAGGACATGGACATGTAAGTTTTACATGTCCTGATAGTGAAAAACCCTTACATTCATTTTTCACTACTGCAAGGCCAATCTCTTCCATTGGATAAAACTGGAGTTGTCTTTTACATTGTAAAAGCATAATTCTCAAATGGGAAGAAATAACTCCTTCAAGTTTGGTGTATCTGGAATCCCAATTTAAAATCTTAACTTATGATGAAGTCAGATTTTGAATTACAGTTCAGAAAATGGCACTTTTACAAAGTTTAAATTTTCTTGCCTTAATCATTTGGGGCCAGATGTAGCAAAGGTTTTTACCCATTCTGTGTCTATGGGAAAAAGTGTTTTTACATATGGACCTTGGTGCCTGCAGTCTGCCTCTGGTCACATGGCTGGGTGTAGTTTGCAGTTGGGCTTTGTGTATTCCTCTTAGACAGCCACTCACAATGGGAGCTTAGGTTGTCTCAATCGGCTATCACTGGCAGGATGGGCGGGAGGAGCTGGGCACAGTCTCACATACACCTACGTAGACTGTGTTGTGTCCTCACACAAAGGGCTGCATACCCCCCGTAATTAGTCTGGAGCCCAGACAGGGAAGGCAGCACATCTCTGCCCTTCAAAGGCATGTCTTTTGAAAGTCTCCCCAACTTCAAAGGCACCACTATAAATACTGGACCTCAGTAACCACCACTTCAGTACACTTCTGGACCTACAGATACTCTGCAAGGAAGAAGGACTGTTGTGCTGCTGAAGGACTGCCACTCTGCTGAACTGTCCTCTGCTGGCTCCTGCTTTGCTGTGCTCATCTGCTGCCTGCTGACTTCTTACCTGGGTGAGAAGGACTTGACCTGCATCTCTCTTGAGCCCAGAACTCAGAGTGACTCCAAGGGCTAGTTGGCTGACCTCCTGATCTGAAGTCTCAGGGACTTAACAGACTTCCAAAAACACAGATTTTGCATCTAGGTGAGCCTCCCCTGCCAAGTGGTGTCACCCCAGTCCTGATCCCTTGGAAATGGGCCTAAGGTGCTTACCAGCAGAACAAATGCATAACCTCTGATGAGCGACGCATCACCAAGCAGAACCGATGCAGCTCCTCCATCGATCAGCACATCCCCGAGCAGAATCAACTCATCACCGCTGCTGCGTGGTTTGCACTCATCACAAAAGACTTGCATCGCCACCACATTTCACATCTTGAGACCAATTAATTGCATTCAGAACTGCTGCAGCTCAACGCTTTCCTTGGTGCAGCTTCTCGCATCTGTCTTCGATGGTATCCTCGATGATTACCACGAAACTTCGCACCACAGGCTCTTTGATCATTGGAACTGATGCATCACTTTGACTGCTCAATGCATCCCTGTCACCAGCCCTCAAATAGCAAGGCCCGTCGATGTGATCCATGATGTCAGTGCAACAGGACCTCACACTGCAACCTCACAGCATCTCAGAACCAATGCCTTGCCTTGACTGCACAATGCTTCTTTGACACGGATCCATGCAGCGCTCTACAAACCAGGATTAAAAGTACTTTTGTTCAGCAGGCCTAACAGAGTCCCAGTAGCTGGCCTGTGCTCCATTGCCATTGACTTGTTTGTCCCGATCTGGCATGACCAGATATCCCTAATAGAGCTTTACGCTTTTTAGCACTATTTTGACCTAAAACTTTGAAATTCAATATCTCCATTTCAACTAGTAGAATTTGTGTTGTTTTGGTCTTTTATTTATTACATTTTGATCTATTTTTCCAGCCTGGTGTTGGATATTTTTGAGTTGTGTTTTCATTGCTTTACTGTTTGAAGTGTTGCACAAATACTTTACACATTGCTTCTAATTCAAGCTTGACTGCTCTGTGCCAAGCTACCGAAGAATAAACACAGATTAATTTGAGGTTTGCTTGTGCCTTACCTTGACAGGGATTGTGGTTGCTGCTTGAACAGGGCTCCCACCCCAGTCAGCCAGCAACCCAATTTCATACACCTGGTATGAAGGAATACTCTTTTTTCTTCCCTTATGAACGCCATGTCAGTCTTGAACGCATTATTTGCTCCATGCCCCTTCAGTCAATATTGTATCATACAACCTACATTGAAAAGACTCTCTCCGACCACAACTTTCTGAAGGTGGGCTTAGACTGCATAAGAATTCCTACAACGATACCAGCCTGGAAACGCCGGCCTACATGACTTTAGGGTACAGCCACCAGTGAAGAACAAAGGGATATAATACATAACTAAGCTCACAATAGTGAAGACACTGCAGCTTCACCCGTTGCTGAATGGAACATTTTTAAAGCAAAGATTATGAGCCATAAATACTGAACCATAAACCGTAAATAAACCATAAATACTGAACTGAAAAAGGCAGAGGATCCCATGTTTACAATGGAGTATGATGCTGCTCATGATCCTACTGTCAGCCACTCAGACAACTCTGCTCTGCAGGACTCCTACTCCCACACATCCAACACGTACAAAAGAACCAGATCAGGAGGATAAGCATTCTCTTCCATCCTGCTAAAGAGTGGAATGACCTCCCACTCCACATCAGGGCCTCCTTCTCTCTTCTTCAATTCTGCAAGAAGCTGAAAACCTATGGTTCAATTAACTATCACCAAACACATAGGAGTCAGGAGAGATTAAGGTGGTCAGTTTAATCCTCCTATCTACACACCGATGCATGTCAGATTGTCTCTATTGTGTAAGGAAAACACAATAAGTAGAGAGTGCTAGTAGCGGAAACTTGAGAGATCACATCAGTGGCCTTGTAACATATTCCTCAAAACATTCCAACTAAACTCCCCACAATAGCAGTTGGGTAGTAGCTAGCACCTAAAACCATTAGGGAAGGCCAAATAATAAAGCATGTCACCAAATGGATGGATGAGGGCTTTCAACTCTAAATAAATAGGTTTCTGCCCCTGGTACTCTCTACTTGTGTTTTCCTTACACATTAGAGACAGCCAGTTCTGGCTTGTGTTTTTTTCAATTAACCAACCTAGGGCTAGGTACATAGGTCCAGGGTGCTTTCACGGGTGATAGTGCAGTTAGCACGTAACATAAAGTAACTCATGTGGGCCATTTAACTGAAGGTCCTGAGATGCATGCAGCATTACTGGAGTGCCTCTGATGCCTTGACATTGCAGAAAAATCTCACGCTTAGAGTGGTAGGGTAGGACGCCCATTTGCATGGCTAACTCAAAAACCTTCCACACACAAAAGGAAATGAATTAATCCTTTAGGAATTACTATACACATTTATATTCTGTGTCAACTGGCCACTACTGCTAGTGACGTCTTGGACAATATCCCCATCACTCAGGTGTCATGAGATGTTTAGTGGCCCCCATATTTGAACACGAAATCCGACAGGCGATCATCACTCTCTCTTGGAATAAGACACCTGGAACTGATGACTTGCCCATAGACTTCTGTGCCACATATGAAACCCTTCTGAAACCTAGATTGCTTCAATTGTACGATGCATCAAAACCTCTTGGTCACCGCCCCAATACAACCAATGAATTAGTAGTCACTTCCATTCCTAAACCCGGAGATGACCAATTAAATTTATCTTCTTACAGACCACTCTCAATATTAAATACCAACTATAACATTCTATTTAAAATCCTAACAGATAGGCTCCTTCCCTTACTGCATGAGCTTGTTCATGAAAATCAAAACGGTTTTATTCCCCTACTGAAACACCTCCCTCAGCATTAGATTACACTATCACATTTTAAAGTAAGCACCTGAGGACTGGCCTGAATCAGCTTGTATTGTGGCTGATCTTAAGCAAGCCTTCAAAGCCGTGAATAGCACATACCTATTAAAAGACTTACAAGTCTTTGGCAATAGTGGGCAGCATATTGACTGGATCCAACTCCTTTATACCGCACCAACAGCAGGGGCTAAAACTGGAAGACATATATCTGGTTCTGGTATCTATGCTGTAACCAGTGGTATGAGACAGGGATGCCCCCCCACCCCAAGTATTTGTCCTGGCTATGGAACCCCTGGCTATAAAGCTAGAAGAACAGGAAAAGGCCTGGTGCATTCTAGGATTGGAGGGTGTGCATGGTATATCCCTGTAAGCAGAAGATATGCTACTTTCTATTCAGGATGTCTGTAACCACCCAATAGCTGATATCCTAGATACATTTATAGACTATGTGGCCAATGTGTCAACACAACTAAATTACATGTATTTCCACTTCAGTACACATTACCTACCTGGCTGATAACCCTGAGGGGAACAATGCTGCAGTGGGTGGCTCACACCTTCCGATAATTGGGGATTAACATGTACAATGCTCAAATTGATCTTCTTCGTGGGTATCTGGGTAGGGCACACTGATCCTTGAAATCCCAAATAACCTTCTGGAGATTGCTGCGATTGTTAGCGCCCAGCCCAATTGCAATAGGAAAAATGATGATGCTCCGCCATCTTCTCTATTATTTTTCAAATCTCCAATTGATACAACATATTTTAAACAAATGGACACCTTATTAGTTGAACTCATATGAGGCAGTGGAAGGCATAGAGTGAGCCTAGCTAAACTAAAATTACCACTTGGTAGAGAAGGGTTGGACGCTCCTGTTGGCTAGAACGTGACCATTTGTGTGAGGCTGAGATGACAAGAGAGACTATCCGAAATGGCAACTTATATAGAATTCTTTTTCTGGGCTCCAAACCCCCAAGCCCACAGCAGTTGTAATTCTGAAGTGTTGCCTTCAACATACACACTTAACGCTGCCATATACGCAGTCACTTCTGCTGAGGGGTTTGCCCACCAGGACCTGAGCATCTAGGTCAAGAGGCCTGACTGACTGGGAGGACGCGGGTATCCACACTTTAGGGGACCTTTATGACAATGAGTCCATTTAGAATTGCAGGCATTGACCGAAGTATATCAGCTGATGGGTTTTACTGTGTGACAAAATCACACATGCGCTCAGAATGCTGTGGCACTTGGTTGGTTCGGGACTCACCATGCATACTGTCCAACAGACATTATACACCATCGGGAACGGGCATAGATTAATCACAGAGTTTTACAAAACGATCCTTGAACATACTGGGGTGTTTCTTCAGCCCCTAAGGGATCAATGGGAGGAATGCTCTGTGCAGGCATTCAACAATAACAAATAGCAGAATGCTTTGGATTACTCCTGGAAAGTATCCAGGAATACTCGTTTTAAATGTATTCAATTTAGAGTATTACAACGCTGTACAACACACAAACTACAAGAGATCTTCCGTGTCCTAGATGCCATTGCACACCAGCTGACTTACGAGGTATGTTATGGTCATGTGATATATTCTACCTGTTAACAATGTTAGGCACCGCATCACCACAGTAATTAGTAGGCCTCTGCTTGAAAGCATAGACCAGTGATCTCCAAACTTTTTAATGCCGCGCCCCCCCAGTTGAAAAATAAAAATCATTGGGCCCCACCTCAGAATTGTTCACAAATATTTTATAAAGATGGCAATGTAATTTTTAAAAAATATTTTATAAAGATGGCAATGTTTGCATATGTCTAGACGTATTTAAACATTGCAGTTAAGTACTGTTACCTTTTGAAGAAAGCAATAACATGTTTCTGCTTAAAACAAACACTGTTATCTGAGTAATTCTTCTTTTGGCCAGAGCCTGCCGCACCCCTGGGATCACTTGAGTCCCCCCTACGGGCGCCCGCTCTCCAGTTTGAAGACCCCTGGCAAAGACGCTTGCTAGGCAAATACTCCAGGCCCAAAAACACCAATGTCACTACTAAATTCATTGATCTGGCCATAGGTACTTGCTAAAGGGTGATCACTATGAGATGGAACTCCAGATGTCTCCTCTTGTAAAGAGGATGGTGAAGGCCACCACAAACTGAATCCTGGTCCTCATCAATAGGACATTCCATTAGAAAGCGCAGGACATGAACTGCTTCACGGTTCTCCCAGCGGTTTTTGCTGTCAGCCTGCTCCTACTGTTTACTAGCATTACTCGCTAGGGGACTAAATTAGCATGACAGTTCTCTAACTTCTTCCCCTTCCATGCCATTATAGTGCTGTAACAGTATCGACCTGTCTTTCAAGAGGTAAAACATAAGGCTATCATGTATTGTGGGACACTCCTAGGATGGTACAAGAGTGGCAGATACAGGGGGGCAGTTTTAGAATGTTTACCTTTCTTGGGGTTTTTTCCTTTTTTAGTTTTGAAAGTGATTCAGTATCTGACCCTGATAATCTTTACTCTGTGAAAGGTGAATGTGTTATGCTCCTAACCTTGTACTACCGTCATGACATATTATTCATTAGAAGGTTACTCGCAGACCAGAGTGGTCTATCTACGTTGAGACTTAGAAACAATAAACATATTTTGAAAAAATAAGCACCTCAAACCATAAATTTTGGTAACTTCCCAAGTTTGAGAACATTTAAAAAAAACAAGTAGTAAACAAAGGCTTGCGGGTCTAAGAAAATTTGGTCCGTTTAAAAAAAAAAACAATATCATCGATGACGTCACTGATGAAATCACATATGACATTAATTACATTCATTAAGTTATTATGGATGCACAATCATTTGTTAACATGTGTTACTATTTACTGATGTTGTATTATTATGTACTTTTATTGTTATGAAATATCACCTCACCTTCAACCAACCACAGGCATAGCCTTAATGACATAACTCACTTAGCATGTTTCGCAGCATGGCCTACAACTATCCCCCATGTAGCCAAAATCTGCTCTTACAGCTGCATCACTTTCCCACTAATCCTGCAGCTGGATGACACACACACCTCCAATTCTTAGTTCATTCCATACTGCAATAAAGAGTTCTGGATTCATAAGCTTGATATGTGCAGCGCAGAACCTGGTCAGTTTTCATTTGCTGCACGAAGAGATGCAGTTTTCTATTTAACTTTTTATTTGATGGTTCGGAGTTACACTACCTTCCACATAAAGTCTACGGTGAAATGATATGTGATGTTTCTACTGATGTCATTGATGATGTTAATTGTTATGTCAGCTGCGTCATTACGTAGGGGGTCATGAGTTGTGCATTGGGGCAAGTTATTATTTGCACATCTCACCATAACTGGCAAGTTTCAATGGCCTTTCACTTTAACTGCGAAGTTTCATACAGAGGTTTTGGTCAGATTTCCAAGGTGTGCCAGATGTTCACAGCAAGCGGGCAGGGATCAGTGTTATTTCCAACCTACCCGTTTAAGACTAAACCTTGGGATGATTACAAAGCAGGGGAATGGAGTATTGAAGGGAGAGGAGGAGGAAAGAAACAACTCAGGCTTGTCACATATAGCAAGGAGAACACCACTATGTTATTAGTTGCCTGCAGCTTCACTCTGTTTAAAAACTAAATGAACAGACATGTACAAGTTATGGGCGCATTGATATGCTGCCCAAACAGAAAATTAAGTCACCATGCTAGCCTATATAGTATCATCCTCTCTCTTATCACTTCTGTTATAGCTTAAGCTAGGATGCTTTTAGTGGTACGTGGTGCTTGGTCGGTTCTAAAATACAAAAGTCATAAATAACAGTACAACTAACTTGTCTTATTGCAGTCCCTCTCCAGTATTCCATCTTGGCCCTTGGGCACAGCTCAGTTCCGTAACTAGACAATGAATGAAGGATGGAATGGAATGGTGGAATCCATCGGGATCATACGCCTGCCTCCACTAGTGCTAGCGACATTTTGGGAACGAATGTCCTTGCAGTGGAGTGTGATCTAACGTGGAGCTGCTGGCAAATGAGGGATGCGAGTTCTCATGAGATCTGGAACTCTTGCACAAGTCTGGGAAACAGATCAGTATTTAAAAAAATAAACAATTCACTACTGATTAAAGCAGCTTGTTTTCTGATAAAAAAAAATGTATGATGTTTGTCCATATAGCGAAATGTATTATTAACATATGCCAGCTACCCCCACTGAATAGGTTGGCTGGCATAACGCCAGTAAATGGACGACTGTTATTTAAAAAAAAAAAAAGTGAAAACCTAGGCAGAATTGGCAATGCCGATTTGAGGGCGTATTTTGAGTTAATAATAATTATGTGTCAAACTTGTGATCATTGATATCCGAGAAGGTAAGATTACAAAAATACATCAGACCAGTGCTTAATTTGTAAATAAAAACGTGCCCCTGCCCAAAGCCCTCCTTTTAAACACGCGGCTGCTGCAATTAAATGTGCGAGCACGGAATACTGAGGCAGCGTAATCCTGAAGCCATCTCGGGCCTCTCCAATCCATTTAAAGCCACTCCCTGCCCCTTCAGCTCACTCTTGCAGCTTCCTGTTTTCTCCCATTGAGACGCCTTTTCTTTTTTTTTCTTTTTCCGTCTTTCCCATGTGTGTTTTTTGCTCGCAGTAAATGACTGAGGCAGAAAAATAAGATCCGTCCCTCAAAAATAAGTGCCGGTGCTACGCACCGGAAACCACAAGTACAAATTAAGCACTGCATCAGACATATGCAAATTAAAATAAGAATTGGTAAAGACAATAGCTCTCGGTTCTAAAAGGCTGAACTATTGACTTTGCCAATCCTTTTTGCCAATAACATGTGCACTCATGCAAAAAGACACATTGAATGCATGGATTTCTAAGAAAGCAAGTCGTTCCAAGATCAGCGGTGAGTCGTTCCAAGATCAGTGGCGAGACGTAGACAGTGAAGCATACACTCTAAAAGGCACATGCATTATTATGCATGAATATGTCAATAGGTCTGCCAGTAAACAGCTGAAGCCGTCTGTAGCCTATGCCTAACTATATTTGGTGACCAGTGAATTGGCACTGATGCATATTATGCTGTGTGTAGAGTAGTGGTGTGCGTAGTTGCAAAGATGTTTTTCACACGAACTTCGCATAATTCTTTACATTTCTTACCGAGCTCATTTTAAGTTATTTCACGGAAAACATTGACAATATCCATCAAGTTGCGAGGAAGGTGTTCCTAAAGTAAAGTCGCATTCAAATATTGGGGGAAATATTGATACAAGCCTGGAAGTATTGCCAGATTGCAAGTGAACACTGTTCTAGTGCGTACAGATTAGAAAAAGGAAAACTCCAAGAACTGCAGGTATCAAAGCTAAACTACACTTACATAATAAAAATAATGCACTCCCCTAATGTAGAAAAGATTTACTGCCACTATGCTTGATGTCCAATTTAGCTAAATATAAAAATGTACCACAGCCATGATTAAAAAGCATAACAAATCATAGTGTCAATTGGTGTGACTGATGAACTGGAATACCAGATGAGATGCTACAAAGAGGGAAACTGCATGTCAGACACTAAATGAAGTAGACAACCAAGTAATACATTTTGCCAGTTTCGATACAACTTTAAATATCTAAATGCAAATACACACATTTTATTACAAAAATCGCAGATTTAGACATGGATTGGTAAATGGACATATTTGCTATATAAGTGAATTTTAAAAACCCAACACTCAATTGTTAGTAGAAGCCATATAATTTAATAGTGAAGTTATTCCAAAGCTAACGCACATCAAAATGGTTTCCATTAAAATAAATTTATATTTTCAGACAGCTTTTCTTAATATCCACATCAAAAGGTCATTAATTCACTTCTCAACACTATACTGATTGTGAAACCTAAGAAACGTACTCCTGCAATGAACTACGTGACACTCTCTTCAGTGTGAATATTCATCTTCCCACTTTTTCCAGGTCTTCCCTTTTCCCCTCAGCACCTTCACTGCCCTTTCTCTACCATATGTCCATCTCATATAAAATACTCATTTAAGACATGGGACCATATATAAAAATCTTTTTGGAGGTTTCATATGTCCTACTTTGCAGAAAAAACATTTTTAGAAGCTAAATTGTGATTTGGTCATTTGTTACGATTTGGTATTTGGAAGGGGCTTGTTTAGGGTATCCCTTCTAGATACCAATACACAGTGGAAGGAGTAAATGTTTTGCAACCAAATTACCTTGCAAAAGATTAATATTTTATCAACTACAGAAAGGTAGTGCTAACCATTCGCAAATGGGATTGGATTCCCATGGAACCGCTTCCCCTTTGCGAGCAGGCAGTGGCCCCATGGACCACTGCCTGCTCTTAAAAAATGAAGCATAAAAGTTTATTTTTTTTTAAACACATCTGGTTTTTCTTTAAGGAAAATGGTCCCCATTTCAAAGCAAAAAAGTTTGCTTTATTAAGAAGCGGGCACAGGCCACCATCCCTGTGATTGTTGTGATTCACCCCGGGTCACAAATAAGGTGAGTAGATTTGCAATCCCGCTAGGAATTGCTGTTTACAAATATATTCTTTATTACATTAGGAATTGCGATTTCCAAGTTGCAATTTAGTAAGAATCGCAATTTGGAAATCTCTATCCTTAATTTTTGTACATCTGGCCCATGGTCTCTGCCACTGTTTTGGGGTGATTGGTCTCTTAAATACTTGAAGAGCAGGACTAGCATTATTTTACAACCTTAGGCATTGGACCATAAACACGTGCTGCTTTTGGCTGGAAATGTGATAACATTTATTGACATGTCTAAAGTAAACAACAGCATATAACACAATAACAGACATAATAGCACAAAACCAACAGAACACATCACAAACACAACAAATGTCATACAACCGATGTATACACACATCGTTGTTACACATTTCCATCTCCAAAAAACTGCTTTCATAATACTGTTGCTAAAGGTGTTTGCCCTAAAGTCTGCCTTAACCTACCACCAATGACTTGTAATAGTGCCAGTCTGTGGTCAGGCAATAATCTCTGCTACTGTCATGGGATGACTGGTGTCTTAAAAAGTTGAAGAGCTACTTTGCCACCTTAGACAGTGGTAAATATGTGCTTGTCGTGGGAATTTTAAAGTCACAAGCTGTTTTCGGCTGGATATTTAGCTGTATTTGTTGGTCCAATTAAAGTAAACAACAGAACATAACACAATAACATACAAAAAACAAAACAAGTGAAACATAATAGGGGAACGCACAACAAAACAGTCAAAACAGAACACAGTAGTCACAATATAATACATCCCATTTCAATAAAACAGCCACAAAAACACAGCAGAACACATCACCACCACAACAAATGGCACACAGAAAATATGCAGGAACACTGTTCTTACAACTTACCACCTACCTTCATGATGAAGAGATAAAAGGTGCTTGCACAAAGCACTACCTTAACTTTCCAGCAAAGAGATGAAACAGCGCCAGTCAGAAACGTTTTGTGATGAAGATCGTATACACATACAAGTCTCTGACCATGCTGAAATGGTGCTTTATGAAATACCCAAATGACTCAGTTCACTGCCAATGTCTACTCTAACTTGCTATGTTAATATGTGGACAGGCCTATATGACAACCACATGCGTTTGAAAGGCTTCCTTTCTATGCGCAGTGCTCTGCTGCCTTTTGAACCAAGTGCAGTGCTGTGTTAATATCCCCAATAGGAAATAAATAAAAACAGAATCATAGCAGTTCCACTGCTATGTATTACTGGGCACAACAGATTACCTGCTTTAGTTGCACATTACCCCAAATGATATATCCCCAAAAGAATAATGAATATAAGCCAAATAGGTAATGCACAATTAAGAGTGATGCTGTGAAATTGGGAGACATTACAACTGCAGAAACCATTGTAATAGTACTTCCTGGTACCATGAAGCTTGTTGTACAGGTTTTTGCTAGTACTAAAAATGCTAATAAGTAAAAATATAAAAAGTAGAAAGATATGAAGAATCTAATAAAAGATAATAACCCTTATTATGACATTGGCTGTAAATCCCACTTACCGCCACACTGACTGCCGCCAACATACTGCTGCCGCAACGGATATCCGTTCACCATATTATGACACACACACACCAATCCGTCACTATTCAGCCACACACACAAGTCCACCACACCAAAGGTCAGTGATAAATTAGCGGTATCAAAACCCACACCGTTATGCCAACAGAACAACACCCACCACATTATGACCCAGGAATCACCACAGCGGACATTCAATGGTGGTAAACCATCGGCGGTAAGTTCTACTGCGCTCAAAATACACACACACATAAAAAACAACACCACATTGGACAATTCAAACTACACACACCTGACACACATACACACATCACACCCACACACTCACACCACTATAAAACACATACCCACAGTACCCACAGCCCTTTACGAATACAAACAATTGCCATAAGATAGACACCACAGACAAGACCCGAGCCACACACTATTCACACCTATACACCACCCACGCACCTTACAATACACACCCCAACACATCACCCTCACCCACACTACTCACACAACACCCATGGCACCACAAAGACACCCCCGATTCTCTGAGGAGGAGCTAAGGGTCATGGTAGAGGAAATCATCAGGGTAGAGTCACAGCTATTTGGAACACAGGTGCAGCAGATATCCATTGCTAGGAAGAAGGAGCTATTGCGGAGGATCGTGGACAGGGTCAACGCCATGGGACAGCACCCCAGAACAAGGTATGATATCAGGAAGAGGTGGAACGACCTACGGGGGAAGGTATGTTCCATTGCAGCAAGACACCAACTCGATGTACAGAGGACTGGCAGTGGACCCCCACCTCCTCGCCCACAACTAACAACAAGGGAGAAGCAAGCCTTTGCAATCATGCATCCCGAGGGCCTGGCCAGAGTAGAAGGAGGACTGGACTCTGATAAGTCAACTCTCTACTTCTATCACCCCCCTACCTGCATGCTATCACACACCCTCACCCTCACTCCCATCAACCCACCACCTCCCACACCCCCCAACATCACATCTCAGTCATCCCAATGCCAAGCCCTGTATGCTGTACCCATGGATTGACACCACTCACAGACCTGCATGGACACCTATCACTAAAGCATACACACTAGAGAGAATCAGCTAGCCCACCACATACCAACTCACACAAGGTAAATCTGCCAGGGCAAATACAACCAAAGAGAGCAACCCACCCATGCATAATATGTCACACACAGAAACAATAACACAGCATTTACATCCCCACAGGTATCCCAGCCAATGTCAGTGGAGAGGATATGCCAGCAATATCCAGTCCCCCCACAGAAGAGGCCCACAGTGATGACAGCAACTCTGGTCGCCTGGATCTGGATGACCAGCCTGGCCCATCAGGGACCTCTGGGCAGTCGGTTACCCAGCCACAGTCACACCGCCACAGAGCCTCCCCCCTCAGGAAACACCACCATAGCACCCACCTAGCGTACCCATGCCTCTGTCCCCAGGACACGTCAATCAGCAGTGTGTCCACCACTGCAGGGACCCCAGGGCACACCTTGTACCAAAGAAAATCAGGGACCTGGGGTCAGTGGCAGTGAGCCCACGGTTCAGAGGACAGAGGCACAGGACAACAGGGACATTGGGAGGAGTGCTGTGCGCCAGGCAGAGGACAGGCCCAGGGAACCGACTCTCCAGGAGGCACTCACTGAGATCCTGGGAGCCTACCAACATTCCCAAGATACGCTGGGCCAGATCCTGGCCAATGTGCAGAACAGGCGGCTGCAGGTGGGACAGTATCAGGGGATCAGGGAGGACTTGCAGGCCATCAACACCACCCTGTCTCCATTGCAGGGGTGCTGGCAGACATGGCCAACATTATGAGGAAGTCAGCCTCACAACAACGGTCCCCTGCCACTACACAGACATCTGAACTGCATTCCACTTCCGCTGCCGCTAGTGGACAGGAGGCCCTGTCACAGGACTCACAGGCCACCAGCACCTATCCTCCTGCAGAAGGAGAACCACCCAGCAAACATTCCCTGCGTTCCAGGCAGAAGCCAGAGACAATTACCAAGACCCCCGCCAGGAAATTAGACTCTCCTGATTGTCACCCTTGTGTCCCACACAGTCACCCTGTCCACCGTGAACTGCCATTGCTCCCCTTCCTATGTCCCCTTGGACAATGAACCTGTGCTACAAATAGACTGGAACTATACCCTGGACTTTCCTCCATCATCACCCTATCCCCTTGCACTTCCCCCTCTTCTTCTTAGCGCTTTAATAAACACACTTTGAAAAAATAAAAGTATGGAGCATGTGAAATGATTTAAGTATGTAATCGTTTAACAAGGTTCAAACATTGCAAATCAACTGTACAGTAATGTTCACATAGGATAGACCAGTAGTTGGCAGCAGTAAACACACCAGGAGCGATAGTGGGGCACCAACATCTGCAAAAAGATTTATCAAAGGGCACAGTGAGTGGGCATAGAAGTGGGAAATCACAGCCTGCCAGTGACAATGTGAAACAAAAAAATGTCAATGAAATGTGAAGTTACCATGTCTTACCTGTGTGTCATTGAAAGAGTTGACGTATCACTGCACTTCTGTTGTCCTCATCCTCATCCTCTGCCTCCTCATCTTCACTGTCCACAGGGTCCACTGCTGCCACATGGCCATCTCCAGCCTCCTCCTCCTGCAGAAAGGGCACATGGCGTCTCAAGGCAAGGTTATGCAACATGCAGCATGCCACCATTATCTGGCAGACCTTCTTGGGTGAGTAGCACAGGGTTCCACCTGCTAGATGGAGGAACCGAAACCTAGCCTTCAGGAGGCCAAAGGTACGTTCAATTATCCTTCTTGTTCACCCATGTGCCTCATTGTAACATTCCTCTGCCCTTGTCCTGGGATTCCTCACAGGGGTCAGTAGCCATGATAGGTTGGGGTAACCTGAGTCACCTGCAAATATTGAGGGACAACATTTAGCCACACACTATGCCATTTGGCCCACACCATACCCATACATCAACATCCACTGGGTGGGAACCAGGGCTCACCTATTAGCCACACTCTGTGCCTCTGTAGTTGGGACATCACATTTGGGATGCTGCTATTCTTCAGGATGAAGGCATCATTCACTGACCCAGGATACTTAGCATTGACGTGGAAGATGTACTGGTCCGCCAGGCACACCATCTGGACATTCATTGAGTGGAAACTCTTTCGATTTCTGAACACCTGTTCATTTTGCTGGGGGTGGGGGCAAATGCAATATGTGTGCCATCAATTGCCCCAATGATGTTGGGGATATGTCCCATTGCATAGAAGTCATCCTTCACTGTGGCCAAATCCTCCACCTGGGAGAAAACAATGTAGCTGCACCTGTGTTTAATCAGGGCAGACAACACTCTGGTCAGCACCACTGAGAACATTGGCTGCAACATTCCTGCTGCCAAGCCCACTGTCACTTGGAAAGAACCAGTTGTCAAGAAATGGAGCACAGATAGGACTTGCACAAGAGGGGGGATCCCAGTGGGGTGACGGATAGCAGATATCAGGTCAGGCTCCAGTTGGGCACACAGCTCATGATTGGGGCCCTGTCAAGCCTGTAGATGAGGATAATGTGCCTGTCCTCCATTGCTGCCAAGTCTACCAGGGGTCTGTACATGGGGGTATGTCTCCATCTCCCATTCATCCACAGCAGTAGCAATCTATGGGGCAAAGGAGCGAGGAGCCGGTCACAAACTGTACATTGTAGCCAAAACAGTACAATGCATGATGTTAATTTGAAATGTAAAAGTGGCATTTGTCTTGTATGTCCAATTGTGAAATGTGACGCAGCTATATTCCGGAGCCTGCCCCCTCCGAAATAGTGTCCACCTGTCCATTGTGGAGGGACAGGTTCAAGTGAGGTGATTTCGCTGACATTGTTCGCCATTGCGGGAGTCAGTCGGGAACCGCCGTGCAATGCCTCATTGGATAATGTTGGGCCCTATGGGGTACAGTGGCCATTGGTGATGTATGCTGGTGGTGACGGTAAGCACCGCCGTGGACGTCACCGACATTTTCTATTTGTTCACTCACTTGCTACCTTACCTTCAACAGGAGAGGACCTACACTGCATGTGCTGCTATGACCTGTGACCTACCATGGCCCATGTGACTGGGGAAAGGGCCCCTGTCTTCACCTCGGCAGAGTTGGAGAGACTGGTGGATGAGGTCCTACCCCAGTACAGACTGCTGTATGGGCCTTCAGACCAACAGGTGAGTACACTGTGACCACGATGCATGGGGCAGGAATGCATGGAGTGGTGTGTGTGAAGGCCTTGTTTAGGGGTGGGCTGGTGCATGTCCCATGGGCTGGCGTGCGACTTGTGTGCTGGGCCATGTCTGTGCAAATGGGGATGGGAAGGGGTATGCTGGGCCATGAGTGTAAGAGGCAGGACGGTCTGAATATTACCTTTCCCTGTGTGTATTTCCTCTGCAGGTCAGCACCCATCAAAAGAAGGGTATATGGCGTGCCATCGCCAAGGACGTGCGGACCCTGGGGGTCTACAGCAGGCAAAGCACCCACTGACGGAAACGGTGGGCACGGAAGACGGCAGAGGCCCAGCTGGGGATGGCCTCCCAACGAGGAAGGGGTGCCCGTCGAACCCTGACCCCCTGATGGCCCAGAGCTGGATGGGCACTTGAAGGCATCACAGCAGCCACAAGGGGGTGAGTAGAGTGCCCACCATTACAACTTACGCCTGGTGGGGTGGTATCTGGGTGGGGGATGTGTGTCTGTGGGTGCCGCGAGTCCAGTCCTGACATTGCAGCATAGGTGGCATGTTGGACAGGGTTCTGATGTGATATTCCTGCTACCTAGCTTGTAGGCATCCACTACTGGGCAGGGCTGTGTGGGTCTCAGGTATGCTGCAGATGGCGGTATGTGCCCCTCCCCATGCCCTGGTGACTAGCATTGTTACTGGTAGTGCATCGCATAGTGTGTAGGCCTGTTCCCTGTGTGTGAGTGTGCTGTGTACACTAGCAGTGGTGTTTGTGCAGCCATTGACCCAGTGTATCCTTTGTCTCTCTCCCCCTTTTTGTTTTGTCATCCTGTTCTTATGTGCATTAGCATCATCTGGCGGAGGAGCAGAGGCACCGGCAACAGAGGGAGCTGCATCCCACAGGACCTAGGAGGCAGATTCCACCGACGGTGAGGGCACCAGTGGGACAGAGGGCGACGGGAACAGCATGGCAGATACTGGAGGGGACAGTTCGGACACAGATACCTCCTCCGATGGAAGCTCCCTGGTGGTGGCGGACACCTCTGTGACCACCCCAGCTACAGGTACAGCCGCCACCCCCTGTACCAGCACCGTCCTCCCAGCAGCCCCTCAGCGAGTTGCCCGTGCCCGCTCACCCAGGAGCGCTCAGGCAACTCAGGACCTGCCCCAGTTATCCCTGCTGCCCAGAGTGAGGAGGCTATTGACCTCCTGAGATCCATCTCTGGGCAGTCAATCATTGTGAATGCCATCGAGGGGCAACAGACCAATGCATTTCTGGAGGGCATTCACACTGGCTTGGCGGCCCAACAGAGCTCCATCCAGGCTCTGGCCTCCTCTCTGATGGCAGCCATTGTCCCTGTTTCCACCCTCCCCCCTTCAACTTCCTCTTCCCAGTCTCATTCCCCTCAACCCCAACCTATCCCAAGCACACAAGCAGACCAGCATGCACACAAGACAACACACAAGAGTGGCACAGGCAAACACAAGCACCAAACATCACCCCACAGGCACTCACACAAACTCCATCCAGATGCAGACATACCAACATCCACTGCCTCCACCGCCATCAGCAGCACACCTATCAGAACACACACCTCACTGGCAGACACCACCCCAAAAACCATGCACACGTCCCCTGTGTCCTCTCCCACTGTGTGTGTCCCCCCTCCCAAGGTACACAAAAGCAAGCACTCAGACAACCAACTGCCATCCACCTCACACCAGCATCCAGCCCATGCACCTGCACCCAAACACAGCAGACAGACCCAAACAACCACTCCCTCTTCCTCCACTCCCAAACCTTCTCCCTCTTCCCACCCCAATGTCCCTAAGCAGCTTTTCCTCTCCACCACTGACCTCTTCCCTACCCCTCCCCATCCTTCACGTCTGGCCAGGGTGGCTGAAACCCAGGCAAGCACCTCAGCCACCCTGTTCACGGGCCCAGTAATGTCCACAGCAACTCATGGTGGTAAAGGATCCAGGTCACCAGGAAGTCTCATGGAAAGGGTGCCTGCCCCAAGTGCTGGCCGGAAGGGCAAGGAGCCCTCCCCAGTTGCTGTCCCTGAAGGGCAAGGAGCCCTCCCCAGCTGCTGCCAGGAAGGGCAAGGAGCCATCCCCAGCTGCCGCCAGGAAGGGCAAGGAGCCATCCCCAGCTGCCGCCAAGAAGGGCAAGGAGCCATCCCCACCTGCTGCCAGGAAGGGCAAGGAACCATCCCAGCTGCTGCCAGGAAGGGCAAGGGGCCTGCACCAGCAGGCAGGAAGGACAAGGGGCCTGGTGCTGGGACTAAGTTGGAGCCCCCACCACCAACCATGGTTGTGCAGCCATCTGAGGCTGGAGGGGATGGGCAGGAGCTTCCCCCCACAACCACCAGCACCACCACCATCAGCAGTGGGCAGCCGTCCGAGGCTGCAGGGCATAGGCTGGAGCCTCCCCCCCACCACTACCAGCAGCAGCAGCACCACCATCACCAGCAGTGGGTAGCCACCCGAGGCTGCAGGGGATGCGCTGGAGCTTTCCCCCACAACCACCACCAGCACTAGCAGCAGCACCACTGCCATCACTGAGCGGCCGTCACCGCCAGCGGACATTCTGTAGACCTGCCTCCATGGGCTGTTGTGCGGCCTGCCCCCTGCAAATCCTGTGGGTATGACACCCAGCTGGGAGACTGTCACCTTGCACTCCCCAAGATCTGCATCACAGGGCACGGTGCCCCCTCCAGAACCAGTGGGCAAGTCACCCACTCACCCCATCCTCCCCAGAATGAAGAGCACAGGGCACGATGTCCCCACCAGAACCAGTGGGCAAGTCACCCACTCACCCTATCCTCCCCAGGATGAAGAGCACAGGGCATGATGCCCCTTCCAGAACCAGTGGGCTAGTCACCCACTCACCCCATCCTCCCCAGGATGAAGAGCACAGGGCAGGATGCCCCCTCCAGAACCAGTGGGGAAGACACCAACTCACCCCATCCTCCGCAGGATGAAGAGCACAGGGCATGATGCCCCTTCCAGAACCAGTGGGCTAGTCACCCACTCACCCCATCCTCCCCAGGATGAAGAGCACAGGGCAGGATGCCCCCTCCAGAACCAGTGGGGAAGACACCAACTCATCCCATCATCCCCAGGATGAAGAGCACAGGGCACAATGCCCCCTCCAGAACCAGTAGGCACATCACCCACTCACCCCATCCTACCCAGGATGAAGAGCACAGGGCACAATACGCCCTGCAGAACCAGTGGGGAAGACACCAACTCACCCAATCCTCCCCAGAATGAAGAGCACAAGGCACGATGCTCCCTCCAGAACCAGTGGGGAAGACATCCACTCACCCCATCCTCCCCAGGATGAAGAGTACAGGGCACGAAGCCCCCTCCAGAACCAGTGGGCAAGTCACCCACTCACCCCATCCTCCCGTGACCCCTCCAGAACCAGTTGGCAAGTAACCCACTCAACCCATCCTCCCCAGGCTGAAGAGCACAGGGTACGATGCACCCTCCAGAACCAGTGGGGAAGACAACCACTCACCCCATCCTCCCCAGTATGAAGAGCACAGGGCACGATGCCCCCTCCAGAACCAGTGGGGAAGACACCCACTCACCCCATCCTCCCCAGGATGAAGAGTCACCCACTCACCCCATCCTCCCCAGGATGAAGAGCACAGGGTACGATGCCCCCTCCAGAACCAGTGGGGAAGACACCCACTTGAGAGACTGTTGACTTGCACTCCCCAGGACAGAGCCCAGGGCATGTTGCCCCCTCCAGGGCCAGTTGTGTTGTTCCATCTGCCAACTGAGGTGCCCCCCATTCCCTGTCCCCCTGAGGTGCCTGCCTATTTTCCAATTGATGCCCCTGAAGTGTTCTCTCCGTGTTGTTGCAGGAGACAAGTGGGGCCTTGGACTTTGTCATGTGGCCCTGTGGCCCACGCACATTGAGGACTGTGCAGTGTCCCTTGAATTGTACATATGTATATACTTTTACATTGGATGTTCGTACTTTTACTGTATTTATATTATAACACTCACTTTCATCTACTCGTGTTGTCCTTGTATTATTCCTGAGGGGTACAGGGTAAATATGTTTTCTTACTGCATCTGATTGTGTGTATGGTGTTGGGGATGGGGGGGCGTGTTGAGCGTGTGTGTGTCACTCTCTTTTTCCTCCCTCCCTCCCCTGTGTGCTAGGCGGATGAACTCACCGTGGTCGTCTTCACCGTTGTTGGTGTTCGTGGTGGAGCAGGACGTAAAATATCATCGGAAATATTTGCAGCTCAGGAACCATGGTGGCGTGGTTCTTCCCTGTGTCTCCAATGGTGAGTCCTTTCCCTTCTGTGGAGTGTTTGTGCCAGGCTTTTGATGTCGTTGGTACTGCCCAGGAAAAGGTGGCGGATTGGGTTGCCATAATTTGGTGGGCAGAACATTGTCCTCCACCTGGCTGTAGGCGGCTACAGCCGTGGTGCCCGGTGTTTCCGCCCTGGCAGTCAGTGTGGTAAAGTGGCTGTCTATCTGAGCTCTTTCCACCATGGTCATAATTTGGCGGTATTTACCGCCAGCCTGTTGGTGGTATTACCGCCACTTTATCACCAACTGCCAGGGTTGTAATGAGGGCCAATATCTTTACAGTTCTACTTAGCACAATGGATTTATTGTTAGACCAATCGTTCTTGACTGAAATGCCGCTGATGTTATGGGTGTTATGTACCAATATCAATTTGTTAGTCCAAAGTACCAAACTCTGCAATCGTAGTGCATTAATGAGGAGAATTCACTCATTTTACGCAGCCTGATGGTCAAAATTTAAGTTCAGGGGAGCATTTAAGAAACACACCAATGCCCATAGCGCAGTTTTAGGGTTAAATTCTGATACATTTTTTAACAGGGTTTTGCACGGATACTGAAAGTACAAGTTGAGAAAAAAACATGACAAATATTTCAGATTAAAGTGCCACAAAACTGGCAAAACACGTGGATTTTGTTTCAATTAATACTGATTCTGCATGTTATGCCTCATTCCTAGTGCAAAAACATATTAAGGGTTATTATCCCTATCCAATAAATATCTCACACAGGGGTGAGGGTACTTGTGGCAAATACACTAGTTATTTTCACTACACTCGTATTCAGGCCATAACTAGCTAAATAAGCAATTGATGTCAAACAATGAAACAAACCATTCAACAACAACTACATGCATAGTAGTCCACCGCAAGTAATAATTGCACTATTCATGTAAAGGTTGAGTAAATGTTTAATTCATTTAAACCTCAGCTCAACCCCTGTAGCTATGGCACAGAGGAAACAGGCTTACCATACGAAAATGTGTAAAGCATATAGAAGTACCAAAACAGATAAAAACACAATACAACACAATAAACATCCCGATCTAGTTTATGAAAATAGAGAATAAATTAGTGAACAAAATGGCACCAAAATGACAAAATTCAAATATGGGGTACTTGAGATAGTGATTTTTGAAGTTTTAAATAAAAATAGTGCTGAAAAGCATTAAGTGCTAACCACAATCATCCTGTGCTCTTGCCTGGAACCTAGGCACCATTGAAGGCCGACGGCAATAGAAAGGAGTCAGATACAGAGAAAGGTTCTTCCCAGTGAGAAGTTTTACCTTCTGATTTAGTCTCAAAAATCTTCAGGTGCGCAAGGCAGGAGGCTGTGGTCAGGAAGGGCTTCGCAGACCGGATAGCTGTTGGACGAGGTCCCCGTGAAGCTGTGGACTTTTGGCAGGAAAGTTCTGAGTGGGAGAAGGTCAAAATTTGGTGCTGAGGAAGATTCCTACCCAGATACTTTTGATGCCTTTGCCCTGTGAATATTTCTAGCTTCGGAGTTAGCCCCTCATTACGACATTGGTGGTCCAGCTCCACCACGCTAGCAGTGGCGGTAACACCACCAACGGCGTGGCAGTGCTGGACCGCCAGATTATGACCAGGGCGGGGAACTGGCTGCAAAGCAGCCAGTTTACCGCCTGTATCCCCAGGGTGGTCGGACCGTCGGGGCGAAGGTGGACCACCTTTGCCCTGGCGGTCAACCATAGACCGCCGATGTTATTAGGAGCTTCCTTTCCCCCAGGGATTTCCCGGCGGCAACACTGCCAGAAAATCCCTGGCAGAAAGGATACTGGCAATAGGAATTTACATTCCTGTTGCCAGTATGTCACTCCCCCAGCTCCCCACACAGCCTCAGTCCCCCCTCAGCCCCTAGAGACCCCTCCACCCCCACCCCATCCAAACATACATACACCACACACACACACACACATACAATCACGTATTCACGCACTCATACAGACACACACATACACTCGCACACACCCCCACCACCCTCGCATCCATTCACGCACTCACACCCTCACAATCACACACATACACGCACACACACCCCATCCCCTCCAATCACACAAACGCACACCCCCATGCAAAGACACACCACTCATCAACCCCCTCCCCTACCGGACGTGCACTTACCTTTTCACTGTGGTCATCTGGGAGGGGACGGGATCCTTGGGACCTGCTCCGCTGCCGGTGCTCTGTCGCCACAATCCCGCCACGCCTATTACCAACTCGTAAAAGGCATGGCGGTGTTGAGATGACGTGGCAGTGCAAGCAGAGCAGTCGCCACTTCACAGCCAAACGCCAGTATTGCTGCAGGATGTTAGGAGTACACTTTGACCCAGCCAAGGGTCCCAGAAGCTTAGGAACAGCACTTGGGGCGTCAAGACTCACTAGAGCAAAGCCAGCAGCAGGGTCCAGAGCAGGTCCAAATGGAATTGGTCAGCTGGGCTCTTCAGGTAAAGGGGCTTCTTTGCCCTGACTGACACTGGGACCAGTTCCAGACATTCAGGTCTCCTCACAGGTCTTGGCAACATGTTGAGTCCTTCTTCTGTCTTCCACAGCTCCAGTAGTGTTCTATACAGGGTGTCCAAGAGTGCCACATTTATGACTGGCACCTGTGTGTGTCAGGAGGTGACTCCTGGCCCTTCCCTAACAACTAGGGAAAAAGTTCACCGGGGTAACCCTACCACCTTTTTTAGCATTATCTGCGGGTACTACTGTGAACAATTCCATAGTTCCCCTCTCTGCCTAAATCCACAACGGTGAAGCCCTTTTCCTCTTCTGCAGATCCTATATGCTCACACCAGAGGTGTAGGCAGGGTAATGAGCAACCCCTACTCAGTGGTCACTTCAAACCATTTCCGGGGTCAGCTCCTCTCCTTCTAGGATTGGTGCCTGTCTGACTGGGGGAACAAAGAAAGGCCCTTTCCGGTTAACAGCTAATATTTGCCTGTGACAGGAGAGGCCTCTTTGAAGTTAAAAGAGTTCCTAGACACAGCCTAGATGGTCATTTTGACAAGTGTTTAGGGACCAGAACACAAACACGGTGGCCTTGTTAGCTAAGTTCCTTTGCACATAGCCACAATAACAGCAACATTAGTAAAAAAACATGGGGGTGATCATGCAAAAAGAGGCACTTACAAGATCACTTGGATAACTAAATAAACACAAACCCATCTACGAGCAAATGGTTCTGAACTTCATGCTTTTGGCAAGGTGTAATGAATAGCACAACCTAAAAGTAGCAGAATACTCAGCTATCCCTCTTCCCACTATCCCAATACAAAGGGTTTGTCGGACTCACCGCACCGTCTAGGCGGCGTCCTGGTTGTGCGGTCCCTTTGAGGGTGGAGCGCGTAGCCCTTAATGCTATGCGCTGCACCGTGACGACTGCTCGTCGTAAATGATTCCTTCCCCTCGTACTCACCTGCTCTGCTGTGGGCATCCGTATTGGTGTTCTTCCGCTGCTCTCATTTGCGAACCCCTGTCTTCCATTTCTCCAACCTCGCACCAAGCGCTCAGTGTCCGCGTTCTGAGGATTTCAACGGGTTCATCCTCTTGTGTTGGGTTCATCGGGTTTCCCTTCTGCTGCACCTTTGGATTTTTGGCAACCTGCAAGAAACAAAAGGACAACATTTAAGTGGAAATCTCTTCATTCTGTTAACACTATTGAGAATTCTAGTAAAGATTTAAGGAAATACATATCTGAGGGATTCTTGTAGAAAGAACTGGTAATTTCAACCGTTTTTGTTTGCTATTGAGAAAAAGAAACACATTATTATTTCTTGCACAATGTTTTGATGAACTGATAAACATTGACTATAGGAGAAGTTACTCATAATAAGGTCATACTAGTTGATGAACTGATGAACATTAATAATTCCAGTAGATTAACGTTGATTAGGGTTATGAACTATAATGGAACATGTGATATATTGTCAGAAGCACTGTTGTTTAAATCAGTATTTAGCTACTTACCAGAGTCTAGACTCTCTAGGTCGGTGTTTAGAGACTACTGATCTTACACATCTATATGCGTATGTCTATCTATCTATCTATCTATCTATCTATCTATCTATCTATCTATCTATCTATCTATCTATCTATCTATCTATATATATATATATAGTGTGTATGTATTTTCTCATGAGCTAATAGTCTTAAATTATGTTTCCTAGATTTAGCGCATAGAGAATTCCAGCCTACTGGGAACCGGCTTCTTTAATAGGAAGTAGGGACATTAGGTAATGCAGGAGTGGGTCACATAATTTTGACAGAATCACATTGTAACTGTTCTACGCTCTAAAGCTTTGTTAATTATGTTTTGGAAGCTGGTAAGACAACACAACGTCGTAAGGTGGAAATCTGTTGCTGGCCTTAGTCAAGCTTCATCCCTTGTACCGTTGGGTCAGGCGTGACCAATCATTGGTCCGTTTGGTTTGCAGGGAAGTAGGGAATTACATTGTGCCCATTTGACTCCTGCAAAAAAGTAACAGGCCTGACAGGGTGTGAATGCAAGGGTGTGGACATTACCATTAAAGAGCTACTGGAATATAAAGATATATATGTCATCACCTTAAAATGCAAATGACCTACTAAAAAACACGCTGTTCAGTTTCTCTAAGAAGAGCATAGATGAGACATCTCTTCATGTAAAAACTGCACCAATTGCCAGCCAGTGAGACCTATATCCTCCCTCCCACGCTATGTGGTGCAAATATTGCAGAGTATTTTGTGCTCTAAGTGAGAATGGCAAAGTTCACCTATCACAGCCGCCCTCTCCATTTGAGCGTGTGCAAAAACACCCTCCTGCTCATACAAGGAAATCAACAAGTTATTTATTTATTGTATACATGTTATCCTTAACCATTTTAACAACTTTACATATTTACATGTTTTATTCACACAGAGCTAGGCACCCTGACAGTAGATGACCCAGGTTGGGATTAAATGAGTTCCTGGGTTTAAAGGTTTTTTGCCTCATGTTTCTGGCCACCCCATGCAAATACCTGAGTGTGCCAGGTTAAAGGGCCAGGTCTGGGTGCAAATAGAACTACATTTAAGGCTTTAAGAAGAATAAGTCAAGACATATTTTCATATTAAGGCTTAGCAAGAGCTCCGTAAGCAATTCCTGTAGTAGCCTACGATCACTTGTCACAGATTCTAGATCCTTAAAGAAAACCCTTCTCAAGATTGCCAGCCACAGATAGAGAATGACAGTGTAAGATGTAAAGTCCGAATCACAGAAGTGGTCAACGGACAGGAAGTTCAGACATATGCTGAGAATAAAAAATGCCAGGATTCTCATCTTTAGGAAAGAGACATGACTTTCCGTCACAGAATCACAAAACAATGGCCATTGCAAGTGCTATTTAAGCTAGCATGGCATATTTAGTAAGGGTATGTGTCGGTACTAAGTCATACAAACTGCTGCAAAGTGGCTCAAACTCTTGCTATTTTGTGCTGTAAATTTCCTTCTTCAGAGCAAATTGTGATTTGCATTGCTTTACACCACTTTGCGTCAAGGAGGGAGTACTTGTGTGGAACTGGAGCATTACAGTTAAAGCACCCATACTTCAGACACAAAGGCCCTCATTAGGACCTTGGTGGCAAATGCTGCCTACCACCACAGCAACGGCCGCCAACATACTGTTGCCGTGGTTACCGACCGTCCATGGCATTATGACCGTAGACGGAATTCCGCCAGACGGCTGGCGGAATCCCGTCTAGGGTCATGGCAGTGGAGGGCGGTAAGGTGGCGCTGCTGCCAGCAGCAGTGCCACGCCAGCAAAACACTGCCTACCGTATCATGTTCCATGATATGGCCTGGTGGTGTTTTGCTAATGGACGCTGCTGCTAGCAGCAGCGCCACATCCTGTCTCCTGTGGAGGACCCCCTACAAGCAGGTAAGTCAGGTTCTCCGACACGAGAAGGGGTGGGGGGTGTTGTGTGCGTGTATGGGGGTGTGTGTGACTATGTGTGAATGTGTGCATGCGTGTGGGTAATGCATGTGTGCATGAGTGGGTGTGAGTGTACGTGCATGTTGTGTCGTGAGATTGCGTGTGTGCCTGGATGTATGTTCGTGAGTGTTGCTGCGAGTGTGTATGAATGTATGAATGTGTGGGTGAATGTGTGTATGGGTGTGTATGCATGTGCGTGTATGTGTGTAAATGTGCGGGGGGTCAGGAGAGGAAGGAGGAGGATGCTGGGGAGGGGGAGGGGGGCTGTGGAGACCCCTATTAGTTTCAGGGAAGGAGTTCCCTGGCACTGATAGTGCCTACAGCCATGGTTTCAGTGGTGGTACTGAAACCACTGAAACCATGAAGGTGGGCGGGGACAAAATGCCATGGGCAGCCTGGTGACGGCCGCCGGGCTGGAGACTGCAGTCTCCAGCCCGGCGGTCATTACCAGCATGGCTGTCGGTGGGTTGACTTGGCGGTATGGCTTTGCCCAAACTTCCAATGTCATAGTAGGGGAGGTAGGTAACGCCAGCCTGTTGGCGGTAATGCCTCCACTATACCACTGACCACCGGGGTCATAATGACCCCCAAAGTCTGATGCACTACAATAGTCAGACAAGACTTTGGCCCTCATTACAACCCTGGCAGTCGGTGTTAAAGTGGCAGTAATACCGCCAACAGGCTGGCAGTAAATACCGGCAAATTATGACCATGGCGGTGAGAACTCAGATAGACAGCCACTTTACCACACAGACCGCCAGGGCGGAAACAACAGCCACCACGGCGGTAGCAGCCTACAGCCAGGCGGAAGTCAATGTTCCGCCCAACATATTATGAGACAGAAAACCGCTGTCTTTTCTGGGGCGGTACCAACGACATCAAAAGCCTGGCGGAAACAGATCTCAGAAGGGAAAGGACTCACCTTTGGAGACACAGTGAACAACCACGCCACCATAGAGCCCGAGCTGCAAATATTTCCAATGATTTTCTACATCCTGCTCCACCACAAACGCCAATGACGGCAAAGACGACCATGGTGAGAACAGCTGCCTAGCACAACGGGAGGGGGGAGGAAAAAGAGAGTGACACACACACAACACACACACCCCCACCCCCAACACCATACACACATACAGCTGCAGCAATAAAACATATTTACCCCGTACCCCTGGGGAATAATGCAAGGACAACAGGAATGAGCTAAAGTGAGTGTCTTAATATCAACACAGTAGAAATACGAAAATGCAATGTAACTGTTATATACATATGTACATTTCAAGGGACACTGCCCCAGTCCTCATTGTGCGTGGGCCACAGGACCACAGGCCAAAGTCCAAGGCCCCACCTGTCACCTGCAGCAACATGGAGAGAACAATACAGGGACATCAGTTGTAAAATAGGCAGGCACCTCAGGGGGACGGGGAACGGAGGGGGCACCTCAGCCAGCAGATGAAACAAGACCTCTGGTTCTGGAGGGGGCAACATGCGCTCTGCCTGATCCTGGGGAGTGCAATGCCACAGTCTCTCAAGTGGTTGACTTTCCCACATGCTCTGTAGGGGGCAACATGCCCATTGCTCTGTCCTGGGGAGTGCAAGGCCACAGTCTCTCAAGTGGGTGACCTGCCCACATGGTCTGGAGGGGGCAACATGCCCATTGCTCTGTCCTGGGGAGTGCAAGGCCGCAGTCTCTCAGGTGGGTGTCTTACCCACTGGTTCTGGAGGGGGCTTTGTGCCCTGTGCTCCTGATCCTTGGGAGGCTGGGGTTGGTGGGTGTCTTACCCACTGGTTCTGGAGGGGGCATTGTGCCCTGTGCTCTTGAGCTTGGGGAGGCTGGGGTTGTGGGTGTCTTACCCACTGGTTCTGGAGGGGACATCATGCCCTGTGCTTTTGATCCTGGGGAGTGCAAGGTCACAGTCTCACAGGTGGGTGTCATAACCACTGGATTTGCAGGGGGCAGGCCGCACAGCAGCCCATGGAGGCAGGACTACATACCGTCCGCCGGCTGTGAAGGCTGCTCAGTGGTGGTAGTGGTGCTGTTGGGGGTGGTGGTGGGGAAGCTCCAGCCCATCCCCTGCAGCCTTGGATGGCTCCCACTGGTGGTAGTGGTGGTTCTGCTGCTGCTGGTGGTGGGGGGAGGCTCTAGCCCATCCCCTGCAGCCATGGTTGCTATTGGGGGCTCCGTCTGAGTCCCTGCACCAGGCCCCTAGTCCTTCCTCCCTGCTGGTGCTGGCAACTTACCCTTCCTGGCAGCAGCTGGGGCTGGCTCCTTGCCCTTCCTGGCAGGAGCTGGGCCTGGCTCCTTGCCCTTCCTGCCAGCAGCTGGGGCTGGCTCCTTGGTCTTCCGGCCCGCAGCTGGGGCAGGCACCCTTTCTTTGAGACTGCCTGGTGCAGGCTCCTTCAACCTCTGGACATGTGCCCTGGATCCTTTCCCACCATGAGTGGGTGTGGAGACTACTGGGCCCGTGACTGGTTGGCTGAGGTGCTTGCCTGGGTTTTTGCCACCCTGGCAGGACGTGAAGGATGGGGGGAGTGGTAGAGAAGAGGTCAATGGTGGAGAGGAAAAACTTCTTAGGGACTTTGGGGCGGGAGAGGGAGAAGGTTTGGGAGTGGAGGAAGAGGGAGTGGTTGTTTGGGTGCAGGTGCATGGGCTGGATGCTGTTGCAAGGTGGATGGCTGTTGGGTGTCTGAGTGCTTGTGTTTGTGTACCTTGGGAGGGGGTGACAGACACAGTGGGAGAGTGTGTTCCATCAATCGCCCCTATTATGTTGGGGATTTGTCCCATTGCATAGAACTCGGCCTTCACTGTGGCCAAATCTTCCACCTGGGGAAATGCAATGTAGCTGCACATGTGTTTAATCAGGGCAGACAACACTCTTGTCAGCACTATTGAGAACATTGACTTTGACTTTCCTGCTGCCAAGCCCACTGTCATTTGGAAAGAACCAGTTGCCAGGAAATGGAGCATAGATAGAACTTGCACAAAAGGGAGGATCCCTGACAGATAGCAGATATCAGGTCAGGCTCCAATTGGGCATACAGCTTTGTGATTGTGGCACTGTCAAGTCTATAGGTGAGTATTATGTGCCTGTCCTCCATTGTTGCCAAGTCCACCAGGGGTCCGTACACAGGGGTATGTCTCCATCTCCTATTCATCCGCAGCGGTAGCAATCTATGGGGCAAAAGAGTGAGGAGCCGGTCACAAACTGAACAATCAGGCTACAACAGAACATTGCATGCTGTTAATTTGTAATGGGTCAGTGTGAATTGTCCAGTATGTCCAAATTTAAACAGTGATGGAGCAATTGTCCAGTGCTTACCCCCCACCCCTGAAATGGCATCCTTCTGTCCTGTGTGAAGGGACAGGTGGAAGTGAGGTAATTCCGCTGACGTTGTGCGCCGTTGCGGGAGGCGGTCGGGAACCGCTGTGCAACTCCTTATTGGGTAACATTGGACCCTATGGGTTACAGTGGCGAATGGTGATCTAAGCCAGCGGTGACTGTATGCACTGCCACGGGCGTGACCCCCATTTTCTATATGATTCCTCACTTGCTACCTGATCAGGAGAGGACCTACACTGCATGTGCTGCTGTGACCTGTGTCTGGAACCTACCATGGCCCGTGTGATTGGGGAAAGGGTCCCTGCCTTCACTTCGGCAGAGTTGGAGAGACTGGTGGATGGGGTCCTACACCAGTATAGACTGCTGTATGGGCCTCCAGACCAACAGGTGAGTACACTGTCGGCACAATGCATGTGGCATGAATGCATGGAGTAGTGTGTGTGAAGGCCTCGTGTAAGGGGGGTGGGTGGATGTCCTCTGGGCGGCGTATTGGTTGTGTGCTGGGCCATGTGTGTGCATGGCGATGTGAAGGAGTATGGTGGGCCATGAGTGTAACAGGCAGGACTATTATCCTCTGCAGGTCAGCGCCCATCAAAAGAAGGGCATATGGCGTGCCATCACCAAGGACGTGCGGACCCTGGGGGTCTACGGCAGGCGGAGCACCCACTGTCAGAAACGGTGGGAGGACCTGAGACACTGGGCACGGAAGACGGCAGTGGCCCAGCTGGGGATGGCCTCCCAACGAGGAAGGGGTGCCTGTCAAACCCTGACCCCCCTGATGGCCTGCATACTATCCAGAGCTGGATAGGTGCTTGAGGGCATCACAACAGCCACAAGGGGTGAGTACAGTGCCCATCCTTACTACTAACGCCTGGTGGGGTGGTATCTGGGTGGTGGATGTGTGTCAGTGGGTGCCCCTAGGCCAGGCCTGACATTGAAGCGTAGGTCCCCAAGTGGCTAGGGTTTTGAAGGGATAGTCCTGCTACCTAGCTCGTAGGCATCCACTACTGGTCAGGGCTGCGTGGGTCCCAGGTGTGCTGGATTTGCCGGTGTGTGCCCCTCCCCATGCCTTGGTGGCTAGCAATATCACTGGTAGGTCAATGAATAGTGGGTAGGCCCGTGCCCTGTGTGTGAGGGTGCTGTGTACGCCAGCTGTGGTGTTGGTGCAGCCACTGACCAAGTGTATCCTTTGTCTCTCCCCCTCTTCTTGTTTTGTCACCCTGTCCGTATGTGCATTAGCATCATCTGGCGGAGGAGCAGAGGCAATGGCGACAGAGGGAGCTGCATCCCACAGGACCCAGGAGGCAGAGTCCACTGACGCTGAGGGCGCCAGTGGGAGGGAGGGCGAGCGGAGACTGGAAGGGACAATTTTGACACAGATACCTCCTCTGATGGAAGCTCCCTGGTGGTGGCGGACACCTCTGTGACCACCCCAGCTACAGGTACAGCCGCCACCCCCATACCAGCACCACCCTCACAGCAGCCCCTCATCGAGTTGATCGTGCCTGCTCACCCAGGAGGGTGGGCATCTCCTTCGCCCCAGGCACCTCAGGCCCTGCCCCAGTGAGCCCTGCTGCCCTGAGTGAGGAGGCTATTGACCTCCTGAGATCCATCTCTGTAGGGCATTCAACCATTGTGAATGCCAACCAGGGGCTGGCAGCCCAGATGCAACAGACTAATGCATTCCTGGAGGGCATTCGCACTGGCTTGGCGGCCCAACAGAGATCAATCCAGGCTCTGGCCTCCTCCCTGAGGCAGCCATTGTCCCTGTTTCCATCTTCCCCCCTCCAACTTCCTCTTCCCAATCCCATTCTCCTCACCCCCAACCTATCCCAAGCACAGAGGCAGACGAGCATGCACACAAGACAACACACAAGAGTGGTTCAGGCAAACACAAGCACCACACTTCATCTCACAGACACTCACACAAACACCATCCATATGTAGATACCAACGTCCACAATTTCCACTGTGTTCCCCTCCTCCTTCTCCTCCACCTCCCTCCCAGTTCCAGCTACACTCACACCTGCATGCACTACAACATCATCCACCAGCAGTATCACCACCACACCCAGCAGAACACACACCTCACTGGCAGACACCTCCACAACAGCCATGCACACGTCTCCTGTGTCCTCTCCCACTGTGTCTGTCCCCCCCAAGGTACACAAACGCAAGCACACAGACACCCAACAGCCATCCACCTAACAACAGCATCCAGCCCATGCACCTGCACCCAAAATCAGCAGACAGACACCTCCTACAACCACTCCATCTTCCTCCACCCCAAACCTTCTCCCTCTTCCCTCCCCAGTGTCCCTAAATAACTTTTCCTATCCACCATTGACCTCTTCCCTACCCCTCCCCCCCATCCTGCACGTCTGGCCGGGGTGGCAAAAAGCCAGCCAAGCACCTCAGCTACCCAGTCCATGGGCCCAGTCGTCACCATACCCACTCATGGTGGGAAAGGATCCAGAGCATATGTCCTGAGGGTGAAGGATCCTGCACCAGGCAGCCTTAAGGGAAAGGAGCCTGCCACAGCTGCTGGAAGGAGCAAGGAGCTTGCCCCAGCTGCTGCCAGGTAGACTAAGGAGCCTGCCCCAGCTGCTGGTAAGAAGTTAAAGGAGCCTGCCCCAGCTGCTGCCAGGAAGACTAAGGAGCTTGCCCCAGCTACTGACAGGAAGATCAAGGGGCCCTCGGGCTGGAACTGTGACGGAGCCCTCACCACCAACCAGGCTGCAGGGGATGGGCAGGAGCCTCCCCCAACCAGCAGCACCACCACCATTGAGCAGCTGTCCGAGGCTGCAGGGGATGGGCCGGAGCCTCCCCCCAGCAGCAGCAGCACCACCACTACCACTGAGCAGCCATCCGAGGCTGCAGTGGATGGGCAGGAGCCTCCCCGCAACAGCAGCAGCAGCACCACCACTAAGCAGCCATCTGAGGCTGCAGGGGATAGGCAGGATCCTCCCCCACCAGCAGCAGCACCACCCACCTGAGAGACTGTGATCTTGCACTCCCCAGGATCAAGAGCACAGGGCACGATGCCCCCTCCAGAACCAGTGGGTAAGACACCCACCAACTCCAGCCTCCCCAGGATCAAGAGCACAGGGCATGAAGCCCCCTCCAGAGAATGTGGGCAAGTCACCCACTTGAGAGACTGTGGTCTTGCACTCCCCAGGATCAAGAGCACAGGGCATGATGCCCCCTCCAGAACCAGTGGGTAAGACACCCACCAAACCCAGCCTCCCCAGGATCAAGATCACAGGGCACGATACCACCTCCAGAACCAGTCGGTGAGACACCCACCAACCCCAGCCTCCCCAGGATCAAGAGCACAGGGCACGAAGCCCGTCCAGAGCATGTGGGCAAGTCACCCACTTGAGAGACTGTGACCTTGCACTCCCCAGGACCAAGCACAGCACATTTTGCCCCCTCCAGAGCCAGTGGTCTTGTTCCATCTGGTGGCTGAGGTGCCCCCTGTCTCCCGTTCTCCTGAGGTGCCTGCCTATTTCCAAACTGATGCCCCTGCAGTGTTCGCTCCGTGTTGAGGCAGGTGCCATGGGTGGCCTTGGAATTTGGCCTGTGGCCATGTGGACAACGTACATTGTGGACTGGGCTGGGTCCCTTTTTATGTACCTATGTATATATCTATTATCTTGCCTCACTTATTTACCTTGATGTGTTGCTCTCATTACATTCACTTTTTCTAAAACGTTTTTTCCTTGCATTATTCATCCGAGGTACGGGGTAAAAATGGTTTAGTAATGCAGCTGATTGTGTGTATGGTGTTGGTGGGGCGTTATTTAATGTGTGTTTGTGTCAATGTCGTTTTCCTCCCCCACTCTCTTGTGTGCAAGGCAGCTGTACTCACCGTCGTCGTCTTCGCCGTCGTTGGTGTTCGTGGTGGAGCAGCATGTAGAACACCATGGGGAAGACATGCAGCTCGGGCTCCATGGGAGCGTGGTTGTTCCCTGTGTCTCCAATGGTGAGTCCTTCTTCTGAGCTCAGTTTCCGCCAGGCTTTTGATGTCGTTGGTACCTCCCCAGAAAAGGTGGCAGTTTCCTAGGTCATAATATGGTGGGCGGAACATTGACTTCCGCCTGGCTGTAGGCAGCTACCGCTGTGATGGCAGTTGTTTCCGCCCTGGCGGTCTGTGTGGTACATTGGCTGTCTATTGGAGATAACACTGCCATGGTCATAATTTGGCTGTAATTACCACCGGCCTGCTGGCGGTATTACCGCCACATTTACACCAACCGCCAGGGTCGTAATGAGGGCCTAAGTCTCTTCAAATCTTTTGGGCTAATTCATGGCTTAAATGATGGAAGAGCTGGTGTAATGTTATTTTCCACCTTAGACAGTAGTAAATTGCTGCTTGTCATTGGAACTATAAAGGTGTGCATTGCTTTAGGAAGTAAATGTAGCTGCATTTGTTGACATGTAAACAACACAACATAACACAATAATAATACAAAAAGCAACTTAACATCTTTAAAACATAACAGGTGTAACACGACAAAACAGTCTAAAAAGAACCTAACACAACACCGGAATTGCGTCAAAAGAACACCTTAAGCAATAAAGCAGCATATAAAACAGAGTAGTATAAAACAACAACAGGACATGTCCCCATCAAAACATAATATCTCACAAGAAATAGGCAGAAACGTCCTTGTCACATCTTACCACAACCAAAAACCTGCTTTCATAAGATGGTGATAAAAGGTATTTGCACCAAGTACTGCCTTAACTTGCCACCAAACAGTATAGAATACGGGCAGTCTAAAATGTTTTGTGATTCAGACCTCAGAGCCTTAAATTGTGGAAGAGGTGTAGCAGTGTTATTTTATCACCTCAGACAGTGGTAAATAGTTGCACTTCAAAGGAACCTTAACCCCTTTAGCACCATGGACGGAATGGTTACGTCCATGGCTGCGCTTGTGTGGCGCCATGGACGTAACCATAACGTCCATTGCACAGCCCTCGGAAGAAGCACTAGCGCTCCCTCGAGGGCCACCCCCCCAACCCCACCCCCAGGCCAGGGCTGGAATTCCCCTTCCAGCCCCCCATGACATCAGCACACGATCGTGCGCTGACATCTTGAAAGGGAGGAAAGACGCGTGGAAGCCATTTGGCTTCCAGCACGTCTAGAGGAAGGAGGTAGGTTTTACCTCCGGGGGAGGTGGGGGAATGCCAGTAAAAGAGGCATTGAGGGAAAGGAAAGGGTTTTCCTTTCCCTAGATGTCTCTTTGAGCATTCCTGCTGCCTGATCGCGATGCGATCGGGTAGCAGGAATGCCCACTAGACACCAGGGAATTAGTGTGTGTGTGTTTACTGTATTGGAGAGCGACCCCTTGGGCAAGGGTTGCTCTCCTTTGCCTGGCCTTATTTTTAGGCATATCTGCCCCCAAAGGGGGGCAGAAAGCCACTATACACCAGGGTTTGTTTTTTGTTGTTTGTTTTTTTGTGTTGGGGGGCGCCCCCTTGGGCAAGGATCGCCACCATGGGCCCAAATGCACTAATGCGCAGCTAGACCTATTTGTTTTAGGCCCCATAGCGCCAGGGATCATGTGTGTGTGTGCTTTGTGTGGGGGGGGTGCCCCCTTGGGCAAGGGTCACCCCCCAAAGGGTGCAATGTAATGTAGGCCATTTCTGCCCCCCTTGGGGGCATATTGGCCTCGTTTTTGTAGGCTCTTTTACCCCCGGGGGGCAGAAACCATGAAGACTCCAGGGATTTTTTTTCTTCTTTTGTTTTCTTTTTTTTGTGTTGGGGGTCGCCCCCAAGGGGCAAAAAGTACTATTGGGCAGTTCTGCCCCCTTTGGGGGCAGATCGGCCTATTTTCTTTAGGCCTTTCTGACCCCAAGGGGGGCAGAATCCCCGTAGTGCCACGGATCATGTGTGTGTGTGCTTTGTGTGGGTGGGTGGCCCCTTGGGCAAGGGTCGCCCACCCAAGGGGGCAATGTAATGTAGGCCATTTCTGCCCCTTTGGGGGCAGATTGGCCTGGTGGCAAAAACCATGAAGACGCCAGGGATTTTTTTTCTTCTTTTTTTTTGTGTTGGGGGCGCTCCCTTGGGCAAGGGTCGCCCCCAAGGGGCAAAAATTACTACTGGGCAGTTCTGGCCCCCTTGGGGGCAGATCATCCTATTTTTAAAGGCCTTTCTGCCCCCAAGGGGTGGTATAGTTTCTGAGTTTATAACTCTTAGTGATAAAGCTACACTTTGTTTGTTACTTATCTTACACAGTGCTGGTTGTTGGTGGTGCATTTGTCCAGTTAATGTTTGTAGGAAGGATCATGGCTAGCCTTAGGATGACCACTTAGTAGGTTGTTGGTGTGCTTTTTGAGTCGTCTTCTGACCATGATTATGAGACTGACTCTGCATCTGAGGCAGAGGAGGAAGTGCAAGATTCTGGAAGTGAATTTTCTGTCAGAGAGAAATCATCTGATGATGAAGCCACTCTCAGTGCTGATGAAGGGCCTGTTTTAGAGGAGGACACTGATGTGACGATGATGCAAGAGCCAGCGGCTGAAAGGCTTCCCATTGGAAGACCTGACACGTGGGTTGCACCAAACATGGAGCAGCCACATTTGTTGGTTTCCCAGGGTGTCGAGTTAATACGGAAAACTTTTTTGAGTTGTTTATGGACAATATATTTTTGGAAGAGATTGTTGAGCAGACTAATTTGTATGCAGAGCAGTTTTTGAGGGACAACGCTGCCAGACTTAGGCCACACTCTAGAGCTAGCCGGTGGATTCCCACAAATCTGGAAGAGTTGAAAAAGTTTTTAGGTTTAACTTTTTTGATGGGGCTGATAAGGAAGCCATCACTGTCTTCATATTGGTCTACTTGTCCCATGATGGCAACTGCTATATTTCCTGCCATCATGAGTCGTAACCGGTATGAGCTTCTTCTTTGGATGTTGCATTTTGTAGATAATGCTTTGGCCTTGCCACAAGATCACCCTGATTCTGACCGTCTTTTTAAGATTAGGCCTGTCCTTGATCATTTGGTAGATCGGTTTTCAGAGATCTATGTTCCAGGCAAAGAAATATCTGTAGATGAGTCTTTGGTCCTGTTCAAGGGTCGTTTGGTTTTTAGGCAGTACATTCCTAGCAAGAGGGCACTGTATGCAATTAAGATGTATATGCTGTCTAAAAGTAGTACAGGATATGTTTATAATTTCTGGGTCTACACTGGTAGGGATTCCAATATTGACCCCCCTGGTTGTCCACCCACTTTTGGAGTTAGTGAGAAAATTGTGTGGGAACTTGGTAGACCACTGTTTAACAAAGATCACCATTTATGTGTAGATAACTTCTACACTGGAGTTCAGTTGTTCAAGGAGTTGTTCAGAGTGGACGCTGTTGCTTGTGGCACAATCCGCTCTAATCGGAAAGGCTATCCAAGAGAGTTTGACTGTAAAAAACTTGAGAAGGGACAGTGTTGTTGCACTGCGGAATGATGAGCTGCTAGCTCTGAAATTTGTAGACAAGAGGGATGTGTACATGCTCAGTACCATCCATGATGAGAGTACTTCACCTGTGGCTGTTTGGGGTCAGGTTGCCGAAGTGCGTAAACCTGTGTGCATTTTAGACTATAATAAGCACATGGGTGGTGTTGATAGAGTAGATCAGAGGTTGGAACCTTACACTGCTGCTCGCAAGTCTTATGTTTGGTATAAGAAATTAGCGGTTCACTTGTTCCACTTGGCAACTTTTAATGCTTTTGTTGTGTTCAAGGATAGTTCTCCAGAGTCAAGGATGACATTTGTGAAATTTCAGGAGTCTATCATAGCGAACCTTGTTGTGCTGAAACAGGCAAGAGTTCCTAGAGAAGCAGTGGGGGAGGATGTGGCTAGAATGAAAGATCATCACTTTGCTGAACACATTCCTCCCACAGCCAAAAAACACTTTCCTACTAAGAGATGTAGAGTCTGTGCTCGAAGAGGTATCAGGAAGGAGACTAGGATGCACTGCCTTGATTTGCCTTCAAAGCTTGGGCTGTGTGTGAGTGGCTGTTTCAGGAGCTACCACACTCAGAAGAATTATTGGGAAATTACGGGAGCGTAAACTGCTGTTTTATATTTTTATATGTTCAGTTTCACGGTTGGCATTACTGTCATGTATTCAGTTAGAGCTTTTGTGTTTGTAGTTTTGTACTTATTTATAATTAGTGGTTTCTTTGTTGTTTAAAAACAAAAAAAAAGTGATGGTGGTTTGCGTGGGGTGGCGCTTGGCTAGTTGTGTGCATGGGTGGCGCTTGTCTGGTGGTGTGCATGGGGTGGCGCTTGGCTGGTAGTTTCAGTGGGGTGGCGCTTGGCTGGCGGTGTGAGTGGGGTGGCGCTTGGCTGGCGGTGTGAGTGGGGTGGCGCTTGGCTGGCGGTGCACGTGGGGTGGTGCTTGGCTGGCGGTGCCAGCCAAACATCAGTCCACACACTCATCAGCTGGTGTGACTGCTCTATCAGGCATGTGGGCATATGAAAGTGATAGGCCCTTGAGTGGCGCTGTCTGTCAATGCGAGTGTTGTAATGTGCTGGGCCCATGGCTGGCGGCGTAAATGGTCTTGTGCATGTCATGTATGGAAGGTGTGTGAATGGACTGTAAAGCGGGTGGTGCCTTTTCGTGGCTTTCCAGCTCACGAGCTGTGAGTCATTGGTTCAGTTTTTTGGGCCTTTCAGTTATTAACAGTGCATTTCATTTTTGTAAAATCTCTTGTTAATAAAATTTGATCTACTGAACCATCACTCACCCTCGTGCCAAATCCAACCAGTATGTGTGGTAAAAATGACAAAACCTGCTCCGCTGTAATCAGGCGTCGCAGCACACCTATGACACGCTAGATGTCTCGGGTGGGATCCCGATGATGAAGCATGCCACCAACTTGGTTGGTGGGTGAGGGGTCTTTTTAACATAACCAAAGTTCATTTCTTTTCACAATTTTAGTGTTTGGAACAACACATAATTAGGTTGACACATCAAATTTATCTATTGCAAAACTACCTGTGTGGCACCTATGTTTTTGGTCCCGGGTGCGGCCTTCATCTAGGGAAACTTACCAAACCCAGACATGTTATAAGAATGGACACCCCCAAGGAGTCCAAGGAGGTGTGGCTTGCCTGGATCCCCCAACACTTTCTTACCCAGACTCCTCTGCAAACCTCAACATTTGCTTAAAAAAGCATATTTTCCTCACTTTTCTTTGTAGGATCACCGCTGGGGCACAAATTTCCTACCATTCAGAGTTCCCCTCAGTCTCCCAAGTAAAATTATACCTCACTTTTGTGGTCCCCAAAGCAGAGTCAGCCTAAAAGATATATGAAAGAAAAATATATGCTTCTCAAGTCGCTGTGCTATCCCCTCAATCTCTACAGGTTTTTGGCATTTTTCTGTTGCAGGCACCTGGGCCATCCACACAAGTGAGGTATCATTTTTATCAGGAGACTTGGGGGAACGCTTGGTGGGAGGAAATTTGTGGCTCCTCTCAAATTCCAGAACTTTCTGTCACTGAAATGAGAGGAAAAGGTGTTTTTTGTGGCCACATTTTGAGGTTTGCAAAGGATTCTGGGTAACAGAACCTGGTCAGAGCCCCACAAGTGACCCCATTTTGGATTTCCCTAGGTGTATAGTTTTCAAAAATTTTCAGGTTTGCTAGGTTTCCCCAGATGCCGGCTGAGCTAGAGGCCAAAATCCACAGCTAGGCACTTTGTGAAAAACAGCTCTGTTTTCTTTGTGAAAATGTGATGTGTCCACGTTGTGTTTTGGGGAATTTCCTTTTGCGGGGGCGCAAGGCCTACCCACACAAGTGAGGTACAATTTTTATTGGGAGACTTGGGGCAACGCTGTGTGGTAAGAAATGTGTGGCTCCTCTCAGATTCCAGAACTTTCTGTCACCGAAATGAAAGGAAAACATGTTTTTTGGCCAAATGTTGAGGTTTGCAAAGGATCCTGGGTAACAGAACCTGGCCAGAGCCCCACAAGTCACCCCTTCTTGGATTCCTCTAGGGGTCTAGTTTTCAGAAATGCGCAGGTTTGGTAGGTTTCCCCAGGTGCCGGCTGAGCTAGAGGCCAAAATCTACAGCTAGGCACTTTGTAAAAAACAGCTCTGTTTTCCATGTAAAAATGTGATGTGTCCATTTTGTTTGGTGTAGCAAGCAGTAGGCCTAACCACGCAAGTGAGGTACCATTTGTATCAGGAGACTTGGGGGAACACAAAATAGCAAAACAAGTGTTATTGGCACTTGCCTTTCTCTACATTTTGTCCTTCCAAATGTAAGACAGTGTGTAAAAAATACATCTATTTGAGAAATGCCCTGCAATTCACATGGTAGTATGGGCACCCCAGAATTCAGAGATGTGCAAATAACCACTGCTTCTCAACACCTTATCTTGTGCCCATTTTGGAAATACAAAGGTTTTCTTGATACCTATTTTTCACTTTTTATATTTCAGCAAATTAATTGCTGTATATCTGGTATAGAATGAAAACTCATTGTAAGGTGCAGCTCATTTATTGGGTCTGGGCACCTAGGGTTCTTGATGAACCTACAAGCCCTATATATATATATCCCCGCAACCAGAAGAGTCCAGCAGACGTAACAGTGTATTGCTTTAAAAAATCTGACATCGCAGGAAAAAGTTAGAGAGTAAAACATGGAGAAAAATGGCTGTGTTTTTTTCACCTCAATTTCAATATTCTTTTATTTCAGCTGTTATTGTCTGTAGGAGACACTTGTAGGATCTACACGAATGACCCCTTGCTGAATTCAGAATTTTGTCTACTTTTCAGAAATGTTTAGCTTTGGTTTCTCACCCATTTCTGTCACTAACTGGAAGAAGGCTGAAAGCACAATTTTTTTTTTTAAATGGGGTATGTCCCAGTAAAATGTCAAAATTGTGTTGAAAAATTGGGTTTTCTGATTCAAGTCTGCCTGTTCCTGAAAGCTGGGAAACTTGTGATTTTAGGACGACAAACCCTTTGTTGTTGCCACTTTCATGGAAAAAACCACAAGCCTTCATCTGCGGCCCTTTTTCCCATTTCTTTGAAAAGAAACGAAATTATCACTGTATTTTGGCTTATTTCTTGGTCTCCTTCAGGGGAACCCACAAAGTCTGGGTACCTCTAGAATCCCTAGGATGTTGGAAAAAAAGGACGCACAATTGGTGTTGGTAGCTTATGTGGACAAAAAGTTATGAGGGCCTAAGGGCGAACTGCCCCAAATAGCCAAAAAAAGGCTTGCCACCTGAGAGGGGAAAAGGCCTGGCAGCGAAGGGGTTAAAGAGGTACTGAATTTGGCTGGAAATGTAGCAACTTTTGTTGACAATGCTAAAGTAAACAGAAGAACATAGCACACTAACATCTACAAAACAATCTAACAACACAGTTAAAACATATCAGAGCACAACACTACAAAAGGGTAAAAACAGAATGCAACACAACTACAATGAAACACAACAAAATCATTTTGCAAAATGGCATCACAAAAACACAACACAACAACAACTGTATACATCACCACTGCAACAAAATCACAATCAGCAAATATTTACAAACATTCTTGACACGCATTACTACCTGCAGAAAGCTGATTTCATATACTGGGTAATAAGTGCTTACACCAAGCACTGCCTAAAGTACCACTAAGGACATAAAATAGCGCCTGTCAAAATATTTTGTGAACTTGCTCATTATGTTTAAGTGCATTTTCCTTTTTTTAGAATCAGGACCTACCATTGCAATTTTTAACTTGCAGTGAGTGGCTTCTCTTGCATGCCAAGATGGTCAGCCACATATTTAGTTTATTTATGTTTATATGATTAACACAGGTTTAATATGGATGAAAGTGTACTAGCCTTGCTCCAAAGAGAATGTTTGTAAAAGAGTTGAATTATTCTTACACTTGTCTTGAAAAGAACCAAGGGTGCGGTGTGGAAAAAAGCAAAGCCAGACGTCACAGTGACTTGGAGCTGTAGCATCAACGGATCACTTATCATCTTCAGTGACGCGCTTGCAAGTCTAGCAATGGTCCCTCCATGAACCACCCTCCTGGTCAGCTTACTTTTAATTACATTTTGCTTAGGTCCAGGCAGCTGAAATTTGCTTTCGACTGCTTCTTTCCTAAAAGACGCTTTTGCACACATTGTATTCATGTTTTTTAATTCACTGATCCAAGATGAGCCTACCCATCTTGGAACTGTAAAGAATAACGGGAGCTTTATTCAGTATCCACAGGCAAGTATGGTGATGCTTGCACGCATAGAAACCAGTCACCCTAGGCAGCTGTAGCTTTATGATATGTAAGTGCTCTTGCATGATGACTAATGCATATGTACTCATTGTCGCACTTTTTTTCCCAGTGCTGTTCAGTATTGACAAACAAGCTTTTTTAGTTTTTTGCCAGGTGCCGAATAGTATAGGCAAAAAGCATTGGCAAAGTCAAAAGATTTACACTGCAAAAAGAGTAGAACAGCAGTGGCAAAGCTAAAAGGCAAGACATATTGGTTTTCATTATGACAATGGTGGTAAAAACCGCCAACTGCTGTGGCGATGGCCGCCAAAAGACCGTCGCCGTGGCTATCAGCCATTCACCATATTATGACCACAGCTGGATCTCCGCCAGAAGGATGGCGGAAATCCTGCTGTGGCCATGCCGGCAGATGGTGGTAAGGTGGTGCTGCTACCAGCAGCAGCACCACACCAGTATACCGCCGCCGGCTGTATTATGACCAATAATATAGCCTGGCGGTGTTCTGCTGGCGGACGCTGCTGCTGGCAGCAGCGCCCCATCCCATCTCCTGCCAGAGGACCCCCTCGACACAGGTAAGTGGGTGCTCCGATAGAAGGGGGATGTGGGGTGTTGTGCGTGTGTGTGGGGTTGGGGGTGTGTATGTCTGTGCATGTGTGTATGAAGGTGTGTGTTTCGTGTTGTATGTGTGTGCATGTTTGGGGGTGTGAGTGCGTGTATGCTGAGTTGTGTGAATGCGTGTCTGCGTGTATGTATGTAAGAGTGGGTGGATATATGTGCAAATGGATGTATGCATTTGTGGATGAATGTTGGAATTGGTGTGTGTGTGCGTGTGTGAAGAGAGAGGCGTGAATGAAGGGGGGCCTGGAAAGGAAGAGTGGTGGGGGAAACCTGTGGAGGGGCTTGGGGGTGGGGAAGACCTCTATCAGTGACAGGGATGGGATTCCCTGTCACTGATAGTGCCTACCACCATGGTTTTCGTGGTGGTAAGGGAGCCACGAAAACCATGGCGGTCGGCAGTGTCATAATCTCGCAGGCGGGCGAGTGAACGGCACCGGTCTGGAGATTGATGTCTCCAGCCCGGCGGTCGTTTCCACCATGGGGGGCAGTGTGGTACATTGGTGGTTTGGCTTCAGCCAAACCGCCAATGTCATAATATGGAGGAACGTACCGCCAGCCTCTTGGCAGTACTTTCCTCCATATTACCGCCATCCGCCGGGGTCATAATGAGGGCCATTGTCTTTGCCTATGCTTGTTAAGACCTACCTATAAAACACCTACTTTATCAATCTATTCATCCAACTTCGCCAATACCTATTTGTGTGGCTCCTACAAATCTTCCCGTACCTGAGTCACGCTATCATTGATTTACCACTCTTCTTGCTTGCAAGTCCCTGAGGACCATTAACATAGTTCATCAGTTACAGCATTTAATTGAGTATGGAATCCTTTTTTTTCCAATTCTGTTGGAAACCTCATTGTGTACACTCTAGGGGCTGCCAAAAGCACTACTTAATCCTAGGATCCAAAACATTGAAACGTCTGGCTAATAGATTCCGTTCCTATCACCTCCCACAAAGATCATACTTGTTTTTTTTTCTTTCTTCCTTCATTTTTGTCTTCTTTCTTTTTTATTTAAACATTTTAAAATTGTATTCTCTGTGCAACTTGAAGTCAGTGCAGTTATTAATAGGCTGGTGTGACGAGAATGTACTCTTTTAAACTGAAAAAGTATAGTTGCTAGATACGATAGTCTGGAGTTACAGTTCTGTTGCATTGGCGCTCTGCTGTAATTAGGTGTTAATAGCATCAAGGCTTTGGCTAGTTGAATGATGAACTGCACTTTTATGTAACGCTTCGTACTGTACTTTTGGCAGTTCTGGGACCTGTAAATAAGAAGTGTTACTTCACAGAGCCACCTGCTTTAAAACCTAAAAGTGAAAAAGAGAAGTTAAGTCTGTGGCGGAGTACCCTGTCCGTCTAAATCTCAGTCTGTCCCACTCTTTATATTCAGCTGAACTGCTATGTTTCTACCAGTGGAAACCTAAGAGGCGCAGGCCTCAGATATTGGGCAATTGGTCTAAGTACCTCAGATTTCCCGCTATACCTAGAGCAGACATTCTGATTGTTTTGTTTCCAGTTGTGGATAGACAGGAAAAGGATAGCAATCCAGAATGGAAAAAAAAAAAACACCCATGGTGTTAAGCCAATTAGTTTTTTTTATTTTAGTTCCCTCTTTGGAAGTTTCTTTTTGAAAAACAAAAACCTTTGCTGTTCTGTTTTATTAGCCATCATGGTCTCTCAGCAAAGCTACAGCCCCTTAAAGGAGCCGCCATAGAGGCTGCTTCTCAGAAGGCACAGAGATCTCTGGTAGGAAGTTGATGACCTCTAAATATAGCAGGCAGTACATCTTTCCACTGACTTGCAGAATGGAGTACAACCGAACAAACTTTGAATAAGCCACCAGTCACAAGAGGAAAACATGACAGCGAGCCAATACTGTGTCTTTTTATGCACAGTATACAGTAGTGCAGCTGTGATTCTTTTTTAAATCGACCGAAATCAATTGTGACATATCTTTTAGCCTTCTCTACCTGTTCCACTGGTCAATTTGATGCAAACCTCTTTCTGGCCCTTCTAATTGACTTTCTTCACTTTCTGTATCCGTCTATGTTAAATGTTATGGCAATGTAGAAGACTAACATTATGCATTCAACCTTTTAATCACTCTTCTGAGCAGCAATACTTGAAAGTTCACAGAATTACAACTCAGAACTACTGCACAATTAATAGAACTCTCAAGTCCTCTAGATAAGGAGATTATTGTATAAAGTTTTTAACATTCATATTTGAATTACAGCAGTGAAGGTAATTATAACTTTGATTTAAAGTGTTTTGGGAGTTTTTTAATTATCCAATTTCTGGGTGTGATTTGTATTTGTTCAAAAATAATATTTTCTGTGAGTTACAAATTGGGAAAGTAGATTAATTTTGAAGATAACTTTTATAAATATTTATTGTTTGTGTAGCTTTATAACATAAAGAAAAAACTGTCACATATGGGCATATGCGAGGAATATTAATAAGGCTCGGTTGTGATTTAAATTTTTTAATTGGTACAGTGTGAGGCATAAGCTTTCAGTCGTATTCATTGCAACAGAACGAAAGGATCAGCATCCACGATGCAGCTGTCAGCTTAAATTGGGCAATACATTGTTTATGACGTGCTGGTCATAAGGCAATTTGGTTTTCAAAGGAGGTAGAGCATATTTTGGCAACGTCTTGTACTCGCTGCTTTTGAAAGGAATTTGGGCATTTTTAGGCAGCGGCCCACGTAATACTTCTAGTTGCCTAGCATCGCACTCCCAGAGGAGGCTGTTGTGAAGAGTGACACGAGTTTAACAGCCAAATTGTGAAAATGCAACATTATAGAGTGGATTACCCCCGGGAAAGCTTCAGGGCTGGATAAGGTGCTGGTGACCTGTTTAAAGCCAATACGGATATTTGGAGCCCCTATTTTGCCCTGTACTTCAATCGTTTCATGGATGGGTTACTGGTGCCCCCCTCGTGGCTGGAGCTGAAATAATTCTGATTTTCAAGAAGGGCTTAAGGTTGCTTCCTTCTGACTAGTGGGCAATTATCCTCATTGACAGTTCACAGAAGCTTTTTTGCCAGATTTTGTTGAGTAGATTCCATGACTGGATTGGGAATGTGGGCCTGTTGACCACTTTGCAAGCTGGGTTTAAGGAAGGGACTAGTACCACAGATCAAGTTTTTCGATTACAGTTAATAAATTGGAAACACGTTACTATGCGGGGGTGGTCACCTTTATGTAGTCTTTGTCGACCTTCGGTCGGCTTTCAACCTTGTTCCTAGGGAGGCACTGTGGAAGGTTTTGTCCGACCTGGGAGCCCCTAAATATCTTGTAGATGTCATTTTTAGGCTCTACTTGAACAACTATGCCCACGTTAGAATTGACATTGCACATTCAGGTCACTCGGGAAGTAAGGCAAGGGTGCGTACTAGCCCCGACTTTGTTCCTACTATATATCAACGATTTGTTGGCCCATCCGGAGCTGTATAAACATGACGCCTCGTTTTTGGTGCTCCTATATGCGGATGTCACCTTACTGGTCTCTAATTACCTTATGGGTATTCAAAATCTGCTAGACCAGTTTGATAACTTCTGCAGACAGAGAGTGCTAGAGATTCATCTGAATAAAACAAAATATATGGTCTTGAATCCTTGCCATGTGACCCGCCACACCCAGCTCTCAATGGTGTCCCCCTGGAGAGAGTTAGAACATTTGATTATCTAAGATACACTCTCACAGAGTAATTTGGTTTGACAGCCCACATCCAGAAGTGCACACTCAAGTTAGAGCATTATACAGGAGGTATCGTGAGGGCCCTGTGGGGTTCTAGTTTTCGCTTTCTTTCTCCAGCCCTCCAAATTCATATTTCACAAGCATCTGGGTGGGAGGTTTAATATGGTAAATGATAGCGCTATGGAGCTGGTGGAGAATTATTTCTTATGACTCCTCACCAATCTTCCTGCTAGTACCCCACTTATCCCCCTCCAGTTGGAACTTGGTCATAGACCTCTCACTCATAGGCTATGACTCAGACCCCTCCTGTATTGGAGGAGGGTCTGGGCTTGTGCAGATTTAGAGCCAGATGTACGACCCAGAGTCTTGCGACTCACAATTTGCGACTCAATTGCGAGTCGCAAAACCATATGTACAACAGTATACTTCAGGCTGTTTGCAATTCCCAATGGGGTCACAAATGACCTACCTCATTAATATTCATGAGGTAGGTCGTAATTTGCAACCCCATTGGGAATGGCTGCACTCACAGTGAAGGTGGCCTGCTGGATACAGCAGACCACCATGTCTGTGACTGCTTTTAAATAAAGCTGTGTTTTTTTCTGAAAAGCAGTCTGTTTTTCTTAAAGGAAAATGGGCTGCATTTCAAAAACAAAACTGAAAAGGTTTCTTTTAATTTTTTCAGAGCAGGCAGTGGTCCGTGGGACGTGTTCACAGTCATAAAACAATCCTACATCGTACTGCGACTCGCCATTAGAAAGGGAACGCCCCTTCCTAATTGCGACTCGCAAACCTATTTTGCGATTCTGTAAATAGATTACCGAATCGCAAAATAGGGTCGGTACACATCAAAATGCTTTTTTCTTGTCGCAAACAGCCCTATTCTGTGAATCAAAAGCTATGTACGTGTGACCCTAAGTATCTTATAGGCTGGTCTTGAGGACATTTTAAAGCTTCCTGGGGTTGCTAGGATTCCATGGTTTGGGTAAATCAAATCCCACCTGCTTATGCTTGGTTCAAGAACCTCTGGAGACTGCATGCAGAGTCTCAAAGTCTCTTCTCAAAGGGATCTACTGGAGACACGCGAATGGCAGGTTACACAGGGCTGGGAGAATTCGCTCTCTGACTTGTACTTTCCTAGAGTTTAAAGATGTCTACTCTCTAGAAGTGTATGTGGATGCGATTGAGCCCCCACTTGCCAAATCCCTGTGTATTAAATTCAGGATTAGGACCTTGCTGCTTCACACGTCACTGCCAAATGGCAATGTCTTCCTTTAGATCAAGACATGTTTTGCCCCTTTCGTCCTGAGACCAAAGAATGCATTGATCATTTTCTTTTATTTTTCCCATACTATCAGGTCTGCTGGAGGAAGTGAATTTTGCTGTTGTGCTTCAATATGGGAGCCAGGGATTTTAGGACAGCCTCCAGGATATTGAGATCCAATACAGCACAGCCAATTGCTTTTTCTGTTTTCAGATTCTTGTTATGTATGTGGAGATGCAGGCAAAAGGGCAGTTCTTCAGTGCTGTTATGGTTGAAAACTGAGATGTTTATGCCCATTTTACTCTGTGACAATTGGCCATTCACGCTTATTTTTCAACTTGCCATTGGGATTTTGTATTCAAGCATATGCTTTTTTTATTGTGTTTAATGTATTTAGCTAGTATTGTGGATTATGCATGCACTTTATCACTTATCCTGCTTTAACTGGATTTCTTTTTAATTTTATTGAGATGATTTTAAATGGTTTTATCTTAATGATGTATTGTATTCTTTTTATGTGCTTTTATGGCAAATTGTCGAAAAATGAATTATGAAGATGCTACATTTGAAAGGAAATAAAAGGAATGTAATATATTATAGTTGAAAGGAGTTGATTTACAACGAAATTCAGGGCAAACATGAGTGAAGAGGCTTCAGGAGATTTGGGTCAGGAGGATTTAATAAGGTTTAATAAGGAAAATATTGTCACAAGGACTGCAGTTCACAGTAAAAGAGAATGCAAAAGGGGTTTTGAAGAAAAAAAGACCATACACAAATCAGAAGGATGAGGAATATTTTCCAATCTCTGAAGGAGAGGGAGATTTAATAGGGGTGCAGGTGGAAAGTGTTTGAAAAAGAGAAAGCATGGGGGATGTGGCCAACAAGATGGCTGATGAGATGCACTGAGTGCGAGCTCCCGGCCCGACTTCTGCATCCTGCACAATCCTGCCACCCTGGTGTTCCTGAGGCCCGTGGCCCCCACCCCAGAGTGATCGTAGCACAAAAATACAAGTTACTGCCCACAAATAAATATCCTGGGCTCTTTGGTAGCCTGAGTGGAGATCGCTCTCCCGGACCACTAGACAATATGGCGGACGCAATGCCATAGCCATGAGAGGGGAGACGGCCTGTCTTGACACCTGAGGACCTGGACCGCTGCCCGGTGCTGCAGAGAGACCCGGGGGAGCGGGGCAATACTGAGTGGCTCTGTTCCTGGCCCCTGCCAACAGAATCTGACATACGCAGCCCATCAGGGCCTGCTGAGGGGTGCCGGAGGAGAGAGCCTGGCCTGCTGCCTTGGCTGCAGAGAGGAGGAGGTGGGTGCCGCCCTGAGATATTTCACCCCTGCTCCCCATGCTCCATACCTGTGGGATCCACAAGGCAAAGGCCTGATTGCTGCCGCTGGAGGGGAGGTGCCCAACTGGCAGTATGTGGCCCAGCCCATTCTAGTTGAAGACCTCGCGGCCTAGTGGTCTGCTGGCGTGCTCGCGGCCTAGTGGCCCCTCCAACCTCAACCACCAGCTGCATTCCGATTAAGGAGGAACAGCATCTAGGCTGAACTGTGCTATAAAGACTTACCTGTACCTCACAGCCCAGGCAAGATTGAAGCCAAATAGCTAGATAGTTCCCCAAATTGCATGAGACAAGGTGGTGCAAGAAAACTAGAGATTATCATGCGACTGGGAACGGGCCTAAAGTATTAAGGCCCTCATTATGAACACGGAGGTCAAAACCACCATGTTCATGCTGGCGGTCATACTACTGACCGGCAGCACCCCCGGATCCCCACCGGCCGTATAAAGAACATTCTTGTGGGCCGGCGGGTGGCAACATTGGAGCCGCCGCCAATGCCTCTGTGCGGTGGGCGCAGCTGCACCCATCGCACAGATCTGCCCGAAAATCGTGCAGTGACCTGTGCGATGGGGCATTGCACAGGGGCCCCTGCACTGTCCATGCCAAGTGCATGGGCAGTGCAGGGGCCCCCAGGGGTGCCCCGGTGCACCCCTTCCACCAGGGAAAGGCTGGAGGCTAAGGGATCATTATCCGAGGGGCAGCACCGCTGCCCTGTCGGATAATGATACAGACTGCTGCCAGGCTGCCTGACGGAGGCAGCCTGGCAAGGGTTCGTTATGTGGCAGTGTGGGCCGCCATACCGAATGGTGGGTTTTCCCGCTGCCGCCGGCATGGCAGCCCACACCGCCACAATCATAATGACAACCTAAATGTGGACCCTCAGCAGATCCACATGTAAGCGCAGTTGACAACCACAGCTGCTGAGGGTTCTTTCTGGGCAAAGGGCTTCCTGGAGAGATTTTCTCTTCCCACCCCTCGCATCACAGACCCCTTGAAAGAGTGACATAAATTCTCATTTACCATTGGTAAAGACAGGCAGACCAAAAGTATACAGCAAACCAAAATGGACCAATTCACAGAGCAGGAGACTCAAAAGGAACCAAGTGAACAGGCACAAGACAAACACGAGCCATCAAGTGCCCAGATCCTAGCGGCCATCGAGGTCCCCGTCCTAGCAGTGCAGACCAAAATAGAAGCTATGGCCCTAGATGTAGATCTGCATGCAGTCACGGAGAGGTCTATCAAGACGGAACCGCGTGTGTCTATGATGCGAGGTGAACTGGAAACTTTGAAAGCTATGGTGGCCGCTCTCAAGGTGAGATCACATACGCCAGAGGCAAGGACACGGAGGAAAGATCACACAGATGTAACCTACGCTTTGTGGGATGCTCAAAAGGGGTGGAGGGAACTGCCCCAGAACTTTTCCTGGAAAACTGGCCCAAAAGAGTATGCCCTTCTGTGCAGTTATCATCAGTGTCTGTTGTGGAATGAGCGCAGAGGATGCTGATACCACTGCCGTTGCCGGGAGCCCTGCTGCAGACAATCATTGTCAAAATCCTCAATTACAGAGATTGGGAGGCCATATTGAGATAATTGTGTAAGCAAGGTGGTCCGTCCTATGAGAAACACACCATAAGAATTTTTCCAGACTACACCGGAACCGTTCAAATCCAAAGAAAATCCTTCAGCGGAGTCAAGGAAAAACTGAGAGCAATGGGGCTCACATATATGCTGTTATATCCTGCTAAATTAAAAGTCCTACATGCAGATCACTCACACTTTTTCCAAATGCTGGAGAGCGCATGGGACTGGCTGGAATTCAGGGGAGCAGAGAAGATCCTGGTGACACTGAAGAGGAGCGGTCGTTGTGAAGCTCATGAGAAGATCAGGACAACTGCCTAGACGAAACATGGTGGGAGGCACTGGGGATTCGGCTCCACTGAAAAGGTGGTAGTGCAACCAGATAGCAATCTGAGTCTAAAACAACAACGTCGGGAGTGAGAGGAGAGTACTGGTTGAGACAGAAACATCTGAGAACTCATCCCAAACTGGGAGATGGTAAACATCATAATATGAACCATACCAAAAGGAGTCAAGCAGCAATTATGAGCAGTCTGAAAAGGCCCCTGCAGTGGATTGAAGACCAAGTGAAGACTGGGGGGTAGACCCGTGTGTAAGAGGGCATCACCCCGTTGAGGGCACATGGGAGCAATGAATTCTCTTTGATGCGTCAGGGGGTGCTTGCTGCTCTTCCCCCCCCCCTCATTCCAGGGGATGTGGGAAGCCAGAGCTGCACTATCGACAGGGTCCTGGGTCTGCATCTTTGTCACACCCCTTCTTGTTCTCTTTTCTGGATTTCTTACTTTTCTCTATTGTTTCCTTGACACTACGTTCGCTTCCCCCGTCACTTTGATCTATCTTTTCCTAACATACTTAGCTGTTTCAGAGGATTAAGTGGACAATAAATAACTTGCACTGTTTGGGACTGGAATATAGGTGGAGGTGTATTAGGCAGGGAAGAAGGAGGACAGCCTTTAAGGACTGAACATTCTAATGTTTTAGTTGGGGTGTTGGGACGGGAGGGCTACAGACTTCATCAATTGTCCTTGTCACGTAGTTGCCTAATGAGAAAGGCTGGGGAGACATGCGAGGGGCGGGGAGAAGTTGGGAGGGTGAGGGGAAAACTGTATTTCCAATGTATTTTGTTGTTTTTCTTGTTGACTGCAATGATTCGATGAGGCGAGTATTAAACCCAGTTTTGTTGGCACACCCAGTCAGATTCCCACTTAGGTGGTACACACAATTATTCCTTAGGGGATGGTGGGAGGAGATGAAATAAAGCAAGAGGGGACCACCGTCCTGTCCTGGAATGTAAATGGTCAGGGCAATAAAATTAAAAGAGGGTTGGTTCTCAGCTATAGTAGGAGAATGAAGCCAGAGGTGGTATTGCTACAAGAGACACACCTGCTGGGCTCCCATGGTAGACTGCTCAATAGATGGGCCTACACCACCTTAGTGCAAGCCAATTTCACTTCTGGTTCACAAGGGGTAGCAATTCTAATAAAGAAGAACGCCCCTTTCTGAGTTTGGAAGCAATGGGTTTACCCAGACGTAAAATATGTGGCTGTGCGGGGCATGTGGGGAAGGAGAGATGTGATGCTTATTAATGTGTATGCCCTTCCACTCCTACAGAAGGTCACCCTAGAAAAGGTAACCAAAATACAGCTTACCAATAACTCTTCCTTGTACATAGTAGGTGGAGATATCAATGATGTTATGTGCACCACTCTAGATAGGTCGGGACCAGTGTAATATTGTTTGATATTGTAAATATTACTTTTCTTGCATTCCTATTTTGCTGTACCCTCTTTTACACTTTCATCTCTCTATTTCCTTTGCCCTTATGTATATTGGAATTTGCCAGCTGCCCCTGCTCCAGCTATGGTACTATCCGGAATGTTGGTGGAGATTCTGATGGGTGGTTGTTGGTGGAGCTGGAAGCAGGAGTGGCTGGAGTTTCTGTATCTCTTACTTGACGGAATAAAGAAGACATTACTTCAATATTCTCTGTTCATCTCATCTGTTATTTCTTGTAAATACCACACTTTGGCGACGAGGATGGGATCCTGATATTAAGGGGGCAAGGCGAAACTCCAGCACTCAAGAGGATTGGGTACCCAAGGTACAGTGTTTTCCTTATCAGCTCAAATATTTCCTTGACTTCCATAATCATGAATTCATTTTGTTTGTGAAAGTGTGTACAAAGTGCAGTGTACTCTGTATTTTTGTTTTTTTCCTGTAATTGGCACTGATTGTTGCCGGTACGGCGCGCGTACATTTAAGCGTCTGGCTCCCATGCCAACGCATTTTTTGCCTCTCCTGTGCCGCACACTCGCCTGGAGTTTGTTGCTAAGCAACAGCTGCTTCCCCTTGCTTCCTCCGATCGCAGTGCCCCGGAGTTCAGAGAGGAGTCTCTCTTTGTATCCGCCCAGGTGCCTGCTCTGGTGTTTACAAGAGTGTACAAAAACAATCGCTTTGGGTGTTTCCAGCTACTGCCTTGTCCTGTTACACTTACGTTGAATCCTAAAAATAAAACAATCGCCTCGATGGTTTTCTGCTCACGCAACCGCTACTGCTGTATTTGTTTACACTTAAACTGAGTATAACTTTGTCTCCCTTTCATCGTCAGTCTTCGGATTTTCTGTGTAAATGAGCAATATACTGGGAGACTACTCATGTTCCAAATAACTTTTGACATTTTGTTTTGCTTATCTTATTAACTTTGTGGAATTTTTTTTCTTCAAGTGCCACACATAGAGTACACATACACACTCTTTTTCTTTCTCATTTTTGCATTGTTTTTTTTGGTTAATTTTTTTTCTACTCATTGGACCCAGGACTTTGGTAACTTATTTTTCACCTCTTTTATAGTTCTTTGGAAGAGGTCTTCAATTTTTGGAAACATGCAGAATATTTCCCTGCCCCCTTCTTTTTGTCTCTACCTGGAGACCCTCCCATTCCGTGGAATAAATGGAAAAAGGTATTTCTTACGTATATTCGAGTTTGTGGCAGCAATTTATCAGCAGACAGAAAGACTTCTGTTCTTCAACACTGTCTTGGTGCAGAAGGTCAAGAGATTTTGGAGAATTTACCTTCGATCAGTACTCCGGATGGAGCGGAAGGAGACACCAATTTAAATGAATTCGAACTGACGCTTCTTAGATTGGACAGACATTATTTACCGAAGGTGTCAATCATCCTCCAAAGATATTACTTTGAGAAATGTAAGCAGAATGATACTGAAACTGTTGAGGATTTTGTAGCAAGTCTGCGGAAACTGGCAGCTCAATGCAAGTTCGGTAATTCCCTGGATGGACGTATCAGAGATCAATTTATGTTGGAGTGCAGAAGCGACAAAATAAGAGAAGCTTTGTGGTCTAAAGGAGATCCTACGCTGGAGGAAGCTTTGATTGTAGCGAAACAGATTGAGCATTCAGAACTTTGCATAGAAGATCTGAGGAAGTCAAAAGCTGTTTCAAAAACAATTCAATCTGTAGAGACGAAGACTACATCAAAAGGACACTCTGGTGCAAAATCAAAGTTATTATGTTTTAGATGTAACTCATCTTCACATTTAGCTAATAGCTGAGACTGTCCTGCTATCAATATGTTGTGTAAGAAGTGTGGCAAGAAGGGTCACTTTGCTAGATGTTGCAAGTCTATAGAAAGGAAAGTTGTGAAGGTGAATGAGATTGAGTATGATGAAAAGGATGATGATGGTAAACCTTTTGTGTTACAAATTGTAAATGATATAAATTGTATAACCAATATTCATTGTGAGTATCCTATTGACATTGACGGGGTTAAAGTTCCAATGATGATGGATTCGGGCGCAAAGTTGACTTTGGTCTCGGAATCCGACTATTCTAAATATTTTATGTACAAAGTGGCACTTCATGCACCAGATGTTACTCCTTTCAGTTACTGTGGGAAACCTATAGAGTTAAAAGGCTATTTTGAGGCTAAGATAGAGTTAAAAGGTAACACGATTGAAGGGAAAGTTGATGTTCCAGTGGTGGGGGATACCATATTGGGTTGGCCACATCAGAAATTGTTGAATATTATATTGAACCCGAATGCGGTACCCCAAGTACAAGTGCAGAAGATTAGTAGTTGGGGTGAGGAATTCAGGAGAGAATTTCCTGAAGTTTTTGGCAATAGGATAGGCTGTGTCAAGGGATATAAGCATTGCATTGTGCTAAAGAAAGGTGCATCTCCAACCACCTGTAAAGTTAGAAACATTCCTTTCAGTATGAGAGACAAAGTGAAAAATGAACTTCAAAGGTTGGTGTCAGAAGGCATTAATGAGAAAGTTGAGGCTGCGGAATGGATTGCTCCGATTGTCGTTGCAACTAAAACTAATGGAGACATAAGGTTGGGTGTGGACTTACGAAATTTGAATAAGGTAGTCATTGAGGACAGATTTCCCTTACCTAATATAACAGAGATGGTAAGTTCTCCGGGAGATGCTAAGTTCTTCACTACCTTAGATCTCAGCTCAGCATATCATCAAGTACAAATATGCAAAGAGTCCAAGTTGCTAACGGCCTTCACTACTCCTTTTGGGGTGTTCAAGTTCAATAGAATGCCGTTTGGACTTTGTTCAGATGCTTCGGTTTTTCAAAGGCTGATGAATGAGATGCTTGGTGATATGATGTGTGTGAAATTCTTTCAAGACGCTGTTCTTATTTTCATGAATACCATAGAGCAACACAAAGCATTGGTCAGGAAAGTACTTGACATTTTTTGTTTGAAAGGGATTACATTGAAGGGAGATAAATGTAAGTTCTTCCAATCAGAGATTTCGTATTTAGGCCACATAATAACAGAAGAACTAGTAAAGTCTATTCTTGATCTAGCAGCACCTGAAAATAAGAGTGAGGTTCAGACCTTCTTTGGGATGGTAGAATTTTACGCAAGATTTATCCCAGATTTAGCAAAAAGAAGTTGTTCTATAAGGAGCCTACTTAAGAAAGGTACGGATTTTGTTTGGGATTCTGAATGTCAAAAAGAATTTGATGACTTAAAGTTAGGTTTATCTTCTGCGCAATCTCTAAGCAGTTTCCAACCTGGTCTTCCCTGCTCCATTACCACAGATGCCTCAGAGAAAGGTTTAGGTTGCGTCTTGAAACAATACAATCATGACAAAACTAATATTATTGCTTTTGCTTCACGTGGTTTACGCGGAATGTAAGTAATCAACTATAGAGAAGGAAGCTTTGGCCATTTTCTGGGCTATAAAAAATGTAAGCAATTTCTGTGGGGCACTAGCTTTGAAGTTTGTACGGATCATAAACCTCTTTGTTAGATTTTTGAAAAAAAGGTTTAGACAATGTCTCTGGTCGTATATGTAAGTGGATAGTTGGCCTACAAGACTATCATTTTTGCGTGAAGTATGTTTCTGGATGTGAGAACAGGACTGCAGATTGCTTATCCAGGCTGAGGAAAGAAGGATTGGGTGAGTGTGAAAATGATGATTCTTGGTGGGCGGATGAGGAAGTTAAAGTTTGTGTTATCACGAGCGGTTGTATTACTGAGGAAGAGTGGAAACAGGAGTTGAATGGTGATGTAGATTTGTTACGTATCAAGGACTTGTTGTCTGACGGAGGCTCTCCAGGTCATGCAGAGAGTTTTGGTGAGCAATATAAAAAAATCTGGCATGAACTGTCTATTCAAAATAGTGTCGTTTTAAGGGGGAGTAGATTGATTCCTCCAAGCAAATTGCGTGTGCGCATAATAGATCTTGCTCATGGTGGGTATCATGGCATTTGCAAAACGAAGGAAAGGTTGAGAGCGGTGTATTTGTGTCCTGGTATGGATATAGCAGTTGAAACGAAAGTGCGGGATTGCATGGAATGCAAAGTGGCGGATAAGTCGTTAAAAGCTAGGACGCAACCAATTATGTTAAAAGAAGTTCCTAAAAAAGTGTGGGAAGCGGTTTCGATTGACATATTGGGCCCAATAAATCATGGCACACACTCAAAATACGTGATAGTCCTCATGGATGAGTTATCTAGGTGGCCAGAAGTTATGATCTTTTCTGAGGTGTCTTCTTTGAGAGTAGTAAAATGTTTGACGGATGTGTTTGGTAGAGAGGGCAATCCGAGATGCATATTGTCTGATAATGCCGTTCAATTCACGTCCAAGTTAATGTGTGAGTTTTTGAGAAAAAGAGGGATTGTAAACAAAAAATGTGCTTTATACCATCCAGAAACGAATGGCATGGTGGAACGTTTCAACAGAACATTGAAAGAAACCATACAGTTGGCGAATCAGTTGGGGTGTGATTGGGAGGAGATGATTAAATGTAAGGTTGAAGACTATAGGTTTACGCCTCACTCTAGTATGGGTCAATCACCATTTGTTATTTTCAGAAAACGTATTCCTCACACGATAATAGATCCACCATGGATCAAAGGCTATGCCAAGAAATGATTTGAATATGAGAAACTGAAAAATTTTGCTGTGAACACACAATTGAGTTGTCAGGAGAAAAGAAAGCAAGCGTATGGTGCAAGCAAATCGGTGAGAGAGACACAGATTGATGTGGGTGATTCAGTTAAAGTCAAGCTGCCAGGGAAAACATGTAGCGGGCAGTCTCATTTCAGTAGAATGTTTAAAGTTATTAAGATATTTAAAGGAGCTGTTAAATTGGATGATGGGTGAATCTGGAATCTCAATAGAGTTGTTAAGATTAAATAGTATGTGTTTTGTTTTAAAAAAGGGAAGGTGGTGTAGTATTGTTTGTTATTGTAAGTATTAATTTTATTTTCTTGCATTCCTATTTTGTTGTACCCTCTTTTACCCTTTCATCTCTCTATTTCCTTTGTCCTTATGTATATTGGTATTTGCCAGCTGCCCCTGCTCCAGCTATGGTACTATCCGGAATGTTGGTGGAGATTCTGATGGCGGTTGTTGGTGGAGCTGGAAGCAGGAGTGGCTGGAGTTTCTGTATCTCTTACTTGATGGAATAAGGAAGACATTACTTCAATATTCTCTGTTCATCTCATCTGTTATTTCTTGTAAATACCACAACCGGCCCTGCACGACATGCCAGAAACACACTTAGCAAGATTCACTGATACATTGGGACTAACAGACCTCTGGCGCAGACACAATCCCGAGAGTCGAGGGTATTCCTACTACTCTGGTAATCATAGCGTGTTCTCTCGATTAGAATATGTCATCCCCCAGCAGGAGAGGTATCAGTGATAGACTCATCCACGTACACGCCGGGAGGGATATCGGACCATTCACCCCTTATGATCACTGTGGCACTTACAGCCCGAAAGCCGAAGGTGAGATGGAGACTCAATGCAGGGAAACCCCATACAGATTGTGGCACATACCACCCAATATTGCTCTTAAATATCGAAACTACAATACTGGCTGCAAGAGTGAAAAAAGTCATAATCCCACTAATCCACAATGATCAATCTGGTTTCATACCACAGAGGTCGACCAGACTTAATCTGCATCGCCTACACAATTGGCTGGAGACAGTCCAACATCGAAGGGACCCACACATCCTCCTTGCGTTAGATGCTGAAAAAGCATTTGAAGCCATCCATGGGCCCTTTCTTGAGCAGGTGTTGAAGAAATGTGGTTTCAGCCCTAAAATTCAAGATTGGATTAGGCTCCTTCATAGTGGCCCCTCAGCTGCGGTCAGGGTGAATGGTGTTCATTTGGCTAATTTCCCAACTGGACGGGGTACCAGGCGAGTTACCCCCTCTCCTCTTGCCTTGACTCTGGAACCATTGGCCTGCTTGATTCAGAACTACCAGGTGATTAGAGGATTCAGCATAGGGGACACCCCAGGGGAGGATAAAAGGATCTCTCTCTACAAGGATGATGTCCTTCCATATGTCACCCGCACGGAAGAAACTATTCCGGCACTATTGCAAGTGTTTGATGAATACGGGAAGCAGTTGGGATACAATATAATTTGGGATAAGTCACATCTATACCCAATTGAGGGGAGACAATGTTGATTGACTTCCCTTGTCACATGGGCATAACACAAGAAGGGTTCAGCTATTTGAGTATACATGTCACACTAGATAGAGAAAGAGATATGAACCAAAATCTCTATCATGTGCTAACAGACTTTCAGAAGGTCTGAACAGATGGGAAAACTTACCACTGACTATGATAGGCTGTGCAGCAATGTTTAAAATGGCAATCTTACCTAGATGTCTTTACATTCTGCAAAATAGCTACTATCCCATACCTGAAGAATATTTTACCAAGATCAATGGGGAAATATGTAGATTAGTATAGGGGGAGGACATCCCAAGATAGCACTGCAGACTTACAGAGAAATCATTACAATAAAGGCCTGGCCCTCCCAGACATTAGGGCATACTACTGGGTGGCTCATTTGATTGTCAATATTTAGTGGGGACTCACCCGTTGACCACCCCACCTACCAAGTAGAATGCCTCCAATTTCAGGCACACCCATACCTGCACTACTTATATGGCGACCAGGGTTGGAAGAAGCTGCTGTCAGTGATGCAGGTGATGATTGAGGCCTAGCTCAAAACTAGTAAATATTTGAGAAGGGTGGGAAAAGTTACGCGGGAGACACCACTGTGTTTCGATCACAGCTTTAGAGAAATTAGGAAACTAAGAGGGTTTCGGTCATGGGACCTCATAGGATTTGCAAAACTGGGAGACATTCTGGAAAATGGGGCATCCCCTTTGCCTCTCATCAACGAGACTATCACTTATCCCCCACACAACACTATAAATATTTACAACTGAGACATGCCTGGCGAGCAGAGTGAACTAATGCAGCGGACACTCCAGAGTATGCCCCACTAGAGGGCAGGTTGCTCCAAGAAGAAATACCTGAAATAGCAATATCATACACATATAACACTATAAATAAGAATGTCCTGGACACTGTCCAGAGACTAAGAGAAAAATAGGATATGGAACTGGGAATAATAGATGATGCTGAATGGGAGACGGCCCTCATGCACCCTAGAGAAGTTTCTATAAAAACAAGACTTAGGCTTATACAATATAAAATACTGCACAGAACATATTATGATCGAGTCAGGTTTCATAAATTTGGGAGAACTGTTGCCAAAATGTCTGGGGTGCATAAACGCGGCCAGGAACATTTCAGCATATCCTATGGGATTGCCCGGTTGTCCATCAGTATTGAGAGAAAATTCTAAATGGATTGGGTCTGATCCTCAACATATCCCTACCAGCGGATCCCAAATTTGTGCTGGTGGGCATCTCCATGGACATTGATATCCCAAGAACACAACTACTCTTTTGTAACCTGGGTCTGGTGGTGGCCACTGAATCGCCAATGATAGAGGACTGGTGGAGGGGTATGGATCTTTACGACAGCCAAAAATGTCACATATAGGGCCTGAGGTAGCCCGAAGAAATGTAGTTAGATCTGGGGCCCTGGTATGAGTACTATGGCCTGGAAGAACCAGGGGACTGTGAACCTTTTCACTGGAATGATTGTGGTACCCCTCCAACACACCTAAATACAGTGAGAATTATATTAAACAGTGTACTGTTCATCTTTTGGGATACTGGGTCTTGCCATGCAATCGTATCTCATGCAAGTGTTTCCAACTCGATGTCACTGTTTATCATTTGTTTAAAATCAATAAAAAAAATGTTTTTTTAAAAGAGAAAGTATTTAAAGAATGTAAACAAAATGAAAGGAGCCCGAAGTGGCTTGGATAGGTTTGATGTTCAGAGCGACATGCTGGAGGGCACTCTAGCACTGCAAACAATAAGGAGAAATTTGATGATTTTGAGCAAATTAGTGAATGTCATGATTTAGATGAGTACATACTGGATTTAAATTATTAGGATAATTTGGATGAGGAATTTAACAACATCAGTAAGAGTTGCGAGAAAGGAAAAAGATCAGTAGTTGATTCATTGGGTGAAAAAATATTACATACGAAGGGTATTGGGCGCTAATGAGTGGCGGTCACTCAAACATGTGGAGGAACATATTAAATATTGGACATGAAAGCCTTTGGAAAAGGATGAGTGAAATATTTTGAGAGCAGAGTACTTGCGTCCTGTGATAGAAGATCAGGTGACAGCTAAACCAAATATTTGCCCAAAATGGATTACATATCTTTTTAATTCGGGTAAGGACCCCAGAAAGATCGTCAAAACAATGCCAGGGTAAGGTTTTGGATATTCTTGGTCCTTCAGCAAGGATTTTTGATTTGGTGGAGGAAGTATGTTTTTACGGGCACAGATTTGAATATACACCTTTTGAGAGGGTGGTGCCAGAGAGCAAAATGTTTTTGAGAAACTCAAGTGCTGGCCTTTTGGCAGAGTGACACAATACTGTTTTGATGCGTATCAGTCCTACATTGGGAGCTCTAAGTGTAAAGAAATCCAGTAAAGAGGCTAAAGGCCTTCTATTTGGAGATGGAATGGTGAAAAGTATCGGGAAATATGCCCAAACTTTGACGAACCTGAGTAAGTCTCGATTTTCAATGCAAAGGTTTTTTTTCAGGGAACAGTTTTCATGTGGAGGCTGAAATGAAAGGACAAACTCTCAGCCGTGTATTCTATAAAACCCATTATACAGGAAATAAAAAAAAAAGAAGTGGCAATTAAAGACTAACTCCAGGATTCTAGCCTCAAAGAGGGAGAGAAGGAAGAATTAGAATTTCTAGAGGTCGAGGACAATATGCAAATTCAGGACAGGGTGAATATGAAGAACAATTTTGGTTTTATCCTAGGAAAGGTCAGGGAAAAGTTAAAGTTGTTTGTGGAACAACGGGAAAAAATAACTACAGATCCATGGGTATCAACAACAATAATAGGTTATCAAACAGATTTAAATCCAGTCCAAATGAAAGATTTCAAAGAGCTGATTTTTCAAAAAAGATCTAGAAGATATTGTAACAGAAGAGGCAATGCAAATGCTAGGAAATGAATGTGATAGTGGGGATAGGAGAAGACCAGGTTAGTTATGTCAGTACTCTGTTTCTGGTAGAAAAGAAAGACAAATGTTGGAGACCAGTAAAACATTTAAGAGAATTAATCCATGTTGTAACATAAAGACATTTCAAGATGGAAAGTATACATCTCCTAAGGGATTTGTTACAGGAAAGGAACTGGTTAGTGAAAATGGATCCAAGGAGCCAGAAACTCTTACAACTCAGATGGAAAAGCATTTTGTACCAGTTTCAATGTCTCCTCTTTGGTTTATCATCAGCTTCTTGCTGTATGATGAAGGTGTTGAGACTGGTAGAGGGATTTTTGTGAGAAGGAGGTGTAAGGTTGATTATCTATTTGGAAGATATTTTGATAATGAATCAAAGTTTGGAAGATTTGAGAACTCATTTACTTTTAGTAAGGAAATTGATAGAATCACTAGGGATTACAGTGAATGTAGAGAAATCAGTGCTTATTCCAAGTCTAATTCTGGAATTTTTAGAATTCGTAGTGAATACTGTGAGAAGTCAGTTCCAACTTACATGGAAAATATAAGGAAGATAAGAGAGAAGGTGAAGATTGTGATGAGGAACAAAGACATAAAGTTGAGGAATGTAGCACGTGCAATTGTTCTTTCATCTTCAATGTAAGCTGTATTTCTAGGTCCTTTACACTACAGAGCATTACAACAACTAGAGAAAGCTGGATTAGCGAAAGGAGTATGGTATGGAGAAAGAATAAGAATGAGCATGGAAGCAAAGGAAGAGTTAAAATGGTGGATGGAAATTGTGGATGTTTGCAATGGTCGAGCAATTTTTAGAACAAAGACAGATTTTATTTTGCAAACAGATGTCAGCATGTCAGGTTGGGGAGTGATATGTTAAGGACAGGATTCAGGTGGAGCTTGGAGTTTGCTGGAAAGGGATAAACAAACCAATTGTTTGGTAATGAAAGCAGGACTGTTTTCCCTAAGCAGTTTCAAACAACAACTGCAGGAACCTCAGTATCGTTGAAAATACACACTGTAACTGCAGTGACTTATATCAACTAATAATAAGGAGGAAGCAGGTCAGAGGAATTAGCAGAATTGGCGAAGGCAATGTGGGATTTTTGCTTAGAGCACAAAATTGGACTAAAAGCAGAGTATTTACCTGGGTACAAAATGTAGTGGCAGAATATGGGCACATTAGAGGTAGATCTGTTTGCTTTGAGATTAACCTTTCAGCTGAGATTTTATATCAGCTGGAGACCAGATCCACGTGCAATTGCAGTGGACACATTCATGCAGGAGTGGCAAAGGTTAAAAAGGTATGCATTTCCACCATTTCTCATGATTCAGAGGGTAAGTGCAGGAAACAGAAATGTCAGATAGTGTTAGTGACTCCTTTTTGGAAAACTCATGCTTGGTTACCAAAGGTGTTGGAGATGGTTATGTAGATCCGTTATTTGGTCAGGTCATGCAAGGGTCTGTTAAGAGAAATGGAAGAAGGGGAGCATCCTTTAGTAGAGTCAGCTTTGCTCAACCTTCTAGTTTGGAAAATTACAGGAAATCAGGAAGATTCATGGACCTTTCAGAAACAGCTTCAAGGCTCCTCAACAAATCTTGGGCTCCTAGAACCAAGAAAAGATATAGAAATGCCTGGGAAGCTTGGTTACGTTGGTGCTTGACAAGGAATTTGGATCCCATGGAAGCTGATGAGGTAGAAGTAGTGATTTACCAGTTATTTGACAAAGATTTATCTTACCAAATGGTCAGATGTTACAGCTCAGCTATGGCAGCAGGATATTCTTTAATTCAGGGAATTTCTGTTGGAAGAGGTTCATTAATTTGTAGAGTAATGAAAAAGATTAGTCTAAGTCTAAAAGATCTCCAAAACCCAGGTATCAATCAATTTGGGATGTGAACTTAGTTTCAAGGTTGTTTCAGGAATTGCCTAGCAGCAGCTTTGTTGTGGTTAATTTCTTTCAAAAGGGTGTTGCACATAAAGGCATTAGAGGTGTCAAATAGATTTTTTCAACCAACTGGAATATTATTCAGAATATTGAAGAGAACTAAAATGATGTAAACTTCTGTGTTTTATCCAAGTTTAGATAAGTCCACAAAATTATGTGTGGTAGGATTTATAAAGGAATATGAGGCTAGGATGATGGAAAAAAGGTGTACTGGAATGGACCAGTTACTGATTTCTTATGTAAAAACTTTTTAAGGTGTCACAAATACAACCATTACTAGGTGGGTGAAGTCTGTACTGAGTGAGGCGGGTATAAATGTGACTGAGTATAAGGCATATTCCATCAGGGGTGCCATGGTGAGTAAGGCATTTATGTCTGGAGGGAGTTTGGATGAAATTTTGAAAGCAACAGTTTGGTGAATTGCAGATACATTCAGGAACTTTTATTTCAGACTTATCGCTCATGCTTCACGCTGCGCTTTTAGAAACTTTGAACATGCATAATGCTAGCTTCCTGCTTTGCCATAAAATGACGACCATTAAAGGTTAACTGTATAAAGAGTCATGATTTTATTAAAGACAAGAAGGTTAGCATAATTCCACCACACCTTTCTCAGTTTTTGAGCAAAGAGGTTCCTTGTTTTACAAAAGTTATAAAATACAGTGTTAAGGATGTTTTAAAGAGGAGTAGAGAGATAAGGTGAATATTGAGATTTATGAAGTTATTTGCTCTTAAGAAAAAACAAAATGATATATTTACTTTTTTCAGACCGGTGAAACTTACATGATGAGAATAACAAGTATATTAAGAAGAGCAACAAAAGAGGAAGAAAATGGTGGACAAGGAGATTAAAGAGGGCTTGACATTTCTATTCATTGTGAAGTAGTTCTGAGTTCTAATTTTGGGAACTTTCAAGTGTTGCTCCTCAGAAGAGTGAATAAAAGGATGAATGCATAATGCTAGCCTCCATTGTCTTTAATAAAATATTGATTCTTTATACAGTTTCACTTTTGAATCGTCAATCCCTCTCTTCACTCCCCTCAGCCCATCTCCATAAGTCTATTATCTCGTAACTGTGCTTACACCATAGAGGTGAGTGCCTTTTCATGAACAAATAACTTGTCCCTTCACCTTTGATATACATACACCATAGTTTCCTCTACATTATACCAAAGAAATAACGTTGATAATCAAAGGAGGGAGGTTTATCTCAGTGTGGAGAAAGAGCAGGGCCAGTGAAATGATTACTAGTAAGTGATTAGTATTTTCACCTTGTCTCTCTTCTTCATCAAAGTTGTAACTTCTTAATGACAAGTACAGAACAATCTTTGAACAACAGACATCATGGAATCCTAGTCCCAAACACAGAAAAAGGATGACACCCATACCCCGCCACTACAATTAGAGATACAATTTGGTCCTTATTCATTCACCTTTTTACTTGTATAAGTTTGCAAGTGCAAATCCACTTTTCAAAATCCAAAAATAGGTTTTGCCCTTGTAAAGCAATTTACTCATGCAAATACTTTCCTTTAAGTAAATGAACTCACAGGGCCGGGGAGAGAGAATTACAGGGCTGTTTGTGCACTCCAACAAATACACCCACTTATATATATTGTCAACTCATTTCCATCCTGCCAACCTACATCATTCCACCACTGTGAAAAGTCAGAAATGTGCTCTTGTCAAGGGCAAGATTAACTCCAAGTTAATGGTTAGGAATGGGATTGAAACACTCCCGCAATTGATGGAGGTGTGGAGGATGGCTTTTCTCCCTCACACAAAAAAGCTATCAAGTGCATTTCACTTTCACTGCATATTTTCACATGAGCAAATAGGTACCTGTGTATTTTGTTAGGCAAAAGTGGAATTCACAAATGTTATCAAGGAATCTGCATAGAAACCAGCCACTGTGGAAGGTTCTGAGTCATACATCTAGAAATATTTGTGACTTCCTAAAAATCATAAACCTGAACCCACGCAAAGTATTAGACATGTAGGTACATATGATATTTCCAGTTGGGCAATTAGAGTCAAGAATGTGGGTGAAGGGGGCGTGGCCTGCTAAGATGGCCCAGTGGATGTACTCCACCGAGGCTCCGCTACAATCAGGAGCAAAGTGGGGTAAATATAATCAAATAAAGATAAACACGACATGCTGCACTGAGCGAGGAATGATGGCAGTGCATCTGGAGCATTCTAACCCCCTCTGCAGCCCCTGAAAACATGAGATGAAGGTGGATGCAGACCATACACGCTGGGGGCAGCGGTGAGGCAGTGTAACATTCCAACCGAGACGTAGGCCCTATGCTCTACACAGAAGACAGGACATTTCAAATACCCCTGCACATACTTGAAGCCACAAGTGACCCCCAGGCCTCCGTCAACGGACTTCCAGGCTTGTGAGTCAGGTGGCCCTGAAACGGGGTGAACATGAGGGGCGGAGTCGTGGTGAAGCAGAGGCCCAGCAGATAACAAATACAGTAGAGGACAGAGGTAGAGGAGGGGGAGTGTACACGTGAAATACCCGGAGAATTTTAAAGGCTTCAGGCACCTCCTATTAAGTCAGGGATCAATGTAAGTTGGCCACCCTGAACTCCACAGGGCACTCAAGGCCGGTGTCTGACTTCAACAAGGTGCCACACTGACCCACGGCTGAGGCCTTGTGGATCACCTCTGTGTGGCAGCCCACTGCAGAGGTCTGATGAAGCAGGGATAGTTCACCCTCGACGTGCACACCATACCCGATATCCCAACGCCCTTAGACACACCGCATTGTCCTGCTCTGGCTTGAGACCTACCTTTGCATTAGCCACCATCCAGGATCAGGGCCAAGTAGCGGCAAAGGAAAACAACAGTACAACTGTGCAGTACAGAGCAGGCCAGAACAGCAAGTGGATCTCTGACACTCACGGCTTCACCCAGATCTAGTTGGGAGAAGAGGGTCAGACTGCCCTGGTGGGAGGCGAGTTTCTACTCAGGAACAGTCCAACAACAAAGGGGCCAAAGAGGCTCACAAACAAAGCGCCAGCTCCAACCACTCAGCGGCGTGACAATACTGGGGGCAATATTCAACCAGAGCGGAATCGCCTCCTCTTTTGGGCTGACTGGGCCAAGTGCTCAATTGCCTCTCTAAGCACTCTCTTGAGAGTAGGATACCCACCTCTCGAACACCGAGGCACGCAACCACACCCCTAGGTAATACAGAAGTCCACAGTGACAGTCACAGCTTGGATCACTCTGAAAGTCTATCTCCTCCCCTGCACCAAGGAACCCTCCCCTATGCCACTGAAGAAACACCTTAACACGGTCTCCAGCTACTTCTCCCCGAGGCTCCATACATGAGACACCTGAGTCAGATGAAATGGCACTCACTAAAGAAGACCTCCTTACGTCCCTAAAGGATTTTAAAAAAGAACTCAATTAAGAGCTCAAGAAAGACTTAACCACATCGCTAGACACCCTAAATGCTGACCTGACAGTCAAGCTTAATGCCTTACAACAAAACATCGACTCGGTTGGCTCTAGAGTTCTAGACGTGGATGGCAAATACATGGATTTAGAGAAACAAACAGGACATCTAGACGATATGACACAACTTTTAGCCATCATACTGAAAAACGATGACCTGGAGAACAGGTCAAGGCGCGACAACATAAGTATCTGCAATTTGGAGGAAGGAACAGAAGGACCAGACCTAGATGCCTTTGTTACAGGCCTATTCTCTGAACTTCTAGGCGATAAAGACGCAAAAATAAAATGGACAAAGTGCATTGAGTTGGTCAGCCAGAGGCGAGCGAAGAGAAATGGCTGCACTATGTGCTAGTGAAACTCCATTACTTTAAGGTCAAGGAAAGCATCTTGTAGGCCGCCCGTAAAACTGGTACGATATCCTTGCAAGGTACTAGTTGCCTGTTCTTCCAAGACATTGCTGCAGCCACTCTCGTGAGGTACCATCAATTTTCCCGATTACTGACAAATTACATCAAGAATGTATCAAATATCGGTGGACTTATCCATTCGGACTTGCACTTGACTTAGGGAACAAACCCTAGGCATGTAACTGAACTCACAGAGGCGATGATCCTGTTGGACATCCCCACAACATGACAACCCTGATTCAGGAATCCAAGGGCACAATATGCAGAACTCCCAGCACTCTAATCCCTGGCTGCCAACACTAAGAAAACTGATGTGCCGCATAGAGCTATGTTTATAGCACAGGGGGATACCAGTAGTCAAGTTGCATCTCCTAATTGGTATGATCTTACCACTGTTGGACCCATGGTTGCTTCTTATTCTACTCCTGTTTCTCGATCTCACTGTTACCCAACTAGCTTTGCTTCCTTTAAAATATGTTAGTGGATACAGACCTATTCGCCAAATGTCTACACTACTTTGTAACTTCAAGAACTGTTATCGCTTCAGTTTTTCTAATAGAGAGTTTCTACATAGATTCCTGGAAACCTGGAGGATAGCCTTACTTACCCCTAGAGACACTAATCCATCGCATTCACGTAAATAGAGGGGTTGAGTCATGCAATACAGTGAATACAACGAGGGGATGCCACTCATACTCATCTGGGCTGCACTATAGACCAAAGCTTAAAACTACCCTCAGTATGGTGATCACCACACTCGCTTTGAATATGAAGGGACTGAACTACCCAGCCAAACATCACAAACTCTAGAAGTATTTTCTTGACCAACAATATGGTGCAGTAGCACTACAGGAAACTCACCATAAACGAGGCAAAGATCACAGACTAAGACTTAAAACATAGCCTATACTATATCTATCCTCATTGTCCACAAAACACAATGGAGTGGCAATAATGTTCCATTCTTGTCTGTGATTTCAACTCGAAGATCATAAAACTGATAGGGGTGGCAGTACAGTCCTAGTGAAGGGTCTACTGTGAAGCAGACTGACCGCCTTTGCCTCTATTTATGCCCCTAATACAAACCAGGTCACATTCTTACACTTCCTTCTATCCATGCTTGGAGGTTTTGCAGAAGGAGAGCTCTTCCAAAGGGGAGAGTTCAATCTCACATGGCACTCAGGCACAGATAGCATGCACCCACACAAGTCAACTACAGGGAGCTTTCCCAAGACTTTAAAACAGGCATTTCATGTGCTTGGTCTAGTGGATGCCTGTAGAAATCTGCATCCCCAATCTAGGGACTACACCTTTTTTTCGCACTCTCACCATTCCTACTCTAGATTGGATAACTTGTTTTTAAATCAATTGTTCTTTCTGCGCTTACAATCCATCTTGATTCATCCTATAACAATGCCCCAGTCATAGCTGCATTGGAGTGCCAATTTCTTCCTCCCCTCCAACGATATCATCACTGTCCCTTACCAGAGACTGCCTCCTCAGAGAAGTACTCTGGAAAGCAATCAGAGATTTCTTGCAACTCAGTGCCCCTGGGGATACAGATCCCTCCATATGATGGGACGCCTTTAAGGCTGCCGATAGACAGACATGCATCTCCCTGAATCCTACACTCAATAAACAGAGAGTGAAAGACCGCCTCATGCTTGAAAAAGAACTGTAGGCCCTGGAAAAGACACATAAATCTAACCTAACATTAGCTCTACAGCAGAACGTCACCACTACCTACTCCAATAAAGCAGAGTTCGCATTATTGCATTTTAAACACATCTCCTATGAGCAAGGCAATACGTTAGGCTTCCACCTGGCAAGACAACTATGGGTTAACTGAGAAAAAGAATACATCGGGGAAATTGAACAGCCAATGGGAGGACTTACCAGCTCAGATGAGGACAAAGCCCAACTATTTGGTCACTTCTATAAAGAGCTTTATACAGCAGACCTCCTTCACCCCCATAAACAACTTGATTGCCTGAGGGTATCGATTTACCACAAGTAACCTCCGCTCAAAATGAGCAACTGGGAGAACTGATTAGCAAAGAGGAAGTTAAAACTGCAATAGCAGGCCTATAAATACATAAATCTCCTGGGCCTGATGGCTTCGCTGCACACTCTTACAAAACGTATAGTTCTGATCTCGCTCCCCACCTGACCGCACTATTTAACCACATGGTAGTCTTGGAGGCTGTCACCCCCTCTACGAGTGAGATACTAATTACACTGATCCCAAAACCTGGAGAGAAAAAAACTAAACTGCAGCTCCTACAGACCCGTAGCATTATTAAACCTAGATGCCAAACTATATTAGAAAATTCTAGCCGCTAGACTAGGGGAGTTAATGCCCGATCTTATACATCCAGACCAATCCGGATTCAAAAAGGGTAGGCAGATACACAATAATCTTCGGAGGGTCAGACACTTGATGGAGAAAGCCACAAATGAAAAGATACCAGCCGTATTCCTATTTCGCACACTATAACACTTTCGATTCTGTGAATGTTTTCTGGCAATGTCACGGGCTAATTATTCCACTCCCCCCTCCCCCCCGCACCCCCCCCCCAGTCTAGAGTTTTAGTAAGCGGGATGAGCTCCAACACCTTCCAGCTGGAGAGAGGCACGCGACAGGGCTGCCCGCACTCCCTCTCCTATTTGCCCTCAGTATTGAGCTGCTGACAGAGAGGATACGGTCCACACTCCGTATTATGGGCGTTTCTATTTTTTTATAGAACATGAGATGTCCCTCTTTGCTGAAGATATGCTCTTATCACTCACAGAGCTGCACCACTCACTTCTAGCATTCCAGAAAGAACTACATAGCTTCGAAGAGGTAGCAGGCTTTAAAGTCAATGTTACCAAATCCTTCATACTTAACATAACCCCCCTCTCCCCCCACAGTGGACCTGGAGAGACTTGCAACTACAACACCATTTCTCTGGGGTAAGAATGACATCACCTATCTGGGAGTAAAACATTACCCCTAATATAGGGAATTTATACAGGGCTAATTTCCCCCCACTTATTCAGCAACGAAAAACGGCTCTTCAGCGCTGGGCCCCTAAGTACCTCCTCATAGCTATGGATCGTGACTGCTTTCCTACATTACACACTCATAGCACTCGTTTTGTCCGGCAAAATCACAGAGCCCACTTATCATATAAACTTCTCCGTCTCCCAAGGACGGCAGGGGGGCCTGGCCCTACCAGACTTCCAATTATACTATAAGGCGGCACAATTACGAGTTATTTTGGAATGGTCACTCCGTGCATCAGATACATAATGGTTACATTTGGATAGAGCAATCATTGAGAGAGTAATTTTGGACATACTGTGAAAATTTAAGGCAGACTGCCCTCGCAATGCTTACTTGAACACACTCAGTAAAACTGTCCTTACAGTCTGGGATGAGGTGACCAGAACAATGAGCTGGACCCCCTTCCCGTTACCACAAACTACCCTACATTTCAACCCAGCATTCCCACCGGCGCTGAATCCCTGGCCCTTCGATGCATGGAGAGAGGGAGGTTGTCTCACACTATCAGACCTATTCCACAATTGGGATATCTTGACATTCACAGTCAGACGGACTTCCACCTACCTGACACTGAATATTATCGTTATACGCAACTACAACTTTGAGCATTACAACCAGAAATCTGGTTAGCAGTCACTTGAGAATTGACCCCCGTAGAGTAGTTTGTCAAACGGGCAGCCACTTCAAAAGGAATCATCTCACTCCTCTACTCACTACTTCTCAGTACACTCCACAAGCCAAAACCACGACAGACATTCCTGAAGCGACATGGCAGAATCTTTGGAGTGATATTGCACAATGTAACCACTCATTGGGCTTACGAGACGACCGCTACAAAGTACTTTATGATTGGTATCTATATCCCACTAAACTGAAAGCTATTGCCCATGACGCTTCCGATTTGTGTTGGAGGGGCTGTGGCCTCTTAGGGGACTTTCGCCATATATGGTGGGGTTGTCCAGCAATCCGTCCTTTCTGGGCAAAGATACTAGCCCAACTCAAAGATGTTCTAGGATACCCACTTTCACAGTATCCCAGAAGTTTAACCAATTGGGTTTATTAGATGCCACCCTTAAACACCAAACCCGTAGCGATAAAGCTATTGTGTGGCTCTGCTTAGGAGCAGCCAAAATGGCAGTAGCTTCAGCTTGGAAGAAAAGGGAGGCCCCGTCCCTGACTCAGTGGCACTCCCAAATCTGGCAGAGCATAACTATGGAGAGAATGATTGATATCTCATTAGACAACTTTAAGAACTATGAGTATTCCTGGGGACCCTGGTACTCACCCCTTCAGCGATCTACCACTGATTGCATGCCCTACACATTCTAGAGCATTAAATATTTTTCAATTCTAGATCCTGCAACACTTCCTTGCCTCCCCCAGCCTCATGACCCAACCTCAAATCCTACTGATTATCAATCTTTTGTCAGTATTCCTCACAGGTGTCTTTTATTTACCTCTAGAGCGACTACCATCCACGATATTTGATTTCCATTGTTTATGTTCTATCTTTCATTCTGTGTTTTTAGTTCCTCTGTATTAGGGAACGGTCTACGTGTCATATGCATGGACTAAGGTGCCAGGGACCCACCCAATGAAAATAAACTGTGTACTTTATTAGCTGTAATGGAATATGATGGGATACCTGGTTTGTGTTAATATGTATACATGCTGGCTAATGAAAATCCAATGAAAACAACTTTGACAAAAAAGGTTATGAATGAATGTACGAGAGGTACTTTCAGGTATTCTTTGCATTCTTCAAAGGATAGGTAATATTATGCCACAGGCCCTGAACATGATGCAGCTGGGGGAAGCAAGCTAATGGAGATCTCTGAATGTTGAGGTTATTTTATTAACTTCCCAGACCCTGTGATGAGGCCTGCTGTCTCTCGAAGAACAACGTTTGGAGGAGTCATGTGGGATTCTGGGATTTTGAACAGTAGATTGTTGCCTCGGTCAAAGTGGAACAATACAAGTGTTCACTTTTCAAAGCATGAGCAATTGATGCCACATGGTCTTTGTCTTCTGCACAATGTGGGTTTTGAAACTGAGGTTGGAATCAATGTGGAATCAATGTGGTTGAGTTGTGGATTAGAGACGTTCATCACATGGAGGCATTTCTGCACCAGGGGGCCAAACTCTGTTTTTGGAAGGCTGAGTTTGAATATTTTCCTGGACACCCAGATAGGATGGTGATAAAGCAGTTCTTAAGCTCAGTGATGTCACAGCTAGAAGTGATCTTTAGGTGTGATGCCGTCCACTGACCTGACAAACCTCGGGGAAACCCTCAATTCCCTTGTGTTTTCACATCTTGCAATTGATTTCCCCATTTCACCTGTCCCTTTGACCTCCAAACCTCAGTTCTTCAGTGACATGAAGCAGCATTCGAAAATGTGTGAATTTTAACAAGTATTGCATGCAGTGACGCAAAATTGTACTAAACCTGTAATTTGCCCCTAAAACACACCTATTTCACATCCCTGGGGTCAGAGTACTTTCACCCAGACCCCTTATGCAACTTTCTATTTGAATTTCCACCCCCAGGGGCTGTGTGCGGTGAAATAAAATGGTGGTCACAACTTTCGAGCACGATTGCAGTCAGCCAATTGCAACACTTCTTTTCACACACATATTTGTAAAAATTCGTGAATTTTGTGAAATATTCACAGCAAGATACTTACAAATTTGTTTGCCCTTAAATATCTCCTAAACTATTTACACCAAACCACAAAAACACAATCTGCGTACTGGCAGCTAGCTTTCGCCAGATTAGGTGCAATTCCGTTCAGTGGTTCGGGCTGTAGAACTGTTGACAGTCCTATGGGAATTAACCTGCAAAACACAACATTTTTTGACCCCCCCTTTTCTCAGCCTCTGCTTGACAGACCACCCCGAAACTTCCTGTTTTTTGGAAAGTTTTGTGAAGATTCCTCAAACGGTGCCAAAGATATAGGCAACTCAAAAAACACTTGTTCTATGGAAACATGGCCCTAACTATAACTACCTACTGGCGACTGCCAATGGGTATATATTTTTGGGTGGTAAGGCTACTTTTAAGGGTTAGGGTGGGTATGGGTTTTTGGGTGGCAAGGGTGATTTTAGGATTTAGGGTGGATAGGGGTTGAGGAGTTGCGGGGTGTTAGGGGTATTTATATATACATGTATTTTATATGTGTGTGTGTGTGTGCACATTCTTATGTATTAATGCATGTGTAAATATATAGAAAATACACATATATAAATATATATGTATATACATATATATGTGGTGTATACAAAAAAGTATTTGTACCTATCTGAACATTTTTTACAAAGCATATGCCTTTACCATGTAAATGTAAGTATTTTACAGGAAACCCTTTGCACATATATATATTTATTTATATATATATATATATATATATATATATATATATATATATATATATATATATATATATTATACTTAACTGTAAAATATTTATGTTTACTGGTGAAACCTTTACCACGCATATGCCTTTACTAGTCATGCTTTTACCACGAAATTAGCTGTAAAACCATGCGTGATAAAAGCATAATCGTGATAAAAAAACATGTGTGGGAAAGGATATGAGTGGTAATGGCACTTGCGTTGTAACAGCCTTGTTGAAATGGCGTCCTTTACAATGGAATGCGTGGTTCTGTCCGACAACCCACAAGCAGCCAAACCAGTGCTTAGTTTGAGCCGTGGTTCCTGGTGTGGTGCACTGGCAATTATTTTTGAGGGCCAGCACTTAGTTTTTTGCATCAGCTATTTACTGCCAGCAAAAGACACTAACGGGAAAGACAGAGGAAGTGGAAAACGAAAAAGCGTCACAAAGGGAGATAACAGAAAGCTGCAAGAGTGAGCGTAAGAGGCAGGGAGTGACTGTAAATGGATTAAAGAGGCCTGAGATGGTTTTGGGATAAGGCTGCCTCAGTATGCCATCCTCGCACATTTAAATACTGCAGCGGCGTGTTTCAAATGAGAGCTTTGGGCACTGGCACGTTTTTATTTACAAATTAAGCACTGAAACAGACCATACACTGTTCTGTCAGACCAGTCCTTCGTGCACGTACTGATTGCCCTATAGGCCAGTCGGACCCTGCTCAAGAGAATTGAACACTAGCAAATGTTCTACATTTATAGTTGCCTGTCCTTCCTGCATTCAAAAGACTTAGGAATTCAGCAAAATGGATCCTGGAGCAGGGCGTCAAAGAATTGAAATCACTGGTTCATTCTCTGCACTTTTAATTTCATACGGATTGATGCAACGGCCATTCTTGCGGGTAAATGGAATAATTGGTCCATGCTGCAATTTGTGTGCTACAATAAGAATGCTTACTTTTTAACCATGCCCAAGATGAAGCGTAAAAAATTAATGGGTCTGTGGAGTACTGCATTATGGAGGCTTGCTTTTCAACCGTGTCCAGGAATGTGCCATTTGAAAGCATGTGATCTCACTATTTAACACAGGCCTGGATTTATAGATAGTATGTCATTCTTTAATAATACAAATGGAATACTAATTGCATCCCAGCAGAAATGTAATATAAATTATCCCTCCACCGCAGTCATTAGCTCACTCAGGACTTTGAAGCAGATACATTTTTGTGTGTACATTAAAAAAGCATGACTCATCGGGGGAGGGGAGGAATGTGTGTGTGGGGGGGGATTCCCACAGCATTGGTCTTGCTTTTTCTCTGCAGCTGTTGGTGCTGTGGCCAACGGAGTTGCTATGTTTTTAGGTAAAGAAAAGTGAAATAGTGGGGATTTGATTGCAAAGCTTGGCATATGTTTAGGGTTCAGAAAGATCCCCTATTTTTTCGTGTCATAGAGAGCTAACACTACCGATGTCACTGCAGTAATGCCACAGTGGAAGTGATAACACATGGCAATGTGGCCTCTGACACCCTTTCACAGAGCCTTTGACCCCCGTTAAGGAACACTGTGTTTACTACAAATAATCTTCAGGCAAAAGCCGAGGCTAGAGTACGAATAATAAAAAACTGTGTTTGATAACGTGTACAAGCAACCCCCGACTAAAACTAGCAAATGCTTAAAGCAAATTAACTTTTAAATGATTAAAAGTGAAATTGATTTGAGAACTGGGATTGAAGTAGTTCACGGGGTCTGCCAGCAGCAACAGAAAGGTAGCAATTCCCGTGATTGCTACCTCTAAGTGAGCTCCTTGTACTGGTTACTCATCCGGACTGGATTGCACACTTATTTGGAGTCAGCTGCTTTTTATGGGCGAGCGCAAAGCGCTCCGTCCCTTTCTGTAATCTCCCTTTGGGCTTCCAACCACGCCCATGTCACGTCAGTCACTTACATTGGTTCGTGGGCTTGCCTTTTAAAATCCGCTTGCTTTCATTTGTGAAAGGCATGCGTAGGTCATGCCTTTTCAGGTGTTCAGCCCACCTACACAGCACCTTTAAACTACTAAAAACGTACGAGGCTCGATGTTTTCACATTGGTGTCCGGACAACTTTATCTGTTTATTTTCCATGCAGCGCGATCACGTTGCATTTAACATAGTGCGATCGTGCTGCGTTTTTTTTCCTTTACAAAGCTAATAGCTTTAACTCAAGCTAATGCAAGACCCGTTGCATTGAAAATGCTTGTTTTTGCTAAAGTTGGATGCAAGTTGCTGTAAATAACCGTGCGCCTAGGGGATCTCTATTATCTTAGGATGCCCGTGTACACTTTGGTATTGGTTTGTATTTTAAGAAAGGACTACATCCAGTCACGCTAGATACAAAATAACAGAATTCAGGATTACATAGCCGTAGACAGCCAGGAAGGGTTATTTTTGTAGTCAGTCTCTAACACCACCAGCTGATGTAAAAAATATAGGGCCAGATGTATCAAACTTTTTACATTCGCAAATGGTGCGAATCTCAAAATTCGGCCGTTTGCTAATGCAAAAATGCCTTCCACGATGTATGAAAGGCATTCGCAGTGTGAAAATAATTTGCGATACGCTGATTGCGACACGCAAAACCATGTCGCAGTGCAATGCATCAACAATTCGCAATTTACTAATACTCACAGAATGGCCTTTTACACATGCAATTTACCACGAATTGAAATCAGGTGGTAACCAGGTGCAACCTATATAAAGAGGACCAGAATGACTCAGCCTCCTTTCCACAATGGCTGCACTCTACGTGATGGCAAGGAGAATGAGGATCTTGGCAGGTTTGAGGAGAGGGAGGAGAAGACAGGAGCGCATTTTCAGAGTGCGCATAACCCTTTTTGACCAGACAGAGGAGGAAATCTTTGAGAAGTACAGGTTAGGCTCAGCCATGATACTTGACCTGATAGCAGATCTATAACCCATATTGCAGTGCACAACACACAGGACCAATAGTATTCCCACCCATGTGCAGGTATTATGCTCCCTGCACCTATTGGCCTCAGGGAGCTATCAAGGGGTCATAGCAGCAGCAGGAGGGGTCTCACAGAGTGCTCTCTCATGCTTCTTCAATGCATTTCTCAATGCCATGCTGAGCAAAATACAAGAGCACATAAAATTCCCCAACACCCCACAGGAATTACAACAGCCGAAAAATAATTTCTATCAGATTGCATAATTCCCACATGTCATAGGTGCCATCGATGGGACTGCCGTAGCTATCTGTCCACCATCAGCCACCGAGTATGTGTATCGTAACCGTAAGAACCATCATTCCATTAACACACAGGTGATTAGCAATGCCTCCAACATCATAACCGATCTCATGGCAACATACCCAGATAGCACACATGACTCATACATATTTCGCCACAGCGGGATTCACACAAGACTGCTAGCTGGGGAGTTTGGCGAAGGATACCTAATGGGTAAAGTAATAGTTGACAATGTTGCATTGATGTTATAGTGACGTCAGATAGCAACAGTACTCATTTTACTCTCTGTTCATTCCAGGAGACAGTGCCTACGCAGTGCAGACCTATATACTGACGCCCTACCTGAGCCCTGCAACGTCAGCAGAGAGGAGGTACAATGCTACACACAGGGCAACCCGCACTGTGGTGGAGCGGACCTTCAGACTGCTGAAGAGCCGTTTCAAGTGCATCCATACGAGTGGAGGTGCAGTACAGCCCAGAGACAACCTGCAACATTGTGGCTACATGTGCAATGTTGCACAACATTGCAACGAGAAGGGGCATATCAGTTGAACCAATGGAGCCGGACTCAGATGAAGATGGTGATCCCATACCACCCCATCACCCAGTAGACAGGACCAGTGCAGCAGAGGCCATGCAAAGACGTGCTGACATCACGCACAACCATTTCTGATGTAAGTAATGACAACACCGCTTCAATATTATGTATTTCTGTAGTTAGCAACTTTATTACCTTGACTTCAGGTAAAGTATGTGTCAATAGGGCATAGCTATGAACTATAGGCAAACATGTGCGATTAACAGTGTCATACTATTAGCATTATAGTATAACTGGGTAGCTACATGTTACAGTAGTCCCCTGTAGGCCTCAATATTACTTCCTACGTCCACGCACTCCACTTGAGTGCTCAGTGGCCTCACTGGCACCTCTTGTAGTTGGTTCACAGTCAGTACTGTGTCTGGTACTGCGACGCATAGGATCCATCAGAGGGGCTGTAAGACTGCTGAGGCTAGAGAACTCCTCACTATCCCCACCACCCAGTTCGCTATTTGTAGCACTGCGTACTGTCTGCAATGCATCCAGAACATTGGTTATTTGCTTCAATCCCTGTGCAGCGGCCTGACTGCAATGTGCCAGCTCCACCTGTATGCCCACAGCACGTCGTGAAATCAAAGCAGTTGAGCTAGCAAGCCGATTGACCGATCTGCAGAACCCCTCAAACCTGCCCATAAATTGGTGATTGCGCCTACGGTGGCTGAAACGCTCCTGCTGAATCTCAGTGCAGAGGTCTCTAATGGCATTTGTCAACTCCTTTGTGTTTTCTGATGCTGTTTGCTGTCCCTCTTTCAGAGACTCCAACTGCTTATGCATTGATCCAATGTTTTCATTGTGTGCATCCATCTGCTTGTGCAGTACTCCCATATTGTCATTGTGAGACTCAAACTGCCTGTGCATTGCGTCCATGTTCTGATTGGTTGACACCAACTGCCTGTACATTGACCTCATGTGTTTGCATTGCAGGCACTGCACTTTCAGCATGGAAGCTTCAAGGCCGCCAAAGATTGATGGGCCCTCCCCTTCATCTGTGCACTGTCTGCCTGCTTCGTGACACCTCCTGAGGTGAGTTGACTGACGCTGGGGCAGGGACTGCTGTCTTCCTGTGGATCTAGCCTCTGGGGGTGATGTGGAGACTTCATCCGGCATTTCATCTGAGTCCAGGTTATACTGTGGGAGAGGTAACACCCTTGCCCTGCATCTAGTTGGTGCAATACTGAAGGACTCACTGGTGTTTGAGTCGGACTGTGGCTATGTTTCGACATCCCCCACATTTTCACATTCTGCTGCAGCAGGGCCCGGGACATCTGCAACGACAATGTGCAGCATGGCATTTATGAATATATCACAAGAAGTTGCACAATCGTAAAATTTGTACACTGACATCGTAACACTGTGAGTTGTGTGTGTTGTTTCTCTATGTGGCTAAATGCTTACTTGCTATTTCTGTGGTATTTTGACTTTAGGGTTATGAACTACCACTCCCATAAGGCATAGTTGCGTTGTATGTAAGACGTGGCATGGACTACTTATTCCAATGCATCTAACTAATAGCTATCTTCTAAGGGGCATTTGTACATGCACATATGGGGATACACATCATTGATGGCCTTACTTTTGCTGGTGCTGGGTGTCCCTGAGATGTCAATGTTAGTGACACCACTGACAGCTTCAGGTAGCATTGTGGACTCCACCATGCCCTCCATTGGGGTGGACGGTGTCTGGGTGGGTGGTCCTCCTCCGGTGCTCCTTGCCTCCTTTAGCCTGCTGGCTACCCTCTCTTTGGCATGGGAACGCAAGTCATACCAGCGCTTGCATATCTCCTCAACAGAGCGCTGCACAACACCCACTGCGCATATTTTGGTCGGCATTTCTGACCACGGCTTCCTCTTCTCCCTGTCAGGTACCTAGAGTGAGTTCTTCCCAAACAGTTTGTCGTGATTCCTGACCACCTCCTCAGTGAGCACCTCCAATTCCTGCTCACTGAATTTGAGCTTGCGCTTTCTGTCTCCTTTGTCCTTCACCTTCCCATCATTGGCCATGTTGCAGTCCGGTCCTGGCAGGCTCACAAAGCTGGCTCCCTGGGGCTGGGCTGTGTCTCTCTGCCTGCTCCTGTGGGTGTGGCTCCTGGAAACAGCATGGGCTGACTCACTTCCTGGTTGTGATGTCATCAGGCTGTTCCGGTTTGCCGTTTTCGCAATTTGCGATTTTCAGATACCGAATCGCTATTTATTTGCGTTTGCAAATTTTAAGAAATCACAATTTCCGACTCACAATTTTGATACATCTCATTTTGCATTTCTAAAATAGTGATTTCTTAAAATTCCCCATTTAAGAAATTCAGACCGGGAGCTTGATACATCTGGCCCATAGGGCCAAATTTGCTAAGCTTTTCCTATGAGTAGTTGGGTCTAACTCTTCTGTTAGAAGTGAATTCCACTTAACTACCCAGGTCTGTGTTATAAAGTAGTTCAAGTGAGTAGTTGTATGTTAGTCCAGGCTTAAGTGAGACTTAGGGGCTTATTTAGTGTTTGGCAGACAGAGTACCCTCTCAACTAAATTCACAATTCCCTAGGTCTATTGTGAGCTTAGGTAACTGCCATGCCGCTATTGCAAAGTATCCCACTGGCTCTGCCAGCAAAAACCTTTCACCAGAAGTCTGACAGTCATTGGGCCATCAATCAAAGGACTTCTGACCCTCTTCCCTATTGAGGGCAGAAGTTACATCATAATTGTTTCCTGTTTCAATCCTCCAGGGAAAGCCTTGCGGCCTCAAACAGAAATATGGTTAATGACCTCCCATGCTCTGTGAAAAAAATACCAGCATGGCAGTGGCATTCATTTTTTTTTGTTTTTCAAGAATAAACTCACACTTTTCTCTATGGGCACATTGAAAGTAGTGCCTGCAGATCAAAGGTTCAATGCCTTCATAAACACCTTCATGGTGGTGGTTTCTCTAAAGGGACGAGATCGGCACATTCCTGGGAGAAGACATTGGAAAGATTTTCTCAAATCTGTTTATTAAGCAGGCTGTTTTCCTCCGGGTCAGTGGAGTAATGCTTCCAGTGACCTGGCAGAACAGAGTACAGCCCTCATAGGCTGATTAAGCCCATTAGTCATGACTATTTAGGAGTAAATCACCCTTACTCCAGGAATAAAATCTTTATGAATCACAATGTAGATTTTCCTAGTAGTTTATGACAGAAAGTCTTAATTTTATTAAAGACACGGAGGCAAGTATTATGCTTCTCTTACTTGCTTTAATTTTAACAGCAGCAGTCAAGAAAACTACAACTCCCAAAAGGCTTACAACATAAAAGCCAATGAGAGAGAAAAACGTAATAACAAATACACCAATCAGAAACCATGGAAGGTATGCATACACCAAGCTTGACTGCGACCAGCCCTCTTTCTTGATGCAAGAAGGCTAGGAGTTACGAGAAAACAGTGGGAAAATGGCAAAGATTATAGCAATTGCTAAAGTCAGAGAACAAAAGTCCTGGATCAATACTAGACAAAACCGTAGCGAAGCAGGTATCCTGTAGGGAGAAGAAGGAGCACTTCGGAAGGAATCCGACCGACCAGCCGATATGTTGGTGTTTGGCAAAACCATCTTCTGATCATGTAGAAGTTTGAGCTGGAGTGGAGGTAGCTGCAAGGGAGGGAAGAAACAAGATAAATCAGAAATATCTCCTTGTTGTGGCGGGATAATACTCGCCTCCGTGTCTTTAATAAAATTAAGACTTTCCGTCATAAACTACTAGGAAAATCTACATTTTATGTCAAGAACGGAGGCTCCTATTATGCTATTTTAAAGCATATTAATCACTATTGCTGTAGCAGTATGAACTGGTTTACAATAGAATGTCCTGAACACGTTATCATTGGACCAATCAGCAGATCTCAGAATGTCCTCTAATCTGGATCCAACCCAGAAGGCCTTGGAAGCCATAGCACCTCTAACTGAGTTAGCTCCAAATATGGAGGTATCAATACCCGCAAGGGACATCACCCAACGAACCCATCTGGCAAGAGTTGCAGCAGATACGGGATTGTGTGGTTTTTGGAAGGAAATTAAGAGTTGGGAAACAGAGGACTTTCTGAGATCAGCTGTACGTTCTTCGTAACATTTGAGACATTGTCCCACACAGAGCTTAGGTTGATCTGGAAAATATGGATAAAAGACTGTACGTAAGTTGGTTTTTGTGCGTTTGTTAATGGAAAATAGTACCCCTGTGGGGGCAAACTGTCGGGAAGTAACATCAAGTGCTCTAACATCAGATAATCGCTTAATAGAAACTAAACAAAGTAACATAGTAAGTTTTGCTGAAAGCATTTTCAAAGACAAGTCAGCATTGTCCTGCCAAGACAAGAACAAGTTCAGAACCAAATTGACATCCCATAACTTTGAATATTTAGGTAATGGGGGAATTGAAAATCTTACTCCCTTCAACAGCCGACAAAGTAGAGGGTGTTCACCTACCGGTTTCCCGTTGACATGGGCGTGATGCATGGAAATAGCAGATCTATATAAATCCTGTAAGACTTACCTACACTAGCTTGCGCCGCCAGAAAGTTGATTACATAATTTAAATCTGCTAAAATGGGATTGAGGTCCCTTCCCATACACCAGCTAGACCAAAGAGACCAGGCGGAAGAATATGCTTTCCTGGTGCCGGGGGCCCAGGCCTTATTGATGAAGTCAGTAGCCTCTTCTGAAATTGGGATGGTAGATGAGGCATTCCTGAAACCTTCCATCCTGAAAGGGTGAGTGTCTTGTTGAGTATCAACGGATGGGGATTCCCAAAGGGATCTAGCAAAAGGAAAGGAAAAGAGGGGAGAAGGACGGGAAAATCGATTGCCAGTTCCAGAAGAGGGGGGAACCAAATTTGAGATTCCCAAAAGGGTACCACGAGGACCAGAGTCGCTTCCTGACGCCTGACTTGGGCCAGCACTCTGGTGATCATAATAAAAGGAGGAAAAGCGTAGCTGGTTGATTGGGACCAATCCTGAAGGAACGCATCGGAAGCCAAAGCTGAAGGATCTGGACGCCAACTGAAAAAGAGAGAGAGTTGGGCGTTGAGGCGGGAGGCAAAGAGGTCTATACTGAAGGGGCCCCACTTGTGAAGGATAGATTGAAATGCTGAGGGGTGAAGTTTCCAATCGCTGTAGTCCCTGAGGAAGCGAGAATGCCAGTCTGCCGTCTGATTGAGGGAACCGGGGAGATATTCCGCTGTGAGCGATATTTCGTTGCTCAAACAATATTCCCACAGGCTTTTTGCCAGATCTGCTAACGGCTTTGATCTGGTCCCTCCTAGATGATTTATGTATCGGACAGCCGAAACATTGTCCATGAGGAGGAGGATGGTACACTGAACCCCTGCCTTTTGCCAGACTCTTTATTGCAAAGGAGCCTGCAAGCATCTCTAAATAGTTGATGTGCAATCTGGACTCCCTTAACGACCATGTACCGCCAGTCGAGATTGGTCCACAGCGGGCGCCCCAGCCCCTCTGGCTTGCATCGGACTTTAACACAAGATCCGGGGCTGATGGAAAGATAGTTCTGCCATTCCAGGCATCTAAATGGTCTATCCACCATTGGAGTTCTAGACGGGATTCTTGATCCAGAAAGACCATATCTGAATAGGCTAGACCTTTTCTGAGATGACGGATTTTCAATCTTTGAAGAGCCCGATAATGTAAAGGGCCCGGAAATATGGCTTGAATTGAAGAGGACAGGAGGCCCACAATCCTGGCCAGGGATCTTAGAGAGATCTGAGTTTTCCGGAGCGTTCTCAGAATCTCCGATTTGATGGAGTTCACTTTTTGAAGGGGAAGATGAAGGGTGGAAGAAGAAGAATCTATTTCGAACCCCAAAAACTGGATTCTTTGAGAAGGAACCATGCTTGATTTATCTTCGTTGACTAGAAACCCCAGTTGGGAGAGAAGAGAACAAGTCAACTGTAGATGGGAAAGAAGAGTCTCGCGATACTGATGTAAAATAAGGATAACGTCGAGATAAATCAGTAACCTGATGCCCAAAGATCTGAGATGCGCCGTTATTGGTTTCATCAGTTTTGTGAAGCACCAGGGTGCTGACGAGAGACCAAACGGAAGGGAAGAAAACTGGTACGTTAGACCGAGCCACTGAAACTGAAGGTACTTGCGGTGATCCCAGTGAATGGGAACCGAAAGGTACGCATCCTGAAGATCTAATCGTACCATAAAGTCCAACGGGAGGAGAATATCCCGTAAATGAAGAATTGTTTCCATTTTGAAATGTCGGTAAATGACAAACTGGTTGAAATACTTTAAGTTTATGACTGGCCTGAACTTTTTGTTTTTCTTTTGAACCAGGAATAATGAACTGAGGAAACCTGAGGGATCTGGAGAAGAAATTTGAATGGTGTTTTTGGAAAGGAGAGACTTTACCTCTTCTGAAATAAGAAGAGACATTTCCGTCGAGAAAACTGGTGGAGGGGGAAAATAAACTTGGTGAGGCTGTGAATAAAACTCTATTTGGTATCCCTGAATAGTATTCAGAACCCATGGATCGGTGGTTAAAGAGCGCCATTTTTGAATGAAAAAATTGAGTCTGCCCCCTATTGGAGGAGGGCCAGAGGTAAGGCTTACCTTGGGTCTTGTTGGATCTGAAATCGCGTTGTCCACGGCCCCTGTATCCTCTGCCTCTCTGAGGGTAGAACTGGGGCTTGTAGGATTGATACCCATAGTTCGAATATGAGAATGAGGAGCCTCTGAATCCTTGTGGATGAGTGAAATGGCCGGTAGAGCGGCTCCTTCCTGTACCGGCCCTGGCAAAAACCCGTTGATTAAACACTTTTTTGATGTTCTGCTGGGCCTTGTCGATAGAGGAAAAAGTTGCAACAAACTTTCCCAAGTCCTTAATAAATGAGTCACCAAAGAGACGACCCTCAGCTTTCATGCCAGGATCCATGGATGCTAGATTAGGCAATTTAGGATCTAATTTAAGTAACAATCCCTTCCTTCTTTCGTTGGTAATGGCAGCATTAGCGTTGCCCAACAAACAGAATGCTCTCTGAGTCCAGAGGGAGAGTTCTGAAAGATCGATGTCCACATTGTCTGATTTGGCTGATTCTGCCAGATCCAGAGGACCCACCAGATCAAGGAGCTTATCCTGGCAATTCGACCAGGTCTTATCTAGCCCTTTCCGGGGGTCCTTGCCAAATTTAGAAAAGAAAGTCAAAAGTGATTCATCAATCACTGGGGTAGTAGTGATGTTGGAGGAGAGAGAGGGTCTGGGGCATTCTGACCTTAACTTAGCTCTCGTTTGCTTGTCCAGGGGAAGCCTTAACCTGGAAGCTATATATTGACCCACATGACCCGCAGGAGACCACTCCGTGGAGATAGGGTGGTGTAAATACAAATATATATAAGCTAAAAAGAACGTGACTTATCTTGACTGCGAGCAGCAAGAAAGAGGGCTGGTCGCAGTCAAGCTTGGTGTATGCATACCTTCCATGGTTTCTGATTGGTGTATTTGTTATTTGTATTTGTTATTACGTTTTTCTCTCCCATTGGCTTTTATGTTGTAAGCCTTTTGGGAGTTGTAGTTTTCTTGACTGCTGCTGTTAAAATTAAAGCAAGTAAGAGAAGCATAATAGGAGCCTCCGTTCTTGACATAAAATATCATTTGTATTCATGAGTAAGCATGCCTTTCTCCTAGGAATTCATAACTGAGTCCCACCTAAGCCTAGAGTAAAACTCAACCAGTAACAGGAAATACTTTGTGAATCGGCATAGCATAAACAAGTTTAAAAGGGGGACCCAGATACCACGTCAGGAGGGAGAAGGGTAAAGGTAAAGAATGGTCCTCAGTTCTGTCCCTTGGGTGATACAAGAGTGGTATGTTAGCTGACTAATCAGCACAACGTTTTGAAGATCTAAAGGGACAGAACGAGATAACAGTTGCACAGACATGGAGGTTTCCCTTTAGCCGGGATGTCCCGTTTCCACTATACGAATGTGTTTGTTTACTATGTATGTGGTGCAGAGACTTTGGGAGGGAATGTAATGACCTTTGTAGGCAAAAACATTCATGATTTTGAACCGCCTTAAGCAGTGATTGTTATATAGGCGGAGCAGGGTGAATTTGATAGTATTGCCCTCTCTTCCCTATACAGAGGCAGCCTGTGCAATGTGCTGCATTTGTGTGTGCTTAGTAAACTTGACAACTGGTATTCTTGTCTAAGTGACTTTGGGTCTTCTCCTGGTGTAAAACTTTCCTTGAACTGTTTTTTGGATAGAACTCTCAGGGTGGAGGTGCAGCGATTAGAAGTGGTTGCTGGTGGTTTGTTCTGTTCATGCATGGTGAGGAGGCTGTAAACCAGTTCCCCTCAGGGAACTTAGAATGACCAGATAGAAGTCAAATCATAATAGCCGTTCAGAAGTGAGAGGTGATATTAACCTTCTCTTGTAAGTAGCATCATCAATAGCTGTACATAAACGAAAAGGACAACAGACTATTCTAGTGCAGTGGCATATAAATGACCCTTTCTACTTCTGGTGACGTGACCCATTCTATAGACGGGTATCAATACTCTCTGTGATGCTACTTCATTGGCGATTTTGTCATGGCTATGGAGTTATGCTTATCATGTGTTTCTCATGTTGTAAGCAGTCTGCCAGTTCGTTATGCATCTGTTATGTCAGGTTTCACGGACTCTCATGCCATTTGTTATCGAACATGTGCAACATATCCTGAAGTGGTGATGCAATCAGTCATGCAGGCGTTCATGCAGGCAGACAGGCTAGCGGTCATGTCATGTATATTCAAAGGTAATGCCTGTGTAGAGCGGTAGCAATTTACAATGTAGCCAGTGGCCGGTTATGGAAAGCGCTTTATTGCATTTCAGTACTAATAGACCCAACTAAAGATGACAGTCGGATTCATTAAACATGCAACATACATCGCAGGACAAATATAGTCAGGCAACAAGCTTTATGTCCTCGTCGCCAACGGCCATGTGATGTGATGCAGAAATCTATGCTGTAAATTTGTTACAAATGCTTGCTTGTGATTCATGCAGAAAAAAAGCTGAATGTTAATAAGTGGCCTTGCCGTGACCCATCTGTGTGAGTCATCGTGCAGATGAATACCAATGTGCACAGGATTAGAAAGCCATGGAAAAGGTTAGTAGTTTGACACAGGTTCATCTGGAGAACCAGCCGCCAAAACAAACATCGTGTGTGTGCTGTTCTAAGGAGGTATTGTTGCTCTATAAACAATGCTGGATTTTTTTGCAACAAATGTAAGTTTGAACAAGAGCTTGCCTAGGTGGGTGCGACAGCAGAAGAAGATGCATTTTGTAGGCCAATTGTACTGTTGAAGAGGAACAGCCTTTTAGCCACGCATGAAAACAAACTATAATTAGGACACAGTATTTATGACAGACACTATTTTTACAAAGATATTTTGGTACCATACCTCTGATAACAGAGGTCTAAGAAACTGTGTCCCCAGTCTCTCCTTTTCTCAGCCGATTCTGCTGCCAACTTGCATCCAACCTTTCTCTTTCAGCTTTCAATCCAGTTTTAACGGGATACCTATAATGAATCAATAGAAACAAATGGCTTACTCTATCACAAAATGGCAGATGTCCTCCAAATTCAAAATTAAGGTTTCACACCTAATAGTCACTTTTAGTTATATAAGAACAGACATTTTATCTATATATATATATATAAAAACATTATTTATTGAAAAAAACAAAGTTTAAAACTAGGTTATAGTTAGGAAACCTTTATTCATTTTTTATATTCTCACCCAACATAAACTATACAAACAATAGGAATAAAAAGTTATAGTTTTAAAATACATTTCTAATTTATGGAAAACTACATAGAATTTACATTTAAAACTTACACACCATCTTCAATTTACTATACGTTGTGCATCTCCATACACATTCTTCTCGCATCAATCGCCACACTACATTAACTATAACTCAACGTTTCTCCATGCACCTTTACATATTATATAACATATAGCATTTGAAATCTTAGCAGTTATATTAAGACTTATGAAATCCCAACGTACATTATTTCTCATAACACAGCGCAACATAGAGTGGTGATTTATAGTTTTGCCACTCTACGCCACTCAATGCCATTGTACTCTACAACACTGTATGCCAGTCCACTGTACCACACTCTACAACACTGTACTGTACTGAAGTGATTAATTTGCAAATAAAAACGTGCCGGTGCCCAAAGCTCTCCTTTAAAACATGTGGCTGCTGCAATTGAATGTGTGAGCACAGAATACTGAGGCCGCGTAATCCTAAAGCCATCTGAAACCTCCTTAATCCATTTACAGCCACTCCCTGCCCCTTTAGCTCACTCTTGCAGCTTTCTGCTTTCTCCCTTTGTGGTGCTTTTTCGGTTTTCTCTTCCTCCGTCTTTCCTATATGTGTCTTTTTCTCGCAGAAAAATAAGTGCCGGCCTTCAAAATAAGTGCAGGTGCTCCCCACCAGAAGCCACTGGCCCAAATAAAGCACTGATATACTTTACACCACTCCGCTGTACAAAAATCAGCTATACTGTATGCCACTCTAGTCTACATCACTTTCCAATACTGTACAACACCCCACTACACTCTACTCTACAACACGGTACTCCAATTTATGACACTTTACTCAACTCTTTGCTACACCACTCCACTCTACTGCACTCCACGCCAGTATATTCTACAACACGCCACTCCAATCTATGACACTTTACTCCACTCTATAATGCCCTATTCCAGTGTACTCCATTCCACTATACTCCACTCTACTACAATTTATCCCATTCTATGCTACTGTACTTTACTCCGGCCTACGCCGCTCCACTGTCCAACACTCTACTCCACTGTATGCAACTCCACTCTACAACACTGTACTACACTCTATGCCACTCTATGACCCTCTACTCCACTCTGTGCCTATCCACTCTGTGCCTATCCACTCTATGCTACTTTACTACACTGTGTGACACTTGACGACCAACACTCAACTTCTCTCTATGATATGCCACTCCACTATATGACATGGCATTCCACTCTATGGCACTTTTCTTCACTGTACTGTACGTGACTCCACTTGATGATACTCTACTCTATGGCACTCTACTTTACCCTACGCAACTCAAAATTACTCTACTCCACTCTATGACAGTCTATGACACCCTACTCTACTGTTTGACACACCATTCCACTGTGCAGTACAAGACAATGTTGTAGTGTGTGGTACAGTGGATTGGCATACAGTGTCATAGAGTACAATAGCATTGAGTGGTGTAGAGTGGAGTGGTGTACAGTAAGGAAGGGGAGTAGAGTGCATTATTGTGTCACTGTAGAGTGGAGTAGAGTGGGGTGCAGTGGCATAGAAAGAGTTGCGTGCAGTCTTGTATAATGCACAAGAATATCATAGATTAGAGTGGAATAGAGTGTTGTCCAGTGCAATACTTTATAGTACAGTGTTGTACAGTGGACTGAACTGGTATAGAGAGGATTAAAGTGTCGGAGAGTGGCAAATAGTTTAGTAGAGTGTTGTAAAGTTAAATTGCATAGAGTACAGTAGTGTGTGAAACAGTGGAGGTGTGTAGAGTGGATTGTTGTATAGTTGCTTGGAGTGAGGTAAAGCCTCATACAGTGGAGTGGGGTGGTGTAACGTAGTGTGGAGTAAGGTACAATAGACTGTATTGGCGTGTTGTACGGTAGAGTGGCATGGAGTGGAGTTGAGCGTACTGGTGTGGCGTAGGCAGTGCTTAATTTGTAATTAAAAACGTGCTGGTGCCCAAAACTTAAACACGCGGCTGCTGCATTTAAGTGTGTGAGAGCGGAATACTAAGGCAACGTAATCCTGAAGCCATCTCGGCCCTCTTCAATCCATTAAAAGCCACTCCCTGCCCCTTCAGCTCACTCTTGCAGCTTTCTGCTTTCTACCATAGTGACGCTTTTTTCCTTTTTCTCTTCCTCCGTCTTCCTAGATTTGAAGAGACATACACTGAAGTGGAGTTGCATTCAGTGTAATGGCATATAGTGGAGTGGCATAGAGGGGAGTGTTATACAGTGTTGTGGGGTAGACTGTAATAGCATACAGTGGAGTGGTGTACATTGGAGTGGGGTCCAATCGAATAGCGTAGAATAAAGTGGTGTATGGCGGAGTGCCTTATACTGGAGTGGCGTACAGTGGAGTAGCGTACACTGGAGTGGCATACAGTGGAATGGAATATAGTGGAGTGTTGTACAGTGGAGAAGCACACAGTGGAATAAAGTAGAATGGAGTGGCGTACAGTAGAATGGCATAGAGTTGAATAGAGTATAGTTGAGTAACGTCCAGTGGAGTGGCACACAGTGGAGTGATGTAGACTGGAGTGGCATACAGTGGCGTTGCATATAGTGTAATAGCTTAGAGTGGCATGGTGTAGCATAGAGTCTCGTACAGTGGAGAGGCATAGAGTGGACTGGCGTACAGATGTATGAGAAATAGCAGCAATGTAGATTATGGTGTACAGAGTAACGCAAAACAATAAATTGTGCAGTTTTGCATTTCTCCAGATTTACCAATCAAGGCAGAATCACATATGGCAGCCTTGCGTTTCTTTGTAAATCTTATTTAAGTATTGCATTGAACCACAATCCAATAATACAGCTAGGCTTTAGTTATATTTTGTGCCATGATATACCATAAAAATTTGCAGTATACCGAAGTACATGGTGTTGGTGAACCAGTATATAATTTGGTAATGGCTGTTTTTTTTTAGAATGAAAAGGCAACCATATTCTTTTACTACACATTGGCTGTGTTCAGTATTAGGGCCTCAGATATAGGTAAATAGTATGTCCCTACCTATTAACACTTTATTAAAGTGGTAATAGGCAGGGAAATGTATTTATATTTTCAAATGTGCTTACAGCCATGTACTGCAGTAGTTTCACAAAATTAAGTTCAATTCCATGAAAGTAATATGGTACCTGATGTCACCAAGTTTGATTGCCTCATACCTTAAAATATGCTTACCATACTTAACTGCAGTACACAAAAAGCATCATCTCTGCACCATAATGCACCATAATGTATAATCCTGCTAAATTTCATGTAAATCCATTCAGCTGTTTCTGCTGTACCTCAAAAACAATAGTAAATGGAAAACGAATTGGTGGATAAACTTGTTTTGAGACCCACTTTTATCTTTGCACTCCTTTAATGATTCACCACAAAAATTTACATCATCTCAAAATGTAGAAAAATGCTATCGGTCTGGAACATTTTGTGATGATTTGTCAAACAGGTGAAAAGTTATTAGGGAGGTAATATCCAAGGAATTCCTACCTTTGGGAATACTAACTATCACTACAGAGTGGCAATCAATCTTAATGTGATTTATTTTTATCTATTTTCTTTGTTGTGTATTTATTATTGGTTTACATGATCATGTGACAATAAATGTGTCTTTTAGTTGTTTATGTAGTAATTCTGAAACTTTACCTATGCTGTCTAGTGTTTTTTATGGACTTCCTTGCTACTTTTAGTAGATCGTGCTACATATGTATCCCAAAGTGAATGAAAGGCAAACATTGTTATAAAAATTGATATTATTTTTTTTTTTTCCCTAGTGGCCAATTATCATATCCTATAAATAGCAGTTTGTTTGGCTCACTGCGAGGCCAATTTTCCAATTTGTTGCACAAAGGTCCATAACAAAGATGGTTTTTGTTTGGTTTGCTGGTTCACTTTTATTTTGTGCGCCAGTGGGCATGCCAAGAAAACGTATGTAGATTAGCATATATTCTGTTAATTATGTATTTGTATAGGTTTTCATTAGCATGTGACTATAAATGGGTCTTTCAGTTGTTCATGTAGTAAATTTGAAACTTCACATATGCATTTCAGTTTATTTATTGATCTTCACTGCTACTTTTAGTAGTATTGTGCTACAAGATGTCACTAATATGAAAAACCTTATAAATTAACATTTACTTACCCTGCTTACCTGCACTAACCCCACAGAATAATCTGTGCCCCCTAATATGTAATACTGCCAAATTTCATAAAAATCGAGCTAATGGTTTTTGTTCTATGCAAAATACACAAATCTAAAGAAAATGCTTTGGATTAGAAGCCCGTTTTGGGACCCCCCTTTTTTCCTTTGCACCCCCTTGAACAAACTTCGCAAAATTTTCAGTCCTCCCAAAATGAAACGGGGGCAGCAGTTCTGCAAAGTTTCATGCACATTTGTCAAACAGATCCTGTGGCTAGGCCCTGTGGCCAACCACCTATAATCACCCAATCTTGTGCCGCGTACAGCCTTTGGCAATCCGTGTTGGCGGTGGCCTGCAGGGCCTGGCGTGTGGCCAGCCCCTGCGGCCAATCTCCCCTAATCACCCAACCATGAGAGAGAGAGTGTGAAAGTGAGAGATTGAGTGAGAGAGAGCGATTTAAGCTTTGATGATTGATAAACTTAGAATGAGATATTTCTGGGCATATTGAAAAGTAAAATATTTTTGTCAATTAAAAAGAGTGAGATCACCTTTCAATATGAATCCTAAACTTTTGAAGTTTAAAAGAAATTAAAGAAGGATAATGACAATGGACACACACAGAGTAGTACCCTCAACTTTCAGTGTGAGGGTCTGTGAACTTAACCTTTAGGCCATAGGTGACTGCTTACTGTGATGCTTCCAGACGTACCTATGACAATCAAACCAAGCATGTGATTGGAAAGAAACGTGAATGTTTCATCACTAGGAAGGTTTAGCAGTCAAAATACTAGTAAATAAACAAACACACTCCCAAGCAATACTAGTATTTGAACCTTCAGACTACTGAGTGACAGCACATGACCTTGACCATTAGGCCTGAAGTGACTCTGTTCTGCTCTGTATCCGAACGTAACTATAACATTTGTACCAAACATCTTCCAAGTTTGGCGCTCTGAAGTCACTGAATGGAGAGACCACTGCATTGCCAATCTCTCAATCTCTCTCTTCTGTCCCATTATGGGATGGAGGAGAGCGAGAGAGAGAGAGTGACAGGACCGCAGGGGGAGCCTTAAGGCCCCCTCGGTCCTCGCCGTCTCCCCACATCCTGTGGGAGCCGGCACTGCTCCCACAAGCAGGGAGCTGCTTTAAATAGCAGATCCCTGCTTGTGGGAGCAATGTTTTCTTCTATTTTGCTGCACACCTGTTTGCAGAAAGTGAAGTGTTTGCTCTGACTTGGCAGGAGCTGTCAAAGGGGCATAGCAGGAGCAGGCCCTGAGGGGGTGGCACTCCCCCCCCCCCAACGTAGTCTAGCCCTGGGGAGGTGGTGGTCCCTGGGGTTTGGGGATCTGCAACAGAACCCCTTCATTCTTTCATTGTAACCCAGGGGAGGTGACGGTCCCCAGGGCTGCAGGGGGGCGTACCCCCCGCATTATATTTGCTTAAAGCCCTGGGGAGGTGGTGGCCCCCTGGGCGGTGGGTGCGTAGGGCAGCACTTCTGCATTTAATTTTAAAATCTGCCCCGGGGAGGTGGTGGTCCCCAGGGCTGCGGGGGGCAGTTGCCCCCGTGCATTTAAAAAAAAAAAGCCCTGGGGAATTGGCAGTCCCCTGGTCTGTGGGGGCAGGGGGAGTGATCAGTGCCCCTGCTTACAAAATGCTAATGCCCCCGGGAGCTGGCCCACCCGAGGGCTTGTTAAAACCAAACGCGGGAGTTATATTCATGGTTACTTCAAATAGTAATTTGCTGGATTTTTCATCATTCATAACTTTACACCCGTTTGACAAATCTCCACAAAACATCTGTAATATGTTTATAGATATGTTGGAAAACCCCACTCCTGCAGGGCCCGGTACGGTGTACGTCCTACTTCAAATCATCACAAAACAGCAACTGATCAATTATTAACTGTTGTTTGTATTAGATAGTCAGGGGTGTGGTGCCTTCCTTATGTCCCCTAGATGTGGAGTTAGTGGGACGGGAGTAGGTTACCTGTGCTTGTATACATGATTAATCAGTGTTGTTGTTGCTGCTCTAATTTCGTGTAAAACCTTGATGATCATATAAAATTGACATCCATTTTAAATCATGCCGTATGTGGATTTATTCAAATATAGAATTGGTCCTTGCTTGGACTAGGACACTAAGGGGGGTCATTACAACATTGGCAGTAAAAGCCGCTTACCTCCGTGCAGAAGACCGCCAACACACCACCGCGGCCGCGGAATTCGGCCACGGTCATTATGACCCAAAGCCCGGAATCCGCCAAAATCTAGACAACCACACAAGTCCGCCACACCAAAGGTCAGTGATAAACTGGCAATAACAAAACCGACACCGTCACGCCAACAGGAATACGCCCACACTATCACGACCCACAAATCCACGCAGTGGTCTTTCAACAGCGGTAATCCATTGGCGGTACACACCGCTGCGCTCAAAAAACACACACACTTACAAAACACTACCACATTGGGCAAATACACACACCTGATACACATACACACACCACTCGTACACACCCAATACCATATAAAACACACACCCATATCACCCACAATCCCCTACGACCACAATTGCGACAGAAGGCCAGAGAGAGACACCACCATCCATAAACTCGCATCCACAGGCACTCAACACCATCACCCACATAACATCCACGCACCTCACACAACACACCTCTAAATATCACCCCACACATCACAACACACACCACCCCACACATCACCCACACCACCCCATGGCACCGCAAAGACACCCCAAGTTCTCTGAGGAGGAGCTCACGGTCATGGTGGAGGAAATCATCCGGGTAGAGCCACAGCTATTCGGATCACAGGTGCAGCACACCTCCATAGCTAGGAAGATGGAGCTATGGCGAAGAATCGTGGACAGGGTCAACACAGTGGGACAGCACCCAAGAACTAGGGATGACATCAGGAAGAGATGGAACGACCTACGGGGGAAGGTGCGTTCTGTGGTCTCAAGACACCACATCGCGGTACAGAGGACTGGCGGCGGACCCCCACCTCCTCCCCCACAACTAACAACATGGGAGGAGCAGGTCTTGGCTATACTGCATCCTGAGGGCCTCGCAGGAGTAGCTGGAGGAATGGACTCTGGTAAGACAAATCTTTACTACTTCATCCCCCACCCTACCTGCATGCCATCACATACCCCTACCCTCGCCCTCACCCCCATCACTCCAACTCCTCACAGATGTCCCAATATCACAAACCACACATCCCAAACCCTAGCCCTGCATGCAACACCAAAGCATGGACACCCATCATCAAAGCATGGCCACCACACACACCCATACACCCCCCTAAACCATTATCACACAAGGTCCTACACAGGAATGCAAGCACTGGGGTACAGGGTCACCCACCCATTGCACACCATGGCACACACAGATGCAATAATCATGCTTCTACACCCCTGCAGGACCCCTACCCAACGTCACCGGACAGGAGGGTCCAGATATGTCCACTCCACCCACCAAAGAGGCCCACAGTGATGACAGCAGCTCTGTCCAACTGGATCTAGATGACCAGCCCTGCCCATCTGGGACCTCGGACAGTCGGTTCCCCTCACACTGGCACAAGCCACTACAGACCTTCCCCCCTCTGGAAACACCAGCACAGCACCCACCCAGCGGGCCCACACCTCTGTCCCCAGGACACGTCAAGCAAAAGTGTGTCCACCACTACAGGGAACCCAGGCTAACCCACCACCCCAACAACAACAGAGACCTAGGGGCAGTGGTAGTGGGCACACGGTCCAGGGGACGGAGGCCCAGGAACACAGGGGAACTGGGAGGGCTGCTGTGCGACAGGGGGCAGACAGGCCCAGGGAACCCACTCTCCACGAGGCCCTCTCCTCCATTATGGGAGCCTACCACCACTCCCAGGAGACGATGGCACCGGTGCTGGTCAAGTTTCAGGAGACCCAGCGCACCAGCACCCCACCCCCTGCAGAGGGAGAACCACCACGCAAACGGTCCCTGAGATCTAGGACAAAGACAGAGAATGATGCCAAGACCCCCGCCAAGAAATGAGAACACCCTGATTGTCATCCTTTTGTCCCACCTTGTCACCCTGTCCATTCTTAAACTGCCCCAGCTCCACTTCCTATGCCCCTTTGGACAATGCACCTGTGAGACTAATAGACTGGACTTCGCCATGGACATTCCTCCACCATCACCCCTCACCATTTTACAACCCCCTCCAATATTGAGCACTTAAATAAACACCCTTAAAGCACAAAACAATCAGGAGTCTGTCTGTGATTTCACAATAGTGTATTAGCAATTACAGTGGCAAAATGCTCATTCAAATGTAACGTCAACATGCCTATGTCACACAGATATAATCCATGAGGAAACAAAGCAGATGTCACACAGTGGGACACACATCTGTGAAATCGTAAGGGAAAGTGACAGCTCAGTGACCATACACTGGGTGAAAATGACAGACAGTAGAGAGGTAGTACATTTAAATCAGATGTAGCAGGCAGTGTTGTCTTCTTACCTGTGTCTCACTGGAAGTATTGCAGGAACACCGTGTTTCTGTTGTCGATGTCCTCTTCTTCTGCTTCCTCGTCTTCACTGTCCACAGGGTCCACGGCTCCCACAAGACCTCCATCCGGACCATCCTCCTGCAGAAAAGGCACCTGTCGTCACAAAGCCAAGTTGTGAAGCATACAGCAGGCCACGATGATCTGGCATACCTTCTTTGGTGAGTAGAATAGGGAACCACCTGTCATATGGAGGCACCGGAACCTGGCCTTCAGGAGGCCGAAGGTCCGCTCTATAATCCTCCTAGTCCGCCCATGTGCCTCATTGTAGCATTCCTCTGCCCTTGACCTGGGATTCCTCACTGGGGTCAGTAGCCATGACAGGTTGGGGTAACCAGAGTCACCTGCAAATTGCGAGGGACAACTGTTAGACACACACGAACTCATAGGGACATCCACAGACCTAGACAACTATTCCCACTGTATTGGGTCGATGTACTCACCTAATAGCCACACCCGGTGCCTCTGGAGTTGCCCCATCACATAAGGGATGCTGCTATTCCGCAGGATGTAAGCATCATGCACTGAGCCAGGGAATTTGGCATTAACATGGGACATGTACTGGTCTGCCAAACACACCATCTGCACATTCATGGAATGGTAACTCTTCCGGTTTCTGTACACCTGTTCACTCTTGCCGGGGGTACCAAGGCCACATGTGTCCCATCAGTGGCACCTATGATGTTGGGGATATGTCCCAGGGCATAGAAGTCACCTTTCACTGTAGGCAAATCCTCCACCTGAGGGAAAACGATGTAGCTCCGCATGTGTTTCAGCAGGGCAGACAAAACTCTGGACAACACGTTGGAAAACATAGGCTGGGACATCCCTGATGCTATGGCCACTGTAGTTTGAAAAGACCCACTTGCTAGGAAATGGAGTACTGACAGCATCTGCATTTGAGGGGGGATTCCTGTGGGATGGCGGATAGCTGACATCAGGTTTGGCTCCAACTGGGCACACAGTTCATGGATTGTGGCACGATCAAGCCTGTAGGTGATGATCACATGTCGCTCCTCCATTGTAGACATGTCCACCAGCGGTCTGTACACCGGAGGATGCCGCCATCTCCTCACATGCCCCAGCGGACGGTGCCAATGGAGGAGAACGGCAAGCAGAGAGTCAACCAACTCTGAGGTACGTATACGCAGCTTACTCTGAAAATATTAGCAATTCGAAATTAGCCTGTATGAGGGTTTAGGGAAGGCCTACATATGTGTGACGCAGTCAAAAATAATGCCATGTGGGCCCATGAAATGGCGGCTGCCTGACCTGTAAAGTGGGACAAGGGGATATGAGGTAACTGACGTTGGCGTTGCACACCGTCGCGGTAGGCGGTCGAAGACCGCGGTGCAATCCTGCATTGGTTAACATTGGACCCTATGGGTCCCAGGAGCCAATGACGATGTACGCCGGCGGTGACGGTACGCACCGCCATGGACGTGACCGCCATTTTCTCTCTGTTTAATCACTTGATACCTGATCTTCGACAGGAGAGGACCTACACTGCAAGTGCTGCTGTGACCTCAGTCTGGAAGAGACAATGGCTCGTGTGTCTGGGGAAAGGGCCCCTGCCTTCAGCACGGAGGAGTTGGAGAAACTCGTGGATGGTGTCCTCCCCCAGTACACGCTACTCTACGGTCCTCCAGACAAACAGGTAGGTACACTGTGAGCATGCTGTATGGGCAATTCCTGTGTGGAGTGGGGTGGATGAAAGATAGGGGGAATGAGGCATGCATGAAAAGACAGTGAGTGCATGTGCGTCATGGCAAGGGTAGGGATGCGGGCCAATGACTGTGACGGTGCGGGCGGTAATATCTTCTCCTTTTCCCCTGTACTATTCCTGTAGGTCAGCGCCCACCAGAAGATGGACATCTGGCGTGCCATCGCCAAGTAAGTCCGGACCCTGGGGGTCTACCACAGACGGAGCACCCACTGCCGGAAAAGATGGGAGGACATTCGCCACTGGAGCAAGAAGACGGCGGAGGCCCAGCTGGGGGTGGCCTCCCAACGTGGGAGAGGTGCCCGTCGCACCAAGACCCCCCTGATGTTCAGGATCCTGGCGGTGGCGTACCCGGAGTTGGATGGGCACTTGAGGGCATCACAGCAGCAACAAGGGGGTGAGTACACTCTCATTCTGCTCATTCAGCGCGCATTGTAAGTGTCTGGGTGGGCTGTGGCTTCCCCTAGGCCAGGGCGAGTTTAATAGGCAAGGACCCTACTTAAGGCAGACCATGTGGCACCCCACCCCACCTGTGTACAGTGCCAACTACACCTAGTCAGGCTCCTGTGACATCCATGTGTGCAGAAATCGGCCATAGCCTTGTAACCCATGTCCCTGAGATTGAATAGTGGACTCCAAGTGCACGGAGTAGTGCAGGGGGCTTCTGTGTCTGTCGTGTCCGCCAACGGTAGCGGTATTGCATGCACTCAACATGTCTTTCTTCTGTCTTCCCCCCTTTTTTGTGGTCTCCCTGTTCTTGTGTGCATTAGCATCATCAGGCGGAGGAGCAGTGGCACCGGAGCAGGAGGGAGCTGCATCCCACATGGCCCTGGAGGGCGAAACTACGGAGTCTGAATTCACCAGTGGGACAGAGGGCGAGGGGAGCTCCACGGGGGGACAGGAGCTGACACCAGCGATACAGTCTCCTCCTCTGATGGGAGCTCACTTGCGGTGGCGGGCCCATCTGTGCCCCCGGCATCTACAGGTACAGCCGCCACCCCCCCTACCAGCACCACCCTCCCAGCAGCCCCTCAGCTTTTGCCCCATGCCCGCTCACCCAGGAGGGTGGGTATCACCTTCGCCCCAGGTACCTCAGGCCCTGCCCCAGTCACCACTGCTGCCCTCAGTGAGGAGGCCATTGACCTCCTCAGGTTCCTCACTGTTGGGCAGTCTACCATTTTGAATGCCATCCAGGGTGTAGAGAGGCAGTTGCAACAAACCAATGCATACCTGGAGGGCATTCACTCTGCTCAGGCAGCCCTTCAGCGAATATTTCAGACTCTGGCCTCAGCACTGATGGCAGCCATTGTCCCTGTCTCTAGCCTCCCCCGTCCAACTTCCTCCACCCAGACCCACACCTGGGCCTCAGCCTATCCCAAGCACACCATCAGACCACCATGCACACACCTCAACACACAAGGGAAGCTCAGGCAAACATAAGCACCACACATGCCACAGGCACTCACGCAAGCATCACACACATGCAGACACACCAACATCCACTGCCTCCACTGTGTCCCCCTCCTCCTCATCTCCCTTCTCCCTCCCTGTCTCGTCTCCACTCACACCTGCATGCACTACATCCTCAGCCACTACGTCCATCACCAGCACACCCACTACCACACCCCGCTCACGTGCAGTCATCACCCCCACTACCATTCACATGTCCCCTGTGTCCTCTCCCAGTGTGTCTGTGAGGCCACCTCCTAAGGTACACAAACGCAGCAACACACCCACCCAACAGCCATCCACCTCACAACAGCCTCCAGCCCATACACCTTCACCCAAAGTCAGCAACCATACACCTCCTACAACCACTACCTCTTCCTCCACTCCCAAACCCCCTCCAGCTACCCTTTCCAAGGTGCCGATGAAACTTTTCCTGGCCAACCTTGACCTCTTTCCCTCACCTCCCCCACCCCTTCAGTCTCCTAGGGCCCGACTCTCCAGGTCCCAACCTAGCACCTCAGCCACAACATCGGCGGGACCAGTGGTGCCAGTAGTCACCGGATTATGGAGTGCACCAGGCAGCAGGGCAGCCAGTGTGGCAAGGAGCCAGAGTACGGACAGTCGCCCACCTGTCAAGCATAAAATGTTGGCCAGTGCCCGGCGGGAGAGGGGAAAGAAATCAGCCACCAAAGCCGCTCCCAGGGGTACAGTTGGGAGTGTGGAGACAGCTGCGACACCATCCAAGCTGGGGAAGGGGCACATTAAAACCGGCAAGTCTGGGAAGATCAGCGCAGCGGACAAGACCGCCAGCAGCAGCCCCGCTGCCCAAGACAAGACCACCGCCAGCAGCCCCGCTGCCCAGGACAAGACCGCCAGCAGCCCCGCTGCCCAAGACAAGACCACCACCAGCAGCCCCGCTGCCCAAGACAGGACCGTCAGCAGCAGCCCGCTGCCCAGGACAAGTCCGCCAGCAGCCCCGCTGCCCAAGACAGGACCGCCAGCAGCAGCCCCGCTGCCCAGGACAAGACAGCAAGCAGCCCCGCTGCCCAAGACAGGACCGCCAGCAGCAGCCCCGCTGCCCAGGACAAGACCGCCAGCAGCCCCCCTGCCCAAGACAAGACTGCCAGCAGCAGCCCCGCTGCCCAGGACAAGACCGCCAGCAGCCCCCCTGCCCAAGACAAGACCGCCAGCAGCCCCACTGCCCAAGACAAGACCGCCAGCAGCAGCCCCGCTGCCCAGGACAAGACCGCCAGCACCACCGCAGGACAGTGAGCACCAATGATTACTACACTACTGAGGCCGCCACGGGCAGGATGGAGCACTCTGGGCACCAAGCCCCCTCCAGAACCAGTGGAGAGTTACATCCACTACCTCTGTCCTTGGCAGGATGAAGCACTCTGGGCACCAAGCCCCCTCCAGAACCAGTGGAGAGTTACATCCACTACCTCTGACCTTGGCAGGATGAAGCACTCTGGGCACCAAGTCCCCTCCAGAACCAGTGGATAAGGACATCCACTACCTCTGTCCTTGGCAGGATGAAGCAGTCTGAGGTGCCTGTTTTATTTCTATCTGATGCCCCTGCAGTGTTCTCTCCGTCTTGTTCGGGTATTGAGTGTGGGCCTCGCCCATGCCTTTTGGTCCCAGTGGTCCACAGACTATGATGGTGGGATCCCTTGGACTTGTGTTCTTGGTGTATATAATTGTTCATAGTGTAAATGTGTATATATGTAAATATTTTTGATTACTGTATTTTAATATATTACAATCATTCTACTCATTTCCTTTTGTCCTTGCATTCTTCCGGGGGGGCTGGGGGGTGTAACTGTGATGTATCAATATGTATTTGTGTGTATGGTGTTGTGGGTGAGGGTGGGGGTGGGGGTGGGGGTGTTGCGTGTGTGTGTCACTCTCTTTTCCCTCCCCCCTCCCCTGTGTCGTAGGTGCAGTACTCACCGTGGTCTTCGCCGCCGGCGTTCGTGCTCCTGGTAGAGGAGCAGGAAGATAAAGGCTGGGAGTATCTGAAGTTCCGGTTCCATGGCGTCCTGGTTCCTCGTGGGGTGTGTAGAAGTGAGCGTTTTCCCTTCGAAGTCCTGTTTCCGCCGTGTTTTTGTTTGCGGTGAATCCGCCCCGGAAAAGGTGGCGGATTGGTGGCTTGTAATTCTGTGGCAGTACATTGTCTTCTGCCTGTCTGTTGGCGGTTACCGCCGCGGTGTTTGTTTGTACCGCCGTGGCGGTCGGAGTGTTAAAGTGGCTGTCTCTGTTGGCGGTTTCCGCCACTGTCGTAATTCAATTTTTTTACTGTTGGCCTGTTGCCGGTTTTACCGCCGCTTTAACACCGACCGCCAGGGTTGCAACGAGGGCCTAAATGTTGATCATTATCTATATTGAGTTAATTATCACAATGAGTCCTCCTTAAACATTTGTTACATTAGAATTTTAAGTACTGAGTTCTTGGGGGAATAATGGGTTAACCCTCTCGATTATGGTAGTACTTTTAGAATATAGGCATTTCTCTGCACTTACTGCTCTCTGTGCCTGTCTCCAATACATGTCTGGTCTGTGTTGCTTCACAGCTCCCCTTGTGCATTACACCCATGAACACAGGACACTCAGTTGCATCTGCATTTATCTGCATACTGATGGGTCTTCCAGGGCAGGAAGGGTGGAGGGGCTCTCACACTTCAAAGGCTAGTAACCTGACCTCACACAAAGGATGAATAACCCCCCACAGATCTCCTGGCAGACAGGACTGGGTTGAAGGGGGAACTGGTGCACTTCAAAACCATTCTTTGACGTTTTCATCCACTACAAAGGCACATTTGGGTATATAAACTGGGTCTGTGACCCACTAAAATCAGACACTTCTGGACCTACAACTGGAATCTGTCAGAGCGACTGCTGTGCTGCCCAAAAGACTCATCTGGACTGCTTTTCTGGAAGGACTGCTTTTCTGGAAGGACTGCTCTCCTGATTGTTGTCTTGCTGACTGCTGCTCTGTGACTCTGCTGGAAGGATTTTGCCTTTCCCCAAACGTTATCCCCAAGGGCTTGGACTGAGACTGCCACCTGTTAAAGAAGTCTCAGGGTCATTAAAGACGTCACCAGAGAGAGAAAATCCATTGTGTCAGAAAACCGATGCAATGCCTGCAAAAATCGATGCATCACCTGCAGAATTGGTGCAGCGCCTGCCTCGCGCCTGAAAAATTGCTGCATCATCTACCGGATCAATGCAGCTCCTGTTTCATCATTGCAGCATGTTTTGGATTTTCCATGCATTGTCCCTAGGCATCAAAACACTCCCCCTCAGCAGTAAGGAGCCAAGGCTGCGCACTTGGAAATCGACGCATCACCTTGCCTGAGAGAATAGAATTGACACATCACCTCCGTCGCACCGGAAAAATCAATACACCGCTTTACTTTCCGACTCATCACCTCCTCTACGGCCCTCTGCTTCATTATTTTTTTTAGGCATTCCAGGTACTTTGTGCTAAAAAGATACAACCATTGATTCCTATTGTCACAATTCGCCTTTCCCTTACCGCCTCTGTTGGATGTAGGTGGAGTACGGCTTCGGATCTTGTACGTCCTGGTCTGCCCAAGATAAGGACGACCCCTTCCAGTAGCCACGGTGCTGCTGGTAAGATGAAAGCCCAAGCAGTCTGTGCCCTCCAGAAGGAGCACCAGAGGAAAAACCACCAGTGAAAAAACCTCCAGAAAGGAGCTCCAGAAAATCAGAAAAGGCGCAGTAGAACTCAGGACTCCAAGAACTGGAACATCAAGAATCACATATCTCTTGTGCCTCATACTCAGGCTCATTATCTGCCAACAGCGAAGGGGGACAAGCATGGTGTCTATGAAAAGGATCAGAAACATATGGTTTCAGTTGTGAACCATTAAATACTGGGTGTATCTTCCATGTCCGAGGCAACTGCAGATGGAAGGACACCAGATTCACCATATGTACGATCTTAAAAGGACGTTAATATGAAGGATTAAATTTGTTTGTGGACAAATGAAAAAGCAAAAATTTAGATGAAAGCCAGACCTTATCCTGATCCTGATACAAGGGAGAAAGACATCGTCTTCAGTAGCTTTCTTCATAAGTTATTTTGCAGCCAGCAAAATTAGAACGTATCTTTTTTCAGACACTACAAAGACGACGGGAAAAAGAAGTTACAGCTGGAACAGAGTAAGACTCGATTTTCACTGTAGGAAAGGCCCTTGGATGATATCCATACGTACAAAAAAAAGGAGTTGCCTTCGATGCATTATGCATGGTATTGTTGTATGAAAACTCTACTAAAGATAGCTGTTGGGACCAGTCACTTTGATTTGCATTACAAAAACAACAGAGATACTGCTCAAGTCCCTGATTTAAACGTTCTGTCTGTCCATTCAATTGAAGATGAAACCCAGAGGATAAGGATACCTCAATATGCAAATATTTACAAAATTGTTTCCAAAAACGTGAAACATACTGAGTGTCTCGATCTGAAATGATGACTTGAGGGAGACTGTGAAGACAAAAAATCTCCTGTAGGAAGATGTGGCTCAATTCTTGAGCGGTAGGTAATTTATTTAAAGCTGTAAAATGAGCCATCTTTGAAAAAGAATCTACAGTAACCATGATCACGGTATTCCCTACAGAGGATAGTAGGGAACATAAAAAAGTAGTAGATATTGTATGCCATGGGAATGGTAGAATAGGCAAAGGTTGTAATAATCCTGAAGGTTTGGTACGAGGAATCTTAGCTTGTGCACACACTAGACAAGAAAAAACATAGGTCTCATCATCTTTTACAACTGTAGGCCACCAAAAATGTGGAAGAATTAGTTCTTGAGTTGCCTTGACTCCACCATGACCCGCAACAGGTGAAGCAATCATATCAAAAGTAAGATATTCCTGGGGTTTACCAAACTTCAAACACAAATAAGGAGTAGTTTCTGTTACAGGTCCCGATGAAAGAAGTGTACCATTTACAGTATGAACCTGTTCAGGTGTTTCCTTGAGTACACCAAGTATCTTCTTTTCTTTGGCCCATTCCTTATAACGATAGATACCACTGGTGCCACAATCCAATACGGCAAGGGCTCTATCTTCTCTTCCATCCGTTAATTGTAACAACTTGGGCAATAGAAAAAGAGATGATGTGTCCATCTTGGAAGAACATGAAGAAGGGATCTGTAACCGTCCCGTCCTCTTCCTTCTTACAGAGGACGGGAATTGGCGTTTCCCGTAGCCTTTGAGGGACAAGTAGGACAAGCATGAATCAAATGTCCTGAATTTCCACAGTAAAAGCACATTCCATTCTTTTGTCTATGCTCACATTCTGCTCCAGATAGTGGACCACAGGTCATATCTATTTGCATCGGTTCTTCTCCAGAGACAACAGGTACAGCAGTTTTGGTATCCTCTTGACGGTGAGTCACTGTACGTGAAGTTCCCATATGGGATTAAATATGACCTTTCCGTTTCTCCAAATGACGTTCCTGAAGGCAGCATTCTATGGCTAATGCTACATCCATAAGTTCTTTAATTTTGTATATTCGAGCAGAAAGCACCTGTTCATCCTTTGTTTCATTGCGTAACCCTCTACGTAAAAGGGTAACGAGGGTGCGTTCTACCCAAGTAGTCTCTGCCGCCAAATGACAAAACCTGGTTATATACTGCAAGACATCCTGATTACCCTGCTGAATGTCACATAAGGCCTGTTCTGCTGAAGATTCTAATCCAGGACGCTCAGATGTTTGTTTAAAGGCCTCCACAAATTCAGTATAATTAGACAACAGGGAAAAACCACCAGTGAAAAAACCTCCAGAAAGAAGATCCAGAAAATCAGAAAAGGCACAGTAGAACTCAAGACTCCAAGAGGTGGAACATCAGGAAGCTGCAAAGAAAACCAAGAAGAAAACAATCCACAGCAGGAACAAACAGAAGCGCGGACCACCAAACCAGAGTGTTGCAATGCAAAGAAGAAAGAAACAAAATCCCCTTATATACCAGTAAAACAGGAAGTGAACAAAAAGGAAAAGGAAAAATGCCATATTAAGTTGGGAAAGTATCGTAGGACAAATTAGGAGAAACACCATCTTGGAAAGGTACTAGTAAAAGGAAAAAGCAGCGCATGCTGGGATAGACAACTGTGAAAATAACATCCAAAGATGAAAGGTGTCATTGAGATTTTATTAAGTCCAAGATAAATATCTCATCCACAACGATAAATCCAACAGCTCTGATAACAGCTTCTTCCTTCAGTCTCCACTCCAACCTCTCTCTCACCAGAATCATCAGACCCAACCATTCTTTATACAGATAACATTCCATAGCTAGTAATGGAGAGATATACACTGTACATGAAGATACCACACACCTTTCCCCCCCCAAAAAAAACAGAATATGTAAAAACAAATCAAACAAAGGAAACTATATACAATATAATAATGAAAGAATACAAAACACGTTTGGAAAAAAAAAAACAAAGAACAAGAGCAAGAATCCAAAATGGAATATTTAAACACATTTTTTCTTAGAAATAACAATGCGATTAAGATTCCAAATTCTACCATCATTGACTTTCACAGCATTTCTAAACAACTTAGTTACACTAAACGGACCCCAAAACTTGCTCCCACCCTTACCAAAAGTGGGTTTCTTTATCAAAACTTCGTCCCCAATCTCCACTTTCACAGCACAAGTTTGCTTCGTCACATCAAAGTAATCTTTCCTCTTATCCTCCAATTTCTTCTCATGCATCCTTCTACAGTCATCACCAGACCAGGACACCATATTGTTCTTATCCCCAATAACCCAACCAGGAACCAAAATAGTATTAGCCTTCCTACCTCTAAACAATTCAAAAGGAACAGCCCCTGTGGATAAATGTGGGGTAAAACGATAAGCTACCAAAAATTTCTTCAGCCCTTCTTTCCAACACCTTCCTGCTGCCATTTCTAATTGCACACATTCCTTTACGCATTTGTTGAACCTTTCAACAATCCCATTCCCTTCAGGATGATACAGCGAACACAACTTGTGCTTAATTCCCAATTTCTTAAGATACTCTTCCATTTCTTTGGATACAAATTGTGGACCATTGTCTGTGAGAATAGCATTAGGAAAACCTTCTCGAGCAAAAATTTCCTCCAGCAGAATAATTATCCTCTTGGTTTCCACACTATGCAAAATTCCAATTTCCACCCACCTGGAAAAATGATCAACCAAAACTAAGATGTAACTATTCCCACCTTTACCACAAATAGGTCCCACAATATCCATAGCCACAACATCCCATGGTCTGTTAGATGGACTCCTGATACACATCGAGGGTACTCTCATTTTATAGATCTTGTCACTGTTGCAACAGTCATGACACTCCCTGATCACCCTTTCTATACCAACATCCATACCTGGCCACCAATAATTCATACGTATTCTAGCTTTGGTTTTACTTATGCCCTGATGCCCAGAGTGTCCTAGTTGAATGACTTTCTCTACCAAAGTCCTTGGTACCACCAGTCTTTCACCACAAAGTAATAATCCATCAGAAACTGACAATTCCTCTCTAACCTTCCAAAACACTTTTAATCCCTCAGATTTCCTTAAACTTTCAAAATTCCACTTGCTCTTAAGGAAAGTACATACATTCTGTAGAACGGGATCATTGGCAACCTCACGCACCCACTCGTCATGACTAATCACCCCTTCAGTAACACTACACACACTGAAACTTTCCTCTTGCTTATCACAATTGTCCTCCTCTGAAATCAATGTAAGTCTGGACAAGCAATCTGCAGTGTTGTTGCATGCTCCTGGAACGTAAAACACCTTGAAATTAAAATCTTGAAGATTGACCACCCACCTACTAATTCTAGATGATATTTGGTCGAGACCCTTTTTCATGAACACCTCAACTAAAGGCTTATGATCTGTATACACATGGAAGGGTCTTCCTCATACAAAGTTCTTCAATTTGCCAATAGCCCAAGCAACCCCAAGAGATTCTTTTTCAATCGTGGAGTAATTCTCTTCAGAACCCCTTAAGGTCCTGGAACAATACACAACTGGCTTCCATTCATGCTTATCTCCTTTCTGTAGAAGTACAGCACCCAACCCCTTAGCGCTCGCGTCTGTCATAATAACACACAGCTCATTAGGATTGAAAGATTTCAAACACCCCACTTTGGATAATTCATTCTTAACATCATTAAATTCACTTTCACATCCTTCACTCCATATATAACTTACTCCTTTTTTGAGTAATTTGCGCATATTTTCTGTTTTGGCAGCAAGATTGGGAAGAAACTTTCCATGAAATTCAATCATACCAAAGAAAGCTTGTAGCTCTTCTTTGTTCTCTGGCGATCGTAGTTTCAATATATTTTCTACTAATTCTCGTTTAGGATACAACCCAGAAGAGTTAATTCTATGTCCTAAATACTCTATCTCTTCCTTCCCAAAATGACATTTCGTCAGTTTCAACGTAAGCCCATGATCTCCCAATATTCTCAGGACTTTTTTAACCCTCCTTTCATGCTCCTCTTTAGTCCGTCCAAAAACCAGAATATCATCCTGAAAATATTTTACACCTTCTACAGAACCAAACAAATCATGCATCAAACGTTGAAACACTGACACAGCTGATACCAAACCAAAGGGCATCCTTACAAACCTGAAAGTTCCAAAGGGAGTAATGAAAGTCGTGAGATCTCTAGAATCCGCATGGAGCATCACTTGATGATAGGCCGAAGCCAAATCTAGTGTACTAAAATATTTAGCACCATGCAACAAAGTTACCATCTCAGTAATATTAGGAAGAGGAAAAAGATCACTAACCACAGCTTTGTTGAGATTCCTCAAATCAACACAGAGACATATTTCACCAGAGGGTTTGCGTGCTACAACAATAGGGGAGACCCATTCCGAAGCTTCCACAGGTTCTATGATCCCACTCTGACACAACTTATGCAGCTCTTTTTCCACATCATCTCTTACAGATATCGGTATGGGCCGCACTTTACACGCTACTGGCACTGCATTCTCCTTGAGTTTGATACAATGTACATATTTGGTAAGACATCCCAATGTATCTTTGAACACATCCTTAAATTCACTCACAAAATCTGGTAATTCACCCTCACAATTATGAGTGGATATTTCACAGATGTCACTACCACTTTTCATAAAATCTTTCCTCAGCAACACAGGTGTAGAATTATTGGGATCTAAGATAACTTTGAGTTCTTTCTGATGTGGCCAGCTCAAAACGCTATCCCCTTTTACTGGAACATAGATTTTCCCAACAGTCAAATTAGATTTAAACACAATTTCAGATTCAAAGTACCCCCTCAACTCTATGGCTTGACCACCATAGCCCCCTGGAATTACATCTGGGTCTTTCAACTTCACAGAATGACTTAAATATTTATCAAATAACTCATTTGACATAATAGTTAACCATGCTCCTGAATCAAAAAGAACTTCACACTTAATTCCCCCAATGGTTACAATGTCTTTAGGATACTTCTTCTTTACTCCTTGTTCATTCACCATCAAAATACAGTCTTGCACAACTTTGACAGAGGTGGAAGATAAAACTTTTTGCGATCTACAACATTTCGCAAAATGTCTGCGTTTGCCACACAATTTGCAAACAGCTCCCACGGCAGGACACTTTTTATATGATGCTAAATGCCCCGGGTTTCCGCATCGAAAACATTTAGGGCCTGATTTTAACCTTGGCGGACGGCGGAGGCCGTCCGCCAAGGTTCCGCCGCCAAATGACCGCACCGCGGTCACAAGACCGCGGCGGCCATTCTAACATGGGGAAATGCCCCTGCAACGAGGACGCCGGCTCAGAATTGAGCCGGCGTAGTTGCAGGGGTGCGACGGGTGCAGTTTGCACCCGTCGCGTATTTCAGTGTCTGCATGGCAGACACTGAAATACTTTGCGGGGCCCTCTTACGGGGCCCCTGCCGTGCCCATGCCATTGGCATGGGCACGGCAGGGGCCCCCAGGGGCCCCGCGGCACCCCCTACCGCCATCCTGTTCATGGCGGGTTTCCCGCCATGAACAGGATGGCGGTAGGGGCTGTCAGAATCCTCATGGCGGCGGAGCGCGCTCCGCCGCCATGAAGGATTCCCCCGAGCAGCGGTAAGTCGGCGGGAGCCCGCCGACCTGCCGCTTCTGACCGCGGCTGAACCGCCGCGGTCAGAATGCTCGTGGGAGCACCGCCAGCCTGTTGGCGGTGCTCCCGTGGTCGGTGGCCCTGGTGGCCACCGGCCGCCAGGGTCAGAATGACCCCCTTAGTATCTTTAAACTTAGATTTCTGAATTTGCGTTAACTTTGGTTCTTCTTTCCCTCCATCAGTCTCCAAAGTACTGTCCTCATGTAGATCGTTCTTTGGAAATATTTTGTTTACCGAAAGATGTTTATTTCTCTCTAATTCACCTACACAGGCCAAAGTGTGCTATACACTCTTTGCTATTGTTATCACCTCTTGTAGAGAAGGATCATCCTTACTCCAAAGTTCTTGCCTAACTTTGTCACTGGAGCACTTCAACATAAATTGATCCCTTATGCGTTCCTCAAGAGTTAATCCGAATTTGCATGTTGCAGCCAATTTCCTTAAGGCTGTTATATATTCCTCTATAGATTCATTCTGACCTTGTTCTCTCATTCCAAAATGGTAGCGTTCCAAAATTGTACTAATTTTAGGAAGATAATGAAGATCGAACTTTTTTAAACAAAGTTCAAATTCATTCAAGTCTGATCCATCGTCATCAGGTTCAGGTAGAGTCTCAAAAATGTCCATGCCTTCACAGCCTAAACAGTGCATTAGAAGTGATACTTTTCTTTCATTAGACAAAGAAGAACCACATACTCTTGTATAATGAAGAAATGATTTCTTCCATTTTGACCATATAATAGGTGCATCTCCTGGTACAGTCAAGAAAAAAAGGAGGAGGTGGTATGTTCTGCATATTTGTCTGACTGAATAAAAACTTAGTGTAAATTATGAATTGAACTGTGCTCTGATTGACTGTGTAACACCTTGCTGCAAATAAAAAACTGTAAAACGTTTATTATGAATTGCACTGTGCTCTTCTCCATATGTAACAAAACATACAAATATTTTGCTTCAAACAACACGAGACATTTTGTAAATCCAAAACCATCGGGTTATTTTCTGTAGTGAGTTCGTCCTTGTTCTGTTCCTATGTAGGGATTTCCTTGTAGCGAGGAGAGCCCCAAAAAAAAACCTCAAGATCACGCCCTGATCACCGCACTCGGAGTTCCGTGTAGAAGAGAAAAGGTCAGTCGTAAATCAAAAATGTAGCCTTAAATAGGGAGCGCGAAGGAAAAAATGTGGCGAGCGCTCAAGATTAAACGTGCCAGAGTTGGAGTGCGATGAGCACTCGTAGCAATGCTGAAACCCTACACGTGCCAGAGTAACTAAGCACGCTCGAGCGCTCACGCGTGAATGCGCTAAACACAAAGTTGGAGCGCGATGAGCGCTCGCAGCGATGCTGAAACCAACTGTTTGTTTGAAAACAAACAAACGTCGAGTGCTTCCCCGTACTGTATTCAAAATAAAAATAATAGATTGAGCTCCTCCAAATCCCACACGATCCAAGATAAAAGTGTGTTGTACAGTCTGTTAAATTACACACTTAGCAAAAATATTATTATGATATATTAATAATTTTTTTCCTTTAAAAAAAAAAAAAAAAGTGACAGGGCTTACTGTTATCAATCCAATTGTGAATAATGGAGATGGCTTGTATAGATGAAGAATCTTCTTACTTTTTTTTTCCCACGTACCTTGTATTTTTGATTGTTGGATCAAAAGAAAATAGGCAGTCCAAGACCAACCGACAAAAGACCTCCAAAGTCGCTGATTGTTGCGTTGAGATATCTTAATGAACGTATCCCATCCTCGTCGCCAATGTGAAAATAACATCCAAAGATGAAAGGTGTCATTGAGATTTTAGTAAGTCCAAGATAAATATCTCATCCACAACGATAAATCCAACAGCTCTGATAACAGCTTCTTCCTTCAGTCTCCACTCCAACCTCTCTCTCACCAGAATCCTCAGACCCACCCATTCTTTATACAGATAACATTCCATAGCTAGTAATGGAGAGATATACACTGTACATGAAGATACCACAACAACCATTCTGGGACCAAGAAAGCATGGCCTCCATGACCAAAAGGGCAGACAGCCAAACGCCAAGAAAACAGATAAGTATTATATATGCGTTGTGGGGGCCACCCGTGACGCAAAGGCAGAGCACAGTGTGACCGTGACAAGATCTGTGGACTGACCCCGGGCCGTCTGACCCCGCCACCTCGCCAGAGTTGGACACTGAGGGTGAGCAAATGTCCCAGGGCAGGCCCAATGTGCAAAAAGCGGACCATGGGCCTCCCCACAGGACGAGAATGGGGCACAGCGGGAAGATTACCGACCCGCAGCGTAACACCTATGGATTAAGACTTACCTAAACCTCTAAAAAGTGATATCTTGACTTGTGCATATCGGACTCTTGTCATTTTGGTCTTATTTTATCTATTTTTTTAAACTGGTGTGGGGTACTTTTTGTGGTGTTTTCACTGTGTTACTGTATGACTTATTGCACAAATTTACACTTTGCCCTCTAAGTTAAGTCTGCCTCCTCTGTGCCAAGCTACCGGAGGATGAGCACAGGATATGTTAGGTTGTGTTGTGACTTACCCTGACTAGTATTGTGGTCCCTTCTTGGACAGGGTGCGTACCTCTGCCATTTAGAGACCCAATTTCTAACACACAAAAGTCACTGTCATGGGTAATCTATAGGACTTGTGGTTTTTGGTACCCTTGCAGGCCTTACATTTCCCACATTTAAAGAAATATTGTTGTTCATGTAGCCAACCCTCTTTTTTCTGTGTGCTCATATAATTGTGCACCAAAATATCCTTGGTTGACTTGGCTTCCTCTATGTTATTACTGGATGTGAGGATACTGCCTACCCTATTGCGGGATCTGATTTGACTATATGCCAGTGTTTACTCAACATATTTCTTACATGATTAGATTCATTATTGTAAGTGGTGATCAATCTGACCTGGCTCGTAGTATCTTTGTGCTGCTTAATCAATAGGCCCTCCCTCTGCAGTTTGCTGACCTTCTCACAAGCAGTTTGTAGTACACGTTCGGGGTAGCCTCTATGTCTGAATCTAGTGACCATCTTCTCTTCTTCCTGCTTGTACAAGGAAAGGTTATTGCAGTTATGTCTAGCCCTAATTAATTCCCCAAAGGGTAATCTCAGTTTGAGCTTCTGTGGGGGACTACTGTGAGTATGTAAAATGCTATTTCCAGCAGTGCTCTTCTGAAACAAAATGGTCTCAATTTTACCCTTCACTACTTCAACATGAACATCAAGAAAATCCATTTGAGTGGGGTGTATTCTGTGAGTAAATCTCAAATTTAAATCATTCCTATTGATGTATTTCAGGAATTCTTCTAACTTCTGTCTCGGCCCATTACATATTGCCAACAAATCATCTATGTAACGGGTCCAAATTGGTATGTGTTTAGTCCATATCTCATTCTTATCTGTCCACACCTTCTCCTGTTCCCACCAACCCATTAATATTCCAGCATAGCTCAGTGCAAAACAACTCCCCATCACTAACCCCAATGAATTGCCAGATATCCTTGAAAAGAAAGAAATTGTTTTCTAGGCAAAAGCGTAGCATCTGAAGTAACATATTGTACAAGAAAACTGGTATGTCCCTAAATGGGAGCTTCATGCTTGTTCCCCTAGGTCGTGGGCTATACAGGTATATAAGGAAACCACATCAATGGTCACTAGAAGATATCTAGGCTGTCATGGTATCTCAGAAAGTTTAGTCAGAAAATCGGTACTATCCCTGCAATAGCTGGGTAAATTCAAAACATAACACAGTAGAAAAAAATCCAAATACATGGATGTATGTTCCAATAAACTATTGTTGGCAGAGATTATTGGCCTACCCCGGGGGTTCACTCTGTCCTTATAAACCTTGGAAAGCGTATAAAAGCATGGAACAGTCGGTTTGGAAATGTGTGGAAATTGGTACTCTTCATTATTCAAAAGACCTCTGTCCCTCCTTCCTGTAATAGTGAATGATACTCTCCTGTGGCCTGTTAATATTTGTCGTGTGTAGTCACCTCATAGCTGTCTGTGGCATGTAACTGTTTGCAGGCTTCCTATGTGTACTAAGTTATGTCTCATAGAACAATGTTGCCCCTCTATTGGATGGCTTGATAACAAGGGTTGGATCTTTCCTCAGAGTATCCAGGGCCTGTCTCTGACCTGACGTAAGATGACTGGCATAGCTGTTGCGTGACCTCCACCAAATAAGCATGAGGTCCTGAGTGACACCTCTTGAAATTTGTCAATGTTGTCACGTAGTGTGATGGGATTACGTCATGATTTAGGCTTAAAATCATTCTCACTTGGTCTATCAATCTCCAATCCCAAAGAACATAGGAGGTCCCTTTCAGCTGCCCAGTCTACAGAGCCGGGCCCTCTGTGTGCCCAAGACACAAGTTATCAAAGGTGCGATCAATAATTGGTGTTACATTGGAATTCATATGGATACAATGTTGCCTGTGTTGGTGTTGCATTTGAACCTTCATTAATTTTTATTTATGTATGAACAGAAATAAATCAATGCGTGTCCGCCGCCATGAAGGATTCCCCCGAGCAGCGGTAAGTTGGCGGGAGCCCGCCGACTTGCCGCTTCTGACCGCGGCTGAACCGCCGCGGTCAGAATGCTCGTGGGAGCACCGCCAGCCTGTTGGCGGTGCTCCCGTGGTCGGTGGCCCTGGCGGCCACCGGCCGCCAGGGTCAGAATGACCCCCTTAGTATCTTTAAACTTAGATTTCTGAATTTGCGTTAACTTTGGTTCTTCTTTCCCTCCATCAGTCTCCAAAGTACTGTCCTCATGTAGATCGTTCTTTGGAAATATTTTGTTTACCGAAAGATGTTTATTTCTCTCTAATTCAGCTACACAGGCCAAAGTGTGCTATACACTCTTTGCTATTGTTATCACCTCTTGTAGAGAAGGATCATCCTTACTCCAAAGTTCTTGCCTAACTTTGTCACTGGAGCACTTCAACATAAATTGATCCCTTATGCGTTCCTCAAGAGTTAATCCGAATTTGCATGTTGCAGCCAATTTCCTTAAGGCTGTTATATATTCCTCTATAGATTCATTCTGACCTTGTTCTCTCATTCCAAAATGGTAGCGTTCCAAAATTGTACTAATTTTAGGAAGATAATGAAGATCGAACTTTTTTAAACAAAGTTCAAATTCATTCAAGTCTGATCCATCGTCATCAGGTTCAGGTAGAGTCTCAAAAATGTCCATGCCTTCACAGCCTAAACAGTGCATTAGAAGTGATACTTTTCTTTCATTAGACAAAGAAGAACCACATACTCTTGTATAATGAAGAAATGATTTCTTCCATTTTGACCATATAATAGGTGCATCTCCTGGTACAGTCAAGAAAAAAAGGAGGAGGTGGTATGTTCTGCATATTTGTCTGACTGAATAAAAACTTAGTGTAAATTATGAATTGAACTGTGCTCTGATTGACTGTGTAACACCTTGCTGCAAATAAAAAACTGTAAAACGTTTATTATGAATTGCACTGTGCTCTTCTCCATATGTAACAAAACATACAAATGTTTTGCTTCAAACAACACGAGACATTTTGTAAATCCAAAACCATCGGGTTATTTTCTGTAGTGAGTTCGTCCTTGTTCTGTTCCTATGTAGGGATTTCCTTGTAGCGAGGAGAGCCCCAAAAAAAAACGTCAAGATCACGCCCTGATCACCGCACTCGGAGTTCCGTGTAGAAGAGAAAAGGTCAGTCGTAAATCAAAAATGTAGCCTTAAATAGGGAGCGCGAAGGAAAAAATGTGGCGAGCGCTCAAGATTAAACGTGCCAGAGTTGGAGTGCGATGAGCACTCGTAGCAATGCTGAAACCCTACACGTGCCAGAGTAACTAAGCACGCTCGAGCGCTCACGCGTGAATGCGCTAAACACAAAGTTGGAGCGCGATGAGCGCTCGCAGCGATGCTGAACCAACTGTGTGTTTGAAAACAAACAAACGTCGAGTGCTTCCCCATACTGTATTCAAAATAAAAATAATAGATTGAGCTCCTCCAAATCCCACACGATCCAAGATAAAAGTGTGTTGTACAGTCTGTTAAATTACACACTTAGCAAAAATATTATTATGATATATTAATAATTTTTTTCCTTTAAAAAAAAAAAAAAGTGACAGGGCTTACTGTTATCAATCCAATTGTGAATAATGGAGATGGCTTGTATAGATGAAGAATCTTCTTACTTTTTTTTTTCCACGTACCTTGTATTTTTGATTGTTGGATCAAAAGAAAATAGGCAGTCCAAGACCAACCGACAAAAGACCTCCAAAGTCGCTGATTGTTGCGTTGAGATATCTTAATGAACGTATCCCATCCTCGTCGCCAATGTGAAAATAACATCCAAAGATGAAAGGTGTCATTGAGATTTTAGTAAGTCCAAGATAAATATCTCATCCACAACGATAAATCCAACAGCTCTGATAACAGCTTCTTCCTTCAGTTTCCACTCCAACCTCTCTCTCACCAGAATCCTCAGACCCACCCATTCTTTATACAGATAACATTCCATAGCTAGTAATGGAGAGATATACACTGTACATGAAGATACCACAACAACCATTCTGGGACCAAGAAAGCATGGCCTCCATGACCAAAAGGGCAGACAGCCAAACGCCAAGAAAACAGATAAGTATTATATATGCGTTGTGGGGGCCACCCGTGACGCAAAGGCAGAGCACAGTGTGACCGTGACAAGATCTGTGGACTGACCCCGGGCCGTCTGACCCCGCCACCTCGCCAGAGTTGGACACTGAGGGTGAGCAAATGTCCCAGGGCAGGCCCAATGTGCAAAAAGCGGACCATGGGCCTCCCCACAGGACGAGAATGGGGCACAGCGGGAAGATTACCGACCCGCAGCGTAACACCTATGGATTAAGACTTACCTAAACCTCTAAAAAGTGATATCTTGACTTGTGCATATCGGACTCTTGTCATTTTGGTCTTATTTTATCTATTTTTTTAAACTGGTGTGGGGTACTTTTTGTGGTGTTTTCACTGTGTTACTGTATGACTTATTGCACAAATTTACACTTTGCCCTCTAAGTTAAGTCTGCCTCCTCTGTGCCAAGCTACCGGAGGATGAGCACAGGATATGTTAGGTTGTGTTGTGACTTACCCTGACTAGTATTGTGGTCCCTTCTTGGACAGGGTGCGTACCTCTGCCATTTAGAGACCCAATTTCTAACACACAAAAGTCACTGTCATGGGTAATCTATAGGACTTGTGGTTTTTGGTACCCTTGCAGGCCTTACATTTCCCACATTTAAAGAAATATTGTTGTTCATGTAGCCAACCCTCTTTTTTCTGTGTGCTCATATAATTGTGCACCAAAATATCCTTGGTTGACTTGGCTTCCTCTATGTTATTACTGGATGTGAGGATACTGCCTACCCTATTGCGGGATCTGATTTGACTATATGCCAGTGTTTACTCAACATATTTCTTACATGATTAGATTCATTATTGTAAGTGGTGATCAATCTGACCTGGCTCGTAGTATCTTTGTGCTGCTTAATCAATAGGCCCTCCCTCTGCAGTTTGCAGACCTTCTCACAAGCAGTTTGTAGTACACGTTCGGGGTAGCCTCTATGTCTGAATCTAGTGACCATCTTCTCTTCTTCCTGCTTGTACAAGGAAAGGTTATTGCAGTTATGTCTAGCCCTAATTAATTCCCCAAAGGGTAATCTCAGTTTGAGCTTCTGTGGGGGACTACTGTGAGTATGTAAAATGCTATTTCCAGCAGTGCTCTTCTGAAACAAAATGGTCTCAATTTTACCCTTCACTACTTCAACATGAACATCAAGAAAATCCATTTGAGTGGGGTGTATTCTGTGAGTAAATCTCAAATTTAAATCATTCCTATTGATGTATTTCAGGAATTCTTCTAACTTCTGTTTCGGCCCATTACATATTGCCAACAAATCATCTATGTAACGGGTCCAAATTGGTATGTGTTTAGTCCATATCTCATTCTTATCTGTCCACACCTTCTCCTGTTCCCACCAACCCATAAATATTCCAGCATAGCTCAGTGCAAAACAACTCCCCATCACTAACCCCAATGAATTGCCAGATATCCTTGAAAAGAAAGAAATTGTTTTCTAGGCAAAAGCGTAGCATCTGAAGTAACATATTGTACAAGAAAACTGGTATGTCCCTAAATGGGAGCTTCATGCTTGTTCCCCTAGGTCGTGGGCTATACAGGTATATAAGGAAACCACATCAATGGTCACTAGAAGATATCTAGGCTGTCATGGTATCTCAGAAAGTTTAGTCAGAAAATCGGTACTATCCCTGCAATAGCTGGGTAAATTCAAAACATAACACAGTAGAAAAAAATCCAAATACATGGATGTATGTTCCAATAAACTATTGTTGGCAGAGATTATTGGCCTACCCCGGGGGTTCACTCTGTCCTTATAAACCTTGGAAAGCATATAAAAGCATGGAACAGTCGGTTTGGAAATGTGTGGAAATTGGTACTCTTCATTATTCAAAAGACCTCTGTCCCTCCTTCCTGTAATAGTGAATGATACTCTCCTGTGGCCTGTTAATATTTGTCGTGTGTAGTCACCTCATAGCTGTCTGTGGCATGTAACTGTTTGCAGGCTTCCTATGTGTACTAAGTTATGTCTCATAGAACAATGTTGCCCCTCTATTGGATGGCTTGATAACAAGGGTTGGATCTTTCCTCAGAGTATCCAGGGCCTGTCTCTGACCTGACGTAAGATGACTGGCATAGCTGTTGCGTGACCTCCACCAAATAAGCATGAGGTCCTGAGTGACACCTCTTGAAATTTGTCAATGTTGTCACGTAGTGTGATGGGATTACGTCATGATTTAGGCTTAAAATCATTCTCACTTGGTCTATCAATCTCCAATCCCAAAGAACATAGGAGGTCCCTTTCAGCTGCCCAGTCTACAGAGCCGGGCCCTCTGTGTGCCCAAGACACAAGTTATCAAAGGTGCGATCAATAATTGGTGTTACATTGGAATTCATATGGACACAATGTTGCCTGTGTTGGTGTTGCATTTGAACCTTCATTAATTTTTATTTATGTATGAACAGAAATAAATCAATGCGTGTCCGAGTACAATCAAAATAAGTAGTGGGGCAAAAAGACAAACCTAGCTTCAAAAGTGATTCTTCCTGGTTATTTAGATCATGTGAAGATAAATTTAGAATGTTCAAACCACCATAATGAAGCCCTCAGGCTAGAAACGTACCCCTGCTCAGTACCCAAATCATCTATGAAAACTGCATATTGGTATAACTCAGGTGAAACCTAACTAGAGCATGCTTCCTTCAGTGTGAAAAAATAAAAAAACAAATTAAAAACATATGTACATGTAGGCCCAATCTCTCAAACCTTTTTTTTTGGAGTGGGTGGAAAATTTTGCTCTGCTGGTGGAGTTCACAGATCTTTGCCCACTCCACGTTCCACTTGAAGTGCAGAGTTTGGCAAACCTGCACCAACCGCCATGTTGTGGAAGTTTTTCTTGTGCGTGGCTCATCAAAGTTAATTTGACGAGCGCAAGCAAGAATTTGTGTCCCCTAGCTACATCCCACTCGCTACAATTCCAAGGGAATTCAAACGTCAACTAAAGAAATCACCTTCTAACCTGACACCAATAATGTCTGTATGTGTTTCTATTTCAATAAGAACACATACCAGATGTATTCAACAATAGAGTTTTTTTAAAGCCCACCATACCAGCTTCAAAGGTACGAGTGGTATATTGGACCTCAATTTACAGGGGATTTCTAGTTAAGTGCTCACTGATGTTTATTAGTATTGATCCTCCTTGACATACCTATACCCTGTGTTATATTTTCTTGCTACATTATTGTCACTTTATGTTATTATGTACTGTTTTATTATCCTCTTTTTAAATGGTCTTTGTCTTTCTGTTTTTCTTGTTTCTGAGAAAGTGGATTATTAGTTGGGGTAGATAGTAGTCCATCACAAATAAGAATGGCACTATTTTTGTTAGGTCCAGTAAAAGTTTCATTAATTTAAACCGGAGCTCAACCCTTGCAAGTTATGGCACAGAGCAGACAGGCTTAACTTAAGAAAATGTGTAAAACATTTAGAAGTACCAAAGGAGTTAAAATTTCAAAAACATAACACAGTAAAAAAATCCCACTCGGTTTCTTAAAATAGAGAATATTGTAATGAACAAAATGATACCAAAAAACAAAATTATAATAAGTTGAACTGAAGATATGATTTTTTTATAGTTTAAAATCAAAATAGAGCCAAAAACTGCAAATCGGGCAACTGGCTGCAATTGACCAGGACAAGGGTATGTTTTCAGGCCATCCTCAACGGAGCACTGGTTGTATACAAGGGCCAGGTTTGTCCAGATGGAAAAATTACCTCCTCAGCATCAGCAACTGTTGGAAATGGCCCAGAATTTTTGCCTTTTCCCTCCACTTTTTGCAGAATTTGTTTTTGTTGGCCTTAGGACTGTGTGCGCTTCACCACTGCTAAACAGTGCTAAAGTGCATGTGCTCTCTCCTCTACACATGGTATGATTAGGCTACCCCTGTTTGGTGTATTTAATTTACTTGTAAGACCCTAGTAAAGTGCACTAGATGTGCCCTGGGCCTGTAAATTAAATTCTGCTAGTGGGCCTGCAGCACTGATTGTGCCACCCACTACAGTAGCCTTTCAAACATGTCTCAAGCCTGCCACTGCAGGGCCTGTGTGTGCAGCTTAAACTACCATTTCAACATGGCAAGTGTACCCACTTGCCAGGCCCAAACTTTTATTTTTATTACATGTATGCCACCCCTAAGGCAGTGTGCAGCATATTTAAAATGTTGGATATGCACTTTTAAGTTTAACATGTCCAGATAGTGAAAAACTCTTAAATTCTTTTTTTCACCATTGCAAGGTCTATCTCTCCCATAGGATGGCACTGGGATTACCTTAAAAAATCCTTTAACTGTAATTTCCAATAGGGAAGAGTGTAGATATCTGGAGTTTGGTGTCTCTGGACTAACAGTTTAAAATCACAATTTATGAAGAAGTTGGATTTTAAATTGTAAGTCTGAAAATGCCACTTTTAGAAAGTTGGCATTTTCTTACCTTAACCATTCTGTGCCTTAGCCTGTCTGTGAATACACGTCTAGGTTGGGCTGGGTGACAGCCACACTTTGTGAATACCCTCTAGATAAACATAGGACACTCAGCTGCATCTGCATTCATCTGCATACAGATGAGGCTTCCTGGGCAGAGGGAGGGAGAAGACTTGACGCTTACACTTCAATAGGTGGTGTTCTGTCTAAACACAAAGGACTGATTACCCCACAGAGATAGACTGGCAGACAGCGCTAGGATGAAAGGGATACTTGTGCACTTCAGCGGACTCCTCTTAAGTCTCCCCCACTTCAAAGACCTTTTTGGGCAGAACTACTGGAGCCTAAACACCCATCAGACTAGTTCACTTTGGGGTCCTGAGAAGACTCTGGAAATAAGGGGAGCTGACAGAAGGGACTGCCACTTTCTCATTTGCTTTGCTGTGTTTCCCTGTTGCCTGCTGGATGCTGTGCTACCGGGAGGGACTACCACTGTGCAACTTGCTCTGCAGTGTTGGCCTGCTCCTGCTGCTTCTACAGTGAGGGGAAAAGCTCCCTTCTATATATCCTTTATGCTCCCAAGGAAACTCCAAGGACTTCTAGACTTGCCCTTGTTCCCTTGAAGTCCTCATGGCATCAAAGATTTCACCTAAGCACCACTGCCATGAGACTCTGTCAATCATGAGTCTGCAGCAGTGCTCTCTGACTTTTGCAAGATCAGCGTTTGTGGAGCGCTTGTTATTCCCCCTAGTTTGCAAAGGCCAGCATGTGCGGGGAAGTTCATGTTTCTGCTGTGCGTGTTAAGCTCTTTGTACTTCCCCCAAAACCAGCATGCGTTTAGCACTTTTGTACTTTGTGAGATCGGCGCATGTGGAGCGCTTCTGTGTCTCACCTCGATAACAGAGCCCCAGCACTGAGGGAAGCCCTGCCTCAAGAAGTCAGGGGGTTGCCTAGCAACAATAGAACGCCACAGAAGTCAACTGTGGGTGGAGCCCAGACACCAGAAGAAACGTCGCCATGTTCTGCTTGAATACATGGGACCGACAAGTCAGCGCGGCCCCTCCAGACGCCAGCTGGCCAGGTACTGTCACTGAGGGAGCGGTACCGGCGAGGCCCTGCGCATCATCTCTTGGTCACCTTGCATGTATTACTCAGCCTTGTGTGATTGTGCCCGGCGAGGCCCCACACGGCTGCTCTGGTCCACCTTGTATTATTTCCTCACCAGTGTTGCTACTCACTGATCGGTCAGAAGACCACATCAAAACCTGGAATCTCAAGTGCTCTTCCAGCACTTCCCAGTGAGACACCACTGTAATTCCCTTGGAGGGAGCACCCACATCATTGTTTTTGCACTGAATATTTACTGTAAGGAACCTGATCGGACCAAAGGTGGTTCTGAGGCATCTGTGTAATTTTCCCTCCAATAAATGTGTTATTTAAAGTCAATGATAACTTGAAAAGTACTTATCAAATTTTTGTCTTTTTGATCTTGTTTTAATCAGATAAATATTTTCTATTTTTCTAAACTGTGTATAGTCTTTTTGTGGTGTTTCCACTGTGTTACTGTAATTTAAGTGTTTCACAAATACTTTACAAATTGCATCTTAAGTAAAGCCTGACTGCTCTGTGCCAAGCTAACAGAGGGTGAGCACAGGTTAATTAAGTTGTGTATCTAACTTACCCTGACTAGGATTGTGGTGCCTACTTGGATTGGGTCCATACCCCTGGCAACTAGAGACCCAATTATTAACAGCAGCCTTCTGAGAAAGCAGGCAGTAAACTGGCACCGGAAGAAGGAGGTTTGACGTCATCGGAATCCAGCCTCCAGATGGAGCCTTGGTAGAACCATTGAATTAAGCAGGAGAAGGTTGGGTGGGAGAAGTTTAAGCTCCTTTGAGAACTTCAGTGTTGATCGGTTCCTCGTCAGCATCATCATCAAGGGAGCTGCAGGATGGAATTGAAGCAGCCTTGGATTCCAATGTGGCAAACGCAGTGGAAGCTATGGCAGAGTCAGGCCCACCAGTGATGCACCCTCAGTGGATCAGCTGGCAAGGTGGACTCAGTCTCTTAATGGCACTCCAATCAAAACTTTTGTAGAACGATTCTTAGTCCCAACTTTTATGGCAGAAGGGGTAAATTCGGACACCAGCCTAGGACCTCAGGAACAGTACATGGGGATCAGGACTTATTCTAGCATTGGTCACCAGCAGGGTCCAGGTCAGGTCCAGTTGTAACTGATCAGATGGGCTCTTTCAAGACAGTGGGCTTCTTGCTTGTAGCTTGGGTGACCCTGTAGCTTAAAGGGAGGTCACCTAGCTGACACTTCAAACCCACTTCTCTGTCTTGTGGGAGCCAGTCCAGCACCTAGGGTTCTCCTCCCAGGCCTCAAAAGCAGGTGCATTCCTTATTCTGCCTCCCGTAGGTCCAGCAGTGTTCTGAATTGGGTCCCCAGGGTAGCCATTTATGCCTGTCGCTAGCCTGTCCCTGGGGTGACTCCTGGTCCCTTTTCCAGCAGTCCCTGTGCGCCCTACTGTAAAAGAATCCCTGAGTGCCTCTCTATACCTAAATCCAGTAAGGCGGTACCTTTCTACCCCTGTTCACGGTTCCTGTGCCCACCATAGAAATGTGGCCTGGGAAATGAGCAACCCCTCCTCTATGGTCACTTAAAACTGTTTCTGGGGGAGCTTCTCTCCCACTGGGATTGGAGCCTGCCTGGCCAGGAAGAAAAAGGGGTGACAAGCCCAGGTGTGAGCGATGTCTGCCAGTGACAGGGTAGGGATCCTTTGAAGCTGTATAAGGGGCTGACCACAGGACCCAGGTCATCCTATAAAGAGAAGGTCAACCTCTCTCCTTGCCCATGGCCTTTGTCTCAGCTGTGAGATCCTATTCAAGTCCTGGAGGATGGTTGGAAGCTCAGACAAATGGCATTCTAGAGGCCTTTAGGAGGTTGGAGGTGACTTTTTAACTCTTTGTAAAATATTTAGTACAAATCTGAGATTACCAATAAATTGTAATTGTAATTAATATTGCAGAAAGTCTAAGAATAACATATTCATTTGCTTCTGGCAGAGATAACATTAATTAATTATAATATTAACTCTCAATGCTTTCCTATGTAACAGCTAACCCTGCTACAACGAACATAGTTTTTAGGCCTTTCCACTGTAAGGGCATTTTACATTAAACTATTACATGTCCTACTCTCAAATACCATGCACTGTGCCTCATGGACACCCAAGGCTTACTTAGGGGTGGCTTAGTAATATTTAAAAGGATAGTTGAAGCCTTTAAAAGGGGTTATTTTACTGGTCGAATTTGCAGTTTATGCAGCCCAGCCAGGCTACTTGTTGCAGGCCAGCTGTCATGCTTGCATTGTCTCTGTAGTGGTGGCACAATATGTGTTGCAGTCCATTAGTGACAATTACCTTACAGGCTTTGGGTACACATTCCAGCATATTCTAGGCGCTTATGGGTAAGTTAAGTATGCTTATTATGAATATAGCAAATTTCAACATGTTTGAGGGGTCAGAACACGCACTGGGCAGCAGTGTCCCAGTTCACAGAATGAAAAAAACATCACCAGGCCATACAAAGTGGTGGTGATTGTGCTAAAAAGAGGCATTTTTCTAGGCTGTTGTAAAGAGTACTCTGGCAAATTGAAAGGGTTCTACAATGAGCTATATGAAAACAACCTAAAAAGAGAAAATAATCATGTGAAAAGGAGAATCACGTGGTCCCCATGCACAACATAGCCCTTTCAAATAAATGACAGCCCTCCTTCTGCCATCAAAACATACCTCAGCCACTCCTAGCCCCACTACCAGAAGCAATTATTTAAAAAATGGTATGGTGCTGTAATACTTTTACCCAGTTGTGGCCTTTCTAATGCCTCACACCAACATAAGGTCTCAACTCCCCAATGGCTTAAAAAAGTAAAATACTACCTGGTGTCAACCTACTCTCCCCTACCTGCAGCAAGTCTCATCTCCCTCATTTGCTTCAGATATCTTTGTAAGAATACTTAGCCAAACTGCCCCTACATTTTAAAATGGCTTCCTTTTCTTTTCTCCTTGAGTGTGATGCTCCCAATTCTCTATGTTGGAAGTAGAGAGTTGCTTGCCATGAGACGGGCAGCCACTCTGTTAAACTGCATAACTCTCACCAAGCACAGTAAAGATTCCCTGCATCTTCTGGGTTGGTATTGGCCCAAGGAAAGCAGGTTGAACCAGCAGAAGGTGACACACAAAAACCTCAATACATCGTATGCATCAGGTGTGTAGCAAACCGAGAGCACTCGCTCTTGCACCGTTTTCCTCGCGTCTGTGGCGACGACGACCCACTGGAAGTGGGAGAAAGTGAGGGGTCCTATCTTTTAGGAGGAGACAAGGCAAACATGAGTGTACAGTTCTCTTTTGTCATATCAGTGTACAATTTACTCACTATAGTGATCTTTTCGGGATTAGGAATGAGATATATGTTGGGATACAAAAATATTCTACACGTCCTGAGGAAGTTGGAGGAATCAACAGGAGCCATAAAATTAAATGTTGGTGTTTTCTACGATACACCACTGTCCATGCCATGTAAAAATAAGGTAATGTCATGTTGGGAATGTAAATGTTGCGATGTTTAGAATTTTTAGAGAGACAGTGTGTAAATATGTGGCTGAGTAAGTAGGAGTAGACAATGTGATGGCTTTAAGCATTATATCCCTGTGATAAACATATTATGACTCTGTACTGTGATTCGCCTATATTTGTAAATGTATGTTCTGTAAGAACAATATGTCTATCATATCAGTGAATCAAAATAAATTGAGCTGATTACTGAAGTCGAGCAAGGATGCTTATACAGCCTATGCGTTGGGTTTTGAAATTGACAGGAAGGCAAGATTCAAAGATGGCTGATGTGGCTCTACCATTGAGGTGGAGAAGGCACACCTGACAATGAGTGAGAATATATATACGATTATGGGAGTTGTGTCATGTAGAGTGCAGGTATATGAAGTATAAAACACATCAAAGAAGTGTAGAATATTTTTAAAAAAAGAACAGGTTTACAAGTCAGATTAAATATGTGGGTGCAGATGAAAAGTACGCACATTAAAAAATCTCCTAGGCACCACAGCACAGCCAAACCTATGGCTGCCTGATGGCTCCATGATGGGTTGGCACCACATTTTCAGGCCCTGTCTTGCATTTAACACATCTATGTATCAGTGCTGCTGCATCTTGGGTTGCTTCAAACCATCAAGTGGGCTAACACACCCGAAAACCATTATTAATAAGGAAAGTAATATAGTGCCGCTGCTGACATTGAGCCAACTTGGAAATGTTAAGTACATAGGCGTTCAATATACGATTGCATGCCTCTGCATCCTAGATCCTGTCAGACTCTGGTGATGAAAACTCCATTACCCTGCCCCCAGTGCCATGTTGAGTGACAGTGACAGATATCATAAAACATGATGACTATGAGTGATCATAAACCTAGTAAACAAAAGCTCCAATAAGGACAATGGAATCACGTGACACGACGTTGTGATAACACTACAATCCTTAAGAGAGATAGCACTGTTATCGATGACCAATGTCAGTTTCTACAAGAGATCAGCCCGTCCATGGCACGTTTGCTGACAAGCTTCGCGTGCGTCCATGAACACAGAACAGCTGCTAATTCGCAACACTCATCGCACAGAAATGCACAGCTGGAAAGAATACGCAGTAATTGATAATCACTCATCAGTAGGCACAACACGGCATCATGTGCTCACTAGTGCTCTGAGAACAAATGTAGCTAGGTAATTCATCTCTTACCCACAGATGTATCCATTAATACTATATAAACACATTAAATCACATCTTCATCTGGCCTGAAGTTATTGGGAATCTGAAAGACATAAGTAAGCAGCGAGACATTGTCTCCAGTTATGCTTAGGAAAACTAATGAAAAACAAGCATTGGCAAAGCTAAAAAGTCTCGCCTATGCAAGAGCTACTGGCTTTGCCAAAGTGTTTTAGTCATGTTGTACACCAGTGTTGCAGCAGTTCAGCATGGCTAAATCTAATGGTGTAGAGGAGAATGCAATGGAGTGGAGTAGAGGCAGAGTGGAGTGGAGTAGGGTGTCAGAGTGGAGTGGCATAGAGTGTTGTGGAGTGGAGTAGAGGGTAGTGGAGTGGTGCAGAGTGGAGCTGAGTGTCATGGAGAGTCATAGAGTGGAGTGGCATAGAGGCGAGTGGAGTGTTGTGGAGTAGAGTTAAGTGTAGTGGAGTAGAGTGGAGTGTTGTGGAGTACAGTGGAGTGGTATAAAGTGGATGGGCATAGAATGGAGTGGCATAGAGTGCCGTAAACTGGTGTGGTATAGAGTTGCGCAGCATGGGACGATGTAGAGTGTAATAGTGGGGAGAGTGAAGTAGCGTGTCGTGGAGTGGAGTGGAGTTGCACAGACTGAGTTGCATAGATTGGAGTGAAGTGTTGTAGAGTGTGGTAGAGTGGAGTGTCATAGAGTAGTAGACTGTTGTAGAGTACAGTAGAATGGTAAAGAGTAGAATGGAGTGTCGTAGAGTGAAGTGTTATAGAGTGGAGGGTCACAGAGTGTCATTGAGTGGTGTACAGTGGGGCAGAGTAGGGTGGCATAGAGTGGAGTAGAGTGTTGTTGAGTGAAATGTCATCAAGAGAAGTGTCATGTCATAGTGTGAAGTGTTTTATTGTAGAGTGGAGTGTCATAGAGTGGAATGGCATAGAGTGGAGGGGTGTAGAGTGTCATTAAATAGAGTGTTGTAGAGAGGAGTGGAGTACAGTGTCATGGAGTTGGGTGTCACAGAGTGGAGTGTCCTACAGTGGAGTGGCGTAGAGTGGGATAGAGTGCAGTGTTGTGGATTAGAGTGGGGTGGAGTGGAGTAGAGTGGTTTGGCATAGTTTGGAGTGGAGCTAAGTACTGTAGCATGGAAGAGAGTTGAGAGGAGAATGCAGTGGAGAGGAGTGTCATACAGTACATTGTTGTAGGGTGGAGGGTTGTAGAGCCTTGTGGAGTAGATAGGAGTAGAGTAGAGTAGCATGAAGTGGAGTAGAGTAGAGTGGAGTGGTGTGGTGTAGGGTAGTGTAGTGTAGTCATAGAGCGCAGTGGCAAAGAGTTGAGTGGATTGTAGTGTTGTTAAGTGTCATAGACTGGAGAGTCATAGATTGGAGTGTTGTGGTGTAGAGTGGCCTGGAGTGGCTTAGAGTGGAGTAAGTTGTCATATAGTGGAGAAAAGTATTGTGAAGTGGAGTACAGTGAAGTGGCATAGAGTGTCGTGGAGAAGAGTGGAGTAGAGTGACATAGAGTGGAGTGAAGAGGTGTAGAGTGGAGTGTCGTAGAGTGGAGATTCCTCGAATGCCATGGAGTGCAGTAGGGTGGAGTAGAGTGGAGAAGAGTGGCTTGGAGTGGAGTAGAGTGGAGCAGAGTAGCATAGAGTGGAGAAGAGTAGGGAGGCATAGAGTGTCGTGGAGTAGAGTGGTGTGGAGTAGGGTGGCATAGAGTGGAGTCAAAGGTCAGAGTGGAGTAGAGTATTTTAGAGTGGAGAGTTATGGAGTGTTGTAGAGTGGATAGGCATAATGTGGAGGGGCATAGAGTGTCATACTAGAGTGTTGTGGTGTAGAGAGAAGTAGAGTGTGAAGTGTGGAGTGGAGTTTCATAAACTGGAGTGGCACAGAGTGACATAGAGTGGAGTAGAGTAATGCAGCTTAGAGTGGAATAAAGTGTCAGAGTGGAGAAAAGTATTGCAGAGTGAGTACAGTAGAGTGGAGTTCTGTACAGCATTGTGGAGGGCCATAGGGTACTGTAGAGTGTAGGTGCATAGAGTGGAGGGTCATAAGGTGGAGGGTCATAGAGTGAGGGATGTAGAGTGGAGTGGTGTAGAATGGTGTAGGGTGTTGTAGTGTGGAATAGAGTGTTGTACAGTGAAGTCGAGTAGCATAGAGTGTAGTGGAGTGACGTACAGGGGAATAGTGTCCCGTTGAGTCTCCTACAGTATCGTAGAGTGGAGGGTCCTATCAGTCAATCAAGGATTTCAATCAATCAAGGATTTGTATAGCACTGCTAATCACCCATAGGGTCTCAAGGTGCTGTATGTGGGCGTGCTGCTCAGTCGAAGAGCCAGGTCTTGAGGTCCTTCCTGAACTGCTTCAGTGACACAGTCTGCCTGAGCTTGAGAGGTTGTGCGTTCCATGTCGGGCTGCTAGGTAGGAGAAGGATCTTTCTCCTGCTTTACTTTTACAGATCTTGGGGACGGCTGCAAGGGCAAGCTGGGAGGAACAGAGTCCTATGTTGTGCAGTACCTTGTAGGTGTGGATCAGGAATTTGTATGTGATGCCCTTGTTGACTGGGAGCCAGTGTAGGTCTCTGAGATGGGAGGAGATGGGGCTGTGTCGGGAAATGTCCAGGATGAGCCTGGCTGCTGCATTCTGGACTTTTTGTAGTCTTGATTGAAGTTTCTTGGTGATGCCGGCATAGAGTGCGTTGGCGTTGTCCAGTTTGCTGGTGATGAGTGCGTGGGTGACTGTCTTCCTTGTGTTGGGGGGAATCCATTTGAAAATCTTTTGCAGGAGTCGGAGGGTGTGGTCCTAGAGTGTCACTGAATGGAGTAGGGTGAAGTAGAGTGGAGAAGAGTAGCATGGAGTGGAGAAGAGCAGGGTGGCGTAGAGTGGAGTAGAGTGTTGTAGAGTGGAGTGCCATGTCATAGAGAGGAGTATCAACGAGTAGAATGACTTTGAGTTGAGGGGCATAGAGTAAAGGGACATAGGGTGGAGCGGTATAGAGTGGAGGGCATAGAGTAGAGTGTCGTGGAGTAGAGTGTTGTGGAGTAGAGTGTCTTAGAGTGGAGTGGGATAGAGTGGAGGAGCATGGAATGGGAGAGAGTGGAGTGGAGTGTCATGGAGTGAACTGTCGTAGAGTGGCATAGATGGAGTAGAGTGCAGTGTTGTTGCCTAGAGGGGAGTAAAGTGTCACAGAGTGGAGTATAGTAGAGTGGCATACAGTGGAGTGGAGTGCCGTAGAGTGAAGTGTCATAGAGAGGAGTGTCATAGAGTAGAGGGTCATAAAGTGGAGGGTCATAAAGTGGAGGGTCGTAGAGTGTCATGGAGTGGAGTAGAGCAGAATGGCATACAGTGGTGTAGAATGGCATTGAGTGGAGTGACATAGAGTAGGGTGGCATAAAGTGAAGTTTTGTAGTGTAGAGTATCATAGTGTGGAAGGGTGTAGAGGGGAATGGTGTAGTGTGGAAGGGCATAGAGTGTCATAGAGTGTTGTGTAGAGTGGAGTAAAGTGTTGTAGACTGGCTGGGGTAGAATGGAATGGAATGTTGTGGACTGTAGAATGGAGTGTCATAAAATGGAATGTCATGGAGGGTCATGGAGTGGTGTAGAGTGGTGTTGACAAGTGGAGTAAAGTTTCATAAAGTGGAGTAAAGTGTCATAGAGTGGACTACAGTAGAGTGGCTTACAGTGGAGTAGAGTGTTGTAGAGTGTAGTGGCATAGAGTGTCATGGATTGTCATAGAGTGGATTGGTGGGAGGGTCATAGAGGTGAGGATAATTGAGTGGAGGGACGAAGAGTATTGTAGAATGGAGTAGAGTGGTGTGGCATAGAGTGGAGTAGAGTGTCATAGAGGGGTGTATCATAGAATGTTGTGAAGTGAAGTACAGTGGAGTAGGGTGGAATGGCGTAGAGTGGAGGGGATAGAGTGGAGAGTCATAGAACACAGCAGAACAGAGTTGAGCACCATGGAGTGAAGTAGAGAGGCGTCGAGTGGAGTGGAGTATAGTGGCACAGAGTGAAGTAGATTGGAGGTTTTTGACGTTTTTTAGCTTTCACAATAGTGTTGTAGTGATGACTTGCTTTCATGGAAGCAACAGAACTAAAACGTGTGCTAACAACAGCAGGGCAATCCATTATTTTACTGCGCCCCCCATCTGCTAATCAGGCCCCTGCCACATATGCTATGTTTAATTTGCCTAAAACAAAATGGACCTTATTCCCAAAACCAGTTGTAAGAATGCACCCACAAATGTACTCCTTCGCAATATGCAGATTTACAACTGTTTGGAGGTCACACTACATTCGAGGTTATGCCTAGAAACCTACACCAGTCAGTTTTCCAGATATATCCCGGAAGTTTTGTGTGTCTCTTTTTCTCAAGACAAATATCCATATAAATATTTTTTGATGAGAACACAAAACGGGAAACTTTTTTGCCCCCAGTGTAGAAGCCCTTTCCCCTATGTCACAACCAATTTAGAGGGGGTGTTTTCTTCCCCTTCCCTTAATGGAAAACTGTTTACTCTTACCCTTGACAGAAGTAGATCTCTAAACATGTCCAGGGTTTGAATTATTTGAAAATGATTCCTGCATATCCAAAGACAATTACGTTTGTAGGTGTTCATAATTTTTAGGACATTCCCACCCTGGAGCAATCGCTTCCAACTGAAAGGAGATTGACTCACATAGAAACATCAGTACGAGCAAGTCCTTTTACGAGTGCAAAACTGACTTTTGTGAGTTACAAAGGCATTTTTGTACTGTTACAAAAAAGGCTATTTGCCCCTCTCCATCCCTCACCGGTTTTGATTCTGAAGCCCCTTTTCTTGTTGGGTTGTAGAACACTGCAGCTGAGTTCAGCAGAAGGCGTGGGCCATGTGCTGATAAATTGGTGAAATTTATTTTAATTGTTAAGAGGATCACGTCCTGAGTAAAAAGACACAAACATAAAAAAAAATCTGATGATACCTTTGTCTTTGACCATGTTCGGTCTATGGCACCCCATAAAGTTTAGAGTTGGCATTGTTTTTTTATGGAAAGCATTTTATTTTTCCTATAACTTTTGGATTACCACATTCGAGTTTCTTTATTGTGTGGCACTTTCCTCCTAGAAAGTTTATTTTAAAATAATGGCTTTGTTTTTTTGTTTTTTTAGCATATTGTTCTATTGGTTAGTAGCGGCATACTTTCCTCATTTCTGTGATAAAAACCATATTGCATGTGCCAAGCTACCAAGGTTAAACCAGCCTCTTCTCCCATAAAGGATACGATTATTTGGGCCTTGTGGTAGTCAGTCACAATGCATATCAACACTGTTACATCTCTCCCCCAACGCTTAACAATGCAAAAGGAAACCCATAAATAAAAACGTGGTGGAATCCCTCCCGCAAACAGAATCTTTGGAAGAACTATGCAGCAAATATCATTTGGAAAGTATTGCTTTTCCAATTGAGGGTCAAAAGCATTGATCATGAAGAACCTCACATTCTCCCAAAGACCGCATCAATTGCATCCCTTTCCATCCTACACCTGATTTCATGACTACCTGTTTAGCTTTAGAAGGGCACTCTGCCAGTTTATTCTCACAAGTATTCACACAAGGATTCCCATCCCCTACTGTACCACTTGCCCCCAGACTGTCAGCTACTGAGAACCTGTATTTCTTTAGTAATAAAGGGACAGTCCAAGCACTGCCCAGCAGTGGTACAATACCAGTGACAGACTGAGACAGAAAAATAGGCCTGGGCACCCTATTAAATGTGCCCCCGTTAACAAATCAAATTGCTAAAATAGTGGCCCATATTTGCAAATCAGGCCAGTTTTGACCTTGAAATGACACTGTAGGGGTATTTTGTAATGTATGGGAAATTGCATGCATTTATGTTTGTTGCAGGCAAAACTTGTGGTAATATTAGGTAAATTAAGTTAAACCTGGACTTAAAAGAGGCTCACAAACTGTTTAAAAAAAACTTCCCACACACTGATCTGTCGGACCAGCGTATCGGACACTGCCTGATTGCCCTATAGGCCAGTCCGACCTTGTGATTGATTTAATTAGGAAAGTACCAGCACTTCTCGGGTACAAACAGCTATTCCCAGATAGTGAGTACCAGTGATTCAACATTTCCATATCAATCACCACCTTCCACCACAAAGTTGTTAACGGCACCCGTTTCCCCACTAATGCATGTTGTAGGTGCCGACAACGTTAGGTGACGCTACCATTAATGCGGCTTGCTCTACGCTACTAAGATGGTTCTCTTGCCACGGTGCAGGATGTCCAGCCAGCATGCAGGGCACGAATACTTTAAATTAAATAAATATGGAGGACTCCATTTAATGAATAAGTAAACAGCGGTTTCCTGCCAGTTCTAACATAGAAATGAATCTGATTCGTGAGCTCTAAGGGCTCCGTGGGAGGGCTTTAGGTGCCACAGCGCTCACTGGCTTGAAAGCGTGCCAGTTAAAAACAAGAATGCCCTCTCGCAGCTCTGAACACTTGCACGCAGTAACAGTTAACGCCCGCCTCCGTATTACATATCTGTATTAGTGAACAAAATGGGCCGTCACAGTACTTTCCCCTAAGTTTGTGAGATTCTTTGCAGAGATGTTTTGTCTTAAGGTAATGTTTAATTTTCTTTAAAGTCATAGACATTTGGGCTTCACCTAGCTATGACTCTGGGAGGTCGGAAAACGTGATAACCATCCCCCAACCCTCGCATGCAAACCAGTGAACACGAAATAACACAATGTGCTTGACGCACAATCTAATATGCATACATTTTGTCTGCAACTGGGTCACTTCTGCATAAGTGTGTAACTAGGTCACTCTCAGATAGAGGAATGTAACGTTTGAGGATGAAGAGACATTCCTGAGAGAACCCTGCAGCTGGCTGCGTTTCACTGATATAAAATACATCGAGAAGACCCCGCATTTGCATAATAAATAATGAAAGGCTATAGCCCATTTTGACAATTCTATCAACGCTGCAATGACCGCGCAGCAGCCACACTGGTTCCTCTATGGAGTGAATTAGGAGAGGATATGTTTTTTTTTCTAGTGGGGTTATAATGTGTTCAATCCCTGGTGGACGATTAAATCCACTCCTTAAGGGCCACCCACGGCCGCCCAGTCACTCCTCCCCAACACATGGTGTTTTGGTTCCAGGGAATCCTTCCCAGCATCTGTTCAAACTACAAAGCCGAGTAAAGCATGCTCGGACCGGAGGGACAAAACAGGCCTGCCTGGTGTATCCCAGAGAGCGAGAGAAGGGGAGAGGGAGGGGGAGAGGGAAGGAGGGGGGATAAAGGGCAGGGTTGGAGGGAGAGGGAGAAAGGAATGGATAGAGAGAGATGGAGGGGAGAGAGGGAGGAAGAGAGAGAAGGAGGGGTTGAGAGAGGGGGAGGGTAATGGGGGATGGAGGGAGAGGGTAAGTAGATAGGGCGAGAGAGGAAGAGACGGGGGGCGGAGAGATAGAGGTAGAGAGAGAGAGGTAGAGAGAGAGAGACTTGCCTGCCACAAAATGGTGAGTGAAAACTTAACAGAGAGAACGCCTGCTCTCTCGTCGGTGAGGTGTGTTTCTAAAAAAAGACGCGCTCAGTGGATTGTTTTGAAGAGGCTTCTAATAGGGAGACGCGGGATATACGAAGATGGGTTAACTAAGGATTTACACATTTAATGAAGGCACGAGACGATGGGGTGGGATTATCCTAAATGAAACAGAGCCCCTGGCATCATACGTTGTAATTACACCAGGGCAGATGGATGGATTAAATATATATTTGTGAACGAGTGTTCCCAATCCAATTATTGATCTGCTAATTACGTTGTTCAAAACAACCAAACGCGGCCCAAACAAATACATATCAAAGACCGCGGCACCCAGAGAGTATTTTATAATGAGTGCAATACTCAGCTAAACAGCAGAGAAACACTACAGTTCAGGTTTATAAACAGTACTTTGTTTATTAGCATTGAAAACAAGGTCTAGGAGGCGTCAGGGCGCTTTACAAATGACAATTTCATAGTACATTGTTAACAACCGTTAGTGATTAATTGTAGAATCTGTATATAGTAATTACTAAAAAATATGATATGCACAAAGTAGGCTTTACCTTGTGAATGTAATATCGTTTCAGTAACTTGAAAAATGAGACCTAGAACAGGAGCTCACATTTGAAAATGGCACCGAAAGGCTACACATTTCAGGCCTTTTTTTTAATACTTCGTAGGATTACAGTTCAGTCCCGTTTTACCCCACAGTTTAGGAAAACAATTATATAATCATATAAAAAGCCTTGGGCACAATCATATCTGCAGTCTGCAAAGGAGGCAGGAAGCACTTAAACAAGGAGGAAACATAATTTCGCTATGGGAATGAAACAATCTAGTTTTCAATAGGATAGCTGCAAACGTGAGACTTTGTGGTTTTTATAGTTTCTGATTTCCGTGCCGATAGAAATGTTAGAGGTACCTAAAACAGACCTTTTATTAGAGGAACAGTTATCTTTCTGTACTTGTGAGATGTTGTTCGCAGAGAAATATTCTAAGGTTGTGATGATAACATTTATTTGTTACTGTGTGGTTTGTTAACGTAGGTTGAGAGAAGAAAACGCGGAACATCCTGCATTGTGGGGTTTGACAGTACTAGCAAATAGGGCCTGTGCAAATCTAGTACTCAAAAGATAAGAGGACAGTAAGTTCACTTTTTTAAAACAGCATCCTAGTTATCTGAAAACATTTTGAAGTCTGGAATAATGAGACCATAAACTGAGGTCTTGGAGACTTCAGTGGCTGAGTTTGTATGGCATAGATAATCTGTAAGCAAGCTATGAGATGTGTCATATGTGAAGATAGTGCTTTAAGATTACAAATATAGCTAGTTATTCAATATCCTGGTTATCCTTTTTATGGGATATTCATGGGAGGACAGATGTATTTGCTGCTGAGCCATAGGTAAGATGCTGAGGAAACAGGATCCCTGAGGTATGGAAGTTGTGATGGGACAGCGTGTGAGAGCGGTGGAAGAGGATGAGTGGAAAGAGGAAAACTTTGTGAAGCTCCTAGAAGCCAATATGCACTCCTCAGTAGAAAAGGCGAATCTAATGCTATCAGATTTTTGTCTTAAATTCAGTGGTGGACACCTCAACATCTGAAGAACAAGTTGAGAAGATAAGTTTGCGTACCTATTGAATCTTAGAGTTAGGGGAAACCACAAAGGCATTTAGCCAGAAAGAGATGTTTTTCGAAAAGAACATGAGCTACATCATGGGACAACCGCTACAGAAACTGTAGTAATGGTCTGGCAGGAGGAGTTTGGGAAATTAAAAAATGTGACAATTTGGAAAGTATTACAAAGATTAAAATGGGGAGATGCGTTAGGAAGTACCACAGCTATATGAAAAATCATACAAATATGATACACACACTAACTTGAGATTGATTACCAGGAATACTTTTACACAGTTATGACAATAAATGTCCAGTACCCCACAGGAGATCACAACAATTTAGAATCAACTAGTTATCCCTGGTGGAAGCACCGCGGCGCTTGTGGAATCAGAGGACTTTGCACTAGAGAGTATGGCAAGAAGCAAGCAGTATTGCTAGAATAAGGAGTGAAACACTTTACTTTTTCGTCAGGGGATCAATCGATATAATAGCAAGTTTTCTTGTTTAAACGTAGAATAGAAAACGAAAGTACAACATCTAGAGAAGTAATCGTTTCTGAAGACCTAAATAAAAACCGGTTTCCTCCCTTCTCAGCTTAAATAAGGTCAGACTATGATGACAGGAACAGTACCTTCTCACTTTTGCCAGGGCGAAAAAAGCAAGCTGGCAATTAAGAGAGCAATAGTCCCACCTTACTTTCCCAAGTTCAGACAAGCATGATAGAAATATAAACAGATAATACCATAAAGATGGATGAAGGAAATAGTTTGAGCAATACAAAGGAAAAAAAATGACATCAAAAACTCCTACACAAACTACCAGACCAAAAGACTGGCTACAAAAGCACAGTACATCGCGGCACACCACCCCACAAATACAGCAGCGTGCAAAATACAACGTATCAGCACAAACCATCTCAGCAGTAGGGACTAAAATCCCACAACCTTTGGCAAACAAATAATCTCATCACTATTGCGATGCAAACACAGTTTACCTCACCAACCCTCCTGCACTTCAGTCACATTGTTAAAGGAACATCAAAGGTTCTCACTCTTCATGGACATTGGGTGCGTTCTCCCCCATTATTGTCACAAAGACAGCACAGAGACTTGTGGGAATTTTGGTATAGGAAGGGAATGGGTGGCAGGTGACAGCCTCAAATGTGGGGCACCTAACAACTGCAGTTTGCAGTCACCGCTGTGGGCCAGCAGAGAAGGACAAGGCAAATCAGCCCAACGGGCATCTCATAGGTGGCAGAGTTAGGCTCATGTCAGTCACCACTACTGGCCAGGGCATGCAACTTTCCTGATAAGGTCCATTGGGTTTAGCATTGCACAAAGCAGACCATGGCAGGAAGACCGTGCACCACAGAAAAGTAAAGAGTAGGCGGAAGAATGATAGACAGTTGAGGGCCGAGATAGTGAGAAACAGTTGCTTACAGAAAAGCATTACACATCCCCCAGTAATGAGGCTAAAGCAAACAGGACGTGAGCATACCCTGACCTCACTCGTAACTCTTGCACGGAGCAGCACCATGACATGTTACATGGCAGCTTCAATATCACACAATCCCCATGTAATAGTAAAGGCAACCAAAGGTTTCAGTAATCAACCAAAGGTTTCAGTAATCATCATGCTTCTTCCAGGCTTTATACTGGGCTAGAAAAGATTTTCCACTGCAATGACTACCGCCGGAACCACACGGCTCCATTTATGTTTCCACTTCCTGGCGTGACATCATTGAAGTACATTGGGTGCCAAATTGTTTGCTGACGTCAGTGTCTTGTAGCTTTTCTGTGCTGCATCAAGATCAGTAGGGAGGAACTAGGAGAACCAGAATATCCACAAATGGGGCACAGAAAATGATAGCACACAATGGGATCATATTAATTACTGCACTACCTCATCAAGAAGGCGAGAGGGCAGTGAGAAATTTGCAGGAAGATTACATTTCCATCAGAAATATCTTTCACAAAAGTAAATAACTTTTTCTACACCAGATACACCACGTTATGAATGAAATCCAAACAGTACCTCTCTGAAAGGTGGGGTTCAGTAGTGAATGGCAACCAAGAATATTGTGAATCACAGCTCGTGTAAAGTATGTCACTGCATACCTGAGATATGAGGAAGTAGTGTTTCATAAAAAGCATGCAAGGATGATCATGTAGCTGCCTGGCAGATGTCAGCAAATGGGACACCTCCAGAAAGAGCTGTGGAATCAGCCATGGCCCTGGTAGAATGAGCACGAATCCCCATTCAATTGCATGGGGCGCTCCAACCGGGACTCAAGGACCCTTGCTGTCATGTCTTCCAGGTGAGCACCCCAACCCACGTGGAGGTATCCAGGACCAGGGTAGCCGGCGCCTGTAGGGAACTCAATAGGCAACTTGTCAGGAAGTTGGAGGGTTCCACCCTCAAGTGCAGATTTTGATGCTGATCGACACCTAAGCCAAGAGACTTCTTTTGTGTTACAACTACTGCCTATTCAAACACACCACTGGAGGACTCCCATTCACCACTCTGGTGTAAAGAAACAACAGGATGCACAAGGCCTTTGGGCCTAGCAGGTGTAAATCCTGCAGGACCGGGATCTAAGCTTACATCCAACACATCAGAATCATTGTCTAAATACCTACAATCTTCTGAGGAGGAAACGTCTTCATGAGGGCTGTGTCAAGCACCACCCTAATGTAGGAGTGAGGTGAGACTTGTGGATGTTATTGGTAATGCCCTTGTCATGGAGAAAAGTCATCATGCCCCAAAATGGTCCTTCACCAGTGCCAGGGGCTCCACTTTCATTTTTCTTTTCGAGGTTTTTGTTTAAATCACTGAAAGAAGGTTAAGGTGGGTGGTTCAAAATTTATACGCATTGTATGTCTGTATATGTTTAACAGGGTATTTCCGGTTAATATATCTATGCCTGTGTAGTTCCACTGGTGCGTTTCTCTGTTTTATATCATAGTTACCCCTGATGAAGGGCTTGTAGCCTGAAGTGCATTGGGTGTTTTTCACTCTGGTTACCCAGGGTGAAATGTGAATTTCTATGTGTATTAAAATAAAGCCTCGACAGGCATTTATTTAATTTGAAGTTTGAAATCATATTCCCTCTGTTTGAATGTTTAAACTTTTGCAGAAAATGGAAGAAATTTGTATTACTTGGTTTAATTGAAGACAGGTTCTTGGCTGTGCGGCTTGGCTGGTGCATTATGTGCGCCAGCGAGTTCAGACTGCTAAATCTTGCCAGTTCTCATAAGGCATGGAAGATATTGGCCTAAAATGCATGTTGCATTAGCAGTACAAAGGGCCAAACTGCCAGAGGCAAAACCTTTGCAACCCATGTTTCTTGGATTTATTTTCCTGGGAGGCACAGGAAAGACAGTGCTTTCATTTTGATGTCTGAGAACCAGACTCTCTGATGACAGTAGGGGGACAAGAGATACTGGTTTTCTGGAGCGGGTCTATTACAATAGGCAATCTACCTGTGGACTGTGGGCCCAAATAGCGTTCCTGCCATACAGCCATAATAGGGTCAATAACTATCATTAAACGGAAGCAAGGGCTGTTCCGTTGCCACAAAAAGCTGTAAGATTTCCACCAGGGTGTTAGATTTCACCTCTGCAGAAGGTAGAGTCAGTTCCAATGCTTCTTCCGTCTTCCAGAACAGAGGCAACTCTCCATCCTTCAGAACTTGGGTACTATCTATACAACACAAAACAGTGGATGTAGAATGGTTAGATGAATTGTAGATAAGAAAATCAGGGATATGCACTCTGCCACTAACAAACGTGTAATAACAAATCCTAGAGTATAAGGCTGTACAATGTTTGCTTAGCCGCTCAAGAATAATTGGACTCTGGTCAACAACATATAAGTATGTATGATTATATTGCACAAATTCATACAATTCAATCCAGGGTGTTGCAAACTGTGGAATAAAGTGCAATGTCACAGTACTAAAAAGGTGCAATAGTGCAAACCGTGAGAGGACAATAGTACATAATAGATTTCTTGAATTGTCGAATTTCTAGAAGTGGCATAAATGTAAAAAATATTTGCTTCAACATCAATTTATGATGCACGGTAATTCAGATCAAGCATGAGTTAATGATGCAGAGTCATTCAGATAAAGCATGTGAGATGTCAGAGTGCCATCACTGTCAAGCCATGAAAATCGTCAAGGAAGTGTGAACACATTTACAGCATTAAGAGCCAAAAAAACTCATAAAAACTGTCATAAAAGATGAAAGCTGATTTGAAGCAGGGCCAGGTGAGTAGAAAAAGTCACCTTCTGGTGAAGTATCTAGACCACTGGCATGTTGTAAGCCAAAGCAGAGGTCAGCATCAGTACTGAAAGGTAACAAAGTGATCAGCTTCCGAGTCATCATCCTCCATCTGGGCATAGTCTCTAATTTCCATAGCCAAAGAGTCTGTATATTAATTGAAAATCTCCTGTAAAGCGGCAAACTATAGATCCCGTAAAGGTGCAGAAAATAGGATTCACTGTCAAAATTAACCTAGACCGTCTAATACTTGCCCATATTGACTGCCAAGTGGGCACTGGAGTTGGCTCCATTGATGTTAAGGCGTTCAGCATCGAAATCAGTGTAGGAGGCTGGGTCAATTTATGGTGTACACTTATGGTGTGACACCCTATCTTGAGTGCAGGCAACCCTTAGTGATATTTTTAGGTGTCCAGATAGCAAAAGCTCTCTAGGAGTAGCTGTGGTGATCAGCTAAAGCTTATGTAGTAGGAGTATAAAACACTTGCAATACTACAACAGTCTGTTAGTAACTGCTACACAAGAAAGAACCACACCAGGCGTTGCAAAGAGTATTCTTTATTACAACACTAAGAATATACTAACATTGGTATATCTCCACTTGAAGATATCAACGCACAAAATATACACTTAGCAACAAGCAGGTAAAGCCTAGAAATACGTGGGATTCTATGGGAGGCAAACCATATAGTAAGAAAGTGGTATGACAATGGAGGTGCCCAACCAAGGTAAGCATGTTTGGATCCCAGGGGCTAGGGGTGTAGGAAATTACCAAAGGTAAGTACTAGAAATCCCACAGGCGCCCAGGTGGACAATCGAGCCGGGTGTCCCATAGGCTAATACAGGACCATCGCAGTTGGATCTTTATGGATTCAGGATCCTTCCCTGTGAACCCCAGGGAAACCAGTTGGTAGAAAGAAAGTTGGAGAGTGCCCCACCGGTGCATACCCAGAAGACAGGAGTACCTACACCAGGGAGCCCAGGTGCATAGGGACGAAGTGGCGCCGGAAACCCTTGTTGAAGTCAATGGAAACCTCCATTGTCCAGCTGCTGTCACAACCCGTGGAGCAGATCGGTGGAACCCAAGGTTGCATTCCAGATGTGAAGAACCTCAAAAAGGAGACAGTGCCCAGACCACTCGGAGATGTTCAGGCGGTGCAGGTAGGCAAAGCAATATCCACCCTCTCAGATGTGAAGTTCCTACAGGGCAGTGAAGGAAGAAGCCCAGCTGTGGAGTCCATCAAGTCCCCCACAAGCTGTCCCATGTCAGTTGCTGGATTGCAGGAGGGTCAGTGGCCAGCATGACCACCAACAAGGCAAATGCACATAGCTGATGCAAGGAAGATTGTATGTTTGGGAGGATCAGTAAGGTCCTAGTAACTTGACCCTTGGAGGGGAGTCAGGGCAGGTCTTCAGAAGGAAGGAAAGCCAGCCAGAGTCAGAGGAGCCCCCAGGAGTGACCCACTCGTAGCAGGCACAGGGAGACACAGAGAGGCCTCAGCAGCACAACAAAACAGGATTCCCACATCGCAAGAGCTGCAAAGTGACAGCTGATCTTGGAATTGCAGAGTGCTGGAGTCTGGGGCTTCTTGGAGCTTAAAGATCTCTTGGAGGAAGAGCCAACAAGCCGTTGCAAGAGAACAGTCGTAGTGCATAGGGGTTCCATTCCAGTGGCTTCAGCAAAGGTGCACCATCTCCCAAGTTGGTCAGAAAACAAGTTGGACCTGGAGAGGGCCACAGAACCCCTACCTGCGAGCAGAGCTTTTTTGTGTCTGTGGGACAGCAGGATTCATCAGCCGGTCGTTGTCGTTTTGAGGCGCTTGCGGATACAGGGGTGTGACTCCTTGCTTCTTGGATGCAGACAGAGCCCTTGTAAGCCTGCGGATGTTGCAGAAATCTTGCAGGGGCTGGAGAAACAATGTTGCAGTGGGGGCCCTCCCAACTGGATACCGTCTTGCTTCAGTTCCAAAAGCAGATCAGCAACAGTTCTGGAGGCCAGGAGCAAAAGATGTCTTGCAGAGAGTTCCTTGAAGAGTCTTGCTAGACGAATCTGAGGACCCACCCTCAGGGGAGCCCTTAAGTAGTCCCATAAATGGGTAGGCCACTCTCTGTAATGACTAACCAGTCAGATGCTCCCAGGGGCCTCTGCCTACCTTATATCCAAGATGGCAGAATCAACCAGCCAACTGGCAGAGCTCTGTGCGCCTCCCTAGGGAAGGAGCTGGACAAGGAGGTGGCCACTCCCCTGTCCTTTGTGTGGTTTCAAGCCAGAACGGAAACCAGGGGTTCAGTGGTGTAACAAAGGGCCGTGCATCCGGGAAACCCCTGAGCTCCAGGGGGCCCCCTCAGCACAGCACACTGTGCAGGGGCGGCAGGCATCTGACTTGGTCCAGGGGGATGGGGTCCCCTCAAGGTACTTTGCAGGGGGCCCCCCTCAAGTTTTGTTACACCACTGAGGGGGTTCACAAATGGGGAAAACCAGATAATGCAAAGAGGGCACCAAATGCCCTTCAAAGCAGTTTGGAGGTGCTCAGAGGCCACCCAAGCCCAGAGACATCTATTTCAAAGGCAGAGGTGGTCACACCTCTCCCTTACAGGAAATCCTTTGTTCTGCCTTCCCATGCTTGAGTTAGGCTCATCAGCAGGAGGGCAGGACAGTGTCTGGGGTCAACAGCAGCGTGGCCTAGCAGCCAGACCCCGTAAGGCTACACAGGCAGAACTCGGGGATCCTCTAAGGAACCCCCAGAGTATATGAGATCATGCAACTAGCACTGCAGTCGGTGTAGTTGCATGATTCCAACATGTTTGATACCAAACATGCCTAGGTTCGTAGAATCCATTATGTAGTTGGCCAACGGGTTTAGTTCATTGTCCACTACATACCTTGAGATGCTTTCCCTCACTTACAAAGCCCAGGAAATAGAGTCTGGGGCTTGTAGGGGTATCTTGTTCATGCAGGGATACTCTCACACTTAGGGATATGCACCCTGCCCTTGGCTGAAGGGCCTACCAGAGGGGTGGCTTACAGAGTCCAAGTGCAGTGACCGGGATATAAGGCAAGCCTTATATCTGAAGTGTAAGGTGCATGCACCATTTCACGCAGGCTGCAATGGCAGGCCTGCAGACACAGTTTGCATGGGCTCCCATGGATGGAATAATACATGCTGCAGCCCATTGGAGACCTATGGTGCACCAATGCCCTGGGTACCTAAGTACCATATACACGGGACTTACATGGGTGCACCAGTATGCCAATTGTGAAGTGGAAAAGTTTACTAGCAACCAAATTTAGAGGAGAGAGCATAGACGCTGGGGTCCTGATTAGCAAGATCCCAGTGCACTACAGTCTAAACACACTGACACCAGGCAAAAAGTGGGGGTAACTAAATCAGAAAGATGCTACTTTCCTACAATCAACACCAAAAAATTGCCAAAACGAACATGGGACAGTGCGCTAACCCATTTTTTTCTCCCCATTTTACATCAACGGTTTATGGTTTGTGTTAAATTCTTTGAGGTGCGACATCATTACACTGTGTTAAATAAATTAATGTTTTTACATGTTAGATCAAGTTAAAACATAAATCATTCTAGAAATAAATTAAAAAGTTAAGGGAAAGTAGAGTACTTTATGTTCATGTTCGTATCACACTAACCAGTTTTAAATTCATCATATGCACTGGGACTAGATGCCAAGATGACAGTGTGTCACTTGGCGTTGAAGCTGCTGGAGATGCTAAGCCTGCTGGGATGGCCCCTTTTGGGGATTAGCCCAGAGGGTTGGGAAGCCATCTTGGGCAAAAAACATCTCTAGCTGGAAGGCCTCAACCTATTAGGGGTTCAGCTAGAGCACTTTGGGAATGGGGTACAGGTTGTTGCCATCCTGGCAGGACTCGTGGCATGGTGGCCCAATGACAGACTCTGATCCCTCACTGCAGACAAGAAAACGTAGATTTTTAAGTCACCAAAAGAAATAGACCTCTAATTGGCTGCTGGGCCAGTATACACTCTAAATTTGTTTGCCTGCTCTTGTTCTATTTCACTGGCCGTGGATTCACCACACATATTTTGTAACCTAGAGATGTTAGTATACTTTCAGTCACAAGATCCAGCCAAATGAAGACCTGTCTATTCATGCCAACGCATGTTTCGGTGTGAGGGAAGCAGGTAGGTCTACTAAATTATAATAGATTTGTTGTGCTGTGCACAGTGCTTAATTTGTAAATAAAAACATGCCAGTGCCCAAAGCCCTCCTCTTAAACACGCGGCTGCTGCAATTAAATGTGCGAGCATGGAACACTAAGGCAGCGTAACCCTGAAGCCATCCTGTGCCTCTTCAATCCATTGACAGCCACTCCCTGTCCCTTCAGCTCACTCTTGCAGCTTTCTGCTTTCTCCCATTGTGACGCTTTTTCGTTTTTCTCTTCCTTCGTCTTTCCCATATGTGCCTTTTGCTTGCAGTAAGTGTTTAAGGCAGAAAAATAAGTGCCGGCCCTCAAAAATAAGTGCCAGTGCTCCGCACCGGAAACCACAAGTACAAATTAAGCACTGGCTGTACAAAAACTAACAATAACGGATGTGCTGAATTTCCCTACCAGAACAATAGTTTACTCTGATGGATCTTGGATCAGTTATAAAAAACGAAAAACTAAAGACAAAATAATAAAAACATACACAGCCAAGGTGGCAAAATCAAAATATGAATACAAATAAAGTCTTCTGGTTATTCACTCACTAGTGCTCCTCCCAACCCCCTTCCTTTGCTGCAAAGGCAGTGTTTTCATAAATACCATTAAAAGGTATACTCAGCGGTGGCTCCTGTGTTGGGGCAGAGGAGCGTCGCCCCTCCCTCCCTGCCAGCAGCAGAAGCTGCAATACCTTTAACAAACAAAATGGTAATAAACTATGTTTATTATTGTTTCATGTGTTAAAGGGGCGGGGCCACAGGGTGACCAGCACTGAGGGGAGTGCACAGAGCACTCCCCTCACTGCCCATGTATGTTTGGCCGTCCGTCTCGGGCCAGCCTAGGCTTTCTCCAGCCCAGCGAAACAGTTGCCTGGCTGGCGCCCCTGCTAGGCCCTCCCTGCCAATCCTGACGCTGCTCTAGCTCATAGAAAGCTGGAAGCCTAAGCCTGCCTGCAGCAACAGGAGAAAGAGGAGCGGTGCGGCGGATCAGGTAAGTTTTTATATTTTGTTTATTATTTTTTTAAAATTACATTATACCCCTTCCCACCCCTTAACTTGCGCGCTGCACCCGCCTTGCCCCTTGTGATCTAAGCGAGCTGCGACTGGCTACACTCGGCCATAAATATCTGAAGGCACTGATGAAGAACACGGCTTAATAAACAGTAAATATCAGCACTTTCATTTCGGACAACGATTTCCAGCATTTTGTTTTGCAGTTTTAACAGTTAACGCAATTGACACACAAAAAAATCTGTTAAAGTAATCCACACGGAGGGTAGATAAACCCTACATAGTGAAAGCACAATCTTAAAGCGCATCACTGTCAGCATAACTGCACCTGAATAAGGATTAAAAGCACTGGAAGTAACTCAAAAACTTCAGAGAATGTATACTTACTCCAAACACCACCATCTGCTAAGTAACTACACTTTAAATACTCTGGGGAAATGGTATGGATGAAAATTGAGTTGGAAGGCAGATGGGTAAAGGATATGTAAAGGGTAAAATATGAGAATGAGTGGGGATGTGGCATGTGAAAGCAGAGAAGATTGAGACCCACTGGAGCCCTCTTCACTATTTGCCATGATCACGGTCCCTCTAAGTCCATATAGAACTGCTTGTGAGCGACAAGAGAATCTAAGTGATAACCATAGTTTTAATTTTCTTATCTCTGGCTCCAGTCCTTGAAGATTGGGTTATATGCGTATTTCTCGAAATACTGTATAAAAATGCTTGTGCCACTAGCTTTGTGAAAAAATTAGATTTACCACCAAATGACACTTTAAGCATTTCAGGGCTCCATAGAGAGGCCACAGCGTCCACTTCTAAAACCGCCTTATGAAGAATCTGCAGTGGTCTTCTCTTGTACTGGGTGTGAGTAACTAAGTTAGGAAAAAACAAAATCGGTTTGCCATTCACATGGACAGAGGGTTTCAGAATTGCTGCTTCCTTCAGGTTGGAGTCTTGTAAGTCCGGATCTTCTACCACCGCTATGATTGCCCCACCAGCTGCATCTCAAGAGGAACCTGAGGATCTGGAGGGGTGTCTATGGACCTTCCTCACTGGCACTTACAGTTCATTGTCTTTAGCAATAACGCACCTTGCAAAGACCACATATATTCCATAACTGATTTCTCTGCGCATGGCAGGGAATAGGCCGAAACATTGTAGCTCTTCTTGCATGGAGCTACAATTCCCTCAGAATGCTCTTACCTGTACCTACTCTGGTCTCCAAGATTTCCCACTCCTCTGCTCTCTTTATCATATTTTTTCCAAGAGAGATTCCACCATATGGCACATTTTTCCACCTTTTTGAACTTTTTCAGGATGGCAGTGAGTCTAGGACCCACATCTGGGCATAGCTATCACACTTAGGGTGTTTCACCCTGAAGAAAGAAAATGTTATATATGAAATACTTAAATTAATCTCAGCCACTGATAGCTGATTAGGCCACAACTAGTCTGTTTTTGTTACATCAGACTACCAACAGAGGGCCAAAACAAAATGATTGGAACTAGATTCCAGGAGCCCTAAACCAATCGAAAAGGTAAGCATGAATAGGCCCCACAACTTTTAGTGCAGACCGATTGGGCAGATAAGCTTCGAATCCGCTCATAGAACATTGAAGGCCTGTCAGATAAATTAGCAGATAATGAGACTTTAAAGTAATGGCTCTCTTCCCAGATTATCATGCTAAAAAAGACATGGGTAGAAAAAGTGCAAACGATTCCAGGCCAAATTAGTTACTCGGTTCCTACCACAAAAGAAGCCATCTACGGCTGTCAAAGCAGGGGCCTAGCAATTTACATTTAGACCACTCTAAAAGGAAATCACATCATGAAACCAGCAGCATGGAGTGGTCTGCAAACAGTTATAACCATTCTGAAACAAGGCCCACAGACGCTCAAATTAGTGCTTATGAACATATATACACACCCCCAAAAGAAGCACTAAAACAGGCAGCAATAGAACACCCGATAAAGGAAATTACAGACCTGCAAGAAGGACCATTCCTACAGAAATAATCCCCTCTGGATATTTCAATATGAACTTGCTTGGGTCAACACAAGATGAGGACTAACATGCAGCTCAGAACGCTTTCTTGTTGGTCCCAGAACAAGTTCAATACTCTGCTTTCAAGCATGATAAAAAGGGCAGAGCGATAATTAAAGAACTAGAGTTCCTGAACTTACAAGCTATCAACAGCTTCTTTCAAAGTGACTGCCCACCCTCTTTCATTTACCACAATCATAAGTCCCGTTCTTTAATAGACCTTACAGTGCTCTCTACTCCACTGATTCATTTTTTCTCCAGCTTTTCAATAACGCTAAGGGACGAAAGTGGTTACTTAGCTCAAGAGCTATGCCTTGCTCTTTCCCTGGACAGCCACTACCCAGTAGGAGCAACACAAGGCAGCATCTACATGGTAAACAATAAGAGACTGAAATTGTCTTCTAGGACAATTCACAATTTATCTGAAGCAGCCAAAGGTTCACTCACAGCTCTCCTGGATAATACAATGGCCTCCAACACTAGCTGGGAGCAACTTACAATGCCATTTGTTGATAATCAAGTAGCTACAGGAAGAAGCACTAGTAGCACACACAAAGCCACCTGGTCGATAGCCAACAGAAAAATAAGAGTTCGACAAAGTGTAATCAAGCCCTTCGTGCTTACCAAAAAGCTCCTAAAGATGATGCTCTGAAAGTTGAACTCGCAATGTCCAAGTTTGCCTAAAGAAAGCATTAGTGTGACCAAAAAAAGAGAGGCCAATAATAACTTAGGTGCCAAACTTTTGTACACTCTTAACACCAATAGGTATGACAAATTATGGAAGACTGTGAACAACCTAAATAACGTATCCAAAACAAAAGCTAACCCTAATACCCAAGAAGAGAACTGGCATATATACTTTTCAAAACATTTCGGCCATTCAGGCTGTGTGCCAAGCCTGGATAAGGTCAAGGACATCAAGTTATGGCCTAACCTCAACCTCAAAACACCACAATCTGATTTTCGCCCTCAAGCCCATTGTACATCCAGGGGCCAACAATCGAGCACCAGATCTTGAAAAGCAGATGAAGAGATGGAGCATCGGGCCCAAATGGCATACCAACAGCCATTTTTAAAGAGGATAAATCATTTTGGGCAAGATATCTGGAGTCACAATATGAAAGTATGATCATCTCAAACACTATCCCTTCCTCATGGAAAGGCTCCCCCATCTCTCCAATCTAGAAAGGAGGTAATGACTCAGGCCCCGCAAGTGATAGACTTATAGCACTCCTGGATGTGGAATCAAAATACTTTGCCATCTGTCTTCTCCAGGAACTAGTGTTGTGGATAACACAAAAGAACTTGATTTCATTTACGATGTTCGCAAAAGTACGGGGAACAACAACAAACCTGTTGGCCGTATCCTCACTGTTCGTTCAACACGGCACAGCTAAGCAGCCCCTTCAGCTCTTCTTTATAGATTACAAGGCCGCCTATGACTGAGTGGAGCAAACTAGCTAAGTGGAAAATACCTAACCCCCTGCTGCAAGTCTTAATCCTTCTCCAGATTGACACCTGGGTCAGAATCAAGTTAGTTGCCGGTGCTCACCTATGGAGAATGATCCCAACCCATCAAGGGCTACAGCAAGGGTGTGGGCTAGACCCAACTCTTTTGAACCCCTTCTTAGCTGATCTTCCCATCAGCCCAGCCCAATTTTCACACCCCTAAATTTGGTAACATCCAGCTGCCATGCCTGATGTTTGCTGACAACTTAGTGCTACTAAGCCACACAAAAACTGGCCTCCAGGGGTTTCTGAACACCACAGCTTCATACTCCAACACAAGCGCAAAGGAAATCAACCTGATGAAGTCCAGAATAATGGTCCAAGGAAAACAGACATTGAGCCTCCACCAGTGGCACATGGGAAAGGACAAAGTAGAGATGGTAACATAATCCAAGTATCTGGCTCGGTAGAGAAAGGCTCCTTTAAACAACCATTGGAGCTCATGTACTGGGGAGCAATAGCTCTCACTGCAGCCGTCAAAGGCATAAAATCAGCCATATTGTCTTCGAAGTACTCACTCCTGAAAATAATCCAGGTCAATCTAGTTGGAACCATTGCCTATGGCAAGGAAGCCTTAAGAGGCAGAGATGCAGCCCGCCTTGATAATGCTATTATCAAACTCTTCAAGTCAGTTGTCTCCTTGCCATGTCACTCACTTCCAGCTCACCTGCATCTTGAATTTGGCTTAAACAATCTGTAGCAAGGCAAGAAGCCTTCATTAAACTCTGTTACAAATTAAGGAAAGCTAATAGCATAATCCAGAATCACCATTTCTGTAAAGAAATTAGTAGCAAAAACCACTAGATTACCTTACCAGTTCTTTATCAACCCTTGGACTAATTGAAGAATGGGAGACAATCCCCAACTGCTCCCAAATTAGTGCCACTGTAAACAAGAGAGTTAAGAGACACTCGCTGCTGGTAGACAAGGAGGCATTTGTGTTGAAGCAGCGTGCTTGGCTTACAATGGCATTTTATGACAAATTAGCCTCTCAACCATATCTGGGCGCTGCTGTCAAAGCCCAGATTAAAACACTATTTCTGAACTATCGTCTGGGATGCTTACCATCACTTTTACACCTATCACAATGGAAGTAAAGTGGAAGGATAGAGGTTTGCTGACTAAGCAGTAAAACTCCAGAGACTATGATCCATCAAATCAGCATATGCAAAGCAAATGTAACAATCAAATAACTATTCTATGACCAGTATTGAACCAGAGGGGGATACATCCCTGCAGGCCTGCAGTCATAACCTGTTTTAATTCCCCAGATTTACAGCTCAATTGTAGGCTGACAAAATACTTGAACTGATCAGACCAGAAATCCAATCGTCTAAGTGATGACACATCTGCGGCGAACCATGCTCTTTGAACATATTTTTGCACAAGTCTGTGGGAAACTGGCACTTGGTTGAGATACCACCGCCCCAACTTTTTGCCTGGTTTCTGGATGCAACTTGGACTGGAGTGCACTCGGATCCTGCTAACCAGGTTCCCAGTGCTAGTGTTCTTTCCCTAAACATTGCAAAGGTAATTGGATACACCTTTAGCTACCACTATAAGTACCTAGAAAAAAGGGTATTCAGGCACCCAGGGCATGGGGTACTAAGGGTAGGCCCCTGAGGGCAGCAGCACTGATTGTGTTACTCTCTAGGGAAATGCATCCAGATGCACCCAGCACTGCCATAGCAGGCGGAGTGTCCTGGTGCAATCCTAAAATGCAGATTCAGCATGGCATACTGCCTGTGTGCCCTGTCCACTATACAATGCATACCATATGGGTAAGTCACCCTCTGGCAGGTCTTTCAGCCCTAAGGCAGGGTGCACTATATTGTATGTGAGGGTATAGCTGCATAAGCAGTATGCCCCCACTATGTCCTTGCAACACCTGGGACATAGTGAGTAAACAGGGCATCCATTATCAATACATGTACTGGACACTGGTCAACATGAGTTTCCCAGCTACATGACGGCCACTCTGAACCCTGGGTTGCTTGGCATCAAAAAACTCAGAATGATAAATCCAAATTGGTACCAGTATTGGATTTATCCCTAAATGTACCCAGGGGTCACCTTAGAGGGGCCCTCTGGCTAACTACCCTGGTATGGATGCCGACTGGTTCTGTACAGCCTGCTACCTCTACACGCCCAATCTACAAACATTAGGGGAGAGGTGTGCCTCTCTGGTTTGTAGAACTATGCCCTTCCTTGGTTGAGGTGCTCAGGAGTGTGCACTGCCCTGCTGGTGAGCTTCAAAGGGCCTACCGCCTTTGAAACCCGACACCCAGGCCTGCTGCTAACAGCAGATGGTCAACCCCTTTGCAAACCACCACTTTTGGTAGGAGCAAAGGCAGGAAACTACACAAAGGGTAGGAATGGCCCCACCTGGCATGCCCCACCCTTAAGGTGTTGCCTGCGAGGTGGACACTACATTTCATTTTCCTCCATCTTAGATGGAAGGAAAATAGCCAATTAGGATTAGGGAAGTGACCCTTCCCACAGGAAGTGGTCACTATAGTGGGTGTAGTCACCCAAAGGTAGGTGTCCCATTGGACATTACCAGGTTCCCCCTAAAGCACCCACTAAATTCAGTATTTAGTGGGCATCCCTAGACCAGGTAATCAGATCTGAAGGACACAAAGAAGACCAGCAACAAGAAGATACAAGGCATGAGAACGGTGGACCTGCTGCACAAAGAAAAGGTGCTACATCCTGCCTGCTGCACCCAGGACCCGACAATCACCGCTGAGGAGAAGCTGGACAACTGGACTGACCTCAAGAATCTCAGAAGACCTCCAGGCTTTGCTAGTCACCCAAGAACTTCCTCCAGAGTGGAGGTACCACTCTGCAACAAAGAAGAAACAAGCAACCCAGTGAGGGTCACTTCACTGACTGGGCGCTAACTCCCGAACCGAAAGTCACAGCCAGACCCAACAATACACCAACGACCATGAGGACAAACCCTGAAAGTGTGCCAAGTTTAGTGACACTGCACCCTCCAGTGGCTGAACTGTACCAATACCCTCGGTACTGGTCAGCTGACACCAGACACCAGGAAAACTAGCCCGCCAAGGCTGAAAAAGGACCAGAAGGAAGCCCCAGTCGAGGGATTCAGGAACACCCTAGAACTCCTGCCAGAGTGCCCCGTTGTCCTGCAAATGACCCTTGAAGTGACTTATCTCCAGATCAAAAGGCCATCTTTGTGCATAGCTCCTGGCTCACCAATTCGCTCTGTACCCGGCCGCCCTGTGCCCTGCAATGAAGATCCCACTGTGCCCTAAGGGTCCCTCACTCTTTGAAACCTTGACTCTCCAAGGGGACCACAAAGAACCACCTCTAAACTTACCTGCACAGACCTTTTCCAAGTGGTCCCCCGCAGTGACCCTGCACCAGCTCCAGAGACTTTCCACCGCTGCTTCCACCGGAACCAGGAGCCGCCCAAACTTCTCCAGCTGCAAAAACAACAGATGATGGACGGAATGCAGAAGAAATCAAACATTCACCCCCAGTCACAGATCTGGGTTTAATCCATCAGTTTTTTTGCTTGCCATGCCATTCCAGTTTGGACCCAACCATATGCAAATCAGTCTGGACCCTGTTCCCCATGGGAACAGTCCAGCCCGAACTGCCAGGCCAGGTCCTCCCTGGACCACAAAAAAAGCATCCTGGGACCGATTTCAGGGTGTCACCCTTCATCAGGGAACAGGAATGAAACTGAAGATCGAGCGCCGCCCCCTGCCTTTTCACGAGAATTGCAGAAGAGTCCGGGACTGCGACCTATGGCGGAATATTGTCAGCGCTGTCCCACTGCCATCTGTGCTCTGCATGCCATAACAGCAGACGGTGCAGATGGGGTACCGGATGGAAGCGCCCTCCCCCTCTCCAAAGCACCCTTATTGCCTGATTGCTCTTTCAGGGGAGAGCCCCTTGCGCAACTGCGTGGCCCATGGGCGGCCTTGTGGGCTCACCTGGTGCAGAGCAGGCACCCCCTGTATGCAGGGATGGCCGAGCAGCCCGCTTGAATTCCCTGCCCTTCCTGGGGTGGGGGGAGGAATCCCCAGAGGATAGGCATGCGTCCTGCATTGGTCAGGCTACTCGAGGCCCTGGTGGTCTCCATGGAAGTACGACGCCCATTGGGACTGCAGCACACATGATTCCTGGAGCAGTGGGGACTACTCTGAGTCACAGCCAGGTGAGGAAGTCTTGCTGACCTACAGCCCGGAAGAACTGAGTACTGCACCTACAGGGTGTGCCCACTGCCATACCTGACCTGGACACTGGGGGCCCTCTGCAATCCTGGATGGCCCTGACAACATGATCCCTACCCTCAGAGTGATTACGTCCCTGCCTGCTGCAGCCTGGACCTGAGGCCCATCACGGGGGTGCATCGAGCTTTGGGGAAGCCCCTAAGGTGAATTGAAGTGTTCCTAGGGGGGTGTCTATGGAGCAGCAGCGTTGCTATCCACTGCGTTGCCCCACACCTAAATTTAGGCCTTAACTAGGAGTGGGACAAGTGAGCCCATCGAATTCAGAGCCATGAGGGCGTGCATGGCACAGCAGACTTTGATACGCTCACACCCGAGAAGTGGTAAATTCCCGCAAGCCATGTTGGATGGCCATTGCGACACTCTGCTGCCCCGACTTTAGGAGATCTGACAAGTCAATCCATAGTGCCACTCTCCATCTCCAACATCCCCGAGTTGAGTACTGTACCTCTTGACAACCTGGCACCCAGTGACTGGCATGTTATCTGACTGGTTGACCATATTTTGTTGCTGGCTGTGAGATCTATGGACCCTCCCTCTACAAAAATATTCAGTCTGTCCAGAGAGTTGCACGTCCACTTGATACAGTTCAGCCAGGTATATGGAGACCCATGTCACAGGACAAAGAATCCTCAATTGCCTCCCTATTAAACGAGACATTAATGTTGCTCCATACTGAGCACCAGCGTATTAGTCAATATGATGCAAATCGATTCAAAATCTCAAGAACAAAAACAAGCTGTCTAAATTTGTCACAAAGTAAATCAAAGCAGGCTCATTTGCCATGAAGGCAAGTTCCCTAATGTAAAAAGCTAGAGAAATCAGGAAATTGCTGAGAAGTCAGGCACAAAGTGCCAGCAAGTAAAGCATCTCTACGCAGAATCAAATAAAGATTCGGCCAAGTAAGTAAGATTGGAGGAGTCTGAGGAGAGTGGAAAGGGTATCTCAACTAAGTATGCAATGCATAATTGAATCGTCTTCTACGGTAAGAGTCACTCCCGTTGTTTGCCATTAAGATAACCAATCACAACCGAACATGTTGCGATGATCAGTTTCAGTCTTCTCGCCAGCTACCACACAATGGAGTCTCTGCTGCATGGAAATCTGCAGCAGGGTGATACAATTCGGTCTGAACATTCCCACTTATAGGTGCAGGGCACATTATTCTGCTTTCCAAGGAACATCCGCTGATAAACATTCACACAGAAACCAACATAATATGGTGCGATTTTATTAACATTGACTGATGCAGGAACAGGAAAAATACAGAGGAGACAGAAAAGCACTGCAACTAATATGAACCACTTTTAAACTGAGGCCTGAGTGAACTATGGACAACATTAACGTGAATATCACACAATGTATAAGCATGATTGGAGGAGATTAATGTAAATGTGTGTGCAAAGCATGAATAATGGAAAATCTCAACCACAGCTCTGGTAATCTGCTTGTTGATAGTTGTAACACCCAACAGCGAAAATAAATCAGGCAGTATCTTATTACAACACCTGGGTGCCTGTAATCACTTTATAAATGCCAGCCTCTGATTCCCTAATTACAGTCCTCTTGTGGCGACTCTCGTCACCTACAATAAAGAAATTATGTAGCTGCTCAACTGTAATAAATTGTTAAACTTGAGTTCTCTTGTCACAATTCATGCTGCCAGCAGCCAGGGTGAAAGGCAGGAAGAGGAGAATTGGCATGAAGATTAATTACAGCCACAGTTTAAACAAGGAAAACAGGAACTGGCTTTTTATTCTAAAAAGAAAAAAATATCAGCAGAAATGAGATATTCCTGGCAACATTTTCATTTTTCTATGCTGCAGGTCACTGCATGAAAGATGTTTGCATACAACATGAGCTACATTATTTTTTAATCTGGTTTACAATAAAGCGATTCGAATATATTTTCGCAAACAATACTGCTTCTTGGTGTGTTTAATTCCACAGTACACAATTCTGCTTTTATTCTTCTTTTCCGCCACAAACAAGAAAAAGCAGGACACCAAGGATTTAAACGATTTGTGGGAAGAGGTGATTAATATGACCATCTACTGTAAGGAATAATGTACCCTCCTCTGCACTACAAGGATATTGCAAGTCACCTCAGTGTTCCATGACCTTGTAAATTAACTCAGCTATCGGCCTCATTTCTCTACATGGAGATAGAACTCTTTAGTGCTTTGAAATATCCGTACAATGCACAGCAGGTGGCACTTTATGGCACACATATTTATGAACATGAAATCCATGAAAAGCTAAAAGACCTGGCTCTTCCTCCCAAGCATACTTGAAACAGCCCCGGATAGCAACTGGAAATTGGTTTATGATCTGTTTTTAGTGCCAGGATACCCTAGTGTGTTGACAGACATGCTCTATAAAACAAATAAACATAAGCCTACTAGAGCTAGTCTAAAAGGGTTCTGCTGAGATTGTAGGCTTTTGAGTTCTCAACTCCCACGAAATTAAGTGCCAAGATGGAGATTTCCTCATAAGCATACATGATGGGGATAGCTGGATAAGAATCAAACTATTTGTTCATTGGGATGAAGGATTTAGAAGTACACAGATTAACCTCAATTCGAAAATATTGTTGATCTTTGCGAGACAGTGTTCCTGTGTTTTTAGGCCACTGTCCTGGGCGTCGGAACTCTCCAAAGTCAACTCTGCCAGAATTGCTTGATGTTGAAGGAATGGAGCCCCATGCAACACGTCCCTCCTACTATACCACAATGATAGAGAATGGATAGCTGTTGTACTCACTGGGATCTTGTACCAGTCTCCCATCGTTTGACATCACTGGTCTAGCCATTCCTGTACAAGCCTTAAATGCAATCTGCGAATTTGTCACTAGGAAGATGCAAAATGCGACCATGCACAGAGGAGGAGACTTCTATAACTGGTATGAAACAAAATCTGGAGAGGAGACCTCTTGTTCATGGATGATAGACTGCCCCTATAACTTTTGGTTGATTGAATGCAAGACTGCATACAATTATTGGATGGTTTGTGAAGGAACTAGTGAGCTGTCTCTGATAATCTAAACATAAAGACCTTGCAGCAGAGGTGTATCTTTATTGAACGCCCTGAAGCACTTTTTAACCAGTCATTGAAGTCCAGATTGATGATAACACCATTAGAAATAATGATCATTGTTAAATATGCACAGGATCTATAATCTAAGGTGCACGGCATGGGGGCAATGACAACAGGTATTGGGTGAGTGTGGAGCGTGCCAGAGGAATGGCTAGAAAGAGCAAAGTATCATGGCTGTCAAGTATTATGTTGACCGGACACTACATATAAAATATTTTGTTCCAGCTGCACATCGAGCTTATGAGTAATCAAGTTTATTTGATACATACATTTTAAGGTGTTGACACTTAAACGCATCTAAAAAAATAAAACTTGATTTTTTATTTATCACCAGTGACGATATAGTGGTAGAAATGTAGTTATATATGGAATCATGAACTATTTATTACATAGGATGGATTGTGTACTAATGAACATTCTTCTGCCTTTTCTAACCATTTTAAAAATACAAGCCTGGTATGAACTCTGCAATATGGGGCCTACCATTTTAGGAACACCACAGAGAGCAGAATGACATAAAATCTGATGTAGCATCAAGTGAGTTCATCATTTATATTACAGCCATATAAACATTCTGCAGGCGAGGAGGAAATGTGTCCATGATGTGTGTCGATGGTTCCAAGATTTCTGGAATGTAATCTGCATTGTAGTTTACCATCTGAAGGTGTTGATGTTCTGCCTGGTTTCCAAGATATACCACTTGCGACACACGGTTTCTAATTGTGCTTCACCATATAGGATAATAAAGGGGTCTACTCGATGGACAACCAGTTAAAGTTTCACTGCATGCACCTCTTCTTTTCACTTCATTTTACCATGGTCTGTGGATGGGTTTCTTACAACTCTTGATGCATTATCAGTTGTTATCCTTTGTTGGATGTTATTTGCTAAATGTCTAAAGACCTATGCGTGGTTTATGCTGACAGCATGTTAGTCGGATACTCCTCAAATGCATTTGTTCAACTGGATTGACAGCAATTTAAGAAAAAGGCTCAGATGAACCTGATGTTGATTCAGATTCTAGAATATGCTCCTAGATTATCCTAAGTGCCTCAGGGAGGGTTATGCCATATGATATGCAACCGCCTGAATAGGTCAATGATCTGTGCACAAGTACTGCAGATTATCCCTACAGTTTCATAAACACTGTGGAGGTTAATACAGGTCACACCGACCCTCATTAACACTCCTCTTGTATTCCTACAAGACTTTATTACAATGTTTACATAGTGCTTTATAATTATTCTGCAGAGCACAATATTCCAAGCCATGATTTGTTTACCTATCATATTTCGAACTCCATCTGAATCAAGTGCATTTGAAAATACACGTTGTTTAAACCATGCATCAGCAAGTATACTCGTTATCTAATTGAGATACTTCCTCCTGCAGTGCTAGGTAACTCTACAAGAACTAGTAAAAAGGTTAATAGTTCATTATGCTTGCCAGTGCATGCTATTACACACAGTGAAGTTAATGAAGTTCATTTACCAAAGGTGATGGATTATTGTATTATAAGGCTTGCACTGACTCATTCTTCAAGATTAAATGAACAATCATGACCTCTCCATAGCAGCTATGTATTCAATTGTGTCAACAGTTATCAGAATGTTAAACTTTACCCATTCATCCTCCGTACATCTACATGCAGAGGCAGATTAATGAAAGGATTTTCATGTATGAGGGCAAATCTAAATACGAGGCAAGTCTCTTCAAGACCTTTTATTAACATTTTTGCAGTTGAAATGTTTTGCAAGCCCTTAGTTTCAAACAGCCACTGCCTTCAAATGAAACCAAACTGGGCTTGTGAAGAAATATTTATTTTTCAAAGAAAAAGGGCTCCAGGAGCTGCCCAAGCAACCTACACATTTATTGATGTTACAAAATGTTTACTCTTAATCCACACTTTACAACCAAATTTCACTTTTGGCAGCTGACAGCCAAAGGTACCGTTTTTCCAGGGATGAGTGCGAGGATGTCATTTTAACTACATTTAACTGTCAACCTCTGCATCTCAATCCTTAAGAACTCATCTGCACCTTTTTCTGGAGCCCTCGCCGTTTCATTTGTTCTGCAAACCCGATCTGCACCTACTATTGGGGAATATGTCCGGAGAGCAGGGTCTTGGGTACTGTTTCTGCACATGCATCAAATATACTTTGCTTCAACAGTCATTGAAGCATCCTAACTAATAAAACTATATGGAGAGTAGCGTGTAAACTTGTGACACACATTAGGTGGAATAAGCTCTGGCTATATTAATGCCAGAGTCTGTGCAACGTTATCTGCCATTTGGCAGTGTGACACCTGGAAAGGTTAGATTTAAATGAAAGGCAACAAGCCTAGAACGAAACATAAGGTTGCCAAACATAATTGTAAATGGATTAATCCATCAGAATAATTGTAGGACTTCACCTAACTACAAAGTAGGTTTACGAACTACGCATATGTGTGTCTATGACTCCACTCTTAATGAGATCTGAGCGTGGAGACTGAGACCTAGGCAATACAACTCCAGATTTTAGAGTGCGAAGTACGAGGCTGAGAAGCTTATGAAGCCTGGTTCCGTCTCTACTCTGGCAGTGACGTTGCTCCCTCTCTAGCCTGCCAGTGGCACTGCTGCGGTCTGGAAATGACCTCTCTCTCTTTCTGATCAGTGAATAAAAACATCTGTCTGCTGTTGTGTCTCCAGCCGCAGCATCGGAGGAAGCCTCTGGTTAAAGACTGTGAACCATTCGATTTATGCAATCTAATAAAGTCAAATAATTGTTTCTTTAAAAATCTATCAATAAATGTAATGAATTTTATCAAAACGTACTCAAAACTGTCGTTGCAAATCCTGGTTAAAGACAATGGGCCTGACACACAAACTGCATTTTGTAATACATAAAGCAGCATTATGGTAGTAATACTAGCTTAGTACAAATGGAATTTGCAGATCTGAGTGAACATCTCTACCATGCCTCTCAAACCTTTTCTGTGCAGAGATTGCTGCATATGTATGCACATAATTTTGTAGTAAATGTGGGAGGAACCAGGGTAATGGTGGGAGAATAGGGAAATAATTACTCAAAAAAATGGATGGCGTGAAGGGAAATTAAAAGAGGCACATGCTATTGCAAAACATCCCCCCTTCCAAAAGAGTAAGACCACTCCAGTTCACAAAATACAAAGCCAAAACAGGTTTAAATGTATTTCAGCCCAGCTTTGGAATTAGGTCAAGCACTATAAATGGTCAACAAGGGGTAATGTAGCACAGTCCCACAGAAACAACGGAGCTAGGGAAAAATAGAAAAGTTAATTAAATTAGTTCTACATTTAAACTATATATTATAGTGATACAAATTAACTATAATTATTTTTTTTAACTTAATAATACACGCAAATAAAAATTAAAAGGATTAACTTATTTTTATGAATCTAAAAAGACTTCAAATTATCTACAAATTAAATAAACATAGAAATGTTAGTGGGTGTAGTGGGTATTGTTAATTGGTTAAAAATAATATTTATAAATGTAATACATTTAAATTATACTATTATTTAGCATACATTTAATTTGAGGGAATCTACTGTGTCTTTTTTTTTCTTTAGTTGCAAGTTATTGTTAATTTTTGTCTACATACATTTTACTACCTTTTTTTTTTTTTAAATAATAAACTTTATTACATTTTGCCATATTTTCCCTTCGGTAGGTCTCCACCAACAGGCGAAATGTTACTTGCAGTAACTTTGCACTTGTAAAGTCACTCGTACAGGACTCCACACCTTCACTGGAGGGGGTACAGACATATACGTCTAGTCTGAAGTCTAAAACTCCACTTTGAAATGGTGAATAGAAAAAGAAAAAAAAATAGACAATTTTTCTTGGGTGTAGAAGTAGATCTACAAGTGAGTAGATCTATGTGTGTACTGAATTGACCCTGATGTTCTGACCATATTGCAACAAAGCCAGTCCATGAACACTTGCAGTTTAAGAGGCAGAATGTTACAAACTTGGGAATAAACCCCCTTAACTATCCTACTGGCATTATATGATACAACCTGAACAATACACAGTTGTATAGAAGCCGGATTAACCTGAAATAGGTCGAAGATTGTGACAGTCTGGTTACACTCCTCCTTGCATTAACATGCATTGACATTGACATTGAAACTTGTGACCTTGAGGTCTGTGGGACCAGAAATGCCAGTCAATCTAAACTGATGTATACGGTCTTGTGGCATGTCCCGGGTGGAGTGGAAAGGCACCTGCTGATGTCTGGGGATATTTTTGCAAGGTAAGGTCCTTTAGGAGGACATTCTATCCCTCAACGGTTTTTGGATGTAGGTGTAGAATGCATATATATTGCTGTTTCTTAATGAGCTCTTTCCTGAGACAATCTTTTATTCTTTGTTGTACCCAAAGTGTCTTGTGGTGCTGCGCGGCCTGGATTCCTATCCTTAGCCTTTTGTGGGAACGTTTCTTATGAAGAAGTCTTTCTTCCGTTAGTGGAGTGGGATTAGACAGATGTGCTGACACACAAGTTCCAGAGGCAAGTGTCTTGTTTAGGGGTTAAAGTTCCAACCTCATACATTTACTAGTCAGTGGCAGACGGAAGTCGACAGAGCAACATTTCTAACCCTTTGTTAATGGAGGGTAGTAATCCTGAACTCAGCCAAGGAGTGCCAACTAAGAAAAAGTTTGAGATTCTCAACGTATTGATGGGAGAGAGAGAGAGGAAGGTGGGGCAGGCTCGGATCTACTGAAAAACATAACCCATATAGTGCAGGAAACCCTGCTATGACCTTGGAAAAACCCAGCAGGACCAAACATACAACCTCCACGACGCATATACTTTTAGATCTCCATTCTGACATAGAAAAAAGGTTTGAGACATTTGAATCAAATCAAAATACTATCCACAGTGATTGTCAGGCGCTTGAAACAAAACTTGATAATTTAAGAGATGATGAGAGAAATGAATATGGGTAAACTGCAGGAGGATCGTAAACATAACCTTTCTGTGATAGAGACACTAAAACAGCAAAATTCCAATTTAAAAGACCTTGAGAGATTAGAAAACCATTCCTGACGCAAAACCTAAGAATTAAAAATCTTTCGGAGGTTGTGGAGGGATCAGACCCAAAGGGATTGTAATTAATCTATTTAGGGGTGGTGTTTATAAGGACATGCTAGAGATGGATCGGGAGAAAGAAATCCAAAGAATCCATAGGGATCCATCCAGAGAACAGGAAAAGCTCCAGAAAATTCCAATGAATCTTTTGTCGCACACAGCTGAAGAGCAGATTAGGGTCTGGCTTTGAAAGCCAAAACTCTGGAGGGCAAAGAGTTCACATACTCTATCAGATCTGAGATATGCAGAGCCATAGAGCAGTGGGAGCTGGGACAGCAGATAGGAGCATTAGAAGCTTGGGTTAAAGGTGCAGTTGAGGTTCCCCGCTATGCTTATAGCGATGTGGAGAAACAAGATGCATAACATCAGGAAGGTGGATTCATGATGCACATTGGAGGCCGTGGGTGTTGTAGAGTATCAGATCACATACTTAGCCACAAAATGGTGAATTTTCTCTCCTAGGCATTGATCCAAATGCGCACATAGTTTTATGCCAAAGGATTCGGGGGGTTAGGTGGGGATGGAGGGGGGTTCCCAGGGAGAGTCACTTGGTGGGAAGCATATTGGTAAAAAAGTTTTTTTTAAATCTGTCCTAATTTGCCATCAGACTAGATTTGGCCAAATCAACAATTCAATGAAAATGAAGGGGGGGGGGCATAAGAAACGGAATGGCAGTACAATCAACAGTGATGGGGTATGTTAAAAACGTAAAAATATTTACAATAAATGTCAATGGCCTTTGCACTAAAAGAAAGCAAAGGGTTATATGTTAGTATCTGCAGAACAGCAAGGCCCAGCTTCTGATACTCCAAGAAACACATCTGACATCTTGAGAAAGCCAGGCATTTTTTAGGGAACCAAGGGCTTGATTTAGAGTTTGATGGAGGGGTTACTCCGTCACAAACATGATGGATATCCCTTCCGCCATATTACAAGTTTCATAGGCTATAATGGAACTGTAATACGACGAACGGGATAGCTGTCACGTTTGCGACGGAATAAACCCCTTCTTGCCAAACTCTAAATCAGGGTCTCAGTTGAGTAAAAAGAGTGGGAAGCACTGATCAATCCATATGCACAAAAGGGATAGTATTACTTATTAAGAAAAACATTAATATAGAGCTCTTGGATTTCTAGGTCACTAACTTAAGTGTGCTGGCCCAAACAATGGTGCCATCTCTCTTATTAGTAACTTAACATCTAACTTTTTAGATGTATCCACCTCCAAAAAAGGAGTGTAGAGGAAGTACAGAGAAAGAGATGTCAATGCAAATGTAATTATATATGTACAACTATATACAAGTATAAAAGTAGCTAAAATGGGCACAGGCATCGGGGGAGGAGGAAGGGCGCATGTGAATCTACAGCACTACATGCCACAAATAGATGCTTCTGGATAAGAAACATTTTCCGTTCGATGGCATGTCTGGCTGTAGATACACATGCTCTGCATAGACCGTAAAGCAGTCCGTCCATGAAGGCAGCGGCTAGCCTGTGGGAGTTGCAGTTGACTGGAAAAGTGTTCTTAGTACTGTCTGGCCTACATTGGCTTGCTGGCGTGCACGTAAGTCCACACAATAGTTTTTTGTAAATGTATGTGCTGTAGACCATGTAGCTGCCTTACAAATGTCAGCTATGGATATGCTTCTTAGAAAAGCTATAGTGGCTCCCTTCTTCCTAGTAGAGTGCTCTCTGGGAGTGACAGGAAGTTGTCTTTTTTCCTTGGCATAACAAGATTGTAAACATTTCACTGTCCATCTAGCTATGTTATTTTTGGATATTGGATTGCCTATCTGAAGTAATGAAAAAGCTACAAAGAGCAGTTTGGTTTCCCTACAGTCTTAGGTCTGTCAATGTAAAACGTCAATGCATGTTTAATATCTAAAGTGTCAAGGGCTCTTTCTGCAACTGAGTCAGGCTGCGGAAAGAAGACTGGAAGCTCAATGGATTGGTTGATATGGAATTGGGAAACTACTTTAGGGAGGAACTTCAGGTTTGTGCAAAGGACCACCTTTGTCTCTATGAATGTGGAAGAAAGGTTCTTCCAAGGTTAGGGTTTGGAGCTCACTAACACCTCTAAGTGATGTGATAGCGACTAAGAACACCACTTTCCGAGAAAGATACTGAAGAGGGCATGAATAAAGTGGTTCAAAAGGAGGGCCCATTAGCCTGGTAAGCACAAACCGAGGTTCCAGAATGGTACAGGAGGACTCTGGGTGGAATAACCCTTTTAAGGCCTTTCATGAAAGCTTTGATGACTGGGATTCTGAACAAGGAAGTATGTTGTCTGTTCTGTAGATATGCAGCTATAGCTGTGAGATGTAAGCAAACAGAAGTGTAAGCTAGATTTGCTTTTGTAAGAGGAACAAGAAGCAAACAATGTCTTTAATAGGATTAATATGTTTGGGTTGTCAGTAGCATACAAAATGTTTCCATTTTGTACAATGACATGCTCTAGTTGTGGGTCAACAAGCTTCCCTGAGAACCAAACTCTGATTTCAGGAGCCACATTGCAAGGTTGAGTGACGTGGGGTCTGATCCGTCCTTGATTTTGAGTGAGATGGTCTGGTCTGTTGTGGAACTTCTCATGAGGAACTACTGAAAGGTCCAGAAGTGTGGTGAACCATGGCTGACACACCAAAAAGGGAGTTATAAGGATCATGATGAGAGATGTCTGCCTGATCCTCCAAACCAGAAATGGAATGAGAGGGAGAGGTGGAAAAGCGTACACAAATATCCCTGACTAGTTCACGAGTATTGCCCTTGCATAGAGGGTGTGGGTACCTGGAGGCAAAGCTTGGGCATTTTGCGCTTTCTGATGTGGCACAAAGGTCTATCTGAGGAGTTCCCCATTTTAGGAAGTATTTTGAAGGACTTACAGTTGCAGTTCCCATTCTTGAACTTTTTGCTGCATCTTGCTGAGCAGGTCTACAAAGTTGTTGTCCATTCCAAGGAGATAGTCTGCCACCAGGTGGTGAAGAGCCCATTTCCATGTTGTCTGAGAGAGTTGTGACAGTTAGGACGACTGTGTCCCTCCTTGTTTCTGCTGATAACAAATGGCTGACATGTTGTCTGTGAGGACCAAGACAACCTTGTGAGAGAGGTGGTGAAGAAATGCTTTCAGGGCTGGAAATACTGCCTGAAGCTCAAGGTAAGCAATATGTAGGGATTGGTGACTGAGATCCCACAGGCCTCATACTGTGAGGTCTTGAAGGTGAGTGCCCCAACCAGTCAGTAATGCATCTGTGGTCAGAATGACCAGAGGCACAGAGTCCAGAAAAGGTTGTAATTTCAACAGGTTGGTGGTGTTCCACCAGTGCAGAGAGTGGTAAGTATGGCATCCAGGGCACAACGGGAGGAATTATTAGTGATTTTTGCTCCTCTGCAACAATCTGTTGTCTTCTTTTGCGGTGCTCATCTGGGAGATATTAGAGGAGCTCTTCCATTTCACCCCCAGTGAGTCCAATTGTATCTTGCTAGCAATGTCTGTGAATTGGCGATGCACCAATGATTGGCTTCCTGTGCAGCCACCTTTTTCCCTGTAGCATTCAGCTTTTTGCTCTCCTTGTCTGGTCCTGACTATTGGCTCGTTTTCATGCAGTAGTGGCTACTGTGTAGTCTTCCGGGACCTTGGATCTGAGATATAGTGGATCAGAGGGATCAGGTTTATACTTTTTGTCTACTCTGGCGGTGATAACCCTAGAGCGGACTTCTTGTTTAAAATTGTCGCCTGCGTGACAAAGCATGTCAGGGAGCAAGGGGAGGAACTAGATATCCCTAAGTGTAGATGTTAGGGTGTGTCGAAAAGGAAGTCCAGCTCAATGGGGTCCCTGTGGAGTTTAACATTATGGAAAGCAACTGCCTGAGCTACTACCTGCTGGTAGGATGTAGTATCCTCTGGTGGGGAGGGTTGTGCAGGGTACAAATCTGGGTCTGTACTTATCATGGGATCGGGTCCTATGTAACACATGGATCTGGGACCTGCTGTGTCCCATCCAAATCCTCCCTGATAAAGGGGAACCCTGAGCTGCAGTAGGAAAGGCAGGTGAATGAGGAGGGGAGGATGAGAAGCGGGGAGTCGAGGTGGTGAGGAGGTGGATCAGGAAGAAGCGGGGGGAGAGGAGAAGGCTTGAGAGAAGTGGTGGTAACCTTGTTCTTAGTGACTTTCTTTGGCGGTGATGAAGTGTCCAAAGCCTCTTGAAAGGACAGTTTCCTCTTGAATGTGACAGGGGTGGAGGGGAAACAATAATGCACCCTGTACCCTCCTGGATATGGAGGCAGTGCTGTCAAGCGTCCATAGTCTCCAAAATAAGTTCAACTGGTGATGGCATAGCTGAAGACTGACTAGAGTCTTCGTGCTTCCGAAGGAGTTGGCTCCCTTGTTTCCGACCCCAATGGTTTTGGTCCATGTCTTTTTATCGGCAGAGGTGGAAGCTGGTAGGCTCTTAGCTGAAGTGCTCGGTGCCGAAGTCCAGACCGAGATGGCTCAGACTGAGGAGCTGAAGTTCGCTGCCTAAGACGGTGTTGCCGTCTTGGCTATTTTCAGAGCCAAGCCGGAGGGCAGGGCAGCTGAAGCACGTTTTCGGATCCGAGAATGGCCTGGTGGCAGTGGCTGTCCAGTGACCTCTGTAACGGGCCTTTTAGCAGTTTCAGGGTGGGCAGGAGGGGCCATGGTCGCGCTGATGTCACCTCGTGGCTTTTGATATCTGACTGGATGTCTGAGTCGGAGTCCTGGATGGAGAAGGCCTCCTCTTGTATCGGCTTCTCATTGGCATGCTCCTCCCCAGAGAAGTCCAGAGTCTTGTGTGTCATCTCCAACTGACTAGCTCTTCAACCCCAAAGCGTCTTCATCGACCAGAAGAATTTGCAGGTGTCGCAGGAAGCTCCATGGTGATCGTGGGCGAGGCACAAGTTACACCCCAGATGTTGGCCAGTGTCAGGAATCCCCAAGGTGCCTCCTGCGTTATCTGTCAGCATCCCCAGGGATTAGGGGTAAATCATATCCCTGTTCTTGGTTAAACCTTCATGTTTCTAAGTAAACATAATGTGCTGTGTTACACAATTGGTTTTATCAATGCTTGTTTTACCAATGCTTGTTTGCTAATGTGAGCAGGTGTAGACATGTGCTTCTAATTGGGTGTGGTGTAGACATGCGCATCTAACTGGGTGTGGTGACTCACCCACATGTGAAAACTCAACTGCTTTCCAGATTGGCTATAAATAGCAGAGTGAAGCATGCCTCCCTGCTTTCCTTTGTTTTGCTTCCTGATCTCAGCATCTGATTTGGCAGTCCAGCCCCTTGTGTCACACTCGTATTCAGGACCTTTGAGGCAATTATTTTCTTCGTTCCTGTACCAGCTGACACCAGGCATTCCTCCAGCACTCTGGAAAAGGCTACAGCTAAGTGACTAGTATTCTCCAGGGAGTTTGTTCTTTGAGGGCCGTGCTTTCCTAGAACAGCTGGTGTATTTCAGACCTCATATTTTGGCAGAGTGCATATCCTGAAGAGACAAATGCATTTCTGAACATTCTACATTATTATTGTAGTTACTTGCCTAAATATGCTTCAGGAAATCTGCTTGAGCTCAGGTACTACAAAAAGTGACAGTGCAATTTTAAAAGAGCATTTACGTGACTTTTCTTTCTCTAATAGCATAACTCTTGGATTTAAATTGTGTCATTCATGCCTGTGTTTCAGGTTTGAGGAATTTGCTTTTGAAGGGTTTTTTCACACACACAGTGAAACCAAATCAAGCTGTGCCACCCTAACTGTTTAAACCCAGAGTGGACATTTGTATTTCTTGGATTGTTTTTGTTCCTTTTAGTTTAACCTTATGCATGCAGGAAAGTTATACGTGATACCATTAATGCCCTTGTTTGTCTTTCTTGTGCATGATAAGTGCAACCACAGTTCTAATTGTAGTGTGCAACAGTGAATCTCAATGAAGCCAGCCCTAGTGTCACAGTACTTATTGTTATGATACTCAGTTTGGGTTTTTGGTGATGTAGTGTTAGTAATTGTGCCAACAGTTATTATTATCCAAGAAAAGTGCTGGAGCATCCCGGTGTTCTTCTACCACTCCCGTGCCCATATTAGAAAGAGAGATTCCGTTTCAAGGAAGTTGAGTGTACTAACTCTACTATCACTCTGTCAACAACGACCTGCCCCCCGAAGATAAAGGGTGACTGGCTGGATCGGCAAGACATGGCAGTGTTTTGTCTCTCTCTTCTCCACTCCCCCCTTCCTTTTGGGACACCTGCCGGGGTATCTGTGTCCACCAGGAAGTGCCGAGAGGTGTTCCAGGAGGTCAGGGGCATACCATTGACCCTGCAGACATCCTGCTTTTCAGGTGAGTGGCCCTGTCTCGACATAAAGCCAATCCACAACAGACAGAGCTGCCTGGGCGATGGATTCCTCAATGGGTACTTTCAAAGGTTTAGCACATGCTTTACCAGCTGATCAGGATGCTCCATCTTTATTAGATTTAACTAGGGCCCTAGCGGGATTACAGAAGGAAGTTCTTTGCTTAAAGCAAGAGAACCTGGAGTTGCACACTGAACTACAGCGGTATAAATCACAAGACACCCCCTGGGGAGGAGTCAAACTAAAACAAAGATCTCCAGTACTATAGGCCCCTCGGATTGACCCGTCTAATCATGTTCCTAGACCCGATTCAGGCCCAGCTACGTCCACCACACAATCCATGCAGGTAATGGTCACAACACCAACCCCTGTGCCCTTAGCTCCTCCAGAAAGGTTTTTGGGAGATAGTGCCAAGTTCAACATTTTTCTTAATCAGTGCCAGCTACAGTTTTTGTGTCGGGCAGCTGCATTCCCCAACGGTGCTGCAAAGGTAGCTTTTATTATCTCTTATTTGGGAGGCAATGCAGCTAATTGATCGCTGGTGGAGTACAATGACCCTATACTGTATGATTTCAACCAGTTCAAGGAAGCCTTGCGGAAACTGTTCGCCAAACACCTCTTTGTGCAAGCCAGTGATCATGAGTTGCTGAATTTGCATCAGGGAAACAAGGATCTACTGTCCTATATCACCTCTTTCAATTGGTTGGTAGCAGAGACTGAGTGGCTCGAGGAGAAGAGGTCCTCCCTCTTCTATCGTGGCCTTCTGGACGATCTCAAGGAAGTTCTAACCCAAATTGTGGAACCTCCTACGGAGTGTTCCGAGTTCATTGACCTGGTGGTATGATTGGATCACCGCATGAGTAAATATAAGGGAGAAAAATTCCAGGGTGACACACGCTTAGTGGTGCTCAAAACTGAGAAAAAGGAGTCCACCATTCCCACTCATGATACACCTGAGCCCATGCAAATTGGCAGTGTGCGGGTCCCACTATTTAAGGAAGAGAAAGAACGTAGGAAAAAATTTAAACTCTATTTATACTGCGGTAAGTCAGGGCATTTTGCTCGGGAATGTCCTAACAAGCCTACTGCTCCAAAGAAAGCCATCGGAGCAGTAAGAGGGCCTGAATTCTCTCTTCCTGACCAGGCCGAAAACTAACTGGCTTGATAACTTCTGAGACCATTTTATTGAGCGCTTCTTTCAATATGGTCTCACATCTTCTGGCTAATACCACCAGTCCAGTACCTCGACATCTAACTCTTATTGTGACGTTAGTGTTGTCTCCTCAGGTTCGTACGGTCATTCCCATATTGCTTGACTCTGGGGTTACCGGAAACTTTTCAGACTTGGGTTTGGCTAAAACCCTAAATATTACGACTGTCAGAAAAGACGTCCCTCAACCAGTCAGAGCCGTGGATGGCTCAGAATTATCCTCCGGGCTTATCGTTTATCAAACAACACTCTTGTCCATGCTTTGTGCAAACAACCATACAAAACAAATTCAGTTTGACCTCATAGATACCCCAGTATTTGGAGCCATTTTGGGGATACCCTGGCTTCAGTTACACAATCCCAAAATTGACTGGGCAGCGAGGACAGTGACATTAGACTCCAAACATTGCTGGCACTCCTGTTACCAAGACAAACCATTACTAGTGACACCCTTGCATTGTGGGTCCACACATAGTACGGGTATCAAGCCGGACGACACACTGGCCATTCCTGCACCGTATAAAGACTTCCATGATGTCTATAGTGAACAGAAGGCCACCCAGCTGCCGCCACATAGGTCATACGATTGTCGTATAGACTTGATTCCAGGGGCAACGTTACCATGTAGTATGGTTTATGCTCTTTCTGAGGCTGAGAATCGATACCTGTGAGACTACCTGGATGATCTATTGGTTAAGGGTTTCATTCATCATTCAACGTCACCAGTATCGTCGTCTTTGTTCTTCGTGCCCAAGAAGAATCGCGAGCTGTGTGCCTGTATAGATTATCGCACAGTGAACAAAGTGACCATAAAAATCGGTATCCACTTCCGTTGATCCCGGTACTTTTAGATCAGGTACATCAGTCGACCATTTATACTAAACTCATCCTCCGGGGCGCCTACCACTTGATCCGAGTGATAGAGGGGGATGAGTGGAAGGACAGCGTTCAAAACTAAATTCCAACTCTTTGAGTACACAGTGATGCCCTTCGGGTTGTGTAACGCTCCTGCAGCGTTTCACGTTTTCATCAATGAAGTGCTGCAGGAGTTTCTGGATATCTGTGTAGTGGTATACATAGACGACATTTTGATCTATTCGTCTTCCACTGAGGAACATATAGGGCATGTAAGAGCGGGTTTACCACGGCTTTGTGGGCATCATCTCTTCGCCAAGCTGGACATTTTTTTTTTCACACTACAACTGTAGACTTCCTGAGATATGTGATCACTCCTGATGGAATTTCCATGGATAGGTCCAAGGTACAGGCCATCCTGGATTGGGTAGCCCCAAGATCCATCAAGGAAGTGCAACAGTTTTTGGGCTTCGCAAATTTTTATTGGAGATTTATACCCCATTTTCTACTGTGGTATCTCCCATAACTAGTCTCCTACGAAAGGGGGTTAAGTTCCTCTGGGATGCAGAAGCTGAGAAAGCCTTCCAACATCTGAAAAACACATTCACTGAAGCACCCATTCTCCATCATCCCAACCCAGCTCAGTCATTTTTCGTGGAAGCAGAAGCTTCCAACGGCAGTGGGTGGTGTCTTGTCCCAACGAGATCCTGAGTCTGGGCATTTCCATCCAGTAGCTTACTTCTCAAAGAAATTGCTACCCGCAGAGCAGAATTACATGGTGACTGGCCATCAAGCTTACCTTCCAAGAATGGCGCCACCACCTACTAGGCGCTAGACACACCATAACTATTTACACAGATCACCGTCATTTAGTTTTTTTCAAACAACCAAGGCCCTGACACCCCGTCACTTAGGCTGGCTTCTATTCTTTAACAAGTTTGACTTCATAATCACCCATAGGCTCGGTACTACACAACAAAAGGCAGACACGTTGTCTAGGATGGGTTTCTCCTCTGATGTGGCACTAGAACAGGTCAGAAACATTATACCCCCAGAAACAATCATGGCTGTGTGCACTTCCCAAGAGTTCCTTGGGAAAATACGGGTAGCCCAACACAAGATTCCCTGTTCAACTGATGTGTATGAAAAAGAGGGTTTACTATACCATGCAGATCAGTTGTACGTCCCTACCAAAGAATTACGGGATACAGTGTTACATTAGGGACATGATTCTGTCCTCACAGGTCACCCGGGTGAGAAAAAGATGTTAGATCTCTGTCAAAGATGGGTTTGGTGGCCCACACTTGTGCAGGATGTCAGAAGCTACATCCAGACTTGTTCCACCTGTGTTCGGGCTAAAACCCCACATACTCCAGCCACAGGATTGTTACTTCCCATGCCAATTCCGGTGGCCCCATGGCATAATAAGTATGGATTTTTCCTCTGATCTCCTAGCTTCCAATGGACACACTGTCATATGGGTGGGTGTGATTACCGAACTAAAATGGCTCATTTTGTTCCATTAAAATGCCTCCCTACAGCTTCCAAGCTCTCTGATTTGTTTGTCCAACACATTGTACAGCTTCATAGGTTGCCCACCACAATTGTTTCCGATCGTGGCCCCCAATTTATATCACGGTTAAGGCGTAGCTTCTGTTCCTCTGTCGGTATGGACGTCCGCTTGTCCTTTGCATATCATCCACAAACAGATTGGCAGATGAATCGTGCCAACCAATCGCTGGAGCAAATCCTGAGATGTTACATTGACACATGGTCTACTGAGTGGGATAAGGCTTTACCTCTTGTTGAATCTGTATATAACAACATTGTCCACATGTCTACAGGAGTATCCCCATTTTAATGTTTGTTTGGTCTGCACCCAAGAATGCTACCTATAACTGGGTCCCAAACATCCACAAGAGTCCAATCAGTACATAAACACCATAAAGAGCTACAGGAGATTCAAAAACAAATACAACACCATTTAAAACTCTACCAAGCTCAAGTAAAAAAACAAGCAGACAAAATGAGACCTACTCCCTCTTATCAGATAGAAGATCAGGGGCCAGATGTAGGAAAGTCTTGCATTGCGACTCGGAAATTGCGAGTCGCAATGCAGGATGCAGGATGGTGACCCTGACACCATCTGCGAGTTGCAAGGGGGTCACAAAGGCCCACCTCATTAATATTAATGAGGTGGGTCACAATTTGCGACCCCCGTGCGAGTCGCAGCACTCACAGGGATGGTGGCCTGCTGGAGACAGCAGACCACCATGTCTGTGACTGCTTTTAAATGAAGCAGTTTTTGTTTTTTTTGTAATGCAGCCCGTTTTCCTTAAAGGAAAATGAGATGCATTACAAACGAAAAAATGAAACGTGTCAGTTTCATTTTTTCAGAGCAGGCAGTGGTCCATAGGACCACTGCCTGCTCTGAAAAAATGTTTTCAAGGCCATTCACAAAGGGGAAGGGGTCCCATGGGGACCCCTTTCCTTTTTGCGAATGGGTTACCACCAGTGTGACACTGGTGGTAACTGCGATTGCTTTGCGACCACGTTCGTGGTCACAAAGCAATCTTACATCACGCTGCGACTCGCAAATAGGAAGGGGAACACCCCTTCCTATTTGCGACTCGCAGTCCCATTTTGCGAGTCGGTAACCAGGTTACAGACTCGCAAAATGGGAATGGGCATCGCAATGTGGGTTTTGCGCCTCGCAAACTGCGATTTTCAGGTGTGGCTCTCATAAAAAAATCTCCATCTTGCAGGATCCAGAAAATTAAACCCCCCGATTTCTAGGCCCCTTTCCTATTGCCAAAATCATCAATTCTGTGGTAGTAGAACTGACATTGCCAGATGATTTCAAGGTACACCCCGTGTTTCATGTATCGTTACTCCGTCCCTATTCCCCTGATACAACACAATGCCCCACCACCTCCCCTGGTAAACTTACACGGGCAATGGGAATTTGAAGTGGCCAAAATTCTTGACTCCAGGCACGTCCGTGGTGCTCTACACTATTTATTGGCTTGGAAAGGCTCTGGGCCTGAGGACAATTCCTGGGAACTCAAGTCCACAGTTCGTGCTCCACGTCTTACTAAAAAATTCCATCTCCTGCACCCTTCCAAACCCTGCCTTTTGAGAGGGTCCTTGGTGGGGAGGACTGTCAGGAATCCCCAAGGTGCCTCCTGCGTTATCTGTCAGCATCCCCAGGGATTAGGGTTAAATCATGTCTCTGTTCTTGGTTAAACCTTCATGTTTCTAAGTAAACATAATGTGCTGTGTTACACAATTTGTTTTATTAATGCTTGTTTTACCAATGTGTGTTTGCTAATGTGAGCAGGTGTAGACGTGCTTCTAATTGGGTGTGGTGTAGACATGTGCTTCTAATTGGGTGTGGTTGTAGGAAAGTACCATCTTGCCTGGCATGTTACCCCCATATTTCACTGTATATATGTTGTTTTAGTCTATGTGTCACTGGGACCCTGCCAGACAGGGCCCCAGTGCTCATAAGTATGTGCCCTGTATGTGTTCCCTGTGTTATGACTAACTGTCTCACTGAGGCTCTGCTAACCAGAACCTCAGTGGTTTTGCTCTCTCTGCTTTCCAAATTGTCACTAACAGGCTAGTGACCAATTTCACCAATTCACATTGGCATACTGGAACACCCTTATAATTCCCTAGTATATGGTACTGAGGTACCCAGGGTATTGGGGTTCCAGGAGATCCCTATGGGCTGCAGCATTTCTTTTGCCACCCATAGGGAGATCTGACAATTCTTACACAGGCCTGCCAGTACAGCCTGAGTGAAATAACGTCCACGTTATTTCACAGCCATTTACCACTGCACTTACGTAACTTATAAGTCACCTATATGTCTAAAGGTGCAAAGTTACTTAGTGTGAGGGCACCCTGGCACTAGCCAAGGTGCCCCCACATCGTTCAGGGAAAATTCCCCAGACTTTGTGAGTGCGGGGACACCATTACACGCGTGCACTGTACATAGGTCTCTACCTAGGTACAGCGTCACAATGGTAACTCCGAACATGGCCATGTAATATGTCTAGGATCATGGAATTGTCACACCAATGCCATTCTGGCATTGGGGGTGACAATTCTATGATCTCCCGGGTCTCTAGCACAGAACCCGGGTACTGCCAAACTGCCTTTCCGGGGTTTTCACTGCAGCTGCTGCTGCTGCCAACCCCTCAGACAGGTTTCTGCCCTCCTGGGGTCCAGCCAGGCCTGGCCCAGGAAGGCAGAACAAAGGACTTCCTCAGACAGAGGGTGTTACACCCTCTCCCTTTGGAAATAGGTGTCAGGGCTGGGGAGGAGTAGCCTCCCCCAGCCTCTGGAAATGCTTTGATGGGCACAGATGGTGCCCATCTCTGCATAAGCCAGTCTACACCGGTTCAGGGATCCCCCAGCCCTGCTCTGGCGCGAAACTGGACAAAGGAAAGGGGAGTGACCACTCCCCTGACCTGCACCTCCCAGGGGAGGTGCCAGAGCTCCTCCAGCGTGCCCCAGACGTCTGCCATCTTGGATTCAGAGGTGTGCTGGCACACTGGACTGCTCTGAGTGGCCAGGGCCAGCAGGTGACGTCAGAGACTCCTTCTGATAGGCTCTTACCTTTCTTACTAGCCTATCCTCCTTCCTAGGTAGCCAAACCTCCTTTTCTGGCTATTTAGGGTCTCTGCTTTGGGGAATTCTTCAGATACCGAATGCAAGAGCTCACCAGAGTTCCTCTGCATCTCCCTCTTCACCTTCTGCCAAAGGATCGACCGCTGACTGCTCAGGACGCCTGCAAAACCGCAACAAAGTAGCAAAGACAACTACTGCAACCTTGTATCGCTTCAACCTGCCGGCTTTCTCGCCTGTTTCCTGGTGGTGCATGCTCTGGGGGTAGCCTGCCTCCTTGCACCAGGAGCTCTGAAGAAATCTCCCGTGGGTCAACGGAATCTTCCCCCTGCAACCGCAGGCAACAGAAGACTGCATCACTGGTCCTCTGGGTCCCCTCTCAGCACGAGCGTGGTCGCTGGAACCCAGCAACTCTGTCCAAGTGACTCCCACAGTCCAGTGACTCTTCAGTCCAAGTTTGGTGGAGGTAAGTCCTTGCCTCCCCACGCTAGACTGCATCGCTGTGTACCGCGTGATTTGCAGCTGCTCTGGCTTCTGTGTACTCTTCCAGGATTTCCTTCGTGCACAGCCAAGCCTGGGTCCCGACACTCTAACCTGCAGTGCACAACCTTCTGAGTTGTCCTCCGGCGTCGTGGGACTCCCTTTTCTGACTTCGGGTGGACTCCGGTTCACTCCTCTTCTAAGTGCCTGTTCCGGTACTTCTGCGGGTGCTGCCTGCTTCTGTGAGGGCTCCCTAACTTGCTGGGTGCCCCCTCTGTCTCCTCATCCAAGTGTCGACATCCTGGTCCCTCCTGGGCCACAGCAGCATCCAAAAACCCTAACCGCGACCCTTGCAGCTAGCAAGGCTTGTTTGCGGTCTTTCTGCATGGGAACACCTCTGCAAGCTTCTTCACGACGTGGGACATCCATCCTCCAAAGGGGAAGTTCCTAGTCCTCTTTGTTCTTGCAAAACACCAAGCTTCTTCTATCCGGTGGCAGCTCCTTTGCACCCTCAGCTGGCATTTCCTGGGCATCTGCCCACTCTCGACACTGTCGCGACTCTTGGACTTGGTCCCCGTGTCTTACAGGTACTCAGGTCCGGAAATCCACTGTTGTTGCATTACTGGTGTTGGTCTTCCTTGCAGAATACCCCTATCACGACTTCTGTGCTCTCTGGGGGTTGTAGGTGCACTTTACACCTACCTTACAGGGTCTTGGGGTGGGCTATTTTTATAACCCTCACTGTTTTCTTACAGTCCCAGCGACCCTCTACAAGCTCACATAGGTTTGGGGTCCATTCGTGGTTCGCATTCCACTTTTGGAGTATATGGTTTGTGTTGCCCCATACCTATGTGCTCCTATTGCAATCTATTGTAACTTTACACTGCTTACATTACTTCCTTTTGCTATTACTACATATTTTTGGTATTGTGTACATATATCTTGTGTATATTTTGCATCCTCATACTGAGGGTACTCACTGAGATACTTTTGGCATATTGTCATAAAAATAAAGTACCTTTATTTTTAGTATATCTGTGTATTGTGTTTTCTTATGATATTGTGCATGACACCAGTGGTATAGTAGGAGCTTTGCATGTCTCCTAGTTCAGCCTAAGCTGCTCTGCTATAGCTACCTTCTATCAGCCTAAGCTGCTAGAAACACCTCTTCTACACTAATAAGGGATAACTGGACCTGGTACAGAGTGTAAGTATCCCTTGGTACCCACTACAAGCCAGGCCAGCCTCCTACAGTGGTGACTCATCCACATGTGGATACTCAACTGCTTACCGTAATTGGCTATAAATAGCAGAGTGAAGCATGCCACCCTGCTTGGCTTTGTTTTGCTTCCTGATCTCAGCATCTGATTTGGCAGTCCAGCCCCTGCTGCCATCCTCGTATTCAGGACTTTTGAGGCAATTCCTTTCTTCGTTCCTGTACCAGCTGACACCAGGCATTCCTCCAGCACTCCGGAAAAGACTGCAGCTAAGTGACTAGTATTCTCCAGGGAGTTTGTTCTTTGAGCGCTATGTTTTCCTAGAACAGCTGGTGTATTTCAGACCTCGTATTTTGGCAGAGTGCTTATCTTGAAGAGACAAATGCATTTCTGAACATTCTACATTATTATTGTAGTTACTTGCCTAAATATGCTTCAGGAAATCTGCTTGAGCTCAAGTACTACAAAAAGTGACAGTGCAATTTTAAAAGAGCATTTACGTGACTTTTCTTTCTCTAATAGCATAACTCTTGGATTTAAACTGTGTCATTCATGCCTGTGTTTCAGGTTTGAGGAATTTGCTTTTGAAGGGTTTTCCACAAACACAGTGAAACCAAATCAAACTGTGCCACCCTAACTGTTTAAATCCAGAGTGGACATCTGTATTTCTTGGATTGCTTTTGTTCCTTTTAGTTTAAACCTATTCATACAGGAAAGTTATACGTGATATAATTAATGCCCTTGTTTGTCTTTCTTCTGCATGATAAGTGCAACCACAGTTCTAATTGTAGTGTGCAACAGTGAATCTCTGTGAAGCCAGCCCTAGAGTTGCAGTACTTGTTACGGTACTCAGTTTGGGTTTTTGGTAATGCAGTGTTAGTAATTGTGCCAACAGTTATTATTATCCAAGAAAAATGCTGGAGCATCCTGGTGTTCTTCTACCGCTCCCGTGCCCATATCAGAAAGAGAGATTCAGTTTCAAGGAAGTTGAGTGCACTAACTCTACTATTACTCTGTCAACAATGACCTGCCCCCCCCCCCCCCACCCAGAAGATACAGAGGGCCTCGCTGGACCGGCAAGACGTGGCACTGTGTTGTCTCTTTCTCTTCCCCTCACCCTTTCCTTTTGGGACACCTGCCGGGGTTTTTCTGTGTCCACCAGGAAGTGCCAAGAGGTGTTCCAGGAGGTCAGGGGGCATACCATCACCCTTGCAGACATCCTGCTTTTCAGGTGAGTGGCCCCGTCTCGACAGCCAGTGTGGGGGAATTTGGTGTGGCACCGAGGACAGAAATGAAACAGCGCCTGTTCCATCAGCTCAGCATTAGTGCTGCATGGTGAGGTAGGCCCGAAACAGGTGAGGTCGCCTCAGAGGGCGCGTGTTAAGTGCCTGGACTGATGAGTGGAATCAAATGCGAAGATGGAAATACATGAAAAAGAAAACAATACCATTGATATAGGGAAGATGGAAGGAAAGTTTCGAACCGGAGCGATGGCGCAGAGAAAACAATCTAACAAAGGAGTGGATACCTATAGTAGTATCAGCGAAAATGAAGAGTCACTCGATCCCGTGACTTGAAAATGCTTCTTCCAAGAAAAACAACTTACAACACTCCGAACCAAACACTAGAGGCAGGTGTATGCAAAGCATGTGTATCTACAGCCACACATGCCTTCGAACATTAATTTTTGCTGAGGCCTGAAAAATAAAGCCAAGACCAAAACAATGGCCTCGAACATAAGCAATACTAGCTGTGGAAGCTGAGGTACCTGGGCTTCACTATCACACCAAAGATATACCGAAGGATAACTTAATTAAAATTTCAATCCTGCCCAGGATCACCTTTTTGTTTGACAACATTCTTCTTTTATTTCCTAAAGATTTGATTGTAAAAATTCAAGGCAACACAGGCAGTTTTATCTATGCCTCTAAAGGAAGTAGACGCATGGAAAAAGCTGAGAAGGATAAGTTAAAAGTGGCCTGGAACTTCCGAATGTTTTGATGTACTGTTATCCATTTCAATTTAGAACTGCAGGATGATAGTAGCACAACCGGACAATTCATTTTGAGGAAGACAGTTTTTTGTTACGCTTGCTTGTTTAGGGGAGAACAAATTTCTCCATTAATTTCATAACTGCACTGACCTGGTCAGCGTCTGCTGCCCTCCCCAGCTCCACTGGCTGCTGCTGCCTCTGCCAGGACAGTCTCCTGACTCTCCGTTCGAGGCCCTCCTCCACCCGCAGATTCGTCCCTGCGCCTCATCCCTGGTGGTCTAGTGGCCATGTAAGTATTTATTTTTCTTTTCTTTCTCTCTGTCGCTCTTTCACTCTTGCATTTTCTGCCTTTTTCTTCTATCATCCCTCGTTTTTCTCAATTTCTTTTTCCTTTCTTCCCTCTTTATTCTGCTGCCCCTGCAAAGCACCTTTCTCGCCCTCCCACCGCTCAGCTGACTGCTTCCCCCACCCCCGTCCCCTTCTTAATGGTGGCTGCACTGCTGGTGCGCCAAAGGCAAGCCCGTCTGCACCCATCCACGCCCAGCACCAGGAACCCTGGATCTCTGTTAAACCACCCCCTGGACTGCCTCCGTTATGACTCCGAGACCCTCCTCCGACTCAACACCGGACATCTCAACAACTGTTGCACCATCTCCCTAAGGACACCCACTGACCTTTCACCTGCAGGATCTGCTACTTCAGCGCAAGCCTCAACAAACTGAGGGTACTATCCGCACACAAAGATACCAACAACCTCCACAACCACATCAACTTCCGGCTCCTGAACATCTGCTTCCTCCACAAACACGCCACCTAACTCTGGGACCTGATTGACACCACCCGACCGGACATTGCCTTCCTCACTGAGACCTGGACCAATCCCACCTCGGGTCCAGACATCGCCATCACCATTACCGAGGTTACAGCATCCTAAGGAGGGACCAGCCCTCCCGCCCGGGCTGAGGACTCACCATCGTACACAAGTCCTCACTACATGTCAAGGCCATCCAAGAAGAACACTGCACCATCATAGAACACCTTCACTTCCTGGTCCACTCCAACCACAGCTCCTCAATCCGTGGCACCCTGGTGTACAGGCCACCCAGCCCTGCCCAGCTTTCATAGATGATGTCGGAGACATCACTACCCCCCAGTCCCTGGTGTCAGTCGACTACCTCCTCCTCGGCAACCTGAACTTCCACCTCGAGGACTGCACCGACCCAAACACCACCGCTCTACTCGACAACCTCACCACCATTGGCCTCAGACAGTTGGTCCCCACACACATTGCAGGACACACACTGGACCCCATCTTCACCTCAAGCAACCAGATCACCATCGAGACCATCTCCACCCCAGACCGGACCAAACACCGGTGCATTCACTTCACAATCACCGCACCCAGCAGCGGCAACTGCACCTCCAGGACCCCCCATAGGAATAGGAACAAAATCACCTACGAGCTACTCACCTCATCGTTTGCCAAATCCCTCCCTCCCCACTCTGACGACACCAACACAGCAGCATGCAATCTCAATGCATGAATCACCAAATGCGCCAACTCTTTAGCCCCTCTCCCACTGACAACTGCCAAACGCATACCTAACAAAAGCCAGCTAGTTCACCACTGAACTCCAAGAATCAAAGCGTACCCACAGACGTTTAGAGAAAAAATGAAGAAACAGCCAATCCAGCGAAGACCTCGCCTCATTCAGAGCTGCATCCACCGCCCACCGACAAAAAACATCAAGAACGCAAGGAAGGACGCACTCCGGGAGCGCATCAACTCCTCCGCACACAACTTAAAGGAACTCTTCTCAGTCATCGAGTTCACAGATCCCCCCTCCGAAGCCACCTGCATCCCCAATCACAGGACCTCGGCGACAAACTTGCCTCCTTTTCCCACCACAAGATCCAGAACATCTACGACAGCTTCCTCCAAGAAAATCTTGCCACTGGAACCTGCAACCAGCCCCCCACCGCCTCCCCAGAACCCACCCAGACCATCCACAGCGGGTCCACGCTCACCACAGAGAAAACAGTCAACATGAACAGTCATCATGAACAGCACCCACTCCGGAGCCACCTCAGATCCCTGCCCGCACCACATATAGATATGAGCCAGTGCATCCATTGCCCCGAGCTTCCTAACACAATCAACTGCTCCATCAGCACGGGCATCTTTCCAGAGGACTGGAGACACGCCGAAATATGCCCTCTCCTGAAGAAACATTCGGCTGACCCATCAGAACTAAAGAATTTCCGGCTCATCTCGCTGCTACCTTAGCCCGCCAAAGTACTTGAGAAAGCAATCAATGTACAACGGAATTTCACCAAGGCCAACAACTCCCAACCAGCTCCCAATCTGGCTTCCGCAGCAATCACAGCACAGAGACAGCACTCCTAGCAGCCACGAGGACATCCGATTACTCCTAGACCGCGGACACACCGGAGCACTCATACTCCTCTACCTCTCAGCAGTTTTTGACATGGTTTCCCACAGCACTCTGCACACCAGACTCAACAACATATGAATCCGCAGAAGAGCCCTAGAATGGATCCACTCCATCCTCTCCGGGAGGACGTAGAGGGTCAGACTCCCGCCCTACACTTCCAGACCCACAGGACTCAACTGTGGAGTCCCCAAGGATCCTCACTGAGACCCACACTGTTCAACATATACATGGCCCCTCTTGCTGCCATCGTCAGAAATCACGGTATGAACATCGTGTCATATGCCGATGACACAATTCATCATTTCCTTCACCGAGGACCTGGATACAGCCAAAAAGAACTTTCACTCAGGAATTGAAGCCGTCGCCACCTGGATGAGAGAAAGCTGCGTCAAGCTTAACTTCGACAAGACAGAGCTCATCATCTTTGGAAATGCCAACTTAGCTTGGGGCGACTCCTGGTGGCCCATATTCCTCAGAGCACTCCCCTGCACTGACTGAGCACACCTGCAACTTAGGAATCATCCTCGACTACTCCCTATCCATGACCCGCCAGGTAAACTCTGTGGCCTCCTCCTCCTGGCACACACTCCGCAAACTTTGGAAGATCTTCAGATGGATCCCAGCAGACTATCGCAGGAAAGTCACCCACGCCTTAGTCACTAGCTAGCTCGACTACGGCAACACCCTCTACGCCGGCACCTCAACTAGAAACATCAAAAAACTTCAACTCATCCAGAACGCCACCACCAGACTCATTCTGGACCTCCCTTGCCGAGAACACATCTCCAAACACCTGAGGACACTCCAATGGCTGCCGGTCGACAAGCGAATCATCACCTTCAAACTTCTCACCCACACGTACAAGGCCATAAACAATGCAGGACCAGCCTACCTGAACCACCATGTCTCCTTCCACACACCCTCCGTTTAGATGGCACTGGCCACCGTCCCTTGCATCTGCAAAACCACTGCTGGAGGACGATCTTTCACCTACACTGCAGCAAAGAGCTGGAACAACCTCCCCCTGCACCTCAGACAAAGCACGTCGCTCACCATCTTCAGGAAGAACCTCAAGACGTGGCTCTACGGAAGAGGCCACTCCACCCCCCAGCACCTGGAGACTCTCATGGGTAAGTAGCTGCGCTTTACAAATATTGATTGTCTCCCCACATTATTTTGAAAAGGTAAAGTTAAAGGTGCCAATATCCTCTCTAGAGATATGGTGCAGTTTGAGGAATGTTTTGAGTATTGACTACTACAGAGTAAATGCTCTAATTTGGAATTCACTCGGTACTTCAGAACTTTTACAAGATCAACTTAGTCTGCCATTGATAAAGGTGGCCATGAAATATTGGGGGAGGAGCAAAATGGTCTGACTTAATTCCATGGGGAGAACTAATTGTGACCAATGGCACAATCTCAAACTTTGAGTGTGTCCTATTACCATAATTAACTGAACGGTGGGCAGCACAGAAATGGAGCACGGTGGAGAGGAGAAAATATGAAGTTCAAGTAAAAGATGTGCGGCAATCAATTTAGCACTGGGAGTTAACTGATGCAGAATACAGGGAGTGCAGAATTATTAGGCAAGTTGTATTTTTGAGGATTAATTTAAATATTGAACAACAACCATGTTCTCAATGAACCCAAAAAAACTCATTAATATCAAAGCTGAATATTTTTGGAAGTAGTTTTTAGTTGGTTTTTAGTTTTAGCTATGTTAGGGGGATATCTGTGTGTGCAGGTGACTATTACTGTGCATAATTAGGCAACTTAACAAAAAAAAATATATACCCATTTCAATTATTTATTATTACCAGTGAAACCAATATAACATCTCAACATTCACAAATATACATTTCTGACATTCAAAAACAAAACAAAAACAAATCAGTGACCAATATAGCCACCTTTATTTGCAAGGACACTCAAAAGCCTGCCATCCATGGATTCTGTCAGTGTTTTGATCTGTTCACCATCAACATTGCGTGCAGCAGCAACCACAGCCTCCCAGACACTGTTCAGAGAGGTGTACTGTTTTCCCTCCTTGTAAATCTCACATTTGATGATGGACCACAGGTTCTCAATGGGGTTCAGATCAGGTGAACAAGGAGGCCATGTCATTAGATTTCCTTCTTTTATACCCTTTCTTGCCAGCTACGCTGTGGAGTACTTGGACGCGTGTGATGGAGCATTGTCCTGCATGAAAATCATGTTTTTCTTGAAGGATGCAGACTTCTTCCTGTACCACTGCTTGAAGAAGGTGTCTTCCAGGAACTGGCAGTAGGACTGGGAGTTGAGCTTGACTCCATCCTCAACCCGAAAAGGCCCCACAAGCTCATCTTTGATGATACCAGCCCAAACCAGTACTCCACCTCCACCTTGCTGGCGTCTGAGTCGGACTGGATCTCTCTGCCCTTTACCAATCCAGCCACGGGCCCATCCATCTGGCCCATCAAGACTCACTCTCATTTCATCAGTCCATAAAACCTTAGAAAAATCAGTCTTGAGATATTTCTTGGCCCAGTCCTGACGTTTCAGCTTGTGTGTCTTGTTCAGTGGTGGTCGTCTTTCAGCCTTTCTTACCTTGGCCATGTCTCTGAGTATTGCACACCTTGTGCTTTTGGGCACTCCAGTGATGTTGCAGCTCTGAAATATGGCCAAACTGGTGGCAAGTGGCATCGTGGCAGCTGCACGCTTGACTTTTCTCAGTTCATGGGCAGTTATTTTGCGCCTTGGTTTTTCCACACGCTTCTTGCGACCCTGTTGACTATTTTGAATGAAACGCTTGATTGTTCGTTGATCACGCTTCAGAAGCTTTGCAATTTTAAGAGTGCTGCATCCCTCTGCAAGATATCTCACTATTTTTTACTTTTCTGAGCCTGTCAAGTCCTTCTTTTGACCCATTTTGCCAAAGGAAAGGAAGTTGCCTAATAATTATGCACACCTGATATAGGGTGTTGATGTCATTAGACCACACCCCTTCTCATTACAGAGATGCACATCACCTAATATGCTTAATTAGTAGTAGGCTTTCGAGCCTATACAGCTTGGAGTAAGACAACATGCATAAAGAGGATGATGTGGTCAAAATACTCATTTGCCTAATAATTCTGCACTCCCTGTATACACACGTGGAAACTCCAGAACATCTATGGGAGGAACACTTGCCTTTGCAGGGGCAGCCAAATGTGTGGCAAGTATTATTAACTCTTCTTTATTCTATAGTTTAAACCTGCTGCTCTACAAAAGCATCACATCTATACTCTGTGCATGATATAGAAGACCAGAGAAAGCTGGTAAAGATAAGCAATGCTGGAGTATCTTGCTACAAAAGATGCAGAGTGGAGAACACCTACGATGAACCTATGTTTGAAACTTGCCTGGCTCTCATTAACTTCTGGAATGATGTAAGGAGTACAGTATCAGAACTTCTATCTTCAAGAATTAAGATAAGCTTCTATTTGATCTTCTTTGGACATATGCACAGCTTAATACATGTACATCAGAAGTCTAAAGAAGGCTCCTATTCAACTTAATTCTTCTTGCAAGAAAGGAGATATGCCCTGTTAGCAATCAAATTCGCCCACAGTGAAGAGCTGGCTGAAGTCAGCAGATAAGAGGCTGCAATCATGAGTTGCAGTGCAGTTCAAGTAGTAAAACATGTGACTTATAGTTCTGCTGTCTTTAGTGGTGTGAGCTTTTTTTTTTTTTAAGAGCAGTTAAGGTCCAATGATTAAGCCAAGAATTAACGATTTATCCACAGGCACCCAGATTACCACTACCTCTGGTTCATTCAGTTGAATAAACGTTCTGATGGCTAAGGGCAGAGGATTTTCCAATCAAAGTGAAGGAGGACTCAAAACAATTGGCAAAAACAACTTCAAGTTTAGGCTAAAGTCAACAACATTCTTCACATCCAATATGTAGGCCTCAGTCTGCGATACAGAGTCAGCGTCTTAAAAATGTATAATAGAAATAAGGGCCAATCAGCTATACTCATTCTCATTGACTCTTCAGCGGCCTTTGACATGATTGAAAACAATATTCTCCTTTGCTTCCTAAGAATTTGTCATAACATGTCCAAAAATGTCTAGCCTGGCTGGCATCTTTTATCAATCATTTCCAACAAATTAAGGTAAAATCAAGATACGACATCTCATACGTCCACTGTGGAGATCCTCAAGGCTCGCTATTGCCCCTATGGCATTAACAATCTAAGTCCATTCCCTAGCAGAGCTCAGACAGGACAACGGCCTACATTTTGTGTACATTAGTAAGCACCAAATCTTAATCCCCATTAGAAAAGTGAAATAGTGAAGCCCAATCTAGCTTGTCTAAAGGCTCTTATGGGCTGGTTGACTAACAATAAATTACAATACATTTACAATATTTAAGATTTCCATAATCCATGAATGAAAATGTGTATAATCCTCAAATCATGTTTGTTTCAATACAGACCCATAAAAGGCAATGTATTAGCCAGTCAAACAAGCTACTTATTCAGGAGTGCTTTATCTGGTAGAGACTCTATTAAGTAGCAGATTCTTCACCTTAGAATATCCCAAGGCGTCAAACGCAATCCGGAAGATTTTCGAGCAGTACGCCCCTGCGCGCCGGTGGGTGATGTTGTTTGGCTCCACATTGTCCACCATTGAAGTGACATAAGCAGTACCTACATAGGGGCCAGCCCAGCGTGCTGCAGGTTACTTTTCACGCCAGGAGCGTGGAGCCATGATGAGAACTGACCACTGGTGTGGCAAGCCTTCAACCGTGAAAAAAGGAATCCTTTACGCTGTAATTAATTTGCAGAGTGGGAAGGATGTGACGATTGATAAGTAATCTGCAGCTAGAGTCTCTACCAGACTAGGCATTACCAAAGGTAAGTAACTGGTTCATCTGATACAGACTTCTAGCCGCAAACTCCCAACCTTAGAATAGATACCCCAGCAATAGCTCCCTACAGGTGGGACTACAAAACCCTGAATATCTTGGACTTACCGCACTGGAGGATAGGCCCAAAATGCCACTGTTCTGATAAAGGGAGCATCTGGGAGGGAGTCAGGTGTGACTTTAGCATGCTGATCGTGAACGCCAGCAAGTGCAGAAGGTTCACCATAATTTACATGTGGGAGATGACTGCCAGGGACGAGCCCGCCTTCAACTGCCAGTCGTCGAGGTTGGGTGAAGACTTGAAGCCCCGACTTCCACAGATAAGCTGCAATCAATGCCATCACCTTGGTGAACACCCAAGGGGGGGTTGGTAAGGTTGAAAGGGAACACGGCGAACTGAAAGTGCTCTTGGCCCATCATGAACCGCAGGTGACATCTGTGGGCAGGCGGGACTGGGATGTGGAGCAAGTCTGTCATGTTGAGTCCACACCTTACGGTAAACTGTGCTGCATCTCGCCCATCAGCAATTGCCTGGGTAAGTATCGCTCATGCCTCCTCAGAGACCATAGGCAGCACTTGTGCAACTGAGCCCCATATCTTATGGGGAAAAACGGCCCAACAGGCACACTGTATTCACCAACAGCAGTGCTAGGCTGGCAAAGGAGAACAGTCTCTTGCCAAACTTATCCAGCCTCTACGATTTGCTATCCGGTGGAGTGGTAGGAAACGTGCCAAAATTAATTCTGTTTGTGGAGTCTTGGATCATCAAGCTCTGCGGGGTGGGGTGCTAGGTAAGGAAACTGGGGACACCAGGACGGGGCATTGGCGGCGGGCAATCGTCCTATGCACGGGAGCGCCTGTGCAGGGCTTGGACTAGGCCTCGAGTAGCTCGTCTGTAAGGGGTTCATTGAAGGGGAGTATGGGCTCAGAAAGGGAAACTCCCAGCAAAAGCACCTCAATTAAGACGTTTGTCTTGACTGCCACAGGTGGCAGCTGAAAGTCCAAGACCTCAGCCACCCTACGCACCATAATTGTAAAAGAGGCTCCCTCTTCTATAGCCACCGTAGGAGGAAAGACCAGGCCAGTGTCTGGTGAATTGTCTAACCCACTGGCCTCCATCAGATCCTCGTACCAGTTGTCCTTTTTCTCATCTGGGAGCTGTTAACCATACCCCTCCCATTCGTCTTCCCCTCCAGGACTATCAAACAAATAAGCCACTGGCTTCACTCTGGGAAGTATGGACCCAGTCGGCACCGGAGTCAGTGCGGACATCGCCCATCCGGCTCCGTGTTGGAAATGATTGGGGAATAGGCACTAAAGCCGGTGCTGAGGAAGGTCTTGGTCTGGGTCTCGCCGGCGGTTCCTCTCCAGATCCAGCAAGGAATCCATGGAGCCCAAATGGTTCCAGAGGTGAACCTGCCTGCATTGGTCCAGCAGGAGCCCCTCCCACACCCAGGGGGGCGAAGGCACTCCATGGGGGCTGCCCAAATTTGAAGCAATTGGCCTCAGAGTACTCCTTCATCTGGGCAGGTGTTGCTACAGAAAAATCAAGTATGTGCCAAGTAGACCAGGTTCAGGTTCCGCCAAACTCGGGGGCCTGGAGTGCTGACGCTCCTGGCTCACTTCAGAAAACTTCAACAGATGTGGCAAAGTCGCAGACCTTTTCGACATCTTATGTTTGTGTAGGAGAGTAGCCTCTTTCTAGCTTGGTTACCTCCACTTTTGGCCTGTTTGTCAGTGTGTTTGACTGGGTCTACTGGGATCCTGCTAATCAGGACCCCAGTAGTTATGCTCTCTCTCCTAATGTATGGTTGTTACATACTGGTAACTCAGTATTTTACCCACAATTGGCATACTGGTGCCCCCTTATAAGTCCTTAGTATATGGTACCTAGGTACCCAGGGCATTGGGGTTCCATGGGATCCACATGGGCTCCAGCATATCTTTTGCCACCCCTAGGGAACCCATGCAAAGGCTTCTGCAGGACTGCCATTGCAGCCTGCATGAAAAGGTGCATGCACTCTTTCACTGCCATTTACACTGCACCAGGTCACTTATAAGTCACCCCTACAGCAGGCCCTCCAGCCCTGAGGGTAGGGTGCAGATTACCATGACCTCCAGGACCATTTTCCCAGACTTCGTGAGTGTGGGAATGCCATTTTACATGTGTACTGGATATAAGTCACTACTTATGTCGAGGTACATAAGGGTAACTCCGAACATAGGCATGTTTGGTATCAAACATGTTGGGATCATACCCAAAGGCTTTTGCAAGCATTGGTTGTATGATTCCATGCACTCTGGGGGATCCTTAGCGAACCCCAGTATTGTCATTCCAGCCTTCTGAGGTTTTCAAGGCAGCCCAGCTGCTGCCTCCTGTTGCTTAAGCAGCTCAACCCAGGAAGGCAAAACAAAGGATTTCCTTTGGGAGAGGGTATTACACCCTCTCCGTTTGGAAATAGGTGTTACAGGCTTAGGAGGGGTAGCATCCCCAAGCCACTGGAAATGCTTTGAAGGGCACATTTGGTGCCCTCCTTGCATAATCTATTTTACACCAGTTCGGGGACCCCCAGTCCCTGCTCTGGTGTGAAACTGGACAAAGGAGAGGGAAGGCACCACTCCCCTGTCCATCACTACCCCAGGGGTAATGCTCAGAGCGCCTCCAGAGGGTTCCTGGGTTTTGCCATCTTGGATTCCAAGTTGGCAGGGAACTCTGGGAGTATCAGAGTGGACCGTGCCAGCAGGTGACATCAGAGCCCTCCCCTGATAGGTACTTACCTGTTTAGCTGACCAATCCCCCTTCCAGGGCTATTTGGGGTCTCTCCTTTGGGTGGTTCTTCAGATTCGGACTGCAAGACTCCAGCAGGAATCATCTGCATCCTCTACTTCACCTTCTCACGGAAGAAACTGCATCTGGACCCTCCAGAAACTCTACAAACTGCAACAAAGAAGCAAAGACGACTTCTGCAACATTGTATCTTCAGGCCTCCTGTCAGCAACTGCAACTGTTTCCCGGTCGTGCATCCTCTGAAGACAGCTTGTCTTCAGCCTGCACCAGAAGAGCAAAGGAATCTCCCTTGGGGTGAAGGAGTCACTCCCCTGCTTCAGCAAGCGCCTCACTGCATCGACAACCAGCTGCATGGATCCCCTCTCCTGACGAGCTACGTGGATCCTGCATCACAGGTGGCGGACTGAAGAGGTCCCGTTGTTCTACTGTCCAACTTTAGTGGAGGTAAGAGCTTGCCTTCCCACGCAAGACAATACACCCGTGCACCGCGTGATTTGCAGTTGCCAAGACATGTTGGCATCCTTCCATGAAGTTCTTTGTGCACCGTGCAGCTCCGGTCCCCAGCACTCTATCCTGCGACGCACATCTTCCTGAGTGGTTCTCTGGCAGCGTTGGAGCCTTTGTCTGAGTGCTGCGTGGGCCTCCTTTTGCACCTCCTTTGTCCCCGTGCCGTGGGACTCCTGTGCATGCTGCCTGGTCTTCTGTGGGCTCTCTGAGTTGCTGAGAGCCTCCTCTGAATCCCCCTCCTGGGTAGAGTCCACCAGGTCCCTCCTGGTCCTGGGCAGTGCCTTTTTCTGCTAACCGCAAGCTTTTCGTGTCCCAAGGCTTGTTGGCTGACTTCAGTGACGCAAACCAGAATGCAATCCTCCATTCGGCGTGGGACATCATCTGCACCAACCAGGAACCCGAATCAGTCTTCTTGGGTATAGTAATGACTGTTCTTCCTCACCAGTGGTTCTTCTTTTGCACCTTCATCCGGGTTAGCAGGGGCTCCTGTTCTCCCAGGACTCTTCTGTGCTTCTTGGACTTTGTTCCCTTCTTCCACAGGTCTTCAGGTCCAGGAATCCACTGTTGGTGTCTTGCAGGCTTCTCTGGTGCTTGCATAATCTTCTTTCTCGTGTTTCTGTGTGCTCTGAGAAAGTTACTGTGTTTTACTCCTGCTTTCCTGGAAACTGGGGTGGGTTCTAGTACTTACCTTTGGTGTTTTCTAGTACTCCTAGCGCCCCTCTACACATTACACTTGCCTAGGTGGGAAACCAACATTTGCATTCCACTTTATTAGTATATGGTTTGTGTCCCCAGGCCCATTTCTAACTATTGTGATTTTCACTAATTGCACTGTTTTCTAACAGGTTTGATGCCTATTTCGGCATACTAGTATATATAATTTGTGTATTACTTACCTCCTAAGGGAGTATAGTATCTATGGTATTTTTGGCATTTGTGTCACCAAAATAAAGTACCCTTATTTTTATAACACTGAGTATTTTCTTTCATGTGTGTGAGTATTGTGTGACTACAGTGGTATTGCATGAACTTTGCATTTCTCCTAGACAAGCCTTGGCTGCTCTGCTACAGTTACTTCTAGAGAGTCTGGTTTCTAGACACTGCCTACATTGCACTAATAAGGGGTAACTGGACCTGGTACAAAGTGTAAGTACCCTAGGTGCCCACTACAAACCAGGTAAGCCTTGTGGTTCTTACCTGATGATTTTGAGTCTGATGACGACAGTCAGAAGGGCTCCGCGAGCAGTTCTGTGACCTTCCACGCGATCGGGACCTTGAGTGTTGCAGAGGCAACTGACATCAGGTGGCAAGGAGCTTGAGGAAGCACTCCCTCAGCGCCTTGGGATGCACAGCGCAGCAGTCCTCACAAGGTTTGGAGTTGTGGTCCCTCTCCGAGCACCACAAACACACCAAGTGGGGGGTCTCTCACCGCCTTTTGTCTGGGACAGGTCCCATATTGTTTGAAACAAGCTAGTTTCGTGGGTGACATATCCTCACACCAGGAGAACATTTTTTCCAAAAAGCTTGACAAAACGTTGAAAAAAACAAGTCAAGAAGTGACTAAAAAGTAGGACAGGCTGGATCAGGACTACCTGGTGCAGAAAGGAAAGAACTAAGGTTGGTGCGCCTGGATGACACCTATATAGGTACTGCGCACGTCACTTCCAGCACAAATAACGTGGACACTGAGAGGATACCACAACCTACCATCATGCAGAGGCACTGCTCAAAAATCTTCTGGATCCAGTGTGACACCTGGGTATATTTCAAGGTAAGGAATCTTCTTCTATAAGTCTCTATCAGATAAGTCTTCTACTGCCACCTACTCAAAATTAACTACATCCCTACCGGTCCACCACTGAGCTTCTTTGATCAGATCTATTTTATTCACAAAGCTAACTTACTCAAATTATCTACATGTTAGCCTCCCTACCTTCCTCATGACAATTGAAAAATCAGCCAAAATAATGCAGTCTGTCTGGTTTTCACTGCCATAACAATGCAATGGAAAATGTAAAGCCTGGCTGAATGGCCTAGCCTGGCCTCTGGTTAAGAACTATATCAAATTCAAAACTCTTGTTTATATTGCCAACAGAGTGTCCCCAACACGAGACACTCATATTTTTTATAGGATTTTGGTGCTAATGTTGACATTACTAAGGATTAGGGGAAAAAGGAATTGACTGAACTGATTATATCTCAGATTGCATTGAAAGATTGTTATCAATCGTGTTGCCAGTTCTTATATGACTAATATCAATTGCCCTCATTTCATTCACTATAATGCTTACAGCTGAAATTGAGATTATTCATATATCTTCCACTAGAACACAGCCTTAATATGTAAATAAAACATTTTTTGCCATGCAAACTTTTTGTAAGTGCTCTTCTGGGAAAGGTGTTCCAGTAACCCACACATAACCTATTGTTGCTCCAGAAACAATTCAAGATCAAATGGCAATTGAATGAGATCAAATTGATTAACTGTGAATGCAGCGAAGATGGAAGCGTTGTTCTTTGGCAGTCCTTTGTGGACCTAAGTCAGGTGACCTAATATTTTAACCTGTTTGTAATCTGGCCATTATCTTAGATAAACAGGGGGCCTTTGAGGCTGATAATAATATACTGACACCCACCTGTTTCCTTGAGATGAAAATCATCTAGAAGATTTGCAATTTTTGGACATTTCTTCTAGGAAATATCTGATGTACTCATTGATAACATTGAGGCTATTACTTTAACTCTCTCTTTGCACAGCTTCCCAGCTATTTGATTCAAATAATGTAATGGGTGCAGAATACATCAGACTGTTTGGTCTTGAGCCCAGACAAGCGCTCACATATCTCCTTTCATCTAATGTGTGCCTATTGGCTGCCAATACAAACAGGCCATTCTTTTTAAAGCTTCTTGTGTCTGCCATAGAACCATTTTGTTTCTTCCATTAGGCAACCACATTACTTCACTTTTTCACCCATTTACAACCAGTCTAGGACCTTTTGCTGTAGTTCACTTCTCTTACTCTCTGTACTTTGGTTTAGGAGATCTTGGCTGCACAGCTGCTCCATTGCTGTAGTTACAGTCAAGGCCTAGAATGCCCTCCATCTAAGTCTTCGAGCTGCTTCATCAAGGTTTGTAAAGTGCTAAAAATTCACACATTTACTGTTTTTTGAAAGATTTCTGTCCTGTTTTCCTTCGTCTACTTTAGTGCCAAAATACCTATTTTTAGGGCAATCACATACTTTATAAAATTCAAATTCAAGTTAAATCAAATGAAAAAGTGTATCTCTGACAGTCTTTTCCAAGATTTGAGTATTACCCAATAAAAGATATCTCCAGGTAAGTTGTGGGAAATGCTTCAGAAACTGGTAGACATAAGGCTTTAACCAATCACTCACATAACGTAAGATACATAGTCCAATTATTTCTAGAGTGTCAAGCTCAGACTCCAAACCTGTATATATTAAATTGGGAAAAGAAGACTGTTATTTAAGAGGGATTTAAACGACCTCAATATCTGTTAAAGAGCACCTGACTGTATTAGAAACAGAAATAATGGATGGAAGATCTCAATTGCAGGTGCTAAACTGTAACATTGTACCTAATCAGTGGGGCTGAATGCAATTTATTAAGACAAGAACAGAATAGTATACATTGTAAAGGACTCCATGAATAAAGAAAAACATATTTCTCAAATCAGTTTGCACATTTCAGAAAAACAAACCATGTACAAAAAAAATCTATACGTTTAATTAAATGTACAACTTGTTATGAGGGAAAACATATATTGTTAGTTTCCAATGAAAATTCCTTTACAATAAACAGTTTACAAAACACATGAAGTTAAGAATGTCTGAAATCATGTCCCATTCAGCCGTTTGAATTTTTACAGTTTCCAGATAGGGACCTACTTTGTATGTCTATTGCCTCAAATATTAAGTAAAATGGGCATTTTATGAGTTGAAAGAATGTCTGAAATCATGTCCCATGCAACCTTATGAATGTTTACAGTTCCCAGAGATAGGGATCTACGTTGTACGCTTTGCCTCAAATATTAAGTCAAATAGGCATTTTAGGAATTGAACAGTACACAAAATACACAGTTTGTAAAGAGACGGATTTATAAAAAGGCACAGAAGCTTCCCTTTGTTGTTTACCCGGCAATCTGTAATAAAATATGAACTATTATTTACAAATCGCAAGCAAAACATACTTCCTTCTAAAAAAGGATGGCACAGAATATACCCCAATTTGTATGTGTCCTTGTTTATTGTGATGGCGTAGTGTTTAGTTATACTTTGTGAAATAGTTGCCTAAGAAACAGGAATAGTGTTTGGATCTTGAGTCCACCATTGCATTTTCGTCTATAGTTTCTAATTAAGGATTTACTTTTTACTTAGTAAAATAAAAAAGGAATGATAAAGTGCTGTTAAATATTAGGTCAAACAGAAAATAATTACAAAAATGTAGGTGGGAATTTATTAAAATAACATGGACTGTAAACAAATGTTCACCGTTTCTTTCAATGTGTTAAACAATGACACATTCCGTTTTCTGAGGTTCCAATGCTGTAGAGCTCTAAAGTTTTCAATGCAAAATCATTTGTGAAATTTTTATTGATAACGGACCGAAGCTGCACCACAGAAATCTCAGGAGGTCCTAAATCCACTTGGTGAATTGAAGAGAATTCTCACCTTTACACTTCCCTTTTTGTCCTAAATTTAAAAAATGAGTAGTACTTCATTTAGATTACACATGTACCAATACACAGCCTTGTATAAACAGGACCAATGTGTAATTTAAAGTAAAAAGTGAAATTTTGTATATACATTTGTTTTGGCACCTACGCTTCACATAGGAAGTACAGTTTGTGTGCCCACCAGTATGGAAGGTTTGACCATGCTCTGCCCAGTATGTTTCCTAATAGTAATAATATATTTCATGAAATTAGCAGAAACTCCTGTAAAGGTAGGTAAATTCAAATCTCTACAATATTGTGGGTGGGAAGTTCAGTAATAAAATTAGCCACTGTAATACTACTCAATATGTAGAGGGTTAGAGCAGTTTGAACCAATGAATTACATAAATTTGAAAGTAATAGAGAGCATATGCAGGGAATAAAGTGCACTGTAGACAAATGAATTAATGAATCATGTTTCAGTCATAAGTGACAGTTCTTTGGACCTATTGCAAAGGCCGCCCCAGTGACATAGGGCCAGATGTGCAAAGTCCTTTTGCGGTTCTTAACAGTCCGAATCAGTATTTCGGGCCGGTAAGAAATGCAAAATGGCCTTTTCTTATGTACAAAGGCCTTTAAGATATCACAAATGGCGATTTCTACCCTGAAGAAATCGCACTTTGCCATTCCCATAATAGGAAATCGCAAATAGGGATTTCCTATTTGCGAATCGTATTCTGATGTACAAAGCATTTCCTAAATGTGACTTGGGCATTTAGGAGATGCAATTACCACCAACTTGAAGTCGGTGGTAACCAGGTGCAGTTTAAAAAAGGCACCCAATGTGGTTTTTTTTTTTTACTTTGCAATAGAGCACACACATGCCCCTTAGACATATGTGTGCTCCTATTTTTGGGGTGCACCTAGGGGGGGCATTTGCCCTTTGCCTTCCCTGGTTTTGCATTTCGTAAACAGCGATTTCTTAATAAGAAATCACTATTTAGGTAATGCATAACCGGGCCATTGACTAAAATGCAATGTGATTTCTTAATTCCAATTTCCTAATAGCGATTTCTACTTTGTAGGAATCGCTATTAGGAAATCGGTATCTGTGTACATAGCATTTCGCATTTCTCTGAAGTCGCTATTTAAGAAATGCAAAATAGCATTTTTGTACATCTGGTCCACAGTGTACTACCACACTATTTTTATCTATAAGGCCAATAAACAGGTTCATTTAAGTTTGCACCTAAATATCAAACATTTACAACAACAGGTGCAGCATACTAATCTAAATACAGACATATAATACATGTTTCAATGGAGCTCACATTTAATATACACATGTGTGCATATATATATATATATATATATATATATATATATGTTCATATACACACGTGACTATATATACACGTGTGTGTACAAATACGAGTGTATATATTTACATATTTGTGTATATATACACGTGTACATATACATATGTATGTGTATATATATATATATATATATACATACATATATACACACACACACACACACAAACATGTTACAAAGGGACAATAAGGAATGGGCTGATCTATTTTCCTTATATGACCCAAATGAATATTTTCAACCTAGATTTCAAAAACAAACGTGCCCTTCCTCCAGTACTCAAATACATTTCTAAGGAGTAAAAGGCTTGAGGTTGCATCAAGTGTCTGACAACCCTCCAAGGCATCAACAGGTTAAGGTTAGGTTTTAGTTTTTACATTACAACCTGCAACCTTTACATTCATCTTTACATTAATTTCAAGTGCAAAAATAAAAACCATTTTTATGTCGTTCTTTCTCAATCTGGCAAAATTAGATAGAGATTTAGTGCTTATTTGGCTGCACACCACTAACTCATAATTTAAGTTTAAACAGAGCAAACCTAAATCCATTTTAACAAATGCGTTATTTTTTCTGTTTCTTTTACTTAACACATCAACAGAACAGCAAACACAATCCCTACATTTAGCATGCAGTTTTACTCAAGTATATGGATTACCAAGACACAAAAGTGGATTTGGTCACTCAGCATCAGACCACCCTCCCACGCATCAGTTGCAGTTAGCAGCGACTCAAAAGCTTCGGGTGAAGTCTCAGCAACTCATTCTTGCAACTCCATATTCTAAGCTGACAACCGCAGGTTCCGCTTTAGAAAACTCCTCAGCGTACTCTGTGTAGCGATTATCTGACACGTTGCTACCCTCTATTGTTCTAATGCCGTCATTATCTGGTGAAAGTGGATGATCCTTTTTGAAGCATTCAGAAGTCCGAACCGTTGGTGAAACAGTGTGGTTGGAAGAAAGCAATTGGTCCTTTGTACATTCGAGGTCTTCGTCATGCAAATCTTTTTTCTCTTTCTTGAGTTTCTAGTATAAGGCAGAAAATCAGAAGAAATTATTACTGGTTGTTGGAAAACCGACAAATGACTGATGCACCAGGTACTACAGTGAATACAACAACATCCTTCCAACGAAAATACTGGGAAGGTGACATAGAAAGAACATCCCTCTTCATTCCCAAACCACAGTCACAAAAAGAAAGATTGGTTAAGTTCAAAGGGAATACTTCTCCAAATGGATTATCTTGATCAGTTTAAAATCTAAATCATTCATAAACGTTGGTAGATGTTGCTACAAACTAACAGTATACTTGCTTGGAAAGGTACATGTGTTCTGGGACAACATATACCTGTTCAAGCTGAAACAGTAAACAAATGGAAATACTGGTAATTACAATGCAGGAGCAATATTATTATGGAGCACACGGTCTTACAAGCTTTACAAAACCACTGGATACCCTGTCGACAGACTGGTTGTGTTCCAGTAGCACCAATTTCCAATTGCAGCAGTTTGTTTTTTGCTGGAAGCTTTGGCATAGACTGCCTCTCTGCAAGGCTAGTTTCCAGTGAAAAAGTATAGTTGCTGATGTAAAGCGCGTAATGACCCTGTTTTCTATAAATATATCAGGTCAGCTTTTATTTCAGTCACAATATGCACATCAAATACCACTGGACTGGCAACTATATGACTGCCTTTTTAAATGTAGTCCAATCCCAATGCTTTCTTCCCTCCTAGTGGACCAAATGATATGTTGATGACTCAGACTGTTATCCTTCTGAGATTAATAAATTGGCAGCCACTGAGTTGATTACAAAAGGGATATTTTATTAGACACAATTAAAAATCATTGATACTCAGCGTTCTATAACTATCATCCTCATTCCATAAAGACATGGACAGTGATTCCCCAAGGCCAGAGTACTTGCTTGACTTGTGGTCCCTGTCCACTCATCTATTGTAAGCAACATCAGATTAATTCCAAGCTCAACCATTCATGTTTCTCAGATCAATGAAATGAGTACCACAGAGTTTGGTTACAAAAAAGGGACATTTTCTTCAAGAAGTTGCCTCACAGGCCTCTGCTTCATCCACTTTCTTTGCTATCTCCCAATGGAGGTCCAGCAGATAGAACACCCCTGTCACACACACCACTGGACCATAACTACCAAGTTTTCAGTATTTCCATGCACAACATCTCAAAATATGAACCACGTGTGCACTTCTGTACCTTACACATCACTGTCAGGAAATCCATCTATTTTATTTGTCCCTCTGAATCCCCTACTTTTTCCACTATAAGCACTGGGTGTTATTGACTTGGTTGAAGGTTCCTAAAGGTGCCCACCTTCATGTGCTCTTTTTATAAGGACAACAGTTTTTAGTCTTAAATTGCCAAACCTGTCACTTTGGTAATTCAGCTGTACATAAGAAAGGTTTCGTGCAGATGTACAAAATGTATGTTTGTAATGCAGGAGAGAAGTTGTTAAATACAACAATCTTTTAAAACCTTATGGTTGTTCAGCCAGAGTAGATGCATTAAGTGTAGATATGAGATGTAGGAATGAAGAAAAAATGCCTCCCTTTAATCTTTAAATTGAGAGCCTTCCCAAATGAGTAAACACAAATTAAAACCTTAAATGTGAAATATATTATAGCAAAGTACTATTCAACTCAAATTTGCCGCCTATAGACAAACATGCCTGACAAGGTCTTTAGTGAGGGTATGTTTTGATAACTATAGTTAATCTGCTTTGTGAATGTTAAATATAGCCTGCCTATGATCAGGTGCGTGGTATAACAAAACGTGTCAACTTTCTTTACCTAGATCCTGTTATTAACACACACCTATGCATTTGTCAGCAAGAGGCTGGACAAATGGAACCCAAACAACTACAGGAAGGGGAAGACCAGCCTCCGGTCATTTCAGGTCACATCTTCCTGTAAAAATATTCAGCAGCACTCGTCTCTTGGGAGATGAGTGACCAACAATTGATCTCAAACTTTTTCAAAACATGCATTACAACATGTTTTGCTCATAGCTTCACACATGGGCAGGTAGAATTATTTCCTTTGTGAGGCTCAGCCAGTCTGACAACAGGCTGTAGAAGTGTAAACTGACTGCTTTGTGACAGACCAGTCACACAGGACATGCTAGCAATGTCTTGTGCCACGAGGGTTGCAAAGTAGCTCCTGGCAGAGACAGCACGTCTTTGAGCGACCAAGGACAAGGGTGTTGGTAGTCTGGTAAAAAGGACAACTGTAAGCACTGCTCTAGTCTTAAATTGCATTTAGAGGCATGCTGTGTCATGGAACCGGTGTAGCTATGGATGATCAACAGCTTTCTGAAGCTAAGCACTTATAAGATGGACGTATTCATCATTAGTAGTTAACTTCTGACCTGGTCTGATATGGTCTTCTAATGTATGGCTTGATCTATGGCCAACTTTCAATGCCAGTCACCAAACTTTGGAATTTTGACTCGTCATGGATCAACAGTTCTCAATTGAGTCACTGACTAATGCAGTGATCTACTCTAACTTAGAACGCTATGAAAAATCTTATCTTAATTCCCTGATGCTATGCACTCCAAAGTCGTCCGAGCATGTGTTCTCAGCTACAGGAATAGATTATACTTAGGCCTGCCGCCATACAACCTGGGTAAACTCCAAACAATTCATAATTATGAAGTACAGCTGGTCAAATTACTTGCTAATATTACTTTGGATACAAAACAAAAAATTGATGCACAGATCATCTCCATTTCCATTAGAGGTGTGTATCTGTTTATTCTCATTAGAAATGTCAGACAGGGTCTCCGAAGGAAAGATCCACGTCCAAGCAATAGTCATTTCCTTGACTGAACATGGTTATGCATAACTCTCAGATCTCCATAAAGTCCATATAACACCTGTCAGAACAAAACTGTCAGTCACTTAACTGCACTGATCATATATAAAACTAGAAAAAAATCTCACCACATCGTACCAGTCTTGACCTAACTGAAGAGGCTACCTTTTGCTGCTCATAACACTCACTAGGCAACCTACTGCATTTGTAAGGCTTTATGTCTGGGCAGTCCAGAATTACCAATCACCTGGGACAAGGAAGAGATCATGAAGAAGTAAATCTATCCACTGGCTAGAAATTCCAAAGATTAACAAAAGTACTACAATGTAGCCCTTCTCTGATGGCAGTCCACCTGGAGTTGAAGCTCACTCCGAACTTGCATTCATTGTTCTAGCTCTCCAAAATAATTCAAATTTTGAGAAGGCTTTTGATTCTGGTGCTTGGGCCTTCACTGAAGACGTCCTTATACAAATGGGCGGTGGGGCTTAGATTCTGATCATATGTCAAGATCTTATAATTACATCCAAGGACACAGGTCTGAAATTATTGGAACCCTCTTGGATCCCTTCCCAATCGGGAAGGGTACACAAAAAGGATGGCCGCTCTCTAATCTGCTATTCGCTTTGACCACAGAGCCGCTGGCAACATGGGTCCGATGTGATACCCAGGTGTGGGGCTTTGACTGGAGGCTGGGGGTAGAGGATTGCATAGCTCTCTGTGCAGACAACGTCCTCCTGTTTCTGGCATAAATGTCCCTCACCAGTCCTGTCTTCTCCAGATGCTTTCCTTATATGGAGAGGCATCTGCCTTGCGGGTTAATTGGATTGTCTCTCCTGGTACCACTGAGTGCGGTGAACTGGCAGGCATAATTGCCAATCTGCAAAGTTTCAAATATTTGGGTACTTATATTGTCCTACAGCCAAGCCTTGCGTAGAGTCTAAACTTGACCCCTCTAGAATTTAAGCTGTTACCGTCCCATTCCATATGGTCCAGACTCCTGTTCCAACATATTCAGATGCGTGGCACTACTCAAAATGGTTATGCTTCAGTGAATTCTATACACACTCCAACACTTTCCCCATCCAATCCCCTGAGATTGGTTTAAGAAAATAACAGCAAAAATCTACTCCTTTCGCTGGCATAACAAGCCAGCCACAGTGGCATATGGCACCTGAATACAGTTCACATATGTTGGGGGCTTAGACAAGGAGAGATTTGCCTATACTACTGGGCCTCGCAACTTCTGAAAGTGAATGAATGGCTGAGTGGGGAAGGGCAACACCTGGCACTTCGTCTATAAATAGCCCAAATTGGTCAGGATCAAATCCTTAACCTAGGAGGAACCTATCTCTCGCACCCTACCAGACATTACCAGAGTGGTCCTCGGGTCATGAGCTCTGCCCTGAAATAGATAAGCTTAGACAGGAAACTTATTTTCGAAACTCTGCATAGACGGGCACATGGCTACACTACACCCCCATCCATCAAAGTTTCAGAATGTGAGACCTCACTGGGATCTACAAAGTAGGCTATGCATGGCAGGATTCCCACCTAAACTACTCTTTGGAGCTCCAAAGCTAATACTTCCTACAGAAATCCTAATTTTACAGATACTTGCAGATGCGACATGCCCTTCATCATCAATATATCCTTCTGCAATCCGCACATGAATACAGCCCTCTCGGGGCACAAATCCTTATGGGTCTTACAGTCAAGGGAGGCATATCCCGGTTATACAGATCCCTTGTCAATAATTGTCCTAGCTCCATGCAGGACCTGAAAGCCAAGAGGGAGCAATGGGTGGGTCCCTTTGATGAGCCGACTGGAGAGAAGCATGTTCCTGAGATTGCTACTGATTCCATCCAGACTCTCACTCATCCACTTCAGCTTTCTACACATGACATATCTCACAAGCCTGCGCCTTTGGTGGGCCAACAAGCTGGCTCCACCCTTATGCAATTGATGGCCACCTCTACCATGTGATATGGGAATGTCCCAATATTCAAATTTACTGGCAGTGTTTGGTGATCAATGTACAACCCTCCTCAAGAAGAACCCTAACAGGGTATTATGGAGGACTATGCTGGATTGAGGGGCACTGGGACAGTTTTAGCCAAATGGGACATTGCCAGACGCTGGCACTTCCTCCCCTCCATCAACCCCACCCTCTCGACAACGGCGAGTTAGAGAGCAGTGATGGTCTGGTGTGCCAGACTTAAGAAGCCAATTTATAAATTGTCCCAAAAACACAAAAAGGTATGGAGAAATGGTTAAATCATCATGGCCTAGGCTAAATAGTATTGTGAAATGCCTGCACCAACTTGTTGAGCTATGTACTGACACCAGTCTGATAACTGTCAACTAGTTGTGTAAGAGGATAACATTGAATAAAATGTACTTTGTTAAAAAGAATCATATTTAGACTAAAGAACAATATCTCTACTACTCTGTGCACTTGCACGTGGTGCAACTCTGAGGTGCTGTCCAATTTAAATTCTGCTAGAGGTTCACAATATTATTGTATCAGGTCGTAAATGCAATATTTTCTCAATCAAGGATTACTACATATGCTTTATTTACCTGTGCTTCATTTATGCTTACCATACCTACTTTTTGTACAGTGTCCCCCCAACCAACCATGGGTCTACAAAGAGCTATATAAAAACATAAAATAAAATAACAAACATACCATTCTCCCTGCCTTACAGTTACTGACCCCTTTACACAGAAAATCTTGTCCAACTACTACCTAGGTAGAATTTTGCAGTCCTTCCATCAATAGGAGTTGGCTGGTCCTCCATTTAAGAGGGCTCACTGAGGAGGTCAGTTTTTGAAGATGATTGGTCCTTTGTTCAGGAACACTCATCAACAGATACTACACACCATTATTAACCATCACATACAGTATACAAGGTCTTGAAATACTATTCCATTTGATTAAAAAGCCAGCTCCAAGAAGCCAATATGTGTGTAGTGTGCTCTGTACAACATTTATTATCAGCCAGTGTCCCATGAGTTCCATTTATACTAGATACTATGTCCTCACTTAGTGTGACTGAACAAATTACGTTCAATAACTTTCACCACGGCTGGTCAGAGACTTCTAGAGCAGATGCCTATGGCAGGTTGCAATGATTCTAGAAGTGACCCAGAAAGATTGAAGCATTGGGCAAACCTTGAGGCAGCAACATCACAGTAACATTGCAGTGAGTGACTCCATCTCTCCTGCATCATATGCTGTTGTGCGAGTCACTGGCAACGGGGCTGAGCACCACAATGACATTATGACTAGTGGCTTCTGCAGCAATCTAGCCTACCTTAGACTGATTGGCAGAGGGGCTACATTCCACCTTAAACATCTGTTGGTGGCTCAGAGGTGAATATCAGAGCCAGGGTGAGTTGAACCTGGTTTTCACTCAGTTGGCAACAAAAACATGAATATGCTTACAGCAAAAAGAGATGAATTGTGTTACTAATCCTGATCACTATGGTGATGCAGTGTTGTCAGACATTTGAATTATTCTATTACAAGATGTGTGACATTAGGCAGGGCTGCCCTGACTTGTGATGCCACTGTACTCTCTATAGTAAAATCACTTTTACTTCAAAGTGCCCATATCAAGGGGTATAAACCTATATTGTTTAATGTCCAATATGTCAGTCTAGCATTGTGGTACTACTGCTCAGTAAGTTGCTCCTTTGCTAGATAACACCCAGAATAAAACAAATTGATTCTTGAAATACAAACAAAAGTTTAACAGCAGTTCTCCAGCTCTCCCACAAGGAACATTCCCTGGATTCATACCCTTAAGATTATTCCCAGCTAGTCTGGGCACCAGAACACCACATGATTTCATATTCCTTAATAAAATAGTGTTGCGTAGTTTCCACTTTTTCAAAGAATGTTAGAAGGCAGAAGCAAGAAAAAAAACACATCAGTCAATCACTCAAAAAAAGCTATGACAGTGAAGATACATTGCCTTCCCCCGAGTCACCCTACACCCCTTGCAAGTCCTTCCACCTTTGCGCAAAGCCTAGGGTCCTCTGTGGCCATCCCTACCTTTATTTTTTAAACATCCTGAATCATTGATACATCTGCTGAGCTGATACCTAATGAGCGTCGCCTTCAGGAGCTGCCTCGTTCCTCAATCCATTACCTCTCTATTATGCTTCCGGTAGCACTTTCTGATTCCACATCTCATGGATGTTTCTCATCTGCTCCATTCCAGTCAACCGGTTGTTACAGATGATGCTGTGTGATTTCTGCTGGGGTGGAAAGCCTACCACTGTCACTCCCATCAGGAGGAGTTGCACCAAGTCACCTTTCTCAAGAGCCTACCACCTCAGAGCTGGTGAGTCATTCCAGTGAATGACTGCACACTTCTACACCTCATTTCTCCTCAGCATGTCCGGCGCCCCAAGCTTCAGTTCCAATTCATGAGCCCATTTTGAAACCCATGATATTCTATGGCTTTCTGCAGTCCAACACACACAGTGACTATCTTAGTGTGCAGTTTATCATTGACTTTTCAAACTTTGGGATGTAATTACATAATACAAGTACCTTGCACTAGATTATTTGAATTTATCCCTATTTTGCCACATGTACTTTGCCCCTTTCCTGGTGCCAGCATGTTCAGTTAATAGCTTGCAGGGTCAAACTTGCACTGTAAGTTCTTTCGGCTTCTTTTCTGCTCTTATTCAATTTGAATCCTTTCTGCCAGTTATCTGGAACTCTGTTATTATATCTTGCAACCAAAATGCAATTTGAGCCACCATGAAAATACCTGCTGTGCCATGGAGAACCTCCTATTCTACAGAAGTGATAGAAGAAAGAGATCTTAACATAGTTTGTTGCTAAAGACACTAATAAAATGTCTGGAGACCATAGAAAATGCCTTTAATTACATTGCTTCAGTTCCCAAGGGCAGGAGGTTTTAGTACTGTTACCAAAATTGCGTCTCTCAAGGATGAGAATGCATATGATGAATTTGAGGAGGCAATGTTAAGATTAGAAAACTACCTTAACCCTGCCGTGAGCATTCGCTTACAGAGATAAAACCTCCATACTAGTTGACAAAAGTTAAACCAAATTTCCCTCTCACATGCAGTATGCTATGGTTCTCACTAATTACCATTCTAAATGTCCAGAGATTATTTTTTGTTGAAAGAGCAACCACTTCAGAAGTTTTAAACTTTCTTAAGGAAGCCTTTAGCGAAGACTTCAATGAGACAATTGTTACAGATAACAGAGTGCAACTTACTGCCTTGGACATGACTGTTTTCTTATGTCTTCAAGGCATAATCCACTGGAGGAATGCCCTTTAAGACCCGTAGTGCAATGGCCAGGTTGAATGAGGTATTATCTTAACAAGAGTGTACACCAATCCTGCCAAGGTCACATTTTCCTTTTCTGTAACCATCCGTGAGAGGTTGAGGGCTTACAGAATATCCTCCAATAGTGCCAAGCCTACCAGCTCAGTCTTTCTACTAAGAGGGAGACACCCCACCTCTGAGGTATACCCATTATAGCTCAATGTTAAGCTGTCTCAGGGTAAATCTAATGTTTCCAAACCTTCCGTGTTCAAGTCAACAGACTTGCACTAAGGAACACGTTAACAACGTCATCCGAGTCTAAACTCCCTATTTTCCTACGGGTGATTCACAAACCAAATCGGATAGTAAAAAGGAGATTAAAATCCTCCTGCCCTTGCACAATTGTTAAACTCAATAAGAAAAGTGTTGACACCCAAGATGCGGAGCGTTAAAAAGAATAAGTATGCGTATGATGCTTCTTTCCTAATAAACAGAGACCCAGTGTTATGATAGTTTCTTCTCCCGACAGGGAAAGATTAGCAGACCACCAACAAGGGCTCAAACTTGAAGTTCAGTAGTTTAAAGAGAGCATGGTGACACTTCCAAAGTTGAAAATGATTTAGAGTATAATGAGTACAACAAATCTATTGCTGGAAGAGTGAAAAGGTTTACAAGGACCAGGAATCCATCTTGAGACTTATCCAGGAATAGCTTTTTGTAGTCCTGTTCAGGAAGTAGATGTGCTATATCCCGTCCCTCTTTCTTTCCTTTGTTTCCATTCCATCCTGCCTAGGTTGTGTCCATAGAAATTAAACATTCCATCTGTTCTGTCCTTTTGCTGGTTCCCAATGGCATTTCATGATGAGGCTTCATGTGTACTAGTTCTCATTTAGTCATGATAATACATCGTAATTAATGGCTATGTCTTGTAGCCTCTATGCCTGAAAACCCCACCCTCACTTGAGCATCTGACTAGTTCGAGGAATGGTAACATCTCTTTGTCTGTCTTTATTTCTCTGGCGTTTAGTGGAAGATGTTTGGTAGAACTACTTTGTCAGTGGTTCGAAATTGCTGATAAGCCTCCTGTCAGGCCATCCACAACGTTCTTTAAAACAAGGAGGCCTTTTCTGTTCAGAGCCTAGACAGCACAGTCAGTTTGCATTATCTGAATGTCATTCCAAGTGGAGACCAAATGTTGTTATGCCTGAAAATAGTAGCTTTCCAATGTGTGGCTGAGCCACAGGACACAGACCAGAAAACACCAAGCAACAAAATATGTTGAGAACTACTCCATGATCTACATGCCTGGCAAAGAGAATACCTAAATCCACGGTGAACCTAATGAATTGATCTCATATGGCTGGGACCTTCTATGAGGCGACCTTCCACCCCAACACTTTTGTCATCACATAGGTACTGCATTAAGCTCTCTATTGTATATCAAATAGGTCTGTTTAACCTACTAAATGCACGTGGCACTGGCACTACACAAAGCCATTATTTCCACAGCTGGCCACCTTGTTGACCAGAACAACCAAACATTAATTAATTCTATTAATGGAGGTAACCATACTATGATGTTCCAGAAATCTCTTGACCGTGGGTGACACCACCAGGAAAAGAGCAGGAATGCTTCTCGGTTCACTCCACTACTTTATATTTCCACACCATGCAAATTAAAACGTGTGTAATAGAAGCTGGAACCGCAAATCTTACGCTTACCTAATTCAGAAGCCCTTAAACCATTGGTACAATCTTAAGAAGTCACTAGTGTCTAAAAGATATCAGATAAAAATTACTACTGTAGCTCTGACTGCTGCACAAGAGGTAGCCATACGACATGGGATCAGAAGTGAGGGAGGGGATGGTACCCAACAAATAGAGAATGTGGGTAAGAAGGTTAATAATACATATTTTAATGGCATAGTTTGCTAGAATACTTGGCCATGAAGACAAATGTTGTATTTGTCTAAAAAGAGATTGTTTCTTCCCAAACAACAATTCCTCATTCTGACCTTTTCTGCTCTAGCCATTACAGTTATTACCTGGACTTTCTCAAACTAAGTTCTCTGTTGACATATGGAAGAACAAGGTTAACACCAGTATTATTTCCTGCAGTCCCTTCTTCCTCCTATTCTTTTTTATTTTGCCCTAATATTTTTTCGTTCCTTTAAATCTTGGGGTCCGGATAATTTGCCGGTATATAATTAATTTTATCTCTCCTATATTATATCAGAGCCCTACACGAGGAGCAACCCAGTGTGGTTTGCAACTCCAATTACTCCGTATACCTTTATTCAATATTGTGAACTTTTGTCTCTTTATGTGGGCCTCCTGCCTCCTTCAGGCTCTGATGTTTCCTATACCCGTTAATTACCTCATTAGTTTATCCGTGGATTCTTTTTCTAGTTGCTTTATTTTGGGCTTTGTTTGCTGTTAAATTGGTTGTAACTAGGGTTTTGTCAGTTCGGTTTAGCTAGCTGGTGCCTGGCCCACGGAGGAGACCAGACAGGAAGCTACAAGTTATTTCATTCAGTTCCATGTGTATACATGATAGGTGAAAATGAGGCTCACTGGTTGGAGGACAAAGCCTCTCTGTTGTCACAGTATATATGGAGACTGAGAATGAGAGAGAGAAACAACAAACTGCAGAAGAAAGAAGGAGCTATCATTTATCAGGACTCTGGACCCTTCTTAAAGGCCATATCAGTCGTTTGGCTCCTTCAGCTCCCAATCATCTCATCTTTCCTTCCTAGTTCTGGTGCTCTCTCCCACGTCCAAGGGACAGCCGCTGTTTTTCTTCCAAAGACTGACTTTGGCAGCTTACCATCATTGCTCAAATTGTGTGACAATGGGATCTAGACACTGTAAATGTCTGCATTCCTTTGGATTTCTGACTTTTAGACCAGACTGTGAGCTTGTATCTTCCTCTGCCCTCAAAGAATAACAGATAGAGACAGCAAAGGAGTCTGCTGGAACTATTGGTTGGTCCTCTGTCCCTTTCCTCAAGCACCAAAGGGCAATGCCCATCTCTAAAGTACCTAAAGAATGAAGGACCATATGACACACATGGGCCACTACAGGAAGTCTCACTACTTTCTGTGGACTTACCACAATTCAAAATAGAGGGGAAGCATTTCCCGGTTACCAAGTGCAACATCAGCACTGGTACTACAGAAGGGGGTTGAAACTTAGCTACTTGCTTTGCAAGGCTTGTGGTTGTGTTTTTGTCCCATAAACCTCCGTCCCTTGTTTCTAGTCTCCTCATTACTCTGACATTTATGTGTTTTTAAAAAGTTGCAATTTTTCTTCCTCTTTGTATTTATTTTGTTACTTGTTTTTGCTTGAATATTTCAATTTGTGAGATTTCTTTATGCCATCCTGCTTTCTCACGTTGGGTACCACCTTGCTGTGAACATCTTAATCATCTTTCTCCACTGTGCTGTTTTCCTTTTGTTTCTTTGCCCACTGTTTCCCTTCGGTTCATCCAGAAATTCAGAACAGTAGTGCAGCACTTACAGATCTGTCACCCCCATCACCCACCAGAAAGAAGGAAATGGTAAGAAAAGTGCAACTCACCATTCACAAGGATATGGAGTTACATAATTCTGAACAATTATAGGGTAGGTATCACAATAACCTCTTGATGCTAAAACTCCATGGAATAAACAACTAGGGGCTGAAAATTCTGCCAATGTAGAGTCAGAAGCATCCCTTGACACTGAACCAGAAGTCACAGAGAAATTAAAATAACTAAAGCCTTTGTAGCAAACTTGATGTTAGGATGAGGGAGCAGGTACAGGGAGATGGCACAACTAGCACCTTACTAAGGTATGGGGTTTGCAGCATGTGTGGCAAGGCAGAAGCAGGGTAGTCCTTCCCTGGCAGCATTTTAGGGGAATAATTTCAGTAGGCCTATATTTTTTTGTAGGTGCACAGCATAGTTAGATCTGCTGTATATGGTAAATGGCTTTACTAGGATATGAAGATAGAGGCTATTAACTGTCTATACCCATTTGTATACAGAAAAGCTAAATCATTTGAGCTATTAAAAAGATACAGGCCAGACGCCTGGAATACCTCTAAGGTAATGACTTTAGGATGGAGTACTTGTTGTAGTGGTACAGTACCTGATTTGTTATTCATGGTATCTTGCTCCACTTATAGAACAAGCACTGGCAAAGTCAATAGGTCTTGCCTTTTAGCAGACCTATTGGTTTTGCCAGTGCTGTTCAGTGTAGGGAAAAATAAAAAACTGGTTAGTGCCTTATTTCAGATGATGAACAGTGGCAAAAAATGATGATATATGTATGCATGTCATGTATTAGCATAATGTGTGTTGTGATGCTACTGCGATTCTGGCACCCCACACATGTATGTACAATAAAGCAATGCCCAATTGCTTATTTTGTTTTAATTTACCTTTCCAAGATGATGAACACCCTGCATGGTGAAGAGGAGACACTTCTGGGACAAAACCAGGAGGGACAGGAGAAGCAACAGATGAAAGAGGATTCAGGAGGGGGGTGCAGGGAGAATTTCAGTCAGAAAGCAGCACATAAAGGATAGAGCAAGAAAACACATACTCGCTCAGAGTGAAAAAAGCAGTACCTTGATGTACAGCTGTGGAAGTTTTCCAATCAAACAAATTGTAGTTTCAGATATCTTCACATGGTATCTATCACTTCCTACTTCATGTGTTCCAGTAAAGTCACAAGTAGTTTAAATGTGGCTGTAACCCTGAACATAGGCTATGTATACTCATACTATGCACCAGTACTATTTGGGAAAAAGGTCTGGTGGAGTGCAGATTTTGACATGTTTGTGCTCACAGAAACCTCTGAGGATGTTATGATCTCCGCTGGACCCCAAAGAGTAGTTCAAAAGGTTCTGAGGAAGGCACATGGGGCAGAAAGGTATTGCTGTGAAAACAGAAGGTGAGACAGCACCTTAAACATTAATTTCCAGGTGTGATTTACCACATTTTATTTCAAGGGATACAAATGTATCTGTTGTTTAATAAAGTGCCTCACACAGCTTTTCAACTACTTTAAAGAACCTGGTTTACTATGAGCTTTAAAAGCAAAGGATTGTGAAACATCAGTCAGGATAAGTGAGGCTAGCTATTAAAGAGAAAGCTGTATGACGTTCTGAAGAATATGGTTTTAAGCATTTCTGGTACTTTAAACTTTGTCTTGAGATGACCATTGGGAGAAAGCTCGGAGGATTAAAGTGAAGAATGCAAGTATCATCCACTAAACATTTGTCCTGCAATGCATGTCCAGAGTTAGTCTATTCTAGACAGCCAACTTTAGGCATCTAGCTGTCTGGCATGGAAATAAAAAGAAAGAAATATAGCTTTATGTAGAAGACACAATGTTTTGAACTCTACCCTCTGCCTGACCAACAGAGGGTAGAGTGACCTCAAAGGAGGACCAGTTTAAGCCTAGAAAAAATGTGGTTAGTGTAGTTTTTAATTATCCATTAAATCTGTTATGTAAATGTTTGAGACAAGGACTGGCTAATTCTGGTTCAGAAAAAAGTTACACAGTTTCTTAAACTAATTAGTAGAGCACCACTGAGAGATGACTATATTAAAGTCAGGCCTCAGCAAATCAACAACAAATGCTAAGGCTCATTCCAATGGAGATTCAATTTAAATAGATCTGAACCCCCTCGCACCTTTCATTGAAACTAATAGCACCAAAAATAACTCACCAGGTGTGGGGAAGAGATTCCACCCATGCAAACATAAACCCTCACTTCTTTTTACTCATCTTTACAGTTCCAAAGGAAATCAAAAAGTCTTCAATAATAGTAATCTTCTTTTGATTTTAAAATATCTTGCTGATTTAAAAACAAGACTCAAAAGATAGTGGGATTTGGCACTTGAACAAATTTGAAACAGAGGGAATAAAACTCACATAATCTTTCTGTCACTGTAACTCGGCTACTGCTAATGCAGAGGGCATCAACCACTAAACTTAACAATTCATTTACTTTGCAGGAAAAGTTAAAAACCTACAATACATTTGGCAGAAAGTGTGCATACAAGACTGATGGATAAGGTTGAGGATTAAGGTAATAACTGGTAGGACTATGTTTAGAAAAGTGAACTGTTAAATGTTTTCTGTGGTACAATTTTGACTGCAGTTTCCAGTCTATTGTTAGTGAACATAGTCTGGATGGCCGCCACACCAGAAAGAGTGCATGGTATTAATACTACTATGCTGAAATACAAGATGTATAATTGTCTCAGATATGGGTATTGTAAAACTCGGTTGGAAGCTGTTGGAATATTCCTGGGACTTAAAGAGCAAAAACAGATTTGTCACTGCATTCAATAGTTTACTAGAAATTCATATACCTAAAAGAGGCATGATGGGATAGTTCAATACCTTTAAATGGCTTTATAGTCCATGACTATCTCTAGCTGCCAAGGACGTTCAAAAGGTAGACCAGTTCCTGCAACTGGAACAGGTTTGGGTACATATATTTCAACTGTGGTTCTATGTAAGGATTAATATTTGCAAGACTGATCTCATGGGACATAATACATTAGTATTATAAAATGTAGGAAAAATGAAATAGCTCAATTTACTGCAGATTTATATTTCTAATGAAACAAATGAATGCTTTGTATTCATTGTTACTGGTAATTCTAGTTACATTTTGTTTGCGAAATACTTAAACGATTTTAATGGCTTATCAGAAATTGAACATATCTATGATATGATATTCAGTTAACTGAAATTGTTCCTTGTGAAAAGGGAAGGGTATTTTTAAAGCATTACATTCATGCTATTTTTAAGCGTTAATAAGACAAGAATCAGTGATTACCAAGCTTGCTTTAAAACACTATTCTCATTTTGGAATAAAACAGAGTACTTTCCCACACATTTCCATTAACTGAGGATTTTCAGAAGAATACCATGCAAATGACCATTGTGCTCAGTAATTCTATTGCATATGTTAGGCAGAGAATGTCTTCCCACCACAAAAAGGTGACTACGCTGCTACATATCAGGGAAGGTATATATATTTTTGTCAATAAGCTACGGGCTATCATGGAACCTTGGTATAATTAGGTATTAACTTTGGAAAGTGCCTTATTGCTAGAACAACTACAGGATAAAGTCAACTACGGATTAATCTGGGCCCATCTATCACGCTATACGTGGACATAAATAAATGAAAAAGTGCTAAATGGCGCTCATAAAATCTTGCATTCGAAAATTAGTTGGTTCAATATTGATCATGCAGGCTTCGACATGCAACCAGCAAAGCTGATTGTGGGCCATATGACTATAATAACAACAACTATATTACCAACAGAGTTTTGGAATCAGTCTATTTACAATAAGAGAGGACTAAAAAGGGCCAACCTAGAGTGTAGAGACAAGCTGTGAGACCAAATTATTGCAGCTATTGAATCCAAGCGTGAGAGAGAGTTCTGGTCATTCATTTCTTGTGGTATGAAAGTTACTAAAAGTGATCCTGACTGCACAAATGCAAACAATGGGTTGAGTATATCATGGCACTATATGGTAACAATCCAAGCCCCATTAGAAGCTATGCAAGTAGGATTCCATATTCCCCTAAAGGAAAAAATAATGTAATTCATGTAATCAGATCTTTTAAGAGATCCAGGAACCACCTACCCCAATGGCAATTAAATGCTAAACGTTTGGCAGGCTAAATGCATCCTTTCAACCAAAGTATCGTAGCTACTGGGGAAACATCCTCATTGGGGTTAGTTAGCAACCTTGTACCTATGTATAGAAAGGCATAAAACCAAATCTGCTGCATGATAGCACTCCTGGATAGCAGGAAAAAAATATTTGCTAAGTTATTGTTGAAGGACCTGATGGTATGGCTTGACGATATAGCAACTCTTCCATTGGAACAAGTAGGTTTTAGGCCACTCTCATGTATAGTGTTATCATCATAGCTTTTGCCACCTGGTCTCAGAGGACCAACTTAGGCAGCAATTTATATAATTGCCTAATCAAATTCTCTAACAGCTCGGATAAATCGAGAAATAATCACCCATGGGCCAAACTGGCAAGGTGGGGACAGAGTAGAGGCCCCTCTCACCAATTCAGAGACTCCATGAGGCACTTGGGTAATGGTAGGCCTGGGTAAATCTGTCCCTAGCAAAGAACAAATTGTTACTTAGACAACTGAAAGCAAGGCTGAGTGTATGTACCCATACTGTTCCCTTTATACTTAGCTTGCCAGGTGAAACACCATAAAAGGGTGCATTTGTTCCTACAAAATGTAGGGGGTCTTTAAGTTCTATAACCGATGTTGTCTGATGACTTAGTCTTAATAAACCAAATGCCATTGGGATTTCAAAGATTGAAAAATAGCTTGGAAATTTACAGTGTGGTCACTCATTTTGTGATCAATAGAAGCAAAACATAATCCTAAAATTGGGAGGAAAAAATGGCTTCAGTGGACTATAGGTAGAATGCTAATCGAGCAGGCGAACTATTAAATATAATATGGGGTTTCTTTATGCCCATCTTAAACTGGGGTCGTAAACTCATAATTGTGCCTCCAAAGTTATAAATGATGGTATCTGGTCTGAAATTACTTCACTTAAGTTCCATCTCTTATAGGATGAGTACACACAGACTACAGACATATTTTGAAACCTATAGGTTATGGTGTGTAAGATGCCTTTATGAGATTCCACTATTTTAGCTTTATTCTGATGGCTCTCTAAGCAAGATCCAACTAAACAAAGCGAATGATGTACAATCAACCAGGAGTCTTTATCACATTGTAGAAGCCATCTTATTTCAGATTCCATTTTATGACACTTAATAAGGAGCTTGCAGAACGTCTGATGACCTGTGCTGAGCTTGCAGTGACCGCAGGGCCTTGAGAGATGAAGGGAATCATAAGACTATGAGTGTGCTTGTCACCTGCCTCTTTGCGTCTGTTACAGAAAATGTATCAAAGGTATAAAAAACCATGTGAATCATTGTGTTTTAGGTCAGCCACTTATTGAAGCTTTCCTCACGCTGCTGCATTATATTATGTTACATTTTTAGGGTCGAGCGCGCAAGTGCTCTGGCTCCTGTTGTAATCTCTCTGTTGGTTTTAACCACACCCATGGCACGCCGATGAGTTTGGTTGGTTTGTGGGCTTGCCTTTTCAAATTTGCTTGATTTCATTAGTGGAAGGCATGCATACATCCTGCCTTTTCGGGTGTTTAGCCCTCCTCGACAGCACCGGTAAACTACTGAAAACATATGAGGCTCCATGTTTTCCGTATGGTTTCTGGACTACTTTTTCTATTTATTTCCTAAGCAGCGCGTTCTCGTTGGGCAGCAGTCGAGTGCTTTGCATGACGTGGACCCTGTTACATGGATAATTGCATTTTTGCCGATACGTTTGACTGTGAGAGAACTTCTGTTTTACGTTTTATTTTCAGTTTATGTGGCAAGAAAAGTCTATTTAGGAATTTACAACGCAAATAGCTCTCACTCGAGCAAGCCCAAGACGCATTGCATTGCAAATGCTTGTTAAATTTTACTGCCTATTTGTTTTATTGATTATTAGGCTCTTAAAGCATATTGTGTATTCTTATCCCTTTTTGATACATGGAAGATATACTTGTGGGATTAGCTAAAGACAAATAACATTCATACAATGATTAATGCTCAGGCGTTTCTGGACAAGAACAGCAATAACATGTTATGCACGTGTATAATAAAGCTTCTTGATAATGCTCTGAGAGAAGTAAAAGATATACAAATCTGAATTAATGTAAGTAGGTATTGCTGCAAGAGGAATAGTATCTAATCTATACATTTTAGACTTTCTGTCCAGAGGGTCTTAAGCTGGAACTTATTCAATTGTGAAGTTACATTTGAGATTGATCCTTAATATAAACAAGCCTACATTGTAATTTAATGTTGGTATTAAATTAGTTTGCAACAGTGCATCATAAAGTAAAATTCTCTGCCATATGCATTTGGCTTTGAATGGTTTCCTATTACTTGTTTTAGTTCATTCTGGAGATGCAAAGTTGTGTCCTATTTTTGTGGTTTTAATGTTATTGCTGCTTTTATACTTAATATTTGTATTATTGGTGCAAAAATAGGTTTAAAGAGGAACAATTCATCTTTAATAAAGAGATTTTTTTTAAAGTAGTGTGGTAGAAAGCAATTGCAAGAACCAGATGACTGCATCACTGATGTAAAAGCAAGATTCCATAAAGACTGTAAAAATTAAACAATTCAGATTTGGATATGTTGTTTATGGCCAGATGAAAAGAGGCGGTCATCAAAATAAGATTCCCAGATTACATAGCATTCGGGAAGGAGTGGGCAAAGGAAAATGGTGCTCTGTGCAGCCCTTACTGAGCGGTAGCAGGTAATGTTAAGCGGTAGCAGGTAATGTGTGTCAACCCCCACAGTCAACATTCGTAACAATTAGTAGCACTGGGATGTTGCAAGTTCCACCACATCTAGTGCTGGGCAGGAAGGAGGCAGTCTGAAATATTTAGAAGTGTGTCATCAGTATGCAAGCGATAACTAAAGTGGGCTCTCTCCAAAATGTGTGGAAAGCACTGAATAGTAAACGACATAAGGCAGATACTTGGTGCTTTTGATAGAAGTCCATTTGAACCAATTGGTTTGGTGGGAAAGAAAAGTTTGGATCATGACAGGACTATTACACCTCTAGAACAACGTTATTTATGGCAAGCAATAGGGGTCCTCTGTACTGAATGCCATAGAGATATTGGTTAAGAATTAAGTAGTTCTTTTCTGATGGTAATGAAGATGGTTTAAGCCTTTCAAGGTGGGAGAAAGCCAGAGAGAAAGTCATTAAATGTGGTGTTCACAAATGTTTTTTAGGAGTTCTATTGATATGATAGTGTCAAAGACCTTATCCAAAGAATTGAAACCAGAGAAAGGTTGAAAGACACAATCTCTGGGACAGCATCAGTTTTCTTCAGTACTGGGTTAATAAGTGCATTCTTGATATTGGAATGAACATTAGCAGACAGATGTAAGGCATTTACGAGCTTTGTAGAGTCTGTATAAAGCAGGAAAATCCTTAGAAAGTGCAGCAGATGGTTTTAGCTGCTTGCCTTATTCATGTAACCTTTCCAAGACAGCTAGAGATAGGAGGGATATGGAGAGGATCAACTGTGGCAATGCATGTTTATTCTGTTACAGAGCTGTTGAAATGACAGTGCAGAGAAAAAAAGGGGATCTGGGTGGTCAAAATAGCCACTATCAATTCTAGGTAATTGTTTAGTAGTTTGTTCAATGCATTAAGCCAAAAAAAATCAGGACTAGAAATATATATATTTTTTGCTTGGAGGAAAACTTATTTATACTCATGATACTGGAAATGCAAGCTAGTCTAGCCTCTTTGATGCATGACTTTTAAACTGCACCTCCAGGGCCTGTCCTTACACTTAGGAAACCAGAGACCAACATAAAAGTTTTTGTTGAACAACAATTAAACTTTTGAACTTTCAGTGAGGGGACAAAAGTAATTTTGTGAAGAAGAAAGGTTTTCGCTTCCTTATGATGTTCATCCCTGGGACAGGTGGAGTCAAGCTAAACTGTAGGAAGCAGGATAAAGAACTGTTACTGCCTGCAGAGTTCTGATTTTTGTACACAAGGCCTCTATGATTTTCTTAGGTGTAAAGATGATGCTCGTTGCACTAATCCTATAGTCTGAAGCACAACTAGGGTAAAATCAGATCAGGAATGGGACTGAAAAACAAAAATGCCAATATTCTGTATTGATGAGAAAAGTTGGAGAGGAGTGTAAGTGGAACCTCATCAGTTAAGTGAAATCACAGCTATTTTCCGCTACATCTGTGTGTAAGAGGACCATATGTCCAGATATGAACCCTTACTAAATAGATCAACATTCCAAAAACAAGCGTAGTTGAGAATGGTTCTACACACCATACGGGAAAGAAATAACTTGTTACTTACCTATAAATTTCATTCTCCAGTGTTGGTATTTTCATAGATTCACATGCTTGGGCAGGGTGTGGCCAGACACCCAACACGGAGGATGCATTAATTGACGGCTACGGACCTCGGTTGAACCATTTACCCGTGATTTGCCCCCACAATGTGACGAACCCACACAGTTCACCGTGCAGGATTTGAGAGGTGCTGGGGTGCTGCGCGGTTGAGGAGTGAGGTGGCAGCAACCGCGCAGAGATGGAGACTGACGTAGGCGGCCGGCGGTGAGGCCCACTTCTCGCCCGACATCTCCTGTTCTTGTCCGCCTAAAGGCCTGGTGCTGCTAGGCCGACAGTGGAGACGTGCTGGGTGTGGGCCGATCCAGCCGGACCAAACCAGAACCGGAATGCACTGGGGGCCTTGCCCAGTGGCCGCACTGAGCCGGGGCGCACCTAGCTGTGTGGAGACGGAGGTGGCCTGTGGTGAGGCCTCGTCCCTGCCTGACATCCCCTCCTCCCATCCACAGTGAGGCCCGGCCCTGCCACATAGAAGGTGAGCGCACAGGGTGAGGGCCGGTGCAGCCGGGCCGGGTGAAGACTGAACTGTGCCGGGGGCAGTGCCCGATGGCTACGCTGCCCCAGGGTGTGCCTAGCTGTGGGACAGCGTGAGCAGGACATCGCTGGAGATGCAACCCTCACCCCCCCGGCCTGGAAATCTGCGGCCCGTTGGTTTTCTTGGGGAGCAGTTGGGGCCTGCTCCTGTACCGGCAAGCAAGTGAGGAGGCTGGGTACCGACTGGAAGCCTGACAGGACTGGTGGTTGGGGCCCGCATGTGCCTAGAGGGTGGCATGGCCCTCTGGCACCGGGGAGGACCCCGGGGAGCATGCACCTGAAACCATGGCAGCGGAAGGGCCCAGATAGCACGCAGATCCCGGTATGCCGACCCGGGTGAAGCACTAAAGGAGCACACTGGGTGCAATGTGCTGAAGCTTCTGACAACACCCTTGATATGCCAATCATAAATCAAGGTCCCTAAGCTACTACTTGGGGGGACCTGGTGGCTGAGAACAGAGGTGGCGACTGTGGGCACACATGGCAGACTGTCCTGGAGGCTGGCACTGGTTTCGGCCCCGTGAGGAGGCACAGAGCAGAGGAACAACTGGCAGCAGGCGTTAGTAGCTTGCAGCCACAAGACTAACCTGCCTCGGAGGGCCGGGTCGGTCCTGTGTGACCAGTCCATCGGAGCCCGGTGGGAATTGTGGGGCCGCTGAGGCCCATTCTGTGTCACCGAAGAAGGAAGTGACAGACTCCACGCACGCCTACTGGGAGTGACCATCTGGAACAGCGTGTGCGACCATCAGACCTTAGGTTGACAATCCCTCGATAACATGGGGCGAAATAAAACGAAGGCCCCCAGGATGGAGGAATATGTGCAGCGCCACTCTGGACCTTCGGAGGACTCGCCTTCCGCCACACTGCAGGACTGTGTTCCCCCTACAAGAGCAGCGACACCAGCAGACAAGCTAGATCTTATTTTACGTGAGATATGTGACTCATGGCACAAAGTTTGGCGCTATCACTACAGACCTTAAGCTGCAAAGAGACGACCAATACAAAGTGACCGACAGGGTCAAATCATCAGAGAACACATTGCCCACCTTGTCTCCAGAGCAGGTGGAACATGGCTCCATGTTGCAACAACTGCGAAAGCAGGTGGAAGAACTCCAGGACAGAGCTGAGGATGTCGAAGGTAGAGCGCGCAGGAATAATATTTAAATAGTGGGTATGCCGGAAGGTGTTTAAGGAGATTGGCCCACCCAGTACATTGAGAGCTGGCTGCAATCGAATTGTCTCCTGAGGGCCTGTCCACTCTCTTCACAGTCGAACACGCGTACCCTTCAAGAGACCAATCCCTGGGGCCTGCCGACACCCATAGTGTCTATATTTCTGAATTACAGAGACAAGTTGCTTCAAGCCATGCAGTAGCGTGCGCCGCTTACAGTTGAAGGCACCACAGTATCTCTCTATTCAGACTATACGCTGTTGTTCCAGCGGTGCCAGGCCTCCTTCCAGGGGGTCAAGAAACACCTTAGAGCACATGGCCTTGTATACGCATTGATTTTTCCTGCAACACTGAAAGTGATACATAACAACCACTATCACTTCTTTGACTCTCCCATGGCGGCCAGGGAATGGCTCACTCAGAATTTTCAAGGACCACGGAGTGGGCAACGGCAGGCGTTTGAATCACAGAGCTCTGGTCAGCAGAACCAGCATGCCCGCCATACACAAGACACTGTACATTATGGGGGAGCCCATCTCCAAGGCAGGCACTTACGAGCCAACTTGAAGTCATTCAACCCGCAACTAATCTGCGGGATCCCAACTGCAGATCTAGCACTTAATCGTCCTTGCTGGGGACTCAGACACCAAGACTGAAGGCAGTGTGACATTGTTCCCAGCTATCACACCGCAGACCGCACACGATCTATGATGAAAGAAAACTGCACATGCTGCTCCTCGACCACACTACACAGATACTGTGGACGCCACCGGAAAGCCCCTCCAGATCATTGAGCAGCGAACAGGACTGCAGCATTGATACCTCAATGATTCAATGATTATCACCTATTCTTAAATTGTCACATCCACATATGTATGTAATATCCTTATATTGTGTGCTTGCATAAGGATGGATGAATAAGTGGCCAGTTACTGATATGATATGGGTCCGGACCAGGTTGAGATGGTATGCCTGCAGTACAAATACATGGTTTGGCGTCCCACAGGTGACAATACTAGAAAAGGAGACGCAATGAGCCTCAATCACAACTACAGAGATTGGCGAGGCATTAAGAGATGGCACCAATAAAACCCCTGGCTCTGACGGATTTCCGGTGGAATTTTATGACACATACCCTAAGAGCTTGCTTCCCCACCTAGAGAAATTATATAAGAGGTCCCTCGAAGAAGGAATGTGCCCAGCTACAACTCGTAAAGCAGTGGTGATCTTGCTTCTCAAACCGGATAGACCTCCCACACAGATGTCATCCCATAGGCCCCTGTCTATATTAAATACTGAATATAAACTTCTCAGTAAAGTTTTGGTGAGTAGACTACTCCCATTACTCCCATGCCTGCTCCACATGGACCAATGTGGCTTTGTTCCACGCTGGGGTATATCAATGAATATCCGCCATCTATTGCAGATAATGGATGAGTCGAAGCACAAATACCCATATGCAGGAGGCATTTTATACTCTCAGCTGGCAGTATCTGTGGACATCTCTGGAAGCCGCCTTTGGAATACCTCCAGAATTTATACAGTGGGTGACTCTCCTGTACACGGCCCGACTGCCAGGGCCAAGACAGGAGTGCATATATCCACTTCTTACCCCATATGCTGCGGAACTAGACAGGGTTGTCTTCTGTCTCCACTCTTGTTTGTACTAACATTGGAGCCCCTGGCACAGCAACTTCACCGTAGTGCGGCGGATTGGAGCATTGCGCTCAACTGCACTACACATGCTTGCTCCTTATATGCGGACGATATGATACTCTATTACAGGGATCTGAGGCAGGGCACAGAGAAGGCGGTGCAGATATTTTCTCGATTTGCGCTCCTCTCTGGGCTTCCGAATTAATCCTGATAAGTCATATGCATATTCATTCCAGGACACCTGGTCGGAGCCTATGATTCCATTTCAGCCCATGACCATTGAACGGCCCCTGTCTTCTTTGGCTATCTTGGTATTTGCATTTACCGGAACCGAGTGGATCTGTTAGACGGGAATCTAAACCGGGCAATTACATCACTCCAATCCCCAGTCAACTTTTGGATCAAACTACCCCTTTCAGTGGCCGGAGGGTGTCCCTGGCGAAGATGGTAATGCTACCACAGGTCTTATACCATTTGGTGAACCTGCCGCTTATAGTACCACCTTGTGTATTTCGGACATTGAATTCTTCAGTGATAGACCTATGGGGGAAGGGTCGCCGCCGAGTCGGACTGACAAGGTGGCTTGGGCGCTCCAGATTTCAAGGCCTAATGTATTGCGGGCGAATTGCAATGGCTGTCCTACTGGCTAGCTGGCCATAATATGGACAAGATGTGGAGGAAGGCTTTTATTTACCAGATGCTTTTCTTGGGTCACCTAAACTGGCCCTCTGGGCTACTTTGCAACTGTGCAAGGCATTGTCCTATTGGAAACTAACTACAAGTTACACATCTCCAGTAGCCCCCTATGCACCTAACATACCACTATGCGGGCTCCCTATCTCCTTGGGAACTATCACAGCGGCTATGCTCAGGCATTGAGAACAGCTCACTTTAGGGGACTTGTTCAAAGATGGCATGCAACTCCCACATTCAGACTTTGTGCAACTGCATGGTTTATCAGAGACTCTCTTTTTGACACATGCTAGAATACTATCATGTGTACGTACTTATTGGGCACCATAGGGTACTGAACCGGTAACACATGAAACCCTCCAGGCTTTTCACACAATGGGACGCGGTAGACATCTTGTAAGGTGGATATATCGTGGGAGCCAAGCACAGCTTCATGTATCATTGGACACGTTGAAAGCTGTGTGGGCAACTGATATAGGCGGAGACATTACTGTCAAAGAATGGTCTTTCCTATTACAATATGCCAAGAAAGTGTCTCTCAACACTCGGTTTAAGCTGATTCAGTTTTACCTCTTTCACTGGGCATACCTCACTCCACATAGACTCAATAAGATCTACCACACTACAACGGCGCACTGTCCTTGGTGCCACACAGCTGATGCCGACCTTCTCTATATGCTTTGGGCATGTCCGTCCCTCACACAGTACTGGACTGCAATAGGAGCCACTCTGACAGAGATTGCAGACAAACCAGTAGAATTGTCACCCGCTTACTTCCTCCTGGGACTCTACCCTAGGAAGTATGCCTCTCCGGTACTTATGCGCTTCATGGACTTGGCTATGCTTTTGGCAAATCGTCAGCTGACGGGGCGCTGGAAGTCCCCCATCTCTCCTCTCGGGGAAGGAGGAGGTGTTACACAGGAGCCAGGCTGAAAGTGCAGCCATCAGAAGAGAAGAGTATAGAGGACTGAGGAGGAAACCATTATCTCTGGAGTGGAACTCACTGGTGGAAGCCCTTAGGGCACAGATTGAGTCATAGGGCTAACTATGGTTGGGCAAGTGGCGTATTTTATAAGATGATGGAGGCGAGTCTGAGTTACACACCTGTGGCTTCCACATATTTTGTACCATAGGGTTCCTATATGCTCCTTCCTCACTGATGACTGTTAGAAACTGGGTCTTTGGTTGGCAGTCAGGTTACCCCCTGCCAAGCAAGGATCCTCACTCTAGCCAGAGTAAAGGAGAATCACCCTCAGTTAACCCCCGCTCACACCCTTGGTAGCTTGGCACAAGCAGGCAGGCTTAATGCCAGAGTTTAGGTGTAAAGTGTTAGAGGACGGTTCTGACCATCAGGACTGCCCTGATTTTTCGATTTTTGACCACCTGGTTTTTGACTGTTTACTGTGAGGAGTCCTCCTATGAGGTGACTCCCGCACAATAAACACATGGTAAAATGGACTGTACGTGTTTACCGCTGGTGTCGCCGTGCTAAGGACAGGCTGCTGTGGCGCAGCAAGGCAGGAGGCCCCGGGCAGGTTACATGTGATCATGTGTGCGCATGGATGTGCACCCATGTGAGGGCTGTGAGAGGAGGATTCCTAGTGTGCGCAGCCCTAGAACTGCGCTTAGGTAGTCCCGGTGCAGGAGGAACTATGCAGAGTGGGTGGTGACCTGGAGTTGGTCTCATGAGAGGGGTGTATACATGTGAGGGAGAGTCAGTGTGCTTACTGTTTTTTCACTGTAGGGACACCCAGTTCAATGCCAATGTCAGGGTGCTTAAGATATTTGCATTGGGGGGATACTCCATTGAATGTCAATGGGAAAGGAGGGCCTAGGGTGCAACTCCAGTTCTGTGGGGTCCACCGAGACCAGAGTCACACCAAAGTACACTGTAACCTGTAAGAAAAGAATGATGCAGTAGGTTACAGGAGCATAGTTGTACAACTTATGGGTCATCCAGGGATGTCATATTTCTCTGCCTCAGCTCAGGATTAGGGCCAATTACTGCTCTGTCCAGTTGCTGGAGCAGGGCCTAGCATCAATCAGCCAGCTGTCATTCAGTGCCAGGAGCAGGCTGGAGAAGCCCTGCGAGGAATGTCAGGTAGGAGGGGCTGAGACTTTCAGAGCACATGTGGCAACTAACTCCTGGAGGATGCCATCTTGAGCTATCCCAGAAGACTGTGCAAGAAGGAGGGGACGGGGGCAAGGAAGTGATGTGGCACATCTGGATAGGCCAGAGGTGCAGACCTGCTGGACACTTTCGCCCCCACTTAAAAGGTCCCGCACAGGGGAGAGCTCTCTCTCTTGGCTGTGCTTCACTGCTGGACACTGGGACTGCAGACGGGCGTCATGGACAACTGGAAGGAAGAACCTCCTGACTGCCCTTGGGGCAGGGACTCTGCCCCTGAAGGATCCCAGGCCAGCGAGGAGAATGCCAGGGCCAGGCAAGCTGGCCCCCTTACCCCCCCAGAGGACTAGTTGGGGGAAGGACTGGGCTAGCGCAAGGAGAGCGTGCTGCCCAGAAGGAAAAGAGGGAACCCAGAGGAAAGATTGGCGCAGGAGTCAGTGGAACTGGCTCCCTGATGATCTGGGACCCTTCCAGGCCAGGAGGCCTAAGGAGATTGCTCCTGGTGGCAAGGGCTTGTCACCAGGAGCGGAACGACACAAGAATGAAGAAAATCGGCCCTTGGGGGCCCGAGATATCACAGGACAAAGAATGGCGACCTTTGACCTTTGTGAAAGTAGCTACGAAGCGTGTGGAGCTCCGCAGCTGCTTGAGACTGTGCCCCCAGGGTGGGCCAGGGCCTGGGGGGCTTCCCAGGAAGAAGAGACCAGGGGAGTGTTGTCGCACTCCCCCTCTATGAAGAAGAAGGGACCCCGGACCCCATCCGGGGCCCGTGAAGCCTGGTCCCGTGTAGGAGGTTGAATGGGGGGGCCGTCGCGCACCCCCTGCCGCTGTGGAGAGGGGACCCCGGACCCCATCCCGGGGCCCCCGGCGGCGAAGACAAGCCGGGGAGCGCCGTCGCACTCCCCGTGAAGAAGGGATGAATGGGGGGGGGGGGGGGCGCCGTCGCGCACCCCCCAGCAGAAGGGAAGTCAGGGAGCGCCGTTGCGATCCCCGTGAAGATGGTCCCATGGGGCCCCGAGAAGAGGCGGAGTGGGGGTGCGCCATCGCGCATCCCCAGCCGAAGAAAAGTCGGGGAGCTCCGTCGCGCTCCCCGTGAATATGGCCAGAGGGGCCCCGGACCCCATCCCGGGGCCCCGCGCAGAAGAGGAGGACTCCGGGGAGCGCCGTTGCGCTCCCCGTGGTAAGGAGGAGGGGCCCCGGACCCCATCCCGGGGCCCCGAAGATGCCAGCAGGAAGGGGGAGTGCCGCTGCACTCCCCCGCGCGGACGCCAGCGGGCAGACTCTAAGGCAGCAAGTCGGCTCCCGCGGCAGCACCCGGAGGTGCTGGCCGTGCGGGGAGCCGGCGGGGGCGGCCAGGGGTGGGCTCCCTGAGCCGCCCTCCAACGAGGGATCCTCGTTTTGGTGCGGGGGGTGACCGGGTGGGACCGGCACCCCCAAAATCAAAAGCCAAGGGCAAAAAGGAAAAAACCAGAAAAGAAAAGGAATCGCGGCTCTCCCCTCGCAGCGGGAGAGCCGCTAACCATTTATGCAGCCGCCCCAGCATGCTTTGCGGGGCAGGGGCTGCTTTTTGAGCCCTTAAAACGCCTGTGGTGGTCCCATTGAGATGGGGGCCACCACCAACGGAGAACTGGGAGACAGGGGGAGCTGCAGGAGCAGCGCAGCCTCCGCACCAACATCTGTTGGTGTCCCCACCCTAGGTAGGGTGGCACACCTGAGAGATAACCCCTCAAGGATTGGATGGATTTTTGAAGCACAAGCTTCAGTGAACTTTTGTTCCTGGTTGTGCAAGGGTGCCCTACCATAGGTGTAGGTTGGTATGGCCCCAAGTATTCTACTGTTATTTTATGGTTAAGTAAGAGTAATCCAAAAGTAATCTCAAAGTAATCTCAAAGTAATCCTGATGGTTATAATGCTAGAATTTGGTCTCTTATGTTCTCCGAGTATGCAAATTTGAATAATGATACTGACAGTCACATCTTGGCAGGATGAAAGTATTTATTCACAAATGTAGGTGTCATCATTGCACTGTACTGTTGAATACTGTCAGAATGTTCAAATGTCGCAAGGGGGGCACTGGGATTGTTTTGCCATGTGGGTTGTTGGATTATATTCTCCCTTAAGGAGACCTGAACGATTACATACTGTTGGTCCAGAGTGATTTTATCACTTTGTATATATTTGTAGATTGTTGCATAGTATTGAGTAGTGTGTGTGAATAATAAAGGTACTTTTACTTTATCAAAAGAAAAAGCACAGACTGGACATTCATTTATTAAGAGTCATGCTTGCGTGCTTGAGAATGGGGATTACTAGCCCACACCACCTCCGTTGAGTAAGCCTTGGACTGCTCTGCAATACTACCCTATGAGAGTCAAGCGCTACAATGGGGTGTTTGGTTCCCAGTGGCGGTCGTGTGCGGACTCGTTACTTGTGCAGGCCACACAACTGATGACCCACCTTCCAACATAAAGTATTTGTACCAACACACACAGTAATTCAGTGAAAACACTACAAAATGACAACACACGTTTAGAAAAATAGAAAATATTTATAAAAAAACACCATGCACAAGTCAAGATATTAATTTTAAAAGCAAAAGAGTCTTAAATCCTTTTGTAAACAGGTAAAACACTGTTAGTGTTGAAAAGTATCTGGGGAGAGGGAGAGTGTGCGTCGAAAAAGGTAAACGGTGTGTCAATTTCTCACCTGCAAGCGAGACCGTGCAACGTTTCTCCTTCTCCGGTCGGCATGCATCGTTTTTCCTCTCCGCAGGAGAGCGATGTGTATATCCAGGAAAGCACTCAGGTCTGGGCAGGCATTGCATCATTTTTCCGCGTCTAGCAAGGTTTGCGTCGAAAATCCTGCCGAACGGTATCAGCGAGACCACGCTGCGCGGGCTGCGATGTTACCAGCCTCTGTTAGCGTTGTGGTCGTAGTGTCGATCTTCCAGCCGCGCTCCAGGCAGAATGTTGGTTTCTGCTGCGAGGCAGGTGGTGCGTCGTTTCTTCAGCCGCGCCTCGGTCTGTGCGTGGATTTTTAATCTTGGAATGCCAGCTTCACTTGTCAAGGCCCCAGGAACTGGATAGGACCCCACTTGGCAGGGCAGGAGTCTCAGCAGAGAGTCCAGGTGCTGGCATGGGAAGTCTTTGATGGACCTGAGACTTCAACAACAGGAGGCAAGCTCAGGACAAGCCCTTGGAGATTTCTTCACAAGCAGGGATGCACAACAAAGTCCATTCTTTGTCCCCTTTCACGAGGCAGAAGCAGCAAATGCAGGATAGCTCCACAAAGCACAGTCAGAGGCAGGGCAGCACTTCTCCAGACAGGGGCTCCTCTTAATTTCCAGAAGTGATCTAAAGTCTGTGGTTTTGGGTGCCCTTCTTATACCCATTTTGGCCTTTGAAGTAGGCTTACTTCAAAGGTAAGTCTCTCTTGTTCGTGAAATTCTGCCTTGCCCAGGCCAGGCCCCAGATCACACAAGGGGATTGGAGACCGCATTGTGTGAGGGCAGGCACAGCCCTTTCAGGTGTGAGTGACCACACTTCCACTCCCTCCTAGCACAGATGGCTCATCAGGATATGCAGGCTACAATCCAGCTCCCTTTGTGTCACTGTCTAGAGAGAGGTGCAAACAGCCCAACTGTCAAACTGACCCAGACAGAGAATCCACAAACAGGGAGAGTCACAGAATGGTTTAAGCAAGCAAATGCTCACTTTCTAAAAGTGTCATTTTCAAACACACAATCTTAAAATCAACTTTACAAAAAGATGTATTTTTAAATTGTGATTTCAGAGACCCCAAACTCCACGTCTATCCGCTCCCAAAGGGAATCTACGTTTTAATCATATGTAAAGGCAGCCCCCATGTTAACCTATGGGAGGGATAGGTCTTGCACCAGTGAGAATTTAGCAGTATTTCACCGTTAGGACATATAAAACACATTAGTATATGTCATACCTTAAGCATACATTGCACCCTGCCCACGGGGCTACCTAGGGCCTACCTTAGGGGTGTCTTACATGTAAGAAAAGGGAAGGTTTAGGCCTGGCAAGTGGGTACACTTGCTAAGTCAAATTGGCAGTTTAAAACTGCACACACAGACACTGTAATGGCAGGTCTGAGCCATGTTTACAGAGCTACTATTGTGGGTGGCACAACCAGTGCTGCAGGCCCACTAGTAGCATTTGATTTCCAGGCCCTGGGCACCTCTAGTGCACTGCACTAGGGACTTACCAGTAAATCAAATATGCCAATCATGGAAATCCAATTACATACACATTTTATATAGGAGTACTTGCACTTGAGCACTGGATAGCAGCGGTAACGTGCCCAGAGTAACAAAAACAGAGTCCAGCACACATTAACAACCTGGCAAACAGAGGCAAAAAGATAGGGGAGACCACACCAAGGATGCCAAGTCTAACAATGACTGGCTGGGATTGGTATAGTTTTTAGGATGAATATGTATATTGGCCTCCCATGGAGGGAGGGTTACTCCAGAGGAGCTCAATATTAGATGCGACCCATGTGTCTTAACTCACATGACTAATAGACGGAAGCTGGGTAGGGTGAGGGGTGGATGGGATAAGGGATTGTTGTTCAACATCAATGTTACATAGTACATGATTGCTAGCTCACGCCTGTAGTCCTATTATATGAAATGCATATTCAAGTAAGATCTATACGTGATGCTACTTGATTATTACACTGTATGATGGAACAGTTGACAATGAAAACTAATAAAAGTTTGTTTAAAAAAAAAAAGATTTACATGCTTGAATCATCCCCGTTGTCGAGGTGGGAGTCCTATTGTACATTTCTTAAGTAGTGGAAGTAGTACTACGTAGTCCACAATGGCAAAGAACATTGAATTCTCTAGCTTATGTATGTCATTCACAATCAAACTACAGCCAATCAGATGACAGCACCCTCTAGAATATTCCCAGCCGAGGCATCTTCCATCAGATTTTCTACTGCACGTCATGTGAAAGTGAGTCTCTCTGAGCTTTGTTCAGTTCCTCAGCTTGTATTTACATTTGGTCTATCCAAATTACTTCTGCTGTACTGCTTTTCAACATGTCAGAATTCTTGAAGAGAGAACTTTTTAGGCCTTGTGGGACCTGTGGGAAGAAAAAGCTGCACACAGAAGACCCTTATAAGGAGTATATTTATTACCTTCACCCTCCCCACACAGTAAGGGACTACAAGAGTTGAGGAATATTTTCTTCAAAAACTCTCAAGCATAGAGAGGGGAGGCTAGTACTATGGCTTCAGCAACTTAAAGCATAAGCAATTGCCATTTTTGAGGGAGGGGACAGTGAGGGTTCTCCTGCCTCACAAGAAGAGCCAAGGAAACCAGAGGTGTCACAACAAGGGTCACCACTGAGGAACACAGAAGTCTTCAAAAAGACACAAAATGGTGATTTAAAAAAAGACACATAATGGTGCTTCTCATAAGGAAAAAACTGACAGACCTCATTCTGAGGCAAAATCAGAACTTGCCACTCCATCTTCAACACTGGTTTTAAAACCTACAAAATATTTCTCAGAACCAATCACATTTAAGCTGAAAACCTAATTGATAATAGTAATGTCATCAAAACCATAGTTGACGACCACCCAAGTGAAGACATCGACAACCATGTCATCCACCATTGCTCTGTCGATGATGATCATCCTCTTTATGCTGATGGTTTCATCAGTGACGATGACCGCATCGTCCATTACCATTTCATCGACAGCAACCAAAACAACTCCATCGACGGCCACACCACTGGAGTTGACGAGGACAAAAATTCCCTCAAAGACATCGTCAACAGCGCATTCAGGAGAGAAGTCATCAGTGAAGTTGGCGATGAAGGCAAAGAAGCCCCCCATGTTGATTCTTACGCAGGATTTTGCCAATTTTGCCTGGAAGTGCACTGGGTGCTTCCAAACCAGGTCCCCAATGCCTTATCTCTCTCCCTAAAACTATGCATTTATTTCCAACTGGCAATACCTTTGGCCCCTCTGTCAGTCTCTAGTAAATGGTGCCCCTGGTACCTACGGTATGGGTACCAAGGTGGGTCTTCAAGGGCTGCAGCATGTGTGGTGCTACCCTCAGGAAGCCCTCACCTAGCACATGCAGACTGCCATTGCAGGCAACGTGTCTTGGTGCAGCAAAAAGTGAAAACACTATATGTGTGCCATGTCCCCTAAACACTGCATGCAATATATGTAAGTCATCCTTACAGCCCTAAGGCAGGGTGCACTACAATGAATGTGAGGACATATCTGCGTGAGATACGCCCATGCTATGTCTTTGTTGATTCTTAGACATAATGAGTGAACAGCAAAACCATTTTAAGTACACGTGCTAGACACTGGTCAATACGAGTTCTCCAACCACATGAAGGCGTCACTGAAAATAGTGATGTTTGGTATCAAACATCTCGTATTAATAAACCCTCACTGATGTAAGTTATGGAATTATTAATACATGGAGCTAGAGGGCACCTTAGAGGTGCTCCCTAAAATCCTACCATCTACCTGTGTGCGGACTGACCGGTTTTAGTCAGCCAGCCACCACCAGACACAAGTCTGACATCCTAGGGTGAGAGCATTTGCTCTTGGGCGCTCATAAAAGAAAGCCTGCTCTGGGAGAGGTGATTACACACTCCACCAACAAGATGACCTGCGACTGCATTCTAAGGCAGGGGGTTTAACGAAGCTCACCGCCCTTGGTACGGGCTTAGGCTTCCCTCACAGGGAAGATGCCGAACCCCCCCTCCCAAACCCCTCTTGCCCCTGGACAGGCAGGAGATTTAGTATTCAGAGAGGTGTGTAAACCCCTCAGGTCAGTCCCACCCCTAAGGTGTGCTGCCTGATTTGGCCACAACATTTAGAAATCAGCCATCTTGGTGTTGACAGATTTAGGAACTCTGGGACAGGGTTATGCCCACCTCCCACAGGAAGTGTTCATATAGGGGGCGTAGTGACCCAAGGGGTAAGTAGCCCAATGGCTACTACCCTACACTCCCCTAAATGCAGTATTTAGGGGAGCCCCTGGCACCAAAAAAGCAGATTCCTGCTGAGCTACGAAGAGCACCAAGAGCTGCAAAAGCAAAACCAGAGGAAGAAACACTTGACTTGGCCCCAGCCCTGCCGGTCTGTCTGCGGTTCCGGAAGATTTCTGCCAAAGTCGATTTGTCCTGCAAGCTCCTGTGCCTCCAAAAGCCTGGGAGGCCTGCCTCCATCCAAAGACACAGGAACTCCTGTGGAGTAGCAGAACTGCCAAGACTTTAACCACAGAAAACCCAACAACAGAAAGCACCACTGCACCCGTGCCGCCTAGCCCAAGTGGAAGTGGTCTAACAAAGCCAAAGTGGTCCCCCAGCCCTCCAGAGAGAAAGTCTGTCTTGGACTTGCCCAATGTGGACCCTCCAACATCTCCTGCAGCCTCTGCATGCAGGCCCCATCAAAAGTGAGTGCTCCGGTGGAGAATAACTCAACACCTCAGGACACCTCTGCACCAGTCGCCCCTGGCCCGAGGAGAAGAGGATTGAAGGTGTCCCCTTCGTCCTCGGACATCTCAAGATTAGAACCCACTTGTTGGCTTACGCCGACTGGGTCCCCAGTCTTCACCTGAGGCATCTTTTCAACTAGACCCATCCCCTTTGATGAACACTGGGCCCCTGATGATGTACTACTCCTCTGTACCCAGCTGCCCGGTGGGACCTGCTGGTGTGGTCTTTTCCAGTGCCCAATACTTACCTTAAGTCCAGGAGATTGGTCCCGTAAGTCACTATACTATACCTGAATGCAGTATTTGTTTTTGTCTCCATAGGATGACATTGCGGCTTTTCACAAATTGCAGTAGACTTTCCAAAAAAGTAAAGATTTTTCTTGCAAAATGTACTTACCTGATCGTATTAATTCTGGTGGTAAAACATATATATGAAAATACTTGTTATTTTTTTGTAAATCGGAGAGGATCTCATTCTTGAGTTGTGTGTCTCATTTATTGGCTGTGTGTGTATTTGGAGATGTCTAATACTCCTCCCAGATAAGCCAAAGGCTGCTCAACCCCACTATCCCCTAAAGAGAGCACCTTGAGATTGCTAGCGCAAACCCCTGTCCACTAGTAAGGGAACCCCTGGACTCTTGGCACGATATATCTAATTTTGATATATCATATAAAGAGACTGCTCCCTACAATATGGCCATACCCTGGAGTTCACCCAAATTCCACCTACCACACTGCCAAAACAAGTGCCTACAGCCAATCTCTATCTTCCCCGCAAGAAAGTGCTTGCTTTGCTAAGCAACGGTGCCATAGAAAAGGCCCCACACTCTTAAAAAGAAACCGGTTTCTGTTCCCATTTTTTCCTGGTCAAAAAGAAATCAGGAGAATGGCACTCCATTTGGACCTCAGGAAACTGAACAAGTACCTGAAACAAAAAGTTTTTTTCTTTTTGTCTTCTCAAATCTCATATCGTCATGATGTAATCAGGCATGCTCTTCGTGCCTTGCGCTCGTCTGAGAAGATACCGCCATCCTTTCAAACTACCAAACTGGATTCCGCCCAGGAAGAGGCACAGAATCTGCTTTCATCGCCATCTGGGATGACCTTAAAAACACACTAGATCGCAATGGGGTTGCTGCACTACTTCTCTTGGACCTTGCAGTTGCCTGTGACACAGTTGGCCATGACACTCTAATACAAAGACTCTATGAAGTGGCATAGAGGGGACTGCTCTTGACTGGATCACATCCTACCTTCAAAACAGAGTAGATGTCATCCATACTCCCTCTTTTTCATCCAAACCGTACTTCACAAAAGCAGGGTTCCCTAAAGGCTTAATCATCTCACTCATGCTTTCCAGCATCTACATGAAGTAGTTACTGGTAATGGCCAATGAATTTCAGCTCACATGCTATAATTATGCAGATGACAAACAAATACTCCTTAAACTGGAAAGCCCCAAAGCCAAAGTGGACAAATTAGCAAGATCAAGCTCCATCAAAATAAAAATACTGAGACGCATCTTCCCTCACCTGGGATTTCCACACAAGGTACAGACTACTATCTCTCCTGTACCACAAATAATCTCTATCAACTATGAAAAGACTATAACAGAGTCAGAACTCTGCTGCCAGACGACTCCTTCATGTAAAGCCACAAGACCACATCTTACCTGCCTTGAGGGCCCTAAATTGTTTACAGGTTGCCAGAAAGTCCACCTTCAAGCTGGTTTGTATCACCCACAAAGCAATACATGGAACAGGGCCACTTTTCACCAGGAATAAAATCACCAAATACATTCAACAAAGGAACCTCAACTCAAGATTGGCACCTCACCTCAAAACCCCACCATACAAGAAAAAGACAACAGGTGGTACATCTTTCTCTGCTCAAGCAGCCAAGCTACGGAATTCATTATCCCCAAATATTAGATCCATAGATAACCGTCTTATCTTCAGAAGACTACCTAAGAGTTAGCTCTTTCTTAAATAACCACCAAACTCAAACACTAATGTACAGCATATCCCTGTGTATGGAAACATATAAAATGTAATTATATGTATATATCTAGATATGTTTATTTCTTTGTACAATTATGTATAATAACTATTGTTTTAAAATATATAGATATCCTTTAGCTCTGTTTTACAAATATATATATTACTTATGGTTAAATGTATGTATATTATTCTATGCTGAACATGTTTTAGGTTCATTGCATAGTTTTTTACAGTTGTTTGATTAGATGCTTATAGGTCTCTGTTTTATTTATCTATCACAATATGTAAATATTCTAAAAACTATTTCATCTACAATCGCTTCACTACTGAAATATTGAGGGGAAAAAATCAACATTTTAAAAAACAATTAAAAAAATTGATTTATAAAAAATACACAAATTACCTTCAAGTACTGCTGCACTTTAAAGTCTATGTTTATACAATACAACTTTAAATATCAATATATTATCTTCCTTATATATAACCCTTTCTATGTAGGCATGTATCTATGTATTTATTACTTTACTCCTACAGTACAAGAGAAAAAAACAATCTTTCTCCAATGTCTCTCAGTCTATCCTCTAACTCCACTCTATGACGCATCCCAAATCTCATTTTACCACTATGATCTCCAAAATAACCCTTTCTAGACTCTTCCCTCCTCTACCCCTCGTGGCTCACCCCGAACCTCATTTTACTACTGTGATCTCAAGTACAACCCTTTCTAAATTCTTCCATCATGTATTCCTCCTTTTACTCATCCCAAATCTCATTTTACTACTATGATCTCCCAAATAACATTTTCTAGACTCTTTCCTCCTCTACCCCAAACCTCATTTTACTACTGTGATCTCAAGTACAACCCTTTCTAAATTCTTCCATCATGTATTCCTCCTTTTACTTATTCCAAATCTCATTTTACTACTATGATCTCCCAAATAACACTTTCTAGACTCTTCCTTCTTCTGTCCTTCGATTATTATTTTTAATCCAACTAACAAACACACGTGTACACCTCTCAAATGACCTATTTCCCTATACTAACCCCCACTAATACTTTTGGGTTTTGGAGTAGCATGCTACTCACTGAAAAGCACTTAGACGCCTCATCAGTGGTAGGAAGCGCTATATAAATGCAATTATAATCACAATAAATTCTATTTTTTGTTCCCACCATTCGCTGTTGTGTTACATAACATGATTTTGCAAGCTGTGGTATGTAACTGCTAACTACTCTGATTCAAGCATGTGACTCTATGAAAGGTCCCAATAGCGGAGAAAAACATGTTGCTTACCTGTTACTTTTGCTCTCCAGTATTGGTTTATTTATAGATTCACATACAACCCATCGTCCTCCCCTTATAGGCTCTCCTTATGGGCAAGTGGTGAAGTTTCCCACTAGTGCTTGAAACTCTGAGGAAGATGCCTCTGCTGGGAATATTCTAGAGGGTGTTGTTGGCTGGAGTTTACTTCTTCGAAATGACATACATAAGCTATAGAAGTCAATGTATTTTGCCATTGTGGGCCAATCAGTACTACTTCCACTGCTTTAGAAATGTACCATGGAACACCCACCTCGACAACAGGGATGATTTAGGTATGTGCATCTATGAAAGATCCAATACTAAAGAATCAAGGTGTTCCTTCAAGGCATGTGAATACTGAGGCAGACTTAGAGGCATTATTATGAAGTGCTCAAAGGACTTTTAATCATGGCAGTTGAATTTCTTTACACAAGTCTGGTAAATGTCACCAATCTCATTACCACAGCCTATGCAGGGATTTTCAGGAGGAGCCTGTTGTCAGAATGCCAGATGTTGCTAAATGGTAGCAATCGCAATTCCTTGAAACATAATTCAGTAAAGGGCAGCAAATAAGGAAAAATATGTCCAAAGGCATTTTTCATCCTGACAGCACCTTGACGGCACATCTACTATTTAGAAGGGTGCTCCTGAAGGTGGCTGGTTCGGGGGCATGAAGCGGAAAGAGGTTGGGCACTGACGTTGGAGGTGGCTGAGACCAGCATGTTGGAAGAAACCAATTAATTGTGCATCAAGTGGTAGTGGCAGATAGGGAAAGGGTTCATTAGAGGCCGTGAACCAGCATGTTTAGATGGAATTTTGCCTTTAAGAAATCAATAATGAATCAAGGAGCACAGAGAAGAAACTGAGGTTGTTTAGTGAGAAAGAGAGAGAGAGGCGTACAGAGGCTCCTGGTCTGGGAGTTGCAGGGTAGCACAGTGGGTTAGTGACCCCATAGCATAGAGTCTTTGAAGTTACAGAGTCTGGGATTTAACAAAAAAAAAAGAATGACCACCTTGGTTTTAACCATGATGTTGCCATAGCTGTAAAAATTAGCAGGGAGGATGATGGGGAATCCTTTCCTAACCAAGATGAAATCTTCAGCAACTCAGAATTCTACATGACAGACTATGGGAAAAGACACTCAGGTAAGTTTGAGTTTGGTGGGTGTCCTGATCGCCATAAACTCAAGAGCCATGTATACAGATTAAATGGAGCGAACAGGACATCCACCTGTTTTTTGGCAGGGGTCTTGCGTCAGTCAAGCTCTACATAACCCCAAATGATGGTGGTTAGGAGACTCGCTGCATGTTGGGAAAAAAGGGTGTGGTTGTGTTCTGATGTAGTGGCACTGAAGTAGAATTGAAGGGATAAGCTTGGAATCTGTTATGTAAGGCAACCGAGCAACACCATCTTTACTTTAAATCAGTGTGATTAAATATGTATTTCCTGCACACCTATTTGATGAACAAGTTACTTACCTTTGGTAAAGCATTAGCTTGTAGAGACAACATATAGCCGCAGATTCCTTACCTTTGAACTCTCCCCAGGACTGTATTCAAAAGAATTTTCATGAGTACCCCTGCATGCCGGTAGATGATGTTGGTCAGCTCCGTGAGGCGACATCACTCGCTCCAGAAGAGACATCCGCTTCACCTATACAGGAAACACCTCGCTGTGCTGACGCCAGTGCCTTTTTAAGACTTTCCACAAAAGGCGGGCAGAGCCATGAAGATCACTAGCACTGATGTGTTCAAACTAAGCACCTGAAAGGGATCACCCCTGACCCTAGAAACTTGTCTACGGAGCGGGGAGGATGGGTGGATCGCTAAGTAATCTGCAGCAAGATTTTATTAATCTGATAGAGACTCCCAGCAGCAGATTCCTTACCTTTGAATAAATACCCAAGCAATGCCATCCTTGGTGGTGGGTCTGCAGACAAATTTAAACTAGGAACTCCTCCAGGACTGTACGGGCGAAATGCCCATCCCTACAGACCTGACTGTCCAAGCAGTAGTGCTTTGTAAACATGTGCAGAGAACCCCACAAATGAGCCTGCAAGTCTTCAGGAGGCTGCTTTTTCACCAGTACATAGCAGATCTTGATGCAGAGAACGACCCATCAAGAGACGGTCAGTTTCTGCACCGCCCAACCTTTCTTTGCTCCAACATACCCCACGAGAAGTTGTCCACCCTGAATTTTTTTGATCGATAGAGACAGAATGACAATGCTCTTTATGAGACCAGACTGTGGAGTTGCTCCTTTTCCTTAGAGGGATGTGGAGGAGCGCAAAAAGGTGGGCAAGGTGACAGATTGGAAATGGTGTTACCACTTTTGGCAAGAAAGAGGTCCTACGGCGAAAAACTAGTTTGTCCGAATAAACTGAGAAGAATGGAGACTTGAAAGATAAAGCCTGCAGTTTGGTCACCCTCCGGGCAGAAGTAATGGCCACGAGGAAGGCTGTTTTAATTGTGAGCAGAGCAGCCAGAGGGGACAATTGTGGAGAGGCTCGAAAGAAGCACACATCAAGAATGTGAGGTTCAAATTAAGGTCTCACTGAGGAATAATACAAGGAGAAGGGAGAAACACATGTACAAGGCCCTTCAGAAGTAAAATGTTACTTATCCATCAAGCATCTGTTTATGGCATGTAGTGCTGTTGAATCGCATGCTCTTCACACTCCTGCCATCTAGTGTTGGGTCCAGAATGGTGCAAGTTGTTTCTCTTCAAAGAAGTGTTTTGAGTCACGGGATAGAAAGACTCCTGCTCTCAGTGATAATGGGCATCAACTCCTTTGCTAGATTGTCTTCCCACAGGCAGTTAGAAAATAGTGCAAGAAAGAAAAGTATAGGGAAACAAATGTCCATGCAAATGTAACTACATATGTACAAATATATACACAAATATAACGTAACTGCAACAGCCACAGGCGTCCGAGAAGGACACATGTGAATTGACAGCAGTACATACCACAAACAGATGCTTAATGGGTAACATTTTCTGTTCGATGGCATGTGCAGCTGTACATGCACATGCTCTGCATAAACTGTAAAGCAGTTCCTCCATTAAAGAGGTGGCTAGCCTGTAGGTGTAGAAGTTAACTGGAAAAGTGTTCGTAGCGCAGCCTGACCTACATTGGCTTGCTGACGTGCTAGCACATACACACAATAGTGTTTTGTGAATGTGTATGGTGTAGACCATGTAGCTGCCTTACAAATGTCAGCTATAGGGATATTTCCAGGGAAGGCCATAGTATCACCTTTTCTCCTTGTAGAATGTGGTCTAGGGGTAACAGGTAACAGCCTCTTTGCTTTAGCATAACATGTTTGTATACATTTAACTAACCATCTAGCTATGCCAGTTTTGGATATTGGACTGCCTTTGTGAGGTAGTGAAAAAGCTACAAAGCTGTTTAGTTTTCCTAAACGCTTTGGTTGTGTCAATGTAAAACATGATTGCTCATGTAACATCTAGCTCTTTCTGCAACAGAGTCAAGTTGCGGAAAGAAGATGAGTAGTTCAATGGACTGGTTTATGTGAAATAGAGAGACCATTTAAGGTAGGATCTTGGGGTTAATGCAAAGGACTACCTTACCCCTGGGAATCTGAAAGAAGGGTTCTTCCAATGTTAGTGCCTGAAGCTCACTGTCTTGCTTGAGTGATGTGATAGCAAATAAGAAAGCTACTATCCAAGAATGGTATTGAAGTGGACATAAACGGAGTGGCTCAAAAGGTGGACCCATGAGCATGGTGAGCACAATGATGAGGTTTCACAATGGTACAGGGGGAGCCCTAGGTGGAATAACTGTTTAAGGCTTTTCATGAAAAGCTTAATGACTGTGACTTTGAAAACAGAAATATGTTGTCTGTTCTGTAGATATGCTGCTATAGCTGCACAATGTAGGCAAATTAAGTATATGCTGGATTTGTTTTTTTTGTAAACGGAGCAAATAATCTCTTGAGCAGTAGCTTTCATGGGGTCAATATGTTTGGATTAACAGTAGCAAACAAAACATTTCCATTTTGCAGCATACCAAGCTCTAGTTGTGGGTCTACGGGCTTCCCTGAAAATGCCCATACATTCCACAAGCAATCCTAAATAACCAAACTCTATGACTTAAGGGGGCATATAGCAAGTTTGAGTGACTTGTGGTCTGGATGTCTCATTTGTCCCTGATTTTGAGTAAGAAGGTCCAACCCGTAGGGGAGCTTGCCATGGGGGACTAATGAGAGGTCAAGAAGTGTGCTGAACCACAGCTGACGCACCCAAGTGGGACTCACAAGGATTATGGTGAGAGAAGTTTGCCTGATCCTCAGAACCAGAAATGGAATGAGAGGGAGAGGTGGAAAAGCGTAAGCAAATATCCCTGACCAGTTCCATCCATAGAGTGTTGCCCTTTGATAGAGAGCGTGGGTACCTGGTTGCAAAGCTTTGGCATTTTGCATATTCTGCTGTGGCGAAAAGATCGATCTGAGGAGTTCCCTACTTTGCAAGGTATGGTTGAAGGACCTGTGAGTGGAGTTCCCATTTGTGGACTTGTTGCTGCATCCTGTTAAGCAGGTCTGCAAAGTCGTTGTCCATCCCTGGGAGATACTCTGCCACAAGGTGAATGTGGTGGTGGAGAGCCCACTTCCATACTGTCTGAGAGTTTTGACAATTGGGACTACAGTGTCCCACACTGTTTCTGCAGATAATACAAGGCTGTCATGTTGTCTGTCCGGATTAAGACAACCTTGTGAGATAGGTGATGAAGGAAGGCTTTGAGAGCCAGAAACACTGCCTGTAGCTCAAGGTAACTGATGTGCAGGCATAGGTGACTAGGATCCCAGAGGCCCTATACTGTGACGCCCCAGCCTGTCAGTGATGCCTCTGTGGTCAGAATAACCTGAAGCACAGGGTCCAGAAAAGCCCGCACCTTCTTGCAGATAGCTGTGAGTATGGCGGTCTAACAACACTGGATCCTTCAGGTGACCCTGGGTCTGAGACCACTGATGAGACAGACACTGCTGCAGGGGACGCATGTGTAGTCTGGCGTGGGAATCATTGGCAATGCAAGACGCCATCATCTCCAACAGTGTCATAATGGTCCTGACTGTGTAAGTATGATTCTCCTGAAAATGAGAGAGAAGAGACTAGAAACTAAATACAGGCCAGGTTGGGGTACGTCAACCCCAACTCCACATTCAGAATAGCCGATAATTAAGGCTATACCTGTGGATGTTCTGTCTTCTGAGGTGTGCAACAACTACTGCTACACACTTTGTGAAGACCTCGGGAGCGGTTGTGACCCCGAAAGGCAGGAGCCTGAACTGGTAATGTTTGCCTGCAATGACGAACCTTAGGTATTTTGTGGTGTGCAGGGTCAATGGGAATATGAAAGTTCGTGTCCTTTAGCTCTAGAGCAATCATAAAGTCACCTTGCAGTAGAAGTGGAATAACATCCTGAAGGGTAACCAAGGGAAAGTGTTCTGAAAGGATGCAGTTGTTTAATGGTCAGAGGTCGAGAATCCGCCTGAGAATGCTGTCCTGTTTGGGAATCAGTAAGCATAGGGAGTATACTTCTCTTCCTTGGTGTTGCAGTGGAACAGCCTCTATGGCCACTTTGAGAAGAAGGGATTGGATCTCTTGTTAAAGAAGGGTGAGGTGTTCCTGAGATAGCCTCTGAGTGTGAGGAGGAATATTGAGAGGAGTGGTGATGAGCTCCAGACAATAACCATGTTGGATAATGGAGAGGACCCATTAATCCGTGGTGATATTGACCCATTGTGAATGAGAATGTTGAAGCCTTCCCCCAAAAGGTGTAGAATGAGCAGGGGGCAGATGGAGGTAGTCACTGCTTTGCAGTGAAGGAAGAGCCGAGGGAGGCAAAGCTCTTATGTCATCCCTTATTGGTGTTAACTCTACAGGAGCCACTGTAGAAGCACCTGAAGTAGGAGAAGTTTGAGGCTGCCTGGAAGGTGATGTAGCTGCCTCAGATAAGGTGGTTTTGAAGAAGCTTCTAAAACCGAGGCAACAAAATGTGCCTCTCTGCGTGGGGACTGGAGGGCACCCATAGCTTTTGTTGTGTCTCTGTTTTGTTTAAGCTTTTCAAGAATAGTGTCCACTTGAGGCCCAAAAATATGCTCCTCATCAAAGGCCATATTAAACACCACTTGCTGAACCTCTGGTTTGAAACCCGAACAGCGCAGCCAAGCCTGCCTTCGGAAAAGAACACTGGTGTTAATGATGGGTACAGCTGTGCCTCTAGTGCAGAGCGAATAGAGTTATTTAAAATTGTTTGCCCCTCAGCAACTATTTGTTGTCCTCTTTTTCGGTGCTCATCTGGTAAGAACTTCCATTTCATCCCAGTGAGCCCAGTCGTATCTGGCCAATAATGCTTTTGAATTGGTGATATGCCAATGATTGGCTGTCTGTGCGGCAATCCTTTTGCTCGCAGCATCAATTTTCGTACTCTCCTTCTCAGGAGGAGGAGAGTCTCTAGTGGCCTGGCTGTTAGCACATGTTGGGGCTGTGTTAGCAACAACTGAGGGAGGACTGGAGACCTAATAATTGAAGGGTCAGAGGGAGCAGATTTAATTTGTTTTGCAACTCTAGGGGTGATAACCCTAGATCGGACGTGCTATTTTTGTCAGGGTGATGGAGCATGCTTGTGAGCATTGGTAGGAACTGAATATCCTAATGTTTAGAAGTAAGGCTATCAAGCCTCCTCCTATGTGTGTTCCTCCCCCCAAAGGTGTCCCGGGTGTCATCCAGAGTCTTGTGCACCATTTCCAATAAACATGCTCTTCGGTCCCGAACCATCTTCTTCGATCGGAAAGATTTGCAGGCACCACAGGTAGCCTCTTGATGATCGGGGTAGAGGCAGAGATTATACACCAGATGTTGGTCGGTGTTTGCAAATACTGCGTGTCACTTAGGGCAGAAACTGAATGGAGTCCTTTTCATCAGGTTAGCATGTCCGTTGGTCCCGCATGGAAGATAGGCCCAAGTTGGGTGTAGACTTCCTGAAGGGCGCGCAATAGTTGCCCAGACTGACGATTCAAAGCAATTGCTAAGGTGGAAGATGTGCAAGCGAAAAACAATACCATCGAAAGACAGTAAGACTGGAGGAAAGATTTTGAACCGGAGCGAGTCGAAGACGGAGCCAAGACACATGTCCGAACCTGACGGCAGAGGAAAAAAACAATCTAACAAAGGAGTCAATGCCCCTGCACATTATCACCGAGAAGAGGAGTCACCCGATCCTGTGACTTGAAACACTTCTTTGAAAAAAAACTTGCACCACTCCGGACCCAACAGTACGTGGCAGGAGTATGTAGAGCAAGTGTATCTACAGCCATACATGCCATTCAACACTTATTTACAGTAGGGAACTTAAATAAAGAGGGTTGGTCCGGCAGTTGCTAGAAGGCAGACAGAGCAGAAAGATAATCCTTCAGAGTGCACAAAGCAGAGCCTGCTCTAAAAGGGCAAGATTAGGAAGGTTTGAAGGCTGCAACTGCAGCCAGGGTGGTGGTTGGAGCAGACCACTGGCTTTTTGACCCACGGCATCAAGAAGAACCATGTCCTCATCCATGCAGATGCTGGGAAGCTAGCATGGGCCAGTGGTTGGGAGAGAGTTGGCGCGGTTGAAAGTAGCCATGAAAGCAGAGAAAGTCAGACTGGGGATGACGTGGGGCAGCTGAGAGTTCCTAGGACTTGGCCGTAGCCCGCGAGTCCTTAAAGAGCTTCAGCGCTGAGTCAACCTTCCTTCTGAAGAGGAGGTCGCTATTGAAAGGCATGTCCATGAGGGAAGCCTGGACATCCCCTGAAAAGCCAGGCGTTCTCAGTCAGGCGTGGCACATAAGCGCCACCAGCGTGGAAACAGCTCTGCCCAGCGAGTTGGTCCTGTCCAAACCACAGCGTACAGTGAACTTAGCTGCGTCTCTCCCATCTTTGACTGCTTGGGAGTGAATGGCCCAGGCTTCCTTCAAGACCTGTGGCAGGACTTGCACACCCATGTCCCACAGTGTGTGGGAATAGTGGCACAATAAGCATGCAGTGTTCACAGACTGCAATGCAGGCTGGCTGAAGAAAATATTTTTTTACCCAAGCTATCCAGCCTCTTGGATTCCCTGTTCAGGGGTGCGACAGGGAACGCACAATGGGAAGTAGAGGTTTGGACCACCAAGCTCTCCAGGGTAGGTGTTGGGTGAGGAAGCTTGGGTCCACTGGGGCAGGCCAGTGGCGGCAGGCAATTGTCCTATTCATAGGAACCCATGTGCTGGGCTTGGCTTGGTTCCCAGAAGGACGTCGGTGAGAGCTTTGTCGAAAGGGAGCAGGGGTTCAGAGGAGGAAGCTCCCAGTTGCAGCACCTCCATCAAGATCAAGGTCTTGGCTGCCAAGGAGGGCATCTTGAGGTCCAGGATCTCAGCCGCCCTCTTCACTACCACTGCATAGGTAGCTCCACCCTCTGTAGCCATAGTAAGGAGAAAAAGAATGCCGGTATATGGAGATATTTCCAGACCACTGGCATCACCCAGTTTCTCACATCAGTCCATATCCTGTTATTTTGAATGGTATTCAAGGGGTCCAGTGACCCCTCCCATTCTACCCAGCCCTTCATAACAAGGCTGAGGTACCAACCTAGGACACAACGGTCCAGTGGGCGCCAGAATCGGCGTCGGTCAACAAGGCTCTGTGTCAAATTCTGGGATCACAACAGGGCTGGTGCCGATGGCCCCAGCAGTATAGGAGTCAGGGAAGGTCGCAGTGGCTCAACCGGCAGCGGTCTGGATCCGTAATCAGATCCATGGGAGCCCATCGGAGCCAGGGCTGGAGCCGCCAAAGTGTATCCAGATGTGGTCCCCTCCAACTCTGCGAGACCCTAAGAGGGCCTGAGGAATCGGCCCTCTCACAAATGAAGAGCATGGTCACGTGAAATTCTTTAATTTGAAGGGAGGTCACTCCGGCTCCCGTCAAGGTGGGGAGTTGCAGGACTGGAGAAAGGAACTCAAGAAATGGGTAGATAGTGAAGGATTGGCACTGCACACGGACCTAAGGAAGGGGTTGGGATCTCCTGAGATGAAGGCGGCTTGGGAACAGATTACCATAGCGCTACAGAGGGAACACCTGGCCCCGGGTGGGGTCGGGGGGGGGTTTGCACACACAGATCAATGCACCTGATGACTGATACCCTCACAGAGGACAAACCAAACTGCACCCGTAACAAACAGAGCGGATCTCCAAGAAATGAGACTAGGATATTTCACATGACCTGTATGACCACGCATGAACGGACATTATACCTCACCACTACTGGAGGCAAGTTAAGGGTTGGGAAGGGGGGTAGCAACAAATAGGCAGAGCAATAAGCATTCTTAAATAGACAGGCACAGTGTTAACTAATAGACAGAGCATGATCTCCTCACCACACCACAAACATACACCTACTAACCCTGGTGAGGGCAACAGACCAGCCCGGAATTGCCACTGACAGAAGGGACAGTAATAACGACAGTATCAACAATGGCAAGCGGAAATTGTTATTGAATTGCGATGCACATAGCTGCTATGTTTCAAGCTCTGTAAAGAAATGATCAGCTGTCGATAACCTTCTTATGCATAATGCATACGGCCTATTTTGTTTTGTATTTCTTCCTTTTTTTTTTGTTTTTACTTTCCTCAATAAAATCTGTTTACAAAAAAAAAAAAAAAGGTGAAGAGGTGCAGAATCAGCCCTGGCGGAGGCTAAGAAAAATCACGCCTCAAATGCCGATGTTCCTTCATGAGAAGTTGAAGTGCGCTTCATCTTCTTGTGTTTTTTGTGCCTCTTACCGGAGTGTCCCCACAACTTTGAATGGGACGAAGAGGACTTGGGAGTCCTGAGGCGATTCTAGGGACCTTGTTCTCGACCAGGATCAAGACCTCTGAGGAGTCGCGTGATGCAGAGTCGCCTGCCGGGCTGCAAGCAGCTTTAGGGACTGTTCCCTCAAAGCCTTTGGTGCCATGGCCTAGCAGTCAGAGCACGACTTGGAATCATGGTCACGCTTCAGACACCATAGGCACATGAGGTGTGGGTCAGTCACTGACATGGTGCAGTGACAAGCACCACAGAGTTTAAAACCTGTCTTCTTCAAAGATATTCTCATAGACCAGGAGGATAACCTCAAAAACGTTGACAAAAAGTTGCAAAAATGCCTGTCAAAAAGTGACAGAGGGGTAGCTCTTCTCTCAGATCTGTTCTGGCTAGCGCAGAAAGAAAATAACTGTTGTTAGTGCGCTGAGGTGGCACCTATGTAGGTAATTCAGATGTCATTTCTGGCATGGACATGGCTTCCAATGCCACCTACTGGCATGCAGGGATACTCACGAAAAATCTTCCAGATCCAGTCTAATGCCTGGGAAGAATTCAAAAGAAAGGAATCTGCGGTTAGAAGTCTCTATCAGATACTCTTATTGTGCTACAGGATACTGTATGAAAAAACATTTCTGCCACAAGTTTGCTTAAAAACAGACGAATATTAAACCTTCAACAAATCAAATCCATAACAGATTATAAAAAGTGATAAAACAGTAGAACTATTGCTTTAAAAAAATGTGATCCAAGTCAGTTTCGTTGGAGGGTATTTACTATGGTTCTGCAAGTTTCCTTCACCAGTAAAACACTTGGAGGAGCACTTATATTCTCAATACACCAAATTAGACAAAGTTTCAAGAAACAACTCAAATCAAATGGCAACAAGGCTATTAAGCATGTCTGTGCTCCCTGGCAGTGAAGAAAATTGTAGTGATGCATAGTTTGACCCAATGTAGTGTCGGTAGGTATAAAATAGTAACCATTTATTAAAGGGGTTCAATTATTTCTTCCCAAACACGTGCCTCATTTTATATCTTGGGACACTGAGTATGCTTTCATGACTTCACCATCTCTCATCAAGGGACTGATAATAGAAAGGAAGAGTGATTTCACCTCAAGCAGCATTTGCTAGAACTAATGGGCGAAACACTGACATAGGAATTGCACCTGCTAACTGATGTCTTTCGCAGCACGTAGATAAAAGGGATACTGTTAAGGAGAGGTAGAACAGCTAAAGGGTGTGATCGACTGAAAAGATAACTAGCTCTGGTGATTGAAGTCACTGTTTTTACCACTTCACAATGGTCCATGATGTAGTTGGTCAATGCATGCTTCTGTCATGACCACAGATCATCCAATATATTATATACATGCAACTTACTGCTTTCAATTCACCAATATTTTGTTCCAATGTTTTGTTTTCTTCACTTAATTTGAGAACACTGTCTGAAGTAGACTGCCTTGGGTGCATGGAACTGTCAAACTGATGGAACATATTTCTCCAAAACCTGTAGCAAAGAGAAGGATGTTTACAACTTTATATGCTACATTCTTAAGGGCTAGCAGTTAGAATATAACACATGAGAAACAACTTACTTAAAGTTGAATGGTACTGTGGCGGGCTCCAAGACTTTAAGACACTGAGAATAATTTGAGTTGTAAAGAGGATTCAAATACTTTGCCTGATTACTTAGAAGAAATGGCCACAAGGAAAATGTCTTCTCCTTTAACCTGAGAAAACACAAAAAGACAGAAAAAAGCAACCCTATAAGTTAGTCATTTCAGGACAAATGATAAGATTTTAGCCACCTAAGAAACCAACGTGTTACTTCATCAATAAAAAATAAGCATGCTAAAAAGTAACACTAGATATCCAAATCAAGCTCACATTCACCAGTTAAACAATTATATCTTGATTAATTATTACCCCTTCAAGATCATTGGACGAAGCACATAAAAGAGGACACAAAGGAGGCAATGGGATTCCCTTAGCGTTGATGAACAAGGTACCTACTTACAGCTACGCTTTAACTGGTAGAGACTATCTAGCTGCAGATTCCTTATGTTAGAAAATCCCCAGGCATCAGACTGCACCCAGAAGATTTTTGAGCAGTACTCCTGTGCACCGGTATATGGTGTACTTCAGCTCCTCGTCAGTGTTATCTACAGGTACCTATATAGCCACCACCTCGGGGCGCTGATGTCAATTACTTTTGCAACCTTCCACATCAGGAGTGAGGAGTCACGAGAACTGACCACTGGTGTGTAAAAGACAAAGGCCGGAAATGGATGTCTCTTACACTTTTCTGGTTTGCAGAGCAGGGAGGTACCTGTGGCTTGATAGAGTCTCTACCAGATAAGGTGTTAACTAAGGTAAGTAACTTGCTCATTTAATAAAAACTGCTAGCCACTGATTCTTTACCTTAGAATAGATACACAAAACCCAAGCAATACTCCCCCAGAGGTGGGTCTGCGAACCTGATTAGATAAAAAAGTCCTGCAGGGCCAAATGGACAAAGTGCCCGTCACAACGGGCCTGACTGTCCAGGCAGTAATGTCTTGTGAAGGTGTACATTGATGCCCAAGTCACTGCCTGACAGATGTCCAGGAAAGGAACACCGCTCACCAACATACAGGTTGTAGCCTTGGCTCTGGTAGAGTGAGCCTGCTAACCCTCAGGGGGCTGTTTCTTTGCCAATGCGTAGCAGATCCTTATGCAAAGGATGAGCCACCGTAGGATGATCCGCTTCTGCGTCCTGTTTCTGGCTCTGAAATAGCCCACAGAGAGTTGATCATCCACCTGGAATTCTTTTGTGTGATCAAGGTAGAACAACTCTCTTTTTGTGTCCAGACGATGGGGTCTCTCCTCCTCTTTTGAGGGGTTAGGCAGAGCAAAGAAGGTAGGCAAGGTAATGCTCTGGCTCTAGGTGGAAGGGACCTTTGGAAAGAAGGAGGCACATGTCTGGAGGATCAGTTTGTCCCAGGTCACTGGTTGATGTAATGTACACTAAAAGGCAGTTTTTATGGTCAGCAACCAAAGGGCATACTGTGCAAAGGTTTGAGAGGCGCACACATCAGGAAAGTGAAAACAAGGTTGCGGTTCCACTTAGGCTTTATCATGGGCATGGGGGAAATGTGCTGCAGACCTTTAAGAAACATGGCTACAACAGTGGATTCGAAAGATCAGGTTGGTCTGGCAAATGCAGGAATGCAGAAATTGCAGCAAAATACCCTTTAAGAGTGCCAATAACAGAGCCCTGCTGGGCCAAATAAAGGGCAAGCAAAAGAACCTTGGATAAAGGTGCAGATAGGGGTTCAACGTTGAGGGAAGAACACCATGTTACAAGCTTATCCCAATGGCAGGAGTATATCAACTTGGTGGTAGGGCACCTGGCTGTCAGATTCACATCACAGACTTTGGGAGGAAGGTCAAAAGCTGTTAACTGTCGCTGCTTAATCTTCAAGTATGCAGGTGGAAGGTGAGCAGGTTCGGGTGCTGAACCCTCCCCTGTTGCTGCAATGGAAGATCCTTCCGAAGAGGGAGCCCGACTGGAGGACCAATGGTTTGTTCAACAGCTCAGTATACCAGACTTTCCGTGCCCAACCTGGAGCCAAAAGAATTACTTGGGCCCAGTCGTTCCTGATCTTCTTGAGAACTCTGGGCAGGAGTGGTATTGGCGGAAGGGCATCCAGAAGGCCAGGGCTCCACTCAAGATAAAAAGCATCTCCGAATGAGAGTTGCCTTGAAACTCCAGCACACAAAACTGATGACTTTGCGCATTCTCAGTGATGGCGAACAGATCTAACCAAGGCTCTCCCGCTGCTGGAAGAGACTTTGCACCACCTCAGATGGAGAAGTTATTTGTGATCCGCTAGGCATCTTCCGCTGACTTCGTCTGCTCTGGAGTTCAGAGATCCCACCAGATGCTGCCCTACCAAAGAAATGCACTGACGTTTCAGCAGTGTCCAGAGGTGAAGGGCCTCTTGACAGAGGGTTCATGACTCCACTCTGCCCTGTTTGTTGCAGTACCACATGGCAGTGGTGTTGTTTGTGAACAGCTGCACCAGCCTTCCCTTGATTGAAGAAACAAGGTCTTTTAATGCCAAGCGCATCACCCGAAGCTCCAACAGGTTTATGTGGAGCTCGTACGCTGCCGGAGACCACAGTTCTCTGATCTCCACCTTTTCCAGAGGGCCGCCCCAGCCCAGGAGTGACGCATCTGTCACCACTGTCAAATTTGGTTGGGGAATGAGAGGGGTCTGCCACTGACGCAATTGGGGTTCATTAGCCACCACTGTATGTCTTCTGCAGTTCCCTCCAAGATCTTGACCATGTTGGAGAGAATCCCCTGATGCTGCACTCACTGGGAATTCAGGTCCCACTGCAGAACCAGCAAATGCCAGCAGGCATGTGTCACCAGCAGGATGCAGGAGGCCATGAGGCCCAACAGCCTCCATCAGTCTTACCGAAATCCAATATACAGACTGAAACTTCGGAATCATAGCCTGAATATGCTGGACTCACCGCTCAGGAGGATAGGCTTGAAACTGGAATGTGCCCTGATTAGCTTCGATGAAATGGAGTGTCTGAGAGGGAGTCAGGTGTGACTCTGACATTTTGACAGTGAACCCCAGCGAGTGCAGGAGGCTCGCCTTAGTATGAAGAATGGTGACAACTGCCTGGAGTGAGCTTGTCTTCAACAGCCAGCCGTCCTCCACAGATGAGCTGCAACCATCACCTTGGTGAACACCCGAGGGGTGCTGGTAAGGCCAAAAGGTAGCACATCAAACTGGAAGGATTCTTAGCCGCAGACAGAATCTGTATGCTGGCAGCACAGGGATGTGGAAATGTGTCCCACAAGTCTAACACTACTCATCCAGTTTCCCGGGTCTAGGGCAGGCAAAATTTAGGTGAGCATGAGCATTTTGAACTTTTTTTTTCCAAGAAGAGGTTGAGAAGGCGCAGATCCAGGATAGGAAGAAGTCTTCCGTCCTTCTCTGGCATCAGAAAGTAGTGGGAATAACAACCATGATCTACTTTTGATGCAGGCACCCTCTCTATGGGTCCCTGGGATAGTCTAAGGTAAGGAATCTGTGGCTAGAAGTCTCCATCTGATTGTCTAAACATCACCCGTAATCTACAGTCTGAGCTAACATTCACCAATGAAAACTCAGACCCTTTTTATATCAGTGGGTGGGGACGTGGCGTGTCAGTAAATTTGGAGCCGATTTTAACCCTCCAACATCAATAAAATGGGAGTGGTTGAGTTGGGTTTAAATACATAGAAACAGTTACAGATGTATGTATTATTATATAGATAATTGCATTATTAATGCTACTGTAGGAAGCTGGCTATATATGTAGTGCACCAATGAATTTGTATAGGGGCACTATGTAGATAGTCCAGACGACCCTTATTGGTTTACAGGGCTAAAAATGACAAACCCAAAAGTTCTCTTTTGTGGTAGTGAGGGCGAGCAGTTAGGCTTATCAGAGGGTAGTGCTCAGCCTTTGTTGTACTCACAGAGGCAATAAATGAGAGACACACTCAAGAAGGAACTCAAGACCATTTGTTTAGAAAAACAGTTTCTTTTTTTTTATATTATGTTTCAACACCAGAATACTTTAACCAAAATAAATGCTGATGCAGTTTTGAAGAGAATAAGTAAAATACTTGTAAGTGTCTTTAAAGCAGTAATAAGGCCTATGGAGAAAAACACACGTTTTGCATACAGGCATTCAATGGAAACTTAAAGAATCAGTCTTCAGGAGTTAAGATAAGTATGGGGCACTGTCCAAGACAGCACCAACAAGTCAACTCTTGGAGCTCTGGAGAGTCTAGGTGCAAAGGTGCATTACAGTGTCGGGTGCCCTGTTGGTTTAAATGGGAAACAGTCCTGGGGAGAAGAAGCTGCAGATGGGGACTGGGGGCCAGACCCGCTGAACCATTAGGGAGGCTCGGGTCTTGCGATGCTTGCAGACATAGGGACACCTTTCATCCTGTTCTCTTTGGTTCAGGATGGCTGGGTGCAGAGGTGTCCTGAGGCGTCAGGTCTTTGTCACAGGAGACGGATGTGGTAGAGGGGGCCTGCACAAAGAGGTTGCAGGTGGTGTCGGGCAGTCCACAGCTGAGGGACTTAAGGTGGGCTTGTGCCCTGGAGGGCCTGGACGCACGGGCGCAGTGGTGCGTTTTGATGTCGGGTTTCTGGCGGTACGGAGTCCTCAAGGTTTTTCTTGGGGGCAGGGAAGTAGCTCTGCTAATCCACCGGAGATCCTGGTTCTTCTTGAAGTGCAGGCAGTCCACCCAGGCGTCTGGAAGCAGAGCAGCTGCAGGACAGTCGTCTCGGTGCAACTGTCGAGGACTGCAAGCAGGCTGGCAGGATCAGGGCCAAGTCAGTAGCTGCTCCTCAGTTCTTGCTTTTCGCAGCTCTTCAGTGTCCTCCTTCTTCTTGGGTCAAGAGAATATGTCTTCTGGTGTCAGGGAGCCACCTAACATCTAGGGGTGTATAGGGTAGTAGAAAATGGGCTACTTACCCTTGGAGTGCCTACACCCTCTCCATAACCACTTCCTGTTGGGAGTGGGCATATTCCTATCCCTGAAGGCCTAGTTCCAACCAAGAACAAGACGGTGGAACCCTCCCTCGAGTGTCCATCTCGGGTAGCCCGACCTTATGGGTGTGGCTACCCCAGAGGTGGTACACGGGCAGCAGGGCCTTTGAAGCCCCTGGTCTTGGAATGCAGATCTGCTAGCCGTCCTGCTGGAGTGGGTCACAACCTCCCTCTCCAGAGCAGACTTTGTTTCTGACCTCTGACCTATCTGTGGTGGCAGGCTGGTTAAGACCTGTCAGCCAACACACTCAGACTAGTGGGGCTTAGGGGCACCTCTAAGGTGCCCTCTGAATGCATGTCATAATAAATCCGAGGCTGGCATCAGCTTGGATTCATTCAGACAAGGTGTTTGATGCCAAACACCATAGGGTTCAGTGATCTATTATGTGACTGGTGCCCTCGTGTTGACAAGTGTCCAGCATATACCTTGACAGCTTCCCTGTTCACTTGCAATGCTCAGCAACGGGGCGGAGCGTCACAGGGGCATATCTGCCTGTGCAGATATGACCACACATCAAATATAATGCACCCTGTCTTAGGGCTTCAAGGCCTGCTATAGGGGTGAATACCATATACTTAGATGCAGTGATGGTAACATGGCACACAATGGGTGTGCCATTTTTTATTTTCACCTGGCTTGTACCAGGACACGAAGACTGCAAAGGCAGCTGTGTGCCTCTCGTTTTTAAAGGCTGCAGCCTTTAGGGGCCCTTTCCTCTACCGATGACCTAGGGACTTACACAGGTAGAGGAGTGTGCCAATTGTACACACGGTTACCTATTTTTAGGGAAAGAACACTGGCACTGGGGCCTGTTTAGCAGGACCGATTGCAACTCAGTCAAAAATCCTCGGTACGAGTGAGCAAAAAGTGGGGGTGACCAGGTCAAAAAGGGCATTTCCCCACAACAAGTATTCCCGCAGCGGAGAACTAGTGGGATAGGTAAAAACCTTTCCTTTCCTACAATGGAATGTCCTCCAGCATTGCATGATACCATGAAATAGCAGAACTGTGTGAAGTAGAAAAGAGGCTTGTAAAGATGCAGCTTTCATCAAAAGGACTTTAAGGTAGTCTGTTCTTGCTGAATCTTCTTCCCAGAATTAAAAATCCAGACAGGAATGGCAAAAGTGAGCAGGAAACATCATGCCGTTGACACCAATTTGGCTAACTACATTCTGGAATTATATAGGAGCACCATTCTGCCAGCTGCTAGCAGAATTTAATGTAACACACTAGTGACTTGGATTTGCTGTATTAATAGACAGCATTTCCTCAGCCTGAAAAGCTAAACAACTCAGAAATGCTACCTCAGTGAAAAGGGGGCGTGGCCTGGCGCACAGCAAGATGGCGGCTCCTTGCTGAGCTCCTGCGAGCCTCCAGTGCAATCCTGACCTTTACATAAGGCCCAGTACTTGCGAATCATGTGAATGGTGCCGGTAACAGCCAGGAGTTGAGGGTGCAATACTTACAGCTCATGACCCCTCAGAGAAATGAGCAGCAGATGCAAACAAAAAGGCCCTGAGCTACCACACTCAAAATGGCACCCGCAACAAAAACAACAGACTCAGAGGGTGCACAGAGCGTCCCTGGATGGGAAAAGCTTGCATGAACGGAAGTGGAAACACAGGTGTTCTAACTGGAGAGGAAGGCACATAATTCCATTAAGTGAATTTTGTCACCTGAGTGCTTCTGACCACACTTTCACTATTTACCACAACTTCCACGCAGCTTCCCCGTCTCATGCTTTACCTAAATGGCAGTGCCTACGTCAGGAGCGCTACTTGTAGACTCCAACAAGTAAATCGCTTGAAATAATTACAAGCACTCATCTCACTTTATCTTCCCGAAACTACCCCAAGACAGGGCAGTAAGCCAGTTCAGCAGGTGAGCCCCCACCCCAATATACAGGATGTGGTAACCACAACTACAAATAAGGAACACCAATCGGGGTACACGCAATATTCATGGTCAGTCTCTTAAGCACTGCAAAACCCCATGCTAGTCAAGCGACTGAAGAGTGAGCAAAAACCCATACAACAAGCTACCTCTAGAACCAGGCTCCAATTTAGCGCCTTCCATACACACTTCAGATTGCACTCCTGGGGCTCCACATGAGAGATTAAAGTTGCATCTATTTGTCTCATGCACTACCAGAACCCATACCGGCCAATCACATACAACCAGTGGCCCCAAGAACCAATCTCAATAATGGCCCTACCCATACACATCTCAGAGTGCACCACTGGGGCTACACGCATTTGTGCAGAGTGACCGTGTCGGCTCACCTTGATATTGGTGACACCATTCTCCGTGACACACATTAACAGGATCAGTGAGAGGCTGTGGCTAATCTCTCGGCTACAAGACAGCTATATCTAGTAAACTTAGCAGTCTACCCTGCTATATCTAGTTAACGTAGCAGTCTACCCTGCCCTGTGCACACTACCACTGCCCCTCAAAGCACCCACCATGGCTGACCCAAAGGACAGCATCACAAAAAAAAACACGGCAAAACTCAAACACTCAAAACAGGACACACCAATACCAGAATCCCAAGTGAAAGACAAACGTAATTCTACAATTACTTTGGATGGCATCTTCAAGCAGCTGAACACAGTTCACGATATAGTCCAAAGCACCAAAACAAACACTGATCTCCTGCAAATGGAGGTGACAGGCATCTGCAAAGATCTTAAGTACTTCACCATAAGATTATCAAACTCTGAACCCATAATCAGTTCAGTTGAAGACTACAATAATGCACAAACCCAAACGCTTAAGAACATGGAATACTCAATCTCCAACCTCAAACGTGAGATGACTGCTCTTGAGGACAGAAACTTGAGGAGTAATCTGAGATTTTAGCCTGCCGGAGGGGGTTGAAAAGGTGGCCCCCTAAACAACTGACTTCTTAATCTTGTGGAATCCTACCGATTATCTTTACAAAAGAGTTTGAGATTGAGAGAGCAGACTTACATTCCCAAAAATGCATCAGCTCCATGTGCATTTATTTTTCAACCACTTTGCCACCCTGCTAGATCTCTATTAATGTTATCGCCTCTAGTGGGGAATCAGATGGTGCTTCATGGTTACACATGTTGGTTTGTTACTGTACTCAAACTGCACAGTTAATAGATTCAATAGTCCTCTGAGGTCTCAGGTTGACCTATGATCGGTCTCCCAAATGCTGACGTAATCATGGCACTCTAGCATGTTTTCTTCCTGACAACGAGGCAAGGGTTTTGAGATGTGCATTTGTTGGCCCTGATCATCCAAGGGGCCTCACCATCTAACATAATGGAGACTTCTCAATATAAATAAGGGACCACTGGAGACTTCAGACAAACTCATAAGCTGCCTACATATGGAATCAGTCCACTTAAAGCAGCTCATTGATAGTCCCCCGGAAGGAAATATATCTTGCTTAAGCAGAAACACTGTTCTTTTGTTCATACTTGCAAAACAATAATTTTGAAGTGTTTTAAAAATGTTTATGTTTTACCCCATTGTTAAAAGACTGAACCATACTGGGCCATTTGCTAGATCTACAATGGTGCTATCGACTCTAGGGGCAAGCAGTTGATACCCCATGACTACACTACCACTCTAATTCTCATGTGTATAACTCATTTTGCTCTGTGGTACTATGGGCGACTAACTACCTCAAAAGAATCCAATGGAAGATTCAAAGCTGTTCACAGGCTGCCCACGTGGGGTAGCCAAAGCCTACGTTTATGGTTTCTTTGTTGTTTCAAGGTTCAAAATGTACAAGTTACTTACCTTCGGTAACAATATATCTGGTAGAGACATAGGCGGTCATTCCTACCTTGGCGGGCGGCGGTCGCCGCCCGCCTGGTGGGAACCGCCAGAAGACCGTACCGCGGTCAAAAGACCGCAGCGGTCATTCTGTCTTTCCCGCTGGGCTGGCGGGCGACCGCCAAAAGGCCGCCCGCCCGCCCAGCGGGAAAGCACCAGCAACGAGGAAGCTGGCTCCGAATGGAGCCGGCGGAGTTGCTGGTGTGCGACGGGTGCAGTTGCACCTGTTGCGATTTTCAGTGTCTGCCAAGCAGACACTGAAAATCAATGTGGGGCCCTGTTAGGGGGCCCCTGCAGTGCCCATGCAAGTGGCCCCACGACACCCGTTCCCGCCAGCCAGGTTCTGGCGGTGAAAACCGCCAGAACCAGGCTGGGGGGAAGGTCGGAATCCCCATGGCGGCGCTGCTTGCTTTACCTCCGCGGTCAGAATAGCCCCAGAAGCACCGCCAGCCTGTTGGCAGTGCTTCCTCCGTCCCCTACCCTGGCGGTCTCGGATCGCCAGGGTAGGAATGACCCCCATAATCTAGTTGCAGATTCCTTACCTTAGAATTTCCCCCAGGCGTCAGACTGGATCCGGAGATATTTCTTTGAGCAAAAGCCTTGCGCGTCGGTCGGCTCCACGGGCGTCGTGGTCGCCGTGTTGACGTCGGGAGTAGTATATAGACGCCGCCTCCGCACTGTGACGTCAGTTTCTTTTAACGACTTTCCACGCCAAAGCGCAGAGCCGCTAAGAACACTGAGATTGGTGAGCCAGAGCTAAGGACCTGAAAGGGGCATCCCTGTCCCTAGAAATCAGTTCGCAAGCAGGGAGGATGGGTGGGTGGGAAGGAATCTGCAACTAGAATATGTCTCTACCAGATATTTTGTTACCGAAGGTAAGTAACTTGTACATCTGATAGAGACTTATAGTTGCAGATTCCTTACCTTAGAGTAGATACCCAAGCAATGCCATCCTCGGTAGTGGGCTGTGAACCAAGATCATACTAGGAAGTCCTGCAGGACCGAACAACCAAAGTAGCTGTCCCGACGGACCTGACTGTCCAGGCAGTAGTCTTTAGCAAATGTGTGCAGGGACACCCACTATGCCGCCTGGCAGATATCCAGGACAGGAACTCTGCGTGCTAACGCAGTGGAAGCAGCAGTTACTCTGGTAGAATGAGCATGCAAGCCCTCAGGGGGTTGTTTCTTGACCAAAGCGTAGCACATTTTGATGCAAAGAGTCACCTATCGAGAGATGGTACGCTTTTGCACTGCCTTCCCTTTTTTCGCACCCACATACCCAAAAAGAGTTGATCTCCACCTGGTAATCTTTAGTACGATTAAGATTTAACGGCAACACTCTTTTTGGGTCCAGACGGTGGAGTCTCTCCTCCTCATGAGAAGGATGTGGAGGTGTATAGAAAGTAGGCAGGGTGATGGACTGGCCTACATGAAAAGGCGTAACCACCTTTGGAAGGAAGGAAGCCTTAGTGCGCAACACCACTTTGTCAGGGTGCACAGACAAGTATGGAGGTTTAGATGAAAGGGCTTGAAGCTCACTCACCCTTCGAGCAGAGGTGATGGCAACAAGAAAGACAGTTTTGAAGGTGAGGAGCCGCAAGGGACAACTGTGCATCGGCTCAAAGGGAGTTCACATTAAATAAGTAAGGACAAGATTGAGGTCCCACTGAGGCATGATAAATGGAGTGGGAGGAAATAAACAGGTGAGACCTTTTAGGAATCTACTCACAATAGGAGATTTAAAAAGTGAGGGTTGATCAGGTAACCTAAGGAAGGCCGAAATGGCAGATAAATACCCTTTAAGGGTGCCCAGAGCAGAGCCCTGCTGGGCCAAAGAAAAAATGAACAGAAGAACTTCGAATAGAGGGGATCAACAGATTTGTTGGTGCACCATGCCACAAATGTATTCCAATGACAGACATATACAGTTTTGGTTGATGGGTGCCTAGCTGCCAAATAACATTGCAGACTTCGAGTGGAAGATCAAAAGTCAGCAACTGTCGGCGCTCAATCTCCACGCATGAAGGCAGAGGTTGGACAGCTTCGGGTGAAGAACCGTCCCCTGTTGCTGTGAGAGAAGATCCACCCGAAGAGGCAGTTTGAGTGGAGGATCGATGGACATGCTCAATAGCTGTGGGTAGCAGACTCTCCGTGCCCAGTACACAGCCACCAAGATGACTTGGGCCCGGTTGTTTCTGATCTTCTTGAGAACTCTGGGCAGAAGTGGTATAGGCGGAAAGGCGTAACGGAGTCCGGAGTTCCGCTCGAGGCGAAAAGCGTCTCTGAGCGAATGCCGCCTTGGAAACTCCAACGTGCAAAACAGCTGACATTGCGCGTTCTCTGCGGCGGCAAATTGATCTAACTAAGGCTCTCCCCACTGCTGAAAGAGACCTTGCTCCACCTTCGGATGGAGATGCCATTCGTGATCGGCTGTGCATCGACAGCTGAGTTTGTCCGCTCTGGTGTTGAAGGAATCCGCCAGATGTTGAACCATCAGGGTAATGCCCTGATGTTCCAGCCATGTCCAGAGGCGTAGTGCCTCCTGACAAAGAGTCTAGGACCCTACTCCACCCTGTTTGTTGCAGTACCACATGGCGGTAGTATTGTCCGTGAACACCTGCACTACTTTCCCTTTGAGAGAGGGAAGAAATGCTTTCAACGCAAGCCTGATCACCCGGAGCTCCAGAAGATTGACATGGAGCCCAGACTCCGCCAGAGACCAGAGGCCTCTTATCTCCGCCTCTCGCATGTGCCCGCCCCAACCCAGAAGTGACGCATCTGTCACTATAGAGAGATCTGGTTAGGGAAGGGAGAGGGATCTGTCGTGGACCCAATGTGGAATCGAAAGCCACCACTGCAAGTCTTTTGCAGTCCCTTCCGAGATCTGGACCATGTCGGAGAGAGTTCCTGGATGCTGCGCCCACTGGAAATTCAGGTCCCACTGCAGAGCCCGCATATTCCATCTGGCGTGTGTTACTAGCAGGATGCAGGAGGTCATGAGGCCCAGCAGCTTCAGAGTCAGTCTCACCGAAACCCAAGACCGAGGCCAAAAGATAGGAATCATAGCACAAATGTTTTGGATCCCCTTTGCGGGAGGATAAGCCAGAAACTGCATTGTGTCCAGAACAGCTCCGATGAAAGGGAGCGTCTGAGAGGGAGTCAGGTGTGACTTCGGGACGTTTATAGTGAACCTCAGCTTGTGCAGGAGGTTTGCCTTAGTTTGAAGGTGGGAGACGACTTTCTGGGGCAAGTCCGCCTTCAACAGCCAGTCGTCAAGGTGGGGGAAGACTGACACCCCTAACCTGCGCAGATGAGCTGCAACCACCGCCATCACTTTCGTGAACACCCGAGGGGCGCTGGTAAGGTCGAAGGGGAGCACGGTAACCTGAAAGTGCTTGTGACCTACCACAAATCGAAGGTAACGTCTGTGGGCAGGCAGGACGGGGATGTGGAAATAAGTGTCCTGCAAATCCAAGGCTACCATCCAGTCTTCTGGGTCCAAGGCAGACAGAACATGAGCCAGGGTGAGCACTTTGAATTTCTCCTTCTTGAGGAAGTAGTTCAGGTCTCGAAGGTCTAGGATAGGATGTAAGCACTTGTCCTTTTTCAGCACCAGAAAATAGCGTGAACAACAACCACGACCTACTTCAGGGACCTTTTCTATAGCTCTCTTGGCCAAGAGAGCTGCAACTTCCTAGTGGAGAAGTGCCAAATGATCCTCTGGAAGGTGACTGAAGGATGGAGGCATGGCAGGTTGAGCAGATTTGAAAGGGAAGGAGTAGCGTTTCGTACGATCTGCAAAGCCCACCTGTCCGTAATGTTGGATTCCCAGTGGGGCAGGTGATGCGAATCCTACTGCCAACTGGATGGGAGTGAGGGGACGGACTAGGAGGGTTTGGAGGCTGCAGCGTGGCAGAGGTGGACTGGGCAGACCTCTGGTTCCCTGTCCCACGCGGGATTTCCCGTCCACGCAGAGGCTGGACAGCATGGGTGGCAAGGTGGATGGGTGGAGGATGCGAAAAGGAACCCTTCAGTTGCCACGAAAGGGGCGAAAAGCGGACTGCGGGGGTGAGGGGCAGAGGAAAGACCAAGGGACCAAGCCATAGCCCGGGAATCCTTGAATCTCTCTAAGGCTGAGTCTGCTTTGTCTCCAAAGATACGGGAGCCATCAAAGGGCATGTCCATGAGTGACTGTTGGACATTCCCAGAAAAACCAGAAGTACGCAACCAGGCGTGGCATCTCAAGGCTACCGTCGTAGCATCCGATCTGCCCGGAGAGTCAGTTGTGTCCAGCCCACAACGGATTATGAACTTTGCCGCATCTCTCCCATCGTTCTCACCAAACGTTCTCATAAAATCTCATCAAAAAGGTTGAAGTCGGTCAAAAACAGATCAGGGTAGCTCTTCTCCGGATCAGCGGTTGGCGCGGAAAGAAAAGAACTGACGTCACTGCGCGAAGGCAGCGTCTATATACTACTCCTGACGTCATCACGTCGACTACGACGCCAACGATGCCAGCGGAGTCGACCGACGTCACCTACCGACACGCAAGGGTATTGCTTGAAGAAAAATCTCCAGATCCAGTCTGACGCCTGGGGGAAATTCTAAGGTAAGGAATCTGCAACTAGAAGTCTCTATCAGATAATGTAGTTCTAGGGAAGATACTGCTCTCCTATTGCACTAATGCAAAACCACTTTAAATCCTACAAACTGGGCATTGTGAGTCCATAGTAAATCTATCTATTCTCTATGTTATATTCTCCTTCACCACATTTCCTCACTCAAACGTGGCACTGAATAAAACACAACTTCCCACTACTTGTCTCCTCCGTGTTCCCGAACAGCACAAACCATCAAAACTATACATCACAACCTTGCATTGTCTTCTGCCTAATCCTTTAACAATGATTGAACGGCCTTTACCAGTACTTACCTGGTAACTAAGACCGCCCAACACTGGCTCTACAAGGACATGAATTTCTGTTTGTCTCATGAACTGGAGGCCTGACTCTATGCTAATTCTCCCCCTGTATACCTCGTCTCTCACAGACTCCTCCTGGTGAGGAGTGAGTCAAAGCCCAATGCTGGCGGTCCTACTGCCTCCCACCACAATCTTTTCCTATGTTTCCTTGGCCCTCCCTTTTCCCCTCGTCTCCTCTGGCTTCTGCTCTGCCAGACAGTTATCCCTCTCTCCTTACAATCCAGTGCATTACCTTCCCACACAATGTCTACCTCTAACTCTCTGTCACCAATCTAAGACAGAATCCACATCAAGCTTTCACTACGGGTGACAATGACATCACTAAACAATCTCTCTTAACACCAAAGGATTAAATCACCCTGTCATAAAGACCAAAATATCAAACTACTGCAACAACCTGAAAGGCGATACAGCTTTTGTACAAGAAACTAAGACTAGTTTCAGAGAAGCCCTGTCCTTGAGAAAGCAATAGGTTGCCAATTTGACCTGTTCTGAAGCCTGTGGCAAAAATAATGGGGTTATTACCTTGATCTCAAGAAGATTAGGGCTATCTATCATCTATTCGTGAACATGACATGGAAGACATATAGCTGCTCACCAGACTTAAGAGTGGGAAAACAAGCTCTATACACCAGCTTCAAATACTCAAACACAAGTCACAAATAAAAAATAGATACATAAACCACTCTGGATCAACCCTCTTCATCTACTGGTCTGTTCAACAGCCATTCACATTTTGCATAGGTCCACCACAGCAAATAGCAAGAGGTAATAGGTCAGCTCACTTCAGCCACTGGTTCTCTTACTGATGATGATAACAGTTTGCCTGATCTCATGTGCACAGCAGTCAAAATAAAGTACACTGCAGTGCCAGAGATGGTGGACCAATAATTTACGCTGAAAATCTTTTTTTCTTTTCATTCTTCATCTTTTTTGTGTTTTTGCCATCCTTGTGTGTTTAATCTATGCCTTGGGGTTACAGTAATTCAAAGTCAATAGTACACATTTTTAATATCAATAATTGCAAGTATATAGCTGCTACGTATAGGTAGCAATGTGTATTTTTCTTCATTTTCGAGTATTTGCAAAAAATGTGTGTATCATCGCACCAGCTTGCCAAGACTAGACCTACTTCCTTCGCCAATGCTTGTTGTTTGAATGTAGCTAACTGTGTTCTGTGCCATCTTTAACAAGATTTCTTTTTTAAGGGCAAATTGTTGCATCATACAAAGTTCTTCGCTATATGAGATACATTTAGAGAGGTTGAGGATGCTAGGACAAAGGCTACATATAATTGCCTGAAAAAATATTAATTTAAAGTGGTGATTAATGCAGGAAGATCTTGTGTGGTATTTGAGGCTTTAATTAAAAACTGAATGAAAGAAGTATGTCTTGTCACCTGGATGGAGGTGCCCCCAAGACACCATTGTAATGCCATCAGTACAAATCAGACAAGCCCAGTGGGATTCCTAGGGGCTCTCCCTGATACCATTTGAGTCTATAAAACGTGGGTTGCATTACATCATTAAAACCACCCGATCATCTATTCAGTTGTTTATACATTTATTTACTTAAAAGATAGCTTGCGAGTGATAACTTAATTACGTTCAGTAATGATCATAAAAACATATAAAGTAGGGTTCTCTCTGTTTATCAGTGCAATAAATTCATGACTACTGTACCGAAATTGTATTACAATTACGAAAGACAACTCTAGGCCATCCATGGACTTGAATAAATATTCCTAGCCAGACTGCTACACGCTGTTAATGCATTCTGTTCTTTAACATTGGCAGTGCGGCCCAGCGGGCAAAATTACTTTTCCTGGATGCAGTCATCTTAACCTTGCTGTAGGAATATCATTGCACATCATGTATTCTGATAGGCAACAAGTCCCATCCTGATTAATTTTGACATATTCAGTGCTGGTCGGTGGCTTTCACTGTGACAGGTAAATGCAACCAGCACTGTTCAGCCTGTCACAATGACAATAATGAGATGTTCATAGCAGGATCCTTCTGGAGGGAACCAGAACCACGCATGACGATCATTTTTAAAATTATTGAATGATGCAGTGATTTACTGCATGAAATAAAATTTATTCCACAGCCGATGAGCAATAATGTTGATGCAAGAGCAGAACTGTACTAATTTCTCAGGCAGTTCTGATCACAAGCCACATGCTGCTATAAAATTAAAACAGATGTTTTCAGTTCTGTTATTTACTTAGATGCTTTCCTAGCTAGAGATTATTTTTTGCATCCACAATGTAAAGCTGATGACAAACCTTAATTTTTCACACGAATGGGACAACATGATCCCTATCTTTATTTATAGCTCGACACATTGTGTCAAACATCAATTTCCGAGTCTTTTGGGTACTGGGGCTGCTGGCATTTACTTTTTAGGTCGCAGCCTAGCTGTCTGATAGACATCTTGAGGACTTTCAGAAAGTTGACCTATGAATGCATTCCGCTCATTGATTGCCATTGGCTTTGTGGTCTATAATGCACACTTTGTGACTATTTGCTTTAGGCTCTCCATGTGCAGTTCGTCCCTCAGTTGCCTAAACCGTTAGATCTTGTTCTTGTCTTGTCACATTTGCTGTGCATTCTAAGACGAGGTCAAATGTCAAGCGCTATCTTTCAGGGGCGCTTGTTTACTTTTCTTTCTCTGACTTCAAAGTGAGAGGATTTATGCAACAATCTTGCTGGATACTGGGGGTAGGAAAGATTTTTTTCTAGCACACAACAGCATTTAAAGGAACTGTATAAGTATTTCAAAATATATCAGAATTATGAACGTACAAACAAAGCAAATTTTTTGTTATTTCTGAAGTGTGCTGGAGACAAATACTTTAATATGATCAAAACGAATCATTAAACTAAGTGATGCAATTTCCACACATTTTCGTTTGTGCACTGGATAGTTTTATCAGTAAAACTGTATGTCTGTGCAAATGTAATGGTCGTTTCAATTGAAAACATGTAGAAATATGTTCTCTGTACTGGCAGTGTGCTACCACATCATGAATACTCCAATCTATGCTACTTCACTCTACTCCACACCGCTCCACCACTCCAATCCACTTTACACCATTCCATGCCACAGCACTCTGCATCACGCCACTTCACTCTATGCCTCTCTACATTGTGCCTCTCTACTCTTGTCCAGTGCACTCTTCACCACTCTACTCTACACCATTGCATTCAACACCGGTCCAGTGCAGGCCACACCAATCTACTCTGCACAGCTCCACTCTACGCCACTCTGCAACACAGCACTCTATGCAAATACACCCTACACCAATACACTTTACTCTGTAACACTCAACCCTATGCTCCAGCACTCGACGGCAATCCGGTGAATGCCACTATAATTTACTGTACACTAATACACTCTACGCCACACAATCCTGCACTATTCCACTCTACATCGCTTCACTCGACTCTGAAACAATCTACTCTATGCCACTGTACTGTATGTCACTCTACTCTTAACCACTGCACTCTACGCCAAGGCAATCTACACAACCGCATTCTATGTCACTGTATCTACACCACTACACTCTACATCACTGTACTCTACGTCACTGCTCTTTATACCACTCTACTCCATTCTACACAACTTCACTTTGACAATCTACTCTACAACACTGCACTCTCTGCTACTCTATTCTGCACTACTCTATGCCACTTCACTCTATGGTACCTTACCCTACAGTGCACCACTCTATGCCACTGGAATCTGCTCTGCCCCACTGGCCTCCCTGCCTCACTCTACTCTGTGCCACTCCACTCTGCACCGCTAAATTCAATGTCACTGCAATTAATGCCACTGCACTCTACTACACTTTATTCTGCATCACTCAACACTCAACACCAATGCACTCCACACCAGTCCAACCTACTCTATGCCACTCCAATGTATGGCACTTTAGGTGACTCCACACTATGCCACGCCAATACACTCCACTCTTTGCCATTCCATTCTACAATACTCCACACCACTCTCCTCTATGTCACTAACGTTTAGCCATGCTGCTGAACAACATGGCTAAATCACCTGGGCATAGCCAATAGCTCTTGCATAGGCAAGACCTACTGGCTTTGCCAGTGCTTGTTTTTAATAACCAGAAAGAATTAAAATGCTGGCATTTTGTAGGAATTGCACCACTTTCTACCCTCGTTGATCAAAAGTCGCAAGCTGTATGAATCCACGATATTTGCAAATTTTATCAATGTTGTTTGATTGCACACAATTCTGAAACTATACACATTTTTCCATCATTGCTGTTATATCTACAACGGTTTTAATTTTTTTTAATGGAAAACGTACAGAAGGTCATAGGTACACAAAAGTTGGAATAAATGACTGATGGAGCACTTTTCACAGGGTCTAGGGTCATATTATTTCACGGCACGTGATCTTTGAACGGTGAAGAATTTCCCATTTATTTAGCTTTCTGGCATTGGTAGTCTTGGAAAGCAGTGCGGTTTCTGAAGAACAAGTTACTTACCTTTGGTAATACCTTATCTGGTAGAGATAATATGTGGCAGCAGATTCCTTACATTTGAATTTCCCCTGGCCGGATCCAGAAAATGTTTCGTGAGAGTACCCCTGTGTACCGGTAGGTGGTGTCTATCGGCTCTGTGCGGCGCCATCTGCGCCGGAAGTGACATCTGCTTCACCTATATAGGCATCACCTCCGCATGCTGATGTCAGTTACTTTTCACAACTTTCCACACCAGAAGTGCGGCGTCATTAAGTTCATGGACACTTGTGTGTCCAAACTAAGGCCCTGAAAAGGCTCATCCCTGACCATGGAACTATGTCCACAGAGCGGGGAAGATGGGTGGGTCAGTAAGGAATCTGCGGCTAGATATTGTCTTTACCAGATAAGGTATTACCAAAGGTAAGTAACTTGTTCATCTGATAGAGACTTCTAGCTGCAGATTCCTTACCTTTGAATAGATACCCAAGCAATACTATTTCCGATGGTGGGTTTGAGGACAAATTTAAGCTAGGAAGTCCTGCAGGACCGAACAGGAAAAATGCCCATCCCTACAGACATAACTGTCCAGGTAGTAATGCCCGTTAAATGTGTGCAGGGAAGCCTACATAGCTGCCTGGCAGATGTCCAGGATTAAGACTCCATGTGCTAAGGCAATGGTCACTGCTTTAACTCTGGTGGAATGAACCCGGCAGCCTTCAGGAGGCTGATTTGTCACCGGTGTACAGCAGATCTTGATGCAGAATGACCCATCGAGAGATGGTCAGTTTCTGCACCGCGTGACCTTTCTTTGCCCCAACATACCCCACAAAGAGTTGGTCATCCATCCGGAACTCCTTTGTTCAATCAAGACAGAACGACAATGCTCTTTTTTGAGTCCAGGTGGTAGAGTTGCACCTCTTCCCTAGAGGGATGTAGAGGAGCGTAAAAGGTGGGCAAGTTGACAAATTGGCCCACATGAAGTGGTGTTAATACTTTCAGCAGGAAAGAGGCCCTTGTGTGAAGCAGCAGTATGTCTGAATAATCTGAGAAGAATGGAGGCTTGGAAGATGAAGCCTGCAGCTCGCTCACCCTCCGGCAGATGTAATGGCAACAAGAAAGGCTGTTTTAATTGTGAGCAGCCAGAGGGGACAATTGTGGAGAGGCTCGAACGAAGCACATCAACTATGTGAGAACCAAATTAAGGTCCCTCTGAGGCATAATACAAGGAGAAGAGGGAAACCTATGTACAAGGCCTCTCTGAAATCTATTTACAATAGGGGACTTAAAGAGTGTAGGTCAGGCGGCCCAAAGCAAAGCCCTGCTGGGCAAGGGTAAGGATAAGGATAAAAAGCAAAGTATCAGAAAGTGAGGCAGAAAAAGTGTAAACAGACTTTTCTGTACAATATGTTATAAATTGCTTCAAACGTCAGGCATATACCATTTTGGTGGAGGGACACCTGGCTGCCAAGATTACATTACAGACTTCAGGAGGAAGGCCAAAAGCTGTTAACTGCCGCCACTCAGCCTCCGCGCAAGAAGGTGGAGAGATAACCAGTTTGGGTGGAGGACCCTCCACTGCTGCTGGGGCCGAAGATCCTCCCAAAGGGGTTGCTTGATCAGCAGATCGGCAATCATGTTCAGAAGCTCGGGGTACCAGACTTTCTGTGCCCAGTCGTTGCTGATCTTCTTGAGAACTCTTGGCAGGCGTGGTAAGGGTAGAAAGGCATAAAAGAGGCCTGAGCTTCACTACAGATGAAAAGTGTCTCAGAGCAAGAGCCGCCAGGGAAACGCCAGTGCGCAAAACTGCTGACACTGTGTGTTCTACTTGGAGGCAAGCAGATCTAACCAAGGCTCTCCCCACTTCTGAAAGAGACCTTGCTCCAATTCTGGATGGAAACGCCACTTGAGATCTGCTAGGCATTGGCAGCTGAGTTCGACCGCTCTGGAGTTCAGGGAACCTGCAGATGTTGAACCACCAGGGATATGCCCTGCTGCTGCAGCCAATGCCAGAGACGCATATCCTTTTGACAAAGGGTCCACGACCCCACCAAGTCTGTTGCAGTACCACATGCGGTGGTGTAGTCTATGCACACCTGCACAAGCCTTTCCTTGATGGAGAGAAGAAAGGCTTTCATCGCCAGTCAGATCACACTGAGGTCCAGCATGCTGATGTGGAGTCCCGCTTCAACCGGAGACCAGGGCCCTCTGATCTCTACCTCTCCCAGATGGTCGCCCTATCTGTCACTACTATGAGATTGTGGTTGGAGAGAGGTCTGCCTCTGACCCAATCGCGGTTCGCTTGCCACTACTGCAGGTCCCTTGCAGTTGCCTCCGAGATCTGGACCATTTTGAAGAGATTGTCCTGAAGCTGCACCCGCTAGAACTTCAGGTCCCACTGGAGAGTCCGCATATGCCATCCAGCATGTGTCACTAGCAAGATGCAGGAAGCCATGAGGCCCAGCAGCCTCAGAGACAGTCTCAGAGACAGAGTCTGAGACAGAGAGAGGCAGAGGCTGAAGCATCAGAGTCTGAGATAGAGACAGAGGCTGAAACATCAGTATCATAGCCTGAATATCCTGGACCCGCCTCTCTGGAGGATAAGCCCAAAACTGCACTGTGTCCATAACAGCTCTTATGAAAGAGAGCTTCTGAGAGAAAGTCAGGTGTGACTCTTGCACATTTAAAGTGAACACCACCAAATGCAGGAAGTTCGCCATAGTCTGGAGGTGGGAGATGACAACCGGGGACGAGCCTGCCTTCAGCAGCCAGTCGATGAGATAGGGGAAGACTGACACTCTTATCTGTGCAGATGAGCTGCGACCAATGCCATCACCTGGATGAACAACTAAGGGGTGTTGGTAAGACTGAAAGTGCTCTAGGTCTACCATGAACCCAAAGTAGCCTCTTATCAGGCAGGAGATAGATGTTAAAGTAGGCATCCTGCAAGTCCAAGGCTACCATCCAGTCTTCTGGATCCAGGGCAGACAAGACCTGAGCCAATGTAAGCATCTTAAACTTCTCCTTTTTGAAGAAAAAGTTAAGGGATCAGAGATCTAGGACAGGACAACGACCCTTGTCTCGTTTGGGAACCACAAAGTAGCCGGAATAGCAACAATAGGCTACTTCTGGCACCGGAACCACCTCTATGGCTCACCTGGACAAGGGAGCCATGACTTCAGCGTGGAGCAAGGACAAATGATCCTCCAATAGCCGGTTGTAAGATGGGAGGTATGGAGGGAGGGGTGGTCTCGAAGGAGAGAGAGTAGCCCCTTCAGGCAATCAGCAGAACCCACCTGTCCGATGTTATGGACTGCCAGTGGAGGTGATGGTGGTTCCTGCCACCAAGTGGGCGCCCATGATCTAAAAGTGCAAGATTAGGAAGGTTTGGAGGCTGCAGCGGACGGAGGGGTGATGGCGGCACAAGATCGCTGGCTACCCGATCCATGAGGTGTGTAGGAATCGTGCCCTCAACAATGCAGAGGCTGGGAAGCTTGTGCAGCTCAGTGGCTGGGATAGGATTGGCGCAGCTGAAAGCCCGTTCTGGCAGACTGGGGATGATGTGGGCAGCTGAGGGGCCCAAGGACTTGGCCATAGCCCCCATAGACTCTGGAGAGATGAGAGCCATCAAAGGGCTTGTCCATGAGGGAAAGCCTGGACATCCCCCAAAAAGTCAGATGTTTTCAGCCAGACATGGTGCGTGAGGGCCACCATCGACAAAACTGCTCTGCCCAGTAAGTCGGCTGTGTTTATGCCACAGCGTGCAGTGAACTTCGCTGTTTCTCTCCCATCTAAAACTGCTTGGGAGAGGATGGCCTGGGCCTCCTCTGGGACCTGTGGCAGTACTTGTACAACCATTTCCCACAGTGCATGGGAGTAGCGGCCCAATAAGCATGAGTTGTTCACTGTCTGCAATGCAGGGCTGGCAGGAGAAACTATTTTCTTTCCCAAGCTTATGCCCAGCCTCTTGGATTCACTGTCCAGGGAAGGCGCCTTTGGAAGTGGAGGCTTGGACCACCTCTTCAAGGTAGGGTGCTGGGTGAGGAAATTTGGGCCACCTGATGTGGGTCGGTGGCAGGGGGCAATCGTCCTAGTCGCAGGAGCACCTGTGCTGGGTTTGGGCCAGAATCCCAGAAGGAAGTCGTGAGGGCCTCATTGAACAGGATTAGATGTTCAGAGGAGGAGACTCCCGGTTGCAGCACCTCTTGTCAAGTTATAGGTCCTGACTGCCACAGAGGGCGACTGAACGCCAAGGACCTCAGCCACCCTCCTCACCACCACCATTACAGAAAAAGCTCCCTCCTCCATAGCCATGGTTAGGGGGAGAAAGCATGCTGGTATCTGTAGATTATCTATACTGCTGGCATGTCCCAGTTCCTCACACCAGTCCACATCTTGTTCTTCAGGATGGTATTCCAAAGAGTTAATTAACTCCTAACATACCTCCCCGAAGCCTAGTCCTTCAAAATAAGATTCATGCACTGACATAGGACATGGGGGTCCTGTCGGCATTGGAATCGGCGTCGATCAATATGGCTCTGTGTTGGATCCAGGGATCACAATGGGGCTGGTGCCAGTGGCGCCAGGAGCATCGGTTTTAGGGACCGGCATCGGGAAAGGTCACAGTGGCTGACTTCTGCCGGCACGGATCCATGATCAGATCCATGGGGGCCAACGTAGCCGAGGTAGGAGCTGGTGGTGCAGAACCAGATGCGGCCCCCTCCAACAATATGGGGCCCGATGGGTCGGCCTGCTAAAAAATAAGGCCCATGGCCTCATAAAACTCCTTAAGTTGAGCGGGAGTTGCTCTGGCTCCGGGAAATCTGGAGAGGTACAGAATCGGCCCAGGCTCAAGCCCTGAAGAACCTTGCCTTGAACACTGATGTTCCGTCGTCGCGCTGGCTGACCGACAAGGAGAAGTCACAGCACGCTTCACCTTCCCATGCTTGTGCCCCTTACCTGAAAGTCTAGACGATTTTGAGTGGGATGAAGCGGACTCCTGGAACGGTCCCGGGACCTTCCCCTCGACTGGGACTGAGACTTCTGTGGAGTCATACAATGTGGAGTCATATGCCGGGCTGCTAGTAGCTTCAAGGACCTCGCCCTCAAAGACTTTGCCATTGTGGCCCAGCAGTCAGATTATGACTGGGAGTCGTGGTCGTGCTCCAGACACCACAGACACACAAGGTGTGGGTCCGTCACCGACAAGGCACAGTGACAGGTGCCACAGGGTTTAAAAGCTGTCTTTCACAATGACATTTTGACACACCAGTAGGAATAAATCTCAAAAAGGTTTGAGAAAACATCGAAAAAAAATTCTGTCAGGGGAACACAGCGGCTGGCTAGCTCTCGGTCAGAACGCCCGCACGTGAAAGCCCATCGCACTGCGAGGTGATGAGTGCTGCCAGCTTTACTTAGCAAGCGGCACGGTAGTGAGGGCTTCCCCTCTTCTTACCGCTACTTGGGGGGGCGTCATCATCCATGGTTGCCACGGAGATCTTCGCTTGGACTTCGGCGGCCAGCATACTTTGGGGGCAGCTCGTTAAAAGGTGTAGACCTTTCCGGGGGCAACAGGGGCAGAGTCAGCACAAGAAGGAAGTGCCGATTCACAGTGGGGTTAAAGTTGGAAATGAAGGAAAGAGCCGAAAGCAGTGGGACGAGGCAGATAAAGGGGGCAGGTTGTCCCACTGGTCAATGGATAATGCAGGACAAAGTTTAGGCGGTGAGTTGGCTCAATGGGCAGGGGGAGAGACTGTGGGATTCAACGCAATAAAAATCTATGAAGCAGGGTTGTACTACAAGATACTCTTTAAGGTTGATTAGACCTGGTAATGTGCAGGGGGGCAGCAATAATTCTAACACTGACTTTGAACAGATGAAAGCAAGATTCTCAGTACGAACAGACAAATCCCTTTTGAAGAACCCTTTAATTAAGTCTCCCTACCCTAAAAATGTATCTAAAACTTCCTCAACTAGAGCAGCAGCGGAAAAAAATATATCTGAGGATACAAGTTTGTTCAATAGAAACCCCAAGAATTCGGACTGATACGAGTGATTTTTCCATAGTGGATAAGAGGAAACATTTAGCTTAAATCGAACAAAATCACGAACCAAAAGGGATGGATATTGAAGGAATGGTTTCCTCAGAACTATCTACTATTGACACCCCTCCTACCTTAGTAGTATCAGCTACTTAGAACAGTTCCGCAGGCTCGGATATGGTTTCTCCTGATATCATTGATAGGGAAACGCATAGAAGGGGGAGCAGAGTGCAACCAGGACCCCAAAAGGCCAGAGAATTAGAGAAACTGGGTATGTAGGATTGTGAACCCAGGGGCTGGGAGGTGGTGCAGTCCCAAGAGATTAAAGAACGCTTTGCAATTTCGGAGGCTAATCAGACTGGAATTCAGGCCACCTGTTCTAGCCTAGAAGCCAAAGTTGAAAACTTAGCCCAACGCACACAGGATTTAGAGGAGGGATTTCAGGTGCTTCAAGTTGTGGTGCAGGAAAATGTCCAAGAGGTGTCACGTCTTAAGTCCAAACTTGAAAGACTTGAAAACAACGCTAGATGGAATAACACTAGGATCCTAGGGGTGAAAGAGGGCTTGAAAGGGTCAAATATCAAAACATTTATGGTCAACCTACTGAGAAATTCTTTTCCGCAGGATAGTTGATGGGCAATTTAGAAGAAATTCAGTGAGTGCAAAGAGACCCGTTCAAACAACATTCTGGGCATAAGAGTCCCCGCAAGATCTTGGTTAATTTTCTCTCATACTCTGTGAAGGAGAAGCTGCTGGGGTTAACCTTAAAATCTGGGTCACTAGAAGCATTAGGGGCCTCATTTAGTATTAGATCTGATGTCTCTAAGGAGACAGCCGACAGGCAGTGGGAACTGGGGAAGAGGCTGGAGGAGCTAAGGAAGCTGGGTGCTACGGCTCAACTGAGGTTTCCTGCCATTATGGAGGTGAAACAAGATGCATAACTTCATGGAACCAGCAGATTTGGATGTTTTCATCTCTCGGATAATGAAAGAGGGGCAGCCTGGCAGTAATTAGAGCAATGAAGCGGTGTTGGCTTACTCACAGGAGTGGGTGGAATCGGCATCAGGATATGCCTAGTAATAGATGGGAGGGTTCCCAGGGGAGGAGCCACCTGTGGTGGGGAGCTGTGAGAGAAAAGAGAAAAAAATTTAAGGTCCTCAATCACAGTCAAGTGGTCTGTTAGAACAACCAGTAGGTTGATTAGGAGATGGAAGGAAACACTAACCAGTTCAGTTGGTTTAGGGCACAGTAGAAATCAGTTCAGAGTGGACGGGTCTGGGTGAGGGCGAAGGAAAATACAATGAAGTCCTGGTCAATTCTTTGTTGAAATGTAAATGGTCTTCGGGTTGTCAAAAGGCGACGTGTGGTTTTGCAATATTTAATGGATAGTAAAGCTCAGATATTGATGCTGCAGAAGACTCATTTATTGAGACAGGAATGCAAAGATCTCTTTTCCAAGAAAAGGTGGGGGGGAACTATACTAGGAACGGATCAACAATATTGCTCTAAAGGAGTGGCTCTGGTTCTAAAAGCAAACTCAGGGGGAAAGCCTAGTACGATATAAGGCTGATATCGAAGAGCGCTGGATAATCGCAGAAAGGGGTTTGATGCGGTATATACTATGGTAAGCTATTAAGGGCCAAATGTGAGATGATATCTCCACATTATCTCAGCTGTTTGACAACTCGCTTGCTTTTAAAGCCCAATTATAACAGGAGGGGGCTTTAATGTTTTGCTAGATAATGTTTTGGATAGGTCCTCTGAAAGAGTACAAATTAACTCCCCAAAAATGAGAGCTTACCTCCTGGACATGATGGACAATTTCGATTTATGTGACGCTCAGCGGAAATTGAGAAGGGACAGTAGGGAGTGCTCTTTTTACAACAAGAAAAATGGTCACAATTCCAGGTTAGATTATTTCCTTATTGAGAGAAAGCAGATGGAGAGAGTTACCGAACTTGAGTACATGCCCATCCATTTATCAGATCATGCAGCTTTAATTAAAAAAATTCAGCAGAAGCAGGTATGGGAAGCAACGAGGTGGACAATTGATAGAAGGATGTTGGTCCAGAAAGAGTTTGTTGACAGGATATTACAACTGTCCAAATAATTTTTTCTCCGGAATCACGCATCTGTGCCAATACACGTGATATGGGACTCATATAAGGCTTGGTAAAGGGGGGAGATAACTAGCTTAATGGTTCATTGGGTGAGGCATGAGAAATTGCAACAGGTTGAACTGGAGGGAGAGATTGCGAGAGCAGAAGAGAAGTTAAAAGCAAAAACATCAAGTGAGGCAGGAAGGGGGGGCAGCGTTGGAACATCTACAAAAGTTGCAGTCGAGATATCGGGTCATGATGGAGGGAAAGGTAGCACAGCAGTGGGAAGCCAGTAAGGTGCTTAATGTTATACATGGGAAAAATTGCGGCAAGCTGCTGGCCTGGAAAACTAGATTGGAAGCGCGCCAGAATAATATTAAGAAGATTATGAACAGTAGCATAGGTCTATTGGTTGAAGACTATCGAGTGAGTAAGACCAGTTTCTGCCTCAAGAAATATCTGGCAGTGAGATCTTAGGTGCTATTAAGAAAGCAAAGAAAGGGAAAGCTGCAGGCCCCGACGGGATCCCGAGTGACCTTTATGCGGTACTGGAGGAGGCTAATATTCCAGTTTGGGTGCATTTGTTTAATGCTATATTGTTGAAGGGCTCCCCTATTCTGAACTCTTGGAATAAAGCAGTAATCTCTTTATTATTGAAGCCTGGTAAGAACCCCTTACACTGTCAATCTTATCGTCCAATATTGTCACTTAATTGTGACTATAAGGTGTTTATCAGTATTATAGCAGATCGATTGAATAAAGTTGCCGGCCAGTTGATACATCAAGATCAGGAGGGATTCCTACTGAGCAGGAATATGAGAGATCTCAATCGTGCCCTAATCGTTTCTATTGACTTGGCCACAACATTAGATATCCCTCTGGCAGTCATAATGGTAGATGCCACTAAAGTACTTGATCGCGTGAACTGGAAATACCTCATGACAGTTTGGGCTCATATCGAATTTGGTAAACCCTTAATCGGTGTGTTGGCAAAGATTTATAGTGCATCCTCTGCGAGAATTCTAGTTAATGGTATATTATCCCCGAAAGTCGAGATAGAAAGAGGAACTAGACAAGGCTGGCCCCTCTACCCAATCCTATTTGACTTGTATATTGAGCCTCTTGCAGAGAGTTTGAGGTTAAACGATCATATAAGACCATTTGTGATTGGGGATTTCTATAGGAAAATTGCTCTATATGCCAACAATTTAATTGTATACACCTCCGATGTCTCGTCTGCTATCTCGAACCTTATAAAGGAAGTGATGGTTTTCTCAAAACTAGCTGGTTATGAGGTGAATGATGAAAAAACAGAGATCAAGGCACGGAATCAAAACTGTGAAGATCCTAGAAAGGTTGCAGAGTTGAGATATCTGGGTATAAGGATAACACACAACCTGGGAAAGTTAGCTAATAGGAATTTAGAAAAGGAGACCTCAGAGATCGTGACAATCTTGAAAAAGTAGGGGAACCTGACACTTACTATATTTGGGCAGGTTAATTTGGTTAAGATGCCTATTTTACCCAAAATCACTTTCCTATTTGATAATATCCAATTACATTTTGATAACAAAGCTATTTTAAACCTGCAAGCGAAGATCACTTCTTTTATTAGGGACAGTAAAGGTATTCACTTGTCATGGAAAAAACTGAGGAGGCAGTTGGGAGTTGGAGGATTGGCCCTTCCTGATCTGCAGCTTTATTGTCGGTCATTTCAACTAAAAAATAACAGGATGTTGCTATTGATGCCAGATGACTCACTAATGGGTAATATCTTTAGGGTAATGCTGATAGGCTACCACTTGGATGGATTTTCTTATAAATTTGCGGCCCCGAAATTCTTCGGAAAAGGTAGGATGATGTACCTATAACCAGCAGCTACTAGTTGATATGAGATTAGATCTTTCCTTGCTATTGGCTACTACAGTAAGTTAGCTCCTATTTGGGACTCACCTGGGACTCCGGAGTGCTTATTGGACAGCCTAGCCCTACCATTGAAACAAAGTGGTGTTATTAGATGGGGCCAGCTGCTGGTTGGGGAGGGACAAAGGTTGTCATGGGAGTTCTGGAATAATAGGACAGGAGGGACTATATCCATATTTAAGATCTTTCAGGTAAATGGGTAGCGTAAGAGTCAGGGGGGTCTGGAGCCGGAATCAGTGCAAATGGAATTGGACCTACAGACAATTGGGGATACAAAGAAAGAAGTTTCTCTATGGTATCAGCCCCTCTTAACAAGAGCAGAGAACGTGATGCATCCTCTATATGGGAACTGGAGTGGATACTTGCCGGAGGAGGAGTTGGTGCATTTATGGCAAGTATATTTTGCTAATTTATATTCAGTGGTTAAACCAACTGCCTTAAGAAGGAACCACCTTTTTACCCTTCATAGAGTATACTGGACTCCCTCAAAATTGGCAAACATAAGAAGCACCTCAATACCCGTGTGTAAGCGGTGCGGCTGTCCAGAAGCAGATGATGTCCACATGTTCGCCACTTGTTCGAAACTAGATGGATTCTGGTTGGCGGTGGGTAAGACTGTCTCTGACTCACTGGGTTTCTCAGTTGAGGTGAGTCCCTGCTTAATCATATTTGGGATACTGCCTTCGGATATTGTCTCTCTCGCTCTCTTAATGTATATCAGAGAGGATTGGTGTTTTATCTGGTGTTACATGCAAGAAGGGAAATTTGTAGAAGTTGGATTCAAATCTCCCCTCCTAATTGGCAAGAATGGAGGAGATCTGTTCTTTCTTTCAGTGAAGTAGATAAAAGAGAAGCAGGGAGGATTGGGAATGGGATTTGGGACCTCCTAAGTTTTGAGATGTTTCTGTCTGATGATTATTTGCCCTGGCTCGGCTAGGCTAGGTATTAGTCTCACCCTATGACCTCTGACCTAAGGGGATGTTTCCATGAGCTCAGGTGGCTGGTGGCATTCCAATAAGAGCTTATTGGTGACAATGTATGAGGACTTAATTTTAAAAAAATAAAAAAATACTGTCAAAAGGTGTCAGAGGGGTAGCTCTTCTCCAAATCAGCACCGGCTGGTGCAGAAAGAAAAGAGCTAATGTCAGCACACCAAGGTGGCACCTATATATGTGATGCGAAAGTCGCTTCTGGCGCAGAGCTGATTGATGCCACCTACCAGCACGCAGAGGTACTCTCACGAAAAACATTCCAGATCCAGGGTGCCGCTTGGGGAAAATCTGAGGTTAGCAGTCTCTCTCATATTGTAGGTATCCTAGTGAACTGCCACCTATAGATGTCTGTGTATTCTTATTCCTTTGTGTGAATGGGTACTCAGGGCATGTCCGGCTGTTTCCCTATCCTAGAAATGAGAATGTGTCCCCCCTTGGTGTCTTCACTTTTCATTGCTCATCTCCATCTAACCAAACTAGTGTGTCTTCCTCTTTTTGTATTGGCTTTTGTGTCTACCAGTATTAGTCCACTACGTATTTTGGTATCACTGTATTTCCTGTCACAGTGTACATATACTCTGCAGCACTGCTTCAATGTAGCTGTTTCCCAAAACATAGGCATCCTCAACCAGTGTATTTGCACTCGCAGTGTTAGTCTCTGCGCTAGTGTCAGGTTTACCCCATTTCTCACTAAAGTATCTGTTTCGCAATCAAAAAATGTAAGCATTCATAGTGTATTCACCGTCCCACTGTCGGTCTCTACGCTGGTGCCATCTCACAGATGTAGCTGTTAAGCTTAACTGGTGTATTCACTTTCCAAGTTTCAGTGCCAGCAGTATTGCCAGGTTTTCCATTTTCTCACTTAACATGCCCTGTCCCAATTGTTTGGTTTCTTGTGTCTACAAAAGTTGTATGTTGGGGGTACCTGAGGTTTATGGACTCTCTAACCAATAACCAGTGTATTGCATCTCCTACGGGCTTTATCTACTTGCCCACCGTGAATGTCTTCTATTTCTGAATGCACTTCTTTTTCCTGCTCTCTTTACAATAAATTAGTGGATGAAGGATGAACACTGTGACAGTCATCTGGGCTGCCATGTACAATAAAAAACAAATTGACTTGAATAAAGTTATTTGTCTAAACTGTGCCAGCTGTCTGAAGCAGACACTTGAAATAGCTTCGACTTGGGGAGCTAACGCACATAACAAGCTGACTGTGCACATGAACTGCTGAACCTTAACGAGTTTGCTAAAGGGACTTGCTGATGAAAAAGTAACTAAAAGAAACTAAATAAATGGTCATCATAAACCCCCAAATAAATGTTTGATTGCCTTAAGATGTTTTATCAACAGACTTTTTGCCTTGTTTATCAATGTTGTATTGACACATTTGGTCAAGTTCTATTAAGTTTATGAATTTTTTATTTTACGTGACTAAAAGAGCTGAATAATTAAAAACAGAAATACCATGACAGTTCTTATATGGTGCAATGCATAGTTGTGTAGTTGAATTCTGTTAAACCATATATCGGTTTATAAAACTATCTTTTTTTGTTTAACAATTTTGGCCTAACTCTCAATGGCAGCCTGCTACAATTGGTGAGCTACATATAGTTAGTGAATGCAAGAATCAAAACTTTTACCTTTCCAAAAATAAAGTCACCGCCCAGTATAAAAGAGCGCCCTTTTTTTTAAGCATACACGTTTACAACAAAATTAAGAATGAAAACTTGGGAGAAAGTTCTTTGAGCTTACACAATTCTAAAACCTTTTTGTCAAAAATGTTTGTTGCTATCACTGCACCCCTTTCTCCTGATTATTATTTCACTCACTTGAGATCTTCTCGCTCCTTCTGACAGTTTCCTAAGAAGTTTCCAAACTGGCATGAGTGAACGTGTTCATGGATTTGAAGAAGAAAAGACTCATTGTACTCGAAAGCCCCAGGGAACTGCTCTGTTAAATGCCAAATGCATTCCAAAAACTGAAGAAATACTGGCGACATTTCTTTCGGGTCACCATCCAACTGACCGTATCTGCAAGAAATAATTATTTTTTAAAGGTTCAAACACACAAAACCAATCAATGTCAATCTCAGCAAACTCTGGTCTTTCAAACATGTTCAGTGCAAATAAGGAAAATATTACTTACCCAGTAGGCATCTGTCATGGCATGTAGTGCTGTAGATTCACATGCTTTGCATAAGTCTGCCATCTAGTTTGGGTCTGGAGTATTACAAGTTGTTTTTGTTCGAAGTATCTTTTCAAGTCATGAGATCGAGTGACTACTTCTTTTGGTGACACTGCGCATTGGCATAGAGTTCCTTGTTAGATTGCTTTCTCGCAGGCAGGTGAGATAAGGAGTGTATAGAAAGTAAAGAGATAGCGATGACCATGCATCGTATTTACATATGTTCAATATTTATATGAAAATGCAACTATAACAGCAAGCAGGCGTCTGGGGCGGAGGGAGGGCGCATGTGAATCTACAGCACTACATTACAACAAACATATGTCTACAGGGTAAGTAACATCTTCCGTTCTATGGCATGTTTGGATGCAGATACACATGCTTTGCATAGGCTTCAAATAAGCGGTGGCTAGCCTGTAGGAGTTAGAGCACTGCGTGGGCAACATTGGCTTGTTGGCGTGCTAAAACATCTATACAACAGTGTTTAGTAAATGTATGAGGTGTAGACCTGTCACGTGGGTTCTCATTAGGGTAATGAGGCTACTGGATTTGGGCGGTAGGATTGCCTAGGTTGTGGGTATTGAGTACAATTCCACACCAGGTGACACCTGCCGGCCTAATCTGAGTTTTCTGGCTAACAAGCAGCGCCCCATCTCTGACCAAGATGATTGTGGCAACCAAGTTCATGGTAAATAGGACGGCCCAGGGAATCGTGGTACATCAGATCGCATCCGGTTCTCTCAGTTACTAAGATCTCACTCAGGCAAAGACAACAGAGGCACAATATATTTAAATAAGCATTTATTAAAATATCTACATACAGCGTACCATGTTTGTCAGCAACCGTATCTGACTGTAGCCTTGGAGAAAGCACAGTGAACTATATGTCCTACTGAGAACATAATGCTTTCCTAGGCGAAAGAACAAAAAGATAGAGAGAAATAAAACAGGAATGCAAATGAAGCTATTGCTAGAATACAGCAATGCTGAATAACATGTAGATGGGTGAAAGTGCACATCTGCAGGCCTAGTTAACTAAAAGAACGTGCTCAGAACATGGCTAAAATAGCTACACAACAGACCAAGTAGCAACTTTACATATGTATGCTATTGGGATATTACATAGAAAAGCCATAGAAGTACCCTTGTTTCTAGTAGAGTGTGCTTTAGGGGTAACAGGTAACTGACGTTTAGCTTTAGCATAACCGGTTTGAATACATTTTACTATCCATATGGCTATACCATTTTTTGATATTGGGTTGCCTTTATGAGGCATTGAAAATGCTACAAAACGTTGTTTAGATTTTCTAAACTGTATGGTTCTGTCAATACAACACATGAGAGCCCTTTTAACATCTAGTGTGTGAAGAGCTCTTTCTGCAATTGAGTCTGGTTGTGGAAAAAACTGGTAATTCAATTGACTGGATGATGTGGAATTGTGAAACTACATTGGGAAGAAACTTCGGGTTGGTTTGGAGAACTCCATCTCTGTGTATTTGGAAGAATTGTTCTTTTAAAGTTAGTTTCTGGAGTTCACTTACATGTCTTAGGGAAGTAATAGCTACTAAAAAAAGCCACTTTCCATGAAACAAAATGTAAAGGGGGATTATGCACTGGCTTAAAAGATGGACCCAGGATCCTAGTAAGGACATTATTAAGGTTCCAGGATGGTGCTGGAGATACCCGGGGTGGAGTGACTCCTTTGAGACCTTCATGAAAGCTTTAATAACTGGAATTCTGAATAAATAAATGTGTTGTCTGTTTTGGAAGTAAACAGCTACAGCTGCTAAATGAAGACGAAAAGATGAGAATGCTAAGTTTGCTTGTTGCAAATGTAACAAATAACAGACAATGTCTTGGACTGAGGACTTGCATTCTGGCAGCAGATTTACGTAACCAAACTCTATGACTTCAGGAGTCATATCACAAGGTTGAGTGTTTTGGGGTCTGGATGCCTGATCTGTTCTTGATTTTGAATGAGAAGGTCCGGCCTGTTGTGGAGCTTCTCGTGCAGAACTACTGATAGATCGAGAAGTGTTGTGAACCATGCATGACGTGCCCATGTGGGAGCTACAAGGATGATTGTGAGTGAGGTTTTGCGAACTACAGACCAAATGAGTGGGAGTAGCAGAAAAGCGTAAGCAAATATCCCTGACCAGTTCATCAATAGAGCATTGCCCTTGGCCTGAGGGTGTGGGTAGCTGGACGCAAAGTTTTAGCATTTTGCATTTTCTGCGGTGGCGAAGAGGTCTATTTGGGGGTGTTTCCCACTTTCAAAAGTACTGGCGAAGGACTTGTGGCTGGAGTTCCCATTTGTGGACTTGTTGCTGCATCCTGCTGAGGAGGTCTGCAAACTGGTTGTCCGTACCTAGGAGATACTCTGCCACTAAATGAATGTGGTGATAAATTGCCCATTTACATATTGTCTGAGCAAGATGGGACAACTGAGAAGAACATATCCCCCCCCCCCTTTCTACAGATAATGCTTGGTTGTCATGGTGTCTGTATGAACTAGAACCACTTTGTGGGAGAGCTGTGGGAGAAACGTCTTCAACTGCTAGGAAAACGGCTTGCAGCTCCAAGTAATTGATATGTGAAGTTTGTTGAATGGGATCCCACATACCTTTTATTGTGAGGTTGTGGAGGTGAGCTCCCCAACCTTTCTGTGATGCATCTGTAGTCTAGAGTGATCTGAGGCGCAGAGCCCTGAAAGGACCGCCCCTTGGAGAGACTGGTGGTATTCCACAATTGAAGAGTGAGTCTGGCAGTCCAACAACACTAGACCTGGGAGATGACCCTGTGCCTGAGACCACTGATGAGACAGACATTGCTGTTGGGGACGCATGTGTAGTATGGCATGAGGAATGATGGCAATGCAAGATGTCATCATCCCTAAAAGCTGCACGATTCTCCTCATTGTGTAAGAATGGTTTTCCTGTAATTGAGAAATCAAAGTCTGAAAAGTATGAATTTAGGTTGGACTTCGATATGCTAACCCTATCTGAGCATTGAGAACCTCTTCTAGGTAAGGCTGTATCTGCAAAGTTTGGGATTTGAGAAAGTTGATTGTGAATCCCAGGGTATGAAGGGAGGTCTACTGTGATCTGAGTGTGACGCTCACAGTGTTGGAACATACTGGCTTTCATGAGCCAATCATCTCAGTAAGGGAAGACATGAATGTGTTGACGCTCGAGGTATGCTACAACTACAGCTAGATATTTTGTGATGACCCTAGGTGTGGTTGTTACCCTAAATGGTAAAACCTTCAACTGATAATGTTTCCCCACAATAACAAGTCTGAGGTATTTAACGTGTGCTGGATGAATGGGAATATGAAAGTATGCATCCTTTAGATCTAAAGCTGTCATAAGGCTGCCTTGTTGTAACATTGGTATGACATCTTGGAGTGTGACCATATGGAAATGCTCTGAGAGAATGTAGAGATTTAGTGGTCTGAGATCTAGAATTGGCCTGAGCGACCAGTCCTTCTTTGGTATATGGAAGTATACTCCTGACCCCTGCTAAGAGAAGAGGGGTGATTCTATAGCCCTCTGAGAAGAAAGGATTGCACCTTTTCTTTGAGAATTAGTGAGTGTGAGGGAGAATCTTTGGTGGAGTGGTAGTGAGCTCTAGACAGCAACCATGTTGGATAATTGAGAGAACCCATTGGTCTGTGGTGATATTGGACCACTGTGGGTAGACACTTTTGAGTCTTCCCCCTACTGGAGAGGTGGTGTAAGTAGTCACTGGCATGCAGTGGAGGCAGATCCTCTGGAGGTAGATGGCTTTCCTCTGGCTATGTTGTTTGCACCTCTGTAGGATCCTCTTAAGGAATCTCTATTGTAGAAATGGGAGCCTTGTTTGTTTTGAGAGATGGAAGGCTCGGTAGAGGATGGTTTGAAGCCTATCCTGAATAGTGGGCGAGGAAAATGACCACGTTGTGTGGTGGTGAGTAATGCTCTTATAGCCTTTGCTGTCTCCAAGTCTTTTTTTTATGGTGTTGTCTACTTTTTGGCCAAATAAGTGTACCTATCGAACAGCATGTTGAGGACTGCCTGCTGTATTTCTGGCTTGAATCCTGAACACCTAGGCCAAGCGTGCCTACGCATAATGATACTGGCCTTAATACCGCTTGTTGCAGTATCTGCGGCATCAGCTGCATACCTAATAGCATTATTAGAGATGGTTTGACACTCTGAAACTATCTCCTGTGCCCTCTTACGGTGTTACTCAGAGAGATACTGGAGGTGAGCCTCCATTTTGTCCCAGTGGGTCCTGTCGTATTGTGCCAAAAGTGCCTGCAAATTGGCAATATGCCAATGATGGGCAGCTAGTGCAGCCACTCTTTTTCCCGCTGCATCTAGTTTTTTATTTTCCTTCTCAGGAGGGGGGATATCTCCTGTGGATTGACTATTAGCAAATTTTTGTGCTGTAAGACTATGGAGTCGGAAGGGATTTGAGAAGTATAAATGGAGGGGCTGTAGGTGCAGCCTTTGAATTTCTTATCCACCTCTGGGGTGATACCCCAAGACTTTACGGGTTCTTTAAAAATATAATCCATCGGCATGTCTAAGCATGCCTGACAATATGGGTAAAAACTGACTCTTTATGTGTGATAGTCAGGGTGTCGAAGAGGAAATCCTCTTCAATAGGATCAGTGTGCAGCTAGACATTGTGGTATACAGCTGCCCTTGCTATGACCTGCTGATTTGATGTTGTGTCTTCAGGTGGTGATGGCCGTGCTGGATATGTCAGGGTCATTTGGCAGGATGGACTCTGGATCGTATTAACCCTATGGGTCTATGGTGAATCCTATGGTGAGAACTGTGGTCCATAAGTGGTGTAGAAGATTGGGGAGACGGGGAGAGGTAGAAGAAACCACTGGCATGTGTGGTGGAAAAGTCTGAGGTCGAACTGGAGCTTTGTCCTTGGAGATGTGTTTGGGGGAGAAGTGCCCAAGGCCTCCTCAAACATAAGCTTCTTTTTTATTTGAACGGGGGGCAATTATTCTTCCTGTTCCTTTCTGAATATGTAGTTGGCGCTGATGAGCCTCCATTATTACTAAGATGGGCTCCACTGATGAAGCTGCTACGGAGGAATGACTGGAGTCTCTCGAAGACACAGTTTTATGTTTCGTAATTTTTGAAGCCAAAGTCTTCTGTTGAGTCCAAGCCAGTGGTTCCCAACCTTTTGACTTCTGTGGACCCCCACTTTATCATTAATGGAACCCAGGGACCCCCACTGAATCATCATTGGAATCCGGGGACCCCCACTGAGTCATTACTGGAAGCATGGGACCTAATTTGTCAATATATGTTAATATTTTTTAATTTTCTAAGCAGTCGCGGACCCCTTGAGACCACAGGTTGGGAACCACTGGTCTAAGCTGTTCGCGCTAAAGTGGTTGCACAGAGAGTTTTTTGCCTGGTGCTGAAACGCTGGGTTCAATCGATCCGCTTGATCTAGAGGTTGCCTAGGATGATGCTGAGCTGAAGGCCGCTACCAAAGATGTCTTGGCTCTTTTTTGGTGCCGAGGCAGAGGGCGGGGCATCCAAAGGTGATTTTCAGATCTGACTATGGTCCAGCGACCTGCTTCTGGGGCTTCCTTAAAGTTTCTTCATGGGGAGTGGGGCTGTTCTACTCACAGGTTGCGTGGAGGTGACTTGCTGGCTCTCGATGTCAGATTGGACGTCTGACTCTGAATCTTCGATGGAGAAGGCCTCCCCCTAATCAGGCAACTCCTGCATGTGTTCTTCCCCAAAGATATCCGGAGTGTCATCTGGGGTTTTGGACGCTATCAATCATTACACAAACATATTTCTCTCCTATACATTTCTACATACAAACGTTAAACAAAAATACAACTCCTTCTAAACATATATATATTTTTTATTATACATGAAAAAAGTTTTTTTCATAAAATATAAAACTGGAGTATCATAGAACTGACATAAAGACACAAAGACAAACAATAAATAATGATAATAATGACCACACAACTTCACTCAATCATACTCGCATTCAACCAACAAGTAAAGATTATCACATTTCACAAAAATCAATTAAACAACTGTATAACCAAATCACATATTTTTTCTCTTTGTTATTTTGTTCAGGCTTATAACAAATAATTTCAATACAATCACATTAGAAATATCAATACATTAAGTTCTTATGACCAGCTTTAATCGTAATACATAAAGTCCTTGAGCTAGCCACAAAACCCATCACCAATAGTCAAGTCCATATCCTTGGAGTTCCGTATTTGCCAGCCACAAATTTAACTGTCCAGCCGCAAATTCAACTGCCAACGCGCGTTTCGGTAGATCCCGAAAATGCTTAATACTTTATGCCACCTTCCTCAGGGCCTCAGATCACAATCTGTCAGCAAGCTGGAAAACGCTCTATTCATTTGGGTACGTATCATATGCTTCAATATATCAAACTGCCATAGATCAAAAACCTCCGTCATTGCTTTTATAAATACGCATTTCATTTGATTCCGTCCTCCGTATACTACACTGGCGTCTGCAATGGAACTGGCGCCCGATATTTCCGATCACCTGGTGTTTTGGACGCTATCTCCAACCGACAACCTCTTCGGTCGCAGAGCATCTTCTTGGATCGAAAAGAACCGCAGGTGTTGCATGTTTGTTTGTTGTGGTTCGGGGAGAGACCCAAATTACACACCAGATGTTGGTCGGTGTGGGGGGAATTTCGAGTGGCCTTGAGGGCAAAAACGAAATGGAGTATGTTCCATCAGCCCTGCATAGTCCGACAACATGTGGAAGATTAGGCCGGAGATGGACGCCGATGTCCCGAAGGGCGGTAAGCTGGCTCCCAGTGCAGAAATTCGGACCAACCTCAAAATATATTTAGAAAATTCAATGGAATTGCAATACTGTAGCTGAAAGACGAAAGAGGACAGAGTCCGGAATAGACTGTGCTGAGGAAATACTGGAGCGAGAGGACCACATTTTCGAACCATACGACGGAGAAAAAACTATCTAACAAAGGAGTAGATGCCCATGCACAGTATCACTGAGAGGAGGAGGTACTCAATGAAGTCACTCGAAAAGATTCTTTGAACAAAAACTACTTGTAACACACCGGGCCCAACACTACATGGTGGACTTATGCAAAGCAGGTGTACCTGCAGTCACACATGGCGCTGAAAACATATTTCTCAAATGAAACAGACTTTTAAAAGACACACACACATCTATTATGTAAAAATGCTTGAAGCCTCCAATGATTAGCGTTATATAAAATTCAGTTCAATGCAAATGGTCAGTTCACATGGGCTGCAATTATACAAAAATATTGCAGCACATTGTGTAAGTCCAGTGATACATTAAAGAGGCCTCAATACAACGGGCCACAATGTGTACGACGCATCAAGAGAGCTCATGGAACACCTTCTGTGACTACATTCCTATGGCTCAAATCAGAAGTGATCATTTAAGACCTGTTGCATTATATAAAAAGTTTTGCATTTAAGAAAATCTTAATGTCTCCACAACCAAATTACTGTTTCGGGAAACATAAAGCAGGGAGCACATCTTGCACCGTTATGGCTATCTACTCAAAAAGTGGAAAAAGTAATTGAATCTTCCAGAGATTGCAAGACTGACTCCGACTTTGGTCAAAGTGACCATAAAATACACTCCAGTTAAATACATTCTTCTTCAAAATAACGGATAAGCCTTTAGGTAGTATTTTCAAAGTGTTCGGTCTCTGTTTAGCCTACGTATTTGCAAGAAAGGGTTTCTTCTTTTTAAGTGCCCCAAGGGCAATGTTTGCATAAATGCAGAAAATAAATATATAAAATGCATCCTAATTTGTATTTGGCGAGATGCACTGGCGCCATTTCTGTGGTCTCGTCCTTTCTATTTCACCTGAGTTTCTCTCAAATAACTTTTCTTGTTATGAATTAGGAATCCTCTTACCCCACAGCCTTGTACTTATATTCTCTCTTGTCTTTTTTCGATCTCCCCCTGTGGTCCAAAATCAGCAAGTGATTGGGAAAGGTCGAATGCATTCTATAACAGCCCCCAGTAGCACCAAGCACATGTAGTCATCTTATTGAAAGTTATTGTAAAAGAGCATGGGTTGTACATGGCTCTCCAATGCTCAAAAACTGCAACTTAGCTGAGCATCTATGGCTGAACAGTACCTGTGACAGCACTATACAGCAGACTAAATACTTGTTTTTTAAATTTCACACTACACATATTTACAATCTGAAGCACCCGGAAATGAAGTGATGAGTATAATCACATGACTCATAGTCAAGTGCTGAGGCCAGGGTCATAGTCTAGATGGCTGCATCAGCAACTTAGACTCTGGAAACAGTCCAGGCAACAATTTATCTTTTGATACCAAAATAACACTGCATCATGGCCAGTAGCTCTGTGAACACATGAGCAGCTGCACAGAGACCAAAGGGAGACATTTATTCTTGAAAAACATGCTCCCCCCCTCAGAAAGGGAGGATATTGCTTGCTGTCTTGGTACACAAGCTATGTGACAGCATATCCTCCAAGGGAACTGAACACAACCAGCCATTGTGTTAAACTCCTACCAGCACCCAGTCCAAAAGACCAAATCTTGAGCTTGTCTAGCATAACAACTTGGCTAAGAATGAAGATGCCAAGAATCAAACAAAATCCTTTCTCTTACCTGGTGGCTTAAGAGTATCAGGTAGATGTCCCTCCTCTGCTGGAAAGGCAGCATGGGTTATAGCCTCTGAACAGTAGTTAGAGGTCCTGAATATGCTCCCAGAGGACTAGGCAGAACAGTTACTGAAAGCTGTAACAGCTATGGCCCCAGGTCATCAGAGAGCAATGGCTATGCTAGAGAGAGATTTCGGTCATCTCTTGAGCCTTGCTCAGAACTTGTGGGTTTATGTGGAATAATCATTTGATGGGAGGAGCGGAAGAAACTACTGAGGTCTAAATGCCCATAGTGTTTGGCAGGGGGGTACAGTCCATAATGACTGTAACTACAAAGTTTTATAAAGGGAATGTAAATCGTGTGTGTCCTAACTACCACACAGCATGTCACATAAACATGTCAAAGGAAAGTCAATCTGAGGTATGACAATCTAGGAACATGGGTTTGAAACTGCGTTTGACCTACTTTCACACCAACTGCTGGCCTCTAGCCAAGGGTGAATATCTAAAAAACAAATTAACAATTTAACCGTCACAGCTGCTTTGCTAATGCAGCAAACCTGTCATCCCACATGGTGACACTCTTCCGGAAGATACTCATCAGCATACCCAATCTACTGCTACAGTCAACTTTTATGAACCAGACTTCAAAAGAATAACAATGACAATCCTTGATCACATGAGCACAAATTAAACATAATATAACAATATAACACGGAAACCTAAACAGTACTAATTCCACTTATCCTTGTTTCAAACAGTTATACAGGTTTTATCTGTTTTTTTTCATTTTCTGTTGCATGCTATTATGTTACAGTTCTTTCAATGTACTCCGAATGGTCTTGGAATCATAATATTTCATCGCTCTATTTTTTTAAAAAACTGTACAAAGTACTTTGAAAAGTGTGTTCCCAAAGCAAAGAGTACAGAAGCTCCCTTTCAATTATCCATCATGTATATAAAAATAAATTGGGGGTGTACTCTACCTTTCAGAAAACTTGTGCCCAAGAGAAATCCAGTCCTTCTCTATCAGTACCTTAGAGTGGAAGAGACACATATTTTCATTGTATGAAAATGATCATTCCAACACTTTTTAAACAGATTTATGCATAAATAACAAGGAGTAACAATCAATCTAAGAAGCCCACAGAATGAAGAAAATGAACGAATTCCTACATATACACCAGGGAAAACTGAATGCACATAAGTATAAAATAAGAAACATAAATGTTTAGGAATATGTCAGATTTAAAAATAACTAGTTTTTATACAGCTAATGTTCCAGTTTTTGCTGTTATAAGTGTGGCAAACAATAAGTGTTAATATTGCCTTTCACATGTTAATGGCACTTCATGTATCTATCTCGCATGGATTAAAGGCTGAGTTGGCCTTCTCTAGGCTCAAACTCATAGAACAATCATATATTCAACGTTTTACTCAGGGAGCTAAGGAAGGTTAGTCACAGTGGGATAAGAGGTAAGGCTCTATGCATTACAGATGAGTTTGCTGTTCATCAGCAATACACAGCATTGCTCATTGTGGCACTTCCAAGTAGCTGCAAACAAAAAGAGATGTCAGAATAGCGACAAATGAACGTTTATCACAGAGACTGATTAGTGCCTTGTAACACATGGTAACAAGTGCATTTTAACACATGGTAACAAGTGCCTTGTACCACATGGTAACATAAAAAAGAATAATGTTATCAGGATTATAAATTTGAATTTGATTGCCAAGGAAACCAATTCAAGACATTGAAAATTAGGGCTGCATAGTAATTTTTGTACACTCCGTCAAAACATCCAACATTGAAATTAAAGTATAATCCTGTTGAAGGACTTTTGCATAATAGATCAGATGGCAGTATGAAGATTTGCTATTAATTCTTATGGACCCTGATCCACTTTGCATGTAAAAAGGTTACTTCAATACAACCCCATACCTTCAGAGTAGCTAGGAACCCTAACTTCTTTATCTTTATCTCTATATTCATGGAAGAAAGATAATGATATGTCAAATTATAATTTAGCAACATGTCTGATGCACTGCTTTCAGATCTCTGCATCAGGCTGCACAAGCCTATTCTTGTTATCTCTGTTTTTCTTTGCAGTCGAATGGAGAAATGAAGAATCAAACATTACATCTGTATTTTTAAATAACACAAATAGTCGTTATTAAGACAAACAAAATTAAGGAGTGTTAAAAAAAAAAATCACTGAAATGATCACAGACTACTGAATAACAAATGTTCCTCCAAATGCATTATCAGTGGTGTTCACCTAAAAGTCCAAATATTCAATAATCCTAGATCAACTTTATCCGTAGAATAATAGGTCAGCAAAATATTGCACCTCGGTGCAATACCAGAGGCATGTTCAACAATGCGTAAACAAGCAAAATATGCTAGCAAGAAATATGGACAGATATTTGTCCATTATCAGACTCAGGCAAGATTGTTATAATACAGTGAATGGTATTAGGAATAAATAGCAGAAAAAGATTACTGATGAATGTATAAATCCCGTATAAAAACTGTAGAGTTTAGAGCAGATAGCCAGGACATTGAGGCCATCTGCATCTTCCTTATAGGATCGAGATATGAAGAACTGTCCCAACTAACCTATGATGTCGTTTAGAGGGTAAATTATAGCCTAAAATTGCGAAAAGTGCTAGCTTAAAGCTAGCCAGTAACATAAAATTGCATATAAATTAAAAAGAATGCATCAAGTCTGTTAGCGCTTTTATTCATTCAGTTCATATGAAATTTTATTATCCTACCCAAATCATGCAGGAGAGAGTCCAAGGAGTACTACTGCATTCTGATTGCTGGCACGCCCTTAGTTCCCATACCTTTTGCAATGGCATGACTTTGAAAATATCCGAGGCTATTTTATGTCTACATATAAAATCCTGTATTTGAAGATACAAATAAAAACTAGATTTGGGTAAACTATATTGCAGTCGGAATGCCGCAAAGGACTTCAGACCCCAACCTTTAGTGAGAAATACCTCAGTTCCCTCCTTCAAGCATTCCTGCACTTTCCCAGCTTCTAGCTGCCACTCCCCGCTTGTCCACGCAGGTTGCTTGGTCCCAGATGCCCATCTGGAGACTGCAGAATATTTTTTGTTGATGCTCAAAACCGACATGTCACAATTTTGGCTTAGACATAGGTGGTTCAAACCCCTTCTAGCTGTTTCTGATCAGAGTACATCGCCGTGCTCCAGCATCTCCGGTGAACAGAGGTGCTCACCGTGAATTGAATGCTGACTTTTCAATTGTAGAATTATGCAAGAATTACTAGATTTGGCGCATTCCTACTGAGACATTCAAGATTGAAAGATATGCTCACAATACTTTCAAAGATCAGTTCACAGGACACACAGTGCCTAAGCTGTAGTCCTGAACCATGAGGCATTAATATATTATCTTTGGATAAAACTAAACTCTCGTCAAACAAGTCATAATGGTCAAACTCTGCAGTATGAGGTTCTGAATCTGGGATTCTGGTTCATCACACCACTGAAAAACATTGCATAATTTTGTTGATTTATAAAAGCACAACATATAAATTAGAGAGTTAAGTAAGAGCGATACAGTGGAAAAGAGATACAAAAAGATAGAAACTCACCATAAATCCCTTGATGGTTCTATAATATGGATCCAAAAGCAATGAGCCGAGTGAGCACACTTGTGACGTACGGTCCCAGCCATCTGAACAATGCACTAGTACACTTGCATTTTCAAAGGCAATTGCCTGAGAAGATAAACGCAGTAAAATGTTGCAACAAATAATCCATATAGTGAAGGATTTAAAATGTGTTTACATTATAAAGCAAACACAGCACTTAAAGTTCAGTATCACATTCTCACACCACATAAAAAATTGATATATTGTTCTCATATTTTAAGATGTGATCAGCATTCAAATACTAACTACTTGAGAGTGTGAATCAACAATACTTTCTAGTGATTACTTTTAGAGTGCTGTGCCTGGAAAAATTTACAATCTACAGTCTCCAAGGATCTGTGTTAAGATGGAACATGTTACCCCAATTAAACAATAAATGAGAATCCACTCTTCTAAGAATATTTGCTATACATTTCGTTTCTTAAAATGAGGAAGGCACAGCACTGTTCTATAAAGCAAGCTTGCCCTTCTGTTCTCATAACATATCCGATATCCAATTAGAGTATTCTACTGGATTCATTAGTTGAAAGAAGTCAGCATCCAGAAAATCAAGGCAGGCAGATCACTTCCTTAAAAAACATGCTCATGTTTGTGAGCATGAATGGAAGCTTGAGTGCTTAGGATGAAACCATCAGGACTTTGTGCATAAATGGGGACCATGAACATATAGATGTAAATTTGAACATTAGGAAGAAATTTAGGGCCTGATTACAACTTTGGCAGAGGGGGTTAATCTGTCCCAAGTGTGACGGATATCCCGGCCGCTGTATTGCGATTTCTATAGGATATAATGGACTTGTAATACGGCGGGCAGGATATCCGTCACATTTGGGACGGATTAACCCCCTCTGCCAAAGTTGTAATCAGGCCCTTAATGTTTGTTGGAACACTAGCAGCATTTGACATGCAGACTTTTAGTGAACCAACCATGGATATTTGAAAAACAATTAATATTCAAAGTTTGCAGAGAAAATGCAGAGATCAAAAAAATTTAGACAAACTAGAGAACATATGGTGACAAACTATGAACTTTTTTGGTGCTGAGAGAATCAAAGTCTTTAAAGGGGAGCAGAAAGTGAGGTAAACAAATGGGAGAGGTGAAAGGAGTTATGGAAGTTTGAAGGAAATAGAGACATTTGAGGAGGGGGGACCATAAACATTTGGGTGGAGGTTATTATTTTTTTGGTCGAAAGATGAAAATTTGGGAGGATCCTACAATTTCTACAAGGACAAATGAAGACTCAGGTCAGAGACCAGAACAGGGCATTTTAGGGACACTGTAGACATACAGAGAGCAGACCAAGGATGTATCAAAAGCTTCTGGAGACCAGAAAAGCATTTTGGAAGGCCATACAGAAATATCTGGAGGCTGGACCAGAGACACCTGAAAGTCAAGCTACGTACACCTGAGGGAACAAGGACTTTTTGATAAAAGGATCTCCCTTGTGAAAGCGGAGACTCAGTGGCAGTAGCAAAGGAAAAGCTGGCAACTTCACCTATTATTTAGAGAGAACAGTACCTGGAAAAAGTGCATCAGAACCAAGGATGTCTGGAAGAGGGCAGGTCGAAGGGATAGGAGTTGGATGAGGAGCTGGGTGAGCCAAAGGACCCATGTCTCAAAATGTTTTGATTAATTGGTACATCATTTGCTGAAGGCACAATAGAAAATCCTCTCTATGTGACCCAATAAATGTAGGTACTCTTGGCACTGATATCTAACTGCAAGAGCCACAGTCTCTGAATCAGCATACCCATAACTAGAATTCTCTTCTTTCTAGTACACAGAGTTCAAATGAATGTCCAAGTAAGGTAGCGGGGCTTCTTCGCATATGATTTGTGGCTAGAGTATTTTTGTATTTTTTTGTTTTTTATTAATGGAAGAGAAGAGAGGGCAACTAGGCGCCTTTGAGGGTAGTAGCTGATATCTGAAGGTTAGAGATATTGGTTTCATAGTCAACAAGAGGCATAAGGATGCTACGGATGATGGCTAGTGTCCAAGATGGTGGTCAATGAGCCCCATACAAATGCAGTTGAAGATGATGTGGTTGATGAAGGCATAGTTGAAGAGCAGGTGTTCAACGAGAAGGAAGTTATTAAGGGGAAGGTCAATGACATTGCAGTAAATGACACAGTAGCCAACTAGGCAAGTCACATCTAAAGGATCCTGAAGACTCTGGGAAAAATAACTTAACAAAAATGAATTACCAGTCTGGAACAGCACAGAAGAAAAAAATGGCCCGATATGTTGGAGGAGAGGGAACTCCGTTGCAAATGCGAGAGTGTTCCCTCCCAGCCAACATTATGGTCTGCTGGTCCGATTTAGAGTCAGAAGGGCCACACGTTTGATGACGGCACACATCTCTACGCCTCTGCCATGATCAAAACCCTGAGATGGTCTGGAAAACTAAGGGCCAAAGGTGTAAGGGCTGTCAAAGGTTTGACTATATGTCCACCCACCTAATTTAAACAGACAGACATACACCTGACTTTCAATGACTGTCACTGCCAGGAACAAGCTAGTGGTAAGGGGCATTAAAAAAATGCTCAGTGCCCCCCTGGCCATGGATGCAAACTCCAATGACTAGAGAGGCATTGTTTTTTTTATTTCACAAAGAAAATACAGCTTTTTTCTTTATTTTCAAAACGAAAACCCCAAAGTTGTAAGTTTGATACATGTCTAAGTCATTTTGATGTAGCCATCTGTCAGGCTTTCATTACAGTTCCAGGAACTGCTGTGATGGTGGTTACTGAAAATGCAAGCAATGTCGGCAGAGGCAGCGGACATCACTAAATACGGTGGCCTGAGTATCCTCACCACGGAGGGAGTACTCCACCATGGTGACAGTAATAACTCTGCCCGTGGATATATAAATCAACAACAAAGTTGCCCGTCTCCCTTAGTTCTGCTGACCCAATTCAAACCACTAGTTTGGACTTGAATACTTTCAACTTTCTTATGCATGGGCTTTGGTCTGCCACTTTACATGCCCAATGTAACATATTTTTATGCAACGTACCCTTAATTAGCTGCAAACTTATCGACCCCCCTTGCCAGGCTTGAATAGTTTTATGGTTTGTCTTCGATGGTCCTTTAGAACCTACCCTGTTACCTTGGATTTTGCATCTCCTACTCCCCAACTTGCTTTCTACAAAACTGGTCTCTTAAAGCATGACACACGGCAAGAAAAAGAGTATAAAAAACAGCCTTTAATTTACTTGAAAGCTATACCTATGCAATGTGCCTCCATTTCATCATGTTGTACTGACTTATATTTTCTACCTCCCCAATATCACATGGACCTTTGGCACTATGGATTCTTGCTTCTATTGCATCTTTTTACCTTTAATGTACCATTGGACTACTTGGCACAGGCTGTTCCGGGGTGTAGGGAGGAAGAGGCTGCAGCTCCATACTGCTTGCCTCTTTCCATCCCTTCCAGTGCGCCAAGAAGCCTTTTAACTCGAATGCTACCATTTTGCTTAAGGTCTGTGACCACTCCACTTCTTAATTTAACAAGCCATCTTTCTCAGTGGGTAAAGTTGAAGGCCGCACAAACAGGAAACTATGATGGACGCGTCAAGACATGCTGATGGAACATGATGTGCCACAGTAAAATGAACTTACTGTTTAAAATCAGCAAGGCACACTTGCTGGTCCTACCAGAAATTCCCATACTAGTGAAGAGAATGGCAAATCGCAGATGTTTACACTTACTCAGGATTGCTCTCACAGTGGTTGTAATGTGCTTGCCATGTACTGATCCACAAACTGCATACTGTTTGAGGATGAAAAGCAAGAAATATGTCCTGTGACAGGCTCAAAAATATTGTGGGAGACTGTTTCCCTAGTGAAGACTGATGAAAGCATTGACACAATACTACTCTTCAAATATAGTTAAAACATGACAGTCTTTCAGCAAAATTGTTTCAAATTCAAACAATGAATTTTAGCATTTTTGAGCAAGAGTGGATAACAGCTGCTGTTAAAACTGACAATGATTAATAAAGCAGAGAACAAATGTGCAATTTTAAAAACAGCTGTGTTTTTAGCATTTGATTACGGAAACAGGTAACAGCCCATCGCATGAAGAACAATGGGTATATGATTTACTTTTGCTAAGCAGATAGCAGCATCCAGCACAGCTTTAATGTGTCGCAGCCAGCCGGACCCCTCCAATCCAGAAAGGAACTCATTCACACCCACGCCTTTCGTTCCACTGACTGCAAGAGAAAGAAACAAGTGATAAGTGCTTGGTTTGAGGAGTCACCCACCATTCCCCAGAATTTTGACAAATACTCAGTGTTATGGGGACGATGTACGGCAGCCTAGATTTAATGTTTACTAATGAACGCTCATGGCTTTGCTCAGACTAAAGGGGTGATTTAGAGATGGAGGTAACAGGTTATCAAGCAAAAACTGTCAGATACCCAGTCCAGCCACACCTCGATTCCCCTGGCTCATTGAGGTCTGCCAAGGTGAGGAGCAAAACACCTTCTGGCATGTTAGGGAAACAAGATCTGCAGTAAGTAATAGTGTGTCCTCTCCACCCCACACTCTGGCAGCACATTTCCAGTGTTGATTTATGGTAGCACTAATTTCACAACCCTAAACTGGTATCGGTGGAACCCAACATCCCCAAAGTTATCCAACCCGTAGCGGAGTCACCCGGGGGGACAAGCATTTGATGGAAAACCCTCACTGTCATGGTAGGGAGTTAAAAAGGGAGTAGATTTTTAGTATGGTTAAGAACCATACTGGTGGACGGAAATTTCACCATCAGAATTCAAGATAAGCCTCTGTGATACCAGAACACTGATCACTCCCTCAGAAAGTCTATTTGAATAAATGAGGGATATGGTGCATATCTAATATTTAGTGGGACAGCTTTGGGCAGGATCATGGGTGACAGATCCTGCTTTGTTTTTGCACTTATACATGCTTTTCAAAACACTATGAAACAGAAGAAGGAGGTCAAGTTTTCGATGCATCAAGCATCTCAACAAAAAAAAAGAATCCAACATGCAGTAGAATACACATTTCTTTGCAGCACCTTGAAAAAGACAGCTATTTGTTAAAGCTGCTTGTTTCCGAGAATCAGAAAAGAAAGCACACTCCAAGGCTACACATGTTTTTCAAGCTAGTTCTTCAATGAGGTTAAATCTTACTACCATGGAGTCACAATTTTTGTCCAAGGATTTTACCCAAGTTAACAAATATTTGCTAGGCTGATACACTTCTGCTCTATATACTACATGCAGTTAAGTGTAAAAATGTGGCCTAAAGAAATAAAAGAAACAGTGCTAAGTGTCATTAACTAGAAGATAACTTCATTACTCTGATTTGATATAATTTTAAAACTGAATGGAACCAATAAACTGCGTTTTAATATCATGTGGGCTCACCCAGGCTTGGGATTGCTCAAAACAACTTATATCAATAAAATGTTAGGAACAGGTTGGGTAAACTTTGAAACAGGTTTTTAATGACTTGACAAATTGGCAAACTGCTAATATCTGATGAACTTACCTCGTGAGAGCTCTAACACCTACATAAGTACTCTAAACCACCCATTCCCCTTAATTTGCTCACAGGTGTTCAGTATTTGGAGAACAAGGATAATCAAAACAGGATGATCGAAATATACCTTCAAGGAGTTTTTGCAGACTGGATCGCATCACATGAATGTTTTCAATTCCTACAAACTGGAAGCGGATATTTGAGTAGTTGTCCTCATTCTCATAGCCTTTTCCAGCCGCTCTGTTGGCCATAGCGTTCAACTAAGAATAAGAACACATCACGATCTTCATTTAAAAATCCACATTTCTTAAACAAGTGGGTCTCAAATGCATTACCATCGACGATAATGCATAAAACAGAATTCTTAAATACAAAATTTAACATCAACCAAACCCCCTCTCAAGTTAACAACAATCAGACATGGTGCATTATTAAAAGGAATGATACCTTTAAAACAGGAAGACGATAGCTGTGCATAGTGTGAAACAGAAAGCCCTTTAAGATAGCACCTTTGGTGCATGTCAGTAATTCCCCTTGTATTCAGGGTCTGTTAACAAAGGGATGGGAGAGGTATGGCTGCCAGAACGGCTAAAAGCATCTCTAAAACACCTAGCGTCTCTACTGGTACCCCCATGAATGTTTAAAATTGGCTCACCCTGCGGACGACATCTTGTTTTATGTAACAGACCCGGAGCTTACAGTAGACAGGTTAATGCAGACACTTGATACATTTGATGGTTAGTCCAAAATTTACAACCTACAGGGGCAAACACCAAGATTGCCTTGTGACTGCACCAACTAATTGGTTACCGTGGGCTTCCGCTACCTCAGTTTGTATGTCACTGGGAACCCAACATTTTTCAATAAGAAACTTGATGCCCCCTATTGGAAGACTGAAACGGAATGTCCAACATTGGAGTTCCCTCCCGTTGACGCTCCTTGGTAGAGCGCCTCCATACCAATTGATGGCCTTGCCCCTTTTTATTATACATTCTACAGAACACTCCCTTCCCCATAAACATATCCTACTTTAAGGCCAATGAGAGTGAGATCGAACGCTGTTGTAGGATGATGGCACAGCACAACACAAAATGACGAGGGGTCAGTACGAGGGTGGAGTGGCCTTATTGGATATCCAAATGTACTACTCGGAGGTGGAACTGGCACTATCAATAGCTGGGCCTACGGGTCCCCCAATCAGCAGGCCTACCAAAATGACATACTAGTGTTGCAGCAAGGAGGCTACATAAGCACACTCTATGGGCCTCCCAGTAGTTTGCAACTAAAGGGGCCAACAGCGAAAGTAATCTATATCTGGTACACAGCGACCCATACCCTCGGTTGAAAGGGGAGGATCATACAGGCAACGCCCCTCTGGCATACAGCCACGTTGGGCATACTGAGCCACCTACCGAGCTTTGATAAGTGCAACCTGATCGGCATCTCCACGGTGGGGCACGATCTATGATAAGACTACTAGCAAGCACCTAACAAGATATATGGATATCTGCAGACCCAACATGCGCTTCATGTGTAAAGCACTACAGTAATTTAGTGGAAAAATGCACAATGCACAGTTCTGTGCACAACCTGCAGGTCCTTTGTATGGAACCCGCAGGTAAGACTCAGTTTCATCCAAGTATCAAGTATATTTGGTGCTAGCTTATCCTTTAAAACAACTGTGAAGTACATGGGCACTCTGCCTGGGGCATTGGGCCTTCGGTAACTATAGCTATTACCATTTAAGTCTTATTGCACTCTTCTGCAAACATCAATGACTGTTTATTGGTCCTGCCCACCTTTACACACAATTATGCACTTGAGTCAAAGGTAAGATGAGTTAATGAGGTAAAAGACCGATTGACATGCATCAATACTCATCTACATGTTGGCAGTAAGAAACTAAGGGGTCCTACCCTCCACAGTCCGCATGCTTTGGTGTGCCTTTTGCCTACTCTTGAACCATGGGTATCTTATTTCAATTTATAAACAGCCCTCATGCCTTCCCATTAAAATAGACAAAAATCTGGTAATTTTCCATCCATAATTCGACAGTACCATCGAAATGAAATTAATTACCTGACTCAGCACTCTATTCTGGGTCAATGGCGTTCTTAAGCGTAATATTGAATAGTCAAAATGTTCCCTTGCAACTGTAATGTCTTTCTGCATATTGTGTTGCTTTATTTTTCATTTAAGTGATACTGAAAAACAGCCTGTCTGCTGTCTTCATTTGTTTCTAATTGAACTTAATATTAAAATGCTTATTTTATATAACAATGTAATCTGTGTAAAAATACTTTTCTAAAATTGCTCATCAATTTAAATGTGTGGTAGAATATCTGTGCTGTTCCTATATATTACATTGATAAATGGCAAAAATATATTCTATGATGGAGAAAAATATTCACATTGAGGGGCAACTGTATTTGGAGGTCAGCGGCGAAGTGGGGCAGCAGAGTTGGCTAAGCATGCTTTTCCTCTAGCTAGAGATGGAAGAGCCTGGAGGAGACTTTAGGCAGGGACAGACAAATATTCTCACAGTTTGCTAGGAAGGTATTCTAGACAAAGAGCAAATTAAGACTGAAGGGTGAAGGACATTACTGAATGAGTAGAAAGGGATGGCAAGCAGAGTGCAGTGATCATGAAGGGGAAGAATGGAAGATTTTTCAGGAGAAGTAGGGAGGAAACATGCTGCATACTGCCTTGAATACATGAGAAAGAGGTTTGTCCTGTACCCAGCCTTCAGCAGACAGCCTTCTTGGGGTCAAAATGGATAATCAAGCATGTGTCTCTAGTGATTAAAGAATATGCAAATGACAAAGTATTTTCTTCTCCGGGGGGGGAAGAGGCTGTTAAAGTAGTCCTGTTGCTCATGTAAAGAGTGATACTGATGAATTTGAATATTTTGGAAGAAGAGAGTAAGGGTGGATCTTTGCAGATGCTCAATAGCTAGAACATTACAATTCTGGAATCTGAACAGTACGCCAGTGAAGCTAGAGCTTTTGGGGGAACAAAATATATTGCATTATTAGCACTTCTGTGCTTTTTATGGTCTTCGAGCAGTCGCTGGATGTGTCTTTCCACATTGTGCTAATTTTTTAGTTGATCACCGGGATCATATATCATGATCGCTGGGCTATGCAACCAAGTGTCTGCAGAGAAGTGAATAAAATGACAGGGGCACACGATGAAGGGTTGTAAATCATCTGGGCAGTCCAGGTTTCCTACTTGAATGGGGGGGGGGGGGAGGGGAGGAAGTCATGTAATGAGACAAATATTTGTATCTCTTTAGCAACTAGGTGGTAGTAGAATCCAAAGTTAATAGACTTACCTCCTTTGCTGATGGTAACCCCTGTCTCATTAGATCGAGGATGTTTGTGACTTATGCACCAAAACTTCTATTTTGCGTTATTTCAATTTCTGTGATACAGCCAGGCTGCTTAATATCAAAGTATGGTGCCAAGTCAAGGTTTATTGTGTAGGTCATCTACATCAGGCTTTGACCTTGTGCACATTTAGGGGCATACCTACCATTTGTGGAAACCAGACGGTCAATTTCTGGCTTACGGCTAGCTTGTGAAGGTAGTTGCTGAAACCTAAAATACTGGCATATCCAAACCTAACACACATTAAATATTGCAGTCCTTGAACATGGTTGGGACTGTAAAGCACTAAGATTTTTATATCAGGTGCTGCTCAAATCTTGTGCAACAGGACTGGGATATCTAAAGGTAAAATGGGAAACAGATATTGAAAGTGAGATTACTGAAAGTGTATGGTATACTAGGCCATCCCTCACACGTTTCATGCAATCTGAGGCTTAAATTGTTATATTTGTCCATTTGACAAATCTCCCCCCGTAAGGACGTCAGAGGGTATAGAGGAAAGTCCCTATTTAATGCCCGAAATGAAAAAAAAATTGCCAGTAGCTTAATGGTTTGTGGCCAGAAATTGACAGAAGGTGTGCAAGAGATGTTGGCAGAACTAAGTACTGGCATAAGCTTTTGGTGAGAGAAAAATGGGAAAGTTGAGTAAAGAGGAGGAGGTGGATTACTTGAATGTGGATGAGGCGGGAAAGACAGTGTAGCAAGACCTGCACTTTCTAGTAATCTACACAACCATGTTCAATTTACATCTTTGACATACTAGGATTACTCACATGGTTATCTCTGTTATGTTGATTGTTTGTGTTCAACTTTATTTTTAATCTAAGTCAGCCGCCACATTCTATAAAGGTGTGCCCCACAGGACCATCCACAGTTCTGCCAAATCTAAGAAGGAGAAAACCAACAAATACAAGTGAGCAAAGGTTGACGAAGAAGATTGGCATTGAGGAGGGCTGTGGAATCTTTCAACAAGAAACTCAAAATCTGCTTGTTCCCTAGGAGTGCCAAGCATGGTAGGCAGCACAACCATAGCCCAGTAGAGGTACCCAATCTTCAGATGTGGCCTAATCTTGGGCATGTACCATAAGAAGGCACACAAAAAAGAGCAAGTAACAGGAAATCACAGAAAATGAATGGTTGTAAAAATATGTTTTCTAGAAAACAGTGGGGACCTGGTTACTTCAGAGACGTTTAATTAGCTGAGGATAATGCAACTAGTCAATCAAGGAAGCGGAGTGCAGAAACCTTCAATTCCTTACAGAAAAAGATACTGCAGGCAGACAAAACCTCCAAGAAAACTGGCGGAGTAAGAGTTGAGAGCCAGTACATTTCGAAGATCAGAAGGTGAGTGGAAGTTCCAAAACAGAGCTGGAGATCCAGGAACTGCCTCCTCACTGGAATGAGCACTACGCCTAGGCAAGCGAAGTTGTGACGCACTCCGATGAAAAGACAGTCACCTTATATATGCAGGGTTGACCAATAAACCTGGTACTCAGAACAGGAAGGTCTTCTTCCATATTAGTTTGGGAAAGAAATAGGAAAAAGAATCAAAACGAACTATGGTTCTCAATATAATACCCAAAATTAAGATTAAGGATTTCTGTTTCCAAAAGATGCATCTATGTACCATCAGTGACTAGACTGTCAGCACTGGCCACAACAAGCTGAATCGACTCAGCTCTAAACAGCAAAGCCTGATGCTGTGCAGCACAGGAAGGAAACAAGCTGCCACAATGCTAAGGAGGAGTCTGCCCTACGAAATATCTTCCAGCATTAGGTGAGAGAGGACATCAAAACGTGTTTAAAGATTTTAATGAAGGCAGAGTTGTTGCACTGAAGAACGTGAAGTGCAACTGTGTTGAAATAATGAGACCAAGGAAAGACAAGTTTCATTAAGGTGGCCGCAACAATGCCAAAAATGTTATTTTGTCACAAGCAACAGTAAGAATGCAATGTAGGAATCTAGTTAACGTAAAAAAGACCAGACAGAGACATGGAAGAAGTTGGGGGAAGTATAATGATGCCAAACAGGAAAAGGTAATAGATAAAAAAGAAATATATAAAACCAGGCCTTAGCACTAAAGAGGAGCAGGGTGGATTACACGGACACCCAGGTAGAATATCCTCTGTCTCAACACATAAGTGTTTGCATTCTCCTCTAAACATTGAAAACTTTATTTTCCACCTACCAAGCCACCGCACAACAGCGGCCCTGTAGTCGCTATGGCTATATCAAAGACATGTGACCAACTGCTTTGGCTGGATTCGTATTATGCTGATCACTCTTTTTAAAACCCAAAGGAGTCACAGTGCTACATCAAAGGTGGGGAGTAAGGGGTCTCAAACTGGAAACAGGAAAACAAAATACATAACATTGTTTGGCTAACTCTAAGACTGTCATCTCGCAAGACTTTTTATATCTCGATTCTTCTTAGTTTCATGTGGGTTGTGGTTCACTGACGAATGATCTTGAAACAACTATACGTTTTCATGCTGAGTTGTGCCAAAACAGTGTAGTGCTATTTTATTGTGAAAAACGGAATTTGATTACTCTATTTGTGTTAACTTAAATGAAGCTTTTTCAAATGTCAAGCTACGCCTTTTGACAGAAGTACTTCTACTTAATAAATGAACAAAATAATACAACACACTTTTCCAGAAGTACATAGATATAATGACATAAATATTCTAATACTTACTTTGGGCCTGGTATCCATGACATACATGTAGCGATTGACAGGGTTGGCTTTACTGATTGCCTGCAGCATATTTTCATCCTCTAAACACCTAGCACTGAAACCAGACAGAGGCTGACTACACCGGCAAATTGCAGCCTGCAAACACAAAAAGAAAAATATAATTTAAGAAAAAGAATCACACAAGAAAGGACAGTATTACAACTGCATGTTCTGATGCATTCATAATTACATATACACTTTAGTTAAGATGTTTTGGCTATACACAAGGTTATTTACAACAGTACACAATATGAGAGCAAACCCCTTATGATAATATGGTGCTCATTATACGTTCTCTGGGAAAATTAATTTAGCAATATTGCATCTGGAATTACTGATACTTTGGAGTACAGTAATTACAAGGTATAGTAACATTACTGCATTGTTACAAGTTAACCCTTGGTATGGTAAATTACAGGTAAATCAAAGTTGGGGCACCACTTTCTGCATATTTATACTTCATTGTGAGTACTTTACTAGGAAACATTTCTCTTTCTTTTACCTGGTAGAATTTGTCTGGGAATTAACCTGAAGGTGCAAGTTTTTCTGCACAATGTTTATCTGGCTGGGAACTCAAGTTACTGGTTAAACTGGGATTTACACAAAACCTGCCATGAGTACATACGTATTTAGAGGTTGAGGAACAGCACGCAGTCTGTTCACAAGGAGTTCTACATCAGTTACACATTGCAAAAAGGATGGAGCATAAACAGGAGCAATAGTGCAGATTTTTTGCTGTTCTAGATACTTGTTTAGAAGTAGGTTATAATCTCTTGTTTAAAAGAGGGGAAAACTGATTTCATTCCTCATATTATTGTACGGCACAAATCCAGGATCAATAGTCCAATTGAGTTATCCTGCTCATCCACATGCGTCTCTACACCCCAAATTGAGACACTGACCCTGATGTAGTCCTGTAGCTGCAACTGCAGATATCCGATGATGTCATGTGTCTCTTGATCTTATCACTCTATCTTCTATCATGATATCACTACTTGTGAGAAGTTCACAATCTTTTTGCATATTGCCCCAAAAGATATCCCCCCAACTGAAGATTTTTTTGGGCACAGCTTTTTATCTGTAAGCATAAACACGTGGAGCTGACCGGAAGCAAAGTGAAACATCTTTGTAATGGTCAAACTAACCTCTACAAAGTCTTGGAGGATCTCAACCACTAAAAAGGAAACGCTACACAGAAAAACAATGTGTGTATGTGTAAAACAGAAACATTTACACGGGTTGATGGACTAGGGGTTCTCATGCAAGCTTTTGAGTTGCTTAGGCTTCTTCAATGTTCCCCCTCTCCTTACTCTTTGCATCAAACATTAAGGGGTAGTGTTGTTCCTTGTGGGCTCCCACTCTGAGCAGCACTTACATGTACTGATGGCCACAGAAGCTATTCTCTCTGCTTATGCGTGCTGCAGCACATAAACAGCTCTCGCTTTCACCAGCAGCACAGGCTGCTGCTTCTTGGTTGCTCTTAACCCTACCTTCACTGTTGGATGCAACAGGAACATTGGAATCTTACAGGCAAGGACTCTGGTCTCAGAGCAAAAGCTCCCATCCAATCAGGAGCATCTAATGGCCCCAGAGACATTACGGCTTCCATGGGCAGCAGACACCAGTCCCCGTAAGGGCACCCTTGAGGGAGAATGTATTCCACAAGCTATGAGGGTAACCCCTACACAAGACAGTATTAACAGCCCTACAGACACACACAGTCGTCTATGATAAAAACTGCCTATTATTTTCAGGGGGCTGTGGAGGATGGATGGAGTCAGGGTGGTCTTGGAAAAGAGATTATACTTAATGCTAAGGTCCAATAACGGCAGAATGTCAAGAAAGAGGGAGGATAGAAACGAAGTGGTGAGGCCCTTTAAATAGCTATGTAAATCGAATCCACACCCCAAGAATGGGAGAACCTGGAAAAAAAAATGCCAGGGCAACTTTACATACTGCTGTGCCTCCAACAGTTAAAACACAGGGATTGATGATAAGCAGGTAACCAAAATCTGCCCAAACTGCTGAGGACAAGAAGATGACCCAAACATTGTGGTCTACTGATAAGCCAGAGAGGAGAAGGAAAGCATTCACTTAACAAGACAGCAGGCAATAAACTAAAAACAAACAAAAGGATGAATGTAGAAGTTAATGAAATAGTGCAAGAGATAGTTAGGGGTTGATCTTTATGGTATCCCACTTAGTGCTTGCTAGAAGAACAATCTGGCAGGGCCCCAGAAGACCACTTTGTGTGGCCTTTGGCACTGGTTCTACTTTGCAGTGCTCGCCCCTTCACACAGCTGAATTATCTCCACTAGGTACTTAAGTCACGGGCAGAAGAAACTAGGTAGAATCAGGAGACATTAGTTGCTAGATGTGACAAGTGGGACTGTTCTCAGACTTATCTGGAAGGACCGGCCCATTTTTTGCTCCAATTGAAGAGTTGATGGTGCTTGCTACTTGCCCAGGTGCAGGCTTGATGGACAACTGTGCAAGTGTGTGTTGAATGGTGGAAGATTGCGGAAGAGTTGCTACAGTGAACAATCACTGAGCAACGATCAACACCGAAAAGTTACTGAATGGTAGTGAGGCACAGGACTGCAGCGCTCACTGTGCCAGCATATGAAGGCGATGACGTGGGCACCCACAGAGCACAACAATAATAATTCTGTCACAGTACGACAATCATTTTGTCACTGGGACCTTCAAAGGTTAATATTAGCTACTCTGAAAATATCCCAAAATAACAAACAAAAAAGATGCATCACTGAGTGAGTCTAAATTATTTAAGTCAATAACACATGCACTCCCTGTTTTTTACTTATTTAGGGTTATTGAAGGGCAGTGAACGTCACAGTTAAGTTGCTTCAGAGTCAGCTGTGAAGGGGGTACAGGCTTATATAATTAGGAAAGACAAGATGGATTACTGAGACAGCAGTCGATTAAGGTCAGTGCTCACTGCAAGCAAAGCGTTAGTGTTAGATGGTAAACCCTTATTAGTAGGAGGCCCACTGGGGATAGTTTCAACCCCACCAGGGATGAGTGAACATGCAAAGCCTATGAAAGTCAGTATGAGGGTACGGAAATCACCTGGCTAGAAGGCAACATGTGCTTAATAATGTGAGATCACTTTAATAGACAAAGAAGAAGAAGCTTCAGAATTCCTACGAATTGCCTACAAATCTGAGACTTACTAGAAGGGTACTTCCAAGTGTGGTACATTGAGAATACCAAGAGGGACTGTTGTTCATACAATGCAGAATATTGAACTGAGATCTCTCTTTAATCAGGAGTCAGTAAAGAGCTTAATAAAGAGTCAATTTGGAGCTTGTGAAGAAGTGGTGATATTGGTTGTGCTATCTGAGGCCAGATACATGAGCCGAGCCGGAGAGAATGATTGTCAGGTCTTGAAGTTTCAAGATACCTTCTTTGGCAATTAAATGGAAAGGATGTAAAATAGTTTGGAGGAGATGTGACTTCAGCAATCACAAAGGTGAGGAAAGAATTCACTCAGACGGTGAAGCAACTGGTAACAGTTGCATTTGCTAGGGCAGTAAAGAAAAAAATACTGTCTAAGAAAGCAACTAGATTGTGTACTCTGTAGGAGAGGGAGAGAAAGACAGAATTGAAGGTACAGATGGAGAAGCCGGGGCTTCCTGGTGTGCTGCAGAGAACACCAAATGCTCAAATGATCAATAAGGAGGTCAAGAGAAAAGCTTGCCATTGGTCAGAAAGTTAAAGGAGGGAAGGAAAAAAAACATGATTTTCACAGGAATTAAACACAATCCATTGCTCATGTGGTGCTCATTGTGTCTTATTGGAGTTTCAAGACTAAACATCTGCTACCAAACAACACTTGAAGATTAACATCAAAACATCAAAGACTAAGGCCAGGGAGGGAACTTGAGGGTACTCGGGACCCCTCTACAGAATGGAGAGAATCCATTGAGAGGCTTCCTTCAAGGTTTTTTAAAATGAAAGATGAAGCCAGGGGTTATCACTAAACCAGTGGGAGCAGCTGGAGAACGAAACTCTTCTTTGACCTAAGCCCAGAGGACAAAAATAAAAAAATAAGAGCCGTCTGAAATAAATACCAGTCCCTTTTTGAAACCCTAGCTTCTATCCTCCACAGGTAGGCTGCACTTGACATGCAAGACAAAAATGTGCGCTTTTTGCTCACACAGAACTGCCACAGCCTTTTGTACATTTTTGAGCAAGATGGCAAGCTAGGCTCTGATCCAGGGGATGCAGGTTTGCCAAACAACTCAGCCGCTACTGAAAAAAATAATGTTTATTTGTCACTGTTCTCTTCTTTCAACAAACTCCATCTTCTTTACTGTATAGTAAGTGGGAAGTGACTTTAAAAGTGCTAAGATTCTATTTTAGGAATGAAGAAAGTGAAACGTATAAAGAAATATATAAAGAAATACTGTGGTCATTCAAAAAAAGGGATGCAATCATAGGACGTGTAGGTGTGGCACAGTGAGCTGCATGTCTGAGGTTTCTCCCTGAGCTCCAGGTTGTTGCCAGATTGGTGTCTGGAGTCTTCCGGCTTAAGTTACTGTGCCAAGGTTGGCATCAGCAGGAGTCAGAGGCGACAAAGGGACATCTACTAGATTCAGTTGGTTCCACAGAGGTACGCTTTATCCTAAGAGTAGTTCAGGTGACTGTGCAACCACTGCCATCTCCATGTTTGCCGCACTCAAGAAAGCAGCTCCGACCTTGCTCGCTAGCTCGCTCAAAGAGAGATGTCACCAGGCTCTGGAATCAGAGACTCGGAAGGAGGGCAGTAAACTTTATTAGGTGGAGCAGGCTGTACCAGCAATTGTGACTGGGGTGGCTCCAATCGGATCTTCCTTTGAAAGCACGGTGTACACAGAAGGGGCACTTCATCTGACCTCTCAATGGACAGGGCTTGATTTTCCCCCTTCTCTGAAAAAAATACAGGTTTAGAGAGCGGTAATTCTGGGATAGAGGTCTGCATACGGAGCAATCAGCACCAACCTTATGTATCTAATTGACTGGAATGGTGTGAAAATCTACTTCCTGATGTAGTTCTGGTTGGATGAATTTAGGGGGCTCACAATATGCCTTCACTCTTTCTTGTGCTGATGGTGAACATAGGACTTGCAAGGCTGGGATGATATGCTCTGTGCATTTTAGCCCAAAGATTATGCAGGCATAAGGTTATAGACTCTGAGGCATGTTAAGCACTGCCGCAGGGAAGCCTTGATAGATAGCATTATTTTAGTTGAGGTGGGGAATTACAGTGGTCAGGGTTACTGTGGGAGGCAGCAAGGGGTGACCCTCTAATTAAGTGTACAGGGACGTTTGCACTACTGATCAATCCGGTATCTTGGGGAAGAGTAGTGGAATGTGGAACCATGTAGATTTCATCCACATGATGATGTATGACTAATGAAATGTGACAGTTGCTGTTGGGAGACTTCTGGAGGTGGTGCTGTGGATGGAGCTTTTTGATATGGAGTAAATGTATATCAACAACTTATTAATCTATTTTTCTTTAATGGATTATCACATTTTGGGGACGAGGAAAATTCTTTATTTCTGAAGCTTCCACACCGCAAATCTCATGTTCTACCATTTTCATTGAGGATTTACTTCAACAACAAAAACTCTACGCAAGATGGGTGGGATTGAAGCTGAGATTGCATTAAGGGAGGACCGACTACTCGACTCACATCTCATACCTGGTGCTCGATTATGGATGTATTTCTCAAACTGTAGTACGCAGAAGCTAGGCTGTGCCATTACCAGCAGGTGCCATCACTCATGAGCTTCTGACGCAAGACTACAGTGAAGGTGCGAGCAAGTGGGAGCGCGAGATACAGTGAGGGTGCAAGTGCAAGCATGACCATGGGACCGTGCATCAGATCCCTGAGGCAGTCACTACTTGTCGTGCTTTGTGCATCCCGGTTACATAAGCTTGTATGCTATGCCACACACAGCGGCTATCTATGTTTGGTACCAACTGGATCTAGAGATGCCCTCTAAATACTGTATTTAGGGGGCACTAGGGGAAGTGCCTGTAAGGACTTCTGAGGCTCCACCGCCTCATCAGAAAACACTGGAAGTATGGAGAAGAGTGTTTAGCTTTGAGTGTTTCCAGTACACTGGAAGACATTGAAGTGTTCTGGTGTGCGTTTAAGAGCTCCTATGTTTATGCTGGTTTGTGATTGTGGGTGGAGGCGGTGGTGGCCATCATTAAAGACCAGGGGAGGGGGTAAGGGGCAGTTACCGCTTCACACGCCAATCTCTTAGTTTCTATATATTACAGCGCACTTAAACCCTAATCATGTTGGGACTGTACAAAGGGGACTACCTGTCCCAGCAGACCACGGAGTAGACGGCATGGATCCTGGAGCTACATACCGCATTCTGTTCATCTGCTTCCGGGCCCATTGGAGCCCGTCGGAAGTGACAGGGCTAGGCTGGGCCACCTTCTGACACATTTGGCTGCATTTAAAGCCAGTACTTCATGTCCTGCTGGTGTTGCTGCTGAGAGGAGGGGCCACAACAATGCAAATAAGGCGTTCGCCTGCACCCCACCACGCCTGTGAGAGGCTGGGCTGCTCCCTTTTTGTCTGCATTCAAAGGTACTGGTGTTTTTTTACTTTGTCTTCTCCTTGCTCCGGGGTTTTGACTAAAAGATTCATCAGCCCTCTTGCTATTGGGAAACACAGAGGTACTCCTTTGATACCTACGTTTGGCACCACTTTAAATGGTTTCTTGGAGTGGGCAGTGCGAGTGATCAGTGGGAGTGATCAGCAAGGAAATCGAACTGGCAGAGCGGCATCTATGCTTGTCCTCCCTACCTGACTGAGTCTTTGCAGACTCCGTCCGAGGTAATTATGGCTGATATAGGGCTCTGACCCACTCAAGCAAGCTGAGAGAATTGGTGCTTCATACACTCCAACTGGTCCTACTTGTCCTGGCATTACCACAGTTGTAAGCCTGTTCGTCATTCTGAGGGGACACAACCCAAGCCAAAACACTTGTCAACGGGGGCATAACAAAGACTCAAGAGAGGGTAAAGGAAGAGAGTAGAGGGGGGCCCAAACTTAGAGGCAATGTCCCAGACCCTAGACATTATTGCAAAGCCCAGGTTCAGTCCTTAATAGCAACATGAGTAAAGCAGGGAAGAAAGCACTTGATCTAGTTGAGGAGATTTGCATGTGTGTTAACATCTTTCACGCGCATGCACATTGGGGCCGATTGTAGCCCGCCTTGAGAAAATCGAGGAAGCGTTGACCAGCCTGAGCCTTGCTTTTGTGGAATATCGCTCTGCAGGGCTACAGCCATCTGGTGCTGGGCACCCTCTTCCAACCACAGCCCCAACCACCCTGTCACAAGTACCGCGGATATGACTAGCACTTCTTCTGGGCGGGTTGACCAATTAAGAGGGGGCGGGCGTGAACTTGCGGGGAGTGTGCTCAGTTCCCAAAGCAGACTGGATGGGGAAGATGGGGCTACAGAGTCAATTAACAGGCCTTGTGACTCGATGAGCAATAGATCTGGACATATTCAAGAACCCATGCTCTCGAAGCTCCCCACACTACAACTACCCCTCATCCCCCACGCAATCCCCTATGATGATCTTGAAAGGTGCCGTCCCCCCTTCTTTGAGGTATAACATACAAGAGGACCATGAAGCCAAATGGTTTGATGTCAACTGTACTAAGGCCCATAATCAGCTGTTGAACGCTCTTAAAGAAGTCCCTAGGAATTTGGAACTGGTGCGCAGTTACAGGACTGCATAGAAGATGGCTTTAAGGGCCCGGAAGAAAACCATTAGTGAGGAAGCTTATCACTCCTAAATGCAGGCAAGTGAACTAAAGTATAGTAAAGCCTTCTGGATGATGGTGAATTATAAATATTTTGAGAAATCGCAGGAATCTGGGCTCGACATGTGATTCCACCAGAAGACTAGGGTGCACATTGTACTCATTTTTATTCTGACCCCATCTCTAGGGAGAGTTTAACCCCTGCTGATGTAAATCCAATTCAAGCATCCCCAGGTTTCTCTTCGTCTTCACAGCTCAAGATTGAAAGGAGTGAGGTAATATCAGCAATAGTTAGTTCCTCTATGGGGAAAGCTCCCAGGCTGGATGAGATACTGTCTGACCTTTTTAAGGCAAACATACTGCTATGGGCTCTGTTTCTGATGAATGTTTTTAAGACCATACCAGTAATGGGTCCACAAACCCTGGTCCCATGCAACCATTATACCTATCTTCAAAAAAGGCTCTGAGCGAAACTGGCAGCGCAACCGACCTATACCACTGATTAACTCAATTGCCAAGATAAAGGGAAGAATCTTGCTCTAGTGCTTGCAAATTTGGGCAAATTAGCATAATTTGCTCTCGGAGCTCCAATTTGATTTTCGCCCTTACTTAGGGACAGCTAAGCAGTGCCCCCAACTTATACCTTCTAATAAGTAAATATACTGTACAACGAAGGGTAAGCTACACTTAGCATTCATGGATTTGAGTTCAGCTTTTGAGTCTGTAAACAGAACCAAGCTATGGAGAATTATATTAAATCTCAGGGAAGACCTAAATGTTGAGAACTTCATATAGAGATGACTGCCAGTGTGAGGCATGAACTGAGTGGGGTGGGTGTGAGGGGGGGTGGAGGGGCCGGGGTGGCAGGCAGGGCAACTGAACCTTTTAAACTTGCTAGAGGTTTACGCCAGGGATGTGTCTTGGCCCCGTTTTTCTTCTCTATGTATGTAAATGGCTTACAAGAGCAACTACTGGACCTTCGTGTTGATCGTCCATAATTAGGAGATTGCAGTATTCCGACATGGATTCATGCCCATGATACATTATTGAAAGCCAGGATGGCAATTGGCTTACAGCAACTGTTTGACCGATTTTGCACTTTTATGGCTAGTTTTGATCTCCTGGTCAATCAGGCAGAAACTCATGGAGCTTTTTTTGGATCCAGAAAGAAGGAAAGCATTGCCTTAAGGGGGAATAATAAAGTTAGCATTGTTTTCACATTCTCCTATCTTAGGATACCATTTGATGAGAAACTTACTTGGGGTCCACTGAAGACTATTAGGGCTGCTGTTCTTGCAAAAACCAGAGAGGTGTTTTTCAATTTAGCTATTAGGGCCACTGTTCTTGCAAAAACCACTACAGGGGTGGTTTTCAATTTTGCTACGAGACTAGGAAAGATGCCCATTAGAGAGCTTTCGACTATATAGAAAGCAAAATGCTATACAGACACCAGTTATGGGGCTGGTGTTTGGGGATTTAGTGACCAAATTGGGTTGGAGAGGATCGAGAATGGCTTTATTAAGAGGTTATTGGCTGTCCCAAAATACACTAGCTCCTTCATTTGTCACTCTGAAACCAGGCTAGTGTTTATTAGTGATTTTATAAAGATGCAGCCACTCCTTTTATCATTAAGATCTGGACAAAGAGCCAAACCTCTTTAATGGGCCGTTCTTACTGCCTAAAGCTAGATCAATATCTGAAAATCCCCTGGATTTGGGACAGTCATGATACTTGTATTAGCCTGGACTTGGAAGACCTTTTTAACACCCCAGGAAAATTTAAGGCTAGTTTTCAGAATACTTTGAAGGCAATGTTTTAGCCAATTGCATAGACAATAGATTGAGAATGGAAGCAGGTAAGCTCACTGTTCAGACATACGCCAAAAGTTGCACTTCTAATAGTATTGAGCCATCTTTAAGCAGGGTTAGCAAATTGCATCATAGCAGGCCTTGAAAAACCATAAAAATGTTACTAGACCTGCAGGCCGAGAAGCTTGAATAATCTACTGAACCTAACTGTAATGTACTTGTCCTGGAAATGGGTCTCAAATTGTGCGATCCCAAGCACATATAATATTTTACAGTCACTTTTTCTTCATTCTCACATATGAGTGCACCTTCGAATATGTGAGTTCAGCATTTCTGCCGTAAAAAAAAATCTTCTTTTGTTTGATTAAATACACTAAACGTTTGCTCCATGTATAATAAATCTAGCCCACATATAGGGTACACATGATCCATGCATGACTTGCCTCTTAGTTTACTAACAGCTTTGCCATCAGGGCATGAGTGTTTCTCAGTTTATGTTTAAACACTCACTTTTAATAAGTATGTTACTAAAGCATGATGTGGTAGCTCACCATCGTTTACAGTCAGTACATTTCCAAGAAATGTCCAAAAACCATCCCACTGACTTGCAGCTTTACTGACAAAACTATATAGTGTATTAACATTAATCTGTGTTAATTAGGGATCAGAAAACATAGTTATCATTTACACATCACCAAGTAAAGTGTTGTGACTTTTTTCCCAATCCTATTAAAATATTTTTTTCATCACACAGAAGTACAAAAAATGGTCTTTCGCAGCTACTATATATTTTGAAATGTTTGTAAACTTGACTTATTTATGTAAATGTTGTGTGTTAGGAAAAACCTGATACCAAAAGCCTTTCATTTCACACAGGTCAGACAGTTCACCTTACAAAACCTGAACTCTGCAGTCACAAGGAAAAGTATTTCCATTGCAAGAAGACAAACTGAGTTTTGACCTCTGTCTCTGAAAACAGAGCAAATGTGACAAGAATAAGATTTAAAGGCATCTTAATTGCCAATTGAGTTTCTGAATTAACAGAACACCTGTTCTTTGACCACTCCCAGAAGGGGCGAGTAGGTTCTAAAAATAGCTCAAACTCATAAAATCTGACCTGCCATAGCAAGTGGTCAAGTAGATTTTTCAAACCCTGCATAGGTTCCTGCTAGTGAGGTTAAGATTGAATACTGTGCATTTTCTAGTGGCCTATCCTATGCTGTGGTCCTACATTGCTAATTTAGCCTGTGTCCTGTGATAGTTGCTACGTAGAAAGAACATTGTACTTTTTTTGTAAATACTATCTATGATTCAGAAAGTTGCTCATTTTACCGTTTTTTTTTTTTTAACATGGGCGAATATTAGATACTGTAGGGCTGCTTCAGCATTTTTACAGTCACTGACACTGGCGAGGATCTGCTTCTTAACTGCAACCTATATTCAACGTGCTATATGGCATAAGGCATCACTTTTATTGTGATTAACTTTTTTAATTATGATTAAATAAGTATTTTCTACTGAATGCTTTTAAATGTGTTATTGTTTTTACGATCATTTTATGATGACATGGTGACTGAATAAGGAATGTCAAAAGTGAAAGTGAATTTCTTCTTGAGAACAGAATGTATTGCGCTATAAAGTGTCTTATGTAGGTATAAAAAGGGAAATGTGTGGTACCTTGGGGAAGAATAGTGGAACGTGTAACCATGTTGATTCCATCCACATGTTAATATATGACTAATGGAATGTCACGATTGACAGTTGCTGTTGGGACACTGTTGGAGGTGGTGCTGTGGAGGGAGCTTTTTGATATGAAGTAAACTTATAGCAACAATGTATCAATCTACTTCTCTTTATTGGATTACCACAGCTTTTTTGTGTCAGTAATATAGGGGGCGTCGTGATTATCCAACTGAAAAGCAATATCAAGAAATGGAGAACAGCTAGCCTGCCATGTAATTTGGGTTGTGGCTGGAAGTATCAAAAGGCAATAAAAGTTCAATCAGTATTGGGGCGCAGAAAGTCAACAATATTGGGAGCAGATCTTTCCTAAGGACCTGGCTATGAATAATTCCACCCCTACGTTCCGGAAGTTGTTAAGTGTGTGGTGCGTTTCCAGGCACGCGGAGCGCTGCAGCCAACGAAGGACTCAACTGTTGTTACGTGGGCGTTCTGACATATCGCTATACGTCGGCTGAGTAGCTTTTCAGCGGAGGGGTCAGGGGTGACTGCACGCTTTCACCCGCTCAGTGATGTGATATGGTGGAGAGTGAGGATCTGGAGGTGTCATCGTTTCGAATGAGAAGGCATGTTTTAGAGCCCTCTGTTATAATGCGTGAATTCCATATTACATGCCTGTTGTGTTCACTAATAAATTATAATACCATTAAATAAAAAAATAACATTTTCACCGTTCCCCATATTAATGTTCTATTATAAAATAATCGTGTCAGCTTTGATCATCAATGTTGTTTTACTCACCAACGCCTCAAAGTGAAATCTAATCAGCTTCCACTAGGTGGCATATTCGTGCAATTAATATTTTTTTTCCTCGTTCATAATTTCAAATGGCCATTCACAAACACGGACAGCGCTTAATACCTGTATGTCACCCGCATTCCGGATATGAATTGCTCATAACACCTTAGACTGACTGTATAAAAATACAACGATAACCATCTTTGCAAAGGAACATACAGTAACGTCTCCATAACGAATTCTTTTCATTCAGCAGTCCTGTGCCTTATCCCTTGAATTCTGCAGGAACCAGAGGCTTCGATCATGCTTCTCTTTCTATGCTTTATATTTTTTCCAGCAGCCAATAATAGTAAAGTTAACAAAAAAACATATCAGTCATATGATCAACCAAAAAGGTGACCCTACATATATAATACTATCTGACATAACTCCTCTTCTTTCTTTGCTGCTCCGCAGCCAGTTAAGTACTTCCTCATTACACTTTTTATGGAATGTTATTTTGATATGCAAATGTGGATTTGTTTATGCCGTTAAGCCGTTTCTTTTCTTTGTTCTCTCTGATATGCTTTAAACTGTGAGTGCGCGCGCCGGCAAGGGCGATTCCGCTGCACGCGGAACATTTTCTTTACCGACTGGTAGAGGCGGTTGTCCCCCTCCGAGCAAGGGGCTTGCCGCCTACGCCTCTCATTAAGTGGAGAGGGAATTGTGGGAGCCCGGGCGACGCAATCTTCGATCGCGTCTTCCTCTTTCCATTGCCTACATCTGGATTGGACCGCGCATGCGCGACCCGGATCACGGCTCTTTTTAAACACGGAGACGATCGCATTCGGCAGAGACACCGCAGGCTACACGCTCCTGGGGACGCCCTGCCTAGACAGAGTTTAGCAGGGCTGTAAAATCGTTCAGAGGCCCTGCCCAGAGCTTTACTAAGGACATTCTTCCTCCACGTCCTACTCTTTACCTTGTCTGGCTGATATTTTGGGGTATTAAGAAAAGTTTACTTTTCTGCTCCTGTGCTCCCCCTGACTACCCCTCTTGGTGCCTGAATATTCTATTTAAGAAATCATACTGGTGATTCAATATATTTTCTCTTTTAACATCAGATAACAATACCTCTACAGTGTTTGATGACTATCAAGAAGGAGATGGCAATTATTACTATGAGGAGGAACACTCAGGGCCATTTGAGCAAAATCTGGTCCACGCCTTGGACGCAGGAGTGCAGCAAACTGTGAATGACGCTTTAGTGAAAGCCATTGCCCTCTTCAAACACCATCTCTATGCCTTTGCACAGCAGCAGGAATGGCTGCCCTCTCCTTCTGCTGACGTGCCAAAGTCAAAACAAAACAAGGGACCACATTCAGTGGGCTTTGAAAAATTGGCAGCATCTCTGGCAACTGACCACGCCTATAGCGCCCCTTCTAGCTCCCGTGCTGACAAAGACACAGATGACCCCGACTCAGCAGCATCTCAGAGCTCAGATCAAGAAGTCACCCCGGGTTGGGCAAACAAAAGAACAGGCACGCCATCTAGAGTCCCGTAAGCAACCTAAAGTTCTTACTTTTGAGCCTGGGGATATCTTACACCCTAGATCCACTACTTGGGTTCCCCCACAAGACAGGGCGGATTACGTTTCAGCCTATATTTGCCAAGACTTTGACAAAGAAGTGTGGGCGCAGCCATGGTCGGAATGCACAAGACCCAACCTACCGGACAGGGTGACAGCACCCCAGAGGTGGACCCCACCATTGGGACTTACCTTAAGAAATTCACCAAGGATCCAAAGAAGGGGCTAGATCAGGCATGGAGATCATATCAATACAAGCTATTAGGCATGTCAGGTCCGTTGACCAAGATCTTCGAAATGGCCTACCATTCCAAGGAATCAAAGATACCTATTGATGCAGAAAGTTTGGTGGGATGGGCCCAACGGGCCATATGCCAGCTAGGAAATGCAAACTGCGCTTTTTCTAGCGAACCCCGCAGATCAATTCTGATGAAATTGGACCCTAAGCTGACTGATCTAGCCTCCTCAGAGGCGGGACCTTCGGCACAGGGTCTCCTCATTGGGGCACCTTTTCCAAAAGAACTCTTGCGACCTACTCCAACCTGGATAAAGCTCAAGGATCCATTAAAAAGTCGTCCGCCCACTTAACAGGGCCGGTTGCTTGAGGGGGCGAGCGTTCGGCCGAAGATATTAACAGGGCTCACAGAGAGATTACTACCAAAGAGGTAGAGGTGGTTACCAAGATCAATCCACCACTTTCTACCCTTTCAGAACCCGCAACTCCAGAGGTCGTTTCCGAAAAGGGCTATTTCAGGGGCAGCCAGGGCTCCTTGCAAGACCCTAGTACCACAGGTAAGAATAATTTCTTTATGTAGGAGGCTGGACTGGCTTGTAGTGAGTACCAAGGGGTACTTACACCTTGCACCAGGCCCAGGTATCCCTTATTAGTGTATAGGGTGTCTAGCAGCTTAGGCTGATAGATAATGGTAGCTTAGCAGAGCAGCTTAGGCTGAACTAGGAGAAGAGTGAAGCTCCTACAGTACCACTAGTGTCATATGCACAATATCATAAGAAAACACAATACACAGATATACTAAAAATAAAGGTACTTTATTTTTATGACAATATGCCAAAGTATCTCAGTGAGTACCCTCAGTATGAGGATAGCAAATATACACAAGATATATGTACACAATACCAAAAATATGCAGTATAGTATTAGAAAACAGTGCAAACAATGTATAGTTACAATAGGATGCAATGGGGACACATAGGGATAGGGGCAACACAAACTATATACTCCAAAAGTGGAATGCGAACCACGAATGGACCCCAAGCCTATGTGACCTTGTAGAGGGTCGCTGGGACTGTAAGAAAACAGTAAGGGTTAGAAAAATAGCCCACCCCAAGACCCTGAAAAGTGAGTGCAAAGTGCACTAAAGTTCCCCAAAGAGCACAGAAGTCGTGATAGGGGAATTCTGCAGGAAAGACCAAAACCAGCAATGCAACAACGATGGATTTCCAGACGAGGGTACCTGTGGAACAAGGGGGACCAAGTCCAAAAGTCACGACCAAGTCGAGAGTGGGCAGATGCCCAGGAAATGCCAGCTGTGGGTGCGAAGAAGCTGCTACAGGACAGTAGAAGCTGAGGATTCTACAAGGGCTAGAAACTTCCCCTTTGGAGGATAGATGTCCCACGCCGTGGAGAGTCGTGCAGAAGTGTTCTCCTGCGGAAAGACCGTAAACAAGCCTTGCTAGCTGCAAAGCTCGCGGTTGGGGTTTTTGGGTGCTGCTGTGGCCCAGGAGGGACCAGGATGTCGCCAATTGCGTCAGGGGACAGAGGGAGTGCCCAACAAGACAAGGAGCCCTCTCAGAAGCAGGCAGCACCCGCAGAAGTGCCGGAACAGGCACTACGAAGTGGAGTGAAACGGTGCTCACCCGAAGTTGCACAAAGGAGTCCCACGCCGCCGGAGGACAACTCAGGAGGTTGTGCAATGCAGGTTAGAGTGCCGTGGACCCAGGCTTGGCTGTGCACAAAGGATTCCCTCGGAAAGTGAACAGGAGCCGGAGTAGCTGCAAAACACACGGTTCCCAGCAATGCAGTCTGGCGTGGGGAGGCAAGGACCTACCTCCACCAAACTTGGACTGAAGAGTCACTGGACTGTGGGAGTCACTTGGACAGAGTTGCTGGATTCAAGGGACCTCGCTCGTTGTGCTGAGAGGAGACCCAGAGGACCGGTGATGCAGTTCTTTGGTGCCTGCGGTTGCAGGGGGACGATTCCGTCGACCTACGGGAGATTTCTTCGGAGCTTCTACTGCAGAGAGGAGGCAGACTACCCCCACAGCATGCACCACCAGGAAAACAGTCGAGAAGGCGGCAGGATCAGTGTTACAGAGTTGCAGTAGTCGTCTTCGCTACTTTGTTGCAGTTTTGCAGGCTTCCAGCGCGGTCAGCAGTCGATTCCTTGGCAGAAGGTGAAGAGAGAGATGCAGAGGAACTTGGATGAGCTCTTGCATTCGTTATCTAAGGAATTCCCCAAAGCAGAGACCCTAAATAGCCAGAAAAGAGGGTTTGGCTACTTAGGAGAGAGGATAGGCTAGCAACACCTGAAGGAGCCTATCAGAAGGAGTCTCTGACGTCACCTGCTGGCCCTGGCCACTCAGAGCAGTCCAGTGTGCCAGCAGCACCTCTGTTTCCAAGATGGCAGAGGTCTGGAGCACACTGGAGGAGCTCTGGGCACCTCCCAGGGGAGGTGCAGGTCAGGGGAGTGGTCACTCCCCTTTCCTTTGTCCAGTTTCGCGCCAGAGCAGGGCTGAGGGGTCCCTGAACCGGTGTAGACTGGCTTATGCAGAAATGGGCACCATCTGTGCCCATGAAAGCATTTCCAGAGGCTGGGGGGAGGCTACTCCTCCCCTGCCTTAACACCTTTTTCCAAAGGGAGAGGGTGTAACACCCTCTCTCTGAGGAAGTCCTTTGTTCTGCCATCCTGGGCCAAGCCTGGCTGGACCCCAGGAGGGCAGAAACCTGTCTTAGGGGTTGGCAGCAGCAGCAGCTGCAGTGAAACCCCTGAAAAGGCAGTTTGGCAGTACCCGGGTCTGTGCTACAGACCCGTGGGATCATGGGATTGTGCCAACAATGCCAGGATGGCATAGAGGGGGCAATTCCATGATCATAGACATGTTACATGGCCATATTCGGAGTTACCATTGTGAAGCTACACATAGGTATTGACCTATGTGTAGTGCACGCGTGTAATGGTGTCCCCGCACTCACAAAGTGCGGGGAATTTGCCCTGAACAATGTGGGGGCACCTTGGCTAGTGCCAGGGTGCCCACACACTAAGTAACTTAGCACCCAACCTTTACCAGGTAAAGGTTAGACATATAGGTGACTTATAAGTTACTTAAGTGCAGTGGTAAATGGCTGTGAAATAACGTGGACGTTATTTCACTCAGGCTGCAGTGGCAGGCCTGTGTAAGAATTGTCAGAGCTCCCTATGGGTGGCAAAAGAAATGCTGCAGCCCATAGGGATCTCCTGGAACCCCAATACCCTGGGTACCTCAGTACCATATACTAGGGAATTATAAGGGTGTTCCAGTATGCCAATGTAAATTGGTGAAATTGGTCACTAGCCTGTTAGTGACAATTTGGAAAGAAATGAGAGAGCATAACCACTGAGGTTCTGGATAGCAGAGCCTCAGTGAGACAGTTAGTCATAACACAGGTAACACATTCAGGGCACACTTATGAACACTGGGGCCCTGGTTGGCAGGGTCCCAGTGACACATACAACTAAAACAAAATATATACAGTGAAAAATGGGGGTAACATGCCAGGCAAGATGGTACTTTCCTACACTTTATCAGAGGTATGTCGGGGGGGAGGTAGGGAACACAAGTGTTTCTTCACAAATGGTGCAGAACATCACAAGACCCATTGGTTCTGGAGACTGTGCAGGGTTTCAAACTGGAGTTTTACGAGACACCAGTACAACTCAATCCCCCTCATGCAATGTATTTTCCTATCACGAGCAGGGCTTTATAAACTTAGCAATTGAGACACTAATAGAAAAAGATGCCATACAGAAGACAATTCTACACCCGCGTGGTGTTACCAGCTGCATTTTCCTAGTCGAAAAGAAGGGAGAAGGATCAAGATTGGCCCTCAACCTTTGAGATTTCAATCATTGGATACTCTACTGTCATTTCAAGATGGAAGCTAGCCACCTTTTAAGAAACATCCTCTAAGAAGGAGATTGAATGGTTTGTTTAGATCTAAAAGATGCTTATCTGACCATACCTATTTTTACTCCACAACGTCACTTTCTTCAGGTTTTATGAAACAATGTGTGTTATGAGTTCAAGGTCCTTCTCTTCGGACTCTCCTCCGCACCATGATGATTCACAAAAGTTATGAGGACGGTGGAAGAGTCTCTAAGATCCCAAGGGGTTCGCCTCATTATTTCCATGGATGACATTATCATCATGTCCCAGTACCCTCAGAGGACCATAACTCACCTGGAATGGACGATTGTTCTGCTCCAGGAGTTAGGGTTTATTATCAACAACCAGATAGCCGTCTTGATCCCATCCCAATGCCTGAATTTTCTGGGTTTTCAGATAGATTCTCAATCCACTCAACTAACCCTCCCACCTCACAAGGTGAAGAATATTAAGAAGGAGTTGAAATCAGTTTTGTCCAACACAACCACATCCTTCAGGTTCATAGCCCGAATAGTGAGTCTTCTGGCATTGTCAATACAAGCAATATTCTCTTGACCCCTACAATACTGGGCCCTTCAATACCTGAAAATTCAACACCTGAACAAGGGCCTTTCCCATTCCCAACAGGTCTCTCTCTCGGAGGACGCCAGGGCAGAGATCTCTTGGTGGCTAGACCACATGGAGGCTTGGAATGGCAAGGCCATATTTGGATCCACTCCAGAGATAATTATAGAATCAGATGCCAGCCTTTGGGGCTAGGGAGCCAGATGCAGACAAATCTTCACAGGCGGTCGGTAGTCCTCTACAGAGTTGCATCTTCACATCAACTTCCTGAAGCTGTTAGCAGGTTCATTTGCAATTTGTAGTTTTTCGGCCGGGAAAGCGAATTGTTGCATCTTGATCCTCACTGACAACATTTCGGCGGTCCACTATGTGAACAAACTGGGCGGGACCAAATCTAAACTTCTCACAGAGATAGACAAAGATTTTTGGCATTTTTGCCTGCAGAATCGCATTTCTGTGACAGCGGAGTATCTGCCTGGTCAACGCAATGTAATAGCGGATTGGCAATCTCGCCACCTTTGGGACTTCAGCGACTGAAGCCTTCACCCGAGAGCCTTTCACGCGCTGATCCACAAATGGGGTCCCTGAGAGCTAGATCTGTTGGCGTCTCGCCTGAAGCGCCAACTACCAATATTCTTCAGCTGGTGCCCAGACCCGGAAGCTCGGGCCACGGACGCCTTTCTCCAGGACTGAATCCATCCAGGATGCCTTTCCACCATTTATAATGATTCCGAGATTATTGGCTCCACTGAAGCAGCAGGGAGCAGAGATGATTTTAGTGACTCCGCTATGGAGAGCACAACCCTAGTTCCAGAATGTACTAAAGCTAGTGTGTGCCCCTCTGGGTCTACTGCCATGGCGTCTGAACCTTTTGTTGGATCTGGGGGGGGGGGTCTTCCCCATCCACTGATCCGGACAGATCCTTGGTAGCATGGCAGGCTTCGGGAAAAGATGGCACATCCCAGGCCTTTCGCGAGAGGCTCAAAAGTTCATTAGTCACGCTTTGTCGCCAGGTACCAACAAGAGATACGCTTCTGCGTGGAGACGTTGGTGTGATTGGTGCAATTCACAGGGTGCAGATTCCGTTACAGCAGATAGCAATATGATTGTGAATTTTCTTTCTTCCTTAGCTTCAGCAGGAATGGCTTATCGGTTGGTGAACAACTTCTGATCGGCCATTTCAGCCGGGCATTCCTTTATAGATTGGAACCCTGTTGGCCAACTACCCATTGTATGTAAGTTACTGAGGGGTATACGGATGTTCACCCCCCCCTCAGCCAAAATATTCAGTCTTATGGGACGTGAATGTTTTTGGATTCTTGGCAGAGCAATAAATACCTATCTCGAAAACAACTGTCAGCCAAATTGACCATGTTACTGTGCCTCATCTCTCGCAAGAGAGTGTCCAATGTGAGGGCGTTAGACCTAGCAGGTACGCATTTTTCCCCAGAAGGGGTCTCCATTATAATCTCTAGGAGAACTAAGAGCAATTCCAGGTGGGTTTCATATGCAGCCTTCCTACATAACCCTTAACTATGTGTAGTCCAAATGTCTAACGGAATATGAGGTGAGTACAGCGGAATTCTGAACTGACATGAAGAGTCAATTGTTGATTGCACTACAAAAGCCTTTTTGCCCAGTGACAGCAGCTACTCTAGCAAGATGGATGAAGTGGCTCCTTGTTGAGGCAGGTATTGATACTTCTAAATTTGGCGTTCATTCTGCGAGGGGCACCATGGCTACCAAATCCTTTTCTTTAGGGTCACGTTTAGAGGGCATTCTGAAAGCCGCTGACTGGACTTCTGAATCAAATTTTAAGAAATTTTACTACAAACCAATTCTAGACGTTGCATCAGTTGTAATGGGTCAGCTTTAAACGAACATAATTGGAGCCTCCGCTCCTGACATAGAAAAAAATGTTCTGGCATTCGCAACAAAGAATATTCAATTCTATTAAGGATACGGAGGCAAGGATTATCCCACCCAGTTATGTTTGAAAAAACGAGTATCTCCATTTTTTTTTACTGAAATGTATAACGGATCATAATTTATATTTTACAGGTTCTACCCTCCCTAATTATTCGTATAATGTTTAGCAATGATTTTCTCACAGAATGTAAAACAAGATTTACAGCTCCATGTACTCCTTCATTCTAGGACAGGATGACAAATGACCGGTATTTCTTCTACTTCTCTGATGTCTGGGAGTCGTTGAAGAGATTGGTGAACCGAGCAAGTCTGTGGTCCGGAGTCCGTTATCAGCAATCTTCAAGTTGAAGTGAAGTTGTTTTTCCCTGCGTTGAGTTTTAGACTTGTTGGGCAGTTCGGCTGTTACTGTATCTCCCATGGCGCAAAGAAAGAGGAGGAGTTATTTCAGACAGGAATATGTATGTGGGGTCACCCTTATGGTTGATCATATGACTGATATGTTTTTTGTTAACTTTACTATTATTGGCTGCTGGGAAAAAAGCATAGAAAGAGAAACATAATCCTCGCCTCCCTGTCCTTATTAGAATTAAAAATTCTTGGTCATAAATGCTAGAAACATTTTTCTCCACTGGCACACTTGAGTATGCAAAATGTGCTTAAATAGGGACATGATAATGCCAATAGTCAGAATTTGTGCATCTTTGTGCCTTTACATTATCTCTTAAAGTATTTGTAGCGCATTTACTGTGAGAATTAACCCCACAGGCAAGACTGCAAAACACGTCTCCTGCCTGGGTGAGGTTTTCGGCCTACATTTAAATCAGTATCTAATCTAAACTTAGATTACATAAATGTTGTTTTTGTTTGGTTTTGTGACCTCAAAGCCAGCAGCTACACGTATGTAATCAATGAGGTCTTGTGTTAAAGAGTTTCTATTCGCTACTGTATGACAGACCGCAGATTGATCAATCGGGAAACCCTCCTTATCAGTGGCATTGACCCTAATACAAACAGGAACAAGCACTGGCAAAGCTAATCAGTCTGGCGTTGGCCACTAGGCCTTTTGGCACTTCTTGTTCTGAATGTTAATGGGTTTTGTGAAACATTATTGTTCAAGCAGCTGACATTCCCTAAACAACAACAAACAAAAAAAAACATTCACTCAAAACATAAGACGTTACCATGGAACTCCCTGGCACTGAAGGGAAGTGCCTTGTGTGGGAATGTGCTCCCTGTATAAGGGGGGCATGCCATACGTCAAACTGAAGTCAGCCAATAGCTGAAATGGCTGGCACATTGCCCTTTGATGCAAGCTGGAGTAGGTGAAAGAGAAACGCGAATGACCTAACCACAGACTGATGGATGAAGTCTGGGTAAGTATGTAATACACATAATTTTAGTAAAATAAATAGTTCATGGTTCATAGATCTAAAAAAAAAAAAAGAGGCTGCTAGCCTCTTGCCCTTGAGAAATAAGGCAAGAAAGAAAGGGGGGAAGAAAGGAAGAAAAAAGGAACAAATGAAAGAAAGAAGGTAAATAGGAAAGAATGAAAATGTCACTTACCCAGTGTACATCTGTTCGTGGCATCAGTCGCTGGAGATTCACATGTTCTGCATAGCTCGCCATCTGGTGTTGGGTCGGAGTGTTACAAGTTGTTTTTCTTCGAAGAAGTCTTTCGAGTCACGGGACCGAGTGACTCCTCCTTCTGTCTCCATTGCGCATGGGCGTAGACTCCATCTTCGATTGTTTTCCCCGCAGAGGGTGAGGTAGGAGTTGTGTTGTAGTAATAGTGCCCATGCAATGGAGTGACTAAGTATGTACCTATTTAAGGTTAAAATAATATATATACAAATGTACAAAGTTGAAGCTAACTTCCAAACTGCTACAGGCTCCCGGGGAGGTGGGTGGGCACATGAGAATCTCCAGCGACTGATGCCACGAACAGATGTACACTGGGTAAGTGACATTTTCAGTTCGATGGCATCTGTCGCTGTAGATACACATGTTCTGCATAGACTAGTAAGCAGTTATCTCCCCAAAAGCGGTGGCTCAGCCTGTAGGAATGGAAGTGGTTTGAAATAATGTTCTTAACACGGCTTGACCTACTGTGGCTTGCTGTGCGGATAACACGTCTACACAGTAGTGCTTGGTGAACGTGTGTGGCGTAGCCTGTGTGGCTGCCTTACATATTTCTTGCATTGGGATGTTTCCTAGAAAGGCCATGGTAGCACCTTTTTTTCTGGTTGAGTGTGCCCTTGGTGTAATGGGCAGTTGTCGTTTTGCTTTAAGGTAGCAGATTTGGATGCATTTAACTATCCATCTGGCTATACCTTGTTTTGATATTGGGTTTCCTGCATGAGGTTTTTGGAATGCAATAAATAGTTGTTTAGTCTTTCTGATGTTTTTCGTTCTGTCAATGTAGTACATTAATGCTCTTTTGACATCTAATGTATGTAGTGCCCTCTCAGCTACGGAATCTGGCTGTGGGAAGAACACTGGTAGTTCCACTGTTTGATTTAGGTGGAACGGTGAAATAACCTTTGGTAAAAATTTAGGATTAGTCCTTAGGACGACTTTATTTTTGTGTAGTTGTATAAAAGGTTCTTGTATTGTAAACGCCTGAATTTCGCTTACTCTTCTTAGAGATGTAATGGCGATGAGAAATGCAACCTTCCAGGTTAGGAACTGTATTTCGCAAGAGTGCATGGGTTCAAAAGGTGGACCCATGAGTCTTGTTAAGACAACATTTAAGTTCCATGAAGGAACAGGTGGTGTTCTTGGTGGTATAATTCTTTTAAGGCCTTCCATGAATGCTTTAATGACTGGTATCCTATATAGGGAAGTTGAATAGGTAGTCTGCAGGTATGCAGATATTGCCGCAAGGTGTATTTTAATGGAAGAGAAGGCTAGGTTAGATTTTTGTAAGTGAAGCAAGTAACCCACTACGTCCTTTGGAGTTGCGTGTAAAGGTTGGATCTGATTATGATGGCAGTAACAGACAAACCTCTTCCATTTACTTGCATAGCAGTGCCTAGTGGACGGCCTTCTGGCTTGCTTTATGACGTCCATACATTCTTGGGTAAGTTGTAAGTGTCCGAATTCTAGGATTTCAGGAGCCAGATTGCTAGATTCAGCGATGCTGGATCTGGATGTCTGATCTGTTGGTTGTGTTAACAGATCCGGCCTGTTGGGCAATTTGATGTGGGGTACTACTGATAGGTCTAGCAGTGTTGTGTACCAGGGTTGCTTTGCCCAAGTTGGTGCTATTAAAATGAGTTTGAGTTTGTTTTGACTCAATTTGTTTACCAGATAAGGAAGGAGAGGGAAAGGAGGAAAAGCGTAGGCAAATATCCCTGACCAGTTCATCCATAGGACATTGCCTTGGGACTGCCTGTGTGGGTATCTGGATGCGAAGTTTTGGCATTTTGCGTTCTCTCTTGTTGCAAACAAGTCTATTTGAGGTGTTCCCCAGAGTCTGAAGTAAGTGTTTAGAATTTGGGGGTGAATTTCCCATTCGTGGACCTGTTGGTGATCTCGAGAGAGATTGTCTGCAAGTTGATTCTGGATCCCTGGAATAAACTGCGCTATTAGGCGAATGTGGTTGTGAATTGCCCATCGCCATATCTTCTGTGCTAGAACGCTCAACTGCGTTGAGTGTGTCCCCCCCCTGTTTGTTTAGATAATACATTGTTGTCATGTTGTCTGTTTTGACAAGAATGTATTTGTGAGTTATAATTGGTTGGAAAGCCCTTAATGCTTGAAAAACTGCTAGCATTTCTAGGTGATTTATATGCAGTTTTGTTTGATGTACGTTCCATTGTCCTTGTATGCTGTGTTGATCGAGGTGTGCTCCCCACCCTGTCATGGAAGCATCTGTTGTTATTACGCATTGTGGCACTGGGTCTTGGAATGGCCGCCCTTTGTTTAAATTTATACTGTTCCACCATAGAAGCGAGAGGTAAGTTTGGCGGTCTATTAACACCAGATCTAGAAGGTGACCCTGTGCTTGTGACCATTGTGATGCTAGGCACTGTTGTAAGGGCCTCATGTGTAGTCTTGCGTTCGGGACAATGGCTATGCATGAAGACATCATGCCTAGGAGTTGTAATATCATCTTTGCTTGTATTGTTTGTGTTGGATACATGCGTTGTATGATCTTGTTGAAATTTTGAATTCTTTGTGGACTTGGAGTGGCTACTCCTTTTGTTGTGTCTATTATGGCTCCCAGGTATTGTTGTACTTTGCACAGCAAAATGTTGGATTTTGCAAAGTTGACGGTGAAACCTAGTTTGTAGAGGGTTTGTATGATTTGATTTGTGTGTTGTAAGCACTTTGTTAGTGAATTGGTTTTGATTAGCCAGTCGTCTAGATACGGGAATACATGTATTTGCTGCCTTCTGATGAGTGCAGCCACTACTGCTAGACATTTTGTAAAGACTCTTGGTGCGGTTGTTAAACCAAAAGGCAATACTTTGAATTGGTAATGTATTCCTTTGAATACGAACCGTAGGTATTTCCTGTGCGACGGATGTATTGGTATATGGAAATACGCGTCTTTGAGGTCTAAGGTTGTCATGTAGTCCTGTAGTTTTAGCAATGGTAACACTTCTTGTAGCGTGACCATGTGAAAGTGGTCTGATTTGATGTAGGTGTTTAGTATTCTGAGGTCTAGGATTGGTCTCAGTGTTTTGTCCTTTTTTGGTATTAAGAAGTACAGTGAATAGACTCCTGTGTTTGTTTGTGTGTTTGGTACTAATTCGATTGCATTCTTTTGCAATAGTGCTTGAACTTCTATTTCCAGAAGTTCGGAATGTTGTTTTGATAAATTCTGTGCTTTTGGTGGTATGTTTAGAGGGAATTGTAGGAATTCTATGCAATAACCATGTTGGATAATTGCTAAGACCCAAGTGTCTGTAGTTATTTCCTCCCATGCTTTGTAATAATGACCTATTCTTCCCCCCACTCGTGTTGTGTGGAGGGGGTGAGTGACATCTGAGTCACTGCTTGGTTGTAGGGGTTTTGGGGCTTTGAAATTTTCCTCTATTCATAGGGAATTGCCCTCCTCTGTATTGGCCCCGAAAGCCTCCCCTGTACTGTCCCTGGTAGCTGGACGGTGTTGCCTGCGAGGTGCTGGCTTGTGTGGCCTGACCCCGAAACCCCCCTCTAAAGGGTGTCTTGCGGAAGGTGCTGTAGGTTCCTCTGCTCTGCGGGGAGTAGAGTGCGCCCATGGCTTTAGCAGTGTCAGTGTCTTTTTTAAGTTTTTCGATTGCCGTGTCCACTTCTGGTCCGAACAGTTGTTTTTCGTTGAATGGCATATTGAGCACTGCCTGCTGTATCTCTGGTTTGAACCCAGACGTTCTTAGCCATGCGTGCCTTCTAATGGTCACAGATGTATTAATTGTTCTTGCAGCTATGTCTGCTGCGTCCATAGAAGATCGTATCTGGTTATTTGACATGTTCTGTCCTTCCTCAACCACCTGCTTTGCCCTCTTTTGTAGTTCCTTGGGAAGATGCTCGATGAGGTGTTGCATCTCATCCCAATGGGCTCTGTCATAGCGCGCAAGTAGTGCTTGAGAGTTAGCGATGCGCCACTGGTTTGCAGCTTGTACTGCGACTCTTTTCCCAGCTGCATCGAACTTGCGGCTCTCTTTATCTGGGGGTGGTGCATCCCCAGATGTGTGGGAGTTGGCTCTTTTCCGAGCTGCTCCTACTACGACGGAATCTGGTGGCAGCTGTGTGGTGATGAAAACAGGGTCTGTAGGAGGTGCCTTATACTTCTTTTCCACCCTTGGCGTTATTGCCCTACTTTTGACCGGCTCCTTGAATATTTCCTTTGCGTGCCGAAGCATACCTGGCAGCATAGGCAGGCTTTGGTAGGAGCTGTGGGTGGAGGAGAGGGTGTTGAATAAAAAGTCATCCTCGACTTGTTCTGAGTGGAGGTTTACGTTGTGGAATTGTGCTGCTCTAGCCACCACTTGAGAGTATGCTGAGCTGTCTTCTGGTGGTGAGGGCTTTGTTGGATATGCCTCCGGACTGTTGTCCGACACTGGGGCGTCATATAAGTCCCAAGCGTCTTGATCCTGGTCACCTTGGCTCATGGTGGTGTGAGCCGGGGAATGTGACGGAGTTTGCGCTGGTGAGACGTTAATTACAGGTGGAGGAGAGGGTGGCGGAGTCACCTTTTTCACCATTTTTGTTTGTGGCGCCTGGTCTGTTTGAAACTCCAGTCTCCTTTTTCTCCTAATAGGGGGAAGGGTGCTTATTCTTCCTGTTCCCTGCTGTATGAAAATACGTTTTTGCGTATGATCCACTTCGGTGGATTGCAGCTCTTCCTCAAACCTATGCTTTCGCATCTGAGAGGACAGTGATTGTTCCTCTGTATAAGAGCCTGGACCTGGGTCGGTTACGGGTTGTTTCGGCACCGAAACCCTGCCTGTATCTCTTTTCGGCCCCGAGGTGGCTTTTTTTCTTTTTTGGAGTCGAAACCTCTCGGCGTCGATCTTCGTCGGTGCCGCTGTCTCGGCGTCGAGCCGCTTCTACACCGATATCTCGGTGTCGTTGCTTTTCTCCAGCACTTTCTCGATCCCGAGAAGGCTGTGTGCCGGTGTCTCGACCGGAGTCGGACGATCTCGGCACTGTTTGGGCCTTTTTCGGTGCCGATGGTCGGTCACCGAATTTATGGGTGGAGCCATGGCCTGGTGGCAGTGGCGTCCCCTGGGCCTTGTCACTTTTCTTCTGTGTTGTTTTCGACGTCTTACTCACGGTTCTTTGATCGTCGAATTCCACGGAGTCCGATTCGTGGATCGAAAAGGTTTCTTCTTCCTCTTGTTCCTCGAACTCTCGGTGCGCTGTCGGCGTGGACGCCATCTGAAGTCTCCTGGCTCGACGGTCACGGAGTGTCTTTCGGGACCGGAACGCACGACAGGCCTCGCAAGTCTCTTCACTGTGCTCAGGCGACAGGCACAGGTTACAGACCAAATGTTGGTCTGTATACGGGTATTTGTTGTGGCATTTGGGACAATAACGGAACGGGGTCCGTTCCATCGACGTTGTTCGACACGCGGTCGGGCCGACCAGGCCCCGACGGGGGATCGAAAACTACCCCGAAGGGCACCGGAGCGCGTCGATCTTCGATGCAGTGTTGACTCTAACTACGCCGATCCCGAACGCAACAATACCGCGAAAATCTTCCGATATTAACTAACTTTCCGTTCCGAAACTCGGAGCGACAGGAACACGTCCGAACCCGATGGCGGAAAGAAAACAATCGAAGATGGAGTCGACGCCCATGCGCAATGGAGACAGAAGGAGGAGTCACTCGGTCCCGTGACTCGAAAGACTTCTTCGAAGAAAAACAACTTGTAACACTCCGACCCAACACCAGATGGCGAGCTATGCAGAACATGTGTATCTACAGCGACAGATGCCATCGAACAGTAAGAAGTAAAGAAACAAAGCAAAATGGAAGGAAAGAAAGAAAAAGAAGAGAGAGAAATATTTTGGGTAGGGCAAATTCAATAGTACACACTGATTAACTTACATTCAGAGTTCATGTGAGCTGAAACCACAGCGGTCAGGAAAAACAAGGCAACTCAAAGGAATTCACAACAGTATTACCTGGAGATGAAATCTGATAAAGCTGGAATGTGACCTGTGTTTCCATTAAAAGTGTCCTGCTATCACATCAGCCTCTATTCACAAGGACAACACTAGAGTAATTAGAACGTGAAAACAAAAACACTAACACTGAAGGAAACTACCTTGTGTGCGGACGTGCTTCTTGTGAAAGAACAAAATGCAGTCACTCAAAGTGAAGTTAACCACTGGCTGAAGTAGCCTTACCCATTGCCCCATGTTGTGTGCTTTACTGAGCGGAAGCAAAATGTGAATGACACAGCAACAGAATAATGGATGAACCTATTATTTTGTAAAGAGAGGTGGCTGAAAGCCTCCCTACGAAAGTATATTATACAGACCTAAAAAAGGGCCTCTGTGGCCCATCACAGTTGATAGTTAACGAAAACGATAATTTGGGTACAGTGGGCCTGTCATATTCACGAGCCCCGATGCCACTTCACCAGCTGCAATAATAATGCCAACTTCCCTTCCCTTTCTTTAAACTGTCAACAGTCTTAATGGGCTGCCTTTAATATATTTCACTTCTGAAAGAATTTAATCTCTATCTTAAAAGTTCCTAATGGATGAGGTCTGCTATCATTGCAAAGCAAACTGGTAATATCACAAGATGCCTTCATTTTGGATGCCAGGTGCAGTGGTGTACCATCACTGACTGACTAGATGTAGTTGCTTTTGAACCGTGTGCAAGTGGGCAAAGGGAGCCAACAGAGATTTCTACACAAGGGGTTATCCTGCCAAATGTTCTGTGACATATGAAAGAACATTCTTTAGACGGGCCAGGAAGGTATCGGATACTTGGGGGTTTGGGGTGGTTGGGGAGCAACACTGTGGACATGTAAGGAACTCCAACTCCATTGGCCAACAACATTGGTGTTTATTTTGACCTCTTGTGCAGGTTCTTGTATCTTTGTTGTAGCAGGAACGTCTGGGAACGCACTACTGACACTGACCTTCTTAGTTCTTAGAGACACCATAAAACTGTCTGGTGGTGTCACTGGAATACTCGGGAGCACTGCCAGCGTTAGGTGTTGAAATGATTTAAAAGCAAGTGTCACCAGCAGATTTAGATCTATGCTTAGGGCAAGTGCTCCAAGCCTAGCCCAATCCAGCACCTTCACGCTTACTCAATTACAATACGACTATCAGCACCTTAGATATGGACCAGATGATAGGCTGTACAGGCATCGCTAGGGAAGCTCTCATGCTGAGAGCAAAGCTTAGCCTCTCCTCCGAAAGGGAACACGCTACCCAGATGCAGAACCTGAGAAAATAACTTTGTTACTTAACTTTACACTTCTTCAGAAGAAAGGATCCTGGATACTGCATCTTAAAAAAGACTAGTATTTCAATTACTACCTATGTGTCGAAACAGTCTTGTCATATGGACAACAAGGACCAATGTGGTTCTATGATCTTAGATTACATCTTGTGCGGGCAGATCGGCAAATATGTACTGGACCTCAAACCTTCATGGTGCAGGGTAATCTGGTAACAAGGCAGAATGGTGTAAGCTTTTATATGAATAACATTCATGACTCTCTTCGATCTTACAAACAAGTCCTGGGGATAAAGTCAGAACATAGTAGCTGGAGGTGGGGTACAAGGGTACATGAAAGGCTGACAGGCCATTACTCAAGATGCCCAGAGATTTTTATCACAAGTAGTACTATGATGGAGGCATAGTAAAGTTTTCAAGAGAGAAGACTTTGCCTGGACTTTATTAACAGACAAAGTGCTTCAAGGGACCACAAAGTGGAGAGAGTTATGCTTAAAAAAGAATGATGTGGATCACCCAATATCTTTATTCTATCATCCAGAACCATACTGTACTGAGGGGAGATTGAGCAGGATAGTTATTGTGAAGCGTGTAAAGATGGTGAAAGTGTGTGGTAAAGAGTGAAAGAAAGAGGTAGGAAATGCTGGTAGCATTTTGGAATACTCCACGTGCCACAACCTGGAACACACAGTTCAAAGTGTTATGAGGTGGCAACTTTATACCAGGCTGTGTCCAGAGCGGATGGGCAGAAATCAAAAATCAGTATGTGTGACTGAAGGAAGAAAAATTGTGAGAGAGAGAACCAACTTAAGCTTCAAAGTAAGCAGTAGTATTGTTTGACATTCTTAAGAACGACAATCATGAAAGATGGAGAACAGTTGATGGAAGGAAATTAGTGTGCTTGTATAAATTCTGAAACAATAAAGGTGTTAAATGATTTGAAATGAGCAATGTGAGTAGAAGGGAAAATGTTTGGAACCTTACCTAGATTTGATGGTACTGTAGAAAGCAAGGGAGTGGGTGAAGAAGTCTAGATGGAAATTGCTGACCTGATGTGTAGAAAGAAGAAATGTGGTTGGGTTTGCTAGATCTCGGGATATGCTAAAGACCATCTTTAAGGTTTAGATGTAAACATGAATCTCTTTAGTCACTGTTGTGTCTCTAAATGAGTGAATTTGTTGAATATGTTCTAAGATGCAAAATGTGTGGTGATCTGGGGCACTGGAGGCCTTGTGAACCATAATGAGAAACTCTTTGGGACTATCCTGACGTGACGGCGAGAGATCAGATACCCCCGCAACCTTCCACAGTGATCCTGGGTTACACACCTTTGAACTCTCAATAAATTATTTCTGAAGGGAAACATACGATAACTTATAGATACCTGTGTTTCTTGATGAAAGTATGACAGCACAGGAAATCGTCCTTTGCTTCTGAATTTGGAACTACCAACAATTATGGGCTTGCTTGCAGTTCTGGGAACATAAAGTTCTCTAGGATATGTTTCACAGATCTAGAAAAGGAAACATTATGTTAACTACAAAAAGTTTTCCAGTTTAAAATTAATGCCCACTTGCTATATCCAACCTAGTTGAGTCGATACAGCACACAGGCAGAACGTGCATTGAAGCAGTGAGAAATAGTGATTGCTGATTTCTCATAATCTTGCATGGTTATTATACATGGAATAAAGTGACCCCTAAAAAGAACATCCAAGTCACCACTTACTTCAAAGGTCATATAGTCTGAAGCCAACAGGCCTTTACAAAGTCACGGAACTCTAAAGTGATTTGCGGTGTCCTCAAAGGAGGGTACGGAGTATGTTTACTCCTTGTAACATTCCATCTTGCCATTACTCTTCCCCAAACCTCTTTGAAAACAAACAACAATATGGAGCCTGTAACAGGTTACAACACGTTTTTCATGCAGTTTAATATTTCATTGTTTCAAAAGAATCTATAATGAGAGGAATAAGTTACTGACCTTTAGTAATGGTCCTCATGGTAGATAACCTATCTAACCGCAGATTCCTCGCCTTTACAGTACTCAGGTGTCAGGTGGGATCCGGGGACTTTTAGAGCAATACTCCCCACTCAAAAGAAGGTGGACGCGCATGCCACCACGGTCACTACACACTGCTCCGGTAATAAGGGAGGGGAGGAACATACAAGTGACAATCCTCCATGCTGACATCAGTTTTGTAATCTTTCTCCTTCTGAGAGCTCAGACATGGCGCACTTCAAACAAATTGCAGAAGACAGTGCACCAAAACTTAACTCGGAACCTTATTTTAGTATTCAGGAGTCCACTCCCCTGAACGGGGAAGGGCAGGGAGAAATCTGCGATTAGAATCAGTATCCACCAGAAAGAGCATTACACCAATAAGTAACTTGTTCTTTTGATGAATACTTCTAACTGCAGATTCCTTACCATAAGAATGGCTAGACCAACAGTAACTCGCAGAGGTGGACAGTCTGCGGAGTGAACTCACATCTGAATGTCCCTCCCATGGGACCCGATAGTCAGGACAGTCGTTTTTTGTGAACATGTGCACAAAAGCCCATATCACAGCCTGGCAAATGTCCAGAACTGGCACCCCCATGCCAATGTTACTGTAGGGGCCTTGGCCCTGGTGGAAAGAACCTGCAGGCCTTAGGGGGTTCCTTCTTAGTCAGTGCATAGCACATTTTAATGCAGAAGAATATCCACCTGGGCAGTCCTTCTTTACACCACTTTACCTTTCTTTGTCCCTCAAAACCCTATAAAGAGCTAATCATCGACAGTATGGCCTCTGTAGAACCTTAAAGGCCTCTTAGGGTGAAGACAATGGAGTTTCTCCTCTAACTCCTGTTTTGAGGAATGTAGTGAAAACAAATTGTCAGCAAGGTAATATCCAGGCCAACATGGAAGGGTGATACCAGCTTTGAAAGGAAGGCTACCTCAGTCATCAGCACCAAAATGTCTGGGGGGAAAAGTGGTGCATTGAAGCTGTACAGAAAGCGACTTGTTCATGCATGAGGACACAGAAGTGATGGTGACAAGAAAGACTTTTAATTGTCAGAAGCTGTAGTGAGCAACTGTGCATAAGCTCAAATGGAGAGCACATGTGGAACGGAGGTATAAAATTTAGGTCCTACTAGTGCATGACAAATGGCTTTTGGACAAAATGTGTGTCAAACCCTTCAGAAATCACATCCAGACTGGTGATTAAAGAGAGGGTTATTCAGGCTAACATAAAAGTGAGAGGGCTGATAAGTGAATTTTAACTGTGCCAATGTAAGGCCATGCTGGGCCAACACCAACACAAATGATACATCTTCAGAAAGTTTGACCTGCAGAGGAACAAGATGAAGACCCCACACCAGACCACAAACAATTCCAAGCCCCCGCCGTATCTGGGGAATAATAAAAGGTTTTGGTGGGAACATATTCTAGCGACCTTTCAGAAACCCATTTACTGTAGGGGATTTGAGCCTCAAAACTGCAGAAATGCCAGAACGATAACCCCTTAATATGTGGAAAACCAGAGCCCAGCAGGCCAAGGAAACAATAAACAGAAGAATCTGAGAAAGGAGTGCAGCTAGAGAATCAAAATGTTTATCTGAACACCATGCCATGGACTTGCTGCAAAAAGCAGGCATATACATTGTTGGTAGAGGGACGCCTGGAACATTGCAGACTTCGAGCGGAAGGTCAAAAGCTGTCAACTGCCGCCACTGAATCTCCATGCATGAAAGTGAAGGGCTTTTAGGTTTGGGTGCAGGATCCATCCCTGTTGCTGCACCACAAGATCCTCCCGAAGACGCAGACTGATCAGAGGACCAATGATCCAGACTGATCAGAGGAGCAGCTCGGGACACCAGACTCATCGTACCTAATCCGTGAACACCTTTACTAGCTTTCTCCTCATTGAAGGAAGAAAGGCTTTCAAAGCAAAATGGATCGCGCAAAAGCTCCAACAGGTTGATGTGGAGCCCAGATTCTGCCGGAGACCAGAGTCCTCTGATCTGCACCTCTCCCAGATGACCACCCAGCCCAGAAGTGATACATTTGACGGTACAGTCTGAGCTGGTTGAGGAAGAGAGAGGGATCTGCCGCTGAACCAATTTGCAGCCCGTCCACCACCAGTGCAGATCCTTTGCAGAGCCTTCTGAGATCTGGACTATGTCCGAGAGAGTCCCCTGATGCTGTACCCACTGGGACTTCAGATCTTTCTGCAGAGCTCGCATATACCAATAGGCATGAGTTATAAGCAGGATGCAGGAGGCCATAAGGCCCAACATCCTTAGGGTCATTCTTACCGAACTTCAGGATTGAGGCTGAAACATCGATAGTATAGCCTGAATATCCTTGACCTGCAACTCTGGAGGATAGGCTCGAAACTGCATTGTGTCCAGAACAGCTCTGATGAAAGGGAGTGTCTAAGAGGGAGTTAGGTGTGACTTCAGCACGCTGATATTGAACCAACCCTAGCAAGTGCACAAGACTGGGGGCAAGCTTACCCACAACAGTCAATCGTCGAGGTAGGGAAAAACTGGAACCCCTGACCTCCACATATAAGCAGCAACCACCAACATCGCTTTTGTGAACTCCTGAGGGGTACTGCAAGGCCAAAGGTGAGCACGACAAACTGAAAGTGCTCTTGGCCCAAAGTGAGCCACCGGTAACATCTGTGGGCAGACAGGACAGGGATGGGAAAATATACATCCTGCAAGTACAACACTACCATCCAGTGTCCCGAGTCTAAGGTAGACAGAACTTGCACGAGCGTAAGCAGTTTGAATGATTCCTTTTTCAGGATGAGACTGAGAAGGAGCAGGTCTAGAACAGGGCGAAGGGCTCTGTCCCTCTTGTGCACCAGAACATAGCAGGAATAGCAACCACAGCGTAGTTCTGATGCTGGCATCCTCTCTATAGCTCCCGTGGGCATGACAGCCAGCACCTCCTGAGGCTGCAAGGAAAGGTGGTCTTCCGTCAGCTTGTTGTAATTGGGTGGCGTGGGTGGTTACAAAGGGGAGGGAATAACCTCTTGGGATGATCTGCAAAACCCAAAGGTTGGATGTAATCGGCCTCCAGTGGTGCAGGTAATGGCGGCTCTTGCCCTCCAATGGATGCACATGATGGTTGGAGGGCAAACTAAGGGGATTTGTAGGCTGGCTGGGGGTGGCCTGGCACGACCTTTGGCTACCTGTCCCATACAGTCTGTGGGAACCACACCCTCAGCCACAAAAAGTTTAGGAAACCTGCTGGCCAAGTTTAAAGCCCCTTCCTTGGCCACAAAAGGGACGGAAGGTGGCCAGGGGTTGGTGATTGGCCATGGAAAGGCCCAAGGCCCTGGCCGTATAGCCTGCTGCCCTTAAACCACCCCAGTAGTGAGTCTGCCTTCTCTCCAAACAAATGGGAGCCATGAAAGGGCATGTCCATTAGCGAGGCCTGGACATCTCTGAAAAAAACAGTGGTTCTCAACCAGGTGTGGCGTCTAAGGGCCGCTAATGATAAAATTGCTCTGCCCAGCGAGTCTGTAGTGTCTAGCCCACATCGTATGGCGAACCTGGCTTTATCTCTCCCGTCAGAAATTTCCCGAGAGAGAGTATGGCTCAGACTCCCTTTGAGACCATAGGCAGCACTTGTGCAGCAGAGTCGTAAGGGAGTATCGGCCCAAGAGGCATGCGGTGTGTACTGACCACAGTACAAAGCTGGCAGAAGAGAATATCCTTTTCCTGAAGGTATCCAGCCTCTTGGATTCCCTAAACAGTGCAGCGGTCGCAAACGCACCCAGGTTGATGTTGGAGGCGGTAGCCTGGACCCCTCTCCAGGGTGAGTTGCTGAGTGAGGAGACTGTGGTCCCCTGGGGCAGGGCTGTGGTGGCGGACAATAGTCCTATGCACAGGAGCCCCGGTGCAGGTCTTGGACCAGGCCCCAAGCAGGATGTCAATGAGGGCGTCATTGAAAATGAGAAGTGGTTCATATGAGATGACTTAAGGTTGAAGAACCTCTGTCAAAACAATAGTCTTGACTGCCACTGAGGACAACTGAAGGTCCAAGACCTCAGATGCCCTCCTTAGCAACCGAGGCCCCCTTCCTTGTAGGCAGGAGAGATATTCTAAGGTAAGGAATCTGCGGCTAGAAGTCTCTATCAGATATCTAAATATCTATGTGAAATTTGAGCACGTTGATGAAAAAGTCAGGCTGAACAGCAACAATACTTGTAACTGCAAGAGGTGCAATAACATCTGCGACGAACTGGCTTTGAGCAGCCAGTTGTCCAGATACAGAATGACCAAGATTTCAACCTTCCGAAATGCGCTGCAATCACTTTTGTGAAGAATTGAGGTACCAATGTTGACCTTAATGGAAGAACTGTCCAGTCCACTGGCACCTGCTAGATCCCCCTACTTTATGTCCTCAGGGTCTTCTAAGGACTGGTAACAATAAGGGTCCTCAGGCCCCTCCCATTCATCACCCAATCCTGGTCTGTCATATGAATAAGGCACTGACTCCAACATGGGGCGGTATGTGCCCCTGGTCAGCACCGAAACCGGCATTACACAACACCCATCCAACTCCATGTCATAGTCAGGAATGATGATTGGGTGGCACCACTAACAGGCGTTGGTGGAGCCGGGGGTGTCATCAATGGAACGGATGTCAGAAAAGGTCATGGCCGCTCAACCAGCACCACTCTGGATCCGTAACTGGATCTCGGAGGACTGACAGGTGCTGGGGGCAGGCCTGCCGGCGGAAAAAACAATAGGGGATTTTCCAGAACCTGTGGGCCTGGAGGGCGCTCCAGAAGGATAAGGCTGCCCAAAGATGAAGTGCATGGCCTCGTAAAGCTCTTTAAGCTGAGTGGGGGGCGCTCCGGCTTTGGAAAACTCAGGCACAGTCTCCACCAATGAGCCAGGCCTCTAGTGCTGATAACCCTGCATCTCGTCCAAAGCCCTGTGTAGCGATGTCGAAGTTTTAATCTTGTTGTGGGACTTACCAGATTTTCCTGGTGACTTTGAGTGAGAGAATCATTCCCGAAAGAGGCTTTGTGAAAGATCTCGGGACCAAGATCTGGAACATTGCAGGGCCATCCGGAGGCGAGAAGCTTGAGGGACCGCTCCCTCAGCACCTTTAGATGCATGGATCGGAAATCCTCATACGTCTTGATGTCATGATTGTGCGGCAGACACTAAAGGTAAGCCAAATGTGGGTCCGTCACCGACATCTGACAATGATGGACTCGCATGGTATGAAACCTGCGTTTTTGGCAGAGATCCTCACACAAGTAGACAAAGTCTCTAAAAAAATATTGACAAATGGCTGAAAAGAGTCAGTCAAAAATTGACTGGGGGCAGAGCTCTCTGGATCTGCGGTGACTGGCGCCGAAAGAAAGAATTAACGTCAGCGCGCTAGGGTGGAACCTATATATGCACTGTGCATGTCATTTCTGGTGAGCACGACATGGAGTGGAGACGAACAAATCTCGATCAGATATCCAAATATCTATGTGAGATTTGGGCACATTGATGAAGAAACCAAGCTGAGTAACATCAATACTTGTAACTGGAAACAGTTCAAATCATCTGTGACAAACTGGGATTGAGCTGCCAGTTGTCCATGTACAGAAAGACCAATATTCCAACTTCTTGAGATGTGCTGCAACCACTATCACTTTTGTGAAGTACTAAGGGCCAGATGTAGCAAAGGTTTTTCCCCATTCTGTGTCTATGGGAAAAAGTGTTTGTACATATGGTCCTAAGGTACCAATGTTAATCTCAATGGAAGAACTGCAAACTAGTAGTGAGGGGACTCTACCACAAAACACAGATAGCTCTGGTGCGACTGCAGGATTTCTAAGTGAAAATAAGCATCCAGAAAGTATAGTGACACCATAAAGTTCCCCACTTCCAGCACTAAAAGTATGATAGTAAGGGGCAGCATCTTGAACTCCTCCTTGTGGAAGAAAAGACTCCAGAGCATGAAGGGTCCACAGGAGGAGGAGGGCATACCCCTCTTCTACGATTTATAGGACCCAATGGTCTGATATTAGGGTGTTCCAGGGCTGTAGAAAGGAGGATACACATCCGCCCACAGACCGCAAAAGCTCCCTCAAGTGAGACCAACCAGCTTTCCAGGAGATAAGGAGACGAAGAGGAGTCTACTGCTGGGTATTTTAGGCACTGCCCCTGCTTCTGTACTGCTGAAAAGTGGATTTTGCTGCTAGGAGAACAGTGGTTAGTATTGAAAAAAACAGAAACCTTTACAGAATCCATAAAACTTCCAGTACTGACAATAATCTTTTTGAGATATTGGAGCCCCAGGAAACAGTCCACTTCCCAGCACGGAATCTGATTTTTCTAAAACATCGAACAGCAAATCTATTATTGTCACTTGGACATCATTTGAAAAAAAACCATATGATCTCTGCAAAGTGTGCTGTATAAGAGACATTGATTAAACAGCCAGCGTTAATATTTTGCCCAGAGGCATCCTGGCTATCAGCTACCAACTATGCAGAATGCTCCTAGAGTTGATCAGGCTGGTTTCGTGTGACAAGCTGGGTCATATTCGGTAAGGTAAGACTACACATCTTCCCATCAAGCACATGCCATTGGCTGATTTGAGGGCTAAGCTGCCTGCTGATAAAATGTTCTTTTGCCTACTGGGCCAAAAATTTTAGATTCCCCATCTGTTGGGACTGTAAAGAAGACTCTAGGAACCTGCTTCAGGCAGAAAGAGGCTTGCATCACAAAGCTCTCAGGGGCGGGCGCACTTAGGAAAAAATTGGGTTTGCTAAACAGACATGTACCTTCCAGCTGACGATCAGTTAGCCGCAGGGACAGACATCAGCCTTTCCTGAGCATCAATCACAGGGTCCTAAAAGACCTCAGTAAAGGGCAGCAATGGTTCTGATGACTGTGCAGGGGGCTATAAAACATTTGTTACAAGATTAGTTTTATTTTCCAATGTCATCAGAGAACATTCAAGAATGTATTTGCTGCTTTAAGTAGCATAGTGTGGCACAATGTGGAACAATGTCATTTTGTGTGGGGGGGGGGGGCGGCCCGAAGGAAACGCCATCTCTGTCTGTCGATGCATATAACCCACTCACATTTCTCAAGGTTATATAGTCTGCTGTGTCAGTGGTGAGTAAAGAAATTAAATTAACTGTCTCTCTACTATCATCTGTGTCATGTTGCACGTACATGGCATCTGAATAGCATGCTTCTTCCAGAAGTGTTCCTCCTCTACTAACTGCTGAGCTTCTCTCCTGGATCTCTGCAAGATCATCCTGTCCTTTGATGAGGTCTGCTCGTCAGTGGGGGCTTACAGAAATGCTATTTGTGGCGTGTGAGTCAGCGACTGTGGTGCCGCAGTCCGCGTCATGGGCCTTGAAGGTAGCGTATGCATCGGTGCCGGCAAAACATCTGTCAAAAAAGACCTCAGTATCGGCACCACTTCAGGTGGTGCCAGAGGCACTGTGAGAAACAAGGGGAATGTATGGTGCTGGCAAAGGACCCGCATGGCATGAATCCATACGGAGCCCAAACATCTCATAAGGCCAGATGGCACCCCAGTGTGGTCCCCTGCACATCTGAAGATCTCCTTTATGGAGTTCTGAAAGAATGCCAGTTTGGCACTTGGTACTGAGAACTCAGGATAAGCCTGAGGTGTCATCAGAAAAGACACCGAAGGCAACAGATCAAGCAAAGGTTCTGGTTCAGGCACCAGAATCAACAGCACCATTAGTGTTGTCTCTGCAAACGGAAGGAATAACACAAACTCCACTTTGGAAGATGACACAAAATGCCTTGTTGACTTGCTTTTTGAAGAACGATGTTTTGAAAATGAGCCATACTGCTTCCTCTTCTTTCTGTGCTTGTGACATTTCTTCTTAGAAGATTTGGAAAAAAGAAAATGCAGAAACTTAGATTTAGACTGGGACCAGAGTCATGTCTCTCAGTTATTGCTGACGGAGGCCATGAGAAGTTTAACCTCCTTTATTGAATGGCATTGGGTGCATATTGAATTAAAGATCTCATGACCTAGGAGTGTCTCAACCCCAAGCACCACACACAAATGTTGAGATGGTCTGTGAGCGACATGTGTCATTCACAGACCTACAAGCTTAAAATCTGGTCTCATTGGGAGAAACTTCCCTAGCACTGCCACAATTTTGATAAGAAATCTTGTGAAGAAACTCTCTGACAACCATAAAAGCGAGCTCTAGAGCCGCATCGAAGGGCCAGGAAAAAAGAGAACAGATGTAGATGCACTAAGGTGGGTGCTTTAAGGCTCCAATTATGTCACAAGGGAGCTTCTGGCCCAAAGATGGAGTCAAGAGCTCCCTAATGGGACGGGAGCGCAATGAAAGCTTCCAGATACGGTCTGGCTCGAGGGGATATTCAACAGATGAGGAATCTGCAGACAGTAGTATCCATCAGAAAATGAAATCTGAAAGACAACAAACCCAAACAGGTTATGAATAACACTGAAGAGCACCAGTCCAAGAACTGATACTTGTGCCCTATCATTGTCCCCAGAATGAAATCCATTTACAAGGACTCTTTTTCCCATGGCTCAATAACATCCTAGCCGACTTCACCAGGTTGCTAATCCTGAAACTGATCAACTTGTTTACAAATTTCCAAGTGGAACAATACTAGATGGTATCTTTCATGAGTTCTCCGTCCCACCAAATATGTGGTGCACTGGCCTGTTTTACTCCCAGGAGGTAAGCAATACCCCACTCCCCAACCAGAAATAGAAGAAAGGGATACACAGAAGACTACCACTGGTTCCACCAGAACTGCCCCAGTAGTATGTCCAGATGAGCGATATCACTAGTAATGAAAAAGATGATGCACTATTATGGTTACTTTCTCATATGGAAAGATTTGTAGGCAACAATACAGTCATGTGCAATTCCAGCTATAAAGAACGCACGGGATACATGAAAAATACACAATTCAAACATTTAAAGCATATTGTTAGGTACTCAAGTGCTCAAACATACCAGAATATTTTCTGAAGCACTGTCCACTTCTGTTCCTTGTTCCATTTCTTAGTTATAAACCCAAAGATGTAAGGCATAAAAAGTACACTAGATCTCAAGAGGCCTTGAGAAACAGTCAATGGTTTCTGTACACAATTTGTAACTCACTAGCAAACTGTAAAACATTTTAACTACCAAATTAGGATCTCTTCTACAGAAATTAAAGTTTATTGATAAGGTGTTACAAAACATTACCTTATATTCTCTATTTGCATCTGACAGCTGCCAGCTGGAGTTGGAAACACCCATACGACAATACTCTTCAGATAAGTCAATAAGCTGCCATCCCTCTAACCGTTCCGTCTCACTTTGTTTAGGGTTATATGAAAATGCATATAAGTCAGTGTATTGAGCTGCAGAAAGGAAAAACAAATCAGCATTGGAAAATATTACTGCGGCTTTTTTATGAAAGTGGCATACATAAGGTATAAGCATAGCTACCAAAACATCCAAATAATAGGCAATATGAATGATTTTCTCCATATCACTACACTTCCATTGGATGCAAAGAAAAAAGGTAGTCGGGGAAAGACGAAGAGACAGCCCAATTTCAGGGAAAGGTGGCAATGCAGTCTTCTTGACCAAGAAAAGAGAACGACAGGAAGGCAATGTTACAACTGCAAGATGTAGCAGCTGTCAACAGACTCAAGTCTGCTAGAAACGCTTCACTATATTGTGCCTTGGCTGGAGCAAAATATAACTCTCCGAAAGACACTGGTGGGTTGATTATCTTGCGGTGATACTGAGCCGTGTCTGTTCCTCTGAGGATGGACATTAAATAGTACTAACAAAAAATGGTATGAAGTCATACTTGTAGCTCTTGTGGAATGCGCTACACAATTTCATATAATCATCACTCTTTAAATAACTATATTCAGAAAAGTTTACCACAAGCTTCAATACCCAGTATCCTAAAGTATATTTGCTCTAAAATAGCTGAACTGTTATTTTCAGGTAAATAGAATAAAATATATCACCATTATTTATTTATCTTAGACCATTTGTATATCACCCAGTATCATTCTATAAACATTCCAAAAAGCTTGAATATGTTGGACCACTCCAAAATATAATGTATGCATGCATGGGGTATCCACAACAAAATATCTATGGACAAGATCAGAAACTTGTCATCATTTAACACAGTAAGTACATGGACTAAAAATGTTCAGGTCACTGGAGTGAATAAGTATTTTAAGTAAACTGGTCAAACCCTACAAGGTCAGAGGAGACTGGATTACCATTAGAGACTGCTCACTGCTTTGAAAAAATGTTACAGTTCTGACCCTCTCCATCTTGTTGCCAACAGACTCCACGTTTCTGACTAATGATCACAGTCACATACCTTTACGTCAAATGAGGTTATCTGTGATAAAGCAGCTAGCCCCAAAAGCAGCTCAACGACTTTTCATCCCCTGCCTCACCAACAGTAAAGAAAATTCAGTGTTTTCTATTTATGCACAAACGTGCACATCTTCAGTTTTGGACAAGATGCTCTGCCAAGTATGCACCTCTATGGGTGACTTTCTTCAGGAGAAATATACTCTATGCAGACGTCTTCCTATAACTGTGGCTTGATACTGTTAAGTGGATAATTTATAAATTTTGGAATTCAGGGACCAATTCAAAAACATGACTAATTTCAGTGGTGGAGTTATTTACATATGCGTATTCAGAAAAAACTGTATTTCACAACTAGTCACAACTAGGGCTATTTACTGTAGCGATTGAAATGTAGTTGAACACTCAAATGTAGATGAACACCAAAATCTCCCTCCTAACAATGACAATCATTACATTATTGTGTTTCTCAAACATAAATACTGAAACACCAACCAGCACAATGCTGATCTGAACTCCCAGTTTGGTAATACCTAATATGGCCATGTTTCTGGAGAGGCTGTGCTCAGCGCGGGTGGTACCGTAACACATTTCTGTATGATTGTAAATTACTCAGCACGGAAAGGATTTTAATATAGACAAAGGTAGTATTAATTCCATACTGTCATAAATTATCTGGACAGGATGCGGGTTGTCATCTATTTATCCCTTATCTCTGTTTATTAACTGTGTTACAGACTTCGAGTATGTCAGGACTTGGGCTATTCATTTAAAAAAGGGTGGGGCCCTACCAGATTAATAAATTCACTCTGGTTAGGTTAAAGAAAGATCCTAGAGAATCTCTGCTCAAGCCGTGACTCAAGTAACTGGCAGTCCCCAGAGAAACGAAAATTAAGTTCAAGCAGTAACAACATTTTTTAAAGTTAGAAACATAGGAATAAAATCCCATGCCAATACAGAAAAAGAGAGAAAATAACATGAGTAAAAAGGCTCCAAGGTAATCAAAACTGGATAAGGAGATGCGGAGGTATGAATTTGTAAATTTTAAGGTAAAAGTCTCCAAAAAAATAAATAAAGCGCCAATCAAGCCACTGTTCTGGGTTGACCAGGACCAAGGAATGAATACAGTAATGGAGTAGTGGAAGGGTACATTAAGCGGGTCGACCTGAGAAAAGATTTTACTTTCTGAATTAGTCTCTTAAATGGAAGGAGAAATTTTCCAGCAGAGAAAGTTTCAATGTTGCGGCCGACAAGGGGGCTCCCAGGTCAGATACGTTGTTCTTGAGCTGAAGCTGTTGGTTTTGACACTGAAAGCTCGTTAAGTGATAAATACAGATTTTGTGGCTGGCTAAGGGGATGCTTCGTGGGTATTATAGATTTGCAGCCTCACTCCAGCCTGAGGTTTTATTTTCGGACTAGTCACTTTTTTTGTAAGTGAAAATCACCCAAAAGGCCTGGGCTGGAAGCTACATTGCCTTTACCACAGCACCCCACTGAACCTAATTTCAGTGCGGCAAAATGCCCCGAGCAGGATACACCTCGTTTTCATGAAGGAATAGAGTATGTTCTTCCTGGGCAAGCTGCAGCAGTACATTGTCTCGATCCTCAGGAAGTGGAAAAAATATCTAAGTCTCACTTTTCTCCAGCTGCTGGGAAAATTTGTTCTGGTCCGTGCTACAGCTTTTAGCTCCTCGGGGCAGGGTCGAGGCACCAGTTTTCTCTCCAGACAGGTCTTCTTAAGGGTCCAGACTTCTGGGGTCAACTGGGCCCTCTTGGAGTCAGGTGTCCTGCTTTAAGTGTCGCTGAAGGAAGCAAACACCTTTACAACTGGACAGCAATTCCGGTTCCAGGGTGCAGTATGATTCAGGTGTCCTGGAGTGTGTACTCTTCTTCCAGATGGAGTTCGAAGTATGTTCAGCAGGGCCTTCCTCGGACCAACTAAAGCCTATTGACAGGTCTGAATCGCCATATGGTAGAGTTCGACCAAGCAGCAGCTTTAGATTTGATCTACAGAAATGCTTACAAAGAAGGCCATAATCCTCTATTCTTGGAATAGGTCTTATGTGTAGTGTACGCTTCCCTTTTAGCATAACATGTCTGTATACACTTAATTTATCTGGGAATGCCACCCTACAAAGTTTGGTTTCCAAGACGAGGTTTTGCAAAGGCAACAAAGAGTTGTTCTTTTGCGGATGAACTTTGTTCTGCAATATGGAATTAGTGGACTCTTTTCATCATGCGTGTGTGTAATTTCCTTTATGACACTGTCTCTGGGGGTGAGAAGAGAACAGACAACCCAGGTGTTTAATGTGCAAAGAGGAAGCCATCCTATGGAGAAAATGTTATATTTGTAGCTTTTTGACTGTTCTTAGTTTAGAAAATAAATTACTTTTTTCAAAAGCATAAAGGCTCAAATGAAGACCCTCATAAGTGGTCAATACTATACTGCAATCCCAGGTAGGGTACTGTGGAGTTCTTGGAGGAAGTGCTCTTAAAATGCCTCTATGAAGGTCTTGACAACAGATGTTTCGAACTGAGACAAGTGCTCTCTGTTTTGTATGTAAGCTGCTAATGCAGCTCAATGTAGTATATAAAAGCATATGACAATCCTGTTTTCTGAAGTAGCGGTATCAAGTTATATCCAGCACTAAAGGTTTAGAGGCTCTATTTAGTTTCTTACAGTAATACCCACATTTTCTTTCCACTTTGCATCACAGCAAGCTTGTGTGGTGGGCTTTCATGCCTCACGCAGGATTTGCATACAGTTCTTTGCGAGTTTAGGTAACCAAACGCTAAGACCTCAGGTGCTAACGTGCTAGGTTCAGTTCCCTTAGTGTTAGATGACTATGCGGACCCTGATGCCAAGTCAGGAGTTCTGGTCTGCTCAGCAGTTTTTCATGTGGATGGATTAACATATCCAAAATTATTGAATACCACAGCTGTCTCCCCTAAGTTGGATTGCCCAAAAAGAAGGCCTCTGATGTTTGCCACATTTTCCTCACTACATATGGGATCAGATGTAATGGAGCAAATGCGTAAGCAAAGATCCTTGACCGCTTAATTCACAGTGCACTGTCCATGGACTATGGGTGTGGACATCTGGAATTTAAGCTTTGGGCAACTTTACAATTTTGATGGTATCAGACGGACTGTGCTTGTCTCCATTTTTAAAGTAAATCTGAAGTACCAGCTGATTGATCCCCATTCGTCGACTTGCTCATGCATCCTGTGTAACAGGCCAGCAAAGGTGGTGCACACACCACGCAGATGCTCTACTAATAAAGTAGTTGTGAATAGCACAATGCTAAATATTTTGAGTTACCTCTGACAGCTGTGGAGAGTGATTTCTCCCTTGTTTCTGGATGTAATACTTGGCAGTCAGGTTATCTGTTTTTAATAAGACTGTTTTCCTAAATAAGTGTATAAAAATGGATTGCTGTCAACTCCAGGTAACTGGTATGCCAAACCAGCTATGCTTGTGGCCCGGCATTCTGAACAGTAATGTGGTTGAGTTGTGGTCTTCAATTCATGACAGAGGCTCCATAGTAATGGTCACCTGTGGTTCCACAAACGGCCTGCCCAGTAATTCTTGTAGTTCTACCATTTAGGTTTTGCTGAACACTGAGCTTCAACAACACTAGATCTTCCCACTGACCCTTTGTTTGCAACCATTGCCTCGCTAAAAATTCTTGCAGTGAGTGCATGTGTAAACTTGCATAAGGTACAATTGCTAAACATGAAGCCAACACCCCCAAAAGTGTAATTACCATTCTTACAGTAAGAGAAAATGGTATCTGTAAAAAAAAGGCAGTAGCCTTTGCAATGCCATCAACTTCTCCTGTTTTGGGGAGGCTTACCCTGACACAGTGTTTAACGAAGTTCTTAGAAAATGTTGGGATTGGAGACAACTTTTTTGCATTGACAGTGCACCCTAAGTTGCTTAACACAGGCATTGCTGTCCAAGTGTGTTCTAGGCATAGCTGTCAACTGCTGTTCTTTATTAGCCAATTGTCCTAGTGACAATCGTTCCCTGGGGAACGAAGAGCAAACTCAGGAGGGCCGTGAGGGAAGAAGTCCGACCCCTGCAAGGAGATCTGAAGCAAGAGTCACCCTAGCCAATTATAAGCTTCTTCCCGACTAACCAAAGAGACTGCCCTAGAGGAGGACTGAAGCGTGGAATTAACACCTCTCATTATCTGAAGTCAAACCGACAAGAGGGGCTCCGCCAACTAATAACTAGCATCCCCTTCTCTGTCAGCAGGAGACCACCTGAGAAGACCAGGGCAAGCCTAAACAGATCGCCTTTTCAGGCTACAGGGGCATGGGGGTTCACTTCCTTTTGGCTGATGGTTGAGTTGAGAGGTGAGACTAGGCCTGGAGGGGGCACAGAGGGGATCTAGTGTACGGAGGAGCCAAGATGTCTAGGTGGCATTTATGGTGACTAAAATGAAGCTGTGCATCAGTGAAATGAGATGTCACACTTCAGCCAAGTCCACATAAAACAGGGTTCTCACTGAAAGACCGAGAGCAGACGCTGAAAGACCCGAATGGCCAGGGTGCTCCCAACACACAGTCACAATAAGAACCTCCCCACATCTGCAGGCCAGCTAAATCTAAATTAGCTCTCCTTGGGCCGGGTGCCTATAAGTGCAACAAAGGCCTCGCTGTTGCACTCTGACATGGCCTCGAGCAAAAATAAAAGAGACACCACACTCAGATACATGCTAAAAAATGCTGTAAAGACGGCAGACAACTCCTCGAGGTTTCACGAGGAACAGGGAACAGTTCAGACTTGGCAACAACCAACACAGAAAGAAACTGAGGCCCTCCCACTCATTCCTTCATGGAAGGCCTCTTCAACAGACTCTGAGATGACATATCCGCCCTGAGGGAAGTAGTCGCGAAAGAGATCATGGAGAAGAAGCACAACTATCAAGTTGGGACATCAGGTCTCTACATTCAAAGGGTCTGGGGATGCTAGACGGGAGGAGATAGAGACTCTACACCAAGAGATGATCTTAGTCGAGAACAGAAGTTCGACCTCCAACGACACCTGGAAAACCTTGAAAACAGATCGAAAGATCCAACATTAGAATTCATAAAGTGCCAAGAGATGCAGAGAAAGGGATAGAACAAATAAGAAGGGCCTGCCCGGTAGGGTAGCCCCAGACATCCAAAAATGTGTGCACTATTACAGGCAGGAGGAGATCTTGGCAGTGACACAAGAGACATGTGTGATGAAGCCTAAATGGACCATGCTAAGCTGCGGCTCTACCAGGACTTATCCACTGTCAGCCTGTAGAAACTGCATCGCCTCCGTCAGACGCTTAATTACCTGAGGGGGAAGGGCATAAAATAAAAATAACACCATCCGTTCAGACTTACGTTTACATTGGAGGGTACGTCCGACAAAATTTGCTCCCAGGAGGAGGCAAGATTCATCATGGAGTTCGAGGAGGGCCAAGAAGGAGAATAAGTACACTCACCTCCCAGGGGTGGCAAATCAAGAAGACTGACCAAAGCAAGTTTAAAGAAAAGAACCGTGTAACCTACAGTGGAGGCGATCCGGAGGGAAGAAGTGATGTCATTAGCAAACTTCACATGAATGCAGATGACCGTGAGTGATGAACCGTTCATCTGCTAGAGACACCTGAGGAGGATGTAGGTTTGAGAGTGACAGATATGAGGAACCAAGGGGCTGTCTAGGGATGGGTGGGGGCACTCTCCAGGATTATACAGTTAAAGGATGGCGCAGAGCAGGACAACAAGTTGACTTTTTGGAATGAAAGATGTGGCCAAGGCCATTTGCCAGTTTTAGTTTTTCCCAGTTGGGGGTAGTTGTAACTGGTTATTTCCACTCATTAACATTCAACCGAAGAGCATTCCTAGTTCTGTTTTTCTTAGACATGAAGAAGCTATGCCCATCACATCCCACGATGCCTTCGGCCCTCAGTCGCTCATAGCTTCAGACTTCCAGTACGATACAGAGCCACCTTTAATCAGAACATATGCTTAAAAGAGAGTGCCTGAGTGTCAAAACACCAGTAAAGAAACTTGCCCTAATTAATATGCTGAAGGCCATGGATTGCAACATTTGTCTGCTCCAGGAGACACAGCTCCTCAAACAGAATTAGATTCAACTCCGCTCAAAATGTTTTCCCTGACAGTATCGTTCTTTAGGCTCTATTACAACAGAAGAAATGGCTCTGTTATTAGCTGCCACCTTCAGAGGGGAAAGTATCATCCATGCATGTCGAGAAAAGGAGGAGAGAGCTAGCTCTCGGTTGGACTTCAATGGATATATGCTGACCATTGCCCCAATAATTACACCCAATGAGAGGCAAGTAAGGTTGGTCGGAGACGCAACAGTAGAAGTATCAGTTTCCCCTGGTAGGGACATCGTGTGCTGCTAGACAGATTATCACTGCTCTGAGGGGCACAGAGGCCTTGCCAGAACAGCAAATGTAGTAAGATACTGGAGCTGCTGGGCATTGAAAAACACTCCACAGCACTTGACCTCTCATTGGAGGCCCATTTCAAGGAAACCTGAGCAATCTGCATATTATTTTAGCACAGAAATATAAGAAGCTATCATGTCCTAGATTTCTCAAGATTATTACAGACAAATGGGGCATATTCAAAGATTGGGACTCTGACAGCGATTCAACAAAAAAGGCTGACCGAACCACTTAGGAGATGCAACGGACAGGGATGGGGCACAAATGAACTCTAAGACAAGCTAAGTAAGCGTAGCACACCTCTACATAAATACGTCTGCAAGGCAGGAAATGTTGGACTTGGGAGAAAGGTGCAGGGGTTATCAATAGGTTGATGGCTTTTACCAGTTGTTTCCCCAACAGCCTTCAGCTATAGGTGGGTGTATATTTTCCAAACTACAAGAATTCAATAAAAATACTTGAGCCATAACATTTTCAGTACTACACTTCGTCATGCTTTTAAGCATCGGTAAATACTGTATAGACAAGAAAGTTGCCATCCTCTTCAACTACATGCCACTTTACTTTAGGGTGGTTGGCCACTTTCTGGATAAACTGTGAGATATGCCATAGTATCATCTGGGGAAAGGCATTTACAGGATAGTGCTCTAAAACAGTGTTGTCCACTGGCATTATAATCTCTCCAAGGATCATGCACTACTCCATTCTGGCATGGGCCCTATCGGAGCGGACAGGTTTACACACATCCATTTCTCCCAGTGGGCCAGTTATTTGGACTACGGCATCTCTCCAAGTTAGCCATCCTTCAGGCCCTTTCCTCTCTTGGGTGCTAACAACTCAATGGAAACTGTATCAATATCATTATAAAAAGAGTGGCCCTTTGCAATCACCGGGCCTAGTTAATTACCTCCTCTTACAAAACACAAGTCCACTGGCCTCAGGACCCAGCTTAACCCTTATGTGAGCTTCATATTATGAGGGCCAAATTATTTACCACTAGAGTTCATGGTGTGCCTGCCAAATTCATATAAAGTCCTGTGGTGCATAATTGCAAGTACAGGTCCTTAACAGTGCCCTGATAAGGTATTCTGAATTGCTTATGGGACAACATATATTAACACCTTGAAGAAGTCTCCCTACTGTATCACTAAAAAATCCTACTGTGTTAGGAGCCACTTTAGGAAAATTCACTTCTCCGCTTAATGATTTGGTTGCCCCATTTCAGTCCCAATTACAAGCATGGACATCTTTATGAAACATGAACTCATGGGCAACAAGCTATTTTAAGCTATTAAGTCATTTTCAGATTGTATTGTGGGAATTACCTATGGTTTTACGAATCTTGGTTGTACAGAATTTTCTTTTGCTCAGTAAATGTACATTTTTTAGAAACAGCTTTCGTTGAGCTACGTGGTATGCATAAATGATGAATACATGTCATTATAATAGTTAAATCCATAGTCTGATGCTAATAGGTTTTACAATTCACCTTAATTAATTTTTCGCAATTGTCCTCCTTCAGAGTAACTTTCTTTTTTTCGGGCATAATCTCCCCAAGAGTTACACATATGTCCAGGTGTTGAAAGCTCTGAATATGGGCCCAGCAGGTCACAAGCAGGGGCGGCCTGCAGGTCATAAATATGGTGGGGCATATTGGCATCTAACTCACTATATCTGTGGCTCATCCCGGAGTCCACTGGGCAGGAATGGAAGGACTTCCTTCCTGCTCAGTGGAATGGGATTCCAACCAATCCTGGAGCTGCTCTTGTGCTATTTTCAGAATGAGAGCAGCTCAAGGATTGGTTGGCGCATTTTGAGGCTGGGAGCCTGTAACAGCAATCCCTGGGCTGTTTCACAACCCGGGGATTTTTGGGTCTACAGTGTGCATGTCGGGCTGGCCATAGCCAGCAAGCCAGCCCCGCCCCCTGCCCACAGCTCGAGGGCAAAATAGAACAATATTAATTATGCCATTTTATTTATTTGTTTGCCTGCTGCACTTGCAGCAGGCCGGGCGACGCTCCTCTGTTCTTTAGAACGAACCGCCCCTGGCCATAAGGCCTCCCTTTGCTAAAAATAAACATAGAGACAGAATTCAACATTATTTTCTCAGAGATCTGCTCCTCAGACATCTGCACTCTCTTTCTCCCTGGTGTTGGCTGTGATGCGTGAGGGTACTCTTGAGGGGGTGGTTGAGCAACAATCTTCCCTATGGAAGAGTGTATGAATAACTTGCGTTGCCTAACAGCAGGCACCTCTGGGAGTGCAATGGTGGTTTGCTTGACTCAAGCTCAGTATCAAGATTTTTTTTGATCGACAGACATTGGACTTTGGCTTCTTGACTGGCTTTGGACTCAAATACAATTTAGATGATGGCTTGTCAGAGACTTGGGGCAAGCCAGCTTCAACTGGTGCAGAGGCTTGGAACCCTTGGCCAAAGGCTATCCTGAAGCCAAGGGGGTCTTTTTGGGGTCAAGAGGTCTCAGAGACAGGAGCCAAACCTGAAAGATCAGCACCTTTTGTTGCTAGTCTCGGGGTCAAGCTCAAGGCTTTGTACTTCTTTAGTTGGTGAGCCTGATTGCCCCCCTCCTTACTCATTGGCTCCCTCAATCTCTTAGGGCTAAAGATATCTGGTATGTTAGTGGGGTCTCAGTGCTACCTGCTGTGATAGGCCCTGCACTGAGCACAGTATTTTTTGCATATTTCATTATAAAAAATCTGCCATGTAGAGTATGTTGACCCCTTGTGTTACTGAGGAGAGACAGAGGTTGCAGAACCAGTGTGAACCCACCACAGGTATTTCATATTACACCTTAGGGGCATCTGTTGGAAATAACCCTCTCTACTGGGTCATCCCCAAACGTTTTGCCTTCCTCCTCCTACCTCTGCTGGATTTTTGTATGTTGGTGTTAGGACTCTGTGCACTTTACCTGTGGCAGACAGTTCTAAAGTGCTTGTGCTCTCTCCCTAAAACACGATTTGATTGGCATATTTAATTTACATGCGTGCCCCTTGCAGAGTGGTAGAGCATATACCCAGGGCCTGTAAATTAAATGCTACCAGTGAGCCTACAGCACTTATATTGTGCCACCCACTTAAGTGGCACTTTAAAACATGTCCCAGACCTGCCATTGCAGCCTGAAGGCAGTGTCCCACTGCCATGTCTACTTGGCATTTAAAACCCCTTGCTAAGCCTTAAACTCCCCTTAGTCACCCCTAGGGTAGGCCCTACGTAGCCCATAGGGCAGAGTGCTGTGTAATTAAAAGGTAGGACATGTACTTTTTAGTTTTATATGTCCTATTAGTGAAAAACTCTCAAATTAATGTTTCACTACTGTGAGGCCTACCTCTCCCATGGGATAACATTGGGGATTCCTTATTGGATTTAATACGTTGTAATTCTAAACCAGAGGTCATAGGTATGTCATGTTTGGTGTCCAAGAACTTGTAATGGTAAATCCACTAATGGTAAGAGAGGGAGCGGGGTGTAGTTCAGCACAGCCCAACTTGCTCCTGAATAGGCTGGGCTGTGCCACAACACAATGGGCTTAACAACCCTGTTTTGTGAGTGCATTCAGCTAGGAGCCAGGGAAGGGGAGGCAGGAAACTCCTGGAACTTCAAATAACCCTTCTGGAAATGTCTCCCAACTTCTAGGAGCAGGGCACCAGGATATAAAAATAGGGCTCTCTAACCCACTCTTCACTGCACTACTGGACCTACAGACAAACTCTAAGGTCTGCCTGCCGCTGTGCACTCCACCAGACTTGCTGCTGTATCTGGAAAGGCCTGCCTTGCTGCCTGGAGTCTGCCTTGAACCTTCAGAAGCCAGCCCTGCATGGAGCCCTGCATCTTCACCTGCACTCAGGACTCCAGAAGTGACTCCAAGGGCTAGTTTAGCTGGCTTCCTGTTCAGAGCCACGTGGACATAACAGGCTCCCACCATCTTGAACCCGCACCTGGATCTATCCTGATTTGTCAACCTCCTAGAGGTCTCCCTCCACTCCTGGACCCTTAGTTGTGGTGCTAATGGTGCCCAGGTGGCCATTTGCTAAAACTGAAGACTTGCTATTTTGAACCTTAAACATCAAAAATTCATAACTCCGGTTCTACTAATTGAATATTAATGGTTTTGGTATCAAGTGGTTTATTAACATTTTCTCTATTCTAAATTGATTTTTTTTTTTAAAGACAAACAATTTGCAAACATCCAACACTAGATGGCAGGCTTATGAAGAAAATGATTATCTACAACATGGGTACTCGCAAACATTTTCCCAGGGGCCAAAAAGTTTGGTCTGTGACGTGCCTGGAGGCCGCATTGATGCCAGGGTAGTGGCGGTCAGGTGGGGAGGCTAGGGGGATTGATGGCAAGGTAGGTGTAGTGGAAGCAAAGGATATACATCTAGTGGCTGAAATAAACAATAGGAAACCAGAAAACCTGGAATTAATCCTGGCTTACCCACTTTTCCAAAGTGTGTGATCCTAGGCAATTGTTTAGTGTCACTTTCCCTCCTTTTTCTGCATTATCACATTTAAGATGACCTCGAAATACATGATTCATGTATGATAGGAACCCAGGCCACCCATAAAGTGCACATACCAAGTGACTCGCCTCTTTAATTTACTATTGGTGGTGTTCTCAGGGTAAGGGAAATAATTAATGTTTCCAAATTTGTTTCCAAATGTATGTTTGAAAACTATAACTTTTAAGTGAATACATCTCAATGCACTGATAAAATAAATTGTACTAAGACGAAAAGGTTCTGCATGTTAACTAAATACACTTTTTTTATTTTGAAGCGACTGTCTTAGTTTTACACTTATGCTGCAAGATGTCTTTAAAAATGAAGGCGTTTCTAAAGTTAAGTGCAAGAGTCCCTAGTTATACCCTTTCTTTAACACCAATTCAGTTTGAAATAAATGATAAATAAATGATTTATTGTGTGTATTTAATATTTGTTAGTGCGGAGTCAAGCAAACAGCTGCCCAGTGCTCCTGTGCCCAAGGGGCCGCATGTAAGGGTCAGAGGGGCTGCATGAGGCCCGCGGGCTGTACTTTGAGTATCCCTGATCTACAACAACACATGCTACAAAAATGCTTTCACCTCAGGAAGGGTACAATGCAAGTTCCAGAGCTTCATGGATCATAAGCAGGGGATTCAAACAAGACTAAGACAGATTCCTAAAAATCAGCCTTCCAATACAGATGAAGGAATGAAGTTCTCACCAGTGAACTTTTCTTTCAAATCAATGTACTAAACATACCTTCACCTGCAATGAGAAAAGTAGCAATAATGCATGGGGGCAGGGACTTATTAGGCCTACGCTTTCTTGAACCATCAGCGTATGATGCTGGGGCAGGGCTGGGAATGATGTTAAACCTTTGACACGGCCAAGATTCCATGCTACAGAAGAAATGCTTTCTCCTATGAATGAAAATTGCAGTGAAAGAACAGAGGATGATTAGGACTGTTTGACTGGGAGGTCAAGATTAAAGAAGAAGCTTTATTTTCCTGAAGAGAGTCTTCTGCATTCTGGGGCTACAAAAACCTTACATCTCAATCATCCAAGGATGGAGTAATTAAACTCTTATGATGCAAAACCAGAGTTAGCACCAACAAATACTAATAAAAACAATCACAGCTGAGCTGAAACACCTCGCGGTGGTAATGCAATCCCTGGCCACAAATCTCAGATACCCTCTAATAGTTTTCCCCTGAGAAAAAGGTAATTAGGGAGGCTGAGGAGAAGCTGGAGCCCTTGCTGAGCAGGCCTGGTGCTGAAGGCCCAAGACTGGGAGTACAGAAGGGAAATCCATACATCGTGCCTGTACTAAGAGGAGAATTTACCTCCAGGTAAACATAGGCCATCTTACTGACACCCTCAATGGGGAAATCTGTGCCAAAATGAGGCATCCGAGGCTGAGACAATTGAAATCCATGTTGGTATAAAAGGAGGCGAAACCTGTAAACTCTGGCGATAGTCATCTGTACAAAACAATATAAGAGGGGCGTAATTCACATGAGAACACTGAGGAAGAAGGCTGCACGCTAAGAACACAGTATCCTTTTGACAGCGTTTTGAGAATCAAAATTCATGAGCAACGCAGTTAAAACAGTGAAGACCTGCAGTGATGACAGCTTAGATGTGGGAATTCCGAAATGAGAAGGTAAAATAGTGCAAACGGGATTTAGCATATTTAGAATCACTTTCCTAAAGATGTAAAACATTGATGATGGTCAAACATCTGGTGAAATCAGTCCTGAATGAGACTTAAACTGCCAGGCACCTGTGTTTTCATCTTGCAAGATGAAATAGAAAAAAATTAAACAAGTGAGGCAAACTTCAGAAATAGATATGGATGAAATGTGCCATAGCTAGACATGGTTAGATTAATTAAACGACTGAAATGCAAAATCGTTCATTAGTTGATCTGATTCAAACATTCTGTTGAAACCAGCATGTTGTCTCAGCTTCTTCTTTAATATGCAGAGTTCTGAACAAAGACACATTGTACTTACTATTTTGATCATATTTTCCTCTGGTGAATAACTGAGAAAGATAAGTTCCCATTTGACTCAATTAGGGTGCAACATAGACAGAAAATGTAGGCAGCTGCCCAGACTCTTGAACTCCCTCATCTTTTCCTTAGACTTTCCTGCAATCAATTATTCTTATTGGAATGTCCCATCATCCAGCATGTCTGTTTTACTTCCAACAACTGCTTGAGCTCATTCAACCTCAATTTAGCGAGCATGCCTGGTACCCTCCATAGAGTGAGTGAATCTGCCTAGCCACAAGAGGTTTCAAACATTTCTTCTCATCCCTTGTTTGGCTGACATGGAAATTGCAAAATAGGAATAAAGTGAAAGGCACGTGTCTCTAGATATGCCAGGACTTCTCTAATCGTTTTTTGGCATATACTTTCTCAAGTTAGAATGAACTCCAACATTCAGAAGGCAGGGAGGCTGAGAAGCAGGTTTTAGACTTTATCACAATAAGCTAATTTGAGAAAAGGGAGCTGTTAAGCCTGTGCTTTTTTTCTGCATGAGATTGTAGAATGATAGAGAGGGTCAAAACCATGGCAGATTCTAGATTAAGTGAACAGACGGGATATTAATCAATGTGTTTCAGGGCACCAAACCCTAATTGTTACTTGCTCTTTGACTGCTGATGGATTAGCAAGCAGTGTGGCCTGGCTTACGTACGGTCTTAGTACCAATCACAGCAGAGGAAAGTAAATACTATGTTTAGAGAACCAAGCCTCATTGTATTGGGCACTCCAGTTTGAAGGCAGATGAAGATACACCTCTTTTTAAAGTTATCAGTGTTGTAACAGCATCATCATAAACAAGTGGCACCAAAGATGGAAGAAGGCTCTTGCAAAAGCAAGAAGCTGCCTACAAATTACATGACACTGTGTGCCAAGGGATCAGTGAAAGGACATTGACAGTAGCCTAACTGCCCAATGAGGTGACCTCTCGGGCTATAGTTTACCCTATTTTAGTTTTGGAAACCCATGGACTCACAGCTAGCCACCAAATGTACCACTACAATTCCATCAGGGATGAATACGTCTGTTAGTACTGATAGTTTTTAAAATTAGTTAAAAGAGGCTTATGTCACCAGCTTAAACTTGAAAAAAATAGTGAGCTGAATAACCAGAAGAAGTTCCTAGAACATGGGACGCGTCATTGCAGCTAGTACAGATTGCATGTGCTGGCCGTGATAGCTGCACCTACGTACTTTCACCTACATCATCGGATCAGTGGCCCTCGAGTGAATAGAAACCCATGAAATAGTATCTAGACTCTTATCTGTAGCTGCTTCAGAGTGAACTTTGAGAAGTTGCAGCTATAAAGGAGGTAAAATCATGGTTGGTAAAAGTGCATGAATCACAAGCAGATTTGCAAGATAGATGTAAAAAAAATTAGAACACAAGGGGCGTCCCTGATGAGTAAGCCCCTACAAGACTAACGTTTGCTATTCTTATATCAGATTTGATTCCTATCTGGTCAGCAGAAAAAGAACTGGCAAGTCCGAGACCATATGGTGCCCAAGAAGGAAGCAGCCTGACCTGTAAAAGGCCACTGATGACCAAGCAGCAGCCTCCCTCTGTTTTACTTAATCACCATCCATGAAGCAGTGTCTGCCCTGGGAAGGGGGTGTACGCCATACCTAAGTTGCTTAAAGCAGAGATTCAGGTGCAAACATAGTGGCCTAGATTTAAATTCACTTCATTGAAGAACAACTTCTTCGAAATTTGTAAGGCCTCTTTTCTATTGTCATCACTGACTCAACGCAGTTGCATTCATGTATAACTAAATACATACATTGAATCATTTTTTGTTATATTCAGACCCTCCTATCTGAGGCTCAGGCATTTAAAATGCGCCCATAATATATGCATGTGTTGCCTAGAATCAGAAGGAATAGTATTAATTTATATGAAAAAAATAACGCAGCAACAGAATCACACTGAGCTCAATTCTAGATTTGTACCTTTAGCTGTACAGGAAGATCTTTCAAATATGTAATCTCACACTATAAAGGATTTTTTTCGTGGTAGAGGCAGAAGACAGTATTTCAAGTTAGGTTTCATGCATGATGGGGGGAAAATCTGATACTACTTTATTAAAACCATTTTGCTGGCATGGTTGATAATGAAAATGTCACTTACCCAGTGTACATCTGTTCGTGGCATCAGTCGCTGAAGATTCACATGTTGTGCATAGCCCGCCATCTGGTGTTGGGTCGGAGTGTTACAAGTTGTTTTTCTTCGAAGAAGTCTTTCGAGTCACGGGACCGAGGGACTCCTCCTCTTTGTCTCCATTGCGCATGGGCGTCGACTCCATCTTCGATTGTTTTCCCCGCAGAGGGTGAGGTAGGAGTTGTTTGTTAGTAATAGTGCCCTGCAATGGAGTGAATAAGTATGTACCTATCTAAGATTTAATATATTTACAAATGTACAAAGTTGAAGCTAACTTCCAAACGGCTACAGGCTCCCGGGGAGGTGGGTGGGCACATGTGAATCTTCAGCGACTGATGCCACGAACAGATGTACACTGGGTAAGTGACATTTTCAGTTCGATGGCATCTGTCGCTGTAGATACACATGTTGTGCATAGACTAGTAAGCAGTTATCTCCCCAAAAGCGGTGGCTCAGCCTGTAGGAGTGGAAGTAGTCTGAAATAAGGTTCTTAGTACGGCTTGACCTACTGTGGCTTGTTGTGCTGATAGCACGTCTACACAGTAGTGCTTGGTAAATGTGTGAGGCGTAGACCATGTGGCTGCCTTACATATTTCGTGCATTGGAATATTCCCTAGGAAGGCCATGGTAGCGCCTTTCTTTCTGGTTGAGTGTGCCCTTGGTGTAATGGGCAGTTGTCTTTTTGCTTTAAGGTAGCAGATTTGGATGCATTTAACTATCCATCTGGCTATACCTTGTTTCAATATTGGGTTTCCTGCGTGAGGTTTTTGAAATGCAATAAACAGTTGTTTAGTTTTTCTGATGTTTTTAGTTCTGTCGATGTAGTACATTAGTGCTCTTTTGACATCTAATGTATGTAGTGCCCTTTCAGCTATGGAATCTGGCTGTGGGAAGAACACTGGTAGCTCTACCGTTTGATTTAGGTGGAACGGTGAAATAACCTTTGGCAAAAATTTAGGATTGGTCCTTAGGACTACTTTATTTTTGTGTAGTTGGATAAAAGGTTCTTGTATTGTAAACGCCTGAATTTCACTTACTCTTCTTAGAGATGTGATGGCGATGAGAAATGCAACTTTCCATGTTAGGAATTGTATTTCGCAAGAGTGCATAGGTTCAAAGGGTGGACCCATGAGTGTTGTTAAGACGATGTTGAGGTTCCATGAAGGAACGGGTGGTGTCCTTGGTGGTATAATTCTTTTGAGGCCTTCCATAAACGCTTTAATGACAGGTATCCTAAATAGTGAAGTTGAATGGGTAATCTGCAGGTATGCAGATATTGCTGCTAGGTGTATTTTAATGGAAGAGAAGGCCAGGTTCGATTTTTGTAAGTGTAGTAAGTAACCCACTACATCTTTTGGAGATGCGTGTAATGGTTGAATTTGATTATGATGGCAGTAGCAAACAAACCTTTTCCATTTGCTTGCATAGCAGTGTCTAGTGGATGGTCTTCTGGCTTGCTTTATGACTTCCATACATTCTTGTGTGAGGTTTAAGTGTCCGAATTCTAGGATTTCAGGAGCCAGATTGCTAGATTCAGCGATGCTGGGTTTGGATGCCTGATCTGTTGTTTTTGTTGTGTTAACAGATCTGGCCTGTTGGGCAACTTGACGTGGGGTACTACTGATAGGTCTAGCAGTGTTGTGTACCATGGTTGCCTTGCCCACGTTGGTGCTATCAGTATGAGTTCGAGTTTGTTTTGACTCAATTTGTTTACTAGATATGGAAGGAGAGGGAGAGGGGGAAAAGCATACGCAAATATCCCTGACCAGTTCATCCATAGGGCATTGCCTTGAGACTGCCTGTGTGGGTATCTGGATGTGAAGTTTTGGCATTTTGCGTTCTCTTTTGTTGCAAATAAGTCTATTTGAGGTGTTCCCCAACGTTTGAAGTAAGTGTTTAGAATTTGGGAGTGAATTTCCCACTCGTGGACCTGTTGGTGATCTCGAGAGAGATTGTCTGCAAGTTGATTCTGGATCCCTGGAATAAACTGTGCTATTAGGCGAATGTGGTTGTGAATTGCTCATCGCCATATTTTTTGTGCCAGAAGGCACAGCTGTGTCGAGTGTGTCCCCCCGTTTGTTTAGATAATACATTGTTGTCATGTTGTCCGTTTTGACAAGAATGTATTTGTGAGTTATGATTGGTTGAAAAGCTTTTAATGCTTGGAAAACTGCCAGTAGTTCGAGGTGATTTATATGCAGCTTTCTTTGATGTACGTCCCATTGTCCTTGTATGCTGTGTTGATTGAGGTGTGCTCCCCACCCTGTCATGGAAGCATCTGTTGTTATCACGTATTGTGGCACTGGGTCTTGGAAAGGCCGCCCTTTGTTTAAATTTATATTGTTCCACCATAGAAGCGAGAGGTATGTTAGGCGGTCTATCAACACCAGATCTAGAAGCTGACCCTGTGCTTGTGACCATTGTGATGCTAGGCACTGTTGTAAGGGCCGCATGTGCAACCTTGCGTGTGGGACAATGGCTATGCATGAGGACATCATGCCTAGGAGTTGTAATATGCTCTTCGCCTGTATTCTTTGTGTTGGATACATGCGTTGTATAACCTTTTGGAAATTTTGAACCCTTTGTGGACTTGGAGTGGCTATTCCCTTTGTTGTATCTATTGTCGCTCCTAGGTATTGTTGTACCTTGCACGGCAGAATGTGTGATTTCGCATAGTTGATGGTGAAACCGAGTTTGTAGAGGGTTTGTATGACCTGATCTGTGTGGTGTGAGCACCTTGTCAGTGAGTCGGTCTTGATTAGCCAGTCGTCTAGATACGGGAATACGTGTATTTGCTGCCTTCTGATGTGTGCAGCCACTACTGCTAGGCACTTTGTGAAGACTCTTGGTGCAGTTGTTAAACCGAAGGGCAATACTTTGAATTGGTAATGTATTCCTTTGAATACGAACCTTAGGTATTTCCTGTGCGACGGATGTATTGGTATGTGGAAATACGCGTCTTTGAGATCTAAGGTTGTCATGTAATCTTGTTGCTTTAGCAATGGTAACACTTCTTGTAGCGTGACCATGTGAAAGTGTTCTGATTTGATTTATGTGTTTAGTGTTCTGAGGTCTAGGATTGGTCTCAGTGTTTTGTCCTTCTTTGGTATTAGAAAGTACAGTGAGTAAACCCCTGTATTTGTTTGTGTATCTGGTACCAGTTCTATTGCGTTCTTTTGCAGTAATGCTTGAACTTCTATTTCTAGAAGGTCCGAATGTTGTTTTGATATATTTTGTGCCTTTGGTGGTATGTTTGGAGGGATTTATAGAAATTCTATGCAATAACCATGTTGGATAATTGCTAAGACCCAAGTGTCTGTTGTTATGTTCTCCCACTCTTGGTAATACTGACTTATTCTTCCCCCCACTGGTGTTGTGTGGAGGGGATGAGTGACGTGAGTCACTGTTTGTTTGTAGGTGTTTTGGGGCCTTGAAATTTTCCCCTGCTTCTAGGGAATTGTCCCCCTCTGTATTGGCCCCGAAAGCCTCCCCTTTGGTACTGTCCCTGGTAGGTGGACGGTGTTGACTGTGAGGTACTGGGTTGTGTGGATTGACCCCGAAACCCCCCTCTAAAGGTTGTCTTGCGGAAGGTGTTGAAAGTGCCTCTGCTCTGCGGGGACTAGAGCGCGCCCATGGCTTTTGCAGTATCAGTGTCCTTTTTTTAACTTCTCAATTGCCGTGTCCACTTCAGGTCTGAACAATTGTTGCTCATTGAATGGCATATTGAGCACCGCCTGCTGTATCTCTGTTTTAAAACCAGATGTTCGTAGCCACGCGTGCCTTCGGATGGTTACTGCCGTGTTAACCGTTCTTGCTGCTGTGTCCGCTGCGTCCATAGAGGAGCGTATCTGGTTATTGGAGATGTTTTGGCCCTCCTCAACCACTTGTTTCGCCCTCTTTTGTAGTTCTGTGGGTAGATGCTCAATGAGGTGTTGCATCTCATCCCAGTGGGCTCTGTCATATCGCGCTAGGAGCGCTTGAGAGTTTGCGATGCGCCACTGGTTTGCAGCCTGTACTGCGACCCTTTTACCGGCTGCATCGAACTTTCGGCTCTCCTTATCTGGGGGTGGTGCATCGCCCGATGTGTGGGAGTTTGCTCTCTTGCGAGCCGCCCCTACCACAACCAAATCTGGTGGTAGTTGTGAGGTGATGAAAGCTGGGTCTGTGGGAGGTGCTTTATATTTTTTTTCCACCCTCGGTGTTATTGCCCTACTTTTGACAGGCTCTTTGAATATGTCCTTTGCGTGCCTTAGCATTCCTGGGAGCATAGGCAGGCTTTGGTAGGTGCTATGTGTGGAAGAGAGGGTGTTGAAGAGGAAGTCATCTTCGACAGGCTCCGAGTGTAGAGACACGCTGTGGAACTCTGCTGCTCTAGCCACCACTTGTGAATATGCTGTGCTGTCTTCTGGTGGTGAGGGCTTTGTAGGATACGCCTCGGGACTGTTGTCCGACACTGGGGCGTCGTATAAGTCCCAAGCATCTTGGTCCTGGTCACCTTGGCTTAAGGTGGTGTGAGCCGGTGAATGTGAAGGAGTCTGTGCTGGTGAAATGGGAGCCACAGGTGGAGGAGAGGGTGGCGGAGTTACCTTCTTCACCAGTTTTGTTTGTGGTGTTTGTTCTTGTTGGAACTCCAGTCTCCTCTTCCTCCTAATAGGGGGAAGGGTGCTTATTTTCCCTGTTCCACTCTGTATAAAAATCCTTTTTTGAGTGTGGTCCACCTCAGTGGATTGTAATTCCTCTTCGAATCTATGCTTTCGCATCTGAGAGGACAGTGATTGTTCCTCTGAATAGGAACCGGTAGTTGGCTCGGTTGCGGGTCGTTTTGGCACCGAAACCATGTCCACGCTCTTTTTCGGCTCCGAGGCGACTTTCCTCTTTTTCGGAGTCGGCCCCTCTCGGCGTCGATCCTCCTCGGTGCCGCTGTCTCTGCGTCGAGCAGCTTCGGCTCCGCTATCTCGGCGTCGATCTTTGCCGGCAGCACTATCTCGGTCCCGAGATGGCTGGGTGCCTGTGTCTCGACCCGAGTCGGACGATCTCGGCACTATTTCGGCCTTCTTCGGTGCCGATGGTCGGTCACCGAGTTTATGGGTTGAGCCATGGCCTGACGGCAGTGGCGTCCCCTGGGCCTTGTTAGTTTTCTTATGTGCTATCTTCGACGTCTTACTCACTGTTTCATGGTCGTCGAATTCGTCCGAGTCCAATTCATGGATCGAGAAGGCTTCTACTTCTTCTTGTTCCTCGAAATCTCGGTGTCCTGTCGGCGTGGACGCCATTTGCAGTCTTCTGGCTCAGCGGTCACGGAGCGTTTTTCGGGACCGGAACGCACGGCAGGCCTCACAAGTTTCTTCCCTGTGCTCGGGCGACAGGCACAGGTTACAGACCGAATGTTGGTCTGAAGATGGGTATTTGTTGTGGCATTTAGGACAGAAACGGAACGGGGTCTGTTCCATCAGCGTCGATGTCACACGCGGTCGGGCCGACCAGGCCCCGACGGGGGATCGAAAACTACCCTGAAGGGCAACGGAGATGTTATCGTATCGATGCGATGTCGATGCTATCTAACCCGATCCCGAACGCAACAATACCGACGTAATTTTCCGATTTTGAGCTAACTTTCCGTTCCGAAACCCGGAGCGAAAGGAACATGTCCGAACCCGACGGCGGAAAGAAAACAATCGAAGATGGAGTCGACGCCCATGGGCAATGGAGACAAAGAGGAGGAGTCCCTCGGTCCCGTGACTCGAAAGACTTCTTCGAAGAAAAACAACTTGTAACACTCCGACCCAACACCATATGGCGGGCTATGCACAACATGTGTATCTACAGCGACAGATGCCATCGAACCATAGTATTAACACTGCCTAGGTGAATTTGGATAAGGTGCCTTGATTCCACATTGTTGTGTTTATATTTTACTATGCATGCTCTGCAAGTGTGCCCAGCCTGAGGCTTCCCAAGCATTCGCACTGAACTACTGCTGCACAATCCATCAAGATAGACGCAACACAACATTTGCAGTCCCACCCATTGCACCTACTGTCAACCAAATGGCAGTACTCAGACAGAATTAATAAGCAGCCCCTTGCAAACAAAGGATTCTTGGAATTTCTAAAGGTAGCCTGTCTCCATCATCCTCACTGCAACGTCTGGGTCTCCACCACCCAGCCACAGGAATGCAGGCAATACACTTCTACTGTCTAGAAAGCTGCCCCATACCCCCCTCTTGTGCCTTGTTAAGCCAGGAGCAACCAAAAATGGAGTACGGTGTCAGTACTCAAACTCAAACATGCAGAAAGTCCTACTTCAACAGACCTACATGCACACTGCACAAGCACTTCACAAACACTCAGGATGTCATCACAACGTTCTGGGTTTTTAATATCACAGCAGAACTTCGCACAAGAGAGTCCAGTACGCCACACACTCAGTCACACGGATGAAAAGGCCTAGTCAACTACATGTGATCATAAAACATGATAGGTTTCGACTGGGGCCCTCTGCAATAAACCTAAAACAAGGACAGGAGCCACTATCCAATCTGAGTGAGAACAGCTCCTGGACCTCGCCTTGTCAGGAGCAGGACTAGGCCTTTGCGCACATGCCAGATTAGCGTGATCCTAGCTGCACAGTGACAGTAAGAAAGTTTGCCTGTTTCTAGTATGTATCAAAATAGCTAACATAACACTATCTCACATACAAACAATGGTTTGTTTTTTTGGGGGGCGTGGCTTACAGCTGAACATGGCGGCCGCCTTCTGAAAGAGCTCTGGCGCCCCGCAATGCCAGCCCAAGACATCCGTTCTGAATGTGGCTAGTCCAAACCCCATAGAGGTCTCCCAAATAAAGGGCAGAGTGCCGTGCTCCCTTTGAGGGCCCTGACTAGCCCTAATGCATTGCTGGAGCTGGCGAGGGAGACTACCAGGCCTGTGGACGCGGCTTTAGGCCAGAGCGAGGGAGCTGCACACGCCGATCGACCAGGCATTGCGACCCGGGGGAGCATTAGGCTGAGTGGAGCTTGTCCAAGGATCACAGACGATGGAGGAACATAACATGCCACCTCCAGGGCCCCCTTACAGCAGTGCTTCAGGGATTTGGCGTGGCGGTAACGACCACACCTCACCACAGGTGAGGCATGACAGTGCCACCTGCCGAGATTCATGCCAGCAGCACGTTTACTGAAAGCTGCAGAGAGATACATGGTCCCGGCATGCAGCTCCACCGGCAGGGCCCACGACTGAACATGCCTCCTGACTTTCATTAAATGAGTCTGGACTCGATCTGAAAACGCACTCCGCACGTCCGCGGTGGGGACACGGGCCCAGGGGCCGACTGGCAACAACGGAGGCAGCACCAGCACAGACACACACAACGGGGCACACTCGCACTACAGATATCCACTATCACCAGTGATTAAGGCCCTGCACAGGCTTTCTTTGCCACAAACGTCGACATCAGGCAACGAAATATCAGGTACCAGGGAAAAGGCCTATTGAAAGATGGGGCAGAGAGGAGGTGGTCCATCGGCCTTCTCTGGTTCTGCCATCTTGGTTTGTAGAGTATCGTGCTACTCCAGGTAAAGGGCTACCATGCCTTGTCAGGGGTAGTAAGCACTATATAAATTGAGTTACCATAAAATACAATGCACTGCCATACGTACCTGGCCTGGAAAGCTGCAGGAGAGAGTTGTAAATATCATGGCAATCCCTCTCTCTGGGAACAACAAAATGAAGCACTCGGAAGTTCTTGTACTGAATCACCAGAGGGCACCCAGTTGTGGTCAGAGGGAGCTTCTCCACTGCAGCGATGTGATGATGCAAGATCTGTGGGATAGAGACAACACGTTGAAGGAACAAACCATTCCGGATGTCAGCTTCACAAACTGATCAAGGCATGCGCACTGGGCAGATCTTGGAACAGTTTTGTAGAGTCAGGAACAACAACTTCTACTAATATTTTGCCTTAGATCAAAGATTTTGTGCACAAACACATCGTAGGTAAGTCCAAGTTTACATTTTAATAGATTAATGCAAAAGCAAACACAAAACACCCTGCCTGCCTAATACCTTAGAGGAGGGAAATTCTACTACTAAGATACCCCCATTACTTTAGGAATAAACGCCATGGGACTGGTTTGTCATTTTTTGAGTTTTTTCTATTGTATGATCAAACTCCTGGGGACACCAGCATTCAATAGCACATTGTATTTGCGAGAAAATGTGTAAATCACATGACGAAGTATCATACAGCAGGCCTCGATAATACCCAGTGATTGAGAAAAACAATTTTTTTAAAAATCAGGTGATGCAAGTCATTTGTGCACGTTCTCTAAGGCAGTGAAATTTAAGGTCTCTCTTGAATGTGAAAATAAATCGAAAGAGTTTTTGATGTGTGTCGACAGGGCTTTCAAAATCTCTGGTACATTTTTGGAAAAAAGGGTTTCTGGTTAGAGCTTTTTTATTTTGGGTGTAGCTAACAAGAGTTTCTTAAATTGTCAGTTATTTTCTGAAAATTGCTTGTCAATTTTGAGAAAGCTACACAGGGGTGAAGAGGTGTGTCACCTGGTAGGTGATATATGCAGTCTTGCATACAAAGTGGAATTGCAAGGGAAGCCGTTGTAGGGATGCAATGAAGCAGGGATGTGCTCACATCTGTTTGAGTGCGACACCATACGGTTACTTAGGAAGATGCTGACCTTGATGTAGGTAAGCTTGTCAAGTAACTCATTTCTGTAGTCAATACATGAGGTAACTAGGTCACAGACGGCCAATTTAAATTTTTGTTTTGGGGGAAAAGGCTTGAAATTATGGAGTAATTTAAAATTAAATCAGCAAGATGTAACCACTGTCAAATCCACTTTGTTTTGACTTTAGGATAGTGAAATGGTTAGGGTGCTCCATTAATGATGCCATAGTCTTGCCCACTGATATTTTGCTGGCAGCATAAGGGATGGTAATAACTCTAGCAAGATGAGTTTGATTTCTTTGGCCAACAATAAGACATAAATTACTATTGGACAAAAACATAATTTATACAATGCATCTACGAAATGTTTGAATCCAAATGCATCCCTTGGTGTTAATATACATCAATTATTTATTTGTAAATATTTCTTACAGATTACATGGCCTTTAAGACAACAGTCACATTATCCTTGAATGCATATGAGTAGTTGATACTTGTGTCAGCCAAATGTGTGTGTTCAAGCGCAGTCCGTCAAGCGATAGTACACTTTAGCTGTAGCCGTCGCCCAATGCTTGCATGCGGAACATACAATGAGATAAGGCTGGAAGCCCTTAAGTTACTTTATCTTTCCAACTGTCAGCATGGACTTTTCTTAATATATAGTTTAGGCATTTCGGCCAATCTGTTTGTGGCCTCTTCAGGACTGTATAAGGGAGCGTGAACCCGCTTTTAACAACACAAATCAACAAAAACTCTAATGAATTTAAAGTAATAATAGAAAATGCATACATATATTTATTTGTGTGCATGCTTAAGTGTCCATATCTAACAAAGACATTACGAATGGTGCAGCATGCATGCCAAAACTGCTAAGATAGACTATGCAAACATACATATAATAATCATGTCGGACCAAAAGAAAAACGAGGGATGCCGTGTGGATCAATGTATCTGTCCAAAAGCATGCATATTATTCTAACAATTCGTAGATGCGTTGCAGAGTCAAGAGAGATTACATTATTTGAAGAAACAATATCAGCTACTGACCGTTTGTGGATGCAGCATGAGTTGATATCGGGGAGCTAAAAATCTACAAACAGTAAGTAGATATCATTTTTTCTTCGAATAATGTAATCTCGTTTGACCCAGCAACACATCTACAAATAGTAAGTAGATGCCATTGTTTTCTTGAAATAATGCAACCTCGTTTGGAGAATTAATAATGGACCACGCATTCTCCTCATTGGTTGACACAGATGTGTTTAATGGAATAAACCCTCCGGCCCTCCGAGAAGATAAGTAAAGTAACTGTATAATGTATTTCCCATAATGCGAGGAGTCTTTGGATCACACTAGAGGGCATGTGGTGGCAGGCCTGCACTACTTCTAGCAACATGCGTGATGCCCACTACACAGGAGGTGTTGCATTTCTTTATTGCGTTTAGGATCTGTACAAGGTTACTACCTGCTCTTTGTGTATCCCTAGAGAAGCCTCACATGATTGACATACAACAGCTTTTCCTCAAAGGATTTTTATAATAATGTGCATCATTTTGGATAGATACATTGATCTACGTGGCACATGGCATCCCCCATTTTTAATTTGGTCTGTCATGATTATGTCTATGTTTACAAGGTCTGTCTCAGCAGTTTTAGCATGAATGCTGCACCATTTATAATAACTTTGTTAGATATGGACACTTAAGCATGCACACAAATCAATATATGTGTTAGTGTATTTTTTATTATTATTTTTCATTCATTAGCGTGTGTGTCCATTTGTTTTATTTTAAAAGCAGGTTCACACTCATTTGTACAGTCCTAAAGAGGCCACAAACAGATTGGCCAAAATGCGTTGACTATATAGTAAGAAAATCCCACGCTGACAGTTGGAAAAGATTAATTAACTTAAGGACTGCCGCCCTAACCTCACTTGTTGTTCTGCACATAAACATTAGTTGATGCCTACAGCCAAACTGGACTATCTCTAGACAGACCCTGCTTGAAAACACACATTGGGCTGTCACATGTTTCAACTATTCATATGCCTACGAGGATAGTGTGACTGTTGTCTTAAAGACCATGTAATCTTCTCTGTAAGAAGTATTTACATAATAAATTGTTGATGTATAGTAACACTAGAGGAGGCATTTGGATTCAAACGTTTCATCAAAGCATTGTTTAAATTATGTTTTTGTCCAATAATAATTTGTTATCGTTAACTACCAAATTCAAATTGATCCCGCTAGAGTTATTACTTTTCCTCGTCTACAGAACTAGCCCAAAACTCTAGAGGGTTATTTGGAACACCCACCATTGATTTATCCATGCCAGCATAAGTGACATTAGGTCCATTAGTTCTCAACCTGTCAAAGATGTGCAAGTCCACTGATAGATAACAAAACCTGAAATTTCCGCTAAAATACATTAGACTGGCTGAATAAACATTTCATAATAAAGTGTTAATTTTTAACTACAGACACAGTTTGAATGAGGCTGAGTCCCAAACTAGAGGCACTTTACACATGTAAACGAAGGGATGTCAATACTGTGATATGCCATTTTAGGGCAATCACCCCAGTGTGTGCACCTAGATGAGCTTTGCTTGTGGCTGTGAAATTGGCATGTGATATCAACTACCCTCACCCATCCCCCTGGCCACTGTTCTAAATTAGATCAGTTGGTAAAGGCTGTCCCTTGTGGGTAGCATGCAGCAGGAGCTGGGCAGAGGGATGATCAAAAAGGAGAGCAGCGGATGGCAGAGTGCAAAGGATGGAGAACCATGGCGATATGAGGGAAGGGAAAGGGGGAGATGAAAAAGGGAGAGGAAGAGTTTGACAGGCTCACAGACCCAAAGATGTAAACCCCCGTGCACCAGGCTTGTTTTTAGGAAGGAAAAGCTGTTAGCAGTGTGTAGGAAGTTGGCTCTGTATACACTATTTCAAAGTAAGAAATAGTGTGCACAGAGTCCAAGGGTTCCCCTTAGAGGTAAGATAGTGGCAAAAAGAGATAATTCTAATGCTCTATTTTGTGGTAGTGTGGTCGAGCAGTAGGCTTATCAGAGGGTAGTGTTAAGCATTTATTGTACACACACAGGCAATAAATGAGGTTCACACACTCAAAGACTTACTCCAGGCCAATAGGTTTTTATACTGAAAAATATGTTTTCTTAGTTCATTTTAAGAACCACAGGATCAAGATTTACAAGTAATACTTCAAATGAAAGGTATTTCACCTAAATACTTTAGGAACTTTGAATAAAAGCAATATCATATGCAGTCTTTGTAAAAATGGCAATAAGCTATTTTCAAAGTGGACACGGTGCGAAAATCAACAGTTCCTGGGGGAGGTAAGTAAAGGTTAGGTTTGCAGGTAAGTAAAACACTTACATGTCTCAAAGTTGGGGCCAAGGTAGTCCACCGTTGGGTGTTCAAGGCAACCCCAAACTTACCACACCAGCAGCTCAGGGCCGGTCAGATGCAGAGGTCAAAAAGGTGCCCAAAACACATAGGCTTCAATGGAGAACAGGGGTGCCCCGGTTCCAGTCTGCCAGCAGGTAAGTACCCGCGTCCTCGGGGGCAGACCAGGGGGGTTTTGTAGGGCACCAGAGAGTACACAAACAGACACAGAAAGTACACCCTCAGCGGCACACGGGCGGCCGGGTGCAGAGTGCAAACAGGCGTCGGGTTTTAAATAGAAAGTAATGGAGGGACCTGGGGTTCACTTAAACGATGCAGGCAGGCACAGAGGGGGCTCCTCGGGGTAGCCACCACCTGGGCTAGGCAGAGGGTCGCCTGGGGGTCGCTCCTGCACTGGAGTTCGGTTCCTTCAGGTCCTGGGGGCTGCGGGTGCAGTGTTGGTTCCAGGCGTCGGGTCCCTTGTTACAGGCAGTCGCAGTCAGGGGTAGTCTCTGGAATCTCTCTGCAGGTGTCGCTGTGGGGCTCAGGGGGGTCGTCTCTGGTTACTCACAGGCTCGCAGTCGCCGTTGAGTCCTCCCTGAGGTGTTTGTTTTCTGCAGGTCAAGCCGGGGGCGTCAGGTGCAGAGTGGAAAGTCTCACGCTTCCGGCGGGAAACGTGAAGTCTTTAAAGTTGCTTCTTGCAGAGCCGCTGTTCACGGGAGTTTCTTTGTCCTTGGGTGCAGGGCAGTCCTCTGAGGCTTTGTAGGTCGCTGGTCCCTGTTGGATGCGTCGCTGTTGCAGTTTTCTTCGAAGTTGGGAGACAGGCCGGTAGGGCTGGGGCCAAAGCAGTTGTCGTCTCCGTCTTCTCTGCAGGGCTTCAGGTCAGCAGTCCTTCTTCTTGTTAAGGTTGCAGGAATCTAGTTTCCTAGGTTCTGGGGAGCCCCTAAATACTGAATTTAGGGGTGTGTTTAGGTCTGAGAGGGAAGTAGCCAATGGCTACTGGCCCTGAGGGTGGCTACACCCTCTGTGTGCCTCCTCCCTGTGGGGAGGGGGGCACATCCCTAATCCTATTGGGGGAATCCTCCATCCACAAGATGCAGGATTTCCAAAAGTAAGGGTCACCTCAGCTCAGGACACCTTAGGGGCTGTCCTGACTGGTGGGTGACTCCTCCTTGTTTTTCTAATTATCTCCTCCAGCCTTGCCGCCAAAAGTGGGGGCAGTGGCCGGAGGGGCGGGCATCTCTACTAGCTGGGATGCCCTGTGGCGCTGTAACAAAAGGGGTGAGGCTTTGAGGCTCACCACCAGGTGTTACAGTTCCTGCAGGGGGAGGTAAGAAGCACCTCCACCCAGTACAGGCTTTGTTCCTGGCCACAGAGTGACAAAGGAACTCTCCCCATGTGGCCAGCAACATGTCTGGTGTGTGGCAGGCTGGCAGAAACTAGTCAGCCTACACTGGAAGTCGGGTATGTTTTCAGGGGGCATCTCTAAGATGCCCTCTGGGTGTATTTTACAATAAATTGCACACTGGCATCAGTGTGCATTTATTGTGCTGAGAAGTTTGATACCAAACTTCCCAGTTTTCAGTGTAGCCATTATAGAACTGTGGAGTTTGTGTATGACAAACTCCCAGACCATATACTCTTATGGCTACCCTGTACTTACAATGTCTAAGGTTTTGCTTTGACACTGTAGGGGCATAGTGATCATGCACATATGCCCTCACCTATGGTATAGTGCACCCTGCCTTAGGGCTGTAAGGCCTGATAGAGGGGTGACTTACCTATGCCACAGGCAGTGTAAGTTTGGCATGGCACTCTGAGGGGAGTGCCATGTCGACTTAGTAATTTTCTCCCCACCAGCACACACAAGCTGAGAGGCAGTGTGCATTTGCTGAGTGAGGGGTCCCTAGGGTGGCACAGGACATACTGCAGCCCTTAGAGACCTTCCCTGGCATCAGGGCCCTTGGTACCAGGGGTACCAGTTACAAGGGACTTACCAGAGTGCCAGGGTTGTGCCAATTGTGAAGACAAAGGTACAGTTTAGGGAAAGGACACTGGTGCTGGGGGCCTGGTTAGCAGGGTCCCAGCACACTTTCAAGTCATAACTTAGCATCAGCAAAGGCAAATAGTCAGGGGGTAACCATGCCAAGGAGGCATTTCCTTACACAGTGATAGAATATCGGCACCACTTTGCAAAAAGCTTCACATATAATGCACTATGCAATGGCATCTGACAACCACATTTCACATGAATCCTTGAACTTGCACATTGTTTGGAAATGTTGGTGGCCATTTTGAATCAAGTCTAGGACCTTGGTACTCAGACTTGTGACTTACTGGAGAAAAGTGTATTTATCTTCATTCAACTGTGTTGGAGAACTGTTAAGAAATACAGAGTACTAGTCTGAAAAAAACAGTTGTGTCTATAAATGAACTTGAAGCATTTGAACATTGATTCTAAATTATACTTGAATAATTTCGAACTAGATTTCATATATGATTTGGATGTTATATTCATGCAAGGAAACAGGAAAGACCCCCTCCCTGACACCCCAACCACTGACTATTGAATATGCGTTTTAGGTGGGTGTAGTGGTGAGTGGTGGAAGATTTAGGGAAGTGATTAATCACTCTTAACAAAAACAGAGAACGTTGATCACTGATTGATATATTTCAAATTCACAAAAGACAACCCAAAACAAATCTATCAGGGAGCAAGTATCTAAAAAATTGTAATGAAGTTATATTGTCAACAAGGAAGGTGGCTCAGTCAGATAATACTAGCGTGTATGTTTCTTGAATACTATTGGTCCACCAGAGCATAAAGTTTGAGACAGAGAATTCTTAAGTATATCCTTTCTACTGTTCGTGTTAGATAAATGACCCTTAATAACAAATACTAAAATACATCATCTTGTCTTTAGATATCCACTATGACACATAATCATCAGTGTCGACCTGAGTAACGAGTCAGAGCTCCTTTTCTCTCTTATTCCATTCCCTTGATTCTATTAGTCAGTTTTTTCCTACTGTTTGTGGTTGGTAGTGGATATGGTGAAGTGTGGAAGAGTGAATCATTCCCGTTGAATCCAGACTACAATGTTAGTGCTTTTTGAGAGATCTTTATGGAGCCTCTGAAAAGGAATCAAGAACCAATATTAACAACCCATATTAACACTTAGAATGGGTCATCTGATTCTCAAAGAGCAAGCTCTAACCTGATGGCCTATCCAACTGCACGGACAGTCAAAATCTAATAATAAGACATGAAGAAAATTTAGTAAATTCTCAGCTTGCGAGTCAGGCAAAAACACTACTCTCACCAAAAGTACAAGTCTATTACCACTGTGTCAAGATAACTAGGGATTTGACTTTACAGCATAAAGAGAACTTTGTGAGAGTAACAGAAGATGCAAAAAGCTCCAACAGCAAGGGCTGATCCATCCATAAGAAATGTAGGAAGAGTTATCATAGTTAAAATGGTCACCACACATAGGTTTTTATTTCCTTTTGATAATATTCCTGGTATGCTGCCCCGGAATGTTAACTGGATTGCAGATTGGAGTAAGAGGTACAAGGTTCAAACAAATCTGCTTGAACCTCAGGAATAAAGGCCTTTCCTAGACTTTGGAGGAATGAGACAGCCACCAAACAGTGGCATATGTTCCACATACCTTAGACTGCTTCTGACATCAATGAAGTCTTACTACTCCTTAGAAAGTGCCTAGTTATTCCAATTTTTTGTGGACACATGCTGCAATTCTTTTACTCTGTGCACTGGGACACTTCTTACTAGGCCCCCAGAGCATTAGCTCTGCCCCATAAAACATCATGAATAGGCTAACACCTAATTGGCATATTAAACTTAACTAAGTACATAGTATATATATCAAAGTACACCTATGGCATGGAATGTTAAATGTCACCTATGGACTACAGCACTACTCCGCCATCCACTAGTATGACCAGGTGGACGTAACTCAAGGCATGCCACTTTAGCCTGAGGGCTGCAGTTTAAAACTGCAACCCAACCTGTCAATATAAACCTCTTTTGATCAGCGAACACCTCCCTTTTAAATTGTAATAAGTAAACCCTATGTAGGCATTGTAGCCCAAGAGGAAGGGTTATGTTATTTAAAAGTAAGACATAAAATAATTTAAAGTGAACATGTATTTATTGCGACTAGCAGTCAAGGGCTATTTTCACTGTGGGAAGGCTGGCTGGCCCATAGAGAAACACTACAAAGCAATATTAATTTTGCTGTCTCAGGCTAGGTACCAGCTAGAAGGATAATTCAAGGACTATTTTAGTATTTATTAAAACCCCAACTAAATTGTGAAGTCAGATTTTTTATAAATATTAAGAAAAACAGACATTTAGAAGATCACCTAATCCCTGCCTGCAGCTCCCGAATTCTAATTTGCATTAACCTCCAATGTCACTCGGATGGTGAGTAGCCCAGGTGAGGTGTGAAAACTACTCCCAGAGTGGGTATGGGGAAGCGTTTTGTTCCTCCAACAGGAACAACCAGCAGGGCAATGCCCAGGAACTTAGTTTACTTCAAAGGGGCATCCCCTGTTGCACACATGTATAGCTTAGTCCTGCACAGGCTCGCTCGTGTCCTCTCAGTTCCGCAGACACCAATCCCATTAAGGCGGAGAGCTATGGAGGTAGTACCACGGCTATACCTCTAAGTGCGCTCACACACACTCTGTGCAAGGGGAGAAAGGTTTCTCCATCTTGGATTCAGTGAATGAGGGGCAGGGAGGCATTGTTAACATTACGGCACACAGGAACTGCTGCAAAAGTGGGTAGGGTTACGCCTGGGCTCTTTTTTCCCCCACTGGTCAGGGAGGGGCCAGGAGTCCACCCTGCTTGCAAGCTAGTGCCAGGTATAAATGAGGCATCCTTTGGCACCCTCCTCAGAACACTGTAGACCTTTAGAAGAGAAGGACTTCACCCGCTGTTTGAGCCCTGTAAGTAAACCTGAAGGTCTGGACCTGCTCTGACTTGTACAAAGGAAAATAACTGGACTCCAAGGGTCAGTTAGGTAGGGGAATACCTGATGACTTTGCCTGCAAAGTCTGGCTACAACCGGGGCGAGGCATTTTGTAAAGATTCAAGGAGCAGACTTGAGGCCAAAGTGAAGGACCTTGAATTGGTAGTGGGGACCAGCTACGGTGAAACGGAGATGCTTGCAATGCTTGGGATGTATGGGAACATGGAAGTATGCATCTTGCAAATCTGGGGATGCCATGTAATCTCTGCTGTTTAAGAGATGGAGGATGTCGGATAGAGTAATCATAAGGAAGGATTGTTTGTGCAGAACTTTGTTAAGTTTCCTGAGGTCTAGGATGGGTGTCCATTCTCCTGCCTTCTTTTTTACAAGGAAAAACAGGAGTAAAATCCCATGCCTTTTTGATGGGAAGGAATCTTTTCTATTGCACCCTTGGTCAGCATTATCAGAGCTTCTTTCCTCAGTAAGTAAAGTCGATGTGGGTGCGCTCCTTTTGGAGGATTGTTTGGCAACTTCTGCAAAAACTCCAGGGTATGTTCATATTTGCTATCTCTTTATTATCTCCTTCCATTGGAAGAGACAGTTGGAGATCGTCACACCCACGTGGTTGGTAGGAGCGCATGCAGCCAGTACTGGTCGAAATCACTGCTTGTGGGTTGTATCACAGCCCTAGGGGGTTGCTTCTGGCATGCACCCTGTTTGTTGAATTCTGCTGAAGGTGATTGGCAATAGGCTTGATGGCAGGAGGGCCTATATTGAGACTGAGGCTTTTAATGCTGTTGTTGGTATCCACCTCTTCAAGCAGAGAAACCTCTCCCTATGACCCCTCAAAAGGGCAGCTTTTTAAAATGGAGAGTGCCAAGGGGCCTAGCAGTGTCAGTATCCATCTTTATAGCCAACAAGGCATCATCAATCTGCTTCCCGAACAAAGTTCTGCCATCATAGGCCATGTCCAGGATCTTAGACTGGACCTCCTGTCTAAAAGAGGTAGCCTTGAGCCATCCCTGGCGTCTCAAGACCGCTGATCCGGCCAATTGACAGAAGCCTATGGGGCAATGTCGAGAGCACAGTCTATGATCTCTGAGAAAGCACGTTCGCCTTCCTGTAAAATCTTCTTAGCTCCAGCCTTCCTGTCTTCATGGATTAAATCTATCAGACTGCTGATATCTGACCACATTTGGCAGTCATAACGCACGAGGATGGCCAATGAGTTGGCTGCTTGCACAGTGATGGCAGACATGAGAGAGAATCTCTTCCTTATGTTGTCCAAGTATCTGCCTTCTTTGTCTGGCGGCGAGGAGTTGTGGGAAGGGTATGCCCAGACGTGGGTCCCAGGCTCACTGCGCCACTGGATTCAAGCTAGCCTGGCTGCTGAAGGGTGATACCCTTAAACTGGTCCCACAATGCTTTTTTTTTTTTTCAGTCCAGGGAGGACCTAGCTTGGCAGTTCTGGCTGGACTGTTCCCATGGGGAACAGGGTCAAGACTGATATGTATATGGCTGGGTCCAAACTGGGGTGGCGTGGTGGGCAAAAAACAAATGGATTAAACCCAGATCTTTGTGACTAGGGGTGAATGTTTGCATTGCTTAGCATTCCGTCCATCATCTGTTCTTTTTTCTTTTGTCGCCCTAAGTGGGAAGGGTATGCCCAGGCATGGGTCCCGTGCTCACTGCACCACTGGATTCAAGCTAGCCTGGCAGATGAAGGGTGACACCCTGAAACCGGTCCCAGGATGCCTTTTCCGGTGAAGGGAGCACCTGGCTTGGCAGTTCGGGCTGGATTGTTCCCATGAGGAAGAGGGTTAAGACTGGTTTGCACATGGCTGGGTCCAAACTGGGGTGGCGTGGTGGGCAACAAAACTATGGATTCAACTCAGATCTTTTTGACTAGGGGTGAATGTTTGCATTGCTCAGCATTCCGTCCATCATCTGTTCTTTTTGGCGAGGAGATGGGAGCTGAAGGTTTTTTTGAGCGCTTCTGCGCTGCCTGTGAGATGACGGAGTCAGGCTTGGGATGACCGGTGAAGCAAGGATGGGAATGATTTATGGCCTTGTATTTCTTACCAAGGAGACGAGGAACTAGTGGTATAGTAGCTGGGTTCTTAATGATTTCCATTCCCTTATCCAGATATAGGGGGTTATTACAACTTTGGAGGAGGTGTTAATCCGTCCCAAAAGTGACGGTAAAGTGACGGATATACCACCAGCCGTATTACGAGTCCATTATATCCTATGGAACTCGTAATACGGCTGGTGGTATATCCGTCACTTTACCGTCACTTTTGGGACAGATTAACACCTCCTCCAAAGTTGTAATAACCCCCATAGTCTATGATAGGCATGTCTCTTACAGTCTTACTGGCCTATTCCTTAAAATCATGAAGAAAGCAGTAGGATTGCTTTATTGAGGTTGGCAGATGGAAATGAAGAAGTGCAGCTCAGTCCATCAGATTATGAAAAAATCAGATGTCCTCTGGGGGAGTTGGGGTAGAGCCAGAAGGATGAGGAGGTGGAGGAGATGTGGTAGGAACAAGGTAGTCATCCCATTCGTCCGGCGGTTGTGGAAGATCAGGGATCTTACCTTCTTCCCTCTCATCTTCTGAAGATGGGGGATCCTCTATTGGTGGTGCTGCAATGGTTGAGGCAGGTGTTATCCTGAGCGTTAGTGGAGGAGGGATGTTCCTTGGTGTAACAGAAGCAGGTAGGGAGGCAGGTGGTTGCTCCTGTAGAGATTCAGGAAATCTTTTTCTGTAGTAACATGGCCTGTAGATATTGAACTAAAGAGATAGACATCTCCATTATATCTTGTCTAGCTTGAGGATGCGTTTGATATTGATAGCATTCATAATGGTATCTTGGAGGGGCCTAATATGGTTGGTAACCCTTGTCGCTCGTCCTCAACATCATCGTCCTCCTGGTACTTCACGTGAAGCTCTGAAGGACTATATGCGTCACCAAAGGGTCCTTAATCTTCAGACTCCCCCCAGTCCAATAAATGACTGGGTAGCAACTCTGAAACCTTGCTAGGAGAGGTGACTTCAGGTCTTAAGGCAGTCTTGGTTATTTTGGTAATTTTAATTGAGGGTCCTATTGACGAAGTGGCAGACAACATGAAAGTGAACTGAGGCGTCAACAGTAGAAATGTTCTTGTCAGCGGTACTCTCGGTGGAGATGCTGTTGGCAACAATGTTGCTGTGATCAGCAACGGTATTGCGGTCGACTGAGCTATTGTAGACGAGTCAAGTCAAGTCTATAGTTGACAGTGACTTTGACGAAGCGATCACCTTGGTCGAAGGAATGGGAGCGTTAATGGCTGCGGCGGTCAGAGTTCTCGTCGACGATGGCCTTTTGGACAAGACAATGGTGACAGTCGCCGTCGTCAACACTAATGTCGACGGAGGTGTCGTCGTTGAAGGTTTCTGGAGAGAAGGTTTTGTTCTCGATGTCGACAGTTCTGAGGATGGAGATCGTTGGTGCTACCCTTTTTTAACCAACGGAGTAGAGGGTTGAGAAGAGGCCTTATCTATGGAGGTTAGTTTGAGTTTCTCCTTTTTAGGCAGGTCTTTGTGGTGTACCGTCAAAGCATTTCTAGTCTCTGCAGAAGCCCCATGGTCAGAGGATCTTGTGGGGTCTTGTAGACGTCCCACTGTCCTCCTCAGAAGAGCTGGATTTTTGGGATTTAGACTTTTGAAACCACAGAAGTAACCTCCATTCTCTGTCTCTCAAGTTTTATGATGAAAAGGTATGACACATTTTGCACTCTTTTACCTAGTGTTTAGGGTGAAGGCAACAGAGACAGTCTCTCTGTGGATCATCCACATTCAGCCTTTTCTTCCCACAGGTGTTGCAGGATCTGAATGTAAAAAAGTAGGATCTATCTGACTTGGTTGCCCCCACTTTTTGCCTGGTGTCAAACTGTGTTGACTGTAGTAGACTGGGATCCTGTTAACCATGATGCCAGTCAGTGTTCTCTCCCCTAACTTTGGTTGTAAGTATTTCTTAAACCCCACAATTGGCATACTGGTGGTCCCCTTTAAGTCCCTAGTATATGGTACTTAGGTACCCAGGCCTTTGGTACACCAGGGGTCCCCCATGGGCTGCAGCATGTATTATGCCACCCATGGGAGCCCATGAAAACTGTGCCTACAGGCCTGCCATTGCAGTCTGTGTGAAATGGTGCATGCACCTTTCACCCCAGATATAATGTTTACCGTACATCAAAGTCTCTGTACTCTGATCCTGTAAGTCACCCCTAGAGTAGGCCCTTTGGCCCAAGGGCAGGGTGCATGGTTCTAAGTGTGAGGGTACCCTTGCATGAGTAGAGGTATCCCTACAAACCCTGATCCCATTTTTCTGGGCTTTGTAAGTGCTGCAAAGCCATTTTAAGGTATATAGTGGACACTGGTCATCACGAGTTGTCCAACAACATACATAATGGCTTCACCGATATCAAACATTTTGGAATCCTGAAACTACATTGATTCTAGTGTTAGCTGCATGATACCAGGTACTGTGGGGGTTCCCTAGAGGATCCCCCGTGTCTGTCTGCGTGCATGCCAGTGCTGCTGCCGACCCCAGCTTCTGTTCTGCCTTCCTGCTGCAGAGCTTAACTCGAGCAAGGGAAGGCAGAACAAAAGATTTCCTGTAGAGGAGACGTGTTACTACGTCTCCCTTAGAAATAGGTGTGTCTCTGAGCTAGAGTGGGTGTGTGCCTGAGTGCCACAAGACTGCTTTGAAGGGCACATTTGGTGCCCTTCTTGCATAAACCAATTTACTCCAGTGCGGGAGCCCCCGGCTCCCACTCTGGTGCGAAACCACACAAAGGGTAGGGGAGTAACCACATCTGTTTAGCTCCTCCCCTAAGGAGGTGCCCAGAGCTCTGCCAGGTGTCCACTTGATTCTGCCATCTTGGAAGTAAGCTGAGCAGAGGTCCCTGGGAGTATCTGGCTGGTCAGTCCAGCAGAGTAGCGTCAGTGACCCTCCCATTGATAGGTGGGTCACTGCACCTACTTTCTGGGTTACGTAAGTGCTCCCCTGAGGGTGGGACCCTAGATACATCTGCAAGATTCGTCTTCAAGACACTTCTGCAACCTGGACACCAGACTCTTCTGCTGGACTTTGCTGGGAACCATAACAAGAATGCAACTGGTAGGAGGGCTCCTACAGCAACTTTGTTCCCAGGTATTGCAAGGACTCTACAACGTCCGTGGATCCTCCAGAGTCACAAGGACTCTGCCTGCACTAAGGACAGCAAGAAGGAATTTCCCATGGAGTGACAGTGTCACTCCCCTGCATCTGCAGGCATCTCAATGTCGGCAACCGCTTTGTGGATCCTACAGTCCAACAGACTCTTCAAGGCTCTGCAACACATGTGGTGGTTCTGCGGCTCTCCAGAGGTCTGACGTATCTTCTTTGCAACCGAGAAGATTGTGGTGGCTCATTGGAGCTGCTTGGACGGAACCCCTGTGCACCGCATCTGTTTGTCGTTGCCAAGGCTTGTTGGCTCTTTAGTCCGAAGACCTCCGAGCTCCAAGAAGCCTCAGCCTCAAGCATCACACAGCACCAAGACCGATGCATTACCAGCAAATCCTGCAACGTGGGCATCCATCTTCTCTGTGCTGCTGAGACCTCCTCCCAACTCAGACATCTCTTGCATTTGCCAAGTCTTGTTGGTGGTCCTGCTGGCCACTGATCTCTCTAGAGTTTGACAACTGCTGTGGGACAGCTTGTGGATGACTCCGGAGATCCTTCTGCATCGCCTGGACTCCACAGCTACATCTTCAAGGCCTCCGTCCTACAGTGAAGTATCCACGAGAAGGGCAGGCATTGTCCTCCTGCACCCCCTGGGCGACTCCGGGTGGTTTGGACTCTGTCCCCTCTCTCCACAGGTACTCCTTGTCTGGAATCTATGCCTGGGTTCCACCAACCTGGTCCACGGGTCACTGTAGCAGCTGGACAGCCGAGGTCCCCACTAACTTCTAATGGAGGTTCCGTCACAACTTCATCCCTATGCACCTGGGCTCCCTGTGTAGGTACTGCACTTCTCTGGTAGTCCACGGGTAGGGGCACTTTCGTACATTCCTTGTCCCAATGGATTTCCTCAGGGTCCTCTGGGAAGGGTCCTGAAACATGAAAACTCTAACCACAACTTCCCTGTGTTATACTATGGACACCTGACCCGGGGTAACATCTCTACACACTTCCCCAGTCCTGAAGATCCTTGGGTGTCAGTTTTGGTTAGTTGTGACTTTCTCATCCCTTTTTTGTTTTAGCATATGGTTTGCCCCCCTCCAATAGGGACCCATGTTATTTTATGGTTTTACTTACCTGTTTCTATGTATATTTCTATGGGTCTATAGCTCCGCTTAAGAGATGTACCAAAGTTAGTTTAGTGCCTGTGTTTTAATAAATAATACATTATTTTTGTAACACCTGTGTGGTTCTTTCTTTTGTGAACAGTACTGACTGACTTTTGTGGTATTTGCAATTGCTTTACACCCTCTCCGATAAGCCTTAGCTGCTTTCCAAAGCTACCCTATGAGAGCTTTGTTTATTTCCAAAATGAGGGTCCCAGGGGAGAGTAAGTTGCTTGCAAGCTCAATAGAAATGCCAGAAACAAATAGCAACTGCTACGGGGAGTGATCCCTTTCAGCTCCGGCAGACCAAGCACACAGTGTACCTTCCTGGTTAACCTGTTGGTCAGCAGTGGTGGCTGGCTTATATTTATGGCAGGGTGGCGGGAGCAGAGGGGAACACAATATTAATAATAATAAAAAAAGAAAAAAAAAGAAAAAAAAAAAAGGAACTTACCTTCAGATGTTTTCCTTGCGGCGTCCTCCTGCTCCTAGAAGATTCAACACACCGGACCAATCCTGTCTCACATATAAGGGTCCATCATTTTAAAAGTATTAATGATCTGTACTATACATCTCACCGCCTTTTTGTGATGAAGCGACGGACCGATGATCGCAGCTTTAGGTACAGGATGAAGTGGGCCCAATTTGGTCCACGAATTTGCTTCCTGCCTCTTGCTTCATCTATACTGAGAATTTATTTTTGTTAAGTTGTATGGTGTATCTAACATTAGCATAACTGTAGATTCAAAATTGATTATGCAAGGATTTTTGCCGGCCATTCCGCCTTCTCTAGCGGGTCTGTATTTCTTTTCGATCTTGTTGGCTAGATTGATTCTGGCCTGTATTTGGCTCTCCAGTGATCCCCCTGACCCCTGGATCTGGTGGCGGAAGTTTCTGAATATCAGTATGCTCGAAATGGCGTCAACATAGAATGATCCTCCTCAGTGGAGGCTGTCCCAGATCTGGGAGCCACTCCGGCTTTGGTTGGCGGTTACAGCTGTTGCTCAGGACACCGGTAAATATAATTTTTTTTCTTTTTTCTTTCTGTCCCATGTGGCTCCCCCCTTCATTTTGTCTATTCAACCTTCAACGTAACAAGCTTGAATAGTTTTTATTATCAACTTATTAGTATTTGCCAGTCCACATGTGCTTTTTTTGGTTTATTGATGTTGATCTGTGAAGCCTAGGTTGGCTTTAATCTCTTGTTCTCTTTCCTTTTTCCCTCTGTTTTTGCAGGCTGTGTATTCTGATATATAATAGTTTTCCCTGCAAAAATGTATTAAACAGAAACCAACAGGAATGGTGTTGTCTTCTAGATACTTGCGTTTATCAGTGCTTGTTTTGTCACAGTTTTTGCAAATCTTTATTGTTGGGGAAGCTGCTGTAACTTCGTCAGTCTGAAAAAATACATTGGCTAAAAGGGAAAAAAATGTTGGTCTCAGAAAGCACACATTGCCATAGTAGTTGCTGGCATTGTATGTGCTCCTTGTGCAAGGGCAGAATGAAGATAGCCAATGGCTGGAGTTGACAGACTCCCTGCACCATGCTATAGTGGGCGGGAGGAAAGTGTGAACTGAGTGAAACTCAAATGCCTTGGCTAATGCCAGACCTAAAAATTAACTATACGTATTGGAACTCGGTCATTTAAAAGTGATGTAGAATGCATGGTGCAAGATGATGAAAAGCCTGACACATTTTGGCTAGTTCCCAGGCAATCACCGACCACAAAATGGAGAAGAAAAAAAACACCTTAGGTTTTCGAAGAGTGCGCCTATTGTGGACAAATAAGGAAGGAAATAACTGATATTACAGGCAGGAGAGAAACAGACAAAGTCTCCGTGGTGGGGAAACAGTGCAAATGTGATTTTTTTTCCATCTGGGAAGTACAGTTGAGACTGGCCTCGGGCACTTTCTTCCTAGATCAGATGCACATGTATCACTTATACATGTTTCTATATGATAAAACAAAGAACATATAAGCAGTCCAACCCATTCAAGGGGTTGAAATGCAGGTGACTGGTGTTCAATAGAAGCCTGGATACAGCTTTGAGGAAAACAATAGCTCCCTCCCCACCCCCAAGTTAATAACTAACCAGGGAGCAACAAGTACAAGGTAAGACAGATGACAATTCAAATATCTAGCTTTGATACAAACAGGTGGCCATGAAAGCAGTGCTGTATCTCCTGGTCACTGCACATTCAACAGGAAACATGGAACAAAGAACAATCTACGAAATGCACACACACAGCTGACAAGCAACAGGCTATCAAGCTGCACAGACACATGTTGCCTCTACGCACCCAGGTCTCTCTTTGCTGCGAATCAATAAATAAAAGATGAGTTGCCGTGAGGTGCAGAGATCCGGATGTTGACTTGCTGTTGAGGCTAAACCGGTCTAGCAGCTTCACCTGTTCCACCTGCAGAGAGAGGACGACAGCACTTACATTTCACAGGTTGTTGAACAGTAACAAAAGGTAACGTGACCACATTAGCGATGTATAAAGCTAGAAAACTGGAACTGCATTCAATGAATGTGTCTCAGCCAAGATTTCGCTGCCTAGTTGCAGTTGGCTGTTTCCACAGTAAGGTTGCTGGTCTCGGTCGTTCCCTCTCTATTCATGTCCTCGAGCGCTTCAATGCTAAGGCCGGAACGCGCTATATAAATATCCATATACATACATACATACATAGACTGCCATACTGATGAGATCACTTTAATCTCGTTAGGAAGAGGCCTGGCAGTTGTCTCGTAGTGCTTGTACGTATATGAGGGATATCCAACGTTTGTAAAAGTGGGCCAGAGCTATGCCAGATTTTTTGAGCTATCCACAAAAAATAATTAAACCCAAATATTATTTTCCTATGTATATAATCTGAATTTTTTGTCTTACTTGGACACTCTGCACTTGTGCCTGTCTGTGTCAAAACTGTGTAAAAACACATCAACTGACTGTGTTTGGTTCTTATCAATGGCATAAGTATGAACTATGCACAGGGTTAGACTGTTATTATTTCTACATTCATTATTTGCATTGATTTTTTCTTCTTAATAATAATCTGGCGTAATGAGTTCCAGGTAACCCGCGATGTTGTATATACATAGGTTGAAAATAGGACAGAGGTGCCACTCAGATGCATTACAAAAGGACATTTCACATCTACATATCTGTGCACGCACAACACGTTCACTTCAGACACAAACTAGTTTTATCTGCGAGGACCTCTTATAATACTTAGACTCTGAAACAAAAAGGTGATGGGGGAACGCTTGCAAATCTCATCCACTGTCAACACATTTAAAGACTCAACTCCACCCAGTTTGAGATAGCAAGACAGGCATCTCAGATCACATATTGAAAAATCAGCATTCCATGGAAAGTACAAAGAACCACCAGATCATAAAAAGAGCCTTCTTTGATAAACCTATAAATGAGGCACTGATCCACACAATAGATATTCTTAAGATTTTCGAATAAACTAACCAACTCAACTAGGATTAAAAAAAACAGCCCTACCACAACAAAGCAAAGAGAAAGACGTCCTATTGTTTGTAATAAAAGACGGCAAGAATCAGTACTTAATTACCAGGCCAACCCATATTCATTCTTTCTCTCTTACCCCAGTGGTCCTTTAAATCAATGGAAGTGGGGATGTCATAAATATGGCTAAAAAATAAAACCAAAACATTTAATCAGCCAGCAGAATGATGTATAGCATCCTGTGTGAGGCCCTTCCTCCCATGGACAGCATAAACCTGGTCAACGTACATTTTTCATGGATATGGTTCCAAGACCATTATAACAAGCAGTCTTTCTTTAGAAGAATCCAAGGACAGCTCCTGAAATCATGTTCAATTGCCAGACAATCTCAAATGTACTAGAAAACTTAAGTTAAAGAGGTTGCAAGACATTTACGAGGGCACTATGCCAAAAACGCAGTTCTACTGAAGCAGCAATTGGGGTTCACAGAAAAGACAAGAACAGGACCCACCCATAGGTCAACTAGAGGAAAAACAAAAGCAGAACGTGGCAGGCAGGTCTCCTATGTGCTCCTTGATCACTTGGAGGCCTAAAATCTGGTGGATCGTACAAGGCCCCTCCAAAGACAAAGAACGGACGGGCATGAATAACACTGTCTTGAATGGATCCACTGTTTTGGGTCATCAACACAAATGACAAGCAGTGTGGTACAAGGCGGCTCTCTTTGATTTAACACATCTATTTGCTGGTCAAATTTCAGAATGTAGACGATTAACATCTAAATTCATATCAGACTCAAGGAGTCAATTTAACATACTAAAATGCCTCTGCAAACGTCCTCCGCTTGAGCAGAGCTAAAGCTGATTTCCAAACAGCAGGTGAAACTGCCTTACATTCTTACTCGTTTGAGGTCCCTTCCAGTCTTGGATCATCTCCAAATATCTTTCAGGAAGTAAAAGATCCTACTGGTCATCTTTGACAGGGATCTTTTCCTTGTGCTCTCCTGATCACTGCAGGGGTACGACGCATCAACATACAACTCTCCACGTTGAGGAAAACCTACCTCTACTGTGAACGTAACGTTGGGTGAAAAGAAACCAATCCTTGCTAATAGTGGATTGACAACTGCCACTTTAATTATACTGGCTTCTCAAGAAACTTACAGAGAATACAGAATCAGGCTGCTAGACTACTTCTCAAACTCAGGATACGAGGCCAAGTTAATCCTTTTTAACAAAACAAATCACTTTGCTGACTTCAAGTGGACTTAAGAATTAACTCCAACATTGTATGAACCATTCACAAAGCCTAATGGGGCAAAGGTACAAATTATAAAACCTGGCTCCTCATTACACACTAGTAAGAAATGTTTGATTGGACAGGTCCAAAATGAGTCAACAAAGAGACTTCATTTGACACAATTACAGAGGCATATAATACAGGACGCCCAGCACAGAAACAACCCGAGTCTCGTCACTGGAGTAGAAAAATACCACATACAGTTCAGAAAAACTCCTAAAAGCTGAACTGTTCTGGCCTGACAACGGTTAACAAGAATATATTATAGAAAGGCCCCACACTTGGTTAGACTATAATTACACTGCACCCAATCTCTTGACTGTGCTGATTTACTTTATTTGCTCCATATCTCAAAAGTGATCAAATGTGTCATAATAACCCTTTATAAAATTCAAAAAAGAAAGAAAGAGCAAAGTCAAATTCAGAGATGGTGACCTTGACTATGGGTGTTATCAAAGAAAATTAGAATCTACATTAGAACAGGCTACTGATCTCAAGGTGAGATCATAAATAAGGGAATTTCATCTACTCAAGAGTCTAGTTAAGCAACGGCATTCTGTCAAGACTGATCATGAAACAAAACTTTGAATGGCTTATACAGCCACACACAAGAGGTATTTCAAACGTTCACAATAAAATGTACAATCTCAGCAGTAGACTCTGGTTCTATTGATTTGTTTAGTGCAGCTGCATCACACCTGATAAAGAGGCAGAACCTATTAACACTGCAGGTTCTAAATACACAATTACAATTATTAGTAAAGTACTAGTTTACACAAAACCATTCAGCCCTCACTATGATGGACCTATAGGCAAATCAAGCTTTACTAAAACAGCAAGGGTTTACGGATTCCCAAAATCTTATTCAGTGTTATCAGGAGACCCCATCACCCTTCAGATGTTCAGGAAATTTATCCTGATGAAATTAATGAGCTAAACTCTTCTGTTAGCCTACATTGATATTTGATGTTATAAATTGACTACTAAGGCAAATTACACTTAAAAGGCAAAGCAACATTTTGAATTAAATGAAGCCAATTATACTAGCTGTTAGTAGGTGGTGGGTAGAGATCATAAATTGGCCCATGCATAATTTATATGATACCAATGTACTTCATGTAAGTTTAAAAACGTTCACATTGTGCAAAATGCCCAAAATGATGCTATTCCACCACACTGCATATTTACTCACTCTTTCAGGTTAAATTTCATCACAAGCACATCCGAGCAGCCAAAAAGCGAGCGGTTGCTGTTTGTGGTACATTTTACTGTGAAATACATAAATGCATCAAAAATAATGGCAGATTAATTTAGGGCTAAAATATAGCACTAAATCATGGATTTTAATTCTGCATGCCTTTGCTGACAATCCATGCAATTAGGCAAATGTAAATTATGTGAATTTTCACACTGCTAATCATGATGATGGTCAACAAATCTTGTGGGATACGGGTGAATTATTCAACGATTAATTATATATAGCAAGTGTACTTTCTTTTTCTACAAATTAATATCTACAAAAGGGGATTCGTTTTACTCTAAACTACACCCTTCATATTAGTTGAAATCCACATTCCTGAAGACTTTACACTAGACGTAGTTACTGTAAAGTTCCAGGAATTAATGAAACCAATGAGACAAGTTCTGGAAATGCTGGATTGTATGCTCACTGACAGGAAGCTGAGAGAGACCTAAATAGCGTGTTAGTTACAAATATCATCGTATCATTTGCATACATAACAATGCTATGCTCCTCATTTTTTCAATTAATTTATTTTATGACATTTTCTACATGTTTCTACTAAAGGTTGTAAAAAATAAGTCAATAGTGGAAAAATTGGGATTCCCTGTCAGCTTAAAATATTAGCGCTGTCTGCTCTTTCACAACCATGCATAAATGTTTGAGAAAAATGACTTGATCAGTTTAAGAAAATTCCTTCAGAAACGATATTACTGTAACAGAATATTTTTTTTAATCCCACTCTACCATGTCAAAAGTATACTATATCATGAACAGTTGCCCTGGCTCAATGCTAATGCCTTGTTTATGCTCCTGCATTGTCTGAAACCCAATCATTTAACTCGATATTTCCCCCAGTAAGAAGGTAATACCTCTTCCATGATGTGCTGTATGATAAAAAAAAAAAAATAGGGCATTTACATGGAGAAACTCATATATATGTGTTTTAGGTATTGCAATACATAAAACACGGGTGTCGAGTTATGCACTCAGGCAGTGCAACTGCTCATGATTCGGCCCCAGGAGCCTACCATTATTAAGGCTGTTGGCTTTACAGTCTTTTCCAACAGATGCATCAGTTTAACATAATACAAGGCACGTCCACCTCCTGGGCACTTTGGTATACTCTAACAGGTGTTTACGGTTACCCAACTAAATGGGACTCATATTATCACAGGGAGATCAAAGGCTGAGTAGGCCGATGGGACATGAAGTAGTCACCATGCGATTAAAAAAAAAGGTCTTTAAAATGATCACTGTCCGGTCTCGCTTTTATAAAATTAGATTGATTCACCTTAATACCACTCAATCACTGTACTCCTCTTGTGCAACGGTGGGCTTAAAAAGTTTGTGCTTACATCAATGAGAGTTAAGCTTCTTTCAGCTCTAGATCAGAGTTTTCCAATACAAAGGGCCTACAAGTGTTTAGCTAAGAGATTCCTTAAACACTGTGATAAGAGCGTGTTTACAGATGCAATCATCTATACAAAAAACACCAAGACGTGGTGGCCACATCCCTTTACCATGCTAATGTTGGTTTCCGTTATACAGGTTTTGTCATCAAGAAACCAAGTATCTTCATTAGACATGGTCGACATGGTAGGTAAACCAGAGACAAAATCATATCTGTTTACTTGATCTGCTGCAAGAACTCAAAGAACTGCACTTGCAAATCAATATTTTATTATATTTATTGAATACTCAGCCTTCAACAACTTTTCTTTCTTTGAACTTTTGGCTACACGTCACCTCTTCATTTCATCTGATTCCCAAAAATTATATTTTCTCGTAAACACGTCCTATTATGACTTTTTTTTTTTTTTAACTCAACACGTCATATTTGTATCCTAACTTAACTGGTTCGTCAAAGCATCTCTTTTCATTTATCTGGCCTAAAAGAGTCTTTTGCAAGTTCGATTTTAAGGCTTACTGAAGCTTCGCTCAATAAAGTAAATCATGATCACCAGAAAGTGCACTCTGTAGTAGTTTTTAAAGTGGAGTGCCCTGCAAGTAAAGTAGTTTTTAAAGTGTACTGCAAGTAAAATGTGAATTCCATAGAAGGGGGATTTACATTTTGACACAATGTCTCCCATACCCAAGTCTTGTGATACTCTGCAATGTTCCTAGCTATCTGGCTTCTGCTATTTTGTATAAGTGGTCCTACATCAAACCAAAAACTTCATCTTCTATTATTTTGTCAGTCACTAAATATAAAAAAGTTCATGAAAGACTTTTAATTGTTAAGTACTGTGAACCTAATGATTCTTAGGATGCATAGTGCTTTCTTACTTTGCTCATCATTAACATTCTACTTGTCTCCTATCTAACACTTTACTAGTAAAATTGTATACAGCAGAAATTACACCTCTAGATGTAGAATGAACAGTCTTTTGATTGATAGCTCATGCTTATACCACTGTAAGCATCTTGACATCACATGACTTAAGCTGCTCTTCCGTAAGATAATAAAATCCATACTTATCTTATTTAATTGTGTTTATACATTTTGTTTTCTTTCTATAAGACTATCTAGCACATGTAGATTCCAGGTTGTCACTTTAAGGTGTCTTTCTACATTGCAGTATATCGTAAAACATCAAACACTTTTAAGAGACAGTCTGTTGTAGTGCAAAGACACTGAGCATACATACGAATCACTAGCCAGTTAAGACAAGCAGACCATAAATCACAACAGATTGCCTCAGTGCTATTCTGAACTCTAGAACTACTGCCCAAAGTAAGATAGAACTTAGGATAACATATTTTGCTACATAACATATCCTCCAACATTTGGCAATCAAGCTCTATTACACATTTACTAATAAAGAATTTGGCAAATATTTAAATGAAGAATTAAATAAAACACACTTCCTATCTAAACAAAATCAATCCACAATCTTAACCTGGCTTGACTATAACCAGTAATAAAATGGGAGAAGAAGATAGCCACCTACAACTCTCTTGACGACAAGTACACCTAATATAAAACATACCAGCATACCTTATTGTATATGTATTAAAGTGATGTATGCTCCAAACCTAACCTACAAGTAAGTTCTTCAGAAACTTATATTAACATTTAAATCTATTTATCTAGACATGAAAAGTAAAACCTCCTTTAAAATGTTAATTCCGTATTTTTCTCTAATCTTGTAATACAAAGCCTCCTTTTCATGTTGCTTTTATTAATTAAGAAAACATTTGAAGTCATTGGGGGTCTACGAGATCTGTTGTCTTTTTATTCAAAGTCGCTTTCAAAGATGACGATTACCACAGACCATCTCTCACCTCTGTGACTTTTAAGACTCACTTATTTTCAACTATTATTCTCAAACAACCTCTCTGTCTTACCTGCTGCAGAAGTCTCTGCACCCTCAGTGAGACTCACCACTTTACAACTACTACTTTCAACATTTTGATTTAAAAGTCAGGGTATATTCACAGGCTAGAAAAGATCCTAGATGATTCTTTGTGTCATGTGCCAAATTGCCTAATTTCATGAATTTGGCCAAATGAATTTCAAGACCGGCTTGAAGATTACACCCAGAAATGTTGCATACAATGTGCCCGAGTACATCTACCTGAACTGTCAGTGGGTGGTTGGCTGGGAATTCTTACATTTTAAATAAGAACACCTTATCAGTTAGTGACCACTGTCTCCTGATCAGATAAATGAATATTAGAACATCAAAAAGGTATGCCTTACCTGGCTATCTCCCTCTCCATTGCTTGAAGACTGGTGCCCCTTCTCTATAACAAACTACAAGTTAGATGTAGAAGGTCTTCGTCCTCCCATTAGTGTGCGAGTTGACTGAAGGATCGTCTCTGATTTAACTGCTGAGCTACAGAGGATAACTACAGACGTCTCTATGGTCTCATCCTGATGCTCGCTGTAAACAAGCATTTTGATTTAAAACCTATGCAACGGCGCACGATTTGTCTTGTGGTCTGAGGAAGGGCAATGAAAACTAGTCTTGTATTAGACTAGAAAGAGCAAGTGATCCCCTAATACTTGCCCTAGAGGAAGAGCAATATGCAAAGCCTCTGACACGATCAACAAACTCTGAAGTACAGTGCCAATCTTTAAAAAAAAACAAAATGTTATGAAAAAAATAGCGGATTAAATAGACTATCCCACTGACTTTGGAAGAATGTGTGACTAAAGATCCGCAATTACGTCTTCATATCACTTGGTTAGCTACTAAAAACATCCATAATTGGGGTGGAATGGCTCACTCTTTCCTCCGGGATTGGGTGCTGCTGCACTAATCGGTTGCGTCCCATGTCACAGAAGTCAAAGAATGGGAACAAAATGATTGAAAAGAGTCAACAGGCGGGGTCTATGAACATGGAAAACTATATGGAAGGGTAACCACTTCAAAAGTGGATAATGAAAGGTGCAAAACTGCAACTCAAGAGCATGAAAGGGTGCAAACAAAGGCCAGGTTTATGTTATAAGGGCTAATACAACAATCATCAAACTTGCCCTGAAAGTACTGCAAAATAAAGGTTAAAGTCATTCCCAGGCATGAGTCTTTTCACGTGGATAGAGAATCTATAATTGTTAAACATAAAGGTACTGAAAAGCAGCATGCATCAATAACAGCCGAAGCTGTAAATGAGGGAATAATACAATTGATCCTACGTTGCTAGAGGCCTGAGAGAATACCAGGCATTCGATAGATTTCACGCAAGTCAAATAAATCAGATAAACTTCCTTTCATTACAAGACTGGATTAGCGTTACAGTCCTGTCCACTCTTATAGAAAAGGTCATTTCAAAACCTATGCTGGAATTGAATTTTACAAAATTCTCTACGACAACGTGTTTCAATTATATATTCTATGGTGAGAGCCCCAAAGGGGAAAAAAGCCATATTCGTTTCCAGTGTTAGTTAAAATAGTGGACCTGCATGTATTTCGAATATCACAATGGCAACACACTGGAACACTCAGCTCCCGAGAAAGTCCTTGACCATTATTAAACTGAAGGCTCTTAGCCAGTGTACTACCATCAGGTGTTCTAAGGAGAGGCAAACACTGTTAAACAATTTGGATAAATTTGCTTGCAATCTGGAGTGTTTCCTCATGGAATAAAAATGAGTGATGCCCTCAAAATGTACATTCAAAGCCATCAAAAAGGGGAAGTTTCATCCTTCACCTGGGCAGACTATTACTACGCGTTCATGGCTTCCGGAAACAATAACTTTGGTCTGAGTAAACATTGACAACAGAGAAGAGAAAAAACAGCTCACAAAAATGTTAAATGTTAATTCATTTCTGCAGGGATGATACACAGTTTTTTTATTTTTCGATTTATATAAATACTGTGGCACATATAGTCTAACTGTATAGGAGGAATAACGTCAACTTACCCTCAACTCGTGAAATTCTTTATAATGTGCAAGATAAGGCAGAGGCACATGATACAGTATCACAAGCACGCTGATGTTCAACTCCTAACTTGTACTTTTTTAATTATTTGTGCTATTTAGACGGTGGAAGATGGCACAAATTTATTGAAATAAATTTCTTAGATTATACTTGTTTTTTTACATTGTCACTCAATCCATGGTACATAAGGGATGTCATATTATACCTTATTATGGGTCAAATTTGTTAGAAGCACAAATATAGTGTTTCAGAAATGTCTGCCTGATTTCAAAGCAAACACACTTGATACTGGCTGCTTCAACACTGACACGTAAAGGGTTATTAACAGAGTATATGTTGTTTACTGGGAAATTAGTTCAGAAAATTGAAATAAAGTACATATTGTCTTACTTGTTGAGCACGTATGGTGCTCTATGTCAACAGCAAATGACCAACACAGTAAGGGTCCCTCTGAACTTAGCAAAACAGAAAGCATGTTTTAACCATCATTAAACCATTACAGGGTGATAGTAGCATAACAAGAACACATTCTTGTGTTGCACACAACCTGTCACAGTTTATTGAATCTCTTTGTCTCATGATGTAACATTGATTTTATAAAGGAGGCAAGAGTTGGAGTGCACCACATCACAAACTCAGTGGCTGAGTTTCACGGGTATGCAGTCTCCATTCCTCCGTCCTCCATGGTTGCAGTCACTAATGTGTGACATGCACTGCCACAGACTGTTTGCAGACAGCTGTCCAAAAGTCTGCTTTTGGCAATATAGTTGGAAAGCTGGCCACTCCACTGATAAACTTATGGATCTGGATCTGTGTGAATCATGTTGCTGCCAGTAGATCCACAAGGCTGGAGCTTCAGGATGCCCTCATTCGCTTGGCTAAGACTAAGCTTTCTCGTGGGTTCAATCTAGAGCCTTGCTTGGGCACACGTATTTTAGCTTAGGCCTGCGGCCTTTGCCCTTTTACCCAGATACGTGCTCTATTTTCATTTATTCATTTTAAATCATTTTAACAAAGCCTGCTTTTAGCAGGGACGTTTCATTTTTCAAATCAGCTGCTATTCTGCGAACGCAATGTTATTACTTTCAGTGCACAACATTTTCACAGGATACCTCTGCTCAAGGTTGCCCATTGCTGTACATGATAATCTAACTAGTATTGCAGCCACAAGAGTATGCAGACAGCCCAACGTGATCACGTCAGGCCTGTTTCTCAGAACACAAACACATTTATATAAAAACATCGCACAGGCCAAAGAAGGTAAGAGGTAATTCCAGCCAGGAAATCCATCCATGCTGTCGCTACATTGCTGACCTCAGCCCTGTCTCTGTAACCAACCAAGGAGACGACGGACAGATCCCTGTTTCAGGTAATGGGGACAGGTGTTCCTTCCATGGACTAAGTAGGTTTGGGCTATCATGCTATGCTCTTGCTAAGAAGCTAGGCTTCATATGCACGTTTATTCCAATATGCCAGGGTTGTTCATTTTCTTTTCACTTATGGTAACAATCCAGATTATGCTCTGTCCCATCTTCCTAATGATTGCAGCCCATATATTTGATTGTATTGCAGCCTTTTCAATAAATGCATTGAAAACTGTCCTGCATCTCTTTGTGTGTGTGAAGGAAAGAGCGAGAAGGAGAGAGGGAGAGAGCGACAGAGACTTGTGCTAGTGACTGAAAGGAGTAAGATATGCAGATCACAACTTCCCTGAAGAGTCACCGAGTGTCATGTGTCAGACTGCAACAAATCACCTTTACTTTCTAGGTTTCAGTGAGGTGCTACTATCTAGCCAAAAAGGTTGGGCCGACAGTTAGCAAAAGGTGTAAGATTGACTCAGTCGCCCACAAACGGTGGTGCTGCCGCCCAAATCCAGCAGGTCTCGTCCCCATGACTAGAGTCATACGACAGCTTAAAGGCCCGGCTATAACCCAACTGGACTGTGCTGCTGATCACACCTAGATTGAAGTCCCCAGCCATCCCTTATAGACCAGAGATATAGAACAGAGGCTTCAAGCACCTCTTTCCCTTCACCACGAGATGGGCATCTAAAGAAGTAACCTTGGTGACTTTAAATGGATACAAACATCTGATGAGGCCTTCGTTCACCACAAGAAACTTGTATATGTGAGATCACTGGCAATTTTGCATGGAAAGCACATTCCTCACTGAACTGACTTATTGTACTGCAACCCAATCCTTCTCTGTGCTTTGTACCAGCACAAGGTTGGCTAGCCAACGAGCCGCACTGAAAAACCTGTGCTAACTTTAAACAGAGGAGGGTTGGTATGTCTCTCAACTTTCCGTAAACACACTGTTAAAGACACTGCCCCATTCCATTACAGGCAGCAGCAATACTGTGCTTGATTTAATCTATAAAAATTCAGAACTACTTGAGCAGAGAACACTACCCAAAATGAAGGATGCAAAGTAAAGAGTTCTGAAAGGAAGCTTGTGTTCCTATATTTTCACATGTATTCTTTTATTGTACACAAATATTACAAGTGTCTGAGCACTGTGTCCTCGGTTCATCAGTCACATGATACACTTCCTTGGTGCTAGTACTAAAATTAAAATTAGCACTTCGGAAACATTTTAAGTAAATAGCAAGGGGCCTGGTTTATTGTTACACCCCTTTACCATGGACGTCATTTAGGGTTCGCAGGTGCGACCCCGAGCTTGCCCCTGGCACTGCTTTTGCGGCCCCTGTCCCCAAGGAGGCAAGATCAGTGCCTGAAATACAGCGGCAGCTCGTCCTTAAGGATGTCCATTGAGACGCCATTCTCTTTTTTTTCTATCACGTTTTTATTACCACTTAAAGTGAAGAAAAGTACATGTTTCACTATAATCGTAATAAAAATGGAGTACAATTAGCTGGAATAGGACTTTCCCTGGCAGCTGAGGTAAGTAAAAATAAATGGTTTTAAATGTAGGCTGTGTGCGCTCGCAGGTGACAGTATATTTATGTGAAAAAGTGTGTGAAAATATGTGTATGTGAAAGTTAAGGTCAAATGGTGTGTGATGTCACTTCCGCTACCCCAGGCATTTTGGCGAACTGGCGTCCATGCCCTTTACCACTATACTAGATTGTTCGTCTGGACATCGACACTTGATTGTAACTGATACTTGTGCGTTATGGTACCTAAACTCAATCCAGGTCACCGCCGTTAAAGCAGGCCTTGATTGCATGAATGTTCCCTCAGGCTGTGCTCACTTCTGAGTTACGTTTTTTTTTTTTTTGGTGGTACTGTGGCTGGCGAATGATTTTCTGCGTCTGAGTTAGCGCCAGGATGCTCCGTTTTGAGTGGAAATGCGCTCCAAAGTATATTCATTCATCTATTCACTGCCTGAGGCTATGGAAGGCCTAGTGAGTTTAACTTTCCGCACCAAACTCTAACATCTGCAGCACTTCTTGCTAGAGACACCAGCACTTTCATATCCAGTGCTTGACTACAATTTAATTTCCGATCTTGACAATAGTTTAATTTCACACCCGGGTGTGTAATCATTCACCCGGGAAGAGTTTACCGTCATTGCTTGCCGCCCCAGGACAAGCAGCAGTGCTCATTATGTCTGCAGTACACGAATATTCATTCCTGTGCGCCTCTTTCTATTCCACTGAACACTGCATGATGTCACTGCCTGGGAGCGGCAGGCCACAGTGCGCCTTTGTGCATTTCCCCCAGCTATTCCTCGTCAGGCGTGCCTGGTTAGGGACAAGGAGGCAGTTTAATTTACAGGAGCGTGTAATGAGCTCTGTATACTATAGAGCTTATTCACAGCTCGCACAGTCTCCAAAGCACAGTGTCGACGCTGCACACAAAATGACAATGTACTGTTTTACAGAGCAACGCGAAAAACAAACCACAACGACTGATTTAGCTGGAAGGAAACGTTCACTGCTTATGCAAGACATTGAGAAACAAAGGCAGTAAGGCCGTCCGGTATTTTGGCTGATGTTTGGAAATAACTAAATAACTTTTCTTTCGCTGTGGTGTGAAGTGGACGCAATGTCGTCCACTGAACTTACAATTTCTGGCATGCCGACTGACGCCCCTTTACAAAACACTTCTGTGCCCCATTTCAAGTACAATGGCCAAGCTGTACGAGAGGTGTGCGGGGTAACAAACATGTCACTGACCCTTCACTGAAACTCCTCTCTGCACTGCCCGTTGTGCAGGCCGTATCTGTGAACGAAAATATGTCTTAGCATTTACAATGGAGTCTGCTCGTTCAATGTGTTAGCTTGGCCACAGTGCACAAAACATTAAAAGCAAACAGAGAGAAAAACTTTTACGTTTATTGCTTATATTGACTAAGCCAGTAAGTCCACCTTTGCTATTTTAGATATCCCATTCTTTTATCTCTCCGTGACAGCATAATGAGGCTATACACTGTTTGACTGCATTTTTGCCGAGTGCATCCCAATAAGACTTAGTTACCTGCAACAGTACAGACAACCTGTCTACATCCCAAAGAACTTGGCGCAATGAACCCTTGCTGCTGGAAATTATTATTCAGACCAATTATGTGCAAAGCGAAACCTGTAAGCTCCGAAAACTTAAAAATAAAAACAGGAGCAAGTCGATGACGATGAGAATTTCCCTCATTATCACTGAATTATTGACTATCAAATATATATATTTTTTTAAATCAGCCATGAGGGTAATCTGCTCTAGATCAACCCCAAATCGCATGCAAATTAACACACATCTATTTCGCAAAGGGTAATTAAAAGTCTGGACGACAGGCTGGGTCACTACAATTTCCTTGGGAACAATGATTTCTCAGTCGCAATCCCATTTGGCTAGGAAGCAGTTCTAATCTTCATCAAAGAAGATATAATCGTACTTCACATCCTGCTCTGCTGTCCAGGTCTGTAGGATCAGATCAATTTTCTGCCGTCAGAGAGGACTGTTGCAGACGCACCTTTAAGATTAAAGACGCTTCTTGCAGAGTACCATGTTCGATTCACTGTGCTGTTTGCAAAATAACACAAATGGCATATATGGTGATCCCCACTCCATGTATATGAAATAACTAGACTTCCCGTTATGTATGGAAAGACTTTTCTCTCACAAATGAGAATTTTATGATTGTATAACATACACATAATTGTATGTGCTAATGATATAACAACCAGAATTATATTTTATTTGTGAGCGTTAAGGGCCCAGTGTTACTCGTAGACCCTCAAGTTACTTAAAAGGGCTTGAAGTGTCAGTTTCCAAAGACTGCAGGGCAATAAACATTTGTCAAGACATATGGCTACACATACCGAAGAAACACAATTCCAAGTGAGTTGACTGAGTGCCTGTTTCAGCCAGAAGTTGTTACGGTGGTTGAATGATTGCCATGCACAGTATGCACTGGCTCACCCGGAGTCGTTATTTAGTTGCATGCCATTTACTGTGGGCAATGGGCTTTGACTGGGGAGTCTGGAGGAAGTCAGTGCAAAGATGCTCGACTCCCCTCTGTAGATATTTAAGAAGGGTGTCTTCAAATAGGTCTTCTGCAGGTGAATTTCTCAAGTGTAGTAGGAAGACAGAACATTTCTTGATTTTTATTCTGCAGAAGACGAAACCTGTAGTAATCACGCACAGGTACAAACCCAAATTTTACCCAAAATCGCTGCTAGAATCAAATGTAAAAGGCTTTATCCCCAAACCTTGACACAACAGTAAGATCACTAGGTTTCCCATTCGATTCCACACTTAGCCTTATAACTCATAAACACAAAATGGCAGAATCAGCAAACATCTGGGTGCATTCACTGAAGAAGGTGAAACAACATGTGCCTCTAAACCAAATGAAGGCAGCTGCACGTGTACTTACAATTTCCAGCCTTGACAGCAGCAATGCTATCCTTTTTTAAATACAGTCCACTTCACATGCCCCTGCCTTGCGGAACACAATCAGAGTTTGAGAGTGAAATGCCACTTGGAGTTTTGGTAATTTTTAATTTTATTGTTTACCCCATATACAATACAAGATTGTCTGTTGGAGGAGTAATTCCAATATAAACTGTTACATAGAATTTCTCAAAAGTAAGATCTCCTAAAAGGTCATAGTATGCTGAATAATAAGAATCATGTCCAGTAACTGTAAGTATGAGGTAAAAGTTGAAGTAAAAACTCACATGAAGGAAAGAAATATAGTACAATACATTTGTGGGGGGAGATGGTGTTTATTCCTCTCAGGAGGCTGCATACCACTGAAAGAGGTGGCACCACGTGAGAAAAACACCACTGTTTCATTAGTTCCTCAGAGAAAAAGCTTCAATTACGACGCATGGAGCGTCTTCTGTAATGGTAGGAATAGCGGCGAGAAGCAAGAGACATCCCCCAGGATCAGCCATATAAAGTAGAGACACTGTGACCAATGAGTCAAAGCCCCGCGAAAGAGCAATTCATGAGAGATGTGCGTATCGCCTCATAAAATGGCAGGCGCGGCCTCTCGTACTGAGAGAAATCATTGCGGCCGGCCCTATGTAGAATATGCAGAGATGGCATTAAGGAGATGGTTCTGGCGACTCACCGGCTTCACCACAGGAGACATATATGTCTCTCCACCAGCAGTGAATGCACTGGCGGTCCCAACCCTTCGAAAATCTTCCGGCTCGCTCGAGCTCAGCAAGGGCACCACCATCTTGGATGGCGTCAAAACCAGGCCCCCAACTTCACGTGTCCCTATCAAAGCAGTGCTCCACTCCACAGCACACAGCAACACTAAGGTCGGCTAAGAAAAAATGTTACCATATACCACTGATCCACCAGGAGCTTCACTGGTTATTCTCGGAGGCAAGAAAACATTAAAACATTGATAGCGTACCTTATAAAACCTTACACCTGGTGTAAGGAAATGCCTCCTTGGCATGGTTACCCCCTGACTTTTTGCCGTTGCTGATGCTATGTTTTGAATTGAAAGTGTGCTGAGGCCTGCTAACCAGGCCCCAGCACCAGTGTTCTTTCCCTAACCTGTACTTTTGTTTTCACAATTGGCACACCCTGGCATCCAGGTAAGTCCCTTGTAACTGGTACCCCTGGTACCAAGGGCCCTGATGCCAGGGAAGGTCTCTAAGGGCTGCAGCATATCTTATGCCACCCTGGGGACCCCTCACTCAGCACAGACACACTGCTTGCCAGCTTGTGTGTGCTGGTGAGGACAAAACGAGTAAGTCGACATGGCACTCCCCTCAGGGTGCCATGCCAACCTCACACTGCCTATGCAGTATAGATAAGTCACCCCTCTAGCAGGCCTTACAGTCCTAAGGCAGGGTGCACTATACCATAGGTGAGGGCACCAGTGCATGAGCACTGTGCCCCTACAGTGTCTAAGCAAAACCTTAGACATTGTAAGTGCAGGGTAGCCATAAGAGTATATGGTCTGGGAGTCTGTCAAACACGGACTCCACAGCACCATAATGGCTACACTGAAAACTGGGAAGTTTGGTATCAAACTTCTCAGCACAATAAATGCACACTGATGCCAGTGTACATTTTATTGCAAAATACACCCCAGAGGGCACCTTAGAGGTGCCCCCTGAAACCTTAACCAACTACCCGTGTAGGCTGACTGGTTTTAGCAGCCTGCCACACTCGAGACATGTTGCTGGCCACATGGGGAGAGTGCCTTTGTCGCTCTGTGGCTAGTAACAAAGCCTGCACTGGGTGGAGATGCTATCACCTCCCCCAGGCAGGAGCTGTAACACCTGGCGGTGAGCCTCAAAGGCTCACTTCCTTTGTTCCAGCACCACAGGGCACTCCAGGTAGTGCAGTTGCCCGCCCCCTCCGGCCACGGCCCCACTTTTGGCGGCAAGGCCGGAGGAAATAATGAGAACAACAAGGAGGAGTCACTGGCCAGTCAGGACAGCCCCTAAGGTGTCCTGAGCTGAAGTGACTCTAACTTTTAGAAATCCTCCATAGGAATGTGACCCCCTCCCCTTGGGAGGAGGCACAAAGAGGGTGTACCCACCCTCAGGGCTAGTAGCCATTGACTACTAACCCCCCAGACCTAAACACGCCCTTAAATTTAGTATTTAAGGGCTCCCCTGAACCTAGGAACTTAGATTCCTGCAACCTAAAGAAGAAGAGGACTGCTGAGCTGAAAAACCCTGCAGAGAAGACGGAGACACCAACTGCCTTGGCCCCAGCTCTACCGGCCTGTCTCCCCCCTTCGGAAGAAAACTGCTCCAGCGACGCTTTCCCCAGGACCAGCGACCTCTGAATCCTCAGAGGACTGCCCTGCTCTAAAAGGACCAAGAAACTCCCGAGAACAGCGGCCCTGTTCAACAAAGACTGCAACTTTGTTTCCAGAGGAGCAACTTTAAAGATCCCTGCAATTCCCGCCAGAAGCGTGAGACTTGCAACACTGCACCCGGCGACCCCGACTCGACTGGTGAAGAAACAACGCTTCAGGGAGGACCCCCAGGCGACTCCAAGACTGTGAGTAACCAAAGTTGTCCCCCCTGAGCCCCCACAGCGACGCCTGCAGAGGGAATCCCGAGGCTCCCCCTGACCGCGACTGCCTGACTCTAAGATCCCGACGCCTGGAAAAGACCCTGCACCCGCAGCCCCCAGGACCTGAAGGATCGGAACTCCAGTGCAGGAGTGACCCCCAGGAGGCCCTCTCCCTTGCCCAGGTGGTGGCTACCCCGAGGAGCCCCCCCCTTGCCTGCCTGCACCGCTGAAGAGACCCCTTGGTCTCCCATTGATTCCTATTACAAACCCGACGCTTGTTTGCACACTGCACACGGCCGCCCCCGCGCTGCTGAGGGTGTACTTTCTGTGCAGACTTGTGTCCCCCCCGGTGCCCTACAAAACCCCCCTGGTCTGCCCTCCGAGGACGTGGGTACTTACCTGCTGGCAGACTGAACCGGGGCACCCCCTTCTCCATTGAAGCCTATGTGTTTTGGGCACCACTTTGAACTCTGCACATGACCGGCCGTGAGCTGCTGGTGTGGTAACTTTGGGGTTGCTCTGAACCCCCAACGGTGGGCTACCTTGGACCCAAACTTGAACCCCGTAGGTGGTTTACTTACCTACAAAAACTAACAAATACTTACCTCCCCCAGGAACTGTTGAAAATTGCAGTGTCCACTTTTGAAATAGCTATATGTGTTTTATGTAAAAAGTATATATGCTATTGTGATTATTCAAAGTTCCTAAAGTACTTACCTGCAATACCTTTCAAATGAGATATTACATGCAGAATTTGAACCTGTGGTTCCTAAAATAAACTAAGAAAAGATATTTTTCTATACAAAAACCTATTGGCCTGGAATTGTCTCTGAGTGTGTGTTCCTCATTTATTGCCTGTGTGTATGTAAAACAAATGCTTAACACTACTCCTTTGATAAGCCTACTGCTCGACCACACTACCACAAAATAGAGCATTAGTATTATCTCTTTTTGCCACTATCTTACCTCTAAGGGGAACCCTTGGACTCTGTGCATACTATTCCTTACTTTGAAATAGTGCATACAGAGCCAATTTCCTACACCTGGGAAGATCAAGTTACTACCTATCCACTGACTTTAACTGGGGGAGGAGATCATCAAGAAACAGAGACTGTTTGCAATTGGAAGTTCTTAGGTTCAGAACTAACCAAGCATTAAAACAACCCTCCACAGGTGCAGCCTCAGATGTCTTGAAATGCTTATGGAACCTTCTAAGAACAGAGCATGACATACTATCATTCCTCCTTAAAGATGGGACTAAAATTCATTTAGTCAAGCTTCATCTAGACAGGGAACTACGGGGCAGAAATATTACAACTAGGCCCCACAATGATGATGGTTGTTTTATCTCATTTACCTTTTAGATGTCCTTCTTTCCTACCTGCCTTGTATATTACCAGACACACTGTTTAAGGTTGTTAAAGCCATCACTGTGCTTCTTCTATTATCTTTCCACCGCATAAACAACTCTCATATATCCTTACTGTACTACAAAGTGCTCTCTAAAATTCCTAAGGTCATTAGTTGACTACTTGTCTTCTATATCTTCTCTCTCCCTTCTACTTTAGTTCCATATATTACCCTACTTAAGACTCTCTTCTATTCTAAATTATTATTGCGTAACTGGCTGTTGCATTCTAAAGCATGCCAATCCTGCTTGACACAAATGCTCTATAACAACTTTCACATAAAAAAATTAAACAAAAGTGTAAACCACTGAAACACAATGAAAGTATTTCAAAATGTAGTTTTTACAAAATTCCTGTTGATAAGCGCTTGAGTGGTAGGCACGAGCCTGGCTCTTGACTGACTGCATAATGCCCTTGTCGGTATTCAGGTAACTCCAGATGACTGCCATATCACTGGTATCAATAGAAGGTGTGACCTTTTGGAGAAGAGGAAGTTGAATGAAGCAGAATAAGGAAACCACTTTAAAAAAATAAGGCTGACATGATAAGGATCTTACTAAAACATAAAATGTAGCAAAAGAAGATGGAATGGAAACAGGAGCTGGACACAGATAGAGTATCCACCAGAAAGAGTGTTAATATAGGTAAGTTACTTGCTATTCTGACAGATTCTTCTAAGCACAGATTCCCCGCTTTCTGAATAGATACAAAAGCATTACCTTTCCTGGTGGTGGGCCTGCAGATTTTCTCAGGCCAGGAAGTCCTGCAGGACCAAAAGACCAAAGTGCCCCTTCCGCCGGACCTGGCTATCTAGGCAGTACTGTTTCATGAACATGTGGGCTGACACTTATGTCGTAGCCTGCATATGTCCAAAATAGGCACTTGCATGCCAGCACTGTGGTAACAGCTTTGGCTCTGGTCGAATGAGCTTGCAGGCCTTCAAGAGGCTGTTTTTAGCCAGACTAGAGCAGATCTTTATACAAAGAACAATCGATCTGGAGATGGTTCGTTTCTGCACTGCTCTTCTTTTCTTCGCCCCAGAGAAACTCACAAAAAATGTGATTGTCCAACCGGTGATCCTTAGTACAGTTGATGTAAAAACACAGAGTTTTCTTAAGGGCTAGGCGATTGCGTCTCTCTTCCTTGCTGGATGAATGAGGAGTGAAGAAGGTCGGCACAGTAATAGATTTCCAAATGTGGAATGGTGTTACCAACCTTTGGGAGGAACATTGCCTTGGTCCTTAGCACCAACTTGTCCAGAAATAAGGCAGTGTATGGTTGGTGGACAGAAAGCTGTGCAGCTGACACACTCAACATGCTGATGTGATCGCAATGAGGAACCCTTCTTTCAATGTGAGCAATCTCAGGGTGCAGCTGTGCAGAGGCTCAAATGGAGTGCAAAGTAGAAATTTGAAAAACAGATTGAGGTCGCACTGAGGTATGACAAAGGGTGTTGGAGGGGAAATCTGGACCAGCCCTTTTTAAAATTGCAGCACAACAGGTGAATGATCAGACAACCACAGAAAAGCCAGTAAGACAGATAAATAACCTTTAACTGTTGCTGCAGTAAGACCTTGATGGGAACAATAGACAAATGGGCTTGTAAAAGATAGATATTCCTAGAACAACATACTATTCCCACTGTTCTGCATAGATGGTTCCAGGTGGGAGGAAGATAAAAAACACTCAACTGTCTCCGCTTAAATCTCCAAGAAAAGAGGTGTAAGTGTACAAGTTCGGATTCAGAACCCTTCTGCTGCAATAGTAGATCCTCCCCAAGCGGCAACCAGATCGGAGGACAAATGTTCACAGCCAGAAGTTCTGGATCAAACACACAAAGAGTAATGGTTGGAATGCTTGCAATTTGACTAACCAGTGGCAATTGCTCAGGGTAGCATTCCAACCCATTGTTCCTTTGCCCACCATGCCACCTCAGTTTGGATCCAGCCATATCCAAATCAGTCTTGACCCTGCTCCAACAGGACAGTCAAGCCTAAACTGCCAGACCAGGTTATCTTTGAACTGGAACAAGGGCAACCCAAGACTGGTTTTGCCAGGCTCTTATGTTAGATGTAGCTTGTTTCCAGTGGCACAGTGCAGCACAGGACCCACGTCTGAGCATACCCTAGCCTCAAACACAGTGAAACCAATCTTGTATTGCTTGCATTCCAGTTTGAGCTGGACAGGTCCAATTACAGCAAGGTCAAGATGGCCTTTCTGTGCCCCCTGCCCTGCGTCTCAAACTGTCAAATGGATCTGGCAATGACTTCACAACTCTACTGTAGTATCTTAATAAAATAGAATAGATACATCATTTGTATATTAAAGGTAACTGTGGTAAGAATTACAGTTATTACATACATCAAGTATATGTTTTCTTGTCACCATCATGTCAACTCCTTTCCTCTCTCTTTAGTTGCCTCCTTGAGGCACATTTACATTTCCAAGCCCAAACATCATATCGCACCATTTTCCAACAGCCCGACGTGTTATGAGATCTCATTTTGTCATAAGGATTGTCAGCCTACAGCTTCCTACTAAAGCTCACTGGAGCACTATGGATTTGTTCTGAGGCTCCTATTGGACCCAGAATAAAAACATGCATTGCCTACTGTTAGTGTCTGAAATACTGCTAATTAAACAGCATGATTAGTTCTCTGCAAACATATCCCTGCAAATACATCCCAGACAGCTGCAAGACTGCTGAAAACCAGGATGATGGAGGAGAAGCAGACATATTTGTGCTTATGCTGCACTGCCTGTGCATAGCATGCTGTTCTGCAAAATCAGAGGTTATCATCATGTGCTAAAAAAATTGGCAAAATGTAACTATCATATTTGTGGTTTGCTGATCAACAAGGAAAACAGATTTTTGACCTTTCAAGTTACACTTTAACTTTTAAATGTCCCTCATTATAGATCCTGAAAGTCAAAATACAGCTTTGAATCATTTTGGTCTATTGAATACTCAGCACTGTGGCACCATTTCAGATTTTCTTGTTTTTGGGCTTAGGTGAACATTGCCTTTTGGATAGAAATCTTATTAATATAGGATAAAAACAGGAACATCCATAGTAATCTGTAGATTAGTGCTCCTATGTAATTTAACCGTGGGATGAAAAACAACCCTTGCTGAACAAGACATGGGTAATGTTAGTACAACCCCTTTAGAAATCAAATTGCTCTTCTGCAACAATTTCGGCACAAAACAAGCCTGTGTTCAAAACGTGGGCACAAGTGCCCCACACATGAAACATTGACAGAGGATGGCCAAGGTGTCCAAATGAAGATTTCTGGCTAGAGAGTGAAAGGACTAAGCATAACTTCATCATTTACTTTTTGTTTTTCTGCATGATCTACGGAAGATTAGAATACACACGATCCACTTTGAATTAAGGTTAATGAGAGTTATGGTGGCCCAGTTTATTAGTGTTTGAAGCTGAAGGAATAGAACAAGACAAAAAGAAACAATATTGTAAAATATGTAGGACATTCGCTAATTTTAGACTCTGCACAATGGGCACTGCTGTCCAGTGCTCACTGTATGTGCTTTGACCCCTGAAACATGTATGAGTTGGCTAATCCCTAGTGGGCTTACTTAACTGTTTTATCAGGCCTTGGTATATGGTGCAGAAGTACACATATGGCATGAAAAGTTAAATGTCACCTGCGGACTGCGGCATTTATTGTGCTGCCTACTAGTGTGTGAAAGGAAAACATGGCTTCATGCCTACCATTGTACACTGACTGCTGCAGTGTAAAACCTACAGTGCAACATGTTAAAATATCCAATTTTAATAGGTAAAAAAAAAATCCCTTTAAAATCTAAGTAAAACACCCCGGCGTAAGCCTTGTAAGCTACCAGGTAGGGTGCATGGTCTTCAAAAGTGGGACCTGTGGAAAATGAATGTTGCTATAGCCTTACACTGACAGGGTGCTAAAAGCTATTTTCACTGTGGTAATCTTAACTGTGTTATGTAGAAAACCAAATTACAGATTAAAATACTAATACTGCAGTATTGGGAATGTTACAAGCTACAAAATAATTAAACCACTATATTAACAGTTATTATCAATCCAATTCAATGGTGAAGTTGGATTTGTTCAATAAACACTAAGGAAAAATAATTTTAGAAAGTTGCCCTTTGCCAAATCGCAGCCTGTTCTCAAGCTCAGGAACAGATGTGAAAGATGAGTGAAATGTCTCCCGGGAGCAAAAAATAGGCTGACTTGTTGTTTTGGTGCTTCTTAATATTTTAGTAATTTTCTCTTTATTAAACCTGTCTGCTCTGTGCCACAGCTCCCAGGTTCAATTACTAAAACCTTTGACTGGACGTAAAAAGTCAGAGTATTTGGTACTCGTAGTGGACATCAATTCACCCCAAATATTAAACCATTTTCTCAAACTACTGAATACAAAGCTTATACACCGAATTCGGCATACTAATTGTGTGCACTTGTTACAGCACCAGGGTCTCCATTTTTACCATATGCTCCAAGTAGGCTGTACCTGCTTGCTACAAGTCAATTCTGTTATGTACAGCAAAACTAAAACTCTCTCCACGGGGTCAATGATAATACCTGAAGCATGTAATAACTCTAAATTTCTCATTAAAGTTACCTTTAAGTTACAAGTGTCATATCTTTTCTACTTATTACAGCAGAGTTGTGAAGCCACAATGCCTACTGCCAGAGCCAGTAGAGAGTGTGAGATACAAGTCTGTGAGCAGAATCACGACTGCTACTTAAACAATGAAAGGGAGTTTGCTTATACTGTCTCGCCTACTAGACCGCACATGTGCTGTCTGTTGCGAGACATTGTTCATTTACAGTGAGGTTAGAGCCCACCTAAAATTTATCATTGTTTGTCTTCATTGTCACGCACATTTGCTTGCTTTTTATTCATGAGGATGTATGGACCTTCCTTCCTCTACTTGTGTTTATCCCTCCCCTGGGGCATGGGTGCATCAACTGTGTCCTTTCCTTACTCATTTATCAGGCGCTAATTTTTATTTCCTTATGTTTAAGCACTTCACAATAGTGCATTTGTTTTCTAGCTGTCTTCTTCATTTAATTCTCTATCCCCGCCTCGCTCCGGGTTTCCTCTGGTCCCTATCCGTGTCTCGACCACTTCCCTTCTCACACATGTGCTTTTCCCCACCAGCTTTACATTGCTCATTTCAGCCATTTGCTGCCCTTGTCTAGCCTTCTACTTTTCTCTGTATCCTCCTCCACCCCTTGTCACTGTGTAGCTTCAGCCCCTCTAAACACACCCTCCCATGCTGCTTCCACCCCAGTTACTTCTGGCCCCCAGTCCTTCATAGGGCTTCGCCCTCCCCTGCTTTAAAAACACTTTGACGATTTTTTTCTTTTTATTTACCAATAACTAAAATGAAAAAAGCAGCCACAACGTTTTGTAGTCCTGTGCATTTTGCAATGTATGCATTGCAGAAAAATTACTCCCGACTTCCTGTATCTATCTTGCTATCTTTTCCGACCAACATACTTACCAACTTTCTTTGACCAAAATGAGGTTAGCAACTTTTCAGATTTTAAGACTGCTCTTGAGCATAATGAAGACATTAACAAACCGACCACATCACTAGAAATTGCATTGCATTATATCGAACCCAGATCAAAGGAAGTAACTGTGTGGCTTTAGCCAGCTGACATCTGAAAAATAACTGACATAATTGTGTGATGATTGAACACTGATGTCCTCGTCTTCACTAACACATCTCATCATCAACAACCGTAAGAGTGTAGTGCACTGTAGTCAGCTAGTGCCTCCAGCAGTATTTGCACGGCATGATTTTGAAGATACTGCAGCTTCCAGAGAGTTTTTAGTAATTCTCAGCAACTACTTCTCTACAGCTGTCTTAAAGGCAAAATGGGGCAAACAACATATGTGCATGCTGTACTGTTGACAAAAACATAAGTCTATTGCTTAAGTCAGTAGTGTTGGAAAGAAAAGATTTTGGCCATTTGCATTGATTTACCTCTGTAATGCCACATCTCTCTTTTTTTCTCCTATCCCATATTTCTGTTCCTCTCATCTTGTGCGCTCTCACGCTTTGGTATGCAGATAATTCACTGCAGAATCTTAAATGCGGGTGAATTCCTTGTGGAATATTCCACTCTTGTCTTTTCAGCACAGGGATGCAACAGAGTAGAAATGTAAGCATTCTGACACCTAGTTGACAACATGCAGATACTAGCAATTCCCTCTAAATGCTGTAGTGAGCAAGGTGGTGCATGTTGGCCTACAGGCGCTTTTTGAAAGCTGTTTAAAAAAATCCTTCACTGTGCTGCACAGCATAGTTAAAAGGAACTGGCAAAGCTAATAGGTCAACACAGATCTAGAGATACAATTTTCCAAAACTTTATGAGTGGCTACAGGAAGCTTTTGATATCCTAATACCACTCAGAAAAACCAAACAGGACAAAAGAAAACCAACACCTTGGAGAAACACAGAACTTAAAAAGATAAAGCAACAAATCAGAGAGTTGCAGCGGACCTGGCTCAAAACAAACAACAGTCAAAGACAAATTGCAGCTACACAAACTTAAAAGAATATACAAATCATCAATCAAAAAAAGCTAAAAAACAAAAAAAAGGTACTACTCAGACAGAATGCAAAATGCTAAATCTGCAACCAAAGAATTTTATAAAATTCTCAATGAATTTTGAAAACCTACATGCATGGAAGGAAGTCATCCCACTACTCAAGATTTCACAAACAAACTGGCAACTCATTACACAACCAAGGCAGAAACTTTGGACTCCTATTTAAAACAGAAGAAAACCATCAGCACCAACCCCTTTCCTAAAATACCCTCTAAGAATAAACAAACCCAGCCTTTACAGTCCTTGAAACAAATATCACAAGGTGAATTTATGGATTTGGTCAAAGCAAGCAGACCTTCCGGTTGCCCTTCTGACCCTTGCCCGCCACACATCTTCAAGAACATTCTTTTATCTACTTCTGCTGCTACGCCTGCAAGACGAATCATCAACAACTCTAACTACAGGAACTTTTCCTGTATACCTGAAAAAGGCATACATATGACCTTATTAAAGAAAACAAACTTAGACCCGCAAGACCCCAACAACTACAGACCAATCACAAATGGACCTTTCCTGGGCAAACTGACAGAAAGAGCAGCATTCACTCAGATGTCACAATTCATTGAAGACAATTCTATACTTTCAGAGTACCAAACTGGATTCTGCCCAAGAAGAGGCACTGAATCAGTACTCATAGCAATGTGGGATGATCTTAAAAACACAGTCGACCGCAATGGAGTTGCTGCACTACTTCTTTTGGACCTCTTGGCTGCCTTTGATACGGTTGACCATAACACCCTAATTCAAAGACTCCACGAAGTCGGCATAGAAGGGGCTGCTCTCAACTGGATTACATCCTACCTTCAAAAATGAACTAATATCATCTATTCTCCCCCCTTCTCGTCCAAACCCTACCTCACAAAAACAGGGGTCCCCCAAGGATCAATCATCTCACCTTTGCTTTTCAACATCTACATGATACCATTACCAGAACTGAGCAATGACTTTCATCTCACATGCTACAACTATGCAGATGACACACAAATACTACTTAAATTTGAATGCCCCAAAAACATTGAAACCTCACTAACCTTCAGTTGCCTCAGAGCCGTTGATCAGTGGATGACTTGGAGCCATCTCAAACTAAATGTCTCCAAAACAGAAATACTCATATGTGGTGACTGGAAAAATTATGACCCACTGTGCGCCTGGCCTGACGATCTCGACCACCTCCTCAATCATCCAAGGAAGTTAAAAACCTTGGAATGACCATGGACTCCAAGTTAACAATGAATGCCCAAGTGGACAAATTAGTACAAACAAGCTTCATCACCTTGAAGACTCTGCGATGCATCTTCCCCACCTCGGATTTCCACACAAGGTGCAGGCTACTATCTCGCTTGTGCTATCCAAACTGGATTATACCAATGGCCTTTACCATGGATCATCTCTATTATGAAAAAACTACAATGTATTCAGAACTCCGGCAACCAGGCTACTATTACATGTAAAGCCACAAGGCCACATCTCCTCTGTCTTGAGAGCACTACAATGGTTACCCGATGCCGGAAGATGCACCTTCAAGCTGCTTTGTATCACCCACAAAGGTATACATGGAACAGGACCGCTTTTTTATCAGAAACAAAATAACCAAATACATTCTACAAAGAAACTTCCGCTCAAGACTGGCACCCCACCTTAGAACACCACCATACAAGTAAAATACTATAGGTGGTACATCCTTCTCCGTTCAAACAGCCAAACTATGGAATTCATTACCCCCAACTATAAGATCAACAGATAACTATCTTGTCTTCAGAAGACTACTCAAGAGTGGGCTTTTTCCTTCATAACCACCATATTCAAACAGCTATGGACTGCATATGCCTGTGTTGATAAATATTTTTTATCTGATTATGTGTATATTCTAGATATATATAGTTCTTTAGAAAATATGTATCGCTATTATGTCATGTCATAACAATAAACTACACACGTACTCTTTAAACCTGTTTAATGTATATTTATTCACAGTTTAAATATGTATATTTATGTATATATATGTGTGTATATGTGTGTGTATTCATGTGTGTGTGTATGTGTATATATATATATATATATATGTATGTTATTCTATGCTTAACATGTGCATAGGTCATTGCATAGCTCCTAGATTAGTTGTTGTATTAGATACTTATGAATCCCTGCTCTCATTTTATATCACACTGATCAAATGTTTATTATCTCAGGTATTTGGCTATTCAAAAATTGAGTAAAGATAAATAAATGTTAGAAAAGTACACTTATTATTTAACTTCAAATTTTACAAATCTTGAAAGTCTGAGTTTATACAAAACTACTTTTCTTCTCATATTATACCCACTATTATATTCCATGGACATATATTCCCTTACTATGTACTTACATATCTATTTATTTATTACTCTAGTCCTACTGTACTAGAGAAAAAAAATATATATATATCTATACATAAAATTCAAATAATAAATCTGAAAAATATATAATAATAAAGAATAAATAAATTAAATAAAAATAATGATCAAATATATATAAATTATAAATAAAAAAATATTATATTTTTACTCATGTGTAAGCTTTACTTTGTCTACCCATCACCATATGTCATGTCACTATCAATCTATCCTCCATTCCCACTCTGACTCATCCCAAATCCATTCTACTACTTTCATCTCCTAAATAACCCTGCCTAAAGCTCTTCCTCCTCTTCCACATCTAACTCACCCAAACCTCAGTTTACTACCATGATCTCCCAAACAACCCTACTAAATTCTCCCTCATTTATCTCACCTTTAACTCATCCAAAACCCCTCCTGCTACTATGATCTCCCTAACCCTTTCCACAGACTCTTCCCTCCTCCATCCCCCCTTTACTCATCCCAAGCCTAAATCCTATTACTATAAACTCCCAATTAACACTTCTGGATTCTTCCCTCCTCCACCCCTCCATTACTCCAGTCAATCCAACTAACAAACTCACATATCTGCGTCTCAAATTAACTCATAATAATACTAAAACTGTACTCATATTTCCCTATGCTAATCCACCACTAATTCCTTTTGGGTTCCGGAGTAGCGTGCTACTCGCGAAAAGTGCTTCGACCAGGGGTAGTAAGCGCTATATAAATACTATTACAATACAATACAATACATAGGTGAGACTTATTTGAATTTGCCAATGCGTGTTAGCTCTTTCTTCTGCACTACTTTATCCCGGAACTGTTCAGTCAACCGCTGATAAGCTGACGTCTATGGAAGCATGCTTATTTTTGCCCTGTTTGAGTTCATTACAATAAAAGCCAAAAAATATGTGTGTGTTAACAAAACATTCTGAGATACACACTGACTCATTTTATACCAGGCTTGTTTATTTTCACAGTACTGCATTAATACTTATTCGACATACTTGCAGTGCAACCTTAGCATGCCAGGCATAAGGTGGAAGCAAGATTTGAAAGAGGACTCGGAGGTCTGGGATAGGCTGGTGCACTCTGCTGTACTTTAGAAGAATACTACAAGTCACCTCGGAGAACCATGACTTCATAAATTAACTCAGCCTTGAGCGTTTGTTCCTCTGTATGTTCATGAAACTCCACAGCACCATGTCATTTTATCAGCTGGCAATATGTATTATGATGAATGGCAATTGCTAACATGACAGGGGTCAACACATTTTATGAACTTTGTAAGGGAATCTAATAAAATGATGATGAATCGGGATCAGACTAGGACAGAGCATAGCCCTGGGCACCAAAATAAAGGTGCACTCTATTAGAGAAGCAGAAAGCTAAAAAGAGGCCCACAATTGCCAATTGATGCAATTTTGAACGTGTAAAGACATGCTGCGTAGGTGTTTTGCATGCTATGGGAGACAGCATACATTTCTGCTTGTTGCAGGACATGTTTGCTTCAATATCAGAGAATTTAACGGTAAAAACTACCACACCATAAAACAGTGCACAAACAGCGGTCAAAACACTGACCTTTCAGACCAGCCCTCCTGGCACTGCCAACTTGCCCTAGAGGCCAGTCCCATCCTGTGATGAATGTACTGAGTAGTGTGATGAGTGTATGAAAATATATCATAACGAGCATCAGCAAATACTGGGATGAAGGAAACAATTAATGTTTTGTTACAGTAAATATTATGAACCCGATTGCCACTTACTATAATTATGAGTGAAACAATATTAGGATGAGAAGTGGACATGAGATGTGGCACTTAATATGAGAAACCAATTCATATCATAATGAGTGGAATAACAAATATTGCGGGAACAGTAAGTATGTATTGGCTGAGGAGTTATCACCTACTATATGTGAGACCCAATCAACATTAGGAAGAAGCACAGTAAAGCTTGTAATTAGAAGGACCAAATAATGGTAATAAGAAGCCCAGGTAAAATGTATGAGACGGTCATAAAGGTTAAGATAGTTATATCCATGTTATGATTAAGGAACAATATTGCGATGACGAGTAAGAAATGATTACGACTTAAAGCCCAATATACAGTGAATGTTATTAGGGGATCAATATATATAACGATATCAATAATGCGTTCGGAAAACAATAAAAATGTACACAGGACAATAAGCACGTTCATGAGAGGCAGTGAATATGATATAATTGAGGCCCGGCACGAAATAAATTAACACTGTGAGACATTGACAATAAGCGTGGTGAACCTCAATTATTAAGATGACGGGCGTTTTGTATCTTATGGTGAAACTATACTTTACGTTGGTTGTGAAATTAAAGCATTTTGTGAGACATTTGCTACAGAGGGAATCAGTGAAAATGAGTGAGCAAAGAATACCATGACAGGAGGGAGTTGATGAGAAGCTTGCAAAGAACAAACATCACGATGGACGGGCAAAGTATCCTGATGGGACACGAACATCATCACGAGCCATGAATATTAAAACAAAAAGACTAACATTATTAATAAGGTTTGTGATACAGAGGAACATTCTGTGCATGCTCAACGATAAATTAATATGCGAATGGACTCAACATTCAAGTAAATACAATGCTATTCAAATAAAGCAATGAACATTCTAACGCGGAGATTCATTCGCAGTGCGATGGTGAGCGGCGGGGGCACCGAGGATACTGCGGGTCAGACCTCTCTCAAACTCTTCCCCGGACGCAATCTCACCCCTCTGCCTTTAGTCCAGACGAGAGCCGCCTCTGCTGCGCCCATCTGCGGCTCAGGCTGCAGTGTCCCTCCCCCCGCTGCGGAGCTGCAGGCGCGGACAGCCCCCTTCACCGGACGCCGGTGATCGCTGCTTCGGTACCTTGGTGGTCCTGATGTGCTCCATGGCGGGGCTACGCGGCGGCCGCGCCCCGTGCTGCCTCGGGTGCCCTGATGAGCCCGGCTCCTCGGCGCTTCCTGCTCCTTGTTGCCGGATTGCTGAGAGGCGCTTCCTGAGCCCGGCACTTCTGTGTTGTGTTGCCGCGAGGGAGGAGGGAGCGGCGCCGTCTAGGCTGCCAAGTCAGAGCGCCTTCTGGCGGCTGGCGAGGGCAACTCCGGGTAGCCAGGGACTGAGGCGGCCGCACCGTGCTTGAATTAAACCAGTGGTTCCCAACCTGTGGTCCGGGACCACTGGGGGCCCGCGACGACTTAGAACATTAAATAATAATAACAGATTAAGTAAGTGTATATAAGTAAAGTGGCTAACTGTACAATTGAAAATGAATAACAAGTATTGTACATGTCAATGAATTTGAAATTGAAGGCTACAAATTTAATTGGTATACTCCGTGGGAGCAGTGCAAGTGCATCAAACAGAACAAAGGCCTCCATTACGAGTTTGGCGGGTGGAAAAGGCCGCCCACCAAACTCCTGCGGTCAGATCTCTGCCAGTCTGATAACCTTCTCACGGCCCCTATTGCGAGTTTCCTGATGGTTCTGCAAGTGGGCGGAAACAGAGTTTCCACCTGCTGGCCCAGCGGGAAAAATGGCAACAACATTGACGCCGGCTCGAAATCAAGCTGGTTGGAATATTACGGTGCGTAGGGTGCAAGAGCACCCGTTGCGCTTTTCAATGTCTGATAAGCAGATAGTGAAAAGTGCGACGGGTCTGTCCGTGGGGGCCCCTGCACTGCCTATGCCAAGTGCATGGGAAGTGCAGGGGCTCCCCACAGCCCATCTCTGCCAGCTTTTACAAGGCAGTGGAACCGCCATATAAAAGCTGGCGGAGAGGGGGGTCATTAATCCCCAGGGCGGTGCTGCATGCAGCAAAGCCCTGGTGGATTAGGACCGCTGGTCCCTCCAGTGTATGGAAACTGGCGGTCCAACCGTGGCCGAACCGCCACAGTCATAATGTGGAGGTCTGACCACCGCCAAAGCGGTTCGACCACCGCTTTGGCGGCAGTCAGACCGCCACCGCGAGTCTGGCGGTCCTAGGACTGCCAGACTTGTAATGAGGGCCATAGTATGGACAATATGTGGCTTCAGTTCAATTTAGAAAATCTCCAACCTTCTTTTTAAAATTTCTGTTTTTATTTTTTTTATTTATATTCCGCCGCCCGCCTGGCGGGAACCGCCATATGGCCGCTCCGCGGTCGAAAGACCGCTGGGGCCATTCCGACCTTCCTGCTGGGCCGGCGGGCGCTAACATTGTTAGCGCCCGCTGGCCCAGCGGGAAGGCGGCCTGCAACATTGAAGCCGGCTCCGAATGGAGCCAGCGGTGTTGCAGGTGTGCGACGGGTGCAGTTGCACCCGTCGCGCTTTTCACTGTCTGCTAGGCAGACAGTGAAAAGCAGGCTGGGGCCCTGTTAGGGGGCCCCTGCACTGCCCATACCATTGGCATGGGCAGTGCAGGGGCCCCCAGGGGCCCCAGGACACCCGTTCCCACCATCCTGTTCCTGGCAGTAAAAACCGCCAGAAACAGGCTGGCGGGAAGGGGGTTAGCAGCGCCGCCATGGCGGATTCGCCCAGCCGGGGGAAATCCGGCGGGAAACCGCCGGACCCGGTTTTCTGACCGCGGCTTTACCGCCGCGGTCAGAATGGGCAGGGAAGCACCGCCAGCCTGTTGGCGGTGCTTCCGTCATCCGCCGCCAGGGTCGGAATGACCCCCAAAATGTGTTATCATTTGTGTATGTGTTTGCTGAATGCTTGTTTCTGTATTTTTTGTGTATTGTTTTGCATTTCAAATCATCAACAATGTTAAGGCCAAGGTCCCCGGCTTCCAGTAATAACTCAGTGAGGGGTCCCCAGATTCCACTGATGATTCAGTGGGGGTCCCTGAGTTTCAGTAAAGATAAAGTGGGGGTCCATGTAAGTCAAAAGGTTGGGAACCAATGAATTAAGCAATTTAATGTACAAATTCTTTATTGTCGTAACTAAACACAGAAGTGTCGGCATTGAGGAGGTTGACCGGTTTACATTAGGTGCGTCAGTTCTCTCCCCCATTCAACCTGCCGGACCACTTCAAGGTGGGTGGTGTCAGGTATGTAGACACAAAGCTTCACCTTAGCCAAATGCCTTTTGCGGGCCAAAGAAGTGATCTGGTCCACTTTGATCATAGATAATTTTCATTGATTCTTCCTTCATACTACTTTATTGGCAGGTTTGATACTCATTTTCCACATGGGCTTTTGACAGTGATAGTATTTGCATTGTTGTTCTGTCTCCCTTTAAGAATGTCAGGCCTAGGACTTTAAGTCGGCCGGATCCTGTCGGGTCTCAGACCCATCAGTAATTAAAAATACAGTTTGAAACGCGTCCCATTCCCATGCAACAGGCACGTTTTCTATGTTTGTGATGAGTAAAAACTTTCACTAAACAAAACACAAACTTCTACAGCATGTAAATCAATCACTACAGTTAACTTGACATTTTTATTATCATTTGAAAATTGCAGATCATGTGGAGAACTCTGCAGCAACAGCCTTCAAAGATGTATAAATATTTAAAGTGAATTGTCCCTGAGCTTGGGCCCCTGTGCTGCGGCACTGGTCAAATAGCACTGGATCAATCTATTAATATGTTTTATTTTTCTAATCAAGGCAGTCTTGGTCCCCTTGAGGTGGAGTGATGACTCAGCCACCTCCCCACTCCACGGACCACAGGTTAAGAATCACTGCTGTAAAGGAAAAAAACAGTTAAGAAACATGTTGCCCACTCGTTTTTGATCCCTGGGAACATTATATTCTGAAGGGTCCTTATTGTTTCTTACCTTCACAAGGGTCCTTTTAGTATAAAAGCTGTGGAAGCCTTTAGTGAATTTTCATCTTTCTTTGGCCAATCTACCCTTCATGGACTCCTCTCCCCACTATAGTCTGAGGGTCTGAATCTGGTGTTCTAGACTCATAGGATAATTAAAAGTAAACACTGGTAAAGAGCCCCCTCGCGATGCCCGTCGGGCACTGCAGCACCTGCCCAACAAGGAGCACAGCCCTATGAGGAAGCATCAGCCAATCGGCGGATAAGGGCTTGTGCTTCCTAAAAATGGTGCCTGGTTCAATTACCCAAAGTGGACTGAATGGACCTTCATGACAGAACTGCATACCTACTTATAAATAGGAACGTATATAACTATGTCATGATTTTAATTGGTGCCTCAATACAGGAAAATTCACTACAGGCATTGTGTCAGAATCCCTTTCAGAGGGCCACAGGGCAAGCAAGAGCTACTGGGCCCAATCATGGTAGCTGAGGCCTTTTACTTCCACTGTCCTGGGGCAAGCCCTACTATGGGCTCTGAGCGACTGGGCCATGTACCCACTCAGCACCTAAATCTCAGTGGTAGTGAGGGTCAAGCAGTCTAAAGCTTCTCAGGAAGAAGGTAGGTGTAAGGCGAGCACAGACTCACAACTCAAAATACACCCAGCAACCCCAATAAATGAATGTCCAATCAAATACTTGAGCTTATGTAAACAGGAGTATTAGTACAATATAAACACTACAAACAATATACACAGACTTCTAGACTGCTAAAGGCAGGCCTGTTGGCATTACCCCAGACAGTACTCTCCCACTTACCCATCTGTGGATGATAGTTATTCCATATTCACATGGCGTGAAATCCAAGCTAGACCATTCCAGTCAGTTCAAGTCTTAGAAATACTACAAGGTCTTTTAATAAAAGCCGCACACATGGGTGTGTCAGTCATAACAAGTTCACCCAGGGCCTGACGGCCTGGTGTCAACCTTACCAGTACTTGCTAGGATGGCACTCTGGAGTCCCCAGGTGCGTATTGCAGGCCTGGTGGTGAGCAGACCTCTCAAAGTGGCAGAAGTCCACGGTGGTCCTCTGAGCTGGCGGCAATTCTTGTTCTTTGTTCGGGGGTGGGTCCTGGGTGCTCCCGGCCTCCTCAGGTGAAACTTAGTTCTAACTCAGCAGGTCACCACCAGCTAGGTGTTTACGATTGCATGTGAAGGTCCTCTTCCTGGACTACCCTCCCTCCTGGGGTGCAGGGGATCTGCACAGCACACACAGGTTGATAGCTCATAGTCTTCTCCGCAATCCCCTCCTGGCATTTGGATCGCCTAGTATATTCAATAAGGTGACAGCCCGCTTTGGATCCCAGCACTACCGAGGGCAAAGGCACTTCCTTTGTGGCAGTACAACATCAGAGCAATGACCCTTTCTCTCCACAGTGGCCCCTTCCTATCATCATGGAGTCGCACAATGCACACGGGTAGATGACCCAATCAGTGTGGTAGTCCAGTCCTCTCCGTAGCCCCCATCTGGCATTCGGGGGTCACACACAGTGCACATGGGCAAATGACCCAATTGGTACTCTGTTCTTGATGGACCAGACTCCCGCACTCTGCTCCCAGGATCCTCTCAGTAGGACCCCACTAGACCTCGCTCCCTCCAGGCAATCCTTTTCTCCTCACAGGGACCGCTGGCCTTGAGTCAGACAGAAGCTAGTGCACTAGGCTGCAAGTGAGTGTTTTTGATTCTCCTTGGTGATGTTTCCCTACCCAACATGGGAAACTCTGCAGACAGTGAAAAGCGCGGCGGGTGTTGCCGCACCCGACGTACCACAACATTGCTGCCGGCTCTATTATGAGCAGGTGTCAATGTTGAGGGGTTTTTCCCGCCGGGCTGAAACTCTGATTCTGCCCGCTGACAGAGTGGGAAACTCTTAATATCCCTTGTGTCAGATCACCGAACTGGCAGTTTTCTGACCGCATGGCTCTGGCAGACAAGCTATCCATAAACCAAAGTCGTAATGAGGGCCTCAGTCTCTAATGGCAGCCTGCATGAGCTAGTTGAGGGGTCCCTGAGGGAAGCACAATACATGCAGCTACAAGAGGGGTCCCTGGGGACCTTCTTTCATACCCATACCCTGGGTACTTCGGTTACCATTTACTAGGGACTTTCAGGTGTTTAAAGGTATTGCCAATTGGGGACTATTGCACAGTCTTAAGGAAAGAGATCTGGCACTAGGGACCTGGATAGCAGGAACCTAGGGCACTTTCAGTCCAAATTGCATCACGTACCAGGCAAAAAATGGGGGTGACTGTGTCAAAAAGGGGCACTTTCCAACTAATTCGACATAGGACCAATAAGTAGTTACCCTTGAATATACTAGTCTACAACTGGTCCACACTATTTTGCGTAACATGTGAGTGAAGATTTATGATCCATTATTCCACTTTTGTTGACGTTACAGGAAATACCTTAACTAATATAACTGTTTTTCTTATTGGAGGGCGTGCTTACATGACTAGAATTAAATAAAACTGTTCACTGTCAACTACTAATTTGGATTTTAAAAACTGTTTTAATTCGAAAATTGGCAGTTTACAAACAAATAAAAATATGAGTTACAACTGTTTTGCATACTGACAATGCTGCTGTGGTTGCTCTGTAGAGTAAGGCATCCACAACCAGTTGCACATTATCGGCTTATTACGAGTCCGGTGGTCCTAGGACTGCAAGACCGACAGTGGCATTCGGACTGCCCTAGCTGTGGCGGTCCGACCGCCAAATTACGACCCTAGCAATCTGACCGCTAGGGGACCACTGTCCCCAGCAGGATCAGTGATCCCGACGGGCTGACGGCAGGTGCAGGCTGTAATCAACCAGGGCGGCGCTGAGCGCAGCACCGCCCTGCTGATTAGAACCTTGTTCTCCGCCAGCCTTCTAACGCCAGTGGTGGGAAACAGGTGGAGGGGGGCACAGGGAGGTGCCTGCACTGCCCATGCCTGTGCATGGGAAGTGCCGGGTCCCCCTGCCTAGTACCCTCGAAATGCGCATTTCAAGGGTGCGGGTGCCCCCTGTGTGCGGCAGCATTGCCGCTGGCTAAAATTTCCCACTAGACTGACTGGGGGAAACCTTGTTTTCCTCGGTCAGCCCAGTGAGAAAGCCATAATGGGGCTGGTGGAGAGGTCGCCGGCATGCCAGCCGCCACCCCATCCGGAGTTTGGGGGGGCGGGTGTTCATGTGGGGCCACCTAAGCCTTTTATCTTTCCGAAGTTGATAAAACTAACACTATTAAGTTGGTATCGGTTGTCAGCTCTGAGATGCAGCCTCAGATGCATATTTGCATGTTACAAACTGAATATAGTGATAGAATTGTTTTCGGCTTAATTCACATAACATCAGAAAATAAATGTATATGTGTGTTTTGTTTTTACTTTTATGCTTCACACATTGGAATAGGAGTTATTAGCTATAGACAAATTTCCAACACTCATTTCCTGCAGCTGACCAATATTGCTGTCCCATCTTGATTTTTAAAGATTTGGATAAACTAAAGAAACAATTTTTTATATGAAGATTCCCATTGCATCCCTAAAACCATGGTAAAGTGTTATCTCAGATTACCTCCAACATTAATGTGACAGTGCATGAATTCATTGGCTGCCCAAGAGGAATGGAGGCAATGAGCTCTCCAGTCGCCTCACAGGTGCAACCGGTCTAGCCTGGCAAGCTACCAGGCCTCCAGTTGACAGCTTAATAGAAGTGTAGGGGTGGCATCAGCCTGCAGCATTTGAAAGGCTACCTATGTGGTAATGAGGTTCTCGGGTTAATGTGAGGGATTTAGGTCGTGATAAGAGCTCTCCTGCAGCTTTTGGCTACTAACCCAGTCAGTTGTGACCAGTGGTGGGCAGGTCAGAGGTCCTCAGTGGCATGAGGTGATTGTGGCAGAGGGTGGGGTAGGGCTTTCAAAGTCAGATCATGGCACCAAGGACTGTATTATATTAAGTAGGAACCACCACCCACCCACAAGGTAAAGAGTTGGTAGAGGGCTTCTCAGGTTGATATGGTGGTAGGGAGGCAGTCGTGATAAGAGCAATACTGCAACATTTGGCTGCTAACCCCATCAGGCCAGTGGTGGGGAGGAGGCTGCCGGTGTCATGTGATGTTACTTGAGAGAGGCTGAACTCTCATTATCAGATCATGGCATCCAGGATTATGTGTGATCTATCATCTACAACATGTGGGAACTATCATCTACAAATGTCTAATTGCTTCATGTCATTTGTAACATTTTTGTGAGCCCTAACTTTTTAACCCTAAACAAGGGTGTAATCTTTAGCAAGAATCCAGATTTCACCGTAGGTGGGGCACTCAGGGCAGAACACACTTCTATCACCACGTCAGGGACATTTGTTTCCTACCACATTATAATCAACTGTATTTTACAATATCACATTGGAAGAGATAATATTATGCAGAGACGTAAATCTCTGGCTGGAGGCATCCTTCTCTAACTTTCAAATTGTGTGATACTGTGTGACCCTGCTCTTTCTTCTGGTCAGCCCACGTGTTCATTACTTTCCAAAAAACTACGAAGGGCCAACTTCTATCCAAACACTTTACAATGAGAGCTAAAAAAGGAACTGGAAGCCCCTAGACTTATGTAAGCTAAAGGATCTGTTTCTAATTAAGACAGTGACAGATCACGGTTCCCTTGAAGGCTGAGCTTCTAATGCACTCCTAGAAGAACATAACAATGGCACAGTTTGAAATACTAGATAAAGTTCTGTTGCGTAGGTACAAAAACCTGCATTGCCATTTCAGGAAATGGTTCACCAGCTTTGACCACCAATAAGGTGGAGCTTCGAAGACTGGCACTTAGTTGGGTAAGGGACTAGAGGTCTGATTGTAAGGTATAAATTATATATATAATTTATAAAAGAAAAAGCAACACTAAAAGAATAAATAGCTCACACCAACATAGCCAAAACAGAAGATAAAAGTAGGGCTTTAAATATCACAAGTATTATTTGAAGTAATTGAGTAGTGGAGCTACTGCCAAGTCTCCCAGTAGACTCTAACACACTCACAGGAACTATGTATCCACCTATCCATTTTTTGCAAAGGAAAAACAAAAAATAAAACAGGAAATTCCACCTAAATTAATTGATCCTTCTGCTCGTACCAACATAAAAACAGAAGCGCCTCAGTCAAGCCTATTAGAATCTAAACTCTGCATTGAGGAGTAGTAATTTGAGCTAAAAATGGTCAGCCATTCTGCAGGGCCTTCTTTAAACTTACGTCCTGCTAAAATTATGAAACAACTTGCACCCACTTTGTTGAATGATGCGATAAGCATTTTCAAAAGCTCAAAAGTTCAAAATTAAGTTCAAAACAACTTGCAACTACTTTGTTGAAGAACCTGATAAGCATTTTCAAAAGTTCAAAATATAGGTTAGTTTCTTTGGACAGTGCACACATTTCATGGATTTGAACTCAGTGCCCAGTACTTAGGTACTTGTATGTGTGCTGCTGGAAGGAGGAGTCCAGTTTCATCGGAGATATATTGATAATGAATTCAGAGACGCTCTATTGCATACATTGGACACCCAACCCCATTTCATAGATTTAATTATTTATTCTGAAGTATAACAACTGAGATATTTTACCATTTCATAAAAAACGTTTTTTTTAAAGACAGGATGTAGAAGACAGAAAGTTGCGGTCAACATGTGTTTCACCCATCTTGGCGCATCTAGCCTAGAGCTTTTTGGGTTTAAATCTATTTTATTGGATTGTGTTATATTCTCTGTGTAATGTTGGTTCCATTAGAATTCTGGGTCGGCGACCGTTCCGATCGAGTCAGTTGGTGTTTGGTTAGCTCGGGAGGAGGATCGCATTTATTTTAGAAAATAAACTTCTTGTTCTTTCGACTCGCACGACTCCGTGTGTGACGTGATTATAACAATTTTGGCGACGAGCGCCAGCCACACTTGTCTGTTGAATCAGAGGGTGAGGTAAACGCGATCCAGTCGGACCGACGTGTCTAGGCAGACGATGACGACGAGCTGTGTGTGTCCTGTCGAGGACCGTTGTGAGGTCGAGTGATAAGGCGACAGCTTTGGATCTGAAGAGGATCGATTTGGAGGAGTGGAGATGTCTGGATGAGACAGTGAAGCGCGCATGCTTGTATTTTACTCAGCACGCTGGTAAATATGCACTTACCGTTTCTGGAGGTTCGCGCTGTCTTTACACACTGTTAACATTCCTGTCTTTCCAAACATCACTGTCGAGACTAATTTTGAGTGTCAGTCTCAATTCGGCCACTGAACAATATCGGGAAGCTGGTGAAGCTGTGAACCCCACCCCTCTTACAAATTAGAAGAAAGTACGTTAGTTCCTCTTTGGTTAAGGTAAAGGAAAGAACCTTGGCAACCAACAAGTGGGGAAGAGGGTAGAACATTTCAGTATTCATCCTGAGGACACTAAAGTATAACGTTACCAGTGAGTTGTGATGCCTTCCGCTATTAAAATTTCTACTTCATTTTTAGATCATAGATCTCAACCTTCTATCCAATGGGAAGAATGGATAGATCTTTTTGAAAACCCTGTGGTGGCATTGGATGTTCAAACTTTCTCTGCTCACAGGAAGAAAGCACTGTTGTTGGGCACAATTGGCAAAGAAGCTCATCATATATTCAAATATTTATCAGAAATTTGCAATGACAATGGACAACCTTTAGGAGATATTTATGAAGAAGCAAAATTATGGTTAGAGAAGAGATTTGCTAAGGAGGAAAATATAGTAATGTCACGTTACAAATTCTACACTAGACCACAAAAAGAAGGAGAGTCGTTAGAAGACTTTGTTTCTAGCTTATGCAAATTATCTGTGAAATGCAAATTTGGACCTATGACTGATGAGCTAATTCGTGACCAACTTATTGTACAGTGCAGGAGTAAAAAAACTCAATAACGCTTATGGGCAGCAAAGAATCCTTGCAAAAATTGTAGAAGAATCAGACATGTGATTGCGGGAAATGAACAAGAAAGGGAGTGGAAGTACTGAAAGTGAAGAGGAAGTGGCAGTAATATCGAAGAAACATAATCTTTCTAAGCACGGTGGTGCTACAAACAGTAAACAAGGAAACAAAGATCTAATCTCGTCAAAACCTAAATTCTGCACAAGGTGTGGGAGCACAGCTCATACCAGCGATGCTAAATGGTACTTCGCTGTTAATAAAGACTGCAGGAAGTGTGGTCGCAAGGGGCATTTTGCTCCGATGTGCAAGGACGGTTTCAAATCAAGAGTTGCTGTAGCGGATGCGGCAGCAGAAAGCTGTGTTAGTGATCGCATCTTACTAGTTCAGGCTTCTGGAACAGGTGAAGGAAGAGAGACCAGGCCGAAAGGAATCTTTACCGTCACTGATAAGGAAGTGGAACTAATGGTGGACTCTGGTTCATTGTATACTATTATTCCAAAATCATTGTGGATCGAGTTATGGCATGAGGTTTCTTTGTTACCTAAAGACATAAACCCTAGAGGGTATCAAGGGTTAGAGCTCGATTTCTTAGGTTATTGTATTTCTTCTATTAATTTTGGCCATCGATGTGTTGAGGGGAAAATTTATGTGGCTGAGTCTGGACCACCGATTTTGGGGTGGGAGCATCAATATGACTTACACATTATCATTGATCCACATTCTGATAATAAGGTTTTGATGGTAGAAGATGAGAATTTGGAAAAAATTCTTGCAGATGCTAAAGGCGTATTTTATAAAAAGTTGGGGGAATTAAAAAGGTATGTCCACAAAATTATACTGGAAAAGGATGCAGTCGCAATGAAACACAAAGTGAGGAGAGTGCCGTTGGTAGTAAGGGAAGAAGTGAAAAAAATGTTACAAGACGAGATGGATCAGGGTATAATTAAACCAGTTGAAGCCTCACAATGGGTTTCACCACTGGTTATTACAAAAAGAAGTGATGGTAAGCTTCGTTTTTGTGTGGATTTACACAGTTTAAATCAATTTGTGGTCACAGACTCCTTTGCTCTTCCAAACATAAATGAACTCTTGTCTCTGCTCAAAGGAGGGGAAGTATTTTTAGAAGCTGGATATGAGGATTGCATATCACCAAATCAAATTGCATGACGAGTCTCGTGCACTCGCTGCCTTTATAACGATGGAGGGCACGTTCCAGTTCACCAGAATGCCTTTTGGGTTGTCTTCTGCAGCGAGTGTGTTTCAGGGAGTTATGTCGAGTTTATTTTCTGGAATGCAGAGGGTGACTTATTTTCAAGAAGATATTTTGATTTTTGGTCAGAGAGTAAGTGAACATAATGCTGTTCTTAAATCTGTTTTAAACAAATTGAGGGAAGCTGGTTTGACTTTGAGGAGAGACAAGTGCACATTTTTGGTGGAAGAAATTGATTACCTAGGTCATACTATTTCCGGAGAAGGATACAGACCCAAGGAAGATTTTGTTAAATGCTATTTGTTCAGCACCCATTCCATGTAACAAGGATCAATTGCGTTCATTTATGGGGCTGATAAAGTATTACAAGTTTGTTGAGAATTTTGACAAAAAAACTGAAAGCTTAAGAATGTTGCTGAGTAAGGAGTCCAGCTTCAGGTGGGGAAGGGAACAACAGATTGCGTTTGATGCTGTAAAAAAAAACATTTGTGAAGCTGGTATTTTGTCTCCTTTTGATACTCGTCTTAAGACAATTTTGACTGTGGATGCTAGTGTGTGTGGCTTGGGAGCAGTACTTTCTCAAGTATGTAAAGGGAAAGAAGCAACTGTGGCCTTTGCTTTGCGGTCTTTGACAGCATGCAAACGGAATTATTTAGTGATAGAACGTGAGGCTTTGGCTGCTGTGTGGTCTGTGTAGTACTTAGGACTTTTCTTTGGGGCATAGATTTCACTTTACGTTCTGATCACAAACCGTTACTTATAGTGTTGAGTCCGGGGGAAGGGTGCAGGTAAAGGTTCTGCTAGACTAGCGAGGTTAGCTGCCAGGCTCCAAGAGTATCAATTTAGTATGAGTTATATTCCTGGTTGGGAGAATGCTCGGGCAGATTGTCTCTCTAGGCTGCCTTTGGACTCGGTGTGTGTAGACAAGGCAGAGGATTTACTCAAAGAACAGGAAGGTGCAGTAGCTTGGTTGAGTGACATTGAGGACTGGGGTGAAGGTATTTTTTCGGTGGAGGAATGGAGGACTTGTATGGAGAAGGATTCAGTGCTCAAGGGTGTTGTACGAATGATTGTGGAAGGTAAAAGGAGGGACAGTACTGTGGTTCCATCCTTGAGACCTTATTTAAAACTGGTGGATGAGTTATCTGTTCTAGATTTGAACTTAGTTATGAGGAATGACAAGTTTATTCCACCAGAGGGTCTAAGAAAGAGGATTTTTGTGTTGGCACATGAGGGTCATCTGGGTCAAACCATGACTAAGAAGAGAGTCAGGGAATACTTTCGGTGGCCAGGCATGGATGACATGATTTCAAAGTGGGTTTTAGACTGCACTAAGTTATCTCCCTGCCCTCCTCCGACTGCCTGTGCTTTAACAACCCCTCACCCTCCTTTGGCTGTCTGTGCGTTAACACTCCTACCCTCCTCCCACTGTCCGTTCTCTCCCACTGTTCTTGCCCTCCTGCTGCTGTCCTTTCTTTCCAACCCTCCTCCAGCTGTCTGTTTTTTGACACAAAACACTTTCCTCTTGCTTCCCCACCACACTGTTTTTACACATATTGCTCAGCAGCACTGGCCTACTGTGCAACATGGTCAATGCTGGGTGCATCATAGCACTTTTTTATTTTTACTTTAAGTCATGTTGCACTGCAGCCTGCTCTGCTCCGCAACATGTCTAAAAGACACATTGACAAAACCAATAGATGTGGCAAAGGCAAACACCTATTGGCTTTTCCAATGTTTGTTAATCTGTGTCACTAGAGTGAGGTCTACGGGCTCACTCACTTTTTAAAGTTCCGGTGCTGAGTGCTTAACTCACTCTTGGCCTACATCAGCTAGATGTGAAGTGCTGTACAGTGCAGGAGTGGTGATTCTGCACTGGCTGTATGTTTGCCTTGAAAGGCTACAGTACAGGAATAGAGCAATGCTGTGAAGTGCGTGCATGGTGAGTGCATGTGTATGTGCAAGGAGTACAGTACATGAAGAGTGTAGTGTTGTGCAGAGCACATAAGGTGAATGTGTGCTGTGGCTGTAGATGTACCTGCAAGTGTTACAATACAGAAAGGCTACAGTACTTCACAGTGCGCACAGGATATATGTATGTGCTGAGTGTATGTGTGCCTGTGGTAGCACAATACATGGAGTTAACGGTATTCAACAGTGTGTGTGCTTTGTACATATATTGGGTGCTGGTCTGCATGTAATGGTACAGTACTTGAAAGACCCTGTGATCCATTTTGGGAGGACCCTGTGACCCATTTTGGGAGGCCCAGGCCCTGCCTCGTGAAGACATAAGGAGGTAGAGGAATCCCCCAAGACAGATTGCTGCATTCTTGTGTGGCTGGTGGGACACACTGAAGGAGGGAGAGTAAGGCTCCCCCTGTACATTTCAAAGGGTGTTCTTTGATTTAGTAAGAGATCACAAGGAAGGGGCCTGGACACATATCAGAAAGGAAATGGTATTACAAGGGTATGGGGCACCCTGCAGGACATTGCATACGTCCTCCCTGCCATAGCCAGTAGGACCTGTTACAGGCCTAGCGGGCACTGGAGCAGCTCACTGCTGAAAGCGATGCAGCACAAAGCCACATTTTTTTTAACACAAAACTTTATTAGTTTCCATTATCAACGGTTCCATCATACAGTGCATTAGTCAAGTAATAACTCATATGGGCCGTAGTTAGGTATACATTCCATACAATAGGGTTACAATTGTGTGGGAACATTCTTGTAGTATGTAACAGTGGTGTTGAACAACAATCCCATATCCAGCCCATCCCGCACCCTACCCAGCTTCCGTCTATTAGCCCCTCAGTTAGGACACACGGGATGGATCTTTTAATAAGTTCTTCAGGAATACCTTTCCTTACATGGGGGGACTAACTTATATATTCAATCTTACAACATATCGAACCAGCTATACATCAGTGAGAGAGAGACATGTATGGACTCCATAAGATAAAATATGTACCCCACAGGGCACCCTATTTGCCCCAGCACAATCCACCCTATGTCTCAAGCTGTGTCCCACTCAAGAGCTATTGGTTTCCTCCTCAGTCCCCTATACTCCTCCCTTCTGAGGGCAGCGCTTTTGGCCTGGCTCCAGCATAACACCCCCTCCTTCCAAGCAAGGAGAGAAGTGGCATGGGGGGATTTCCAGCGTTTCGTCAACTGACGTTTTGCCAACAGCAGAGCCAGGTCAATGAAGCGCATACGTACTTTGGAGGCACGTTTTAAAGGGTGCAGACCCAGGAGGAAATAAGCGGGTGACAATTCTACTGATTCGTCCATGATCTCCACCAGAGTGGCTCCTATTGCATTCCAATACTGTGTGAGGGACGGACATGACCAAAACATATTGTGAAGATCAGCGTCCGCAGTGTGGCTTCGAGGACAGTGCGCCGTTGTAGTGTGATAGATTCTATTGAGTCTATGTGGGGTGAGCTATGCCCAGTGAAAGAGGTAAAACTGGATCAGCTTAAACCGAGTGTTACAAGATACTTGTTTGGCATATTGTAATGAAAAGGACCATTCCTTGTCAGTAATGTCTCTGCCTATATCGGTTACCCACGCGGCCTTCAGCATGTACAATGATATGTGAAGCTGTGCCCGGATCCCACGATATATCCATCGTACAAGATGTCTACCATGTCCCATTATGTGGAGAGCCTGGAGTGTTTCATGTGTTACGGGCTCAATACTCTCTGGTGCCCAATAAGTACGAACATATGATAGTATCTTAGCATGTGTCATAAAAAGAGCCTCCGATAAACCATGCAATTGCACAAAATCAGAATGTGAGAATAACATGCCATCTTCAAACAAGTCTCCTAAAGTGAGGGGACCCTGTTGTTCCCAAACCCTTAGCATAGCCGTGGCTAGAGTGCCGGAGGGATTAATGAGCCCACGTAATGGTATGTTAGGAGCATAGGGGGTTGGTGAAGCCGTGTGCCGAGTAGTTAGTTTCCAGTACACCAAGGCCATGCATAGTTGTAAGGTAGCCCCAAGGGGCTTTTTAGGCGACTCGGGACAGAGCAGTTGGTGAACAAAACCCCTCTTCCACATTGTTTCTGTACAGTTTATCTCGTCTAAATTGGGGCCAGTGAGCCATTAGGCCAGCCATTGTAACTGGCCCGCAATACAGCAGGCTTTAAAATCTGGAGTGCCCAAGCCGCCCAAGTCAGGGGGTAACTGTAGTTCCGACTCGGAGGCGACCCTTTCCCCATATAAGATCTATCAATAAAGAGTTCAATATCTGAAATACACAAGGAGGTACTATAAGGGGCAGATTCACAAAATGGTATAGGACCCGTAGCAGCATTACCATCTTCGCCAGGGTCACCCTTCCGCCCACTGAAATAGGTAGTGTAGTCCAAACGTCAACCTGGGATCGGAGGGATGTAATTGCCCGGTGTAAATTCCCATCTAAGAGGTCCGCTTGATTCCGGTATACCCGGATACCAAGATAGCGGAAGGAGATCGGGGCTGTCACAATGGTGATGGGCTCAAATGGATTCGTAGGCTCTGACCAGGTGCCCTGGAATGAGTACGCATATGACTTATCAGGATTAATTCGGAGCCCAGAGGGGAGCACAAAACGGGAGAAAATCTGCACCGTCTTCTCTGTGCCCTGCAGCAGACCTCTGTAATAGATTAACATAACATTTGCATATAAAGAGCAAATATGTGTAATGGAGTTGAGCACTACCCCCCAATCCTCCGCACCGCAGTGGAGGTGCTGTGCCAGGGGCTCCAATGCCAATACAAACAAGAGTGGGGATAGGGGGCAGCCCGGTCTACTTCCGCAGTATATGGGGTTGGAAGGGGATATATGCCCCCTGTCCTGGACCTGGCAGTCGGGCTGTGTATAGGAGCTTTACCCACCGTGTAAATTCAAGAGGTATTCCAAAGGCTTCCAGAGATGCCCAGAGATACTGCCAGCTAAGGGTATCAAATGCCTGCTGCAGGTCTAAGGAGATGCAGCCGGCATATTGGTATTTGTGCTTCAACTCGTCCAGTAACTGAAATAATCGGTGGATATTCATAGATGTACCCAGAAGGGGGACGAAGCCACACTGGTCCATGTGGAGCAGCTGCGGGAGTAGTGGTAGAAGTCTACACGCTAAAACTTTACTGAGGAGTTTATGTTCAGTATTTTATATAGACAGGATCCTAGAGGAGGATATTTGTGTGGGGGGGATTCTATCTGGTTTGAGAAGCGAGGTCACTATTGCTTTGCGAATCGTAGCCAGAAGTATTCCTTCCGCAAGAGAGCTCCTGTATAATTTCTCTAGGTGGGGAAGCAAAAGCTTGGGGTATGCTGCATAAAACTCCACCGGCAAACGTCGGAGCCAGGGGTTTTATTGTACGCCATCTCTTTTAATGCTTCACCAATCTCGGCCATGGAGATTGGGGTGCGCAGAGTTTCCTTTTATAGTGTTGACACCTGGGGGAGCGGATGGCAGTGCAGAAACGTGTGGATAGGGTGTTGGTCTGCAGGTGGCTGCTCTGCGTACAAATCTGCATAGTATGAACGAAAGGCCTCATTAATGTCAGTTTGGCTATTTAAGAATCCCCTCGGAGGGGATTGTATTGTTAAAATGGGTGTGGGAGACTGTTGCTGTCTGATTAGTTTAGCAAGCAGGGCACCCGGTTTGTCTGCTTCCGCATGCATCTTCTGCATGTATGATCGATAATCTACGACTCGCAAGCACTCTAGAAGCTTTGCATTCTGAATGCGCGCCTATTGTAATCTCTCAGTTTTGTTGTCGTCCATTATCACCGCTCAATCTAACGATCCCAACTCATCTTTATACTGTGTGAGCTCAAAGACAATTTCAGTCCGGGCTCCCACGCTCATAGATATGGATGTCCCACTGATAATTACTTTGAAGGTCTCCCATTCAATCAGTGAGGATGTTGTTGTGCCAGTATTCTCTGAAAAATATGTGTCTATGGTATTATCTAATGTCTCTTTAAAGACCTGGTCTTCCAGGAGTCTAGGCTGCAGGCACCACATTGGTATCAGGGTGGATATCCTTCCCCAGGTGAATCGCATCTCAAGCGGATTGTGGTCAGACAGTGGCTTGCCTAAGTATGTAGCATGAGTTATGTGGGGTAGCAAGATGGAAGAGCATAAAAATCAATCTAAACAGGAATGGAGCACATGAGGGTAAGAGTAAAAGGAGTATTACCTCGCATTTGCATTACAGTGCCGCCAGACATCTACTAAGTCCCACTCCTCAACCATTGTTGCAGTATTTTGACCTGTCGGACCGGAGTGGCACTAGGAAGGGGCAGGTGTGCACGGTCGAGGTGCACATCTAAGACAGCATTAGAGTTGTCCCCCAACACCCAGGGGAGATGAGCCCATTCTGCTAGCACGTTAGACAAGCGTGTATAAAAACGCGTCCTGTTCCTGGTGCATATGCTGAGAAGGAAGTATGGAACAACTGGCCCCTCCATCTGCGCTGTAATTTTAGGGTTTCTGTTGTGGTGAGGTGGGTTTCCTGCAGGAAGGCAAGATGAGCGTGACGTCTGTGCAATTGTGCTAACACCCTATGACGTTTGTGATGAGTCCCCAGGCCTCTGATATTCCAGGTGATTATACTGTATGATTTAACAACCAAGGTCATAGCACTGGATGAAAGAGGTATAACTGCCAATCCCATGATCCTACTACATTCCCCATGTATGACTGTGGTGACGGAAGCTTTCGAATAACAAATACCCCCCTTCCCAATACGCGGTTCAGCAGAAACAACTATGTTCGACCAATGTAACTAACATAACCAATTGTAACAACAGAGAAATGGTAAGGCTTACGCTAGTGGGGTGCAATGGTTCCATCACCCAATCATACATTTGTACTCCAGGCATACCATCTAAACCTGGTCCGGACCCAGGTCATAGTAGCAACTGGTCTCCTATTCATCCTTCCCCTAAGCTAGTACATAGTATAAGAGTGTGACATATATATGCGAATACGAACAGTTTAGAAATAGGTGAATAATAGATAAACATCATGGAGCCATCAAGCAACAGACCAGTTTGCTGCCCATCGATCTGAATGGGCACTCCGGTGGTGATCACAGTTCCCACGCAGCATGGTCGAGGAGCTGCACAAATAGGTTTCCTACATCACAGATCGTGTGCGGTCTGTGGCGTGACAGATGGAAACATTGTCGCAATGCCTTCAGTTTCTGTGTCAGAATCCCCAGCTACAGACAATTTCATGCTGGATCTGCGATTAGGATCTCGTAGATTAGTTGCGAGTCGGATGGCTTCCAATTGGCTCTTACATGCCTGCCTTGGGGATGGCCCCTCACCTCCGTCCTGCACCGCATACCACCCACGCCAGGTATGCCAGGACTGCCGGCCCGAACCCTGTGACGCCAACTCCCGCCGATGCCCATTACGCGGTCCCTGAAAGTTCTGATCCAACCATTCCCTGGCTGACGCGGAAGAGTCAAAGAAGTGGGAGCGGTTGTCATGTAACACGTTCAGTGTTGAAGAAAAGTTCAATGCGTATACAAGGCCATGTGCTCTAAGTTTTTTTTTGACCTCCTGGAAGGAGGCCTGGCGCTGCTACACCAACAGTGTATTGTCCGGGTAAAGAGATACTCTGGTGCCCTCGACTGTAAGGGGCGCCCGCTCACGTGCAGCACGCAGCAAAATGTTTCTGTAGTTCAGAATTTTAGCCACGATGGGTCTTGGTGGGGCTCCAGGGATGGGTTTCCTGGAGGGTACTCGGTGTGCTCTTTCAACCGTGAAGAGAGCGGACAAGCCCTCTGGAGTACAGTCGACTGCAGCCAGTTTCCAATAAATTACGTGGGTCAGTCTCCTTTAGCACCCTCCGGCATACCCACTATTCGGATATTTTTCCTGCGCCCTCTTCCTTCAGCATCTTCAGCTCTGTCCTGGAGTTGTTCCACCTGTTTGCACAGTTGTTGTAACACACAGCCATGTTCCACCTGCCCTGGAGTCAAGGTAGCCAATGCGTGTTTCGTTGATTTGACCCTATCGGCCAGTTTGTGTTGGTTGTCTCTCAGCAGGTTAAGGTCTGTAGTGATAGCGCCAAGCTTTTGTTCCATTATTTCTCTGGAGTCACGTATTTCCTGTAAGATAAGATCTAGCTTGTATGCGGATGCCTCTGCTCTCGAAGGGGGAACGCAGTCCTGCAGTGTGGTGGAGGGCGGGTTGTCTGAGGGCGGGGAGCAGCGCTGCACATATTCCTCCATCCTGGGGGCCTTGGTCTTATTTCGTCCCATGGTATCGAGGGATTGTCAACCTAAGGCCTGATGTCCGCACCCGCCGTGCCAGAGATTCACTTCCAGTAGGTGTGCCTGGAAATTGTCACCACAGCTCTGTCTGCAGTGTCCCAGAATGCGCCTCAACAGCCCCGCAGTTCCCCAAAAGCTTCAGACGGACTGGTCACGTAGGGCCCGGCCTGACCCCCTCAAGCGGGCCAGCCCCGCCGCTGTAGCCCCCATGCCAGCCACCAGTCGTTTTACGCTCCATGTCATCTCATAGGGGCAGGACTAACAGTCAAACCCCAGGGTAGGCCGCCTCGTGTTCCCTCCACCCCAGTCGCTTCCTCCACTCCCGGCCTGTTCAGCTTGGATGGGGTTTCAGTGCCTTGATCCCAGTGCGCCCATGTAGTGCTTTATCTGGGAGTGAATTTCAAGAGCTGCGCGTCTTCTGGGCCCCTCTGCCGTCAATGGAACAGCTGCAGGCTACACTGGGACTCGCCGCTACCAGTGAGCCGCACGGCACATTCAGTCCAGGCCCAGGCGAGCCTATCCACCCGCCTAGTCTCACGCTAGCTGGCCCCCGGCCTCCTCCTCTGCCAATCAGCTGTCCCTAAACTTTAGCGCGGGCCACCGATTTCTAAGCCCTAGGGAGGGGGGGAAGGGTCGCACCTCCATCACCATCCGGCGCCTCCTGTGCACGCCGCTGGGCCGACTTCGCCATCGGGAGCCGCCCCTGGCACAGTTGGAAGCTCCCCGGCCCTGTCGCGTGGCCCCAGCCCGCGCGCTCACCTTCTGCGCGGTCAGGTGGCCCAGCTGCAGCCAGGAGCAAGATACTCCGGTCAGGGAGACGGAAGCCCCATGCAGGCTGCCTCTGTTCTCCGGCGGCCAGAGGCAGCCAGCCACAGCATGATCGCTTTGCCCAGCCCCCAAGCGCCCCACGGCATCATCCACTCCAGCCGGAGCGGTCAGGAATCTCAGGCCTCTCAGTGCGCAGGAGCAGAAGATGGCGGGCATGAGGCACGCCACACCACTGGTCGTCTCCGCCCGTCCCTGCCTCTGTGTGTGCGCCGCTTCCTCATTCTGCCACTACATTGCGCTCAGCATCTCCCCGGGTCTGGACGGGGAACTGTGCGGTGTGATATCACTGTAGGGGACAGGTTACAGGGGAATTGTGAGACCCGGGTCCGGAACCCTCAGTTCATGTGTCCGCCATGTTGGGTCCCTGGCCACGCTCCCCCTGCAGAGCAAAGCCACATTTGACTGTATTTGAAGAGTCAGAGTGGACTCTTTGGCTAAGGCCTGCTAGTAAGCAACACCTGGATGTGGCCACCAGTGAATGGGGAATAACTCAATCATCTTGTAATGAACGGGGGTGGCAGGGACTTGCCATTGTAACACCAGAGCCCCCAACCTCAAGGGGGAAATGTGTGGCTGTCTGTGAATGCCATGACCTTCCTTTGAATGAGTAGAGTTAGAAATAACATCCTTCTTTTGGTTATAAAGTAGTATTTGGGTGGACATTGATCTATTGCTGCTTCTGCATGATTTTGTGTTATGATCCTTATTCACTAATCCGTATCCACATCGTTCATGTCTACCAGTAAGAGTCAAGTGCAGGAGGGCTACTTGGCCCACTTTCTCAGGATCCATAGCAGGCCAGGCTCCAGGACATCAGGAATAAAAGGCCTCAATCCCTACAGTTGGGCCCAGTAACCCCTGCGTGCTGTTGCCTAATGAAAGGGGTTCTCACAATGTAAACATAATTGTGAAAAATACTAAATGCATCGATTTAAACATTTCAAAATATGTAGAAACTGTGCAATGATGATACAAAATATAATGATCAAATATGTTACTTTTAAAATATATATTCATAAATAACATTTTATTATTCAATAGTACTTGTTAGTATATATTTAAAAAAGGTTTTTCAAAACGTTCTCATATAACTTATACTTTGAAAAAAAATGTTTACGTGAAAACAAACAATTATGTAAAATGTGTAAAACAACATACAAAAAAGAGTATGACATGAATGTTTTAAAAATAACAATACAATATGTTTGTAATTATTCAAAAATATATAAATGTATGTTTATTCACAACAATGTTAAAAAAATGTATTAACCCTATTTTTTGTGAATACAAATGTGTGCTGAAAATGAAGTACATAAAACCATATGCTACAATTATTTTCAAAAATGTATTAATAAAGTATATGTTAAACTGCTAAAATCTTTTTTCATGAATAAAAAACTACACACAAAACAACAATGTAATACTCTTTAGTTTGAACTAATATCGATCTTTACATTAACATTTTCACTAAGGTTTACATTAAAATAATAATTCACACTGCACAGACTGCAATTCATTATTTATTGTAGGTTTTGAACACTAAAGGGGATATCTTTACTACTCCCACTCTAATCTAGATCATTTTAGGGAAGGTTTTGCACAATAAAGGGGTCAAATGTACTATACCCATTCCAAAGTAAACCATTTTGGGGAAGGCGGTGAGCACAAAAGGGATCAAATTCAGTATCCTCCTTCCCATGCAAACCATTTCGGAGACAGTGTTGGACACTAAAGGCTCCAGATTTACTATTCCCATTCCAATATAACTCATTTTGGGGTAGGTGATGCAAAATAAAGAGCTAGGATTGACTATTTCCATTTTGTGGACGATCTTGATCACTAAAAGGGCCAGATATACTCTTCCCACTCCAATTGAAGACATTTTGGGGAAGATGTTGGACAGTAAAGGGGTGAGTCCTTTTATTCCCACTCCAATCTAAACCATTTTGGTGAAGGTGTTCGACCTTAAGGGGATCAGATTTACAATTCCCACTCCAATCTCAGGCATTTTGGGCAAGTTGTTGGACATTAGAGGGCACATATTTACGAATCCCACTACAATCTAAGCCATTTTAGGGAAGGTGTTGGAAACTGAAGGGTTCTAATCTAATATTCCCACCTTATTTTATATTATTTAAGGGAAGTTATTAAAGAAGAAGAATAATTCATATACAAAAATCAACCAAACCTACTCAAAACTAAATGTGGTTTCATCTTCACGAAAACTACACACTTTATAAACTATTACAATAAAATATCTACAAAATAAATTTAAAATTTAATTTGTCACCAAAATATATATATATATACATATTATTTATTTAAAATACTATTACTAAATTTATCTAAAATTAAAAGTATATTTCCTCTTTTTAAACATTTAAAAAAAACATATCTGACATAAATTACTACCAAATAATTACATTTTACATAAATAAAAAATATGGTAGATTTCAAATTATTCAAAAAATGATACAATACAAATTTTTCCAAATTCCAATAATGTAAAATATTTCATATATAAAATATTTAAAAAAATAACATTATTTAGCTCACCTTCAAAAATGAATAACCATGCCAACAATACATTTTCAGAAATGAAAGAATCTAAAACAAACTAAAACTTTGAGATGTCCTCATATTTTAAAATGTATTTTTTGAAAATAAATACATACATTTTGAAAAATCTCTGCACCCATTTTCCCAATAAAACCAGTTTACCAGATTAAACAAGTTGATTGTTTGAAATATGCAAAAAATGTAATGTTAGATGTAAACAAAAAAATGTAAATGTTACAATTATTTTAACTCGATAAAAACAACACCATCATTTATAAAAATATTAAACATTTCAACATATAAACATGAATAAATTAATACCATTCATAGCAAAAAAGTTTTTAAAAAGTACTGCCTACAGCAATATTTTTAATCACAAAATGTTTACAACAATATAAAAAACAACCTTAAAAAACGATATTCTTATCTGCGGTAGTCTGTCAATGATGTTTCCTTCATCGCAATATTCTTGCAATGACCTTCTTGTATCACAATATTTACAACTCAATATTTTGTCCAAGCACCCCATCAAAGAAGTAGTCTATGCCAAAGCCAATCTCCATTCCTCCATCAGGAAAATTAATTTATTCTGCACTCACTTAAAAGACTTGCCACCCAGCTACTTATTTTCTCTTTGCAGATATTTCCACGTATCCCTTTCCCTTTGCTGAGCTACTGATTATCTGATAACATATGTGCTTGTTACATTGTAAGGAGCCCTAATACCTCACTGTTAAGGAGTGCTATATAAAACAACAATGTAAAATAATTAAAAAAATAATGTTACCCAATGTGCAGATGTGAATAAAATTATTTCAATCTTCACCTGGGTCTACAGTTACAACAGTATTTACTTCTTGAGTGTAGCATGTAAATCAATTAAAAGGCCTTTTTGGATTTCAGTCTCAACAGTAACTCCATAAGTTTCTAGTTTAAAAGAATACTACTGAATGAAGTTCCTGGACAGATTTACAAAGCTGTTGTGTGGTAGCAAAGTTTGCAATTTGAAAATGCAGATTTTTGCAATGTACAAAGTGCACTTTGCGTGTCATAAATGTCTTTGTCATGCTAAAGTTCACTTTACCTTTAATGAATTGCAAAGGAGCCTGTAGTGTGTGTTCTCCTCTCCTTTGAGAATAAATATAGAATGTATCAATGATTTATGACACCAAAGTCTGTTTCAAGCCACTAATCTATTATCGAGACCCAATAGTGGTTGCTAAGTCATTTGCAAAGTAGAAGCTGTCCCTTAGGGCTAGCTTCCACCTTGTGAATGGTGGCTATCACCACCAAGAAGAGCAGGTAGCACCACAAGGCCCAGATGTTTCCTCAGTGCTATTCATTGTGAAGGGCCAGCCCTACTCCTTTTAAAGGGCAGGCACAGCTTTAAAAACTTGCATTTTGTCTTGTGACTGATTACTACATCAGTCGCAGGGAATAATGAAGGTGGGGCTGCAAGCTAGGTGGTGTGCAAAAAACAGAGGGCCTCATTACGAGGCGGGCGGGATTTACGTCTTCAAGCCTCACGGTGGCAGACAGACCATCATATTACAAGTTTGGCAGGTGGACCCACCTAAAGACCTAAAAGATCCCGATTGGGTGACACCGGTCTTGGTTATAGTCAGCCAGGGCGCTGCTGAACTCAGCGCTGCCTGGCGGATTATAACCTTGTTTTCCACCAGCCTTTAAGAGAGTTGAGTGCTATATCGTAGCACTGTTCTCAGCAGTCTGACCAGTGGGAACGCTCTATTACAATGTTCCCTCCGGACAGCCCCATCAGACCAGCAGGAATATTGTAATGGGTTGGGTGGCGGTGGCATCCTCCCCGTGAGTTTGGCGGTCCTGCGGTGAGATCGCCAAGCTAGTATTAAGGTCAAAAGACTGGTCTGCAACCTCACCTTAGACCATCATGCCATCAACTCTGTGTGAGTTCTACCAGTTTATCTTGCTGTGGTGTGCACAAGAAGATATGAAACACCTTCAAAAACATTAAAATATTTTCCCTTCCTTTTTTCATGTCTTTTGCACACCCACATCAGCTTATCAAGCCTGCTTTGTTCTTATTACCAGCTATAAAAATTCACAGCCCTCAACAGGAATAGAATCAGCTACTAATCATCATGTGTCAATGCAGAGAATCTTTCTGGAAACTTTATCTCTGTCTGTCTGAGAAAAAAGTTACAGATGTGGGCTAACACACTTTGGGCCAAATGTAGGAAGATTCCAAATTGCGAGTTGCAATTTGCGAGTCCCTGCGACTCGCAAATTGCAACTCGCAATTTGGAATGCAGAAAGGTGTCTCAGACACCTTCTGCAAGTCGCTATGGGGTCGCAAAGACCCACCTCATTAATATCAATGAGGTGGGTCGCAATTTGCGACCCCATAGCGATTCAGGGCACTCACGGGGATGGTGGCCTGCTGGGAACAGCAGACCACCATGTCCGTGACTGCTTTTAAATAAAGCAGTCTTTTTTTTTCAAAGTGAAACCCGTTTTCCTTAAAGGAAAGTGAGCTGCACTTTGAAAAAAAAAAACGAAACCTTTAGTTTCGGTATTTTTCAGGGCAGGTAGTGGTCCATTGGACCACTGCCTGCCCTGAAAAATTTTTTTTTTTGCCAGACACAAAGGGGAAGGGGTCCCACGGGGACTCCTTCCCGTTTGCGCCTGGGTTACCATCCACTTCAAGTGGATGGTAACTGCGCTTTCATTTGCGACCGCAATTGCGGTTGCGGTCGCAAATGAAAATGCATACCATTGCGAGTCGCAAATAGAAGGGAACACCCCTTCCTATTTGCGAGTCGGAAATGCATTTTGCGAGTCGGTTCCAACTCACAAAATGCATTTCTACATAGCAAAGTGGCTTTAGAGACTCGCAAACGGCGATTTTCGCCGTTTGCGACTCGCTAAAGCTTTGCTACATCTGGCCCTTTGTCCATTCTTTAGCTCAATGTTCTCTTAGAAACCTTCTTGCAAACCAATCTGTTTACTTCAATAGGAACATGGTAATTGTAAATGCGTCCCTGCAGTAGGTCAGGCCTATTCTACTATTCAATTACTACCAACCTCATAAAGAATCACAGCAAATTGACTTATGTAGTGAAAACCTATGAGAAATATATAGTTTGTGTCAAAATTTCCCAGTATCTGCTGCTTTGTGGCACACAATTCAAACATCTGTTTGGTCACTATGACGGATTCTAAATTTATATTTCAAAACATTTTGATAAATGCTTTAGAAAATCATTTTTTGAAAGGTGTAGAACATACTGGTTGTCCCGTATACATATCTATGCATCATGGTGACATAAATACATATGTGAATGATTCATTTACAGGTACTGTGATGTGATAGATTTACTTGTGATAAAGATGGGTATCCAGCATGGCCATTCTTTGGTATTTTAAATTAATAAGCATGTCCTCTATGTACATAGGGCCAGATGTAGGTAGACAGCAAATTGCGACTTGCAATTTGCGAGTCCGAGCGACTCGCAAATTGCAACTCGCAATTTGCTATGCAGAAAGGTGTCTCAGACACCTTCTGCGACTCGCTATGGGGTCGCAAAGACCCACCTCATTAATATTAATGAGGTGGGTCGCAGTTTGCGACCCCATAGCGAGTCTAGGCACTCACGGGGATGGTGGCCTGCTGGAGACAGCAGACCACCATGTCCGTGACTGCTTTTAAATAAAGCAGTGTTTTTTTTTTCTATCTGCAGCCCGTTTTCCTTAAAGGAAAACGAGCTCACATAGAAAAAAATACTGAAACCTTTTGTTTCGGTTTTTTTCAGAGTAGGCAGTGGTCCACAGGACCACTGCCTGCTCTGAAAAAATAATGTTGTGATCATTCACAAAGGGGAAGGAGTCCCATGGGGACCCCTTCCCGTTTGCGAATGAGTTACCATCCACTTCAAGTGGATGGTAACTGCGAGTTGATTTGCGACCGCTCTCGCGGTCGCAAATCAACTTACATTGCGGTGCGAGTCGCAAACAGGAAGGGAACACCCCTCCCTATTTGCGAGTCGGAAACGCATTTTGCGAGTCGGTTCCGACTCGCAAAATGCGTTTCTGCATCGCGTGCAGGCATTAGCGCCTCGCAAACGGCGTTTTTCGCCGTTTGCGAGGCGCTAATGCCTTGCTACATCTGGCCCATAGTCCCCAAGTCACCTGTGAGTCGTTTGTCCCACCTTAATATCTCAATCAGCCAGATTATTCCTCAATAATCTGCCAGGCAGTTCTGTTGGAAGGTCAACAAGGAATGGTGACAGAAAGAAATCCTGTTGGGGACCTCTCTTCACTTCACATTTTGAGAGACCTCCTGACAGATCTCCCCAGTAAGCTGTATAGGAACCATTTTTGAATATATTTTAGAAAGCATGTCTGGATATAACTTTTATCAAGGGTCAAGGATTTAAGAGGATCTTGAAGAACAGAAATATTAAATAAACTACTAAAGGGTACACCAATGTAAGAGAGCCAGGGGATGTTTAAAACATGATCCAGAGCAAGACAGTCTGAAATGACTGATTTGGTGAAACTAGTTTCCACTTTGGGCCAAACAGAGAACCACAGTAACAGGGGCTTTACAAGTAGCAGATCTTCCGAAAATTGCAAACCAACCTCCCTGTGTATAATTGTTTCAAAAAGAAATTCTCCTCTACCTGGAAGGGGCTGCTGGAGATAAATGTGGCAGTGGACAGTCCTTTAGCTTTATATATGTCTACCATCTCTTTAACCGGTGGCTGCCCAACTCGTGTGAAAACCTAAAAATCTCCTGGCAATTCCTGGTCATCTTAGACCCCGCATTAGAGACCTGTTGAAACCATGTGCCATTGCTTGCAAAAAATAATCCTTAAATAACAAAAGGAGTTAACTCTAACAATAGGTGAATCCCCAATAAAGAAAGATCTACATATCTGTGTCTTCTTCCTGTACGCCATAATAAAGGTTTGGATTTATTAATAACCATTTTCTTGGAATCCACAAAATCCCCAAAGACATTCATCAGTTTCTGGAGACTGTTTGGTGTCCTGAATAATAATACAGCCTCGTCAGCATATAACAACACAGGGACAGGCCTAGCTGCGAAGCTGGGTGCATCGGCCTCCACAGCTTCGACAGCACCATCCACCCCATTAATAAAAAGGAGAAAAAAAGGCACCAGTACGCAGCCCTATCTAATTCCCCCCTTCACTCCAAAGAGGGGAAAGCATTCCCCATTCAGACTGTACCAGACCTTTGACGAAAGGTTCCTGTAAAGATGGGCCAAAAAACAAATAATGTCCTCCAGGGCACCAAGGGAGATCAAAGTAGACCAAAGGATAAAATGGTCTACTAAATCAAAAGCGCTACTTAAATCAACAAAACAAAGATAAAGGGACCCAGACTTAGCTCTGGTATACGTGCTAATCAGCAACTCAAGGTTCACAAATTGCTCAATTGTACCCAAACCCTTCTAAAACCAAACTGCACCTCAGATAGTATGAAGATTTCCCATGCCCAATCCTCAATTCTCGACATGAGAATCCTGCTCATGACTTTTGCAGAGGAGTCTATCAGGGAAATGGGGAAATAACATTTGGGGTGTGCCTGGTCTCCCTTCTTAAAGATTGGGATAATAACAGACACAGCCCAGGAAGGGTGGGGGGGGAGGATGGTTGGGGAATCTTACACTTTGCTGCTGAGTTAAACACCCGTCTCAGGATGGGGCCCCATAGATCCCTTAAAGCTTTAAAGGCATTGACTGGGACTCCGTCCGGGCCTGGAGCCTTCCCCCCTTTGCTTTGTTTGAGGGCAAGGAGAACCTCCTGAAGAGTGGGTGTCTAATCGAAGATGTTTCGAGCACAGGCATTGCTCGCCCTTGGCTGGTTGGCAAACCTCCCAGTCGGAATCAAAGATGCTAGAAAAATGTGCTACCCATGCCTCACAAAGGAGAAAAAAATTGAGCTCTGGAATACCACCATTCTGAAGAAAGGGTGCATTAACCATACTCCAAAACAACTTGGGGCCATGTGTCTCCGCAGCCTGTAGAAATTCACACCAGGCCTGTTCTTGCGATGCCTTTTTCCTGGTAGCTAATACTTGGCTATAATTCTTGCACAGTAGTCCAATAGTTAAGTGATCCCTTGGGGTAGTATGTAAAGCTGATTTTATGAGCTTAGAAGCCATGGTGCACGAGTGGTCAAACCACCCTTACATTTGGAAATTATTAGAAATTGGTGGTCATGTAAGAAGAAAGTGCATAGAGACCTACAGATCATGTCAAAGGAGGCCAATAACTTTTTATGATTCACCACCATCTCTAAACAGTAATCGAACTCCATAGAGTTCATTTGTGCTATCTGATGTAAAGCGGGACTATGGTCAATCCCTGCCCATTTGATACATACACCATTGGGCCCTACTGGAGCAACATTACCTACACATTCAGAATCTCTAGCATTTTCAACCCAGGAGGATAGGGAAAGAACAAGTGTGTTGCGATCGCTCATTACAGTCGGGATAACACAAAGAGAACTAACCAAATTATTAGCAGAGGAAGAGACGAGAACATGGTCAAAAAAGTACTGGCATCTCTACCTGTAAAAGGAATCAACATCCCTTTATCAATGCAACTACTTGTAAGTAAAAGGCGGTTGTATTTAAAAATTATTGAATTAACTGCATCCTCATAATCACTGTGTGGGGAATGCGGGATACCTGCCCTCTTTGTATTTGTAATCTCAGAAATCAGCTTAGCCGGCAAAGGGCAGATCTGGATATTAAAGTCCTCACCCCAAAGTATAATAAAATTAGAATTAATTGGGCGTAAGAAGGTTTCCAACCCTGTGCCCAACGAATGAACCACCATATTGCGTGGCAGATCAAATACATCATTGTCAATATTATTTATCATGTGTGACTAATATTCAGCATTGGTTGTACTGTCTAAATGTCGTGTTGGCACAGCACATCATTTATCTGCATTCTCAGTAATGAAGATATGCCCCCTGGATACGATGCCTTGCCCTCGTGATGAGCGCACCAAGCAAAGCTCTCAGCACTTTATGTTTTTCTGTGGTTTTTACACACATTTGAAGAGATACCTCTTTAAACCAATCTTCCTGGCACAGAATATTAGACTATAAGTCTGCACTAAACTACCTGTATGCACTTGACAACCCATTTGTGTGTTTAAATGTTGCACTTTTTATTACAATGTCAATACAACTCAGGAAAAGGATGATTTGAGATGAGGCAGTTTTAGCTAAAGTTTTAACATATTTGCATAGTCTCATATCTGTATGCACTTTAGTATGACGGCAATATAACTCAGGTAAAGGAGGCTGTTTTTAATAATTTTCAACATATTTGTGTATTTTCAAGTCTGTATATTTTTAATGGATGATATTACTTTTGTACTTTTATTGCTGTGTTTTTTTAATCTGACGAATAAAGCTCTCAATTAAATTGAACCAATTTAACATATGCCATACTAAAATTTATAGGGCAGAGTACATGGAAGAGAAAGGTCTAGCTAATAGTATTAGTGGTTCTTTCCATGTCTGGGCACACAAAAACATACCTATCTGTTAATCTGTTAATTTGCTTGTTCACAGTGCTAGTCCAGATTGGCATTAAACCAAACTAATCTTTATGTATCAAATGAGAAATTACCTTTACTGGTATGTGTTACTAAGGACATGACTATCCCATCCCCATCATCAGTAGCAATTGGTACAATTGGCAATGTTGATTATTATTACTAGACATTCATTTAATCACTACCATTGCCTTTCTCTGGGAGACTATCACATCATTTTCCCTAGGCCTGCTAGATATTTAGTCACTAATAATTCACCATACATTAGGAAGAGGTCTATGGGACCTTATTCCTCTGGAGATCCTCCCCTTAGCCACCCCCTTAGAAGATATTAGCAATCCAAATCAACTGATCATTGCTTCTACTCCCCAGTAGCACAATATTTTCCAATATCTCATTCATCTGATCATCAAGGGGACTCAAGGGCACTATTTATGTTCTTTGGGGTAAATCTGGCAAAATATTTTATTGGTAACAACCAGAACAATTCCATTAGTTGTCTCTTGTTATACTAAACGGGACAAAAGCTTCACAGTTCCATTCCCTTCCTTGAGGAGACTCTGCTTCTCCTTGCGAAGTTTCAACTGACCTAGCATCTCATACACTGTACAAAGCTTTCTCTTTTCTTGTCACTTTAAATCTCACCCTTCCAGAAATGACAACAACCCTGCTTCTAACTCCTGATTGTTATCTTCATGCACTGCAGATAATCGTCTGTATTTCCTGTTTTATCCCATAGAGTTTTCTAATACAATATCCACTGACTGCCATCTATAGCCTCCCACATAGGACTGAGTGTCAATTAAATCCTCCATTCTCATTAAAGTGATGTTCAATGGCGGTTAGGTTATGATATGTTATAGGAATTTGCATAGCACTCAGATATCACAATAGCTTTTCTAAAGAGCCTAGTTTTGAGTGTTTTCATGAACTGGGTAAAAAAGATAACTTGACAGATGTAGATTGTTAGCTCATTCCATTGTTTTGCATCCAGATAAGAAGTGTGACTGCCACCCCAGCTGGAAATAATGACAGCTTGTGTGAAATATTTCTGTCCAGCAACAAATAAGGGGCCAGATGTACCAAAGGGTTTTACCCATTCTGTGTCTATGGGAAAATGTGTTTTTACATATGGCCCAAGATCCTAAAAATATTTCTCAGCATCTCCAGGATAAAAACAAACAGGTGGCTGTCACTTGGTAAATTTCCGGGGCCATCAAAAGCTTCTAGTCTATAAGGATTCCCAAGTTCTTGACTGAGTATACCAGAGCCAAGGTGGCTCTGAGTTGCAGTGGCCACCAGTCACTGGACCCAGAGTGGGATTGTTTCCCTAGGAAAAGTACTTCAGTGCTGCCGGAATGAATTGTACCACCATTTGAGTGCATCCATCTAGCAACTGCTCTTGTTTGGGTTGAGTTTCAGTGACATTTGAGATGTTGGCTATATATTTTATGCGCTAGCATTTCAAAGTCAAAAGAGGGCATAACCTCCACCAAGAAATGCATGTATGCATTGAAAAGAGTGGGGCTAAGAAAGGATCCCTGCAGCAATACCCATGACAGAGGAACACAGCAGCTGAAGAGATGGGAGCGAGTGACACTGCTTGTATTCAGGTAAAGAGAAATAAGTCAAGTCACTTAAGGGTGAACCTGCAGTCTCCAATTGTAAATAGGCATTATAATAGGATGGAGTGGGTAACACTGTCAAATGCCACTGGACAACCCAAAACGACCAAGGCGGCAGTGCCGGCTTGCTCCAGTATCATAGTTACATCAGTGTTGGTGATTAGGGCTGCTTTGGTCGGTAGGGAAACCCAACTGAGAGAGGGCAAGTAAGGGATTGGCTTCCGGATACCTGGAGAGCTACATGTTGAGGACTTTTTCCAGCAGAGTATATTTTATCCTGAATCCAAAATCCTGCAATGTCTCCATTCTGAATCTCCATGTATGTATCCTAGTACAATGCACCCCCACTCATAAATCCTGGCGATAGGTGGATGAGCAAAAGCACATTTCTAAAGTGTGTAATTGTTCGAAAATGCCAAAAAAGTATTGGAAATGACAAACATATACTGAATTCCAATAAACAAATTATGAGGTGCGGCGTAATAGGAAAATATTTTTATTGCCATCATGTTGGTCCCTCTCTCGATCAACCATCACCATGTCTGTTAGTATCAGTTTCAGTGTAAACTGTATTCCTTGCCTAACATGGGCCCTGAGAGTGTTTGTCCAGAAAGTGACATGTGGCAAAATTAACATTTTCCGCCAGCAACTGTATACTCACCAACAATGGGGCATACATTCTAGCTGGACCACCATAATATTTTATTTCCTGTAGGTTAAGGGCATCAATCAAGCAGTCAACCAGTTCAAGCAAATATCCGACCTATCTACTTGACCTTCATTTATTTAAGATATATCTGCTTTCATGGTCAGATACAATCTACATTACCAATATGGGGCACATGGCGCAACGCTTCCATCTATCAAAGATCAAGCAAAATACATACTACAGTTGGCACTCCATCATTTAGCCAATAGAACATATTAATTTTTCATCAGGTGTGGTTCATTTGATAATGCAACCTGTGCTGCTTTGATGCATATAAATCCACCCACTTTCTGTATTTTGACCGAACAGCTCAACCATCTCATAGATCAGGTGAGGCACTTAATTGTACATCCCATCTTGGTTTCTAATCCATAAATCTGCTCTTCTTTTAAAATCTCACATGCCTACAGACCACCCAGAAAGTATTTCATAGTGTTATTCCTTTCTCCTATAATGCAGAACATTCATCAATGCAGTCAATTTCTCACCTGCTTGTGAGTTGGAGGAGTGGTTAGGAAAATTGCCAATAGCCTTTGTGGAGACAGCTCATGAAGAAAATGTCTAATTTCCCCTCCAAACTCTCCATTCCTCCACCTCATCTGCCCAATCACATTAATACAGATGAAATATTGTTGAAAAGGAATTCTGCTCTAGAACAGTCTGTAAGCAATAATCTTTATAAACAGTTAGGATCTCTCCTGATCTCATGCAGTTGCCATTGTTTCCTCCTTTGTACAATCAGGTCACCTCCATTCAGAGCTAACCTAGTTCTTCTCAATTCCCTCCTCTGATCTCAATAAGGCTTGAATAGGTTGGGTGCAGAATGTGGAAAATGACACTGCCTCCCTTACATAATTATAACAAAGCATCAGTGTTAAACAATAGCATTTTACATATGTGAGCAGTTCTAGCATTTGTGCTCCTCTAAGGCATGGTCTAATCTGTTTTTTAATACATCTGCTGTACAGATCTATTATTAGTTGCTGACATTATATTCTGCGAGGGGCCCACTATACTCGTCTAGTCAATCTTTACTATCATTCTTTCTCTGATAGTCATGTCTTACTTGGTGAAGAAGCCAGCATCCAATCCTTTTGTACCATAAAGCTGTCACTTCCACATGTTTTTTTAAGGTTGAATTCAGTTGCATGCACCTACTCAGTGCTGGAATTTCTTGTCATTCTCTTTCCATTGGCACTAGTGTTTCCAGACTGCCAATCTCACACAATTTTTCAGACATGGTTCAAATCCAAGGCTCTCTCTGCATCTGTGATAAATGTGTGCATGCTCTCACCATGACAGGCCCTGGATTGGCTAGAGGACTACGGACCTAGTGTTGCCTACATAGATAGCATTACCAGCTACACCTCCAGCTGAAATGAACACCTGCTGCATCGCAACTGACGTACTTTAGGACCTGCAGGGGTCAGGCCTGATTATCAAGGTTAGAAAGTGCCAAACGGTGAGGGTATATAGTATATAACTACTGGCTACCAAGCGGGTAGTGGTCACATACAGCCTGTCCAGTCAAAGATTCTTGCTATCTTGGATGGAAACCCTCACACAACCCAGGCACAGTTGAGAACCTTTCTGGGCCTCATGAATTATTACAGAACATTTGGGAAAGGGAATAAGAGAGTCTTAGCACTCAAGTGAACTTCCATCAAGCAAGGAGCTAAACTAGTGAATGGGACACAGGAGTATCAGAAGGCCTTTGACAGACTTTACTTTATTTGCCTGGGTCATGCCAATGTGCCCATACATTTGGTGGTAGATTTTTATGGTAGATTTTTCCATTTACCATTTTCTGTACTGTCATCTTCTCTTTTATGTAAACCCCTGCTTTACCCTTATTCCAGACTTGATTAGTAGGATTTCATGAATCCTGTACTATCATGAACTTGTTGTTTTCTTTTCTCGTTGTATGTAATTTAAAAAAACTTTAAATGTCCAATGATACCCTGAAGGAGGTTTTGCTCTCCTCTACTCAACAATGACAACAGCACTGGACTAAGGCAAGGAACTTATAGTGCAGAGAGATGCTTCAGATCATAGTATAGGAGCAGTGACCAATGAATAAGGATAATCAAGATGAGCCCATTTGCAAACCATTGACCAGGTTTGGGCCACTGTAGAGCAACCAGCTTTTGAGTTTTGAATGGTCACTGAAAAACTGAAACCCTTCCTCTTTAGGACTTTGCTCAGACTAATCACAAAAAAAGGCGGATTAAGCAGATGAGGCAGGAGAATCCCACACTCTTGACGCATTCATTTTCCTCTAAGGTCTGGGCTTTTTTGCTTGCCTGAGACTATGGAGACTGAGTGTCATTTCTAGACATGACACGCTCAATGAATGTCAGGCCTGGCTGGTCACTGTAATGATTGGTATTCAGGATCCATCTATAATCATCCTATTTCTATAACAACACAATACTTTGCAATTCTCTCTGGGGTAACCTTCCTTGACCCATCCCTAGTGCCCTAGTAACCCATAAACGTAGCAGCTATGTGGAACAGTTGCCTGCAAGACACTTTGCATTCCTCATGTCTGTCTATGAAGTCATCATTCAGCCTACTCAAGACACACAGTGAACAAATTAGTGTTACCTTCAAAACCATCACAGAGTTAGAGGACAGCTCAAAAGGTCTGCAGAAGTTATTCTGGTCAGTATAACTGAAATGCTCTAGGAATGGTTGGCCAGCCTGGCTAAAACAGAAATTAGGTAAGACAATGGTCTTGCTTGGTTAGAGGGTCAACTAGATCCCTTGAGCATGTTACATGATATACCCAACCTTAGCACTGTTGGCATTAGGAGAAGTGCTGAGGGGGCATGCTGAGAGATTTGTCATTCAACTGCTCAGCCACGCTTTTTTAAAGTGGAAGGACTAGAACTTTCAATGGGAAATTCAATGTTCACATGGTTTCCCCTCCTAGACCAAGTTCTAGGTCGCATATTTGTGAATCTTCTTATTAAACATGCCTAGTTTTATACTCTTTGTTCAACTTTACGCTACTGTTCACCCAAACCAACGTGTGCTGATATCCATCTATCTTTTTTGTTTTGACTTCACCAACCTGACTATTAAGAAGCGCTGGTACATACTCCAGTTTATCGCCGGCTACAGTGTACCTGTAAGAATCTTCTCGCTTGAACATCATCCTGAAACACAAAACACGCTGGTTGGAAATTCAGGGACTACAATCTATCAAATATTTGCAAGAAAAAGATAATCCAGTGGAGAAATAAAACAAGTTTTCTCTGAAATTATTAGAAATGGATAGTACCTTCTAACATTGGATGTGTTCTTCCGGCTGTAATTAATAAAGGCTGCTGTGTTGGGGTCCACCCACCAAATTTTTATAGTGTGCCATTCATTAAATGCACTATTTGATTTTTATTTGATTTTCAGTGTGGGGCTCTGCATAAAGCCCATTCTACTGTTGTTGGTTTGATGCATGGGGGACCACTGTGTGATCATGCACTCACCCCCCTACCACCAGGCACTGGCACCCTTTCTTTGCTCTGTGTTCCCTCCTTCCAGCCTCTCTTTTTCTGTCTTCCACTCTGCACTCTGTCTCTCCTTCCCCTCTCCAATCACTTGTGTGATCCTGAGTGCTTTGACTCCACCCCACTCTCTCTGCCCATGTATCTCTCCCCTCACAGGCCCTGCTAACTACTTGAATCTGCTTATCAGCCCCATAGCTGTGTAATCAAAGGACCTTGAATGCATCCGTTGAGTCCCCTCAGAAGAAGGAAAGGATATCCACTTTAGATCAGCTTTTAGTGACAAATTTTATTCTTGTTAACTCTAAACATATGTGAATTGTGTGCATTTCTGCCTTCCGTTTACTAATCTTTACTGTTGCAAGACCCAGTCTTTGTGTCTCTCCCCTCTCCCCCGACTCTTCCTCTATTCCCCTCCCTACCTGCATTCCCAGACTCAAATTGTGGAGTAGAAAACCCGAACACAGCCCTCCTTCAGGTGCACTCATTTGGTGGTTGCTGGGCAACCACTAGACTTGGCCTGCAGGTGAGCTCAAGAGCCTGAAAGAGTTTCACATGATCTCAGCACCAACCTATACTAGTCATCCCCCTCGGGGTCTCTCAGCCTGGGCATCTCAAGAAAGGATGGAGAGGAGAAGAAAGAATTCCCTGTTTGGGCCTGGAAGGGTCTATGGCCAAAAAGTCTGTCCTTTTCGTACTGAGACAAATGAACCACAAACATCCACTACAACTAACATGCACATAATCCCTCAACAAACACACACCTATCACTCTCAGCAATCCAGGCAACTCCAACCAACCTTTGCCCACCAAACAATATCCACCTCTACAAACAAACGCTCCTACACACTCTTATGCCCCTACACCCACACAAGGGACCATTCACCTCTACACAAACCACAACTTTGTGCTAAACCCCAAACAAAAACACCTATGCCCACTAGGGAACCACCACACAAGAGTACATATCCATAATACTCTCAATCTCACACACCATCTCACTTTTCTCACTAAATCCTTCATCTCCCCAGTCTTAACACCATAGATTGCCTGTGCCAGCCCTCTCAAACCTCTTTCAGACTCTCTGCCTGCACAACGCGCTCTCTTCTTGACACCCAACCCCAGGCCAGGTCTCTTTTAAACCTCCTCTCCAACAATAAACTTACCTCTGCCCACAACTCACCCAACAACTAACTCTTCTAACCCCTGTTTATCCCATCTTTCACTCCCTGGAGACGCTCCTTTAACACCCAAGCCTATACCCTCTTCTTCAACCTCCACACCACATCAACCCTTCACAAACCCTACATCTCAAGACACAATTCCAATATCACACAATATTAACCAACCAAAACACCCCTCAACCTTTTGTTGTAAAACATCTTAGGCATTCCCAAACTCGTATCTACCACAAAACACCAACACACATACACTATGACCGTAATACCAACACAATTAACGCATATCGTCACCCTTCTCTATCTCAGTTTCCATGCCACGAAGAGAACAACCACTCAATCTAAAAATACAAAATATTACTCACTAACATCCACTGCAAGATTCAGAAGCATAAAACCAGATTCTCATGCTCCACACCACTTCTCACCCATGCCCCTTCCACCGACAACATACATCAGAAAAAAAGCCACTCCAAACCTGTCGTCAGAAGTTTGCTTCTCCTTCTCTATTGCAAAACTACACTATTATTCAGATACAACTCCACTGTCCATCCCCTCAATTTCAACCACTCTCATCACAACCCATACACATGGAGACCCTATTAAATACTTTCCAAGGCTGCTGGATGAGGAGAACAACACCCCAAAACAACTCACTTTCTGTCCTGCTACAGCAAACCCAATCAGCAACAGCACATCACCTACACCTCCAAGGAGGATACTCACTCACCTACACCAAAAAACAACAACACCCCCAACAGCTCCTTCAAAATGCCCACTAATAAATGCTAGTTTTAATTCCAAAACCAAGCACCACATCTTTGACCTACTGATAGACACAGTATCTGACTTATTCTTCATAACTGTATCATAGCTGGAGGAAGGCCTGGCTCCACTATTGCATGAAGCTAATCCACCAGGCTATCAAACTGTTACACAAATAGCACAAGTAAAAGATGCAGTGGCTTTGCAGTCATACATAAGGAAACAACAACTGTAACCCAAGGTGAGGATGGTTCCTTACAAGGTTGAGAGGCCTTACTTGTCAGATGCAACTCTACATCAACTTTTTCCTCCACCTTTCTCCTTCCTTACAGGCCACCACCTAGCAATGGAACATTCCCAGACACCTTTGTAGACACGCTTTCAAACCTACTCACCAAATACTCAAACATCCTTGGAGACCTGAACATGTGGTTTCACAAACCTAATACGCTTCACTCCAGAACAATACTCACTGGCCTCGGCACGCTCAACCAACAACAGCTCATCCCAAATTCCCACTGCAAGACAAACTTTAAATGTAATTTTTGCCAACCCAGATATAGTTGCATTCTCCGGTTACTCGGGTGTAGGAAAATGGCTCCTTGTTACAGTTACCCCCGCACACTTTTTTGCCTGATATTGATGCTGACTTGACTGAGAAGTGTGCTGGGATCCTACTAACCAGGCCCCAGCACCAGTGTTCTTTCACTTAAAAATGTACCATTGGTTCCACAATTGGCACAGCCCTGGCACACAGATAAGTCCCTCATAAATTGTACCCCTGGTACCAAGGGCCTTGTGGCCAGGGAATGTCTCTAAGGGCTGCAGCATGTATTATACCACCCTGGGGACCCCTCACTCAGCACATGCACACTGCCTCACAGCTTGTGTGTGCTGGTGGGGAGAAAAAGACTAAGGGGGTGATTTTGACCTCGGAGGGACCGCTGTGCCCAAGACCGCCAGTGGTGGCGGTTTTCGGCTCGGTGTATTATGACTGCTGGCAGCTCTCCGTCCTTTTTCGGGGAAGGACTCGGGGTGGGGTGGGTGGTGGGGGAGACCCCTATCAGTGCCAGGGAAGAAATTCCCTGGCACTGATAGTGCTTACCGCCATGGATTTCATGGCGGTTCCAAACCGCATGAAATCCATGGCGGTCAGCCGTGTCAAAATACCGCCGGCGGTATTGTGACGACCGCCGGGCTGGAGACCCAGGTCTCCAGCCCAGCGGTCGTCTCCGCCCTGGCGGGCGGAACGGAGAACAGACGGATGACCATGGCGGAAACCGCCATGGTCATAATTGCAAAACCTTTACCGCCAGCCTGTTGGCGGTTTTACCGCCGCTTCTCCGCCGTCCGCCAGGGTCATAATGACCCCCTAAGTCGACATGGCACTCCCCTCAAGGTGCCATGCCCACAACCCACTGCCTGTGGCATAGGTATGTCACTGCTCTAGCACGCCTTACAGCCCTAAGGGAGGGTGCACTATGCCACAGGTGAGGGCATAGCTGCATGAGCCCTATGCCCCTACAGTGTCTAAGCCAATTCTTAGACATTGTAAGTGCAGGGTAGCCATAAAGAGTATATGGTCTGGGAGTTTGTCAAACATGAACTCCACAGTTTCATAATGGCTACACTGAATACTGGGAAGTTTGGTATCAAACCTCTCAGCACAATAAATCCACACTGATGCCAGTGTGGTATTCATTGAGAAATGCACACAGAGGGCATCTTAGAGATGTCCCCTGCATACCAGCTCAACTACTAGTGCTAAGCTGACCAGTTTCTACGAGCCTGCCACATCCAGACAGGTTTCTGGCCACATGGGGTGAGAGCCTTTGTGCTCTCTGAGGCCAGAAACAAAGCCTTCCCTGGGTGGAGGTGCTTCACACCTCTCCCCTACAGGAACTGTAACACCTAGCAGTGAGCCTCAGAGGCACAGGCTTCTTGTTACAATGCCCCAGGGCACCCCAGCTAGTGGAGATGCCCCCCCCACACCCCGGACACAGCCCCCACTTTTGGCGGCATGTCCGGAGGAGATAATGAGATAAACAAGGAGGAGTCGCCCTCCAGCCAGGACAGCCCCTGAGGTGTCCTAAGCTGAGGTGACCCCTGCCTTAGAAAATCCTCCATCTTGCTTTGGAGGATTTCCCCCAATAGGATTAGGGATGTTCCCCCTCCCCACAGGGAGGAGGCACAAAGAGGGTGTAGCCACCCTCAGAGACAGTAGCCGTTGGCTACTGGACTCCAGCCCTAAACACACCCCTAAATTGAGTATTTAGGGGTGACCCTGAACCCAGGAAAACAGATTCCTGACAACCTGAACAAGAAGAATGACTGCTGACCTGAAAACCCAGCAAAGAAGAAGGAGACAACAACTGCTTTGGCCCCAGCCCTACCGGCCTGTCTCCATATTCAAAGAACCTGCAACAGCGACGCATGTAGCGGGATCAGCGGCCTCTTCCGACTCAGAGGACTGCCCTGCAACCCAAAGGACCAAGAAACTCCAGTGGACAAAGGCTCTTTCCAAACAACAAAGAAGAACCATCTTTAAAGGGACTCCAGCCTCACTCCTAAAGCGTGAGTCCCCAACACTCTGCACCTGACGCCCCCCACTCGTGTCCAGAGAAACCAACACTGCAGCAAGGACCCTCAGGTGACTCCCACAACATGGACAACCTAAGATGACCCCCCTGCACAGTGAAACTTGCTGAGAGAATCCAGAGGCTCCCCCTGACCGCGACTGCCCGGTAACAAAGAACCCGACGCCTGGAAGAAGCACTGCACCCGCAGCCACCAGGCCAGAGAGAAACCAACTACCGGTGCAGGAGTGACCAGCAGGCGGCCCTCATCGTTGCCCAGTCGGTGGCTGGCCCGAGAAGCTCCCTGTGCCCAGCCTACATCGCCAGAGTGACCCCCGGGTATCTCCACTGATTTCAACCTCAAACCCAACACCTACTTCACACACTGCACCCGGCTGCCCCTGTGCTGCTGAGGGTGTATTTTGTGTGCCTGTTTGTGACCCCCTCCCCTCTTTGATCTACAAACCCCCTCTGGTCTGCTCCCCAAGGACGCAGGTACTTACCTGCTAGCAGACTGGAACTGGAGCACCCCTAGTCTCCATAGGTGCCTATGTTATTTGGGCCCTACTTTGACCTCTGCACCTGACCGGCCCTGTGTTGCTGGTGCTGGGTGTTTGGGGTTAGCTTGAACCCCTAACGGTGGGCTGCCTATGCCCCAGAGACTGAACTTGTAAGTGCCTTACTTACCTGATAAACTAACTTGTACTTACATCCTACATCCAGTAACATTGTCAGGCCACCACTCGGTTGCCTTTCAACACAAGACAGCACAACTCATCTCATCTAAACTCAATTTACCCACAACTACATATCGACCTTGGAACAAGCTGAATTTGAAGGACCTAAAAACCCAGCTTACGTCCAACACAAATCGTGACACAATAAACAGATTGTACAATTCAACAATCAAATGCCAGAATCAACAATCAAAGCCAGAATGCAAATGCCTCCATAAATAATTGTAATACTCACAAAAGTTCGCAATCTCCTATACATCGAAGGAACCCATCCCATTTCGCAGAAATGTTCACAGTCTGGCAACTCTTTACACAACAAAATAAGACATTTGGGATTTATATGTAACACATAAAAACCAACAAACCCCTCCAGGGGAAGATTAACACACCCTCTACATTCCTTCAAAGGACTATTGCCAACTGATTACCTGGTTCTTGTCAAATTGAGTGGGCCAGCTGGTTGCACTTCTGATCCTTATCCTCAAGAAATTTTCAAAAACATTCTTCTAAAAACATCAGCAGCCATCAGAGTTGGAACACTGAACAACAACTCCTTAACAACAGGTGTTTATAAGAAGACTTAAAAGAGTCACATACACATCCATATTTAAAGAAAACAAACCTGGACCCCACAATTACAGATCTATTGCAAATGGGCCATTCCTATGGAAACCATTCCTATGGTCCTCGCCATGCACATTTTTTAAAAAAATTTACAGTAAATATTACATTGATATAATTAATGATGTTATCAAAGATGTCATAAGTGCCATCATTTGTGGGTAATTACCAGTGCATGGGGAAGGCATAAATTATAGTTACTTCAGGGCACTGTTTAGTTAGTTGAGATAACTCTAACTATAACTGGCAAATTTCTAAAGGTTTTCTACAATTAAAATGTGAGCCTAACTATAACGTCCCTATAACCTTTGTTTTTTTCAGTGAATTTCCATGGTTTTTTAATATATGGTAATTTTCATTACTTTACATTAATCCAACCACCGCCGCGCACGGACAACAGGGCCTGGCCTGCGGCCAGACCCTGTGTGGCCAACCCCCTATAAACACCCAACCTTACACCGTGCACAGCCTTCACTCGTGTGCCCAGGCGGTTGTCCGCAAGAGCTGGCCTGCAGCCAGACCCTGCAGCCAACCTCCCTTACCACCCAACCCCATGCTGCGCATTGCCCTTTGGCTGTGCGTAGCGGGAGTTGTCCACGGCCTCTCTAGGTGTGAGAACATGTATGAGAGGGTGTATCTGGGGTTGAGAGTGGATGTCAGATTGTCTGTCTAGGTATGAGGGTGAGTACATCAGTGTTTTAGTGGGTGCATCAATGTGTGTGCAGGTTTACCCAACAAGGTAGTACAACGTAGCACTTACTAAGGGCCTGGCGGTACGAAATGCAACATTATGACCGCAGTGGTACCGCCGCGGTCACACCGCCGGGACTGGCGGTTTATCGCCATGGATGTCACGGCGGTCGCAATCCTCAAGGGCAGCGCTGCCCTGGGGATTTTGACTCCCCTTACTGCCAGCCTGTCCATGGCGGAAAGGCTGGCGGTAAGGGGACTCGCCGGGCCCCCGGGGGCCCCTGCATTGCCCATGCACTTGGCATGGGCAGTGTAGGGGCCCCCAGGCACAGCCCCATCGCGATTTCCACTGTCTGCTTAGCAGACAGTGGAATGATCGACGGGTGCTGCTGCACCCGCCGCACCGCCACATTGCCGCTGGCTACTTTAGGAGCTGGCTGCAATGTTACGGCCCAGCGGGGATGTTGAAATGCGGCCGGTGGGTTTGTGGCTGCATAGGCGGCCGTTAGGCAGTTCAACCTTGGCCTAATTAACCAGTAGAAAGTACTTCAGTTGGGCAGACATTTTGTATGAAATTGTGGTCTCTTCTTGGATAAAAAGCAGGTCAGGATGCATTCTGCCACAATGCTTATTTCACAGATATTAAACCTTAATGGGAAGCACTTACAACTATAAACATAGCAGGTGCCCCAGTTGAAGCTCTGCTTCCATTAAGTACAAATCATCCTAACCTCTGGCTCTTGGACAAGACAAAACAAGTATGTTTTCTCTGCAGTTCTACCTTGAAATATTGTTTGAAATCCTTGATGGAGGTAAATGCATTGTGGCTCTTACGGAGTGCAATATCTTCAGTAGTGACTGTGACAAGTGTGTTTTTTCTTGTTATTCCTTTTGAGAACCAAGCACATCAGTCTCCCTTTTAACTACTACTAGTATGCAAATGCACAAAATGACTTAGAAGACCTGTACATTTGGCCGAAGGCCCTGCAAAGCGCGGGGTTGGATGTCTATAAGGGGTTGTTTGCAGGGTTTGTCCGCGGGCCAGGCCTGCTGCCAACCCCCTGCCACACACGGCTGAAGGCCTTGGCGGCGTGGGGTTGGATGCATGCAGGAAACTATAACTTGCGCCACCGCCATGAACTGCTAAATACCCCACTATAACGTGTGCCCCCGCCATGCACAGTGTATCAAAAATGTTACTGCATATATTACATTGACATTATTAATAATGTTATCAGATATGTCCTGAGTGCTGTAATTTTTGGGGTAATTAGCAGTGCATGGCACAAGTTATAGTTACCTTAGGGCACGAGTTATAGTTACTCTAGATAACTCTAACTATAACAGGTGAATTTCTATGGTGTGGTACATTTAAAATGTCAGCCTAACCATAACGTCCCTGTATCCTTGGTTTTTAAGTGAATTTCTATGTTTTTTACAATTCTATTTTCTAACTGTAACATCCCTATAACCTTTGTTTTTTTCAGTGAATTTCTATGGTTTTTTTAATGTCTAGTAATTTTAATTATTATACGTTAATCCAAGGACAAGGAGGCCTGAGGCCAACCCCCTATAAGCACCCAACCTTGCGCCATGAATGTTAGCAATCTAGTTGTTCATTAGAATAATGTGAGGGTGGCACATGTCATGGGCATGGGCTCGGATAACTGAGTGTAGGGAGGAGGGTGCAGAGGCAACAAGTTGGTCATGCTGGGCAGGTGGGGGTAGGGGGCAGTGGCAGCACAACGGACCATGGAGGGCAGGGGAAAGGGGGGTAAGAGCAAGAAACCAGTCATGCAGGACAAGCAAGAGAGGCTGTGGCAATATAACAGACCACTGAGGGCAGAAGGAAGAGGCAATGGCAGTACAAACATACATGCCAAAAGAGATTCAGGCAGGAGACTTCCTATGTTTTTAAGCTTCGGCTTTATTTGATCTGTCTCTTGACTAAAATCTCCTCTTTTTCAAAGTAAATCAAATGGGGAAAATCAATTCTTCAGTTGTTTTTTCAAAATCTTCCTCTTACCAAATTCAAAATGTTGTCAAGTATGATACATTGGATCACAAAAGGCAGGAAGAATGAGGTAGGGACATGGACTCGGATAACAGAGGGCAAGAGGGAGATGGGCAGGGGCACCAAACTGATCTTACAGGGCAGACGTCAGGGCTTGCAGCAGCACAATACACCACACAGGGCAAGCAGGATGGTACTGCAGCACAACAGACTATGGAAAGCAATAGGGTGGGAACAGGGCCATGCACATGGGCAACAGAGAGCGGAGGGGAAATAGGCAAGGACAGCAAGCTGACCATACCAGACAGACAGGAAGTACAGTTGCAGCATAATGGATCATGAATGGCAGAAGGGGGGGGCACGACAACAGACCAAACAAGGCTGGAGGGACGGTATGGGGGGGCCTACATATGGAAAACGGAGGGAAGGGGGCAGGGCTGGAGCAGCAAGCTGACCATGGAGGGCATATGGGATGGGCACTGGAAGCACTATACACCATGGAGGGCAACAGTGAGACTAAATGGTATACACACAGTCAAAGAAGGGAAGGTGGGAGGGTGTCAGGGCAGAAGGCTGACCAGACAGGGCAGGTGGGAGGGGCTGTGGCCGCACAGAAGACCATGCATGGCAAGCAGGAAGATTATTATGCATCAGACCATGCAGGAGGGAGGGGGACAACAAAGGGTAGGAAGGGTGTGGATGGGGCAGCATGCTAATGGTTCAGTGCAGGTGGGAAGGGGAGTGACAGAACAATGGCCCCAAAGGAGCAATGAGAGAGCAGGGGCATGGACTTTGACAATGGATGACGAGCAAGGGGGGGCAGGGGCAACAAGCTTGAGTGGGTGCAGCACAATGCCAGGCCAGGCCCTGCGTCCAACTCCCCCCTCCTCCCACTGTGCATTGCATGGCGGTGAGAACTCAGATAGACAGGCACTTTACCACATGACCACCAGGGCAGAAACAACAGGAACCACAGCGGTAGCCGCCTACAGCCAGGCGGAAGACAATGTTCTGCCCACCGTTATGACAGCCCAATCCGCCACCTTTTCCGGGTCGGTACCAATGACATCAAAAGCCTGGCGGAAACACTGCACAGAAGTGAAAGGACTCACCATTGGAGTCACAGGGAACAACCACGCCCCCATGGAGCCCGAGCTGCAAATATTTCCGATGCTCTTCTACGTCCTGCTCAACCACGAACACCAACGATGGCGAAGACGACCATGGTGAGTACAGCCACCTAGTACACAGGGGAGGGGGTAGGAAAAAGAGAGTGACACACATGCAACACAACCCCCCCCCCACCCCCAACACCATACACACAATCAGAAGCAGTAGGAAAACATATTGACCTTGTGCCCCTCAGGAATAATGCAAGGACAATACGAATAGATGAAAGTGAGTGTAATAATATTAATACAGTATAAATACGTACATCCAATCTAAAAGTATATACATATGTACAATTCAAGGGACACTGCCCAGTCCTCAATGTGCGTGGGCCACAGGGCCACATGACAAAGTCCAAGGCCCCACTTGTCTCCTGCAACAACACGGCATCATTTGGAAAATGGGCAGGCACCTCATAGGGATGGGGAACGGGGGGCACCTCAGCCGGAAGATAGAACAACACCACTGGTCCTGGAGGGAGCAACATGCCCATTGCTCTGTTCTGGGGAGTGCAAGGCCACAGTCTCTCAAGTGGGTGACTTGCCCACATGCTCTGGAGGGGGCAACATGCCCTGTGCGCTGTCCTGGGGAGTGCAAGGCCACAGTCGCTCAAGTGGGTGACTTGCCCACATGCTCTGGAGGGGGCAACGTGCCCTGTGTGCTGTCCTGGGGAGTGCAAGGCCACAGTCTCTCAAGTGGGTGACTTGTCCACATGCGCTGGAGGGGGCATTGTGCCCTGTGATCTTCATCCTGGGGAGGATGGGGTGAGTGGGTGGCTTCCCCACTGGTTTTGGAGGGGGCATTGTGCCCTGTTATCATCATCCTGGGGAGGTTGGGGTGAGTGGGTGGCTTCCCCACTGGTTCTGGAGGGGGCACTGTGCCCTGTGATGCAGATCTTGGGGAGTACAAGGTCACAGTCTCTCAGCTGGGTGTCATACCCACAGGATTTGCAGAATGCAGCCCGCACAACAGCCCATGGAGGCAGGTCTACAGAATGTCCGCCGGCGGTGACGGCTGTTCAGTAGTGGCAGTGGTGGTGCTGCTGCTGGTAGTGGTAGGGGGAAAATCCTGCCCATCCCCTGCAGCCTCAGACTGCTGCCAACTGCTGGTGGTGGTTGTGCTGCTGCTGCTGCTGGTGGTGGTTGTGGGGGGAAGCTCCTGCCCATCCCCTGCAGCCTCGGACGGCTGACCACTGCTAGTGGTAGTGGTGATGCTGCTGCTGCTGGTTGTGGGAGGAAGCTCCTGCTCATCCACTGCAGCCTCGGACGGCTGCCCACTGCAGGTGGTGGTGCTGCTGCTGCTGGTGGTGGTTGTGGGGGGAAGCTCCTGCCCATCCCCTGCAGCCTTGGACGGCTGCACAACCATGGTTGGTGTTGGGGGCTCTGACGGAGTCCCAGCACCAAGCCCCTTGTCCTTCCTGCCTGCTGGTGCAGGCCTCTTGCCCTTCCTGGCAGCCACTGGAGATGACTCCTTGCACTTCCTGCCAGCAGCTGATGATGGCTCCTTGCCCTTCCTGGCAGCAGCTGGGGAGGGCTCCTTGCCCTTCCTGGCAGCACTTGGGGTAGGCACCCTTTCCGTGAGGCAGCCTGGTGCTCTGGATCCTTTACCACCACCACTGGGTGGCTGAGGTGCTTGTCTGGGTTTTAGCCACCCTGTCCAGACGTGAAGGCTGGGGGTGGGGGTGGCTAGAGAACAGGTCAGTGGTGGAGAGGAAAAGCTGCTTAGGGACATTGGGGTGGGGAGATGGTGTGCCTGGCAGACCAGTACATCTCCCACGTCAATTCTAAGTATCCTGGGTCTGTGCATGATGCCTTTGTCCTCAGGAATAGCAGTATCCCAAATGTGATGGCCCAACTGCAGAGGCACCGGGTGTGGCTAGTAGGTGAGCCCTGGTTTCCACCTAGTGGATGTTGGTGTATGGGTATGGTGTGGGCCATATGGGATAGTGTGTGGCTAAAGTTTGTCCCTCAATATTTGCAGGTGACTCCGGTTACCCCAACCTATCATGGCTACTGATCCCTGTGAGGAATCCCAGGACAAGGGCAGAGGAACATTACAATGAGGCACAACAAGAAGGGCGAACAAGAAGGATAATTGAACGTACCTTTGGCCTCCTGAAGGCCAGGTTTCGGTGCCTCCATCTAAGAGGTGGATCCCTGTGCTACTTAACCAAGAAGGTCTGCCAGATAATTGTGGCATGCTGCATAACCTTGCCTTGAGACGTCATGTGCCTTTTCTGCAGGAGGAGGAGGCTGGAGATGGCAGTGTGGCAGCAAAGGACCCTGTGGACAGTGAAGATGAGCTGGCAGAGGATGAGGATGAGGACAACAGAACTGCAGTGATTCGACAATACTTCCAATGACACACAGGTAAGACAGTGTAACTTCACATTTCATTGTCATTTGTTTGTTTCACATTGTCACTGACAGGCTGTGATTTCCCACTTCTATGCCCACTCACTGTATCCTTTGGCAACACTTTTTGCAGATGTTGGTGCCCCACTATTGCTCCTGGTGTGTTCACTGCAGCCAACTACAGGTCTAACCTATGTGCACATTACTGTACAGTTGATTTGCAATGTTTGAACCTTGTTAAACGAATACATACTTAAATCATTTGAAATACTCCATACTTGTATTTTTTCAAAGTGTGTTTATTGAAGTGCTATGAAGAAAAGGGGGAAGTGCAATGAGCTGGGGTGATGATGGAGGAACGTCCAGGGTATTGTTCCAGTCTATTTGTAGCACAGGTGCATTGTCCAAGGGGACACAGGAACGGGAGCAATGGCAGTTCAAGGTGGACAGGGTGACAGAGTGGGATACAAGGGTGACAATCAGGAGAGTCTTATTTCCTGGCGGTGGTCTTGGCAATAGTCTCTCGCTTCTGCCTGGATCGCAGGGAACATTTGCAGGTTGGTTTGCCTTCTGCAGGGGGAGGGGTGCTGGTGGCCTGTTGGTCCTGTGGCGGGGCTTCCTGTCCTCTAGCGGCAGCGGAGATGGAGGGCAGTTCAGTAGTCTGGCTAATGGCAGGGGCCCGCTGTTGTAAGACTGCCTCCTTCATAATGTTGACCATGTCTGCCAGCACCCCTGCAATGGAGACCAGGAGAGTGTTGATGGCCTGCAAGTCCTCCCTGATCCCCTGGTATTGTCCCTCCTGCAGCCACCTGTTCTCCTGCACATTGTCCAGGATCTGGCCCAGCATATCCTGGGAATGTTGGTATGCTCCCAGGATCTCGGTGAGTGTCTCCTGGAGAGTCGGTTCCCAGGATCTGTCCTCCCCCTGGCGCACAGCACTCCTCCCAGTTTCCCTGTTGTCCTGTGCCTCTGTTCCCTGAACCGTGTGCCCACTGCCACTGACCCCAGGTCCCTGATTGTCTTGGCTGCGAGGTGTGCCCTGGGGTCCCTGTAATGGTGGACACACTGCTGATTGACGTTTCCTGGGGACAGAGGCATTGGTACACTGGGTGGGTGCTGTGGTGGTGTTTCCTGAGGGGGGAGCCTCTGTGGTGGTGTGTGACTTTGGCTGGGTAAACGAATGTCCAGAGGTCCCTGATGGGCCAGGTTGGTCATCCAGATCCATGCGACCAGAGTTGCTGTGATCACTGTCGGCCTCTTCTGTGGGGGGACTGGAAATTGCTGGCACCTCTTCTCCACTGACATTGGCTGGGATACCTGTTGGGATGTAAATGCAGTGTTATTGTTTCTGTGTGTGGCATATTGTGCATGGTTTGCCCTTTTTGGTTGTATTTGCCCTGGCAGTTTTCAATTGTGTGAGTTGGTATGTGGTGGGCTAGCTGATTCTCTCTAGTGTGCATGCTTTAGTGATAGGTGTCCATGCAGGTCTGTGAGTGGTGTCCATGCATTGGTATGGCATGCAGGGCTTGGCATTGGGATGAGTGTGATGTGATGGTGGGGTGTGTGGGAAGTGATGGAGTGATGTGAGTGAGGGTGAGGGTATGTGATGGCATGCAGGTAGGGGGGGTGATAGTAGTATAGAGTTGACTTACCAGAGTCCAGTCCTCCACCTACTCCTGCCAGGCCCTCAGGATGCATGATTGCCAAGACTTGTTCCTCCCATGTTGTTAGTTGTGGGTGAGGAGGTGGGGTCCACCGCTAGTCCTCTGTACAGCGAGTTGGTGTCTTGCTGCAATGGAACGCACCTTCCCCCATAGGTCGTTCCACCTCTTCCTGATCTCATCCCTTGTTCTGGAGTGATGTCCCACGGTTTTGACCCTGTCCACGATCCTCTGCCATAGCTCCATCTTCCAAGCAATGGATATCTGCTGCACCTGTGCTCCAAATAGCTGTGGCTCTACCCAGATGATTTCCTCCACCATGACCCTTAGCTCTCCTCAGAGAATCTGGGGTGTCGTTGTGGTGCCATGGGTGTTGCATGAGTAGTGTGGGTGAGAGTGTGTAGGGTGATGTGTTGGGGTGTGTGTTGTGAGGTGCAAGGGTGGTGTATTGGTGATGGTGGTGTGTGGCTCTGGTCTTGTCTGTGGTCTTGCTGTCTTTCTCTGGTGTCAAATGTTTGTAATGGGTAATGTGGGTTTGTGTTTTATAGTGGTGTGGGTGTGGTGTGTGTATGAGTGTCAGGTGTGTGTAGTTTGAATTGTCCAATGTGGTATTGTTTTCTTTGAGTGTGTATATTTTGAGCACAGCGTTATGTACTGCCAATGGTTTACCGCGGTTGAATGCCCGCCGTGGTGATTCGTGGGTCATAATGTCATGGGCGTTGTTCTGTTGGCGTCACGGTGTGGGTTTTGATACCGCCAGTTTATCACTGACCTTTGGTGTGGCGGACTTGTGTCTGTGGCTGTATAGTGAGGGATTGGTGTGTGTGTGTCATAATATGGTGAACGGATATCCGCAGCGGCAGCAGTATGTTGGCGGCAGTCAGCGTGGAGGTAAGTGGGATTTACCGCCATTGTCATAATGAGGACCTAAGGTTACAGTGATGTTATAGCTAGGAAATAGAATTTAAAAATAACATTCACTTAAAAAACAAAGGTTAGAAGGGAAGTTATAGTTAGGTTCAGCTTTTACACACACAAAACCATAGAAATTCATTTGTTAAGAGTTATTTCAAGTAACTATAACTTGTGCCCTAACAAAATTATAACATAAAGTCCCTGTACCCTTTTAGTGAATTTGTAAGGTTTTTTAAATTCTATTTCCTAACTATAACATCCCTGTAATCTTTGTTTTTTTCCAGTGTATATATAGTATATATGTATGATCCGAGAAAACAAGAAGTTCATCCCCACTTATGGCTTGCAAAATAAATCAGTCTATTCCGTTCTTCCATTCTATAGATATAGTTTTATTCCATTGAAAAATCTTGTATTCAATTTCTAGAAAGATGATTTCAATTTCATTCCTCCAAACATTCATAAATTGACACAGGCAACACATGTTTCAGGCCACAGCAGTCGTTCGATCAAAAATAAATATCTTCAAAAACTCATGCATACACACCCGTACACAAACATGTTGAAAACACCCAACATCAACAAAAATATTCCAACATTGAGTTGAATCATCCAAAAGTTGAAAGAAAAACATAATTATCATTCAAACAAAACAATCTTGCCAAACCAAAATCCTCAACATTATTAATGTCACCATTTTATGCTTCTCACTAACAATATGGATATTCACATAATTAACATCACCACCTTTTGAATTCTTCTTGCATATTGAATATGTGCTTCTGCAAAAACATCCACAAAAAGATGATCAACAAAATGTTATTACAACTAATCACATTAAAAAATATATATACCCTCAACAGAACAAGTATATTGTTAAATCACATACTGTCTCAAACAATTAGAGAAAGCTATATTTGGTAAAACACAATTCTCATTCATGTTGAAAATCAGTTTCAATCATTATGTATTATTTTTGATAAACCAACTGAGCAAAAACTCATTAGACAAACAAGAGGATGACTACAACATATCAGACTCATAACAGCTAATTATTCCACCCCTAAAATCAATATACAGTATATGTATTTGCATGAACGACATATATGTGTATGCCTGGCCATGTAAATGTTATTACATAGATGTACATATGGATAGATATATATGGCTAAGCCTGGCATAACGATATGACTAAGTATAATCTGTATATGTGTGTCTGTATATGTGTATACATCTATGTATGTTTTCAGATATTTGTGTATAGATTGAGGAAGCTGGTTCTATATACACTATATCAAAATGAGATATAGGACCTCATGATGACATTGGTGGTAAATGCCGCCTAACGCCACGACGACTGCCGCCAACATACCGTCGCCGTGGCTACCAGGCGTCAACCGCATTATGAGCGTAGACGGAATACTGCCAGAAGGCTGCTGGAATTCCGTCGACAGTCATGGCAGCGGTAAGGTGGCGCTGCTGTCAGCAGCAGCGCCACGCCAGCAAAACACAGCCTACCGAATCATGTTCCATGATACGGTCTGGCGGTGTTTTGCTGGCGGACGCTGCTGCTGGCAGCAGCACTGCGTCCCGTCTCCTGCAGGAGGACCCCTTGCAAGCAGGTAAGTTGGGTTCTCCAACAGGAGAGGGGGCTGATGTGTGTATTTGTGGTGGTGTGTGTCTGTTTTTGTATGTGTGCATGCGGTGTGAGTCGCGTGGAATGCGTGTGTGAATGAATGAATGTGCATGTACATGTGTGCTTCAATGTATGTTAGTGTGTGTTGCGGTGTGTGAGTATGTATGTGTGCATGCGTTGGCAGATGTGGGTATGCATGTGTGTATGTGTGCGTGTGGGTGTGTAAATGTGAGGGGGAGGACTGTGGCGAGGTGGAGGGGGCGCGGGATACCCCTATCAGTGCCAGGGAAGGAATTCCCTAGCACTGATAGTGCCTACCACCATGGTTTTCGTGGTGGTAAGATTGCCACGAAAACCATGGCGGTAGGCGAGGTCATAATCCCGAGGGTGGGATTGTGACAGCCGCCTGGGTGGAGACCGAAGTCTCCAGCCCAGCGGCTGCTACCACCCTGGCGGACGGAGTGGTACACTGGCAGTTTGGCTTGAGCCAAACCCGCCAATGTCATAATTTGAGGAAAGGTACTGCCAGCGTGTTGGCAGTACCTTTCCCCAATATACCGCCGTCCGCCAGGGTCGTAATGACCCTCATAGTGGGCAAAGAGTCCAGGGGTTTCCCAGAGGCTTAACAGAGGCTAAAGTAGATAATACTAATGCTCTCTTTTGTGGAAGTGTGGTCGAGCAGTTAGGCTTATCAGAGGGTAATGCAAAGGATTTGTTGTACACACACAGACAATAGAAGAAGCACACACTCAATGACTTAACTACAGACCAATTGTTTTTATATAGCAAAAATATCTTAAATATCTTTTGTTAATTTATTTTTTAGAACCACAAGATTCAAGTTGCAGGTAAGTATATACATAAATTAGTATTTCACATATGTTTCAATACCACTTTGATTGGAATTGGTAAGTTGTACAGTTTTTGACTAAACGGCAATAATCTGTTTTAAAAATTGACAGTGCAATTTTCAGAACAGTTCCTGGGGGGGAAGAAGAGCTAGTACGTTTTGCAGGTAAATAAAACACTTACAATTCCAGTCTCTGGGGATTAGGAAGTCCACTGGTTGGGGCTCAAGTTATACCAAACACCCACCACCAGCAACACGGGGCCAGCATAGGTCATAGCTGAGGCAAGTTTAACATGGGCTCAAACGGAGACTGTTGGATCTCTGTTTCAGATCTGCTGGCAGGTAAGTACCCGTGTCTTTGGAGGGTAGACCTGGGGGTTTAGAGGAGCACTGGGGGGCCACAAGTAGGCACTAAACACACACGCTCAGCGGCGCAGGGGCGGCCGGGTGCAGGATGCAAACAGAGCGTCGGGCTCCCAATGCTTTCCTATGAGGGGCTCCCGGGGGTCACTTAGATGCTGTAGGCTGCATCCAGGGGGTTGGTTACAGAAAACTACTGGCTGGACAAGTAGGAGGGCTGCCTGCTGGATGTTGCTGCACCAGAGGTCAGGTTCTCCAAGGCCTGGGGGCTGCGGGTGCAGTGTACCTTTTTGGAGTTGGATATCTTCGTCCAGAGCTTCCGTGGTAAGTGGGATCCTCTGGATTCACACTGCAGGCGTCATTGTAGGGGACAGGAGATGTCAACCCAGAGTGGGCACTTGCTCAGAATCGCCTGGGGATCCTCTCTAGTTGGTTAGGTCACCTGGACACGGGCCGTGGATGTCGGGTGCAGTGCGATCATTACTCGTGGATCCGGGGAGGCTCTGGAGTTCTTAGATGTAGTTTCTTCTTGAACAGGGCCGCTGTCCACAGGAGTTCTTGGTCCTCTGTGATGTAGGCAGTCCTCTGGAGGCTTGGCAGAGGTCTCTGGACCTGCAGGATGCATCACTTTCTTTTGCAGGTTCTCTGAAGCAGGTCTTCCCTCTTCTCTGCTGGGGCTTCAGCTTAGCAGTCCTTCTTTCGAGGTCACCAGGAATCTGAAAACTTGGGTTCATGCTGGATTTAGGGACGTTACAGGGGTCAGAGGGCAGTGCCCAATAGCTACTAACCCTGACAGTGGCTACAACCTTCTTGTGTCGGCTCCCTTTGGGGAGGGAGACACAAACCTAACCATATTGGTCCCTGTCCTCCAAACTAAGATGGAGCATTCTGCAGGGAGAGGGTCATCTCAGCTCTGGACACCTTAGGGGTAGTCCTAGCAGGGGTGGTCACTCCTTCCTGCTTTCCTAATTTTCCGCCGGACTTGCCACCAAAAGTGTGTGTGGGGGAATAGGGGGCAACTCGACTAGCTGGGGTGTAATGGGGCACTGTAACAAGAGGCCTGAGCCTTTGAGGCTCACCGCCAGGTGTTACAGTTCCTTCAGGAAAGCACCTCCACCCAGTGCAGGCTTTGTTTCTGGTCACCGAGAGCACAAGGGCTCTCACCCCATGTGGCCAGAAACTCATCTCTTAGTGGCAGACTGGCACAGTCCAGTGAGTCCTGCACTAAAGGATTGGGTAAAATACAGGGGCATCTCTAAGATGCCCTCTGGGTGCATTGTTCAATAAATACAACACTGGCATCAGTGGGGGTTTATTTAGCTGAGAGGTCTGAGACCAAACTTCACAGTATTCAGTGAAGCCACTATGGAACTGTGGAGTTTGTAATGACAAACTCCCAGACCATATACGCAATATGGTTACACTGCACTTACAATGTCTAAGAATAGACTTAGACACTGTAGGGGCACATTGCTCATGCAGCTATGCCCTCACCTTGGGGATGTAAGGCCTGCTAGAGGGTGACTTACCTATGCCACAGGCAGTGGTTTGTAGGCATGGCATCCTGAGAGGGGTGCCATGTTGGCTTTGCCTTTTTCTCCCCATCAGCACACACCAGCAAACACAAGCTGCAAAGGCAGTGTGCATGTGCTTGGTAAGGGGTCCCCCAGGGTGGCATAATACTTGCTGCAGCCCAAGGGCACCTTTCCTGGCCACAGGGCCCTTGGTAACGTGGGTACCTTTTACCAGGGTCTTATCTGGGTGCCAGGGGGTTCGAACTGTGTAAACAAAGGTACAAGTTTTGGGAACGAACACTGGTGATGGGGCCTGGTTAGCAGGTTCCCAGTACACTCTCAATCAAAGTTGGTATCAATATCAGGTAAAAGGAGTAGGGGGGAGGGGTAACCATGCCAACAAGGGCAATTTCCTACACAACCACCCACCCCAAATGAAAGAGGATGCGACTAACATTTCCCGAGAGAGTCTTCATTGTCTAAGTTGAAGAACCTGGAAAATCCATCTGCATTGGCATGTGCAGTCCCAGGTCTGTGTTCCATTGAAATGTCCATTCCATGTAGGAATATGGACCACCTCAAAAGTTTAGGGTCCTCACCTTTCATTTGCATTAGCCATCTTAGAGGTCTGTGGTCAGTTTGAACAGTAAAGTGTGTACCAAGCAAATATGGTCTCAGCTTTTTCAGTGACCAACCCACAGCAAAGGCCTACCTCTCAGTGGCACTCCATCGCTGCTCCCTAGGGACTAACCTCCTGCTTATGAAAGCAACAGGCTGGTCAAGGCCATCATCATTGGTTTGGGAAAGGACTGCTACTATCCTATGTTCAGAGGCATCTGTCTACACAGTGAACTACCTAGAATAATCTGGAGCTTTGCGAACTGGCACTGAGCACATTTCCTCCTTCAGGGTGTCAAAGGCATTTTGACAGTTAAGAGTCCAGTTTATCTTTTTGGGCATTTTCTTTAAGGTCAATTCTGTGAGGGGGGTCACAATGGATCAATACCCTCTCATAAACCTCCTCTAGTAACCAGTCAAGCAAGGAATGCCCTGACTTGAGTCTGGGTTTATGGAGCATCCCAGCCCAGAATTGTCTGGATCTTGGGTTGTAAGGGTTGCACTTGGCCTCCACCTACAAGGTGGTACAAATATACAACTGTGCCCTGCCCTATTTGACATGCTGATGCTTTCATAGTCAGGCCTGCAAAACCTTCCCCGTGTGGTGGATCAGGGATCCTGCCAGGTGGAGCTAAAGACAGCAATGCAATCTAGATATGCTGCGCTAAAGGACTCCAAGCCAGCAAGGCATTGATTCACGAACCTTTGGAAGGTGGCAGGGGCATTCTTTAAGCCAAAGGGCATAACAGTGAACTGATAATGCCCATCAGGTGTATAGAATGCTGTCTTTTCTTTTGCTCCAGGTGCCATCCTAATTTGCCAGTACCCTGCAATTAAATCAAATGTCAAAGGTACTTAAGAATTTGGCTGCACCTAATTTGTCAATCAATGTGTCTGCTCTGGGTATAGGGTGTGCATCTGTCTTAGTGACAGACGTGGGACCTCTATCGTCCACACAGAACCTTATTTCTCTCTTGCCATCCTGGTTATGAGGTTTGGGGACTAAGACCAGTGGGCTAGCCCAGAGACTGTCATAGTGCTCAATAACCCCTAACTTCAGCATCTTGTGGACTTCCACTTTGTTGCTCTCTTTGACTTGGTCAGACTGACAGTATATTTTGTTTTTGATAAGTAAACTGTCTCCTGTGTCCAGTCTGTCCAAGGGTCAAAGAGAAGAGCCCCCCAGCAAACTGTTGTAGGACCTGCCTGCAGTCAGCTTGCTATTGGGCAGTGAGGGTGAATGAACAGACAAATCCATCAATTGACCTATCTTTAGGGTCATGTGAGAGGAGGTCAGGGAGAGGTTCACTCTGTGCTTCCTTCTCCTCATCAGTAACCTTCAGCATGGTTATGTCTGCCCTGTCACTATAGAGCTTTAGACAGTTCACATGGATCATCCTCTGGGGTGTCCTGCTAGTGCCCAGGTCCACCAAGTGGGTGACCTCACTCTTTTTCTTCAAGATGGGATAAAGGCCACTCCATCTGTCTTGAAGTGCCCTGGGAGCCACAGGCTCCAGAACCCATACTTTCTGCCTTGGCTGGAATCCTGCCAATGCAACCTTTTGGTCATACGACAACTTCTGGAGCTGTTGGCTGGCCTCAACGTTTCTGGATGCCTTTTCCATGTATTCAGTCATCCTTGAGCGGAGGCCAAGCACATAGTCCACCACATATTGCTTAAGCTCATGGAGAGGTCTCTCCCAGCCTTCGTTTACAAGTGCTAGTGGTCCCCTTACAGGGTGGCTAAACTAAAGTTCAAAGCGGGAAAACCCTACTCCCTTCTGAGGCACCTCTCTCTGTAAGCGAAAAGCAGGCATGACAGGACATCCCATCTCCTTTTGAGTTTTTAGGGAGCCCCATGATCATGCCCTTCAATGTCTTTTTGACTCTCTGAACACGTCCATTGGTTTGTGGCTGGTCTGGTGAATTTTCCACATGTGTTTCAGGTAAGCTGACATAAAGTTTGTGCCTCTGCCTGAAACCACCTCCTTGGGAAACTCCACTCTGGTAAAAATACTAATCAGGGCCTTGGCTACTGCAGGAGCTGTAGTAGACCTAAGGAGAATTGCTTCAGGGTATCTGATAGGATGATCCACAGTATGTGTCCAGTGGCCATTTATTGCAAAAACTTGAAAAACAACAGCCGACATGTTTCACCCCCTAAACGGTATTTGTACCTGGGGCTTTCTCAAGGCTGTAAGAACATAAGAAAAGATTAACAAAGGAACTTAAAACCTACCAATATAACCATCACCCGCAGTGCAAAAGTATTGCGTTATTCAGAATTTTTTTGCCTATACAAAATGTGATAATCTAAACAAAAAACAATTATGAGTGAATCAAAATAAAAATAAAATAAAAGATCTATACGCTATGGTAGTTATCAAGTGATAATATTAAAAGTACACAAGGTATAAAGCTCATTTATACATGGATGCAGGCAATTGGTTAATGTTAAGATAAGAAGAATCTGATTTGAGATGAGAAGAATATGATTTTGAAGATAGCTTTCACGAAGGTCACCCAAGTGCATCAGAGAGTTTCTGAACAGAGGAGTAGAAGTAGGGCCCTCCGCCCCATGTCAATTACTACACAATCATGCAATACCAAGAACAAAAAGGAATGAAAAGGCCCTCTACCCATGCAGATTTCAACAAGCTTATACAATACCTATTCATATGTTCCAAAAGTTGTATCCGTTTCTAATTTCCACAAATTATGTAGATGATCAGAAAAAATCTATCTGTACTGGCAAGGATATACAGGAATAACATGTATTAGGTTCCAGCCAAACAGACAACCATATCGTTGTTTTAAAAGGAAAAGATACCAAAAGTATACAATTGCGTCCTATATTTTTTGTGTAAAGCTGTAAAGTGTATTTGCATAAATACTAGTGATAGATTGATAGATTTGTGATCCACATTCACATCCAATAAAACAAACAAATACCTCACTTTTAAATATGCAAAAACAGTGATATCTACTAATAGTCTCATTATATGGATATTAGCATTCAAAAGCCTAATCATCACATCACATTAAATTAAACGCATCAGTGTACAATAACGGTCACAATATTATAATTATCATTTTTGGAGTAATTTGCACAAAGCTAGAAAAATACATTGTTACTTATTAATGGGCCCTAACGTTTACACTTTTTAGTTCACATGTATACATTTTGTGTATAAACATATATAGGTTATAAAATAATTAAATTATAACTCTTTGCATCCAACTTAATACAACTCACTGTGCTCTATTTAACAAAAGTGCCACATGAACATCCCAATATATAATTTACCATGTTTGAACATCCGAAAAAGGGTCTGAGTATATATGTCAATGTGGGATATGTTTATCGTAATCAGGCTGGCTCTGGTCTGTTAATTCCGCAGAATAACATAAGACAAAGACAAAAAAAAGAGGAGCAGCGTATTTTGACCGTCAATCCAATTAGCTAAGCCATCCATTTATCTGGGTGTAAAAATGACTTTATAAAGGCTAACTAAGCACAATGGTTAGATAAAACACTGAAAGCATTCCAACCACACATTTATGCATTGGAGATAGTTAAAGAAGGTTTATCTGAATGGTTGGATAACCTCAGAAGGAATATTTTTACAGGAATGTTAGCCCAATGGCTGAATACTGTCCGGTCACTAGCACACATGTTGGTGATAAATTAAGAGACTATGAAATTCTAGTGCATTTATGGCGGCCATGTTAGAGAGATACTATTTAACATTGCCACCTTAGAAAAATGATTGTGTCTCAAAAAAAATAGTTTGAACAGAGAGATGGAAAGAATAGTAATTGTATAATAGGACCTAAATACGAAAATATAGTGCCTTTGACGTTAAAAATTCTTATTGTTTACATGAGTATATCTCGTGAACTGACATGCACTAGATAATACATGAACATATCATGCTTTTATTTATAAATAGGTACTATGATATTGTGTCCGGAAACAAAATTCTTAGCCAAAGGGTAGATGTAATAAAGTCACATTTACACATCTTAATCAAATTAAGATTCTGAAGCAAGTACGCCACTTATTAGGTACATTTTCTAATTCAGTATTGTGTTGGAACCCGAGTATCGTATGCCTCGTACATAGAGCAAATATGTTAACGTTCTATTTCTTGCCATCTTTGATGAAGGCAAAATATATATCCTATTTATGTTGCCTCTAGACAGTGCACCGGAAAAAACCCGACTACAAGCATATGATGTTATGCCATGAATGGTCTTCTTTAGGAACAATAGGTCTGACTAGTTCGGTCGACAAAAACTGGTAGTTCCGAAAAAAGTATAACAGTAAAGAAAAAATCCCTAAGAATTGGAAAATAAAATGCATATCAAAATATCACTGGGTTGTAAGTGAACAAGATTAGTACAGCAAATATTAGAGTCAATTTGATGCCAAAAGTATCTTTTCACACATCATATCAAATTACAGGCACATAAATATAACATTCTCATATTGTTTTAGTTCTTGTCCCATATTCCTATTCAAGAAAGGAAGACATAAAATGTTTGATCAACACGGATCAGATAGAACGTTATAAGAGCCAATAGTGCCATTCTGTATCCTTATTCAGACCATATCGTACTGTCACAACGGATGATAAGGGCACTTTCATATTGTCGTAATTTTAGTTCTAAGTCTCCACCCCGAGGATGTCGTTTTACTTTTAGAAGATCGCAGATGGTAAAAGTCCTAGAATGAGGGTGATATGACACAATATGTTCCACCAATCGGAGTCTCAAATCCTCTCTTTGTATGTTATGAAAATGTTCTTGTATCCTTATTTTTAAAGGTCCGGTCGTACTCCCAACATAGTATTTATCGCAGAGACAAATGATAAGGTATACTACATTAGTGCTTTCTCAGTTGATAAAGTTGCGTATTACAAAATTCTGACCATTAATATCAATTTGTTTTGATGTGGACAGTCCCAGTTTACAGATGGAACAGTTAGAACAAGTATAGAAGGCAGTAGTTGGTTTAAAAAAAAAATTAGTTACTTTTTGTTCTTGAAGAAATGAAGGACAAAGTTTCTCTCTGAGATTAGGTGCCCCTTTGAAACACATTCGTGGAAATGGTTGAATATCTTTGGAAATGGATTGATGGTAAGCAGAGACCAATGTTTATGTAGTAATTTACGAACATGTTGATGACCATTGCTGAGGTTCGGAATAAAACAAATGGGTGTTTGAGCTTCAGTAATCTTGCTTTTGTTTAAAATGTCATTCCAGTCAATTTTGGCAAAATGTTATTTTGTTTGATTTTATCTTGAACGGTTATATCCTCTCCTAGATAAACGTTCAGTAATTTCCTTTGCCTTTAGCTCATAATCTTCATTAATGCTGCAGTTCTGTCTAGCCCGTCTGTATTCTCTTGATGGGATATTGGCTATTGTGTTATATGGGTGCCAACTGGATGCATGAAGAATGGAATTAGCTGCTGTATCTTTACGATGAATTTGAGTATTCAGTTGGATGAGATCAATGTAGAGGGTAAGATCCAGAAATTCAAGTGATTCTTTTGAGATGTGGTTGGTCACCCAATTTCCCTTTTATAAGGTGTTAGGGTCCTGAGGAAATGTCGGAAGAGGGACATCGGACCTTGTCAAATGAGAAGTATATCAACTATATACCATCCCCAAAAGATTAAGGGCCTGATTCTTACCTTGGCGGTCGGCGGAGAGGCGGCGGTTGGACCGCGAACAGACCGGCGGTCCCAAAAATGGCATTCTGACCGCGGCGGTCACCGCCACGATCGACCGCCACTTCCCCACTCCGACCGCCACGGCGGTCATGACCGACGGGCTGGAGTTCGCACACTCCGGCCCGGCGGTCGACCCAAGACCGCCAACCGTATCATGACCCTGCTTACCGCCGCGGTTTTTGGCGGTCGGGAACCGCCATGCGAACCATGGCGGTAGGCACTATCGGGGCCAGGGAATTCCTTCCCTGGCACTGATAGGGGTCTCCCCCACCCCCCACTGCCCCCCACGAGTCCTCCCCCCACACCCTCCACCCCCCTGCCACCCCCCAGAGGTGGTACGAACCCCCTGCCCCCCCCACCCCGACATGCACATACACGCACCCCGACATGCACGCACCCCCAACATGCACGTATGCACACCCCCTACACACACACATACACAACGGGGGCACATACCCGCACACATACATGCCGACATGCGCACCCGCCGAACTACACACATTGCCCAAAGGCACAGCAGCACCCCCCGCCCGCATGCACGCACTCACACACCCCCTCTACACACCCCCATGCACGCACACATCACACAACACCCCCCCACCCCCTCCCCTCACAGACGATCAACTTACCTTGTGCGTTGGTCCTCCGGGAGGCGATGGGAGCCATAGGGACGTGACCGCCAACAGAAGACCGCCAACAGAAGACCGCCACACAGAAATGTGGGTCGTAATTCTGGGGGCGGTGTTCTGCTGGCGTGGCGGTGGAGGTTGACCAGTCTCCACTTTCCCACCGACCGCCAGTGTGGCTGCTGGCGGTATTCCGGCGGAACGCTCCCAGCGGTCGGAATACGCGCAGCGGCATACCGCTGCGGTCGGCGGTCTTTGCCGCGGCGGTAACTCGGCGGTCTTGCGAAAAGACCGCCAAGGTCAGAATCAGGCCCTAAATGTTTTGATAAGTCCTCTGTTCTCATTCCACAGTCAGTATCTTTCCACTTCTCTCATCAGGATACAGGCGTATGGTAGAGCAAAACGAGCTCCCATTGCAGTCCCTTGTTATTGGAGGTAATATTCACCCCTGAACAGAAAAAAAGTAATTTTTCAAGCAGAAGACCAGCATTTCAATGATCATGTTGTTCCTTTCCAGTAAATGTACTGATCATGTTGATAAACATGAGTGTACTGCTCCAATACCATTTTGATGTTTAATTGGGGTATACATACTGACTACATCTATAGTTGCTAATATGTAGTCTGATTGCCAGTCAATATTTGTAAGTTTTTGAAGTTTGTCTTTGGTATCCTTGATAAAAGAATGCACATTTCTCATAAATGGTTGTAATTCCGAGTCAATAAATTTACCTACACTAGAGCAGATGGAATTTAATACCTGCAATGACTGGTCTACCTTTAGGATGAAAACCACGCTTATTAATTTTTGGTAAGAGGCACAATGTCGGAGTAGTTGGATGTTTCACAAAAATATGAGTCTTTTCCTCCAGGGTAAGTAGATCCTTAGAGTACCAATTGTACATTAGTTCTTATAATTTATTTTGTATATCTTGAATAGGATTGTTGGATAACTTTACATAGCAGGTATTATCATGTATTTGTCAATATGATTCAGAAAGGTAATCCTCTTTATTAAGGATGACAATGTTCCCCCCTTTGTTTGCTTCCTTGATTATGATTGTATTATCTTCATGAAGTTCATGTTTTGCTTGTCTTTGTTTGTAGTTGGTATTCAAAGGTAGGTATTTACATTTGATGATATATTTATGGTATTCCCTATCTAGATCTTGCATCATGGCAGTAAAGAAAATGTCTATTGTGTTACCAGGTGATAGTGTTGGTGTGAAAGTAGATCTAATAGGTAATCTTGATTGTTTAGAATGTGAAGTATCAATACCAATTTCCAGCGCTATCCCTGTTCAGCAACATCGGTCCTTGAAAGGTTACTTAATAGGTGGACTGTTTCCAGAGCGTGAGCCATTAAGTCATGTGACGGGGGAATGGACCCCGTCGACGGAGACGAGGGACCGGGGCCGGTAGAATGGTGCCCCAGGGGGACTAAAAGAAACAATGCATGCTGACATAGGGGGAGGCGCGCAGGATCGGCAGAAGCGCCCGGAGAGCAGGAGAAAAGCACGGCCAGAAAGCAGGTTTGTGAATCACAGTGCATGTAGCCACTCTTATTCTTTGTTTTCCCTATCTCTGTGCACTAGTATCCACCCTCCTCACCGGTTATCCACCCACTCCTTATTATTATTATTAGTAGTAGATTTTTTGTGTTTGTGTATAAGAAATACGCCACATACCGATCAATAGACTAACCTGTGGTTGGTCCTCTCTTTTTCTTATTCCCACACGTCTGAGCGCTGACATCCCCCGAAGGACCGGAACCACCTGGGAAAAGAGACAAGAAGGAGAACAAAGTGACGGACTAAACTAAAAGTGTGATCCATTAGAGTCAAGACAGTAAATAGCTTCAATAAATACCGTGGTCAACACCCCCATGTTTTGTCATTTGACCTCAACATTTAAAAGCCACCTTGTACAAATAGGAACCTACCCTGTAATCCCCTTACAAGTCACTTGTTATAGGTTGATGAGTAAGACTAATACTCTTTAGTTCCTTGGTAGCGAAGAAGGATTTTAATTTCAATTTCAGAATCTTAATTTGATCAACATGTGTAAATGTGACTTTATTACATCTACGGTTTGGCTAAGAATTTCGTTTCCAGGTACAATATCATAGCACCTAGCTATAAATAAAAGCATGATATGTTCATGTATTATCTGATGCATATCGGTTCACCAGATATACTCTTGTAAACAATAAATATGTTTTAACTTCAAAGTCTCCATATTTTCGAATTTAGGAACTATGACATCATTATTATTCTTTTGAGACATCTATCATTTTTTTAAGACGGCAATGTTAAATGGGTGTCATAAATGCACTAGGATCGGCGGAGTGCCGACCTAAGGAAATGAAAGTAGGATGTATAGTTTGTTCCTGGTCAACATGGCGCCGGACTAGGACGCCAGCGTATTCACCACAGGCACCCAATGCACAGTATTCAACCCGTGACGATTTAAAAATAGACAAAAAAAGTTTTGTCTGGTAAGCGTCTTAGAATTTCATAGCCTCTTAATTTTTCACCAACATGTGTACTAGTGGCCGGACTCTATTCAGCCATTGTGCTAACGTCCATGTAAAAATATTCTTTCGGAGGTTATCCAACCGTTCAGGCAGACCTTCCTTAACTATCTCGAATACGTAAATGTGTGGTTGGAATATGTTCAGTGTGTGGTCTAACCATCGTACCTTTCAGCCTTGAGAAAACCCTAGGTACAAATGTCGTTTGGGGGGGAGAAACAAGTGTAGGCTGTTGTTTTTAAAGTTTTTGCAATACATGGCCACTGGACTCATTAATTTGGCTTAGCATATTGATTGAAAAACATCTTTGTATGTGAAGATTCAGATTCTTAAATCGAATTAGGGTGGGCTCACCTATCTTTCATCTGCTATAAGGAACTTACTTGAGGAAAACTGGTGCACACCTCTTTTGGTGGCCCACAGTTGTATGAAAAAGGGAACTGTTGAAGAGAGTGCTGGACCATAGATTTATCTGTCTTACTACTAGTATGTACTGATTCCCTGAGGCTGTGGGTGGCTCAAGTGGACCCACAATGTCCACACCAACCCTTTCAAAGGGAACCCCACCACAGGAAGTGGCCTTACCACTGGCTGGCAGGTGACACAGGAACTACAAAACACCTTCACCTTCTGCAACATATTGGGCTAATAGAAGTGGTTGACAAGCCTACTCCATGTTTTTGTTTGTCCCAGTTGCCCAGCTAGGGGGATGTCAGGGAGCAAAGTTAGGATAAGCTCTCTAAACTGCTAAGGCACTACCACTCTCCTGGTTGCACCAGGTTTGGAGTCTCTGGCCTCAGTGTAAAGGAATCCATCTTCCCAATAGACCCTGTAGGAGCCACTGACATCTCCCTTTTCCTGTGCAGCTGCCTGCTGCCTCAGGCCTTCAAAAGTGGGACAAGTCTTTCTTTTGTACCTGGCACAGCGGTTCCCTTGAGGGTCCCCCGGGGCCCAAGAGTTCTACCTGGTACAGACCCAGCTCTATGGACTCATTCCCTGAGGGAATAAGACATCTTCCTGAGAAGAGAGGTCTTGCTTCTTTTGCTGTTCAGAGGCTGGTCCCCCGTCCTCTTAGTTTTGCCTTTGGAAGGTTGTCACTTTATTTCAGGTTTTCAATCATTGGTGGTCCTAAGACAATGGGACCACCACCAAGACGCTCAGCACAACACACTCTTTCTGTCTATGTCATCTCTGGGTCTCCATACTACATTAGTGGGGACCCCAAAATAATAAACCCTCCCACAATACAGTATCCTTTTCAAAATTCTCATGGCTGGAACTTTTGTTATCCAGCTGGGAAAAGCTTGTGTTTTAACGGCTGTGTTTATAATATAATTGCTATAGGCCTGCTACCCCTGAAAATGTACAATGCACTATGCCCTCTCGGGGCTATATATATGGTTTCTCTGCATTATTTATTGCCATTTTCTTTTTTTGTGGTTATGCTCTCTAGGGGCTAACTATATAGTTACATGACCATGTTTCATACAAACTGTATTTTCATTGTAGAGTCCTCTAGGAGCTGTTCTAAGCAGTACAGTCATATCAACATATTACAGTATTCGTGGCACAGAAACTTGCCCCATAATGCTTTGCAGAGCATTACTTTTACAAAACATTTTTGCTCATAACTGAGCCTATGGTGACCCTAGGACAAATGGGACCACTTTCAAAACATGGACCATAATATGCTCTTTCTGTCTCCATCATCTCTGGGTCCCCACACTATGTTGGTGGGGACTCCAAAATAATAACCCCTCCCACCAATCAATGTCTTTTAAGCTTTTTCATGGACTTAAACCTTTGTTTTACTGCTAGGAGAGGTTTTGTTTTAAAGGCCTTGTTTGAAATGTCATTACAATGAGCCTGCTAGCCCTAAAAATGTCTTCTAAACCTTCTTTTTTTTTTTTTTCAGGAAGTTATGCCCTTTAGGGGCTAACAATATGGTTACATGACCATGTTTCCTACAAATTATATTTATGTTATGGCGCCCTCTAGGGGCTGTTTTGAGCATTACAGTCTAGTTCAAAACGTTTATTTCTGATAAAGGTTTAAATGATAATTGTATATGTTTTAATAATCTCTCCTTATTACAATTATGTCCATAATTCAGGCCAATTTAGGGGGTTATTCTAACTTTGGAGGAGGTGTTAATCCGTCCAAAAGTGACGGATTTACCACCAGCCGTATTACGAGTCCATTATATCCTATGGAACTCGTAATACGGCTGGTGGTATATCCGTCACTTTACCGTCACTTTTGGGACGGATTAACACTCCTCCAAAGTTAGAATAACCCCCTTAATATCTGTATTACACTATGACTGTTTGAACACTCTTGATATGTTTGGGTGACCCTTCTAGTTTATTTCTCCTCTGTGGCTGTCTTGAGTCTTTTTTGGGGGGATTGTGTTTGCCAGCCAGCAACTCTGATGGAGGAGCAATGAAAGTGGTATTCTATTAGAATTAACATGGCAGATTTAATTTAGGAACCAAGACACAACATTTTCCTTTTTTGCTGCAGCAAGAAGAAGAAGGTAAATGGAAGTGCTTTAACAGGTGAGTGCCACGAAGGGCCAATAAAGAGTACGGAGGCAAGGGAGCTGGCAGTCGAGTGATGAGAGGGCATCAAGGGTAAGAAGATAAGTGTCTGACAAATCACAGTACCAGACCTCTAACCTTTAACCTACTCTCCGCTTTAATTAATATTCAAACTATAAAAGGCTGCTTCAGTCCCGTATGGAACACAACTGAGGCATATTCACCAAACAGTTTTGTTAATTCTTAAGAATCAACCCAATCTAGAGTTACAGTGGTGCAGTTTGGATGGCTCCTTACTGAAGGCTCAATTTATACACTCAACTATATTTGCACATCAAGTTCTATCTCTTTAAAGTTTTGTAACGTTTGTACCAGTAGCTGATGGCTGCTGCCCCCACAGCTGGACATTGCAGTCAAGTTCTATAAGCTTCAAGAAATGTTAACACGATATAAAAAATGCAAATCAGAACTGAAGACAACAATAAAGGAAATACCATTTCTACCCTGGGAAAGAAGAGCTGCATCCTGATTCTACCAATTGATCACTGGGAATTCTATCTTGGGAGAGCAGAGATGCATCCAGATTCTACCAACCGAACTTACCAATGACAAAATGATGATTCAACAGACCAAACTGGACTGCTTTGCTACATCAAGTATTGACTCAGCTACCACAACCATGCGCCTGATCAACACATTTCTTAGTAGTGAAGCAAGTGCAATAGCACAAATAATACGCTTGCCCTTATCACAATTATTAACCGACTCAGTAAACACAGCTAACACTGAAAGCATTGGGAGCCTCCGGGACCTTTTAAATGCCTTAGATAACTCCAGGCTATTTAATGAATTGAATTCCACAAAATGACCACTAAAGTCTTTAATTCAACTAGTGATAATGATGATGCACCACCATCTACCCAGTTGTGACTGCAATGGGCACTAGTAGTACTACATTTACCAGGATATCAGACACATGCATTAATCAATCAACTCTACTTACCATCAGATCAAGTAGCACTACAAAAACATTTCACTGGATATAATGTCTGTGGGGGAAGCCCACAAACATATTATGGATTCAGGCAATTTTTGAGATGTTCATAACACATCTTATATATCTCTTATGAATTGACGACCTTATCGATTAGATGCCACTACTTCCAGCCAAGGTAGCATAATAGATAAAGCTTCGAGGAGCTGGCTTAATTTATTTCCTAAATACATATCAAGTATTTACGTATAAGAAACATGGAAAATAACTATTTATTTTCAATTTTCATTATTTTCGATGTACCTACAACAAAAGACAGAAAGGGAAGAACCCTTAGCACTCTACAAACATTATTCAACAACAACCTTGACATGCCGGTTATAAATTGATTAAAAAATTCCAACAACACCCTTGTAGTATTCTTGCAATGCAAATGAAACTACCAATTTGTAATACTTAACATTTTTATACTGCTACTGAAGATCAGAAATAAAAAATGGTTCTAGTCTTGTTGGATGAACTAAAGCTCTTAACTGAATCAGTTACCAATGCTACCGTAACGATAACTGGAGATTTTAATGTCAACTTACAACAAAATACAAAAAAAGCTAGTTTTGAAGATTCTCCACTTCACTTTCATATTATCCTGCAGCCCTTCAATGGTATTACTTTATTGAAACCTTTTGCTAAAATCATAAATTCCTCCCTGCACAACATGGGATTTCAACACATGAATGGCAGAACAGAGAACAAACATCCTGCCCAGAATGCATCCCTCATTAAGGAATTCAAAACTATTTTACATAATACATGTATCCATGCTACAGATTTCAGCAAATGTGTGGACTTCAAAATTATTACAAGATCAGAAAGTGACCATCTACCACACAGAAGATATCACGTTGATTAGAATGAGGAAAATAATTTGGCATTGTGCTGATCAAATAAAGTGTATGGGAACAAGGCTTCATAAACAAAGAATGTGTTACTTACCTGTAACTCCTGTTCTTCATTATTGGTATCTTTCATGGATTCACAAGTTTGACTCATTCCCTGTTGTCTAAGTGGGAGTCCCACGGTATCATCGTAAGCAATATATGTCAGTATAATAAACTGTAGAGGGAATAGAAATGTCAGCCTACCTATGTTCTTTTTTAAAAAGGACCAATTGTTGAACAATGACCACTTAGGCACAGCACCCTTTAGAACACTCCCAACAGAGGCATCTTCCCTCAGATTTTCAAAGCACTAGTGAGATAAACATCACTGGCCAAGGACAGCTTCTTAGGGGAGGAGGGTGGGTTGCACGTGAAGCTATGAAAGATACCAATTCTGGACAACGGGAGTTAAGGTAAGTAAAAATGTCTTTCTCCAGTATTGGTATATCTTTTGTGGTTTCACATGCTTTAATCAGAATAGTTAGCAGTGCAATATATACATCAATCAAATGCACTTGCATATAATAGTGGATGGTGGGTGCAACATTATACATTATATTGTAAAAAAAGGCTCACCTTATTACAAAGATGCAGAAGTACTGCTTGACCCACTGCTGCATCACTGCGTGATCCGTATCTAGACAGTAATGCTGCGTGAAAGTATGCTTACTTTTCCAAGCTGCAGCTCTGCAGATACTCTCAATCGAAACCCAAGCAAACATAGATGCTGCAGTCGATACTGCTTTAGTGCAATGTGCCTTGACTTTAGAATGAAGGGGCCTGCTAGCCTTTGAGTGGCAGAACTGTATTGCCAATGCAATCCACCCTGCAATGGTGGCTTTAGTGACCGAACCTCCCTTATTATGGCTATCTTATGCCACAAACAACTGTCCCAATTTATGTAAGTCCTTTGTATGCTGTATATAGAACTTTAAGCATCTTTTTACATTGAGAGTATGCAAAGTTCTTTCCGCAGGTGTCTGCGGATTTGGGAAAAAAGTACAAAGAACGACAGGTTAATTGAAATGGAAGTCCGTAGGTACTTTTGGTATGAACCTAGGATTAGTTTGAAGGCTAACCTTAGTATATTTGAATTGAAGAAAAGGCTCTTTAAGTGTTAAGGCCAGTAGCTCACTTACTCTCCTTGCTGAAGTTAAAGCCAAAAGTAAGGCAAGCTTCCATGTCAAGAATTTATGATCCGCCTTGAGAACTGGTTCGAAGGGCGTTTTCATAAGATTCGACAGCACAATATTAAGCTGCCATACTGGTGGAGGCAATAGTATTGGAGGAAATGTTCTGAAGAGCCCCTTGAGAAATTGCTGAATTGGTCTGTTTGACCACAGATAGAGAAGGAGAGCCTGTGACATTTCTGGCTCTAGAAATCGCTGCCAAATGTATTCTGATGGAAGAATGTGCCAGACCTGCTTTGGAAGGAGAGAGCAGGTATGGCAACCCATTCACATGAAGTGAGGAGATTGGATATACATTCAAGCTTTGACAACAAAAACAGAAATGCTTCCATTTCAAATGATAGGTTTTATTTGTTGCCTCAGCTCTGGTTCTTGCCAGGATATCCCTACACTCCTGAGGAATATCTAGATGTTGGAGTTCATTGTGTTCAGGAGCTGTGCCGATAAATGTAGAGAAATCAGGCTGGGAGAAGGCTTTGCCCGCGATTCATTGATAACAGATCCTTCTGAGGCTTGAGCTGTACATGAGGCTCCTCAGACAGTAATAGGAGCTCTGTAAACCAATGTTGCCTGGGCCAACGAGGAGGGATCAGTATCAACCCACAAGGCTCTCTCTTCATCTTCTTGATGAGCCTGGGAATCAGAGGGATCGGGGGAAAATGTAGGCAAAGATCCCTGGCCTTTGTATCAAAAACGCATTCCCCAAGACCGTTTGTGGGGATCCTGACTTGCGTAGAACTAGCATTTTTTTGTTGAAAAAAGATACTGGATTGGCATCCCCCATTTGTGGAAAATTGTGTTGAGGATCATTTGCTTTAGTTCCCATTTGTGGCACGCTTGAGTTGTTCGGCTTAAGGTATCTGCTAAGGTATTGTTGATCCCCGGCAGATGCTCCGCTCTGAATTTTGATTTGATGAGCTAACATTCATTTCCATAAGTGCTGAGCTTCCTGCGAAAGGACTTGAGATTGTGTACCTCCCTATTTGTTGAGGTAATGCACGGACGTTGCATTTTCCATTTTAATTAATACTGACAAACTTTGTATTCTGGGAAGGAAGGCTTGAAAAGCAAGGTAAGCTGCTCTGAGTTCTAAATAACTGATGTGACTTTTTGACTGCTGGGAACTCCATTTGCCCTGTATTTGCAGAACCTGTAAATGGGCTCCCCAGCCCTCCAGAGAAGCGTCTGTTGTTATGACATACTCCATGAATGGGGAGAGGAAGAACATTCACAATAGCAAATTGTTTGGATCTACCCACCAAAGGAGAGCTCTTTTTATCACTGGTGTAATGTGGACGATGTTGTCAAATGAGCCGTCTACATGCAGCATTGTGTATTCAGTTCCTCCTGGAATGGTCTCATCTGCAATGAGCGTTGGGAAGAAGATAGGTGGCTGAAGACATCATGCCTAGTAGAACTTTGAGATGACGAACTGAAACAGACTTTTTAAAAGATTGCTGGCTATTGACAATATCTTTTTTTGTGGTTTGTCTTGTAGCATGTCTAATGTTGCTCCCAGAAAAGTGATCCTCGAGGAGGCGGAGAGGATAGATTTGTGAAAGGTTACTGTGAGTCCCAATGTATGAAATGTCTGAAGATAAGCTGCAGTATTCGGAGACGCTTGGTGAAAAGATGGTGCTTTTATCAGCCAGTCATCGAGATAAGGGAAAACTTGGAGGTCCTTTTGACGTATGTAACCTGCCACTGGAGCGTGACATTTAGTAAATGTCCAGGGTGTGGACCTGAGACCAAACAGGAGCACTGATAATTAATGCCGGTTTTTGAATCGGACAAACTTTTGATGTTTGGGATGTATGAGAAAATGGAAGTAAGCATCTTGGAGATCGAGGGTTGTCATGTTTGTCTCTTAAACAATCTCCCCCTTACCTGAAAAGTAGACTCTGCTAGCTTGAAAGTGTGGATTCAGCCTGTCTGTATCCAAGGAGATACTGAATAGAGCAGCAATAACCTCCCCCCAGGCCCCAGGGACTGGACGTAGCTGATTGGCTCCCTGAGTCTCTGCTGCACCTGAGACCCGCCCCCCCCACCCACCTGCTCTGGCTCCTTAAGTTTGTGGAGGGAAGGCCAAAGGCAGGCACCTCCCTTTTGTGTTCCTCTGTGCATCTTCTCCTGTGTCCTGATACAGCCCAGTGTTCAAGGATTGCAAAGAGACCTAGGTAAGGAGCCCAAAGACATTTTCTAGTCAAATAGTATTAATTGTTCAAAAAGTGTTTGTTTTACTGTGGACTCTCTGTGTTTTCAGGCAGCCTGGCCTCTTTTAAAGTGGTGTTTGTTTCAAAATCGTTTTTGCTGTGACTGTGTGAATTCCCTTGCTAGTTTGTGGCTCCCCCCCCCCCCTTCCCCCCCTTTTTTCACCCCTATTCTTAGTAAAAAGACTACATAGATCTTTCAGAGTGTGGTTTTTAGGAGACTGTTTTTAATCTGTTTGTGTGATTTAAATTGTACTTAAAAGCTGTCTGCCCCCCTGTATTTTTTGCCTTAAAAAAGCCTGATTTTAGAGTGTGCGCCCAGAAGTATTGCAGTGTTTGTCTCTTAAACAATCTCCCCCTTACCTGAAAAGTAGACTCTGCTAGCTTGAAAGTGTGGATTCAGCCTGTCTGTATCCAAGGAGATACTGAATAGAACAGCAATAACCTCCCCCCAGGCCCCAGGGACTGGACGTAGCTGATTGGCTCCCTGAGTCTCTGCTGCACCTGAGACCCACCCCCCCCCCCCCCACCTGCTCTGGCTCCTTAAGTTTGTGGAGGGAAGGCCAAAGGCAGGCACCTCCATTTTGTGTTCCTCTGTGCATCTTCTCCTGTGTCCTGATACAGCCCAGTGTTCAAGGATTGCAAAGAGACCTAGGTAAGGAGCCCAATGACATTTTCTAGTCAAATAGTATTAATTGTTCAAAAAGTGTTTGTTTTACTGTGGACTCTCTGTGTTTTCAGGCAGCCTGGCCTCTTTTAAAGTGGTGTTTGTTTCAAAATCGTTTTTGCTGTGACTGTGTGAATTCCCTTGCTAGTTTGTGGCTCACCCCCCCCTTTCCCCCCCCCCCCCGCCCCCCTTTTTTCACCCCTATTCTTAGTAAAAAGACTACATAGATCTTTCAGAGTGTGGTTTTTAGGAGACTGTTTTTAATCTGTTTGTGTGATTTAAATTGTACTTAAAAGCTGTCTGCCCCCCTGTATTTTTTGCCTTAAAAAAGCCCGATTTTAGAGTGTGCGCCCAGAAGTATTGCAGTGTTTGTCTCTTAAACAATCTCCCCCTTACCTGAAAAGTAGACTCTGCTAGCTTGAAAGTGTGGATTCAGCCTGTCTGTATCCAAGGAGATACTGAATAGAACAGCAATAACCTCCCCCCAGGCCCCAGGGACTGGACGTAGCTGATTGGCTCCCTGAGTCTCTGCTGCACCTGAGACCCGCCCCCCCCCCCCCACCTGCTCTGGCTCCTTAAGTTTGTGGAGGGAAGGCCAAAGGCAGGCACCTCCATTTTGTGTTCCTCTGTGCATCTTCTCCTGTGTCCTGATACAGCCCAGTGTTCAAGGATTGCAAAGAGACCTAGGTAAGGAGCCCAAAGACATTTTCTAGTCAAATAGTATTAATTGTTCAAAAAGTGTTTGTTTTACTGTGGACTCTCTGTGTTTTCAGGCAGCCTGGCCTCTTTTAAAGTGGTGTTTGTTTCAAAATCGTTTTTGCTGTGACTGTGTGAATTCCCTTGCTAGTTTGTGGCTCACCCCCCCCCTTTCCCCCCCCCCCCCCGCCCCCCTTTTTTCACCCCTATTCTTAGTAAAAAGACTACATAGATCTTTCAGAGTGTGGTTTTTAGGAGACTGTTTTTAATCTGTTTGTGTGATTTAAATTGTACTTAAAAGCTGTCTGCCCCCCTGTATTTTTTGCCTTAAAAAAGCCCGATTTTAGAGTGTGCGCCCAGAAGTATTGCAGTGTTTGTCTCTTAAACAATCTCCCCCTTACCTGAAAAGTAGACTCTGCTAGCTTGAAAGTGTGGATTCAGCCTGTCTGTATCCAAGGAGATACTGAATAGAACAGCAATAACCTCCCCCCAGGCCCCAGGGACTGGACGTAGCTGATTGGCTCCCTGAGTCTCTGCTGCACCTGAGACCCGCCCCCCCCCCCCCACCTGCTCTGGCTCCTTAAGTTTGTGGAGGGAAGGCCAAAGGCAGGCACCTCCATTTTGTGTTCCTCTGTGCATCTTCTCCTGTGTCCTGATACAGCCCAGTGTTCAAGGATTGCAAAGAGACCTAGGTAAGGAGCCCAAAGACATTTTCTAGTCAAATAGTATTAATTGTTCAAAAAGTGTTTGTTTTACTGTGGACTCTCTGTGTTTTCAGGCAGCCTGGCCTCTTTTAAAGTGGTGTTTGTTTCAAAATCGTTTTTGCTGTGACTGTGTGAATTCCCTTGCTAGTTTGTGGCTCCCCCCCCCCCCTTTCCCCCCCCCCTCCCTGCCCCCCTTTTTTCACCCCTATTCTTAGTAAAAAGACTACATAGATCTTTCAGAGTGTGGTTTTTAGGAGACTGTTTTTAATCTGTTTGTGTGATTTAAATTGTACTTAAAAGCTGTCTGCCCCCCTGTATTTTTTGCCTTAAAAAAGCCCGATTTTAGAGTGTGCGCCCAGAAGTATTGCAGTGTTTGTCTCTTAAACAATCTCCCCTTAACTGAAAAGTAGACTCTGCTAGCTTGAAAGTGTGGATTCAGCCTGTCTGTATCCAAGGAGATACTGAATAGAACAGCAATAACCTCCCCCCAGGCCCCAGGGACTGGACGTAGCTGATTGGCTCCCTGAGTCTCTGCTGCACCTGAGACCCACCCCCCCCCCCCCCACCTGCTCTGGCTCCTTAAGTTTGTGGAGGGAAGGCCAAAGGAAGGCAGCTCCATTTTGTGTTCCTCTGTGCATCTTCTCCTGTGTCCTGATACAGCCCAGTGTTCAAGGATTGCAAAGAGACCTAGGTAAGGAGCCCAAAGACATTTTCTAGTCAAATAGTATTAATTGTTCAAAAAGTGTTTGTTTTACTGTGGACTCTCTGTGTTTTCAGGCAGCCTGGCCTCTTTTAAAGTGGTGTTTGTTTCAAAATCGTTTTTGCTGTGACTGTGTGAATTCCCTTGCTAGTTTGTGGCTCCCCCCCCCCCTTCCCCCCCTTTCCCCCTGCCCCCCTTTTTTCACCCCTATTCTTAGTAAAAGGACTACATAGATCTTTCAGAGTGTGGTTTTTAGGAGACTGTTTTTAATCTGTTTGTGTGATTTAAATTGTACTTAAAAGCTGTCTGCCCCCCTGTATTTTTTGCCTTAGAGTGTGCGCCCAGAAGTATTGCAGTGTTTGTCTCTTAAACAATCTCCCCCTTACCTGAAAAGTAGACTCTGCTAGCTTGAAAGTGTGGATTCAGCCTGTCTGTATCCAAGGAGATACTGAATAGAACAGCAATAACCTCCCCCCAGGCCCCAGGGACTGGACTTTAGTTAACTTGCTCCTTATATAGGTTCCTTGTGGTTGTTGCATATGCTGTGGTGATTGGTTTTTTTTGGGAGATGATGTTTCATTGGTTGCTAGCTCCAGGGATGCATTTATGATTGGTGGATAGGGCTAGGATTCTGATTGGCTGTTGGTACTAGGGCTGTGATTGGTGGATAGGGCTAGGACTCTGATTGGTTGTTGATACTAGGGCTGTGATTGGTGGATAGGGCTAGGATTCTGATTGGCTGTTGGTACTAGGGCTGTGATTGGTGGATAGGGCTAGGAGGAGGGCAAGGCAAAGGGCGGAGAGGACAAGGGCAGTTGTCTGTTTGGGCCTGTTCGGGACAGGTAGGGACTAGGGACTAGGGCCAGAAATGCTGCCCAATTCCCATTCCACCAGGAATGGATTCTGCCCCAACACATCCCTCAACATGCAAACACATTATCTGCAAAGATATCCAACTCATGCAACACAAACTGACCATAGACATATTGCATTTCCCCACCACCCAACACAATACCCTACATACAACACATATACACATACACCCCATAACTACTACAGTCAAACACCTTCATACTCACAGGAAACACTACTCTGTCCCCTCCCACTAACACTACCTGCCACCACCCACACAATACAAAACTACAACATACAATTCTCTCAGTTTCAGTCTCCCAGATACACACTCTCTACACATACTAACCAAAAACACTATCCGCTGTTCGCTTCACACAGACCGCCTGAACTCATAACAATGCCAAAACCCTGCCTTCAAACACATCATCTACACACACTCTTCCCCTCTGCTCACCAATTACACACTACCATACAATCCCCACATTTCACTCCACCACACATATTTCCTCTTCCAGTCTTCTCAACTAATACTCATCTCCCTGACATACATCCATCACCTCATATACACCTCATACATTCATCTCCAAAACAGATCAACACCCCATCTAACACTCAAATTCCACTTAACAGCACTAACTCACATACAAATCCCTCACCAAAAACAACTACACCAATAGCCCCTCTCATTATTCCACAAAAACAATACCGACCACAAACATCAGCACATCAAAGCAACACAAACTTACATTACACTCACCATCATACCCACTCTCACCCCCAAGACTACACAAAGGATACAAATTCCACCCTATCTCCACCCCTACCCCCCCAACCTTCACAAACACCTACCACAGGCACCCCATCCCAGCAACCTTCATTCAGTCGCCTCTCCTCCATTGCACAATTTAGAGCCTTACATCATGATCCACATGCTCCTCCACCACCCCTAACCCATACTCCATCCACACTAAACAGACGCAAACAAAATAAAAAACATGCCACTCATAGCAACCTCGCATCCCCTTGTTTGTTTCATAATAAAACTACCCTACAAAAAACACTACACTCCTCATGGCTCTCTCAGCCACCAAGTTCACCACCCACACACACAGACCCAACAAAATGCCTCCTTAACCTGCTGGAAGAGGAACACTATGTTGAAAAGCAAGACTATTGTGAGCCTCAAACAGATAACACAACTAGCAACACTCCTGCTTCAAGCTCACATTATACTACTTACCCTTCTACTAAACAAAACAACACCACCACTAACACACCCTATCTAAACTGCCAGCTCATAAATGCTCGATCACTCTCAAAAAACAAGCACCACATCTGCGACCTTCTCACAGACACACAACCTGACTTACTATTCATTACAGAAACCTGGTTGGGAGATGACATGGCACCAATATTGCATGAAGCCCTTCCTCCAGGCTATCAAACCATCACACAAAACTGTATAGGCAAGAGAGGAGGTGGACTAGCTATTATATTCAAACAGGCAATAAACCTCAGTAAAACAGACAACATCTCCATACAAGGTTGTGAAGCCCTCCTTACCAGATGCCACCCTACTCCAACTTCCACCTGTAACTTTCTCCTCCTTTACAGACCTCCACCTAACAACTCCACTTTCCCAGATGCCTTTCTTGACATAGTCTCAAACCTTATTACACTATACTCCAATCTATGCATTCTTGGAGATCTAAACATTTGGTTTGACAAACCCAATATGCCCCATCCAAAAGCTATCACCACTGGCCTACTCGCATTGAATCTACATCAGATTGTACACAATCCCACACACATCGCTGGTCACATCCTAGATGTAATTTTTGCTAAGCCTGAACTTGTTACTATTCATAGCATCACACCAACCACCTGGTCAGACCACCATCTGATAACTTTCCGATAGACAACTCCACAAATCAACACACCCCACAACCACTTACATACATACACCTATCGACCATGGAAAAAACTCAATTTGGATCACTTAGAAACACAACTAACAGCAAACACAGATCCAGATACAATCAATTCTGTACCTAAACTTTATGAGTGGCTACAGGAAGCTTTTGATGTCCTAATACCACTCAGAAAAACTAAACATGACAAAAGAAAACCAACACCTTGGAGAAACACAGAACTTAAAAAGATAAAGAAACAAATCAGAAAGCTGCAGCGGACCTGGCTCAAAACAAACAACAGTCAAGACAAACTGCAGCTACACAAACTTAACAGGATATACAAATCATCAATCAAAAAAGCTAAAAAAAGATACTACTCAGACAGAATTCTAAATGCTCAATCTACAACCAAGGAATTTTACAAAATTCTCAATGAATTTCGAAAACCCACATGCATGGAAGGAAGTCATCCCACCACTCAAGATTTCACAAACAAATTGGCAACTCACTACACAACCAAGGCAGACACATTGGACTCCTATTTAAAACAGAAGAAAACCATCAGCACCAACCCCTTTACTAAAATACCCTTTAAGAATAAACCATCCCAACCTCTACAGTCCTTCAAACAAATATCCCAGGATGGATTTGGTCAAAGCAAGCAGACCTTCTGGTTGCCCTTCTGACCCTTGCCCACCACAGATCTTCAAGAACATCCTGCTATCTACTTCCGCTGCCACACCTGTAAGAAGAATCATCAACAACTCTTTAACTTCAGGAACTTTTCCTACAGACCTGAAAAAGGCATACATACGACCATTATTAAAGAAAACAAATCTAGACCCACAAGACCCCAACAACTACAGACCTATCACAAATGGACCTTTCCTGGGTAAATTGATAGAAAGAGCAGCATTCGCCCAGATGTCACAATTCATTGAAGACAATTCTATACTTTCAGACTTCCAAACTGGATTCCGCCCAGGAAGAAGCACTGAATCGGCACTCATGGCAATCTGGGACGATCTTAAAAACACACTTGACCGAAATGGAGTTGCTGCACTACTTCTCTTGGACCTCTCAGCTGCCTTTGATACGGTAGACCATGACACCCTAACTCAAAGACTCCACGAAGCCGGCATACAAGGGATTGCGCTCGACTGGATTACTTCCTATCTCCAAAAAAGAGCGAATATCATCCACTCACCCCCCTTCTCATCCGAACCCTACCTCACAAAAACAGGGGTCCCCCAAGGGTCAATCATCTCACCTTTGCTTTTTAACATCTACATGATATCTTTACCAGAACTGATCAATGATTTCCATCTCACATGCTACAACTATGCAGATGACACACAAATACTACTTCAATTAGAAGACCCCAAAAACATTGAAAACTCTCAAATCTTCAGTTGCCTCAGAGCCGTTGATCAGTGGATGACCTGGAGCCATCTCAAACTAAATACCTCCAAAACTGAAATACTCATATGTGGTGACTGGAAACATTATGACCCTCTGTGCGTCTGGCCTGACGATCTCGGACCACCTCCTCAATCATCCAAGGAAGTGAAAAACCTAGGAATCACCATGGATTCCAAACTAACTATGAATGCCCAAGTAGACAAATTAGCACGCACAAGCTTCATCACCTTAAAGACTTTACGACGCATTTTCCCTCACCTCGGATTTCCACACAAGGTGCAAGCTACTATCTCACTTGTATTATCCAAACTGGATTATGCCAATAGCCTCTACCATGGATCATCTCTATCTGTTATGAAAAAACTACAACGTATCCAGAATTCCGCAGCCAGACTACTACTACATATAAAGCCGCAAGCCCACATCTCCCCTGCCTTGAGAGCACTACACTGGTTACCCGTTGCCAGAAGATGCACTTTCAAGCTGCTTTGTATCACCCACAAAGCTATACATGGAACAGGACCGCTTTTCATCAGAAAAAAAATTACCAAGTACATCCAACAAAGAACCCTCCGCTCAAGACTGGCACCCCGCCTTAGAACACCACCATACAAGAAAAAGACTGTAGGTGGTACATCCTTCTCCGTCCAAGCAGCCAAACTATGGAATTCATTACCCCCAACTATAAGAGCCACAGATAACTTTCTTGTTTTCAGGAAACTACTCAAGAGTTGGCTCTTTCCTTCATAACCACCTTTTTCAAGCAACTACGAACTGCATATGCCTATGTGGATAATTATTTTTTTCAGATTATATGTATATTTCTATTCATTTATAGTTTCTTTGGAAACTAAAGCAAGGCTGTGCGCTCAGAGATCCCATAGCAGAAAAGATCTAGAATCCATCCTGGAGATGAACTGTTGATGTACTGGAGCGTAATCTGTATCGGACTGAGACGCGCGGGTTCTATCTTCCTCTGCTGGAGACACAGAGTAGAAGGTTTCTCCCTTTATAAAGCACCTGTAAGCTCCGCCCGCTGAGTCACGCCCCGTCCACCCTCGAAGTAGGTAAAGGAATTCCCGCCTTTTTACCAGGATGATGGACAGCTTTCCAAAACGACCCCAATGCGTTTACCGCCGATTCCGGTGGTGCGTTGTTGATGCTCAGAAGCACAAGGACATCTCCACAAAGACGCACTAGTAACAATCACATTGCCAAAGGCACACAAGGTTGCTGGAGACGTTTACCCCGTGGCCCATCACGTACCCTTAATTGTACTATATAAACGGGGCGTATAAAACATGCTAGGTAACGCTTACTGACATACTCGTAGAAAATACTCCGGTTGGGTAGGCCACAATACTCATTTTACAGACACTAAACCTCAACAGGAAGCACTTACAAATATAAATTACAAATATAAACGTAGCAGGTGCCCCAGTTGAAGCTCAGCTTCTGGAAAGGACAAGCCACCCTAAGTCTTGGGTTTGGCAAAGATAAAGCAAGGCTGTGCGCTCAGAGATTCCAAAGCAGAAAGCAATCTAGAATCCTTCCTGGAGGTGAACTGATGATGTACTGAAGCGTAATCTGTATCTGACTGTGACGCGCAGGTTTCTATCTTCCTCTCCTGGAGACACAGAGTTGAAGGTTTCTCCCTTTATAAAGCACCTGTAAGCTCCGCCCGCTGAGCCACGCCCCGTCTACACTCGTAGTAGGTAAAAGAATTCCCGCCTTTTACCAGGATGATGGACAGCTTTCCAAAATGACCCCACTGCGTTTTACCGCCGATTCAGGTGGTGCGTTGTTGATGCGCAGGAGCACATATCCACAAAGACGCACTAGTAACAATCACATTGCCAAAGGCACACAAGGTTGCTGGAGACGCTTCTCCCTTGGTCCATCACGTAGCCTCAGTGTACAATATAAACGGGGCATATAAAACATGAGAGGTAACGCTGACTGACATAATCGTTGAAAATACTCCGGTTGGGTAGGCCACGATGCTCTTTTTACAGACACTAAACCTTAAAGGAAGCACTTACAAATATAAACGTAGCAGGTGCCCCTGTTGAAGCTCAGCTTCTGGAAAGGACAAGCCACCCTAACTCTTGGGCTTGGCAAAGAGAAAGCAAGGCTGTGCGCTCAGAGATTCCAAAGCAGAAAACAATCTAGAATCCTTCCTGGAGGTGAATTGATGATGTACTGGAGCGTAATCTGTATCGAACTGTGACGCGCAGGTTTCTATCTTCCTCTCCTGGAGACACAGAGTTGAAGGTTTCTCCCTTTATAAAGCACCTGTAAGCTCCGCCCGCTGAGCCACGCCCCGTCTACACTCGTAGTAGGTAAAAGAATTCCCGCCTTCTACCAGGATGATAGACAGCTTTCCAAAACGACCCCACTGCGTTTACCGACGATTCCGGTGGTGCGTTGTTGATGCGCAGGAGCACATATCCACAAAGACGCACTAGTAACAATCACATTGCCGAAGGCACACAAGGTTGCTGGAGACGTTTCTCCCTTGGTCCACGACGTAACCTCAGTATACAATATAAACGGGGCATATAAAACATGAGAGGTAACACTTACTGACATACACGTAGAAAATACTCCGGTTGGGTAGACCACGATGCTCATTTTACACACACTAAACCTCAACAGGAAGCACTTACAAATATAAACGTAGCAGGTGCCCCAGTTGAAGCTCAGCTTCTGGAAAGGACATGCCAACCTAAGTCTTGGGCTTGGCAAAGATAAAGCAAGGCTGTGCGCTCAGAGATTCCAAAGCAGAAAACAATCTAGAATCCTTCCTGGAGGTGAATTGATGATGTACTGGAGCGTAATCTGTATCTGACTGTGACGCGCGGGTTTCTATCTTCCTCTCCTGGAGACACAGAGTTGAAGGTTTCTCCCTTTATAAAGCACCTGTAAGCTCCGCCCGCTGAGCCACGCCCCGTCTACACTCGTAGTAGGTAAAAGAATTCCCGCCTTTTACCAGGATGATGGACAGCTTTCCAAAACGAACCCACTGCGTTTACCGCCGTTTCAGGTGGTGCGTTGTTGATGCGCAGGAGCACATATCCACAAAGACGCACTAGTAACAATCACATTGCCGAAGGCACACAAGGTTGCTAGAGACGTTTCTCCCTTGGTCCATCACGTAGCCTCAGTGTACAATATAAACGGGGCATATAAAACATGCTAGGTAACGCTTACTGAATTACTCGTAGAAAATACTCCGGTTGGGTAGGCCACGATGCTCTTTTTACAGACACTAAACCTTAAAGGAAGCACTTACAAATATAAACGTAGCAGGTGCCCCTGTTGAAGCTCAGCTTCTGGAAAGGACATGCCAACCTAAGTCTTGGGCTTGGCAAAGATAAAGCAAGGCTGTGCGCTCAGAGATTCCAAAGCAGAAACAATCTAGAATCCTTCCTGGAGGTGAACTGATGATGTACTGAAGCGTAATCTGTATCTGACTGTGACGCGCGGGTTCTATCTTCCTCTCCTGGAGACACAGAGTTGAAGGTTTCTCCCTTTATAAAGCACCTATAAACTCCGCCCGCTGAGCCACGCCCCGTCTACACTCGTAGTAGGTAAAAGAATTCCCGCCTTTTACCAGGATGATGGACAGCTTTCCAAAACGAGCCCACTGCGTTTACCGCCGATTCAGGTGGTGCGTTGTTGATGCGCAGGAGCACATATCCACAAAGACGCACTAGTAACAATCACGTTGCCGAAGGCACACAAGGTTGCTGGAGACGCTTCTCCCTTGGTCCATCACGTAGCCTCAGTGTACAATATAAACGGGGCATATAAAACATGAGAGGTAACGCTTACTGACATACTCGTAGAAAATACTCCGGTTGGGTAGGCCACGATGCTCATTTTACAGACACTAAACCTCAACAGGAAGCACTTACAAATATAAACGTAGCAGGTGCCCCAGTTGAAGCTCAGCTGCTGGAAAGGACAAGCCACCCTAAGTCTTGGGCTTGGCAAAGATAAAGCAAGGCTGTGCGCTCAGAGATTCCAAAGCAGAAAACAATCTAGAATCCTTCCTGGAGGTGAACTGGTAATGTACTGGAGCATAAGCTGTATCTGACTGTGACGCGCTGGTTTCTATCTTCCTCTGCTGGAGACACAGAGTAGAAAGTTCGCCCTTTATAAAGCACCTGTAAGCTCCGCCCGCTTGAGCCACTCCCCGTCCACCCTCGAAGTAGGTAAAGGAATTCCCGCCTTTTACCAGGATGATGGACAGCTTTCCAAAATGACCCCACTGCGTTTTACCGCCGATTCAAGTGGTGCGTTGTTGATGCGCAGAAGCAGGAGGACATCTCCACAAAGACGCACTAGTAACAATAACATTGCCAAAGGCACACAAGGTTGCTGGAGACGTTTTACCCCGTGGCCCATCACGTACCCCTAGTGTACAATATAAACACAAAATCGTTTTTGTAGTAGGTTCTCCCTTTATAAAGCACCTGTAAGCTCCGCCCGCTGAGCCACGCCCCGTCCACCCTCGAAGTAGGTAAAGGAACTCCCGCCTTTTACCAGGATGATGGACAGCTTTCCAAAACGACCCCAATGCGTTTACCGCCGATTCCGGTGGTGCGTTGTTGATGCTCAGAAGCACGAGGACATCTCCACAAAGACGCACTAGTAACAATCATATTGCCAAAGGAACACAAGGTTGCTGGAGACGTTTACCCCGTGGCCCATCACGTACCCTTAGTGTACAATATAAACGGGGCGTATAAAACATGCTAGGTTACGCTTACTGACATACTCGTAGAAAATACTTCGGTTGGGTAGGCCACGATGCTCATTTTTACAGAAACTGAACCTCAAAAGAAGCACCTACAAATATAATCGTAGCAGGTGCCGCAGTTGAAGCTCAGCTTCTGGAAAGGACAAGCCACCCTAACTCTTGGGCTTGGCAAAGATAAAGCAAGGCTGTGCGCTCAGAGATCCCATAGCAGAAAAAGATCTAGAATCCCTCCTGGAGGTGAACTGATGATGTACTAGAGCGTAATCTGTATCTGACTGTGACGCGCGGGTTCTATCTTCCTCTGCTGGAGACACAGAGTAGAAGGTTTCTCCCTTTTTAAAACACCTGTAAGCTCCGCCCGCTGAACCACGCCCCGCCCACCCTCGAAGTAGGTAAAGGAATTCCCCGCCTTTTTACCACGATGATGGACAGCTTTCCAAACGACCCCACTGCGTTTACCGCCGATTCCGGTGGTGCGTTGTTGATGCTCAGAAGCACGAGGACATATCCACAAAGACGCACTAGTAACAATCACATTGCCAAAGGCACACAAGGTTGCTGGAGACGTTTTTACCCCGTGGCCAATCACGTACTCTTACTGTACAATATAAACGGGGCGTATAAAACATGCTAGGTAACGCTTACTGACATACTCGTAGAAAATACTCCGGTTGGGTAGGCCACGATGCTCATTTCACAGAAACTAAACCAATAACAATAAAATACACACACACTCTTTTAAACCTATCTGACTAAGTATTTTTTACCCATGATTCTAATTATGTATTGTATGTGCATATGTGTGTTTTATTCATGTGTGTGTGGGTATAAATATATATATATGTGTATGTATGTGTATATGTTGTTTCTGTGCCTGGCATGTTTGTGGATCATTGCATGGCTCCTGATATCTATGAATTTCTGCTCTCTTTTATCACACTTATCTACCCATCACTCTTATATCATGTCTCTATCAAACTATCCTCCATTCTCACTCGGACTCATCCCAAATCCCTTCGACCAATTTCATCTCCTAAATATCTCTGCCTAAGCTCTTCCCCTCCACCTCCACATCTAACTCACCAAACCTCACTCTACCTCTGTGACCTCCCACACAATCCCTACTAAATTCTCCTGCATTCATCTCACCCTACTTCTATGCTCTCCCTAACCCTTCCACATCCTCTTTCCCCTCCGCTCCCCTATTATTCATCTCAAGCCTTTGGATTGAGTAAATGAAGGATAAACTCCCAATTAACACTTCTGGATTTCTTTCCTCCTCCACCCCTCCATTACTCCAGTCAATCTAACTAACAAACTCTCATATCTACAACTCAAATTAACTCATAATAATACTAAAACTGTACTCCTTATTAAATTATACTAATCCATCACTAATTCTTGTTGGGTACCGAAGTAGCGTGCTACTCATCGAAAAGCGCTTCAACGCCTCGTCAGGGGTAGTAAGCGCTATATAAATACGATTACAATACAATACAATACAATACAATGATTGAGAAGATTGAGAATCTCCGGGAGTGTAATCATACGAAAAGACTGCATTTTGAGGTACTTTTTGAGTTTTCTGAGATCCAGAATGGGAAGCCATTCTCCTGATTTCTGGAAGATCAGGAAAACAATGAGAATAGAAACCCTTTCCTACCTGCGGATATAGAACCTTTTCTATGGCACCTGGCTAACATAGCCAATGCTTCCTTGCAAAGAAGATTGAGGTGGGAAGGCAAGGATTGTGTTGGTGGTGTATAAGGAGGAATTTTGGTGAACTCCAGGGTGTGTCTGTATTTGATGAGGTCTACGACCCATTCATCTGTTGTGATGTTCTTCCACTGGGTTTTGTAGCTCGAAAATCTGGCTCCTACTTGATGGCATTCTGCAGAGGAAGTAACTGCCACTGAAAGTTTATCATTGCTTCCTTGTGTTGTCTCTGATCGAAGCAGTTTGCTTTCTCCTAGGTTGTTGTTTGGAGTAATCCACTGATGGTGGCACTCAATAGGTTTGTCCTCTTGTGGAAAACCTGGTCGGAAAGGCTGTTGAAAGGAGGAATATGGCTGATACAGCTGATCTCCACCTCGAAAGGAGTATGTTTCACATTCCTGTATGCCACAAAAGGATGTCTTACGATATTGGAGGGTTCCTAGTGATCTTGCTGTTTCAGTGTCAGACTTGATAGCGAACAGTGCCCCATAAATGTGCTGACTAAATAAAGACTCGCTATCATAAGGCATGTCCTAGATCTTTGTTTGGACCTCTGGATGGAATACAGAGCTTTTAACCATCCCTGTCATGCCAGAACTGCTGAGCCTGCCAATTGCCAGAACCCAGTAGAGGCAATATCATCACACAATCAACGATCTCGGATGCTGACCTTTCACCCTCCTGCAAAATCTTTCTGGTCTCCTCTCTCTTGTCCTCTGGCAAAAAATTTAAGTATTTGGCTATGTCGGACCACATCTGCCAATCATATCAGCTGAGAATGGCCAGGAAGTTAGCCACTCAGTCCGATGTGCCTGCTATAGAGGAGAATATTTTACCAATATTGTCCAGTCTTTGGCCTTCCTTGTCAGGAGGAGTGGTTATCGGAGCAGATGCATTTTTTGATCAGCGTTTAGCTGCTTGGGAAATCACTGAATCCAGTTTCGGATGCCCTATGAAGCAAGCTGGTGATCCTCTTGGTGCCTTGTCTTTTATATCAATACGCGGTAGTACCGCTGCTACTGTAGCTGGCGTTTTCGTTATTTTGAGTCCCTACTTCCATTTATAATCTATGTTTGCAATTACTTGTACCAACTTCCTGGCCTGCTCTTTAAAATCATACAGGAAGCAATCAGACTGCTTTATTGTTATCGGCAAGTGAAAGTATGTTTCCGCTCTTTCCATAACAGTGTGAAATCCGGCAATATCTTCAGGTGGAGAATCAATTTGTTGTTGTGTCGGATGGGAAGGTGTTGGAATAAAATACTCATTTCACTCATTTGTTATAGATCGTGAGTCACAATTCTCACCTTCTACTCTGTCTTCGTCATCCTCCAAAGAAGAGACAAATAACATGTCTGGTCATCCTTAGGAGGAATAGCAATAGGTGTTCTTTGTGTCATTTTCAGAGTTGGTGGCGGCACTGGCCGCAGTGATTGAGTGGTTGGAGGAAGAGGTTCAGGGGCAGACTGTACTTGTGCTGGCGTTGGGAAACATCTATGGTAATCATGAAGCCTACCCTGTAGGTCTTGAACTAGGGATGCTAATACCTGAATCATATCCTGTGGTGGAAGGTAATGTTGAGATTGATCCAGAGGCTGATGTAACTAACTGCCATATTGAGAGCCTTGATACACAGGGTCATAATACTTTTCGTCGTCTTCCTGGTATTTGACAAGCAATTCTGAAGGGCTATGGGCTGTACCAAAGGGGGCCTTGATCATCGTCATCCAAATCATCCACACCTAGCAAATGGCTTGGTGGTAAAAAGGGACACCTTGCTAGGCGAAGGTGTTTCTGGCTGCAGTACCAAAGGTGTAGAATGCAGCCTCTTTGAATAAGTGGTCGATGGGGGGTAGACAGAGATTCAGAAAAAACTCACTGTATTTGTAAAGATGTAGGTTTCGTCGACGAGGTAATCGTCAACAGTAACGTCAGCAGTGCCGTCGACACAGGTTTCTCTTCTTTTGTCGATGACATGCTCATTAATGGTGCAATCCTCAGCGACGGTGTGGTTTTTGTCTATGGTATGGTCTTCACTGATGGTGCGATCTTCGTCGACAGTGTGGTCTTGGTTGATGGTGTGATCATCGTCAACAGTAACATCGTCATTGACAATGTAGTCATTGAAGACGAAGACGTGGTCGCCATCATAGTCGTTGTTAATGATGCGGTAGCTGTCATCGATGTTGTAGTCGTCAGCGAGCTGGTCGGCGACTGTGTCACAGGAATCATCTTAAATTTCACCATCATTGACGATGATTTCAATGACGATGCTGTCGTCGACGAGGCGTCTGTCAGTCTTTTCCTTTTCATCACTGGCTCAGAAGGGAGTTTTAGAGCTTTCATAGGTAATACCTTAGACGGAGTGGTAGGCTCAGCTCTGGATTCTGCCATGCCAGCTTTTTCCTCATAAGAGAAGCCTTCAGATGCTAGATGATACGTTTTTTCGAAGGCCTTTTTCTGTCCTTGAGGTGACCCATGTTGTGACCTCTCCCTCTCCGTAGATCGTGGTTGAGAGGTGACTGAAGTGCCAGTATCCTCCTCTTCAGATATGACCACAGTCTTTGTTTTTAGCTTTTGCAGCCAAAGCAAGAGACATCCTTCTCTATCCTTAAGTGTCTTGGTAAAAAAGGTTCTGCAAACTTTGCAGTCGTTTAACTGATGGGCCTGGTGAAGGCAATAGATGCATTCTGTGTGAGGATCCTTTGATTGCAGACTCTTTTTACCACAGGTACCACAAGGCTGAAATAATTATTTTTTTATAATTTCTGACATACTGGAACAAAACAGGAAGTATTCTAGTAGAAACTGTGACGAAAACTGAGCAGAGCTCAGAGAGACTCCATGACACACAATATGCAGTAGAAAATCTGAGGGAAGATGCCTCTATTGGGAGTGTTCTAAAGGGTGCTGTCACCTGATTGGTCAATGTTCAACTTTGGTCCTTTCTAAAAAGGACATAGATAGGCTATTAAGCTGAACTTTGCAGTCCCTTTACAGCCTATTATACTGATATAAACTGCTTACTATGATACCGTGGGACTCCCACTTCAACGACGGGGAATCATTCAAGCATGTGAATCTATGAAACATACCCCAATACTGGAGAACTTAAATCTAATAATAGGGTCCAAATATGCCTCCAATTTATGAGTGTACAAGTGGAGGACGCTTTTAATATATTAAAATTTTCATCACCTACAATAAGACAAAAAGAAAGACATTGTAGTTCACAAAATAAATGGGTTGACTTGCAGGAAGCAATCAAAACTCAAAGGATACTAAAACATTTTGGACAATTGTAGGACACAGCACTCACAGCTATAAGAAAAAGTACCGATTAAAACATGACATCCAGAAAATTAAAAATCTTTATCACTAAATTATATGAAGCTGAAAACAAACTTCTCAATCCAATGGTGCAAGGTTGTAATCCAGGTTTGTATGTGACTACAAAGAAGTTACCGCCAATCAAATAAAAGTTTGCACATCGCCAGGATACGCTTGCAGGCTATAGCTCACTTCCGAAATACACATAGCATAACATCATGCCAGTCCCCACAACCCAGAAGAATATCTGTAGCTGTATTAGAATTGAATTTGGACAAATGGAGTATCACTCTGACATCATTGTTCAACAGTGTGACTTCAATGGCCAAATTCTCCATTCGTGGAAAGATTCACTCCTTCAACCCTCATACAAAGGAGGATAAGAAAAGGCCCTAGCAGTTATTGTTTCATTGTCCTATCCGATGTGGTAGGAAAATTATTTCCCAAACACCTTCTAAGGTTTCTGTGAAGTTGGTCCTTGGAAAACAACATCATAAAATTCCATCAAACTGGTTTTAGACAGCAATGTTAATCTGTTAGTAATATATTGGCAATGGTGAATGACACAAATAGCAGATCCTAAATATCGTGTGACATGAATATTATGTAAAGAATATCGCTGACTACCAAAACATTGTGCAGAATAATATCAAATTCAAGAATTATTATTTTTTGCATATACTATTGTTCTAAAGAATATTGTTGTATTTAATATTGTTTAGTATTTATGAATTATTATTTTAATTTTAGGTTAGGTATTTTTTTTAAATAGTTTGTAATTTTAAATGTGTAATTAAATTTTTGTATTTAATTACTAAATTTGAATAGGGTAGCGGGAGTTGAATTTGAAAGGCAATAGTGTGTTACTTACTTTTTTTTATAGTTGATTTGTTAATGTAATTTAAATATTTAATTGGTTAGTAATTATATAAATGTAATAACTGAATAAATGGTATTTTATGTTGAAGTATAATCTGAGATTTTTTCATATTTTTTTTCAAGCGTAATTGTTAACTGAGATATTAGTAGTGGGTTGTTAGACAATAAGGTTTGAAGTTAAATACATAATATATGCTTTTTAATGTACTCCCTGAAAAAAACACTGAAGATGCCCTCTTTTTGCTCAATTTTGATCAATCGTAAAACAACAAATATTCCAGCTCGTTAAAAACTACAAATACGATGAAAATACAAGTTTACTTGGATACTTCCATTAGCTCAGTGTGAAGGGGATCAGACTTACCTGTGAGGTTAAGGGGCAGGATGCTTTGCATGCTACATCAGGCACCTGGGAAAAGAGGAAATAAATTATTACAGGGGAAGGTAGAAAGCGAAGAAGGACTAGGTAAGTTAGGACAGGAAAAGAGGAAGGACACGAGGAAGAGGGCATTGAAATTGGGGATGGACTAAAGGGCTTCCTGCAGAACATCAGAAGCAGAGAAGAGGATAACAACAGAAACCCAGCAGGAAGGAATCCTACACAATCAGTGGAACAGGAAGAATGAGAGGAGAGCAGATGTCCAGGTGACTACAGGGATATGAAGGTATATCAACAGGAGAAGCAGCATGGTGAAAGGAAGGAGGACACAGTGACTGGCCCTGAGGGGGAGGAGAAGGACTGAACAGAGGAGTGGTGGTTTCCCAACCTCAACAGGGAAGCACCAGGTCTCGTCACTGCCCGAGGATGGGTCCTAGCCTGTCAGAGGGAGGCCCAGGAAGAGGACGCTTTTGTAAGGGGGAACCAGATAAACGCATAAACAGGGCAGGGGTGTGGAATTTATTAAAATATCTAGGGGACAGGTTGCTTCTCAAATCTACTTGTCCTGTAAAAAGATCTACTTGTCCCTTTGGTGCCATGTAGTGTGGCGACAAATTATGGCAGCAATCTCATTATGTAAGAGCTCTGATAATAGCCTCTCTGATTATGCCAGGGCTACTACCATAGTAGGGCTTGAATACTTGCAGTTTCAATCCCTACCGTAGCAATTTCCTTATTTTGCCACCTTTCTGCAGATCTGCATACGGGGGCTGAAGGAGGCAGTAAGCAATAGTTCCAGGGCTGGAATGCCTTTGAGTCTGCAAACCTACTAACCTGCATGTTTTAAAGATTTTCACCAGCTTCTCTCTAATATTTTCCCATAATAAGAAAGGTTGGACATTTACTCTTGACAATGGCAGAATTAGAACTTCTTCCAGGGTTGGGAAGAAAGTGGCAGGAGGGAAAATATACTTGCAAATGCTCAACAGATTTTCACATGAGCAAATCTACACATGCGTATTTACCCATGCTAAAATACAGTTCACAAATATTTTATAGGGGTACGACATATACCATGGATGCACTTTTGTGACTTTCTTTAAGAATTTGGGGCCACATGTAGGTAGGTTCAGATTTGCGACCCGCAAATTGCGAGTCAGAGCGGCTCGCAATTTGCCAGTCGCAAATCTGAATGTAGGATGGTGTCCCTGACACCATCAGTGATTCGCAAGGGCTTCGCAAATGCCCACCTAGTGAATAATCATGAGGTGGGTCTCAATTTGCGACCCCCTGGCGAATAGCGGCCCTCACAGGGATGGTGGCCTGCTGGAGACAGCAGACCACCATGTCTGTGACTGCTTCCTTAAAGGAAAACGAGATGCATTACAAAAACGAAAAATAAAACATTTTCGTTTCATTTTTTCAGAGCAGGCAGTGGTCCACAGGACCACTGCCTGCTCTGAAAAAATGTTTACAGTGACATTCACAATGGGGAAGGGATCCCATGGGGACCCCTTCCCTTTTGCGAAAGTGTTTGCACCCATTTGAAATGGGTGCAGACTGCGATTGGTTTGCGCCCTCGGTCACAAAACAATCCTACATTGCACTGCGAGTCACAATTAAGAAGGGAACACCCCTTCCTAATTGCGAGTCGCAAACCCGTTTTGCGATTCGGTAACCAGGTTACTGAATCGCAAAACTGGGTTTGTGCATCGCAATGTGCTTTTTGCACGTCGCAAACAGCGAAAGTCGCTGTTTGCGACATGCAAAAAGCTACCTACATGTGGGTCTTAGTCCCTAATTAGGTCTGGTGTTAACAAAGACATTTTGTTTTTATTAAACTTCTATTTCTCTCTCTCTTTCGGCTGGCTTTACTGTGGGTGATCGCATTCTGCTCTTCCACAAGGAGCATATTGGCACACAAAGTAGTTTTGTTCAGTGTCAGGAACTACAGTGGCAATCAGTGACGTAACGAAACTGGAGGATGCCCCTTTGCAAAGAACATGGAGGAGCCCCCTCTCCAGACTCACTCAGGGCAGGTGCTGTGCTGAAGGGGCCCCCTGGAGGGCGGCTGCTGGACCTTTGTTATGCCACTGGTGGCAACGTGTGCTTTTAGAGTTCAAAAACGTTTTGGGGGGGTTTTGCCAGTGTTTGTTACATTGTTGAGGGCCTGGTAGCTCCCACAACAATAAAGTGTTACAAAAGCCATGTCAAAACAAGACACGCATTGATGAAACTAAAAGACTTATATAAATATGTCAGACCAGTTGGCTTTGTCAATGTTTGTTTATTTTCATGCTTCCTATATTCGTGTTGAAAATGGTTACACTGATTTTCCATTCAAAATATTTTTGGGAAATACTAGCATGCATCAACCCATTTTACTAAATGACACTTCATTTGCATCTAATCAGAGAGCATTCTGGGAGCATTATACTTAGCCTCATAGCCTAAACTTTTCAAACATGTGTATAAACGTTTTTTTTTTTTGTACTGGAACCAACGTCAGTAGTGAAGTGTGACCTTAAAACATTTATTTACAGCACTCACCCTAATAATGAAGGCTTTCAAATAATGAACCATAAATACAAGTTCGAACAGCATTATCTTTTGGAAACACATTACCTCAACTGCAGAGAGTTCCACTCTCTGTAAACAGGCAGCCAAAGGGTTTGTGCTGCAGAGGGTTGGGCCTACTTGTCCCAAGGACAAAGTAAACATAAAAACTTGTTGCCCTTGACCCCAAACAAGATGTCCCGGGCCACATCCCTGCAGGGGCTCATGGCCAGGTGACCCTGTGGAAGTGGATAGCATTTTCCAAACCAACAATCCGGGTACATTTTAGAGGAAACACCAGAATATTTTGTTTTCATTTTCGTCCCATTACAAGGTACTACTTGACTTGAAAAGGGGGTAGGAATGGAAATTCAAAAACCATTTAAGGGGTAGGCAAAGAGAAGATTGCAAAAGAGTCACTGTATCTGTTGTATTTTGGGTAATTTCCTCTCACTTTACTAAAATACCTTACCTGTTATCCCTCCGAAGTAAACAGGGCTGAACAATGGAAAGGAACAAGGAGATGCCATTTAAATTGAAAACTCTGGTTCTGGAGTACCCTGGCATACAGAGCACCTAGATAAACCAATGCACATAAAAGAAGAAGAATGAACCATGAGACTGTGAACATTCAATTTTCTTGAATCATAATCATAACAATTTTGCAACACAAATTTAACTTGTAGAACACCCTCAAAAGTGTAGTCTCTGCTCTTTGGTGAACCAAAGCCACTTAAGCGCCAGTCACAAATTATAAAAAGCATTTTTAAGACTCAGACTTTCATATATTCTTCTTGTCCAATTTGAAGGATTGTGGAACCACAACAAAAAGAAGAATATGCTCAGACAGTTATCATGAGGGGGGATGCAGACAAGGGGAGCCATGATTCAAGGTTTCCCCGTAAGTGGTAGAACAAACATCCTAGAAGGACAGCCAGTGATATTTCGGCTTTGTTTGTCTTATGGTAATACATTGTGGTTGGGGAGTACACAGATGAGGCCAGCCCTGGTTCTAGTTTTTCCGTAAGAGGTAGGACAAATGCCCTAGGGGCACAACCAGTGATATTTTGGTTTCATTTGTCATATGGTAATAGCTCTGTCAGCTATTGCATTTCTATGACACTAGAGAACATATACTGTGTCCCAATATGCTTGAGCTACACAAGAAGTACTTGCATATGATATTTCATAACAGTAGAGTTAGAGAAATAACAGAAGCTATTTTATTGTATTTCAAAAGACCGTCACAAAAATGTATTGGCTGCATTATAAAATGTTAGTCTTAGCTCAGAAGAGTCATTAAAAGGGTGGGATAGCATTTGACATTTATGAAAAGCTTAACTACATTCATTTCCAAGTGTTATTTGCGCGGTATATCTTTGATATCATGGTTGTTTTATTAAACATTCCATGTCTAACCACTGTTTTTATTGTAATGAGCTTTAAGTAAGCTAATCCAATAAAGAATTTCATATAGTGATGGGTGATACTACCTCAGTTCTGCATGTTACCGTAGCATAGAATATTAATTTTGCCTCTGCCTGTGCTTTATATATATTCTCTAAAACAAAGATAAGCAATAAAATGATTACCTCTATTCTGTCTAGAAGATATTCAATACTTTCAGTAACTTTACACCAAAAAGTTGACAAAGAATCACAGGTCACTAGTGTAAAGGTTAGAGATGCCACTGGAGTTTGTGATCGTGGACAGCACTTTATCAGCCCAATTATTGGTGATAATCTAGCTGGAGATAAATGAAGATAAAAGGGAACAAAAGGTGTTTTTGTTTCAAATTTGCAAGTTTGAGAAATGCATAAAAGTATGATTTTCAAATACATCATCTTATAAAGAATGGTCTCATCCCACCTCTGAATGTATTCACTAATGTAATTTCTCCTCATCCGTTACAAGCAAGTTGATATACAACACAAACAGTTCTCTCTTCTTTCTCCCGGGCAATTATAAGACCTCCTCAGCCCTAATGCCTGGGCCATTCCAGTCCATTTTAATCGAGAGACCTTCCAACATAGTTATTTTAACCAGGATAAATTTACTTCCATTGATTTCAAATCTTCCATCGATCTCAGCTTTTTCTCCCAAAATAAGACTTAGTTATGATTTAGTCCAGCACGTAAAAGTAGAACACTGAAGCCATCTCTTCTGTCTAGACCAGGCTTCTCCAATCAGTAGCTTGTGAGTTCTGTTAGCCCTCCAGCTACCTCTAAGTAGCTCTCCTATATGCAGTCCAGCCTAATAAATAAAAAGCTTTTGCTTGGTTGAATAAATGTATGTTTACCAAAATTTAAATGTGTATTTGAGAAGAAAATGTGTGTATTTTCAGAACTCATGAGCTGTTGTTTGGGGAGACTTCTTACTAATAACTTTGTGGCAGGTGCATTGCAGTGTTAATGCATTAGCCATGTAGAGCCATTCCACACGGACAAGGTGTTTCTTACACTACTTCTGGCAACTGTGCCTCATGCACTCAGGTGAGCACTGCTGATAATTTTGCATATTGTGGGCACTAATTTAATATTTTCTGATGTGGTCAGTATTAAGACACTAAATATAATCGTAGCTTGGGGTGACTTTCACAAGGCATGGGTAGTTCTTACTATGCAAACGGTTGGAGTCCCCTGGTCTAGACCATACAGGCCTATGTGCCAAAAGGATAAAGTTTCACAATCTTCAGAATAAGAAATATCTATTTAAATGTTTGAATGAAGGAACTTGGCATCTGTAAAGCGCAACAACCACCTTGAGAGGCATCTCAGCACTAACAACACTGAAACAAAAGAAAGAAGCCTTTGTGGCGAACATTAGATTTTTCCATGCCTTTGCCCTAAGAACAGATATAGATCTGCTACCCACCACCCAGTTTGAAAACTGAACTTCAGAATAGCTAGAAGATTATTAAAGGCAGATTTCAATGTTCTTGGTGGCCGGTAGGGATCAAAACGATCATAGAGAAATTTTGAACAAGTTTGATAATAGGCCCTCTATACAATAGTGAAAACTTTAAATCGAATCTGTTTACCAGCTAGTAACCAATGGAGCTCATGCAAACACTCTTTGAAGGAGTTTTGAAGTTTTGATGAAGGGGTGAAGTACCAGTATTGCTGCAACATTTTGTACCACCTGTAGCTTCTGGATCAAATAATTAGGCAGATCCATGAGAAGACTACTGCAATAGACAAGCCTTGAGGTGATCACGGAATGAATAACCAACTTCCTTGCGGAAAAGGGTAGAAAGTCAACAAACGTTTTTAGAGACTTAGGCCCTGATTTAGAGTTTGGGGGATGGGGTTACTCCGTTACAAACGTGACATATATCCTGTCCGCCGTATTACAATCCCATTATATCCTATGGGAATAGAAGTACATCGGACAAGATATCTGTTACGTTTGTGACAAAATAACCCCTCCGCCAAACTCTAAATCAGACTCTTAGGGCCATATGTACGAACACTTTTTCCCATAGACACAGAATGGGTAAAAACCTTTGCTACATCTGGCCCTTAATCACAGAAAAACATGCCCCTGGCATGGTATTTACATGGGGGTAAAAAAACAAATCATTATCGAACTTCACTCCCAAGGTCCTCAAATCTGAGAAGGCAGGGGCTATCATGATTGTCCGTGATAGAGAACGGAATGTTATTCCCAAAAGTAAAATTTCCATTTCATTGAAATTTTAATTCATCCAAGTAATGGTTTCCAAAAGGCAGCTTCCAAAAATGTGTTCAGAGCTGGTGGAGTTCTTGTCAAAGGGAAGCATTAGTTGCGTATTATCCACTTAAGACATGGCGATATCTAACGATTTGGTAAGAGTAATTAGGGGGACATTTACACTTTAAAAAAAAGTTGGACTCAGTGACAAGCCCTCAGGGGATGGTTTCACACAATATTTAAGCAATCTCTACCTTGATATAAAAGGCCCCAATGTGAAAACTTGATTTCAGTTTTCTAAAAGAGATTGAAGCCAGGCTAAAGCACATCCACAAATCACTATCTCTGCCAGACAGTGAAGGAGAATAAAATGATGAATCATGTCAAATGATACTGGTATATCGAAAAGAATCAGCACTATACTATTTTCACTATCGAATATCAGCTTACGAGATTCAATTACTTTGAGGAGTGCAGACTCAGTGGAGTGACTAGGTCTGAAACCAGCTTGAATACAGTGAAGAAGGCTATGTGAGTCTAAGAAATTGACCAGTTGGGCATTAACCATTGTTTCTAATATTTTTTATTTGTGCCGGAAGTAAAGAAATGGGCTGGTAGTTAGACAGGACCTTAGGGTCAGCAGTGCGTTCCTTAAGCAAAGCAGTTAAATGCTAACTTCTAATTATCCGACACATGAGTTGAGAGGAGTGATTGATTAAGTATGGCATTCAGAATCAGATTGATAATCTCAAGACCCTTCTTTGGCACCTGCGGCAGGCAAGGGTCTAAAGGCAATCCAGATTTACATTGCATTATACCTGTTTACACTTTTCCAAGGTGATGGTACTAAGCTGTGTGATAGATGCTGCCAAGCATTGCTATTGGTTTAAAAGAAGTAGGGAATCATTCTTTGCTGCTTCAATCTTTTCAACAAAAAACAGCTGATTTGCTTTTATGCTTGCTTTATCGTATTGTTTAACGCTAATTTAAGGCTAATTTATAGAGGGCTCTATCTGCTTGAGCATACATGGACCTCCTGGCGTGCTCTAATTTCCTATAGCTAAGTCATTCTTGAGCCAATGAGGGAGAAAACCAAGGGGCAGATTGAGCTCGGTTTTCACGAGTATCGATAATTAGAGGTAATAGCTCATCAATAACCTCAGTGAGCCAATGAGTAAACCTGTCTACCCCATTGTTTACTTCTAATATCAAAGGGAGAGAACTAGAAAGTCACTCAACAAATGCAGAGTTCTGGAGTTTGCCCCATCCCCAACACATAGTACCAGTCCTAACCAGGGACCTAATGCCAGTTCTAAAGGTTTCTGACATAAGTCTTAAAGGGATAAACGTATGATCTAATCATATCTGGATTTCTGAGGGGCCAGGCATAAGAGACTGCCGGTTTGTAAGGATTACATTCTGAATATGGCCTGCCTGATGCTTAGTGCTAGTAACCAAAGGATTAAGATTAAGAGCAGTTAACTGGCCTACAAGTGTCCTAGCAGCACTATTCTTAGCATCATCAAAATGACAGTTGAGGTCACCCAGAACGGTGAAGTTGGAATACTGGAACCAATGAGGAATTACAGCCTCTACTAGTGAGTCCAGAAATTGAGAGCAAGGTCCCGGGGGATGACAGACTAAAATGCTGGAGAAGGAATCATGCTGAGAAATCTGCAAACAGAAACCCAGTCTTTCTGCCCCATCTAATGTATCAATATGAAACGCAGAGCACTGCAAGGTACTGTGATAAGTAAAAGCTAGGCTACTAGTCCCCCCAACTTCAATTCTCATCTACCTGGTGTATGGTGTAGACCTGAGAATCGTCAATCCTATGTCTGGGTCGGAACATTGATTTAACCAAGTTTCTGAGAAAAAAAAAATTAAAGGCCTGATTTAGATCTTGGCGGTATTACCTCCAAGCTGCGTCAGCAGCAGATCCGAAAAACCTGTCAAGTCGGCAGTCTACCGCCCGCTGTATTTAGATGTATTGCGGCTAAGCCAAGGACTGCCAGGATGGAGTGTACACTGTCGCGCCAGCTGCATCCTAGAATCGATGCGCAAGCTCAAATGCCGATGAGTAGGCCCTCTGTTGCCGTCTTGACGGTAGCATCCCATTAAGCCTATTTAGATCACACAGTTGTGCTGGCAGTGTGTCAGCAGCATCCACTGGACCCATGCAGTATAGGACCATGGCTGTGGCCACTGGTTAGATGCAAGTAGGCCATACCTGTTGTATATTGGACAATAGAGAACACCTGCAAAACACACTTCATTTCAGACCATGATCCTTTCTCTTTCCACTGCAGAACACCATTCAGGCACCTGAAATTTCCAGCCAGGAGGCAGGTTTTTGCTTTGTTTTGTTTTCCTCTCCCTCTGTGTTTTTTTATACAATTTGACTTAATTTCATTACACTTATTTTCTGCGCACTATAAAATATATTAAAAAAAAAATCACAATGGCAAGGAGGAGGAATCCCCGTTTAACAGAGGGAGAGTTGACTGTCATGGTGGATGAAATTATTAGAGTAGAGCCACATTGTTTGGAGCACAAGTACAAAATGCAACCATTTCCCAGAAAAAGCAAATGTGGTCCAGAATAGAGGACAGAGTGAATGCTGTCACTAACAATCTGCACACACAGGAGGGGATTAGGAAGAGATGGAACGAAATGCGGGGGAAAGATTGATTCCTGGCCTCAAAGCGCCACCTGGAGGCCCAGAAGACTGGTGGTGGTTCTCCCAGCCCATCTTTACAACTATTTCCCTGGGAGGAGAAGGTTTTGAAGATCCTACATCCTGAAAGCTTGACTGAAATCCCAGGTGAAGTGGAGTCTGGTAGGTTGCACTTAGCAATGCCAACGCAATCGCAAATGGAGTTCTGTCCCTACGTTAGACATTTAGGGGGTTATTACAACTTTGGAGGAGGTGTTAATCCGTCCCAAAAGTGACGGTAAAGTGACGGATATACCACCAGCCGTATTACGAGTCCATTATTTCCTATGGAACTCGTAATACGGCTGGTGGTATATCCGTCACATTTGGGACGGATTAACACCTCCTCCAAAGTAGTAATAACCCCCTTAGACTGCTTCAACACCCTTATCAGAACAGTTTAAACTAAACCTGACTCCCTCAAATATCTTGTGTCATACCAATAACTAGCATCATTTTTGTTTCTCTCTTTTGCAACAATGTGCCATATGTAAGTCAGATTGTGTGTTGTTCACCATGGATCATTCCTTGCAATTGCTTAGTACCTTGCTTTCTATCAATGCATATTGTTGTTTTCCTAAAAACAGGTTTGTAAAGAAACGCACTCCCTGGGCCCCTCCTCAACTGAGTCGGACGCACAGCGTCCATCCCAAGCCTGACATCATCCAGCGGAGCAACTGGAAAGTCAGGATGGGTGGAGATCAGGAAGTCGTCACAACTGACGACAAACTTTTCCCAACAGAGTCAGGAGGGTGGGGCTAGCCCTCACAAAAAGCCAGCTGATTGGTCAAGAGAGGTGGCCGAAACCGATGCAGTTTGTGGAAGGAGAAGACAGGAACAAGAACATCGGGATGAGAGAAGGAGAAGAAGGAAAATGAGGCACCACAGCCGAACTGAAGGAGCCAGCAAGAGGAGGCAAGCGTAGTGGATCCAACGGAATGAGGATGGGAGAGGCAGTGATCCGACAGCCCCCCGATCCTGATGAGCTTGAGGAGAACATGGATGTCTGGTTCGATGCTGACTGGGCTACTCCAACAGAGACGCTGCTGCATCCCACCACAGTCTAGAAGACTGTGGCTTGGGTGGTGAGTGCTAGGGGCATAGAGAGGGGAGGAGAAGAGAACTGCTTGCCTCTCTGCATTGCTTGTTCTCTTTGTGTGTCTTATATGTGTTGCACGCGGAGGGTGAGGGAAGCATTTGGGTGAAATCTTAGCACAGATCACCTGAGCCAGCTGGTGAACAAAGGGCAGAAGAGACCCTGTAGCATAACTGCAACCGGTCCCTGTCTTACCTGTATAAAGGCCTGTGACTGGTCTGGTTATATTTATTTTTGTTCCTTTATTTAGGTGTTCACGTCTTTATTACCCAACCCCTGTGCACAAAACCCCAGAATCGCCCACACGCTTTCACTTGGTGCTGTGGTGACGAGACAGTACATGAATAGAAAAAGATTTCAATATGCACCGCAGTGTTTTGTTGTTGTTCTTTCCGGGGGGCTCGGGCTGTGATCCAATGAGATACAACCTGCAAGAGAAGAGAAAAAGAGAAGAATATAATAAGACCAGTCTGCCCAGGATCTGCTCGAAAGAGCAAGAAACAGCCATTACCACCCCTGGCTCCCCATATCCCACAGTGAACTCCTTATTGTTCACGTACTCTGTAGAAACAAAGATCAATAAAAAAACAAAGTTCACTGATACAATAAGCCTCCAAAGCCATATTTCCATCCCGGTCTCCCACAAGTGGTGTCAGAAGTGGGATTGGAGGTAATGGAGGCTTGGATGACCAACATGGCAGAGGGACACCAACGACTTGAGAATATTATGGAAAAATTCCTACCAGCGGCCGAAGAAGATAGAAAAGCTTTACAGACAGCCCTGGATGGGTAGGCTGTAGAGGGGGAAGACCCTGATTTTTGTTTTTTTAACAACGTAGAGAAAATGGCCCAGGCGGCAGCCTGGCCAACTAATAGATGGGGATAATATTTAGGACCTTTCCTGAGAGGGGAGTTGCAAACTGCATATCAAGCCATGAACCCAAGAGCTATGACCCCTTATGAGGACATAAAAAGAAGCATCCTGGAACGTTTGGGAGTTGATTGTGAGACTTACAGGGTCCGACTATGGCAGTTGAAAGAAGGGCTACACAAACCTCCTCGAGCCTTATATATATATTGAGTGAGGGATTAGCAGATAGATTGCTACAACCTGAAACAGCCACAAAAGAAGAGATTATGGAATAAATATATTTGGAGCAATTCATCTTATCCTTACATTCTTCCATACAGAAGTGGGTAAGACAACATAGCAATGTTACCCTTGAAATGTCTGTCGAAATCGCCAGTGCATATAGTTGCGCTCACAACTTCACCAAGGGGAAGGAAGAGAGTGAATGAAAGGGCAAAATGACTGGGTCAGCCCGACCAATAAAAGAATCAGGACCTCGGAAATCCAAAACCACCCCTGTCATGGTGGGAGCCAGTCCTAGACCACCCGGGCCACAGTGCTTTCACTGTAGTGAATTTGATCATGTAGCCCGGGTGTGCCCACAAAAAGAGGAACCTATAGAAGTCGGGTTGGTCCGCTCTTCTTATTACATCCAAACAGGAAATAAGTCTACATATCATTGTAACCTGAAGGTAAATGGGGATCCAGTAGCAGCCCTCCTAGATTCGGATTGCCATCAAAGTGTCATTAGACCCTACGTAATTCCAGGAGGAGCACCTGAAACCCAGGGCTCAGTTGAAAGCTAATGTGTACATGGAGACAAGAAAAAGTACCCCTCACCACCGGTTGTGTACAACATGAACAAGGCCTGGTAGGTCCCTTACAGGTAGGACTAATACCCAAGCTTCCAGAGCTGCTCATTGTCGTGACAGGCCACCCAGATTGAGAGTCATTGGTAGTAGACACCTGGAGAGAAGGAGAGACCTGGTGGTAGGATGTGCCCTTTTCCCAAACCAAGCACAACGAATGGCAGACATTACAAAAACAGAGGAGAATTAGAAAGGAGAGGAGGGCAGACAAGAAAAAGGCCTACTTAGGGTTGCCAGTTTATAGGAAGGACATTGTTTGGGAATCCGATAGAGACTTTCGAGCTGCCCGAAGAGAGAAACCTCAAATTCGGAAGACCTGTAACGAGGCTAAAGATGGAGAAGACCCCCAAGCGGTAGGTCCTCATTTCTTCATTCAACAAGGATTGTTGTACTGAAGGGTAGGGCCGTCTTAGTCCAAGCAACTACTCATTCCCACTCCCTTCAGGGAGAAGGTTCTGTTTCTTGCACATAGCCATTTTTTAGGCGGTCATTCTGGATCAGAACAAAACAGAAAGGTAGCACTAAAGAGATTTTACTGGCCCGGTGTCCACCATAACATCTGAAGATATTGTAAGGAATGTCCCATTTGTCAGGTGCACCCAAGTTCACTTCCCCAAAAGGCCCTCCTGCCCCCCCCTATAATCAATGAGCCCTTCTCCAGATTTGGGATGGACATTTTTGTCCCTTGTGATACCTCCCAGGAATGGGTATAAATATGTATTGGTAACAGTAGACTATGCCACACATTATTCGGAACCTTTCCCTTTAAGACACAAAAACAAACTGTGTGTCAAAAGCAATGATTGAACTATTCTTACGGGTGATGTTCCCCAAGACAATCCTCACTGATCATGGGACCCCATTTACCCCAAAGCTAATGAAACAAACGTGTACAATTGGGGGTGAAACAGATCCAGCCTGGGGCATATCATCCACAAACTGATGGCTTAATGGAAAGATACAACACAACATTAAAGACTACTCTGGAAAAGCTTTTAGACCTGGAAACTCATAACTGTGAACAGATGCTACCTTTGGCTCTGCTTGCCATCAAATACCAGGAACAAAGTAGTACTGGCTTCTACCTGTTTGAACTCCTCTTTGGTCGAAAACCCCATACCCTAACTCAACATGGCAGGGGAAGCATGGGAGTTTGAGAAAGATAGTTCTAAATCATTATTGGACTATGTGACAGGATTAAAAACCCGACTGATTCAACTCAGAGAGATAGCTAAGCTGAACCTTGAATATGCCCAACTGATTAAAAAAGTTCAGTACAATAAACAAGCAAAATGACAGGAATTTTCGGTAGGAGAGCAGTTACTTCTAATGTTGCCCTCCTCTGAGAATAAGATGCTAAGCCGATGGTAGGGCCATTTTACTGTAGTAGAAAGAATGTCACCGATCACTTATCAATTGGAGATAAATAAAGAAAGAAAAGAAATCCAAATATATCCTGTCAATTTGTTACAAAAATGGGAAGGGCCCTTCCCTGTGCTCTTCAGTGCTCCCAGAGAGTGGGCCATCCCTCTTCCATTGTACCTTGACTCTGAGCAAAGTCTTGCTCAAACACCAGAATTGATGGGTAGATTACCTCCCATCCTAGAGACCTTCTAAGATACCCCAGGAAGGACCACTATAAAATACCATGCAATCAACACTAAGCCAGGCGTCAAAGTCAGAAAAAAAACATATAGGGTACCTGAAGCCCAATGGAGAGCCATTGAGGAAGAGGTACAAACTATGTTACAGTTGGATGTTATTGAGCCATCCACCAGCTAACGGAACTCCCCGGTACTTGTCCCGAACCGGATGGCTCAATCCGTTTCTGTATAGACTTAAGAGAGGTCAAAAAGATCTCTCAATTTGCTACCTACCCCATGCCAAGAATCGATCAGATGATAGAACAACTAGGGAGGGCTCAATATATGAGCACCCATGACTTGTGTAAAGCATATTGTCAGGTTCCCCTTCGTCTCCATGACAAAGAAAAAACAGCTTTCTCTAACCCTGGGGGTCTGTATCAGTTTACTGCTCTTGCTTTTGGGTTGCACAGGGCCCCTGCCACCTTCTAGTGGATAACGAATAGGGTTCTAAAACCTCATGACCAATATGCACCCGCTTATATTGACAACACTGTCGTCTATTGCCACTCATGGGAAACATGCCTACAACATTTGGCTAATGTCTCAGCAGCATTAAGATCTGTAGGTCTCAAGGTGAACCCCCAAAAAAGTAACTTGGCAGCTAGGAAGGTAAAATACCTGGGATATTTGCTTGGGGAAAAGACTCCTACAACCCCAGAAAGAAAAATGTGCACTATTCTTAAAATACCCTTCCCCAAGAGTAATAGGGATCTCAGAGCTTTCTCAGGACTGGTGAGTTGTTACAGGAGAATCATACCCGGGTTCTCTCAAATTGCCCCTCCCTTAACCGACCTGTTAAAAAAAGGAAAATAAGCTGATGTAGGGCTACATAAACACTCTCTGAAGTCTTGAGGGCATTCCATATGCTGCAAACCAGTCTCACATCAGAACCCATATTTCAGAATCCCGATTTTCCAAATCCCTTCATATTGCAAATGGATGCCTCAGGAGTAGATCTAGGGGCAGTTCTTTCTCAAACTACGAGAGTGGAGATGGAAAACAATTTTGTACATGAGCTGTAAATTATTTCTTCGAGAAACAACTGACTCTACAGTAGAAAAAGAAGCATTAGCCATCAAGTGGGCTATAGAGGTGCTACAATACTACCTGGAGGAACGTGAATTCACTCTTTATATTGATCATGCTCCACTAGAGTGGATGGCCTGTAACAAAGGGAATAATCTCTGAATGTTCCATTGGTTTCTGGCCCTTCAAACATATGGTTTCTCAACATACAATAGTAAAGGACAATAACAAGGCAATGCTGACTTTTTGTGCCGATATCCAGACAAGGTATTTCTTCCAAGGTAGAAAGTAGGGGTGGAGATACATAAAGAAACCCCCTCCTCAGCCCCTCCTCACTTGAGTCGGACTCACGGCGTCGTTCCCAAGCCCGACATCATCCCAAGGAGCAACCAGACATGGGACAGTCAAGGTGGGTGAGATCAGGAAGTCACCACAACTGACTACGGACGTTTCCCAACAGAGTCACCAGGGCGGGGCCAGCCCTCACAAAAATCTGACTGGTTGGTCAAGGGAGATGGCCAGAACCGATGCAAAGTTTTTAGAAGGAGAAGACAGGAATGAGAACATTGGGACGAGAGAGGGAGAAGAAGGAAATCGAGGCACCGGCAGCGACCTGCAAAAGCCAGAGAACGAAGGCAAGTGTAGTGGCTCCAACACCACAAGGATGGGAGAGGCAGTGATCCCACAGCCCTCCAATCCTGATGAGCTGGAGGAGAACACCGATGTCTGGTTCAATGTCTACTCGGCTACTCCGCCGGAAGCACTGTGCATCCCACCACTGTCTAGGAAGACTGTGGCTTAGGCGGTGAGTGCTAGAGTCACGAAGAGGGGAAGAAAAGAAAAGAAAACTGCTTGTTACCCTGAATTACTTGTTCTCGTTGTGTGTCTTATGTGTGCTGCACGCATAGGGTAGGGGAAGCATTTGAGTGAAATCTTAGCACTGACCACCGGAGCCAGCTGGAAAATGAAGGGTAGAAGACACCCTGTGGTGTAATTGCAGCCAGTCTCTGTCTAACCTGTATAAACGCCTGTGGCTAGTCTGGCTAGATTTATTTTTGTTCCTTTATTTAGGTGTTCACGTCTTTATTACCTAGTCCCCCAGTCCCAGTGCACAAGGTCCCTGAATCCCCCACACCCCTACACTTGGTGCTGTGGTGCCAGGACAGTACATGAATAGAAAAGGATTTCAATACTCACCGCTGTGTTTTGTTCTTCTTCTTCCCAGAGGGCTCCGGCGGCGATCCCACAACATACAACCTACAAGAAAAGGGAAAGAGAGAAGAGTATAATATGACCAGTCTGCTCAGGATATGCTGGGAAAGAGCAAAAAACAGCAAATACCACCTCTGGCTTCCCATATTCCCAACTCCTTATTGTTCATGTATTTGTTCATGTATTCCGTAGAAACAAAGATTAATAAAAAGACAAAATTCACCAATACAATAAGCCTCCAAAGCCATATTTCTGTCCCGGTCTCCTACAAGGTCCCAACTTCCATCCATTTGCAGAGGAAGGTATAGTGTCTGTAAGTGGTATTCTCACCTATTCACATCATACTCATATGTGTGTATATTTTGTAAATGTGTGTTCCTCTCTACTCATCTCCACTACAGTCATTAGATCAGATATGTGCAACTCATTTTCAAACAAGTATTATTTATGGTGTGAACAGATGACTACAACTACCATGATGCCCTGTTTTTGTGTCTGCAAAACTATAGTGCTGTGTAATGTTTATCCACCTTCCGTAACTTCCATATGAGCACACATCTCAACAAATTGTGCAATTCAAAGTCATTATGTCAAGCTATGGTTTAAACTGTTAGTTGTGTATCTCAAGCATGTTGACACCTTCCCATAGCTACATTGAAGTGATGGAAATGCTCACATATTTCACAGCCCTCAGCATCTAAGAGTTCCTACATTGTGATGTGGCATGATGTAGTAGTATTCCAACACAGTTTACATGGCACTGTCCATATAATGACCAATGACAGTTACATTTCGAAGTTGACACACATTGTGCTAATGTCCTGTAGCCTGCGAAACCTTGAAATGGTCCAATACTGGAATCTACTCACCACTGGGTTGTGTTGAAAGTCTACTACATGTACAATGCTGAAATAACACTTTTGCATTCCGGGACATCTCTACAACGTCATCACTGGAGTTGGCATCTGTGCAGATCAGCCTGCATCTGTAAATCAGTGCAAATCACACCAAGGCCTAATTAGTCTATCAGTCTGATTTTACTTTTTTAGGGATGCCCCATTTTTAGCAAAAGACAGATAAAATGCACTTATTGGATATAAATTACATATTCTCTGCATCCTTCATGGGTCCAACATCCCGGACCAGTGGGACAGCGACTGCAACACAAGTCACCTCCACTCCAAACCAAGAGCAAGCCTTCAGTGAGTACACCACTCCTGCAAATTCGGATGATCATGCGCAACCTGGCCCATCTGGCCACACAGCTCCAGTGGTTTGCACTCAGCCCACACCTACACCTCCCAGCACAGCTGTAACAACACCTCAGCCAATGGATACCTCCATATCCTGTGTCCAAATGAACATCACACCAATCTTATGTCCCCAAGTCCTGGCTGCTATTGAGAACACACCAACACCGCCTCCAGTTCTGCCAGGAATAAGTTGAGCGGGGCACACCGCTTCTAGGTCACATGGTAGTGGGGGTAAGGGTCGTGGGAGGGAATCCGAGTCTTGCAAGCAGTACAACAGTCCAAAGACATGATGGGCCAGGTAATAACTGAGCTCAGGGAAATCAAGGAGGTGCAGAGGGTGCTCATATCAGAAATACGTACTCCTAATGAAAATATGAGGTCCCTGACAGAGGAGATTTAAGACATAACACCACATGAACAGGACTTTACCTATTCCACCTGCCCCTGTTTGTGTACTCTTTACATCTGGCACTATTACACCACTGCCAGCCACATGTGAAGCCTGCTCCTCCCACCCCAGTCCTTGCACCTCCCCCCTCCACCACCCCAGAGGGGGCGGTCATCCGGACCACGGGGAGACAATGGCAAGACCACCACCACCACCTCCAAGACACGCAAATCCTAATTTCCTGCAGTGTGTTTCTAGCATTCACTCTGTGGACTATTTCTGAGACACATTTAACTTTTCTGAGGATAGTTGTATTTTGTACATTGGACTCCAAACTGCTTTTAGTACTACTACCATACTTTCATCCACCATGATAGACTTATTTGTTTCTTTTCCACATTTTTTGATTAACATTTCTGTTTTTTGTTTCAATGAAATCAACAATATACACACAGACTACACGATTATTGTTGCATTTTTTCTGCCCTTTCATTTGTCATGTCTGCCTTCCACCATCATGTAGTCATGTCTTCTGAATATTTATTTGCCAAAGAAATTTTCTAATGACAAAGAGGTAAAGTGTTATCCATTTTATTCAAAGGAAAGAAACACAAATCATTATGTATTTGGAACATGCATATGTTGGAAACAAGTTCTTAAAGAACAGAAATCTGGGTTTCAATAACTAGGCCTAACCCCAATAATCTTTGCCATTCAGGGTTATATGCTCCACGACCTTGACACCATGGAGGAAAGGGAGTATTTGAGGGGATCAAATTAAATAGGCAAACTATCACTGATGCATGACCTCCGTTGGAGCCATGCATCCTGATCTGGCAATAGGAATCCTAGCTCAATAACACCATTAGTCTACATTATGGCAGTAACAACATTGTGGCAGTCTCTGGTACAATGACACATCCACCATTCAGTGGTGTGCAAACAAAAAGTCCTATCTTTTAACTATGAGGAGACACAGAGACACATCAACAGCTACCTCCACTGTCCACAAATTGAAGATTTAGCCAATATGAAGGACAAAGAGTATGGTAGGGCTAGACAAACATATGTGGCATGTGCAAGTGAAGTAGCACATATTGCTTTGATGGCACCATCACACAGAAAACAGGTCTGATACAATCTTCTGAACTTCCATACTATAAGAGTGCAAATTGTCGCTCCACAAGATTTGTCAATCCCAAGTAGGTGTCTGTCCCAGGATCAACACATGCTCAGTTTGTACTGTCCAACAGCAACACATCATTGCAAATGTCACAACTTTAAAATGTCCAAATGAAGATCACATGGTGAAGGACCCTGAAACAGAATACCAAGGGATAATTAATGATTTAACATATTCAGCCTGACTCCAATGACAAGTTATGATGGCACACATACTTAGCACACGCAAAGTTCAGCCCTGTCAATGACCACAGTGCTCAATGTAGGGAAATCTGATCCACTAACATCTATGCCTTGGACTTTTTTGTGCTGACCATTCCTACCAAATTACCATTGCAGACTGATATTTTGCATTGTAATCTGTATCTGAAATTGGAGGTTACAATTTGTAGAGGTAAACTTACACTCAGATGAAGAAGCGGTCAAACACATCTTGACGTAAGTCAACTCCTTGTTCTTCACCACTATCATCCTCATTGGGCATTTCAAAATCCTCACCAGGGAACTCATCACTATCTCCCTCCTCTGCAATTACAGGGATGTTCCTCCCTAGGGAAATCTTATGGAGAATAAAGCAGGCAACTGTAATTTGGCACACCTTATCGGGTGAGTAGAGGAAGGCTCTACCGGTCTTTCACCTAAACCTCACCTTCAGGAGTACAAAAGCAGGCTCCACTGGCCTTTGTGTTCTTCCATGCGCCTCACTAAAGTGGATGTCCTCTGGCGTTGTTGGATTCCTAAGTGGTGCCAATAACCACGGTCAGTTAGGATACGCTGAGTCTCCTACTTGGAAGCAACATATCAACAGATTACTTACATGTCCAGCCACTGTTCCTTCCTAAACTAGGATTCAGGCAAAAGATCCTCTGGTCATATTGTACTTACCAAGAAGCCAGGCCCTCTCCGGTCCAAGCTGTGACATCTATATGGGTATGGTGCTGTTCTGTAGTACGAATGAATCAGTTGCACTGTGATAGAATGGAAGTTCTTCCGATTGCGGTAGACATGCTCCCTTGTGTGTGGTGGCAACAATGCAATATGCTTGCCATCTATTGCTCCAACCACATGTGGTAGCACACCCAAAGCATAAAAATCTACCTTCACAGTGACCAAATTCTGTGGATGTAAGAACTAGATGTAGCTGTTGATGTGTCTCATCAAGGAAGCCAGGACTTCCTGTGCCACACCACTGAAAGTTGATTGGAACATGCCCCCCAGATACTGCCACAGTGTACTTAAAAGTGCCAGTGGTCACAAAATGCAGTAATGCCATGAGATTCACTATGGGTGTTATGGCTGTTGGATTCATATTGTGAGGCACGAGATCAGGCACCAACTGATGACACAAATCCAGGATAGTTTGTCTATTCATCCGAAATGTCTTAAGGGGGTCCTTCTATTCCAATGGGGCAAAGTCTGAAAAGGGCTAGAACGCTTGAGGCTGTCTCCTCCTACCCATGGTTGTGTTCAGACGTCTGTATGTATGTAAAAAAAATATATCAGCTGAAATGGTCATGGTTTTAACATCAGCATACATCTTCAGTTTTGGTGACATTCGGAATGCCATTGTGTAACACATGTACACACATTGTTATCCGATTATTGGAAGTTCAAAAAACATTTTTACTTTTCATATATTATGTTGTGTTATGTGCAAATTATACATTTGAAATGTATTATTTGCACATCATTTTTTTATTAAAAAAATGTAAATACCGTCAGCAGAGGTATTAGTTCCCCCGTAGGCCTATCAATGTCACACACAGTCATGGTTCACATTCTATAGCATCATATATTGACAAGAATAGTGTTGTTTGTATCAGACATTTAGAAATACACTAGCCTCTATTCCGAATGCTGGTGACGCAGTAACAATTGAAAAATGCCCAGCTCACACCCTAAAATGGCTGATTCCTGACCTTGTCACCAGGACAGTGGCTACCCGATGGCCGTCAGTGTACGTTGGCCGTGCTGTAGATGGGAACCTACACAACGGTACCGCCCATAGGCTATTGTGTGATGGCTACGCACAGAAGCCAATGGCTGTATCTGTCTCCGTCATGGATCGCATCCGCTGTGTACTTGTATTTAGCGCACTGCAAAAAAATCACTTGCCTCCTAACACTGCTGCTAACCAGACCTCCTTGTGTTTTGCTGCTGTTTTTTAATTCTGGGAGCCAGGATGCCAGGCAAAGCAGGTGACAGGGCCCCTGACTTTAGCACGGAGGGGCTGGAGCTCCTTGCCAGGGATGTGCTGTCACTGTACAGCCAGCTTTATGAGAGCCCAGAGGAACAGGTAAATGTCAGTTTGGGGAATGACTGACTGAGTAACTACTTCCTTTTTAATCCACAGGTTTATTTGCCCTCTTTGGTTAATGGGGGAAGTGTTATAATTGGGGTTAACTGAATGATGTAGCTGGGACATGTTGTTTGCCACTGTCTGAAATGTTTGTGCATGGCAATGTTAAGTCTCCTGAAAGTAGAAGCTGTAATGTGTGTCCATGTAACACACAAATCTTATTTCATCACACAACCTGCAGGCAGTATACCAGTAGTATGACTGACAACATACAGCCTATGTTGAAAAAATAGTGATGTTGGGGGAAAAATGTAGAGGGTCTGGAGTTGTCTGATGCTGTACTATCAAGTGGGATTCCAGCCCATTATGTGTATTAGGCTGCTCTGTATGGTTTCAACCGGTCATTGAGCCACATATAGGTATAGTCATTTTATGTGCAGCAAGTTCAGATGACACTGGCTCACAATTATTCATTCCAGCCTGTCCCATTCCAACGCACACTTGTTCATACATCCCACAAATCCCTGCTCTCAGTGACACATAGAAGCCCTGCTAACCTGCCCTTAGTCACTGTATGTGATGCAGAACATGGGGTCTGACTCCAGGGAATTTAGCCAGGAAGCCAACGTAGATGTGTGTGGGATTATGTGCGAGGGTTATACATGTGGCTTGCCCTTTAGTAGCTCATGATTATGAGTGATCAGGGGTGGCTCTCACAACAGGATAGGTTGCATAGCTCTAGCCATGATGTGATGATGTTGTAGGCCTGATTAGGTAACATAAGGAACTAGCAAGTGTCTAATAGATGTTTGCTGGACAAACTGCTTTTAACCATGGTTCAGATAAGGAATTATGCCGCTGTACACAGAATTCCAATACATTTGGTCATTTTGTCATAGCACCATCTTAGCAATGTCAAGCCTGATATATCAGCTGCATTATGTTTGCACAGTAACAGTTACCAATAATGGGGCCTAGATTCACTACTCACATTTGTGGCGTTCTATCCCACCTGACCCAATCATAACATGGGGCACGTTTTGTGAAACTGTCCCTCATGTCATTGAGAAAAGCTGAAAACCCCTATGCTTGCATACAGCCATGTGTCTGCCCACAACAGTACTTGCCTTGTGAGAAGGAATATAGGGCCAGATGTACGAAACGTTTTGCGACTCGCAAACGGCAAAATTTGCCGTTTGCGAGTCGCAAAACGTGTATCCCAATGCAGAAATGCATTTTGCGAGTCGTTACCGACTCGCAAAATGCATTTCAGACTCGCAAATAGGAAGGGGTGTTCCCTTCCTATTTGCGAGTCGCATTGGGATGCAATACCATTTGCGACCGCATATGCGGTCGCAAATGGCATCGCAGTTACCATCCACTTCAAGTGGATGGTAACCCAATCGCAAATTGGAAGGGGTCCCCATGGGACCCCTTCCAGTTTGTGATTGCACCCAAAAATATTTTTTCAGGGCAGGGAGTGGTCCAAAGGACCACTCCCTGCCCTGAAAAATCCGAAACTAAAGGTTTCGTTTTTTTTTTGTAGTGCAGCTCGTTTTCCCTTAGGGAAAACGGGCTACACTTCAAAAAAAAAAAACCTGCTATATTGACAAGCAGGTCGCTAACATGGAGGCCTGCTGACTTCAGCAGGCCTCCATGTTAGCGAGTGCCCATACTCGCAATGGGGCCGCAATTTGCGACCCACCTCATGAATATTCATGAGGTGGGTCATTGCGACCCCATTGCGAGTTGCAGTCGGTGTCTGAGACACCGTACTGCATAGCAATTTGCGACTTGCAAATTGCGAGTCGCAGGGACTCGCAATTTGCAAGTTGCAAATTGCTTTTTTCGTACATCTGGCCCCTAGTGGCAACCTTCAACACAAAGCAATACACCACACACAGCATCAGAAACTACCTGATCAACTTGCATTTCCGGCAAGCCTCATGGGCTTTGGATGTGTGCCAAGCTCAATGTTGATGGTATACAACACAACTGGAGAGTAAAAAGGTTAAATTACAACAAAATCTACAGGCAATGACTTATCCCCTTGTTGTTGCTGTTGGGCCCTTAACTGGCCATCAAGCTCCGGGTGGACAGTAGCAGAGTCCTTCACAAATGTGCATGTAAGCCAGTCTGTGATTACCAATGTGAATTTGTCAGCGAGGCTGTATTGACTGCAACAGACAGGAATGTGTCCACATTGGTGAACGAGTTGTGCGTCCCATAGACACCATTTTGGTGTCTTTAGTTCTGCTGAGAGTAGAAATTAATGATGGAGAGAAATGTGATACTGAAAGGGACATATCAATATGGAAGGTTGCATCACATAGATGTTGTGGTGTTCCATCTTGAGCAGTAAATTTCCTTCCCATCACCTTGCCTTTTGGGAAAAGTGAATCAATTGTTGCTCTGTACTACAGTACTCAGCCACTCCCTCTACCTCCTAACCCAAACACCCTCCTGCTCACTTGCCCTCACCCTGCCCTTTTACCTAAGGAGGCTATGATGTTTGTCCTGTCCCTGATCGCTTCCACCTCCCTGACCACCCCTCCCAAATGTCCGATCACCATACCATGACATCTTTGTACCCCTTCCAAATCCCAAGCTACCCCTTCGATATCTCACATCACCCCTTCCACATCCCACACCACCCTTTGCAAATCCAAAGCCACCCTTACCAAAACCTAACTGACCCCTCCCAAACCCAAATCCACCTGTCCCAAACCCAAATCCATCTCCCAAACTCATCAAACCCAAGGACCCCCCCACCCCACAGTGACATCATTGAAGTGCCTGCTCTCTCTGCCCCATATATTCCCTTCCAGAGGAGGTTCCATTCTGGCAGTGACTTTAGGAGGCAAGTGTAGGCTCATAGCCAGTATGTCCCACATAGGTAGTCAAAAAACTTTTACATAGTGTTTATCTAAATTGACTTTTTATTTTTTATTTGATAGAATTATCTGTGCTTTATATAAGGTACTTTTTTTGTAGAATACCTTTGCCCTGGCCTTCTTTTTGATTGCTACAACTTGTTTGCTGATGATATTATTTCTGCTAATATGTGAGCCCTGCATGTCCTCTCAATTGTAAGAGTGGCAAACACATGTTGCTTGTTTTACTTTTTTTGCTAAGTAATTCCTAATGGGGATACTATTTATATGTGGGTCTATTGTTTTGGGAGATTACTGCACACACCTGTATAGTCACAATTTTATTTGGGATTGAGGTGCCTTATGTAATAGGTATCCAGTGTCATGAAGGCAATTAATGCCAGATTGGTGGGCAGTACAGACATCTCAAGATGTGTTTTAAAACATTTTTAGCAGTGAAACACTGCAGCCACATATATTGTACATCATTATGTTTTTGTCTGGGGCCTTTGGGTAAAGGAAGTCGAGTCCTGTGCTGTTGTACTGCACCAAGTCTGTGGATGACAGGTAATATGGTGATTTACCTCCGGTTCCGGCGCCAACGGCATCGGTTTTCATCTTGGTCCAGCTGCAGGGGTATCATTGCCACTTTTGGGTTCATGTCGGCAGGAAAGAGGAAAAGTGTGAAAAAGGTTAGTTTTGTCTTTTTAGCGCTGCAAATTCACCAAATCAGGTGTGGAGGTTTAGCCGCCACAGTTGCATCGGCAGGACTGCACATCGTGATTGGCTCAGCAGTAAAAGAGGCTGGAGTCCCGTCGCCAGCTGCTTTTGCCTATGGCATTGTTGACGTGGGTGGTGATTCTTTGCGGCAGGGGCAGACCATCGGCCGTCTTTCACCGATAAACATGCTGACATCTAAATGCGAAAGGTGGACTATCATGGCCGCGGTGGGTTTTCAGTCAGAAAACTGACGGCCGGACCATTACCGCCAACATTTAAATCAGGCCTAGACTAACTTTTTATCTATCAGTAAACATTTAGGGTCTGATTATGACATTCACGGAAGAGATTACTCTGTCCCAAATGAGAGGGATATCCTGCCTGCCATTTTACAAGTTCCATAGGATATAATGGAACTTGTAATACGGCTGGCGGGATATCCTTCATGTTTGTGATGGAGTAATCCCATCCGTCAAGGTCGTAATCGACCCTTAATGTGCAAAGCGTGTGCAGTGAGAGATCTACCATTTATCAGTCCCCCGGGAAATGTGATATTTTTGCTATCATTTATATAAGTGTCCATATTAAAACCTGAGCTCTTCTTTCTCGTGACAAATTCATCATCCTGGGTAATAGTGATAGCCTGTCGACAGATGACGCAGGATAATGATTCCAACACTTTGCCAGGATTCTAATTTATATTGCAACATAGCTTCTTACTTAAAGCCTTCATTTTATCTGCTGAGTAAATGATGGGGCTTAGCTGTCCTTGGGCAAAACTGGCAGCGTGGCTGGTGCTGGAAATGGAACAGATGCAAATGGGCGCAGACATGCTTGCCTTTGGCATGCCTTTCGTATGGCAGCAGCGCATCCGCTCTGTGGGTTTCCTTATGGGTATTAGCTGAGTCAAAGTCTCCTCCTCTGCTGCTGAACAACTGGACCGCTAACTGTGAAAATGGTGGTAGAACGCAGGACAACAATGGGAGCAGAGGGAACTCGCACCCAAAAGCCCAAAAGAGAAAGGTGAGTAGGGCAACAACAAACCCCCCCACTCATTAAGAAATAACAGCTCTCAAATTATTAAACGACCACGGCAAACTGTTAAAAACATACCCTGAGTATTAAAAGCCCACAGGTCTACAAATCAAACTAGAATTGAACGGGTACAGAGAAATTTTACTTATTCTCCCCAAAAGTGCAGGTGCGAAAGTCAAGTACAAAATGAAGAAAAATAACTAACTGATGCTTCAGAGAAGTGGCGTTCGCGCTGCGGGTTTCTTTCCGAATATTAGCTCAGTGAAAGTCCCCTCCTCTGCTGCCGAACAACTAGATCACCATCTGCCAAATTGATGGCAGAAAGCAGGACAATGGCAGGAGAAGGAACTTGCACCCAAAAGCCTGAAAGGGGAAGGTGACTAAAGCAACATCAAAAACACCTAATAGTTCAAAAAAGGCAGCATTAAAATTATTAAAAACCCTGGCAAACTGTTAAAAAAATATACTCCTAAATATTAAAAACCCCAAAGTCAATCATACAAACTAAAACAATACACATTGAAAGTGAACGAGCACAGAGAAATTTAACTCTCCCCCCCCCAACAGTGCAAGTGCAAAATTCATGTTAACAATGAAGAAACAGATGTAACTGATGCTTAAGAGAAGGCGTCTGCCCTGAGGGGTTTCCTTCTGAACATTTGCTCACTCAAAGTCCCCTCCTCTGCTGCTGCACAACTATACAGCTAACTGTCAAAATGGTGCCAGAAAGTGGGACAACAATGGCAGCAGATGGAAAGCGCACCTAAGGCAAGAACAAAACCCTCCTAATCATTACAAAATAACAGCACCCCCAAGTCAAGAGTACAAACTAAATCAATATGCACTGATAGGGTAGGTGCAGAAGTCATATAAAAATTAAGAAACAGAACTAGCTGATGATTCAGAGAAAATTTTCCAGAACTGAACTTATATCATATCTACCTTAGAATTAACCTTTCTGAAGAAAAACTTTCAAGCATTCGCGTTAATAATTTTTAAATTCTATTAAGGACACAGAGGCGAGGATTATGCTTCTCTTTCTATGCTCTTTATTTAACAGCAGCCAACCAAAAATGTTTAAAACAAAAAACTACATATCCCAATGTCTGTATATGTCACCTGATAACCATAGAGGAGGACGTCTATAAAGTGTTGCCTCACACCAAACAACTCCTCTTTCTTTGCCAAATACTCGCAACAGAATTGAAAGTCTCAGTCTTAAACATGAACCCTGATAATTTCCTGGGAAATGATAACATGGCGAAACGAAGAAGAAGTCCCATCCATCCGGGAAACTTGAAAAAACGACAGAACGATCTGAGAATTACTTCTCTTCATTTCCTAGAAAAAGAGAAAAATCAGACTATAAAAACTGAACATCATGAAATGATCCTTATACATACTACCAAAGAGGGTGGGAAAGCACGGAAATACAATAATCCTGTTCATAACAAATCTCATATTATCATGATGCACAATAAAAATAACATATTAAAAATAACATATTAACAGTGCGGTGGGATAATCCTCGCCTCTGTGTCTTTAATAGAATTGAAAAATTCTTAACGCGAATGCTAGAATATTTTTTATTCTATGTCAGGACCAGAGGCTCATAGGATGCTTGTTCAAAGCTGATTCACCACCACTGATGCAATATCAACAATAGGTTTACAGTAAAATGTTTTAAAAGTAGATGGGGAAGACCAATCTGCCGCCCTTAGAATGTCTTCTAAACGTAAACCCAAAGCAAAAGACTTTGAAGCCATAGCACCTCTGGAGGAGTGAGCACCAAATTTAGATATATCAATGCCTGCTTCATTCAATAACCATCGCATCCATCTAGCCAGCATGGCTGATGAAACAGGGTGAAAAGTTTTAACCAAAGAAATGAGTAATTGACCTCCCATATCAGAACAAAACTCTTCTGTACTCACCTCATAAGCTCTGAGACACTGTACCACACACAGTTTAGGATTAGCAACGAAACTGGGATAAAATACTGACTTCAGATTACAAGTTCTTCGCGAAATGGAAAAAGTCACTCCTTTGGGAGAAAACTCCCTCCCTGTTAAGTCCAGAGCTATAACATCCGAGACTCGCTTACAAGAAGCTAAACATAACAACATCGTAAGTTTGGCCGAGAGTTGCTTTCTAGATAAAAATCTATTGGACGGCCATGATTCTAAAAAACGTAGAACAATGTTCACACCCCAAGGGGAAGAGTAACGAGGACGAGGAGGATTAGCCAATCTGATACCTCTCATCAATTTACAAACAATGGGAAGCTCCCCAATAGGTTTGCCCTCAATAGGCAAATGCCCCGCCGATATAGCAGATCGACAATTATTAATTGATCGATAAGCTAGACCTGATGCAGCTAAAGAAGATAAAAAATTTAGGACCAGACTGCAAGCGGCTGAAGAAGGATTTGCACCCCGAGCACTACACCAAGCACTCCAGCATTTCCAAGCAGAAGCATATCTCTTTTGTGTACTGGAGGACCAGGAACCCGCAATGAAATCGGAAGATTCCTGCGAAAGTCCTGGGATACTCCATCTTTCCCTGAAAGACGCCATGCCACCAGGGATAACTGACCCGACAGAACCAAGGGATGTGGAAGGCCCTGAGGGTCCTGGAGTAGGTTATTCCTGAAAGTAAGTAGGATCGTAGGAACGCAACTCAACTCCATAGCTAGTGGAAACCAGGCCTGAAATCTCCACAGAGGAGTCACCAGAACCAGATCCGCTTGTTGACGTCTGATCTGCGCCAACACTCTGGGGATCATCAAGAAGGGTGGAAAAGCATACCCCTGTTCCTGAGACCAGTTCTGAAGGAAGGCATCTGTGGCCAATGCTTCCGGATCCGGCCTCCAACTGACAAAATGTTTGATCTGCCGATTGAGGGGGTATGCAAATAAATCTATTGAGAAAGGGCCCCACCGGGCAAAGAGTGTCCGGAAAATCCTGGGATGAAGTCTCCAATCGCTGTAATCCCTCAGATGCCGCGAGTTCCAGTCCGCAACGAGGTTGCTGGTCCCTGGCAGATATTCCTCAATAAGTGAGATCCTGTGTTGTAGGCAGAAGTGCCAAAATTCCTTGGCAATGTCCGCTAAAATGCGGGAACGGGTTCCCCCCAATTTGTTGACATACCTCACCGCCGAGATATTGTCCATGCGCAGAAGGATACAAGAGTTCGCCTTGAGGGGGGAGAGACTCTTGATTGCAAACGAGACTACCAAGAGCTCCAAACAATTGATGTGTAGATTCAGTTCCGTGCTGGACTAACAGCCTCCCGTGGAGACTGATCCACAACGGGCTCCCCAGCCCCAACGACTGGCATCGGACTCTATCACGACATCCGGGGAAGAGCTGAAGATAGCTCTGCCGTTGCATGCCTCCATGTGCTCCAACCACCAAGTCATCTCTGAACGAGCCTCCTCGGAGAGGAGAACTTAGTCCACATAACTGGGGCCCTTCTGAAGATGGGAGATTTTCAACCGTTGAAGGGCTCTGTAGTGGAGAGGGCCCGGGAATATCGCTTGGATTGATGAAGAGAGCAGGCCCACCATGCGGGCTATCGCCCTCAATGATACAGTCTGTTTGGATAATAGAGATCTCAACTCCCTCTTGATTGAATCAATGTTCTCCGGGGGAAGTACTAATTGATACCGTATGGAGTCTATCTGGAAACCCAGAAAATCCATCTGTTGCAATGGGGTCAGAATGGATTTCTGGGCATTGATTATAAAACCCAAGCTCTGAAGCAGAGACACAGTTCACACCAATGGGAGTGAAGGAGGTCCTGGTTCTGGGCCATGATTAAAATGTTGTCTAGATATATTATTAGACGGACCCCCAGAGAGCGCAGGGACTCTACCACTGGTCGCATCACCTTTGTGAAGCACCATGGGGCAGATGACAGGCCAAATGGAAGAACCTTGTATTCGTAATAAGAGTCTTCCCAAAGGAATTAAAGAAATCTCCGATGCGGAGGAAAACTTGGAATGGTCAGATAAGCATCTTTCAAGTCTAAACGGACCATCTAGTCTCCGTCTTGGAGAATGTCTCTCAACAAGTGAATGCCCTCCATCTTGAAATGATGGTACATTAAGAAACCGTTCAATTCATTTAAGTTCAGAACCAGACGTGAACCACCCCCTTTTTTGTCCACTAGAAACACTGGACTGGGAAACCCGGAAGGGTGTTTTGATAACTTGACAATGGCGCCTTTTGTTATCAGAGCAGAAACGTCTGCGGAGATGAAACTGCGTTCTTGAAGGGAAAAATATGTTGGACGAGGAGGGCACTGTTGAAATGGGGACTCGTAAAACTATAGTTTGAACCCCTGCACTGTCTCCAAGACCCAAGCATATGAAGTAATTAGACCCCATGCCTGCAGAAAACTCTGAGTTCTGCCCCCCAACATTACATCTGAACTTGCAATCAATCTCACCTGTGGATCCTGACTCCTGGGAGAATGATTGGTGGCCTTTGGGTCTCCCTCTGCGGAACCTGGAGCGACCCGCTCTCGGTCGTGGTGGGTAGAAGGTTGAAGAGGAGGAGTCATACTCCTGAAAAACGCCTCTTCCTTGTTGGTAGTAACCACGTTGAGAGCCTTGCTGGTTGAAGCGGCCGAAGACACGCCCTCTGTAGCATCCAGCCTCTCAAAAAAGTGGACACAGCACCCGTCTGATCGAACCCTGGGCCTTGTCCAAACTTGCATAGGTCGCTACGAATTTTGAAAGTTCTTTGATAAAGGGAGAACAAACAGTAAGCCCTGAGCCACAGGGCCTGACTCAGAGGTAGCCAGATCTGCCAACTTGGGGTCTAACTTCATCAAAACAGAACGACGACACTCCGAAGATATGGCGCAATTTGCATTGCCCAGGAAGCAAAGCGCTCTTTGAGCCCAACCCGCCAAAATGTCAGGGTTAATAGCGTCTCCACATTCCTTGGCTTGAAAAGCCAGCTCTAAAATCTTTGTCAGTGGGCCAGAAACATCTAACAGTTTGTTCTGACACCCACGCCAGGCGTGATCTATGCCTTTCTTTGGATCCTTGGCAGATTTTTTAAGAAAAGTGACTAAGGTAGGATCCAATTCAGGGGTCTCTGTCACCTTGGAGGGAAAATCCGGCCTGGGGCATTCAGACCGCAGTCTGGAGCGAACCTCCATATCAAAGCTATGCCTGATGTGGGATTCCACATAATCCGCTACTTCAGGAGGTGGCAACCACAGTGAAGACCGGGGATGGACAATGTCTTCCGGCTCAAAGGTCAAGACTCTAGGAGCAGGAGCTTCCTGGTGATGAGTCTTCTTTTTGCGTTTCCAAGGGGGATCATCCCCCTGCTCAGATGAGTGATCAGAAGAAGAAGAGGAAGCCGGGTCACTCGCAGCTTTCTTTTATGTCGCTGTATTGTAATAATGCTCCCTGGCCATATTTCTGATAAGGCTTTCAAAGTCCGGTGAATGCGGGTTATGACTCTCTTTAGTGGCTTGGGTACCAGCAGATAGGGATGGTTCCATAATGGACTGAATGCCAGAAGGGGCTACCCATCCCTGTTGTTCCGCAAAACCAAGAAGGTGGTGTTTAATGGGTTTGATAGCCTGAGCCAAGGATTGGTTAACTGTGACGCACCCCAGTGTCCAGGGCATATACTAAGTCCTGCTCAAAAGAACCAGCTCATTCATCCAAATAATAGCCATCATCAGATTGGTCTTCATAGCCAGCCATGCTGTAATACAGCAGAGGGGCTCCAGAGGAGCAGAAATAAATGTATATGCAGGGCAAAATAATTCTTACTTTTCAGATGTGGAGGGAGCTGCCCTGGAAGCAGAGAGACAAAGTAAATACAGGCCCAGCATGAATACAAATTTATTGCAACCCCAGTGTACAGGCACCGGGGTGTAAATGGGGAGCTTAATCCGGCAAACAAAACTAGTACAAACAAAACGCTCCGATTTATGAGCATGTTATATTTAGAACTCAGCGAGTTCAGAAAACAAAACGCTCCGATTTACGAGGGTGTTATATTTAGAACTCAGCGAGTTCAGAAAACAAAACGTTCCGATTTACGAGCGTGTTATATTTATAATGATGTCACACGCGATCCCTGGGGGCAAGCAATTAGACGCTCGACAACGCGAGCTCTAAAATTAGAAATGAAACTGAAACCGGATAATAAAAAGAGGTCTGCGCGGAGATGCGCGTGTCCTCGCATACCCTGCTCCCAGTCCACTGGGTATGGAAAGCGAGTCGATCGGTCGCTCCAGGGAGGGAAAAAAACGCTCCCAATCTGAAATGGCACACACAGTGAAAAACGCTGATTAATGTAAAATGAATGCACTTAACTGGCTGCGAAGCAGCAAAGAAAGAGGAGTTGTTTGGTGTGAGGCAACACTTTATAGACATCCTCCTCTATGGTTATCACGTGACATATACAGACATTGGGATATGTAGTTTTTTGTTTTAATCGTTTTTGATTGGCTGCTGTTAAATAAAGAGCATAGAAAGAGAAGCATAATCTGAGCCTCCGGTCCTGACACAGAATTGGGAGTAAGCAACCATTCTAAAAAATGTGCTTGAGAAGATCTGCAATTGCTCTCCTATTAACACCAGAAAGGTTATCCATATTCTCTTCTGATAAAAAAATAAAATAAAATAAATCTCATTTATTTAATTTGTTCTACTTAATCCTATATCAGATTATTCCCAAAGCCACACATTCAGTAGCCTGCAAGGGGTCATGTGCATAAAGAGTGATACTACCGGCATACAGTAATATTCTACCTTCAACCTCCAATTTCCACTAGAAGCCTTTCACCGGTGATCTATCAGCATCATGCTCACCAGGGGCTTGAAGGATACTGGAAAGAAAAGTCAGGAAAGAGAGCATCCCTATCCACTCCCTCTCACCAATACATCAGTCAGTGACAGCATTCCATTAAACCTTTTGCCACATTGGGGTCCTTTCACAGATGTCTAACCCAGACTGTGTACCTGCTTCGATCTCCAAGCATTCAAGTACCCAAAGCAGGAAAATTTCTGTATAGAGGGACAGGAAAGCAAGGAGTTTTCCAAACCTCCATTCTACCTTGCAGATATTGCAGCCTTCACAGACTCAACCTGGTTCAATGCAGAGCGAGGATGCCTATCTGGTGAGGATTTACTTTGGATGTAACCACTAGTAACAGAATGTTCATCAGAATGTTAGTCACTATATTAAGGAGCTAAATAAGGCGATAGGAAGAGCATATGCATCTCGGCGTGTTGTTTTTGTGTGTCTCAGTTATAATGCATGTCAGATCCTTCTGCAGCCGCCTAGCTTCTTTGCATCCAGAAACACATTCCGCTTATGCATCCCACCAGGTAATACACATGCATAAACAGCTCTGCCGGAATTCCATTGGGTTCCAGCATCTTGCTACTCTGCACTTTCTTTGAATGGGTCGGTAAAGTGCTCCAAAAGCCATGTGGAGTACGCAATGGTACTCTGCAGAGATGTGTTTCAGCTGCTGGAACAATGTCATCTGTGGTAAATAACATAGTCTGTGCTACGGTCTCAGGGGTCTCTCTTTAGGTGCTCAGGCCATCTCCATTTATGCTTTCCATTCGTAGTGTTTTGTTGATTGTATCAAGCACATGAGTGCTGTTTTGTATGCCTATCACAGCTCTCCCTCTGAGCGCACCAAGTCTATGTGGTCATAGAAGTAGACAGTTGTGGCAACTTAAAGTTGATTGAGTGTCTCCTGTTCAAGGAGTTCTCACATGCTAAGTCTCCAAATGTGATTTGAGTCTCAATTTCCAAACCAACTGTGAGGAGAAGGGAGTGATCCTACATAGCCTTCACCAAGTACTCCACAGTGTGAATCTCAGGCTCGGAGATAAAAAGATAATAAAGATAATCAAGGCTCAAGAAAAAGTTGTATGTACCAGGAAGTAGGAGTGTTGCTTTTTCCTCCAGTGTTGAAGAAGACATACATCAACTAGCCCAAACTCTGGCTATTCCTATTTATTCTTTTGTGGACTACTATCCCCTTTTTTACCAGCCAATTTATCACTTTCTGTGTTCAGAATAACATTGAAGCCACAGCCCGACCATGAGTCTAGGTCTCTGTCACCAGTGATAGTGAGCCTATGTGGTTAAGTGTGTCCCTTTGTAACTATAGGTGGGCATACACATCGAAAAACATGTTTCAGTATCTCCAACATAACAACCATTTTTGGTGTGTAAAAACATTGGTAACAGTAAGTAACAGTAAACAGAATGGAATTTTTAGCCAGCATGGTCACTCCATGTGATATCTTAGGTGAATCCCACCTGGGCCAGCATTGTGTAGCTCCCTCCTCCCTAGAACCTGTTATTCACATAAGTGTCTCCTAAAGAAACACCACATCGGTCTGTTCAGCTGGAGGAAGTTGGAACACCAGGGTGCTCTTGATCCTGCCTCCAAATCGAGTGATGGCACATTTGTTTATCTTCAACAGGCCTTCACCCCAGCTGTCCTTGCCATCAACATGTCATGTAATTTTCCACACTAGTCATAAAATATTCCTTTCCTGTGTGGACAATTGTCTATTCTTCCAGGACAGTCTTATATTTGCCTCAATGAGAAAACGTTTAATGAACAAGTAAAAATAATGATTTCCTAAAACAAACCCATCACCCAGAGAAAAGCTTCCCCATCCTAAACTTTAGTATAACCAGCTCTCAACTACCAATCACCTTAAAAAGTGTAGCCCAGAACTACATGGGTTGAACTAACTGGACCCAAAAAACCGCAAAACAAAAATAAAATCCTTCAGCAAATGATAGTGAGCAAGTCACTCAATAAGAATCATACCATTTATGCAACGAAATTGAAACACTGGTACCAGCAACAAAAGACGACCTTCCTTACTCCCTCTGGAGTCCTATCCCGACAGGGCAAACAGCTCAATCTGACACCTTTCTCACCATCTACAAAGTCATCAGTAATATCAGATAACTTGGTGTGTGGGTTGATGCTGTCCTTGGACGCCCCACATCCAGTGTATTTCTCTTGTCCTCCTGGGCCACACCATGGCCAACCCCTGGCCATGTCCGTCATGTCACCCTCCATCGACTTTACTTTGGCTTTTTATCCATTCCCTCCAAGCAGGATCACTGGCTGCATGTTTGTTGGCTCTTCCCCATTAAATCTTTGCACTCTTCCACTCAGTTCAGGCTTCCTCAATGTTTTGAAGAGGAATTAGTGCTGAACATCACTTTCAAAATGGTAAGAGTATGTTCTCCAGTTACATGGCTCTCAGCTTCTTCTTCATCCCACCAAAGATTTTGTGTTGTTTATTTATTATAGAAAATTAACTTGTCAGGGAATGCCTCAGATTTCACGGCCATCTTCAACACCATATCTGCCCCTGCAGTTGAGAAGTTTGGCTGTAACGAGTCACTGGGGCACCTCTAAGGAATTGTGCAATGTTAGGATCTTATGCGCCTGCACCACCACAGAAAATGCCAACACTGCCTCTGCAGGAAACAAGGTCCATAGCCACTGCCCTAAAAATGCTCCGGTGAGTTCTTCTAAAACCTGATGGATTTCCACAATGTGGAGGATATTTGTTCTTTTGCATCCTTCTGCGTCTTCCACCTAGTCCAAGATCTTGCATATGTTCACCAGCGCTGCTACCCAAATAATCTGATCTTTGAATGACCGGCAACTACGAGACGCTCCCGTCTTCCACGGGAACCTGCCCACCACATTGCACATATATTTTCACCAAAGCACCACATCTACTGTAACTTCAGCAATGTTGTTATCTATGACAGATCTGGCATTATTTATTCCCACTAACAGTATGGCCTCTGTAGATGAAGCAGAGTTCCATATTCTTTTCTTTTTCACCAGAGGTCTGCTCCAACTACCACTCCCTGTTACCTTAATCTGGTCAGTGGTTGCCTCCTAGCACAGCCTGGGTTACTGGGAGCAGCGGCCCTTTGCCAGATCTAATGGTTTCTTTGCAGCCACTGGTGTGACCATATCTGCTGCCTCTAGAACCATGCCTTCTCACCACACTGGTACAATTTTGGCCACCCTTGGAAGAGGTCACCTCACTGGCTTTAAGCACTTCATCACCTCTCCCAGCACCTGTCCGTGAAGCAGCAAGTGCTGGAGCTCCTTTTCAGTCCCATATCATGTGTTCTCATCTGCATCACAACAGGGGATTCCAGATCCATAGTTCAACACTCCTTTCTTTGCTCTTTCAGCAAGCTGGAGAGCTTCCCACTACACCTCTTCACTTAGGATCTCAATGGACATGGCGGCCTCTGAAGGGTGATTCCTGCCCTTGTGAACCAAACCTCCTGCCCCGAGCTGAGTCTGAGGGCCAGCTCGGTCTTGCTTTTAGTGAGATTTTAAAGTAGGGTTTATCAAGTTTTTTATGAGAGACTCAGAAAAGCACCTCAACTGCTTTGCCTGGCCAGTCCATGCCCTTTGATTAAAAAAAGGGAACTTTTTTAAATGTCTTGCTGTCTTAGAGCCTGGAAATTAATAATAGATTGTTGGGCCTAGGGGGGAAATTACTTGGCTGTCCATCTTCATTCACATTCCAAACATCACCAGCTAGTCCTTACACTCTCATTTCTGGCCTCTTGACATATCCAGTAGGTCATCAAAGATCCTCAGGTGGCTTACAGACACCACAAGCCGCAAATAAAAGTGCCAATCTCACACCGAGATACAAATACTTGACCGTTCGACATCCTCGGGATGCTTTCAAACACACACACACACACACACAGATGGTCATTTTACACCATTGGCCTGTGATAACAGAAGTTCAGAGACTCACAAAGGGTCCCTGTTTATGTCAGACTGCTCTCTGACACTGTCAACACACCCTCCTGTGACACAGCTTGCTATAACACACAACCAAATGCTCCTTCAGCACCTTAGATGTGCATCACAGGTCTTAGTAATTTCAGCCAGGCCCCCAAATAAACACTTTGGTCTGCTTTCAGACACTCCAGTCCACTTTCAGATACCTCTGATCTACCCTCTGATTCTCTGAACCCTCCCTCCAGAATCCTCGGTGTAAGAAATTGGGATAATAGTTGAGTGAATTTACAAGCTACCTCAAATAATAATCACAATCCTTGTCAGGGTGAACCCTTAAAGTCACCAAATTAACTTCAGCTCAACCCCTTTGTAGTTGTGGCAGAGAGCAGAAAGGATTAAATTAGGGCAATGTTAAAATATGTATGTAATACTAAAGCAGTAATAAAGTCAAAATGCAAAACAATGATAATCCCAAACCAAATTAGAATACCAGAGTAAAATGTAATACACAAAATGACACCAAAATGACAAAATCCAATAAGGGAAACCAAGAGATGATTTTTTATAACATTTTAAGTAGGAATAGCACCATAACACAGTGCCCAAGTTTGTCAATGGTCACGGTAGCAGGGGTGTGGAATTTATTTAAATATCTACTTGTCCAGGGGACAGGTTGCTTCTCAAATCTACTTGTCCTGTAAAAAGATCTACTTGTCCCTTTGGTGCCATGTAGTGTGGCGACAAATTATGGCAGCAATTATTAGCCTCTCTGATTATGCCAGGGCTACTACCATAGTAGGGCTTGAATACTTGCAGTTTCAATCCCTACTGTAGCAATTTCCTTATTTTGCCACCTTTCTGCAGATCTGCATACTGGGACTGGAGGAAGCAGTAAGCAATAGTTCCAGGGCTGGAATGCCTTTGAGTCTGCAAACCTACTAACCTGCATGTTTTAAAGATTTTTACCAGCTTCTCTCTAATATTTTCCCATAATAAGAAAGGTTGGACATTTACTCCTGACAATGGCAGAATTATAACTTCTTCCAGGGTTGGGAAGAAAGTGGCTGGAGGGAAAATGAACTTGCAAATGCTCAATAGATTTTCACATGAGCAAATCTACACATCGTATTTACCCATGCTAAAATACAGTTCACAAATATTTTATAGGGGTACGACATATACCATGGGTGCACTTTTGTGACTTTCTTTAAGAATTTGGGGCCAAATGTAGGTAGGTTCAGATTTGTGACCTGCAAATTGCGAGTCGCAAATCCGAATGTAGGATGGTGTCCTTGACACCATCTGTGATTTGCAATTTGCGACCCCCCCGCGAATGGTGGCCTGCTGGAGACAGCAGACCACCATGTCTGTGACTGCTTTTCAATAAAGCAGTTTTTTTTTTTTTTTTGTAATGCAGCCGTTTTCCTTAAAGGAAAACGAGATGCATAACAAAAACGAAAAATTAAAGTTTTCGTTTCATTTTTTCAGAGCAGGACCACTGCCTGCTCTGAAAAAATGTTTACAGTGATATTCACAATGGGGAAGGGGTCCCATGGGGCTCCCTTCCCTTTTGCGAAAGTGTTAGCACCCATTTGAAATGGGTGCAAACTGCGATTGGTTTGCGCCCGCGTTCGCGGTCACAAAACAATCCTACATTGCACTGCGAGTCGCAATTAGGAAGGGAACACCCCTTACTAATTGCGAGTCGCAAACCCGTTTTGTGATTCGGTAACCAGGTTACTGAATCGCAAAACTGGGTTTGTGCATCGCAATGTGCTTTTTGCACGTCGCAAACAGCGAAAGTCGCTGTTTGCGACATGCAAAAAGCTACCTACATGTGGGTCTTGGTCCCTAATTAGGTCTGGTGTTAACAAAGACATTTTGTTTTTATTAAACTTCTATTTCTCTCTCTTTCGGCTGGCTTTACTGTGAGTGATCGCATTCTGCTCTTCCACAAGGAGCATATTGCCACACAAAGTAGTTTTGTTCAGTGTCAGGAACTACAGTGGCAATCAGTGACGTAACGAAACTGGAGGGTGCCCCTTTGCAAATAACATGGAGGAGCCCCCTCTCCAGACTCACTCAGGGCAGGTGCTGTGCTGAAGGGGCCCCCTGGAGGGCGGCTGCGGGGCCTTTGTTATGCCGCTGGTGGCAACGTGTGCTTTTAGAGTTCAAAAACTTTTTGGGGGGGTTTTGCCAGTGTTTGTTACAATGTTGAGGGCCTGGTAGCTCCCACAACAATAAAGTGTTACAAAAGCCATGTCAAAACAAGACACGCATTGATGAAACCTAAAAGACTTATAAAAATATGTCAGATCAGTTGGCTTTGTTAGTGTTTGTTTATTTTCATGCTTCCCATAATCGTGTTGAAAATGGTTACACTGATTTTCCATTAGAAATATTTTTGGGAAATACTAGCATGCAACAACACATTTTACTAAATGACACTTCATTTGCATATAATCAGAGAGCATTCTGGGAGCATTATACTTAGCCTCTTAGCCTAAACTATTCAAACATGTCTGCACACGTTTTTTGTTTTTTTTTGTACTGGAACCAACGTCAATAGTGAAGTGTGACCTTAAAACATTTATTTACTGCACTCACCCTAATAATTAAGGCTTTCAAATAATGAACCATAAATACAAGTTCGAACAGCAGTATCTTTTGGAAACACATTACCTCAACTGCAGAGAGTTCCACTCTCTGTAAACAGTCAGCCAAAGGGTTTGTGCTGCAGGGGGTTGGGCCTACTTGTCCCAAGGACAAAGTAAACATAAAAACTTGTTGCCCTTGACCCCAAACAAGATGCGTCGGGCGATAGGAATACGTGGATCAGATACACCAGCCATGTTCAATCTGGTCAACAGTTTTAGCTTCTGACTTAGTCCAATGCCCAATTTGCCACAGAAGTACACTTCTAAAGTCCCCTCAAGCCTCAGGGGAGGCACTTAAAGACTCTCGGGATGCCAGACAGTGGCTATCAGCAGGGTTCATTCCAAGTCCAGTTGCCACAGGTCAGCTGGGTATGTCAAGGAAAAGGCCTCTTGAAGCTTATTGTATCCATGTACCTTGAACAGGAGGTCAGCCTTATGATCCTTGGAGTCCACTTCGTTGTCCTGGGTACAAGATAGAGCAGGTTCAGTCCTTAACTGCTCCTCTCAGGTCAAAGACAGCAGGTTCAGTCATCTTCTGTTCCTCCTCACGTTCAGAAGTTTTCTGAAGTGGATGTATGGAGGTGACACATTTATGCCTAGCATTAGCCCTATCCACTTTGGGCATTTTCAAGATGGTGAAAGTCTTTGATCACACTGAACTAAGGCCCACAGGGTTGAGGGTATGGAGAGTGTAATCCTAATGTCCTCCCAAATCTAACACTAAAACACACAGTTTAGGGCAGCCACTGTACCCACAACAAACCCAGAAACAGACATCTGGTAGGACAAAAGCAGGATTATTCAGCAACCAGACAGTGGATGCACAAGATCTGTCTTTGCATTTTGTTCCCTTCCTTTCAAGTGCACCCCAAACAACCCAAAGCAAGAGGCCTGGTAGGACAAAAGCAGGATTCTTCCCAAATCAGACAGTAGATACACAATAACTGTTTTGGCATCCTGGTACCTTCCTTTCAAGTGCATCCAAATGTTATGTATGAACCCAGTAGCTTTGAAAAAGTAATGTCAAAAAAGATGCTCACGGTCCCCATCCTTCTGCTGGGCTCAGAGGAATCATCCCTGCCCATTCAGGTCGACCTGTCAATTACTGTGATCCATTGTAGAACCCCTGGAAGGAATTTCACACATTTTTCAGGCCACGTACAGATTGGGGGATGCTGGAGAATGCAAATAAGCCTATACTGGATGGCACAATAAGCGCTGCAGTCCACTAGTGGCTATCCAGGCACTGGGTATACCTTGTATCATCTACTAGGATTTAGCCAGTCAGGGAGACCAGCAAGGTCATCAGAATCAGTTATCTTTATAGGTGAAGCAGTCTCCAGGCAGTTCCAGCCACTTTATCCTTGTTGCAATGGATTCTGAAAGAAGTGGTCCTGATACAAGGAATGATGGATGCTGAAGATGCGATGAGGTCGATGGGGGTCTTCCTGCGGCTACTTCTTGGTCCATGAAAAGAGTGAGATGGTCCTGGTCACAGGGTTGACTTTGAAGTTCTCTCTGTGCTGGTAGAAGTCCAGTCACCACTGAGCTACCAATCGCCCGGTATCGCAGTCACAGCCAAATCCTTCCTGGGAGGTTAACTCAGTTTCTGGGTGACCAAGCTGCACTCGGACGACTCTCCCGGGCTTAGCGAACTCAGTGCAACTTTGAGCATTGAGTCCTGGTCTTTGGTGCTTAAAGGCGGCAATTGGCAACAATTTGAAGATTCTGGGCAACCAATCTGAAGATTTGAGCAGACTTCAATCTGTTGTTGCCCTGTGCTGTGAACAGGAGGTCAGCCAGTTGACCCCTGGAGTCTCTTGACTTTGGCTGGGCTCGGGAGATGACTTTTCCCTGAGCAGAACAAGGCTGGCACAGTTGCTCTTCTTTGATAGCCACCAGGTTCAGCAGGCGTAGTCCACATTGGTGCTGCCTCTCTCTGCTGGTTGCTGCCACAGTGCAGCAGGGCAGTCCTTCTTCCAGTCCACACGAGATCTGAGTTCTGGCTGCCAGGGGTGCCCTATTTATGTCCAAAAAATGCCCTTAGGGTAGAATGCGGTTGGTAGCTAATGGTCTACCAGGTTCCCTGCCTGCTGATGACCACTTCCTGGTAAGTGTGGCATCTAGCTATTTCAGGCTGCACCATTCTGCCCACTTGAGATGACAGAACCCCTCTCATGGCATCCAGAGCTCTCTATTCCAACCCAGATGTGGATATCAAGGGGGCTACACACCCCTGGAAAACTGGTCCAACACCTGGTTTCCCTGTCCCTAGTGCCCACCTGTCTTCTCAAACAATGGAGCAACCCCTTTCTCATTGTAATGCTCATTTGTCCTTCAAGGACGGCATCTCCTTTGAAGTTCGCATTTTTGGCCAACACCTGTTTGGCTGCCTGTAGGAGGGTAGTAACACCTCCAGTGCATACCCCTATTGTATCCTTCCATGGGAGTTGTTAGCATGCCTCCTCAGAGGAGCAGAAAGCTGTCTCAGGAACAGGCTCTGCATGCAACCAGTGAGGGCACAGGATGCGGAAAGCAACAGAGTGGCAACTTTGCAAAAGTTGCACACCACAACATTCTACATTAATTTCAACTTGAGAATCAATTTGGGCTTAATGTAACACATTGTTTGATACTTCGGAGCACCAACTTTGGTCACACTGTTCAGAAGTTAGCACAGCTGAGTGGTCAGAGTGTAACCCTGCAACCGCCAAGGGGTGACCAAGTCCATCCACAGTAAAAATGCAGTTTTGCATTTTTACTGCCAGAAAACGAATAATACATGTTCTGCTCGTGAAATATGTTGCACCCTGCCTGTAGGCTTGGCAGGCCTGCCACAGGGGTGAGTTACACATATTGTAGCGGGAGGTTTGGCGGTACTTTTGCTTTAAATGGCAAAGTCAGGCTAGCAGTTTCAAACTACTCTTCCAGTCTGCAGTGGTGGACTGAGAGACTCGGTTTACCTGTGTCACACCCATGGGAGCACAACCAGTGCTGCAATTCTTGTGGTGACTCTCTAACTTCCATGCCATGGGTGCCATATACTGGACACACACAGTTAAGTAAGCCTATGCCAATTGGGTATTGTCAATGTAACATGTGCATTCTGGGGCACGGCCCTGGCACTGAAATCTGGTTAGCAGGTCTCAGTGCACTCTCAGATTCGAAAAGCCAGCAGCATCAATCAGAAAACTAGGGGGTGACTATACAAAAATAGGTATTTTCTTACACTAATCAATCAATCAATCATTAAATTTATAGAGCGCGCTATGTACCCGATAGGGTTTCGAGTCGCTGGGGGGGGGGGGGATAGCTGCTATCGGTCGAAGAGCCATGTCTTGAGGGGTCTCCTGAAGGTGAGGAGGTCTTGGGTCTGGCGTAGGGAGGTCGGGAGTGAGTTCCAGGTCTTGGCGGCGAGGTAGGAGAAGGATCTGCCGCCGGAGGTCTTGCGCTGGATTTGGGGAACGATGGCGAGGGAAAGGTTGGCAGAGCGAAGTCGGCGGGAGGGGCATCTAAATCTCCTCAGGATGGCAGAGTCCAATTCATTCACTGAGGACACTTACAAGGAGTATATGGATGACAAATACTTCCTAGAGGACAGTGTAGTAGAGGCTCTAGATAATTAGATAATATGTACAGCAGTCAGTGAACAGGGTGCGAGCAGTGGTCCTAAAGTCCTTCACCAGACAGCTGCGTAAATACACTATGAATATGCCTCCAAGCATACCTACCACTGAAGACAGTGAGCATTCCTGTGATACAATCCCTAAGAAGGGCAAGGCCATGGAAAAGTCTAGTGAATGGACACACATGGCTACTCAGGACAAACTATCCATGAATTTATTCCTGGATCATGCCTACTCAGTAGCGGGGCTCACTCCACAAAATACATGGCTGATGATGAGTCTGATAATTCCTCAACCCACTCTTCTCAATCGGCAGACGCACAGAGCTATCCAAGTAACAACCCTAAAAGCTGGAAAGGAAACTGGGTCAGTCTTCCTTGCGAGCATGATATCCTTTCGGGGGTTACAACGGACTCTCTAAACACTCTTGATTTTGACCCGGATAACATAATCCATCCTCAGTCTACTAACTGGGCACAAATAACTCCAGTAGCGGAATACACTCATACAAGACAGACTTCATAACGGCTACAATAAAGAAACTTGCAATTGTCTGTGTGCAGAGTGCCCCAAGCCCAATCTCCTGGGTAAAGTGGCGAAAACTGCAGAGATGAACCCAAACATGGCAACCTTTATGAAAAAATCCTCTAAGGACCCAGAGAAAGAGATAGACAAGTCTTGGAGGGCCTATCAAGACAAAGTACTAGGGGCCAGATGTACGAAGGGTTTTGCGACTCGCAAACGGCGAAAAACGCCGTTTGTGAGACGCAAAAGCCGCTCCACTATGCAGAAATGCATTTTGCGAGTCGGATCTGACTCGCAAAATGCATTTCCGACTCGCAAATAGGAAGGGGTGTTCCCTTCCTATTTGCAACTCGCAATGCTATGCAATTTCATTTGCGACCGCGAAAGCGGTCGCAAATAAAATCGCAGTTACCATCCACTTGAAGTGGATGGTAACCCATTCGCAAACGGGAATGATCACAAAAACAATTTTTCAGAGCAGGTAGTGGTCCTATGGACCACTGCCTGCTCTGAAAAATACCGAAACAAAAGGTTTCGTTTTTTTTTCTAAGTGCAGCTAGTTTTCCTTTAAGGAAAACGGGCTGCAGATAGAAAAAAAAAAACTGCTTTATTAAAAAGCAGTCACGGACATGGTGGCCTGCTGTCTCCAGCAGGCCACCATCCCCGTGAGTGCCCATACTCGCAATGGGGTCGCAAACTGCGACCCACCTCATTAATATTAATGAGGTGGGTCATTGCGACCCCATTGCGAGTTGCAGAAGGTGTCTGAGACACCTTTCTGCATAGCAAATTGCGACTTGCAATTTGCGAGTCGCACGGACTCGCAAATTGCAAGTCGCAATTTCCAACCTACCTACATCTGGCCCTAGATCTCTTCAGACTTCTGTGCATAATTTTGGAAATTGCAGTTCCAGTCAAAGAAATTGCAACCAATCGTGACTTATTAGCGGTTTGGGTCCAACACATGATCTGCCAACTAGAAAACGCAAATTGGCACTCCCTATGGAACATAGGAAATCAATTTTATTCGAAACTGATCCAAAATTGACACAACTCACTATGGCAGAAACAGCCCTGTTAACCAACAGTCTCCTCTTTAGTGACAAGTTTGTTAAGAATATATGGAAGTCTGTCCACACCTTTACAGCTTTGGGTATGGCTCAGACATCTTTCAGCCAGGCTGGATGATTCAGAAGGTAATCGTCCAACCAATTAGCATTCCAAGGTCCTTCCAGGGGTTTTCAATAAAGACGTCACGGATAGTCAGAATCTGCAGGAAGTACGTTCTGCCCCACCAGAGCTTGTGGTTGTCGAGAAGATACTGAAGAGAGGGATGCACCACTTCAGGAAGCTTCAACATAGAACCAAACTCATCTGGTAAGAATTCTTCCAGCTTCTTCTGTGATCTTGGCGTGAAAGGGTTAGAATAAAGGCCTTTCTGTCAAACTGTCAACAACTGTCAACTGATGCGTAGGTATTGGAAGTGGTACAAGGTTTCAAAACAGAGTTTTAAGGATCACCCTGAAGACCACGATTCCTCAAGCACTTCATTTTTCCTATCAAGAACATTATTTTAATACATAAAGAAAGCAATTAACTTCTGCTGAAAGATGCCATAAGCAAGACAACCCCACCATTCTAGAATTTTGCAGCAACATTTTCTTATGGATCAAGTCTAGTGATCAATTTAAAAGGATTCAATGGTTGGATCTTTTACCGCCATTTCAAAATGGAATGAATTCCCCTTCTTAGAGTACTTTTACAAGACAGCGATTGGCTGGTCTGCCTCAATGTGAACAATGTGTACCTTACAAGCCAGATTTTTCCGTCACATAAGAAATTCTTACAATTCTCTTGGAATGGGCAATGGTACAAATTCTACCATTTAGTCTATTGTCCTTCCTATGGTATTTCACCAAGATTGTTGTTGTTGGATTCTTGCTTTAGGCAAGACTGCTGGTTTAAGGATGACAGTACTTATTTTTGTAGGCGACTATGCCAGTCCTACAACAAAACGCAACTGTTGTCCCAACCCTTCAGGCTCACAAGCAGTACCTCACCCAAAACAGTGAAAGGTGATTTGTGGCAGCCTTTACGCATGGACTCAAGAGTATGACATCTCAGGGAGCGTCGTGGTTAAACGGAGATTACCCCTTTCTCACATTAACAACATCTCTCAATCACACACAGGCAATGAATAAGATGCAGTAAAGTTTCAATAGGTTTTATTTTAGCAAAACTGCAATCTGCTGGTGGTGGGTGTTTGGGGTTAACTTGAACCCCAACCTGTGGACTTCCTAACCCCCTGAGACTGGAACTGTAAGTGTTGTACTTACATGTAAAACAATCTAACTTTTCTCCCCCCAGGAACTGTTTCTGATAATTGCTCTGTCAACTTTTAGAACAGATAATTGCCAATATTTCAGAAACTGTATAACTTATCGATTTCAAACAAAGTGCTATTGATATATGTGTGAAATACGAAACTATTGAAGTACTTACCTGCAACTTGAATCTTGTGATTCAAAAAATAAATTCAGGGTCCCGGAGGTGGACTGGGGAACTGGCATGGGGAATTATATTCCTAGTGATGGGAGGGACACTCTACTAGCTCTAGGGGAGAGTGACAGGGAGAGGGGTTTCCCCCAGGTAGAAGTCCTGGTTATGGAGTGTGGAGATATCCCAGAAGAGTGTGGGTTGAGTGTCAGGGACAGTCAGGTATTGTCTCACCAGTCTCAGGAGGGTGATGTGGGGTACTTTTTCAAGGCTGAGTCACTGGATGGTTGGGTGAAGGGTAGTTTGGTTAATTCGTGTGAGGGGCTGAGTGATGCAATTGCTGGAGAGCATATGTCTAGTTCTTACTTTCCGGAGCTAGGCCAACACCAGGTTGAGTGGGAGTTCTCTGACCCCAGGGAACTTACACTGGAGGCAGACCTCTGGGTGAGTACCAGAGAGTCTGAAGAGGCATTTGGGGGTGCTCCTGAAGGGAGTGGTCTAGGTATTTCCCAACCAGGTGAGGTGGGAAAGGATTGTAGTGTCCCATGTAGGTCTAAGAAAATAGATTTTTGCTATATAAAAACCATTGGTCTGGAGTTAAGTCATTGAGTGTGTGCTTCTTCTATTGTCTGTGTGTGTAAAACAAATGCTTTGTACTACCCTCTGATAAGCCTAACTGCTCGACCACACTACCACAAAAGATAGCATTTGTTTGATCTACTTTAGCCTTTGTTAAGCTTCTGAGGAACCTCTGGACTTTGTGCACACTATATCTCATTTTTATCTAGTATATACAGAGCCAGCTTCCCACAACGTGGTAATAATTTCTATCTTAAACAGGTGCTGATAGAAGATGATATACAGCTTCCCTGCTTTCTCAAAATTCTGAGGCTCCCGAAGCATACTATATATAAGCTTCCCCACTTAGTGTACTCCAGGTATAACCAGCTTAAAGAAGAGTACCACTTATCTCAGTTTTGTCCTTTTATGTCACTTCACAAATCTGGGATGCTGGGTTTAGAGGTGGCTACAAATACTATTAAAGTATGGAAGAAGGCCAGACTCCTCCAATTTAACAACTTTTTATTGGTTGGAAAAATGAAATTGTGTGTTCAGCTAAAGACAAACAATTTGAGTATTCCTAATTCCTTACACTTTTCGTATTTACAGATACATTATTTTATCCAATCTATTCAGATATCAACTGAGAAATTTTATGACAAGACCGAACTCCTATTATGCCTTTCTTTTCTTGTTTAATTAAACAGCAGCTGCAGTCAAGAACTACAATTCCCATGAGGCTAGGGAAAATTGACCAATGGGAATAAACAAGTAGTCACCAGTAATACACCAATCATTAACAGGCTGACCCTATAATACGTATCTTGACTGAGAACAGCCCTCTTTTCTTGCTGCTCGCAGTCAAGGTAAGTATTTTGTCATTTATTATATTTGAATATATCTGGTTTGTTTGAACTTACTGGTCTTAACATATTTCTGTATGTTTTGCTGCGCGCGTTATCTTATCACGCTTCATTTCATATAACAAGTCGGCTTGTAGCCGCACATTCTCCCCGCGGCGTGAGCGCTCCGTGAAATCATTTGTTTGAGCGTTTCTCTTCAGCGCGACCGCCATCTTTCTTCAGCGGTCGCGGTGAAGAGACAGCATTTCCTTTTGCCTCCTCACCTCAGTCAAAAGTACTTGACCCATTTTCCTCGGTGCCGGCTCCTGTTTTCAGCCGTCGGACCTTCCGACAGCTTCTTCGATGGTGCCATTCTCCCAGCCTTCGTTTCTTGGTGTTTTTACCCTACCCATAGGTGGAGCCTAGTGCCTCTCCGGCTTGCTGAAGCAATTTTAACCCTTTCCTCACCGTGCTCTGTCTTCTTCAGGTTTTCTATTTATATTGCGTTATATTATGGATAGTTCACCATTTTCTCATGCTGACACTGAGGAGGAGGAGATGATTAAAGAAAGTCTTAATGCTTTTATTCAATCATCAGTGGAACAAGCAGTCTCTGCTTCTTAAGATAAATTATCTAAGACATTAGAAAATTCTGTTGTGCAATTAATGTCCAAGACGATTTTGGCCCATTCTGCGGGGGAAAGCAGAGAGCGTCCTGGAATTTTAAAAAACAATAAAACTACGCTATTGAGTAGTGAGGATCCCTCACACAAGGCAGAGGACACGGTTCCTCAAAGGCCTCCCTTAAGGGAGGGGTTTACATTCTAAAAAATCATCAAACAAATGCGCATCCAAGACAAAACATATTACCCCCATAGTAATTTCAAAAATTTTGGACACTGATGATGATGATTTGCATGACAATTACCCGGATTCGGATCTTTCCGACAAAGATAATAGAGACTCTATCTCTTCTCCTCCTCCTAAAAAAGTGAAAAATGCAAGCCCTTTTTTGGTTCCAAATCATGCAAAGTTATGGACACAGATGGAGAGCCCATGTTTGATCCCAATGACATCCAGCATCCACACTCTACCGAGTGGCTACCTGCGGATCATGTGGCAGAATATTTGACCTCCAGATTACGTTCACCCCTTGACAAACAAGTCAGAGCAAAACTCAGATCAGAATGTCCCCGTCCTTCCCTTCCTTCAAAGATTACAACGACTCCTATTATTTACACTTCCCTCATTACCTTTTTCTCCAAATTCGGCAAAGACCCACGAAAAGGAGTTGACAAGCCCTGGTCCACCTTCCAGGATAAGCTTTTGGGTGTGGTGGGCCCCTTGTCCTGTATTTTTGATATGGCAGAAGCAGCCTGTTTGGATAATGCTGTTTTGGACCCTGTTGAACTGTCGTTGTGGGTGCAACGGGCCGTTTGCTTATTGGGGAATGCTAATTGCGCTATAACCCACAAACGCAGAAAAGGATTGTTGCTTAAGCTGGATCCTAAGCTCGTCAGTTTGGCAAACTCGGATCCGGGGGTCAAAGCGGAAGGTTTACTATTTAGAGACTCATTTATCAAAGAACTCAGCAAATACGTTGCTATGTTCACATCTCTGGACAAAGCTCAGCAATCTTTAAAAAAGATGTTTTCCAGTCTGGTTTTCTCCAGGGCCGGCAGAAGCAGGAACCGCTTTGCCGGCCGATCGTACAGTAATCAAGGTTCCCGTGGTGCTTACTCCAGCTCCTTCCAAGAGTACAGACCTCAGTTTTATCCCCCAAAAAATCGAGGATTCAGGAACAGGGGCAGCAGAGGCTCCAGATTCTCTTCCCAACCCGGTAAGTCATTCCATTATTCTTCCAGTGGGAGGTCGTCTTGCATTGTTCCTTCCAAAGTGTGAGTCTCTCACAGCAGACCCTTGGGTTTTGAACACCGTTCAGGGATACACTATAGAGCTTTACTCAGAGCCTTTTCAGTCAAAGTTTCCTCATCCTCCCCAGTTCTCGTTGGAAATGAAAAATATGATTTCCGCGGAAATTCGATCGCTTCTCCAAAAACAAGTTATTGTCCCTTGTCCCCTCGATCCTTCGGCCTTTGTCAGTTCAGTCTTTCTAGTCCAAAAGAAAAACAAGAAGATGCTTCCTGTGATCAATCTCAAACTTTTCAACCAATTTGTAATTTACCGTCACTTTAAGATGGAAACCATCTTACATCTCAGAGATTCTCTTCTACAAGGCGACTGGATGTTTCGTTTTTGGACCTCCAGGATGTTTATCTCACAGTTCCCATGCATCCAACTTAAAAAAGGTTTTTGCAATTCCAATGGCTCGGTCAAAGGTATAATTTTTCATCCCTTCCTTTCGGTCTGTCTTCCGCCCCTTGGTGTTTCACAAAACTTATGAAACCAGTGATAGCCTCCCTCAGATCTCGGGGAGTCAGAATAATTATCTACCTAGACGACATCCTCCTTATGAACCAAAATCATTCGACTTTTCTTGATCACGTTCATTTAACCTCTTCGCTTCTCTCAGATCTAGGCTTCATTATCCACGACGAGAAGTCTTCCCTGGTTCCACTCCAAAGAATCGAGTCTTTAGGTTTCCTAGTGGATTCCGTTTCTGCCATCCTTCTTCTGCCATCAGCAAAAATAAAGTCGATCAAGTCAGAAATTCTTCAGACTTTGCGCAATTCTCTCCTTTCCATCAGATCTCTAGCAAGAATAGTAGGCCTTATATCCTCTTCAATCCAGGCCATTTTCCAGGTCCATTACGTTATCGAGCTCTTCAAAGACTAAAGATTCGTCATCTTCAAAGAGGGTTGGCTTATTCGGATTCCGTTATCCTAGATCAAGACTCTCGTACAGAACTGCAATGGTGGATAGACCATTTAGACGCCTGGAACGGCAGGATTATCTTCGTATCAGCCCCAGATCTTGTATTAGAATCAGATGCAAGTCTGCTGGGTTGGGGAGCCCGGTGTGGTCCAATCTCGACTGGAGGCACATGGTCTCTAGAGGAGTCCAAGTTGCACATAAATTGTTTAGAGATGCTTGCCGGGTCCTTTGCCATCAAAAGTCTCGCAAGAGACAGGGTTTGTTGTCCAGTTCTTCTCAGAATGGACAATATTTCAGCGGTTCGTTACATAAACCACTTAGGAGGAACAAAATCCAAACCTTTAGTGGAATTAGCGAAAGGGTTTTGGGATTTTTGTCTTCAAAACAAAATATCAGTCCAAGCAGAGTACTTACCAGGCAATCTCAATACAGTGGCAGATTGGCAATCTCGTTATTTTCGAGACTCAATCGACTGGAAACTTCATCACAAAGTCTTCCAATCCATCTCCCGCAAATGGGGGCCTTTTCGCATAGATCTTTTCGCTTCTCGCCTCAACTCGCAACTTCCATCGTTTTTCAGTTGGCGTCCGGATTCCTCGGCTTTAGCCTTCGATGCTTTTTCTCAAGATTGGTCAATCTCCCTCAACTATGCCTTACCTCCTTTCATAATGATCGCCCGTCTATTAGCTCAGGTTCGTCGTCAACAAGCTACATTGGTCCTCATTGCTCCTTTTTGGCAGTCCCAAGTGTGGTTTCCCACTCTTCTGGAACTATCAATCGAACCCCCATTTCTTATTCCCTCCTTTCCGGATCTACTCTCCAATCCCCTCGGTCTTCCTCACCCCCTCATCCTAGACAATCTCCTAACCCTTTCAGCATGGAAAATATCAGAGAATCCCACTCTTTCCCTTCTATTTCGACAGAGGCTTCAAACCTCATCGCACTTTCCTGGGCTCCAGGAACAGAACAAAAAAGCTGTATAGATCAGCCTGGTCCCTCTGGCATAGCTGGTGTTTGGGAAAACACGTTGATCTCTTTACAGCAGATGTAACTTTCATAGTCAATTTTCTTGCAGCAGAAGCTAGTAAGGGTAAGACTTACCGTACTATTAATTCGTATAGATCCGCTATTTCTTCTTCACACATATACAGCAACGGAAAACCAATTGGAGAACACCCTTTAGTGTGTCGCCTTTTAAAGGGAGTAAAATTTTCCAATCCTCCTAAACCTAAATATAGTTCTTTATGGGATGTAGTTGTTGTCTTTAATTTGTTTATGTCTTGGCCGGACAATGCTTTGCTACCTCTCAAAAAATTATCAGCCAAGCTTAGCATGTTGTTATACCTTGTTTCTTTTAAACGTCTTTCTGATGTTAGAGCGTTAGATATTACAGAACGCCATTTTACCCCAACAGGTGTTCTATTCAATGTACACAGACGTACAAAAACTGGTCTTTCCTCAGTCTTTTATCCTTATTTTCCAGAGCACCCTAAATTATGTGTGGCCAATGTTTAAAAGATTACGAACATCAGACAGCCGATTTGAGAACTTCCTCTGCGTCCCAACTCCTTATCTCTTTCAGAAAACTTTCAAACCTGTATCCTCTCCTACTCTGGCACATTGGGTCAGATGGATTATGAATTTGGCATGTATTGATACTTCCGCTTTCTGGCCCATTCCGCTAGGGGAGCTATGGCTTCCAAGGCCTTTTGGGCTGGTTCCCGTCTGGAGGACATTCTCAGATCGGCTGACTGGTCTAATGATAATGTTTTCAAAGTGTTTTATTGTAAACCTGTTCACCATGCTTCTCTAGATGTTATTGATTCGCTTTAAAATAGCATAATAGGAGCCTCCGGTCTTGTCATAAAATGTAGATTTTCCTAGTAAATTTATGAAGGAAAGTCTTAATTTTATTAAAAACACGGAGGCGAGTATTATCCCACCTCTACAAATTCTAATTTTTATCTTTGTTCCCTCCCAGCAACATCTTCAACAACTCCACAGACTTCCTCTTTAGGACTTCTGCGTTCACAGCCACGTTTCTGGTACCACCTCGCCTGCAGCGTTTAAATCCAACTTTCAGGATCCCAATGTTCAAGATCTACCACGTTCTATTTCTGGACTTTTGATCGTTATTCAAGAACTTTTTTGGGTGTTCATGGCAATATATATATGTTGTTCCATTATTCCTTTGTTTATTACCTTTTAAGCTTGCATAAGAAAAGAAGGCTGTTCTCAGTCAAGATACATATTATAGGGTGAGCCTGTTAATGATTGGTGTACTACTGGTGACTACTTGTTTATTGCCATTGGTCAATTTTCTCTAGCCTCATGGGGATTGTAGTTCTTGACTGCAGCTGCTGTTTAACTAAACAAGAAAATCATAATACTCGCCTCTGTGTCTTTGATAAAACTAAGACTTTCCTTCATAAATTTACTAGGAAAATCTACATTAGCCTCTACAATTACACAAGCATACTATGTGAAGAGTTTAATAGGAGTGGCAACTGGTACCGTATTTTGCAGCAACAACTTTATGCAAAACTTGTCCCCAAGGCTCTGAGTAGGATGGAGACGCTTACAGGGTGTAAGATCGACCTGCGTCTTTTGAAAACAGTATGAGGTATGGGCCCATAAAGTCATAAGGACAATTTTTAAAGAATGGCTTTTTTTGTAAAATGGTTGCTGTACTGTGCACTCTTTCGCATTAACAAAATGTTTTCTTGTGTTTCTGAGGAATGTTTCAGATGTAAGCATAGTATGGGAGATTGGGTGCATGTATGTTTTACTTGCCCTGTAATAGTAGATTTCTAGGAGAAAGTTTATCAGTGGCTTAGCGCTAAATTGCAGTTGTATATAGCCCGAGACTCCCTGAGGGCTCTTTTTAGAGTCCCCAGCTGCAAAAACCTTTTGGGGTGGCAAAAACAGGTATTTGCATTGCATCCCTAACTGCAAAGTTAATAATATTACAACAATGGAGAACAGCAATACCTCCATCATACCAGCTTTGGGACGCAAGATGAAACAAGTCCAGTTAAGGGAAGAACTCTATGCACATGGAATAGGGGCAATTCAGACGTTTAGGAGCATTTGAGGGAAATGGGTTGAATCTGCAAAACCTAGAGGAGACAATATGAACAAATTGGGGGTTTTGTATCATGCAAGTATAATGAATGTTGATGTAATAGATATTTTTGATCTGTCTAACTCAATAAATAAAATGTTTTAAAAAGGTATGGGATGTGAATGTTGTTTTGAAATTCCTACAGAATTGGCTGACTAACTCAGATCTACAGAGGAAACACCTTTCTGACAGATTGATGAAGTATCTCTGTGTGGTATCATGCAGGAGGGTATCTGGCATAAGAGCTTTGGTTTTGGCAGGTAGGACTTTTTGCCTAGGTAATTTTAAATTGTTCAATGCTCAATGTCTAAAGGAGTATGAGGACTGTGTTATATCTCAGAACAACGAGTGCTTGAACCACCCATGCCTGAACAACGAGGTTGGAACAATGACCTCGTTGTTACCACTAATGCCTTTACCACGAATGCCCCAAAAACAAAAAATACCCAACTCCCCACCCGCCCCTAAAACCTAAAGCACCCCAACCCCCCCACCCCTAAAACCTAAACCCTGGCCCCTAAATCTTATTCACCCCGAGCCCCCCACCCCACCTCCAAAAATACAGCCCCAGTCCCAGCCCAACTTACCTCCTCCTTGATCGCGTCAACTCCCTTCTTCTGTGCCTTAACCACACATGTACGTGGTTCAGCACATGCGTGGTTAAGGCCCTGAACAAGGAAGTCGTGGAAAACGAAAGCGTTCCGCTTTTGTTTTTCACGACTTCGTTGTTCAGGATTCGTTGTTCGGGATGCTTCCCTGAGGACTGCAGTAGGTGAACTCAGACAAGATTATGGGAGCCAATTGTTGATTGACTGCAGAAGCCTTATAAACATGTTTTCTCTGCTACTTTGGCTCAGAAACAATATTGGGGGTTAACTGTTGATTGCAGTGCAGAAACCTTATAAACGTTTTTCCTCTGCTACCTTGGCTCAGACAGGAAAATGGGGGGCAATTGTTGACTGCACTGCAGACGCTTTATAAACCTGTTTGCTGCCTTGGCTACATGAATGCTGTGGTTAATGTCAGAAGCAGGCATTAATGTCAGCAAATTTGGGGCCCACTCTGTGAGAGGAGCAATTGCTTCCAAGACTTTTCTGTTAGGCTCCAGGTTGGAAGACATAATGAGGGTTGCAGACTGGTTGTCAGATTCTACCTGCAAGTCCTTCTGTTGTAACCTAATAATGGATGTTGCCTCATGGTGATGGAGAAGCCTCCGGTCCAGTCATAGAATAAAAAAAAATCTAGATATTGTGTCTAGAACTTTTGTTTCTATTAAGCACTCGGAGGCCAGGTTTATCCCAACCTGAGGAAGTGTTGGCTATTATGTTTTGCTCATTTACCTCAATTCTACCCACCCATGTAATGACTGTAAGTCTTACTGTGATGTGTAATTTTGTTTTTCAATTACAATGATGGAGATTAGGGTGCTGTTATTTCTCTGTTTTCCAGGTTCAGAACGGAAACAGGAATAGATGCTTCTTTAAGGCGAAGTTAACAAGGATGTTTCTGTCATTGCGGCTGTTGGGACTGATACAGAGCAAAGACTTTCTTGGCAGTGTCAGTGTTTACAGACATGTTGCTCCTATCACGTTTTTCTCCTCCGTGGTGGACTCTGTTACTGTTTGAGGTTCATGGGCATGAGACGTTCTTAGTTATGGTACAATCATAATTCACAAAGAAAGCGGCACTAAAGTGGCACCGAAGCTATTTATTGACACAATGTTCATGGTGATTGGTGCATGGAACAAGATCTCATGGCAGGGGTCACGGAAAAAGTTGTTTTTTGTTTAGTATGATTGGCTGCTGCAAAAAAATACACAAATAAGCACCGAACAGAAGCATGCCCCTCCTCGTACATTATATAATGGACAATTCTAAATGCGGATAATTAGAAAATGTTTATTCTTTTACCAATGCTCATTTACTTAGCACTAGAACATAGAAACGTATGTATTATTTATGCGTACTAAATGTTCGGTTTTATTATCCTATAGTAGAAGTCGTTCTTGGCTCATCATTCGCTTTGGGTGGCCTTTTATCTCTCTACCTTGAATATCCTTATATCTATATACCACCTCTAGTGATTCTGGACACCGATGCTTCACTTATGTATTCAGCTACATTGATTATGTAGAATTTTAAGTACACAAGCTTTTGAGCAATGTTCTGCCTCTGGCAGCTGCAGATCCCTTGCTCAGACAGGCTCGCTCTCTAGTCGTGGGTCAATGTTACTGGAATTAAACTTTTATATAAACTTACCAGCTCCGTGATTGTCTGCGTACCACAAGGGTGTTAATGTCTGACAGCTCTTTGAAAACGACGGATGAGGACCAAACGGACGGTGCACTAAGAACTAGACCGATAACTAAGTATAGCACCAAAGTCTCCATTCCCGACGATTTACCTATTAGAGTGTTTGCTTAACCACTATACTCTGACCTCCTACTTTTTGCTTTCACTTTCCTTTGACATGCGCTGATCACGTGGCCATTTACAGTGTCAAGCGGAGGCTCGTAACAGGCCTTTTCATACGCTCAGCGTGGCGTCGCTTTCTTCCTGTCACTGAAGTCCAACTTGAGCCCGGCATGCATTGCGCGAAGTCGTGCACTGTTCTTGGTGTCCTCTCGTTGGTGTGATTGTGCGCAGTCGTTGAGCGCGCGGTTCTCTATTCCAAGCCGTGTTTATGTGAGGAGGGATTCGTGCCCTTCTCCGAGGCTCTTTCCTGCTCTAGCTGGCGATGCTGTGACGTGCTGTGCCCTGGCACTGCGGCTAGCCATCAGCACCCTCTGTCTTTCTGTGGACCGCATGAGCCCGGATACCCCCGCGTGGTACGTGGACTGATTCAGGAGAATGGCCACCGGCTTCTCGTTTGGGGCCGGTACCGCCACCCTGGGGGCGAGCACAGGAGGCACCACCTCAGGCGGAGGGGGCTTCTCCTTCGGAGCGGCGGCGCCCAGGTGAGGAGGTTCCTTGAATCGGTCATATTTGCCTGTGTTTCTTAGCTAGACAATCCGAGGCCATTCAATGCTCCTTTTAATAAGCACCCCAGCCTCGCCCGTTCTGTAGCCCCGTCTTCGAGAATTGCTGTTGTTGGCTGGATTTGTGTCTTTATTAAAATTGAATCTGAGGCTTGCGTCCGGTAGGTACGTCAGTGGGGTTAGTCTGAATTAGAAACGGATGGTTCTTTATCGTTCACTCACCCCTATCCTCGACCTCCTCTTTGAACGATTCTTTCAGTAAAGACCAAGTGCCTGCATCAGTGACCACGACACACGGTATCGCTCCTTGAGAGCTTAATAGTGTTGAATGTTGTGCTCTTCTGTATGGGTTTCAAACGTTAGTTATAAAACAGAGAATTTTTCATTGAACGTATGTTTGCAATTTATTTGTATGATATGAATGAAGGTGACAGTTTTTAGCTTCCGAAAAATTATCTAAGTCAGCGGGAGAGGCACCTTTTGTGTATACACTTCTTCCATCTGAGCCTCTTAGTTCCTGAACTATTTTAGCAGTTTCTTGAAGCTCCTGTCGCCCCTGAGCCAGTGTCTACAGCCGTTTTTAAGTCAGGCGTTAGTCAAAACCTTTGATGTTACTATTATTTATATGTGTATTGATATATACATTCTCAATTGGCGGTCGTCAGTATGCAGTTATAATTAGCACCATGTTTCTATAGAAAAAGCATTTTTTGCCTTGCATATTATTATATCTTTGGTTCCGTTTAATGAGTCTTCACGAAATTTTCCCCCCAAAAAGTGTGCTTGTGATTTTTGTTGTGCATGGAAAGTTTTGGGGTGATGTCAAGCGGGGGCTGAGAAAAAAGGGGTGAAAAAACATATATTTCTCATGTTACTTCGCAAAGAAGTTTTGAACATGGCTGCAGCTCGAACCGCAGGGCATACTTACACCTAATTTGGCAGAAAGGTAGCCTTTGCTACATAGATTACACTTTTTGTGTTACGGTGTAAATCCGTTTACAAGTTTAAGAGAAATTAAAGGAAATCCAAATTTGTATATCTAGGGCTGGAGATCCTCCCTGACTACTTCGCAAATAATAATGGCTTGTGCAGAGCCCTGATTTTGGCAGCCATCTTGGGACTAAAAAAAAAAAAGGTGAAAAGTAAAAAAGGCCAGGGTAGGAACATTATGGCCCCTTAGCTCTGATGCTAGGGACCCAGAGGGGCCCTTCCAGGATAATAAAGCACCTTTTAAAAACAAATTGCCACGGATTTGCGGCAATGTTAATTTTTTTTTTTTTTTTAAACATGTGGTCTCCCACGCTTGTTTTAATGAAGTCCCCAGGTGAGCCAAGTCCTGGCGTATGCAAAAACTAAAGAAGCCCCACGAACCACCACCTCCCTGGGGCTTATTAATATTTCTAATGAGTGGGCGCACTGGGCCCACCTGTGTCCCGGGGACCTCCACATCCCCGGGCGAAATTCATCTTAAGCCAGAGCCCTACAGCCCTGGGGAACACCACCTCCTTGGGTCTGAATTTATATAATGAAGGGGGTCCATCACGGCCCCAGGGGCTCTGGTCTAAGCATTTTGGCTGACTTGAACAATATCAACGATACACAAAAAATACAGACACAAACACGTGCACCAATGAATAAATATTTAATTTAATTCATAAATGCAATAAAAAGTCAACATTTTACTGGGAAAATTGTAGCTTTTGTAAATTAAATTTAGTCCCCTCATTGTCCATACTATAATCTGTTTGAGACACTTGCACTGCTTCCACAAATTAATCTGAGGATACTAACTTAATTTTTAGCCTCCAATGTCAAATTCCTTCACATTTACAGAACATGTTAGTTTTCAACTTTACATTTTGCTTCTTTAGTTTTGTACACTTTATTAATCTGTTAATATTTAATTTTCTAAGCAGCCGTGGACAACCTTTCAACCAGTCCTATTCATATTCATCCAGTGGTCAGTTGTTGTCCCATTTACTTTTTTCTTCTGTCCACAACAGCATGATTCAATGGGTCAGTCTACTTAAGCCATTGGTTAACTTTTCTACAGTTGCCTAAATTTTGCTCTTGCACGTATGCAAAACCATTTAAAAATTAGTCCACTTCAGTGCCAGGGTTGGTTGAAAAATCTTTCTTCATGAATAATGCTGAAAAAGGGGGAAACATGTTCTGCATATGGATTTCTTGATTTACCCAAATAAATTTAATTATATTGTTTTCCTTTAAGTTGAGCATATCAGCGTGCAAGCGCTGCTTTTCCAACGTGTTGGTACGTATGTGGGATCTTAACCACACCCACTTCACGTCTCCCTCATTCACTCGTTCGAGGACTTGCTTTTAAAAAATTCTTTAGCATTGGTAAATGCTTTGTTTGTCCCTCCTTGGGGCGGTTCTGTTAACGCCTTGGCTATCGACCCTGTTACATGGATAATTGCACATTTACCGATATGTTTGACTGCGAGCAAACTTCTTTTTAGGGTTGAGCCTGCGTTGCATGCGTATCGCAGCGAGACGCTTTAGTGTTTAGAAAAGGGCTCGGAGCCCTGTCAACATCACATCAGTGTTTTTTATTGGTTCGTGGGCTTGCCTAATAAAATCTGCTTGCTTTCATTAGTCGAAGGCACGCAGACGTCATGCCTTTTCCGGTGGCTAACCCTCCTCGAGCGCAGAGAACAAGTACAGAAAACATGCGAGGCTCGCTGTTTTCCATCGGGCTCGTGGACTTCTTTTTCTCGAATTTACGAGCGCGATCTCGCTTGGCAGAAGTCGAGCGCTTACATAGTTAATTTCACTTTTTCGGGTTATGTACATTAATGCACTTTTGCCCGATAGGTGAAAAGTCGGGTTAGGAGTTTACAACGCGATCAGCTCTAACATGAGCAAACGCGAGACCCGTTGCATTGAAAATGCTTTTTTCCTTTTGTGGCTGTCCTTCGCGCTCACGCTCATGGTGTCTGTGACGCTTTGCATCGGCTTGCTTATATCAACTGTTTTACTTTTCATTTACAATTTATGTGGCAAGGAATGTCCAGTTATGCTCTAACTCGAGCAAACGTGAGAATCATTGTATTGCAAGTGCTGGTCTTTTAGCTAGTCCCCGCTGTGAACTGGTCCCGCGCTGTTTGTCCACCTTATCCTGTACAAAGGGAGTTCAACCATTTCCATATTATCGATTGGCATTTCCAGCACCGTTTGTTCGCCCTATCTGTACAAAATACAAAGAAGATAACACCTCCTTGTGCAAGCGTGCCCTAAGGCACATTAAAATATCCCCGTCTGTTTCTCATGTAACAGGAAAGGCTACATAGAGGGTTTATTTCTCGTATATATCAGTTAAAAAAAAAAAAAACGATTTGCCCACCAAACCTACCTCAGTCTGCAAAAGCTAACTTTAGGGACATGTTGGCAAGAAAATAAAAAGAAAGTGTTACCAGCCAAATAGCTTTAAATCTTGCACTAGCTTCACAAAGTGTGGAGATTTACGAAATACCCGTGGAGCCCCCCTTTAACCGCATTGCAGGGGCACTCTTTGTTTGGCATGGGTGCGGGGAGTCCTGCGCAGGCTGTGTCACCCTGGCTCAGTTCCACAACATTCCTGTTACAGGATTTGCTTACTGCCCGCTGCTTGGTGTGTTTGAATGTGGGGACAGCGATATATATATATATATATATATATATATATATATATATATATATATATATATATATATATATATATATAGTCTATGTTTCCTTTTTTTCTAGCACCTTACGGCGACTAGTGTTGATAAATTACTGAACGTTACATAATAACTTCATAGCAAAACTGCAGCATGGGACGGACCCCAGCTTGGTGTGTATGTCTGAGGCCTGCGTTACCAAGGCACCAACAACGTTTTTTAATAGCACCTGGTCGAGGCTGGCCTGTTTATTGCCGAATATATAAATTGTAAATATATTCCAGCACCAGAGCGCTAGACCTGTTGCCCCATTTATGTCCCAGTCTTGTTTTTTCAAGAGCCCGAGATTTTTTTTTAGCGCCTTATAGACGTTGGTGTGCTTATATTTTAAAGTATAGTTAAAGCCCAGAACCGTAGGGTCAGGACCCAGCCCTGTATGTATGTCTGAGTCTTACATTTATAAGTGCGTAGAAAACATTGTTCAGCTCCTGAATGAGGTTGGTGTCCTGATGTTACTTAGTATATAAAATATAATTTATTTCCAGAACTGTAACTTTAGACCTCTGCCCCTGTATGTATGTCTCAGCCTTGTTTTTAAAGAGGGTAAAAAAAAAAACATGTTAATAGCACCTCGTGATTGTCTGTATACTTATATTGTTGAAGAGTTAAATTGTAACTAAATCCCCCATCCAGTGCTTTAGATCGCAGGCCTTGTGTATCTGTCCGAGGCTTGTGTATATAAGAGCCGAAACGTAGTTATAATAGTGCCTATGGAGGTTGTGTGCATATATATCACCTAATATTTACATTATAATTTCACTTCAGCACCTCCTTGGGGGTAGTAAGCGCTATATACATGCAAATTCAATACACCAGAACTGGAGTGTTTCACCTCCGGCCCCATCAGTGTGTCTGGGTATGTTTACAATAGTCTCAAAGTATGGCTTTTAACTCCTTCACTGCCAGGCCTTTTCCTCCTCGGGTGCCAAGACTTTTTTTTGGCTATTTGGGGTAGTTTGCGCTTAGGTCCTCATCATTTTTTGTCCACATAAGCTACCCAGGCCAAATTTGCGTCTCTTTTTTTCCCAACATTATAGGGATTCTAGAGATAACCAGAGTTTGTGGGTTCCCATGGAAGAGACCAAGAAATTTGTCCAAAATACAGCTAAAATCTTTTTTTTTTAAATGGAAAAAGTACTGCAGAAGAAAGCATGTGTTTTTTGTTTTGTTCCCCCTGAAAATGGCGTCAACAAAGGGTTTGCAGTGCTAAAATCACTATCTTCCCACATTTTTCAACACAATTTAGGCATTTTTAGTGGGACATACCTCGTTTTTACAATTTTTTTTGTGTGCTTTCAGCCTCCTTCCAGTTAGTGACAGAAATGGGTGTGAAACCAATGCTGGATCCCGGACAGCTAAACATTTCTGAAAAGTAGGCAAAATTCTGAATTCAGCAAGGGGTCCTTTGTGTAGATCCGTCAAGGTTTTCCTACAAAAAGTAACTGCTAAAGTAAAAAAAATATTGAAATTGAGGTCTTTTCCTCTATACCTTTTTCCAGCTATGACAGATTTCTAGTCCTGGGCTCAGCAGCCATCTAGGGAAACCTACCAAACCCAGATATTTCTGGAAACTAGATGCCTGTGGGAGTCCAGGGAGGTGTGACTTGTGTGGATCCCCCAGTGTTTTCTTACCCAGAATCTGCAGCAAACCTCAAATTTAGCTTAAAAAAAAAAATCAAATTTTCCCCACACTTCTGTGTGGGAGCACCGCACCAGCATAACCTTCCTACCATCCAACATTCCCCTTCAGTCTCCCGATAAAAATGATACCTCTCTTGTGTACGTGGGCCAAGTGCCTGTGACAGGGAGGAGCCAAAAACTAAAATGTGGGGAAAATGTGTGATTACAAGCAAAGTTGGAGGTTTGCAGGGCATTGTGGGTAAGAAAATGGTGCGGGGTGCATGTGAAGCACACCACCATGGACTCAACCAGATGTTTAGTTTTCAGATGCGTCTAGGTCTCGCAGATTTTTCTAGATGGCAGTGTCCCAAAGTCCACGAAGTGCAGCCCTCACGATTCCAAGTGGGGTGATTTTGAGAGTTAGCCAAGATCTCATGGCCCAAATGTAAAATCAAAACCCAAAATAATCGAATGTCCTCTTGTGTGGCATTGGGATAAGATCTTTTAGTGCGCAGGGGGTAGAGCTGAAAGACTGTTACCCCCTTCAGTTGGGGTGGGGGGGCATAACAATGCCCATTCTGGTTGGTAGCCAGCACCCCAAATTTTTTTATTTTTAAATTCTCTGGCATCTAGTATGAGGTAATTGTCCCATCTGTCCACCATTGGGCAGAACACCTTTGTTCCCATTTATTTGGGGTGGGGGTATGGCCATACACCCACAACCTTCTTATTATTTTTTTTATTTTTTTGTATAAAAAATTAATTTCTTCCCTGGTGTCTAGTGGTTTTTCTTCCCCCACTTTGGAGCAGATGGGCCTTACAAAAATAGGCCGATCTGCCCCCAATGGGGGCAGACATGGCCAACAGTAATGTGCCCCCATTGAGAGCGACCCTTGCTCAAGGGACTGCACCCCCAAACAAAACACACACCAATCCCTGGTGCTTAAGTGGTTTCTGCTCCCGTTGAGGGCAGATGGGCCTAATAGAAATAGGCCAATCTGCTCCAAAGGGTGTCAGAATAGCCTAAAATAATTTGTCCCCATGGAGAACAGCTCTTGCCCAAGGGGAGCTCCCCTTACGTAAAATAGTACAGAAAAAAAAATATATGGTGTCTAGTGGTTTCTCCCCCCCCCCCCCCCCCCCCCCCCCCCCTTTTGGGGGCAGATTGGCCTAATAAAAATAGGCTTATCTGCCCCCAAAGGGGGCAGAAATGGCCTAAAATAACTTTGCCCCCCCCCCAGGGGAGCGAAGCGTGTTATATGAGGAACTCACAAAAGTGCATTTGCTTGAGCACATTAAAGCCAGGATCTGTTGGTTGTGCTAAGGTTTGCTTCTAATGTTACCTATAAAGTAAATCTAACCTTTTCTACGTTCGTTTCATGTGAAGCATTGTTATGTAATTGAATACTCAAACTTAGTCTGTCTTCTGATGGGGTCTGTATTGCGGAATATATCTATGGATGTGAAATCAATGTTGGTCGTAGCACTTTGTGTGGCATAGCTGTCAGAGCCATATTTAGATGAAAAAACATTTCATTGTGGGAGGGAGCGGGCTGGGAATAAATGTTCAGTACATACAAAAGTTTCCTCCATGGTCCACTCTCTGCCGACGGAACAAGAACCTCCCTTACTTAAACCGGTTCCAACAGTTGAAACACAATGTGAAGGATGAATGTGACTTGTCTCGACCCCTTTACACACCACTTGTCCTATTTGTACCGGACCTGGTAGCTCAGTGGATTAATGCACCTACTGATCTGCCACAGATTCCGTTCCCGGAGCGTCCGCTTTGCTTTTCTTCCCCCTGAGATTAATACAAAGATAACTATCGAGGGGGGAACGGCGTGCGCCCCACTAGTCTAGTAATCTTGTTTGTTCTTATTCTTTTTGTGTGGTTCTTTGTTGTTCCCATCTTCCCTATGTGGCGTTCTTTCACATCCCAGTCCCCTTTTGCCATGTTACTACAGATGGCGTCATTTATCAGTTGGTTCTTTAATTTGACCTTTCTTTCTCCTGTGAGCCTTTTTGAATTCTGTGGTACATCAACATTGTAGCACCCAGGATAATGTGCTGCATGGATGGCTAAATACTTATAAAGTCCCTAATGCGAGACCTATTGACTGTGCCACTGCTTGTTTTCTATTATTACCCACACCCGAGATGTTAGGTTCTGCTTTCAAAAGTACTATAAATGCGTTTCAGTTAAGTTGTGCGAAATGACAACTTATTGCAAATCAAGTTTAAACAGTATGAGCACTAACCGTGGCTTCATATTTTAACACGATGTCTTGTGCCACGTTAACATTCAGTACTAAAAGGGGTTTCAGTGCTGATTTTTCAATTTGGTTGCCTTCATGCAGTACAAGCTCTGTTTTTCTTTGGGTACTGTCTCGTGTCATTCTAAGAGAGGATCTTACTTTCAAAGAGCTAAATGAAAGAACTCGATTTGAAGAGAATTTCATCGATAAGCGGAGTCATTTTTTTTTTGTGTATGTGTCTTGGGGATGATGGAAAAAAAACATCACTTGTTCTTTAATTACACCTTTTTCTTATGGAAGGTTGAACTTATTTTTAGTTAGGTGGTGATACACATTATTTCTAAGATGAACTGATATCTTGCAGGCCTCTACTTTACAGTGAGTGGCCCTGCTCATTAGTACTCAAGTTTTTCAGAGCCTAGTGGTAGCGAAGTTCAAGATCTCGCAAGATGTAGCTTAATGCTCTTGTAACTTGCTGTGATTGGGAACAACACATAGGAAGGAGCACAACGGTAAACAGAAAGATTCACAACTTTCAAGTCTGCGGCCTGTGTGCTGAAAGTACTGTACTGCCTAGCCACTTGAAAACCAAGCAGTCGCCTTGGGCGAGAATGCAGAATAGGGCAACAGCAGTGTTAATATTGCTGCTAGATTGCTTCCAAGCTGCTAGTTTCACTTTATTAAATAGTAAGTAGGACCCTGCTAAACATTTGTAAGTGGCTAGCTGCATCCACATTTCGAAGAGCCAGATTGATAGCTGAATGTAATGCAATTTCAACATGAGCTTGGCTGGTATATTTTATCAACAAAGCTAGTAAACCCAACTATGTACCACCACTGAACTGAGGCACAGAAAAATGCACGCCATCCTGTTTGCAATGCCTCTTGAAACGTCTGTAAACACAGTTTCATAGAAATCATGTAGTCTGTCTTTTTTAACAATATTTTTGTAAGGCGTCAAGGACTTTCATCAGATTATTCTCTTCCTGTGTCTGTATTTTGTGAGTGAGAATGTCATCAAGAATAAAGGCTTTCTTCTTGAAAAACCGTGTATCATCTCATGTAGGATTGTGGGCTGCAGAAGCAGTCTGATTTTCAGTTGAATGCTTTACACTGAGGTGTTCTCTTGTTCAGTTGATAAGGATTACTTTGTCATGTAAAAATTATTCTGCTCAAAGAGTAACTGAGTTGGACAAATCTGAACCCTTAATGCTAGTAATTATTCACATAGTGTGTCCATTGTAACAGTAAAGTTTTGCACCACTGAGTATTGCTTGCACTGACTTAAAAATGGTAATTGTAACAAACGTTTACAAAAACCATACAAAAGCCAAAAGGTTGGCAGCCAGTGCCAGAGCCGTTGGCTGTGCCAGTGCTTGTTTCCTCTCCATTTCTCTCTCCACTGCCCTATCTACCGAAATAGCGGTAGGTAGTTCTAGTTAGGCCTAACTTTTCCCATAGACAAAGCGTTTTTTGTGCTGTTAATAACTAATGCCATTTGAATCTGTTTTCACGTAATGTCCAAAAAATCTTTTTTCCCCCGTGCAATGTCTATTGGGATTTTGCAAGTATTATACATAGCTACAGCCCGATATGCTGAACGGAACTACACCAAATTTGGCAGAAAGCTAGATCTTGGTCCACAGATTGTGCCTTTTGTGATTTAGGATAAATCTGTTAAGTAGTTTTGGAGTTTTTAAGGGAAATAAAATATAGATATCTAGGGATGAGGATCTGCAGGTACCTGAGGATTTGGGGAAAAAAGCAAGGACCTTATTGGTTGGCTGCAACCTGAAAGGAAAGCTGTGGTCGCCATTTTGTTTCTTGGATGGGTCCCTGTGGAGAAAACCTAAATAAACACACATAAGCAGCCATGGTAGAAGTATCCTGACCTCCTAGGACACATGAAGGGGTCTCTGAGGGACACCTCATGGGTAAAAATGTGCCCATTTTTTAAGGTTTCGCTTGCACTGTGCTTGCAAAGCTTTATGTTACTAAAAAACAATTCTTTAAAAGGACTTGGAACCCGCCCATATTTTGCCCCTTACTTACATGAACTTCCTTTTTATTATATCAAACGTTGCTTGAATTTACTTGCTTTTCATTGGCTCTCAGGTCAATTTCTGCTCTTCTCTTCTTGCTTTCTATTCTGCTGTGGCGTGGAGCTTGGCTGAAGTACACCATGCGGTGTTTCGTTACTTATTAGTGTTTGCACACAAAAAGATGAACTGAATGCAAGCCAGTTCACATTGAAATGTGTGTAAATATGTCGGCCAGCTTGCAGTGGAATATAGAGTGCAGATGTAAAGCAAGCAGCGAGTGGGCTCATTATGTTGTGTTCTTCATTACTTAACTGCATTTCTAATGAATAACTGTTGTAAATATTAAAATTATTTGTGTTTGGTTTCTTAACCCCCTCGCTGCCAGGCCTTTCCCCCCTCCTGTGCCAAGCCTTTTTTTTTTTGGGTAGGGCCCTCATAAAGTTTTGTCCACATAAGCTATCCACACCAAACTTGCATCGTTTTTTTTCAACATTCTGGGGATTCTAAAGGTACCCAGAGTTTGTGGGTTCTCCTGCAGTAGACAAAGAAAGTAGCCAAAATGTATTTTATTTATTTTTTTGGGGGAAAAGGAAAAAAAGCTGCAGAAGAAAGCATCTGTGTTTTTCCCTGCAGATGGCCTCAACAAAGTGTTTGACGTGCTAAAATCACCATCTTCCCAGCTTTCAGGAACAGGCAGACTTGAATCAGAAAACCACATTTTTCAACACAGTTTTGGCATTTTACTGGGACATTCCCCATTTTACTCTGTTTTTTGTGTGCTTTCTGCCTCCTTCCAGTTAGTGACAGCAATGGGTGTCAAACCACTGGTGGATCCCGGACAGCTAAACATTTCTGAAAAGCAGACAAAATTCTGAATTCAGCAAGGGGTCATTTGTGTAGACCCTACAAGGTTTTCCAATAGAAAGTAACAGTTGAAATAAAAAAAAAAAAAAGAAATTAAGATTAAAAAACAGCCATTTCTGTCTACGTTTTCTTCAGTAACTTTTTCCAACTAGGGCAGGTTTTTGAAAGCATAATACCATTACGTCTGTGGACTCTTCTGGCTGCGGGGATATATAGGGCTTGTAGGTTCATCAAGAACCCAGGGTACCCAAAGCCAATAAATGAGCTGCACCTTGTAATGGGTTTTTATTGTATTCTGGATATACAGCAATTAATTTGGTACAATATAAAAAGTGAAAAATAAGTATAGCTGAAACCTATGTATTTCCAAAATGGGCACAAGATGAGGAGTTTAGAGGCAGTGTTTACTTGCATATCTCAATTCGGTGATCCCCATACTAGTCTGGGATTTACAGGGCATTTCTCAAAACTACTTGTTTCGTGTAGACTGTCTTACATTCTGAAGGCACAAATGTGGAGAAAGACAATTGCCAATAACACTTTTTCTTCTGTTCTGTGTTCCTCCAAGTCTCCCGATAAAATGATACCTCACTTGTGTGGGTAAGCCTAGTGCCCGCAACAGGAAATGCCCCAAAATGCAACATGGACACATCATATTTTTCCATTGAAAACAGACCTGTTTTTAGCAAAGTGCCTAGCTGTGGATTTTGGCCTCGAACTCAGCTGGCACACAGGGAAACCTTCCAAACCTGTACATTTTTTAAAAGTAGACACCTAGGGGAATCCAGGATGAGGTGACTTGTGGGGCTCTCACTGGGTTCTGTCATCCGGAATCATCTGCAAACCTCAAAATGGGGCTAAAACACTTTTTCCTCACATTTCAGTGATGCAAAGTTCTGGAATATTAGGGGAGCCACAAACTTCCTTTCACTCAGCATTCCCCCAAGTCTCCCGATAAAAATGGTACCTCACTTGTGTGGGTAGGCCTAGTGCCCACAACAGGAAATGCCCCAAAACATAATGTGGACACATCATATTTTTCCAGTGAAAACGGACGTGTTTTTTGCGCAGTGCCTAGCTGTGGATTTTGGCCTCTAACTCAGCTGGGACCCAGGGAAACCTACCAAACCTATTTTCAAAAAACCCATTAAAAATAGTACCTCACTTGTGTGGGTAGGCGTAATGCCCGCGACAGGAAATGCTCCAAAACACAATTCCCTGGCATCTAGTACACATCAAAATTATCTATTACAAAACTACCTGTTTTTGCAAGCAGTGGGTACCTGCGTTTTTGGTCCCGGACGCAACGGTCATCTAGGGGAAACCTTCCAAACCCAGACATTCTTAAAAACTTGACATCAGGTGGAGTCTAGGGTAGTGTGACTTGTATGAATCCCCCAACGTTTTCTTACCCAGAATCTCCTGAAAATCTTAAATTTAGCTTTAAAAAAAAAAAATCTTCCTCACATTTCTGTGTAGAATTAGCACACTGGTAGACCTTTACTATCAGGAGACCAGGGGGAATGGTGGGTGGTAGGAAGTTAATGGTTTATTTTTGCTCCGTGAAGAAGATGGCACAGAAATGCAAGAAAAATGTGTGATTTTACAGGGCATTGTGGCTAAGAAACTTGTCAGGATCCAGAAGAGGTACACCACCCTGTACTCCAGCAGCTGTCTAGTTTTTGGACTTTTTTGGACTTTTTTGGACTTATCTAGAGTTGGTAAATTTTCCCTAGAGCAGAAGTGAGCACGCTACCAAGACGCTTACATTCAAATTGTGAAAAGAAATGCCCTTAGGTTTTGTTAAAAAGACCCCTCACTCGCCAACCTAGTTGGTGGCATGCTTCATCATTGGGGTCCAACCCGAGACACCTAGCATGTCATGGGTGTGCTTCGACGCCTGATTAAAGCGGAGTGGGTATTTTCGTTATTTATTTTACCATACACATCGTGTTTGGATTTGGCACACGGGTGAGTGATTGTTCAATAGGTCAATTTTTTTTTTTTATAGAAGTGATTTCACAAAAATGAAATGCACTGTTAATTACTGAAAGGCCAAAAAACGGAACCAGTGACTCACAGCTTGTGAGATGTAAAGCCATGTTAGGGCACCAAACGCTTTACAGTCCATTCACACACCTTTCATACGTGACATGCACAAGACCAATCACACCGCCAGCCGTGGGCCAACACATTACAACACTTATATCAACGGACCACGCCATTCAGGGGCCCATCAATTTCATACACCCATATGCCTGACACAGCAATCCCACCTGCTGACGGAGTCGGGAGGTTGGCATTTGGCAAGCAGTGTGCTGTATTGACCAACAGCAAGTCACGGTTTACACCGCCAGCCAAGCACCACTCCACGCACACCTCCAGCCAAGCGCCACTCCACTCGCACCTCCATCACTTTCTTTTTAACAAAAAGGAAAACACTAATTATAGGTAAGTACAAAACTACAAACACAAAAGCTCTAACTAAATACATGACTGTAATGCCAACCGTGAAACTGAACAAAAAATATAAAACAAAAAAAATACAGAACAGGAAGTTCACTTTATGGTATTTCCCAATAATTTTTCTGGGTGTGGTAACTTCTGAAACAGCCGGCCACGCACAGCCTAGGCTTAGAAGGACAATTGGGGCAGTACATACATGTCTTACTCAGGATATCTCTTCAGGCACAGACTCTACATTTCTTAGCGGGAAAGTGTTTTTTGTGCGAGGGGGGAATGTAATCAGGAAAATGACAATCTTTCAATCTAGACATATCCCCCACAACTGCTTCTCTAGGAACTTTTGCCTGTTTCACTACAAAAAGACTCTGTCACAGTCTCATGTAACTTAACCAATGTCATCTTTGACTCTGGGGAACGATCTTTGAACACAACAAAAGTATGAATAGTTGCTAAATAGAAGAGATGTATAGCCAACTCCTTATATTAAACCTAAGCCTTATGAACGTTAGTGTAAGGTTCCAACCTCTGATCTCCTCTATCTACACCACCCATGTGCTTATTGTAGTCTAAAATCCACCCAGGTTAGCGCGCTTCAACAACCTGACCCCAAACAGTCACAGGTGAAGTACGCTCATCATGAATAGTAGTCAGCATGTAGACATCCCCCCCCCGTCTGCAAATTTCACAGCTAGCAGCACATCATTACGCAAGGCACTGCACTGTCCCCTCTCAAGTTATTTTATTTTTTTACACACAAGGTCCCTTGGATAGCCTTTACTGGTACAGCGCATTGTGCCACAAGCAACAGTGTCCAAATTGAACAATTCCCCAAATAAGTGCACACCAGTGTAGAACCTATCTAATTACAAATGGTGACCTTTGTTAAATAGTTGCCTACCAATTTCCCACACAACGGAAAACCAGGGGGGTAGCAATGTAGACCTGTAAGTTTATAGACGGATCCTGCACTACTCTCAGACAGCATATACATCTTAATTCCATAACGTGCACTCTTGCTAGGAATGTACTGCCTAAAAACCAAATGGCCTTTGAACAGGACCAGAGGCTTGCCATTTCTTTCCCTGGAACATAGATATCTCAAAACGGATCTACAAAGTGATCACGGACGGGCTGAATGTTAAAAAGACGGCACAATCGGGGTAATCTTTTGGCAAGGCTAAAGAATTATCAACAAAATGCAGCATTTGAAGGAGAAGCAAATACCGATTACGACTCATGGTTGTAGGAAATATAGCCGTTGCCATCAAGGGACTAGTAGACCAATATGAAGACAGTGACGGCTTCCTTATCAGCCCAATCATAAAACTTAAACCCAAGAACTTCTTCAACTCTTGCAGATTTGTGGAGATCCACTGGGTAGCTGCAGAGTGTGAGCTAAGTCTGGTACTGTGATCCCTCAAATACTGTTCAGCATACAAATGAGTTTGCTCAACAATCTCATCCAGTTGTACAATGTCCATAGCCAACTGAAAGAAATTCATAGGCAAAACGTATTCTGTATTCACTCTACACCGTGCAACACCACTAAAGACAGTCAACACTGGCTGCACCATCTTTGGGGCCTCCCAGAGTCCAGCATTTCCAATGGCAAGCCTTTCAGCCCCAGGCTGCAATCCAGATGCCTCTTGCTGCACTATTGGCTCATCAGTGTCTTCCTCTAAAAGCAGCATTTCATCTGCACAGAGAGTGGCTTCATCATCAGATGATTCCTCTTGAAGAGAAAATTCACTGTCCGAATCCTGGCCTTCTCATAATCATGGTCCGAGAAATACTCGCAAAGCATAGCAGCAACCTGCTGTGACGGTCATCCTGCGGTGAACCATAATCCTTACTCAAACAAATAACTTGACAAACAAGTCAACAATACCCAACACTGTGTAAGGTAAGTAATAAACAAAGTGTGGCTTGATCAAACAAAAAGTACAACTACTGGCATATAGCAATTGAAAGGTAAACTCAATCAAATCAAAGCACCCAATGACCTATACACTTTAAATATCCACTCACTGACCAGAGACAGATAGACTAACTAGCTCCTACGCTGCACAGACACAGCAAGCACCAACAATATCCCACTAGAAAGGAAAAACAAAACAAAATTATGCACAGGACAACACAAAACACATTGTGCACAAATAAAAGGGACATTTCACACACCTTCAGACAGAAGCTAAATATGCTGCTATTACATTTCCAAAAAACCCATTCATGCAGGTCATTGATACTCATTTGGAGTTTTCTTACCAAAAACTTGCAACTACACTAACTGCAGATCTGCCAGTGCTGAAACCACAGGCATGAGTCACACCAAAGAAAAACAAAAGTTTTCAAGTAGGATAAAAAGGAGAAATAAAACATTACTATCACAAATGATAACAAAAAATAACAGTTTACATTATAAAACACTATAAAGTCTGCCAATCACCATTCAAATGCCAGCCACACATTTACTCAGCCAAACGCCTATCAATGCACACTGCCCACCAAGCAAATGGGCGTAAATATAGATGATCTGCGACCAAGGGGGCCAGAAATGGGCAAAATATATAGTCCCTCTAGGAGAGCAACACTAGGGCAACCAGGCCGCTCCCCAAAACATTATGTGCAATATATAATAAATCCTTAATGGTCTAGTGGGCAGATGGGCCTAAAAATATAAAGGCGATCTGGCCCCAATGGGGGCTGAAATGGCCAAAACATTCACCCCCAAAAAGGGAGCAACCCTTGCCCCAGGGGCCGCTCCTCAAAACATTATGTGCTACATAAAAATAATCCCTGGTGGTCTAGGGGCTTCTGCCCCTCCTTGTGGGCAGATTGGTCTAAAAATATAAGGCTGATCTGGCCCGAGAGGGGGCAGATATGGCCAAAATATTTACTGCGAAAAGGGGATCGACCTTTGCCCCGGGGGTCACTCCCTGTAATCATTATACATAAAATCCCTGGCTTCTAGTAGTTTTAGACTGCCCCCTCACCCCACGGGGCTAGATCAGACTGAAAAATGGACAATCAAGCCCCGGGGAGGGCAAAACACAGCAAAACCTTTTGCCCTAAATGTAAACAAAAAAAATGTAATCCCTGGCGCCTATGGTTTTTCCATCTCCGATCTTCCTGGGGGCCAGAATGGCTGTAAAAAAAGAAAAGGAAAAGAAAAAGCATTTTGCCCCCAGGGCAATGACCTTTGCCCAGGGGGTCTCTGTCCTAAATGTATAAAATCAAAACAAAAAAACATGGGCGTCCGGGTGGGGGGGAAGCACCTGAAACACATTGCCCCTAGGGCAGCGACCCTTGCCCAAGGGGTTGCAGTCCAAAAAAATAAATTAAAAACAATCCCTGGTGCTTAGTGCGTTTTGACCACCCCGGGGGTCAGATCGGTCAAAGACGGCCGATCTAGCTCCCATGGGGGCCAAAACACGGATCTAATTACTCCCCTCAGGGAGTGACCCTTGCCTAAAGGGTCACTCCTCTAAATAAACATCAATGTTGCCTAGTGGATGGATTCCTGCTCCACGATCGTAGAGCAGGAATCCATTCAAAACAGACACAGAGGGGAAAGGAAAAACTCTTTCCTTTCCACTGCCTGCCAACCCAACAGAGGGACTTAAAAGATGTCCTCTCTCCCCGACGTTCTTGAAGCAAATGCTTCCAGCGTATCCCCGTCATCATGTGATGACGTCGATGTGCCATGAGTGCGCTGTAGTCACCAGATCGCGGGGGGGAGGAAATCGGGGTGGAAGCGGAAGGTCTTTCGCTGCCATTCCTGGTGGTGATGTGTCCACTGATCGAGGTACTATTTTATTCTAACTTAAGTGCCCCACAAACAGAAGGCTTGTGACTGGCAAAAACATGCCCAGCAGGACAAACAAAATTGCAAAGTATTTTATTTTTTAAGGCTAACTGTATTTAAATTTGTTAAGTCGTCTTTTCTCAGTTTCCACTCATGTTTTGTTTTTGCTCACGGGCGCTGTTGTCAAAAGATGACAATTGTTCGAAATATGTGAGACCCTTTGTATTGCAAATGCTTGTTAAAGTAAAGTCATTTGTGTAATTGGCCAACGTTTTATTTTGATTTGTCATTCTCTCAGTGACTTATTAACAGTCAGTCACACTAGGGTCATGATTTGATTGGTGTAGCAGGTGCAGTGGTGCCAGGGCCAAAAGTTGTCAGAGCTCCTCTAAACACCAGATATGCAGTTATCGTCCGATCATTAGGGGCATGATTTGAATGGTTAAGCAGTGACACCGGGCTACAGGGCGTCGGAACCCCACTAAACACAGATTATTGCTATATTTTACTACTAAATAGGCTGTGACAACTGCAGTTATTTAGCAGCACTAGGGTCATGATTGCAATGGTGCAGCAGGTGCGGTGGCACCAGAGACAGAAGCTCTAGTCACCCCACTAAACATCATTGTTATATTTTACAACTAAGCCAGCAGTCACAAGTGCAGTTATCTTTCAGGCACTAGGGTCATGATTTGAGTGGTGTAGCAGGTGCAGTGGCACTGGGGCCAAAAGTTGTCATAACTCCTCTAAACATCAAATATTGCAATATTTTACTACTAACAGGCAGTCACAAGCGCAGTTATCTTGCAGGCACTAGCATCATGGTTTTAATGGTGCAGTAGGTGCAGTGGCACAGTGCCCAAAAGCTCTAGGAACCCCGCGAAACTCAAACTCGCCCACCATACCCCTGCTGCTCACAGCCAAAGGTAGTACGCAGCGTATAGTTGGGTGCATGAGGGGGAGGGTGGATAGTTGTCCTGTGGCCAGCCCTCGCAGCACATGACCAAAGGCCATATGCGGCGGTGGTTGTATTAAGGGACAGTATTTATATATTACTTTACAGAAAAAAAATCAAAGGCTACAGGCATCTTATAGTTAGGTTGACACTTTTTCCTTTCACTGGCCAATTGACCTATGAATCCTAGCAGTTCTAAAAAAACAAAATAGGAGCTCCTGGCATCCCACTGATAGCATGCTGCAGCAACTAGTGAAACAACGAGCAGCCTTAAAAGCATGCGCCATGAAAAGCTTCCGATCCTCTAAGAGGAATAGGTGTTGTGCATAGGTGCTTCCTCCAACAGATGAGCACAAGAAACTTAAAACTGTGAAAGGCTGTGGTGGCGGCAATTTGGAACCAAATAAGCAGCACTATAACTTACCATCATTCTAAATTGCTGTCTCCTTAAGGTTACCGCTTCTGATTATAACATGTTAACTACCAGCTAGAGGAGGGCGAGCCACTGAAAGCTTGAGCGAGGCCCGAGCCTGAAGCTGGCTGTGGGTTACCTTAGGGTCTTGTTAGAACCTCGTGGCATTAACGAGTCACGCTTTCAAATGTCTTCTGCCTGCCACCTCTCCTCTATCCAGGATGTGGTCTTACAGCCAGAGCTGCTTCCTTTGGAAATGGAGAACCAGGTTGGAGTCTAAGCGTCTGCTCAGCAACCTGTAGTTTTGGGCAAAGCACTTGATCTCCCCATGCCTATAAACAATGAATGTGACCTTGTGTAATGTTACTGGTGCTCATGAAAAGCCCTCCAAATTTGTGCTATATAAAAACTGCAGAAAAATGCACAGAGATAAAAACAAAGTATTAACATGAGAAAATACAAACAGATGCCCATTTACTGGCTGATTTGTACAAAGTGAAACCAGAATACAAAGATAAATCGTGGGTTCCCCCTCAAATTGAGTGATCTTAGGCAAATGTTTTATTTAACCAAAAATTTTTTTCTTCATGGTCACGTTTGAAAGCACTTTCAAATGTGTGAGTTCAGGATACCAATTGTAGGAAAATCTATAGCTTGATTTTAAAATTAAGCTATAATATTTCCCTATAATAATCTGGACAAGGTTCAAGGTTTACATGACCATTGTCGTGTATTTTAGTTCACTATGGTTCATGTTTAGAAGTCATCACTTTTAATAAATACTTCTCAAAGCAATGCTATTATGTGACGTATTAATGGCAAAGCTTCCACATGTTAAAGAAGTACATTTTTTTTTTTTTTTTATCTTTAAAGAGACTTTATCATATCTTACGTGATGTTTTGTTGTATGATTTTAATTAGCAAATATCCTCCTTCATTCACAGTGAAGCCAGTCTGTAGAGAGAAAGAGAGGGGCAGAATATTAATAAAAGCAAAAGGTCTTGGTTAACTCAAGTCCTAATTAGGGGCCCAATTTTTAAATAAAGTCACAAAAGTGCACCCATGATATATGCCGTTGCATTAGTGCCGATTTACAGCTTTCATAAATTCACAATAATTCACATAAGTAGGCCAGGAAGTAATACTTCTAGAAAATATTTCTGAACTGCATTTTAAGACAAGCAAATATACATGTGTAAATTTGCTCATGCGAAAATCTGTTGAGTGTTTACAAGTTCACTTTCCCTCCAACCACTTTTTCCAAATCTTGGAAGTAGATTTATTTCTGCCCTTGTCTGGAGTAAATTTCTAACCTTTCTCAGTGTGTGAAAATATTAAAGAAGGGCTGGTGGAAAATCCCTAAAACATGCAAGTTAGTAGGTTTGCAAAGCCACCAAAGCACATGCCGACCCTGGAACTATTGCTTTATGCTACCTTCAGCCCCAGTATGTAAAACTGTGGCAAAATGCTAGAATTGCTAAAACTCAAACCCTCCTATAGAATGAGCACTGGCTATTATCATAGCTCTTATATGATGACATTGCTGCTGTAATTTATCATCAAAACACCAAGAAAAAGAGGGGCTAAATTAGGGGCTCAATTTATCACCCCACTATGTGGCACCAAAGGGACACATGGATTTTTTTTTTTTTTTTACAGGACAAGTAGGTTTATGAAGCAACTTGTCCAATGGACAAGTAGATATTTTATCAAACTCCACTCCCCTGTACAATAAATGTTTACTTCAAAACTGAATAGAAACTAATTAATAATAGAAAAGAAAAAAGGGAGAAGAGAAGAAGAGTAGATACATGAAGATAACATCATGCCCCTTATGTTATGTGACGTGGCACCCTAAATTAGCCCCTTTCACAGTTAAAGGTCTGATAATGTGCATATCTATACAGTCCATTGGTATATTGTTTTGCGTCTCTGCAGTTTGGAAGACGCATATGTGGCCAGTCATCTTCATTTTTGATATGCACCGTATCACTTGCAGGTATGTGTTTTTCTAGTCTTATACTGTTCAAGTACAAGGCTTCTATGAGAATCTCATACATATTGGAAACTGTACCTCTTGCCCATCCTCATGATAGTATGTACTTCAAAATTGGTGACTCAGATAATGTGATGGGGTCTGGTCCCAATCTACTTCTCTGATAATGTAATAGGCAACATTTTCAATACTGTGTCTGAGTTAAACCAACGTTTGCTTTGAGGATCTTGTAAGAATTGGGTATCTCCCCTTTAAAAGGGTCGCTTAACATTATTATCTCTCGTTCTTCCCACTGTCTCCACCTAACTATTTTTGTGTCCTGTTTTAATTTCCCCATTGGACCAAATCTTTCCAAGACTGACACTTCGCCTTCATGGTAGCTGAGCAAATGCTTAATGTTGTGTCATTATAGAATAATATCCCAATACTGGACTGTGCCTGTACTGTAGTCTGCCCCATAGCCACCCATGTTGGTTGTTCGTCATTGCCTACCAGTATTTACATTAACTGCGACAGGTGGTGTGCAAGCTAATACAGATACATGTTAGACAATTCAACCCCCCCACCCCTGCCCTATTGTCTGCACGTAGCTTTGATGGTTTAAGGCTGGGTTTCCTGCCTGGCCAGATGAACGTTCTAACCCTTTTATTTAGGGCGCTCAGTATTAGCTTAGATATTGGAATAGGCAACATCCCTAATGCATAATTAAACTTGGGGGCTGTCACCGTCTTCACAACTTGTACCTGCCCCCCCAGTGCAATTTAGAGAGTGGACCATTAGAGGAAATAGTTTCCCATCTTAGTCATCCACAGATGTATATTATCTGAGACCATAAGTTCTAAACCAGTATTTCTCAATCAGTGGGGCGCAAGCCGATTTTTGGTGGGTCATTGTAATGATATTTGCGTTTCGACCACTGACTCCAAAATGCGCTTAGCCTTGCAGCACACCGTCCCATTGGTGACCACGAGCTTCATTTTGCCTATTGACTTTATTTTAGCATTAGCCACTGCCATGTTAGAGGTGCAGGCTTCAGTGCCAGTGTGCTTTCTCCTATAAATGACATACTCAATTGTAACCCAGCTGGCAAGGACTTTATCACCTCTTTAAGTCCCTAGTTAATGGTACCTAGGGCATGGTCCCTGAGGGCTGCAGCATGTATTATCTCACCCTAAGGGACCCACACTAAAACACATACAGACTGCCATCGCAATGCATGAAATGGTTGAAACCATTGTGAAAACACAACTTTGCACATACCCTGGATGCAATGCCCAAGTACACTGCATGTTTGATATGCAAGTCACCCCTGTAGCATGCTTTAAGAGACATAAGGCAAGGTGCATTATAATACATGTGAGGGCATATCTGCGGGAGCATTGATAGATATTGTAAATGAACAGCAAAGCCATCTTAAGGTATGTACTTGGTCATTACAAGTTACCCAGTAATATAATGGCTTCATTGAAACCTATGGTGTTTGGTATCAAACACCTCATCTTAATCCATACCGATGGCAGTATTGGATCTACTATGATATGCACTTAGTAGGCACCTTAGAGGTGCCCCCCCCAAAAAACCTCAAGTCTTCTAATGTGCTGGCTGACTGGTATCAACCAGCCTCCCACCACAGACCAGTTTCTGACCCCTTGGAGGTGAGATGAGGTGCTGTCAGAGGCCAGAAACAATACCTGCTCTGGAGGAAGGTGTTATCACCTTCTCCAGCAGGATGACTCGTAAATTAGCATTTCTGAGCTGGAGGCTTCAAAGCCTCTGTCGCCATTTGATATGTGACTCTGCCTTCCCCCAGACCTGGGGAATGCACCCCTGCCCGAGTCCCATCTGGCACCAGAACAGGTGGGAAATTAGCTGTGTTGCACACCCATGCTAGTCACACCCCTAAGGTGGGCTGCCTGATGTGCGCTATGAAGGAAGGGTTTCACCATCTAGTTTTTGACGGATTTAGGAATTCTGGGACAGGGTTATGCCCACTTCCCCAGGAAGTGGTTATCTAGGAGGTGTAGTCACCCCAGGGGTAAATAGCCCATTGGCTGCTACCCTACACCTCTAAATTGAGTAATTAGGTGGCCCCTTGACACAAGGAACTCATATTCGCCTGACTACAAAAAGGACAAAGAAGAGCTGGAGACGCAAGAACTGAGGCCTGGCTGTGGACTTGGCACAAAACCCTGCCTGCCTGCTTCTGTTCCGACAATTGAGAAGACCTGACTCCTCATGCAACTGTGCATCTGCCCAGAGTCTTGGAGGACTGCCAGCATTTCACCCTCCAGTCAGCATCTTGCTTTGAGTGGAGGAGCCACTTCCTGCACCAGTAGGCACCAACCATGACTGTCTGGTTCTCCATTTTGCTGGCCATCAGATTTTCCGAAGGAGCAACTAGTTGGGAAGAGGATCCTGAGTGTCCAGGAGTGCAGCAGTGTCGACATAGCCTGTTTTCAAGAAGCCTAGCCTGCTTGGAGCCTCCCTGCACCAATACCCGGAGTACCCCAGCCAGTTTCAAGCACCAAGGCTTGTTTAGTTTCTATTCCAGACACCAACACTGCCGAGACAGACCTACTGATGAGGGATGTTAGCATCACCAAGGCCAGCACCAAGAGTGGCCTTGTCTGGTTCCCCCCCCCCCCCCCCCCCATCACCAGGTCGATCCCCAAGAAGTGAGAGCCTCTTATGCCAGTAACCCGCCGGACAAAGCACCTCTGCACCTGAGCCCCACAGTCAGAGTCCTAGCCAACCAAGGGTTCCCTCCTTTGGGTTCCAACAGACTTGTCCCTACTTGAAGCATTCTTCTGCTTATAGGTTTCTCCATAGGCTTCAGTGGTAAGGCTCGAAGCAGCCCTTGCAACCAGCCTCTCTGCACCTTGACACACCAGGACAGATAACCCGAAACTGCTGGTGGTTCTAAGGACCTTGACACCTGCCTACCTTAATTCCAGAAGATCAACTCTAAGTCGTTTGCAAGTGACCCTGTGCAGTGCATGTTCTCCTCATAGTATAACATTACTGCATTTCAGGCTTATGCCTCAAATCTGACAACTGTATTTTTTAAGTTTTGAAATATCGCTAAGTCAAAGTACTTACTGAACTTGTACATCTTGGTCCCTAAATTAATATAAAAATCAGTACTATTTTCTAAAATTGGTCTCAAGTTTCTCCTCGAGTGTCTCATTTATTAACTCTGTGTTCAACACATGTTTAGCACTATCCTCTGATAAGCCTAAACTCCTTGCTCACACTACCACAAAAGAGAGCATTTAGGGTTATTACCTTAACCCATGGGTACTCGCAAACATTTTCCCAGGGGCCACAAAGTTTGGTCTGTGGTGCGACCGAGGGCCACATTGATGCTAGCAGCATGCCGATCAAAGGGAGGAGGGGGCTCTGGGTGGGGAGGGTTTGTGGCGTTATGGTGGTGATAGGGGGCAGCAAAGCATACAGATCTAGTGGCTAAATCGCACAATGTGAAACCAGAAAAACTGGCATTAATCCCAGCTTCCCAACTTTACCAAACTGTGTGATCCTAGGCAATTGTTTTATTTCACGTTCCCTTCTTTTTCTTCATTATTGTATGTAGGAGAACCTCACAATGCATGACTTTGGATTGTGCGCTGTGCAAACCATTCTCCTGTGTTTGATTGATTTAATAAACTATAAAGTTGTTCATGTATAATAACAAATCCGGCCAATCAAAGAGTGCAGATAACAACTGACTTGCCTCTTAGTTCACTATTGGCATTGTTATGAAGGTGGGGGTAAGAATGGATGTTGGGGGTTGGGGAAGAATTAAAGTTTCTGAATATACGTTTGAAACCTTCGCTTTAAAAACCTTCTCCATGCACTGTTAGATTAAATGGTTCTGTGTGTAAATGAAATACACTTTTTGATGTTTTTAAGAATACTTATAGTTATAGACATTTGCTGCAAGATTTCTTAAAGAATTAAAGTGTTCCTACAGTTAAAGTGGTGCAGGACAAATTCCTTACTTTCTTTCCTTTATCTTCTATCATGTTTAAATAAAGTGTCCCCTGTTAAATCCAGTAAACAGCAGCCTAGTGCTACTGCTGCTCTGGGGCCGCATGTAAAGGTCAAAAGTGCTGCATGCGGCCCCCAGGCCATAGTTTGAGTATCACTGCTTTAACCTCTGTCAGCCAATAAGGGTCGCCTGTACTATCTGCTTAGTGTACCCCTACATTGGTACACTGCATAGATAGCCAGCATCCTACAACAGTAAAATAAGAAACTTTAACTACTCAAGTGCATCTTTTGTTAGTCGGCATCAAGCAAGTGCAAGAATTGTTCTAGGTCTTCCAGGTCCTCAGGTCCCTGTTTGTGCTAGTGTTTGCCTCCAGCAAGCAATAGCAAATGTTAGGTTTTCTGGGTGTTGGCTGCCTGAGTGGCAGTATTTGTTTTTTTTTCTTAAGCACAGTGTCACATGAGAAGTTCACATCAATACATATTTTGGCATATTTATGGTGAAGGAACCATGATATGTTGTCTGGTTTTCTGGTGACATAGCATGTTTTCTATTATTGGTCACAGTGCTGCTACATGTTTGTCAGATCGCATACAGATATTGTGAGCCCATTAAAACTGTAGATGACATTTTAGGCCTGTGAGTTCTGGCATAAAGGATGCCAAAAAAGCTCCCTCTGGTATGCCCATGAACCGCACATTGTACCTTCTGCTGTGTGGTCTTCCACCTCTAAACGTTTTCTTTGTAGTAACAAAGTTCCAGACCTAAATTCAGACTTTATTTGAGCGCAGCCATTTGACTTTCTAGAGCTCTTCTTTCTTTTTGGTCATTTTGAGCCTTGCTTGGAAGGTGCCCAGGTCCATCTGTAGGGACTTTAGTTCACTACCAGTAGTCAGTCAGTTGTTAGGAAATGCTTCTTTCCACTCTTAAGTTAACTAGTACAATATGCTCTCTGTAGGCTCTGTGTTTTGGACACTTATTATAGGTAACCGTCATTCCGTTCTTATTAGTGGGTAATTAGGTGTCACTTCCCGGCTCATATGTAGGTTTTCACGATTATTTGAGTTCACTTGCATACCTTGCAGCGTACATTACTATCTGAGCTCTCTGTTTCTGGAACTGCGCACATGTGCAACTTCACCTCCTTCTGTTGGAGTTCCCCTTCGTACAGGATCACTAGTTCTGTGTAAGGCCTGGCAGCATCCTGTGTTTGCACACCATGTTGTCAGCCGGCGTTTCTCAGGTCCGTCAACATACTGGTCAAGGGGGACTGCTTCTGTCTGCATTTTCGTCTGCTCTCTGATTCCACTCAGCTGCCCCACTGTTCCTATCAGCATTGGAAGTAGCACTCAAAGGTCATGGCAACCTTCTTTGTAGTTTGGTGCCAGACAGTAGATTCGGGCCCTGTCCAGGCTGATACAAAAATGTTAGGCCTCTCCATCCCCGTAGGGCATTGGCAGTGCAGCAGGTGTCATTTTAGTGGGCTACATTTCAGTAGTCCCTTACACTGTTTCTGCAGTTCTATGTCACCTTGGGACAGAGAACTGAATTTTTAGGTGCTGGGCTGTCAGAGTCTTAAGGAGCTGACCTTCTTGGATGCTGCCAGACTCTGCCTCCAAGTAAAGACTTTTATATAGCAAGATGGTCAGATGTAGGGTTGAAGCAATGTAGAGGATTGGGAGAAGCACCTGGATGGGAGCGACGGGGGCAGAGAACTACACTGGCAAGAGGCAGCAATATGGGTTTGGAAAGGGCAGAAGAACATGGTGTGATAGCGATGCGGGGAGAGAAATATACACGGAGAGATAGCTGGAAAAAATGTAGTCTTATGGAGTGCTTCACTATAAAGAAAAATAGTTCCCTAAAACCGAACAGTTGTGATAGAACAGAATGAATGAGTCAGAGTGATGGTAAACAGGCTATGCTTTACATAATGGGCAACCACAAGCTGGACACCCTGAAATAAAAATAAAGCCAGCAAATAAAAAGCAAGCAATGTAAGCTACAACAAGGCAAAGCCAATGGCAAGCAATGGACGGAATGCATTTCTAGGTAAGATTTTGGTGTGTCCTCAGTATGTAGACATTGAACAACATAGTTCAATGAAGGTGATTGACCTTACTTTCATGCAACTTTTAAATCCCAATAAATGAAAAAGGACTGATAAATTTTGGTCTCTGAATTAAACGAGTTTCGCTTCACTTAACTAATCTCTTTTGCATTTGTCCACTGTGATCAGAATATGCCATTTCGAGGACACAAGAATATGGACATTCAAACCAGTAAAAATGCTAACTAATGCCACAAGTCACTTCACTCTGCAGTGTATTGTACCTCAGAAAGTTTTAATTTGTATTTCTTAGATCCTTAGTAACAGTAGGTTATTCTGATGTGTATATATACATTCCTGCCCTTTGCTGTAGTCTTAGACTTTTGTTATTCGGAGCCCTCAGAAATAGCTAGAACTTTGCTATGTGCTATTGAAAGTGTGTGTGTGTGTCCCCTACTAAAGGTCACCATAGGGCTTAGTTTTTATTGAAAAACATTTTTGACTTGCCTATATCTTTAGCATAGTTTGACGAGTCTTCACAACATTTTCCCCCCAAAAAATGCCTTCTAGATTCTTGTTGTACATGGAAAGCTTTGTGATGATCTGTCAAGGGGGGGGCAGAAGGGGTATACTTTTTTTTTTTTAAAGAGACTCTTTAGACATGACTGCAGCCCAAATTGGTGAATGGAATTACACCAGATCTGGCAGAAGGGTAGCTTTTGGTCCATAGTTCATGCTTTTTGTTACTTGGTGTAAATCCATTAGTAGTTTTCAAAATATTAAAGGAAATCCAAATTTGTATAGATGGAAGCTTAAATACTAATTGAATAGTCCCAGTCTCACGTTGAGAATAGATTGGCTGTCAACACAAGAACCTGGAATTGATGGTGGCCATTTTGGGACTCTGCTTCAGTTGAGTCCCCCCCAAAAAAAAAAAATGTTGGAAAAAAAAATACCCTCACCTTGGCCCAGGGGTTCCCCCTCTTTGAGCCATATACGGCCCTGGGAATTGCCACATCCCAGGGCAGGGTCCTTCTACCTGCCGAGGTGCCCACCCTCAGAAGGTAGCTGTTTGCCTTTGCTTGGTGGTTCCTATGACCCCATCTGCTAAGAAAAAAAAAAAACACGCTGCTTTCAGCAAGGGGAAGCTTTGAAAATGCTCCCACTTGCTGGAAGCAGAGTTTTCATCTCTTTCCCTGCCCACTAACGTCAGGCGTGTGGAATTCCTATAGCCCACGTGCTCACTATTCAGAGGTCCCGGTGCAGAGCAGCAGCAAATTCCTGAGCTCCGGTCCCAGAGGCCTACAATGTTATTTCCAGGCCTGCTCTCATTTTATTGACGATCCTTTAGCAGGGCGGTAAGGCGGAGGTCAGGCTGGGCCCGTTTCAAAGACATTCGAGTTTTTGGGCCTAGTTGTGAAACTCCTTGTGTGCGTGATTGTGTTTTCATGACATTTACATATTCTTATTTGAATTGGCAAGGTGCACATTTCAATTCTGGCATATGATTCTTGGCAGTCGGATCGGCAACAGTGTGCGCGATCATTTCATGATATTTGCATTGTGTATTTCGAATCGGCAAGGTGCGCGATTCATTTCCTGGCATTTAACCTTGACATTCAAATCGGCAACAGTGTGCGCGATCATTTCATGATATTTACATTGTGTATTTCGAATCGGCAAGGTGCGCGGTTCATTTCCTGGCATTTGCATATTCTTGTTCGAATCGGCAACAGTGTGCGCAATTCAATCCTGACATAAAAACTCTTGGCATTCAGATCGGCAGTGTGCGCGATCATTTCATGACATTAGCATTGTGAAACTTCAAATCAGCAGCAAGGTGCGCGATTTGTTTCTGGCAGTAAACTCTTGATTTTCAGATTGGCTGTGCGCGCAATCTTTTCATGGCATTGAATAGTTTGGTGTGCAGTGTTTGTTGAGGTGCACACATTTATCCTGAACTTCTGGTTTTCTCAAAACCCTTAATTCAAACGGCTGCATTCTTTGTGCTAATTAAGCTCCTGGTACATTTCCTGTTGTTTTTTCATGGAATGTTCAGATAGCCGCTGTCCTCCTGTAAAAATGCAATGTTTATTCTGAAACAGTTTTGAAGAAGGTTTTTGTATTCTAGACAGTATATGATATTTCCTGAAAAGCTCGAATGAAACATTGTATTAACCCATTCTTGATTTTTCATGTACCTAGATTTCTTGAAGCCTAGTTATAGTCATGTCCTAGGTTATCCATGATTACAGTATAAGAATTCTTAGAACCATAGTCTATTGAAAGTCAATGTGATTATATCTTGACATTGTGTTGTTTAACGTCTTGCTTCCTACAGGTCTCCTTCCCAGCTGTTCCCTACCTAATCCCCTTTCCCCCCACTTGGACTCTCTCAGGCTCTGTGGTATATCTATTGGAGTTTTGGAGCTGTCTAGTGGTGGACATGTTGGGAACATGCGCAGGCCCAGAGGATCTGGTCTCCCTGACAGGTTCTTAATGCCAAGCCTTTATTATTAGCGTGAGTGCTGTAAATAAATGTAAACTCGGATTGCACTACTGTCGGTGGTTCCGTTAAAAAAAAAAATGTGTACACACATCTGTAAAGTTCAACAATATGAGGCTACGTATAATGCTCCCAGAATGTTCTCTCTGATTAGATGCAAATGTTTGCAGAAGCTTCTAAGGAGGACTGGTGATTCTTTGCTTTCAAAATAAAATGTTCAGAAAATTAACGGAACTAAATAAACTTTTTTTTTTTGTTGTGCTAAATTACTGTGAAATGTTAGGTACCGTTTCTTTGAAGCATCATTAAGTAAAATGTGTTGATATATGCTAGTACTTCCAATATCAATTAATAATAGAAAAATCAGTCTAACCAGTTTCCGCATGGGAAACATGAAAATAAGCATGCACTGGCAAAGCCAATCGATCCAAAATTGGTAGTCCGTCTTTTGGTTTTGTCAATACATATCTTGTATTGACATGGCTTTTGACAAACTTTATTGTTGTGGGAGCTGCCAGGCTCCCATCATTGTAACAAACAATAGCAAAAAGCTAAAATATTTTTTGCTCTCAAAAAGGACATATTGCCACAGTAGTTCCTGGCACTGAGCAAAAATAATTTGTGTGCCAATATGCTTCTTGTGAAAGAGCAGAATGCTAAAACTCACAGTTAAACAAGCCGATAGGTGAATGATAAGAGATATAGAGTTTTTATAAAAACAGAAGGTCTTGGTTAACACTAGACCTAATTAGGGTCCCGATGTCTTCGCATTCGTGCAGAATTATGGTTTTCATGAATTCACAAGAATTTGTAGAAGTAGACCAGGAAATCATACTCCTAGAAAATATTTGTGAACTGTATTTTAGCATGAGCAAATACTACACGTGTAAATTTGCTCAAACGACAAGCTATTGAGTGTTTAGAAGTTCACTTTCCTTCCAACCACTTTTTTCCCAACCTTGGAAGACCTTCTACTTCTGCCTTTATCAGGATTACATTTCCAACCTTTCTCAGTATGGGAAAGTATTAGAGAGGAACTGGTGTTAAAACATGCAAGCTAGGAGGTTTTGCACAGACTCAAAGGCGTTTCAACTCTGGAACATTTGCTTACTGATTCCTCCAGCCCCAGTATGTAGATCTGTAGAAAGGTGGTAAAATAAGAAAATGGGTAGTATTCAAGCCCTAGTTTAGTGTTAGACATGGCATAACCAGAGAGGCTGTTATCAGAGCTCTTCTATAATGAGATTGCTGCCATAATTTGCCGCTGCACTCCATGGCACCAGAGGGACAAGTAGCTGTAGTATGAAGCAACCTGTCCCATGGATAAGTAGATATTTTATTAAGTTCTACACAGCTGTAACATGCAGGCAGGAGAAGAGATGAACCTATTGCTCTGGCACTGAGGAAGCTGCATTCGAGGCAGCTTCCTCCGTGCAGGAGCAATGCCGGCTCCCGTAGGAGGCAGGGAGCCGGCTGGGACCTTCTATGGCAAAAAAGTAAAGAACTTACTTCCGTAAAGTACAAATCATCCAAGTGTGTTTTTCTCTGCAGTTTCACCTTGTAGAGTTATCTGAATGGAGACGCTTGAAGAACAATCACATTGGTAAAGTTAAACGCACAAGGAGACATTATCTCAGCATCCTTTACGCAGCTGTAGTATAGGAGATGCACTATACATTTACCCAACAAGATAGCACTTAATAATTAGCCAATAGAAATAACTCCAGTTGGGTAGACATTCTCATGAAAACGCTGGCCTCTTCTTAAATAAATATGCAGGATAGGATTCATTCTGACATGATGCTCATTTCTAAAAAAAAAAAAAAAAACCTCAACGGAAAGCATTTACAGATAAAAAACAAAGCAGGTGCCCAAGTTGAAGCTCCACTTTTGTTCAATACTAATCATCCTAACTAACTTTGTGCTTGTGGCCAAGGCAAATCAAGTGTGTTTTATCTGCATTTCCACTGTGAAAAGTTATGTGTAAACTTTGAAGGTATTTGCATCCTTGCTTTTTTGAGCGCAGTATCTCATTTATGGATCAAATCTGTTTATTAATTTTCAATTTCAAACATCGCATATGCAAAACTATATTGTGAGAAGACTCAGTAACATCTTGCATAAAGCGAAACAATAGAAAATAAAGTTAATAATTAATGCAATTACGTTTCCCCGCTGCCAGCTAGCCATTCCATAATCATACCCTCCCAGGCTCTGATACCCGGTGGAAATAATACCACAAACATATCTCTTTACAAGTACCGGTCCTTACAATCAGGTCAGGTTCAAAACCCTCAAGTATACTGGGCATGTCAGCTCTGCAAACTCTTCGGACAAAATACTCAAAAATAGTTGCCAGAGATCCCTAAAGTCCTCAGCTCGCTGTTGAGGTGTCAGGCTGAGCTTTTACATAGCAAGGATAAACCAAAGTCTGTGCAGCCACAAGACTGTTGGGATTCGCTCTGACCCCCAGTGAGATAACAACAACTGAACTGCTCCGTTCAAGGCTAGAGCCATCTGTCGACCTCTCAATGATCTTGGGGGGAATGTCAGAGAATTGGGTAGGCCCAGCAAAACATATGCAGGGAATCTAGGGATCTGAGTATCAAAAACCCTGTCCACCATGTCTAGTATATCCTTCCAATACCTATATAACTTGGGACAGTGCCATAATAGATGCACAAGCGTACCCCCGCCCCCACAACCCCTCCAGCAGAGACTAGATTTATCAGGATCCCAGGCGTGAATCCTACTTGGGGTATAGTACCAGGAGGAGGCCACTTTATAAGCTGTCTCAGTACCTGCTGAGTGATAAGCTGTGTGATGCGCCCTATAGAAGACACTCTCTCACTTGTCTTCCGATAACTCTCTCCCGAGTTCCCTCTCCCATCTCAGCTGCCCCTTAGTCTTGGTCGGGTGAACCGCCCCCGTAGAAGGACATAGAGCTCGGAAACCACGCGCTTGTCATCTTTTTTCGTTAGAGTCCATTTTTCAAACGGTGTTAATGGCCTGTCTATTAATGACCTATTGGCCGGAAGCAGGGCCCAGTGTCTTATTTGATAGTACATCATCCTGTCAGCTTCGGTTAGGCCGTATAGCTACCTCATCCGGTCAAAAGGGATGACCCCCAGCGCATCAAATAAAAACCCCACCCTCTTACAGCCCCTCCTCGTACCACCGACGCAATGTTTCAAACTGTAAGCCCGGGCCAAAGTCAGGGTTCGTGCCCAGAGGGGTCATTGGAGATCCCCGTGACCAGGGATATATACAAACCCTGTGCTCTGTGACGGCGCTTAAGCCGAGGTTCTTTCCATATATGAGAGCCCGCTACTGCTTGGTCCATAAAACACCAATGCTTCTCGGAGGACGGGTGGCTCCATTCCAAGAGGAAACGCAACTGGGCAGCCTGGAAATATCGAAGAAGGCAGGGGACCGCCAGTCCCCCTTCTCTCTTGGGGCGATACAGGATCTGCCGCGATAACCGCGCCGGCTTCCCTTCCCATATAAATCTTAGCACCGCCGATTGGAGGGTCGCTATTGTCCGCAGCGGGGGCTCTAACGGGAGCGCCTGAAACAGATACAATATGCATGGTAGAATAGTCATCTTCACTGCCGCGACCCTGCCCAACCAGGACAATTTTTAAGTTTCCCCCACGCCTCTAAGTCTCGGTGGACCTCCTGAGTCAGGTTCGCATAATTCACCGCCACTATACGAGCGACTGTGGATCCCAACTCGATCCCCAAATATGGGAGCCCGTGGAGGACCATGTGAAACGGAATCGGGCCTTCAAGTCCCGCTCCTGTTCCGCGCTAATAAACTTGCTCATAGCCTGCGATTTAAGCATATTCATTCGGAACCCCGAGACTTGCCCAAATTCCTCCAGGACACCCATTAACGCCAGGAGCGAAGTCGTCGGCTCCGCCTGAGTAAGAATGACATCATCCGCGTAAAGTGATATGAGATGTTCGTCTCCCCCAAACTTCACACCCCTAATCAGAGGATTATCCTGAAGCCTCTGCGCCAAAGGCTCCATATAGAGCGCAAAAAGAAGGGGCGAAAGAGGACACCCCTGTATGGTGCCTCTTTGGACTGCAAACGGCAAGGAAAGTATCCCATTAACCTGTACCGCCGCCCGAGGTGCCTGGTAAATGCAGCAAATCCATGTCATAAAGCCCGGCCCCAAACCAAAGCGCTCAAGCACCGGAACAGGTATGGCCAGTGAACCCTGTCGAACGCCTTTTCAGCGTCAATGGATAGAAATAGCGCCACCCTATGAGAACGTTCAGTTTTATCCAGGAGGTGAAGCAGTTGCTTGGTATTATCGCTACACTGCCTATGCGGTATAAATCCCGCCTGGTCAGGCTCCACTAGCCCCGGCATATAATAGTTAAGACGATGTGCCAAGATGCCAGTAAATAATTTAGCGTCAATATTCAGAAGGGAAATCGGCCTATACGAGGCACATTCCTCAGGATCTTTCCCCGGCTTCGGAATAACTACGATAGTCGCGTCTAACATACTAGGTGTAAGAGCGCTGGTCTGACGAAAGGAGTTAGTCGCACCAAGATGGGAACAAGTTCCCCACAAAAAGATTTATATAAAAAAAGGGCCGAGAATCCATCAGGACCGGGTGACTTCCCAGTCTGCAGCCGAGCGATCGCTGAAATAACCTCTTCCGGGCTTATAGGTAAATCTAGCGCGGTTGCCTCTTTCAAAGACAGGGGAGTGATTGCTATATCCTCTAAGAAGGATTCTGGGGTTAAGGCACCGGGCTCTTCAGCCCTGTATAGATTCCGATATAATTCTGCGAAAGCCTGTGCTATTTGGTCACTCGAGTGTGCTTCTATTCCGAAGGGGGAGCGCACCATTTTTACCATTGACGCTGCTCGCTGCACTCTTAACCTATGTGCCAGCAACTTCCCACCCTTATTGCTTCCTACGTAGTACTTATGTTTAAGGCGGGCTACCGTGTACTCTGCCCTATCCCAATCCAATCTACTCAGCTGTTTCCGCAACCTCTCTAGCTTTCGCCATATTCTAGGGGCACCCGTACGTTTATGAGAGCGCTCCAACACCCTTACTCGCTTTTCTATGTCCCCCCCTAAGTCTACTCCTTGCCTTATTATCTCTACATGAAAGGGACATCACTTCACCTCTCACCACAGCCTTCAGTGCCTCTCACAGTGTTGCAACGCTTACTGTCCCATCGTCGTTAAAACTAAGGTAGTCTGTTATTGCCCCTCGAATCGCCTCTACCGTCTCAGCGTTCTGAAGCATCGAATCCCTAAATCGCCATCCCGATGTACCAACCCTCTCCACGTCCACGTGGATCTCGACTGTAACGGGGGCATGATCTGAGAGGGCCCTCGGCTCAATCTCTGCATCTCTAACCCTAGAGAGAAGCTCCTGTGATGCCAGAAAGAGGTCCAACCTAGCGTATGTTTTGGTTGCTGAAGAGTAAAAAGAGTAGTCCCTCAACAATGGGTGTACATTTTTCCAGACATCCACTAGACCACACTCGCTGAGCCATTGCCTCCCTGCGTCCGAGAGGGACCCCGTCTGCCCATGTCGCTGACCCGAGCGATCCAGGGCCCCATCCATCACAAGATTAAAATCGCACCCCAGCAAGATAGCACCGTGTGGGGATTGGAGCAGCGGAGTCAGAGACTGTCTCAGGAAGGGTTCTTGTTGGGAGTTAGGTGCATAAAGGGAAGCGATCGTGAAGGAAAAGCCTCCCAGTCTAAGTCTCCTAGCCAAAAGCCTTCCTGGGATCTCATGCAGTTTTGATATCACTTCCCGCTGGAATGAACGTGATAGAAGTATCGCCACCCCTGCATGCTTTGATGGTAACGATGACCAGAACTGTCTGGGGAACCACTTAGAACGCATACGGTAGGTGTCTTTCAAGACGAGGTGCGTTTCCTGCAAGAGACAAACATGGCTCTCCGATCTCTCTAGAGCCGACAGGATGGCAACCCCCCTCACATTTAAACTTAACATTTAATAATCATAGCCTATTCTGAGGAGAGCCAACAGAGAGGGACGGGGCACAGCAGAGGGCCACCCCCAACTTTAACATCTAGCCCACCTGGAGCGATCAGGCCCGAGAGCATTTCCATAAAAAGCCAACACCGCAGGGAAACACAACAACAAACAAATGATAAGCACAACAGGTGCATATAACACAGAAGTCCTCGATTGTCTACAATCACGAGGTGCGATTTCCACTGGGCAGTATATCCGACCAGATCGAGTGTTCAGGTCCACAGCCTCCGCCGCCTCGACCCGCTTCAACAATCAATATATTGTTAGCGAAGCGGCCAGTAGCAAACCCAGTCGCCCCCGGGGGACCAAACTAGGTCGAAGTTCCGGCAGCCACATTGTTCAAAGCGGCCTCTCTCTCGATCCTCAGATCCGAGGCCGTCGGGCGCTGCAGCTTCCTTTTCTTCTCTTTTCTCCGCCAACGCGGAGTGCCCCGCGCCGGCAGAGCCGCTCCCCCGCTCGACTCAGTCAACGTCCTCCAGACCCAGGACACGACCAGCCTCCAAGACGGTTTTCATCTGCCGAACCTGCTCCTCCCAACGGAAGACCAGTCTGAACGGATGGCCCCAGTTATATGACACGATGTGTGCCCGCAAATGATCCGTGATCGGTCTAAACTCTCTCCTCCTCTGCAGAGTCCGCGCTGACAGATCATGAAATAGCTGGAGTTCATGCCCACGAAAGTGTACACTCTGGAGATTGCGGGCCCGCTGCAGAATCTTTTCTTTAAGGACATAATTATGGAGACAGGCTAAGATGTCAGGGCCCTCCAGCGCGCCCTACTTTGTGTACCCGGTCCAGGGCCACCTCCTGTGTCTCGTCCGCACCAAGCAAGGAGCGAAACAGGTCCACCACGTAGCCCACGATGTCCTCCCTTTCAACCCCGGCCGGGCCCCTTTAATGCGAATACTCTGCCGCCGTGAGCGATTTTCTAGGTCCTCAACCGCCATCTGAAGGAGGTCCTGCTGCTCTCTGAGACAGACCACCTCCTGTTGTAGGCCCGCGACCTCCTCGCCGCGCGGGATCTCATTATCTTCGAGCTGCGAAACACGCTCACCCAAGGAGCAGACCTCACCCCGCAACTCCTTCAGCTCCTGTGAGATGTCCCTGTGCAGCTCTTGGATGTCTCCCCGAAGCGACTCAAACAAGGAGGTCAAAAAGCCCTTCGTGACAGGGGAAGGCTCCGCTGGAACCGTCTCCCCACGGCTCTCCGGGGCCCTCGTCTCAGGTGAGTCCTCTGCCGCCGTGCCAGAAGTCGGGCGCGTCCCTGCCAGCATGTCCCTCACCGAGCGCTTCGACTTTGATGCCGCCATGGTACGCCGGTCTGGTCCCTCCACACCGCTGCCCGCCTTGGGAAATCCAGAGTCTCCGTCCAGGGCCGATTAGTATGGTCCCCCAAGGCCGGGACCGCGCCCAGATCCAACCTCCAGCGACTTCCTCCGCAGCAGTCAACTCTTGGGCCCTTTCCTCAGTACCGCAGTGCCACGATCAACAAAGACTCCTAGGCCCCTACCTTCTGCCGGGGGCCCGCAGCTCCAACGACCCTCTCCAAGGCCCAAATATGAGGAGGCCTTGCCTGTCCCACTCAATCTGCCATACACGAGGGAGCACCTTCTCCCCCAGGCACCCAGATCAGCAGGCCCCAGGTCTTCCTGGCCAATCCACCTGATATGGGGCCCAGGGTGATCCCCAGGCCCTCCGCTCCTCGATGCTCGGCCCAGAGGAGCCACCTGGTAGGGGCCCATTCTGCGGCCCAGGCCGCCTCCTGCACCGCTCTGCAGCCCCGCCTCTACTACAGGGCCGAGGCCATCTCCCCTCGCGGGAGCAGCACGCTCCTTTCTCGGCCGCCGCCGGGCGAAGCGAACCCCCGGGGCACCTCACGCTATGGGGGGATCCTCAGGCTACCCCACCCCCACGGGCCGCAAAGCACTTTGCTGGATCGGGCGGCGGAGCGCTAACGGACACGTCTTAGCGCTCCGCCATCTTGGCCACACCCCCAGTTTCTCATTTAGTGACTCTGATGTGTGGGTTTTTCTTGTCTTATGCTGCTGACCAGATAACATGTTATCCCTTTTCCTTTAAAAAAAACAAAAAAAAACTTTATTTTGGTTTTATGCTTTATCATCAAACAACAAACATGCGCACCATCACAGTGGTCATAGTAGGAACATCATTTTGGTCAGTGTCTGAAGTCACGTAGCAATAATGCAATAGCTGTTGAGAAATGAATAGGTGGTAGCAGGACAAAAGGGGCTCAAAGTCAGTACAGAATATTAGTAAGAAGTGTAGCCCAGCCTCAAGAAAGAACACTATCCATCCTACCTCTCAGTAGTACTGTCTGCATGTGTCCCACCTAGTGGGAGGGTCTGGATGGCTGTATGATGAACAATTGAATCAGTCTTGTTCGGTTCCTCCATTTTTTGTGAGGGTAGGGTCAATAGATAATTACGGAATGGCTGCCATATGTCCCTGGGTCAGGAGGATAGCAGCTGTAGTGCTGCATAGGTGCCACTGGCGGTATCACAATAGAACAGATTGTGCAGCCATGCGGATGTGTTGGGGGATTATAGTACTGCCCCATCGGCGCATGATCTGTTTCGCTAGATGCGACAAAGCGCTGAGATGACTAAGGTAATGGCCTAACATAGCTGAGTAAAGCAAGGAGTGAGTGGTTGCCGTGTCATTTGAGTGAGAATTGTATACACTGAGTCCCAAAATGCACGGACTGGGGTGCAATTCCAGGTTAAATGAGCAAAGTCAGCGTTCGCTGCAAACACTTTGGGCAGGTATGCTGTTGAGATGGGTCAACTTTGGTAAGCCGTTGTGGTGTCATTTAAGTATGGTGGAGATATTTGTAATGCAATAGTTTGTGCCTCTGGTTGTTGGAGATAAATTTGGTCTGTGCACAGCAGTAGTACCACTGCTTGTCTGATAGAGAATACCCCAAGTCCCGCTCCCATGCAGATCTAGAGTTCTCCACCCCTACGGATCTTAGCTGGAGAGAGGCTCGGTAGAGTCGATATATCGGGTGCATGCTGTCCAGTGCTACAATAAGTAATGATAGTGTAGGGAAGTCGATTGGTTCAAATGGGTAAGTAGATAGCGTAGTGCGTAGGGTGCTGTGTAATCAATGTAGGATAAAGTTATCTAGGTATGTTGCAGCATGTCCCTCATTTAGTGTTGCAACCGTTTTCAGAGTGGCTTCTTTAAAAAGATCACCTATCATGTGTAAATGGCAGGCAGTAAACACTTTGAGTTAGCCGCTCCAGTGTGGGGACTACAGCATATCAAACCAAGGTACTGGCATAGCTTGAGCCAAGCCCAACATGTAACAGAAATTGTCTGGATTTCAGCTGGGGATCTGGGAAGGCCACGCAACAGAAGCACTGAGAGAAAATGGGAGGGCCAGTTTTAAGAAATTGCAGTTGTGCGTCTGGGTGGTACCAGAAGTAGGCAAAGTGTGCCTGGGCCATTAGATAGGAGAGTCAAAAATTCAGGGACCGAAAAACCTCCCCGCTCATACGGGAGAGTCATTGTGTCCCTACACATCTGAGGGTGTCAGCCAGCCCATCCAAGTCACGTAAGCAGGCTACGAAGAGTACCAAAAAAACTATTGTACTGCGGAATCGGAATGTTTAAAAACAAATATAAAAAGTGGGGGAGGACCACCATTTTAATAATAGCTATTCTACCAGCCATTGAAATAGGGAGTTTAATCCGGCGCTCTATTTAAGACATAAGTTTATCTATCGCTGGGCCCTAGTTCAAGCGGACCACCTAAGCGTTGTTTCTATGCAGAACAATACCCAGGTATTTAGGCAGGTCCTCACACCAACTCTGCGGATATTCCATAGGACCGGGTAGAGTTGCATCAGTTAACGGCTACAATTCCGATTTTCCCTAGTTTATGGCCAGACCAGAAGAGGCACCAAATCGTCCCATCTCCCTAGTAAGCGGAGGAAGATTGAGGGAGGGGTTTTGGACAAACCAAAGAATATAATCGGCATGCAGGAAAGCCAGGGCCTCTGTGGATCCTTAAGCCCTGATCCAGGTAGCGCTCCTGAAAATAGCGCACCACTGAGTATTTTTATTCCTTTTCTGAGGGAAAAGGACTGCTTACCAAAAGGATCCTCCAATGCATTTCCCATTGATTTTTGGAGACATGTTCTTGATGAACAGGAAGAACAAGTTACTTACCTTCGGTAACGCCTTTTCTGGTGGATACACTAGAAACCTGTGGATTCCTCACCTAAAGAATTTTCCCCACGCGCCAGCCCTCGACGGAAATTTTCTTCTAGCTCTGCACATCGACGATGACGTCACAATTGCCCGACTCCACGCGACGCCGTATGACGTCATCCAGGCAATAAGAGGCCCTTGTCGACGTGCAGATGTCAGTTATCACCATTTTTTACGTGCCTTTGAGGTGAACAGGTGACCATTACATCAATTATAAACTTATATACCAACTTTTATTCCAATAATATGAAACGAAACTAATGGAAACAACAATATGAATTATGCATATATAAATATATATACATATCCACACGTTTCCTTTGAAATATACACATATATAAAGAAATATATATATACATTGCATTATCACACACACACACACACACACACACACACACACACACACACACACACACACACACACACACACACACACACACACACACACACACACACACACACACACACACACACACACACACACACACACACACACACACACACACACACACATATATATATATATATATACACATATATATATATATATACATATATACACACACAGGTGCTCACCCAAGGAATTCGTGGTAAGACCAGTCAGGGAGGCGGGTTGGACCGTGAGGAATCCACAGGTAGCTAGTGTATCCACCAGAAAAGGCATTACCGAAGGTAAGTAACTTGTTCTTCTGATGGATACAACTACCTGTGGATTCCTCACCTAAAGAATCTAGTCCCAAAGCAGTACCACCTCAGGAGGTGGGTGCCTGAATGGTCAAACCAAGAAATCCTGCACTACTGAGTGGGCAAAACGGCCATCCCTCCTAACCTCAGAGTCCAAACAATAATGTTTGACAAAAGGATGGAGGGATTCCCAAGTTGCCGCTTTGCAGATGTCAACCACAGGAACACCCCTAGCCAAGGCCCACGAAGCAGCCTTAGCCCTGGTGGAATGGGCTCGGAGCCCTACAGGAGGTTGTTTGCGAAAGAATAACAAAGCTTGATGCAGAGAATGACCCACCTGGACAGCGTTCTCTTGTGGACAGCTCTGCCTCTCCTCTTCCCCACGAAGAGCTGATCGTCTTGCCTGAACTCCCTTGTCCTGTCGACAAAGAAGCTCAACGCTCTTCGTGGATTCAACCGGTGAAGCCTCTCTTCCTCCTTGGATGGATGTATTGGAGGATAAAAGGATAAAAGGGAGAGAGTAATAGACTGTCCCAAATGAAAGGGTGTAGCAACCTTCGGGAGGAAAGCCGCCTTGGTCCTTAACACCACTTTATCCCTGAAAAAGGAAATATATGGGGACTCTACACTAAGAGCCTGGAGCTCACTCACTCTTCTAGCAGATGTTATGGCCACTAGAAAAAGTCTTCAAAACTAAAAAATCTTAAGGAACAAGAGTGCATCGGCTCAAATGGCGATCCCATAAGAAAGGTCAATACTAAATTAAGATCCCACTGTGGCATAACAAACGGAGTGGGCGGAAACTTATTAGTGAGACCCTTAATGAACCTCAATACAATAGGTGACTTAAACAAGGATGGTTGGTCTGGAAGGCACAGAAAAGCCGACAGCGCAGATAAATAACCCTTAACTGTGGCAACTGCACAACCCTTCTGTGCCAAGGATAAAGCAAATAACAATACATCAGACAAATGGGCCTTCAAGGGATCAATTTGGTTCTCTCCACACCAACTGACAAATCTGTCCCACCTGCTTGCATAGATCGATTTGGTGTCGCCTGGCCGATAAAAATAACTTCCACCACCGGCGGGAGAGAAAAGTAACTCTGATTGCCCTGTTCAATCTCCAGGCGTGAAGGTGCAGGCTCTGGAGGTGGGGGGTGTAGAACCTGCTCCTGCAACTGCAAGAGGAAGTCTGCCCTGTACGGGAGACGGAGCGGAGGGCACAGAGAGAGTTGGAGAAGATCCGAGTACCATGCCTTCTTGGCCAATCCAGAGCTATTAAGATGACTTGTGCCCGGTCTTGGCGGATCTTCCTCAAAACCAGAGAAACAAAGGGTATGGGGGGAAACGCGTAAAGCAACTGACCCTTCCAGGACACCTGAAACGTGTCCCCGAAAGCTCCTTGGACCGGATACTGGAGGCTGCAAAACGACGGGCTGTGCGCGTTCTCCCGAGTGGCAAACAGATCTAATGGTGGATATCCCCACCTCTGGAAGACGTAAAGGGCCAGATCTGGATGAAGGCGCCACTCGTGATCGGTCGAGATGAGCTGACTGAGACTGTCCGCACGCACGTTCAGAACTCCTACCAAGCAAATAGTGTGGTCCTGAAGCCAGGACCAGAGCCGAAGAGCTTCTCTGCAGAGAAGATACGACCCCACTCCTCCCGGCTTGTTTATATACCACATCGCGGTAGTATTGTCTGTCGGGACCTGAACCGACTGACCGCGAGGGGAAGGGAAGAAGGCCCTGAGAGCCAGACGTATCGCCCGCAATTCCAACAGATTGATGTGAAACTTCTGTTCCACTGCAGACCAACAACCTTTGATCTCTAGGTTCCCCAGATGAGCTCCCCACCCTAGAGTGGAAGCATCTGTTACAACTGTGGCCACTGGTGGAGGTAGCGAGAACGTCCTTCCTTGCGACAGGTTGCCAACCGCAGCCCGCCATCGAAGATCCGCTGCAGCGTCTCTGGAGATCCTTATCGAGTCCTCGAGATCTCCTTTGTGTTGAAACCACTGCCTGAGGACGCACCACTGAAGAGCCCCCATGTGCCAGCGTGCATGCGTGACCAGCAGAATGCAAGAAGCAAACAGACCGAGCAGACTAAGGCCCTTGAGGACTGGAACGACCGCTCCATTTCGAAACATTGGAATCAACGCCTGAATGTCCTGAACCCGCTGCGGCGGAGGAAAGGCCAGATTCAATGTTGTGTTCCAGTACTGCCCCTATGAACAGGAGACGTTGAGAGGGCTCCAGGAGAGATTTGGGCACATTCACTGAAAAACCCAGGTCGAACAACAACTTAGTTGTCGACTGCAGGTGATGCCGCAAGAGCTCCGGAGACTTGGCTTTGATCAACCAATCGTCCAGATAAGGAAATACTGCTATTCCCTTTCTTCTGAGCTCTGCTGCCACCACCGCCATCACCTTCGTGAAGACCCGAGGTGCCAAAGTAAGACCAAACGGAAGGACCTCAAACTGATAGTGCTCTCTTTAAATCGTTCTAAAGCAGAGTCTGCTTTTGATCCAAAAAGTTTGTCTCCATCAAATGGCAGGTCCAGGAGAGTAGTCTGAACATCAGGGGAGAACTCCGACAAACGCAGCCAGGCCTGCCGTCGCGTCGCTATGGACGTGCCCATAGCCCTGGCCACCAAGTCCGAGGTGTCCAGCCCAGATTGAATCACCTGGGTCGCCGCCTGAGCGTCCGACAAAAGGTTCAACACCTCCTGTGATAATCCTGGGTGGCCCTTAGCCTCATCCATAAGGGCATAAATGTAACAACCTAAAATGCAAGTGGCATTAGTAGACTTTAAAGCCGTGCTGCAGGAAGAGAAGGCCTTTTTAGCTGCCTGGTCCATTCTCTTAGACGCCCTGTCCGCTGGAGCCCCGGGAAACGAACCAGGAGCAGAACGGGAGGAGCACGACACTTGGACAACCAAACTCTCCGGAGTTGGGTGCTTGGTCAAAAAGTCCGGATCACCTGGGGCCACACGATAGCGTCTCGCCACCGCCCTGTTCACGGCAGCCGAAGTCACTGGCTCCTTCCAAACTTCTTTAATAGGGTCCAAAAGAGCCTCATTGAAAGGAAGAAGGGGTTCCGCCACAGCTGATGCTGGATGCAGCACTTCGGTCAGGAGGTTTGTCTTCACCTCCGCAGCAGGAAGTGGAAGGTCCAAAAAGTCTGCTGCTTTCCTCACTACAGCACGAAAAGAAGCAGCCTCCTTCGTATACTCCCCCAGAGAAGCCAGGTCCCATTCCGGGGAAGTGTCTAGGCTGCTTGCAGTATCCAAGCCTTGCAGGTCCCCTGAAGGCTCCATGATTTCTCTTTCCTCCAAGTGCTGCCTCTCATATTCTTGTTCTTCCAGCAGCCTTAGAGCCAACCTCCTGGAGCGGAATCTGGACTCGAGCCCTGGCGTCGATGAGGCGTGGGCCGACGCTACAGATCTCTGACGACGCCGACCCTCGGAGCCATCCGACGCAGGATCCTCCGGCGCCACAGGCAATTTCAAGGTCGACTGGATCCGTGGTGAATCCAACGGCGCCGGGATGGTGGACGTCGTCGACGTCACCGGTCTTCTGGGCGACTCCAAAGGCATTGGTACCGAAGCTGTACTTCCAGAAGGAAGAAAGGGCATAAAGGGTGTCGGCTTGTAAGGAGCCGGAGCACCCAAGTCAAAGGCCAAAGGACCTGACTGGCCCCCATGGTGGCAAAAATATTAAACATAGCATTCAGAATTGCTGCGGGATCCTTGCCCGGCGCCGGGAAAGCCGGATAACTTTGAGGAACCGGCGCCGGCGGTGAAGCCGATGATGATGGCCCAGGCATCTCCTGCTCCGGAGAAGCCCTTGCTCCTGATGCACATCCACTTCATACACCGACAGTGGAGACTTCGGAGAAGCTGGAGTCGTTGGAGGTGGAGGCTTGACAGTCGGGCTGATCTCCCACGTCGGTCGGCGCCGAGCCGATGGCGACCTCGAACGGGAGCGTTCTCTGCTCGATCGGCGCCGTGAGCCATGTCGAAGTCGAGAAGCCCGATGGCGCCGATGAGTTTTCGAGGATCTTGAAGAACACTCTCTACGGTGATGCTTCTCCTTCCTCTTCTTAGAACGAGCAAGAAACAACTTAGCCTCCCGTTCTTTCAGGGCCTTATGATTCATGCGTTGGCAAGAACCGCCTGACTCGACTTCATGGTCGGAACTAAGGCACCACAAGCAATTATCATGTGGGTCCGTGACCGACATGCGACCTCCTCACTGTTTACAGGGTTTAAAACCTGACTTCCTCGGTTGCAACATAGTTACACCGGAGTGAAACTGTAGCTCCCTGGTAGCTTCGAAGAAAAAACGTTACTCGAAGGCACGGAAAAAAGGGAACTGACGTCTGCACATCGACGAGGGCTTCTTATTGCCTGGATGATGGCGTCGCGTGGAGTCGGGCAATTGTGACGTCATAGTCGACGTGCAGAGCTAGAAGAACATTTCCATCGAGGGCTGGCGCGTGGGGAAAATTCTTTAGGTGAGGAATCCACAGGTAGTTGTATCCATCAGAATATGATCACATCTCCACTAAACAAAGAAGTACTTCATGAGTGCCATAGTGAAGGCTGCAGGCCCTCTGGCCAAATACCTCCATGCATGGCTGAAGGTCATGTGTAATGAAGAGTTAGGTGGTTATAGGGGGTTGGCCGCAGGGTCTGGCCTGATGCTAACCCTTGCCGTGCTTGGCGTGGAGTTGGTTTGCACAGGGGGTTGGGTTGGCAGCAGGGCCTTGGCCACAGGTGGTTGGATTAATGTAAAGTAAAAGTTTTAACAAAAAAAAAAAAAAAAAATTACTGAAGGGGAAAAAAAAAAAGTTACAGGGAGGTTATAATTAGGCTCACATTTGAAACGTACAAAACCAAACAAATTTACCTGTTATTTCAAGTAACTATAACTGTCCACCCACCTTAAGCCGCAGCGTAGCCGGGTAAAGCATATAGTCCAGATCCCTTAGCTGCTTGTTTGCTGAAATAGAACGTTTTTGTGCTTTTTGCACCTGCTCTGTAAAGTCAGGGTAAAGAGAGAGATCAGATCCTTCATGCCGCAGTGTCTTGAGTTCCCTTACTTTTCACAGAGATACTTCTGTAGTGTAGTAATTTAACTATCACTGGCCTAGGAGACGCCCCCGGAGGCAGTCTGGGGCCAAGCGGCCGATGCACTTGCTCAACCACAAATACGCTGCAGAAAGAGGGTGACCAGCAGTTGTTCGATATGTCTCTGTTGTTGATGGATGTTGTCTTTGCAATACCCACCACCCAAAGGTTACTCCTCTGAGACCGAGCCTTCAAGTCCTTGACCTTGGCTTGGAGAGCCGCAAGTGTTTTACCCATCGCAGATTGCGTCTCAGCCATGGTGACATGCTTGTCCTCTTTTCACATAGGCCCTCATTATTCTGATAACACTACTGGATTTTGAGTGCCAGAATCGCCTGCGGTGTGGTAAACAGCCTTACCCACTACAGATGACACCTGTCGCCTCAATCTGAGTTTTGCTCCGGCTAACTAGCAGTGCCTCATCTCTACCCAAGGGCAGGGATGGTTGGGCAGCCAAGTGCATGACATAATTGATTTTTCGGAGAAACTGTGGTCACTCAGGTCTCATCCGTTTCTCTGTTACATTAGTCTCACATACACAATGACAAACCGAGGCAGTATATGTTTCAATAAGATTTTAATGAAGCGGCTGCATCTTAGGTAGCAAAGCATTGGCTGCAATAACCAGGACGATACAGCATGACAAGATTAAAATTGTGACAAGGAGAGTAAAGCATAGAAATAATGCTACCATATGGTCACTAGAGTCAATAGACTAATTCCTACCTAGGTTATAATTAAGCACAGCGGGTTAAGCTCTAATTCTGCCCTTGAGGTTCCCCTGGGAAGACATCGTCCCCCATACCTGAGCAAAGGCCTCAAGTCTGCATAAGCAGCTGTAGCGAAGCGGTCAGCAATCCGCATACAGTCGTGGTTCTCTGGCTGGAATCTCCCTCTAATGTGTAAGGGACAGGGAAGTGTTTTTATAATAAAACAGCTGATGTTCTGAGAAAATGTCCCTACGTAAGGATGTGTGTTTTTCTATGAATATCAGAGACAAAACCTGTACCACGTTCACCGGCAACCTATCTTACTACAGCCGTGAAAGAAGCACAGAGTGAGCAAGAATGTCTTGTTTGAGAATGTAGTGCTGGCCTAGGCAAAAACAGCTAGATAGAGAGAAATAAAACGAGATAGCACAAGTGGCTATTGTAAGAATAATAAATGAAGCTGAATAAAATATATCTAGGTTAAAGTGCACAGCGGCAGGCCTAGTATGCTAAAATATCATGCGAGGAGCTGTGACTAAAATGGCTACAAAACACTCTGTCCGAAATTCTGCGCTTTGTTGTGTCAAGACGCTCTGTGTCCTTATCGAGTCACTCTGTCATTTTATCCATCCTGAACGACAGTGCATCTATTTTGCTGTTGATTTGTAGCGAGACTGTGTTGCTTTGCATTGAGGATTTGTTTAAGATCCAGCTCCGCTTTGGAGTCCGGATCTCCTGCCTATCATCTTTACGCTACTTGCACACCCTGTGTGATTTGCGTTGTTCAAAGTGCAGCTTAGTTTGGGATTTGTCTGCACTGCGCTTGTCTTAGTCATACACTGCAGTTGCCAAAACTTGTAAGTGATGCAGTAAGGGTTGAAATTCAGTGCCCTTGAGCACCTGTCAGTGAGGTAGGCACCCAACCCCCGAAAGGGCTCAATGCTTTAATTTTGCACTCCATGTGAGTTTATAACTAAGGATCGCCTGCCGCACTCTTGTCTCTCACAGACATAGATAATAAGAGCTCTGGAAGAGCCCAGGCTGTCAACTAACAAGCTGTAGGCTCTTGGTGCCCAGCCCGGGGACAATTAGTTGTGTGTTATAAGAGCGCCAGTGGTTGCACGTTCTGTTCTGCCATGGATGGTTGAATGCCCCTCAAGATTGGGTTACCAGTGATGAGGAGGGACGCCCCCAAAAATGTCCTAGAGGTTCTGCAACACAATGTCCGGGGGCCCAAGCTGTCAGCCAGAGGGGGACGGGGAAAGACTTCAGCCCACCTCCCCCGAAGCTGTAACATACACTGCAGCCGGCCTGCATTAGTATCATGTGACCTCCATCGCCATGTCCTGGGGCCGCACCAAACTCAAGGGCGCACAGGAGAGCACCCAGCCTGGGCCAGTCCCCTCCCCTTAATAGGGTCCAGCAACGAGCACCCTTACGGGTGAGCAGCACCCCCAGGAAGGGTCGCGCGGCAGCCACAGCACATCCAGGCCTGCGCTGCCAATCGGCAGACCCAAGCACTGCCCCAGAGTGCGCTACATAGCCCGCTCGATCCAGCACAGCAGACTCCATCAGACCACTCCATTCTGGAGCACAGGTGCCCAAGAGAACCCGCTGGCAGCGGTAGGGTGGCAAAGGTCTCCAGGGATGGCAGGATTGTGACGGACCAGTGGCAGCCAAGGGAGCACTCTCAACCTGTGGCCATCTTGCACCCTGGCATTATTCCAAACTTTTTTCTTTTATTGTCTAGTTTATGTTATCACTTGAAAATGGCAAAGGCAGCTCTTTGTTCAAGTGACAACAAAAACTGAACACAGCAGTTGTCACTTGAAACCAAATATATCAGTAATTACTTTTACTTCAGAAACATATTTGCCACACACACAATTCCCACATTTGAATGAACTGTTAGGTAATTGTGGTAGCCAATCAGTATTAGTATCCCAAGCATTATAAGGAATTGTATCACTGGGACTAAGTAAGGTGCGTAGTGTTGATGCCTTACTGTTGACCATGTTAGGTTGATCTGATAATAAACTTTTATGATCCAGATCTAATGTTAGGACATCCCAATATTTGCATAGACTGTTGAAAACCTTTCTATTGCCATTACAGTAAGTGGTGATAAATCTAATCTCATTTTTAGAATTAACTAAATGATCCCTTAGTTTTTGCTCTCTGTTATTAGCAATTTGTAAAGTCTTGGGATCGTACCCTCTTAAGCAACCTGGCAGTGATGCCTAAAGCTTGTTTCTCATATTCCACTTGTAGACTACAGTTCCTTTTGGCTCTCACGATTTTCCCAAAAGGAATATTACTGATTTGCCTTTTAAGATGCTCTGATTTTCCATGCAAGGTAGCATTAGATGAGGTTTGCTTTATAAACAACTGTGATAACAAGAAATTGGTATCTATATACATTTCCAAATAAAGCATATAGAGGGTTAGCTGTATTCAAGACTTAATGAGGGGTTCAAATAGGCATGATGTGCCTTGAGGTCTCTGACTTCTCCCTTCCAAATTTATAAAAATGTTGTTGATGTACTGGCCCTAATAAATAAGCTAATTGTTGTCATACGATGGTCCCACCCAGGTGTGCACACTCTCGTACCAACCCATGAATAGGTTGGCATCAGAAGGAGCAAACCTGGACCCCCATTGCGGAAACACGCAGCTGATGTGACAGATCATTCTGGTAAAGAAAATAAATGTTAGTTAGAACAGTTCCTACTAGCTCAATTAACATGTGGGAATGATGAAAAACTGGCTGATCTAGTGTAAAGAAAATCTCTAATGGCTTCTATAGCACTTTTATGTTCAATACTGGTATAAAGACTACTTACGTCCATAGTTACCATGTAATAATCTTATTCCAGTGTTGTGGAATTCTTATAGCCCGACTCCCAGAACATATAGTTTAGGGGTCAAGGAGAACAACCCCCTGCAGCACAAATCTTTTGGCTGCCAGTTTACAGTACCATATTATGGATCAAGGAAGGGCATTGTCTGCAGTTAAGGTAATATTTGTGTGTGTGTGTGTGTACATTAATGTTGTTCAAACTTGCATTTATGGATCATTAATGCAAAGCCTTTATTATTAGGGTGAGCGCTCTAAGAAAATGTTGTAAGCTCAGACTGCACAGCTGACCGTGATCCCAGTATAAAAATGTGTACACATGTTTGCTAAGTTTTTAACAATATTAGTCAACATATAATACTCCCAGAATGCTCTCTGATTAGATGAAAATACTTGCAGACGCTCTGAAAGTAGGATTGACTCTTTGCTTTCACATTTGTTCACGAAAAATGCAATTAGGAAAAATATGTTTTGCTAAACTACTGTGAGATTTAAGGTACCATTTCTTTGTAGCATCATCCACTAAAATGTGTTGATGCATGCTTGTATTGGCCAAAAAATATTCATAATGAAAAATCAGTGCAACCAGCTTAACAAGATAATGGGAAACATGAAAATATACAATCATTGGCATAACCTGTAGGTCAGATATAGGTGGTGAGCCTTTTGTTTTTGTTAATGCTTGTCTAGTTTAGACTTGGTTTTTGTAACACTTTGTTATGGGAACTGCCAGGCTCTCGTCTCTATAACAAACATTAGCAAAAAAGCAATTATATTTTTTGGGCTCTGAAAGCACACATTGCCACAGTAGTATCTGGCACTGAACAAATATGTGCCGATATGCTCCTTGTGAAAGAGCAGAATGCTAGTCTATAGACAGAAAGAGAGACAGAATTTTAATAAAAACAAAAGGTCTTGGCTAACTCGAGCTAGTTTGGGGCCCACATATTAAGTATAATAATATTCACAAAAGTGCACCCATGATATGTCGTTGCATTATGCAGATTTACAGCTTTCATGTGTGCACATTAACTTACAAAAGCAGGTAATTGTACTCCCAGAAAATGTTTTGTGAACTGCATTTTAGCATGAGCAAATATGCAGGTGTAGATTTGCTCATGCAAAAACCAGTTGAGCGTTGGCAAGTTCACTTTCCCTCCAACCACTTTTTCTCAACTGTGGAAGAAGTTTTATTCCTGCCCTTCTAAGGAGTAAATTTCCAACCTTCCTCAGTCTGGGAAAAAATAGAGAAAAGCTGGTGAAATCCCCTAAAACATGCTTGTTAGTAGGTTTGCACAGACTCACATTCCAACCCTGGAACTATTGCTTAGCACTACCTTCAAATGTAGATTTGTGGAAAGGTGGCAAAAAGGGGGAATTGCTAAAAACTATAGTAGGGTTTGAATCCTAGCATAATTGGATTTCTGGCATAATCAGAGAGGCTATTATCAGAGCTCTTCTACAGTGAGATTGCTGCCTTAATTTATCGCTGCACTATGTGGCAACAAAGGTACAAGAGGATTTTTTTTTCACAGGACAAGTAGATTTATAAAGCAGCCTGTCTCATGGACAAGTGGATATTTTATTAAACTCCACACCCCTGCTTCTTCCCATGTAATTTCATTCAGCTGTTTCAAAAAGTATTTTGTGCTTTTTTATATAGGTAGGCAAAGTAGTTACAAAGGGAGCTTAAAACCTATCTGTGTATTCTGAACTATGTTCTGTCAAGCTACCTATGCCAGCAATTATTTTCCCTGGTTTATCTCGTAGTTTTTTTTTTATTTCAATGACCTGCTTGTTTTTTTATATGAATGTGTTTAATAGTCAACTATATGCTAGGTTTCTAGGAAGAGCATGAACCTTTCTGCCCGATACCCATTTCTATGTATGTTGTATTAGATGTATTTTGCGTGATTTGTGGATATGGCTTTAGTGTGTGTGTGTGTGTGTGTGTGTATAGATATATATATATATATAGAGAGATAGATAGAGACTGTCTCGAAACACTTGTTGCTGTTTTTAAGAGGCAACTAATATTGGCATTATCTCCTATGTTCGTGACAACACCAATTGAGTCTATTTATGGGTTTTTCAAGTGACAGCTAGTTGGCGGTATGTGCTATGTTCAGTAACCACTAAAATTGACCAAAGACCTGTCATTGCTGATTTCAAGTGACAACATAAATTGGACAATAAAAGACAGAAATTTGGAATAATGTATTAGTAATTGGCTCTATTCTCAGGTTACCTTTTTGCGTGAGTATTGTTTACCTACGCTGGTAGGGTACCAGTGTTTCTGAGAATTTAGCTCCAAGCAGTTGCTTGATAGCCTCTCTGTTTGTGAAATATATATATATATGCACCATAAAACAATGTACCTGCTGATTTAAACGTGAGAAATTACAAAGCAATACACCTATGCCTCTGTGTCCCTCTCAGCTCCGTATTACATAGCAGCAGTTATATAGCTCTTTCTACCCCTATGTGGGGTGCTGAAGAGCTTACCTATATGGGTAGCATGCTACCCAGCGTAGGGTGTGTGGCTGGAAGGGTTTTATCTTTGTTTTGATCCTATGTGGGAAGTGCTTCCATGTTGTCTATTAGGATCACTTAGGTGCGGTTATCGTATTATGGGATGCAGCGCTTAGCAGTGTGATGGATGAGAAAGTGTGAGACAGGCACACAGTTTGTTTTTCAGTATTCTAAAGCTTTGAGCAGCTCAGCAGGTCCCTTTGTTATTTCTCATTTTCTCGGTTCACTTAAGATTACTGCACTGGGTTGTCCATGCTGAGTTATTTTAACGTTTGTGGTTCTGAGCAGATGTAGGTTGGAGGAAAACCTGGATCAGAGATCTGCTGTGATGGCATTTGTTACTATCATCTCCTATTCAACAGCCATTGTGAGATGTCAGAAAGCTATGATAACATATAACTAGATGGGACCCACATTGGTGAGCTGCATTAAAGTCCTCTGTTGTCCTATTGCATGTTACAAATTGCTTCAGTTACTCCATGCCTGTTCATTTTGTGATGGGTGGTTTATTGCTGTGTACTGGAACAGTACTGGGGGAAAGATGACCCTTAGCAGTTTTGTCTTATATGAGTGTGTTGCAGTCTAAGGAAATTATTATGCAGTCTGTATGCACTACAATCAACTTCCAACTGCTGAGTGTTATGGTATTAGTGTGTTTTTTTTATATTGTTTTGTAATTGCACTTATCTAGCACTTACTACCCTGAAGTAGCCGCCTGCGTTTTATTGCAGCATTCCATTCCTCCCACTTCCTTCCATGTTGCTGACATTTGTTTTGTTTGGCTTTATTAGTGCTATCCTCGTTTACCACTGGCTCCTAAAATAAGCTTATTTTACAAAAGAAACACCCAGTAGTTTTAGCTCACTGCTCACGAAAGCCACAATATACACTTCCTGGTAGAATGTAGCTAAACCTAGAAGCAATGATGTGAAACTTGCTTAGCATCTCGAGTCACTCTTTCCAGGGCCCCTCCCTGTAGCACGCAGCCCATCGCACACAGGGTATTACTTATCTCCTTCATTGGGGGCCATAAGTCTTCTCCGGCTGCTCTGCTCGTTGAAATACAAGGCAAGAATGCTTGCAAGACGTTTCATTCTGTTAAAATAAAGAGAAAATACTTTTCCAGCCTTAATTTCTAATTTCTGTGCCAATAACTCCAACTCAAGAAAATGTGAGACCTATTGCATTGCAAATGCGTGTTTATTTTTTGTGTATTGTTGGTTATTGGGATTCATCTTGCTCTCTTAAGAAAACCATGTCATAAATGTACTTAAGTTTCTATGTGGTAGATTCAATTAAGAGGAATTAGGTGTGAGCTGTAGTGAAAGAGGAGAATATATGCATTGGCTGGCAGTTTTAATAGATGAGCTATGGAATATTAGGTGTTGTTAGGTTGCAGGGGTATAACTTTAAAAAAGAGGATGTGATCTATGAAATGAGATATGGGCACTTTGCAGTGATACACTAATGGGGTTATGACAAACAAAAATATGCCCTGGAGTAGGCAGTGGTCTCTATGATCAGAACATGCTTGGTTCTGCATATGGATTGGGTCTGCCAGTTCTTTGACCTGGCAAGCACATGTATACATCCGGTCCTGACACTGCCCTGGCAAATCCTGTGAGCACGTGTAAGGGGCTCCGATCTTGTTGTGCTCTGCTCCAGGGGGCACACACTTTAGCCGAGGTTAGTTCAAAACTGCATGCTATCTTTTAATCTCATCTTTTTTTTTTCTTTTTTTTTTTCTTTTTTTTTTTTTTACGACCTTTCTTAGAGCTATATACTGCTGTACTTTTTTATGCATTGAAAGTATTTCTGTAATGGCTGTACATTTGGAAGGTTTCAAAGAGCTAAGAAATCATGTCATCATTTAAATTACTTGTGCAATATAAGACTCAGACTTCAGTTCAATAGCAATGTTTCTGTTTGTTTTCCAGTTCGAACACTGGCACATCAACTGGTATCAATTTTAGTACACTTGGTGCCGCCACTAGTCAATCAGCTACCGCACCAGGAACCTTTACTGGCGGACTCTTTGGAGCCAAACCTGCAGCAGGGTTCACATTAGGCGGCTCAAATACAGGTATGCATGTGTAGCTATTTATAATGCAAATCTACCTTGGAAGAAACTTAGTGCTGTTTGTTATTAGGGGGTTTCTAATTTGTTTTGTATTATCAAGCAGTTGCATTGTATTTCACATATTTGCAGTTCTATCACAAATCATATATTTACAGGAGTGCTGAAGCAGTGATTAAACCCAGATTGCTACGTTCCAAGATATAGTGTTTTTTCTGGTTTGTCACAATGTCCATCCTTTTTAGGATCGAGCCTGCGTCGCATGCGTTTCGCTAAGCGGGACGCTTTAGTAATTAAAAAGGGCTCGGAGCCCTGTCCACGTCACGTCAGTGTCTGTCATTGGCTTGTGGGCTTGCCTGTTAGAATGTGCTTGATTTCATTAGTGGAAGGCATGCACATGTCATGCCTTTTCCGGTGGATAGCCCTCCTTGAGCGCATCGACCAAGTACAGAAAACGTGCGAGGCTCGCTGTTTTCTGTCCGGCTCCTGGACTACTTTTTCTCTATTTTCCCAGCGCGATCTTGCTTGGCAGAAGTCGAGCGCTTTACATAGTATCGGCCCTGTTACACAGTTAATTGCACTTTTCCGGGTTACGTACATAAATGCACTTTTTCCGATAGGTTTCATTACCAGTGAAAAGTCGGGTTAGGAGTTTACAACGCTATCAGCTCTAACACGAGCAAACGCGTGACCCGTTGCATTGCAAATGCTTGTTATGTTTGTTTTTTAAGTATCATATGGAGCAGTAGAACTTTCGTAGGAAGCAGAGCACTTCATAGATATATATTTTTAGTAACTGGAGGATCTGTGATGTTACAAGTTATAGCCAATAGAACAGCCTCGTTTTTACTGCCCATATGAGAATTAAGTGACACTGTCAGGTGTGCCTCCTTTATATCCAGTCTAGCCATCTAATCGCCTTCCTGTAAGAGATTCCGGACAGGGTGGCTATCTGCCATCTTGAGATTTCTGTAAATCAGCTAGTTGTGAGGTGCAAATTGCTCACCCCCTTTTTGGCAGGAAAATGGTTTGCCTTACAACCCAGATGAGTGAAGAAAAGAACCATGAATGCCCCCCTAGGTTTATTTCCTTGTCCACCATTCTTATAGTATTGTACTGAAAAAACAGTGGGAGCTGGACATATCAGTTGTGTAGTGGCTCCAAAGACGAGTAGCAAAATGAAACAAAACAGTTACGTTCAAAATTGTTCTGTTGTAGAATACTTACCTGTTCTTATGCATGAAACTTTTCTCTTGTAAAGCTCCGTCTCCTTTTGGGGTCTTGTCCATACAATATGAATCTGCAACGGCAGCGTGGTCTGTGTCCTTATGCTTTGAAGATTTCAAGGAATGTGCTCATTAGTCATTTGATGCACACCTGAAACCAAAACTGAAGACTTCTGTACAAAAAACATTTGAATTTTTCAGACCCAAAACTAGATGACAAGGAAGTGCACGGATATAAATCTACAACCGTATAAACTCAGATTGTTCTGCTTAGTAACGCTTTTCCTTACCTGCCCCATTTAACTGTATCCAGGGCTCACATTCCCTTGCACTATGTGCAATTGGACAGCCTCAACAGTCTACTAGAAAATTATCCTTTCATTTGTAGAAAGAAAAAAGCTGTTCATGTGCTGTAGGTCAGAATTGAATAGTCCTATTTATGCAACTGCAACTGCACATACGTGATGTTCCTAAGGGAAACCTTGTAAAAATCCTGGTTTATTAAGAAAAGTACTAGAAAATATTATTGTATATCTTTTAAGTTTGCTGCATACAATTGGGATAGATGTTGAGCACCTACATGGCTTATCAATATTATTTTGATAGCCTCCAAGATGGTAAGGTAGACAAGTGGCATTGAGAATCCATTCAGGTAAAGTACTTTCTCTTCAGACCTACCCTTTTTGAATCACAATAGGCTATGGCTTACAGAAGAAAAAATATCCATCCAAAAGATGCATGCATGCCCCCCCCCCCCCCCCCCCCACACACACACACACACACACACACACTTTTAGAATCATCTTCCAATGTCATAAAACAGTGAGTTGAGGTGATCCTGCATGACTGGCCATCCAGGCAGTCTGATAATACTGGTCAATCAGGGAATTTGTACGATTTACCTAAAACACATTTGCCTTCTCTGTTCATTTCTATTTAATTGTTTTTTGAATGATGGGGGTCCTTTGTTCTGCTTAGGCGTACTGTATGTTTTGGTGGGCTGTTTTAGCTATGAAATCGGTGTAAAATCATTGCAGTCCTAGAATGTTCTGGAGTAATGGCGATGTTGAAGGAGAAAAATTAGTATTTGAGTGAGGAAGCATTGCATCTTATGGAAAAAAAATGTCCAGTCCAGTGCACGTTATGATTTCTGTGGACGTGCTATCTTTGCATTGTTTTAGAACACAGTGGTGGTGTATAAGTCTCTTAGCAAAGTTTCAGTGGTGCAGGCAAATATGGGTCAGAGGAAGATTTTCTTGTGTTGTCAGTCTTTCACTTATGAGTAAGCTGCTGAAGGATTCAGCCCTGTTTTCCAGGACTGTACCCATCCCTAATACTATACTCAAGGAGTTAATAATGTTGTTTTTCATTGTCTCTGGATAGGTTAGTTGAGTGCTGGAAAAAAGTGTGCGTGTGCCTGTGTGGGATGACTATATCAACTCTAAATTGGTCACTTTTTTCTGGTAATCTGTCTAACTTTTAATTTGACAGGATTAATTTCACAGGGTGTTTACACATTTTCCACTGTTAGATTTGTTTTTTGATGGATTAATGTAGTAACATAATTTACATTCTTTCTTTCTTATTAGGAACAGTTGCACCTCTTACAACAGGATTATCACTGGGTAAGGATTTTTGTTCTATATTTTGAAGTGAAAACTATGATACAATCCGGAAACTATTTTTTTATTTTTTTTATTTTTATTTTTATACTCTAGTTAGGATTTCACAGTCTCTCTGAGCTCTATAGAGCTGTAAACAGTATGTCAAAAGTGGCCTTTTAAAGGAGTAGCAATATTCCAGCTATGGCATTCAGAGCCGGATGATATTTCAGATGAAAATTATCCCTGCAGACATCTGGCATTCTTTTTAATGTGCTTGCCTTCTTATGGGTTTAAATGTTTTTATTGTATTTTCAAAAGCACAGAATAACAAAGTGTTCCCTAGTTATTATTTCACCCATCCTGTCACCTTAAAGCCATAATAGGCACATTTACTGTAATCTTTACGCTCACCCTGAGCACTATACCGATGGCCACTGGATTATGCAGCGATAAAGGACCAAATTGTTCTGCAGAGTTGACTAAACCTATAGTCTGGGAAAGAAAAATTATGTGGTTTAATACAGCACTATTTCTCAATGTTACCTGGTTAAATGTTTCCTCTTATTAGTATCATTTTAACACCTGAATACAGCAACCCACAGTTGAAAGGATCTGCCCCTGCATTGTGTTGCTTACGATGCCCTATGTTTTAGCTCAAACAGATTTATTTTTCTTGAAATCTTTAAATTATGCAACAGATGCTGCTTTTCCACGTTAGTATGGATTCACCAACTGCATTATTCCAGTACACAAGTATACCTCAGTGGCTGTTTCATAGCTATGTCTCCATTCTTTTGTTGCCCACTTTCAAGTGATATGAGGGTCTCACTCTTTCTGATGGGGATAATATGTGTCTGGGGTACTTAAGGGTTGCACAGAAATTCTCATGCGCACATGTTTTCCCCCGCCCCCCCTACTTTCAGGTTTAACACCCAATCTCACGGCTGAAGCTTTTGTCTTTTACATAGCTAACATATGGCCAGAGTATGTGCACCTTTATTCCTTCTGGTTTCACTCACCTTACACTAATTAGTTGCCATGAAACTAGTAGTGGCTGTGCATTTTTTTTACTTACATCCTTTCATTTGTATTGGAAACACTGCTTTTAGGGGACATCACTAAATACCATTTAGTATGTCCTGGATTTGTTAATACCTTATGCCTGAACTGTCACCATAACCATTAACCCCCCTTCGTACCCCCCCCCAGATTCTGGTAAGATGTTGCATCTCCAAAATATATAAGCACTGTGTGTTTGTCCCCCATGCTCCTGCCAGCAGCAGTCTGGTTTCGTTGATACCATTATTATAGCTGAGTTGGTGTAAATTGCCATTGTAAGAGGACTTTATATGGATGCTGTTTTCCTGCCATGTCTTGCATTCTTGACTGCTCTAAACAGCAAGTCTCCCAATTGTGCTTTTGATCACTTAGTCTAGTATTCAATCTCACTTGTACTTCGGTATTTACTCCATCGGGTGGCTCTATTCAGCTCCGCATAGCCTCATTGGTGCTGGATGTTAATTTGTGGTCATCTATATAGGTGCCACCCCGGCATGCGGGCATCAGTTTTATTTTTCTGTCTGTGCCAGACAGCGCAGGACCGAAGAGAGCTACCCCTCTGCCGCTTTTCGACGGGCCTTTTTTTTAAAACAATTTGTTCAGTTTTTTACTAGTGTATCGAATGTCTCTGAGGAAGCCTGGGTTCAGACTGTGTGATGCCTGTCACTGACCCCCCCCCCCCCCCCCCCACCCCCCTCCCAATCTTGTTTGCCTGTGGTGCCTCAAAGTCCGTAAATCTGCTTGCAGTCGGCAACATCGCCACGCAAGACTCCGAGAAGATCTTGGTACCAGTTGAGAAGAAGGTCGCGGGCCTGATCTCAGAGCTCCAAGTCCTCTTTCTCCCATTCGAGGTCCTTGGGGCACTCAGGAAAGAGGCACAAGAAGAAGTAGTCTATAGGAAGCTGGCCTGGTGTGTGATGGACACCTATGGTGTTGGTACCTTTTATTCCAGGTCCAGGCAACCCCTATTAGTGAATGAAGATAGTGTCTAGGAAGTCGGGGCTCTCTAGAGGTAGCTGTGGATGAGCAGCCTAGACTTATGTAGGAGACATGCAAAGCTTATGCAATGCCACAGTAGTCACACAGTAACTTATCACACATAAAAGGAACCACACATTGTTACAAAACTAAAGGTACTTTATTACAGTAAGACTACACTAGGTTACTTATAGGCAGTCCTCCTAACTGGAGGTTAGTATACACTTTACATCTACACAATAGCAATCAGAAATTAGCATAGAAAACAAGCATTGGCAAGAATTGTAGAAAATAGTGAGGGCCCTAGGGGAGGGCCACACCATATAATAAAATGGTGGAATGTGAAGTGAAGCCCCCCCCCTCCCCCAACCCAAAGGTGTGGAGTAGTTAGAGGGGAGCTTGGAGAGCTCAGGACCACAAGAGGGGAGTACCTTAGTGATCCCCAGCAACCAGGGGAGCAGAGGGAAGTACCTGGCGTTCCCAAGGACTAACAAGAGGACTTCGAAAATGGTCTGGTCCTGTTCTTGCACAATCCAGAGGGAACCAAAGGTGGATTCTGGAAGAAGAGTACCTGCAAAAGAGGGGACAGTCCAATCCAAGACCAGTCCGGGCAGGAGCCATTACCCACTCTTCTGTGGATGAAGATCCAGGTCGACGGGGGAAGAAGACCAGCTGTGGAGTCCAGGAGCTGCAGAGGAGTCCTTGGAGCAGTGCAGATGGTGTCCCATGTCGGTCGCCGGGTCGCAGATGGTCAGTGGTTAGGAGAACCACCAACAAGCCTTGGCAAATGCAAGAGGAGGCCAAAGAAGAGTTGCAAGGGTGAAGAGGACCAGCAAGGTCCAAGGGTCTTGACCCTTGGAGGGGATTCAAGGCTGACCCTCAGCAGTCGGGAGAACCAGCAGAAGCGGTCGAGCCCCCACAGGCAACCCACTGCCAGCAAGCACAGTAAGTTGCAGTGAGGCCCAAACAGGACACCTGGAGAGGAGTCCCACGTTGCTGGAGCAGCAGAGAGGAGACTGTCCTTAGAAGGATGAAGAACTGGGGGCTGGGGCTACTCTGACCCTAAAGATCCCTTGGAACAGGAGACAACAAGCCTTAGTTGCTGCAAGAGCTGCGGTGCACAGTGGTACTATCCTGCAAGGAGAGACAAGGGCTCACCATCTCCCAAGTTCGACAGTAGGCAGAGCGGACCAAGGTGAGCACTTCAGACCACCACGTGTGATGCAAGATCCACACAGTTTCAGAGGAGAGCAGATCAGTGCACCTGGACGTCATTGCTGTAGATGCCTGCAGATGCAGGGGAGTCACTCCTTCACTCCAAGGGCGATTCATTCCTGCTTCTTGGGGTAGCTGAAGTCTTTCTTCCCACAGGAAATCCTTTGTTCTGCCTTCCCCCTGCCTGAGCTGGTCAAGCAGCAGGAGGGCAGAAACCTGTTTGAAGGGCTGCAACAGCGCAGGCTTCCTGGAAAACCCTGGAAGACTGGTAAGGGCAATACTTGGGGGGGCTCCTCTAAGGAGCCCCCAGAGTGCATGGGATCATTCAACCAATACTGGCATTAGTATTGTGGTATGAGTCCGACATATTTGATACCAAACATGGCCAGGTTAGGAGTTACCGTTATGTCGCTGGACATAGTTAGTGACCTGCGTCCAGTACACTGGTAAAATGTCTTCCCTGCACTTATGAAGTCCAGCGCAGTGAAACTGGAGTATGTAGGGGCACTTCTGCTAATGCAGGGGTGCCCTCACACACAGGGACCTGTACCCTGCCCTCTGGATTGGAAGGGCCTGCCATAGAGGTGACGTGTAGTGACCTGGTGCAGTGACCTGTAGTGAAAGGGTGCATGCACCTTTTCATGCAGGCTGCAATGGCTGCCTGCAGACACATCTTGCATGGGCTCCCATGAGTGGCACAATACATGCTGCAGCCCAAGGGGGACCCATGGTATCCCAATGCTCTGGGTACCGAAGTACCATATACTAGGGACTTTTACGGGGACACCTATATGTCAATTGTGGAGTGCACATAGGTCCAATGGAACCAAACTTAGAGGGCGAGAGCACAATTACTGGGATCCTGGTTAGCAGGATGCCAGTGAAAACAGTCTAAGCATACTGATAGCAAGCAAAAAGTGGGGGTAACCATGACGAAAAAAGGTACTTTACTACAAAGTCATCCAAGAGGACTTTGACTTTACTTTGTCAGCCGACAAAACGAGTGGGGAACATTGGTGTTTCAGGCGCGGTTCTACAGATCCATAAGCAAGTTTGACTCCATATCTCCCACCTTTGCAGGGACCCGGTCGGCACCCGCTCAAATAAAGGAGCTGTACAAGGCCATGCTCCATGTATTTGAGCAAACCAACCCCCCTTGCGCGCCTTCGGGCCATCCTGATCCATGCCGGCGGCCTTGGCCTCAGCTCCGGCAGAGTCTCAAGGATCAGAGTCTGGATTCAGACCAGCGCCAGTCGTACCTAGGCGACCTTCCCTGGCGGCAGTCACGACATCCATGGTGCCAACCCCATTCTTATAACCAATGAGCCAAGACTGTGTTGCACGATGACGATTCTGGTGCCGACAGTGCCCACATGTCAGACTACTGCCTGACCCAATGCCAGGCATGGGAGAAGAGTGGGAGGGGTTGCTGGACCCTTTAGAACTCCAGCTGGAAAAATGCATTGACTGGTATGAGGAGCTAGGAGAGGCCTCTCCAGAAACTGGACTGCCCCCCCCCATCCACCCCTCCTCCCCAGTGACTATGGAGGAGGGAGTGTCCTATTCAATGATGGTGCGTAGGGCAGTTGAGGTTCTCGACCTCGAACTGCCATCAGTAGCGGTCAAGGCCAGCATCTCCACACATCTGAACCCCTTTTGCCATTCAGTGAAGCACTTTCAGATGTCCTGCTGGGAACTTGGTCCAAGCTCAGTGGCTTTTGTTAATAGTACGATTGCTCAATGTCATCGAACCGCTCCGGGTTACCCTAGTTTTCTCAGCTAACACCCCACCCCTGAGAGCTAGGGGGTCCTAGCCTCTACGTCACACGCCTCATTCCCTTCAGCTCCCCCGGATAGGGGATCCAAGAGGCTGGACCATCTTGGGAAGAAGTTTTTTTTTCTTCCACCAAACTGGCACCGAGGTTGATGAACACCTCATGCTTATTTGGCAGTGTAGGAAAGTACCCGCCTTCTGGCACGGTTACCCCCCACTTTTTGCCTATTGTCAATATGTTTTGACTGTATTCACTGGGATCCTGCTAACCAGGACCCCAGTGATTATCCTCTCTTCCTTTAAACTTGCTTGCACCACACATTTGGCATACTGATGCCCCCATATAAGTCCCTAGTATATGGTACCCAGGGCATTGGAGTACCAGGGGTCCCTCGTGGGCTGCAGCATGTATTATGCCACCCATGGGGAGCCCATGCAAAGTGTATCTGCACTCCAGCTCCACTTTCATGGACTTCGTGAGTGCGTGGGATGCCATTTTACGTGTGTACTGGAGAAATAGTAACTCCGAACCTAGGCATGTCTGGTATCATACGTCTGAATCCTTTCTCAATACTGTTGCCAGTATTGGAAGTATGATTCCATGCACTCTGGGGCATAAACGTGTGCACTGGTTCAGGGACCTCAAGACCCTCCCCTGTCCATCACCACCCCTTGATTCTGCCATCTTAAATCCAAGGTGGGTAGAGGCTCCTGATGGGTAGTCATCTGGCTAGGTGACCAGTCCCCCTTCCAGGGCTATTTAGGGTCTACCTCTTGAGTAGGTCCTCCGATTCGGCTTGCAAGACTCTAGCTGGACTCTTCTACAACCTTTACTTTGACTTCTGGACACAAACTGCAACTGGACCCTCCAGGAACTGAAAATCTGCATCCACGACAAAGACTCTGCCTGCAACATTGTTTCCACAGCTCCTTCCTGCTTCTACAACATTTCCCCGGCTCTGTATCCTCTGAGGCAGTAAGTCTTCAGTCTGCATGAGGAAGAAGGAATCTCCAGTGGAGTGAAGGAACCACTGTCCTCCATCTGCAGGCACCAACTGCAACGACTGTAGGAGAATGGCTCCCTGTTGCAGTTACCCCCCGCTTTTTGCCTGATATCGATGCTGACTTGACTGAAGTGTGCTGGGACCCTGCTAACCAGGCCCCAGCACCAGTGTTCTTTCACCTAAAATGTACCATTGTTTCCACAATTGGCACACACCCCTGGCACACAGATAAGTCCCTTGTAAAAGGTACCAGTTGTCCTTGGAGCCTTACTGTGACCAGGGAAGGCCCGTAAGGACTGCAGCATATGTTGTTCCACCCTAAGGGACCCCTCACCTAACACATGCACACTGCCATGGTAGATTGTGTGTGTTGGTGGGGAGAAAAAGGCAAAGTCGACATGGCATCCTCCTCAGGATGCCATACACACAAAAATACTGTCTGTGGCATAGGTAAGTCACCCCTCTAGCAGGCCTTACAGCCCTAAGGCAGAGTGCACTATACCACAGGTGAGGGCATAGCTGCATGAGCAATATGCCCCTACAGTGTTGAAGTCCATTCTTAGACATTGCAAGTACAGTGTGGCCATATTAAGTATATGGTCTGGGAGTTTGTCAAAAACAAACTCCACAGCTCCATAATGGCTTTACTGAATACTGGGAAGTTTGGTATCAAACTTCTCAGAATAATAAACCCACACTGGTGCCAGTGTTGGATTTATTAAAAAATGCACACAGAGGGCATCATAGAGATGCCTCCTGTATTTTACCCAATCCTTCAGTGCAGAACTGACTGGTCTGTGCCAGCCTGCTGCTGAGAGATGAGTTTCTGACCCCCTGGGGTGAGGGCCTTTGTGCCCTCTTGAGGCCAGAAACAAAGCCTGCTCTGGGTGGAGGTGCTTCACATCTCCCTCTACAGGAACTGTAACACCTGGCGGTGAGCCTCAAAGGCTCACCCCTTTTGTTACAGCACCCCAGGACATCCCAGCTAGTGGAGATGCTCGCCCCTCCGGCCACTGCCCCCACTTTTGGCGGCAAGGCTGGAGGAGATAATGAGAAAAACAAGGAGTCGTTACCCACCAGTCAGGGCAGCCCCTAAGGTGTCCTGAGCTGAGGTGACCCCTGCCTTTAGAAATCCTCCATCTTAGTTTTGGAGGATTCCCTCAATAGGATTAGGGAGGTGCCCCTCTCCCCACACGGAGGAGGCACAAAGAGTGTGTAGCCACCCTGCAGGACAGTAGCCATTGGCTACTGCCCTCCCCGACCTAAACACACCCCTAAATTTAGTATTTAGGGGCACCCTAGAACCCAGGAAATCAGATTCCTGCAACCTGGAAAAACAAGGACTGCTTTGGCCCCAGCCCTACCGGCCTGTCTCCTGACTCTAAAAACTGCAACCAGCGACATATCCGACAGGGACCAGCGACGTCTGAAGCCCCAGAGGACTGCCCTGGACTAAAGGACCAAGAAACTCCAGTGAGCAGCAGGTCTGCTCAACAACAGCTACTACTTTGCAACAAAGAAGCAACTTTTAAATACTCCGTTTCCTGCCGGAAGCGTGAGACTTTTCACTCTGCACCTGACGCCCCTGGCTCAAGATCCAGAGAACAAACACCACAGGGAGGACTCCCCTGCGACTCCGTGAGTAGCCCGAGACAACCCGCCTGAGCCCCCACAGCGACGCCTGCATAGAGAATCCAGAGGCTCCCCCTGACCGTGACTGCCTGTAACAAGGGATCCGATGCCTGGAACCAGCACTGCACCTGCAGCCCCCAGGACCTGAAGGAACCGAACCTCAGTGCAGGAATGACCCCCCCCCCCCCCCAAGGATGCAGGTATTTACCTGCTGACAGACTGGAATCGGAGCACCCCTGTTCTCCATAGGCACCTCTTTCATCTCTGCACTTGACCGGCCCTGAGATGCTGGTGTGGTAACTTTTGGGTTGCCTTGAACCCCCAACGGTGGGCTGCCTATGCCCAGGAACTGAGACTTGTAAGTGTCTTACTTACCTCACAATCTAACCTTTGCTTACCTCCCCCAGGAACTGTTGATTTTTGCAGTGTCCATTTTTAAAATAGCTTATTGCCATTTTAACAAAGACTGTATATGATATTGCTAGTTCCTAAAGTATATAAGTGAAGTACCTTGCTTTTAAAGTGTTTACTGCAAATCTTGAACCTGTGGTTCTTAAAATAAACTAAGAAAATATATTTTTCAATATAAAAACCTATTGGCCTGGAGTAAGTCTTTGAGTGTTTGTTCCTTCCAGGAACTTTTCTAAGATGCCCTCTGGGGTGTATTTCACAATAAAATGTACACTGGCATCAGTGTGCATTTATTGTGCTGAGAAGTTTGATACCAAACTTCCCAGTTTTCAGTGTAGCCATTATGGTGCTGTGGAGTTCGTGTTTTACAGACTCCCAGACCATATACTCTTATGGCTACCCTGCACTTACAATGTCTAAGGTTTTGCTTAGACACTGTAGGGGCATAGTGCTCATGCACCTATGCCCTCACCTATTGTATAGTGCACCCTGCCTTAGAGCTGTAAGGCCTGCTAGAGGGGTGACTTATCTATGCCATGGGCAGTGTGAGGTTGGCATGGCACCCTGAGGGCAGTGCCATGTCGACTTAGTCATTTTCTCCCTTCCAGCACACACAAGCTGACAAGCAGTGTGTCTGTGCTGAGTGAGGGGTCCCCAGGGTGGCATAAGACATGCTGCAGCCCTTAGAGACCTTCCCTGGTATCAGGGCCCTTTGTACCAGGGGTACCAGTTACAAGGGACTTACCTGGATGCTAGGTTGTGCCAATTGTGGAGACAGATGTACAGGTCAGGGAAAGAACACTGGTGCTGGGGCCTGGTTAACACTACCCTCTGATAAGCCTACTGCTCCACCACACTACCACAAAATATAGCATTAGAATTATCTAATTTTGCCACTATCTTATCTCTAAGGGTAACCCTTGGACCCTGTGCACACTATCTCTTACTTTGAGAGAGTATATACAGAGCCAGCTTCCTACAACGACCACTGTCTCGATCTCCTCTCATCCTGAGCTGCGAGGATCCTGCATTACGGGTGGTGTCTGGAATGGTCCACTTGGTCTTTTTTGCCAGCTGTCCAACTTTGGTGAAGTAAGTCCTTGCCTTCCCACAAAAGATAGTACCACGTGCACTGCGTCTCTTGCAGCTACCAAGGCTTGTTGGCATCTCCTCCAAGAGCTCTTCAGGTTCTGTGTAGCCCCAGCACTCTTCCCTGCGACGCACAGCCCTCTGCGTGCTTCTCCTGCAGCATGGAACCCTTCTTCAGTTATGCTGCGTGGGCTCCACTGCGACTCCTGGGTCCTCTTCAAGTGGGTCTTCTGTAGGGGCTGCCTTTTCTTCTGTGGACTCTCTGCCGTACTGAGGGTCCCCTGGTACTTCTCTCACGGGTTGAGTCCTCCTGGACTTTGCTGGTCCCCAGCAGCTCCACTTTTCGTGTACCACGACTCTTACCTTTGCCAAGGGTTGTTGGTGGCTTTTCCACCCCAAAGACAGACTGAAATCTTCCATCAGGTGTGGGATGTCAACTGCATCCTCCAGGAAGTCTTCACCGAATCCAGGGCTGCATTGTTGATCATCTTCGTCCTACCGTCGACCTTACTCCTGCAACCACAGACGGGGGTGGGTAGTGGTTCCTGCCACCACTGAACACTTCTGCGACTTCTGGACTTGGTCCCCTTCTTTTTCAGGTCTTCCTCTTCAGGAATCCACCGCTGGTTTCTTGCTGTCTTGTCTAGGTGTTGGAGTAGCCTCATTTTAAGTCCTTTCGGTGGTTTGGGGAAAATCCAGTAACTTACTCCTTGCTTCCTTTTCACTCGGGGCACTGTGGTACTTACCTTTTGGGGTTTCCTAGTTCCCCCAGCCCCCTCTATAGAGTCCACTTACCTGGGTGGGGGTCCTGCATTCACATTCTATTTTTTTTACTATATGGTTTGCGCTCCCCCTAGGGTCCGATTGTCTCTTGCTATTGCACTGTTTTCTACTGCTATTTATGCTTGTTTCTGATTACTAGTGGACATATTTTGTTTGTTTACTTACCTCCTATTGGAGGGTTGCCTATCTAGTGCTTTTGGTAATTGTGACCCTAAAATAAAGTACCTTTTTTATTTTTTTGTAACAATTAGTGTTTTCTTTCATGTGTGTAAGTGCTGTGTGACTACAGTGGCATTGCATAAGCTTTGCATGTCTCCTAGATATGCCTTGGCTGCTCATCCACTGCTACCTTTATAGAGCCTGGCTTCTAGACACTGCCTACGCTACACTAATAGTGGATACCTGGACATTGTATAAGGTGTAGGTATCTTAGGTACCCACCACACACCAGGCCAGCTTTTTACAGGCAGTTTCCACCATACCATTTGGGACACATTTCACAAGTGCTGCCTCAGGTCCCAGAGGCGGTCCAGGCCATATTCTCCCAAGACGTGGAAGACTGGAGAAATGCAGCTAAGTTCACTATACAGTGTAGAGTAGGCACATCTGACTCGCTGGGCAGAGTGGTTGCAGAGACAGTGGCCTTAAGGCGCCACGCCTGGCTGAGGACATTGGTTTTTCAGGGGTTGACCAAGCAAATCTGATGGAGGTGTCCTTTGCTGGCACTTGCTTGTTTGGAGAAAAGGAAGACTCTGGGCTGGAGCACTTTAAGGACTCTCAGGCTGCAGCCAAGTCCTTGGACCTCTCAGCGACACCTCATCCACTGTCTGCCTTTCGCCCATTTCGTGGCTATGAAAGGGACGTGGCATTACGCCAGCCACCATCCCACTCAACCAACCCAGGGTATGCAAGAACATGGGCGCGGTGTCTTCAGATCTAGAGGATCTGCAGGCCAGAAGTCATCTACCACACAACCCCTGGCAACTGCAGCCTCTACGCCCTCCTGGTTGGCATCTGAAGGACAATACTTGCCCAGTTGGGAGTGAGAATATACCATCATCTCTTCCAGTGGAAGTCAGTAACATCAGACACATGGGTACTGCAGATTATCTGGAAGGGCTTTGCCCTGCCTTTTCAATCCTTTCCTCCTCCTATCCCATCTACGTTTGAGCGGCTGACAGAGGATCATTTATGTCTGCTCCAAGAGGACGTTTCGGCTGTCTTGGCCAAGAGAGCCATATAAAAGTTCCCGATATCAGAAGTAGTCAGTGGTTGTTATTCCCGCTACTTTGGATACCTGAAAAGAACAAAATTCTTTGTCCTGTCCTAGACTTACGGACCATAAATCTCTCAAGGAGAAGTTCATGCTGCTCATGTTGTCTGCCCTAGACCCAGAATATTGGTTGCTAGCACTAGACCTGCAGGATGTGTAATCCTGCTGGCCCACAGGTGTTTCCTGCGGTTCAAGGTAGGCCACAAATGCTTTCAGATCACCGTGCTGCCATTTTACCTTACCAGTGCCTCTTGGGTGTTCACCAAGGTGATGGCGGCGGTCGCAGCTCATCTGCGCAGGTCAGGGGATTCAGTCTTCCCCCTACCTCGACGACTGGCTGTTAAAGGCAAGGTCGCTCCAGACACACATCTCCCACCTCCAGACTGCGGTGAGCCACCTGCATTTGCTGGGGTTCACTATAAACTTGCCGAAGTCACTCCTGACTCCCTCCCAGACGCTACCTTTCATCAGAGCTGTTCTAGACACAATGCACTTTAGGGCTTATCCTCCCGAGCAGCGAGTCCAGGATATTCAGGCTATGATTCTGATGTTTCAGCCCCCTGTCCTGGATTTCAGTCACAATGACTCTGAGGCTGCTGGGCCTAATGGCCTCCTGCATCCTGCTTTTAAAACATGCCAGGTGGCATATGTGCAGGCTCTGCAGTGGGCATCATCGGGGAAAAGTCTCCGACATGGTCAGATTTCAGAGGGATCTACGAAAGACCTGCAGTGGTGGTTAACAAACATCAATTGGGTCAGAGGCAGACATCTGTCCCTTCTCCAACCAGACCTTACAGTAGTGACAGATTAATCACTTCTAGGATGGGGTGGCCATCTGGGAGAGGTGGAGATCAGAGGACTGTAGTCATGCTCCGCATCAACATGTTGGACCTCCGGGCAGTCCGATTAGCATTGAAACATTTCTTCCCTCCGTCAAAGGAAAGTTAGTGCAGGTGTTCACGAACAGCACCACTGCCATGTGGTACTGCAACAAGCAGGGTGGGGTGGGGTCTTAGACCCTTTGTTAAGAGGTCCTGCGTCTCTGAACATGGCTGGAATAGCAGGGCAAAATCCTGGTGGTTCAACACCTGGCAGGTTCTCTGAATGCTAGGGCGGACAAACTCGGCCAACGATGTTTAGCAGATCACATGTGGAGTCTCCATTTGGAGGGTGCTCAAGGACTCTTTCAGCAATGTCTGCAGTATTGCCCATTGTAGTTTCCAAGGTGGCACTCCCTCAGCAAGGTTTCTTGTCACGAGTGGAGCTCAGGCCTCTTGTACGCCTTTCTGGCCGTACCACTCCTGCCCAGAGTTCCCAAGAAGATCAAGAGTAACAGGGCACAAGTAATCCTTATGGCAACAGATTGGGCATGGAGAGTCTGGTACCCCGAGCTTCTGACAATGAGCATCGATTCTCTGATCAGGGTGACCCTTCGGGAGGATCTTCTTTTGCAGCAGCAGGGGAGGGGCGGTCACCCAAACCTGTCAACTCAGTGCCTTCATTCATGGAGATTGAGCGGCAGCGATTGACCGGTTTTGACCTTCCTCCTGAAGTCTGTAATGTTATCTTGGCAGTCAGGCGTTCCTCCACAAAAATGGTAAACACAAGCCGCAGGCAAAAATTAGCAAGATATTGTACAGAGAAGTCTATAGATCTTCTCTCTCTGCTTCTTTCTGCTTTTCTTATTTTTTTTCTTTCTCTAACCCAACAAGGTTCCTCTCTCGGGACACTGAAGGACTATCTTTCTGCTTTAGCAGTCTTTCTGCGGCTGCCTGGTCAACCAAAAGGGTCCTTAAAGGGTTTATAATAGTTTTCCCCCATGCTCTTTGTAATGCCTCAGTTGGATCGTATTCTCGTACTCTCATACCTCATGTGTGCTCCTTATAAGCCATTGCACAACTGTTCCCTCCAGCTCACCAGCAAGACAACCACCTTAGTGGCAATAACATCTGCCCGGAGGGTGAGTGAGAAACGGGCCTTATCATCTAAGGCTCAATATCTCACTGTGTTGCCAGAAAAAGTTGTTCAATGCACCTGTGCCTTTTTCCTCCCCAGGGTGGTGACCCCATTCTATCTGGGTCAAACTGTCACCTTGCCCACTTTCTTTGGTCCCCCATATACTCTAAGGAAGAGGGGCGACTCCATGGGCTGGACCCAAAAGTGTGTTGTTGTTCTGTCTTGACCGCATAAAAGAGTTCCAGGTGGACGACCAACTCTGTGGGGTGTGTGGGAGCAAAGAAGGGACGGCAGTACATAAGCGGACCGTTTCACACTTGGTTGTTCTCTGTATCAAGATCTGCTACACCCTGGCTAAGAAGCAGTCTCCAGAGGGCTTAAGGGCCCATTCCCCAAGGGCAAAAGCTGTGACGACGGCATTAGCACGTGGAGTCCCATTACTGGACATCTGCCAGGCAGCAACGTGGTCATCCCTGCACACGTTTGCCAAACTCTACGGCCTGGACAGTCCGGTCCATAGAGAAAGGCATTTCGCCCTTTCGGTTCTGTAGGACTTTTTAGTTTGAAACATTGTCTGCAGCCCACCGCCAGAAGGATATGGCTTGGGTATCCAATCAGCGGTAAGGAATCTGCAGCTAGAAGTCTCTATCAGATGAACAATTTACTTATCTTCAGTAGTGCATTATCTGGTAGAGACTCGATCTAGCTGCAGATTCCCTATGCCTCCCTGCTCTGCTGACTTGTTACTGGGGTTAGGGTGATCCCTTTGATTGGGCCCTAGTTTTTAGACACACACTGCACCAGTTCTTATCATGGCTCTGCACTTCTGATGTGGACAGTTATGATAAAAGTAACCTATGCCCGCACCCCTGGCTTGCACCTGTATAGGTGACCACGATGTCACATCTGGTGCCAACGGTGCCACGTGGATCCGAATGGAGCCACCTGAAGGCGCAAGCAAGGTGTATTGCTCAGCAAATCTTTCCAGATCCAGCCTGACCCCTGGGAAAGTCAAAGGTAAGAAATCTGAAGCTAGGCAGTCTCTCTACCAGATAATGCATTGCTGAAGGTAAGTCATTTGTTCTTTGAGAAGGTAACCATCTGGCAACATGTGCCACTAGCACCTCTGCTAAATAAGGTAGCAGCGATATATAGGGCGATAATTCTTCTAAGGTATGTGGGTCATCACCAGACTTCTTTAATAATGGAACCTCTATCGCCTCCTTAAAGGGGGTGGGAACAATACCTTGGCTCAAGGACCTATTGAAGAGAGATGTGGCTCAATCAGGAAAGAGGGAGAAGACTTCTTTTAGAACATTTGGAGGACAGGTGTCCTGGGGGGAGATGCTGGTTCCTGTTCCCAAAGAAACTGAAGGTGTCACAAGGTGTTCTTCTTTACTAAGGTATTGAAGCGATCAGAGGAACATGCAACCTGAGCCTCCGAGATGGAGGCAGGTCAGACAAGGGCCGCTGATAACAGAGGAAAAAATCTAGACTCCCGTATTTGCACCAGTGAATACATGCCAAGAGAGATGGTCATCAAAAGAGTTAACTCATTCGATATTGGTTTTCACAGATGCTGGAGCAGTCTCTGATCAAGCCATGAGGATGAGGGATTGCCCAAAGATACATTTAGGGTTGGAAATCACTTGATATAACTTACCTTATTTACGTAATCTGTGATCTGCACAGGGCACTCCTAGAACTGTGTTAGGATTCCCTTCTGCTGCTGTTAAAAAGTGTGGCAGTTATTGCAGGAGCTAAATGGAATTCCTTGTTTGAACCAAAATGAGTAGCTGACACCTCTTTGACTCCTATATCTGCTATATGGAAATTGGGAGTTCACTTGCTATGCTCATGTTCTTACTGGACTTGGGCCTGTTGCCTGCGTATCCAAGAGGGATCATTTGGAAATCGCTTGTGTTTGGTCTGTTATGTTCCTGTTCAGTTTATGCTTCTAACTTCACCAATGCCAGCTGTCTGTCGAAGAGAATTGAGTCAATGGGGTCACGTTCCCCAGCATGTGCAGAAGAGCTCCATACCCAGATTTTTTTTTTATATATATATAATTGCACGACATCCATTGCTAATTACACATTCTTACCAAGAGCATTAGGTCAGTGGGTAACATCCATGAAATTGTCTGAGATTCTTATACTTAAAAAAGGTTGCCTCTTTGCAGTCTCTAACTGTTGGAGATTCAGCTAATCTGGAAGAAAGCAGTTAAAGAGATAATTTTGAGGTCAGTTGTTCCTCACTATTTTTCATCCAAAGCCGAGCAAGGCTGGACATGCCTTTTCTATCAAATCAAGGACAAATAGGTAGCCAGGACAGTTTTGTCTTGGTTAGTGGCGAACAGGAGTAGGTTCTTTTGGTTAGTGTTTATGCTTCTAAGTAAGACCAAGCCAACTTAGTGGACAATCTGTCGAGATGTCAGGAACCCTGTGAATATACAACTTTACCATTGTATATGTTGTGGACTTAGCCCACCTCACTTACTCACCAGTGGTTCAAGATGCTAGTGTGCTGCGTGTTGTTCAGTATACTGGGGATAGCACACTTTAGGAGACTGCAGTCAGTGTGAGACTAGGTGTTTGCATGCTGCACCTGCACACCCTAATAGAGGGACCAGGATCATCTTTAGGATGCCTGATCATAGTCCTCTCTTGATTGTAATTCAGGGGAGTGGGGGTCACCAGAGCAGCTAGCCGTACTTGGAAATTACAGGCTAATTCTTTCCGCGTGCCGATCTTTAGAAGGTCCCTCAATGCCAGTGCCTCTCTCCGTGACTGTCCCCTTTTTTTTGCCTCCAGATTTGTTTCTTGTGAGCTGTCATCTACATTTTATTCAGATGAACTGGTCCCTATTTACACCCTGAGAGGTATCCCAAATGACCCCTCAAGCCATGATCCCTTTCAGCCTGAAAAAATGTTTTATTCTTCTGGTTGCTACTGTCACTGTCATTTAACATGTTAGGGTTCATCCTCCTTGTTCCATATCTTTAGTTTATGACTCCCCACTAGACCCTAAGTATGAGAACTATGGGCTGAGAAGGTAGTTTGGTCTAATGAGGTATCCACTACACTTTCCTACAGAGAAGGCACTCTTGCCATAAATGCAGACATCTGCCAAAAAATAGTTTGTTTTTTTCATTGGTTTTTTTTTTTAATGGTAACTGTGGGTGAGTACATCTCTTTATAGGTAGCCCGGACCCACAAACCAGCAGCGGGGTTCAAGAACTGGTTGCACCAATGGGCTCTAACGGATGATTGATGTATCCAGCACGGTCAAGAACATGATTTCTCATACTTCTCTCATATACAGGACCTTCACACCAGACTGGATAGACTGCTGTGTTCTGAGAGATTGTGCCAGTATGGGAGAGCCACTGAATATCTGGGGCGCACCTCCTCGGATCGTAGCCCTCTTCTTCCGGCACCCGACCCACTTCTCAATAGACCGACAATCCCCTTATGGCAGCTCCGACCTGTGGTGCTCGAGGATGATAGTTATAGGGAGTCCTTGTGCACAGCTGTTACGGGGTACTTTGCAACGAATCAGAGACCTACATCGTCCACCCTAATAGAATGGGAGGCCTCTAAGGTTGTGGTCCAGGGACAGTGCATGAGTTAACTACATGGGAAACTACAAACGCTAGAATCTTCCACCCATACCTTAGAAACGGCCCTGAAGTCAGACCCCCTCTGCCCATTAGTGGCTAAGGGAGATTCATAAACAATATGTTAACATTCTGGACAGATTGAATAGCCTTGAATACAAGACTTATGTGGCTAAAACATATGATGAGAGGTCAAATCGGGACAGCTACTATCGTGGCTTATTCACCCAGAGTTATGAGGCACGCCTATCGCACGCCTAAAAACTACTGCTGGGACACATATGTACTCACCAGGAACCATTAACGATGAATTCCGGATTAACTGTGAGGCTTTTTATGGGAGTCCGGAAGTCCTACCTGCCCACTGCAGACCAGGTTCCTTGAACGTATACAGCGCCCAACTATCTCCTGAAGAGAAAGCAGCACTTGCGGGGACCAATCACGACACCAGAAATATGACAAGTGGTCAAAGAGATGGCCACGGGCAAAACTCCGGGACTAGACGGCCTCCCAGCCAAATCTTTTTATGACCTACTTAGATCCAAAGCTGGAACTCCTATATGCAGACTGGTTAGAGGAGGGGTGTTTACCTAAGTCGACCAGGAGTGCACTGGTGATTACACTTCCTAAAATGACACATTCTGGCTCGCCCAGCACCACTTTCTGTCCGTTGTCCATGCTAAACATGGACTTAGTAAAATATTGGCAAGCAGAATTATTCCTTACATATAGGCGTCATATATTCCTCACATGCAGGCGCTCATGCGTGAAGACCAGAAAAGGTTTATTCCGTCCCTCAACTTGCCTAGACTATTCCATGTTTTGTACCATTCAAATGTGCAAGCCCAACCCGAGGCCAGGCTCATGTCGGTAGACCTTGAGAAGGCATTCGATTCTTTAGGGTGGGACTTCCTAAGAGGCGTCTTATGAAAGATTGGCCTTGAAAGAGAAATGGGTCAGATGGGTGACACTGCTTTTTACCGAACCGACGGCAAGGCTAAGGACAGGGTTCACATTCTCCTCCACATATGACATTTATAGAGGGTCAAGGCAGGGCTACCTGCTGTCACCCTTGCTGTTTGCTGTGGCCATAGAACCATTAGCTGCACTGTTCTAAGGAGAGGGTAACTGGGTTGGTATAGTAGTTGATGGACACCAACATTATCTCTCTCTACGCAGATGACCTCCTTTTATATAACAAATGGCACAAGAGGGGCAAATGATGGGATCACTCGCCTTAAGTCGTTTGGGAGGGTGTTGAGTCTACGGTGGAGCCATACAAAGACTTGCCTATTCCCCCTGTGTTAAGAATACTCAATGCTCCCACGATATGCCATTGGGTCTTCAGTTGGAGCCCTCCTCCTTTAAGTATTTGGGTGTCCATGTATACCACTCTACTGAGGATTTGTGTGAGGGGAATTGGAGGGGGGGTTGGTGTACCGCTCCTTTAAGGGGTGTATCCCCTTCTGGAGATTAAGAATCACTGATGGCAAGGATTTCTGTTTCGAATATGGTGGTGCTCCCTCGCCTTTTATACTTTTTTACAAACTTTCTTATTGGTATCCCGGTCGCATGGTTCAGGCGGGTTGATGCTTTACTAGGGGAACTGATATGGAACAGAGGTAGGCAGAGGATATTGCTTGAGATTCTGAGACATCCACGGGAGGAAGGAGGCTTTGGGGTACCAGACTTTGAATTGTATTATTTAGAAGCACAGCTGCAGTGGCTTGATAAGTGGCTCGATGACTCCCGCTGGAAGTGCTTTGGATCAGATGGGCTTGTTCCCATATCATGACGAGATGTGGACCTCTAGATGCAGACTTTTGTCACATGACCTGGAGTTGCTTTAGGCATGCTGGCAGGCTATCCTTTTCAGGTTGCACCCTACACTCAGACGTACATTCCCACACACCATAGAAGCTTCCCTGTTGGGTACCTTCTCTAGAACTCAGAAATGCAAGGTAGGATCTAAATTTATGAACTTCATACTAGCCCTGGCTAAGCACCAAATTATGATGGCTTGGAAATCTGCCAGAGGCCCTGTATTAGAAGAGTGCGTGAAGAATGTTACAGTATGAGCAGAGGAGAGGGCACTTCGGAGGGAAGACAGGAGAGGGATCATGATGTGCCCCATAGCAGACCTCTGAACAGAGATTTTGGGATCTTTGATACATTTGGGTGATAATGTTTGTGAGCAGGAAGGCAGAGGCGAAGAAGAGAACTCACCCCAGAGCGATGGTGCAGACAAAGAAAACAACCTTAGAGAAGCAGAGGAGGAACCAAGGGAGAACTAGGACACACCGCACAGCAGAACTACTGTCCCCATTCCACATACCTGGACTCGAGAAATACAATGTTATAACATATATAAGGAATGACACTTTCAGATAGTGCAATTCTTTTTCAAGAGTATTGCTGACCTCCGGCAATACCAGACGAGAAACAGTTACTGAGTCTCTGTAGTTACAACTATTTTTTTTTTTCAATTGTTTCACATTGTTTATTGTTGAATTGGCTAGAATAACGAGGTTAATTTCCCCCTTCACCACAGAGCACTCTTACCATTCAAGCACTGTAAATTACTCCCCAGTGCTTCACTTTTAACAAAAATGCGAAGTCACACAAGGTACACATGTTCACTCTAATATAAACCAGACCATAAGGAATCCTTATAAAATTAAGCATGCATACAGGAAATGAGATTGATGTATACTGACGGAGGTTCATATATATGAAATCCAAATATTTTTAAAGAAAGGAAATAAATAACCATGGTGGAGTACACTTTTGGCAATATATGCCACTAATACCTGCACAATTTCATCTTTTTAGAAAGTATTTAGAAACTTACAACTTTCTGAGTTAATCTGTTTTCTTATGCTTTGCAGCGAAATGCAAGGGTTCTGAATTCGTAAAAAAAAAAATTACCACTCATTCCAAAATGCCAAGATTTTTTTTTTTTTTTGTCTCCTGTTGTGGAAAGCTTATAAGATGACTATTTAAAATATAAGCCTTTTGTTGATGCAGATTACAGGGAAACTAACCTGTTTTGCACAGCATTTTATTGGCAATTTTGAGTAAAGATTACATTTTGGCCATTTTCAGAAACCAGGCATTATATGGGTGTAGGAAGTTGGCTTTGTATATACTATTTCAAAGTAAGAAAGTGTGTGCACAGAGTCCAAGGGTTCCCCTTAGAGGTAAGATAGTGGCAAAAGAGATAATTCTAATGCTCTATTTTGTGGTAGTGGGGTCGAGCAGTAGGCTTATCAGAGGGTAGTGTTAAGCATTTGTTGTACACACACAGGCAATAAAGGAGGAACACACACTCAAAAGACAATTCCAGGCCAATAGGTTTTTATATAGAAAAATATATTTTCTTAGTTTATTTTTAAGAACCACAGGTTCAAGATTTACAAGTAATACTTCAAATGAAAGGTATTGGTATTTCACTCAGGTATTCTAGGAACTTTGAATAATCACAATAGCAAGTACAGTTTTGACAAAAATGGCAATAAGTATTTTAAAAGTGGACACAGTGCAAAAATCAACAGTTCCTGGGGGAGGTAAGTAATTGTTAAGTTCACAGGTAAGTAAAACACTTACAGGGTTCAAAGTTGGGTCCAAGGTAGCCCACCGTTGGGGGTTCAAGGCAACCCCAAAGGTAACACACCAGCAGCTCCGGGCCGGTCAGGTGCAGAGATCAAAGAGGGGCCCAAAACACCTAGGCTTCAGTGGAGAACAGGGGTGCCCCGGTTCCAGTCTGCCAGCAGGTAAGTTCCCACGTCCTCGGAGGGCAGACCAGGGGGGTTTTGTAGGGCACTTGGGGGGGGGGGGGACACTAGCAGGCACAGAAAGTACACCCTCAGCGGCACAGGGGCGGCCGGGTGCAGAGTGCAAACAGGCTTGGGTTTTGTATTGAAAGCAATGGGGAGACCAGGGGTCTCTTCAACGATGCAGGAAGGCACAGGGGGGGCTCCTCGGGGTAGCCACCACCTGGGCTAGGCAGAGGGTCGTCTGGGGGTCGCTCCTGCACTGGAGTTCGGTTCCTTCCCGTCCTGGGGGCTGCGGTGCAGTGTTGGTTCCAGGTGTCGGGTCCCTTGTTACAGGCAGTCGCAGTCAAGGGAGGTTTCTGGATTTCCTCTGCAGGCGTCGCTGTGGGGGCACAGGGGGGTCAAGTCTGGCTACTCACAGGCTCGCAGTCACCAGGGAGTCCTCCCTGTAGTGTTGGTTTTCCACAAGTCGAGCCGGGGGCGTCTGTTGCAGAGTAGAAAGTCTCACGCTTCCGCCGGGAAACGTGAAGTCATTGAAGTTGTTTCTTTGTTGCAAGAAAGTTGCAGATGGTTGAACAGAGCCGCTGTTCATGGGATTTTCTTGGTCCTTGGGTGCAGGGCAGTCCTCTGAGGCTTCAGAGGTCGCTGGTCCCTGATGGATGTGTCGCTGTTGCAGTTTTATTCGAAGTTGGGAGACCGGCCGGTAGGGCTGGGGCCAAAGCAGTTGTTGTCTCCGTCTTCACTGCAGGGCTTCAGGTCAGCAGTCCTTCTTCTTTAGGTTGCAGGAATCTAGTTTCTTAGGTTCTGAGGGCCCCTAAATACTGAATTTAGGGGTGTGTTTAGGTCTGGGAGGGCAGTAGCCAATGGCTACTGTCCTTGAGGGTGGCCACACCCTCTTTGTGCCTCCTCCCTTATCCTATTGGGGGAATCCTCCATCCACAAGATGGAGGATTTTTCAAGGCAGGAGTCACCTCAGCTCAGGACACCTTAGGGGCTGTCCTGACTGGGGGGTGGAGACTCCTTGTTTTTCTCATTATCTCCTCCAGCCTTGCCACCAAAAGTGGGGGCAGTGGCCGGAGGGGCGGGCATCTCCACTAGCTGGAATGCCCTGGGGCGCAATAACAAAAGGGGTGAGCCTTTGAGGCTCACCGCCAGGTGTTACAGTTCCTGCAGGGGGAGGTGAGAAGCACCTCCACCCAGAACAGGCTTTGTTCCTGGCCACAGAGTGACAAAGGCACTCTCCCCATGTGGCCAGCAACATGTCTGGTGTGTGGCAGGCTGGCAAAAACTAGTCAGCCCACACTGGAAGTCGGGTATGGTTTCAGGGGGCATCTCTAAGATGCCCTCTGGGTGTATTTTACAATAAATTGTACAGTGGCATCAGTGTGCATTTATTGTGCTGAGAAGTTTGATACCAAACTTCCCAGTTTTCAGTGTAGCCATTATGGTGCTGTGGAGTTCGTGTTTGACAGACTCCCAGACCATATACTCTTATGGCTACCCTGCACTTACAATGTCTAAGGTTTTGCTTAGACACTGTAGGGCCATAGTGCTCATGCACATATGCCCTCAGCTGTGGTATAGTGCACCCTACCTTAGGGCTGTAAGGCCTGCTAGAGGGGTGACTTAGCTATGCCACAGGCAGTGTGGGTTTGGCATGGCACTCTGAGGGGATTGCCATGTCGACTTAGTAATTTTCTCCCCACCAGCACACACAAGCTGTGAAGCAGTGTGCATGTGCTCAGTGAGGGGTCCCCAGGGTGGCATAAGACATGCTGCAGCCCTTAGAGACCTTCCCTGCCATCAGGGCCCTTGGTACCAGGGGTACCAGTTACAAGGGACTTACCTGAGTGCCAGGGTTGTGCCAGTTGTGGAGACAAAGGTACAGTTTAGGGAAAGAACACTGGTGCTGGGGCCTGGTTAGCAGGGTCCCAGCACACTTTCAAATCATAACTTAGCATCAGCTAAGGCAAAAAGTCAGGGGGTAACCATGCCAAGGAGTCATTTCCTTTCAATGGGGAATCCTCTGATTGAATGTTCCCCAGCTGTGTCTACCAACTTGTTCACAACTTATCTTGATTTGCTTTTGTTAGTGGTAGGGTTTATTTCATAGGCCTGCAGGACTTACAGATTTGTTTTGTGGTGATACAACTGCCCACAACCTCCTAAGAGACCTGCTTGTGCTAACCTGTAATGCAATAGAATGCGAGTGTAATTCATGTCACCTTCACAGATTAAAAACCGAAGATAACAAAATGGACAAAAAAGCATCCTATATCTTCATTATCATTAGTTGCCATCTACGATGTTTATTTTTTTCTGTATCTGCTCTAGATACATAAGTTGTTTTTATTTTGTTTTGTTTCAGGCACACCTGCCACTACTTCGGCATCTACAACAGGCTTCAGTCTAGGGTTCAGTAAACCTGCGGGATCTGCTACTGCATTTGCTTTGCCAATAACGTCCACCTCAGGAGGTGGCCTCTCTCTCTCATCAGCTTTGACATCCACGCCAACAACAGGTGAAAACAGTATAAAATGGGTTAAACATGCAAAACTAGTTCATTTCTGATTAGTGGCTGTTTGTTTGTTGAACTTCGATGCACCCTCCTTGTGTTGTTCTGTCACTGCCTGCCCCTTTATTGTATTACAATGGTACTCTTTACTGTTTCATTGTCTGTGCTTAATTATAGTTCTTTCTCAGCGCATCCTAATTGCTTGGCTGTTGTAATCCCTGCTTGACACCATCTTATTTTGAATCCTTGCTATAGATTTACTTTGTCTCAACCAACAAACAAATGCAATATTTTGATAAGTTGTGAGTAAGATATTGATGTTGGTGAACATTGTTTATATCATTTTCTTCAGGTTTTGTTTTAAACTTGGGTAGTACCCCAGGTACAGCTACAACTGCTGCAACAGGACTCAATCTTGGAGGAACTCAAAGTTTAGGGACCTCTCTTTTTCAGAATGCAGCAACAGGTAAGTGGTATATTCACTTCTTTTTAAGTATTTTCTATCTTACTCGTGGGTGGATTGAGTTTGCACTGGCCTGGTTTGTTGAAATTGTTTGATTTCTTATGTTTTTTTATCTTGTGGTCAGCTCACCATTGAGATATGTTGTATGTTTATTAAACACTATGTGACACCTTGCCTGTCATGCAGCTGCAAGATATTGTTTGATGGTGTGCTATGTTATTAATAAAGCACGTCCTCGCTGGAAACACAGCAAGGTTAAAAAAAAAAAATGTTTTTTTAAAATGAATGGCAGACTGCAACAGTGGGACCTGATTCAGGGGATAATTCTTTTGTGAGTCCGAGAAGGGCGATGCATATATTTCGGCCTTGAGATACTGAGCAGTTCAGAGAAGCTTTATTTCAATCCAGAATGTCTCTTTAGATAGGATGCGTGTTTTTTCTGAAGACATGTTATTAGTTCTGTGAAGAACTGGTGACAAGTCTTAAATAGGGTATCTCCAGAGTCTGTAGATATAAATGAATGAACGTGTTCAAGTTTTGCTTTTTCCTTTCTTCTCTTTTTTTAGGTAGTGCGTGCAAACGCTTTGACCTATTGTAAATATTGTGGGTTTAACCACGCCCACCTCATGCCCATCACTTTCACTCGTTTGTGGGCTTGCCTTTCAAAAATTCCTTGATGTCATTGGTAATTGCTTTACGTTAGTCCCGCCTTGGGGCGGGTTTGTTACCGCCTTGTAGACTGACCCGGTTACATGGATTATTGCACTATTGCCTATATACTTCAGCCTGGGCAAACTATTTTTTTCTTTTGTCTTTCTCCTTCATGCTCCACAGCAGCCATGCTGCTCACAGCACCAACAGCGCAAACTCCTTCGGCGGTATTGGAGCGCTAGTCACATTGTTCACTCTGTTACCTAATCCAGGGGTGTGGAATTTTTAATAAAATATATACTTTTCCATGGGACAGGTTGCTTCCTAAATCTACTTGTGCTGTAAAAAAAAATAATAATCTTCTTGTCCCTTTGGTGCCATGTAGTGCGGCAACAAATTATGGCAGCAATCTCATTATGTAAGAGCTGGTAATAGCCTCTCTGATTATGCTAGGGCTACTACTATAGTAGGGCTTGAATGCTTGCAATTTCAATCCCTACTATAGAAATTTCCTTATTTTGACACCTTTCTGCAGACCTACATACTGGGGCTGGAGGAAAGCAGTAACAGTTCCAGGGCTGTGGAATGCCTTTGTCTGCAAACCAACTGACTTGCAAGCTTTAAAAAAAATCACCAGCTCTTTTCTAATCTTTTTCCATAATGAGAAAGTTTGAGCATTTACTCCTGACCTTGGCAGAAGTAGAAGTTCTTCCAGGGTTGAGAAGAAAGTGGTTGGAGGGAAGGTGAACTTGTAAATGCTCCATAGATTTTCACATGAGCAAATCTACACATGCATAGTTGCTCGTACTAAAATACAATTCACAAATATTTTCTAGGAGTATGATTTCCTTGTCTACTTCTGTAAGTTCTTGTGAATTCATAAAAGCCACTAATTTAAAGTCATATACCAAGGGTACAGTTTTGTGACTTTCCTTAAGAATTGGGTCCCTAATTAGGTCTGACGTTATCAAAGACATTTTGTTTTTATTAAACTTCTATTCATCTTCTATTTCTCGGCTGGCTTTACTATGAGTCATCGCATTCTGCTCTTCCACAAGGAGCATATTGGCACTCAAAGTACGAAACTGGAGGGGCCCCCCCTGCAAAGAACATGGAGGGCCCCCCTCCCCTCCAGACTCACTCATGTCAGTTGCTGTGGTGAAGGGGGCCCAGGAGGGGCTGTGGGGCCTTTGTTACGCCTCTAGTGGTAATGTGTGCTTTTTGAGACCAAGTGTTGCTAGTGTTTGTAAAATGGTGAGGTGCTGGCAGCTCCCACAACAATAAAGTGTTACAAAAACCATGTCAAAACAAGACTCACATTGATGAAACCAAAAGACTCACAAAAAGTCAAATCCATTGGCTTTGCCAGTGCTTGTTTATTTTTATGCTTGCCATAATGTTGTTGAAAATGGTTACACTGATTTTCTATTAGTAATATTTTTTGGGAAATATTGGCATGCATCAACACATTTTACTAAATTACGCTTCAAAGAAATAGCACCTAACATTTCATATTAGCGAAACATTTTTTTTTCTGAGCTTCTGCAAACATTTGCATCTAATCAGAGAGCATTCTGGGAGCATTATAATTAGCCACATATTGTTAAACTTGTCGAACATATGTACACTTCTTTTTTTTTTTTTTTTTTTTTTGTTAATACTCCCAACAGAGGCTTAGTCGCTCAGATTTTCTACCTCACGTCGTGTGAAGGGAGTCTCCCTGAGCTCTGCTCAGTTCTTCAGCTTTTACTTCTTTTTGGATCATGCAAGATTATATTTCCTCTTTCATTTCTCTAACACTAATATGTCAGAGTAGCAGTAAACAAGGTAAAAGTCCACATAAATATGTCTAATATTTTCCTCAAAAACTCTCACGTTCTGAGAGATGAGGCTATTACTAGGATTACAAAATCTTAAATCTGTCACTAATATTGAGGACAGTGAGGATTCCTTCACCTCATGAGAGGTCAGAGGGAGACGTTGTGCCAGGCTCTCCAGAAGGCACGCAGAAAAGCCATAATAAGACTTACCTTGAGTCTTCATAAGGCACTTCTCAAAGAGAGAGAGAAAAAAATGGAAAAAGCCTCAACTCCCTCTTCAACTTTGACAATACATCAGGGAGACCCTCATAACCTTACAGTGGGGCATCTGAAAACCGCCTGTATCATCATCATTCACAAGAATTACTTTGAGGTGGTTGATGACAATGTTGACTATTATTACATAGTCTGTGAAGGGCCTCGTCTACGAAGGGCCTAGTCTGTGATGGCCTCATGTACAATGGTCATCTGATGGCCTCGTCTATGACGGTCATTTACAGTGATCGTCTACGACTGTCATCTACAGTGATCTATGATGGCCTCATCTACGGCGGCCTCATCTACAATGGTCATCTACAATGGTCATCTACACGGCCTCATCTACAGTGGTTGTCTACGACAGTCATCTACAGTGGTCTGTGATGACCTCATCTATGAAGGGCCTCATCTACGGTGGCCTCATCTACTATGGCCTCGTCTACTATGGCCTCGTCTATGACTGCTGTCTACCACGGTCATCTACAGTGGTCATCTACAGTGGTCATCTACAGTGGTCATCTACCGTGGTCATCTACCGTGGTCATCTACCACAGTCATCTACGGTGGTCGTCGACGAAGGCCTCCTCTACGGTGGTCGTCGACGAAGGCCTCCTCTACGGTGGTCGTCGACGAAGGCCTCCTCTACGGTGGTCGTCGACGAAGGCCTCCTCTACGGTGGTCGTCGACGAAGGCCTCCTCTACGGTGGTCGTCGACGAAGGCCTCCTCTACGGTGGTCGTCGACGAAGGCCTCCTCTACGGTGGTCGTCGACGAAGGCCTCCTCTACGGTGGTCGTCGACGAAGGCCTCATCTACGGTGGTCGTCGACGAAGGCCTCATCTATGGTGGTCGTCGACGAAGGCCTCATCTATGGTGGTCGTCGACGGGTGGTCGTCGACGAAGGCCTCCTCTATGGTGGTCGCCGACGAAGGCCTCATCTATGGTGGTCGCCGACGAAGGCCTCATCTATGGTGGTCGCCGACGAAGGCCTCATCTATGGTGGTCGCCGACGAAGGCCTCATCTATGGTGGTCGCCGACGAAGGCCTCATCTATGGTGGTCGCCGACGGGTGGTCGTCGACGAAGGCCTCATCTATGGTGGTCGTCGACGAAGGCCTCATCTATGGTGGTCGTCGACGAAGGCCTCATCTATGGTGGTCGTCGACGAAGGCCTCATCTATGGTGGTCGCCGACGAAGGTGCTTGTCGACGAAGACGGCCCCGTCTGCGATGCTCGTCGGCGAAGACGGCCCCGTCTGCGATGCTCGTCGGCGAAGACGGCCCCGTCTGCGATGCTCGTCGGCGAAGACGGCCCCGTCTGCGATGCTCGTCGGCGAAGACGGCCCCGTCTGCGATGCTCGTCGGCGAAGACGGCCCCGTCTGCGATGCTCGTCGGCGAAGACGGCCCCGTCTGCGATGCTCGTCGGCGAAGACGGCCCCGTCTGCGATGCTCGTCGGCGAAGACGGCCCCGTCTGCGATGCTCGTCGGCGAAGACGGCCCCGTCTGCGATGCTCGTCGGCGAAGACGGCCCCGTCTGCGATGCTCGTCGGCGAAGACGGCCCCGTCTGCGATGCTCGTCGGCGAAGACGGCCCCGTCTGCGATGCTCGTCGGCGAAGACGGCCCCGTCTGCGATGCTCGTCGGCGAAGACGGCCCCGTCTGCGATGCTCGTCGGCGAAGACGGCCCCGTCTGCGATGGCCAGCTTTATCTATGAAGGCAGTCTGACTGCTTCATCTGTGATGGCAGTATCATTTACGACGGCCGTCTTCGGCAACCTCGTCTATGGTGCTAGTCTGGGGCGACCTCGTCTATGGTGCTAGTCTGGGGCGACCTCGTCTATGGTGCTAGTCTGGGGCGACCTCGTCTATGGTGCTAGTCTGGGGCGACCTCGTCTATGGTGCTAGTCTGCGGCGACCTCGTCTATGGTGCTAGTCTGCGGCGACCTCGTCTATGGTGCTAGTCTGCGGCGACCTCGCCTACAATGAACTAGTCTCTGCATGTTTTGTCAACGATGGCCTTGTCTGACTGCATCCTCTACGAAGGCCTTGTCAACAACAAACATTGTCTACATGAGCCTAGTCTTTTACATCCTCCTTGTCGAAACTAATCACAATACACATTAAGACGAAAATACATAATTGTCAACAAGAGCAAAATACACATAGTCCATAATAACTTAGTGTCAAGCATTGAGGTACCAATATGAGCATGTCTTCAACAGTCAATATATTGAGGGGCAATATATGGAGCAATTACACCACTCCACCTCCAACTGCAGAGCATGGGTCAGGTCCATGTATCTCATACTAGAGCTTCAGAGCATTTTACAGCCGCAACTGGTGTATTTCCCCACCAGATTGATTTTGGGGGTTTCCATACCCTTTGGAGCGAGCGACCAAACACTTCCAGTTTCCTATAGCAAACAAGAGATTAGTTTGTTTTTTCTTTATGAATTTTAATTGGAAAGCTGTAAAAACTATTCTAATTGCTGATATATCCAGGAGGAATTACAATCATAGAAAACCCTATCATTCATAATTCTGCCTAACCAGCAAGGACACGTTCTCATCTAGGTCCAGACTACTGTACGGCCTGCCAATTCACTGGTAATACAGGGCAGGTATAGCCACCAGATGTGGTCAGACATGGCCACATAAATAAAATGTTTGTCAGAAGATGGAAAAAAATAAATAAATGCTGTATTGGAGTGAGATGTCAGCATAGACTGTGCTATAGTTAGAGCTTCAATAGTATTCCTACAACCGGCAGGGTCAGTGGTCCTTTGATATTACGGATCAAGGCCACAACATTTAAAAACTTGATGTACAAATATATCTAATATTTTATAGTACCATGCTGTTGCTCTGTATGCCATGCATGTTGATGACTACTTGCAAGCACACAACGGAGACTCTTGACACTGCATGATCGTTTGAGGCATTACAATTTCGAATGAAACAATCTTTAGAGGGACCCAAAAAAGACAATTTATCCATTGACAAGTATCTCAGTAGCACTTAGGCTAGCTTACCCACAATGACAACGTTCTGGTGCTGATTACACCATCCAGTGAGAAAAACCATTCCAAAAATGTTGTCATCTATGGCAGATAATAGCATTGGACAGATAAGTCCTGGATCTCGTCACATATAGATACATTGCAGTTCACCCAGATTCTGCCATCTACCTTCGGAAGGAAGTGCTAGCTACTCTGACCAAAGGGTCCATAGAGAGAAACCCACATTCTCAGCAAGAATTCTTGGTTTTGCCTCATAAACCAGAAAACAGAGGAGTGTCCATCCATTATGCACCTCCAGATATTAACAAATATTTCCAGAAACAATCCTTTTAAATGGCCTCCTTCAGCTCAGGATATATATTTTTGTTTTTGCATTCCCACTCATCAGAGTTCTTCCATTTAGCTTCAGATCAGCTTTTTCAGGAAGGTTTTTCCCAACTTCGACAACTCGTTGATAAAAGCACCAACAGCATTTCAAGCACCCAAGGGCACAGAAACTTGCCTAAAGTTGTTTCACAGGCTGTCTCATTGTGAATTATTAGAGATAATCAACTCCTCCATCAAAGAAGATACTTTCTGTTCAATTAGCTTTTGAGTGTTGGGTCTGCAGCGATCAATAGGATCTCTCTTGTATGCCTGAAACTGAATGCCTTACAGGAGCAGCTACAAAAATAATAGATTCAATCAAACAAATCATTTCTGATGGATACAACTACCTGTGGATTCCTCACCTAATGAATACTCCCATGGCGCCAGCATTCGACGGAAATCTTCTTACTAGTCTCTGCACGTCGACGAGGACGTCACTCTAGCCCACGCGACGCCGTCTGACGTCATACAGGCAATAAGAGGTCCTCGCCGACGTGCCGATGACAGTTCCCTTTTTTCCGTGCATTCGAAACGGTTATCTTCGAGGGAGCAACTGTTACCTTCGTGGTTACAGTGTATTGTCTGCTGCGTAGTCTTCTCTGCGGTAATAATGTCTCCGAGGAAGTCGGGTTTCAAGCCCTGTCGAGAGTGTGGGGGCAAGATGTCAGTTACAGATCCTCACTCCGACTGTCTATGGTGTTTGAGCTCCGACCACGACGTCTCGACTTGCGATTCATGTCAACACATGAATCCGAAGGCCCTCAAAGAGCGTGAGGCCAAGTTGTTCATGGCAAAGTCAAAGAAGAAGGAGAAACATCATAAGAAGTCTTCTTCGCCAAGGTCTCACCGGCGTCATAGAGACTCCCGGCGCCGTAGAGACTCACGACGTCATTCCAGCAAGGAGTCTCGTTCGAGGTCACCTTTGGCTCGGCGTCGGAGGACTTGGGAGGTCAGCCCCACGGTCATGCCGCATCCATCGACGCCGTTGCCCTCTCCGGCGTCACCGACTTCGCCTGGTCAGGCGTCGGTGATTGAGGTGGTGCAGCCTCTTGTGTTTTCTCCGGCGTCGCAGACGTCGAGGCCGGCGTCGGGGTCGCCTTCGATCCAGGCACCCCAGTATCCGGCTTTTCCCACTCCTGGAGCCGATAGTACCGCGTTTCTTAATGCGATGTATACCATCTTTCAGCAGATGGCTCCAGGAGCTGCTCCGGCTGGTCCTTCGGGGCCCTTGGCCTTTTCGTTGGGTGATCCTGCGCCTCTTCGGCCGGCACCCTTTATGCCCTTTCTCCCTTTTGGGAATGTGGGCTCGGCGCCGGTGCCGGCGTCGGTGGCCGCTCCGGTGGCTTCGGATGTTTCGGCCCCGGAGGTTGCCCTTCCGTCGAAGTCAGGATTTTGCCCTGTGACTCCGGTTGGTCCATCGGCTCCAAGACCTCGTCCTCCGGCTCCTACCTCGGCGCCGAAGCTGCCTGTGGCGCCGGACGCGGCGTCAGATGCTTCTGGAGATCGGCGCCGTTCCTCGACGTCGGCGGAGGCCATGTCGACTCCGCGTATCGAGGAGAGACTTCATTCGAGGAGGCGTGCTCTCCGTCTTTTAGAAGAGCAGGAGTACCAGCGAGTCTTAGAGGAGGGAGAGATTGAGGACTCTGGAGACGGACTACATGGTCTGGATACAGCCAGTGGGCTGGACACTTCCCCTGAGTGGGACCTTTCATCTCCAGGGGAATATACGGAGGAGGCTGCTTCCTTTCATGCTGTGGTGAGGAAGGCAGCGAGCTTTTTGGACCTGCCTTTGCCGGTGGCAGAGGCGAAGCAGAATTTGCTGACAGAGGTATTGCATCCGGCCTCTGCTGCAGCTGAGCCTCTCTTGCCATTTAATGAGGCTTTGCTGGATCCGGTGTTGGAGGTGTGGAAGAAGCCGGTGTCTTCCTCGGCCGTTCATAGGGCTGTGGCCAGGAGGTATCGAGCTGCACCATCTGACCCTGGCTTTCTCTCTAGACACCCTACGCGGAGAGCTTGGTGGTGCAAGCCTCCTGTTCCTCAAAGTCAGCGCCTGGTTCCTTCCCGTCGGTGCCTGGAGACAGAGACTCCAAGAAACTGGATGCGCAGTCCAAGAAAATATTTTCGTCATGCAGTTTGGCGTTGAAGGCCACCAACGCAACGTGCATTCTGGGGAGGTACATCCATGCTCTGATGGATGATATTTCGTCTTCATTTACGGAGCTCCCCCAGGGTCTCTTGGATGTGGTCTCGGACGCCCAGGCTGCCGCGACCCAGATTATCCAGTCTGGGCTGGACACGACCGACTCGGTGGCTAGGGCGATGGGCACGGCTGTGGTGGCAAGAAGACAGGCCTGGCTCCGAAACTCAGGGTTTTCTGCGGATGTGCAGTCGACCCTGCTGGACCTCCCGTTTGATGGGGACAGACTGTTTGGAGCCAAGGCAGATTCGGCCTTGGAACGATTTAAGGAGAGCAGAGCCACAGCCAAATCGTTAGGACTGCAAGCTCCTTCTTCCTCTGCCTCTTCTAGATTTTTCAGGAGGTTTCGGGGATTTGGGCGTGGCTCTTCTTCCTCTTCCTTTCGGGGGAGGTTCCAGCAGCCCGCCTCTTCCCTCCCCTATAGGTCATTTAGAGGGAGGGGGAGGGGTGGGGCCCGTACCAGAGGAGCCTCTCAACAGCACTCTGCCTCTTCCTCGTCCTCTGGAGGGGTGCAGCAGGGGAAGCAGCCTTAGGCTTCCACCGTTTCCCACTCACTCCTCTCCTGTAGGGGGAAGATTACGGCATTTTCTCCACAAGTGGAAGTCTATCACAACGGACACTTGGGTTCTCGGCATTGTGGGGAAAGGCTATGCCCTTCCCTTACGGGAGTTCCCGCCCCTCATCCCGCCCCGCCCATCTTATTGTTCAGAAGAACACCTCCTGTTGCTAGAACAGGAGGTTCAAGTCCTCCTTTCAAAGGGCGCAGTAGAGTTGGTCCCAGAGCAGGAAAAGGGTCGAGGTTGTTACTCAAGATACTTCCTGATTCCCAAAAAGGATGGTCAGTTGAGACCAATCCTGGATCTGAGGATCTTGAATTGGTTCCTCAAACAGGAAAAGTTCAAGATGCTGACCCTAGCACAGGTGCTTTTGGCGTTGAACAAGGAAGATTGGATGGTGTCTGTCGACTTACAGGATGCTTACTTTCATATCCCGATACTCAAGTCGCACAGGAAGTATCTCCGGTTTGTGGTAGGGTCGCAGCACTATCAGTTTGCGGTCCTCCCGTTTGGTCTTACTTCAGCACCTCGAGTCTTCACAAAGGTGATGTCAGTGGTTGCGGCGGAGCTCGGAAGGAAGGGGATAGCAGTATTCCCTTACTTGGACGACTGGTTGATCAAAGCCAAGTCCCCGGAGCTTGTGTCGCATCATCTGCAGTCAACAACCCAGTTGTTGTTCGACCTGGGCTTTTCGGTGAACGTGCCCAAATCTCACCTGGAGCCCTCTCAGCGCCTCCTGTTCATAGGGGCAGTACTGGATACAACATTGAGTCGAGCCTTTCCTCCGCCTCAGCGGATTCAAGATATTCAGGAATTGGTTCCAATGTTTCGAAATGGAGCGGTAGTTCCAGTCCTCAAGGTCCTTCGTCTGCTCGGTCTGTTCGCCTCCTGCATTCTGTTGGTCACGCATGCTCGCTGGCACATGAGGGCTCTTCAGTGGTGCCTCCGAAGGCAGTGGTCTCAACACAAAGGGGATCTAGAGAGTACTGTCAAGATCTCCAGAGATGCTGCTGTGGATTTGAAGTGGTGGATTGCAAGCAACAATCTTTCACAAGGAAAGCCGTTCCAGCAGTCGCCACCAGTGGCCACAGTCATAACGGATGCTTCCACTCTAGGGTGGGGAGCTCATCTGGGGGATCTGGAGATCAAAGGTCTTTGGTCTCCAGAGGAACAGATGTTTCACATCAATCTGTTAGAGTTACGGGCTGTACGTCTGGCTCTCAAGGCCTTCCTCCCTTCCCTTCGTGGTCAGTCGGTACAGGTCCTAACGGACAATACTACCACGATGTGGTACATAAACAAGCAGGGAGGAGTGGGGTCGTACCTTCTCTGCAGAGAAGCTCTTCGACTATGGTCCTGGGCAAAGGACCATCAGATTTGCTTGATAGCAAACCATCTGGCCGGAGTCTTGAACGTGCGTGCGGACAGTCTCAGTCGCCAATTCTCGGCAGACCACGAGTGGCGTCTCCATCCAGATCAAGTCCGTTTAATCTTCCAGAGGTGGGGGTTTCCTCGGGTAGATCTGTTTGCCACTCGAGAGAACGCGCATTGTCCGTTATTCTGCAGCCTCCAGTATCCGATGCAGGGAGCGTTGGGGGACGCGTTTCAAATAACCTGGTGCGACCAGTTGCTTTACGCGTTTCCCCCCATACCCTTGATTCCTCGAGTGTTGAGGAAAATTCGCCAAGACCGGGCCCAAGTCATCTTAATAGCTCCGGATTGGCCAAGGAGGGTATGGTACTCCGACCTTCTCCAACTCTCACTGTGCCCTCCGCTCCGTCTCCCTCTCAGGGCAGACCTCCTCTCGCAGTCGCAGGTTTTACACCCCAACCTCCAGAGTCTGCACCTACATGCTTGGAGATTGAACGGGGCAACCTGAGTTCCTTCTCTCTCCCGCCTGATGTAGTGGATGTTATCTTAGCGGCCAGGCGACACTCCACTAAATCTATCTACGCTAATAGGTGGTCTAAATTTGTTATGTGGTGTGGAGAGAGACAGATTGATCCCTTACATGCTCATCTGTCACATGTTTTGTCTTTTGCACTGTCTCTAGCGCAGAAAGGTTGTGCAGTGGCTACCATTAAGGGTTATTTGTCGGCCTTGTCAACCTTCATTTGTCTTCCAGACCAACCATCGTTATTTAAATCCCCTATTGTTCTCAGATTCTTGAAAGGTCTTCTGAATCAATATCCTCCAAAACCATTCGTTATGCCTCAATGGGATTTGTCCTTGGTCCTCACTTTCCTTATGGGGTCCCCTTTTGAGCCTATGCATTCTTGCCCCTTAAGGTATTTGGTTATTAAAACAGTATTCCTGGTAGCTATAACATCTGCAAGGAGAGTGAGTGAGTGAGTTGCAGGCCTTATCGGTTAAACCCCCTTATATAACGTTTTATGGGGATAAGGTGGTGTTGAGGACCAAGGCTGCTTTCCTTCCGAAGGTTGTTTCACCCTTCCATTTGGCTCAGACAATCACTTTGTCCACGTTTTATCCTCCGCCTCATCCTTCAAAGGAGGAAGAAAGACTACATCGCCTGGACCCAAAAAGGGCGTTGAGCTTCTATATCGACAGAATGAAGGATATCAGGCTGGAGGATCAGCTGTTTGTCGGATACGTGGGCAAGAGGAGAGGAAAGGCAGTCCACAAGAGAACACTCTCCAGGTGGGTTGTTCTTTGCATTAAAATCTGTTACTCTTTGGCAAAGAAGGATCCGCCTGAGGGCATTAGAGCTCACTCCACCAGAGCTAAGTCGGCCTCTTCGGCCTTGGCCAGGGGTGTTCCTGTGGTCGACATCTGCAAGGCCGCAACTTGGTCGTCCCTTCACACTTTTGTGAAACATTACTGTTTGGACTCTGAGGTCAGAAGGGACGGTCATTTTGCACGGTCAGTGCTGCAGGATTTCTTGGTTTGACCATTTAGGCACCCACCGCCGGGCGTGGTACTGCTTTGGGACTCTATTCATTAGGTGAGGAATCCACAGGTAGTTGTATCCATCAGAAGAACGAGTTACTTACCTTCGGTAACGACTTTTCTGGTGGATACATTAGCTACCTGTGGATTCCTCACGGTCCCACCCGCCTCCCCGTTGCCTTTTTGGTCTCTCCAAGCAATCCTTGAGTGTGCTCCTTTTGGTCTTCAAAGTTGCAATACATTTTGCATATATGATATTTGTATATATGTGTATATTTATATATAAATCTATATATATTGTGTATATACATGATTCATATGTATAAATATATTTATTTGTTTTAAAAAATAAATAAAAAAAAAGAAGGTTCTATTAAATCTACAGCTATTTTATTGCAATGTTGTGTGATTTAAAATATTAAGAGATGTTGCTTTGCTCTTTCATTACATTGGGTTATTGTTATTCTCATGCACGTAAAAAATGTTGGTACTGTCATCGGCACGTCGGCGAGGACCTCTTATTGCCTGTATGACGTCAGACGGCGTCGCGTGGGCTAGAGTGACGTCCTCGTCGACGTGCAGAGACTAGTAAGAAGATTTCCGTCGAATGCTGGCGCCATGGGAGTATTCATTAGATGAGGAATCCACAGGTAGCTAATGTATCCACCAGAAAAGTCGTTACCGAAGGTAAGTAACTCGTTCTTCAGGGCCTGATGAATTTTCACATAGGTGATGGAAGCTCTAGTCTGATAGTCTCAGACTACAAATACTCCCCTGGAAAGCTGGGGCAGTCATCTATAGAACCTCTAATTCAAGGAAAGTGGTCTCTGCTCCAAAGAGTGTACATATCACTCACCTAGATCTCAAAGCCAGCTGATCGGTCTCCAAACTTTCCTGCCAATGTAGCAGAGTCTTTGGTGTTAGTTCATAAGAATGGTACTACCAGCAGGCAATACGTGAATAGATGAAGCGGAACAAGATCCTTGGCGCTGTCCAAGGAAGACCAGGAAATTTGGTGTCCGCTAATGACACACTCTTCGGGCTGAACATGGTCCATGGACTAGAAATCTCATAGCAGACATGCTAACCAAAACTGGAAACAGCACAAGAAGACAAATTTGATAATTCGGCTCTAAGCATGATCTTATTGTTCTGGGCAAACTGGCTCTACATCCCTTTGCAACAAACAAAACCGGCAAATGCCAGTTCTATGCAAGTTGGCCTCCACATCCAGGATCTTGGTGGAATGCCTTTCGACAGATGATCCAGGATCTATATCTACGTTTTTCCCCAATACCTTTAATACCAAAGATTCTCACCAAGAGGAAAGCAAAGCAATTTTCTCCTGTCCTGATAGCCCCCAAGTGGCTAGTTCAGCATTGGTTCACTGAGTTTCTGCTATTAGAATACAACCACATTCACCTACCAACATTCTGTAAACCTTTGATGATAAACTAAGGCCAGGCCCTTCATCCTGACCTGACTTCTCTCCTCTTGGGCACACAGCTCCTAAATTCCATGAATCCAAAGATCTCAATATTCCTCAGGACTGCAGGTGTATTCTCTCCAAGTCAAGGAGGAGGCCACAATAATGATACGTAAACGTTAATGTGAAAGTGTCTGCCTGTGTCACCAGAAAATCAAACCTACTTCCTCTACTAGCATAATCGGGCAAATAACTATCCTATCTCCTATCACTAGCTCAGTCACAGTTGGTACATGCGCCCGTTAAGGTACAGCTTACAGCGATATCAAGATATAGCTTTTCATCACATTTTTACTTTCTACTCTTGCAAAATCATCGAACAATTAATTAAAGATTTATTCAGTGTTTTCCTACAGAAAGGGCTGCTTCCTCGGACTGGCACCTGAACATACTTCTATTTTAACTCATGAAGAGTTCATTTGAACCCATTCTCAGAGCACACCTCATATTTCTTGCATGGAAGGTCGTCTTGGTACTGCCGCTCACCTCAAAGTAGGATAGAGAAGATGCAGGCTTTCTCAACACGAGCCTTCTTGCGTCTCACAGGCAATTTAGCTCTTCTCTGAACCGATTCACAGATTTATTTCTATGGTTCCTTCAGATTTTACCTCAATGAGCCTATAATATTTTAGACTTTTCTCCTGAATTCAATATCACCAGCTGAGAGGTCTATTCATACTCTAGGTATCAATTGACATCTAAAATTTCTACTTACATTGCACTAAACATCTCCTGTGAACTGACCAACTGTTGGACTCCCACTCGTAAGGATGATCCAGTCACAATGGCAACCATCGCTGAATGAATTTCAGCTGCAATCCAGTTCTGCCACTCAGTCAGTGAGACTAGCAATCCCCTCACAGAGAATAGTAGGGTGCATTCAACTGGAGCAGTTCCACTTCAATTACTTTGTTTGTGTAAGTACCTCTGGAGAAGTTGTGTTGTGATTCAACTTGGAAAAGTGTGCATCTTTTTCATGCAGCATTATTACCTGGAATCGGCGCAACACAATCATACAGCGGTTGGACTGGTATTAGTATACCACTTATTTCATTAAGGGAAGCCTCTTTTGGGTCCATGTGTTTGTGTTCATGCAGATTTTAATGTAGTATGTGTATATATGGCTACATATCTATATATATATATATATATATATATCTATGTTCGATGGCATCTGTTGCTGCAGATACACATGTTGTGCACAGTCCGCCATCTGGTGTTGGGTCGGAGTGTTACAAGTTGTTTTTCTTCGAAGAAGTCTTTCGAGTCACGAGACCGAGAGACTCCTCCTCTTTGCTTCCATTGCGCATGGGCGTCGGCTCCATCTTAGATTGTTTTTTTTCCGCCCTCGGGTTCGGACGTGTTCCTTTTCGCTCCGGGTTTCGGGACGGAAAGATAGTCAAAACTTTGAAAAATTACGTCGGTATTGTTTCGCTCGGGATAGTTAGAATCGACACCGAATCGTGAAGAGCTCCGGTAGCCCTTCGGGGTAATTTCGATCCCCCGTCGGGGCCTGGTCGGCCCGACCGCGTGTAACATCGACACCGATGGAACGGACCCTGTTCCGATTCTGTCCTAAATGCCACAGTAAATATCCATATACGGACCAACATTTGGTCTGTAACTTGTGCCTGTCGCCCGAGCACAAAGAAGAATCTTGTGAGGCCTGTCGTGCGTTCCGGTCCCGAAAAACGCTCCGTGACCGTCGAGCCAGAAGACTACAGATGGCGTCCACGCCGACCGAACACCGAGAGTTCGAGGAACAAGGAGAAGAGGAGGAAGCCTTCTCCATCCATGAAACGGACTCCGATGAATTCGACGTCGACGAAACTGTGAGTAAGACGTCGAAAAGCACACAGCACAAGAAAATAGACAAGGCCCAGGGGATGCCACTGCCAACTGGCCATGGCTCGACCCATAAAGATGACCGTCCATCGGCACCGAAAAAGGCCGAACTGGTGCCCAGATCGTCCGACTCGGGTCGAGACACAGGCACGCAACACTCTCGGGACCGAGAAAGTGTTGCCGAAAAAGATCGACGCCGAGAAGGCGGAGCCGACGCTGCTCGACGCAGAGACAGCGGCACCGAGGATGATCGACGCCGAGAAGGCTCGACTCCGAAAAAGAAGAGATTCGCCTCGGAGCCGAAAACAAAAAAGGACACAGTTTCGGTGCCAAAACAACCAGCAACCGAAACCACTACCGGCTCATATTCAGAGGAACATTCATTGTCCTCTCAAATGCGTAAGCACAGGTTTGAAGAGGAGCTACAGACTACTGATGTAGACCATACACAAAAGAGGATCTTCATCCAGAGTGGAACAGGGAAGATTAGCACTCTTCCACCAATCAAGAGAAAAAGGAGACTAGAGTTCCAAACTGAACAACTAACACCACAAGCAAAGGTGGCAAAGAAAGCAACTCCGCCACCCTCTCCTCCACATGTAACTCAAATATCACCGGCACAAACTCCGTCACATTCACCGGCTCACACCACCATGAGCCAAGATGACCAAGATGCTTGGGACCTATACGACGCACCAGTGTCAGACAATAGCCCAGAGTCATACCCTACCAAGCCATCACCACCCGAGGACAGCACAGCGTATGCGCAGGTGGTAGCTAGGGCAGCAGAATTCCACAACGTGGCGTTACACACAGAACCTGTAGAGGATGACTTCCTTTTTAACACCCTCTCCTCCACCCATAGCAACTACCAAAGCCTGCCTATGCTTCCGGGAATGCTAAGGCACGCGAAGCAAATCTTCAAAGACCCCGTCAAGAGTAGAGCAATCACTCCAAGGGTAGAGAAGAAATATAAAGCACCTCCCACAGACCCTGCTTTTATCACCTCTCAACTGCCACCAGACTCAGTCGTGGTAGGAGCAGCTCGCAAAAGAGCCAATTCACACACATCGGGCGATGCACCACCCCCGGATAAGGAAAGCCGAAAATTCGACGCAGCTGGGAAAAGAGTCGCTGTACAAGCTGCCAGCCAGTGGCGCATCGGCAACTCTCAGGCGCTCCTAGCGCGCTATGACAGAGCCCATTGGGATGAGATGCAGCATCTCATCAAGCATCTACCCAAGGAATTTCAGAAGCGGGCAAAACAAGTGGTTGAGGAGGGACAAAACATCTCCAATAACCAAATACGCTCCTCTATGGATGCAGCGGACACAGCTGCAAGAACAATAAACACTGCAGTTACCATCAGAAGGCACGCATGGTTGCGCACATCTGGCTTTAAGCCAGAAATACAGCAAGCGGTACTCAACATGCCGTTCAACGAACAACAATTGTTCGGAAAAGAGGTTGACACGGCGATTGAGAAGCTGAAAAAGGATACTGACACAGCCAAGGCCATGGGCGCGCTCTACTCCCCGCAGAGCAGAGGCACTTTCGGCACCTTCCGTAAAACAACATTCAGAGGAGGGTTTCGGGGTCAGGCCACACAAGCCAGCACCTCACAATCCACACCGTCTACCTACCAGGGACAGTACCAAAGGGGAGGTTTTCGGGGCCAGTACAGAGGAGGACAATTCCTGAGAAACCGGGGGAAATTTCAAAGCCCCAAAACCCCAACAACCAAACAGTGACTTACAGGTCACTCAACCCCTCCACATAACACCAGTGGGGGGAAGAATAAGTCAGTTTTATCAATCATGGGTGGATATAACAACAGACACTTGGGTCTTAGCAATTATCCAACATGGTTATTGCATAGAATTTCTACAGATCCCTCCAAATATCCCACCCAAAACACAAAAAATGTCAAAACAGCATTTAGACCTCCTAGAAATAGAAGTTCAAGCACTACTGCAAAAAGAAGCAATAAAACTGGTACCATGTACAGAAATAAACACAGGCGTCTATTCACTGTACTTTCTAATACCCAAAAAGGACAAAACACTGAGGCCAATCTTAGATCTCGGAATACTAAACACCTACATCAAATCAGACCACTTTCACATGGTCACGCTACAGGAAGTGTTACCACTACTAAAGCAACAGGATTACATGACAACCTTAGATCTCAAAGACGCGTATTTCCACATACCGATACATCCTTCGCACAGGAAATACCTAAGGTTTGTATTCAAGGGAATACACTATCAATTCAAAGTCTTACCGTTCGGTATAACAACCGCACCAAGGGTGTTTACCAAATGCCTAGCAGTAGTAGCCGCACACATCAAAAGGCAGCAAATACACGTATTCCCGTATCTAGACGATTGGCTAATCAAGACCAACTCGTTAACAAAGTGTTCACAACACACAGAGTATGTCATACAAACCCTCTACAAACTCGGGTTCTCCCTCAACTACACAAAATCAAACATTGCGCCGTGCAAAATACAGCACTACTTAGGAGCAAACACAACAAAAGGATTAGCCACTCCGAGTCCACAAAGGGTTCAAAATTTTCACAAGGTCATACAGGCCATGTATCCAACACTAAAAATACAGGCAAAAGTGGTTTTAAAACTCCTAGGCATGATGTCCTCATGCATAGCCATTGTCCCAAACGCAAGACTGCACATGAGGCCCTTACAACAGTGCCTAGCATCACAATGGTCACATGCACAGGGTCACCTTCTAGATCTGGTGTTGATAGACGGCCAAACATACATCTCGCTTCTATGGTGGAACAGTACAAATTTAAACAAAGGGCGGCCGTTCCAAGACCCAGTGCCACAATACGTAATAACAGATGCTTCCATGACAGGATGGGGAGCACACCTCGATCACCACAGCATCCAAGGACAATGGGACGTACATCAAACAAAACTGCATATAAATCACCTAGAATTACTAGCAGTATTCCTAGCGCTAAAAGCATTTCAACCCATCATAACCCACAAATACATTGTTGTCATGTTGTCTGTTTTGACAAGAACGTATTACCTAAACAAGCAAGGGGGGACACACTCGACACAGCTATGTCTCCTAGCACAAAAGATATGGCAATGGGCGATTCACAACCACATTCGCCTAATAGCACAGTTTATTCCAGGGATCCAAAATCAACTAGCAGACAATCTCTCTCGAGATCACCAACAGGTCCACGAATGGGAGATTCACCCCCAAATCCTAAACACTTACTTCAAAATGTGGGGTACACCGCAAATAGACCTATTTGCAACAAAGGAGAACGCAAAATGCCGAGACTTCGCATCCAGGTACCCACACAGACAGTCTCAAGGCAATGCCCTATGGATGAACTGGTCAGGGAAATTTGCATACGCTTTTCCCCCTCTCCCTCTCCTTCCATATCTAGTAAACAAATTGAGTCAAAACAAACTCAAACTCCTATTAATAGCACCAACATGGGCAAGACAACCTTGGTACACAACACTACTAGACCTGTCAGTAGTACCACACGTCAAGTTACCCAACAGGCCAGATCTGTTAACACAACACAAACAGCAGATCAGGCATCCAAACCCAGCATCGCTCAATCTAGCAATCTGGCTCCTGAAATCCTAGAATTCGGACATTTAAACCTCACTCAAGAATGTATGGAAGTCATAAAACAAGCTAGAAGGCCATCCACTAGACACTGCTACGCAAGCAAATGGAAAAGGTTTGTTTGCTACTGCCATAATAATCAAGTTCATCCATTACACGCATCCCCAAAAGATGTGGTGGGATACTTACTACACTTACAAAAGTCAAACCTAGCCTTCTCTTCCATAAAAATACACCTTGCAGCAATATCTGCATACCTGCAGATTACTCATTCAACTTCACTGTTTAGGATACCCGTCATTAAAGCATTTATGGAGGGCCTAAGAAGAATAATACCACCAGTTCCTTCATGGAACCTTAACATTGTCTTGACAAGACTCATGGGACCACCTTTTGAACCCATGCATTCTTGTGAAATACAATTCTTAACCTGGAAAGTTGCATTTCTCATTGCCATCACATCTCTAAGAAGAGTAAGTGAAATTCAGGCATTTACAATACAAGAACCTTTTACCCAAATACACAAAAATAAGGTGGTACTAAGAACCAATCCTAAATTCCTACCAAAGGTTATTTCACCGTTCCACTTAAATCAAACGGTAGAGTTACCAGTGTTCTTCCCACAGCCAGACTCAGTAGCTGAAAGGGCACTACATACATTAGATGTCAAAAGAGCACTAATGTACTACATCGACAGAACAAAGGAGGTTAGGAAAACAAAACAACTGTTTATTGCATTTCAAAAACCTCATGCAGGAAACCCAATATCAAAACAAGGTATAGCCAGATGGATAGTTAAGTGCATCCAAACCTGCTATCTTAAAGCAAAGAGACAACTGCCCATTACACCAAGGGCACACTCAACCAGGAAAAAAGGCGCTACCATGGCATTCCTAGGAAATATTCCAATGCACGAAATATGTAAGGCAGCCACATGGTCCACGCCTCACACATTTATTAAACACTACTGTGTAGACGTGCTATCCGCACAACAGGCCACAGTAGGTCAAGCCGTACTGAGAACTTTGTTTCAGACTACTTCCACTACTACAGGCTGAGCCACCGCTTTTGGGGAGATAACTGCTTACTAGTCTATGCACAACATGTGTATCTGCAGCAACAGATGCCATCGAACTGAAAATGTCACTTACCCAGTGTACATCTGTTCGTGGCATTGGTCGCTGCAGATTCACATGTGCCCACCCGCCTCCCCGGGAGCCTGTAGCCGTCGGAAGTTATCTTCAACATCTGTACATTTGTATATATATATATATATTACTTAACCTTAATTTGTACATACTTATTCATTCCATTGCATGGGCACTATTACTAACACACACAACTCCTACCTCACCCTCTGCGGGGAAAACAATCTAAGATGGAGCCGACGCCCATGCGCAATGGAAGCAAAGAGGAGGAGTCCCTCGGTCTCGTGACTCGAAAGACTTCTTCGAAGAAAAACAACTTGTAACACTCCGACCCAACACCAGATGGCGGACTGTGCACAACATGTGAATCTGCAGCGACCAATGCCACGAACAGATGTACACTGGGTAAGTGACATTTTCAATCTATATATATATATATATATATATATATATATATATATATATATATATATATATATATATATATATATATATATATATATATATATATATATTCTCCAGTATTGGGGTATCTTTCATAGATTCACATGCTTGAATCATTCCCCGTCGTCGAAGTGGGAGTCCCACGGTACATAGAAAGCAATAAATAGATAAAAACCTTTTTTTTTTTTTTTTTTTTTTTTCATTGTAGTCAATAGGAAAAAACACATTCACTTTTACAACTATCAACCTCATTAGAAAAGGGCTAAACTTCAGCCAATCAGGCGAGACCACCCCTTTAGAATCCTCAGCACAGAGGCTCAGTCGCTCAGATTTTCTACCGCACGTCGTGTGTAAGGGAGTCTCCCTGAGCTCTGCTCAGTTTACTTTCTCTTCAAGAGATATTGTTCAGCTTTCACTCTTAGCTTTGCTGTAGTACTTCTTCCATCATGTCTACAGCAAGAAAAGGTTTGTTTAGACCTTGTGGTACCTTTGGAAAGTTAAGGCTTCATTGTGAGGACCCTCACAAGGACTGCATATACTGTCTCCAACTAGAGCATAAGGTCAAAGACTGTAAAATCTGCAGGACTTTTCCTAACAAGACTCTCAGAGACAGAGAAGCCAGGCTCCTACTTTGGCTTCAGAAACGAAAAGCCAGAGAAGCTTTCTCTGAGGAGGAGGACAGCGACACATCAGTGGCCTCAAAGAAGAGGAAAAAGTCTGTGGAGAGCTTCTCCCTCAAGAGCAGTAAGTCAGCTTAGAAGCTGCATGCTTTTAAGGACAGACCTGAGGAATCCAGGGAACATGGTGGTAAGGTTCGTTCAGAGCCATCTACCTCCTCAAAGAAGCTCAAAAGTTCTTCAAGTTCCCTACCATCAACGTCCAGGATGTCCACACCGTCGACGGCAGGTCTTCCTTCATTGACGACAACAGCTACGGCCACATTTATGGCTCTGTCGCCACCAATGATTGTTACTTCATCTCCGCTGTCATCTACAACTATAACGTCGGTGAGCTTAAAATACGGTCCCTCACCTGCTCACACCTTAAAGATCACAAAGAGACCTTCAACGGGTAAGAAGGTGAAGTCTCTATCGTCGACGCATTCATCGACGGGTAAGCTCCAGAGCTCTTCGTCGACGATCCCACCGACGGAAGCAGCGACGACGCGGCAATCCAATTTGCCCTCAGATACGACTACTCCGTTGACGACACACCCGTCGACGACAGCCCCTTCGACGGCAACTTCATCGACACTGGCACCGTCGACGGCAACTCCGTCGACGCTCGCACCACCGATGACGACACCGCTATCGACTGCTCCTTCGCCGCCTACACCGTCGACGAGAACACCATCGATGAACATACCGTCGACGACGACTCTGTCGACGGCTTAATTTCCTGATCCTATACCCAAGCATTATGGAGCATCTCCTTACCTACCTCAGAGGATTCTGCCAATAAAAAGTAAATCTTCTCTTCTACTACTGTTTTATACATCACCTAGTAAAGTCACACCAGTACCTCCACAGCATCTCTTTGCTGACCAGGAGGAGGAAGATGATGTATATTCAGATGACGGTTTTTCCCCGGTGGCACGTAGCCCCTCAGAACTACGTATTAAATGTCAGGAGGAGGATGAAGAGGAAAGTGACCAGCTTTATTTAGATCAGAAGCAGCAGAGTCACCTACAACCTCAGGAGCAGACGGTTCAGATGCCTGTTTCTTTGATAGCCAATCTACAGCAAATGATGCAGGACTATTATTCTAGATTTCCTCCACCTGGCTCCTCTACCCCGGTACAACCTCCGCATACGCCAATATCCACTCCTGTTCGTCCATCGGATTTTACGGAACCTATCCCAGGTCCTTCTTCTGGACAGGATGTTGATCCACCTTAGTCAGAGGATGAGCAGGAAGAAGGTGAAATTCAGGACACTGACTCAATCATTCCAGAATGGGATGAATATCAAATTCAAACACCATCTCTTTCTACGCCACCACGAGTGGACTCTCCACCGCAGGACATTGGTGGTTTTCACAGTGTGATGGAAAGAGCTGCAAAAAGATTTAAACTGCCAATAATATCAAAGCAGTCAGACTGTTTCCTATATGACTTCAAAGAGGATACTAGGAAGTCAGTAAGAGCTATACCCATTGTTGACTTCATTTGGGAAGAGGGGCTAAAGGTCCTGCAGACTCCATCTTCTATACCAGCAGTATTACCAAGACTTGAAAAGAAATACAACGCACCAGACAATTCTCCAGCATGTTTGGTTAGTCACCCTAAACCAGATTCGGTCATATCACAGGCAGCTCAGAGAAGGTCCAGAAATCCATCTTCATCTTTGACTGCCCCCCTGGATAAAGAGGGACGACGGTTGGATTCTATTGGCAAAAAGTTCTCAACAATGGCGGCCACTACAGTCAGAGCAGCAAATTCCCTAGCAATCCTGGGAAGGTACAACCGTCAGATGTGGTCCGATATGTTGCAGTTTATAGAGCTATTACCGGAAGATAGTAGAGCGGAAGTGCGCAAGATAATACAGGAGGGTGAGAAGATCTCGGCTGAGATTATAGACTGCGCCATAGACTTCTCATCTACAGGTTTCCGCCAGTTAGCCGGAGCAGCCGTACTCAGGCGTCAGGGGTGGCTGAAAGCTACATCGTTTAGACCAGAGGTACAATTGAAGATACTGGACATGCCCTATGATGGTGAACTCTTGTTCGGCAAACCTGTAGATGATGCTTTGAAATCTATTAAGACAGACACCGAGACAGCCAGATCTCTGGGAGCATTACAATACAGAAGACAGCCCTTTCGGGGAGCGAGAGGAATCTATTCTTATAGAGGCGGCGCACATCAATACCGTCAATACTCTTCTTACCAGGGACAGTTTCGTTCCACCATTGGCCAGCAACAGCCACATACCTATCGACAGCCGTCATCCACACATTTCAGACAGCCTGCGAGAGGAGAGTCGACTTATAAAGCCAAAGAGGCAGCAATGAAACACTGACCTTCATCAGTTGCCTGCATCCAACCCCTATACCAACACTCTAATAGGGGGCAGAATTTCCAAGTTCCTCCACCAGTGGTCCCAAATTACTTCAGACAAATGGGTGCTCGATATTATCAACAGAGGACATACACTAGAATTCAATCAGCGTCCCCCCTCATGTACCACCAAGAGGTCCCCCGCCTGCCCATCTCAACAAACTTCTAGCTCAGATTGCTATCTTAATGGAGAAGGGAGCAATAGAGATCGTACCGAAGATCCAGAGGGGATCAGGTTTTTACTCCCGCTTCTTCCTTATACGGAAAAAGACAGGAGACTGGAGATCTATTTTAGATCTTCGTTCTCTCAACAAATTCCTCAAGAAGCAATCATTTCGCATGCTCTCCCTTCAAGATGTCCTACGCCTACTCAACCGGGGGGATTTCATGACGTCCTTAGATCTCCAGGACGCATATTTCTACATTCCCATTCACCCCAGTCATCGGAAATTCTTACGATTCAGGGTTGCAGGCACTCATTACCAGTTCAGAGTGTTTCCTTTTGGCCTCAGATCGGCCCCAAGAGTGTTCACCAAGGTTTTGGCACCAGTTGCAGCCTACCTCAGGCAACTAGGGATTCAGGTGTTCCCGTACTTAGACCACTGGCTAATAAAGGCACGAACAACGACAAAAGCTGCCAGGGACACAAGGACATGTTTATCTCTCTTCGGGACACTAGGCTTAACAGTCAATTACCCCAAGTCTCATCTAGACCCTTCCCAGAACATTACCTTTTTAGGAGCCGTCTTGGACACAGTCCAAGCAAGAGCCTTTGCTTCGCACGACAGACAGAAGAGACTTCAAGATCTAGCAACACGTCTCAGCAGAAGAAGGTCCGCTTCTGTTCGGACTTACAAGTCTTTTCTGGGGATTCCATTGATAGAAAACTGTCGTCTGCACACGAGAACACTTCAGCAGCAATTAGACAATCAATGGAAACAAATAGAAGGATCTTTTGACGATGTAGTTCGAATAACCCCATCAGCAAGACAAGCTCTCAAATGGTGGAAGGATACCCCCCTCATCTCGGAAGGTCTCTCATTCCTGAAAGACAAGCCAGTGCACATTATAACAGATGCATCCTTAGAGGGATGGGGCGCACATTTACAAGATCTATCAGTGAGAGGGAAATGGTCCACTCAGGAGTCGATTCTTCACATAAACGTATTGGAGTTAAGAGCAGTTTCCTTGGCACTCAAGTCCTTCCTCACCAACATCAGGGGTTCCTCAGTCTTGATAAGAACAGACAACACCACAGTCACGCATTACCTCAACAAACAGGGGGGTACAAGTCGCAGGCATTGTCGCTAGAAGCTCAGAAACTGTGGCATTGGGTGATTCAGCATCAGATATCGATCAGAGCGGAACATCTCCCGGGGATCTCCAACACCTGGGCAGATGCCTTAAGCAGGACTCGAACCAGCTGTCACGAATGGGAACTCAATCACAGTTCTCGACCGCCTCTTTCGTCGTTGGGGCAAACCCAGTCTGGATCTGTTTGCGACCAGAGACAACAAAAAATGCCAACACTTCGCAAGCTGGCGACCGCAAAAAGGATCAAAGGGGAATGTGTTTTTGATCAAATGGTCAGGGATTTATGCATACGCTTTTCCCCCGCTTCCACTCATCCCGAGACTTCTGCAGAAAATGAAGAGGGAACCATACCGGCTTCTATTGATTGCTCCCAAATGGCTGCACCAGTTTTGGTTCACAGAACTTCTGTTGCTCTCGGAGCAGCCTCACATACGGCTGAGAACAATACCAGACTTGTTAACAACGAATCAGGGGCAGGTCAGTCATCCCAACCCGACTTCTCTTCGATTATCAGCCTGGCTCAAGAATTCTATGAATTTGACGGCCTAGATATCCCTTCAGACTGCAGGGAGGTACTTGCCTGTGCCAGAGCTCAATCTACAAACAGGACGTATAAGTTCAAGTGGAAGAGGTTCTGCATATGGTGTTCAACTTCTAACGTTCACCCTCTGAAGTCCTCTCCTGAACAGATCCTTCCATATCTGTTGCATTTAGCGAAATTAGGCCTTTCCCATTCGTCTATCAGGGTCCACCTCGCTGCTATATCCCGTTTCCGACGAACATCACACTCACCATCTTTATGGTCATCCAGGATAATAAAGCAATTTTTAAAAGGCTTGTTCAGGATGTTCCCGCCGATTCACCGTCCTCCATCTCCATGGCATTTAAATATTGTGCTCTCCCAATTAATGAAGCATCCGTTTGAGCCCATTCATAAGGCAGACCTGAAATATATTTCTTTTAAAACAGCCCTCCTTCTGGCCCTCACTTCCGCGAAGAGGGTTAGTGATATCCAGGCTTTCACAGTCTCGCCACCTTTTCTCCAATTCAAATCAGAGGTGGTCATTTTAAGAACTAATCCAAAATTTATCCCCAAGGTTCCATCGACTTTTCATTTAAATGAGCCGGTGGTTTTGAGAACATTTTTTCCAAATCTGCGAACTCCAGCGGAGCGGACATTACGTTCTCTAGACATTAAACGATGTTTAAAATTCTATACACAAAGGACTAGCAGTTTTCGTAAATCTGAACAACTGTTTATTAGTTATGGGCGGATCAATAAAGGCAAGGCCGTTACCAAGCAGACCATAGCACGCTGGATCCCTTTTACCATACAACTCTGCCACCAGTTAGCAGGGAAGCTGTTCTCGTCCAGTGTCAGAGCGCACTCCACAAGAGCGGTATCCACTTCGGCAGCTCTATTCGCAGGAGTCCCTCTGAGCCAGATCTGCAGAGCGGCAACTTGGACACGTGCCCACACCTTTACCCAGCACTACTGCCTGGAAGCTACTGACAGGATGGATGCCGTGGTAGGACAAGCTGTGTTAGGTAATTTATTTGCATAAGGTGAGCCAATAATCTCTTTACCCTCCATCCCCTATGTATTACCAGACTGATATTTTTTCAGGTACATATATCTATGTGTGTATATATATATATATATATTCATGTATATAATTTTTTAGAATGTTAATGAGCATATTTAACTACCTATATGAGTCCATATAGGATGAATTGTGAGCAGGCATGCTTCTGGTGTCTCAGAACTCAACCATCTTTCTTACTGCTGACTACTCTGATTCAAGCATGTGAATCTATGAAAGATACCCCAATACTGGAGAAGAAAATAAGCTACTTACCAGTAACTGTGGTTCTCCAGTATTGGTATCTTTCATAGATTCACATGCGACCCACCCTCCTCCCCATGGGGGCTCACCTTTTATTTTCTTTCTTGTAATCACTAGGGCGGAGAAATCTGACAGACTGAGCCTCTGTGCTGAGGATTCTAAAGGGGTGGTCTCTCCTGATTGGCTGTAGTTTAGGCCTTTTCTAATGAGGTTGATAGTTGTAAAAGTGAATGTGTTTTTTCCTATTGACTACAATGAAAAAAAAAAAAAAAAAGGATTTTTTATCTATTTATTGCTTTCTATGTACCGTGGGACTCCCACTTCGACGAGGGGGAATGATTCAAGCATGTGCATCTATGAAAGATACCAATACTGGAGAACCACAGTTACAGGTAAGTAACTTATTTTCTTATATTGCATATGAATGTTTTGTATATTTTCCACTCACCATCCACTATTTGCGCTAAGGTATACAAATACAGTAACTGCTTGCTATTTTGATTCAAGCATGTGAATCTATGAAAGATCCAATACTGGAGAAGAAAATTGTGAGAGAACAGGGCTGATTGCAGAGGCCCCCTAACTATTTGCCCCCCATTTTCCACTTTTTGCTGGTGTTTTCCTGACTCTGATGGTGCCCTGGGTACTGCTATACAGTCCCCAGGGCCTGTGCTCTGTGTAAAATCAGTTTGCAAATTAGGCTAATTATAATTGGCTAAGTCACCCTACCTATAAGTCCCTAGTATATGGTGGGGCATGGAGGTTTACGGACCCCAACATAGGTAGTGCCCCCATAGGTGCACAGCTGAGGTGCCCAGTGTCATTTTAAAGGCAGGCCTTTAAATTAAAGTTACATGCAAAATTTACTTTGGAATTAAAAGTAGTTCCAAAGTCTTAAACTACCTTATTTTTACATATGTCGCCCCTAAGGTGTGCCCTATGTGCCCCTAGGGCTGGGTGCCATGTAACTATAAGCAGGGACCTTCTAAAAAATAGTTTTATAAGCCCGGGTGAGGTAAAACAGCCAAATTCGTTTTTCCCTCATTGTAGTGAGGTGCTTCCATAGGCTAGAATGGGGAGACTTTATTTTAATTTTAAAAGTCCCCTTAAGTAACAGATACCAGAAGTTTGGTATCAAATTAATTGTTATAATAAATGCCACAACTTCCAGTTGTTGGATTTAATATAACTTGTTCAGGTAAAGAGTTTTAAACTTTACCTGAAAAGTTGCCAACTTCAGCCCTGCAGTGTTTTTGTTGCTGTGCTCGGATTGGCCAGCCTCTGGCAGCCTGGCCAGGCTGCCTTGATGAGGTGTGAAGTGGCCTGGCTTCACACAAAGAGATGTGCCTGTGGGAGGAGATCTCCCCTCAGCAGATGGTGAGGCAGGAAGGGCTGCCAAACTGGTCTTCAAAGGCAGAGAAGGACATTTGGAGCAACCCAGCAACACCCCCACATCCTGCAAACCCAGACAATTAGGTGCCCCCTTGATTAGATTAGGAGAGGGCAGGAGAGTGGTGTGTTTAGGATTTTTAGCCACACCAGTGGGTGGGCTCAGCCAGATGTAACCTCCAAAAACTACTTTCAGCCATGATGGATTTTTTAGGAATGTTGCTCTCTGGGATTGATTTTTCCCACACTTCTCAGGAAGAGGTCATCACATGGGGAAGGACCTTGCCCCTGATTGGGGAACCAGGACCCCCCTGCTTTTCACCCAGGAGCAAGGATAAAATTGGAAGACCTGCACCCACATCTCAGTTCCCTACCAGATCCCTACCAGGAAGAACTACAGAAGGAGGATTACCCTGCTGGACCCCTGGCCTGCACCTGGATCCTGAACTCTGAAGGACTGCACTCGCTGCACAATTGGGCTTCACCACAAGAAGGACTTTGCCTGGCTTCAACTGGTTCAAGGAGGGACTCCCTGTTTGCGACAGGTGAAAAATTGCTAACCAAAGTCCCCTGCACCAACTCTTGAAGAAATCAACCAGCTGGCCACTGTCCAGTGGCCAAAAAGGAGTTTGCACCAGGTGCATTCTGGGAGTTGTAGTCCACACACCCCCAAGGATCATCTCAGCTTCTGAAACCTTGGGGTGAGCTCTGGACCCCAAAGGAACCTTTAAAGGAACATCTGGGAGAAGATCCAGAAGTTTGGTGAACTTTTGGAAAAAAGCTCCATAGAGAGACCGACTCGCCGTGGCAACTCTAGCCGGCTTCCCTCAACCGCAACCCGGTCTGATTTGCAGGTTCGTCCTGGTGAAGAAAATCTCCAAAAAAGAGACCAAGTCCGAATGTAGAAAGTTGACCGGGACCTCCTAGCCAGCGTATCCGAGGAGGGCTCCAAGGACATCTGATCAAGATCCAGGTTTACCCCGGTCGAAGGATTTTCACCTCGAAAAAAGGACTGAGTCCAAAGGTAAAAATCTCCACCGAGGGCTCCCGCGACGCGTATCTGGAGAAGAGTTCCAGGAGGTCGGATTGGACTGGCAGGTTCGTCCCGCTGAAGAAAATCTTCAGAAAAACGACTAAGTGCGAAGGTAAACTTTTGACCGAGGCCTCCCGCGAGCTTTATCCGAGCCGGGCTCCATCGCGGTCGGCCTTAAACTTTGACTTTGCCCCGTCGAGGTGCGACAAGATGACCAGATTGGCACTTTTTGTTTCTAGGCGCTAGAAAACAATAATTATTTTTAAAAATCGTAGCTCCAGTTCCCCTTATCTGATTTTATTTGTTCTTGTGTCATTTTAAAGATAAAATATAATCTATTTTTATAAATTGTTTTTTGGATTTTTAAACAGTTTCCTGTGTTTTATTTAAATACTGTTTTGTGATATTTGAATGCTTTACACTCTGTCTCCTAAATTAAGCCTTGTCGCTCGTTGCCAAGCTACCGAGGGTTTAGCTGGGTTTAATTTTCTGAGACCTAACTGGACCTAAGTGGAGGTTAGTAGCCTATTGCTAAGTGTAGGCACTTGCCTGTCCTTACCAATAACCCATTTTCCAACAAAAAAAGTTACTTACTTGTAACTGCAGTTCTCCAGTATTGGTATCTTTCATAGAGTCACATGTGGTCCACCCTCCTCCCCAGAGAGGCTCCCCTTATAGCTCAGGATTATCTATTCCCACTTGTGCTTGAAAATCTGAGGGACTTAGCCTCTGTTGAGAGTGTTCTAGAGGGTGCTGTCTCCTGATTGGTTATAGTTCAGGTTTGGTCCTTTTTCGAAAAAGGACATGGATAGGCTATTAAACTGACCTTTTCATTGACATTATAGACTATGATCTGAGTATATATATATATATACTGCTTTATTATGTTACCCGGGACTCCCATCTCGACTACAGGGAATGATTCAAGCATGTGAATCTATGAAAGATACCAATACTGGAGAACTGCAGTTACAGGTAAGTAACTTATTTTCTTGTTTGTCACTGCCCTCCAGATAGTCAGTGGGGGCATGGCCTTGGATTCCCCTGCCATCCTCTCTACTTTCAGGGCATATTTCCAGTCCTTATATACAGCATGGACCAATACGGCCCCCCGATAAGCATGTGGCCTAATTGGCTAAAATTGCCACGGTTCGGCTGGATGCAGGCCAACAATAGTTTTTGGCCTCTCCCATTACTGTGGTGGTGTCGTCTCAGGCCCTCAACTCGCTTAGTAGATCCAAGGCCCATGGAAACAATGGCTTTATAGGTGCTTTCTATAAGGCATATTAGGATGGCCTTACTCCGCATCTGCTTGAGACCTATGCTGAATCCCTCGATCAGGGTGCCCTCCCTCCATGCGTGAAGCTGTGTTTGTAATTCTCCTTAAACCTGGGAAACATACCTCAACATTGTGCCTCATATCGCCCATTGTCCCTACTCATTCATGACAATACGATCTTGTCTGAAATTCCAGCCACATGCCTGTCCCTGCGCTGGACAGTGTAACTGCCTGCATGCATTCTGGATTTGTGCCCCACCGACCTACCTCCACTAATTTGTGCGCTGTTTTTGTTGTGCTTAACCAAATAGCCCTGGAGCTCCCTGCTGCAGCAGTTCTGCTGGATGCCGAAAAGGCTTTTGTTTCTCTAGAGTGGCCTTTTCTATTTGCTGTGTTACGTAAACTCTTGAGACCGCAGGGTTTCCAAGACCTTGTAGCATTGTTGTAGAAGTCCCAATCAGCTGCGATCAGAGTCAATGGGGCAGACTCAGAGCCATTCCCACTGATCCGTGGCACTTGTCAGGGGTGCCCCTTTTCTCCCCTTTTGTTTACTCTTTGCATCGACTCTTTGGTCCATCATTTCCAGGAGCACCATCTGCACCGGAGACTCCACTTCTGTCCTGGCCCGCTACTTGCCTCTTTCTATGCAGACAACATCCTATTGTTTGTTCGGGAGCCGAGCACCAATCACACCACTGGTCGAGGAAGTGGTCAGGTTTGGCCTCTTCTCTGGCTTATCCATTAACAGGAGCAAGTCTGAGGTATTCCCTCTAACTGACGCCACAACCCCCTACCTCCTCTCTTATTCCTTGATATGAAAGGATGATACTACTAAATACCTTGGAGTTAACCTTCATAGAAGTATCCCTGAAGTCATACAACTCAACAATGGCCCAGCAATCAATAAGCTCACTACTCAAAACAATAGGTGGATTACCTTACCCCTATTTCTTGACGGTCATGTTGCTATAATTAAGCTGGTGGTTCTCCCTCGCTTTGTATATTTATTCCTTAGTATACCAGTTGCCCTCACTAATCGGTTTTTTGGCAAGTTACGTGGCCTACTTAGGCGTTTGGGGTGGTCGTCGTCCCTGCGCGCTCTGGTTCACTCCGATGCTCCTGTTTGTGCTGGGAGGCTTTGGGGTTCTTGACTTCTACCTCTATTACCTAGTAGCCTAGGTATACTTTGCCTACTATTGATTCTATACTGATAACAGGATTCAGTATCTTAAACCAGAGTGATAACAGTCCCCCGCCTCATCACTCTGTAATTCTCCCACATGGTTTACCTAGAAACCCTGCTGAAATACAGACCCTCCCTACCACCTTTTGGGCCTGGGTGAAACTGCATTTATACTTAGGTTTTGACCCCTCCATTCACCTCACATTCCCCTGTCCGATAATCCATGGCTCCCACTCACGTGTGAAAGATTATCTCAGTGCGCCCTCGTCTCTCTACAGCTATACGCGCTCGGCCCTCTGTTTGCGAACTCCAAACTGCACACAGCTACAGAGGTAACAGAGGGGCGCCAGTCTTCCCAAATGGATAGATTTATTTTGCATAGGCTCTATAGCACATTACGAATCGCACTGCCTGCATATCTCGCAGAAGCAAAGGAATCCTGCCCACTATCTTTGACCATCAGTGCCCAGACTGGTCACATTTAATCTCAAAGAGTTATCACTCCTCATTACAACTCAGACCTAGTCGTTCAGAGAAATCTAGGGTCGCCTGAGAAAGAGATACTGGACGCCCCCTACCGGATAAAATCTGGTATTGTTGTTGCACATAAACCAGATCGGTGTCCAACAACTTCAGCCACAAATTGTTGCATTTTAAGTTCCTACATTGTGCATACACCACCCCACGAGCATTCGCTAAGCTAGATCTGGCACGATCACATCATTGCCCCACGAGCACAGCAGATTTTGCAGATTTCTTGCACTTGACCTGGACATGCCCTGACATCCTTGCATATTGGGAAGGTGTCCACTCTGTTGTGTCTCTTATGGCGGGCCAGGCGATTGCTCCTGTCCTGGCTTTGCTGGGCTATGTTAAATTTCTACCAAAATCCATTTGGCGATTTGTTGCTATGGCTCTGCTACTTGCTAGTTTTTTAGCTGAATATGGACACCTTAAGGAAGGTGTGTATATCAGACTTTTTACCCCCTTCAAGCCCATCCAAAGCCACTCTTAAAATTTTAATTTCTGGAATATGGTTAAACAGATTAGAACCAAATCACAAAAAACATTCTTTCGGAGATCTAACCTTTTGCTTAACTTGGTGTAATTCCACTCATCCATGTTTTCTGTATCGGAGAGAAAGGTTTCCCATGGAAATTAACATGGGATTTTGCACATTTGGAACGCGACTAACTCTGACAGGCTCAGACTTGCAGGCTGAGACTGACAGTGATAGACGGACTGAGACTGAAGTAGAGTGAGGCTGAGACTGACGGAGACGGAGACTGGGACTGAGTGACAGTGAGGCGGCGAGTCTGGCTGAGGCTGACCGTGACAGACAGACTGAGACTGAAGGAGAGTGGGGCTGACACTGACAGAGTGAGGCTGACTGGGGCTGACTCCAACTGAGACTCCGCCTGAGACTGACTCCGCCTGAGACTGACTCCGCCTGAGACTGACTCCGCCTGAGACTGACTCCGCCTGAGACTGACTCCGCCTCCGACTGAGACTGACTCAGACTGAGACTGACTCCGCCTCCGACTGAGACTGACTCAGACTGAGACTGACTCAGACTGAGACTGACTCAGACTGAGACTGACTCAGACTGACTCCGACTCTGACTGACTCCGACTCTGACTGACTCCGACTCTGACTGACTCCGACTCTGACTGACTCTGACTGACTCCGACTCTGTCTGACTCTGACTGACTCCGACTCTGTCTGACTCCGACTCTATCTGACTCTGACTCTGAGACTGACTCTATCTGACTCTGAGACTGACTCTATCTGACTCTGAGACTGACTCTATCTGACTCTGAGACTGACTCTATCTGACTCTGAGACTGACTCTATCTGACTCTGAGACTGACTCTATCTGACTCTATCTGACTCTGAGACTGACTCTATCTGACTCTGAGACTGACTCTATCTGACTCTGAGACTGACTCTATCTGACTCTATCTGACTCTGAGACTGACTCTATCTGACTCTGAGACTGACTCTATCTGACTCTGAGACTGACTCTATCTGACTCTATCTGACTCTGAGACTGACTCTATCTGACTCTGAGACTGACTCTATCTGACTCTATCTGACTCTGAGACTGACTCTATCTGACTCTATCTGACTCTGAGACTGACTCTATCTGACTCTGAGACTGACTCTGAGACTGACTCTGAGACTGACTCTATCTGACTCTGAGACTGACTCTATCTGACTCTGAGACTGACTCTATCTGACTCTGAGACTGACTCTATCTGACTCTATCTGACTCTGAGACTGACTCTATCTGACTCTGAGACTGACTCTATCTGACTCTGAGACTGACTCTATCTGACTCTGAGACTGACTCTATCTGACTCTATCTGACTCTGAGACTGACTCTATCTGACTCTGAGACTGACTCTATCTGACTCTATCTGACTCTGAGACTGACTCTATCTGACTCTATCTGACTCTGAGACTGACTCTATCTGACTCTATCTGACTCTGAGACTGACTCTATCTGACTCTATCTGACTCTGAGACTGACTCTATCTGACTCTGAGACTGACTCTATCTGACTCTGAGACTGACTCTATCTGACTCTGAGACTGACTCTATCTGACTCTGAGACTGACTCTATCTGACTCTGAGACTGACTCTGAGACTGACTCTGAGACTGACTCTGAGACTGACTCTGAGACTGACTCTGAGACTGAGACTGACTCTGACTCTAAGTGACTCTAACTGACTCTGACTCTAAGTGACTCTAACGGACTCTAACGGACTCTGACTGAGACGGACTCTGACTGAGACGGACTCTGACTGAGACGGACTCTGACTGAGACGGACTCTGACTCTGACTGAGACTGACTCTGACTCTGACTCTGACTGAGACTGACTCTGACTCTGACTGAGACTGACTCTGACTGAGACTGACTCTGACTCTGACTCTGACTGAGACTGACTCTGACTCTGACTCTGACTGAGACTGACTCTGACTGAGACTGACTCTGACTCTGACTCTGACTCTGACTCTGACTGAGACTGACTCTGACTGAGACTGACTCTGACTCTGACTGAGACTGACTCTGACTCTGACTGAGACTGACTCTGACTGAGACTGACTCTGACTGACTCTGACTGAGACTGACTGACTGACTCTGTCTGACTCTGACTCTGACTGACTCTGACTGACTCTGACTGACTCTGACTGAGACTGACTCTGACTGAGACTGACTCTGACTGACTCTGACTGACTCTGACTGACTGAGACTGACTGAGACTGACTCTGACTCTGACTCTGACTGACTCTGACTCTGACTCTGACTGACTCTGACTCTGACTGAGACTGACTCTGACTCTGACTGAGACTGACTCTGACTGAGACTGAGACTGACTCTGACTGAGACTGACTCTGACTGAGACTGACTCTGACTGAGACTGACTCTGACTCTGACTGAGACTGACTCTGACTGACTCTGACTCTGACTCTGACTCTGACTCTGACTGACTCTGACTCTGACTGACTCTGACTGACTCTGACTGACTCTGACTGACTCTGACTGACTCTGACTGACTCTGACTCTGACTGACTCTGACTCTGACTGAGACTGACTCTGACTCTGACTGACTCTGACTCTGACTCTGACTGAGACTGAGACTGACTCTGACTCTGACTCTGACTCTGACTGAGACTGACTCTGACTCTGACTGAGACTGACTCTGACTCTGACTGAGACTGACTCTGACTCTGACTGAGACTGACTCTGACTCTGACTGAGACTGACTCTGACTCTGACTGAGACTGAGACTGACTCTGACTCTGACTGAGACTGAGACTGACTCTGACTCTGACTCTGACTCTGACTCTGACTCTGACTCTGACTGAGACTGACTCTGACTCTGACTGAGACTGACTCTGACTCTGACTGAGACTGACTCTGACTCTGACTCTGACTCTGACTCTGACTCTGACTCTGACTGAGACGGACTCTGACTCTGACTCTGACTGAGACGGACTCTGACTCTGACTCTGACTCTGACGGACTCTGACTCTGACTCTGACGGACTCTGACTCTGACTCTGACTCTGACTGAGACGGACTCTGACTCTGACTCTGACTCTGACTGAGACGGAGGCTGAGGCTGACTGAGACGGACTCTGACTGAGACGGACTCTGACTGAGACGGACTCTGACTGAGACGGACTCTGACTGAGACGGACTCTGACTGAGACGGACTCTGACTGACTCTGACTGACTCTGACTGACTCTGACTGACTCTGACTGACTCTGACTGACTCTGACTGACTCTGACTGACTCTGACTGACTCTGACTGAGACTCTGACTCTGACTGAGACTGTGACTGTGACTGTGACTGACTCTGACTGAGACTGAGACTGAGACTGAGACTGACTCTGACTGAGACTGACTCTGACTCTGACTCTGACTGAGACTGACTCTGACTGAGACTGACTCTGACTGAGACTGACTCTGACTCTGACTCTGACTGAGACTGACTCTGACTGAGACTGACTCTGACTCTGACTGAGACTGACTCTGACTCTGACTCTGACTCTGACTCTGACTCTGACTCTGACTGAGACTGACTCTGACTGAGACTGACTCTGACTGAGACTGACTCTGACTCTGACTGAGACTGACTCTGACTGAGACTGACTCTGACTCTGACTGACTCTGACTCTGACTGACTCTGACTCTGACTGAGACTGACTCTGACTCTGACTGAGACTGAGACTGACTCTGACTCTGACTGAGACTGACTCTGACTCTGACTGAGACTGACTCTGACTGACTCTGACTCTGACTGACTCTGACTCTGACTCTGACTGAGACTGACTCTGACTCTGACTCTGACTCTGACTGACTCTGACTCTGACTCTGACTCTGACTCTGACTGAGACTGAGACTGAGACTGAGACTGAGACTGACTCTGACTCTGACTCTGACTGAGACTGAGACTGAGACTGAGACTGAGACTGAGACTGAGACTGAGACTGAGACTGAGACTGAGACTGACTCTGACTCTGACTCTGACTCTGACTCTGACTCTGACTCTGACGGACTCTGACTCTGACTCTGACTGAGACGGACTCTGACTGAGACGGAGGCTGACTGAGACGGAGGCTGAGGCTGACTGAGACGGACTCTGACTGAGACTGACTCTGACTCTGACTCTGACTCTGACTCTGACTCTGACTGAGACGGACTCTGACTGAGACGGAGGCTGAGGCTGACTGAGACGGACTCTGACTGTGACTCTGACTGACTGTGACTCTGACTGACTGTGACTCTGACTGACTGTGACTGTGACTGACTGTGACTGAGACTGAGACTGAGACTGAGACTGAGACTGAGACTGAGACTGACTCGGACTGACTGACTCTGACTCTGAGACTGACTCTGACTCTGAGACTGACTCTGACTCTGACTCTGAGACTGACTCTGAGACTGACTCTGACTCTGAGACTGACTCTGACTCTGAGACTGACTCTGACTCTGAGACTGACTCTGACTCTGACTCTGAGACTGACTCTGACTCTGAGACTGACTCTGAGACTGACTCTGAGACTGACTCTGAGACTGACTCTGAGACTGACTCTGAGACTGACTCTGACTCTGACTCTGAGACTGACTCTGACTCTGAGACTGACTCTGACTCTGAGACTGACTCTGACTCTGAGACTGACTCTGACTCTGACTCTGAGACTGACTCTGACTCTGAGACTGACTCTGACTCTGACTCTGAGACTGACTCTGACTCTGAGACTGACTCTGAGACTGACTCTGACTCTGAGACTGACTCTGACTCTGAGACTGACTCTGACTCTGAGACTGACTCTGACTCTGAGACTGACTCTGACTCTGACTCTGAGACTGACTCTGACTCTGAGACTGACTCTGACTCTGAGACTGACTCTGACTCTGAGACTGACTCTGACTCTGAGACTGACTCTGACTCTGAGACTGACTCTGACTCTGAGACTGACTCTGAGACTGAGACTGACTCTGAGACTGAGACTGACTCTGAGACTGACTCTGAGACTGACTCTGACTCTGAGACTGACTCTGACTCTGAGACTGACTCTGACTCTGAGACTGACTCTGACTCTGAGACTGACTCTGACTCTGACTCTGACTCTGAGACTGACTCTGAGACTGACTCTGAGACTGACTCTGACTCTGAGACTGACTCTGAGACTGACTCTGAGACTGACTCTGAGACTGACTCTGACTCTGAGACTGACTCTGAGACTGACTCTGAGACTGACTCTGACTCTGAGACTGACTCTGACTCTGAGACTGACTCTGACTCTGAGACTGACTCTGAGACTGACTCTGACTCTGAGACTGACTCTGAGACTGACTCTGACTCTGAGACTGACTCTGAGACTGACTCTGACTCTGAGACTGACTCTGAGACTGACTCTGAGACTGACTCTGAGACTGACTCTGAGACTGACTCTGAGACTGAGACTGACTCTGAGACTGAGACTGACTCTGAGACTGACACTGACTCTGAGACTGAGACTGACTCTGAGACTGACACTGACTCTGAGACTGAGACTGACTCTGAGACTGACACTGACTCTGAGACTGAGACTGACTCTGAGACTGACACTGACTCTGAGACTGAGACTGACTCTGAGACTGAGACTGACTCTGAGACTGACACTGACTCTGAGACTGACACTGACTCTGAGACTGAGACTGACTCTGAGACTGAGACTGACTCTGAGACTGAGACTGACTCTGACTGAGACGGAGGCTGACTCTGACTGAGACGGACTCTGACTCTGACTGAGACGGACTCTGACTCTGACTGAGACGGAGGCTGACTCTGACTGAGACGGAGGCTGACTCTGACTGAGACGGAGGCTGACTCTGACTGAGACGGAGGCTGACTCTGACTGAGACGGAGGCTGACTGAGACGGAGGCTGACTCTGAGACGGAGGCTGACTCTGAGACTGACAGGCTGAGGCTAAGACTGAGGCCAGCGGGGACAGTCTGAGGCTGACAAACTGAGGCTGACAGACTGAGACAGAGACTCACACATGCCTCGTAAACTCCTTTTGCTAAGTTTACTTTTCATATTTTTCATAGCTTCAACCCTTCATATTCTTTTTATGTTTTAGTCTCAGTTTGTTATATGTTTCCCAATAGGGCAATATGTCTTTTGCCATGATCTATTAGAATCTGCTTGCTATGTTTTTGCTTAGTTACTGTGCATCACAGTTTTCCAAGTTAAACGTTAGCTTATAATAACCCTTCTTTTTAGCTGGTATAATGTCAGTTACCCTCTTTCCAGTAGCGTAATTTATGCTGGCGTGATACATATATGTCCAGTGGCATGTGTAGCTGCAGATACACACGCTATGCACAGGTCCTGCCATCTAGTGTTGGGCTTGGAGTGTTACAAGTTGTTTTTCTTTGAAGAAGTCTTTTCGAGTCACAGGATCGAGTGACTCCTCCTTTTCGGCTTCATTGCGCATGGGCATCGACTCCATCTTAGATTGTTTTCTTTCTGATGGATACAACTACCTGTGGATTCCTCACCTGATGAATACTCCCATGGCGCCAGCATTTGACGGAAATCTTCTTACTAGTCTCTGCACGTCGACGAGGACGTCACTCTAGCCCACGCGACGCCGTCTGACGTCATACAGGCAATAAGAAGTCCTCGCCGACGTGCCGATGACAGTTCCCTTTTTTCCGTGCATTCGAAACGGTTATCTTCGAGGGAGTTACTGTTACCTTCGTGGTTACAGTGTATTGTCTGCTGCGTAGTCTTCTCTGCGGTAACAATGTCTCAGAGGAAGTCGGGTTTCAAGCCCTGTCGAGAGTGTGGGGGCAAGATGTCAGTTACAGATCCTCACTCCGACTGTCTATGGTGTTTGAGCTCCGACCACGACGTCTCGACTTGCGATTCATGTCAACACATGAATCCGAAGACCCTCAAAGAGCGCGAGGCCAAGTTATTTATGGCAAAGTCAAAGAAGAAGGAGAAACATCATAAGAAGTCTTCTTCGCCAAGGTCTCACCGGCGTCATCGAGACTCCCGGCGCCGTAGAGACTCACGACGTCACTCCAGCAAGGAGTCTCGTTCGAGGTCACCTTCGGCTCGGCGTCGGAGGACTTGGGAGGTCAGCCCCACGGTCACGCCGCATCCATCGACGCCGTTGCCCTCTCCGGCGTCACCGACTTCACCTGGTCAGGCGTCAGTGATTGAGGTGGTGCAGCCTCTTGTGTTTTCTCCGGCGTCGCAGACGTCGAGGCCGGCGTCGGGGTCGCCCTCGATCCAGGCACCCCAGTATCCGGCTTTTCCCACTCCTGGAGCCGATAGTACCGCGTTTCTTAATGCGATGTATACCATCTTTCAGCAGATGGCTCCAGGAGCTGCTCCGGCTGGTCCTTCGGGGCCCTTGGCCTTTTCGTTGGGTGATCCTGCGCCTCTTCGGCCGGTACCCTTTATGCCCTTTCTCCCTTTTGGGAATGTGGGCTCGGCGCCGGTGCCGGCGTCGGTGGCCGCTCCGGTGGCTTCGGATGTTTCGGCCCCGGAGGTTGCCCCTCCGTCGAAGTCAGGATTTTGCCCTGTGACTCCGGTTGGTCCATCGGCTCCAAGACCTCGTCCTCCAGCTCCTGCCTCGGCGCCGAAGCTGCCTGTGGCGCCGGACGCGGCGTCAGATGCTTCTGGAGATCGGCGCCGTTCTTCGACGTCGGCGGAGGCCATGTCGACTCCGCGTATCGAGGAGAGACTTCATTCGAGGAGGCGTGCTCTCCGTCTTTTAGAAGAGCAAGAGTACCAGCGAGTCCTAGAGGAGGGAGAGATTGAGGACTCTGGAGACGGACTGCATGGTCTGGATACAGCCAGTGGGCTGGACACTTCCCCTGAGTGGGACCTTTCATCTCCAGGGGAATATACGGAGGAGGCTGCTTCCTTTCATGCTGTGGTGAGGAAGGCAGCGAGCTTTTTGGACCTGCCTTTGCCGGTGGCAGAGGCAAAGCAGAATTTGCTGACAGAGGTATTGCATCCGGCCTCTGCTGCAGCTGAGCCTCTCTTGCCATTTAATGAGGCTTTGCTGGATCCGGTGTTGGAGGTGTGGAAGAAGCCGGTGTCTTCCTCGGCCGTTCATAGGGCTGTGGCCAGGAGGTATCGAGCTGCACCATCTGACCCTGGCTTTCTCTCTAGACACCCTACGCCGGAGAGCTTGGTGGTGCAAGCCTCCTGTTCCTCAAAGTCAGCGCCTGGTTCCTTCCCGACGGTGCCTGGAGACAGAGACTCCAAGAAACTGGATGCGCAGTCCAAGAAAATATTTTCGTCATGCAGTTTGGCGTTGAAGGCCACCAACGCCACGTGCATTCTGGGGAGGTACATCCATGCGCTGATGGATGATATTTCGTCTTCATTCACGGAGCTTCCCCAGGGTCTTTTGGATGTGGTCTCGGACGCCCAGGCTGCCGCGACCCAGATTATCCAGTCTGGGCTGGACACGACCGACTCGGTGGCCAGGGCGATGGGCACGGCTGTGGTGGCAAGAAGACAGGCCTGGCTCCGAAACTCAGGGTTCTCTGCGGATGTGCAGTCGACCCTGCTGGACCTCCCGTTTGATGGGGACAGACTGTTTGGAGCCAAGGCAGATTCAGCCTTGGAACGATTTAAGGAGAGTAGAGCCACAGCCAAATCGTTAGGACTGCAAGCTCCTTCTTCCTCTGCCTCTTCTAGAATTTTCAGGAGGTTTCGGGGATTTGGGCGTGGCTCTTATTCCTCTTCCTTTCGGGGGAGGTTCCAGCAACCCGCCTCTTCCCTCCCCTATAGGTCATTTAGAGGGAGGGGGAGGGGTGGGGTCCGTACCAGAGGAGCCTCTCAACAGCACTCTGCCTCTTCCTCGTCCTCTGGAGGGGTGCAGCAGGGGAAGCAGCCTTAGGCTTCCACCGTTTCCCACTCACTCCTCTCCTGTAGGGGGCAGATTACAGCGTTTTCTCCACAAGTGGAAGTCTATCACAACGGACACTTGGGTTCTCGGCATTGTGGGAAAAGGCTACGCCCTTCCCTTTCGGGAGTTCCCGCACCTCATCCCGCCCCGCCCATCTTATTGTTCAGAAGAACACCTCCTGTTGCTAGAACAGGAGGTTCAAGTCCTCCTTTCAAAGGGCGCGGTAGAGTTGGTCCCAGAGCAGGAAAAGGGTCGAGGTTGTTACTCAAGATACTTCCTGATTCCCAAAAAGGATGGTCAGTTGAGACCAATCCTGGATCTGAGGATCTTGAATTGGTTCCTCAAACAGGAAAAGTTCAAGATGCTGACCCTAGCACAGGTGCTTTTGGCGTTGAACAAGGAAGATTGGATGGTGTCTGTCGACTTGCAGGATGCTTACTTTCATATCCCGATACTCAAGTCGCACAGGAAGTATCTCCGGTTTGTGGTAGGGTCGCAGCACTATCAGTTTGCGGTCCTCCCGTTTGGTCTTACTTCAGCACCTCGAGTCTTCACAAAGGTGATGTCAGTGGTTGCGGCGGAGCTCAGAAGGAAGGGGATAGCAGTATTCCCTTACTTGGACGACTGGTTGATCAAAGCCAAGTCCCCGGAGCTTGTGTCGCATCATCTGCAGTCAACAACCCAGTTGTTGTTCGACCTGGGCTTTTCGGTGAACGTGCCCAAATCTCACCTGGAGCCCTCTCAGCGCCTCCTGTTCATAGGGGCAGTACTGGATACAACATTGAGTCGAGCCTTTCCTCCGCCTCAGCGGATTCAAGATATTCAGGAATTGGTTCCAATGTTTCGAAATGGAGCGGTAGTTCCAGTCCTCAAGGTCCTTCGTCTGCTCGGTCTGTTCGCCTCCTGCATTCTGTTGGTCACGCATGCTCGCTGGCACATGAGGGCTCTTCAGTGGTGCCTCCGAAGGCAGTGGTCTCAACACAAGGGAGATTTAGAAGGTACTGTCAAGATCTCCAGAGATGCTGCTGTGGAATTGAAGTGGTGGATTGCGGGCAACAATCTTTCACAGGGGAAGCCGTTCGCGCAGTCGCCACCAGTGGCCACGGTAATAACGGATGCCTCCACCCTAGGATGGGGAGCTCATCTGGGGGATCTGGAGATCAAAGGGCTTTGGTCTCCAGAGGAACAGGTGTTTCATATCAATCTGTTGGAGTTACGGGCTGTACGTTTGGCTCTCAAGGCCTTCCTCCCATCCCTTCGTGGTCAGTCGGTACAGGTCCTGACGGACAATACTACCACGATGTGGTACATAAACAAACAGGGAGGAGTAGGGTCGTACCTTCTCTGCAGAGAAGCTCTTCGGCTATGGTCCTGGGCAAAGGACCATCAGATTTGCTTGGTGGCAAATCATCTGGCCGGGGTCTTGAATGTACGTGCGGACAGTCTCAGTCGCCAATTCTCGGCAGATCACGAGTGGCGTCTCCATCCAGATCAAGTCTGTTTAATCTTCCAGATGTGGGGGTTTCCTCGGATAGATCTGTTTGCCACTCGGGAGAACGCGCATTGCCCGTTATTCTGCAGCCTCCAGTATCCGATGCAGGGAGCGTTGGGGGACGCGTTTCAGATAACCTGGTGCGACCAGTTGCTTTACGCGTTTCCCCCCATACCCTTGATTCCTCGAGTGTTGAGGAAAATTCGCCAAGACCGGGCCCAAGTCATCTTAATAGCTCCGGATTGGCCAAGGAGGGTATGGTACTCCGACCTTCTCCAACTCTCACTGTGCCCTCCGCTCCGTCTCCCTCTCAGGGCAGACCTCCTCTCGCAGTCGCAGGGGCAGGTTTTACACCCCAACCTCCAGAGTCTGCACCTACATGCTTGGAGATTGAACGGGGCAACCTGAGTTCCTTCTCTCTCCCACCTGATGTAGTGGATGTTATCTTAGCGGCCAGGCGACACTCCACTAAATCTATCTACGCTAATAGGTGGTCTAAATTTGTTATGTGGTGTGGAGAGAGACAGATTGATCCCTTACATGCTCATCTGTCACATGTTTTGTCTTTTGCACTGTCTCTAGCGCAGAAAGGTTGTGCAGTAGCTACCATTAAGGGTTATTTGTCGGCCTTGTCAGCCTTCATTTGTCTTCCAGACCAACCATCGTTATTTAAATCCCCTATTGTTCTCAGATTCTTGAAAGGTCTTCTGAATCAATATCCTCCAAAACCATTCGTTATGCCTCAATGGGATTTGTCCTTGGTCCTGACTTTCCTTATGGGGTCCCCTTTTGAGCCTATGCATTCTTGCCCCTTAAGGTATTTGGTTATTAAAACAGTATTCCTGGTAGCTATAACATCTGCAAGGAGAGTGAGTGAGTTGCAGGCCTTATCGGTTAAACCCCCTTATATAACGTTTTATGGGGATAAGGTGGTGTTGAGGACCAAGGCTGCTTTCCTTCCGAAGGTTGTTTCACCCTTCCATTTGGCTCAGACAATCACTTTGTCCACGTTTTATCCTCCGCCTCATCCTTCAAAGGAGGAAGAAAGACTACATCGCCTGGACCCAAAAAGGGCGTTGAGCTTCTATATCGACAGAATGAAGGATATCAGGCTGGAGGATCAGCTGTTTGTCGGATACGTGGGCAAGAGGAGAGGAAAGGCAGTCCACAAGAGAACACTCTCCAGGTGGGTTGTTCTTTGCATTAAAATCTGTTACTCTTTGGCAAAGAAGGATCCGCCTGAGGGCATTAGAGCTCACTCCACCAGAGCTAAGTCGGCCTCTTCGGCCTTGGCCAGGGGTGTTCCTGTGGTTGACATCTGCAAGGCCGCAACTTGGTCGTCCCTTCACACTTTTGTGAAACATTACTGTTTGGACTCTGAGGTCAGAAGGGACGGTCATTTTGCACGGTCAGTGCTGCAGGATTTCTTGGTTTGACCATTTAGGCACCCACCGCCGGGCGTGGTACTGCTTTGGGACTCTATTCATCAGGTGAGGAATCCACAGGTAGTTGTATCCATCAGAAGAACGAGTTACTTACCTTCGGTAACGACTTTTCTGGTGGATACATTAGCTACCTGTGGATTCCTCACGGTCCCACCCGCCTCCCCGTTGCCTTTTTGGTCTCTCCAAGCAATCCTTGAGTGTGCTCCTTTTGGTCTTCAAAGTTGCAATACATTTTGCATGTATGATATTTGTATATATGTGTATATTTATATATAAATCTATATATATATTGGGTATATACATGATTCGTATGTATAAATATATTTATTTGTTTAAAAAAAAAAAAAAAAAAGAAAAAGGTTATATTAAATCTACAGCTATTTTATTGCAATGTTGTGTGATTTACAATATTAAGAGATGTTGCTTTGCTCTTTCATTGCATTGGGTTATTATTATTATTCTCATGCACGTAAAAAATGTTGGTACTGTCATCGGCACGTCGGCGAGGACTTCTTATTGCCTGTATGACGTCAGACGGCGTCGCGTGGGCTAGAGTGACGTCCTCGTCGACGTGCAGAGACTAGTAAGAAGATTTCCGTCAAATGCTGGCGCCATGGGAGTATTCATCAGGTGAGGAATCCACAGGTAGCTAATGTATCCACCAGAAAAGTCGTTACCGAAGGTAAGTAACTCGTTCTTCTGCCATCAGGTTTGGACGTGTTTCTTTTCACTCTGGTAGTTCGAGTCGGAAAAGTACTACAAACTCTAAATTTGTCAGTATTGTTTTCGATCGCGTACCATCTATCATCAACACTTCGGTACCGGCGGATATAGCTCTCTACTTGCCCTTCGGGGCACCCGTGCCCAACTCGACCCCATTTCGATTATGCCCTCGGTGCCATGCCAAGTTCCCGTATACGGACCAACATCTTGTCTGTAACCTGTGTCTATCTCCAGACCACCAAGAGGATACTTGCGAGGCCTGCAGATCCTTCCGCTTGAAAAAGACTCTACGAGACCGAAGAGCGCAAAGGTCGTAAATGGCGTTGAGAAGCACTGAACGCCTCGACGCAGAAGAGGGGGAGATGATCCACACCGCAGTCTCTGTTCGGGGGGCTGACTCAGAGCGCGAGTCCGACAACGACAGACCAATTACAGCGGGCCAGCACTGAGTACGCCTGCCCCTACCCAGTCCAAGCCCAAACACAAGGCCTCTGGGACGCCACTGCCAGAAGGCCATGGCTCCACCCGTAAAAAGACTGCCAGTGACCAAGCAACAACTTCAGCACCGAGAAAGGCCACGCCACCGAAGCCTTCGGACTCGAGCCGAAGCACAGGCTCCGAAATACTCAAGCACTGACCCATCAAGTCGAAGCCCCGAAAATCCCTCTCGGAGCCGAGGCCAACGTCTACTCCAGGCCTTTCGATCCCGAGGAAACCGGCTTCGGAGCCGAAAAGACCAATATATACGGAGGAGCTTGGACTTTCCAAACTATTGAAAGAAAGCCATAGATTTGCAGAAGAACTTACACAAATCGAGGAATTTGACAAAAAACAGGCCAGAATCCAAATTTATAAAGACACTGGCAAGATCCTCACTGCACCTCCTCTAAAAACAAAGAGGAAGCTGGCCTTTCAAGGACATTTGGACACTGACCAGCCACCGGCTAAAGTGCCAAAACCGAGACAAAAATCTCCACCTCCTCAGTTCTCACCTAACCGGTCTCCTTCTCATTCTCCTGAACTAACTGTCTCTCCACCTACTACCCCCACTGCACAGGCTCCAGTACACTCTGCAGAGCCATACCAGGATGAGGTCGATCCATGGGACCTTTAAGATGATCCCATTTCTGACAATAATCCAGAGTGCTATCTGTCAAAGCCATCACCCCCAGAGGATAGCACCTCATACACTCAGGTTCTAGCTAGGGTAGCGTCATACCATAACGTAGCCATGCACACAGAACCTCTTGAGGATGATTTTTTATTTAATACGTTGTCCTCAACTCACGTCACCTACCAGAGTCTACCCATGCTTCCTGGCATGTTAAAACATGCACATGAAATCTTTCAGGAACCAGTTAAGGCAAGAGCAATCACTCCTAGGGTAGATAAATATAAGCCGCCTCCTTCTGACCCAGCTTTCATTACCCAACAGCTACCCCCAGATTCCATAGTGGTCAGCTCAGCAAGGAAAAGGGCTAACTCCAACTTGTCTGGTGACGCACTGCCACCAGATAAAGAAAGCAAAAAATGTGATGCTGCTGGTAAAAGAGTAGCATCACAAGCAGCTAATCAATGGTGTATAGCCAATTCCCAAGTGCTAATGGCTAGATACGACCGGGCCCACTGGGACGAGATGAAAGACATCATCCAGCATCTCACCAAGGATCAACAGAAAAGAGCCCAGCAAATAGTCGAGGAGGGGCAGGCCATTACCAATAATCAAATCAGGTCAGCGTTCGACTCCGCAGACACAGCCGCAAGAAGTATTAATACAGCTGTCACCATTAGACGACACGCATGGCTTCGGTCGTCAGGCTTTAAACCTGAAATCCAGCAAGCTGTTCTTAACATGCCATTTAACGAAAAACAGCTGTTTAGCACACAGGTTGATACAGCCATTGAGAAAATGAAAAAGGACGCCGACACTGCTAAAGCTATGGGGGCGCTTTACTCAACACAATTCAGAGGCTCATTTTGAAAGCCTCAATATAGGGGATGCTTTAGAGCCCAAACATCTGAGGCATCTACCTGACAATCCAAACCAAAGAGGGGGGTTCCGAGGAACCTACAGAGGACAATTTCCCATAACTAGGGGAAAATATCAGCCCTCAAAGCAAACCACACACACCAAGCAGTGACTTGCTCTACATCTTCCCTCATCATACTTCCCCTGTGGGAGGAAGACTGCAAAAGTTCCACACACACACACTGGTTACCCATCACAACAGACAATTGGGTCTTATCCATTATCCAACATGGTTACTGCATAGAGTTCGCACAAATTCCTCCAGATATACCTCCAAAACCACACAAACTCTCCTCCCAAATGTTGCAAGCAGAGGTACAATCATTATTACTCAAACAAGCCATAGAGCCTGTACCACATCATCAAAAAGGAACAGGGGTTAACTCCCTATATTTACTCATTCCCAAAAAAGACGGAACATTGAGACCAATACTAGATCTCAGAACTCTCAATCTTTACCTCCTATCAGAACACTTTCATATGGTAACACTACAGGATGTAGTCCCACTGTTACACCAACAAGATTTTATTGCAACACTGGATCTAAAAGATGCTTATTTTCACATACCCATCCATCCAGCGCACAGAAAATATCTCAGGTTTGTAATTCAAGGAAAACATTACCAGTTCAAAGTGTTACTTATCGGGATAACAACAGCTCCCAGGGTATTTACAGAATGCCTTGCCGTAGTCGCAGCCTACATAAGAAGACATGTCCATGTCTTTCCATATCTCGACGACTGGCTAATAAAAGCCAACAGTCAAACACAGTGCCAGTACCGTACACGTTATGTAATAAAGACCCTACACACACTAGGGTTCTCAATAAACTACCAAAAATCTCACTTACAACCAGCGCAGGTTCAACAGTATTTAGGAGCCACATTAAACACCCAAACAGCACTTGCAAGCCCAAGTCCAAAAAAGATACAATCATTCCACAACATATTACCACGAATCCAGCCAAACCAACAGTACACAGTCAAATTTGTCATGAAACTGTTGGGTATGATGGCATCATGCATCGCCATTGTCCCCAATGCAAGACTAAACATGCGGCCCTTACACTAGTGCCTTGCAAAACAATGGTCACAGGAACATGGTCAACTTCAAGATCTAGTGTTGATAGACTGGCAAACACACATCTCGCTTCAGTGGTGGAATTCCACAAATTTAAACAAAGGGCGGCCATTTCAGGACCCTGTGCCTCAAGCCATACTTACAACAGATGCATCAATGATTGTTGAGGTGTGCTCCCCATCCAATCACAACATTCAGGGACAATGGGACAAGAAACACAAACAACTTCACATAAATCACTTAGAATTGCCAGCTGTATTCCTAGCACTAAAAGCCTTTCAACGTCTTCTCGTTCACAAACACATTCTCATCAAAACAGACAATATGACTACAATGTACTACCTGAACAAACAGGGAGGAACCCACTCATCACAACTTTCTTCTAGCACAAAAAAATTGGCATTGGGCAATTCACAACAACATTCACCCTGTAGCACAGTACATTCCAGGGATTCACAATCAATTAGCAGACGGTCTCAGTCGGGATCATCAGCAAACACACGAGTGGGAAATTCACTCCTAGGTACTTCACAAGTACTTTTGCCAATGGGGAACACCAGACATAGATCTATTCGCCACCAGCCAGAGCGCAAAATGCCAAAACTTCGCATCCATGTTCCCACACCCTCTATCCAAGGGCAATGCTCTGTGGATCAACTGGTCAGGGATATTTGCTTACGCTTTTCCCCCCTCTCCCACTCATTCCATTTCTGGTCAACAAACTGCGTCAAAACAAACTCAAACTCATACCTATAGCGCCAATATGGGCACGTCAACCATGGTACACAACATTGTTAGACCTATCACTAGTACCACACATCAAGTTACCAAATAGGCCGGATCTGTTGACACAAAAGAAACAACTGATCAGGCACCCCAATCCAGCAATACTCAATCTAGCAATCAATCTGGCTCCTGAAGTCTTAGGAGTTTGGATATCTACATCTTCCACCAGAATATATGGAAGTAATTAAACAAGCAAGAAAACCCACTACCAGGCAGTGCTATGCAAACAAATGGAAAAGGTTTGTCTTTTACTGCCAATCCAAACACATAACACCTCTTTCCGCATCCATACAAGACATTGTAGGTTACTTACTTCATCTACAAAAAGCAAATTTAGCTTTTTCATCCATTAAAATACATCTCACAGCTATTTCAGCCTATTTACAAAATATACAAAACAAGTCTCTTTTTAGAGTCCCTGTCATCAAAGCCTTCATGGAAGGACTAAAACGTATCATACCTCTAAGAACACCACCAGTGCCTTCATGGAATCTCAATATTATACTCACACAGCTCATGGGTCCACCGTTTGAACCCATGCACTCGTGTCAGATTCAATATCTAACATGGAAAGTAGCATTCCTAGTTGCAATCACTTCATTACGAAGAGTTAGTGAAATACAAGCATTCACTATTGAACAACCCTTTATACAAGTACACAAACACAAAGTCGTACTTCGCACAAACCCAAAATTCATACCTCACCGTTTCATATAAATCAAACAGTGGAACTTCCAGTCTTCTTCCCACAGCCAGACTCAGTAGCAGAAAGAGCGCTACATACTTTAGACATTAAAAGGGCTTTAATGTATTACATTGACAGGACAAAATCATTTAGGAAAACTAAACAGTTATTTGTCGCATTCCAAAAAACCCATACTGGTAATCCTATCAAAACAAGGAATAGCCAGATGGATAGTAAAGTGCATCCAAACCTGTTACCTAAAAGCAAAGAGACCGCTATTAGTAACACCAAAAGCACACTCCACCAGGAAGAAAGGAGCATCAACAGCATTTCTAGGGAATATACCAATGACAGAAATCTGTAAAGCAGCCACTATGTCAACACCCCATACATTTACCAAGCATTACTGTGCAGATGTGTTAGCAACACAAGCACAGTAGGACAGGCTGTACTAAGATGACTATTTCAAACAACTTTAACTCCTACAGGCTGACCACCGCTTATGGGAGGAGAACTGCTTTGTAGTCTATGCATAGCATGTGTATCTGCAGCTACACATGCCATCGAACGGAAAATGTCACTTACCCAGCTCTGCCGGAAAACAATCTAAGATGGAGTCGATGCCCATGCGCAATAGAGCCGAAAAGGAGGAATCACTCGATCCAGTGACTCAAAGACTTCTTCGAAGAAAAACAACTTGTAACACTCCGAGCCCAACACTAGATGGCAGGACCTGTGCATAGCATGTGAATCTGCCGTGGAACATGCCACAAACAGATGTACACTGGGTAAGTAACATTTTCCATTTGTGTGTGTGTGTGTGTGTGTGTGTGTGGATCTGTAATGTAATTTCACCACCTGCAATTTAGGCCTTTATTTTACCATGTTAAATGCAATGTAGGTTTCATCAGTTTCTTGTAAAGGAAGATCTGATTATATTACTAGCTGTACAGTCCTCTTCACTTCAGGAAAGCCATCTTAGTCCATCTACCTATGTTTTGATGATATGTTTACTGTATTTCCTATTCAGGCTTGTATTACAAAAAGATCCAAATTCTGTCCAGTTAAGATACCTTGCATATTGTGCTTCAGAAAAACATCTAGCTCACCTCGCAAACTCTGGGCTCAGATAAAAAGGTTTGGAATTTCCACTTCTAGTATTTTGAAACAAGAGCTTTGAGGCACTGATTCTTACCACAAATCCAACTTCTTTCACTATCTGCATATTTATGTTGACATTTGAATCTATTAACAATTGTATTGATAAATAGCATGTGCTCATCTTCAGTTGTAAGGATCTTTTAGGCAAAGAATATATTGTTCATCAATGCTAACCATCCCCAGTACCATATAGTTAATTACATGAGTCCTAAGAATAGTGTGCCAAAACTAAGCTCCTCCGTCAACATTCTGGGTTTGAAATAAATGTTCACTCTGATCTTCAGGATGTTATTTGCTGGTATAAGACCCCTCTAACTATGTAAGTACTTGGTGTTACTTTATTTAGCACCTCCCTTTCTGCTCCCAATATTTAAATTTGTTTTCCTGTGGCAAATGTCAAATGAGAAAGCTGTATGTTGCAGTTAAGGGTGTGAAAACGTATTTAAAGCTGTGAGCCTCCAACCACCATTTCATATATTTATTATTATTTTTTATTTTTATTTTCACTGGTGCCACGGACCACTGGAGAGTGTGATTGTGTTAACTGCACTCATAATAGCCTATGGACTCCTTTTGGATAAAGCCTGCCTTATATTTGATTGTAAGCTTCAATGTTAATGTACTTTTCCAAATTACTCCTCACCCTTTTTTTTTTTTTCTTTTTTCTAATCGAAAGTATTGATCTCTACCAACTCGGATAATACATTCTGATGTGTATGTATCATGATATTGTACAGGCACAAGATATGTAAATTGGTTTGTTTACTCATTTTGAAATGTTTTGTATTGCAGGTCTGGGCCAAAATACTCTAGGTTTGGGCTTAGGCTGCACAGTTGCACCAACAACTGCTGCCACAGCTAACGAAGGTCTGGGTGGAATAGATTTCAGCAGCTCTTCTGATAACAAATGTAAGTGACATGTAATTTAGGTTTTTGTGTGTGTGTTTATTCCATGGTCCCCTGTTTTTATATAAGAATCTGGGAAGATGTTATGTTTAGTGCCCTTCGTAAATGTGTAATTTTCTTTGGTGAACCTGATTTGTCCCTCCTTTTGGTGTTTTGTTTCCTCCCATGGAGCCTGACCCTGTTACATGTGGTCTTACTCTTTTTGTCATTCTTGTTATTTTTGACGCACTATTTTTTTCTTTTTCCTTGGCTCGTGTTTTAGAGGTTATTTTGGGCTTTCCGACCAAAACTCACTCATCGAATGGCATCTTTGCTTTATGAACAGGCAGAATATTTTGTTTATAAACCCACATTTCCTTTAGTTTCCCTCGGCTTGTGTTTGTGTTTTTTTTTTTTTTTTTTTTTTTTTTTTTAATAGCTTTTCCTTCAAAACGCGCTCAGCTGCTAGCATTTATACTTTACACCCATACACGGAATCTTTACTTTACCAAAACGCTCTTCCTGACCCAAGTGGAGTTTGGAGAGCCCTCTTGAAAAAGGGATTTAAGGGGTGTTTGGTACCCCACTTCTGCCGAACCGGCTCTCCTGTCCCTGTCCCTGTCTGCCTTCCCACCTGTGATATGAAGGAAAGACTGCAGCGGAAGTGAGCTGAAAGTGGGTAACCACCATATGTTAAGCCCAGTTCAGACCTCCTTAAGAGTAAATAAATGTGAATGTTGGGATACGTGTTGTGTTCATTGCGTGTGAGGTAGGGGGAAGGGACAGTGTGCTGCCACTTTCCAGACACTGCATCTGGAATGTCCCGGACAATACTGGTGCTCTATGTCTTGACTTGGCTGGGGTGTGATGAATTCCCTTGTAAACTACTGTCTCCTTGGAGGAGAGTTGTGCTCACAAAATAGTTTTACAGATGTCTGAAAATGCTACATATCCACTCGGAGAGTACATGTGTGCTTATTTCCAGTGGTTTCAGAAGTTGCATCTAGGCACCATGCCTCTTCCATTCTTCAGGGCCGTAGGGGAAGTTGTATAACTTGTCTTCTCTGTTCGCTCTCCCACCTTCTCAAGGAAATAACTTAGAGCAGCCTCTCTAAAATGGCCAGCTCCCTTAATCCTTGCATAGGTCCCCACCCATCCCGGAAATCACCCCTCCTATTATCAAATGCTCATTGTTCCAAAGGTCACTGGTCCCAGTTTACATCTTTGCCTTCACATGTACAAACTAATGTGTGTTCCCTCTTGCCCCTGACGGGGTTACTCGGCTCCCTCCCCCCCACCCCCGTACGCGGAGGTTAGTGCCTCTGTCACACCAACTTCCTAATGTGCACAAGGATTTCTCCCACTGGAGCTTGTGCTCTTCCTTTGACACCCCTCCCCGTACTCATATGTTCCAAGTGTTCACCCCTCCCCCCCCCTCCCCCCCCCCCCAAACGGCACCAGGGCCGCTCAGAAAATACCATCCCAGATGTTTATTACTAGGAAGTTTCTGTGGAATGTAACCACAGATGTGCACATACCCTGGCAGTGGAATAACTGGATGATGTAACCTCCACAGCCAGGTGTCTGAATGTCCCTGTAGTGTGCAGCTTTATTTATCTGGACACATTTACAGTGTGATTAAAGATATCAAGGTTGCAAGAAAGCCTAACTGCATAATTCTAAATTCTTTGGGAGTGTCATTGCTCTGAGGAATGCCATCAAAGATGGTTAGCTACTCAGGGAATGTAATTGCAGATGTCGATTAAGCAGCTATTCTACATTTCTAGCTACCTATGGGGTTAGTGTTAAGGAAGTATGCAGTACTGCTATGTTATTCAGTCAATGTGCATGTGTTTGTCTTTAGTGTCCCTATGGCTATGGCTCAATGTTATTAAAACGTGTATGCCAGCTTGTTCTCTGTCTTTATGCTGCCATGTCCCTGAACTGCCTAACCCTTCTTTTTTTCCTCAGCCTACCTCTATCCATGATCCTGTTTTATGTGCTCCTTAGATAGCTGTTGCTGACAATTAAATGCGTTTAACAAAAGTACAAGAAGTTGACCTGTAAGAACCACAACACAATTTGCAACATCCTTTCATGCATTAAGTCCGCAGTGCTTCCTCAGTCTACCCAGTACTATTTTCTTTCAAGGGTTTTCCATGAAAATTGTAAAATCACCTTTAGTAAATTGTCTTTGTGTCTGTGTCACCATCTGTGGCCTGTTGGAGTAACCGTATGACTACAGTGAGTTTGAAACCCATTCTCAAGTTATATTTAACACAAGGAGCATGTTTACATCAGACAGAGCCACTCAAATTTGAGACACATTACAGCACGCAGGCAGTCCAAGATTTTAAGGATTATGTACCTATACATGGACACCAAACTATCCCAGAAGTCTTTGGGGTCAGAAAGGGCAGCTTTCGTGCAAGAACACAGCCCGTTGTAAAATATATTATAGCATTGTATAGGCAGTCAACAGGTCTAAATATGGTGGGGCTCACATAATGACCCAAACCAATGGAGGAATTTCAGGACTTTAAATATGGCAGTGTGGCTTTCACTCGAGCGCACATGCCTTTCTTAGTTCTGTTGGGACACTAGGCAGAAAGTCCTGCAGTTTTAAGCAGAGGCTCTTACACAAGGATACACACCTTTGCCAGATTTCTCACATCATACAGGAAGTACTGCTGTTTAAAGATGCCCCTACATCTCCAGTATTAGATCTTTCATAGATTCACGTGCTTGAATCACCCCCGTCGTCGAGGTAGGAGTCCCACGGTAACCTTAAATATACATCGCAGTAAGTGTTTTACACTAGGCCTCAATGGCCTACACAGGCACTGGTATAGCCTAACCATGTTCTTTTATAAAATAAAAAAATTTAAAGAACCAAATCTGAACTATAACCAATAAGGCGACAGCACCATCTAGAACATTCCCAACAGAGGCGTTTCCCTTAGATTTTCTACTGCACATTGTGTGAAGGGAGTCTCCCTGAGCTCTGCTCAGCTTCTTTTTTTCTGACAGGAAAAATTTATTTCAGAGACTTTGGATTGCCAGTGGACAGGATGTCCCAACAAACTAAAAATGGACTCTTCAGAGACTGAGACAGTTGTGGGAGAAAGACTTCATATTGATGACCCCCACAAGAAGTGCACATACTGCCTACATCCAGCCCATGAGGGGAGAGATTGCAAGATTTGTCACACCTTCAATCATAAAACCCTGAAAGGGTAAACTTTTATTATGGCTAAAAAGCAGAAGGCTATGGAATACCCTCCTTCTGAAGAGTGACGCCTCCTCACAGATAGACTCAGTCCCTAAACAGGCCTAAATGTGAAAAAAAACTTTCTGCAGAACCTCCAAAGAAAGTTTTTTAAAAATCTAAACATCTTTCTTTAGAAAAACAAAAAGGCCAAGGAAGCTCTGCCTCATGATTGTCAGAAACCCGGTTAAAAGCTTTCAAAAAGGTTTACTCAGAGCCTACAACACCTTTGAGGGGAAAAAGGCACCTCCAAAAAGTGCTTCTCTGTCACCGAGGAAAAAAACCAGAAAAATACTCTTCAGACTCTGACAGAAAAGGTTCGTCGACGACAATATTGTCGACGACCACGTCTATAGTAACGACGATGATAACATTCAACACAGCTTGTCCCCTATGATAGTCACGCCATCGTCGCTTTCGTCGACAAAGATTATCACAGCTAAAATATACAAAAGGGAACAGTCGATGACTATTCAGCCATCAGATGCGCACGCGCCTACGAGGAAATCGCCGACGAGCGACAAACCAGCAAAGAGTCAGTTGACGAGACACAAAGCGAAGACCCTGTCGACGAGGTACCCGTCAACGACGCAACCATCCACAACATGCCCATCGATGACAGCCTCGTCGATGACACAACTGTTGATGACAGACACAGCAAGGAGAGACCTGTCTATAACTGATCTCACGATGCACATTTAAGTAATGTCAAGGTTTCTTCCTCTCTTTAATAACTGTAGGAAAGAAGGCATCTCCAGTCCTACCAATGCATACCTCCCCAAGCAAGGTGTTACTGTATCCTCCTCAACACTTATTAGATGACTACAACGACGGATCTTCTCAAGATGATGGAATGTTTCGAGTGGCCAACAGTCCATCACAACTTAACCTCAAATGTCAGGACCTGGATGACGGTGGTGATGATCAGTATCAGGACAGCTATTCTTCAGAAAAGGTCCAACCAGATCCGTCGTATTCCACATATGGGGACACAGACACCTCTGTCCCTGTGCCAAGGTCTTTAGTGACAGATCTCCAAAAGCATGTTGCAGGACTACTACAGAAGGTTTCCGCCCTCAATACCAGCAACTCCGACCATGCAGCAGTATAACCTACAAGCGGGACTGCGGACCCCTATCCCTAGCCATCCAGGGACACCACTCAGACCGGATACAAACATCCCCTTCGTACAGCCGCCTCAGGATGACCTTCAATCCACAGATGAAGAAAGGGAAGAGTGAGAAATACCTGAAGCCACTCCTAGTGAGTGGGACGAATACCTGATTCCTACGCCATCACCACCGATGGCAGGACCGGTGGATTCACCCCCAGAGGACATGTGCAATGTGTTGTATTGCAGAAAAGCAGATGTGAGTTATGCCTTGTACCTGCAGTTTTGCAAGTTGCAGACGTGTGCAAGCATAGTGGGATGACTGGCCATTTGTGCATTCTGGCACTTCCTGGTGGGCTCCAATTTAGTGGTGCTTTGTGTGGCTGGACTAGTTGCCAAGATCCATGAATGAATGCCGAGGACCATATTCTTGCTGCATTCCCGTACCAGTTCCTGCACCCTATGGAGTGGTCCATTTCCTCTACAGACTTAAGCTTGCACCCTTTACATGTAGCTAGTTTTTTTTGGACTGGAATGTCAAGTGACCTGTAAAAAGGTGCTACCAAATCATTGTCTGTTAGGCGCTAGATGTGGCCTTTCTGATAACATTCATTATTTTAGCAGTATTTTTCTGATGCTGCAGTTTGTCTTTGCAGATGACCAAGCAGAAATTGTCTTTTTATGTTTTTCTCTCATTTGAGATCCCATAATGTCTCCTCTGACTGCACCTTTCAGACAGTGCCTGTAGGAAGATGGCTCTGTATGTACTATTTCAAAGTAAGAAATAGCATGCACAGAGTCCAAGGGTTCCCTTTAGAGGTAAGATAGTGGCAAAGAGAGATAAATCTAATGCTGTATTTTGTGGTAGTGTGGTCGAGCAGTAGGCTTATCAGAGGGTAGTGTTAAGCATTTGTTGTACACACACAGGCAATAAATGAGGAACACCCACTCAAAGACAATTCCAGGCCAATAGGTTTTTGTATAGAAAAATATATTTTCTTAGTTTATTTTAAGAACCACAGGTTCAAGATTTACAAGTAATACTTCAAATGAAAGGTATTTCACTCAGGAACTTTGAATTAGCAAAATAGCATATACAGTTTTCACACAAATGGCAATGAGCTATTTTAAAACTAGACACTTAGTGCAATTTTCAACAGTTCCTGGGGGAGGGCAGATAAGTAAACCACCTACAGGGTTCAAAGTTGGGTCCAAGGTAGCCCACCGTTGGGGGTTCAGAGCAACCCCAAAGTTACCATACCAGCAGCTCAGGGCCGGTCAGGTGCAGAGGTCAAAGTAGTGCCCAAAACACATAGGCTTCAATGGAGAAGGGGGTGCCCCAGTTCCAGTCTGCCAGCAGGTAAGTACCCGCGTCTTCGGGGGGCAGACCAGGGGGTTTTTGTAGGGCACCGGGGGGGGGGGGGGGGGGGGGGGGACACAAGTCAGCACAGAAAGTACACCCTCAGCGGCCGGGTGCAGAGTGCAAACAGGCGTCTGGTTTGCAATAGGATTCAATGGGAGACCCAGGGGTCTCTTCAGCGAAGCAGGCGCCGGGGGGGGGGGTTCTAGAACTTCCTAGTTTTCAGTGTAGCCATTATGGTGCTGTGGAGTTCGTGTTTGACAGACTCCCAGACCATATACTCTTATGGCTACCCTGCACTTACAATGTCTAAGGTTTTGCTTAGACACTGTAGGGGCACAGTGCTCATGCACTGGTGCCCTCACCTATGGTATAGTGCACCCTGCCTTAGGGCTGTAAGGCCTGCTAGAGGGGTGACTTATCTATACTGCATAGGCAGTGTGAGGTTGGCATGGCATTTTGTCCTCACCAGCACACACAAGCTGGCAAGCAGTGTGTCTGTGCTGAGTGAGGGGCCCCCAGGGTGGCATAAGATATGCTGCAGCCCTTAGAGACCTTCCCTGGCATCAGGGCCCTTGGTACCAGGGGTACCAGTTACAAGGGACTTACCTGGATGCCAGGGTGTGCCAATTGGGTAAACAAAAGTACAGGTTAGGGAAAGAACACTGGTGCTGGGGCCTGGTTAGCAGGCCTCAGCACACTTTCAATTCAAAACATAGCATCAGCAAAGGCAAAAAGTCAGGGGGTAACCATGCCAAGGAGGCATTTCCTTACATGCAGGCACTCATAGACACACATTTTCACCATCAATAGCTGAGTGTAACTGGTACCTTCCTGAGGTGTGCCTGGAGGTTGAGTATGGCAGATTGGATGTGTTGTGAGGTTGGAGGAGCCAACACCCTGGGCCTTTTCAAACCTAAGAAGTTACTGATAATGCAGAATAGATGTGACTCATAGATGAATGATGCCACTCAGGTTGGCAGTTAATTTAATCTTAAAATTGTGTGGTTTCACCTCTTTAAGTTACTACTGTTATAAGGGACAGCTGTTGTAGAGGTAAGCAAAGAAAGCTGGTAGCAGGGAAGATCCTTGGAGGCAGACTAATTATAGGGAGTGCAACAGTAATGTGTTAAGACTACAAAGATAGTGTAGCAGTGCCTGCGTGAATAGTACTTGAAAGGGTTGTGCTCACATAAGGTCTCTAGATTGTATGAGACATAGGCCTAAAGGAAACATAAACCAGCAGCTTGATGGTTAAGAGATCTGCAGTTACAAAATATGCCTAGAAGATGTGCTTTCTCTCCATTGTGTATTATGCTGGCAGGTACTGTTTCATGGTCAGTAGTGCTTATGCTTGTTACTTATTGCCGGAGTACTCTTTTATTGAAATCTATTGTCCAGACACTGCTTTTCTGCAACATCTGAGGTCACATTGCTTTGTTTCATGATGTGTAGTCATTTGTAGATCCATTTCACCAGAAAATAAATTTGTATCCTGTTTTAAGACCTGGATCAGTGCAAGCAAGTGAATTATTATTCTGATGGAAACAAACTACCTGTGGATTCCTCACCTTATAAATTCATCCTTGCGCCAGCATCCGACGGAAAGTCTTCTTCCTAGCTCTCCACGTCGACGAGGACGTCACAATAGCACGGCTCCATGTGACTGTCTGACGTCACCGTGCCAATAAGAGGTCCTCGCCGGCGTGCTGACGTCAGTTTCTTTTTTTCTGTGCCTTCAACTGCAACGTTTTTTTCCTGGCTCGCTGGATAGTGTGTATCTTTGGTAGTTACAATGTCTCCCCTGAGAAAATCGTGTTTCAAGCCTTGTAATGAATGTAGCAGTAGGATGTCGGTCACTGATCCGCATGAGAACTTCCTTTAGTGTCTTAGCTCTGAGCACGATGTCGAAGGGTGTGGATCATGCCAGAGTATGAATCCTAAGGCACTTAAAGAAAGAGAGGCCAAGCTTTTCTTAGCGAGGGTTAAGAAGAAGGGCCACAAGAGGGCTTCATCTCACGCTTCTTCCAGGAGGCACAAAAAGAGGCGCTGTCATGACTCACGGCACCGATTGACACGGAGCCGATCGAGGTTGAAGTAATTAGGAGGTGAGCCCTACTGTGACTCTGCAGCCCCAGAGTCCAGAAGTATCTCAGACGCCGTCAGTCTATGAGGTGGCTCCTCATAGCCCTCATTTTTCACTGGTGCCGCAAGAGCCTGATGTGCCTGAGCAGCCTGAGCTGAGCTGAGCCTGAGCAGCAGCAGGATCAAGATCAGAGTGCCACTGGAGGCACAGAGGCCTTTTGGAACACAGATGCACAGGCTGCCTTACTAGTCTTGCCCTTCGATGGTGAAAGGCTGTTTGGGGGAGAAAGCTGACTCTGCCCTTGAACGTTTTAAGGAGAGCCGAGCTACAGCAAAGTCCTTAGGCTTACAGGCTACCCCTGCTGCCCTTTATAGGTCTTTTTGCAGGTTCAGAGGTTTTGGTCGTGGGGCGGTTTTTCGGAGGCCTCAGTTCTCGGCCCAGCAGCCTGCCAATCCATCTTATCGACCCTTTAGAGGATGTGGGAGGGCTAGAGGGGCAGTCCAGCAGCACCCTTTTTCGTCATCCTCTTCCTCTGGTGGACAACAGAAGGGGAAGCAGCCCTAGTTTTCCCCACTTTATCGAACATGCCTCTCCTGTAGGGGGAAGGCTTTGTCTTTTTCTCCGCAAGTGGGAATTGATAACAGCAGACTCCTGGGTGTTGAATATTGTGGAAAAAGGATATGCTCTCCCCTTTCAGGAGTTCCCTCTTCCCTCCCCCCCCCCTCCCCCCCCACCCCCCGTCCCTCGTTTTGTTCAGAGGACCAACTTCTGTTGTTGCAACAGGAGGTTCTAGCCATGTTATCAAAGGGTGCGATAGAGTTGGTTCCGGAGCAGGAAAGGGGGCAGGGTTGTTATTCAAGATACTTCCTGATCCCCAAGAAGGACGTTCGCCTGTGGGCGATCCTAGACCTGAGGATTTTGAATTGGTTCCTCAAGCAGGAGAAATTCAAAATGCTGACTCTAGCGCAGGTACTTATGGCGTTGAACAAAGAGGATTGGATGGTGTCTGTCGACTTGCAGGATGCATACTTTCATATCCCTATACTCCAGTCGCACAGGACGTATCTCTGGTTTGTGGTGGGGTCGCAACACTACCAGTTTGCGGTCCTTCCGTTTGGGCTTACTTCAGCACCTTGAGTCTTCACAAAGGTGATGTCGGTGGTTGCAGCACATCTCAGGCGGAAGGGAATAGCGGTATTCCCTTACCTGGACGATTGGTTGGTCAAAGCCAAGTCTCCAGAGCTGGTGCTGCATCACCTGCAGGTGACAACCCAGTTGTTGTACGATCTGGGGTTTTCGGTAAAGATGCCCAAGTCTCACCTGGAGCTCTCAACGCCTCCTGTTCATAGGGGCAGTACTGGATACAACATTGTATCGGGCCTACCCTCCGCCTCAGCAGATTCGGGACATTGAGGCGCTGATTCCAATGTTTCGAAATGGAGCGGTTGTTCCGGTCCTCAAGGTCTTACGCCTGCTTGCTTCTTGCATTCTGTTGGTCACTCATGCGCGCTGGCATATGAGGGCTCTTCAGTGGTGCCTCCGCAGGCAGTGGTTTCAGCACAAAGGGGATCTTGAGGATTCGATAAGGATCTCCAGGGACACTGCAGCGGATCTCCAATGGTGGGCAGTGGACGGCAACCTTTCCTAAGGAAGGATGTTCTCACTACCACCTCCAGTGGCCACAGTTGTTACAGATGCCTCCACTCTAGGGTGGGGGGGCTCATCTGGGGATCTGGAGATCAAGGGTCATTGGTCTCCGGTGGAAAAGATGTTTCATATCAATCTGTTGGAGATGCAGGTGATACGTCTGGCTCTCAAGGCCTTCCTCCCTTCCCTTTGCGGTCAGTCGGTTCAAGTCCTCACGGACAACACTACCGCAATGTGGTACGTAAACAAGCAGGGAGGAGTAGGGTCGTACCTTCTCTGCAGAAAAGCTCTGCGGCTCTGGTCCTGGGTTCAGGACCATCAGATTTGCTTGATAGCAAATCATTTGGCCGGGGTTCTGAACGTACGTGCGGACAGTCTCAGTAGGCACTTCTTGGCCTATCACGAGTGGCGTCTCCATCCAGACCTAGTCCTGTACATCTTCGAGATGTTGGGGGTCTTCGCAGGTAGATCTATTTGCCACTTGGGAGAATGCGCACTGCCCGTCGTTCCGCAGTCTCCAGTATCTGTTGCAAATACCCTGGGACGGCCAGTTGCTTTACGCGTTTCCCCCCCATACCCTTGATTCCTCGGGTCCGGAGGAAGATTCGCCAAGACAGGGCCCAAATCATCTTGGTGGCACCGGATTGGCCGAGAAGGGTGTGGTACACAAACTTTCTACAACTCTCAGAGTGCACTCCGCTCCGTCTCCCGATCAGGGCAGACCTCCTCTCGCAGTCGCAGGGGCAGGTTCTACACCCCCACCTCAGAGCCTGCACCTTCATGCCTGGAGATTAAACGGGGCAACCTGAGTTCTTTTTCTCTCCCACCGGATGTAGTGGATGTTATTCTATCGTCCAGGCGACACTCCACTAAATCCATTTATGCCAGTAGGTGGGCTAAATTTGTTTTTTGGTGTGGAGAGAAACAGAAAGATCCCTTGAAAGCCCACCTTTCCGATGTTTTCTTGTTTGCTCTTGATTTAGCAAAGAAAGGCTGTTCAGTAGCTACAGTGAAAGGTTATTTGGCCGCTCTATCGGCTTTTCTTTGTCTCCCGGACCAGCCCTCTTTATTTAAATCTCTGATTGTAAATCGGTTTATTAAGGGCTTGCTTAATAAGTTTCCCCCCACGCCCTTTCACATGCCTCAGTGGGATTTAAATCTTGTTCTAACATTTCTGATGGGTTCAGCGTTCGAGCCCATGCATTCATGTCCTTTAAGGTATTTGGTTCTTAAGACTGTATTCCTTATTGCTATAACCTCTGCTAGGAGGGTTGGGGAGCTTCAAGCCCTTTCCGTAAAACCCCCCTTTACCTTGTTTTTCCCTGATAGTGGTACTGAAAACCAGGGCGGCTTTCCTGCCAAAAGTTGTCACTCCTTTTCATATGGGGCAAAATATTACCCTTCCCTCTTTCTACCCTCCTCCCCACCCCTCTAAAGAGGAAGAGGAGAGACTCCATCGATTGGACCCTAGAAGGGCGCTCAGTTTTCATATTGAGAGGACGAAAGACTTTCACCTGGAGGATCAGTTGTTCGTGGGGTATGTTGGTCAGCGGAAGGGCAGAGCAGTCCATAAAAGAACAATCTCCAGGTGGGTCATTCTTTGTATAAAAGTTTGCGACTTACTGGCAAAGAAAGTTCCTCCTGAGGGTATCAGGGCCCACTCCACCAGGGCTAAGTCGGCCACTTCGGTGGTGGACATTTGTAAGGCGGCATCTTGGGCGTCCCTCCACACTTTCGCTAAGCATTACTGCTTGGATGCTGAGGTGCGGAGGGATGGCCATTTTGCGCGATCTGTTTTACAGGATTTCTTGGTGTAATCAGACTGGCACCCACCTGAGAGTGCTGTACTGCTTTGGGACTCTATTCATAAGGTGAGGAATCCACAGGTAGTTTGTATCCATCAGAAGAACAAGTTACTTCCCTTCGGTAACGCTTTTTCTGGTGGATACAATAGCTACCTGTGGATTCCTCGCAGTCTCACCTGCCTCCCCGTTGCCTGTCTGACTGCACTAGGATATGTGATTGTATAGATATATGTGTGTATTGATATATTTTCCTGTATATATAAAGGATGGTTTTTGATTGTTGCATCATGAGGGTTTTATGTATATATGTATTTATTGGAGTTATTGTGGGAGTCGGTTCTCACCTGTTCGCCTCAAAGGCACGTAAAAAATGGGTGAAACGGATGTCAGCACGCCGGCGAGGACCTCTTATTGGCATGGTGACGTCAGACGGAGTCGCGTGGAGCTGTGCTATTGTGACGTCCTCGTCGACGTGGAGAGCTAGGAAGAAGACTTTCCATCTGATGCTGGCGCAAGGATGAATTCATAAGGTGAGGAATCCACAGGTAGCTATTGTATCCACCAGAAAAAGCTTTACCGAAGGTAAGTAACTTGTTCATTAGGATGGATGGTATTCCATGGTAGTAATTTAAATGTGAGCTCAAACCCTGGTAACTACGGCACAAAGCTAACAGGCTTAACCAAGTGTCAATATATGAAGCATTTAGAAGTACCCAAACAGTTAAAGAGGCAAAACATAATAACATAAAAATCCCATTCCAATTTAGAAAATATAGAGTAAAATGTATCAAACAAGATGACGTAAAACCAGCAAAAATTCAATAAAAGAAAGCAAAGATATGATTTTTTTAAAAAGACTTAAGAGAAAAAGTGCCTTGAAAAATTACAGTGCCAGTGAGGAGTACTCTTTGTGTGTGACTGGGATCTAGGTATTATTTCAGGCCGACCGTGATGGAGCTCTGTTCAGATTTGCTAAGAAGGTTCATCCCAGTTGGAGATTATACTTTAGCACTTAGTCCTTACTGTAGCTGCCAAAGTCCTCTTGAGAACGGATAACTATTGGACAAGGTCCCACTGAATCTGTGGATGTGCCAGGAGAATCGTCAAGTGGGAGAAATGCACATTTTGCAGTCACCATGGTCCTTGCGTCTGGCGTGTACTTTTTGTGCCTTCACCCTGTCAAGATTTCTATCCTTGGACTGAGTCTTTGTTTACAGAGCTCCAAATCCTCCAGCGGGGAAAGCATGAAGATGCAGTATATGTAGATGCAGGGTCCTGCTGACGCGCTAGAGCTCTTGGAAGTCCAAAAAGGTTTTTAAGTCCCAACCTTATGGATTTTATTAGAGAAATACAACTGAAGGCTCGGAGGGTCCCATGAAATTAGAGCCGGCAATTAAGGTTCAGGACTTTGTCAAGCAGAGGCCACCAGTAGGATCCAGTCCAAGTAAAATTGCTATTGGTCAGCTGAGCACTTCAAGGAAACAGCCTTTTGCATGTTGTTGTGGCCCTGTAGCCACACAGGAGATCAGTCAACTGACCATTGGAGTCTACTTCTTTTTCCCGGGCACTAGTGGGATCGGGTCTAACTCCTTAGGTCTCCTCATAGTTCTCAAACTGCAGGTGCAGTCCTTCTATTCTTCAGTAGGTCCACAAAGTGTTATGAGATGTTGTAGGTGAAGTGCCAGCTTTGTTGGTTTCCCTAGGCAGTGAGTGGAGGTGATTCCTGGTCACTTCCTAACCAATGGGGAAAAGATTCTCAGAGCAATCCATCACACTTTTGCATCACACACGGTTTGCTTTATAGCAAAGTGTCCCATATTAAACCGTTTGTAAGGAAATGGCTCCCTGTTGCAGTTACCCCATATTATTTTGCCTGATACTGATGCTGACTTGACTGAGAAGTGTGCTGGGACCCTGCTAACCAGGCCCCAGCACCAGTGTTCCTTCACCTAAAATGTACCATTGTTTCCACAATTGGCACACCCCTGGCACACAGATAAGTCCCTTGTAAAAGGTACCAGTGGTACCAAGGGCCCTGTGACCAGGGAAGGTCCCTAAGGGCTGCAGTATATGTTGTGCCACCCTAAGAGACCCCTCAACTAACACATGCACACTGCCATTGCAGATTGTGTGTGTTGGTGACGAGATAAAGGCAAAGTCCACATGGCACCCCCCTCAGGATGCCATGCACACAAAATACTGCCTGTGGCATAGGTAAGTCACCCCTCTACTAGGCCTTACAGCCCTAAGGCAGGGTGCACTATACCACAGGTGAGGGCATAGCTGCATGAGCAATATGCCCCTACAATGTCCAAGTCTATTCTTAGACTTTGCAAGTACAGTGTGGCCATATTAAGTATATGGTCTGGGAGTCTGTCAAAAACGAACTCCACAGCTCCATAATGGCTACACTGAATACTGGGAAGTTTGGTATCAAACTTCTCAGAATAATAAACCCACACTGATGCCAGTGTTGGATTTATTAAAAAATGCACACAGAGGGCATCTTAGAGATGCCCCCTGTATTTTACCCAATTTTTCAGTGCAGGACTGACTGGTCTGTGCCAGCCTGCTGCTAAGAGACAAGTTTCTGACCCCATGTGGTGAGGGCCTTTGTGCTCTCTGAGGACAGAAACAAAAGCCTTCTCTGGGTGGAGGTGCTTCACACCTCCCCCCCTGCAGGAACTGTAACACCTAGCAGTGAGCCTCAAAGGCTCAGGCTTCGTGTTACAATGCCCCCAGGCACTCCAGCTAGTGGAGATGCCCGCCCCCTGAACACAGCCCCCACTTTTGGCGGCAAGTCCAGGGGAGATAATGAGAAAAACAAGGAGGAGTCACCCACCAGTCAGGACAGCCCCTAAGGTGTCCTGAGCTGAGGTGGCCCCTGCCTTTAGAAATCCTCCATCTTGATTTTGGAGGATTCCCCCAATAGGAATAGGGATGTGCCCCCCCTCCCCTCAGGGAGGAAGCACAAAGAGGGTATAGCCACCCTCAGGGCCAGTAGCCATTGGCTACTGCCCTCCCAGACCTAAACACACCCCTAAATTGAGCATTTAGGGGCTCCCAGAACCGAGGAAGATAGATTCCTGCAACCTGAAGACGAAGAAGGACTGCTGACATGAAGCCCTGCAGAGAAGACAGACACCAACTGCTTTGGCCCCAGCCCTACAGGCCTGTCTCCCCACTTCAAGAAAAACTGCAACAGCGACGCGTCCCTCAGGGTCCAGCGACCTCTGAAGCCTCAGAGGACTACCCTGCATCTAAAAGGACCAAGAACTACCGAGGACAGCGGCCCTGTTCTAAAGAAACTGCAACTTTGCAACAAAGAAGCAACTTTTAAAGACCACACATTTCCCGCCGGAAGCGTGAGACTTTCCACTCTGCACCTGATGCCCCTGGCTCGACTTGCAGAGAACCAACACTACAGGGAGGACTCCCCGGCGACTGCGACCCTGTGAGTAGCCAGAGTTGACCCCCCTTGAACCCCCCAGCAACACCTGCAGAGGGAATCCAGAGGCTCCCCCTGACCGTGACTGCCTGCTTCAAAGAACCCAACGCCTGGTAAAGACACTGCACCCGCAGCCCCAGGACCTGAAGGATCTGACCTCCAGTGCAGAAGCGACCCCCAGGTGGCCCTCTCCCTTGCCCAGGTGGTGGCTACCCCGAGGAGCCCCACCCTTGCCTGCCTGCATCACGGAAGAGACCCCTGGGTCTCCCATTGAAACCAATTGTAAACCCGACGCCTGTTTGCACTCTGCACCCGGCCGCCCCTGTGCCACTGAGGGTGTACTTTTTGTGCTGACTTGTGTCCCCCCCCTCCCCCCCCTCCCCCCCCCCCCCCCCCCCCCCCCCTCCCGGTGCCCTACAAAACCCCCCCTGGTCTGCCCTCTGAAGTCGTGGGTACTTACCTGCTGGAAGACTGGAACCGGGGCACCCCCATCTCCATTGAAGCCTATGCGTTTTGGGCACCACTTTGACCTCTGCACCTGACTGGCCCTGAGCTGCTGGTGTGGTAACTTTGGGGTTGCCCTGAACCCCCAACGGTGGGCTACCTTGGACCCAACTTTGAACCCTGTAAGTGTTTTACTTACCTGAAAAACTAACCAATAGTTACCTCCCCCAGGAACTGTTGAATTTTGCCTTCTGCCCCTGAAGGGAGCCTGTGGGCCTGCCAGGAGTATGTTTCGAAGAATGAGCAGTCCCCTCCTCCTCAGCTACCTTAAACTGATACTGGGATCAGCTCCCACTTGGCTGCTGCCTGACTTGGGGGACGGAACCAAACTCTGTCCCCGTGAGAAAATAATGCATTCTGTACTCGACCAGATATAATTCCATCTGTAAAGGTTCAAGCTATTTGAGAGAGTGGATCTTCCACACTGATTGCTGTAATGCTAAATAATTGTTTTGGAAGCCTGTTGAAATGTGACAGCAGTGACTGCTTAATGCTCAAAAATTGAAAAGCAGATTTTTCCCCAGCTGTGAAAATCCGTTTTAGCATTTTTTTAGATTCAGGTCTTTGCCCCTAAATCCGTGTGATAGTGTTTTAGAGCATTCATTGAACAATTCTTCCTTTTATTCTTTATGCTTGTTGGTAAGAGTGCCTGAAACAAGGGCCTGATGGTCTGCAAAGAGGCTTCACAATGCTCCTTATCCTAACCAGTTTAACTCTTCCGTTCTCTGACATATTGGTATTTATTGACTTTGTAAGTTGTCATGTCAAAATGTGTTTGTACTGCCGGATTTGTTTTCAGTCTGGGATGTTTTAAATATCTGCAGAATTGTATCAGGCTCAGATATACACAAAATGTGAGTACTGGCTGTTGTGTGACCATATTTGTGTATGGGTACTGTAAAGCTGGTTGAGCATTCACACAGAAGATGTTAAAAGTTATGGCTTAAATTCACAAATAAATTAAAGCTAAGCTATCATGTCAGTGCTGTTTTTGAAGTGAGAATGCTTTCACTGAGGATCTCAAGGCACTGCCTTTTCTCCCTCTAGGTTGGGCATGATACTTAAAGGTAGTGGCAGTACTGTTGCCTGTAGATGTGTTTTATCATGGCATTGCGTCTTGCTGCGGACGTGCAATGCCCATTAGGCTAAAAGGGCTTCAGCCACCCCAGTCACATTCTTCACCCCAGGCTAGAGAAAGGCTGCAACTTATCCTTGAGGGCATGAATTTGCAACATGTGCATGGGATAGGAAGATGGTGTATCTAGCAGGGGAAAAACCAGGGATGACCAGGGTGAAGTATTCTGGGAACCAGTTTCTATTCCCAGGCTTCCTGCTGTTGCTGTAGCTCTGCATTCATAGCCTTCAATACACATCCTCAGCGCCAGGCACCATTTAAATGGTCAGTGGCGGCAGCAAGATTAGTAAAGAAAATGAGGACACCTATTTCAACTGACTGTTAGGAGCCCACTAAACAACTGAGCAACTGAAGATGGCAGTCTGACGGGAGGGGCTGGAAGTTTGACTTGCAGGGCTACGTTTTTCTTTTTTTTGTTTGAAGCAACTGGCTTTGCCCACAACAGAGAACAACATTATCTAAAGTGTAGTGCAAGCCTAAAAGTTGCTCTGTTTGGGGTAGAGAAACTGAATGAGGCAGTGAGGAGTGGAAGTAGGAAGGAAAGGGGAATTAAGTAGATTTGGGAAACCAGCAATGCTAGGAGGCCTCCAGAGTGTCAGATGGCAAACCCTGTGCATTGCGAGGCAGCAGAGAGGGAGCTGGGGCCTTGAGCGAATGCAGCACAATATATTTTGAAGTTTATGCAGATGGATTTGTTACTCTCCATATTTTAAGCTCCCTTTGTCGACCTCAGAAGGATGAAATACTTAGCCAGGCCAGCCTTCACAGGATGTAAACATAACCGGCAGGCAGATGCTGATCACCGCAGCTAGCACATAAACCAGCTGTGCTCCCTCTGGAGCTTAACTTGCTTTCCTGTAGGGGATCTAAATTACGGGCTGTCTTGTTTTTTGATATCCGACATCACTGTGCATGTCTCAAAAAATTGGCAAAATAATTAGCTCTAATTTAAAATGGATTGTCTCAAAATGCCAGTCCAAACAAAGGGTGGGTGGAGAGAAAAAGGACAGGCAGGAGACTGAGGATTGGTGTGGCCCAGGGAGCACGGAATGGTTAGACTCAAGGACATTGTGAAAGAACGGAATAGAGGGAGGGTCATGAGATGTGTGGAGACAAGGGAGAGTAAGGGCAAGGAAAGGTTTGGGGAGTGGATAGATGAGGGCCATCGGATGCGTGGAGTGACCAGCAACCAGTGGAGAACCAGGTTTAAGAAATGGGTAGATTGATTTTCTAAATATATGGGTGGAAAAACAGAGCCTAACTGTGGGCTGAAGGAAGACAGGAGGGATGTGAGTTATGACTTGGAATGTGACACAAATAAGTAGAGAAACGGAGGATAATAGATACACTGGTGTTGAGACTCGGGCAAAGGGGTACCTTTGGATACAAGATCATGGTATGGAGGGAGTGACAGACCAAAAATAGAAAGTGAGGGCCAAAAGAAAGGTGGAGAAGCAAGGACATAGGGATGAATGGCTGGCAAGGTGAATGGATAGATGGATGGGTAAGCAAGAACAAGGGATATGGGGAGACACGAAATTGGAAAAAGAGACCATACCAAGGGTTAAAAGAAAGTGGACAGCAGAAGCAAGAAAGCTGCATAGTCAAGTGGTGGGTGCAGAGACAGAGCCAATAGATTGAAAAAGGATGACCCTGCTAATGGGTGGAGAGTTGCAAGGCTAAAAATAAACATAAAATAAACAGAATTACATTTAGAATGTGAAAAGAATGTTAGATTTCTCTAAATCACGTGCTTTGTTTCACAAATAAAAGCCTAATAACAATTAGAAATGGCTCAGAATAACCACAAATGGGTTCTTGTTAGACCCATGGGCAGAACAGTGACCGTTTTGGGACACAAAGCGCACTCCATGAAAGTGAAAATGTGTGAAAGAGTGTGATTGGTGGACAAACAAGGATAGGATGGATAACATGCCAAAAATATAGATAGGAAGTCAGAGCAGCCTGAGTTGATGGGACAGCCAGCTGGGTGCATTTAAAAGATCAGCAGCATCTTGAGGGGAACAGAAACCTAAGAGTTGCAGATGGAAAGGACAGTAATCTGCAAGGTAGCAGAAACATTAGGACTCTGAGCAAGTGAGTCATCCTGATTAGAAGACAAAGGGAGGTGGAAGCATTCTCACAAATAGCACAAAAGAGAGAGGACAGCAGCACTCTGAGAGTCACACCTTGAGTAACAGCAGTGCTCTGAGGGCTGTCCCTAGGATGGATAAGCACCGTTAGAGTTGCTTCCGGAGAGGCCTTTCATAGAAAGGGTGCAGTATCCTGAGAGAAAGCAGCACACAAAAGGAGAATTCCGAACAGCACACTGCGGAGTTTCAGATGTTTAGATAGCACCATGACCTGTAGCACAGGAGAGGGCAGTGGTCACAGAAAGCAGTGCCCTAAGCAGGAAGCCTGAATAGTAACCTGAGAATGGCATCACAGAAAGTCTGCACCAACATTTCAGAGGTACAGTAGTGCATTGAGGGGACTATCAGTGTTTTGGAGCAGCACACTTCAAGAATGCTGCATAAAGAGGGGATTTGATTGCATCCCAAGAGAGCGCATCACATTTGACAAGAAAGGTATGATGATGGGGGAGCAGACTTACTGGAGAGCAGCTTGAGAGGTAGAAGAAATTAGGTGGTGTCCTAAGAGAGGGCAGTATCATAAAGAGACATCAGTACCAACACTGAGGGTTCACGGGGAAGGGGAAGTAACTGGGAAATAACACCAGAGAGGCTAGCAATACCCTTTAAAAGCAGTACTAGAAGTAAGAGCACAGAGAGCAGCACCCTGAGAGTATGCGTTTTCGTGAGGGTCTGTGGGGAATCCATAGGAGGGAATGTCGCATGGTGGGAGGGAGTATCCAGAAAGATAGCAGCACGCTCAGAATAACAGGACAGCATCGGGAAAGGAGAGAATGACACCCTAATGAGGAGGCAGATGTAGCAGCCAGAGTGGGCAATCGACATCCTGAGACAGAGCCACATACCATGAGTGTGACAGGAAACCACTTTCTACAAACAAGAAACCAGCACCCCAATGGCGGAAACTCCCCAGATTTAGTGAGCAACAATGAGAGAGCTTAAGAACAGCACACTAAGAAGGACACACTATAAGAGAAAGTGTAAGTAGCATACTTGGGAGTTGGGAGCCTTTCATTACACCTATGAGAGAGGAAGGGATTGGAGACATAATGGCACTACAGCAACAGAGGAGCAGTGCCTTGGTGAGCAAATAGGTGGACAACACCCTGAGGAGAAACACTTTAAATTATATATAGATTAGGTCATTGGAAAATGGTATTTGAGGCTTTAGGTCTAACCTTTGTATTATGAACATTTCTAACAGAATGCAGTAGGCCGCAATGGAGTTGCTGCACTACTTCTCTTGGACCTCTCTGCTGCCTTTGATACGGTTGACCATGACACCCTAATTCAAAGACTCCACGAAGCCGGCATACAAGGGACTGCTCAACTGGATTACTTCTTATCTTCAAAAAAGATCTAATATCTACTCACCCCCCTTCTCGTCCAAACCCTACCTCACAAAAGCAGGGGTCCCCCAAGGATCAATCATCTCACCTTTGCTTTTCAACATCTACATGATATTACCAGAACTGATCAATGATTTTCATCTCACATGCTACAACTATGCAGATGACACACAAATACTAGTTAAATTAGAATGCCCCAAAAACATTGAAAACTCACAAATCTTCAGTTGCCTCAGAGCCGTTGATCAGTGGATGACCTGGAGCCATCTCAAACTAAATACCTCCAAAACAGAAATACTCATATGTGGTGACTGGAAAAGTTATGACCCTCTATGCGTCTGGCCTGACTATCTCGGACCACCTCCTCAATTATCCAAGGAAGTTAAAAACCTTGGAATCGCCATGGATTCCAAGTTAACTGTGAATGCCCAAGTGGACACATTAGCACAAACAAGCTGCATCACCTTGAAGACTCTACAACGCATCTTCCCCCACCTCGGATTTCCACACAAGGTGAAAGCTACTATCTCGCTTGTACTATCCAAACTGGATTATGCCAATGGCCTCTACCATGGATCATCTCTATCTATTATGAAAAAACTACAGCGTATCCAGAACTCCGCAGCCAGGCTACTATTACATGTAAAGCCACAGGCCCATATCTACCCTGCCTTGAGAGCACTACACTGGTTACCCGTTGCCAGAAGATGCACTTTCAAGCTGCTTTGTATCACTCACAAAGGACCCCTTTCTATCAGAAACAAAATAACCAAATACATCCAACAATGAAACCTCCGCTCAAGATTGGCACCCCGCCTTAGAACACCACCATACAAGAAAAATACTATAGGTGGTACATCCTTCTCAGTTCAAGCAGCCAAACTATGGAATTCATTACCCCCAACTATAAGAGCCACAGATAACTTTCTTGTCTTCAGAAAACTACTCAAGAGATGGCTCTTTCCTTCATACCCACCATATTCATACAACTATGGACTGCATATGCCTATGTTGATAAATATTTTTTCTGATTATGTGTATATTTCTAGTTATGTATAGTTCTTTAGAAACTATGTATTGCTACTATGTCAGAACAATAAAATACACACACACTCTTTAAACCTGTTTGACTAAGTATATTTACCCATAGTTCTAATTATGTATCGTATATACATGTGTGCGTGTGTGTGTGCGTGTGTGTGTGTATAAATATATGTTCGATGGCATGTGTAGCTGCAGATACACATGCTGTGCATTATCCTGCCATCTAGTGTTGTGGTCGGAGTGTTACAAGTTGTTTTTCTTCGAAGAAGTCTTTTCGAGTCACAAGACCGAGGGACTCCTCCCTTTCGGCTCCATTGCGCATGGGCGTCGACTCCATCTTAGATTGTTTTCTTTCCGCCATCGGGTTCGGACGTGTTCCACTTCGCTCCGTATTTCGAATCGGGAAAGTTAGCTAATTATCGAAAATTCGACGGTATTGTTCGCGCTCGGTACCGGTTTAGTGTTAGTACATCGACACCGATTGAAGAAGCGCTCCGGCAGCCCTTCAGGGCTTCCACTCTTCAGCGGGGCCTGGTCAGCCCGACCGCGTCCATCGTCGAAACTCATGGACCGGACCCCTTCCGCTTCTGCCCGAATTGCCACGCCAAGTATCCTTAGACAGACCATCACTTGGTCTGTAATCTGTGTCTATCACCGGAACACAGGGAGGATACTTGCGAGGCCTGTCGGGCATTTCGATCGAAGAGCCAGAAGACTTCAGATGGCGTCGACACCGGCCGAACAGATCGATGTCGAGGAAGAGGAGAGAATCTCCATACAAGAATCGGACTCGGACGACTCCGAAAGTGAGCAACCGACGGCACAGCAAAAAACTGTGAGTAAAACTGCCCCGGCCAAGACTCACTCCAAAATCATAAAGGCCAAGGGGATGCCACTGCCAACAGGCTATGGCTTAACCCGAAAACACAGTGACCAACCATCGGCACCGAAAAAGGCCTCCCAACAGCCAAAGACATCCGACTCCGGTCGAGATACCGGCTCCGAACCATCTCGGCACCGAGAGTTCGACACACCCAAGATTAAAAAGGTTTCCTCAGAGCCGAAAAAGACCGTTCCGAAACCTTCGATGTCGAAAAAGGCAGCGCCGGAGCCGAAAATAGGCTCCTACACAGAAGAGCACGGACTTTCCAGCCAAATGCAAGAGCACAGATTTGAGCAGGAATTAAGTATGGGAGAGCCAGACCATACTCAAAGGAGGCTGCACATCCAGAAAGAGACTGGTAAAATTCAAACTCTTCCCCCAATAAAAATAAAAAAGGAAGCTAGCATTTCAGGAGTCGGAAATGCAGGCAAAGGTGGCAAGAGACAAAACACCACCACCAAGGTTTTCGCCACAGCCTTCTCCACTTCACTCACCACAGCTGTCCCCGGTAACAACACCCCCAATGCAGTCACCAACAAACACGGGGATGACACAGGATGACCTGGATGCATGGGACTTATATGATGCACCTGTCTCCGACAACAGTCCCGATTGTTACCCGGCAAGGCCGTCACCTCCAGAGGACAGCACTGCATATATGCAGGTGTTATCAAGGGCAGCTTCTTTCCACAATGTAGCAATGCATGCAGAGCCAATAGAAGATGACTTCTTATTTAACACCTTGGCATCCACCCACAGCTCTTATCAAAGTTTGCAAATGCTCCCAGGCATGCTCAAGCACACCAAACAAGTGTTCCAGGACCCAGTGAAAGGCAGAGCCATCACGCCTAGGGTGGAGAAAAAATATAAACCTCCCCCAATGGACCCTGTGTTTATAACACAGCAACTAACACCAGATTCGGTGGTTGTGGGAGCGGCCAGGAAGAGGGCAAACTCCCAATCATCAGGTGACGCACCACCGCCTGACAAGGAACGTCGGAAGTTCAATGCTGCGGGCAAACGAGTGGCGGCACAGGCAGCCAACCAATGGCGGATTGCCAACTCGCAGGCTCTACTGGCTCGATACGACAGGGCACACTGGGACGAGATGCAACATATAATACAGCACTTGCCCAAGGAACACCAGAAGCGTGCCCAACAGGTTGTTGAGGAAGGACAGGCAATTTCCAACAACCAGATAAGGTCTACACTGGACTTGGCAGACACAGCAGCACGGACAGTGAACACTGCGGTAACCATTCGCAGGCATGCATGGTTACGGAGCTCAGGGTTTAAACCGGAAATCCAGCAAGCTGTGTTAAATATGCCGTTTAACCAGGAACAATTGTTTGGACCAGAGGTGGACACAGCAATCGAGAAACTTAAAAAGGACACAGACACGGCCAAAGCCATGGGAGCGCTCTACTCCCCACAAAGCAGAGGCACTTTTAGAAGACCACAGTTTAGAGGAGGGTTTCGTACCCAAACCCCAGAGCCTTCCACCTCACAAGCCAGACCCACATATCAGGGCCAGTACCAAAGAGGAGGGCTTTGAGGATCATACAGGGGTGGACAATTCCCAAAAGCAAGGGGGAAATTCCAAAGCCCTAAAACACCTCAGCCCAAACAGTGACTTCAATGTCACAAACCCCCAACACTCAACACCAGTGGGGGGGAGACTTACTGCATACTACCAGAGCTGGACAAACATAACTACGGACGCATGGGTCCTAGCCATTATCCAACATGGTTATTGCATAGAATTCATAAATTTCCCACCAGATGTGCCCCCAAGAGCACACAATATGTCCAAACAACACTTAGACCTGTTACAACTAGAAGTCCAAGCATTGTTACAAAAACAAGCAATAGAACTAGTACCCAACCATCAAAAAGGAACAGGTGTCTACTCCCTGTATTTCCTAATTCCAAAGAAAGACAAAACGTTGAGACCCATATTAGACCTCAGGACACTGAATCTCTACATCAAATCAGATCACTTCCACATGGTAACACTTCAAGACGTGATTCCCTTGCTCAAAAAACAGGACTACATGTCAACGTTAGATCTCAAGGATGCATATTTCCACATACCCATACATCCTTCTCACAGGAAATACTTAAGGTTTGTAATCCAGGGCGTGCATTACCAATTCAAGGTGTTACCATTCGGGATAACAACAGCCCCAAGGGTATTTACAAAATGCTTTGCAGTAGTAGCCGCTCATATAAGGAGACAGCACCTGCACGTATTCCCATACTTAGACGACTGGTTAATAAAAACCAGCACTCAACAACAGTGTCTTCTTCACACACAATACGTTATAGAAACTCTACACAAACTAGGGTTCTCTATAAATTACCAAAAATCCCATCTACAACCATCCCAAATAAAACAATACTTGGGAGCAACACTCGACACACAAAGGGCGATTGCCACTCCAAGTCCACAAAGGGTACAAGCATTCCAGAATATAATATTAAACATGCAACCAAACCAACACTACCAGGTGAAGTTTGTAATGAAAATTCTAGGCATGATGTCTTCATGCATAGCCATTGTCCCAAACGCAAGACTACACATGCGGCCCTTACAACAGTGTCTAGCAAGACAATGGACGCAAGCACAGGGTCATCTCCAAGATCTAGTGTTGATAGACCGCCAGACACACTTCTTGCTTCAATGGTGGAACCCTATAAATTTAAACCAAGGGCGGCCATTCCAAGACCCAGTGCCTCAATACGTGATCACAACGGATGCTTCCGTGGTGGGGTGGAGAGCACACCTCAACCAGCACAGTATACAGGGACAATGGGACATTCAACAGAAACAACTGCACATAAATCAGTTAGAACTGTTGGCAGTGTTTCTAGCATTGAAAGCATTTCAACCACTGATAGCACACAAACACATTCTTGTCAAAACAGACAACATGACAACAATGTATTACCTCAACAAACAAGGAGGGGGACACACTCGTCACAACTGTGTCTCTTAGCACAAAAAATTTGACATTGGTCGATTCACAATCACATTCGCCTAATAGCACAATATATCCCAGGCATTCAAAATTAGTTAGCCGACAATCTCAGTCGAGATCACCCACAAACACACGAATGGGAAATTCATCCCCAGATCCTACAAGATTACTTTCTACGCTGGGGAACACCAAAAATAGACCTATTCGCAACAAAAGATAACGCAAAATGCCAAAACTTTGCGTCCAGGTACCCACACCCTCTGTCCAAGGGCAATGCGTTATGGATGAGTTGGTCAGGGATATTTGCCTACGCTTTCCCCCTCTCCCACTCATTCCTTATCTGGTAAACAAACTGAGTCAAAACAGACTCAAACTAATACTCGTAGCACCAACCTGGGCTTGCCAACCGTGGCACACAACACTGCTGGATCTATCAGTGGTACCTCATGTCAAATTACCAAACAGACCAGATCTGTTAACTCAACACAAACAACAGATCAGACACCTGAATCCAGCATCGCTCAATCTAGCAATCTGGCTCCTGAAGACTTAGAATTTGGACACTTAGACCTTACACAAGAATGTATGGGAGGTCATTAAACAAGCTAGGAAACCTACTACAGGACATTGTTATGCAAACAAATGGAAAAGATTTGTTTACTACTACCACAATAATCAAATTCAGCCACTACATGCTTCTGCAAAAAACATTGTAAGTTATTACACTTACAAAAATCTAAACTAGCATTCTCTTCTATTAAAATACATCTCACAGCAATATCTGCAGATCAGACATTCAACATTGCTTTTTAGAATCCCAGTCATCAAAGCATTTATGGAAGGATTAAAAAAAATCAGACCCCCGAGAACAACACGAAGTCCCTTCGTGGAACCTCAATATTGTATTGACACGACTCATGGGACCACCATTTGAACCCATGCACTCTTGTGAAATGCAATACTTAGCTATCAGGAAGGCTACCTTCCAAGTTATCACATCTCTTAGAAGAGTAAGTGAAATACAAGCATTTACTATACAAGAACCCTTTATACAAATACATAAACATAAAGTGGTTCTACGTACAAATCCCAAATTCTTACCAAAAGTTATATCACCATTCCACCTAAACCAAACAGTGGAACTCCCAGTCTTTTTTCCACAACCAGACTCAGTAGCCGAAAGAGCCTTACATACGTTAGACTTCAAAAGAGCACTAATGTATTACATTGACAAAACAGTTTTGCAAAACAAAACAATTATTTGCAGCCTTCCAAAAGCCTCATGCAGGGAATCCTATATCCAAGCACGGCATTGCCAGATGGATAGCAAAATGTATTCAAACCTGCTATATTAAAGCAAAAATGGATCTACCTGTTACACCAAAGGCGCATTCCACTAGGAAAAAAGGCGCCACAATGGCTTTTTTAGGGAATATACCTATGACAGAAATTTGTAAGGCAGCCACATGGTCTACGCCTCATACGGTCACAAAACATTACTGTGTAGATGTGTTAACAACACAACAAGCCACAGTAGGACAAGCTGTATTACGCACATTATTTCAGACAACTTCAACTCCTACAGGCTAAGCCACCGCTTTTGGGGAGATTACTGCTTACTAGTCTATGCACAGCATGTGTATCTGCAGCTACACATGCCATCGAACGGAAAATGTCACTTACCCAGTGTACATCTGTTCGTGGCATGGGACGCTGCAGATTCACATGCGCCCTCCCGCCTCCCCGGGAGCTTGTAGCCGTTATAAGTTGAATGAAAATTGTAAATTTGTAAATAAATACTATTTTTATAAACATTATGTACATACATACTTACTCCATTGCATGGGCACATTTACTATATTCACAACTCCTACCTCACCCTCTGCGGGGAAAACAATCTAAAATGGAGTCGACGCCCATGCGCAATGGAGCCGAAAGGGAGGATATGTATGTATGTATGTATGTGTGTGTGTGTGTGTGTGTGTGTGTATATATATATATATATATATATATATATATTGTTTCTGTGCTTGGCATGTTCGTGGGTCATTGCATGGCTCCTGGGTGGGTTGTTATATACTAGATATCTATGAATCCCTGCTCTCATCTTATCACACTTATCTACCCACTATCATATGTCATGTCTCTATCAATCTATCCCCCATCCCCACTCTGACTCATCCCAAATCCATTCTACTACTTTCATCTCCTAAATAACTCTGCCTAAGCTCTTCCCTCCGCTTCCACATCTAACTCAAAAAACCTCACTCTACTACCATGACCTCCCAAACAACCCTACTAAATTCGCCCTCATTTATCTCACCCTGCTACTATGATCTCCCTAACCCTTCCACAGAATCTTCCCTCCTCCATCCCCCTTTACTCATCCCAAGCCCCTGGGATGAGTAAATGAGGGATATACTCCCAATTAACACTTCAGGATTTCTTTCCTCCTCCATTACTCCTGTCAATCTAACTAACCAACTCCCATATCCACGGCTCAAATAAACTCATAATAATACTAAAACTGTACTCATATTTCCTGATACTAATCCATCACTAATTCTTGTTGGGTTCTGGAGTAGCGTGCTGCTCACCGAAAAGTGATTAGCCTCATCAGGGGTAGTAAGCGCTATATAAATACTATTACAATTACACGCGTGCACCACATATAGGTCAATAACTATATGTAGCTTCACAATTGTAACACCGAAAATGGTCATGTAAGGTGTCTAAGATCATGGAATTGTCCCCCCATTCCAAATCTGGTATTGAGAGGCCAATCCCATGCATCCTGGGGGCTCCACCATGGACCCCATGGGGCTGCCAAACCAGCTCTCTGAGGCTTGCACTGCAGCTACATCTGCTGCCACTCCGCAGATAGGGTTCTGCTCTCCTGGGGTCTGTGCAGCTCAGTCCCAGGAAGGCAGAACAAAGCATCTTCTTTGGGAGTAGGGTGTTACACCCTCTCCCTTTGTAAATAGGTGTTACAGACTTGGGAGGGGTAGCCTCCCAGAGCCTCTGGAAATGCTTTGAAGGGCACAGATGGTGCCCTCCTTGCATAAGCCAGTCTACACTGGTTCAGGGACCCCCCAGGCCCTGCTCTGGCGCGAAAATGGACAAAGGAAAGGGGAGTGACCACTCCCCTGTCAATCAGCACCCCAGGGGTGGTGCCCAGAGCTCCTCCAGTGTGTCCCTGGCGTTAGCCATCTTGTTCTCCAAGGTGTGGGGACACTATGGAGACCTCTGAGTGGCCAGTGCCAGCAGGTGACATCAGAGACCCCACCTGATAGGTGCATACCTGGTTAGGTAGCCAATCCCCCTCTCAGGGCTATTTAGGGTCTCCTATGGGTTCCTCTTCAGATTCAGCTTGCAAGTTTCAACCAGGAATCCTCCAACTCCTGCTTCATCCTCTGACTGTCGGATCAACTGCAGACTGCTCCAGGAACCGCTGTAACTGCAACAAAGTATCCAGAAAGGCTACTGCGACTCTGCAACTTCAGCTCCAGCCAGCAACTGCAACAGTTTCCAATGTGTGCATGCTCTGGGGACCCCCTGTCTTCACCCTGCACCAGAAGGACCAAAGTTATCTCCTGTGGAGTGACTGAGACACTTCCCTGCTCCACCAGGCACCTTCTAAGACGACAACCGGTTCTCTGGGACTTCTCACCTGATGACGAGTGTGCTCCCTGGAACACAGGTGGTGGACCCCTTCAACACACTGTCCTAAGGTCCAGCTGTACAAATTTGGAGGAGGTAAGAGCTTGCCATCTCCTTTTGTGACAGTACCCCTGTGCACCGTGTCATCTTCACCTGCTGGGGCTTCTGTGCACTATTTGCAAGAATTCTTCCTGCACAGCCTGCCCAAGTCCCCAGCACTCTATCCTGCGACGCTCAACTCGCTGAGTTGTTCTCCGGTGGCGTGGGACCCTCTTTTGTAGTGCTGCAGCAAACACAATTTGCACCTTCTTTGTCCCTGTGTCCTGGGACCTCCGTGGGTGCTGCCTGGTCATCTGTGGGTTTCCTCCAGTGTTGGGAGCCCCCCTGCCTCCTCAGTCCGAGTTGAGGACCCCAGGTCCCTCCTGGGTCCAGGCAGTGCCATTTTGACGCAATCCACGACATTGCTTGAACCAAGGCTGGGTGGACAAATCCAGCGCTGCAACTCGCCTTCATCCAACATCTCCATGTGGGACATCCTTTGCATCACGCAGGAACCCGCAGCCATCTTCTTTGGTGCTCTTCTGCAGACTTCTTCCAACTGGAGAATCCTTTTTTTGCACCATCTTCTAGGTTGGCAGGGGCTCCTGTCCTTCCTGGAATCTTCTGTGACTTCTGGACTTGGTCTTCTCTTTTTACAGGTCTTCAGGTCCAAGAATCCACCATTTGTTGTTTGCAGTCTTACTTGGTTCTTGCAATAACTCTAATCACGGCTTGTATTGTGTCTTGAGGAAACTTGCAGTACTTTACTCCTACTTTCCTGGGCTCTGGGGTGAGGTATTTTACTCACCTTTGTGGTATTCTTACACTCCCAGCGACCCTCTACACTTGCCCATGGGGGAATTTGTGATTCGCATTCCATTTTCTTAGTATATGGTTTGTGTTTCCCCTAGGTCTATTTCTTCCTATTGCGTTCTATGGTCTTTTCTATTGTTTGCACTATCCCATGACTATTTACTTACCTTATATTGGTGTCTAGTGTATATATTGTGTATAATACTTACCTCCAGAAGGAGTAATCCTCTTAAGATATTTTTGGCCTTGTCACTAAAATAAAGTACCTTTATTTTTGGGGAGTATTATATTTTATTGTGTATAAGTACTGTGTAACTATAGTGGTATTGCAGGAGCTTTTCAGGTCTCCTAGTTCAGCCTAAGCTGCTGTGCTACAGCTACCTCTAGCAGCCTAAGCTGCTAGAACACTACTATGTTTCACTAATAAGGGATAACTGGACCTGGCATAAGGTGTAAGTACCCAAGGTACCCACTGCAAGCTAGGCCAGCCTCCTAAAAACCTCAAGTAAGTTCCTCTCCTCATCTGCAGAATGTCCAGACTTTTTCTGATGAAGATGGAGAGGATGGGGCGATACGCTCCCATCAAAATGAATGGGATGAATACATTATCCCTGCACCCGCATCTCCCCTTCAACCTACAGCAGACTCTCCTCCTGAGGATATAAGAGGTTTTCACACTTATTAAAAAGAGAAGCTATACGTTATGATCTCCAAATGCCATCAAAGCAACATGACTGTTTTTTGTACGTATTGTTTTGCTCTATAGGAAAACGGTCAGGGCTAGCCCTCATAGACCACATCTGGAACCAAAGTCTTAAAACCATGCGCAATCCTGCAACATTTCCTTCAGTACTACCAGAACTTGACAAAAAGTAGAAAACAACTGAGGATGCACCTGCATGTCTTTCGGGCCATCCAAAGCCGGACTCTTATCTCCTAAGCAGCTCAGCGCCGTTCCAGAAATCCTTCAGTACCTTTATCGGCACCACCAGATAAAGAAGGAAGGCGACTGGATAACCTAGGCAAAAGGTTTTCTTCCATGTCTGCCATTGTGGTGCGGGCTGCAAACTCATTGGCCATCCTTGCAAGGTATGATAGACAATTATGGTCGGATATTTCCCAATACATGGAAGATCTACTAGAAGCTTCTAAGATCGAGGCAAAAAAGATTTTATTAGAAGGCCAGCGATCATCCGCTGAGATAATTGATTGTGCACTTGACATAGCAACCATGGGTTCCAGGCAATTAGCTGGAGCTGCAGTACTGAGGCGACGAGGATCGGTCAAAGCCACTAACTTCCAGCCAGAAGTCCAGACTAAAATCTTTAATCTCCCATATGATGGCGAAGCCCTCTTTGAAAAGCACATTGATGCAGCCCTTCAGTCCATAAAATCTGACACGGACACCTCCCTGTCTCTAGGGACTCAGCAATTCAGGAAGCCTCCTTTTCGTGGTGCAAGGGATAGAGAGCCAGCCTTCCTTTTGTGGGAGATATCAACAATACAGGTATCAACCTTACACACTGCCAGCCAGACCTCTAGACCACAATACCAGCAGCACAAACCACCATCAGCAGCTTATCACAGCCATTCTCAAAGAGGAAAGCCTTGAATGCAAGGCCGGGATTCCTCCCGTAGGCAATGACAACATTTACCTGCCGGCTGCCCTGTACTCCTCCCCACCAACATCTCAAGCAACTCTAAATCACCACATTCTCCATTGGTGTCAAATAACCAAGGACCAATGGGTCATAGATATTGTAGGAAGTTGGCTCTGTACGTACTATTTCAAAGTAAGAAATAGCATGCACAGAGTCCAAGGGTTCCCCTTAGATGTAAGATAGTGGCAAAAAAAGATAATTCTAATGCTCTATTTTGTGGTAGTGTGGTCGAGCAGTAGGCTTATCAGAGGGTAGGGTTACGCATTTATTGTACACACACAGGCAATAAATGCGGAACACACACTCAAAGACAATTCCAGGCCAATTGGTTTTTATATAGAAAAATATATAGTCTTAGTTTATTTTAAGAACCACAGGTTCAAGATTTACAAACAATACTTTAAATGAAAGGTATTTCACTTGGGTATCTTAGGAACTTTGAATCATCACAATAGCATGTACAGTTTTGGAAAAATGGCAATAAGCTATTTTAAAATTGGACACTTAGTGCAAAAATCAACATTTCCTGGGGGAGGTAAGTATTTGTTAGGTTCACAGGTAAGTAAAGCACTTACAGGGTTCAAAGTTGAGTCCAAGGTAGCCCACCGTTGGGGGTTCAAGGCAACCCCAAAGTTACCTCACCAGCAGCTCAGGGCCGGTCAGGTGCAGAGGTCAAACCGGTGCCCAAAACACATAGCCTTCAACAGAAATAGCGGTGCCCCGGTTCCAGTCTGCCAGCAGGTAAGTACCCGCGACTTCGAAGGGCAGACCAGGGGGGTTTTGTAGGGCACCAGGGGGGACACAAGCAGGCACAGAAAGTACACCCTCAGCGGCACAGGGGCGGCCGGGTGCAGTGTGCAAACAGGCGTCGGGTTTGCAATAGGTTTCAGTGGGAGACCCGGGGGTCTCTTCAGCGATGCAGGCAAGTGGGGGACTCCTTGGGGTAGCCACCACCTGGGCTAGGAAGAGGGCCACCTGGGGGTCGCTTCTGCACTGGAGTTCGGTTCCTTCAGGTCCTGGGGGCTGCGGGTGCAGTGTCTTTACCAGGCGTCGGGTTCCTTGAAGCAGGCAGTCGCGGTCAGGGGGAGCCTCTGGATTCCCTCTGCAGGTGTCGCTGTGGGGGCGCAGCGGGGTCAACTCTGGCTACTCACGGGCTCGCAGTCGCCGGGGGGGGTTATCCCTGTAGAGTTAGTTTTCCACAGGTCGAGCTGGGGGGGTCGGGTGCAGAGTGGAAAGTCTCACGCTTCCGGCGGGAAATGTGTGGTCTTTAAAAGTTGCTTCTTTGTTGCAAAGTTGCAGTTTCTTTGGAACAGGGCTGCTGTCCTCGGGAGTTCTTGGTTCTTTTCGATGCAGGGTAGTCCTCTGAGGCTTCAGAGGTCGCTGGACCCTGGGGGATGCATTGCTGTTGCAGTTTTTCTCGAAGTGGGGAGACAGGCTGGTAGGGCTGGGGCCAAAGCAGTTGGTGTCTCCGTCTTCTCTGCAGGGCTTCAGGTCAGCAGTCCTTCTTTGTCTTCAGGTTGCAGGAATCTGGTTTCCAAGTTTCTCGGGAGCCCCTAAATACTGAATTTGTGGGTGTGTTTAGGTCTGGGAGGGCAGTAGCCAATGGCTACTGTCCTTGAGGGTGGCTACACTCTCTTTGTGCCTCCTCCCTGAGGGGAGGGGGGCACATCCCTATTCCTATTGGGGGAATCCTCCAAAATCAAGATGGAGGATTTCTAAAGGCAGGGGTCACCTCCGGACACCTTAGGGGCTGTCCTGATTGGTGGGTGACTCCTCCTTGTTTTTCTCAATATCTCCCCTGGACTTGCCGCCAAAAGTGGGGGCTGTGTCCAGGGGGCGGGCATCTCCACTAGCTGGTGTGCCCTGGGGCATTGTAACACGAAGCCTGAGCCTTTGAGGCTCACTGCTAGGTGTTACAGTTCCTGTGAGGGGGGGTGGGGGTGGGGAGTGTGAAGCACCTCCACCCAGAGCAGGCTTTTGTTTCTGTCCTCAGAGAGCACAAAGGCCATCACCCCAGGGGGTCAGAAACTCGTCTCTCAGCAGCAGGCGGCACAGACCAGTCAGTCCTGCACTGAACAATTGGGTAAAGTACGGGGGCATCTCTAAGATACCCTCTGTGTGCATTTTTTAATAAATCCAACACTGGCATCAGTGTGGGTTTATTATTGTGAGAAGTTTGATACCAAACTTCCCAGTATTCAGTGTAGCCATTATGGACCTCTGGAGTTCGTTTTTGACAAACTCCCAGGCCATATACTTAATTTAGCCACACTGTACTTACAATGTCTAAGAATAGTCTTAGACACTGTAGGGGCATATTGCTCATGCAGCTATGCCCTTACCTGTGGTATAGTCCACCCTGCCTTAGGGCTGTAAGGCCTACTAGAGGGGTGACTTACCTATGCCACAGGCAGCATTTTGTGTGCATGGCATCCTGAGGGGGATGCCATGTTGACTTTGCCTTTTTCTCCCCACCAACACAATCTGCAATGGCAGTGTGCATGTGTTAGGTGAGGGGTCCCTTAGGGTGGCACAACATATGTTGTAGCCCTTAGGGACCTTCCCTGGTCACAGGGCCCTTGGTACCACTGGTACCATTTACAAGGGACTTATCTGTATGCAAGGGGTGTGCCAATTGTGGAAACAATGGTACATTTTAGGTGAAAGAACACTGGTGCTGGGGCCTGGTTAGCAGGGTCCCAGCACCCTTCTCAGTCAAGTCAGCATCAGTATCAGGCAAAAAGTGGGGGGTAACTGCAACAGGGAGCCATTTCCTTACAGATATAATTCAATTCGGCCACCTACTAGAATTCACACAAATACCTCCACCCACCCCGCCTTCTCGAGTACAACAGAAACACCTGTATCTACTAAACTTAGAAGTCCAGAACATATTGAGCAAGAAGGCGATAGAGATTGTTCCCTTTTCTCTCTGAGGGAAGGGCTTTTACTCCTGATTCTTCCTAATCCGGGATAAATCCTGTCTATGGAGGCCAATATTGTATCTCAGAGTTAAACAAATATCTAAAGAAGCAAACTTCTGATGGATACAACTACCTGTGGATTCCTCACCTCATGAATACTCCCATGGCGCCAGCATTCTACGGAAATCTTCTTACTAGTCTCTGCACGTCGACGAGGACGTCACTGTCTCGCACGCGACGCCGTCTGACGTCATACAGGCAATAAGAGGTCCTCGACGACGTGCGGACGTCAGTTCCCTTTTTTCCGTGCATTCGAAACGGTTATCTTCGAGGGAGCAACTGTTACTCTTGCGGTTACAGTGTATATCTTGCTGCGTACTCTTTCTCTGTGGAAATAATGTCGCAGAGAAAGTCTGGATTTAAGCCTTGTCGTGAGTGTGGAGGCAAGATGTCGGTGACGGATCCTCATTCCGATTGCCTTTGGTGTTTGAGCTCCGACCACGACGTCTCGACTTGTGATTCGTGTCAGCACATGAATCCGAAGGCCATTAAAGAACGCGAGGCGAAGCTGTTTATGGCCAAGTCAAAGGAGAAGCATCACAAGAAAAAGTCTTCTCCAAGACATCGGCGTCATCGAGACTCCCGGCGCCGTAGAGAATCTCGGCGTCATTCAAGGGAGGCTCGTTCCAGGTCTCCGGATCGGCGCCGGAGGACATGGGAGGTCAGCCCCACGGTGACGCCGCATCCTTCGACGCCGTTGCTCTCTCCGACGTCTCCAACTTCGCCTGGACAGGCGTCGGTGATTGAGGTATTGGAGCCTCAGGTGTTTTCTCCGGCGCAGACGCCGAGGCCGGCGTCGGGGTCGCCTCCGAGTCAGGCACCCCAGTATCCGGCTTTTCCCACCCCTGGAGCCGATAGTTCCGCATTCTTGAATGCGATGTATGCCATCTTCCAACAGATGGCTCCAGGGGGTGCTCCGGCTGGGCCTTTGGCCTTTTCTTTGGGTGATCCTGCGCCTCTTCGGCCGGCACCCTTTATGCCCTTTCTCCCGTTTGGGAACGTGGGCTCGGCGCCAGTGTCGGCGCCGGTGGCCGCTCCGATGGCTTCGGAGGGATTGGCCCCAGGGATTTCCATCCCGTCGACGTCGAGATTTCGGCCTGTGACTCCGGTGGGTCCATCCGTTTCATCTGCTCTTCAGTCGGCGCCGAAGTTACCTGTGGCGCCGGATGCGGCGTCGGTGGCTTCGGAAGATCGGCGCCGATCTCCGACTTCGGCGGAGGTGTTGTCGACTCCGCGGATTGAGCAACGACTGCATTCAAGGAGGCGTGCTCTCCGGGTACTAGAGGAGCAGGAGTACCAACGAGCCCTAGAGGAAGGAGAGCTAGAGGACTCGGGTGATGGGCTGCGTGGACTGGAGTCGGCCAGTGGGCTGGACACTTCCCCTGAGTGGGACCTTTCGTCCCCGGGGGAATATACCGAGGAAGCTGCTTCCTTTCATACAGTGGTACGGAAGGCAGCTAGTTTTTTGGACCTGCCTTTGCCGGTGGTGGAGGCGAAACAAAACCTTTTGACAGAGGTGTTGCATCCGGCCTCAGCCGCGGCGGAGCCTCTATTACCTTTTAATGACGCTCTGCTGGATCCGATTTTAGAGGTGTGGAAGAAGCCGGCATCTTCCCCAGCAGTTCACAGAGCCGTGGCCAGGAGGTATCGGACGGCTCCAACTGATCCTGGTTTCCTATCTAGGCACCCTACGCCGGAGAGCTTGGTTGTGCAGGCCTCCTGTTCGTCCAAATCAGCGCCTGGTTCTTTCCCGACGGTGCCTGGGGACAGAGACTCAAAAAAGCTAGAGGCGCAGTCGAAGAAGATTTTTTCGTCCTGCAGTCTGGTGTTAAAAGCCACTAATGCGACCTGTATCCTGGGGAGGTATATTCATGCTCTGATGGATGACATCTCCTCTTCGTTTACAGAGCTTCCCCAGGGTCTTTTGGATCTTGTCTCTGATGCCCAGGCTGCTGCGACCCAAATTATCCAGACGGGACTGGATACCACCGACTCGGTAGCCAGAGCAATGGGCACAACTGTGGTGGAAAGGAGACAGGCCTGGCTACGTAACTCGGGCTTTTCGGCAGATGTACAGTCCACATTGTTGGATCTCCCGTTTGATGGGGACAAACTGTTTGGGGCTAAGGCTGATTCGGCCTTGGAACGTTTTAAGGAGAGCAGGGCCACGGCTAAGTCGTTGGGACTCCAAGCTCCTTCTTCCACGGCCTCTTCCAGATTCTTCAGGAGGTTTCGTGGATTTGGGCGTGGCTCTTCCTCCTCTTCCTTTCGGGGAAGATATCAGCAACCTGCCTCTTCCCATCCCTATAGATCTTTTAGGGGGAGGGGTAGGGTCCGCACCAGGGGAGCCTCTCAGCAGCACTCTGCCTCTTCCTCATCCTCTGGCGGGGTGCAGCAGGGGAAGCAGCCTTAGGCTTCCACCATTTCCCACTCACTCCTCTCCTGTAGGGGGAAGATTACAGCATTTTCTCACCAAATGGGAGACTGTTACGTCGGACACTTGGGTTCTCAGTGTTGTGGGAAAAGGCTACACCCTTCCCTTTCGGGAGTTTCCGCCCCTCATCCCGCCCCGCCCTTCGTATTGTTCACAAGAACACCTCCTGTTGCTAGAACAGGAGGTAGAAGTCCTCCTTTTAAAGGGCGCGGTGGAGTTGGTCCCGGAGCAGGAAAGGGGTCAAGGAGTTTACTCAAGGTATTTCCTGATTCCCAAGAAGGATGGTCGTTTGAGACCAATTCTGGACCTGAGGATCTTGAATTGGTTCCTCAAGCAGGAAAAGTTCAAGATGCTGACCCTAGCACAGGTGCTTTTGGCGTTGAACATGGAAGACTGGATGGTGTCTGTCGACTTGCAGGATGCTTACTTTCATATCCCGATACTCAAGTCACACAGGAAGTATCTCCGGTTTGTGGTGGGATCGCAACACTACCAGTTTGCGGTCCTTCCGTTTGGTCTTACTTCAGCACCTCGAGTCTTCACGAAGGTGATGTCAGTGGTTGCGGCAGAGCTCAGAAGGAAGGGGATAGCAGTATTCCCTTACTTGGACGATTGGTTGATCAAAGCCAAGTCCCCGGAGCTTGTGTTGCGTCATCTGCAGTCAACAACCCAGTTGTTGTTCGACCTGGGCTTTTCGGTGAACGAGCCCAAATCTCGCCTGGAGCCCTCTCAGCGCCTCCTGTTCATAGGGGCAGTACTGGATACGACATTGGGTCGGGCCTTTCCTCCGCCTCAGCGGATTCAAGATATTCAGGATTTGGTTCCAATGTTTCGAAATGGAGCGGTAGTTCCAGTCCTCAAGGTCCTTCGTCTGCTCGGTCTTTTTGCCTCCTGCATTCTGTTGGTCACGCATGCTCGCTGGCACATGAGGGCTCTTCAGTGGTGCCTCCGAAGGCAGTGGTCTCAACACAGAGGGGATCTAGAGGGTACTGTCAAGATCTCCAGAGATGCTGCTGTGGATTTGAAGTGGTGGATTGCAAGCAACAATCTTTCACAAGGAAAACCGTTCCAGCAGTCGCCACCAGTGGCCACAGTCATAACGGATGCTTCCACTCTAGGGTGGGGAGCTCATCTGGGGGATCTGGAGATCAAAGGTCTTTGGTCTCCAGAGGAACAGATTTTTCACATCAATCTGTTAGAGTTACGGGCTGTACGTCTGGCTCTCAAGGCCTTCCTCCCTTCCCTTCGTGGTCAGTCGGTACAGGTCCTAACGGACAATACTACCACGATGTGGTACATAAACAAGCAGGGAGGAGTGGGGTCGTACCTTCTCTGCAGAGAAGCTCTTCGACTATGGTCCTGGGCAAAGGACCATCGGATTTGCTTGATAGCAAACCATCTGGCCGGAGTCTTGAACGTGCGTGCGGACAGTCTCAGTCGCCACTTCTCGGCAGACCACGAGTGGCGTCTCCATCCAGATCAAGTCCGTTTAATCTTCCAGAAGTGGGGGTTTCCTCGGGTAGATCTGTTCGCCACTCGAGAGAACGCGCATTGTCCGTTGTTCTGCAGCCTTCAGTATCCGATGCAGGAAGCATTGGGGGACGCGTTTCAAATGACCTGGTGCGGCCAGTTGCTTTACGCGTTTCCTCCCATACCCTTGATTCCTCGAGTATTGAGGAAGATTCGCCAAGACCGGGCTCTAGTAATCGTAATAGCTCCGGATTGGCCAAGGAGGGTGTGGTACTCCGACCTTCTCCAACTCTCAACGTGCCCGCCGCTCCGTCTCCCTTTCAGGGCAGACCTCCTCTCGCAGTCGCAGGGGCAGATTCTACACCCCAACCTCCAGAGTCTGCACCTACATGCCTGGAGATTGAACGGGGCAACCTGAGTTCCTTCTCTCTCCCGCCTGAGGTAGTGGATGTTATATTAGCGGCCAGGCGACACTCCACTAAATCTATCTACGCTAATAGGTGGTCTAAATTTGTTGCGTGGTGTGGAGAGAGGCAGATTGATCCTTTACAAGCTCATCTATCGGACGTTTTGTCTTTTGCTCTATCTCTGGCGCAGAAAGGTTGTGCAGTGGCTACCATTAAAGGTTATTTATCGGCCTTGTCAGCCTTCATATGTCTTCCAGACCAACCATCTTTATTTAAATCCCCTATTGTTATCAGATTCTTGAAAGGTCTTCTAAATCAATATCCTCCAAAGCCATTCGTTATGCCGCAATGGGATTTGTCCTTAGTCCTGACTTTCCTTATGGGGTCCCCTTTTGAACCTATGCATTCTTGCCCCTTGAGGTATTTGTTTTTAAAAACAGTCTTCCTGATAGCTATAACATCAGCAAGGAGAGTGAGTGAGTTGCAGGCCTTATCAGTAAAACCCCCTTATACAACTTTTTATGGGGATAAGGTGGTGTTGAGGACCAAGGCTGCTTTCCTCCCGAAGGTTGTTTCACCCTTCCATTTGGCTCAGGCAATTACTTTGTCCACGTTCTATCCTCCGCCTCATCCTTCCAAAGAGGAAGAAAGACTGCACCGTCTGGATCCAAAGAGAGCGTTGAGCTTCTTTATCGATAGAACAAAGGATTTCAGGCTGGAGGATCAGCTGTTTATTGGATACGTGGGCAAGAGGAGAGGAAAGGCAGTCCACAAGAGAACACTATCCAGGTGGGTTGTTCTTTGCATTAAAATATGTTACTCTTTGGCAAAGAAGGATCCTCCTGAGGGCATTAGAGCTCATTCCACCAGAGCTAAGTCGGCCACTTCGGCCTTAGCCAGAGGTGTTCCTGTGGTCGACATCTGCAAGGCCGCAACTTGGTCGTCCCTTCACACTTTTGCAAAACATTACTGTTTAGATTCTGAGGTTAGAAGGGACGGCCATTTTGCACGGTCAGTGCTGCAGGATTTCTTGGTTTGACCATTTAGGCACCCACCGCCGGGCGTGGTACTGCTTTGGGACTCTATTCATGAGGTGAGGAATCCACAGGTAGTTGTATCCATCAGAAGAACGAGTTACTTACCTTCGGTAACGACTTTTCTGGTGGATACATTAGCTACCTGTGGATTCCTCACGGTCCCACCCGCCTCCCCGTTGCCTTTATGGTCTTGCCAAGTAATCCTTGAGTGCGCTCCTCTTGATCTTTGAGGGTGCAATAGATGTATATATATAATATATTTATATATATATATATATATATAGGTATATGTGTATATATCTTTATGTATATACTTGGTGTGTGTATATATTTTTAAAAGAAAGAGTTTTATATATATATATATATATATATATATATATATATATATATATATATATATATGTACATAAAAAAGATTTACAGTTATTCATACAATGTGGTGTATTTTTACAATATAATGGATGTTGCTTTGTTCTTTCATTGCATTGCCTGGTTGTTCTCATGCACGTAAAAAATGATTGGTACTGACGTCCGCACGTCGTCGAGGACCTCTTATTGCCTGTATGACGTCAGACGGCGTCGCGTGCGAGACAGTGACGTCCTCGTCGACGTGCAGAGACTAGTAAGAAGATTTCCGTAGAATGCTGGCGCCATGGGAGTATTCATGAGGTGAGGAATCCACAGGTAGCTAATGTATCCACCAGAAAAGTCGTTACCGAAGGTAAGTAACTCGTTCTTTCTGCATGATCACACTGCCCGACATTTTATGATTGTTAAATAGAGGAGATTACATGGCCTCCTTAGAACTCCAGGACGCCTACTTCCATATCCCCATCCACCCAGCTCACAGAAAGCTCCTGAGGTTCTCAGTAGCAGGCAAGCACTTTCAATTCAAAGTTCTTCCCTTTGGCCTCAAGTCGGCTCCCCGGATATTTACCAAATGCTTAGCCCCAGTCGCAGCTTACCTCAGACTACATCGGCGCCAGGTTTTCCCATACCTGGACTATTGGCTGGTAAAAGCACCCACTCTACAAGCTGCATGTCGCTCCATAACAGCAACTTTACGTCTCTTCATACAATTGGGTCTCCACCTCAATCGAGAAAAATCAATGCTCAAACCAGCAAAACGAATAACATTTCTGGGTGCTATACCAGACACTCAACTACTCAAGGCTTATCCAACGTCAGACAGGCCATCAACCTTATTCAGACTATCAAAGCGCCTTCAAGAAAAAAGGTCTCTTTCAGTCCGACAATACAAATCATTAATCGGGGTGATGTCATCCTGCATCAGTCTCATTCTACACTGTCTCCTTCATATGCGCCCGTTGCAAGAAGAACTTCTCAAGCAATAGAAGCAAGCTCGAGGATCTTTCGAGGACATTATACTTGTAACCCCGATAATGATAGAATCGCTCCATTGGTGGACAATTCCGGCCAATCTGACTGCGGTTTTTACTGCAACCCCTTTCATTAACAATCAGAATGAATGCATCAATGGGTGGACGGGCGTGTTCCTACAAGATCTTCAAGTGAGCGGCAAATAGCCAACTTCTTACCAAATGTTTCACATCAACCTGTTGGAACTAAAAGCAGTCTTCCAGGAGTTGCAAGCCTTTCTCCCAAGGATTCAAGGACAATTGGTGCTTGTCAGGACAGACAATACCACGACAGTGTACTATATCAACAAACAGGGCGGAACTCGTTCCCATTTCCTATCCCAAAAAGCTCAAGACATTTGGAAGTGGTGCATTCACCATCAATCTCCACCAAAGCGGAACATGTCCCATGAACTCAGAACGCCATTGCAGATTCTCTGACCAGGTTACCAACATCGACCCATGAGTGGGAATTAGATCAACATACATTAGAAAACATATTCCATCAGTGGGGGCAAACCAAAATTAGATGTTTTCACAACCTCTTAAAACGCCAAATGCTGATTTTATGCAAGCAGGCATCTCCAAAAGGGGTCGCAGGGGATGCTTTTTCGATAGCATGGTCAGGGATCTATGCTTATGCTTTTCCCCCAATCTCTTTTATTCCACGTGTAATAACCATGATCAAATCAGAACCGTACCAAATAATTCTGATAGCCCCGGCGTGGCCATGTCAACATTGGTACATGGAATGTCTGCAAATGTCCCTATGTCCACCCTTAACACTACAACCGATTCCGTCACTACTCACTATGAACCAGGGCCAAGTGAGGCATCCGAATCCCAAATCTCAGAACTAGTCGGCATGGCTCCTGAGTTCAGTGAGCTTGGCCACTTAGACATCCCAGATGACTGCAAGAAAATTCTAACCAAAGCCCGGGCGGAGAGTACCAACAAAACATACCGCCTGAAGTGGAGAAGGGTCTGCTTGTGGTGCAAATCTGCTAAAGTACACCCATTATCTTCAGCTCCAGAGAAAGTCTTACCTTATCTCCTTTATCTGGCGCGCTCAGGATTGCAGCATGTATCCATTAAAGTTCACTTAGCAGCTGTCTTTAGTTATAGAAGACAGGCTGGTAAATCATCTCTGTGGTCTCATAGACTCCTAAAACCGTTCATGAAAGGTCTCTTCAGGTCCCATCCGCCAGTCAGAGCCCCCTAGCCCCCCCCGCATGGCCGTTGAACATGCTTATGAAGCTAGCATTCGAGCCTATTCACAAGACAGAAATCAAGATTCTTTCTTGGAAAGTAGCACTCCTCCTCGCGCTTAAATCCACGCTTAGAGTGAGTGAAATACAAGCCTTCACAACGCAAAAACCCTTTTTACAATTGACAAAGGATAGGGTAATCTTGCGTACAAATCCTAAATTTATTCCGAAGGTTCCATCGGACTTTCTCCTCAACAAGCCAATAATATTGAAGTCATTCTTTCCTAATCCGCAAATGGCAACAGAAATATCTCTTAATTCGTTAGATATAAGCAGATGTCTCATTATATCTGGAGAGAACGAAGTCTTTTCGTAAATCAAACCAGCTTCTCATATCCTACAGTAACCCCAGAAAGGGGTTTCCAGTTACTAAGCAGACCGTTGCTTGCTGGATTACATCAGCAATTATCTTCTGCCATAAGAACGCTGGTCTACCTTTAGACTCCAAGGTGCACGCACATTCTACCAGATCAGTATCCACATCCTGTGCATTGTTTTCAGGAATTTCACTTCTGGACATCTGCCGAGCTGCAATGTGGAAGATAAGCCAACACTTTCACGAGACATTACTGCTTGGACACTGAAAAGAGCAGAGATACTGCGGTTGGTCAAGCAGTCCTTAGACATTTATTCCAATGAAGGTGAGCTATTTTACTATCTCCCTCCATCTGCTTTATCTCAATATCTATGTCTACGTGTACACATTTTCAATAGTTTCTAGTCATTCACTTTTCTAATACTTAGCATGGTTGCGCAAAATCAAGCTTTTTGAATGTTCATATCTCTTTTCATTGTAATATATCCATAAATATATGTATATGTCTATATAAATAACTAGTAAATGTGCTTGTTACTGCTTGCTATTCTGATTCAAGCATGTGAATCTATGAACGTTCCAATACTGGAGTAAAAAATAAGTTACTTACCTGTAACTGTAGTTCTCCAGTATTGGAAGCTTTCATTGATTCACATGCGAACCACCCACCTCCCCTGCGGAGCCCACCTTCATATTCTGAGTGTTAACTATGATGCAGCACTACTGCTTGGAAAATATGAGGGAAGTAAGCTCTTCACAGGAGGGTTCTAGAGTGGGGAGTGAGCTGATAGGTTCTCTCTGAAGTTTGGTCCTTTTTCTAAAACGACTGTGATATGTTACTAATCTAAACAGCTTATGCATGTAATGTATTACTATGTCAGAGAAATATATTTTTTAATAGCACCGGGGACTCCCATCTCGACGTGGGGAAGGATTCAAGCATGTGAATCTATGAAAGCTTCCGATATTGGAGAACTACAGTTACAGGTAAGTAACTTATTTCTTACTGTAGTAGGCAAGGTTTCTTGTGTTGGCTCCCTCCTTTGACAAACCCTATAAGTAGATATATATTTTAATGATCCTTAATAAACCTCGTAGGTGGGGGTTCAATATTGTTTTGTTAATATTTATAATTTTCTGACTTTGTTTGAGTGTTGCATTATGCAAACCTTTATGCAGAATTCAGTAGGACGGAGTAAGTTATGGTGTCAAATTACTGATAAGGGCTATCGGCCTGATTGGTTCATTGGGAACATTTATGTCAGATGTCATATTTCTGACCTCGTCATTTGAAAAGTTCTGTCAAAAGAAGTAGGCCTGCCAAATGTATTGTAAAAAGGATTTCTTAACAACAAAAGGCATTTAAGAGAGGATTGCCATTTGGGTGTTTACTAAAATAACCTTTGAGATTACATTTAGCTAATCAAGTTTTTCAGCATTGGTTGTCTCCTGACAAAAACTTGGTGTTGAAGATTTGGGATAATCCTTGCCAGGCCATTTCAGCATAAAAATATTTCTGTATACATTTGTAAACGTATGGCTGTATACTTGATGGTTGCCAATCTATGCATAATACAAGAGACCTCAGTTGGTTATGGTGATAAGCCAGTGATGAAGACTTTAGGCTTGGCTGGTTCATTGGCACAATTTACGTCGGATGCCATAAATATGTTTGTTTATTATGAAAAGATGACAGTCAGTAGACCTAACATATTTATCCTAAGACACATACATTAAAGCCAATAGACCTTTACGGGTGGATTGGCTTTATACTGTGTGTAGGAAGTTGGCTCTGTATGTGCTATTTCAAAGTAAGGAATAGCATGCACAGAGTCCAAGGGTTCCCCTTAGAGGTAAAATAGTGGTAAAAATAGATAATACTAATGCTCTATTTTGTGGTAGTGTGGTCGAGCAGTAGGCTTATCCAAGGAGTAGTGTTAAGCATTTGTTGTACATACACATAGACAATAAATGAGGTACACACACTCAGAGACAAATCCAGCCAATAGGTTTTTGTATAGAAAAATATCTTTTCTTAGTTTATTTTAAGAACCACAGGTTCAAATTCTACATGTAATATCTCATTCGAAAGGTATTGCAGGTAAGTACTTTAGGAACTTCAAATCATCAAAATTGCATGTATACTTTTCAAGTTATTCACAAATAGCTGTTTTAAAAGTGGACACTTAGTGCAATTTTCACAGTTCCTAGGGGAGGTAAGTATTTGTTAGGTTAACCAGGTAAGTAAGACACTTACAGGGCTTAGTTCTTGGTCCAAGGTAGCCCACCGTTGGGGGTTCAGAGCAACCCCAAAGTCACCACACCAGCAGCTCAGGGCCGGTCAGGTGCAGAGTTCAAAGTGGTGCCCAAAACACATAGGCTAGAATGGAGAGAAGGGGGTGCCCCGGTTCCGGTCTGCTTGCAGGTAAGTACCCGCGTCTTCGGAGGGCAGACCAGGGGGGTTTTGTAGGGCACCGGGGGGGACACAAGCCCACACAGAAATTTCACCCTCAGCGGCGCGGGGGCGGCCGGGTGCAGTGTAGAAACAAGCGTCGGGTTCGCAATGTTAGTCTATGAGAGATCTCGGGATCTCTTCAGCGCTGCAGGCAGGCAAGGGGGGGGTTCCTCGGGGAAACCTCCACTTGGGCAAGGGAGAGGGACTCCTGGGGGTCACTTCTCCAGTGAAAGTCCGGTCCTTCAGGTCCTGGGGGCTGCGGGTGCAGGGTCTCTCCCAGGCGTCGGGACTTTAGGTTCAAAGAGTCGCGGTCAGGGGAAGCCTCGGGATTCCCTCTGCAGGCGGCGCTGTGGGGTCTCAGGGGGGACAGGTTTTGGTACTCACAGTATCAGAGTAGTCCTGGGGTCCCTCCTGAGGTGTTGGATCGCCACCAGCCGAGTCGGGGTCGCCGGGTGCAGTGTTGCAAGTCTCACGCTTCTTGCGGGGAGCTTGCAGGGTTCTTTAAAGCTGCTGGAAACAAAGTTGCAGCTTTTCTTGGAGCAGGTCCGCTGTCCTCGGGAGTTTCTTGTCTTTTCGAAGCAGGGGCAGTCCTCAGAGGATGTCGAGGTCGCTGGTCCCTTTGGAAGGCGTCGCTGGAGCAGGATCTTTGGAAGGCAGGAGACAGGCCGGTGAGTTTCTGGAGCCAAGGCAGTTGTCGTCTTCTGGTCTTCCTCTGCAGGGGTTTCAGCTAGGCAGTCCTTCTTCTTGTAGTTGCAGGAATCTAATTTTCTAGGGTTCAGGGTAGCCCTTAAATACTAAATTTAAGGGCGTGTTTAGGTCTGGGGGGTTAGTAGCCAATGGCTACTAGCCCTGAGGGTGGGTACACCCTCTTTGTGCCTCCTCCCAAGGGGAGGGGGTCACAATCCTAACCCTATTGGGGGAATCCTCCATCTGCAAGATGGAGGATTTCTAAAAGTTAGAGTCACTTCAGCTCAGGACACCTTAGGGGCTGTCCTGACTGGCCAGTGACTCCTCCTTGTTGCTTTCTTTGTTCCCTCCAGCCTTGCCGCCAAAAGTGGGGGCCGTGGCCGGAGGTGGCGGGCAACTCCACTAAGCTGGAGTGCCCTGCTGGGCTGTGACAAAGGGGTGAGCCTTTGAGGCTCACCGCCAGGTGTCACAGCTCCTGCCTGGGGGAGGCGTTAGCATCTCCACCCAGTGCAGGCTTTGTTACTGGCCTCAGAGTGACAAAGGCACTCTCCCCATGGGGCCAGCAACATGTCTCTAGTGTGGCAGGCTGCTGGAACCAGTCAGCCTACACAGCTAGTTGGTTAAGTTTCAGGGGGCACCTCTAAGGTGCCCTCTGTGGTGTATTTTACACTAAAATGTACACTGGCATCAGTGTGCATTTATTGTGCTGAGAAGTTTGATACCAAACTTCCCAGTTTTCAGTGTAGCCATTATGGTGCTGTGGAGTTCGTGTAAAACAGACTCCCAGACCATATACTCTTATGGCTACCCTGCACTTACAATGTCTAAGGTTTTGTTTAGACACTGTAGGGGCACAGTGCTCATGCACTGGTACCCTCACCTATGGTATAGTGCACCCTGCCTTAGGGCTGTAAGGCCTGCTAGAGGGGTGTCTTACCTATACTGCATAGGCAGTGAGAGGCTGGCATGGCACCCTGAGGGGAGTGCCATGTCGACTTACTCATTTTGTTCTCACTAGCACACACAGGCTTGTAAGCAGTGTGTCTGTGCTGAGTGAGGGGTCTCTAGGGTGGCATAAGACATGCTGCAGCCCTTAGAGACCTTCCTTGGCATCAGGGCCCTTGGTACTAGAAGTACCAGTTACAAGGGACTTATCTGAATGCCAGGGTGTGCCAATTGTGGATACAATGGTACATTTTAGGTGAAGGAACACTGGTGCTGGGGCCTGGTTAGCAGGGTCCCAGCACACTTCTCAGTCAAGTCAGCATCAGTATCAGGCAAAAAGTGGGGGGTAACTGCAACAGGGAGCCATTTCTTTACACTGTGTTAAAGACAGCAGATAGGTATGTCAGATATAATGTTGCATGGAATCTCACACACTACTGTCGTAGACAAGTATTTTGGTGTTGGTTACCTCCTCTGTCAAACCTTGGCAGTAGAAAATGTGTACTGTTATAATCCCTGCTAGGCCCTTTTGGGATAGGTTGAATATCTTGTATATTTTCTTACTTTTACAACTTTGTGCCTGATTACTTTCTGTGAAAGCTTATGCTTAATGCACTAGACCTGAGTGAGTTAGGTGAGAATCCATGGATAACCGCTGCAGGCTTGACTGTTGTATTGAGAAATTATCTGGTCTGAACTGTTTAATAAGTTACTATAAAAACAGTGTGCCTGACTTACTTATTGTAAAAATCATAGGTTACATTTATTGCAATGGAAGAAGACCTAACTATTAAATGTTTTTATCAAAGCATATACGCCTTTGGTGTGAACTGTTTTTGTTCTGTGTGGGAGGCTGTAAAACAGTTTTGTTACAAAGAATCTAATGTGTTTTTTGTAAATTTTATTTTTTGTTTTCATATAACAGTAACCGTAGACAGTTAAGGGATACTCTGCATAATACATTCGTTTCTGGAGGAATCTCAAGTTATCTTCGTACGCAAGGGTTTTGATATTGAGTTCCCCCATGAATTATCCGCTGGGGTAGAAGATTTGCAACGTGATAGTCTTTGTTAATCCTCCCTAAAACGAGTTTTGCCAACATTAATTTTATACAGATTGGTGACTTTGCTGACTTTCCCTGATGGCTGCTTTGTTTGAAGGCCAACAATAAAGGTTACAGACATAATTGGTTAATTAAGGAAAAAGTAATGCCCAATGCCATTGATTCGGTCTGTTTATGAACAAAATACCTCAGATGCAATAGGCTTCACTTATTGTGAGGATCATATGTTAAGGCCAATAGATTTCGAAGGGTAGATTCTTATTATACATTGTTAAAGCCTATACACAGCGTATTTGTTACACAGAACCACCTGACTACTGTAATTGACAGGTATTGTGGTGTTTGGCATCTCCTCAGGCAGTCCTACAGGGCTGCTCAACTTAATTACATTCTTCAATTTATTCTTTCTTTGCTTGCTGAGTTTGTGTCTGTTTTATTGCAGAGGGGTAAGTGGGTAAATGCAAGAATGACTCGGCAGTGGATGTATGGATACAGTCTCAGACTTTATCAGATTGTCAATGTGTGTGCCCCGCCCCTATTACTTGGCATGTTGGCTCCTCCCCATCCCTTGGTGTGTTAGCCCTGCCTTACTGCTAGGTGTGTTAGCCCTTCCCGAAGTTCAGATCTAGTTGTGACTCTGTCTGGCTGTTATTCATGTTTCCACTTCATTGAATATTCTCATATAAGCAATGTGAGACATGAACCTTTCTCATTGGATTTGATTTCACATCTTCAACTGATGATAGAAAATGCAGCTCTATTGAGCTCAGTGTGTATGGGCTGATATTTTTCTGTAGTACTCTGTTCTACAAATGTCATTGAGTTATGAAGGGAAGAATCTTGCATTTCTCCTGGGAGCCTTGTTATCTTGGAAACCTCAGCGTAGTGCATAAGAAATGGCTAAATGGCACTAACGTCTACCAGTTGGCTATATTCTACCAAGTCTGTGCTTTCTTTCTTTAAAAGCATTTCTACCTATTTCTTTTTTGGGCTGATATAGCTCAATTTAATATGTTAAAGAAAGAAAATGTTACCTACTGTAGGCATGTTTTCCTGTTCTGTATCATGTCTACTCTTGGCATACTTAACTTTTTAATGGAACTGTTATGACATTTGCTCTGTATTTTGTTAAAGTGCGTATTTTTAGAATTGCACCAGTCTTAACTTTGGTATATTGGCTTTCTAACATTAATTTGTCTCCTCTTTACAGGTGATAAAACTGGAATACGACCAGAGTAAGTTGTTGGTATATTCTTCTTCTCAACAGTGTTTTTCTGTAGCACTCAGGAGTTTGTTATTATAGGGAAATTGTATGTTCAGAGTCAGCTGACTTTTGGTTTGTGTAGATGGTGAATACAGCACCCACATGCAAATTGGGATCTCTAATTTATTAGGTATGACATGTGTGTGAGATATCTTTTACACATGAGGTGGCAAGTGAAAACCTGATTTTGTCCCCAGCGACTTGAAGTAATGGTTGGTGATTCGCAAGTAATGATGACCAAAAAGTAAATGATTTACAAGGAATGTTTTCACAAGATTCCTTTCTCTGCACTGTATCAGTTATTCAGCATAAAGACCACTTTTACGCACTACCATTAACTGATTGGTGAACCTACTGTCAGTGCTGCATTGCCGCTTTGAACTGAGGTAAAGAAAGACCACGCAACAGTCTAAAGATTGGTTGCGTCCTTCTCGATCTTCAGTAAAACAACTCTGAGAATGTTGGCAGGTACAGGGTGGTGGAAAGAACAACCTGCTGTGTTTTATTTTTTTTTAGTTTATTTTTTTAATCAAGATACTTTATGACCTTATTTAAGTAAGTAAAGCAATAAAAGCAAAATAACGTAAACACCCTTAATTTTTGCTCACAGTGCAACGCCTAGTGTCTTTGGACTGATCATCACGGCATCTGAATCCTTTCTCTTTCCCCGATCTGTAAGACCTTTATCACCTTTTGAGGCACGAAAACACTAAGGTGCATAAGGGACACATATTGGGCGCAGCAAAAGATGCAATAACAAGACAGCCTTCAAGATGCCAGATAACATTGTCGAAGACTCCCTTGATGTCGAGACAGGAGGTATGGCCCTTGGGAGTACATTGGTATTGGCTGACACTCAGCCCACAGACCATATGTTCATGTGCCGCTTAGAAGGGATTAACTTGAACACCTTCTGTGTCAATGCCTGTGGATCCAAAACCATCACCACTGTGGGCACCACTCGTAACAGAGTCTGACATCTAGTGCTGAACACTCAAAAAAGAAAGCCTCGACAGCCTGTGCTCCACCACAGAGACAATGCTTCAAGCAGTAAAAGAGTCCAATTTTCCTGTAGTAGTGATGAAGCAAATCTTCCATTTATTTATTTCCAATTCCAAAGTCATATATTCGCACAGTGCTCTTTTTACGGCAAAAGGTACATAGCAATGACAGCCAACGCGGTTCGCCCATCAACATAGGGCTTATTCAGGGCTAAATGGTATCCAGTCGGTCATGGTAAATAATATTCAATGATAAGTCATTTGTAATAACCAAAAAAGATGCTAGCACTGACACTTAGACCAGGTCCATGGCCGTTAACCCAGTCAAACAACCGTTCTCGTGGAAACTGGGCCGGCAATAGAACGCCAATCCCGAAGTGTGGTAGTGCCAAGCACAGTTATCACATCATTAATTTTACTGCAAATGTTACCATGACATCAGTGAAGTTATCAAAGATGTCACGAGTGCTGTAATATCTAGGGTAATTGTGCATGGCTAGGGTACAAGTTACAGTTACCTTAGGGCACAAGTTAGAGTTGATTGAAAAAAACTATAACAGCTGAATGTTTGTTGGTTTGTACGTTTCTACTCACAGATCCACACACCCACTCAGACACTCACACCCAGAGACTCCCTCTTACACCTACTGTCATACCCACTCTCACACCCAGAGACACCCTCTCACACCCAGAGAGATGGGGCCTGTGGTCAGCCCCCACTGCGCATGGCCAAAGGCTGTTGAAGGCGCCAGGTTAAGTGGTTATGGGGGGTTCGCTGCAGGGCCTGGCTGCAGACCAAGCCCTGTGGCCAGCCCCTGCGGGGCACAACCTCTGGCCGTGCGCTGTGGTGGTTGGATTAACGAATAGTAATTAAAATTACTTTATGTTAAAATAAATAACCTAGAATTTCACTGAAGAAAAAACAGGTTACAGGGACGTTATAGTTAGAAAAATAGAATTAAAAAAAAAACAATAGAAATTCACCTAATAAATCAAAGGTAACAGGGACATTATAGTTTGGTTCTGAATTTACTGGCACAAAACCATAGAAATTCAGCAGTTAGTACAGAGAATAATTTTTTTGACAGAAAACATTTTATTTTTCTGTCAAAAATGCTTTCACTCTGTGAGACCTGAGACCTGTCCTTACTGCCAGAAGTTCTCCTGGCGCTTCCTCAAGGACGTGGAGAAATTCGGACTGTATCGACTGCCAAGGATGACAAACATCAAGCGGCTTGGGGAACATCACTCTTCCTCCAAAGAGCCCGCCTCTCATTCCAAGGACCACCACAGAGAAAGATCTGTTGAAAAACACCAAAAAAGACGGTCCTAGTCGACAGAGGTGTGTTGTTGAGGGCTGAAAAGATCTGAGTATGTTTGTCATCGAAGACACCAGCGAAAGTGCATTGTTCGATGCCGGAGCACACCTGACATTCGACATTGAATCGTGTTGCAGGCAAGATCTTCATTGACGGCTAGGAAGCTTCATTTGTCGACGTCAATGCCATCACACTCAGACTCACCACAACAGCTTAGAGACATTGATTGCTGTTGAGACCAGTGGGGAAAGTTCGCATAACACCAAGGAAAAAGCAGTTGCCTCCATCGACGTTGAAAGATAAGCATTTGACATCAACAGAAGTTTAACATATACCCAACAGATCAGGCCAAATCCAATGCCTTTCTCTCAGTCAAAATCTAAGTTTGATTTAGATCTTGGCGGAATTAGTTCGCCTTTGGGTTTCCATATGAAAATCCGTCCCTTACCTTGGCAGTCCACCCGCTTTATCTAGATATTAGCGGGACCACAGACTATAGACAGCCTGACTCTGACAGGAATCTACACCTGCGTTGACGGTGCCATTGGAAATAACGACTGGCGGCAGGACTCCAGCCAGTGTTTCCGCCAAGGCAACTGTGGCGGGGAAACCTTCACACCCGAGTTGGCGGACTGGAAAGGAGAAAAGGGAGATTTTTACCTCTTTTCCTGTTTCCACATCTGCTCCCCACTGGAATCTGACCTGTAAGGACCCCGTCGCCGGACCAGAAGGTGAGCAGTCTATATTACATGTTACTGTTGACTTGTCACTAAACAGCAGCTCCGTACCTGTGCGTTTACATACATGTCCTACAGAAGAAAAAAAAGTTACATCTGTGTAAGGCATATTTGTTTGCTCTAGATGGGTCAGTAAGTTAATGTCACACCTGTGGATATATATATATATATATATATTTTTTTTTTGTAGTGTAAGTATTTAGAGATTCTTGCACCAAATCCCAATTCAGATCACAATTGACAGCAATGTCAGTGTCTCAACTTTGTCATGGAACCAGTCAGTGAGATGTTTTCCAGTAAAGGATGGCAGTCATAAAACGTCTCTCACTGTTGCATGGCTTGCAATCCACTGACACAATGGCTTGGACAGGAGTGTGCAATGTGGAACATGATTTGTTAAAGTTGAACTCAAGTATCCATCCATGTCCTACTTCTCACAATGTATAATATTTTGGCAATGTGTGACATATGTGACAATGTTGTGTAGATGCACTTTCTCCTGGCTTTGCTGCCCTTCACTTATCTCCTATTGTCCAGGGGTATCCTCCTTCTCAGGTAGGGACGTCTTTTGGGCACATCTCTGGGACCTGGATGCTTTTACCTGGGAGGGTTATGAGTATGTTTAGTAGGAGTCAAGGCAAGGTGGCTTAAGAATTGGCTAAGTGGAGTAAGGGTAGGAGGGGGTTGAGTGGTTTGCAAGTTTTGAGGTAGAGGGAGCTGAAGTGGGTGTTGTCATTGTGTTTTTCTTTGTTTGGCAGCTGCATGTTGATCTAGTGTCCTTTTGTGTAATCAGGTGTGTATGTTTGTCTCGTTTTTGTGTTTTATTGTGTGGAAGTGTGCATTTGTGTAAGTGTGTTGGTGCAGATGATTGTGCAGTTATGTTGGTTGGTGTGGTTGTGATGTATGTGGGTGTGGTATTAATGTAACATCTCAAAATACAACATAAACACATCATTATGTGTTTTTCCTGCAGGTAAATCTTGTGTTGTGGTGCAAGGGCAAAGGTGAATGGTGTTTGTTCTATAGTGTGGTGTGCAAGAGTATACCAGTTGGCACAGTATCTCAGGTGTGTGTTGCTGGAATCCGTTCCATGGCCACAGGCATAGGACAGTGTTCAACCCCTTCTGTTACGGACCCCCTCTATCAGGACGCTGCCACCAGAACAAAGCCAGTGCAGCTTTGACACCTAAATATGGTAACCCACCTTCCTGACTGGGATGAAGTAATGTTAGCCAACATAGGAATCTGCTGCGCCAGGGGTCGGAGGCTCTGCCGCAGTACATCTAATTGCGGCGTTAGAAATGCTGTCGACTTGGAGTACTTGGGACCGCTGTGACACAGCAGCAGTTCCCTCAAGATCTAAATCGGGCTCTCAGTCACATTCACCAACAAAAATTTCACCACAGTGATAGGAATGTTTACAGACAAGACCTGTGCCTCATACCTCTGACTCTGAGTACTCACAAAGATCCTCCCATTCAAGAGTCATGCGGCCTACACCATCGTCTAAAGGAACACCTTCTCCAAGGTTCTCACCCGGCACACATTCAATACTTCCTACGATCCCTTCAGGAGCTTTAAGAACTCCTCGTCTAACTCTGGCAGATATGACTTCTCACAGATGAAGTCCCCTCCATCGTCGATCCAGATCTAATACGAGATTTAGTCCCAGATCACGATCCAGGAGATCTTGTTCTTCTATGTCCAGGCATAGGAGGAGATTACCACCCTCCTAGTCCATGACTTCTCGCTCCTCAGTACAAGATTATTCTCGAACTTTAACAGACACACCTCCGGCAAGAGTGTCTCCAGTGGACGACCTCTTGACTCTTAATGAAGTTATAATCAGAGGTGCAGCCAATTTAAACTTGGACATTCTGACTGCTACAGCCACTTAGGGCCATATGTACAAACACATTTTCTCATAGACACAGAATGGGTAAAACCCTTTGCTACATCTGGCCCTTAATCTGTTATTTTTGAGACCCTGCTTCAAAGAGCAGTATTGCGACCACTGGGACTGTTGGAGCTTACAATGCAAATATTTTTAATCCCAGCATCACTTAAATCTGCTACATCTTGGCTCTTTAAAAAAAATACAAAGCTCCTAATCAGGACCCTTTGTTTCTCAGGGCTGATCCTTCTCCTGATTCTGTTATAGTGGCTGCTGCACAGAAATTTCACTCTGCAGTTTCTTCCTCCTTGGTTCCACCTGACTAGGAGGGTAAACAGACACACTCCTTTGGTAAAAAGATGTGCAGAACATCTCCCCTCAGCATACTCAAGTCTATATGATGATACATCTGCTCCAAGAGTGAACTTATCGTGGATTTCAGCTTAGCTATTTTGATTCAGGAGATCTACTTCAGTAGACCCAGTGTCTATTCTGTTCTTGAGCTTAAGGCTCAACTTTTCAGTGGCTACGAGAATCTGCACAGTAGATTGATCTGACCCATTTCTAGTCATTTGAAATACATTTCCTCTGAGCACACCCATTATACTGCTCAATTTTGGTCTCTTGAGAGGATCTGGGGACTTTCTTTTCTCATCTTCGCACTGGATCTTAGAGTGCTGAGCCCCAGACTGTCATGTAGCGAGGCAGCACATTAACCAATGTCTAGCACCAGGCGGTAGCCAATCAAAGAAGTAGCAAGGTTTTTCCTGCTAAAACAGTTTTAAAAGAAGAATTTACGCAAGAGGACTCATTTCCATCATCCATCTACATAGGAAGTGACTTCCCCCCATTTAGGTGGGTGGACCATGCATAGTGCCAGAAGCCCTTGTCCACCTGACTCTTGTCACTACCTAGCTCTATTTCTGTATGCCCGTCACACTGGTCGCTGCTCACCCACGCTGCTTCCTTTTCACAACACAGGGATTGGTCTCCTGAGCTCCCTTAATGTTTTCATGTACTTAATAACAACCAACACTCACCTCACCCACACCAACTGAATCTAACACCCCAATCTTTCACACTCGCACAGTTCTGCAACCACACATGAAACACTTTGTACTCACATGCATGTTCATCAATATCTGCTCACTCACCAAACATGCCACAAAGATCTGGGATGTGCTACACAACAACACCCCAGACCTAAATTTCCTCAAGGAAAAATGGCTGAACCCTGCATTGGCGCATGACATCTTTCTTCCATGGACACGTCATCCTACTAGGTTTAACACCTGCCTTTCAAGCACCTCATCACAGCCAACTTCACCCTAGGTGGCACTCATCTACAGACCACAGGAGCCACACACCAACTTTACCGACAACATCACAGACTTTATGGGACTACTAGCAATTATATCCTACTTGGAGACCTGAACTTCCATCTTGAAGGCCACACTAACATCATCTCAAAAGCACTTTTCAAAGTCCTTGGAAGGTTGGGCCTCACACAACGAGTATAGGGGACCTACCAACATCTCTGGACACCCCGTGGCCATATTTTCACTACCTTTGAGAACCTATTAATCAACGAGCAACAGCAGTCTCCTGGACAGACCACCCCCTTCATCAAGGTGAGCATCCCCGTTCAAGACCAACACACTACCTCTAGGCTAGGTGCTTAGCCTGGAACAACATCTCTGACAAGGACTGGAAAACTGTTCTCAGGACCCACCGAGCCGAACACAGAAACACTCATCAAGAATTTCAGCAATTGGACCCCCTTCTGCGCCGACTTCCTGGCCTCCCTCCAACACAGCACTGCAACAAGATCTAGACCCCAGACCACTTGGTACTTGGAGGACTGCAAACTGACTAAACCCTCTGCAAACAAACTGGAGCACCATTGGAGAAAAAGCAGGACAATGAAAGCAAGAGCATGCTCAACTCAGCCCTGAAATGCTACCACCAAATGATCTGGACACCAAACGCGCTGCTCTGGTGAACCGTAATGATTCCAACACCAGTAGAAGCAAAGCTACCCTCTGTGGACCGTTCAAAGCTTACAAACTACAGCCCGATCTCCTTGCTACCATTTCCGGCCAATATCTTCGATAAAGTTAAGACTCCTCTCTGAATACCTCAACGACCACCAACTCCTCAGCATCAGTCAGTCTGATTTCAGACCCAACCATGGCATGGAAACTGTCCCCATCAGCGCTGCTACGAATGGCATCCACATGACTCTGGATGAAGGATACGCGGTGGCCTGCATCCTCCTGGACCTCTCAGCAGCATTTGACACTCTCTCTCACCCCATCCTTATCCAACGCCTACACAAGATCGGAATTCAAGGACGCACTCTGTATCTGCTACTTCCTCACTGGAAGCACAGTCGGTCAGCTTGGCACCGTACACCACTAATGTTCCCGACCTCATCTGCAGAGTTTGGCAAGGATTTTCCCTGAACCTGACCCTCTTCAACACATACACGTTCACTCTAGCCAGCATTCTAGGCTCTCATTACATCATTGTTCTCTCCTACGCTGACAACACCACTAATTCTCTCCCTCATGGACAAGATGTCCAGATCAAGTTCAATGTGTCCATGAAGATGAGCTGCCTGAAGGATAATACTGATATTGTGAATTTTGGGAAGATCACTTCATCATGGGACTCCACCTGGTGGCTAACAGAGCCACCCACACCAAGCACCTGAGGATTGTCTTCCAATAGCAAACTCGACATGACCACCCAAGTTAACTTCAGTACCACTTCATGCTTCCATACCCTGAAGATGTTGAGGAAGACTTTCAAATGGCTCCCAATCGGCATCTAGAAAATTGTTATGCATGCCCTCATCATAAGCAAGCTGGATTACAGGTACGTCCTATGTCGGGATCAACAAAGATGATAGGTTGCGGTTTCTCAAATTACTTTGTTCCCATTATGTGGGTATCCAGAGTTTTCATGCCACAGTGAGGGGCACGGAATGATGGTCATCGCAAGGCCCTAGCCTCCCACCCTCCAGAGGCAATTACTCTCATCTCACACCTGTGGCTGCAGGCTAGGGGATAGTAGTGTCCGCAGAGGTCCCCCAAAGCCGCTGCAGTCATTCACAGGGCCACTCCATCACCGGCCCTGGGGCTGAGGCACCCCCAGTGCGACCGGGAGCTACATAGGGGAGCAGCCACTCTTTCCACACTGACTCCCTCTGGCGCTTGGGCTGCTTCTACTAGGTTCGCCAAAGCCTGCAAAACTGCTCATCGCTCCCACCTCAGGGGGCAGGGTGGCACAAAATGCCTTGAAGAAGAGCTTAGATCTTCCAGCTGCAGGATTCAGGCTCTCTTGTTGTCCACGGACAGGGACGCCGGAGGGACTGTGGGCTCAGACCTTTAGGGTCACCTCGGCCCCTGGAAAGAGAGGCCAGGACAAGACCACAGAGTAGAGTCACTTGAGGTAGCCACATCTCAGGGCCACTCAAGCCCCACGCTCACGTCTCTGCAGTCGCATCCTGCACCCCCCCTTGTAGCTCCTCTAAAAGTTTTTTTTACACTGAAGCCCGCTCCTTGTGCTATTAAAGCATTTCTGGTTAGCTTTGACCCTAATCTGATGGATTCTGTAGGATTTTGTTGAGGCCAATGTGTTGTCCTCCATCTTAGCAGACCACTGCCACAGAGCTATGAGTAATTGTTACTTTCACAGTTGTTGTGTTTGTTAGAATTAAAATACTTTTTCTTATATACAGATTTACGGGCTGCTCATTGAGTTTTTTGACTACTGTTAAATGCCTGTCTGGACGCTGGACAAAGCTGATGTACATGCTTTTTTGAGGGCTGGAGGGGGTAAAGTGAGGGAAAGGCCCTCGAGCAGTGCATGGCACGGATATTCACCCTTTCAGTAGCCTCCTCATGGTTGTTGAGAGTAAACGTTTTTAAGCTTTCACACGTGTGTTTTTTTTAGTTTTTTTTTTTACGTTGGTAATTCTGGGGCATACTTGGTGCTTATGTTCAGGGGCAGAAGTAAGGTAAAGCCCCAGGATACTAGAATTTAAAGGCCCTCATTGTTTCAATATGAGCCCAATAGCCTCTGTTTGTCCTGGTACTCCTGAAAAAGCTCCAACATTAAGATTGGAAGTTCTTTTAGCAGATTAGAACCATTTCTGCTCCAATGTTAGTGAGAGGTCTTTAGTGGACCGTTTAGGGAACTTCATGTTCACGACATGTGTGGCTGTAGATACACATACTGTGCATAATCCTGCCATCTAGTATTGGGCTCGGATGTGTGCAAGTTGTTTTTCTTCGAAGAAAGTCTTTCGAGTCATGAGGTACTGACACTCCTCCTTTTGCTAGTAACGCGCATTGTCATCGATTCCATTGTTGGATTGTTTCCTTCTGCCTTCAGGTTTGGATGTGTGCTCTTGAACTCCGGGTCGACATAGTCGTGCAGCGCTCTTCTCGGTTCATACCTACTTTCCATCTATATTGTTATTGTTGCAGTTCTCTGTCGAACGGAAGAGGGAGCGACAACCCCATATTTGTCGGGGTGACTTTGTCGACTGCGGCCTGAGTGGGCCTTCGCCCTTCTTATGCTCCTCCCCACAGTCCCCCAACCCCCCACTGTGTCCACTTGGTGATGGAACACACAACGTTTCGTTACTGTCCTCAGTGTCCTGCTAAATACCCTTGCACCGATCTCCACCAGGCTGCAGTCTGTGCCTCTCACCTGAACACGACAAGGTCAGTTATCAGACTTGCCTCTCCTTCAGGTTGAAGAAGACTTTATTACGACAGTTGGCCCCAAGGGCATCCAGGGAGAACATCATGCAGACATAGGCTCCATACGAAGGTAATTTCTACCCCCGACAACGGCTGCAGCTTCAAACTAGAGATGCAAGATCTTCCTCCAGCTCAACCTGCTGTGTGTACTGTGCCCGCACCACCTTGACCCAAACCACCACAAAGGGTCGACTACCCATTCACGAACGCTCAAAGCAGATTTCTGGACCACCACTGCCTTCGGCCCATGTTCTGCACCAACTGTTCTCTTGGGAACTCTGTCCTAGCTCTGCACCAAAAGAAACTCCTTCCAAGCCAATCACTCCTGCCACAGAGTTGAGACTAGCTTTGGAGTGAAGTCTTTGGCGTCGAAGCACAGGCCACTGTTGACACACAAACCTGACCCATTGGATCAGAGATCCTCTGAGCCACAAATATCAGCATCCGAGCCGAGAATACTGGCACGCAGCAAAGCCATTTGTTAATCGGGGCCTATGGAACTCCTGGTTAAAAGACTGCAGGATGAAATAGACACCTGGCAAACGCATGCAGTGATCCTCCCAGGCACAGACCAGATAGTTACTCGACCTCCACAAACTGGTGCTCAGTATTCCAAACCACTGGGACGAGGTGGAGAAACTGCTGCAATACCACCCAGAAAAACACAAAAAGGAGGCTACCAAATAGCCTCTGAGGGAAAATTAGTATCCAATACAACTGTGAGTTGTTCCCTTGATGCTGCTGACACAGCGGCTAGTGGTGTAAGCTCAAGTGTCTTATTGCACAAACAAGCCTGTCTTTTGGGTCCTTCGGTTTTAAACGGGAAGTCCAGCATAATCTACTTCCTTCCCCGTTTGATTGAGGGACATTTGTTTGGCCCTCAAGTAGATACTTTATTGGAAAAGATCAAAAAAGATTCTGAAACAGCAAAAGCCTCTTTTGACATGATTAGCCCCCACTTTTTGCCTGGTATTTGATGTGGTTTCAAAGTTGTTAGCGCTCAGGGCCCCTGCTAACCAGGTTCCCTGGGCCAGATCTCGTTCCCAAAACTGTTGTGATGCATTGCCACAATTGGAAACACCATAAGTGCATTTAAGTCCATAGTAAAGGCTACTAAGGTAGCCACGGCATGAGGTACTAAGGGTAGGGCCCGAAGGCAGCAGCACAGCTTGTGCCACCGTCTGGGACCATGCATCCAAGTGCACCCAGCACTGCCATTGCAGGCTGAGTGTCCTGGTGCAATCCTAAAATGCAAAAGTGACATGGCACACAGCCTGTGTACCCTGTCCACTACACACTGCCTGCAATATAGGTAAGTCACCCCTCTGGCAGGCCTTCCAGCCCTTAGGCAGGGTGCAATATACTGCATGTGTGGACATAGATGCATGAGCAATTTGCCCCTACTGCGTCCCTGCCAAACCTGGGACATGGTAAGTGAATAGAGCAGCCTTTTACATGCATGTGCAGGAATCTGGCCAGTACGAGTTTCATAGATACATAATGTCCACTCTGCACCCTGGGTTGTTTAGTATCAAACAACTCAGAATGATAAATTCAAACTGGTACCACTATTCTACTTACTGCAAAACGTACCCAGGGGATACCTTAGAGATGCCCCCTGCAAAAGCTAACTACCCCGGCGTGGTTACTGACCGGTCTCAACCAGCCTGCCATCACCAGACAGGATTCTGGAACCCTGGGGTGAGAGCATTTGCGGAGTATACCTCCTGCCCCAGGAATGTGCACAGCCTCCCTATGAGCTTCAAAGGGCTTGCAACACTTGAAACTGGACCCCCAGCCCTGCTGCTAGCAGCAGATGGCCTCCCTGTCGCAAACCCCTACTTTTGGCAGGAGCAATGGTGGGAAAACAAAGGACAGGAGGAAGGGTTACCCCCAGCTTGCACCATCCCTAAGGTGTTACATGCTAGGTGATCCCTCCATTTCATTTTCCTCCATCTTGCATGGTAGGCTATTTTCCTGTCTGGGATAGGGAAGTGACTTCTGCCCACTGGAAGTGGTCACATAGCGGGTGTAGCCTCGATAAAGAAGATGACTCATTGGTGACTACTATTTATCCTGCTAATAAATGCAGTATTTAGTGGGCACCCCTAGACTTGCAGAACAAATTCCAAGGACACAAGAAGGCCAGCAACAAAGACCCAAGACTCAAGAACTACATTCCTGCTGCATAATGAAAAAGGCGCCAAACCCCGCTTGCTGCACCCATGACTCCACAATCACCGCTGAGGGGTTGCTCGGACATTGGGCGGACTCTTAAAAAAAAAGATAAAGCTGCCAAAGATCTCCTTCCAGAGTGAAGGCATCACATCCTGCAACAAAGACCTAAAGACCAGTGAGTTCCAGTTAAGTATCTGGTCGCTGACCAAGGAACCGGATGCTGCAGCCGGACAAAAAATCACCCGACAGACCTTGAGGACAAAACCTGTAAGTGTGGCGGTACTGCGACCTCCAGTGGTTGAACCCTGCAATAGCACCAGGTAATGGTCACTCAGTGTCAGACACCCAGGAGGAAAGTCCACTTCAGACTACAAAAAGGACACGGAGGAAGCCCCTGTCGAGGGACTTCAGAAACCACCAGAACCATGACTAGAGTGGCCCTGCTGACCTGCACAGCTCTTGGCTCATCTATCTGCTCTGCACCTGGCCTCCCTGGGCCCTACAGTGGAGAACCAGCTGTTCTCTAAGGGTCCCCCACTCCTTGTGACCTTTACATTCCGAGGAGACCCACCGGACTCACCTCGAAGTCCACTTGTGCATTGCCTTTCCAAGTGGCCCCCCCTGCAGTGGTCTTGCACCAGCTTTGAGGAGTTCTCAGCAGCTCTTCCTGCCAAAACCAGGAACTGCCCAAACTCCTCCTGCTGGTTCACATGGCTTCTTGACAACCTCGACATATATGTGCAAAAGGAGACATTGGTAGACGCATTGCCTGCTTTTATATGTTATTTTAACGTTTTCTCACATTGTTTCCTAATGGTGTGTTATTACGCAAAAAAGACTATTTTTGCTAAACTTGAAAAATCATAACTTAAAAAGAACTTACCTGATTTTAATGATCTTGGTCTTAAACATTTTGGTCTTGTTATTCCGTTAAGTGTGTCTTTCTTTATTGATACTGTGAGTACAACAAATGCTTTGCACTTCTCTAAGATTGGCCTAACTGTTCGATCAAGCTACCATTAGGTGGTCTAGTTTTTACCTTTTTCAACCAAAGTGTGGTTGCCCGGACTCTGCAGTGTGCCTACTTTGCACACTACATAGAGAGCCAGCCTCCTACACCTTTGTGGCTCTTTTTGGTGCTCATCCTACCATGGAGGGGGCTAAAACAACCTCTCCCGAGACCTCCACTTCATACCAGCGGCCACAAGCTCAAACCACCTCATCTGGAGGCTACTTCCGAGGCTCGAATAGGGGTAAGAACTTCAGAGGCAACAGTGGATTTACTAAGCCTTCTGCCACCACCAAAAAACCCTGACTTACCTAGCATTTCCCCCAATCACACAATACCTGTCGGGGGATTTGTAAAAACGTTTCTTTCCTGCCTAGCGGAACATCACCGCTGTCCAGTGGGTGATGGATATCATCCAACCTGGTTATTGTCTGGAGCGGACTTACTCGCCTCCCAACATTCCACCCTGCAAACACACACTTCCCACAACACTAAACGTTGCTCAGGGAAGATGTCCAAGCACTCTTCAAAAAAGGAGCTATAAGGACCCATTCCTCTACACCAACGGGGTACAGGAATCTATTCGCTATGCTTTCTTATTCCCAAAAAGGACAGGTCCCTGAGACCAGTTTTGGATCTAAGATCCTGAAACAAGTACATCCTCCCAGAGCACTTTCGCATGGTTACCCTTCATGATGTCATCCCGTTATTACAAAAAGGCAACTTCATGGCTGCAATCGACCTTAAGGACGCCTACTTCCATATTCTTATTCACCTGACACATCACTGGTATCTCAGGTTTGTAATAAATGGCCAGCATTACCAGTTCAAAGTGTTACCCTTCGGGGTCACTACTGTATTCAGGGTCTTTACCAAATGTTTCATGGTAGTAGCTTCTCACCTGTGCAGACAGGGTATAAATGGTTTTCCACACCTAGATAACTAACTGATCAAAATGCAACTGGTCAAAAGTGTTACCAACACACCTGTCACCATAAATCTATTTCGCAAACAAGGCTTCACAATCAGTCCCTTAAAATCCCACCTCTTCAGATCCAACCTAATCTAGGAGCAGTTCTCAACGAAGAACTAGGAATAGCATTCCAGGATACCACCACGATATGCTCATTCCAGACACTCATTCCAAATTTCAACCAGGTCAGCAGGTGATAAGAGAGTTATGCGCCTCCTCGGTATGATGGCTTCATGTATTGCCATGAGCACTTTATGACCGATTAAACATGTGTCCCTTACAGGAGTACTTAGTGCACCAGTAGACTCATGCAGAAGGTCAATAGGAAAATCCAGTCTTGTTTGGCCATCAAGCTTGCCGCACTCAGCAGTGGTGGAACACTAACAACCTTTTCAAAGGACAGCCCTTCCTAGACCCAGTTCCGCAGAAGACCATAACAGCAGACCACCTCCCTTACGGGAATGGGAGCGCATTCTCAACATCTAACTCTTCAGGGCCACTGGACACCAAATCAGCGAGGTCTCCACATAAATCACCTAAAGCAGTGTTTCCCAACCTTTTGACTCCCGAGGACCCCCACTGAATCACTACTGGAAGCCGGGGGCCCCCAAGAAATTCGTACGATTTTAAATTTCAAACATTAAAACAGTAATGAGCAAAAAATACACAAGTACATGCCAAACAAATACTCAAATTAGTAAACATATTATTTTATATTGGAAAAAATTGCAAAAATTGGAAAACTTTAATGGGAAAGTTGGTGCTGCATCTTGGCGACTAACTTTTCAATGTTTGGTTTTATTTAGGAAAGCTGAATCCTCAAGTCACATTCGACATTTTCCAAGCAATTATTATTATTATTATTATTTTTTTTGATACATAAACTTTTTAATTTAATGTGTGGCGGACGAAGAAAGTAAAACCATAAAAGCCTCTCATCTCTCCTTAGCCTCTCTGTCACATGTATTTAATTTGATTTATAGCACCTTTCATACCAGTGTAGGGTGTCAAAACACTTTACAGGGGACTACAAGGTGTAGGCTTCACCTCATCCATACTGTTAGGTATTTTCTAAGAGCGCTTGGTCTGGAGAACACAAACTCAGGATTCAGAACATAACACAGTGGCTAGCCTTGACTTTAATAATAGCATACTCCTATGCAAGCAAACTTTTTTTTTTTGCAGTAATGAAAGAATTGGAAAAAATATATCATTTTCTAATTTGTTCCATGTAGTTCTTTGTTGGCAGTTCATAACTCACTGTGCTAGATTATGATTGTGACTTATGAACTGCACAATAACAAAAGAATCTCTGTGACAAAAGCGGTAACCCACCGTGCTATGAACATAAAATGTGGTACATTGCATGATACATGTTCTTTGCATCTGGCATATTAACCATCTGCACTACCTCCAATGAGTCAAATCTGCCAATAGACAAACTCCCATCTCTCCAGTAGGTACTTTAATCACCAAAGTTGACACTTTTATTTTTGTCCGAAAGCTTACTCTGAACCTTGCAGTGCTTTTAAAGCTGTCGAACATATGAATAACCAGATAAAAAAAGCACGCACATTTTTCTGCAGAGGGCCCAGCTGGAGAAGTGCCTTCATATGCCGGTCCAGGCCTGCGGACCCCCTGGGAATGTGTCACGGACCCCTGGGGGTCCGCGGACCACAGGTTGGGAAACGCTGACCTAGAGCTACTAGCTGTTCAGCTGGCGCTGAAAGCCTTCCCTTCTCACCTCATTGGCAAGGTATTCCTCATCCAAACTGACAACATGAGTTATGTGCTACCTCCAAAAGAAAGGGGCTACCAAATCCCTTCAGCTTTTTCATTTAGCCCAGACCATTAAAGGTCGTCCCTCCGAAACAACATTCACCTGTTAGCAGAGTACGTACTGGGAGTGGACAAGAACTTTGCAGACTTCCTCAATAGGATCCGGCAACAAGTCCACGAGTAGTAACTCCACTCGCAAGTCCTCCTACAGTACTTCCAGCTTCGGGGACTACCACAAACGGGCCTCCTTGCCACAGTAAAAAACTCCAAATGCCCAAACTTCTCCTGCAGGTTCCCACAACCACAGTCTAAGAGAAACACACTATGGATGAGTTGGTCAGGAATATTTGCTTATGTTTTTCTGCCTCTTCCTCTTCTTCTGTTTGTGGTTCGCAAATTTTGGCAGACATCTGACCCTCATCCTGGTGGCTCCCACATCGGCACGACAACTGTGGTTCACCACACTACCGAGTTAAGCACAAATCACTCCCCAACAGGCAGGATCTTCTCACGCAGAGCCATGGAGAAATCATACACCTGTACCCCCAAATTCCTCAACCTTACAATCTGGCTCCTGAAATAGTTTGGTTACCTCAATCTCCCACAAGAATGTATGGACATTCTCAAACACGTGTGCAGGCCTACTACTTGGGCCTGTCACGCTGCTAAGTGGAAACGTTTTGTTCACTATTGCCACTCCAAGCACATTGATCCCTCGGCACCCAAGGTACAAGAGATTGTCTGCTATTTATTTCAGTTGCACACCTCTGGTTTGGCTTTTACATCCATACGGCTACACCTAGCAGCTGTAGCTGCACACGTATACACACTTCCTTCTTCAGAATTCCAGGCATCAAAGCCTTCTTGGGAGGTTTTAAGTCATTCCTCCTAGGGTGGTACCATTCCAAAATCGAATTCCAGTATTGTATTAACAAGATGAATGTGCCCTCCATTTGAGCCCCCTCCACTCCTGCCTCTCCAGTTTCTATCCTGGAAGGTAACATTCCTGGTTGCTATCACTTCACTTAGATTCGGGCACTAACATTGGAATATCCCTTCTTCCAAATACAAAGGGACAGAGTGGTACTCTGCACCAACCCAACATTTCAACCAAAGTCAATCAATCCATTGAACCTCCTGTGTTTTTTTTTTTTCCCTCCTCAACCTGACTCTGTTGCAGAAAGGGCTTTCATGTATTACATTGACAGGACTAAATCATTCAGGAAGACCAACAACTTTTTGTTGCTTTCTAAAAACCTCACAAGGGAAGGGCCATTTCTAAATCAGGCTTTGCAGGATTGATTGGTAAATGCATCCAAACATGCTTTACCAAAGCTAAAAGAATATAACCCACTCCTTCTAGAATCCATTCCACTTGTAAAAACGGGGCTTCAATGGCCTTCCAAGGAAACATCCCTGTAGCTGACACATGCAAAGCAGCTTCATGGTCTTCATCACATACCTTTACAAAACATTACTGTGTAGATGTGCTAGCCCATCAACAAGCCAATGTGGGCCCAGCAGTTCTATGTATACTATTTTAAACAGCTGAAACTCCCGCAGACTAGCCGCCACTTATTGAGGAGGAGTGCTTTACGGTCTATGCACAGCATGAGTATGTACAGCCACACATGCCTTGAATGGAAAATTTTACTTACCAGTAAACATCTCTTTGTGGCAGGTAGTGCTGTAAATTCACATGTATCCACCATCCTCCCCGGATGCCTGTGCTTGTTACTATCACTTTCACTTTCCTTTCACGAACACCCTTGTTATGAACATTCCACTATACTAAGCTTTGCCTCACTTTTCATCCTCACCTACCATGTGGGAAAACAATCTTAACAATGGAGTCGATGACCATGCTCATTACCAGCAAAAGGAGGAGTTGCAATACCTCGTTACACAAAATACTTTCTTCGAAGAAAAACACCTTCCACACACTAGAGCCCAACGCTAGATGGCAGAGTTATTTGCAGCACCTGAATCTACAGCACTACATGCCACGAACAGCTGCTTACTGGGTAAGTAACATTTTCCTTTTGTATTACATAAAGCAGACATACATTAAATCAGTGCTTTGCTTTTGAATTCCGGAAGACACCTTAAGCCGGAGACCTGCAAAGACCTTCTTTGTGTATAATAAGAATAGTTATGATTTGAATTGCATTAAAGTATTCTCAGAGTTAAACAGAGTAAACATAAGTTATTGTTACTTAGAGTGATGAAGTGCATATTCTCTGGTGAAATGCTCTCGGGTGGTAGTCTGTGCCTTCATGGGAAGATTATTCAGAGATTGATTGCTAAGCATCTAAAGCAGACGGGAGAACCAATTCTAATCTGTATAGCTTAATCTATTTCTGTATACCATCTAGAATATAATTACAATTGTTTTACTTTACAGAGATAGCAAAGCACTGAAAGATGAAAACCTGCCTGTTCTCATCTGCCAAGATGTTGACAATTTCCAGTACGTATTGGTTTTCATTGTTGCCCATTTTTGCCTTATATTAACTCCTCCCTCAAGATGCCCTTTTTTCTGCACACCTCTTTTAGCCACACATTTTTAGTGCATTAGTCGTGTAATAGATTGTGTGTTGTCTACAGCTAGTTTCCAGGGGTTTGCTACATTTTAGCAAATGCATGATGACTGGAATTACCACTGGTAAAACACACACACACTAAAATACACACACACACTAACACGCAAACACTAACGCACTAAATTAAAACAAATAGCCTGCTGTGGTGCACCCACCATTTAGGGCTGCACACCTGAGTGTGGGTGCTGAGTAGTGTTGGCTAAATGATTTTTCTCATTCTGCGAAGGACTGCATACGTTTAGTTAAGTGAAACAAGGCATGGGCTGCATGTGCTTGCAAATAATATATTCCCTGATTTGCATGTGTTTCCTTTTTGGAAACGGAGACCGAATTCCAACAAGCACAAAGCTTAGAGTAAATGTGTATGGATATGCCATGGTCCCCTGAAAATCCTCAAACCTTGAGATGCAGGTGATTCTCTTGCTGTAACTTGTGACAAACCCCTACTTGAACTCCTAGTATATTGAATGTTTATTCAGGAAAAATAACCCACAACCCTGACGGCCACAGTATGACCCCAAAATGGAATCTAAATGTTTGCTCGAATAAAGGGTGGTATCAGACTAGTCCACCCTTGGAAGATCTCTGAGTAGAAAAAGTTCCATCTGCTCAGTTGATTGTTGAATTTTGCGACAAGTCCTGTTGTAAATCATGCTATTTTCTGTGTGAATGAGGTCTCTAGACCATCACAGAGTAGGTGGCATCACTTGTTTGTTTGACTAAACTGTTAGACTACTAAATTGTGCACCTTTCAGTTTGAACTTTCTAAAATCACCTTCGGAAATCTAGTAGTTATGACTGTCTAAATGGGGTGTGGATTTCACCTGTTATGAATAACCCCTTAAGTTACCGTGCTTAAGCATACTCTTGTTACGTCACAAGCTCATATTTATTTATCCAGATGAATCCCAAAAACTGCCTCAGAAGGAAATACAATTACAAAAGCAGAGTATTATGTGCCTTTCAGTTAAAAGAAAACCTTTATGAAATGAAAGGAATCTGGAACAATATAATAAGGCAGCCAAAACGAAGGTCAAGAGTGGAATGAATGCAGACAGGAAATTAGAATGCATGTATAGTTTCATGTAGTTCTTCTGCTGTACATTTAATTTACCCACTGTTACAGGAAATTTGTCAAGGAACAGAAGCAGGTTCAAGAAGAGATTGCCAGAATGTCCTCAAAAGCCATGCTGAAAGTCCAGGAAGACATTAAAGCTCTAAAGCAGCTGTTATCTGTTGCTGCAAGTGGGTTGCAGAGAAACGCTTTAGCCATTGACAAACTGAAAATGGAAACTGCCCAGGTATTTTAGTGTTAAAAAATTAAAATGTGAATTTGCTTTTTTATCCAAGGAAGCACAATCTATGTAAACCTATTGAATGCCATTTCACATAGAAGACCACTACTGTAAAGGATGCATGTGGCATGTTTTATTGCTAGAGTAATAGATAGTTTGGTGGTTTTTATGGAAACAAAAGAATGAATATGTATGTTACTTCAGAAGGTAGGATTGCCATCTCACAACACAGAAAATCATGTTATTTGCTTTGTTAATAACTGTGTCTTCCTTTGGCTAATTTGCACTAAACTTCTGTTCACAACAGAATCCTTGAACCTGTGAAGTTTGATGCAGATCGCCCAATCTGTTTAAAAGTTTGAGGGGTGGTGAGGCAAAGCTTGTAAACTTTTAAAAACCTGTTCATTTCTATAGCAAAACTTCTTTATGTAAAATTAAAACCGCAGAATTAAACTTCAATAATAGATTCATTGATAGCATGGTGACCTTTCTGCCACACAGTGGATTTTCTTGGTTGATTAAATTCCGTCCGCCTGTTTTCGGAGGTATACATCAGATTGTGAGTATTTTCTTGCTAGTACTCAATAGTTTGTTTTAGGTTTTCAGTTGCTCCCTAAAAACTGTAGCCGTGAATGCTCAGTATGTACTCTCTTCCCTGTCCTCCATATGTCTGCCAGCATAAAGAGGGAGAGGAAGAAAGGGCCAAAATAAGATTTAAAAGCAGCAGAGCAGGTGACACAATGCTGTGTCCTCATAACGTGCTATTATACTTGCCCATAAATGACTACCCTCACTGTCAAACATCTGCACAGCCATCAGCATGTCACCGTGACCCTTCCATCCAATATAACCATACCTCTTTGATCATCCACCCACACCCATCGTCAAACACACATAAACCCACCATTATACGCTAGCACAATTGCCACCATACACCCACACATTTACTGTACTATGCCCACTATCAGGAGACCACACATTCACCATCATAAACCCAAAAACTGCCATCCTAAACCTGCGCTCCCACCACCGTATGCCCACACACATCATTGATGGTCAATATGTCCTATGGCAAAACCACACACACACCACCATCAAACATCCTCACACACCCACGATAATACCCCAATCCAAGCATCATTATACTCCACTATACTCATCTTCAGATCTTTTGTACAAAGCCTGCGTCACACGCTGGCACAGCCATCATACGGCACTGCAAAAAGCCAAAATATAACCCCAAAAATGTGTATATCCCCTCACCTCATTCTTGTATATTTGCATTGTAGCACCTTGGGCCTCCATTCAGACATCTGCTGATTTTACGGTCTACAGCCCGACTTTAGAACGGACATCTGTCATCGAAAGCATGCAGTATGTCCAGTACTTTAAAGTTTAGCACAGTTAAGTTCTTTGTGTGTTAGTCTCCCTTATAAAGCTTTTCAATTAAGTCTTCCTACCTTCCCAGCCTCTACCACCATGTTTAAAAGGAATAAACCTACCTCCCTTCAAAGCCCTATGTTAGTAACATAAGGGTTACTTGTAATCTTAGGTGACTATCATGGAAGACTTCAGACAACCCACTCTGCTTCTTGGAGGGCAATTTAAGTATCTTGTCACTTGTAACATTAGAAATCCTGAGGTTTCTTCAAAACAAACTGAAGTTATTACCAGTGCAGGGCATAATGGATTAGTGGTGACACTCTTCCTTAAGTGAGCAGTGTCAATCTTTAGATTCATAAAGCTTGTGCCTTTCTTGCTTCATTTCCCTCCTTTATTTCTCTTCTAAAACGTTTCATGCAAGGCTTTCCAGGCACCTTTTTACTCTAGAGATTTTTGATTATAATCTGTTTATTAAAAAAGAAAAATCTTTAAATGCAGCATGCATCTGGGCACCGAACAATGTTTGCTTGACAGATATAAATATTTTGAAAGTGCTCAGACTACTGCCCATGAGCACTGTGCGTAACTTTAACCTTTTTGCTAGAGATCCTCGCTTGACATGTGGCAAATATCTTGATTGTTTGGCTATCTCAAGTTGAGAGCCCTTTAAATGATTGTCAGTATTTTGTCGACTTGAGTTTGATTGTATGTAAAGTCTGCTTTTTATTAGTAACTTTTTTTTTATGGCACAGACTGTCACTACCCATATTGGTAGTGCTATGTTCTTATGTTTCTAATTATCTATTTTTATTCAAGTTTTTTCGCTTTGTTGGTACCCCTCAGCAGTTTGTTGCCAGATTTTGCCCTTTATGAATTTGTAAAATAGTGCTGACCAATACTGCCTTACCTCAATCCGATGTTACATAAGTAAAATCATAATTTTTATATTGTAGCTGTTCATTCCTTGTTGGTTAATTTACCTTGCCTCCATTCCTTATCACTGTCCTACCTCCTCGGGTAAGGAATGGTGTGTGCTATCTTTTCAGTGTTCATAAATATTAATTACGAACCAGTGATATTATGAAGAGTTTTTAACTGTAAAACGAGTTCAGCCGTAGCAGTATTTTCAGAAATTGTTAAGCTGCATTACCGTCTCCCTAAATAGAGACATTGGAATGGAAACAGTGTTCTTGATTTTTAGATCCAGTGTCGTCTTTAAGACGACAAAATAGACCAGGTGGTTGTGCAGCTCCTTGGCTCCTTTAAAGGATATGCCTAGTTTTCCCCTCTAAAAGCGTATTTGCTCATGGACATGATTCCCTTTTAATCTCTTTATGAACATTTTCGTTATATTGCACAAAAGAAGGAAAGGGATACAGATACTCTGCACACAAACCCAAGCAGCTGGTGAAAGAACATTTGCTTAGCTTTCTATCGGAGGATATGGAACCATTTCCAAAACAAACACGGACCTACTGCAAAGTTTAAGAATTCCTCACTTCCCCCCCCACCCCCACAAAAAAAAAGGAGACCGGTAGAGAGAGAGGACCTTCGCTCACCCACCCCGGCGTGGGACTCCCCTGGAATTTGCATGTGGCTGGAGAATGAGACAAGGTAGAAGTCATGGAAAATACCCTCTTTAACTTCTGCCCGTACTGCCACCACAAATTCGCACAGTGTGACCAGCACGAAGTTTGTAACCTCTGTCTGCCGAGCGAGCACGGGGCTGAGAACTGAGAGGCCTGCTCTGCATTCATGATGAAGACTCCCAGGGTGTGTAGAAAGCAAGGAGAAGAAAACCAGACAGCAATGTACAGTCAGAAACCACAGGCGTCTCAGAAGGACCTGGGCCTTTCCAGTGACGATGGTTAACAGGTCGAGGCGCAGAATCACCCCCTGGAGGAACTAACCTAGAAATCCTCTGGGGGGATGCCAAGAAGAAATGTGTGGCGAAGAAGGCGACGAAGGACGTCAGAAGAAGAGCCGAATAGGTAAAAAGACCGTAAAAAATCTCAGAGGCTGAGATCCCCTAGAAAGTCGCACAAGGCAGTCCCGACGTCCAAGAAAATGATGATCGAGAGGAGTTCTACTATGCACTAAGGGAATTCAGGATTCCAAGTAAACCCTCCATGACCATAGAAGTCGAAGAGGAAGTGGCTGTTGCAGAGGCCCTGGTGACACCAGAACTCATGAAGAGGCGGCCCAGGAAGAATTCTGCGACCCTAAAAGGGAAGAGGCAAAAGGAGGCTTTGAGGACAAATGGAGTGACCTAGACATGGATAGCCCAGAAGAGGAGGCAGACCACTTTTCCTCGAGACGTTTGCCCACAGACATTACACTCTACAACAACCTTATAAAGAGGGCTGCTGAAACTTATCGAGTGCCTCTAGATAAAGTGAAAGGAGACTTGTTTTCTCCTAGAAACTCCTGTGCCATCAAGTAAGGGAAATATGTATCTCCCAATGCTTTGCAGCATACTGGACCAGGGCAAGGAGGCCTTCAAAGTACCTTCTTCAACTGAAGGTGTGACACCAAGAGTGGAAAAAAAGTATAAACCTTCTTCAAAGGACCCCAAATACATTCAGGGGAACACAGTGGCAGCCTCTATCATTGTCACTAGTGCCAGAAAGAGGAGTAATGCATAGACCTCAACAGGCCCTCCTGAGAAAGCAATAGGCTGGACACGGTGGGGAGGAAGACAGAACGAGAGGCTGCAACACAGCGGCATATAGCAAACTCCACCTGATATGGCCACCAACAGTGGGATGAGATTGAGGAGCTAAGGAAGGAGCTCCCAGAGGATAATAAGAAAAGAGCCTAGGCAGTCATCCAAGGAAAGAATATTGCCAATTCTTGTCTGAAATCAGCACTGGATGCCGACGATACAGAGAGCAGAAAAAGTTGTACAGACACACCTCTCAGAAGACTTGCTTGGCTCAGGATCGCAGGCTTCAAGCCAGAAATTCAGGCCTCCATAGTAAAGAAACCTTTCACCAGGGATTTTTTGTTTGGGTACGAGGTAGACAAGCCCTTAAAAAAACTGAAAACGACAAGGAGACAGCAAAGGAAGTGGGTGCTCTTCAGTACAGAGGGACCTTCAGGAGGGGAGGAAATACGCCCAGAAGGCCCACAGAAAGGGGATCTTTTACAACAGGGAAACAGCAGCAACAACAAGCCCAGAATGGTACACACCAGGCAGGTCAATAAGCTGGATACCAACAGTGGCAACATTCCGCAAGGCAGCCCTTTCGTGGTAGAGGGAGTGCTGAGGGGCAAACCTCCAGAGAAGGAGTAAACTCCAAATGACTCTGAAATCGCCACAAGCCCAAACGCAACACCAGTGGGAGGCAGGGTAGTGCAATACCCACAAGAATGGGTGTAAGGAAATGCCTCCTTGGCATGGTTACCCCCTGACTTTTTGCCTTTGCTGATGCTATGTTTTGAATTGAAAGTGTGCTGAGGCCTGCTAACCAGGCCCCAGCACCAGTGTTCTTTCCCTAACCTGTACTTTTGTATCCACAATTGGCACACCCTGGCATCCAGATAAGTCCCTTGTAAATGGTACCCCTGGTACCAAGGGCCCTGATGCCAAGGAAGGTCTCTGAGGGCTGCAGCATGTCTTATGCCACCCTGGAGACCCCTCACTCAGCACATACACACTGCTTGCCAGCTTGTGTGTGCTGGTGAGAACAAAACGAGTAAGTCGACATGGCACTCCCCTCAGGGTGCCGTGCCAGCCTCTCACTGCCTATGCAGGTATAGATAAGTCACCCCTCTAGCAGGCCTTACAGCCCTAAGGCAGGGTGCACTATACCATAGGTGAGGGCACCAGTGCATGAGCACTGTGCCCCTACAGTGTCTAAACAAAACCTTAGACATTGTAAGTGCAGGGTAGCCATAAGAGTATATGGTCTGGGAGTCTGTTTTACATGAACTCCACAGCACCATAATGGCTACACTGAAAACTGGGAAGTTTGGTATCAAACTTCTCAGCACAATAAATGCACACTGATGCCAGTGTACATTGTATTGTAAAATACACCCCAGAGGGCACCTTAGAGGTGCCCCCTGAAACCTTAACCGACTATCTGTGTAGGCTGACTGGTTCCAGCAGCCTGCCACAACCGAGACATGTTGCTGGCCCCATGGGGAGAGTGCCTTTGTCACTCTGAGGCCAGTAACAAAGCCTGCACTGGGTGGAGGTGCTTCTCACCTCCCCCAGGTAGGAGCTGTAACACCTGGCGGTGAGCCTCAAAGGCTCACCCCCTTTGTTCCAGCACCACAGCGCACTCCAGCTAGTGGAGTTGCCCGCCCCCTCCGGCCACGGCCCCACTTTTGGCGGCAAGGCCGGGGGAAATAATGAGAATAACAAGGAGGAGTCACTGGCCAGTCAGGACAGCCCCTAAGGTGTCCTGAGCTGAAGTGACTCTAACTTTTAGAAATCCTCCATCTTGCAGATGGAGGATTCCCCAATAGAATTAGGGATGTGACCCCCTCCCCTTGGGAGGAGGCACAAAGAGGGTGTACCCACCCTCAGGGCTAGTAGCCATTGGCTACTAACCCCCCAGACCTAAACACGCCCTTAACTTTAGTATTTAAGGGCTTCCCTGAACCTAAGAATTTAGATTCCTGAAACTACAAGAAGAAGAGGACTGCTGAGCTGAAAAGCCCCTGCAGAGGAAGAACAGAAGACACCAACTGCTTTGGCCCCAGACTTACCGGCCTGTCTCCTGCCTACCAAAAGAAACCTGCTCCAGCGACGCTTTCCAAGGGACCAGCGACCTCTGAATCCTCAGAGGACTGCCCTGCTTCAAGAAAGACAAGAAACTCCCGAGGACAGCGGCCCTGCTCCAAAAGAACTGCAACTTTGTTTCAAGGAGCAGATTTAAAGACCCCTGCAACTCCCCGCAAGAAGCGTGAGACTTGCAACACTGCACCCGGCGACCCCGACTCGACTGGTGGAGAACCAACACCTCAGGGAGGACCCTCCGGCGACTCCAAGACTGTGAGTAACCAAAGTTGTCCCCCCTGAGCCCCCACAGCGACGCCTGCAGAGGGAATCCCGAGGCTCCCCCTGACTGCGACTGCCTGAACTCCATTTCCCGACGGCTGGAAAAGACCCTGCACCTGCAGCCCCCAGCACCTGAAGGAACGGAACTCCTGTGAAGGAGTGACCCCCAGGAGGCCCTCTCCCTTGCCCAGGTGGTGGCTACCCCGAGGAGCCCCCCCCTTGCCTGCCTGCATCGCTGAAGAGACCCCTTGGTCTCCCACAGGAAACTATTGGAAACCCGACGCGTGTTCCCACACTGCATCCGGCCGCCCCCGCGCTGCTGAGGGTGTACTTTTTGTGCTGACTCGTGTCCCCCCCGGTGCCCTACAAAACCCCCCTGGTCTGCCCTCCGAAGACGCGGGTACTTACCTGCTGGCAGACTGGAACCGGGGCACCCCCTTCTCTCCATTGTAGCCTATGTGGTTTGGGCACCTCTTTGACCTTTGCACCTGACCGGCCCTGAGCTGCTGGTGTGATAACTTTGGGGTTGCTCTGAACCCCCAACGGTGGGCTACCTTGGACCCAAAACTGAAACCTGTAAGTGACTTACTTACCTGTTAAAACTAACATTACTTTACCTCCCCCAGGAACTGTGAAAATTGCACTAAGTGTCCACTTTTAAAACAGCTATTTGTGTTTTATGTAAAAAGTATAAATACTAATGTAATGATTCAAAGTTCCTAAAGTACTTACCTGCAATACCTTTCAAATGAGATATTACATGTAGAATTTGAACCTGTGGTTCTTAAAATAAACTAAGAAAATATATTTTTCTATAACAAAACCTATTGGCTGGATTTGTCTCGGAGTGTGTGTTCCTCATTTATTGCCTGTGTGTATGTACAACAAATGCTTAACACTACTCCTTTGATAAGCCTACTGCTCGACCACACTACCACAAAATAGAGGATTAGTATTATCTCTTTTTGCCACTATCTTACCTCTAAGGGGAACCCTTGGACTCTGTGCATACTATTCCTTACTTTGAAATAGTGCATACAGAGCCAACTTCCTACAATGGGCAAACATCACCTCAGACAATTGTGTATTAAACATGGCACGCCACAACTACTGTATAGAACTCACAAGCCCTCCACCAAAGAAGAAAAGGTATCAGGAGACAGAACTGGTACAAATGAGATAGGAAGTAAAATCTGCACCAAGAGTTTTACAAAATGCCTGGCAACAGTTGCAGCATCCCTAAGAAGAAAGGTGATTTACACCTATCCTTACCTGGACAACTGGCTAGTATAGACACATACAAAGGATACATGTCAAAAGGGCCTCCAAGCCTACAAAAACTGGGGTTCGCCATAAACCAAAAGAAATTGTCCCCACAACTGGAATAGATTTTCCTAGGAACAAGTCTGGATATGAAGAAAGCATGAGTGTACACTACTCCGAAGAGAGTACAGGGAATCATAGAGCAAACTCACCTTTACCAGCGGGGACAATCTCTAACAGTGAGGACAGCCCTAAAACTAATGGGCATGATGGCATCATGCAGCCCTCTCATAACCCATGCAAGACTCCACATGCGCCCATTCCCAGAATGGCTATGCAACAATTGGTCACAAGCCACTGGGAGTTGGGAGGATCTAGTGGTTGTAGCAGCAAAGGTACAGAAAGAGGTACAATAGTGGGCATCCAAAGACATAACCAGGGGAGAGACCTTTGAATACAACAACTCTATCAGTGACCATTACAACAGACGCATCTCACAAGGGATTGGGAGCCAACACTGGCACCTTGAGAATTCAGGGCAGTTGAACAACACATATTCAACAGAGCACATCAGCTTCCTAGAGATGAAGACGGTGCTAGAAGGCCTGAAAGCCTTTCAGACAAAAGTAACATGGGAAACCATAATGATCCATACAGACAATACAGGAGCAATGTTGTACCTGAACAAACGTTGGAAGGGGTGTGGTGGCGGGAGGTGGGGGTGTAGGGGGGTGGCACAAAGCCATTCATCCTAAGGAAACGAGCCCAAGAGCTATGGAAATGGGTAATACCACCAGGGTTCATCTTAGACAGTCCATCTGCCAGGGAAGATCTACATAGAGGCAGACAGGAAAGTAGCTCACATGAATTGGAAATAAAGCAAGAAAGCCTAGAAAAGACCTTCAGGCTATGGGGCACATCAGCAATCAACCTGTTCATGTCAGCAGAGAACAGGAAATGCCAGATCTTCACCTCCAGGTTTCAACACCACCAGTCAGAAGGGAATGCCTTATCACTAAACTGGTCAGGGAGATTTGATTACGCCTTTCCACTGATTCCCCTAATACTAAGGGTACTGGAGAAGGCCAGACAACCTGGGACAAATCTCATTCTAATAGCCCCACTGTGGGCCAGTCAGACCTGGTACTCAAACTTACTCTAGCTGTCCAAAGGACAAATGATCAAAATCGAGGCGGAGCAGGACCTGCTCACAATGCAGAAGGGAGAAATGTTCCACCCAGAACCAGCAACACTCAGTCTGGCAGCATGGCACCTGTATGAAAAGAATTCGGACATCTAAACTTGCCACCTAGAACAATGGAAATACTGAAGGACGCTAGAAGGCCTACAAGAAGACAATGCTACACAACAGAATGGAAAAGGTGCCTTCTTTGGTGCACAAACAACAATGCCTTTGAGACAATATCTAAAAAGGAAACCGTACTAACCTATCTCACACATCTACTGGACAGCGGAATTAAATATTCATCGCTCAAGATCCTCTTGGCAGCAGTAGTGGCCTGCACCAGGGTACGATCATGTAAAAGTTTTGTCACATCACCTGTGATAAAAAAGGTTCCTATAGGGCTCAATAAGATTTGCCCCTCAACACTCCCAGAAAGGCACCATCCCCAATGTGGAGCTTAAATACGGTATTAACATAGTTACTGACAGAACCATTTGAGCCTATGCACAAAGCAGAGCTCTGTTATACCACACTAAAAACTGCCTTCCTGATAGCAATCACATCGCTATGGAGAGTAAGCGAACCTCAAGCGCTAACAATACAGGAACCATACATACAAATTCAGAAGGACAAGATGGTCCTCAGAACAAACCCTCAATTCCTACCTAAGGTGGTGAGCAAATTTAATGTCAACCATAGCATCCAGTTCCCAGTGTTCTTTAGTAATCCACAGACACAACTGGAAACAACATTACATATTTGTGATGTAAGAAGAGCACTAATGTACTACGTTCAAGAGACCTAACAGTTTTGCAAGGGGAACTAGCTTGTTTGTTCCATATGCCAAATCTAGCAAGGGGTCACCCATCACAAAAGGGACAATTGCACAAGGTATTGTGGAAAACATGTAAACGTGCTACACCTAGGCTTGAAAATCTCTACCTAAAGCGCACTCAACAAGGACGAAGGGTACAACTTTAGCATTCATGGCAAATGTGCCCAACAACATGGTCATCCCCACACGAATTCACCAAGCATTATTGTGTGGAGACACAAATGCATAAGGAAGCTCAGGTGGGGCATAGGTATTACAACACCTGTTAGCGAGCTCATTGTTTCGCCCCAACCAACCCAAAGAAGGGGAAGCTGCTACATATTCTAATGGACAGTATGTGAATCTAGAAAAGGATTCATGCTGCAAAACAAATGGTTACTTACGAATAGGGGTAGTATTGCAGTCTGAAGAGTTGTCTGGATCCACTTGGGACCCACCTACCTCCCCAGAAACGAGAACAAGACAAACCGGTGGGAAAGAGGTCATATATAAGGATAAACTGTTTTTTAAAAAGAGGAGAAAACCGAAACCAAGAAAACCGAGAGAGAAAAAAGAATCTGAAGATTGGCTAATACACACAGGAGATACTGGGGTGCCGTCTGATGCCAAGTAGGGTACGGACCAAGCCCCAAATTGTGGTCAACGACACCTGTGGGGAGGGGACAGACAATTCCAGACCTAGCCAGTAGATGGCGAAATAATGCACAGCATGTGAATCCAGAAAACTCTTCAGGCTGCTAAACTACTCCTGCTAATAAATAACCATTTCGGTATGTGGTTCTGGAGCCTAAGGTCTCAGGCAATCCAACCTGGTCATGTAGTCTTGTCTCTAAAATGATTTAAGGTGCTTTGAACACGTGCTGCGTGCTGAATGCCAAACTGATACCTCGATCTACAGTGACATCAAGTCTTTCAGTGCTGTACATGGCTCTCTTTACACTGAGTGGCCTGAATATAATCTGGAAATATCAGAATTACTTCTCTGTATTGGTGGCAAGATTATTTCACTCTCTAACAGTCCACTTAATTCTCCAGTCACCATCCACTTGAATTCACATTATTCCCTGAACATGTAGTGAGAAGCCTATAGGCCTTATGCACCACTGCTCCTGAGTAGACTGTGCATTCCTTGATCTCTTTTGCCAGGAAGCTCTGGGCAGAGGCTAAAGAACGTCCTCTGACTTTAAAATTGTTTGGCATCCTCAGCATTCAAATCTTGACTTCCTTTAAGGTGTCTTCCATAGTTTTCAGCTACGAAGCAGTGTAATGACCATTCGATTATTAAAATCGCAGTTATCCACCTTGGCCGCTTCCTGCTCACGAACTGAGGTCTCTACTTGTGACACTTGTTTCTATCACCCCATGGAGTTATCCGTCAGTCTTAGTCAGCCTCTTTCCAACAATGACAATGCAGCATTCAGTGAGGTTACCTTGTGAATAATAATTTTGTCTTCCACCCAGGAACTGTCAGAAGCTAAACTGATATTGATGAATGGAGTGGGGAGATGGGCATTCCGTGCAAGGCATGACACTCTACTCTACCCACCATTTGCATTTTCACTTTCTTTTTCACTTTCTAAGTGCAGTGTACAAAATGACCTAATTACTATTCTGCACAATAAGGCAGTGGTGAACCACTAATTCCAAGTGATAATTCATTTTCAGTGCAGGATTTTACCAGATATGTCCACTTCCTCTAGTGTCTGGCTCATTTGTGCCTCTTCACTCAACTTTTCCAAGCTTCATTTGTCTACATGAGGCCATGTGTATGGTTGAACATACCTCTGTGGAAAGGAGGAGAGAATTTTTTTGGGGGAGAATTTTGGATGCATCGTTTTACCATTGAACGTCGATAGGTGAGTGAGTTTTTAGGATCCAATGTCACATGGTAAGTAGCAAGATCCACAAATCCAATGCATGTTTGCAAACCTTGCAACCTTTTCTGATTCAGAATGTCAAAACTGCCTAACAAAAAACTGTATTCATTCTGGCAGTTATTTTCCAAACTGCTCCAGGGTACATCACAAAGCCCAGTCACTTTTACAATCTCCACCATGTGGGGTTAAAGGAGACACATTTGGTCTGAGTATCTTTAGTGGTAGAAACAAGTTATCAAAACGTAAACATGAACTGCATCAGATGTATTAAAAAAGAGAAAAAAATGCTCATCACTTGTGATGAGCATTCATCACTTCAGGGGCTCATAAAAATGTTTTAGCAGTGTTTACTATTGTAGCTTTAAACCCATTTCTCTTAGTACTTTTTTCATTTCCAAAAGGTAAAGTTTTGTAGAGAACAAATACAAGTGTTACTAGTAAGTAAGTTTCTTAATCTGTCATTAGTTGGATTTATTAAAGGAATATTTGGTACATTATTTATTTCAGGTGACACTTTCAGACCTACCACTAAGTGGGGGGGAAGTTCATGAGTTGGTCATAAGAAATAAGCGGTGAGTACCGCAATCAGCCTATTGGTAGGTGATGTGTAATGACACCCTACCGCATGACAGAAGGTTTAGTGCAGCAAATACCAACAAGTGTTTCTTTTAGCTTCTTTGATCCTGACGCTTTAGCATTGAGGAGTATTACTTCCTGTTTTTCCCAAGACTATGACCAACTTACTCCTGGAAATAGATGGTTCAGCATTACAAATATTTAATTTGTTTTCAGAATGAAACAAATAGCCTTCTGTTTTCAATTTGAAATCTATCTTATTTGTAGGAACTGAAAAATGCTGAAATAGCTGTCCGTACACAGAAAACACCCCCTGGTCTTCAACATGAAAATACTGCCCCAGCTGAGTAAGTTAATATTTGCATCTTGTACTTCGTGTGGGGTTTGTCACAATCCTTGAACACTTGCTTCTTGCAAGGAAGATGCAGAATTTTAAGGAGGAGACAAACAAATTGTGTGTGATTTGTTTAATTTTTTTTTTTTCATTTGTGTCTGCGCAGTTACTTTAGAACATTGGTAGAGCAGTTTGAAGTGCAATTGCAACAATACAGACAACAAATTGAGGAACTTGAAAACCATCTTGCCACTCAAGCAAATAATTCACATCTAACCCCTCAAGGTATAGTAGGCATGCTTGTAAGATTATATTTTATGTTATGTGTTTGAAATGAATGTACTCTTTAGAGTTTCACATATTTTCCTAAGGACTTTATTGTAGCCCAAAGCCATATACATTCATTGTAATTTGATGGCTCAGGGACTAAATTCATGCTCCCCCTTATTGTGTTTAAATATATTGTGTTGCACAAAAATGTACCTAACTGGGTACATTGCATTTGATCCTTATAGAACTACAGCGAAAACCTTAGCAGTGTTAGAGGAGAAGAATTGAAAGAGGATTTGAACAATGATTCTGTTTTGTTTCAAACACTCCTTCATTTTCTCTCACAAATCACTGCTAGATGTTTAACGTGCGAGGTAATCATTTTATACTGACATAACATTGCAGAAACTTTTACATTGTAGGCATTGTGACATTCTTAATGTCACAGTGTTGCTTTAGGATTACACTCTAAGTGAAATCAGATGATGCACAAAAACGGTAAATGTAAAAAAATTGCAGTGTAATTGTCTTAATGTTTAAGGAAGGAGAGGGATCAATTCAGGGGAAACTGCTACGTATTAACAATGCATTTGTTTATGGTTCATGAGATTAAAGGTAAATTTTTATTTATCTTACTTTTCTCTTCAACTTGTTCAATAGATTTGTCACTGGCAATGCAAAAACTGTACCAAACGTTTGTAGCCCTGGCCGCTCAACTCCAGTCCATTCATGAGAATGTTAAGGTAAGCTTTTTTTTGATTCCTGTGATCTTGTCGATATTAGACAAACTAGAATATTTTAACATGGTTGACAAAGTTTGTATCATTGTGTTCGATGGCATGTGTAGCTGTAGATACACATGCTTTCTATAAGCCCGGAATCTAGTGTTGGGCTTGGAGTTTTACAAGTTGTTTTTCTTCGAAGAATCTTTTCGACTCATTAGATCGAGTGACTTCTCCTCTCGGTGATGGGGCACATGTGTAGTGAATCCTAGTTCGTTTTTAATGGGATAACAGGAGTTAGCTTAGCCTCTGGCTTGCAGACTCGACCCCCGTCACCTAGTGACTTTTAACCTACTTAGCTTGCTCTGTCTTAGCCCATTTAATTATTTAATTCTTCTAAGATGGCTGCCTTGTTTATAGTTAGGCCACTTGTTATGAGTTACATTATCAGTGTCGCCGCGCTAAGGCGTCAAGATCAAGCAACAAAGACAAACAAACAGTAGGTGTTCACACTTAAGGATTTTCCCCCTCTATACTTTCGAGGGATTGTTTTTATTAATTGCCATCCCAAGCATGTCTGTTATCTATTGTTTGGGAACACAGCTACGTCAGGGGTCCTTGTAGATCTGTATAAATACATCGCACTTTAGACAGATAATCAAAGGGATTCCGGCCAGAGGGCATCGCCACCATCGCTGATATCGATGCTGCAGTCGTCTTGACGCTGACCCAGTCTTCGTGTCCCTGCGGAGTCTGAGATAGAGACCTCATTCCAAGATAACGAGGGTTCGGGGCTCCTCTCATGGACATGGCATTGGCAGATTAGGTTTAGCAAACCCAGCTCTCCTTTAGGTAGGAGGATAGGCCTCTCACATTAGGAAATTAGGGCATATTACATCTCTTATGCCTTTCTTATGCATTGCAAGATGGTGGGGGTCTTTGTAATAATGACTCTCGTCTTCACAATTCTGTTTCTTGCATTGTTCATTATCCTAATCATTGCAGCCCATGCAACATATCACAAATTGCAGTTATGTTAAATAAAAATGATTGGCACTTTACTGCATCTTTGTTATTGCCTGTGTTTGTATGAGACATGATATATCCGTGAGAAAGGGGTAATCTCCGTTTAACCACGACACTCCCTGAGATGTCCTATTCTCGAGTCCATGCGTAAAGGCTGCCACAAATCACCTTTTACTATTGTGTTCCTAGTGAGGTGCTGCTAGTGAGCCAGTAAGGTTGGGACAACAGTTGCGACTTGTTGTAGGAAAGGCGTAGTTGCCTACAAGCAAAAGTACTGTCATCCTTTAACCAGCAGTCTTGGCCAGAGCAAGTGTCCAAGATACGACATGGCGCCACCAACGATGGTGTTTAGGCACTAATTTACGGATACCCCGACTATCACTGTCTCATAGACAATAGGTACCCTAAGTACCAATATATGGAGAGGTCCGTGGTCTTTGGGAAAATACTCCTCAGCTGAAAAGGTAACACCTGATTAAGCTGTAGGTTGTTCGAGCTCGAACTCATAAAAGGACTTATACACCCCATTTTGGTGTTCCGTTTCTCTAAACGAAATGGCTGCTGCCATAGACATTCCTGAAAATACTAGACCAGCATTAACACAACATTTATTAATGCATGGCCTTACAGATGAGGGTGGGATGTCACTCTTATAATAGAAGCTCATGAAGCATACCAAACAGAAACATTTTACTTTTGGGTCACCTTTCCTGAGGTAGACCAAAGAACACATACATTCCACACATATGAAATTGTGAACATGCCTTTACGGTACCGAGCATACCAGTATCATGAAATAGCGCTCACATACCAAGAGCATCAGAACTGGTTTGAAGGCGCCCTACCACATGTACTACAAAGAGTGAGGTTAGGACCGTTAAGTAATGACGGACCAACATGGCCCATGTTTGCCACCTACACACCTCACCCAGGCATACAAAATATGCCAATAGCAGATCTGCGCGATTTATATAATGAATTAGTGACATTATATAGACGATTAGTTCAGTTCGTAATGCGAACATTGAACATAACACCAGCGCGTCCACCACCTGGTGGTTATCAATTGGCTACTGGGATTGGTCCACACACAGTGCATACTATTATGGGTGAAGTACCCGCGGAAAGGGAAAAAATACCGTTCTGGATTGCCCAGAAAACTAATCAGCTGGAAGCTGTGTTTCCCCATACGGGACCACAGGAAAAACATAGACTGCTCACTATGTGCTTGCCTTTTGGAATGGTTCCCTCGGTGGATGGCTGTGTCGCATAGGGTACAGTCTTTGCTGCCATATATACTACCACACATGGTACTCCAACACTTGCCAATTTACCGGAAGTATTAAAACAAATACAAAATGAGCATGGGGCTGCACCAGCCCTGGATTTGGGGATGAAATTAATGCGTAACCTTGACGCAGTGTCCTCAATAATACTCAGTAACATTAAAGGGGAAGCGGTAGCACCGGCAATTCGCCAGCGTCTCCGGGAAACTCCACACCAGGAATAAGAGAGACAGCTACCGAAAATTATTTCCGATACCTATACAAGTATAGGATGGGATAGTTTGGGAGCCAAGCCAAAGAAATTGGAGTTTCAAGGTACCGCCCATAAGGAGGGTACAAAGCAGGCACAAGAGGGCTCTAAGAAGCGCTGGGACAAACAAAAAGATTTAAAAGAAAGAAGAAATCAGGGAGCTGATTCTCCACACCCGGAGAACTCCGAAAGGAGATATAGTCTCAGAAATAGGGAGAACATTAAAACTCCAGACAGAAATACTGATTCACGTCCCTCTCGTTCCTTTTTAGCGCGTACCGGATAGACGTAGCCAGAGAGGGGGCCGTCAAGATAGACGTCCTGAATACGTGAAAGAAAAGAAAGACTCGCCGCAGTCTACCATTAAAAAAAGAAGAAAAGACTTCTCAGCAAAAGCCACAGTTTAAAAAGGTGGCAGCATTGACCGCTAAAAATGCCAGTATACTTGAGAGCACTGTTGAGGAACAAGATGTGGGCAGTGACACTGTTAGACAGCGCGGCAGAGGTCACGATATGTCGCCAGAGTCTGAAAGATCATCTGGATGTGACAGCAACTAGCGATTTCTTCGCAGTTGAAACAGCGGACGCTCACGTTCTTCCCCCCCCTGAAAGGGTTTATGATTTGAAGATTCAGATAGAGGGAGACGTGGAACGCACTATTAGTGTGATATTTTGGGATGACCTTACTAGTGATATCCTATTAGAGCGACTGGCCACCTGAACACGTCCGCAAGCTCCCACAAGGGGAAGATGTAATTTTGCCTTCTTTCTCCGATCTTGTTCCAGAAGCAGACAAAGAAGCCTATGCTTCTGAATGGGCTTTAGCGCAGGCACCTGCGTTATATCGCAATCATGTAGGTTGGGACAAGGAGTCTCCTTGTCATGTTATTCCCGTTAGGTCTACACCCCAACCGCAGCCACAATATCCTGTTAAACATGAAGCAAAAGCTCTGGTGAGGGAGATCCTCGCCCAGCTTGAGTACCAGGGAGTGATTGAGCCCTGTACATCTGCAATGAATAATCCGTTACTCCCTGTTGCAAAGCCGGACCATTCATATAGAATAGTCATTGATTATAGACATTTAAATAGTCATACACGCACAGATGCTATACAAAATTCACGCAGCACAGCACTAATAAACAATATAGTGCGTAAGGAATATAAAACAACGTTAGATATACCTAATGGCTTTTTCTGCCAGAATTTAGCACATGAAAGTCGGGACCTGAGTGCATTCTCATTTGGCTCTCAGAAAAGCTTTTGTCGTTTACCTCAAGGCTATAAAAATAGCCCAGGGCTATTTTCAGCCTGTGTAACATCAATATTACATGATTTTGATTCTGAGGGACGTTATCCTACGTGGATGACATATCTCACAGACAACGTCCTTGACATTCAACTTACAAGGGTCGCTCGGATCATTCTGGGATTTGCAGACCTCTGTTACAAATTCCATTTTAAGAAAAGCAAGATTGCCTTTCTCAGTGTATTATTCCTGGGATATGAGCTATTAAACAAGGGAAAGAGCCTGGCCCTGCACTTTCTCAAAAAATGTGTTCAACTGCACCCTCCTAACACACTTAAACTACAGTCATTACTAGGTTTCTTTAATTTTGGCAGAACATACATTCCAGATTATGCACAACGTATCAAGCCACTTTATGTCTTAGTTCAGCCCATTTTTTCTAGCAGGCACTGGACAATTGAACACACATGCATCCTTAGGGAGATCCAACAGGACATGCTAGAAGCTAAACACTTGCACACAAGTGACAATAAAACACATTTGGTCATCAGAATAATTGCTGGTGCCATTAGATTTACTTTTGTCACCTTCAGTGAGGATGACACGGTACCCATAGCGTATAAATCATATTTATACTCCAATGCTGAACAGCGTTTTGCACCTACAGTAAAGATTCTGACAGCAGTTCAGATGGCCGTCCTTAAAGACAGGCCACATGCCCAGGGGAAACGTATTATTGTTTTCGCCCCATTGCCGGCCTTAGAGGCTGTCACCAAAGCTAGCGTTCCCAACGCTAAAGCATTATATCCACGTTGGATTCAATGGGCAACGTCTCTGACCGGCACTGATGTTGATTTATATATTCGATCCAAAACTTCAGGCACAAGAGTTTCTCCAGTACGAACAAGAGTACCCCTCTCCTCTAAATATCTTGCCATTAGACAGATACCATACTGTCATATACACAGATGGTTCAGCACAACCGGCTGTCGGTACTACACATCAATACTCAGCAGCTGTGAGCGGAGTGATGGAAGATGGAGTCTTCCACCCTCACAATACCTACACGCAGACCTTAGGGGACTGCACAGCCCAGTTGGCTGAGCTTAAAGCTCTTATTCTAGCACTCGAACATGCTGAGCCAGGATGCCGGACTTTAATAGTCTGTGACTCATATTACTGCGTTCAGTCATACAATGACTATCTCAATCATTGGAAACTGAACGGGTTTAGAGATGCTAAAGGGAACACCATTAAACACAATATTGTGGGGGAGGGTGGCTGATCTTAAGGATAAGCTGCCGTGTGTCCATGTAGTACATATATTGGGACACCAACGTGTAGGAGTACACGTTACTGGTAATACATTGGCTGATGAAGCGGCCAAAGCAGCAGTAACTGCGGCTTCTGTGGCTGCAGTGACTCGTTCTCAGACAAGATTGGATAATGAAATATTGACTGCCGTTAAAGCTTCGGCTGCAGGCAGGCCCCTTCCGAAAGGATATCCTACAAACTATACTTACCGTATTAGTGCGCATGAGGGTGTCGCTTCTGCACATGCTGGTATATCGGCCACGATAACACTCTTACAGAAACGCATCTGGTGGCCTGGTCTATGCAGACGAACAAAAAAGTATGTCCTTTGCTGTGACATTTGCCAACAGATTAAGGGCTCTAATATCAAACGCCCACCGCAGACATCCCTCTTAGTGTCCAACAGGCCACTACAGTGTGTGTACCTGGACCATTGTGTTCCCTTACAGCCTGATGGTGCATTTAGTCGCTGTAGATTCTTGTTCTAGATTCCTGTGGGTATGGCCACAGCGGTCGGCTGACATCGGGACTGTTATAAAAGACTTGCTGATCTTTATCGGTACATATGTGGTTGCAGCATTCCATTCAGACCAGGGCCCTGCATATGCCTCTGAGGCATTCAGGGACACCATGGGGACGATGGGTGTTTGTAAGGAAATGGCTCCCTGTTGCAGTTACCCCCCACTTTTTGCCTGATACTGATGCTGACTTGACTGAGAAGTGTGCTGGGACCCTGCAAACCAGGCCCCAGCACCAGTGTTCTTTCACCTAAAATGTACCATTGTTTTCACAATTGGCACACCCTGGCATCCAGGTAAGTCCCTTGTAACTGGTACCCCCGGTACCAAGGGCCCTGATGCCAGGGAAGGTCTCTAAGGGCTGCCGCATGTCTTATGCCACCCTGGGGACCCCTCACTCAGCACAGACACACTGTTTGCCAGCTTGTGTGTGCTAATGGGGATAAAACGACTAAGTCGACATGGCACTCCCCTCAGGGTGCCATGCCAACCTCACACTGCCTATAGGTATAGATAAGTCACCCCTCTAGCAGGCCTTACAGCCCTAAGGCAGGGTGCACTATACCATAGGTGAGGCCATAAGTGCATGAGCACTATGCCCCTACAGTGTCTAAGCAAAACCTTGGACATTGTAAGTGCAGGGTAGCCATAAGAGTATATGGTCTGGGAGTCTGTCATGCACGAGCTCCACAGCACCATAATGGCTACACTGAAAACTGTGAAGTTTGGTATCAAACTTCTCAGCACAATAAATGCACACTGATGCCAGTGTAGATTTTATTGTAACATATACCCCAGAGGGCACCTTAGAGGTGCCCCCTGAAACCTTAACCGACTATCAGTGTGGGCTGACTAGTTTTAGCAGCCTGCCACACACCAGACATGTTGCTGGCCACATGGGGAGAGTGCCTTTGTCACTCTGTGGCTAGTAACAAAGCCTGTACTGGGTGGAGGTGCTTCTCACCTCCCCCTGCAGGAACTGTAACACCTGGCGGTGAGCCTCAAAGGCTCACCCCCTTTGTTACAGCACCCCAGGGCACTCCAGCTAGTGGAGTTGCCCGCCCCCTCCGGCCACAGCCCCACTTTTGGCGGCAAGGCCGGAGGAGATAATGAGAAAAACAAGGAGGAGTCACTGGCCAGTCAGGACAGCCCCTAAGGTGTCCTGAGCTGAGGTGACTCTGACTTTTAGAAATCCTCCATCTTGCAGATGGAGGATTCCCCCAATAGGATTAGGGATGTGCCCCCCTCCCCTCAGGGAGGAGGCACAAAGAAGGTGTAGCCACCCTCAGGGCTAGTAGCCATTGGCTACTAACCCCCCAGACCTAAACACACCCCTAAATCGAGTATTTAGGGGCACCCCAGAACCTAGGAAACTAGATTCCTGCAACCTAAGACGAAGAAGGACTGCTGAGCTGAAAAACCTGCAGAGAAGACGGAGACACCAACTGCTTTAGCCCCAGCTCTACCGGCCTGTCTCCCCACTTCAAAAGAACTGCTCCAGCAACGCGATCCACCGGGTCCAGCGACCTCTGAAGCCTCAGAGGACTACCCTGCATCTAAAAGGACCAAGAACTCCTGAGGACAGCGGCTCTGCTCCAAGAAAGAAGCATCTTTGCAACAAAGAAGCAACTTTGAAAGAATACACGTTTCCCACCGGAAGCGTGAGACTTTGCACTCTGCACCCGACGCGACTTGTGGAGAAACAACACTACAGGGAGGACTCCCCGGCGACTGCGAGCCCGTGAGTAGCCAGAGTTGACCCCCCCCCTCTGATCTCCCCACAGCGATGCCTGCAGAGGGAATCCAGGGGCTCCCCCTGACCGCGACTGCCTGCTTCAAAGACCCGACGCCTGGTAAGGACACTGCACCAGCAGCCCCCAGGACCTGAAGGATCCGACCTCCAGTGCAGGAGCAACCCCCAGGTGGCCCTCTCCCTTGCCCAGGTGGTGGCTACCCTGAAGAGCCCCCCCCTTGCCTGCCTGCATCGCTGAAGAGACCCCTTGGTCTCCCATTGAACTCCATTGCAAACCCGACGCCTGTTTGCACACTGCACCCGGCCGCCCCCGTGCCGCTTAGGGTGTACTTTTTCTGCTGACTTGTGTCCCCCCCCGGTGCCCTAAAAAAAAACCCTGGTCTGCCCTCCGAAGACGCGGGTACTTACCTGCTGGCAGACTGGAACCGGGGCACCCCCTTCTCCATTGAAGCCTATGCGTTTTGGGCACCACTTTGACCTCTGCACCTGACCGGCCCTGAACTGCTGGTGTGGTAACTTTGGGGTTGACCTGAACCCCCAACGGTGGGCTACCTTGGACCCAACTTTGAACCCTGTAGGTGGTTTACTTACCTGCAAAACTAACAAACACTTACCTCCCCCAGGAACTGTTGAAAAAAATTGCACTGTGTCCAGTTTTAAAATAGCTTATTGCCATTTGTGTGAAAACTGTATATGCTATTTTGCTAATTCAAAGTTCCTAAAGTTCCTAAGTGAAATAACTTTCATTTAAAGTATTGGTTGTAAATCTTGAACCTGTGGTTCTTAAAATAAACTAAGAAAATATATTTTTCTATATAAAAACCTATTGGCCTAGAATTGTCTTTGAGTGTGTGTTCCCCATTTATTGCCTGTGTGTGTACAACAAATGCTTAACACTTCCCTGTGATAAGCCTACTGCTCGACCACACTACCACAAAATAGAGCATTAGAATTATCTCTTTTTGCCACTATCTTACCTCTGAGGGGAACCCTTGGACTCTGTGCATGCTATTTCTTATTTTGAAATAGTACATACAGAGCCAACTTCCTACAGTGTTGAACTCCATTACTCCTCACCATACCATCCCGAGGGAAATTTGGTCGTGGAGAGGCGGAATCGTGATATAAAGCAGTCCTTAACAGCTCGAGTATTAGGTTCAGGCTGCAGTTGGTTACATCACCTATATGGGGTCCAGCGAGCACTGAATAATCTGCCAAGACGGTCCTTGGAGGGACACACTCCATATGAGGTTCTCTTTGGGGTACCTATGTATGTCCCAGATCTTGATGCCCCTGGTATGGTGGCAGCAGAAACACCATTTGACATAAATGAACGTCTCACTGTTTTACAGCAGCTTCCGCAATTTCGTGATGATAAATCATCTGCAAGTGCTGACACTTTAGGAATAAGGGATTTAGCGAAAACTTCGACTGGCTGGATTCCTAAAGTTGGGAACTTGGTTCGTGAGAATATCGCAGTGAAGGAGTTTGGTCCATCATACGGAGCACCTGTACCGGTCTTGGGAATTCAAGGCACCAGGACTGTCATCTTACCGCTGCTCTCTGGTTCTAAAACAAACAGATTAATCTCCATTGATGACGTCAAATTACACCATGTGGCCGATCCTTCACAGTAGACCAAGAGTTCCCTTGGGTGGTTCCCGATCCCCTCTCACTACCCAACAGGACATACGTCTACATAGTTTGATGATCAACACTACTACAGACTATGCAACAATGTCAAATGCTGTTCCAGACACCTCCTTGAGCATGGGGAGGGCGGAAAATGAACTCTTGCTAGTTTCTGTCACTTCTTCACTGACCTCCCCGGTTCAAGATCTAGCTTTTGTTACACAAACACATCACAAACTAATGACACTGTACCAAGAGCCTCCACATGAAGTGGACCAAAGTACAGATGGTGCACCGGCTCCCGTGTTTGCAGAGACTGCCTCTGGTTATTTCATTGACATTGATGATTTTTCTTCAGATTCATCCACTACTGTGATTGACAATGTTTAAAAAATAAGTCAGCTGTATCAATGGCTTAAAAAGACCTATTTGAAATACCCATGGATTTGTGGTTCTGTTTGACATTTTTGCATTATTTTTATCGATTGGTTTTGTGACTGTTTTCTTTTTGCTTATAAATGGTCGCTATATTCCTGATCGCTCCTCTGGGGAGCCTGTTGATGAAGTTTTAACTCCATATCATTCTTCACATAAGGTCCGAAGAGACTTGTCCCCTGTAAATGTTACAGCAATACCGATTTCTGATGGGATTGTGTGGGACAAGTTCCATTCGATTATATACGGGCCTACGGAAATTATTCAGATACCATACGTGTTCAAAATTTCAATGACTGATTTAATTACACCTGATGTTGTCTCTGATGATTGGGATGTCCAAACAGCTGATTCTATGCTAGCTGAAATGAAGGACTATTCCGCTTTTGAAATTGATGATGTATATGAACATACAATTAATTATGGGGAAATGTTCTGCTATAACAATTGAGGACATTCCTACCTACACCGTGCCACTAGATACAGGCCAGTATTAAACTACACACAGTGGGAACACTGTTCTACATCACCGGTGGGGAGCCCAAAGTACTATAGTGATAAATTTACATACTCTTCTGGGCATGACACAAAAAAGCAGAGTCGTATTATTTTAAAATACCTCTGGCACATATTAGGAAAATTTTGCTAACTGATACAAAACTGATTTATTCAAATCCCTTTGTTTCCCGGCTCGCAGTTGAAGGTTACAAATACTGGAAGAGCACTATTGATTTGAAAAGTGTATGGGGAACACAAGATTGGCAGATACAGGGTAGGAAGGCTTTATTTTGAGCATGCCTGATTCCTGTGCAAATGATTTTCTTAAATTACACAATACAGCAGACATCCTGTCTGGGGTTAGCAAAAATTAAAGACTTAAACACGCCCAGTATCCCCACTACGGCAAGGTTTAAAGGTTGGTAATACGTCCTTAACATCACTGATGGCAGGCTAGATGCAATGGTTAGGGCTGGTACCTATAATTCTTCACTTTCCAGTCCCGGCGGGTGGTTAATATGGCCCACTGACACGGAGGGTCAAGCGCATTTTCTGAACTCTTCAGGGGTTTTTTCTGTTAACAGGCCAGATCCTTGCTTTGTATCGGGTCAACATACAGGTATAGTTACGACATACAGTGTGGGTTAGCTGTGCCAGCAATGGGTACAAACCAACACGTTAGCCGCAGTTAAGCAACACCTGAACACCCTTTCCAAAGATATAGACTTGCAGGATTTTTTGCTGGGTCGTAGAAGAAAAACGCTCAAGAAGGTTCTTATATGCTATTTTAGGAAAATTGCTCCCTGTTGCAGTTACGCCCCACTTTTTGCATGATAGTGATGCTGACTTGACTGAGAAGTGTGCTTGGACCCTGGTAACCAGGCCCCAGCACCAGTGTTCTTTCACCTAAAAATGTACCATTGTTTCCACAATTGGTACACCCCTGGCACACAGATAAGTCCCTTGTAAAAGGTACCAGTGGTACCAAGGGCCCTGTGACCAGGGAAGGTCTCTAAGGGCTGCAGCATGTGCTGTGCCACCCTAAGGGACCCCTCACCTAACACATGCACACTGCCATTGCAGATTGTGTGTGTTGGGGAGAAAAAGGCAAAATCGACATGGCATCCCCCTCAGGATGCCATGCACACAAAATGCTGTCTGTGGCATAGGTAAGTCACCCCTCTAGCAGGCCTTACAGCCCTAAGGCAGGGTGCACTATACCACGGGTGAGGGCATAGCGGCATGAGCAATATGCCCCTACAGTGTCTAAGTCTATTCTTAGACATTGTAAGTACAGTGTGGCCATATTAAGTATATTGTCTGGGAGTTTGTCAAAAACGAACTCCACAGCTCCATAATGGCTACACTGAATACTGGGAAGTTATAAGGAAATGCCTCCTTGGCATGGTTACCCCCTGACTTTTTGCCTTTGCTGATGCTAAGTTTTGATTTGAAAGTGTGCTGAGGCCTGCTAACCAGGCCCCAGCACCAGTGTTCTTTCCCTAACCTGTACTTTTGTTTTCACTATTGGCACACCCTGGCATCCAGGTAAGTCCCTTGTAACTGGTACCCCTGGTACCAAGGGCCCTGATGCCAGGGAAGGTCTCTAAGGGCTGCAGCATGTCTTATGCCACCCTGGGGACCCCTCACTCGGCACAGACACACTGCTTGCCAGCTTGTGTGTGCTGGTGAGGACAAAACAAGTAAGTCGACATGGCACTCCCCTCAGGGTGCCCTGCCAACCTCACACTGCCTATGCAGTATAGATAAGTCACCCCTCTAGCAGGCCTTACAGCCCTAAGGCAGGGTGCACTATACCATAGGTGAGGGCCCCAGTGCATGAGCACTGTGCCCCTACAGTGTCTAAGCAAAACCTTAGACATTGTAAGTGCAGGGTAGCCATAAGAGTATATGGTCTGGGAGTCTGTCAAACACGAACTCCACAGCACCATAATGGCTACACTGAAAACTAGGAAGTTTGGTATCAAACTTCTCAGCACAATAAATGCACACTGATGCCAATATACATTTTATTGTAACATACACCCCAGAGGGCACCTTAGAGGTGCCCCCTCAAACCTTAACCAACTACCCGTGTAGGCTGACTGGTTTTAGCAGCCTGCCACACTCGAGACATGTTGCTGGCCACATGGGGAGAGTGCCTTTGTCACTTTGTGGCTAGTAACAAAGCCTGTACTGGGTGGAGGTGCTTCACACCTCCCCCTGCAGGAACTGTAACACCTGGCTGTGAGCCTCAAAGGCTCACCCCCTTTGTTACAGCACCACAGGGCACTCCAGCTAGTGGAGTTGCCCGCCCCCTCCGGCCATGGCCCCACTTTTGGCGGCAAGGCCGGAGGAGATAATGAGAATAACAAGGAGGAGTCACTGGCCAGTCAGGACAGCCCCTAAGGTGGCCTGAGCTGAGGTGACTCTGACTTTTAGAAATCCTCCATCTTGCAGATGGAGGATTCCCCCAATAGGGATAGGAATGTGACCCCCTCCCCTTGGGAGGAGGCACAACGAGGGTGTTCCCACCCTCAGGGCTAGTAGTCATTGGCTACTAACCCCCCAGACCTAAACACGCCCTTAAATGTAGTATTTAAGGGCTCCCCAGAACCTAGGAACTCAGATTCCTGCAACCTAAGAAGAAGAGGACTGCTAAGCTGAAAAACCCTGCAGAGAAGACGGAGACACCAACTGCTTTGGCCCCAGCTCTACCTGCCTGTCTCCCCCCTTTCTGAAGACACTGCTCCAGCGACGCTTTCTCCAGGGACCAGCGACCTCTGAATCCTCAGAGGACTGCCCTGCTCTAAAAGGACCAAGAACTCCCGAGGACAGCGGCTCTGTTCATCCAAGACTGCAACTTTGTTTCCAAAGGAGCAACTTTAAAACAACTGCGTTTCCCGCCGGAAGCGTGGGACTTGCTACTCTGCACCCGACGCCCCCGGCTCGACTTGTGGAAAACAAACACTTCAGGGAGGACTCCCCTGTGACTGCGAGACCGTGAGTAGCCAGAGTTGCCCCCCCCCCCCCCCCGAGCCCCCACAGCGACGCCTGCAGAGGGAATCCCGAGGTCCCCCCTGACCGCGACTGCCTGTTCCTCAGATCCCGACGCCTGGAAAAGACCCTGCACTCGCAGCCCCCAGGACCTGAAGGATCCGAACTCCAGTGCAGGCGTGACCCCCAGGAGGCCCTCTCCCTTGCCCAGGTGGTGGCTACCCCGAGGAGACCCCCCTTGCCTGCCTGCATCGCTGAAGAGACCCCTTGGTCTCCCATTGATTTCTATTGCTAACCCGACGCTTGTTTGCACACTGCACCCGGCCGCCCCCGTGCTGCTGAGGGTGTACTTTCTGTGTGAACTTGTGTCCCCCCCGGTGCCCTACAAAACCCCCCTGGTCTGCCCTCCGAAGACGCGGGTACTTACCTGCTGGCAGACTGGAACCGGGGCACCCCCTTCTCCATTGAAGCCTATGCGTTTTGGGCACCACTTTGACTTCTGCACCTGACCGGCCCTGAGCTGCTGGTGTGGTAACTTTGGGGTTGCTCTGAACCCCCAACGGTGGGCTACCTTGGACCCAAACTTGAACCCCGTAGGTGGTTTACTTGCCTGCAAAAACTAACTAACTCTTACTCCCCCCAGGAACTGTTGAAAATTGCACTAAGTGTCTAGTTTTAAAATAGCTATATGTGATTTATTTGAAAACTGTGTATGCTATTTTGATTATTTTACGTTCCTAAAGTACCTACCTGCAATACCTTTCATTTGAAGTATTACATGTAAAATTTGAACCTGTGGTTCTTAAAAATAAACTAAGAAAATATATTTTTCTATACAAAAACCTATTGGCCTGGAATTGTCTGAGTGTGTGTTCCTCATTTATTGCTTGTGTGTGTACAACAAATGCTTAACACTACTCCTTTGATAAGCCTACTGCTCGACCACACTACCACAAAATAGAGCATTGGTATTATCTCTTTTTGCCACTATCTTACCTCTAAGGGGAACCCGTTGGACTCTGTGCATACTATTCCTTACTTTGAAATAGTGCATACAGAGCCAACTTCCTACAGAAGTTTAGTATCAAACTTCTCAGAATAATAAACCCACACTGATGCCAGTGTTGGATTTATAAAAAAATGCACACAGAGGGCATCTTAGAGATGCCCCCTGTATTTTACCCAATCCTTCAGTGCAGGACTGACTGGTCTGTGCCAGCCTGCTGCTGAGAGACTAGTTTCTGACCCCCTGGGGTGAAAGCCTTTGTGCTCTCTGAGGACAGAAACAAAAGCCTGCTCCGGATGGAGGTGCTTAACACCTCCCCCCGCAGGAACTGTAACACATAGCACTGAGCCTCAAAGGCTCAGGCTTCGTGTTACAATGCCCCAGGGCACTCCAGATAGTGGAGATGCCCGCCCCCTGGACACAGCCCCCCACTGTTGGCGGCAAGTCCAGGGGAGATAATGAGAAAAACAAGGAGGAGTCACCCACCAGTCAGGACAGCCCCTAAGGTGCCCTGAGCTGAGGTGACCCCTGCTTTAGAAATCCTCCATCTTGGTTTTGGAGGATTCCCCCAATAGGAATAGGGATGTGCCCCTCTCCCCTCAGGGAGGAGGCACAAAGAGGGTGGAGCCACGCTCAAGGACAGTAGCCATTGGCTACTGCCCTCCCAGACCTAAACATACCCCTAAATTCAGTATTTAGAGGCTCCCCAGACCCCAGGAAATCAGAATCCTGCAACCTTCAAAAAGGACTGCTGACCTACAAGCCTGCACAGAAGGAGGAAGACAACTGATTTGGCCCCAGTCCTACCGGCCTGTCTCCAACTCCGAAAACCTGCTCCAGCGACGCATCCGAGAGGGACCAGCAACCTCTGAAGCCTCAGAGGACTGCCCTGGACTACAGGACCAAGAAACTCCTGTGAACAGTGGCCCTGTTCAAAACCTGCAACTTCTTTGCAACAAAGAAGCAACTTCCAAAGACTTCACGTTTCCCGCGGGAAGCGTGAGACTCTGCACTCTGCACCCAACGCCCCTGGCTCGACCTGCAGAAAACCAACACCACAGGGAGGACTCCCCGGCGACTGCGAGCCCGTGAGTAACCAGAGACGACCCCCCTGAGCCCCCACAGCGAGAATCCAGAGGCTCCCCCTGACCGCGACTGCCTGTAACAAGGGATCCGACGCCTGGAAACACTGCACCTGCAGCCCCCAGGACCTGAAGGAACCGAACTTCAGTGCAAGAGCGACTCCCAGGCGACCCTCTGCTTAGCCCAGGTGGTGGCTGTCCCGAGGACCCCCCCCCCCCCCCCCCCCCCCTGTGCCTGCCTGCAACGCTAGAGTAACCCCCAGGTCCCTCCATTGTTTTCAATCTAAAACCCGACGCCTGCTTTGCTTACTGTACCCGGCTGCCCCTGTGCCGCTGAGGGTGTACTTTGTGTGCCTTCTCGTGTGTCCCCCCGGTGCTCTACAAAACCCCCCTGGTCTGCCCCCCGAGGACGCAAGTACCTGCTGGCAGACTGGAACCGGAGTACCCCTGTTCCCCATAGGCGCCTATGTGTTTTGGGCACCTCTTTGACCTCTGCACCTGACCGGCCCTGAGCTGCTGGTGTGGTAACTTTGGGGTTGCCTTGAACCCCCAACGGTGGGCTGCCTATGCCCCAAACTTGAGACTTGTAAGTGTATTACTTACCTTCAAAGCTAACCTTTACTTACCTCCCCCAGGAACTGTTGATTTTTGCACTGTGTCCAGTTTGAAGATAGCTTATTGCCATTTTCACAAAGACTGTACATGCTATTGTGATTATTCAAAGTTCCTAGAGTATCTAAGTGAAGTACCTTACATTTAAAGTGTTTGATGTAAATCTTGAACCTGTGGTTCTTAAAATAAACTAATAAAATATATTTTTCAATATAAAAACCTATTGGCCTGGAGTAAGTCTTTGAATGTGTGTTCCTCATTTATTGCCTGTGTGTGTACAACAAATGCTTAACACTACCCTCTGATAAGCCTACTGCTCGACCACACTACCACAAAATAGTGTAGGAAGTTGGCTGTGTATATACTATTTCAAAGTAAGAAATAGTGTGCACAGACTCCAAGGGTTCCCCTTAGAGGTAAGATAGTGGCAAAATTAGATAATTCTAATGCTCTATTTTGTGGTAGTGTGGTCGAGCAGTAGGCTTATCAGAGGGTAGTGTCCCTGAGACATCCTATTGGGGGAATCCTCCATCCAGAAGATGGAGGATTTCTAAAAGTAAGGGTCACCTCAGCTCAGGACAGCTTAGGGGCTGTCCTGACTGGTGGGTGACTCCTCCTTGTTTTCCGAATTATCTCCTCCAGCCTTGCTGCCAGAAGTGGGGGCAGTGGCCGGAGGGGTGGGCATCTCCACTAGCTGGGATGCCCTGTGGCGCTGTAACAAAGGGGGTGAGCCTTTGAGGCTCACCGCCAGGTGTTAGTTCCTGCAGGGGGAGGTGAGAAGCACCACAACTCAGTACAGGCTTTGTTCCTGGCCACAGAGTGAGAAAGGCACTCTCCCCGTGTGGCCAGCAACATGTCTGGTGTGTGGCAGGCTGGCAAAAACTAGTCAGCCTACACTGGAAGTCTGGTATGTTTTCAGGGGGCATTTCTAAGATGCCCTCTGGGTGTATTTTACAATAAATTGCACACTGGCATCAGTGTGCATTTATTGTGCTGAGAAGTTTAATACCAAACTTCCCAGTTTTAAGTGTAGCCATTATGGAACTGTGGAGTTCGTGTTTGACTAACTCCCAGACCATATACTCTTATGGCTACCCTGCACTTACAATGTCTAAGGTTTTGCTTAGACGCTGTAGGGGCACAGTGCTCATGCACATATGCCCTCACCTGTGGTATACTGCACCCTGCCTTAGGGCTGTAAGGCCTGCTAGAGGGGTGACTTACCTATGCCACAGGCAGTGTGAGGTTGGCATGGCACTCTGAGGGGAGTGCCATGTCGACTTAGTCATTTTCTCCCCACCAGCACACACAAGCTGGCAAGCAGTGTGTATGTGCTGAGTGAGGGGTCCCTAGGGTGGCATAAGACATGCTGCAGCCCTTAGAGACCTTCCCTGGCATCGGGGCCCTTGGTACCAGGGGTACCAGTTACAAGGGACTTACCAGAGTGCCAGGGTTGTGCCAGTTGTGGAGACAAAGGTACAGTTTAGGGAAAGAACACTGGTGCTGGGGCCTGGTTAGCAGGGTCCCAGCACACTTTCAAATCATAACTTAGCATCGGCAAAGGCAAAAAGTCAGGGGGTAACCATGCCAAGGAGGCATTTCCTTATGTAGAGCATTAGAATTACCTCCTTTTGCCACTATCTTACCTGTAAGGGGAGTCCTTGGACTCTGTGCACACTATTTCTTACCTTGAAATAGTATATACAGAGCCAACTTCCTACAACACACACCTGACATCTTTGGAGAAAAACATGCGTAAGAAGAGGTAGGACAGCGCGTAGCTGTCTCCATTGCAGATTCAGACTCCGGTTCAGACTTGGATCGAGATGCTGATGTCGACAGTCAATCCATCCCACCGGCGCAGTACGTGAGTACATCAGCCCCGTCTCACCAAACAAAGACAATAAAACTCCTGCATTTGTTTTCGGTCCTCCACAGCCTTCAGGCCATGATCGGACCCGAAAAATAACTTCAGATGACCAACCCTCGGGTTTAGCACCGAAACAAAAGACAAAGGTGCATTCTGCAAATACTAAACAGCCTGCCACATCTGTTTCGGTACTGAGATGAAAATCATACGTTACACCTTGGAGCCAAAAAAAATAGCACTTTTGGAGCAGACATTTTTGATCCCAATCAAGCATTCCGTGCCAAAAGTTTCGGAGTCAAAAACTGCCAGTAGTAAACATTCTGAGGAGTCATCTGAAATACAACCTATATTAGAGGTTATGGACGCTAAACAACACAGACTTCATATACACAATGAAATAGGAAGGATCATAGCCTCTCCTCCAACAATTAAAAGAGAACTTAATTTCTAGAGACTTTAGATGCTGGGACTCCACTTTTCACAGTCTTGAAACAGGAGAAACAAAAGGCTACGCAACCACCTCAGCCTTCACCACCACATTCTCCTTCCCTTCCTTCTACCCCAGCACCACCACCTTCAAACTCAACACAGTTCTCTTCACAGGCATCATCCTCATCAACACATAGGTGATGATTTAAGTGAATCTCGAAGGATAGACCCATGTGATATATATATATATATATATATATATATATATATATATATATATATATATATATATATATATATATATATATATATATATATATATATATATATATATATATATATATATATATATATATATATATATATATATATATATGTTTGGTGGCATGTGTAGCTGCAGATACACATGCTGTGCACTGTTCCTGCTATCTAGTGTTGGGCTCGGAGTGTTAAAAGTTGTTTTTCTTCTAAGAAGTCTTTTCGAATCACGGGACCGAGTGACTCCTCCCTTTCGGCTCCATTGCGCTTGGGCATCGACTCCATCTTAGATGGTTTTCTTTCCGCCATCGGGTTCGGACGTGTTCCTCTTCGCTCCGGTTATTCGATTCGGAAGAAATTCATTAATCACCGAAAAGCGTTGGTATTGTTTCGATCGCGAACCGTCTTGCATCGACACCTCGGCACCGGCGAAACACCTTCGGTTACCCTTCGGGGCACCCGCGCCCATCCTGGGCCTGGTCGGCCTGACTGCAAGAAGAGTCAAAGTCTCATGGACCGGACCCCGTTCCGATTTTGCCCTCGGTGCTACGCCAAGTATCCCTACACAGATTAACATTGGGTCTGTAATCTGTGTTTGTCACCGGACCTGTGAGGCCTGCAGGTCCTTCCGTTCCAAGAAGACCTTAATGGATCGAAGGGCGGGACAACTACAAATGGCGTCGAAGAGTACTGAGCACCTTGACGTCGAAGAAGAGGAGATGGCCATCTCCATTCAAGGATCCGATTTGGACGATTCCGACGGAGACCGACCACCAACAGCAGGCCAACACGTGAGTACGCCTGCCCTGACACAAAGCCAGTACAAGACCAAACAAAAGGCTTTGGGTACGCCACTGCCGGAAGGCTATGGCTCTACCTGCAAGAAATCAAGCGGTGACCAGGCAACACCCTCGGCACCGAAAAGGCCACATCCGCATCGAAGTCTCCGGACTCGAGCCGAGACACAGTCTCCGAAAAGGTTTGACATCGACTCTTCGAATCGAAACCCCAAAAGTCTTTTGGAACCAAGGCCTACTGTCACCATGGGCATTTCGGTGCCGAAAAAAACGGCTTCGGAGACGAAAAAATCCTCATATACTGAGAAACATGGACTTTCTAAACACATGAAAGAAAGCCACAGATTCGAGGAAGAACTTCACTGGATGGAAGAATTTGATGAGAGACAAGCAAGGATACGAATCCACAAGGATATTGGGAAAATCCTTACAGCACCTCCTCTCACATTTAAAAGGAAACTGGCTTTCCAAGGACGTTCGGACACTGAGCAGCCAAAGGCTAAAATGCCGAGAGACCAATCTCTGCCACGCCAGTTTTCACCAGCACATTCTCCTCCGCATTCTCCTCAAAGAACTGTTTCTCCTCTTGCTACACCCACTGCACAGTCATCCACACACTGAGCAGTTGCATCAAGATACAGACCCGTTGGACCTGTATGATGACCCTGTGTCGGACAATAGCCCGGAGTGCTATCCGTCTAAACCCTCTCCACCTGAAGATAGCACCTCCTACACACAGGTTTTGGCTAGGGCTGCTGCTTTCCACAATGTGAGCATGCACACCGAACCACTAGAGGACGACTTCCTTTTTAATATCTTGTCCTCAACGCATACATCCTACCAAAGTCTACCAATGCTCCCAGGCACGCTTAAACATGCCCAACAGATTTTTCAGGAGACAGTCAAGGAAAGACCCATAACACCAAGGGTGGAGAAGAAATACAAACCACCACAGTCAGACCCAATATTTATCACCCAGCAGCTGCCCCCAGACTCGGTAGTGGTCAGCGCTGCGAGAAAGAGGGCCAACTCGCAGTCATCTGGAGATGCACCCCCTCCAGATAAGGAGAGCAAAAAGTTTGATGTGGCAGGAAAGAGGGTAGCGTCACAAGCAGCCAATCAGTGGCGCATATCGAACTCTCAGGCCCTCCTCGCAAGATATGACAGAGCTCATTGGGATGAGATGAGCAACATCATCCAACATCTCCCCAAAGAATACCAAAAAAGAGCTCAGCAGATAGTAGAGGAGGGACAATCTATAACTAATAATCAAATAAGGTCTGCATTTCAAGAATAGTAAACATTGCAGTGACAATTAGACGCCATGCATGGCTTAGATCATCAGGTTTTAAACCAGAGATTCAACAGGCGGTCCTCAACATGCCATTCAACCAGCAACAGCAATTTGGCACGCAAGTGGACACTGCAATAGAGAAGATGAAAAAGGATACAGATACAGCCAAAGCAATGGGAGCGCTTTACTCATCCCAATACAGAGGGACATTTAGGAAACCGCAGTATAGGGGGGTTTCAGGCCACAGCCATCAGAACCATCTAACTCCCAAACAAAACCCTCATACCAATCCCAGTACCAAAGAGGGGGGTTTCGAGGGTCCTTCAGAGGGCAATTCCCCAAATGCAGGGGGAAATTCCAAACTACAAAACAGGCAACAAGCAGTGACTTCGCCATCACCTTCCCACAACACACATCCCCTGTGGGAGGAAGACTGGAAATGTTCCACAATCAATGGTCAAACATAACAGACTCATGGGTACTATCAATTATCCAACATGGTTATTGCATAGAATTCACACATTTTCCTCCAGATATTCCCCCAAAAGTGCACAAACTATTGTCGCAACATCTAACAATGTTATAGAGGTGCAGGCACTATTATCAAAACAAGCCATAGAACTAGTACCTCATCAACAAAAAGGAACAGGGTCCTATTCCCTGTACTTCCTTATTCCCAAAAAGGACAAAACCCTAAGGCCAATATTGGATCTCAGGACTCACAGCCTATACATCAAATCAGAACACTTTCATATGGTGACACTACGAGATGTAGTCCCATTACTGAAACAGGGGGAATACATGTCAACACTAGATTTAAAAGATGCGCATTTTCACATACCCATCCATCCAGCTCACAGAAAATACCTCAGGTTTGTTATACAGGGAAAACATTATCAATTCAAGGTGTTACCCTTCAGGATAACAGCCCCCAGAGTATTTACAAAATGCCTTGCCATTGTAGCAGCATACGTAAGGAGACAATACATGCATGTATTCCCATATCTCGACGATTGGCTAATAAAGGCCAACACTCAGAAGCAGTGTCAACATCACATGTTACATAATAGATACCCTACACGCACACACTAGGGTTTTCAATAAATTACCAAAAATCACACTTGCAACCATCCCAAATTCAGCAATACTTGGGAGATACATTCAACACTCAAAAAGCGATTGCAAGTCCAAGCCCACAAGAAGTACAATCATTCCACACCATGGTACCAAAAATACAACCAAATCAGCATTACACAGTCAGATTTGTAATGAAACTCCTAGGCATGATGGCATCATGCATCGCAATTGTCCCGAACGCACGGTTACACATGCGGCCCTTACAACAGTGCCTTGCAAAACAATGGTCGCAGGCACAGGGTCATTTCCAAGATCTAGTGTTGATACCCCGCCAAACACACTATTCGCTTCAGTGGTGGATCCCTATAAATTTAAACAAAGGGCGGCCTTTTCAAGACCCTGTGCCTCACGCCATTCTCACAACAGATGCATCAATGATTGGGTGGGGAGCACACCTCAACAATCACAGTATACAAGGACAGTGGGACAACAAGCAAAAACAGCTACACATAAATCACTTAGAGCTGCTAGCAGTCTTTCTAGCACTAAAAGCCTTTCAACCTCTTCTGGCTCACAAACACATTCTTGTCAAAACAGACAATATGACAACTATGTACTATTTAAACAAACAGGGTGGAACACACTCATCACAACTTTGCCTCCTAGCACAAAAAAATTGCCATTGTGCAATTCACAACAATATTCGCCTAATAGCTCAATACATCCCAGGAATTCACAATCAGTTAGCGGACAATCTCAGTTGAGATCACCAGCAAACTCACGAGTGGGAAATACATCCCCAGGTACTACAAAAACACTTTTGCCAGTGGGGGACACCAGACATAGATCTGTTCGACGCAAAACTTCGCGTCCAGGTACCCACACCCTCCGTCCAAAGGCAATGCCCTATGGATCAATTGGTCAGGGATATTTGCTTACGCTTTCCCCCTCTCCCGCTCATTCCTTTTATAGTAAACAAACTGCGTCAAAACAAACTCAAACTAATACTCATAGCACCAACGTGGACACGCCAACCATGGTACATCACACTGTTGGACCTATCAGTAGTACCTCACGTCAAGCTTCCAAACAGACCAGATCTGTTAACTCAACACAAACAACAGATCAGACACCCCAATCCAGCAATGCTCAATCTAGCACTCTGGCTCCTGAAGTCTTAGAGTTTGGGTATTTAAATCTTCCAAACGAGTGTATGGAAGTCATTAAACAGGCAAGAAAACCTACCACCAGGCATTGCTATGCTAACAAATGGAAAAGATTTTTCTTCTACTGCCAAGCAAAACACATCACACCATTGGATGCATCCATACAAGACATCGTAGGCTATTTACTACACCTACAAAAAGCAAATCTAGCTTTTTCATCCATCAAAATATACCTCAGTGCAATTTCGGCTTATTTGCAAAATAAACACACAAAATACCTATATAGAATACCAGTTATTAAAGCTTTCTTGAAAGGACTAACAGATCATACCTCCAAGAGCTCCACCAGTACCTTCGTGGAATCTTAATATTGTACTTACACGACTCATGGGCCCACCTTTTGAACCCATGCATTCTTGTCATATCCAATTCTTAACTTGGAAAGTGGCATTTCTAGTAGCAGTCACTTCATTACAAAGAGTTAGTGAAATACAGGCTTTCACTATTGAGGAACCCTTTATACAAGTACACAAACATAAAGTTCTCCGCACAAATCAAAAATTTCTACCAAAGGTCATTTCACTTTTTCATTTAAACCAAACCGTGGAACGCCCAGTCTTCTTCCCACAGCCAGACTCAGTGGCAGAAAGAGCATTGCATACATTAGATATAAAAAGAGCTCTAATGTACTATATAGACAGAACAAAACCATTTCGTAAAACTAAACATTTGTTCGTCGCATTCCAGAAACCCCATGCTGGTAACCCTATATCCAAACAAGGCATAGCCAGATGGATAGTGAAATGTATACAAACTTGTTACCTAAAAGCTAAAAGAGAACTACTCATTACACCAAAGGCACACTCCACTAGGAAAAAAGGAGCAACAATGGCCTTTCTAGGTAACATACCAATGACAGAAATTTGTAAGGCAGTCACTTGGTCCACACCTCATACTTTTACCAAAGACTACTGTGTAGATGTGTTAGCAACACAACAAGCCACAGTAAGACAGGCTGTACTAAGGACATTATTTCAAACAGCTGCAACTCCTACAGGCTGACCACCGCTTTGGGGAGGATTAATGCTTTGTAGTCTATGCACAGCATGTGTATCTGCAGCTACACATGCCACCGAACAGAAAATGTCACTTACCCAGTGTACATCTATTCGTGGCATGTTCCGCTGCAGATTCACATGCGCCCTCCCACCTCCCCGGGAGCCTGTAGCCGTTTTAAGTTGCAAATACAAATTGCACATATGTAAATAAACATTCCTTTACCTCAACTTTGTACATACATCTCTATTCCATTGCATGGACATCTTTACTATTCTTACTCTACCACTCCTACCTTACCCTCTGCGGGAAAACAATCTAAGATGGAGTCGATGTCCATGTGCAATGGAGCAGAAAGGGAGGAGTCACTCTGTCCCGTGACTCGAAAAGACTTCTTTGAAGAAAAACAACTTGTAACACTCCGAGCCCAACACTAGATGGCAGCAACAGTGCACAGCATGTGAATCTGCAGCGGAACATGCCACGAACAGATGTACACTGGGTAAGTGACATTTTCGTTATATATACCCTATTCCATTCTCCCTAATGACCCACATTTATACTCAGCGCGGCCATCTCCCCTGAAGATACCACTGCCTATGTTCAAGTAATAGCCAGGGCAGCTGCGTATCATAAGGTACAATTATGTACAGATCTGTTGGAAATGGAGTGTAGGAAGTTGGCTCTGTATATACTATTTCAAAGTAAGAAATAGTGTGCACAGAGTCCAAGGGTTCCCCTTAGAGGTAAGATAGTGGCAAAAAGAGATAATTCTAATGCTCTATTTTGTGGTAGTGTGGTCAAGCAGTAGGCTTATCAGAGGGTAGTGTTAAGCATTTGTTGTACACACACAGGCAATAGATGAGGAACACACTCAGACTTACTCCAGGCCAATAGGTTTTTATATTGAAAAATATATTTTCTTAGTTTATTTTAAGATCCACAGGTTAAAGATTTACATTAAACACTTTAAATGTAAGGTACTTCACTTAGATACTTTAGGAACTTTGAATAAAAGCAATATCACATACAGTCTTTGTAAAAATGGCAATAAGCTATTTTCAAAGTGGACACAGTGCAAAAATCAACAGTTCCTGGGGGAGGTAAGTAAAGGTTAGGTTTGCAGGTAAGTAAAACACAAGTCTCAAAGTTGGGGCAAAGGTAGCCCACCGTTGGGGGTTCAAGGCAACCCCAAAGTTACCACACCAGCAGCTCAGGGTCGGTCAGGTGCAGAGGTAAAAGAGGTGCCCAAAACACATAGGCTTCAATGGAGAACAGGGATGCCCTGGTTCCAGTCTGCCAGCAGGTAAGTACCCGCTTCCTCTGGGGGCAGACCAGGGGGGTTTTGTAGGGCACCGGGGGGGACACAAACAGGCACAGAATGTATACCCTCAGCGGCACAGGGGCGGCTGGGTGCAGTGTGCAAACAGGCGTCGGGTTTTAGATAGGAAGTAATGGAGAGACCGGGGGGTCACTTCAACAATGCAGGCAGGCACAGGGGGGGCTCCTTGGTGCAGCCACCACCTGGGCTAGGCAGAGGGTCGCCTGTGGGTCGCTCTTGCACTGGAGTTCGGTTCCTTCAGGTCCTGGGGGCTGCAGGTGCAGTGTTGGTTCCAGGCGTCGGGTCCCTTGTTACAGGCAGTCGCGGTCAGGGGAGGCCTCTGGATTCTCTCTGCAGGCGTCCCTATGGGGGCTCAGGGGGGTCGTGTCTGGTTACTCACGGGCTCGCAGTCGCTGGGGAGTCCTCCCTGAGGTGTTGGTTTTCTGCAGATCCAGCCGGGGGGCGTCTGGTGCAGAGTGTAGAGTCTCACGCTTCCGGCGGGAAACGTGAAGTCCTTGGAAGTTGCTTCTTTGTTGCAAAGAAGTTGCAGGTTTTGAACAGGGCCGCTGTTCATGGGAGTTTCTTGGTCCTGTAGTCCAGGGTAGTCCTCTGAGGCTTCGGAGGTCGCTGGTCCCTGTCGGATGCGTCGCTGGAGCAGGTTTTCGAAGTTGGAGACAGGCCGGTAGAGCTGGGGTCAAATTAGTTGTCTTCTTCCTCCTTCTCTGCAGGCTTGTAGGTCAGCAGTCCTTCTTTCTTCAGGTTGCATGAATCCGATTTCCTGGGATCTGGGGAGCCCCTAAATACTGAATTTAGGGGTGTGTTTAGGTCTGGGAGGGCAGTAGCCAATGGCTACTGTCCTTGAGGGTGGCTACACCCTCTTTGTGCCTCCTCCCTGATAGGGAGGGGGGCACATCCCTATTCCTATTGGGGGAATCCTCCAAAATCCAGATGGAGGATTTCTAAAGGCAGGGGTCACCTCAGCTCAGGACACCTTAGGGGCTGTCCTGACTGGTGGGTTACTCCTCCTTGTTTTTCTAATTATCTCCCCCTGGACTTGCAGCCAAAAGTGGGGGCTGTGTCCAGGGGGCGGGCATCTCCACTAGCTGGAGTGCCCTGGGGCTTTGTAACACGAAGCCTGAGCCTTTGAGGCTCACTGCTAGGTGTTACAGTTCCTGCAGGGGGGAGGTGTTAAGCACCTCCACCCAGAGCAGACGTTTGTTTCTGTCCTCAGAGAGCACAAGGGCTCTCACCCCAGGGGGTCAGAAACTCGTCTCTCAGCAGCAGGCTTGCACAGACCAGTCAGTCCTGCACTGAAGGATTGGGTAACATACAGGGGACATCTGTGTGCATTTTTTAATAAATCCAACACTGGCAACAGTGTGGGTTTATTATTCTGAGAAGTTTGATACCAAACTTCCCAGTATTCGGTGTAGCCATTATGGAGCTGTGGAGTTCGTTTTTGACAAACTCCCAGAGCATATACTTAATATGGCCACACTGTACTTACAATGTCTAAGAATAGACTTAGACACTGTAGGGGCATATTGCTCATGCAGCTATGCCCTCACCTGTGGTATAGTGCACCCTGCCTTAGGGCTGTAAGGCCTGCTAGAGGGTTGATTTACCTATGCCATAGGTAGTATTTTGTGGGCATGGCATCCTGAGGGGGATGCCATGTCGACTTTGCCTTTTTCTCCCCACCAACACACACAATCTACAATGGCAGTGTGCATTGTTAGGTGAGGGGTCCCTTAGGGTGGCACAACATATGCTGCAGCCCTTAGGGACCTTCCCTGGTCACAGGGCCCTTGGTACCTCTGGTACCTTTTACAAGGGACTTATCTGTGTGCCAGGGGTGTGCCAATTGCGGAAACAATGGTACATTTTTAGTGAAAGAACACTGGTGCTGGGGCCTTGTTAGCAGGGTCCCAGCACACTTCAGTCAAGTCACCATCAGTCAAAAATTGGGGGGTAACTGCAACAGGGAGCCATTTCCTTACATGGGGTCTCTAGTTGGCAGTCGGTTTGCACCCTGTCCAAGTAGGGACCCCCACTCTAGTCAGGATAAGGAAGATGCCCGCTCAGAAAACTTCTGCTCACCCCCTTGGAAACTTGGCACAAGCAGTCAGGCTTATGTCAGAAGCAATGTGTAAAGTATTTGCACATAACACACAGTAGTAATTGAAAACACTACAAAAGGACACCACACCAGTTTTAGAAAAATAGCCTATACTTATCTATATATAACAAGACCAAATATGATAAAAATCCAACATACAGTAAGAAAAATATTAATTCTGCAAGATTTACTCAAAACTACAGTTCCTTGAAGTCGATAGCTCCACCTGGGGCTATCACGGCATCGTGATCAACAGAACCAACAGTTCAGGCCGGCCGCAGCGTTGGGGGCCAGCTACGGTGTCGAAGACCCGCAAACAGTACCTTGGATTTGCAGGGCGTGATCGTCGCGTGAGCTCTGGAGAGCGGCGTCACTGACATTACGATGTCGGTTCCGGAGTCGGTGCAGGAGTCATCGGGCCCTTGAGGTCAAAAGCGTTGCAGATCGAACTCCAGGCTGATAGTCTGGTGCGCCGGCGTGGATGGCGTCTGGGCTGCTGTGCAAAAGGGACGATGCGACGTGCGATGCCCACAGGTCACGGTGCAGGCAGCAGCTCGTTGCTGCGTCCAGCGACATTGGTGAGATCAAGGTTGCGGTGTGAAGTGGGGTGGTGCACCGTGCGGTGTCCACAGGTCACGGTGCAGGCAGCGGCGTCGTTGCTCAAGCGCTGTCGTCGGTAGGCCCAAGCCAGCGGGATGGGATGGTGCTTCATGACCTTCACGAGCGGTGTCCACAGGCCACGGTGCAGGCAGGATGCCTGGCGACGACACATGAGTCGATGGTGCTGGCGTCGGTGGACCAGGGCTGCGGTGCGGTATGGGACGGTGCTTCGTGTACCTCACGAGCGGTGTCCACATGCCACGGTGCAGGCAGCGGTGCCGGTGTCAGCAGGAGCGTCGTCGTCGGGGATGCCTAGGCTGCTGGGTGAGCAGGTGATGCCGGAGTGCGGGACCCACAGCTCGCGGTGCGAGCAGCAGCTTGGTGAAGTCGTCCGATGATGGCATCGGTGAGACCAGGGTCGCGGTGCGAAGCAAGACAGTGCGACTCCGTGTGGCATCAGCAGGTCGTGGTGCAGGCCAGTGGCGTCGTTGGCTGGGTCGCAGTGGGTTCTTCTCTTGAACAGCACAAAACACACAGTTCCCAGTGCTGCAGATCGAGGAAACTGAAGTCTTTGGTGTCCCTGAGACTTCCAACAGGAGGCAAGCTCTACTCCAAGCCCTTGGAGAATTTTCTCAAGCAGGACACACAGCAAAGTTCACCCTTTGCACTCTTTTCAGGCAGAAGCAGGAACTGCAGGCCAGTCCAGCAAAGCAACACAGCAAAGGGACAATACTCCTTCTTCGGCTCTTCTGGGCAGAGGTTCCTCTTGATTTCAGAAAGATTCTAAAAGTCCGGGGTTTTGGGTCTTATACCCAGTTCTGCCATTGAAGTTGGCAACCTTCAAAGCAAAGTCTCAAGTGTTTGCAAGATCCTTCCTTGTCCAGGCCAGTCCCCAGACACTCACCAGGGGGTTGGAGACTGCATTGTGTGAGGGCAGGCACAGTCCTTTCAGGTGTGAGTGACCACTTCTTCCCTCCCCTCCAGCACAGATGGCTAATGCCCACTTTGTGTCTAGAGGAGAGGTGTGAACAGCCCAACTGTCAAACTGACCCAGACAGACAATCCACAAACAGGCAGAGTCACAGAATGGTTTAAGCAAGAAAATGCCTACTTTCTAAAAGTGGCATTTTCAAACAGACCATTTAAAAACCAACTTCACTAAAATATGTATTTTCAAATTGTGAGTTCAGAGACCCTAAACAAGGCCTTGCACAGTGAAAACCGAATTTGGCAGTATTTGGCAGTATTTGACTGTTAGGACATATAAAACACACTAGTATATGTCCTACCTTAAACATACACTGCTACCTAGGGCCTAACTTAGGGGTGCCTTCCATGTAGTAAAAGGGGAGGTTGAGGTCTGGCAAGTGGGTAAACTTGCCAAGTCGAATTGGCAGTTTAAAACTGCACACACAGACACTGCAGTGGCAGGTCTAAGCCATGTTTACAAGGCTACTAATGTGGGTGGAATAACCAGTGCTGCAGGCCCACTAGTAGCATTTGATTTATAGGCCCTGGGCACCTCTAGTGCACTTTACTAGTAAATCATATATGCCAATCATGGATAAACCAATTGTTGGAAAATGGGTTATTGATAGGGCAGGTAGGTACCTACACCTAGCAACAAGCCACAAACCTCCACAAAAGTACAGTTAGGTCTCAGTAAATTAATCCCAGCTCTACCCTTGGTAGCTTAGCATCGAGCGTCAAGGCTTAACTTAGGAGACAAAGTGTAAAGCATTCAAATATCACAAAACAGTAATTAAATAAAACACAGGAAACAGTTTAAAAATCCAAAACCAATTTATAAAAATAGCTTATATTTTTATCTTTAAAATGACACAAAAACGATTAAAATCGGTTCAGGGGAACCGGAGATATGAATTTTTAAAGTATTATTATTTTCTAGCGCTTAGAAACAAAAAGCGCCAATCGGGTCATCTGGTTGCACCAGGACCGGGACAAAGTCAAACTTTCAGGCCGACCGCGATGGAGCCCTGCTCGGATACAGGTCGCGGGAAGCCTCGGTTAAAAAGTTACCTTCTGACTTAGTCTTTATTTTGAAGTTTTTCTTCACCGGGACGAACCTGCCAGTTGGATCCGACCTCCTGGAGCCCTTGTCCGGATACGCGAAGTCGGTTTCCTCGGTGGTGATTTCTACCTTCGGACTTAGTCGTTTTTTCGAGATGAAAATCCTTCGACCGGGGTAAACCTGGATCTTGATCCGACGTCCGTGGAGCCCTTCTCGGATACGATGGCTGGAAGGTCCCGGTCAACTTTTTACGTTCGGACTTAGTCTCTTTTTCGGATGTTTTTCTTGACCGGGACGAACCACGAAGTCAGGCCGGGTCGCGGTTGAGGCAAGCCGGCTAGAATTTCCGCGTCGAGTCGGTCACTTTATGGAGCTTTTTTCTAAAATTTCTCCAATCTTTTCCAAACTTCTGGGGCTTCACCCAGATGTTCTTTTAAGGTTCTTTTGGGGTCCACAGCTCACCCCAAGGGTCCAGAAGTTCTGTGATGGTCCTTGGGAAGTGCGGACTTCAACTCCCAGAATGCACCTGGCGCAAACTCCTTTTTGGCCACTGGACAGTGGTCAGCTGGTCACTTTTTCAGGAGTTGGTGCAGGGGACTCTGGTTAGCAATTTTTCACCTGTAGCAAACAGGGAGTCCCTCCTTGAACCAGTGGAAGCCAGGCAAAGTCCTTCTTGTGGTGAAGCCCAAGTGTGCAGCTGGTGCAGTCTTTCTGAGTGCAGGGTCCAGGTGCAGGCCAGGGGTCCAGCAGGGCAGTCCTTCTTCTTCTTGTAGTTCCTTCTTCTTGAAATTTGGTGGGGATCTGAGGCGTGGGTGCAGGTCTGCCAGTTTTATCCTTGCTCCTGGGTGAAAAGCAGGGGGGCCCTGGTCCTCCAATCAGGGACAGGGTCGTCCCCCTGTGATGACCACTTCCTGGGAAGTGTGGCAAAAATCCATCCCAGAAGGCAACAGTCTCTAAAAATCCAAAATGGATGAATCTGATTTTTAGAGGAGAGATCTGGCTGAGCCCACCCACTGGTGTGGCTAAAAATCATAAACACACCCCTCTCGTGCCCTCTCCTAATCTAATCAAGGGGGCACCTAGCTGTCTGGGGTTGCAGGATGTGGGGGTGTTGCTGGGTGCTCCAGATGTCCTTCTCTGCCTTTGAAGACCAGTTTGGCAGCCCTCTCCCTTCCTGCCTCACCATCTGCGGAGGGGAGATTCTCTCCCCCAAGCACATTCCTTTGTGTGAAGTCAGGCCACTTCACACCTCATTAAAGTAGCCTGGCAGAAGCTGCTGCAGGCTGGCCAATCAGAGCACAGCAGCAAAAACAATGCAGAGCTGAAATTGGCAACTTTTTAGGTAAAGTCTAAACTTTTTACCTGCACTAGTTATATTAAATCCAACAACTGGAAGTTGTGGGATTTATTATAACAATCAATTTGATACCAAATTCTTGGTATGTAACATTTAAGGAGACTTTAAAATTTAAAATAAAGTCTGCCCATTCTAGCCTATGAAGGCCATTTACTTCAATGAGGGAAAAACGAATTTGGCTGTTTTTACCTCACCAGGGCTTATAAATCTATTTTTATAAAGTCCCTGCTTATAGTTACATGGCACCCAGCCCTAGGGGCACATAGGGCACACCTTAGGGGTGACTTATATGTAAAAATAAAGTAGTTTAAAACTTTGGAAGTACCTTTAATTCCAAAGTCGAATTTGCATATAACTTTAATTTAAAAGCAGCCAGCAAGGCAGGCTTGCTTTTAAAATGACACTGGGCACCTCAGCAATGCACCTAGGTGTGCACCACCTATGCTGTGGTCCCTAAACCTACATGCCCTACCATATACTAGGGACTTATAGGTAGGTTAACTTAGCCAATTATAATTAGCCTAATTTGCATATCCATTTTACACAGAGCACAGGCCCTGGGACTGGTTAGCAGTACCCAGGGCACCAGCAGAGTCAGGAAAACACCAGCATAAAGTGGAAAATGGGGGCAAAAAGTTAGGGGGCCTCTGCAATCAGCCCCAGTTTCTCACACAACCCCCCCCCAGCCCACACGCCCAGGAGACTCAGCCCAACCCTGGGAGAGTCTTCCTGGCTTGTTAGGCGAGGAAGACAGTGAAGAAAACTGGCTGTCCCTTTGCAGGGCCTACTCTGCCTTATATCCTCCTGTCAGGGTCACTCCCTCTGGGTAGTGAAGCCATCCCAACAGTAAAAGGACCCAACTCAAACTGAAACTTCCCTCTAGGGGGGTTTTCCTCCTCTCTCTCTGCCAACTTGGGTAGTGAGGTGCCCACCTCCCCTACTCCAAACTTTGCTAGGGCAACACCTAGCTTACCCAAAGAGGTCACCCAACACTTGAGCAACCCCACCATGACCAATAGGGTCAGGGGGCCTACTTTGCTATTGGCTCTGGGGTCTGCCTCCCAGGCCAAGTACAGTGCTGCCAGGAAGGCTAGCACCCAGCAGAGGCTACTGACAGCTGTCAGTACCCAGAACCACACCCTAAGCTCTCCACTGACATGTGGCTGAGCTGCTTTAGGGGCATCTTTGGGGTCCTGGCACCCCTCTTGCTGTCTAGAGTGGGGGGCTACCACCTCCTGTGGCAGACACCCTCCTTCCACTCTCCCTTCTGTCAGTGCAGGGGCAACACCCTGCATCTGGACAGCTGCCTGACTACTCAGGACTTCCTTGGGGTCAGGTGAGGCCTCACCAGTGCCAACATTGGGCTCCCCCCTTACTGGGGCAGAGGGCACTTGGCTCCCTGGAACTCTCTTTAAGAGTGGCCTACCCTTCCTTTTCTTCTTTCCTTTTCTTGGGGACCCCTGTCTCCTAACTGTAGGGACTGACTCCCCAGGACTTTGGGTTGGGGGGGCGCCCGGGGCGACCACCCCATCTGTGACCAGACTCACCTCTGGGAGGTCATTGCCCAGGATACAATCTAGGGGGAGGTCAGCACTGACTACCACCCTAATCCAGTCAAGGATACCCTCCCTCTCTAGGGGCACTATGGCTACAGGTTTGGAGGTGACCTCCCCTGTGACTATCCTGACTTTCTTTGTCTTTCCTGGGACATACATGTCTGGGGTCACTAACCGGTCACTCACTACAGTGTGACTGGCACAGGTGTCTCTCAGGCCAGTGGTAGGGATCCCATTCACTTGAATGTGGTGGAAGTGCCTACTCCCACCCTCAGGGATCACCAGCTTACCATCTGGTCCTGTCTCCCAGCACAATGCTAGGAGGACTTCATCATCTGAGGAATCCTCCTCTATGGCTACACTGGACAGCCCAGTGCTAACCACCTTCTTTGGACAGGCTGCATCTCCTCTGAAGTGACCTGTCTGCTGACAGTCAAAGCAAGCCCTACTGTCCAAGAGCTTTTTTAACCCTGGGTCTCCCTGTCTCTGCATGTCAGAGTGGGAGTGGGATTTACTCTCCTCCTTCTTAGGGTTCTGGGGTACAGAGGGAGTCTCTGTGGTGGGCTTACCACCTCCCTCCTTAGGTTTTTGGGGACCTGTCCCCCCCTTCTTGGAGTCTCCCCCCTGGGACTTGACAACCACCCTGGTTCTCAACCACTCATCAGCTGCCTCCCCTAGCTCTCTAGGGTTGGTCAGCTTAGAGTCCACTAGATGCTGGCGTAACCTTTCTTGGATACAATTGGTCAAGATGTGCTCTCTCATGATCAGATTGTATAACCCCTCATAAGTATTTACTTTGTTGCCAATAATCCAGCCCTCTAGTGCCTTTAGTGAGGTGTCCACAAAGTCAACCCAAGACTGGGTACTGACCTTCTGGGTGTCCCTGAACTTCATTCTATATTGCTCTGGGGTCAGACCAAACTTCTTGACTAAGCACCTCTTCATACTAGGGTATGAATCTGCCTCCTCCCCCCTTAAGGTCAGAAGCCTATCCCTCCCTGAGTTGGGGACCAACTCCCACAAAAGGGAACCCCAGTATTGAGGCTTAACCCTTCTCATTTGGAGTGCCCTCTCAAAGGCCCCTAGCCACTTATCTATGTCATCCCCCTCTATATAAGCAGGAACTACCCCCTTGGGTAATCTGGGGCAAACTCCCCCACCCATGGACACCTCAGCTTCTTTATCGCTGCTTCCATCTCTTTTTTCTTTGTATGCCCACTTTTTCTTCTCTAGGGCCAGCTTCTCTGCTTCCAAAGCTATGTAGGCTAGCTGGGCTTCCAGCTCTCTTTCCCTGATGGATGGGTTCTCTCCTCCTGAAAGGACCCTCTTCCTACCACTAGCTTTGGGTCTGCCCCTAGTGACTGTGTCCAGTGAGGACCGTTCCTCCTCTTCCTCACTTGGGGTCTGATGCCTTTCCTCCCCTGACTGGTTAGAGTTAGCATCATCCTCTTTTGGTTCCTCCTCTGGAGCTTCCTCTGTCTCTACCTCTTGGGCCTCAGCCCATGCTGTCAGGGATTTAATCAGGATTTCCTTCCTGAGATTAGTGGTTGCAGGCAACCCCCTCTCAATACACAACCCCCTAAGCTGGACTACTGTCAGTGTGGGTAGGCTAGCCAGATCAAGCTCCATGGTTCCCTAGTTTTGTGTCAACAAAAACTTTTTGCAAAAATTGGAAACAAGAATTTAGAAAAAATTACAAAAATTCAATAATTGAAATTAATCCAAATTAATTTTAAAAAAAATTAAAATTAAAAATTAAAAACAATTTTTGCACTAGGACAATTTAAAGGATTTTTAATTTGTTTTATCTAAAACTGTAACGTGATATTGAACACAAGTACAGGATCCCGTCGCTGCTTCCAATTATGTTGGAAAATGGGTTATTGATAGGGCAGGTAGGTACCTACACCTAGCAACAAGCCACAAACCTCCACAAAAGTACAGTTAGGTCTCAGTAAATTAATCCCAGCTCTACCCTTGGTAGCTTAGCATCGAGCGTCAAGGCTTAACTTAGGAGACAAAGTGTAAAGCATTCAAATATCACAAAACAGTAATTAAATAAAACACAGGAAACAGTTTAAAAATCCAAAACCAATTTATAAAAATAGCTTATATTTTTATCTTTAAAATGACACAAAAACGATTAAAATCGGTTCAGGGGAACCGGAGATATGAATTTTTAAAGTATTATTATTTTCTAGCGCTTAGAAACAAAAAGCGCCAATCGGGTCATCTGGTTGCACCAGGACCGGGACAAAGTCAAACTTTCAGGCCGACCGCGATGGAGCCCTGCTCGGATACAGGTCGCGGGAAGCCTCGGTTAAAAAGTTACCTTCTGACTTAGTCTTTATTTTGAAGTTTTTCTTCACCGGGACGAACCTGCCAGTTGGATCCGACCTCCTGGAGCCCTTGTCCGGATACGCGAAGTCGGTTTCCTCGGTGGTGATTTCTACCTTCGGACTTAGTCGTTTTTTCGAGATGAAAATCCTTCGACCGGGGTATAAACCTGGATCTTGATCCGACGTCCGTGGAGCCCTTCTCGGATACGATGGCTGGAAGGTCCCGGTCAACTTTTTACGTTCTGACTTAGTCTCTTTTTCGGATGTTTTTCTTGACCGGGACGAACCACGAAGTCAGGCCGGGTCGCGGTTGAGGCAAGCCGGCTAGAATTTCCGCGTCGAGTCGGTCACTTTATGGAGCTTTTTTCTAAAATTTCTCCAATCTTTTCCAAACTTCTGGGGCTTCACCCAGATGTTCTTTTAAGGTTCTTTTGGGGTCCACAGCTCACCCCAAGGGTCCAGAAGTTCTGTGATGGTCCTTGGGAAGTGCGGACTTCAACTCCCAGAATGCACCTGGCGCAAACTCCTTTTTGGCCACTGGACAGTGGTCAGCTGGTCACTTTTTCAGGAGTTGGTGCAGGGGACTCTGGTTAGCAATTTTTCACCTGTAGCAAACAGGGAGTCCCTCCTTGAACCAGTGGAAGCCAGGCAAAGTCCTTCTTGTGGTGAAGCCCAAGTGTGCAGCTGGTGCAGTCTTTCTGAGTGCAGGGTCCAGGTGCAGGCCAGGGGTCCAGCAGGGCAGTCCTTCTTCTTCTTGTAGTTCCTTCTTCTTGAAATTTGGTGGGGATCTGAGGCGTGGGTGCAGGTCTGCCAGTTTTATCCTTGCTCCTGGGTGAAAAGCAGGGGGGCCCTGGTCCTCCAATCAGGGACAGGGTCGTCCCCCTGTGATGACCACTTCCTGGGAAGTGTGGCAAAAATCCATCCCAGAAGGCAACAGTCTCTAAAAATCCAAAATGGATGAATCTGATTTTTAGAGGAGAGATCTGGCTGAGCCCACCCACTGGTGTGGCTAAAAATCATAAACACACCCCTCTCGTGCCCTCTCCTAATCTAATCAAGGGGGCACCTAGCTGTCTGGGGTTGCAGGATGTGGGGGTGTTGCTGGGTGCTCCAGATGTCCTTCTCTGCCTTTGAAGACCAGTTTGGCAGCCCTCCCCCTTCCTGCCTCACCATCTGCGGAGGGGAGATTCTCTCCCCCAAGCACATTCCTTTGTGTGAAGTCAGGCCACTTCACACCTCATTAAAGTAGCCTGGCAGAAGCTGCTGCAGGCTGGCCAATCAGAGCACAGCAGCAAAAACAATGCAGAGCTGAAATTGGCAACTTTTTAGGTAAAGTCTAAACTTTTTACCTGCACTAGTTATATTAAATCCAACAACTGGAAGTTGTGGGATTTATTATAACAATCAATTTGATACCAAATTCTTGGTATGTAACATTTAAGGAGACTTTAAAATTTAAAATAAAGTCTGCCCATTCTAGCCTATGAAGGCCATTTACTTCAATGAGGGAAAAACGAATTTGGCTGTTTTTACCTCACCAGGGCTTATAAATCTATTTTTATAAAGTCCCTGCTTATAGTTACATGGCACCCAGCCCTAGGGGCACATAGGGCACACCTTAGGGGTGACTTATATGTAAAAATAAGGTAGTTTAAAACTTTGGAAGTACCTTTAATTCCAAAGTCGAATTTGCATATAACTTTAATTTAAAAGCAGCCAGCAAGGCAGGCTTGCTTTTAAAATGACACTGGGAACCTCAGCAATGCACCTAGGTGTGCACCACCTATGCTGTGGTCCCTAAACCTACATGCCCTACCATATACTAGGGACTTATAGGTAGGTTAACTTAGCCAATTATAATTAGCCTAATTTGCATATCCATTTTACACAGAGCACAGGCCCTGGGACTGGTTAGCAGTACCCAGGGCACCAGCAGAGTCAGGAAAACACCAGCATAAAGTGGAAAATGGGGGCAAAAAGTTAGGGGGCCTCTGCAATCAGCCCCAGTTTCTCACACCAATCAACAGTACAGTTTCTATAGGGAGCACTTGCACTTTAGCACTGAATAGCAGTGGTAAAGTGCACAGAAACAAAAAAAAACAGCAAAAACAGACCTCAAAAAATAGGAGGAAGAAGGCAAAAAGTTTGGGGATAACCCTGCAAAAAGAGCCATTTCCAACAAGATCCCATTGAGGACGTGTAGGAAGTTGGCTCTGTATATGCTATTTCAAAGTAAGAAATAGTGTGCACAGAGCCCAAGGGTTCCCCTTAGAGGTAAGATAGTGGCAAAAAGAGAATTCCAATGCTCTGTTTTGTGGTAGTGTGGTCGAGCAGTAGGCTTATCAGAGGGTAGTGTTTAGCATTTGTTGTACACATACAGGCAATAAATAAGGAACACACACTCAAAGACAAATTCCAGGCCAATAGGTTTTTTTATGTAGAAAAATATATTTTCTTAGTTTATTTTAAGAACCACAGGTTCAAGATTTACAAACAATACTTTAAATGAAAGGTATTTCACTCAGGTATTCTAGGAACTTTGAATTATCACAATAGCATTTACAGTTTTGACAAAAATGGCAATAAGCTATTTTAAAAGTGCACAAAGTGCAAAAATCAACAGTTCCTGGGGGAGGTAAGTAAATGTTAAGTTCACCGGTAAGTAAAACACTTACAGGGTTCAAAGTTGAGTCCAAGGTAGCCCACCGTTGGGGGTTCAAGGCAACCCCACAGTTACCACACCAGCAGCTCAGGGCCGGTCAGGTGCAGAGGTCAAAGTGGTGCCCAAAACACATAGGCTTCAATGGAAATAGGGGTGCCCCGGTTCCAGTCTGCCAGCAGGTAAGTACCCGTGACTTCGGAGGGCAGACCAGGGGGGTTTTGTAGGGCACCGGGGGGGGGGGGGGGGGGGACACAAGCAGGCACAGAAAGTACACCCTCAGCGGCACAGGGGCGGCCAGGTGCAGAGTGCAAACAGGCGTCGGGTTTTCAATAGGAATCAATGGGGAGACCCGGGGGGTCTCTTCAATGATGCAGGCAGGCACGGGGGCTCCTCGGGGTAGCCACCACCTGGGCAAGGCAGAGAGTCGCCTGGGGGTCGCTCCTGCACTGGAGTTCGGTTCCCTCAGGTCCTGGTGTCTGCGGTGCAGTGTGGTTTACAGGCGTCGGGTTCCTTGAAACAGGCAGTCGCAGTCAGGGGGAGCCTCTGGATTTCCTCTGCATGTGTCGCTGGTGGGGCTTAGGGGGGGGGGGGGCCAACTCTGGCTACTCAGGGCTCGCAGTCGCCGGGGAGTCCTCCTTGTAGTGTTAGTTTTCCGCAGGTCGAGCCAGGGGCGTCTGGTGCAGAGTGGAAAGTCTCACGCTTCCGGCTGGAAACGTGTGGTCTTTAAAAGTTGCTTATTTGTTTCCAAAAGTTGCAGTTTCTTGAACAGGGCCGCTGTTCTCGGGAGCTTCTTGGTCCTTTTAGATGCAGGGTAATCCTCTGAGGCTTCAGAGGTCACTGGACCCTGTTGGATGCTTCGCTGTTGCAGTTTTCTTTGAAGTAGGGAGACAGGCCGGTGGGGCTGGGGCCAAATCAGTTGTCGTCTCCGTCTTCACAATACACACGAAAGTACGGGGTTCTCTAAAAGAGGACGTCGCGGATATTAGCGTAGCCCTGGGTTGTATGTATTCCTATTTGGAAGGGTAAAGTCAGTGGAATGTCAGTTGGAAATTGCCGAGTACATATACGGAGAGGAACAACGGGGGGTGGGAAGAAAGGGATTTCCTTTTACGGACTAGGTGGTCTCACACACTATATAGTGTCATGCTTCATCATTTGACCACCTAGACCCACCCAGGTAGGACAGTGCCACCTGGGCGGACTCAACCTCACTGTTAAAGGAACAGGAGGGAGTGCGTAAATAAACTTGTTTCTGGAAAGATCGGGATCCAGCTAATCTACTGAAAAAACTAAAAACACCTAAGCAGACACCTGTGAAGAGCAACAAATTTAATGGTGGTGTCTGACTGGTGTAGTTAAAAAGGGGGGTTGGGACACCTCTGTGAGGACAAGGACTCACAGGGTCACCTAACTAATTGATAGCCAACATGTTTCTGCCCTCAGAAGTGAGCCAATGAAGGTCTCGGGGCATTCGTCAGGGCCAAGGATCCCTACGTCTCACGTTGGAGGAAAATACTCTATGGGGAAATCAAAGAGTGAAAAAATGAAAAATTAATGATCTACCTTACCCAAGGAATTACCTTGAGGCGGCCCTTTTCTTAGAGGCTGCTAGCCTCTGGTATCCAGGAGGGGGAGTGTCCCCTTATAGTCACACATACATCAAAGGGGACGCTCGCCGTGCGCCTATTTCGTCCTCTCCTTGGACCGCTTGACTGCAGGGCTTCAGGTCAGCAGTCCTTCTTCTTTAGGTTGCACAAATCTATCTTCCTCAGTTCTGGGAGCCCCTAAATACTCAATTTAGGGGGGTGTTTAGTTCTGGGAGCGCAGTAGCCAATGGCTACTGGCCCTGAGGGTGGCTACACCCTCTTTGTGCCTCCTCCCTGTGGGGAGGGGGGCACATCCCTAATCCTATTGGGGGAATCCTCCATCTGCAAGGTGGAGGATTTCTAAAAGTAAGTCTCACCTCAGCTTAGGACACCTTGTTTTCCTCATTATCTCCTCCAGCCTTGCCGCCAAACGTGGGGGCAGTGGCCGGAGGGGCGGGCATCTCCACTAGCTGGGATGCCCTGTGGTGCTGTAACAAAGGGGGTGAGCCTTTGAGGCTCACAGCCAGGTGTTACAGTTCCTGCAGGGGAAGGTGAGAAGCACCTCCACCCAGTACAGGCTTTGTTCTTGGCCACAGAGTGACAAAGGCACTCTCCCATGTGGCCAGCAACATGTCTGGTGTGTGGCAGGCTGGCAAAAACTAGTCAGCCCACACTGGAAGTCGGATATGTTTTCAGGGGGCATCTTTAAGATGCCCTCTGGGTGTATTTTTACAATAAAGTGCACACTGGCATCAGTGTGCATTTATTGTGCTGAGAAGTTTGATACCAAACTTCCCAGTTTTCAGTGTAGCCATTATGGTGCTGTGAAGTTCGTGTTTGACAGACTCCCAGACCATATACTCTTATGGCTACCCTGCACTTACAATATCTAAGGTTTTGCTCAGATACTGCAGGGGCATAGTGCTCATGCACATATGCCCTCACCTGTGTATAGTGCACCCTGCCTTAGGGATGTAAGGCCTGCTAGAGGGGTGACTTACCTATGCCACAGGCAGTGTGAGGTTGGCATGGCACTCTGAGGGGAGTGCCATGTCGACTTAGTCATTTTCTCCCCACCAGCACACACAAGCTGGCAAGCAGTGTGTATGTGCTGAGTGAGGGGTCCCTAGGGTGGCATAAGACATGCTGCAGCCCTTAGAGACCTTCCCTCGCATCAGGGCCATTGGTACCAGGGGTACCAGTTACAAGGGACTTACCTGGGTTCCAGGGTTGTGCCAATTGTGGAGACAAAGGCACAGTTTATGGAAAGAACACTGGTGCTGGGGCCTGGTTAGCAGGGTCCCAGCACACTTTCAAATCATAACTTAGCATCAGCAAAGGCAAAAAGTCAGGGGGTAACCATGCCAAGGAGACATTTCCTTACAGGTCGATTTTCTTTTTAATATTTTAACATCTACTCACAAAGAGTACCAATGTCTCCCTATGCTTCCAGGCATGCTTAGACATGCTGACGACAGTTATAAAGAACCTGTAAAAGCAACGATCATTACACCCAGAGTTGTTAAAAACTACAAACCTGCACCCTCTGATCCAGTTTTTATTAGGGCACAATTACCACATGATTCTATGCTGGTAAGTGCAGCAAGAAAATGGGCCAATAGTCTGTCTACAGGAGATGCTCCTCCTCCAGACAAAGAAAGTAAAAAGTGCGACGCAGCAGGTAATAGTGGCTACTCAAACTTCCTATCACTGGAGGATTGCAAATTCCCAGGCTGTCCTAGTAAGGTACAAAAGGGCTCATTGGGATCAGATGGAAGACATGCTGCTGTATCTTCCACTGGAACATCAAAAAAGGGGACAACAAATAGTAGCAGAGGGACAGGCTATTTCTAACAACACAATTAGTTGTGCTACTGATGCAGCTGATACAGCAGCAAGGGGAGTCAACACCAGTGTAGTCATCAGGAGACATGCATGGCTAAGGTCTTCAGGACTTAGGCCCAAGATACAGCAAGCTGTATTAAACATGCCCTTTGATAAGGAGTATTTATTCGTACCAGTGGTGGATACCACCATAGGCAAGCTTAAAAAGGACTCCGAGATATCTAAAGCTATGGGTGCACTATACACCACATCCAGTAGAGGCACTTTTCGTAGGCCACAATTTAGGGGTGTTACAATCCATCAACCACAGAGCCCATCCACCTCACAACAAAAAGAAGGACCGCACTTCTATAACAGAGGTTTATTCAGAGGCTCTTACAGAGGATCTAGTTATAGAGGAAGAGATAAATCATCTGCTCCCAGAGGTTCGTCTACCTCAACAAAACAGTGACTTCTTACAAATCCCCACAGTACGTACATGTCCTGTGGGAGGAAGACCGGTAACTTTTTACCCACAATGGTACAACATCACCACATATCATTGGGTTCTATCAATTATCCAACATGGTTATTGTTACACTAATCTCCACTCCATCAAACATTCCTCCTCCTTCCCACAAACTCTCTCAAGACCATATTGTGCTAAAAGGGGCTATAAAACTAGTACCTGCATCCCAACAAGGGTCAGGAGTAAATTCACTTTACTTCCTCATACCGAAAAAGGATGGTTCATTAAGTCCAATTTTAGATCTCAGACCTCTCAATCTATAATACTCTCAAAGCATTTCCGTATGGTGACTTTCCAAGATGTTTTTCCCCTATTACAACAAGGCGATCACATGACTGCAGCTTATTTCCACATTCCCATACACCCAGGACCACAAATATCTGAGATTTGTCATTGCAGGAAAACACTACCAGTTGAGGGTACTACCATTCAGGGTAACCGCTCCAAGGGTATTCACAAAATGCTTGGCAGTGGTAGCAGCATTTCTCAGAAGACACCACATACATGTTTTCCTGTATCTAGATGATTGGCTCATAAACGGCAGTACAATTCAAACTTGTCAGGAACACACTCAGTACACTGTCAATCTTATGCACAATTTGGGATTCACAATAAATTATCACAAATCTCATCTCCAACTGTCACAAATACATCCTTATTTAGGAGGAATTCTAAACGCCCAGTCGGCATTTGCATATCCAAACCCAATAAGGATTCAGGCTTTTCAAAATCTCATCTCTCAATTGCAGGAGAAACATACTTACACTTTGAAGCTAGTGATCAAACTTGTTAGGAATGATGGCTTTCTCTATAGCCATAGTTCCCCACGCAAGGCTGCACATGCGACCACTACAGCAGTTTTTCTCCCAACAGTGGTCTCAGTCACAGGGTCAACTTCAGGATCTAGTGTTGTTGGACCACCAGACTCACCGCTCTCTGCAATGGTGGAATTAAACCAACCTATCAAAAGGGTGCCCTTTCAAAACCCTGTGCCTCAGACCACTATTGCAACAAATGCATCACTAGTAGGTTGGAGAGCTCATCTCAACAACTTCACTCCACAAGGGTAATGGTACTCTAACCAACAGACTTATCATATAAACTACCTGGAATTACAAGCAGTATTCCTAGCACTCAAAGCTTTTCTGACACAAATCACACGCAAGGTAGTGGACAATATGACCACAAGGTATTATCTGCAAAAACGGGGGGGGGGGGGGTGAGGGACTCATCTCAATTATCCCTTTTAGCACAGATAATCTGGAATTGTGCAATTCACAATCGCATTCAATTAGTGGCAGTTTATCTCCCAGGGATACACAACCAACTAGCGGACCTCTTAAGCAGAGCGCAGTAACAAATCCACAAAGGGAAGTTCACCCACAAGTAATTCAACAATACTTTCAAATGTGTAGAACTTCAGACATAGACCTTTTCACCACAAAAGAAAACTCAAAATTCCAAAGCTTTGCATCCAGGTACCCACACCCTCAATCCAAGGGCAATGCTCTATGGATGAACTGGTCAGGGATATTTGCTTACACTTTTCCACCTCTCCCACTCATTCATTCTCTGATAATAAAAATGAAACAAACATCACTCTCCATGATACTCAATTTTCCCACATGGGTACGTCAACATTGGTACACAACTCAGTTTGATCTGTCTGTAGTACCACATCACAAGCTCCCAAACTTACCACATGTCTTAACTCAAAACAGAGGCCAAATCGGACATCCAAATCCCAGCACGCTCAACCTGGTGATTTGGCTCTTGAAGTCCTAGAGTTTTGATACCTACAACTTCCATCTGAATGTATGGATATTCTAAAGGAAGCATGCAAACCCACAACTAGATATCGTTATTGCCCTAAATGGTAATGTTTTGTCTACCGTTGTCAACCCAAAATTATTGATCCACTTAAGGTTTCAGTACAAGATATTGTCTGCTATTTGAAGTATGCCAGATTTGCTTTTAGTAAATGTAACAATTAGGCTTCATTTAACAGCTACAGCTGCTTACTTGCAAAACAGGCAAAATATTTCCCTATTTAAGATTCCTGTTATAAATGCCTTTATGGAGGGTCTTAAAAGTGATTCCTCATAAAATTCCTCCAGCTCTTGCATGGAATCTTAACATCATACTCACAAGACTTATGGGGCCACCATTTGAACCCATGCATTCTTGAACTCTACAGTTCTTATCATGGAAAAGGTGGCTTTCTTAGTAGCAATCGCTTCTTTAAGAAGAGTTAGCGAAATTCTTCAATTAGAAGAACCTTTCTTTCAAATTCCTAAAGAAAAACTAGTTCTTAGAACAAATAAAAATTCCTACCAAAGGTAGTTTCACCTTTTCATACCAGCCAGTCAGTGGAATTGTCGGTCTTCTTTCCACAGCCAGACTCAGTTGCTGAAAGAGCTCTACACACCCTTGATGTTAAAAGGGCTCTCATGTACTTTATGGACAGAACAAAAGATATCAAAACAACTTTGTGACTTTTTCAGAACCTCAAAAAAAGCAATCCCATCTCAAAAAATGGGTTAGCCAGGTGGATAGTGAAGTGCATTTAAACTTGCGATCTCAAGGCTAAAAGACAGTTACCAGTAACTCCTAAAGCATATTCCACTAGAAAAAACTGAGCTTCTCTCGTAGGGGATTTCCATGATAGTCATCAGCTGTGAAAATTCCCCGCCCGTCTGCGGGGACCCCGGAGCACTTTTTCCAATATAACTTCTTAAGTATCAATGTTCGTCTTACTTCAGAAAGGCCTGCCAAGTCACTTAAGAATGTTCATATGCAGCCTAGGGGAAAGGCTACGGTGTCCAAAATTCTTTATCCAGTCTATCTTTAAAAGGGACAAATTTGAGATGTCTGCATTTAAATTTCTGAATGAATGGCAAATTTTGCAGAAGAATTCCTTCACAAACCTTTTATATATTGTAAAACACTGATGAAGTGCAGGGCAATGTAGCCTATAGGCTGCCATAGTAATGAAGAAAAAGGGGACTGTGCCTTTAAGAGCTGCCAGTCCTCCAGTATCCCATCATGCCTGGAGAGAGGCAGTTACCTCAGTTCTTTTTTTCCGGCTCCTGCTGACAGGGCCCTGGAGCATTGAGCTCGACCTATTTAGGTTTTTTTCTTCAAAAATACAGCTTAAATTTCTGAAATAACTGCTACATTCGATGTCTTTTGACTTTCTCTCTACATTTTTGTCATTTTCTGACTGGACTTAAGGCTTTTTTTACCTCAAAAATGCCTTCTCTATTTGACAAATGTCCAAAATGTAGCAGGAAAAAGGCCAAAACAGACCCCCAGAAGGTCTGCATCATCTGTCTGCCGTCTTCTCATACACCTGCCTCCTGTAGCATTTGTAAGACATTTTCCAGGCGCACCCTGCACAACAGGGAGAAGATTTGCCTTCAAGGGAAAGAGGAGAGACGACGCCAGGAAACCAGAGGGACCTCTGAGCGAGGGGAAGGTCAGTCTTCCACCAGGGCTCTAACCTCAGCCTCCAGTGGTCGTGGGAGGTCTGAGAGGCGTTCTTCCACCAGAAAATGCTTTCAGTCCCAGTCGATGTCGCGGAGATCGCCATCAAAGAGGTTGACGTCGAGGAGATCGACGTTGAGAGGAGGTACGGCGCCTACATGCTCGCTGTCGAAGTCTGGCTCGACATCGAGGAGCAGATCGGTGTCATTGGAATCGATGTTGAGACGAAAACACAGAAGGTGTGTTTTGACGTCGAGGTCCCGCTCGACGTCGGGGAGTCCATAGACGTCGAGGAGGCAGAAAAGAAGGATTTATTTGTCATCAGAATCGCACCATTCTACTTCTATAGTGCCTATTCCTTTGTCGCCTTCTCCTCAGGCCTCTCCTCCAGCAACAACATTGCAGCCGTCTGACTTGATTCTTCCAGTGTCCCAGCTCCTAGCCGGCTCTACATCACACCATCTGTCTCGACATGGCCATCCGTCATCAGGCTGTTCAAGGACACGACACTCTCACCGTAGATCTAGCCATAGATCAAGATCACGAAACCATCAGATTCGTCATTCTCTACCAGAGATTACTCCCCTACTTTATCGGATACACCTCCATCTTCACCGGTGGATGATGTCAACACACTTAATTAATTTCTGGTCAGAGGTGCGACAAAACTTAACATTCCGATGGCTACCCCTACACCTACTACTTCAATTATATTTGAGACTCCCACAGCGTGTAGCCGCCAGACCTTTGCTGCCTCTGGTACCTGGCCTTTTAGAGCCTGCTATGGAAGTCTTCCTTACACTGGCCACAACCAAACCTGCTCCCATCAGACTACAGAAAAAGTATCGTCCTCCAGAGCAAGACCCTTTGTTTCTACGTTCTGACCCTCCACCTGATTCGTGGTCATACTGACTGCTCGCAAATCCCATGCAACATCCCCGGTTTCCACCTCGCCTCTGGGCAAAGAGAGTAAGAAGGTAGATTCAACAGGCCGCAAAGTCTATTTTGGCCGCAACCTCCATAAAGTCGGCAAGTGCAACAGCCCTTTTAGGCAGATATGACAGATCCTTGTGGGATTCCCTTCTCCAGTTTGCAGAGCATCTTCCGAGAGATCATAGTGAGGATTTTATGGAGATAGTCCAAGAGGGTGCTATGGTCTTGAATCAGAACATCAGTGCAGCGGCGGATTCATCATTGCTCTCTGTACATACATATTGCCACGGAGTGACACTTCGGAGACATTCATGGCTGAGGCTTACTTCACTGAAACCGGATGCTCAGCAGCTTATTCTGAATCTGCCGTTTCAGGCTCCACTCTACTCGGCTCCCATGCTGATGATGAAATGGCAAGGATGAAGGCTGAGGTGGACACTTTAAAGGCAATGGGTCTTGAGAAACCCAAAGAGCAAAGAAGGCCCTTCCGACCTTTCCAGCGTCGCTATCCCACTCAGAGGGTTCAAACCCCTCAATGGGTCCCTGCAAGATCTCACCAACCATACCAACGATCTTATCAACCTCAGCGAAAAACACAGATAGGCTGTTCGACCCAGCAGTCCAATCAGGGTTCTCGACAACCTTCAGCTTCAAAACCCTGAAAATCTCCTTCCCCCAACTCCGTTGCCCACTCCGGTGGGGGGGAAGCATCACCAATTGTTTGGCAGAGTGGCAACAATGTACAACTGACGCTTGGGTCTTAAACATTGTACAGAATGGATATTGTCTCAGGTTTTCCACTCCACCCCCAAACAGTCTGCAGAAATCCACCACTTCTCAACTCAGCCTTCTAAAGGCAGAGGTCTCCATCCTCTTAGAAAAGAAAGCAGTGGAAACCGTTCCCCTCAACCAGCGGGGGAAGGGCATTTACTCCAAGTATTTTCTCATCCCAAAGAAGGACAAGAGAGTTCAGACCCATTCTAGATCTCAAAATTGGCAACAAATGGGTCAGAAAGGAAAAGTTCAGGATGCTATCCTTACACCAGATATACCTTCAGATTCAACAAGGGGACTGGCTTTGTTCGGTAGACCTTCATGATGCTTACTTTCACATCCCCATTGAGAAAAAGCATTGGAAGTTCCTGAGGTTTGTGGTGGGTCAAGATCACTTCCAATACACCGTCCTACTATTCGGTCTCAAGTCAGCACCCAGAACCTTTTCCAAATGCATGGCTGTGGTGGCAGCACATCTCCGAAGACATCGGATCTACATCTATCCATACCTGGACCACTGGCTAATCAAAGCATCCACTCGTGCAGAAGCCCAACTCCATTTCCAATGGACCTGCAACCTCCTTTATCGGCTAGGCCTTCATGTAAATTTTCAAAAGTCGATGACAGTTCCTGTCCAGAAGTTACACTACTTAGGATCTACCATAGAGACACTACAGGCAAAAGTGTGTCCTTCGGAGGAACAATGCTTATCCATTCTCCAGAAGTGTCGGGCACTTCAAACTATGCGTCACCCAACAGTGTGCACAGTCTCTTCCCTTCTCGGCTCCATGGCCTTCTGCATCTTTGACACCCAATGCTCGCCTCCACATGCAACCTCTTCAGGAGTGTCTGGAGGACCAATGGATTCAACTGTCGGGGAACTGGGAAGATCGGATTTGTCTGTCCACCCATGCAATCAGATCTCTCGCTTGGTGGTATTCTCCAGACAATCTCCTAAAGGGGATACCTTCTCGTCCACAGTCTCCAGCACAGACTATTGTGACAGATGCCTCTCTCCTCGGATGGGCAGCTCATATGGGTCACCTACAAGCACAAGGTCTCTGGTCTCCCAAGGAGTCGTCATACCACATCAATCTCCTCGCGCTCTGTGCGGGGCACCTGGCTCTGAAGGCCTTTCTCCCCTCATTCACCACAGACAACTTGTTTGTACGGATGGACAATACTACCACCATGTACTATCTGAACAAGCAGTGGGCCACCAGATCCAGAGTCTTGTCTCAAGAGTCCCAGACAATATGGCACTGGATCCTAGCCAGGAAGTTGAACATAGTGGCAACCCACCTTCCAGGGGCTCAGAATGTACGAGCGGATGCCCTCAGCAGACTTATCGAAGAGAACCACGAGTGGGTGCTCAACGAACATGTCGTCCAAGATATCTTCCGTTGGTGGGGCACACCTTCTATCGACTTCTTCGCCACAGAGGAAAACAGAAAATGCTTCGCCTTCGCCGCCAGGTTTTACCACCCAGAATCGCTGGGGAATGCTCTGTGGATAGACTGGTCCAACAAATTTCTCTACGCCTTTCCACCACTTCTGCTGATCTCAGCAGTCCTCCTCAAACTCTCAAAGACTTCAGCCACATTGATCCTTATTGCACCAGAGTGGCCGAGACAGTGCTGGTTCCCCGACCTTCTTCACCGGTCACTCCGTCCACATCTCAGGCTACCATGCAGACCGGACCTCCTGACGAAGTTCGGAGGGCAGATGAGACACCCCAATCTCTCCTCCTTGAATTTGGCACCATGGCTCCTGAGTTAGTCCAGTACGGACACCAAAATCTTCCACAGGATTGTATGGAAATCCTAAAGGAGGCGAAGCGGCCACCTTACCCGTACAGCATATTCCTTCAAATGGAAGAGATTCTGCATTTGGTGTCCTTCTAAGGGGATAGACCCTGCATCTTGCCAGGAAGATGTCATTCTTCCATACTTGTGACATTTGGCTCAGTCTGGTCTGCAGCTCTCTTCCATAAAGGTCCATTTGGCAGCTTTAACTACATACAGAAAAAGTCCTTCGCAAACCTCTTTCTTTAGGATGCCAGTCATTAAAGTCTTCCTAGAAGGGTTAAAGAAGGGATTTCCTCCAGTTAGGCGTCCTTCCCCACCATGGGAACTTAATGTGGTCCTTTCGAGGCTCATGCAAACTCCATTTGAGCCCATACACAAGGCATCGCTCCAACATCTAACTTGGAAAACTGCTTTCCTTGTGGCAATCACATGAACATGAAGGGTTAGCGAGATTCAGGCCCTCTGTACCCACAAAACTTACACAGTATTTCACTCCTCCAAGGTAGTGCTTCGTACACATCCTAAATTCCTAACCAAGGTTATATCTGATTTTAACGTCAACCAATCGATTTCCTTACCAACTTTCTTTCAAAACCCATCTACTCCAGCAGAGAGAGCTCTCCATTCTCTAGATCAGTGGTTCCCAATCTGTGCGCCATCAAAACTAGCCAGGGGCGCCGCACACAGTTTGGGAACCACTGAGCTATTTATAGCCCTTGGGCCAGTTCGTACAAAATAAAACTACTCCGTTGTAGCAGCTCTTTTTTAATTTTGTCCTTGAGCGCCCTCTGGTGGTTAAACACAACTAAAGGGATTCTACATTTCACAATATTTAAACAGTTATGTTATAACTACATAAAAATGAGACCTGCCCATTTTACTAGGGTTACGTCAACCAATATTTTCCCCTTACTAAAAAACCCTATGCATGCTGTAATTAAACAACTGTTACATTTTTATTTTTTACAGTTATATATAGAATTACAATACCTTCATTGGCGTCATCCCAATTCTTTTCAGGGAGAAAAATGGATGTACTCCCTAGGCCAGGCTTACATCCCCCACCCGCCAACAAAAAGTAACATAATGGGGAGCCGCAGCCAGTGGCCAATAGATCAAGGGAGCCGTGGGTCGAAAATGTTTGGGAACCACTGCTCTAGATGTAAAGAGGGTGTGTAAGGAAATACCTCCTTGGCATGGTTACCCCCTAACTTTTTGCCTTTGCTGATGCTAAGTTTTGATTGAAAGTGTGCTGGGACCCTGCTAACCAGACCCCAGCACCAGTGTTCCTTCCCTAAACTGTACCTTTGTCTCCAAAATTGGCACAAGCCTGGACTCAGGTAAGTCCCTTGTAACTGGTACCCCTGGTATCAAGGGCCCTGATGCCAGGGAAGGTCTCTAAGGGCTGCAGCATGTCTTATGCCACCCTGGGGACCCCTCACTCAGCACACACACTGCTTGCCAGCTTGTGTGTGCTGGTGGGGAGAAAAAGACTATGTTGACATGGCACTCCCCTCAGAGTGAAATGCTAACCTCACACTGCCTGAGGCATAGGTAAGTCACGCCTCTAGCAGGCCTTACAGCCCTAAGGCAGGGTGCACTCTACCGCAGGTGAGGGCATATGTGCATGAGCCCTATGCCCCTACAGTGTCTAAGCAAAACCTTAGACATTGTAAGTGCAGGGTAGCCATAAGAGTATATGGTCTGGGAGTTTGTCAGACACGAACTCCACAGTACCATAATGGCTTCACTGAAAACTGGGAAGTTTGATATCAAACTTCTCAGCACAATAAATGCACACTGATGCCAGTGTGCAATTTATTGTAAAATACACCCAGAGGGCATCTTAGAGATGCCCCCTGAAAACATACCCGACTTCCAGTGTGGGCAGACTAGTTTCTGCCTGCCTGCCACACACCAGACATGTTGCTGGCCACATGGGGAGAGTGCCTTTGTCACTCTGTGGCTAGTAACAAAGCCTGTACTGGGTGGAGGTGCTTCTCACCTCCCCCTGCAGGAACTGTAACACCTGGTGGTGAGCATCAAAGGCTCACCCCCTTTGTTACAGCGCCAGAGGGCATTCCAGCTAGTGGAGATGCCCGCCCCCTCCGGCCACGGCCCCACTTTTGGCGGCAAAGCCGGAAGAGATAATGAGAAAAAGGAGTCGTCACTGGCCAGTCAGGACAACCCCTAAGGTGTCCTGAGCTGAGGTGACTGACTTTTAGAAATCCTCCATAATGCACCTATGCCCTATCCTATGGTATAGTGCACCCTGCCTTAGGGCTGTAATGCCTACTAGAGGGGTGACTTATCTATACCATGGGCAGTGTGGGGTTGGCATGGCACCCTGAGGGGATGCCATGTCGACTTAGTCATTTTTTCCACACCAGCACACACAAGCTGGCAAGCAGTGTGTCTGTGCTGCGTGTGGGGTCCCCGGGGTGGCATAAGACATGCTGCAGCCCTTAGAGACCTTCCCTGGCATCAGGGCCCTTGGTACCAGGGGTGCCAGTTACAAGGTACTTACCTGAATGCCAGGGTGTGCCAATTGTGAAAACAAAGGTACAGTTTTAGGGAAAGAACACTGGTGCTGGGGCCTGGTTAGCAGGCCTCAGCACACTTTCAAATCATAACTTGGCATCAGCAAAGGCAAAAAGTCAGGGGGTAACCATGCCAAGGAGGCATTTCCTTACAAACATGTAATGACCAATGTCCAGCACATACATTTAAAATAGCTTCCCTGTTCACTTACTATGTCTCAGAATCGACAAACATAGCAGGGGCATATATGCTCATGCATATATGCCCTCACATGTGCCTGGATGCATCTAGGGATGACTTACACCCAGCACATGCAGTGATGGGAGACCTGGGACACAGGGGTGTGTGACAGCTCGTGTCTTCAATTTAGCCTGCACAAACACACGCCATCTGCAGTGGCAGCACTGTTTGAGTTTGTGAGGGGTCCCTGGGGTGGCACAACTGGTTCTGCAGCCCTCAGAGACCTTCCTTAGTATCCCAGGCTGTAGGTACCAGGGGTACCATTTACTAAGGACTTGCAGGGTAGGTGAAAAGTTTGGCAATTGTACAAAACTACTATGCAGTTTGGGGGAAAGAGATCTGGCAGTGGGGGCCTGATTAGCAAGGACCCAGTGCACCAACAGTCAAAGCCATGTCAGAAGCCAGGCAAAAAGTGCTTTCCTAATTGACCATACCCCCCCACCCCCCGCCCCTTCTCCCCTAGAGGCTCTTCATCTTCTAATTGGAATAACCTGGAAATGCCATCTGCATTGGCATGGTAAGTCCCAGGTCAGTGTTCCACTGTGAATTCAGTTCCTTGTAGAGAGATGGACCACCTTAACAGTTTGGGACTTTCACCTTTTATCTGCACAAGCCATTGTAGAGGCCTGTGGTCAGTTTGAACAAGGAAGTGAAAGCCAAACAAGTATTCCTTAACTTCTTCAGGGCCCAAACCACAGCAACAGCTTCCCTCAACGGATCTCCAGTGCGCTTTCTGGAGAATAACCTCCTGCTAATGAAAGCAACAGGTTAGTCCTGGCCCTCATCCTTGATTTGGGGCAGGACTGCCTTATCCCAAGTTCAGCGGCACCTGTCTGCACTATGTACTGTTTGGTATAATCTGGGGCTTTGAGAACAGGTGCTGAGCACATTGCTTCTTTCAGGGTGTCTAAGGCCTTTTGACAGCTCACTGTCCAGTTTACCTTCTATGGCATGTTCTTGGAGGTCAGTTCTGAGAGGGGCCACAATGAAGCCATACCCATTCACAAACCTCCTGTAATACCCAGCCAAGCCAAGGAATGCCCCGAGTTGTCTGGGTTGTTGGAGCTACCCAGTCCAGAATTGTCTGGGTCTTGGCTTATAGTGGTTGCACTTGGCCCCCACCTACAAGGTTGCCCAAGTATACAACCTGGTGCTTCCCTATCTGGCACTTGCTTGCGTTGATAGTGAGACCTACCTTTTTCAGAGCCTCCAGGACCTTCCTCGGGTGGATCTGGTTATTCTGCCAGGTAGAGCTAAAGACAGCAATAGCATCTAGATATGCTGCATCAAAGTCTTCCAACCCAGCTAGGACTTTGTTCACCAACCTTTGGAAGGTGGGGGCATTCATTAGTCCAAAGGACATAACAGTGAACTGATAATGCCCATCAGAAGTGGAAAATGCAGATTTTTCTTTTGTCCATGGGTCAGGCCTATCTGCCAGTACCCTGAAGTGGGATCGCAAGTACTTAGCTATTTGGTTGTCTCTAATCTGTCAATTAGCTCATCTGCCCAAGGTATGAGGTGAGCATAATTTTTTTTCACACCACCACCTCATTTCTTTCTTTCCACCCTGGGAATGAGCTTTGGGGACCAAAACCACTGGACTATCCCAAGGACTTTGAGTGCTCAGTGGCTCTCAATTCCAGTATCTTGCTGACTTCAGCTTTGATGCTCTCTTTGACATGGTCAGACTTTCAGTAAATTTTGTTTTTGAGAGGTAAGCTGTCCCCAGTATCCACATCTTCTCTTCCAGGGGATCCTCATCAATAGTCATAAACATTGAATATTCCCGCCTTTGTGCGGGGACCCCGGAGCATATATAAAATACACACATATAAAGTATGAAATATGCACGAAAAATATATATAGCATTTTTAGTAGACACATTTTCATACTAAACTCAAATATACATGTGTAAAACAGCAATGCAGGCTATAATCATAAACCGGCTTAAATACTTTATTTCTATGGAGTTTTTTTTTATTTTTATTTTTTTATTCTTTACAAAATTACAATAAGAGAAAAAATATATATCAACCAAAGCCCCAAAACTGGGCCTAGGGAAATAAGCAGTAGTAATCATCAGAGAAAAAGAGAAAAAAAACTACATTGAAAAACAATGGAGCATTCTTAGCCAATAGGCTGCATGCAGGTTAACACAGGAGAACCATAAAAACTTTGGCACCGTGCCTTTAAGACCCTGAGCACCTCCAGTATCCCACCATGCCTCAGGGGTGAAGGAGAGGTGACAGTTGGTTCACAATTAGGTCAGTTCTTTTTTCCGGCTTCTTCTGAGAGGATCCTGGAGCATTGAGCTCTCAGTTTTTCTGAGTTTTTCCTAGAAAAATACTTTAGAAAAGCGTTTTTTCCTACTTTACTCGACATCTAACATCATTGTCTGAGTCTGGAAGTTTTTTCCTGACTGAAAAATGCCTTCACTTTTTGTGAAATGCCCTTCTTGTGGGAAGAAAAAGGCCCAGTCAGATCCACACACTCTCTGCATTGTGTGCTTGCCTCAGAGTCACTGTCCTGACACTTGCAAACACTGCAAGAACATGTCAAAGAGGACTCTGAAGGACAGGGAGAAGATCAGGCTTCATGGGCTTCACGAGAGGCAGAAAACATCATCCTCTTCGCTTCCCAGGCAGCCAACAAGCCACTCTCAGGAGAGACAGGCTAGATCGACGTCAGCAGGTAGGAAGATACCTGTTTGTTCCCTGTCGACGATGCCACCATCTCACCGCCATAGGTCGACGGCGACCCGACTGACGTCGAAGGATACGGCGTCGAGGGAACATGGCCACCGCAGGGGCAGATCTCCGTCGACGGCAACCCGCCGATCGACGTCGAGCCATCACCGGCGCGCCCATTCGCCGCCGAAGGCCTCGCACCTCTCGACGTCAAGAAAGACGACATCGAATGCGCCCCAACTGCGAGAGTGAGGACATCCGCCGTCAGCTGCCCACCGCTCGACGTCGAGGCACACGACGGTGAGCAGGTCGCGGTCCAGAGATTGCCGTTCGACGTCAAGGCACTCAACGTCGAGACACTCAACATCGAGACAGGAAAAACCGGCGGCGCTCCCTTCGATGTCATTACGGCTGTCGACGTCGACACAGGTTTTACCTGTCTTGCAGGGAGCAGAGCATCGGCTTCCGCCAGCAGATAAGACCACGCCATCTCCAGTGGTCTCCATAAGAAGTGGTTCATCTCGGTCGAGAGCGTCATCGTCGGGGCATGTCTCACCCATCAATTTGTCACCAAGATGGTTGGAGAGCCTTAATAGACCAACGGCCTCCCCGGACTCGCAGTATTCAAGGATGTACTCTACTACTGCCTCTCTCCCGAGAACACCATCACCGACAGCGCGGGCAGGACGGGCTCGTTCTGCTTCTCGCCAGCCGACCACGAGGCCTGGGCGCTCTGCTACAGCATCTCGCAGCAGGTCACGTTCCCAGCGACGATATAGGTCACACAGAAGGTCGCCCTCTTGGTCATCGTCCGGTTCATCCGTCAGATGATACTCCCCCACCTTAACAGATTCTCCACCAGCTAGGGTTTCACTGGTGGACGACATCACTACTTTTAATGAGGTGCTTGTCAGGGGAGCACAGAAGCTAAACATAGAGGTTCCAGAACCATCAACCTCCTCATCCGTCATTTTTGAGACTCTACAGCATAGAGCGGTTTCGAAAAAGCTATTGCCGCTAGTGCCTGGTCTGTTGCAACCAACCATGGACACCTTTTTAGCGCCAGCCACCCTCAAATCCGCTCCTGCTAGGATTTTGAAAAAATATAAAGCGCCTGAACAAGATCCTTTATTTCTCAGAACGGATCCGCCGCCGGACTCAGTCATATTGGCCGCAGCCCGAAAAACTCACTCAGTGGTATAATCCTCCACGGTTCCACCGGACAAGGAGAGCAGACATCTAGACTCTCTGGGGAGAAAAATGTGCGGCACAGCGGCATCTTTGATGAAGGTCTCCAGCGCGTCTGCACTCCTAGGCAGATATGACCGTTCACTGTGGGACTCTCTGAACAGGTTCACAGAAAAATTACCTAGAGAGGACAGGCAGGACTTCCAAGAGATCCTTCAAGAAGGATGTCTGGTCTCCAACCAGGTCATCAGCGCAGCGGCAGATGGGGCAGACTTAGCTGCACATGGATACGCACATGGGATTTGTGCAAGAAGGTCTTCCTGGTTGAGACTGACTGGATTAAAACAGGAAGCACAACAGCATATCCTAAATCTTCCGTTCAACGGGAACTCGCTGTTTGGTATCCATACGGACGAAGAAATGGCGCGCATGAAGACGGAAGTGGACACCATGAGGGCAGTAGGCCTGGAGAGGAAGAAGGACTTCAGGCGAAGGTATAGGCCTTATGACAGGCGCCCTTTCCAGCAGAGGGTTCAAACCCCTCACTGGTCCCAGAGGCCACAGCAGAGGCAAGACGCCCGCTTTTTCAGTCTCGTAAGGCCACGAGGGAACGAGGGTCAAGTAGACCGCAACAGTCCACACCAAAAGCGCCGGCCAAACAATGAGGACTCGCTTCCCTTAACACTGTGCACCACTCCGGTGGGGGGGGGAGTGTCACAGGCTTTATTCACGAGTGGCGTGCTATAACAAAAGACAAATGGGTGCTCAACATTGTCGAGAATGGCTACTCTCTTCTTTTCAGAAAAAACCTCCACCGCACTTGCCACCAGCCAAATGCAATCCGTCTCACGTCATCCTATTGCGCAAAGAGGCTCTCGCCCTTTTACGAAAGAAGGCAATAGAAAAAGTTCCACTCGCGCACAGAGGGAAGGGGGTTTACTCCCATTATTTTCTGGTAGCGAAAAAAGGCAGAGAGGGCGTTTTCAGACCAATTCTGGACTTACGGCTACTGAACAAGTACATAAAAAAGCAAAAGTTCAGGATGCTTGCCCTTCACCAGATTTTTCCTCAGCTACATCGAGGAGACTGGATGTGCTCCATCGACCTGCAGGATGCATACTTTCACATCCCGATAGTTCCCAAGCATCGGAAATTCCTGCGCTTCCAGATAGCCTCATAGCACTATCAGTTCAAGGTGCTACCATTCGGCCTGAAATCTGCCCCCGCGTTTTCTCGAAATGTGTGGCAGTGGTAGCGGCACATCTACGAAAACAAAAAATCTTCATTTACCCATACCTAGACGACTGGCTACTGAAAGCCTCCTCTCCGGAGCAGGCGATAACCCATCAGGACATTGTGCTCAAGGTTTTCGAGTCTCTAGATCTTCAAGTCAACTACCAAAAGTCCACCTTGATTCCAACGCAGAACCTCCACTACCTGGGAGCAATACTAGACACAGAGCTCCAAAGAGTGTATCCTTCGGAGGAACGACTATCATCGAGAAAGTGTCAAGACCTGTTAAAATCCAACGCACCTACGGCCCGTCAGGTGACATCTCTGCTGGGCTCCATGGCATCATGCATTTTCATTGTCCCGAATGCCAGGCTACATATGAGGCCCCTCCAAGAGGCGTTGGAAAACAACTGGAACCAAAGGACAGGTCGCTGGGAGGACAGAGTGCGGCTGCCAATAGCAGCACGTCAGTCATTACAATGGTGGATGCACAGACCTCACCTGTCAGTAGGAGCTCCGTCTCACCAGGTAATTCCATCTGACACTCTGGTAACGGATGCGTCTCTTGAGGGATGTGGGGGGCTCATCTAGGTCCTTTTCAAGCTCAGGGCCTGTGGTCTGACAACGAAAGGAAGTACCACATCAATCTGCTGGAGCTCAGAGCGGTCCATCTGGCTCAAGTCGTTTGCTCCATCGATTCAGGGGAAATCTCTCCTAATACAAACGGACAATACAACCACAATGTATTATTTGAACAGACAAGGGGGAACAAGATCCCTACCCCTATCTCGGGAGTCCCAAACAATCTGGCATTGGCTCCTAGCGAGAGGAATGTCGCTTACAGCGGTTCACCTACCAGGTCAACAAAACGTGGAAGCAGATTTCCTGAGCAGACACCTAGAGGACGCCTACGATTGGGTCCTGAACAACAAAGTCGTCGAAGACATCTTCGCTCAATGGGGTCGGCCTCAATTGGATCTCTTCGCTGACGAGGTAAACAGGAAATGCCCAGACTTCGCGTCCAGGTTCTACCGTCCGGGATCTCGAGGGAATGCCCTGTTGATCGACTGGTCAGGGATATTTCTCTACGCTTTTCCACCAATCCCCCTCATACCGGCAGTGATCAACAAACTTTACAGATCCAGCACCAGAATGATTCTCATAGCTCCGCAATGGCCCCGTCAGTTCTGGTACACAGATCTCCTCAACCTATCGGAACAACCTCACAGGAGGCTGCCGTGCAGACCCGATCTTCTGAGCAGGATGGCGGGCAGGGTACTGCACCCCAACCTACCCTCTCTGAGCTTGACAGCATGGCTCCTGAATTCTTGCAGTATGGGCACTTAGGGCTCTCGCAGGAGTGCATGAACATCTTGAAGGAGTCAAGACGACCTTCCACGCGGCGTTCTTACGCGTTCAAGTGGAAGAGGTTCTACATATGGTGCTGTCAGCAAGGTCAGAATCCCATACGGGCTCAGGAGGAGGTCATACTGTCGTACTTACTCCATTTAGCAAAATCCGGTCTACAGGTATCATCTATTAAGGTACATTTATCTGCCATTACAGCTTATCGTAAGTCACCTTCTCAGGAATCCTTCTTTACGAAACCAGTAGTCAAGGATTTCTTAGAAGGTTTGAAAAAAGTTTTTCCGCCCATTCGGAAGCCCCTCTCCTCCATGGGAGCTGAACATAGTACTATCAAAACTTATGGGCCCTCCTTTCGAACCTATACACAAAGCCTCTTTGCAACACCTTACGTGGAAGACGGCTTTTTTGGTAGCCATTACTTCCGCAAGGAGGGTCAGTGAAATTCAGGCTTTGTCCTCCAAAGAACCGTACACAGTCTTCCACGACAATAGAGTAGTTCTGCGAACTCACCCATCATTCCTACCGAAGGTGGTGTCAGAATTCCACATCGATCAGACTATTTCTCTACCAACTTTATTTCCCCAATCCGGAGACTCCGGCGGAGAAAGCGTTGCACTCCCTAAATCTGAAAAGGGTGCTAAAATTTTATTTGGATAAAACTAAGCTGATTAGACATTCCAACCACTTGTTTATAAATTATGGTCATTTGAGAACAGGAGAGGCAGCATCTAAACGAACCATATCAAGATGGATAGTTTCTTGTATTGTTAAGGCATACCAGTTGGCTAACAAACTACTTGCTAGACCTAAAGCGTATTCCACAAGAGGAAAGGCGGCTACTGCTGCCCTCCTTAATAATGTTCCAATCTCTGAAATCTGTAAGGCTGCTACATGGAAGTCTGTACATACATTTACTAGACATTACTGTTTGGACTCAGATGCCAGAGCAGACGCTCAAGTTGGGCAAGCGTCTCCGAGAAATTTATTTGCATGATGCATATCTATTCCTGCACTTCTATTAGACAGTCCGCAGAGTCAAGGGATGGGCTTGCTAATCTATTCAATGTTTGACTATTGATGAGGATCCCCTGGAAGAGAAGGATAAGTTACTTACTTGTAAATCCTAGTTCTCTTCCAGGGGATCCTCATCAATAGTCATAAACATTGAATATTCCCGCCCTTGTGCGGGGACCCCGGAGCATATATAAAATATATACACATTATACATGTGTAACAAACAGTCATGCAGGCTATCATGTTAAAAACAGGCTAAAATGCTTTATTTCTATGAAGTTTTTTTATTTTATTTTTTTTATTATTAAATATTACAATAGAGCCTAAATAAGTACCCAAGCTCCTAAAACTAGGCTTGGGGAAGTAAGCAGTAGCAAACTCTAGTGAAAAAATAGAGAAAACTGCATTGAAAAACAATGAAGCATTCTTAGCCAATAGGCTGCATGTAGGTTAACACAGGAGAACCATAAACACTTTGGCACTGTGCCTTTAAGACCCTGAGCACCTCCAGTATCCCACCATGCCTCAGGGGTGAAGGAAAGGTGGCAGTTGGTTCACAGTTAGGTCAGTTCTTTTTTCCGGCTTCTTCTGAGAGGATCCTGGAGCATTGAGCTCTCAGTTTTTCTGAGTTTTCCTCAGAAAAATTCTTTAAAAAAGCGTTTTTTCACTTTTCACTCGACAAGTAACATCTTTGTCTGATCTAGGAAGGTTTTTTCTGACAGAAAAATGCCTTCTCTTTTTGTCAAATGCCCTGCTTGTGGGAAGAAGAAGGCCCAGTCAGATCCCCTCTCTCTGTGCATAGTGTGCCTGCCTCAGAGTCACTGCCCTGACACTTGTAAGTACTGTAAGAACATGTCTAGGAGGACTCTGAAAGACAGAGAGAAGATCCGACTTCATGGGCTTCAGGAGAGGAAAAGAACATCGTCCTCCTCACTCCCCAGGCATCCAGAAGGCCATTCTCAGGAGAGAATGGCCCGGTCGACGTCGACAGGTAGGAAAATACATGTTTGTTCACCGTCGACGTCGTCGCTACCACCGTCCCACCGGCATAGATCGCCATCGACGGCGACACACCCGACGTCGAAGGGAACGGCGTCGAGGGAACATCAGAGCAGGGGCAGGTCTCCGTCGACGGCAGCCCGCCGATCGACGTCGAGCCATCGCCGGCATGCCCGGTCGCCGCCAAAGGCTGTGCGCCCCCCGACGTCAGGACACACGGCGTCGAGATCTCCACGACGGCACGAGAAACATCCGCCGTCAACCTCCCATCGCTCCACGTCGAGGCACACGACGGCGAGCAGGTCGAGGTCCAAGGAATGCCGTTCGACGTCAAGGCACTCAACGTCGAGGCACTCAATGTCGAGGCAGGACCAACCGACTGGGCGTCCTTCGACGTCGAAACAGCCATCGACGTCGACGCAGGTTTTACCTGTCCAACAGGGAGCAGAACATCGCCCCTCGTCAGACAAGGCTCCGTCTCCAGTGGTCTCCATACCGAGCGACTCTTCTCGGTCAAGAGCATCTCCTGGGCATGTCTCGCCCATCAACCTATCTCCGAGATGGCTGGAGAGCCTCAACAGACCAGCGGCCTCCCCAGATTCGCAATATTAGCGAATGTATTCACCCACTGCCTCCCCGCCAAGAACGCCATCGCCGACAGCCGGGGCAGAACGGGCTCGTTCAGCTCCTCGACAGCCGACCGCGAGGCCTAGGCGCTCGGCTACAGCGTCCCGCAGCAGATCTCGCTCTCAACGGAGATCCAGGTCGCGCTCAAGAAGATCACCCTCTTGGTCTTCATCAGGTTCTTCTCTCGGGCGTTACTCACCTACTCTTACAGATTCACCACCTGCTAGAGTCTCACCAGTGGATGACATAACCACTTTCAACGAGGTGTTGCTAAGAGGAGCGCAGAAACTCAATATAGAGGTTCCAGAACCGTCTACCTCCTCATCAATCATCTTTGAGACGCTACAACAGAGATCAGCGTCGAAAAAGTTGCTGCCTCTAGTGCCTGGTTTGTTGCAGCCAACCATGGACACTTTTCTGGCCCCAGCCTCGCTTAAGTCTGCCCCGGCTCGGATTCTTAAAAAGTACAAGGCTCCAGAGCAAGACCCTTTATTCCTTAGGAAGGATCCGCCACCAGACTCAGTGATCATAGCTGCCGCCCGAAAGACCCACTCGGTGGCATCTTCATCCACGGTACCCCCGGATAAAGAGAGCAGGCATTTAGACTCTCTGGGAAGAAAGATGTGCGGGACAGCGGCTTCAGCAATGAAGGTCTCTAGTGCGTCTGCGCTCCTGGGCAGGTACGATCGTTCTCTGTGGGATTCCCTCAGTAGATTTACAGAAAAACTGCCCAGAGAAGACAGGCAAGATTTCCAAGAGATTCTACAGGAAGGATGCCTGGTATCTAACCAAGTTATCAGCGCGGCAGCGGATGGGGCGGATTTGGCGGCTCATGGGTACGCACATGGTATCTGTGCGAGGAGATCTTCCTGGCTGAGGCTCACTGGCTTGAAACAGGAGGCACAACAACGTATCCTGAATCTCCCATTTGCCGGGAATTCTCTATTCGGTGCCCATGCAGACGAAGAGATGGCCCGCATGAAGACCGAGGTGGATACCATGAAGGCGGTAGGCCTCGAAAGAAGGAAAGATTTCAGGCGGAGGTACAGACCGTACGATAGATGCCCTTTCCAACAGAGGGTTCAAACCCCTCATTGGTCGCAAAGGTCTCAGCAACGACAGGGACGCCCTCTGTTTCAGCGAAGAAACACAAGGGAGCGAGGGTCAAGCAGACCTCAACAGTCCACTCCAAAAGCACCCACTAAGCAATGAAGTCTCGCTTCCCTCGACACTGTACACCACTCCGGTGGGGGGAAGTATTATTCCTCATCTTCACGAGTGGCACTCTATCACAAGAGACAAATGGGTGCTCAATATTGTCGAACATGGCTATTCTCTTCTTTTCAAACAGCCTCCACCACACTTGCCACCAACCAAACACAATCCGTCTCATCTCGCCCTCCTAAGAAAGAATGCCATAGAAAGGGTTCCACCTGCCCACAGAGGAAAGGGGGTCTACTCCCGTTACTTTCTAGTAGCAAAGAAGGGTCAAGAGGGCGTTTTCAGGCCAATCCTGGATCTAAGACTGCTGAACAAATACATAAGAAAGCAGAAGTTCAGAATGCTAGCGCTTCACCAAATTTTCCCTCAACTGCATCAGGGAGACTGGATGTGCTCCATCGACCTGCAGGATGCGTATTTCCACATCCCAATAGCTCCAAAGCATCAAATTCCTGCGCTTTCGAGTAGCGTTACAGCATTACCAGTTCAGGGTTCTACCCTTTGGCCTGAAATCTGCTCCAAGAGTTTTCTCGAAATGTATGGCAGTGGTGGCGGCACATCTACGAAGACAAAGGATATACATATATCCATACCTAGACGACTGGCTACTAAAGGCTTCTTCTCCGGAGCAGGCGAGAAGCCATCGGGACATTGTACTAGGAGTTTGTGAACCTCTAGGTCTTCAGGTCAATTACCAGAAGTCAACCTTGACTCCAACGCAGAGTCTTCACTACCTAGGAGCTATCATAAACACAGAACTACAAAAAGTGTATCCTTCGGAGGAACGACTGTCCTCAATAAACAAGAAGTGCCAGGACCTGTTGAGAGCCAGCGCACCTACGGCACATCAGGTGACATCACTACTGGGCTCCATGGCATCGTGCATCTTTATTGTCCCAAATGCCAGACGCCACATGAGACCCCTCCAAGAGACATTGGAGGCCAATTGGAGCCAAAGAACAGGTCGCTGGGAAGACACAATGCGGCTACCGGAGGTAGCACTTCAGTCATTGAGATGGTGGATGCACAGACCTCACCTGTCAGTGGGCGCTCCGTTTCACCAGGTACTTCCATCCGACACTCTGGTAACGGATGCGTCTCTTCAGGGATGGGGGGCTCATCTGGGTCCTTTTCAAGCGCAGGGTCTGTGGTCAGACAAGGAGAAGCAGTACCACATCAATCTGCTAGAACTCAGAGCGGTCCATCTGGCTCTCAAGTCTTTCACACCGCTAATTCAGGGGAAAACTCTATTGATACAGACGGACAATACAACCACAATGTCTTACTTGAACAAACAAGGGGGAACGAGATCCCTACCCCTTTCACGAGAGTCCCAAGCGATATGGCATTGGCTCCTGGCCAGAGGAATGTCAATCACAGCAGTTCACCTGCCAGGTCAGCAGAACGTAGAAGCAGACTTTCTAAGCAGACACCTGGAGGACGTTCACGATTGGGTCCTGCACGACGAAGTCGCAGAATACATCTTCGCGCAATGGGGTCGGCCTCAACTGGACCTCTTCGCGGATGATGTAAACAGGAAATGCCCAGACTTCGCATCCAGGTTCTACCGTCCGGGATCTCGAGGGAATGCACTGTTGATCGACTGGTCAGGGACATTTCTTTACGCTTTTCCGCCGATTCCCCTCATTCCGGCAGTGATCAGCAAACTTTACGGATCCAGGACCAGAATGATTCTTATTGCGCCACTATGGCCTCGACAATTCTGGTACACGGATCTCCTCAACCTGTCGGAAAAACCTCACAGGAGGCTGCCGTGCAGACCGGATCTTCTGAGCAGAATGGAGGGCAGGATTCTGCATCCCAACCTACCCTCTCTGAGCTTAACAGCATGGCTCCTGAATTCCTGCAGTATGGGCACCTAGGACTCTCGCAGGAGTGCATGAACATCTTGAAAGAGTCAAACGGACTTCCACACGGCGTTCCTACGCTTTTAAGTGGAAGAGATTCTACATATGGTGCTGTCAGCAAGGCCATAATCCCATACGGGCGCAGGAGGACGTCATACTGTCCTATTTGCTTCACCTAGCGAAATCCGGTCTGCAGGTATCATCTATTAAGGTACATTTGTCTGCTATTACTGCCTATCGCAAGTCACCTTCTCAGGAATCCTTCTTTACGAAACCTGTAGTCAAGGATTTCTTAGAAGGTTTGAAGAAAGTTTTTCCGCCAATTCGGAGGCCTTCTCCTCCGTGGGAACTGAACATAGTCCTAGCAAAACTTATGGGCCCTCCTTTCGAGCCTATCCATAAGGCCTCCTTACAACACCTTACGTGGAAAACGGCTTTTCTGGTGGCCATTACTTCAGCGAGGAGAGTCAGTGAGATCCAGGCCTTGTCTGCAAAAGAACCGTACACGGTTTTTCATGACAATAGAGTAGTTCTACGAACTCACCCATCTTTCCTTCCGAAGGTGGTGTCAGAATTCCATATTAATCAGACCATAACTTTACCGACGTTCTTTCCTAATCCGGAAACTCCGGCTGAGAAAGCATTGCACTCATTAGACTTGAAAAGAGTGCTGAAATTTTATCTGGACAAGACAAAATCGATTAGACACTCTAACCGCTTCTTTGTGAACTATGGTCATTTAAGGACAGGAGAAGCAGCATCTAAGCGAACAATATCAAGATGGATAGTTTCTTGTATTGTTAATACTTACCAGCTAGCTAATAGACAATTGCTAGCGCGGCCTAGAGCGCATTCCACAAGGGGAAAAGCGGCTACTGCTGCTCTCCTTAACAATGTTCCTATATCTGAGATTTGTAAGGCTGCTACATGGAAGTCTGTCCATACTTTTACAAGACATTATTGTTTAGACTCAGATGCAAGAGCGGATGCCCAAGTGGGGCAGGCCTCTCTAAGGAATTTATTTGCGTAAGACATGTCTATTCCTGCACTTCTATCGGACAGTCCGCTGGGTTTAGGGATGGGCTTGCTAATCTATTCAATGTTTGACTATTGATGAGGATCCCCTGGAAGAGAAGGATAAGTTACTTACCTGTAAATCCTAGTTCTCTTCCAGGGGTATCCTCATCAAAGTCATAAACAACCCACCCTCCTCCCCGGACGCACGTCTACTGGAAGTGCAGGACAGACAGTATTTTGATTCAATTATACAAATTGTCACCGTAAAAAGAACTGACCTAACTGTGAACCAACTGTCACCTTTCCTTCACCCCTGAGGCATGGTGGGATACTGGAGGTGCTCAGGGTCTTAAAGGCACAGTGCCAAAGTTTTTATGGTTCTCCTGTGTTAACCTACATGCAGCCTATTGGCTAAGAATGCTTCATTGTTTTTCAATGCAGTTTTCTCTATTTTTTCACTAGAGTTTGCTACTGCTTACTTCCCCAAGCCTAGTTTTAGGAGCTTGGGTACTTATTTAGGCTCTATTGTAGTATTTAATAAAAAATAAAAAAATAAAAAAAACTTCATAGAAATAAAGCATTTTAGCCTGTTTTTAACATGATAGCCTGCATGACTGTTTGTTACACATGTATAATGTGTATATATTTTATATATGCTCCGGGGTCCCCGCACAAGGGCAGGAATATTCAATGTTTATGACTTTGATGAGGATACCCCTGGAAGAGAACTAGGATTTACAGGTAAGTAACTTATCCTTCTCTTCCAGGGGTATCCTCATCAAAGTCATAAACAACCCAACCTCCTCCCCGGACGCACGTCTCCTAGAAGTGCAGGACAGACTAACATTTGAATCGGCTATACAGATTGTCACCGTAAAAAAGTACTGACCTAACTGTGAACCAACTGTCACCTCTCCTTCACCCCTGAGGCATGGTGGGATACTGGAGGTGCTCAGGGTCTTAAAGGCACGGTGCCAAAGTTTTTATGGTTCTCCTGTGTTAACCTGCATGCAGCCTATTGGCTAAGAATGCTCCATTGTTTTTCAATGTAGTTTTTTTTCTCTTTTTCTCTGATTACTACTGCTTATTTCCCTAGGCCCAGTTTTGGGGCTTTGGTTGATATATATTTTTTCTCTTATTGTAATTTTGTAAAGAATTTAAAAAAAAAAAAAAAAAACTCCATAGAAATAAAGCATTTTAGCCTGTTTATGATTATAGCCTGCATTGCTGTTTTACACATGTATATATGAGTTTAGTATGAAAGTGTGTCTACTAAAAATGCTATATATATTTTTCGTGCATATTTCATACTTTATATGTGTGTATTTTACATATGCTACGGGGTCCCCGCACAAAGGCGGGAATATTCAATGTTTATGACTTTGATGAGGATACCCCTGGAAGAAAACTAGGATTTACAGGTAAGTAACTTATCCATGTGTGCACCAGGTAGTCTGACCAGGGTTCAAGGAGAAGAGCTCAGCATACTGCTGCAACGCTTGCTTACAGTCAGCATGCTGTTGGCCAGTGAGGGTGTCTGAAAGGACCACTCCCTCAACTGAGCCATCTTTTGGGTTGCTGGAGAGGAGATCATGAAGTGGTTCACTCTCTGCTTCCTGTCCCTCATCAGTGACCATAAGCATGACCATCTTAGCTCTGTCGTGAAAGGGTTTCAGGCATTTTACATGGATACTTTTGGAGCTCCTGCAAGAGCCAAAGTTCACCAGATAGGTGACTTCCCTCTTTTCTTTCTAGGATAGGGTAGGGTCTCCTCCGCCTGTCTTGGAGGGTTTAAGAGCCACAGGCTCCAAAACCCATACCTTCTGTCCTGGTTGGAGCTCCACCACTGCAGCTTTTTGGTCATACCAGAGCGTCTAGAGTTCTTGGCTGGCCTCAAGATTTTTTGAAGCTTTTTCCAAGTACTCAGCCATCCTGGAATGAAGGCTAAGCACATAATCCACAATATCTTGCTCAGGCTCTCTGAGAGGTCTCTCCCACCCTCTCTTCACGAGACGAAGAGGTCCTCTTGCAGGATGTCCAAACGGAAGCTCAAAGGGGAAAAACCCTACTCCCTTCTGTGGCACTTGTCTATAAGCAAAAAGCAGACATGGAAGTAAGACATCCACATCTCCTGAGTTTTTCAGGGAGTCCACCAATCATGCTTTCAATGACTTGTTGAATCTCTCAACAAGGCCATTAGTTTGTAGGTGATAAGGTCACACCACACACAGCCCAAATGTGTTTTAGGTAGACATACATAAAGCTGACATCTCTGTCTGACACCACCTCCTTTGGAAAGCCCACTCTGATGAATACATCAATGAGAGCCCTGGCTACTGCAGGTGCAGTAATACTCTTCCAAGAAATTGCTTCAGGGTACCGGGTTGCATGATCCACTACAACCAGTATACATCTGTTCCCCCATGCTGTTGGGAGGGCCAAGGGGACCAACAATGTCAACCCTATGCTTTCAAAGGGAACCCCAAACACTGGTAGTAGAATTAAGGGGGCCTTTGGGTGGCCACTTGTCTTGCCAATGGCTTGACAGTTGGCACAGGAGCTACAAAACCTCTTCACCTTTTGGGACATACCTGGCCAGTAGAAGTCGTTTACCAACTTGTAGGAAGCTTGCCTGGTGTGTAGTCGACACCTATGGTGTTGTCACCCTATACCAGTTCCAGTTATCCCATATTAGTGAAGTTTGGACAGTGTCTAGGATGCCAGGGCTCCCAGAAGTAGCTGTGGATGAGCAGCCAAGACTTACCTGTGAGACATGCAAAGCTTATGCAATACCACTATAGTCACACAGCACCTTGTTACAAAAATAAAGGTACTTTATTATGGTAACACAAATACTAGAACACTAATAGGCAGTCCCCCAACTGGAGGTAAGTAAACACACTATTATATACACATTATCAACAAAGAGCATAGAAAGCAGCAAGCATTGGCAAAAGTAATAGGAAATAGTGAGGGCCATCGGGGAGGGCCAGACCATATGCTAAATAAGTGAAATGCGAAATACAGTCCCCCACCCGAGGATGTGGAATCATTAGAGGGAAGCTGGAGAACTAGGAATCCCAAGAGGTGAGTACCAGCGTGACCCCCAGCGACCAGCAGAGCGAAGTACCTGGTTTTCCCCCAAAACAACAGGAGGACTTAGGAAAAGGATTGTGCAAGACCCAGACCAGACTGGAAAAACCCAAAGGTGGATTCCCACAGAAGAGGACCTGCAAAAATGGGACCAAGTCCAGTTCATGATGAAGTGTATGGTCCTGGAAGGAGCCATTACCCCCCCATCTGTGGATGCAGGACCCAGTCGACGGGGGATGGAGAAGACCAGCTGTGCAGCGCTGAAGATAAATAGGAGTTCCTGAAGTGATGCAGATGGTGTCCCACGTCGGTTGTAGGGTTCCAGTGTGTCAGTGGTGCTGAAGACCATCAACAAGCTTTGGCAAATGCAAAAGAAAAAAAAAGGACTAGTTGCAAGGCTGAAGAGGACCAGCAAGGTCCAGGGGACTCGACCCACCAGTGGAAGTTTTGGTCGCCCTTGTTTTGACCCATTGGTCTGCCTTCTTCCCCGAATCTCGAGGAGAAAGTGGACCTAGGACTACTAAGTACTGATGTAGCTTTTCTTGCACACAATTAATCAACAGATGCTCTTTCATTACTGAATTGTAAAGACCTTCATAATCGTGCACATTGTTGTCATTTAACCAGCCACATAGTGTCTTCGCTGAGAACACCACAAAATCTACCCAGGGCTGACATTGTTTTTTTTTCTTTTTTTTTTTCTCTCCCTGAATTAAATTCTGTACACCTCAGGAGTCAGCCCAAAGCCCTCAATCAGAATATCCTTATTGAGCTCATAGGACCTTGCATCTGCTTCATTCAGTGTCAGGAGGCTATCCCTGCACTTTCCTAAGAACAGTTCCCACAGCGGGAGAGCCCCAGTGCTGTTTGTGAAGTTTTCTGGCAAACACAATCTGTTAACCATTTGGTGAGATCATCATCATCATCTTCCTGATATTTGGGGAAAACCCCTTCGGGGATTTTAGGGTCAAAGTGCTACTCTATTGATCTGGAGGAAGCGGAGTCCTCACTAGCACTGCCTTGATCTACAGGGTCAGTGGTCTCATCTGCAGGATGAGCCTGCTCATACTCTGCCAGTAGCTCCTGGAGCTTTGCACTGGTAGGGTTTGAGCTTGTTTTTATTTTGTACCCTTTATAGAGGATCCTTAACTGTCTGTGAGACAACTTAAGGCAAGGGGTTGAGGTCGAGCTCCACATCCCTGCATTTTGAGGTACTCATTATTTTACCAAAGTGGGGACCTTCTTTAAGCTAGGGGAAAAAAATCCTAATGCAGCTTTTTGCAGTCCTAACTAAAGTACGTTTTTAAAACTTATACTGTTAAACTACAGGGACCTAACCAGGGCCCTAACAGTACTTTTAAGAATTTGGAAAAGTACTCAATTCAAAAAATGCAATCAGACTAAAGGCAATTTTTGGATTTACTTGTGTGGTCACCTGTTAACCAAGTGGTATCGGCAAATGCAAAGTCGCAGACACCACCACTGTTCCCACAATGTAGAAAGCTGACTCGCTATATAATGCATTCAACTGAAGTACTGTGCAGAGAGTCAAGTGGATCCCCAGTTGGTATTGCAGAGGCAAAAGTACCTGGGACTAATGCTCTATTTTGTGGTAGTGTGGGGGAGCAGTTAGGTTAGTCAGAGGGTAGTGTTAAGCTTTTGATGTACTCACAGAGGCAATAAATGAGACACACACAAAGAATAAATCTGAGAACTACTTAGAAAAATAATTCTTTTAATATGTATCAAACCCAAGAGTGTTGTAATCCGGTAAGTAGACTTCTAAACATAAAACTTTGCAGTTTCAGATATCACCACTGCAATTTTCAGAGTTCTCTCAATGTTATCCTATTGAGGAAAAACAATGTTCAGCAAGCACAGGGTTAACAATGACTTATGAAGCCAATCTCGGAGCAAAGGTAAGTTCTGAGCACTGATCAGAACCACACCAACAGGTCACACCGGGCAGCACTGGGTGGCTGGGTCCAGAGGTGCAGTAAGGTAGCCAATGGTTTTTTTATGGGAGTTGGAGCTTGTGACACTGGGTCCAGAGGTGCAGTAAGGTAGCCAATGGTTTTTTATGGGAGTTGGAGCTTGTGACACTGGGTCCAGAGGTGCAGTAAGGTAGCCAATGGTTTTTTATGGGAGTTGGAGCTTGTGACACTGGGTCCAGAGGTGCAGTAAGGTAGCCAATGGTTTTTTATGGGAGTTGGAGCTTGTGACACTGGGTCCAGAGGTGCAGTAAGGTAGCCAATGGTTTTTTATGGGAGTTGGAGCTTGTGACAAACAGGCTGCAGGCTCTGGCTAGGACTAACAAGCAGGTGAGTAGTAAACTCTTGGGGATGTGGGTGCACCTTTGGTCCTCTTCTCCTTTGCCCAGGGGTGATGGATGTAGGGGTGCTTCGGATTTTCTCGTCCGGTAGCACTCGCGGTCAGAAGGTCTGGCTTGTTGAGGTTGCAGGTGTTGTAGAGGCAGAGGTGGAACCAGGGTGGACTTGAGCTCTTAGGACCCGGTGGGCGTCATTGGCACCGGTGATGCACCTCAGCTGGGGTCCGGAATTGCTGTAGGTGTGGATTATCTTTCTCCACAAGCCTTTGGGCAAGGGGGGGGCCTGCGTGGAGACACTGCAGGCATCTAGAGAGAGTCCAAGATGGGTGAGACCACACTGAACTCTCTCTCTGGGCAGCTGATGACTGGTGTCGGCCAATCGGGCTGTGGATGTTGGGTACAGTGGTAACTTCTGGTGTCTGGTTTCTGCAGTTACAGCAGCAGCAGAGTCCTCTCTTTAGAGATTCTTGTTGCAGGGCAAATCAGCTGCCCACAGGAGACTTGAGTCTTAATTGAAGGCTGGAGAGTCGGCTTCTTGGCAGGATCCTTTGAGGTCAGCAGGCAGGCTGGAGGGGCTGGTTCCAGGTCAGCTGCTTCTTCTTTTCCTCGTCTGCAAGTGCTACTCATCTTTGTCAGGGTCTTCTTAGGTTGTCGAAATCTGACTTCTAGGATTCAGGGGTGCCACCGAAATGCTAAATTTAGGGGTGTTACAGGGAGTGCCAGGCTGAAGCCAATAGACTGACCCCCTTGAGGGTTACTACACCCTTCTTATGACCACTTTCGCTGGAAAGTGGGCATATCCCTAGTGGCCTAATTCCTTCCAAGCAAGATGACGGAAATTGAAAAGTAGTGTCCCCTTCAACTCTTCCACCTTAGGGGTGGGACTGGCATGAAGCGGGCACTCCTCCTAATTTAACTAATTTTCCAGCCTGTTCTGCCGCCAAAAGTGGGGTTAGGACGAGGGGGAGGGGTGTTGGTCATCTCTGCCATCTGTAGAGACCTGGGCCACATTAGAAAGGTGGCAAGGTCTTTGAAGCTCCCTGCCCTGCTATGTCCAGCTTGCCTGGGAGAGGCGGTCACATCTTTGTCCAGCGCAGGCTTTTTTTCTCAGGCCCTCAGGAGTGCTGGAGTGCTGGCTCTCTCTCTTTTTGGGGGGGGGGGGGTTAGAAAGGTAAATGTGGTGGTTGAACTGGTCAGAACCAGTCAGTCAGCACACTAGTACACTAGTAACTGGTAGGTTTTCAGGGGGCACTTTTAAGGTGCCCTCTATGTGCATTTTTTAATAAATGCATCACTGGGGTCAGTGAGGGTTTATTATTCTGAGATCTTTGATACCAAACATCCTAGGATTCAGAGAAGCCGTCATGTAGCTAGGGAACTCGCAATGACCAGTGTCCAGCACATGCATTTAACATGGCTTCCCTGTGCACTTACTATGACTCAGAATCGACAGATATGCCCCTGCTATATGTCTGCTCTGTCGAGAAAATGTCTGTACCAGATAAGGCGTTATGGAAGGTAATTAACTTGTCCATTATTTATTCATTATGCTACCGATTTGGTTCCAACTTTCAGAAAAGAAAGATTTCTCACCTAAATGGGCTCAGTACACATTCATGCTCTTCAGTATGCAGAAAACATCGTATTACTGGACTGCTCACCAATTTGCCTACAAACAGCCTTGACAAGCCCCCACTTTTGCTGAAAATGTTCTTATGCAGAACTTGGGGGTGGGGTAATGGGGGACAAGATAATACAGTTAGATAAAATCAAAGGAAACATGCATGTATATTTGGGGGAGAAACAAGTGATCAGTGCAAAGCATACTGGTATTTAGGTTTACATAATGAGAAACTAAAACACACAAATGTTGGGAGGAATACTTGCAATATGCCTAACCGCTCACAATCGCTCGGGGTAGCATTCAAATGCATCATTCCTTTTCACACCATGCCACCTCAGTGAGGACACAACTATATGCAAATCAGTCCTGATCCTGCTCTAGTAGGAACACTCCAACCCAAACTGCCATGCCATGTCCTCCCTGAACCGGAAAACAAGTAACTCAAGCTCAGTTTCGCCCTGATTGAGGCTCTGCAGTCGCGTGTAGCTTGGTTTCAGTGGTACAGTGAGCATGGGACCAAAGTCTTGGCATACCCTTGCCACTTCGAGGAGTACATAAAACACTAAAAAGGTGATGGATGGAAGGAATGCTTGCAATTTTTCTAATCACTGGCAGTCGCTCACAGTAGCTTTCCAACCCATTGTTCTTTTGTCCACAATGCCACCCCTGTTTGGAACCAGCCATATTCAAATCGGCATTGACCCTGCTCCAATTGAAACAGCCCAGTCTGAACTCTTGTGCCCTTGTGGTCTTCCCTGAACCAGAGCACAAGCAACCCTAGACTGGTTCCTCCTACCATCCATTGTGTGTTTTATGCACTGCCTTAAATGGCAGGAGTTGGCCCAAACGTTGGTCCGTTGCTCACTGTGCTACTCTATCCAAGCTACACCCAACTGAAGAACCCTGATCAGGGCTTAACCATGGCATTGTGGGCAACAGGATGATTGGTTGGAATGCTGTCCCACCAACTGTCAGTTGTTAGACTTATTGCAGGTATTTCTCCCATCACCTTTTGTGGGACGAACAACTAAGCCATAAAGTCCAATTAGAAGCCCTGTCAGATTAAGCAAAATATATCCAACTGTTTGCAGAAATTGTCAGAATCTACATAGTCCAACTGTCTCTGTGATTTTAGATCTTTTCAGAGTGAAATTTATTCCTGCACTCACATAAGGTTCTCCAGCGTATGGGGCCAAACTTAACTCAGAATTGGATAAGATCTTCTGTTCTGCAATTTGTGTAGTCATTTGTCTTTCCTGGAGCAAACTCACCACTCATTTAAGACTAGAATTTAGTATGATGAATCTTTGCTCAGCAGGTAGGATTGTTTCTGAAATATTGTTACACTCTGAAGATCTCAAACCGAGACCACAAAGAATCTTGGTTGGAAGAAATTAAGCGGCCATATCAATTCACACACTTTGAATGGGATCTCTCTTCTGCGTAGGATACTCCCACCATGGAATCTGATGGTAGAATTGCAAAGTGAAATTCGACCAGGTGCCTTGAATTTAGCAAGAAAAGCTTCAACAGGACATTGTACTTAAAAAAAAAAAAAAAACAAGGAGTTTAGTAATTTGTCACCTAGGCCCTTACTCTTACTGACCTTTTCCTCACCAATATACCAGTGTCCAATGAAAGTGAGGTTGAAGCATACCAATAGAGTTACGTTTATAAAGTTGAGATTCCTTTTGGTCCCACTTGCATCACTGAAACCTGGTGAAAGCCTTATAATGACCCAGATTCGAAAATGTTGCTGAGGATGTGGCCATTATAACAAGTCACTGAAGCAAGTCATATGTGCATGTCCTCATGTACTTAATCTGCTCAGAAAAGGTTTACCCCTTTGTTTTCTTAGATTGAATGTCTGAAGAATTGAATCCGCTTTACTAGAGTGCCTGCAAGTTATCGGCAGCCAACTCATCTGCTGACTGAGCAAATATATGGATTTGCCAGTCAAGGAACAAGTTAATTGTGGTAATAGGCCTCAGTCAATGAATTGCTTGGAAAGAGCTTATTTTGGACCTACTTAAAATCAAAACAACTTATGTAAGCCTCATATATACTATGCAATGAATCGATTGTAAAGATTTTATTTTGGACTCCCTTCACATCAAATAGCTAGGCAAGTTTTTTTATGTATGTTATTATGGTCAATACTTTAATCCAATTAATAAAAGTGCACATTATTTCCTTCCCAGCAGGACTTTAGATTTTACTTTTTACAGTTTTCTTGCACAAGGGTTGTATGCTTTTTAAGTAGTTTTTATAAGCAGGTTTTTTAAAATTTTATAATGCCTAGTTGCTGTAAAAAGCACAGTTTTTTAATGAGTATGTTTCTGCTTTTTGATGTCTGAGCTGCAGAATCAGTTTTTTGAGCTCACATGAGCTTTTGTACTGGCAATTAAAGTGAAATTGCTAATTTAACATGTTGGGTGCCAAGAACTATGCCCAAGGCTTTGGACTTGCGTGGTTTTATCAAATTTTGTGTTGATTTCTATTAATACCTTTAGCTTTTAGTTCTCTGTAACGTTTTGTCCACTTATAGTATCCATCTCAGATATGTGTACTTTTTTCCAGCATCCTGGGGGTTCTAAAACACCCAGTGTTTGTGGATTCTCCTGAAGGGGCCCTAGAAATTAGCGAAAATACAGCTAAATTTGGTTTTGGGGAGGAAAATGGGGAAAAAAGTGCTGCAGAAGAAAACATATTTTTTCCTCCTGCAAATGGTATCAACGAAGGGTTTGCAGGGCTAAAATCATCATCATCTTCCCAACTTCCCAGAACAGGCAGACTTGAGTCAGAAAACTGGGACATAGCCCATTTTTCCTATTTTTTGTGTTTTCAACCTCCTTCCAGTTAGTGATAGAAATCGATGTCAAACCAATGGTGGATGCCAGAAAGCTATACATTTCTGAAAATGTAGACAAAATTCTGAATTCAGCAAGGGGTCAATTGAGTAGATCCTTCAAGATTTTCCTATAGAAAGTAGCAGTTGAAATTAAAATATTGAAATAGAGTTGAAAAAAAAAGCCATTTGTGTCTACATCTCCATGATCTGTAACTTATTCTAACTATGGCAAATTTTCGAAAGCAATGTACTGTTATGCCCACTGGACCCTTCTGATTAAATTAAGGAGGGAAGCAAAAGCCCTTGCCCAAGAGGCCACTCTTCCTCCATGGTGTCTAGTGGGTGGATCCCTGCTTTGAGATAGTTCTCCTTCAATGATCCCCAAGCAGGGATCCACTAGGGAAGGGTACCATTGGAAAGGGGAGATTCTCCCCCTTTCCAGTGATACCTATCCTGTCTGCCTGAGGCAGAGAAAGTGAAATGAGCCGACTGGCCACCGCTCTGCTAATCATTTCAGTGAAATCTAAAAATAGCCTCAGGAGCTGGGAAATTGCTTTCCCAGTACCCAGAAATCAGCAACAGCAGAGGGGTTTTATGGTCGTGTGCAGAGGACGAAACGCACATGGCCACTGGTGCTCATGACTGAACCGTATTGTCATGAGTACCGAAAGGGTTAATTGAAAACAAAGTTTACATACTTTAAAAAAATATATATATTTTTGCATAACATTCTCAAATTGAGTTCTGCTCACATACATGCTTAACCTTTAACTAGCTGCCGGTTTTGACAAAACATGCATCTTGAATCCAACTTGAGTATGCTGTTAGGTTGTTCCTTTTCAGTGATTTTTTGGTTCCCTAAGTGAAAATTGTTAAGATCTTGGTGTGCAAATGTGGTTTTATTGTAGGTCACAAGTGAAATTGCATAACGGAGTAAATAAGATAATTATAGAATTGTTCTCTCTTTCCACAGATGCTCAAAGAACAATATCTTGGCTACAGAAAAATAGTTTTAGGCGACGCCACTGATGTTTTTGAGGCTAGACGAGCAGAAGCTAAGAAGTGGCACAATGCACCACGTATTACAACTGGACCTACCCCTTTCAGCAGCATACCAAATGCAGCCGCTGTTGCAATGGCTGCAACTCTTACTCAGCAGCAACAGCCTGCTACAGGTCTGAATGCATTCAAGTTATAGCTTAATCCTTCAAAATATGTATGCAAGTTTGGGCCTAGTCATCTTTTGCGTTGACAGACAAATCAAACTAGATCGCAACTAAGTTATTAAAATGACTTGTAGAAAATCCAGGGTAGATTAGCAATAATTATAGACTGATCTTGCAAATTATCTTGTATTGGTAATATTTACTGTACTGCTGGAAACGGCCCTTGGAATGTGAGCCTTCATTATGAAAGTGCATCTCAGACTTTGCATAATATAGCATTTAAACAACCCTTTATGATTCTGCAGATCTTTTTTCTAAAATGTCAGATGAGTATGAACACTTCAAGAAGGAAACTAGTTTACAGATATTATCAGATGTTATAATAATGTGTCATGCAGTGCGTTTGCAGATCTCTGATACGTTTAATGGTATGGAAAAAACTGGGAGTTCTCACACTGTAGTGACTGTATGATGTTTACACATTTATGGCGAAATAACCTTTCAGTTTGACTGACTAGTCTGCAGTTATGTCTCTAATTGCTGCAGATAACGGATTGACTAAGGCAACTTTAATAGTTTTTTATTTCAAATGTAGGTTGACATCCACGTTTTTGTGCAAATCATAAACAAGGAATGTATAAAAATCGGTTGTATTAGAGTAGGCTCAGTTTGTTTTGTTTGTGCTATTTAAGGCTCCTTAAGTGTTGTATTCATGGTGTGAAGGAAAATAAACTCCTAGATTATGTATATAATCAAATAAAGGCCTGAAGTTGGTAAACTCCTGAATAATACCATGCATAATTCTCTATCTGATCAACATGGTATCTTAGCAGTGAAGGAGAATGATCTCGCTTCTCTTAGGCCGTAAAAGCCCTGTCTTATGAAACTACTCCTCTTCGTAGTGTGAAGTGATCTTATTTGTGCCAATTACTCTTGTATTAAACAAATGTTACACATCACAATGTTACTCTTGAGTTAGCATAGTGAAGAGAGACTGACATTTGTTATAAATGTTCTAATAAGGAGATATTTTGTTCTTCTAACAACCTCTCTTAATTAGACCTATTAAAAGTATTCAACAGTGTCAAAAATATTAAAGCATTTTTTATGCTCAGATGTCAAAATTAATTGATAAGGACCTGTGGTAACAAGGTGCCTGCCAAATATTTAGCATGAGACAATTATTATAACTCTTTTAGATAGTGTGTTTCTAGTCTGTTTGCAAACCACAATGCTCCCAAATCATATTGTTTTGGGAAAGTGAAAACTAGGAAAAATATTTTTCGTTCAGTTGAAAATTAATTTTCATATGTGATAATCTATTGAATCCAAGTTGAGTTTCGGACAGTACGCTCACTGTTTAGAAGAGGTTTATGTGTGGCACTCCTGTCTTCATTGCCAATGTGGCCTGTTTAGGCGAACACCTTTTACTTAGAAGCAGTTATTAAAATGTTGTTTTACTTGTTTTTACAGTGATTTACTCAACACATGTTAAAAGATGTTAATCTTAAACATTACAGCCAAAATGCTGACTTTTCTTAAAAAATGCTTTTATATTACATACCCACATTGGTAGACTACCCTGTTATTTTGGGTGCAGAATGTAGCATACGTACCTTTTTTGTTAAAGGTTTAAATTTATTTTAACACTAAGTCTTGTTTACACACCTCATTCAGCAGTGGTCACTAAAGGGCTTTGAATTCTCTTTGCAGAAGTATTAAATAAATTATATATTTTTTTAACTTAACCCTTCATAATAATTTTAATGCACTTATCACTGTTTTAAAGAGTAAAGAACTGTACTGTGAAAATGTAAAATCATGATTTCTTAAATTATTTCTAAAGATACAGATTTGTAGATATTTTATTTTTAACTTATGCTTAAACCAGTCAAATTTGGGATTTCTTAAATATGTTAGAAGGAACAACCCAAATGTATTTAATCCTTTTGGCTAATTGTTTTTGACAGTGGCACATTTTGATGTGAATCTGTGGGGGATCGGGGGTCTCATGAAAATAAGTAGCAGAATTCATTTTTTGTTACCATTTTGGGACAGAGTATTGTAATTTGCAAATCTCTTATAAAAAGCAGGTGCTTTGAATATGTTGCCTTACGGAATGGTGTAATTCAGTGGAGTTTATCAATCATAACCCAATTAATGCTTTGTGTGAATAAGTTTGAATTGTGAAGTTTCTGTATCTTGATTTGCTTAAACATGAACAATAAATTTATGAAATTAAAATATTGTCCTGTTTTTTTATCTATCTCCTGATAAATATTTGTACAAAATTGGTTGAAGTAGTTTGTAATATGACACCCTTCCCAGTTTGTCCTTCATTTTCAAGCACTTAATTTTTGCTTCAAATGTTAGTAACATGTTTCTTGAATGTGCAACTACTGCCTTTCGGTTATAGGGTTCTGACCAGGATTGTCCTTACCTAACCAGTGGGTATCGTTAGTTCTAGTTTATCAGTTCTGTCAATTGAGAGACAGTGAATTGGAGATGTTCTATGCAGTGGAACATATTTAGGGTGTAGAATATCGTCATCTTTGGTTCATGCATACACTTACCAGTGACAGATTCATTCGCAATAGTTGGCCTTGATTAAGTGGCATTTTGTTTTTGGTTTTCTTGGCATGTTTTCTAGTTATCTTGAAGTGCATCACAGACTCTTTTGGAGACATTTGGAGAAGAGTATTGTGTTGGGATTTACACAGCATTGATGACATTTGTTTGTGTAATGTCTGCTAGACTAAAAATGAAGGTTGTAAAATATTTCAACAGAGTAAGGCAAGTTATTTTATTTCCGTGTTTTTGTTTTACTTTTTTTTATATTAGGGCCACAACCATCTCTGGGAGGTAGTTTTGGAGCACCATTCGGCTCGGGTATTGGCACTGGCTTGCAATCGAGTGGCTTAGGTTCTTCGAGCCTTGGAGGTACTCTTTAACTTTTCCTCTATTCCTCTTGACTGTTACATATTTAACTGCTGTAAAATTAAGGTTGTTGGACTTGTCCTGCTTTTAAAGCAGATAATTGTTTATTTGAAAGGTTTTAATGTCAGATTTGAAATAGTTGAACAATCGTTGTACAATTATGTAATTTCTATTAGAAAATATTGATGGGTGACGTGAGCATGACAAGCATAGTTGGGTGCATGAGAGATCGTTTAGCATGTGTGTTGGTTAGATTAGTTCTTTCAGTAGGCACGTTTAAGCATGAGTTATGAAAATAGCAATAGCCACAGCTTAACTGACAGATTTGACCCCTCTTTTAATTAAAAAAAAAAAAAAAAACTGTGGTTCTTTGTGGTAGCTTAGAATCTAGTTTTTGCTTTTGTTTTTTTTTTTGTAGAAAAAGGACAAGCTGCAAATGTTCATTGCCTAGAAATAATAAATTGCTTTGTCCACTGGCCCAAACTGAATTTGTCTTAGATCAAAGGAAATTGTAGCTATCAGCAGATTAGATTGTTGGGATGTATCAAGGCAAATGCCCTTTTGGCAAATAATTGGTCAGGCTTCCAGTTTGTGCTGGCATTTAGACCTAGTATTTCCTTAATTAGCTTTTCCACATGTACTCTCAGTAATGAATACTGTGCTTGTCAAGAGTGGATCATGGAAAATGTTTCTATATGTAGATGGCAAAAGTCCTATTCATGTGTTTGCAGAGTTTGTTTGTGCATCCGCCTGCATCTGTGTGCTTGTGTTGAATGCAGCACCCATATTTTGCTGAGGCAGATAACTTTTGGACCCCCTCATTCACATTTCTTAGGCCTTCATTACTTAAATTTAGCAAAGTATATGTACTTCAAGTTGTTTTACATTGCCCACTAGTTTTCACCCCCCTGCTGTACTTTGAAATTGACCCTTGTAGCACTGTGCCTCTTGGCATGTAGATTCATACAGTTCCTCTCCCCTCACCCCACCCCCAGCAGCGACAGGTGGTGGTGTGCGATATCATTCCACCTAGTGCTGCTCTGTCTCGTGGGTACGTGTCATCGGTACCAGTATATGTACATCACTGACTAACACTGATGTCAGTTTTTTTCTGTTCTCTGTCCGTGCCAACAGATATGAAGTTATTAGAATCCATCATTAAAACAATGTGAAGGCTTTCTGTATTACCTATAGATCGTTATGAGACCACTCCACAGAATGGGGAGGTGGGTGGACAGGTAGTCTCTCTGATAATGGTTTCTTTCTTTTAGCGCAAACCGATACAGATCAGAGGTTCAACTGACTTTCAACTGTGATTTTGTGCAACATGTCACTTATACCATTAGGTGTATGACATGTTGCCGACATATGTCAGATACTTATCCACACTGTGTCTGTGGTTTCTTGGTACCAGCCACAACTCTGTCGTGTTTGTTTCGCACCAAGGTAAAAAAGGGGGCCATCAATGACTGTGAGATGAGCTTGCATCGTGGACATGAGGAGGTCAAAGATCTATTCTCAGTCGAGTGGGACTTGCTTTCGTTCTCGAGGATGTTTGCGAGATCAGACTTCTTCTAAATCTAAACATAGCTCTCCTGAGGCATGCCGTTCGGGGGCTGTGATACATCTAGCACCTCTAAATGGAGCAGCTCCCGGTTGCGGGCTGGGTACTGTTTTGTTTCCACTCAGACATCCGTTGGATCTGGTTGAGACAGTAAATCAGCTGCGGTAGCTGAAGACAGCTATGGACTTTTTCTTTGGTGCAGTTCCGGATCTGTCTGGTTTGTTCTCTGGCCACACTAATCCTAGGAGGCCTCTGGTTGAATCACTGACAGATCCTCCCTTCATGCCAGCTATGCTTCTTGACCTCGTCTCAAGGGCATTAATTGTTTTGGCATCGAGTCCATCAAATTTGGACCCTCTGACACCATTGGCTCCATCTTCGGTGCCATGCCTCCCACGGTGATTGAGCCATCCGTGTCGGACGGTTCAGTTACAGGTGCCAATACTGATGACACAGAATTGCGATACGATCATTCTTTTGCATTTTGACTCCGGTGTACCATCTGCTTTGCTTTATGGTCAGTTAGAGCAGGATTTATCCAGAGTAGTAACTTTTAATGCTGAATATGCCCAGGATGATATTTTGCAAGACGCAAGTGGGCTTGATACATCACCTGATGTTACGTTAACATCCCCGAATCCGGCTATGGCCACTAAAGCTGCAGAATAATGTCACACCCATATGGAGAGTAGCAGATACCCTTGATCTTATTCTTCCCACACAGGACGTCAAGACGTCCTTGTTAACAGAGAGGCGGTAACAGATGTGTTGATGGGCACCCAGACTAAAAGACCTTGCTCCCCAACAAATAGACAGATTACTAGAAAGCACCAGCAGGCTCCAGGAGATCTGGATTTTCTTTTTATTCAACATAGACTCCATAGAACCTTATACTACAGACTTCGACTAGTTGTATTAACCCCAGTGCTTTCCCTTCTAGTTCTCCTGACAGGAAGTGTAAGAAAATGGAGGCTTATGCAAAAATGGTATTTCTCTTCAAAGGAAGTATCAGCAGTACTTCCTGTCTTTTAGGAAGATAATTGTATGTTGCTGTTCCAGAAGACACTCTTATGATTTTAAAAAGTTTGGTTGCTAATAACCAAGACAAAGTTTCTATTACGCCGAGCCTAAATATGACTTATAATTTGGTAAGAGCATTTTGTATGAGTGTAGTTGTTAGATGCCATACGTGGATGTGTTCAACTGGTTTTCTTCCATATGTTCAGCATTCATTGATAGATATGCCTCTTGATGGTTCCAGACTATTCAAAGAAAGAGCAGACTCTACACTACCTAGGCTCAGCATCACCATCTCGCCAGCTTCTACAGCAGCAATGCCCCTTTTGAGGCTTAGGAAGGGGTTACCTTTAGAGCTAGAGAATGTATTTGCCTTCATTGTGGAGCAGGAAGACTGCATTCCGGGGCCCAGTAGCAGCATTCTTTCCAGACCCCAGAGGACCCCACTTCTGCAGCCACATCAAAACCCCTTAAATGTGACCTTGACATCCCTTGATCGCCCAGTAGTAGGTCAAATTACCTACTAATTCCATTGTTGAAAGAACAGTACATCAGACCAATGGGAGCGCCAGATCGTGGCCCAAAGTTACTCTCTACGCTTTCTGTCTTCCCCCTAGACATCCCACCACCACAAGATCTTTCGAAGGACCACTTGTCAGTTTGAGGGGAAGTTCAGGCTCTCCTAACCAAGAAAGTAATGGATAGAGTCACCCCTTTCAGAATTGGAACTTGTTGATAACTGATTCCAAAAAGGTCAGGGGGGTCTTTGTCCCATCTTAGATATTCGTCCTCTGAACTTCTCCTTAAGAAAGGTCAAGTTCAAGATGCTCACTGTAGCCCAAATTCTGTCTGCCCTGGATCCAGGAGACTGGGTGATGTCATGAGCTTTGCCAGATGCGTATTCATATCCCCATCTTGCAGCCTCACAGATGCTACCTGTGGTTTGCGGAAAGATGGGAGACTTTGGCCTGACCAGTACCCCTCATGTGTTCTTAAAGATGATGGCGGTGGTTGCAGCCCATCTGCTGATTTGGAGAATACCAGTCTTCCTGTATCTCGTCAATTGGTTACCAAAGGCGGGCTTACATCAAGAAGTCGCAAACCACCTCTAGACGACGGCTAACCTTTCAATATTGTTGGATTATACCGTTAGCTTGCCAAAGGCAAACTTGCCGACTTCGCAAAGCTCCCTTTCATCTGAGCTATTCTAGATCTAGTGCTGTTCGGGCCGTTCCTCCACCCTAATGAGTCCAGGAAATTTGAGCTATGATCCCAGTTTTTCAGACTGCATCTCTGAGGTCTGTGTCTCTGATCCTCCTGCCTCATGCTTGTGGATTACACCACATGGCACGTGTGCGCTCTGCAGTGGAATTTGAAGTCACAGTGGGCTCTGTCCCGAAAAAATCTATTTGATAGAGACTTCTAGTTGCAGATTCCTTACTTTCCCAAGGAGTCAGTCTGGATCTGGAGATTTTTTTCTCCAAGCAGTACACCTGCGTGCTGTCAGGTGGCATTGGTAGACTCTGTCTCAGTTTTTGGTGTCTCGTCGCTTGATATGATGTCGTGGGTCATCCATAAGTGCCACCCTGGCATGCTGACATTGGTTCTTTTCCTTCTGTGCCAGCCTACGCACAGATCTGGAGAAGAGCTACCCTCAGTTGCTTTTTGACTGGACTTTTGACTTTTTGTCAAACTTTTTGGGAATTTCTGGTGTGTCTAGGATGTCCAAGAAGACTGGTTTCAAGCCATGTGACTCCTGCCACCGCCTGATGTTGGTGACTGATCCGCACCTAATTTTTTGTGGTGCTTGGAGCACAGCCACGACCTGAAGTCGTGCTCCGACTGCCGGGCCATGAACCCGAAGGCTTTGAGGGAGAGGTCCCTGAAGTTGCTCAAAGCCAGCATTCGGCTCCACCTCACTTCTGGTCTATCGAGAGGAAGGACCCGAGACCTCTCGCAGAGCTATCACCACCACTCCTCTTTGTCCCAATCTAAATCTTCCCGACATAGGAGTAAGAAGTTGAAGAAGCACAAGTGCTCTTTGACTTCACCCAGTCGGTTGGACAGATGACACAACGCGGGACAAGGAGCATCCTCGCTCTAGGCCTCTGTCTTCGGAACCTGCTTCTGGGTTGGCTCTGCGCCACCCCAACTTCCCAGGAACTGGAGCCACCCCTCCCCAACCTAGAGGATTATGAGGCCATGGGCCTCATATTTGGGCAGGCCAACACTGTTGGAGAGCCCTTAGGCCGCACAGAGTTGGCAGGAGCCCTTTTGGATTTTGTGCTGGCGGCTTCGGCCTCGGGTCCAAGGGCACCCAAGGATCCCCTTTCAGATCAGAGCCGGTGTTGGTTCAAGCATCAACACTCCCGACACAACTCTGGCCCACAGGCGGCGGCAACCCTATACTCATCGCCGGCACTTAGCCTGAATGGCGTCGCTCGATGTCGATTCGGTCTACGGCAGGGCCTTTGCTCCCTAGATTGGATTTCAACCCTTATTCTTATAGGTCTGAATTCGGCGAGAGTAAGGAGGGGTTCCTGGCCCTTTTAGAATAACAGTTGGAAGATCCTATGGACTGAGCTTAGGAACTGGGCGAAGCCAGGGGGTTGGATACCTCACCTGACGCTCGTATGCTTTCACCTCCTACTGTAGCTAGGGAGGAGGGAGCTTTTTACTCTATGGTGATGAGAAGAGCAGTCAAGGCCCTGGGCCTCGAGGTGCCTTTGCGGCTGTCAGGACTAACCTCCTGACTGAGGTGCTTCAACCTTTTGGCTTCCACATCAGAACCCCTTTTGCCCTTTAACAAAACCCTCACTGAGTCCTGCTGGGAACATGGTCCGAGTACAGGTCCCCCTGTTAATAGAACAATCAACTGTCTCCATAGGCCTGTGCCTAATGACCTAGCTTTTCTGACCCAAGCCTCAACCTCCCATGGCGTGTTCCCTTCCGCCCTCCTAGATGGAAATCTAAGAGGCTGGCCATCTTGGGAAGAAGTTGTTCTCTTCCTCCAGCTTGGCATTGCGGTCGGTTAACACTGCATGCCTGTTAGGCGTTACACCCGTACTTTATGGGACACAGTTGTGCAAGTGCTGCCACAGGTCCCGGAGATGGCCCAGGTCATTCTCTCCCAAGTAGTTACTGATGGGAGAGAGGTGGCGAAGTTTACCATCCGATGTGGGCGGGATACGACGGACTGTCTGGCCAGATCGCTTGCATTGACTGTGGGTTTGAGACACCACACCTGGTTTGAGGACAAATACTTTGCGCTTGAGTGCTCTCAGGAGTCTTGGGCCCGGCTCAGTCCCTTGGCTGTCCCCCTCCCCAACCCCCCCCCCCCAACCCCCACATCTGCTTTTTGCCCCTTTTGTGGCTACGGAAGGGGTGCCCAACCACATCTGTTCCCTGCCAGCCACTGTGGCACGCATGCTGCACAGCCTCTGCGTTGCCGAGGACGGGCGATCTAGCATCCACGTGGATCTGGGAGCCAGCAGTCTAGCCAGTCCAACTCTCACCCCCATTCCCCTCCACTTACACTGCTGCATCCTCCAAGTATTCTTCATCAGGCGCTTCCTCCCTAGGGACCAGTTGGTGGGAGGATTCGCCATCCCCTGCCCCACTGGACCACCAACATGTGAGAAAGGTGGGTTTTGCAAATAACTCGCCCCAGGTTGTTGTCTCCTACCTCCAGAATACGCCAAACCTCCTGCAGTTCCTGGGGTTCACTAAAAACATGCCAAAGTCACACCTGTCTCCCTCTCAGATGCTTCCTTTCATTGGAGCTGTTCTAAACACTGCAGTTTCGGGCCTATCCTCCCGAGTGCAAGTCCAAGATATTCAGGCTATGATAACAATGTTTCAACCTCTATCCTGGATTTCGTTGAGAATGATTGAAGCTGGTGGGCCTCATGGCCTCCTGCATACTGCAAGTGACTCATGCCAGATGGCAAATGCGGGCTCTGCAGTGGGACTGGAAGTTACAGTGGCCGCAGCATCCGGGATATCACTGACCTGGTCCAGCTCTCGAAGGGTTCTGCATGAGATCTGCAGTGGTGGCTTTTGAACCACGATTGGGTCAAACCCGATAACTCTTCCTTCCCCAGCCAGATCTCACTGTAGTGATAGATACATCACTCCTGGGTTGGGGCCGCCACATGGGAGAGGCGGAGATCAGAGGGTGTCTGGACTTCTGGAACACAAACTGGCATTGAAAGTATTTCTTCCCTCTCAAAGGGAAAGTGCTGAAGGTGTTCATGGACAACACCACCGCCATGCAGTACTGCAACAAGCAGGGCGGAGTGAGTTGTGGACCCTGTATCAGGAGGCTCTCCGCCGTTGGACATGGCTGGAACAGCAGGGCGTATCCCTGGTGGTTCAACATCTGGCGGGCTCTCTAAACTCCAGACCGGACAAACTCAGCCGTCGATGCCTAATCGATCACGAATGGTGTCTCCATCTGGAGTTGGTGCAAGGTCTTTCAGCAGTGGGGAGAGCCTTGGCTTAGATCTGTTTGCTTCAGCCAAGAATCTGCAATGTCAGGTGTTTTGTGCGTTTGACTTTCCAAGACGTCACTCGCTCAGCGGCGCTTTGTCTCGAGTGCAACTCTGGTCTCTTTTATGCCTTTCTGTAAATTACACTTTTTCCCAGAGTTCTCTAGAAGATAAAGTCTCGAATCCCGAGCTCTTGAGCATGGCCATTGATCCTCCAATCAGACTGCCCCTTCTGGTGGATCTTCTGTCACAGCAGCAGTGGATGGTTCTCCACCGCACCTGTCCAGTCTTTGCCTTCTTGCATGGAGATTGAGCGCTGGCGCTTGACAGCATTTTACCTGCCACCCGAAATCCGTGATGTACCAGGCATCCCTCCACCAATGCGGTATATGCCTGTCGGAACAAATTTGTGGCATGGTGTACGGGCAAGTCTGTAGATTTCACCCCCCACCTTTTTCCCCACTTTCTGAGGTTCTTCTGTTTGTTCCTTCTTTGATCTAGCAGGGCGCCGCTCTGTGCACCCTCGGGGGTTGTCTGCCATTTCGGCTTTCCTCTGCTTGCCTGACCAATCCTCCTTGTTTAAATCTCCCATTGAGAGACGATTTACTAAGGGTCTAACCCAGCTCTTTCCTCCTTGCCTGGTCATAATGCCCCAGTGGGATTTGAACTTGGTTCTTAATTATCTGCTGTGCGCTCCCTTTGAGCCACTTCACAATTGTCCACTTCGTCTGCTTACTGTGAAAACAGCCTTCCTTGTGGCTATCACCTCTGTCCGCACTGTGAGTGACTTGCAGGCTCTTTCTTTTAAGCCACCTTTACTCTGCGTCCACCCTGATAAGGTGGTACTTCATACTAGGGTTTCTTTTCTCCTTAAAGTGGTCTTGCCCTTTCATATAGTCCAGTCCATCAACTTGCCCACTTTTAACGCACCCCCACATCCCTCTATGGAAAAGAAGAGACTCCACAGCCTGGACCCAAAAAGAACGTTGGCATTCTTCCTCAATCGTGCTCAAGAGTTCTGGGCGGATGATCACCACTTTGTGGGATATATGTGTGCAAAGAAAGGTTGAGCAGTGCAGAAAAGAACAATCTCGAGATAGGTTGTTTTCTGCATTAAAATGTGCTACGCTTTGGCTAAGAAGCAACTCCCTGAGAGTTTGCGTGCTCATTCTGCCAGGTAAACAACTGCCACCACTGCATTAGCATGCAGAGTTACATTCCTGGATATCTGCCAGGCAGCAGTGTTCACATCCTTGCACACGTTCACTAAATACTACTGCCTTGACAGTCAGATTTGAAGGGAGGGCTACTTTGCCTGTTCGATCCTGCAGGACTTCCTAGTATGAACTCAACCCCAGGGATGGTATTGCTTGGTTATCTATTCTAAGGTAAGGAATCTGCAACTAGCAGTCTCTATCAGATGAACAAGTTACTTACCTTCGGTAACGATTTATCTGGTAGAGACCTATTCTAGTGGCAGATTCCTTACCGACCCACCCATCCTCCCCGCTCTGCAAACTGATTTCTAGGGACAGGAACTTCCCTTTCAGGGCCCTATTTCTGGTACACCAGAATTTGTGTTCCTCATGGCTACGTGCTTCTGGCGTGGAAAGCCATGAAAAGAAACTGATGTTAGCACGCCTGGGATGGAGCGTCTGTATGACCTACGACGACATATCCGGCAACCACGACGCAAGCGACGGGCGCTGAGTCGACCGACTCCACCTGACAGCGCGCTGGGTAGTGCTCAAATATAAAATCTCAGGATCCAGATTGATGTCTGGGGAAATTCTAAGGTAAGGAATTTGCAACTAGGATATGTCTCTACCAGATAAATCGTTAACAAAGGTAAGTAACTTGTTCGTCAGGTACTATCCAGGTGTAGTAGGAAACTGGAAAGACCTGCAGTGATGGCTACTCTACATGAATTACTCAGCAGACCCCTCTCTCTACCATATCCAGAGCTGACCGTCGTGACGGAGGCATTGTTACTGAGCTAGGAAGGCCGTTTGGGAGAGGTGGAGATCAGAGATCTTTGGTCTCCGGCAGAACCTAATCCCCACATCAGACTGTTGAAGCTACCAGCGATTAGCCAGGCTCTGAAAGCTTTCCTTCCTAAGATCAAGAGGAGACAAGCACAGGTGTACTTGAGGACAAAATGACCGCCATGTGGTATTGCAACAAATGGTGTTGTGGGTTCTGTGCTAAGAAGCTGGCACTTTGGAAGTGGATGAACGCTCGGAGCATCTCCTTGATTGCCCAGCACCTCCAAGATCTTGAGGTCAGGGCAGATGAACTCCGACACTGTTGCCTAGTAAATCACAAACGGCTGTTACACTCGGAGCTGCTGACATTTGAGAACCCTGGGTCGATCTATTTGCCACTGCAGAGAATGCGAATTGTTACTCCCTAGGAGATGCCTTTTGCTGACTTTGAGGCTCAGGACTCCTATATCTATCTGCCCCAGCCTCATCTGCCTAGAGTATTCAAAAAGATCAAGAGAAGCTGGGCCTAAGTCATCCTAGTGGCTCTGGACTCAGTGAAGAGTGTGGCCTGCAGAACGTCTGACCATGAGCATCAGTCCTCCATTTCGGGATGATCTCCTGTGGGCAGCAGGGCAAGGCCCTACATCTGAGCCTGTGCAACTTATACCATGCGTGGAGATTGAGAGGTAGCAGCTGATGGCATGTGATCTCCCTCCTGATCTCATTGGTGTAATCCTAGAAGTGGATGTCCTTCCACTAAAACTGTGTATGTAGGACACTGAGAAGTTTGTGATGTGATTTTTCCTTCCATCATATCCAACCCTTACTAGCTTCCCTTTCTGGTATTCTCTTTTTTTGTCTGTCATTGGCCGATTAAGGCCTTGCTGTGGCCACAATATAAATGTTACTTAGTAACCATTTTACATTTACCATGTCATTTATCGCTCTCTAAATCACCTGATGTGATGCATTTATTGAATGAGATCATTCATATGTTCCCTTTTGTCCCATGTGTGATGCCACCATGGGATTTGAATTTGGTCTGGACTTACCTGATGTGCTTGCTCTTTGAGCCTATGCACAGTTGTCGTTTGCAGTTGCTCACTCTGAAAACAGTGTTCCTTATCGCCCTTATATCTGCAATGCAAACTAATAAACTTTAGGCTTTGTCATCTGTGCCTCCTTATAGCTCCTCCTTTCCTGACAGATTGGTCTGTCGAACAAGGGCAGCGTTTTTCCCTAAGATAGCCCTGCTCTTTCATGTAGGACAATCCGTTACTGTCTTCTTTTTATGCATCATCTCCTTCTTTTGAGGAGAAAAAACGGTTACATTGCCTTGAGCCCAAGAGGGCCCTTAGTTTTCGTTTGAAAGGACCAGAGAGTTTCATCTGTTTCTCTGGAGCTAAAATAGGAGAAATGGTATAGAAGAGGACCAGATGGATTGTCTTGTGCATCAAGATCTGTTATGGGCTACTCAGGAACCAGCCCCCAAGAGACCTGTGAGCTCTCTACCAGAGCAAAGACTGCAACTACTGTGGTAGCACATAGTGTGCCAATTTTAGATATGTCAGGCTGCTACTTGGGCGTTCCGCCATGTGTTCACTAAACACTACTGCCTGGATAGCTAGGTGCAGCAGTATGGGTATTGTGCTGGTTCGGTCCTGAAGGATTTCCTGGTCTGAGCCTTTCCACAGACCCACCACCTGGGAGGTACTGGTTTGATATTTATTCAGAAGGTGAGGAATTTGCGGTTAAAGGTCTATCAGAAGAGCAAGTTACTTTCCTTCAGTTACTTCCTTTCTGATAGACTCTATTTAATTGCAGATTCCGCACTTGCCCTTACACCTCCCCTTTCTGTGGACTGGTCTCATAACAATCCATAGGTAATAAGATTCCAATACTGAAAGTCTGCACACTGTTGATGATGATTTATTAAGGCTCTGCATCTGTTGGCACGGTACAGAAGGAAACTGATACCAGTGCAAGCAAGTGGTGTGTATGTACTAGTGCCGACATCATGTCTGCAGAAGATAAAGTGGCTCGAGTTAGCACAATATCGCACAGTGACACCTAGTGGTGCTGGAGGGAATTGCTATGCAAAAGTTTGCAAATGCAGTCTGCCTTGAAGTATACAGAAGATAAAGAATCTGCAGTTTGTTTCTTCCAAAAAAGACGGTACCAAAGGTAAGTAACGTTTTCTTTTTGTCAGTATCACATGATTTCGTTTTTCCCAGCTAGAAAGGTTTTGTTTGCACCCTAAAGACATTTAGATAACTTGGGGCCAGATGTATCAAAAAAACAAATTGCATTTCTTAAATAGCGAATTTTAAGAAATCGCTATTTAAGAAATGCAAAATGGTATGTATGATTTTTGCGATTCGGTAATAGCGATTTCTTAAAATTCGCAAATGCTATTACCGAATCACAAATAGAGAATCCAACTCCATTTGCACCTATGGGCCTGCTGCGAATGGTTTTGCATTTCCTAAATTGTGAATTCCAGTTAGGAATTCGCAATTTAGGAAATGCAAATCCCAGGGTGCTGGGGGCCTAAGGCCCCCTCTGCTGCACCCCAAAAATATTTTTACGGACATGTGAAGCACACACATGCCTTAGGGGCATAAAAATGCATTTTAAATGCATTTTTAAAATTTGCACATGGTTACCACCAAACTTTTGTTGCTGCTAATTGCATTTCCTAAATGCCCAATTCGCATTTAGGAAATGCTTGATACATGTGCTTAAGAAATCGCAAATAAGGATTCCTAAATGGGGTCGCGATTTTAAGGAATCGCTATTTTAGTGATTCCTTAAAATTGCACTGCGAATGCCTTTCATACATTCTGAAAGGCATTTTTGCATTCGCAAACGGCCGAATTTTGCGATTCGCACCGTTTGCGAATGCAAAATCGCTTGATACATCTGGCCCTTGTTGTGCAATGCAAAAGGCAATGCTCATTAAAATACGTAAAATTAAAACGTAATTGGATTTGAGATTTGTTAAAGTGCCTGTCTCCAACTTAATTTTTCACATGCAAGTGATAGATAACATTTTATACTGTGCAATCAGCTAGTTGCCGTACTCCAACAAGCTGTGACATCATCAGACACTAGCAGAACAGAACTGGATCCACAAACTTAAGAGTTAAGTTGGGAACTGGAAAAGTTCAGTTTGTTTCCCACAATCCATGATGTTTTCTGAATAAACACTCTTTCAGACTTTCATTTGTGTAAAAAGGGTCTCAGAGAGATGCCAGTTTTTTATGCGAGTGTGGGCTGTGGAAAAGGCTTGATCAGCATACCTTCACAGGTTTTTTGTTTTCTACTTTATGAAATGTGTATTGTGGAGAAACCTATTCCTGTCTATTTGACTTGTGCTAGAAGTTCACTCATAGTCCACACCAACCCCGATCCTGTGCAAGGCCAATAGTGGGATTCTCTTTGAGCCTTCCAGGGCAAAGTTAAAACCTGCATAAAGTCTTTAAACTTACTGGCCAGGTTCTTGAAGTGGTTGTCCATTGATCGCCCTTTCTACCTTCCATTCTGCGATATGGAGGTTTACCAAGGAAATTTCTTCTGCATCACTCAGTGGAATTCATATTGTTTTTGTAGGTAATTCTAGTTTTTTCATTGAATTACAGATGGTCAGCTTTTTATTGTCCTTATTATTTTGTTCCCTAAATTGGGGTGTTCAGGTGTAGTTCATTGAGGTTTTCCTAGGAAACATACAGACTAAAAATTACTAGTTTTATCCATATTAAGATCTTGAATCCGCAATGTGATTAGTTATCATACAATGTGTGTTGCTGTCTGTAGCTTAAAACACACCAGCCAACAAAAGTCTTGTATAGTTTGCTCATTTTCTTACTCGACTATGAGTTAACGTATTCAATTAGATCTAAATAATTGACATCATCCAACGTTCGACCAAATTACTCTCCAGCAAATAACGTGATCTTGGACGCCATAGAAAGAGCAGGTAGGCATCTCCGTAAGGTCGCTTAAAAAAAAAGAAAATCTAAATGTAAATCTTATCTTAAACCACACTTAATTCCATAAAAATATTTGTGTGATCTTTAGCGATTAATAATTAATTGTGCACCACATACCTCTCTTCTCAAACCTCACTGAAATTGTTTACAGCTCTCAATGGATTCATCACACACAACGGATATCCTGTTCGCTGCATTAGTATATCATTATAGCCTACGGACATCATAATATGGCGGACAGAATATCTGTCTCGTTTGCGATGGAGTAGCCCTTCCACCAAACTCTAAATCAGGCCCTTGTTTTTCTATGTGTTAATGGTCTTTGTGATGGTGACATTAGCTATACTCTTGAAGTCCTCAATTGAAGTTGATTCAATGAATCTGTAGGTATTTGGCTTAGTGTGTTTAGTCAAAGTTTATCTCCTTAATTATATCCCAAATATAAATGTCCCTATACTTCTAATTCCCTTTCTGAAATGTGCCACCTAAATTGACCTGAGGATGATTTAGGGAACGCTTTCACTTGTATTTGTGATAGTTTTGTCAGTTTTTGTGCAGTTCTACTTTAAAAACAATTTTTCCTTCAGGAACTGCTGTATGCCTCAGAAAAAGGTGTACAGCCTGGTTCTGGTGAAACCATTTCATATGCATGCACCCTTTTCACTACAGGTCACTGCACCAGGTCACTGCAAGTGACGCCTATGGCGGGCCCTCCTAGCCCACAGGGAAGGTTGCAAGTGCCTGTGTTTGAGGGCACTCCTGCATGAGTAGAGGTGCCCCCCACAAACTCCAGCTCCATTTTCCTGGACTTTGTGAGTGCCGGGAAGCAATTTTAGCTGTGTACTGGACATAAGGCCGGAACCTAGGCATGTTTGGTATCAAACGTGTCCGAATCATACCCCAATACTGTTGCCAGTATTGGTTGTATGATTCCTTACACTCTGGGGGCTCCTTACAGGGCCCCCAGCTTTGCTCCCACCAGTTTGCAGGGTTTTCCCAGGCAGCCCATGCTGCTGCCATACTACGGACAGGTTTCTGCCCTCCTGCTGCTTCAACAGCTCAAGCCCAGTAAGGCAGAACTAGGGATTTCCTTTGGGAGAGCGAGGCAACACCCCCTTTCCCATTGGAAATAGGTATTACATGGCTTGGGAGGGGTAGCCTCCCCAAGCCACTGATAAGCTTTGAAGGGCACATTTGGTGCCCTCCCTGCATAAACCAGTCTGCACTGGTTCAGGGACCTCCAGTCCCTGCTCTGGCACGAAACTGGACAATGAAAAGGGAGTTACCACTCTTTGGAAACAAAGCAGACTCTGTACTCGAGCACTTTAAGGAGTCTCGGACTATGGCCAGGTCCTTAGACCTCACAGCTGCCCCATGCCCACCTCAGTTTGCTTTTCGACCCTTTCGTGGCTACGGAAGGTGCACTCAACCACATCCGTTCCCCTCCATCCACCGTGCTGCGCCTCTTGCCCATCCTTTCTGTGGCCAGGGACGTTGGGATCCACTGTCCTCGTGGATCAGGGACCCAGCAGTCTAGCAAGTCCAAACTACCACAACCCCCTGCAGCAGCCTGCAAATCATCCTAGTCTGATGCTTCCCACCAGGAAAAAGCAGGATTTGCCATCACCTGCCCTGCTGGCAGTCCATCACCTCAGACAGGTGGGTTTTGCAGATAGTCCGAAGGGTCTCTTCCCTCCCCATCAAAACAAACCCTCCCTCCATCAGGGGTGTTAATTTAATAAAATATGTACTTGTCCATAGGACATGTTCCTTCATAAATCTACTTGTCCTGTAAAAAACAAATCTACTTGTCCCTTTGGTGACATGTATCTGAACGACACATTATGGCAGCAAACTCATTTTTTAAGAGTTCTGGTAATAGCCTCCCTGATTATGCCAGAGCTAATACTATAGTGGGGCTTGAATACTTATAATTTCCTTATTTTGCCACCTTTCCGCAGATATATATACTGGGACTAGAGGCAGTGGTAAGCAAAAGTTCCAGGTTGGAATGCCATTTTGATACTCTGGAAGCCTACTAACTTGCATGTTTTATGGGTTTTCACCAATTCTTCTCTCATCTTTTCCCAGATGGGGGAAGATTGGAAATTTACTCCTAACAAGGGCAGAAGTAAAACTTCTTCCAGGGTTGGGAAAAAAAATGGTTGGAAGAAAAGTGAACTTGTAAAGACTCAACATATTTTCACATGAGCAAATCTGCACTTCCATATTTGCTCGTGCTAAAATACAGTTCACAAATATTTTCTACAAGTGCAATTTCCTGGTCTGCTTATGTAATACTTGGGAATTCATAAAATATGTAAATCTGCACTAATTTAAAGACCTATACCATGGGCGCACTTTTGTGATTTTCTTAAACAACTGGCCCCTGATTAGGTCTGTTTTTAACCAAGGCCTTTTGTTTTTTATTAAAATTCTCTCTCTCCAGCTTGCTTTGCTGTGAGTGAATGCAATCTGCTCTTTCACATGGAGCGTATCAGCACACTAAGTAATTTTGTTCAGTGCCAGAATCTACTGAGGCAATGTGTGCTTTTTTTAGACCCAAAAAATATTTTAGCTTTTTCCCATTTGATTGTTACAGTGGTGAGGGCCAGAAGCTCCCTCAACTATAAAGTTTTGCAGAGGTCTTGTCAAAATAAAACACGTATGGACAAAACCAAAAGACTGACCACCAATATCAGACCAATTGGCTTTGCCAACGCATGTTTATTCTCATGTTTCTCATAATCTTGTTGAAACTGGTTTCACCGATTTTCCTTTATCAATATTTTTGGGAAATATCAGCTTGTACCAAATCCAAATGAATGATACTTCAAAGAAATAGTGCTTAAAATTTCACAGTAATTTAGCAAAACTTGTTTTAACTAGTTGCATTTTTGTGAACATTTTATTTTGAAAGCAAAGAATCATCAGTCTTGCTCTCAAGCTTCTTCAAATATTTGCATCTAATCAGAGAGCATTACATGTAGCCTCATTGTTAAACTCTGCAAACGTGCACATTTTTTTTTTTTTTTTTTTCTGGAACCACTTTCAGTACTGAAGTTCAAGCTTACAACACCTATTTAAAGCGCTCACCCTAATAAAAAAAAAAAGGCTTTGCATTAATGATCCATGAATACAAGCTCGAACAGCATTAGCATATGGACACAAATATTATCTCAACTGCAGGCAGTTCCCTTCCCTGCTCCATAATGTGGTACTGTAAACTGGCAGCCAACGGTTCTGTGCTGCAGGAGGTTGGGCCTACTTCTCTCAAGGACAAAATAAACACGAAAACCTGCTGTTCTTGACCCCAAACAATATGTTTTTGGTGTTGGTCTCTAGGGATTCCACACCCCAGCTCCATGCCACCATCCTACGATCAGCTGACGGAGGATCACCTGGTACTTCTCTGTGAGGAGGTTACGGCTCTCTTGGCCAAGGGAGCCATAAAGAGGTGTCCATGTGCCAAAAGTAGGTTGTGGTTGTTACTCCTGCTACTTTCTGGTGTCCAGAAGGGACACTGGCCTCCTCTCTGTCCTCGACCTTCGGTCCCTCAATTTGCTCCTCAGAAAGGAGAAGTTCAAAATGCTCACTCTGGCTCAGGTTCTATCTGCCCTAGACCCAAGAAAATGGATGGTAGCGTTGGAGTCCCGTCCTGCCTGCCTACAGACGTTACTTGAGGTTCACAGTAGACCATGAGCATTTTCAGTTCACCGTGCTCCCCTTTGGCCTTAACAGCGCCCCTGGGGTGTTCACCAGTGTGATGGCAGTGGTCGCAGCTCATCTGCACAGGTCAGGGGTTTCAGTCTTCCCTTACCTCAATGACATCCTGTTGAAGGCGGGCTTGCCCCAGGCTGTCTTCTTCCACCTCCAGTCTACGGCGGACATCCTGCATTTGCTGGGGTTCACTATAAACCTAACAAAGTCACACCTGAGTCCCTCTCAGACGCTCCCTTTCATCTAAGCTGTTCTAGACACAGTGCAGTTTCGGGCTTATCCTCCCAAGTGTGGCGGGTCCAGGGTATTCAGGCCATCTTACTGATGTTTCAGCTTCTATCCTGGTTTTGGTGAGAATGACTCTGAGGCTGCTAGGCTTCATGGCCTCCTGCAGATGGCATATGTTGGTTCTGCAGTGGGACCTGAAGTTCCAGTGGGCGCAGCATCAGGGTAATCTCCCTTACATAGTCCAGATCTCGGAGATAACTACACAAGACCTGCAGTGGTGGCTCTTGAACCGCAATTGGAGTTAGAGTTAGATACTTCTCTCAACCAGATCTGACAGTAGTGACAGATGCATCACTCCTGGAATGGGGTGGCCACAAGGGAGAGGTGGAGATCAGAGATGTTTGGTCTCCGGTGGTCTCCACGCTCCACATCAGTCTTTTGGAACTCAGGGCAGTTACACTGGCATTGAAAGCATTTGTTCCCTCTCTCAAAGGGAAAATAGTGCAGGTGTTCACAGACAATCAATCAATCAGGGGATTTGTAAAGCGCACTACTCACCCGTGAGGGTCTCAAAGGCGCTGAGGAGAGGGAGAGGTGCTGCTACTGCTCGAACAGCCAGGTCTTGGGAAGTTTCCTGAAGGTAAGGAGGTCTTTGGTGTGGCGCAGGTGGGTGGGAAGAGTGTTCCACATTTTGGAGGCGAGGTGTGAAAATGATCTACCGCCAGTTGTAATTCTGCAGACGCAAAGGGCGGTTGCGAGGGCGAGGTCAGTGTAGTGGAGATGCCGGGTCGGGGTGTAGAAGGAGAGTTATTGTTTGAGGTATTCTGGTCCAGTGTTGTTCAGTGCTTTGTGAGCGTGGGTGAGGAGTTTGAAGGTGAATCTCTTGTTGACTGGGAGCCAGTGCAGGTCTTTCAGGTGGTCTGTGATGTGGCAGTGGCTGTCCAGGATGAGGCGTGCTGGATGCGTTGCAGCCCCTTCTGGAGTTTGGCTGTGGTTCCTGCATAGAGGGCATTGCCGTAGTCCAGTTTGCTGCTTATGAGGGCTTGGGTGACGGTTCTTATGGTTTCCGTGGGTATCCATTTGTAGATCTTTCGGAGCATGCAGAGGGTGTTGAAGCAGGAGGAGGAGATGGCGATGACTTGCTGGGTCATGGATAGTGAGGGGTCCAAAATGAACCCTAGGTTGCGTGTGTGGTCGGTAGGAGTCTGAGCGGTTCCGAGAGTAGCAGGCCACCGGGAGTCATCCCATGAGGAGGGGGTGGAGCTGAAGATAAGGACTTCCGTCTTGTCCGAATTGAGTTTGAGGCAGCTTCTCTTCATCCATTCGGCGATGGCCTTCATTCCTTCGTGGAGGTAGGTCTTGGCGGAGTTCTTGGTGAGAAAGAGGATCAGCTGGGTGTCGTCGGCATATGGGATGATGTTGAGGTTGTGGGATTGGGCGATGTTAGCGAGCGGGACCATGTAGACGTTGAATAGGGTTGGGCTGAGGGACGAACCTTGGGGTATGCCGCAGATGATTTCAGTGGCCTCCGAGCAGAAAGGGGGGAGGCGGACTCTCTGGTTTCTGCCGGTGAGAAAGTCCAGGGCTCTGTTGCGGATTCCAGCATTGTTGAAGCATGAGCGTGGGGTGTGGTGGCAGACGGTGTTGAACGCGGCCAAGACGTCCAGGAGGATGAGGGCCGCGGTTTCGCTGCTGACCAGTATGGTTCTGATGTCGTCGGTTGCGGCGATGAGGGCGGTTTCGGTGCTGTGGTTGCTGCGGAATCCAGCTTGGGAAGGGTCCAGGGTGCGGTTCTCCTCTAGGAAGCGGGTAAGTTGTCTGCTGATGGCCTTCTCAATGACTTTTGCCGGGAAGGGGAGCCGGGAGATAGGCCGGAGGTTCTTGAGGTCCTTTGGGTCCGCCTTGTTTTTTTTGAGGAGGGCGTTGATCTCTGCTTGTTTCCAACTCTCCGGGAAGGTGGCAGACTCAAAGGAGCTGTTAATGATCTTCTGTAGTTAGGGTGCGATGACAGAGCTTACTTTGTTGAGGATGTGGTGAGGGCAGGGGTCAGATGGAGATCCGGAGTAGACGGTGTTCATGATTTTGATGGTGTCATTGACGGGGGTCCAGGAGAGCAGGAGATTGGTCGGAGGTGAATCTTTGGTGTTGGTGGTTGCTTGGGGGGCAGTGGTGCTGAAGCTGTTGTGGATGTCTGCAATCATGCGGTGGAAGTAGGAGGCTAGGGAGTCGCAGAGGTCTTGGGATGGTGGGATGTCGTTGACGTTGGAGCTAGCGTTGGAGAGTTCCTTCACGACGTTGAAGAGCTCCTTGTGGCTGTGTGCGTTGTTGTGGATTCGGTCTTTGAAGGCGGTTCTTTTGGCGGCTAGGATGAGTTGGTGGTGTCTGTGGATGGCGTTTTTGAAGGCTGTGTGGTTGTCCAGAGTCTGACCTTGGAGCCACTTTCTTTCGAGTCTTCGGCAGCTTTGCTTAGATTCGTGGAGGTCAGTGGTAAATCAGAAGGCCTTTCTGTAGGTGCATCTATTGGAGGGATTCTTGATTGGGGCGAGAGCATTGGCGTAGGTGTTGATCCATTGCCTGAAGTTGTGGGCAGCTGCATCAGTATCGTGGTGTTGATGGGCGGGTTCTGGGAGAGGGTCCGATAAGTTGGTCTTCGGTGACCATGTTCCAGCTGTGGTGGGGATCCGTTGTGGGTGGTGGTGTGTTGTGGGTTTCTTGAAGGAGAAGTGGATGTAGCGGTGGTCTGGCTGAAAGAGACGTGATTGCTGGCGGAGGAAATAGGGTCGAGTGTGTGTCCTGCGAAGTGGGTTGTTATCGTGACGAGCTGTTTGAGGCCAAAGTTGGAGAGGTTGTTCAGCAGAGTGGCCGTGTTGTTGTCGTTGGTGTTATTGAGGTGGAAGTTTGTCACCGAGGAGTATGTAGTCAGTAGATGCGGGAGCGTGCTGATGATGTCGGTAATGGAGTCGCTGAACTGCTGTCGTGGGATGGGGGCCTGTAGACGAGGGTCCCTCGAAGGGTGGTGTTTGGGTCAGTGTAGATTTGGAAGTGCAGGAGTTCGGCGGTGCGGAGGGTGTCGTCAGTGTTGGTCGTGATCCTGAGTGTGTTCTTGTGAATGATGGCGATGTCTCCTCCTCGTTTGTTGGAGCGGTCCCTGTGGGTGATCTTGTAGCCGTGCGGGATGGCTTTGGTGACGTCAGGTGCTGAGGAGGGGTTCATCCAGGTCTCGGTCAGGAAGGCGACCTTCGGGGAGGCTGAGTCGAGTAGATTCCATAGCTCTACTCTGTGCTTGTGGACGGAGCAGGTGTTGAGGAGGATACATCTGAGATGGTTGCGTCCTGCCTTGGTGTGTGTGTTGTTGGCGTAGATGCTGGTGAAGGTGCAGTTCCGGCAGGAGAAGGGTCCGCGGGTGGTCTGCGGGGAGGCTTGAAGGCAGGCAGGAGAGTGGCCAGTGTTGAGGGTGCAGAGGGTGGTGGTATCTTAGTGAAGATGTGCGTGGCGGTGGTGGTGGGGGGGACGGGAGCCAGGGGTTCTGGCGCTAGGCGCGGTCACGGCACGGACGGGCGGGCGAAGATGGGCTTTAAGTAGGGAGGTGGTGGGGAGAGGACAGCTGGGAGGTGGGCGTAAAACGGCACGAAAAAGGGGGTGGGCCAAAATGGGGGTGGAGCTGCGGGGGCAGCAGCGGCTGGGGAGAAGGAAAGAGGGGGAAGAGTTAAAATGATAGAGAGAGAGCAGAGTGAGAGACAAACAAGGAAAGGAGCACTAAGGGACAGTAGTGGAGCTGAGAGCAAAGCAAAGCAAAAGGAGAGGGGCAGAAGATAGCCTAGTAGGAAAGCAGAGCTCTCCCACTAGACGCCAGGGATGAGGCCCAGGCAGAAGCCTGCGGGTGGAGGAGGGCCTCGAATTCCTGACAGGGGTCAGGAGTTCAGAGGAGCCAGGGAAAGGGCTCTACTTAGACAGTGGAGCCACAGGAGGCAGAGCAATGCACTGACAACACTATCGCCATGTGGTACTGCAACAAGCAGGGTAGGGTGGGGTCGTGGACCCTTTGTCAGGAGGCTCGGCGCCTCTGTACATGGTGGACCATCAGGGCATTTCCCTGGTGGTTCATCACCTGTCGGGCTTTCTGAACGCCAGAGCAGACGAACTCAGCGGACATTGCCTGGTTGATCACAAATGGCGTCTCCATCCAGAGGTGGCACAAGGTCCCTTTTCAGCAGTATGGAGAGCCTTGGTTAGGTCTCTTTGCCTCTGCAGAGAATGTGCAATGTCAGCAGTTTTGCACGTTGGAATTTCCAAGGCAGCACTCACTTGGAGACGCTTCTCATTTCAAGTGGAGTTTATGCCTCCTGTACACATTTCCGCCCATACCACTTCTGCCCAGCGCTCTTAAGAAGATCATGAACGACCAGGCCCAAGTAATCCTTGTGGCTCTGGACTGGGCACGAAGAGTCTGGTATCCTGAGCAATTGAGCGTGGCCGTCTATCCTCTGATCAGACTGCCCTTTCAGTAGGATCTTCTGTCACAGCAGCATGGGAGGGTTCACCCGAACCTGTCCAATCTCGCCTTCTTGCATGGAGATTGAGCGGCGGCAGTTGACAGCTTTTGACCTTCCGCCCGAAGTCTGTAATGTTATCTTGTCAGCCAGACGTCCCTCCACCAGAACAGTATACGCCTGTTGACCCCCTCTTTCGGAGGACCTCCTGTTATACTTTCTTTGGCCCTCAACGGTTATTTGTCTGTTGTCTCTGCATTTTTTAGATTACCTGGCAAACCCTTTTTCTTTAAGTCTCCTATAGGTAGTAAGTTCCCTAAGGGCCTTACCCTTGAATGTGGTTCTTACCTTCTTAATGTGCGCTCCTTTTGAGCTGCTCCCCAATTGTCCTCTCAGGCTTCTGATGTTAAAAACAACCTTCCTTGTAGCCATTTATTCTGCCCGCAGGTTGAGTGACCTGCAGACTTTGTGATCTAAGCCACCCTACCTTTCCATCTATCCTGACAGAGTGGTGCTTTGCACTAGGCCTTCCTATTGGCCAAAAGTGGTCACCCCCTTTCTTGCATGCCAATCCATCATCTTGCCTACTTTTTACGCATCCAGTCACCCTTCTAAGGAAGATGAGACACCAACGCCTGTACCAAAAAAAAGAGCGTTGGCGTTCTACCTTGATCATACCAAAGAGATCCGGGTGGATGATCAACTCTTTGTTGGGAATGTGGGTCTGAAGAAAGGTCGGGCTGTACAGAAGAGAACCATCTCTAGATGGGTCGTTCTCTGCATTGGCTAAAAAGCTACCTCTGGAGGGTATGCCTGCTCACTCTATCAGAGCAACAGCTGCATCCACTGCGTTAGCATGCGGAGTTCCAGTCCTGAACATCTGCCACGCAGCAACCTGGGCTTCACTTCACACATTAACGAAACACTACTGCCTGGACAGTCTGGGCCAAAAGGACGAGTACTTGGCCCGTTCGATCCTGTAGGACTTCCTTGTATGACCTTGCTTCATATACCCACCTCCGGGGATGGTACTGCATGGGTATTTATTCTAAGGTAAGGAGTCTGCAACTAGAAATCTCTATCAGATGAACAAGTTACTTACCTTTGGTAACGCCTTATCTGGTAGAGATATATTCTAGTTGCAGATTCCTTACTGACCCACCCACCCATGCAAACTGATTTCTTGGAATAGGGACTTAACTTTCAGGGCCCTGGTTTTGACGCACCAGTGGTGTGGTCAGTGTTTTTCATGGCTCCGTGCTTCTGGCATGGAGAGTCGTGAAAAGAAACGGACACCAGCGCGCTGGGCTGGCACCTATATAAGTCTGACATGCACAATGCTGAGACAGACTCTGAGCTGACCAGCGCCATCTGGCGGCGTGCAGGGATACTGCTCAAGATGAATCTCTGGATCCAGACTGTCACTTGGGGAATTCTAAGGTAAGAAATCTGCAATTAGAATTTGTCTCTGCCATGTAAGGTGTTACCGAAGGTAAGTAACTTGTTCTTTAATGTTTTTTTAATGTTTAACTATTACGTCCTGCACCTGTCCAGCCGTGGGTCACCCACCCACAGACAGGGATGACAGCGGAATTGCTTCCGCTGCCACCCGACCCAGTCAATGATTTCTCCCCAAAGGGGGACTTTTTTGGGCCATTTCTGCCCCCCTTAGGGGCAGATAGACCTATATTAATTAGGCCAATCTACCCCCAAAAGGGGCAGAAGCCTCCAGGCATCATTTACTTTTTGTTTTGTTTTGTTTTGTTAACAGTAGGGGAGCGGCCCCTTAGGCAAGGGTTGCTTCCCTAGGGGGCAGTATTATTTTAGGCTATTTCTGCCCCCCTTGGGGGCAGAAACCACTAGATACCAGGGATTTTTTTTTTTTAAATGACATAAGAGGAGTGACCCCTTAGGCAAGGGTTGCTCCCCGGGGGATGGGAGGGTGTATTATATTAGACCATTTCTGCCCCCCTTGGGAGCAGATCAGCCTATTTCTATTAGGGCCATCTGCCCCCAAGGGGTGGTGGAAACTACTTAGGCACTAGAGATTGGTGTGTGTTTTGTTTGGGTTGCTCCCCATGGGGACACACTACTGTTGATCATTTCTTTCTCCCTTGGGGGTAGATTGGCCTATTTTTATTAGGTCCCTCTGCCCCCAAGAGGGGCAAAAACCACTTAGGCACCATGGATCTGTTTGTGTTTTGTTTGTGGGGAAGGGGGTCTTGGGCAAGGGTATCTCCACATGTGGGCTCATTATTGATGGCCATTTCTGGCCCCATGGGGTAGGTCTGCCTATTTTTGTAATGCCCATCTTCCCCCAAGAATGGCCACTAGACACCAGGGAAGATTTTTTTTTTAAATAGGGTGGCGGTATGGCCATATCCCCAACCCAAATAAATGAGGAACAAAGTTCTTCTGCCCACCGGTCGACAGATGGGGTAGTTACCCCCGATCGGGGGGTCGGAGGGGTAGGGGGTAGTTATCCCAATGGCAAGCAAGAGGACATTTGATTATTTTGGGTTTTGATTTTACATTTAGGCCAAGACAGCTTGGCTAACTTACAGTATCGTCCCACTTGGAAAGGTGAGTGGCTGAGCTTCTTGGACTTTGGGATGCGGCCACCTAGAAAAATTTCACCAGACCTAGACATATTTGATAACTAAACTACTGGCCGAGTCCAGGGTGGTGTGCTTCACATGCACCCCGCACCATTTTCTTATCCACAAGGCCCTGCAAACCTCCAACTTTGCTTGAAATCACACATTTTCCCCTACATTTTTGTGATAGAACCTTCCGGAATCCGCAGGAATACACAAAATTCCTACCAAACAGGATTGTCGCATGTATACCGATAAAAAATTCGGCCCCACTTGTCAGCCTAAAAACATATTTTTTTCCCCCCTCTAAACTCCCCTTTGAACCTGCTTTGGTTCCCTCTCCATTTTGACATGTTATTGGCCCTTCCCTCTCTCAGGCACTTGGTCCATCTACACAAGTGAGGTATCATTTTTATCAGGAGGCCGAGGGGAATGTTGGGTGGTAGGACATTTGTGCCGGTGCGGTGATCGCACACACACATGAGGGAAATGTTTTTTTGTTTTTTTTTTGCCAAAGTTGAGGTTTGCTGAGGATTCTGGGTAAAAAAAAAACACTGGGGGGTCCACGCAAGTCACACCTCCCTGGACTCCCTGAAATGTGTAGTTTTCAGAAATATCTGGGTTTGGTAGGTTTCTCTAGATGGCTGCTGAGCCCAGGACCAAAAACGCAGGTGCCCCCCTTGCAAAAACAGATAGTTTTGTAGTAGATAATTTTGTTGTGTCCATGGGTCTTGGACACTTCCCTGTCGTGGGCAGTAGGCCTACCCACACAATGATGGTACCATTTCTATCTGAAGATGTGGGGGAAGGCTGGACAGAAGGAAGTTTGTAGCTCACCTCAGATTCCAGAACTTTGCATCACCGAAATGTGAGGAAAATGTGTTTTTAGCCACATTTTGAGGTTTGGAAAGGATTCTGAGTGCCAGAACCGAGTGAGAGCCCCACAAGTCACCCCATCCTTGATTTCCCCTGGGTGTCTAGTTTTAAAAAATGCACAGGTTTGCTAGGTTTCCCTAGGTGCGGTCTGCGCTAGAGGCCAAAAGCCACAGCTAGGCACTTTGCAAAAAACAGGTCAGTTTTCATTAGAAAAATGTGATGTTCACATTGTGTTTTGGGGCATTTGCTGTCGCGGGCACTAGACTTACCAACACAAGTGGGGTACCATTTTTATCGGGAGACTTGGGGAAATGCTGGGTGGAAGGAAGTTTGTGGCTCTTCTCAGATTCCAGAACTTACCATCACCGAAATGTGAGGAAAAAGTTTTATTTTTTTTTGTACCAAATGTTGAGGTTTGTAAAGGATTCTGGGAAACAGAACCTGGTGAGAGTGCCACAAGTTACCCCATCCTTGGTTCCCATAGGTGTCTACTTTTCAAAAGTACACAGGCTTGGTAGGTCTCTCTAAATGCCGGCTGAGCTACAGCCCAAAACCCACAGTTAGCCACTTTCCCAAAAAAAAACAAAAAAACCACATCAGTTTTCAATGTAAAAATATGGCGTCCCCATGTTACGTTTTGGGGTGTTTCTTGTCCCCGGCACTAGGCCTACCCACACAAGTGAGGTACCTTGGGGGAAACACAGAATAGAAGAGCAAGGGTTGTTGCACATTGTCTTTCTCTACACTTTTTCCTTCCAAATGTAAGACTGTGTGTAACAAAAGAAGTCAATTTGAGAAATGCCCTGTAATTCACATGCTAGTAGGGGGAATCCTGAATTCAGAGATGTGCAAATAACCACTGCTCTCAACACCCTATCTTGTGCCCATTTTGGAAATACGAAGGTTTCCTTGATACCTGTTTTTCACTCTTTTACCAAATGAATTGGTACATACCCGGTGTATACAATGAAAACCCATTGCAAGGTGCAGCTCATTTATTGGCTCTGGGTACCTAGGGTTCTTGATGAACCTACAAGCCCTATATATCCCGCAACCAGAAGACTCCAGTAGATCTAACAGTATATTGCTTTCAAAAATCTGCCATAGTTGGAAAAAGGTACAGAAGAAAACGTAAACAGAATGGCTGTTTTTTTCAACTCCATTTCAATATTTTTTTTATTTCAGCTGTTACTTTCCTTAGGAAAACCTTTGAAGGATCTACACAAATATGACCCCTTGCTGAATTCAGAATTTTGTCTACTTTTCAGAAATGTTTAGCAGTCTGGGATCCACCATTGGCTTCACCCCCATTTCTGTCACTAACTGGAAGGAGGTTTAAAGCACAAAAAATAGTAAAAAATGGGGTATGTCCCAGTAAAATGCCAAATTGTGTTGAAAAATTTGTTTTTCTGTTTCAAGTCTGCCTGTTCCTGAAAGCTGGGAAGATGGTGATTTTAGCATTGCAAACCCTTTGTTGATGCCATTTCCATGAAAAAAAAAAAAAAACACCATTCCCCCCTCCCGACCCCCCCAAAAACATATTTTTTGCTGTATTTTAACTAATTTCTTGGTCTCCTCCAGGAGAACCAACAAAATCTGGGTACCTTTTAGAATCCCTAGGATGTTGGGGGAAAAAGGACACAAATTTGTCTTGGATAGCCTATGTGGACAAAAACATATGAGGGTCTAAGTGCAAACTACCCCAAATGGCCAAAAAAAGGCTCTGCACAGGAGTGGGGAAAAGGCCTGGCAGCGAAGGGGTTAAGGTCAAAGTTTCCAGAGCTTACCAATTTGCTCGGTTTAAGTAACATTTCTACAGTGTGTAGCAGTTCTCCAATTCTAGGTATCTGTATTTTTCCCAGGGCACATTTGTTTGTTTTATCCAAGAGCCTCATACGTTTTCATATGTTCATAGCATGTTTTGCTGTATGTACTTATGCTCTGCATCATTCTGCCATCTAATGCAACTTGTTTATCTTTGAAGAATTCTCTTGATTTACGAGGGATGTGTTGACTCCTCCTTATGTGTGCATTGCGCATGAGCACCAACTCCATTTAGTTTTTTCCGCCATTGTTTCAGATGTGAGAACAGGAGCTCCAGGATCGAGGCACCCTTCAATGTTGTTTTTTTCCACCATTCTCAGTCTTCTCTCAATGCCGTTAGAACAGAAAATAGAATACTACTAAAGACTCTCTACTGAAACCTTCATGATAATGCTTCTTAACAGGCTTTCTACTGCTGGGCTGCAGGGCCGGCTAGGAGCCTCAAACACCAAAGCCTCTACTCGATGTCTTCTTCACAAATGCACAGTTTGTGATGGAATGGATCTTGTTTCAACATTGCTCCAGTTGTAATTCAAAATGCCCAAGGTCTCACTACCACCAAGTGTGAGGCCTGCCGGCTGCTACGGTTGAGAAACTCTTCTCCATCGAAGGGACAGACACTGGGCATATCATAAGATGTATTGTATTGTATTGTATATTTATAGAGAGCCTGGCTACAACCCGGCTTCCCCGCCCTCGGTGAGACAGAAGCTGCGTCGAAGGACCACAAATATGCGGCATTCACGACACCCACTAATGTGGATATAACCAAGTTTGTAATAGTTTCCTGAAGGTGGCTTCTTTACATTCATTTCTTAAATGAGCCGGCATTGAGTTCCAAAGTTAGGGGGTCAGATATGAGAATGATCTTCCTCCTTGTCTGGTCCTTTGGATTCTGAGGAACTTCAGCAATTTGGCATTTGAGGACCTTAAATTCCTTTCAGGGTGGTGGGGGGGTGACAAAAGGGCCCTGATTAGGCTGTGTCCCTTCTGGTTCATTGCCTTGTAATCCAAGCACCGTGTCTTAAATGTTATTCTTTCCATCACGGGGAGCCAAGGCACTTTTTACTGTTACAGATGTGGGTATTTTGAAAATGGTTCTAGGGGCCACATTTTACACTACTTGGAGTCTCTTGGTGATCGCTTTGGGTGAGTTACCATAGCCCAGGCTTGAACCACCAACCAACCAATGCCTTATTATTGGAGGGTCTGCTCGTCTATCGACCTCCTGCCTCTTACGCTGACCTTTTGCAACACTGGCCAATCTTATTAGAACCTCTAACCATGTCTACTAAAGATATCATCCTAGGGGACTTTAATCTTCATTTTGATGACACTCAGAACCCACACATTGATGAATTTTTTAACTTAATGACTGAGCTTTAGAATGGGAACTAAAAGTTAACTCTGCCACTCATGTTGCAGGCCATCTGTTAGATGGGATATTTACTCGAGCTGATGATCAGATACTATTATTTAACTTCCCACTTAGCTGGACAGACCATTATCTATTAATCTTTAGATTTACTAAGGCATGCCTTGCTAAGCTAACTGATCCCTATGGGAAACCGGTCAGACATTGGAACCGCATCAAGAAGCAAGAATTAGGACCATCTCTAGAGGCAGGTTGGGCAGTTATTAAAGATTTGTCTCTGTCAGCTTCTGACAGTTTCAATCAGGGTATATCCATTGCTATTAACCAACTGGCCCCACTCAAACCCACTACCTCACCTGAAACTAAAAAAGGCAAACACCCCATGTTTACTAAGGACCTTAAGATAACTCAAAGAAAATACTGACAGCAAGAACGTCAATGGAAGTTAAACCCTAATCTGATTGAGAAAGGAAAATTTGAGATTCTCTTAAAAACTGCAAAGAAGTGATTTTTAGAGCTAAATCTGAATATCTGACTGCAGAGATTAAGGAAGCATCTAATACCCCCATAGAACTTTTCAGAGTTGTACACACTTTGACAACCTCTACACTCCCTGTGGAGTTGGAGAACTCCCAAAAGTTTTGTAATAAGGTGGCCACTTTTTTCAAAACCAAGCTCTACAAATCTATTCAAGCCTTAATTCCACTGAGGAAATGGATGGAGGTCTTAACATCACCAATAGCACTTTAGATATGGACCATCCTCTGTTAACTAGTTTCCAACCTTTGGAAAATTAATGGTGGGAATTAAATCAGGTTCCCCTAAAGACCCTTGCCCTCCTTATATCCTGCAACAGGCCCCTGATCCTGTTTCAATTGTGCTAGCCCTGTTTTTTTTGTGAAGTTTTAACTACAGGATCCTACCCCCCTTCTTGGAGGGATGCTACAGTGATCCCCCTGAAAAAGAAACCTGAAGGAGCAAGACATGACCTGAGTAATTTACGGCCCATTTCCTTACTTCCCTTTCAGGTGAAATTGTTTGAAAAACATTAATATGGAAATGGCCAATTTTCTAACTGCCTCAGGAGGATTTGACCCCTCTCAACATGGTTTCAGGCAGGCTCACAGCACGGAATCAGCGCTTATGACCACCTCAGATACAATTCGTAGGATGGTGGAGGAGGGACAAGGAGCTATATTAGTCCTCTGGGACCTATCTGCACCATTCAATACGATCTCGCCACAGATCATGCTATCTCGCCTCTATCAAGCAGGAATTAGAGACAATGCCTTGAAGATTCTTAATTCTTTCTTAAGAGATAGATCGATTACGGTAAGCTGCGGAGACTTCAAGTCACTGCCTTATTCTCTTCCATGTGGAGTCCCTCAGGGCTCCTCACTTAGCCCCACATTATTTAATTTGTACGTTGCACCTTTAGCTACACTTATTCGTACATTTGGCTTCATCACCCACCTCTTAACGCTGATGACACTCAACTGATCATTCCGGTTTCTAAGAACTGGGAAGAAATGTCTGACCGCTTTAGAAACTGTATGCGTGAAGTCAATAGGTGGTTGGGCTCTAATTGGCTTAAATTAAATGGAGATAAAACTGAAATTCTGTGCTTTGGTCCCGGCAAAGATTTATGGAACTCGTGCTGGTGGCCTTTAGAATGTGGAACCCCTCCTGTGCCTATTGCGGCCATTCGAAATTTAGGCGTCATCTTCGGTAATTGTCTCACTTTCAAGTCACAGGTTAACCAGGTGGTTAAAAACTGCATTTGAACCTTAAGAATGTTGAAAAAGATCCTCCCTTTTCTAACAAGAGAATGGAGGGTCACAGTTATTCTGGCATAGGTAATATCCAAATTAGATTATTGTAATGCCTTGCTGCTTAATCTGGATAAGGTTTCACTTACAAAGCTTCAGCTCATCCAGAACACAGCCGCAAGATTTATCTTAAACCTTCCTTGCTCGGCGTCTGCCAGTGATAGCTTCAAACAATTGCACTGGCTACCAGTGGCAAAGCGCATTAGGTTTAAAACCCTTTGTGTAACTCAAAAGGCAGTGCATGGTTGGGGATCTGAATATCTGTCCTCAAGGCTACATTGTCATAGTCCCATTCGTCAACTGAGATCTACAGGAGCCTACTGGATTCAGGACCCTAATACCCATAGGGTCAGATGGGGGGACAAGGCGTTCACAGTAGCTGCTGCCAAATGCTGGAATCTTCTCCCTCAGACTTTAAGGAAGGAGCAAAATGTTGTGGCCTTTAGAAAGTTAGTCAAAACCTGGCTGTTCCCGCATTAATCCAGGTCTTTGTTTGTAGTGATCGAGCACACTCCCTTCCGTTGAGCGTTTCTATGCTTTTTGCCGGAATGCGCTTTATAAATATAAAAAAATACAAATCTCCTAGATTGCACGGGAAAAAAGATTTTGCGTAAGGTCCTCAAAGTTGCAAAACAAGAGGTCGAGAGTTTTTTTGCATGGTCAACCATCGATAAGGACCTATCCAGCCACATGCCCAAACTTTTTATAGAGGACTATGGAGCTGCAGGAGCACCCAAGCTCTCTGGCCATCTGAGTGGTGCTTTTGGTGTTAGAGACGAAACAGAGTTGATGCTTTTAGGAAATAAACTATTTGCTTTCAGTGAGCAATTCACCAACCACCTTCTCAAGTCAATGGGCTAGCTGCTGTGGGGTGCCTATCATCATGGTGATGGATACAGCCAGTTGGGTGTCATTGGTGTAAGAAACAATTAACAACCCATATTCCATAAGAATGTCAGCTAGAGGCTGTACATAGATATTGAAAAGTGGGGGGCTAAGTGCAGAGCCCGGTGGTACCCCACACTTCAAGCGGACTGCCTCTTGGTAAGGTGGGTGGGGGGGCAAAGATTAATAAGGAAGACAGCCATTTTAAGGCACCATCCCTTATTCCGTATTCACTCATTGTAACAGCCAGGGTCTCACGATCATCTGTGTCGATCTCAGTGCTCAGATCAAGAAGGTTAATGGCTGTAAAGACCCCATTGTCCCACAAAATCTTAAGCTCTTACGTTATGGCTAGTAGTGCTGATTTCATGCTATGGTTTGGACGGAAACCCATCTGGGTAGGGCTAAGGAGGAAGTTTCCTTCTATAAAATTAGACAAACTTTGATTTGCATGTTTTTCTAATACTTTCCCCAGAGTGGGCATCAGGGAGATGGGTCTATAATTATTTGTGGTTTTTTTCAACAGCGGTTTAACCACAGTGTGTTTCCAAACTTGTGGGACTTTTCCAGTAGTAATAGACAAATGGCAGAGCTCTAGGAGTGTGGGGAAACTTTCAGGTGCTCCTTGGCGAAGAATGTGTGGCTGGGCCAGGTCCAACGGAAATCTTGATTTAACTTATAATGTCAAATAGAGCTCCAAAGACTTCCATTGTGATCAAAGGGAAATTAGAGAGACTAGTTATCTCATTGTGTATAATGTGTACCTGATGAGAGGGGTAAAGTATCATTACTCTTTTTTAAGTCATTGTAGATTCCAGCCACTTTATCTTGAAAGTAGGCTTTCAATTCGCTGCACCGAGTTTGTGTGAGTGGGCAGCAAGTTTTCCGCTTTATAAGTGGTGAGGGATTTCACAATGAGAAAAGGTTCCCTGTGACCATCAGATCTTCAACTTAGAAGGCCTGAGCCTTCTTAATTTCCTGATGGTAATGCCTAATGGCTGGGCAATAGGCAAGTTTGAATTGTTCTTCATATTTATGTCTCCATTTCCTTTCTAGCTTTTTGTACCCTTTTTTTTTTTTAAGGAAGACAGATGAGTATTGGACCATGATGCTGTCTTATCTTTGTTTCCTTTTTTATAGTGGTGATAGGGATTGTGTCTTCTAAAGAGTTACTGATCCATCTTTCTACCTTGTCATTTGCCTCATCCGGATGGTATCCTAAGGCCGTTGTTATCCTTGCCAATGAGGACATCCAGGTCACTTTATTCAACTTTGACCATCTCCAGCCTTGAGAGGTCCTATTGCTAGTGTCTGGTTGGGCAGGAGGAGATTCTAATGTAAAGGGGATCATAGCATGGTCAGTCCAAGTCATAGAGTATGGTTCCCCATTTTTAAGTTTGGGTCAATTCTGAACACTGGATCTAACAAGTGCCCTTTGACATGCGTGGGGCCTACTACTCTTTGTGTAAGCTCCAGGCAGCCTAGATTGTGCAGGATGCCAGCTGCTAAGGGGTTGTCAATCTCATCAAAGTGAAAATTAAAACCATCTAGAAGAGTGAAGTTTGTTTTTTCCGTTACATTACTGGCTGCTATCTCAGGTAGGGCTTCCACAATCTTAGAACAAGATCCTGGTGGTCTATATAACAATATCCCAGAGTAGGAGAAGGTAGGAGACAGATCTAATGTAAAATACATATTCTCACAGTCTGTGATAGGAAGAGTATTATGAATGCATCTGAAAGTGTTTTTTACTATAATAGCTCTTCCCCCCCACCACGTACAGATGTTCCCTGGAGGTCACCCCGGACATATTCGAGGAAGAAGCCCCCAGAGCAGAAGACCTTCAGACATTCCCGCTCACCAACCATTCTCTGAGGTGCTTTTCCCCTCCGGTTCTGACTAAGAGCAGGAACAATCCCACCTCAACGTCAAAGCAACAGGACCACACAGACGAACAGCGCGAAGGCCACGAGTATAAACTTCACTCCAAGCCCACCAAAGTCCCTCGAGGCAAGGTGAAGCACCCCACCTCCAGAGCAGGTCAGCCCATTAGCCCCTCAGTCGAGCCAGCCCTTCAGGGCTCTGGCACACAGTGAACTCACAAGTAGCCTACGGAGCTGACATCCCTGGGCTCTCAACTTTCCCATCCAGTTACCAAGACTAAGATTTTAGCCTACTCTGTGCCGAAACCCATGCCAGCATCAAACTGAGCCAGCAGGTCCCAAGACGCGCATGCAAACGAAATCCTACTAGGAGGTTTCATTACCTTAAACTCTGGGAGCTGAGACCTAGCTAAACGCTGAGGCCGCTGACTTTGAAGATCTCACTTCCAAGAACCACTGGCTTCCAAAGCCCCAGTGACTCAGAGCAACTAATCCTCTAACTCCTCCAAGCAGAGCTCGATGCCAGGAGACTGTATAGTGATCCACATACGGGAAAGATATCTATGTAACCACTGCCCAAAGTGGTCAACACTCTACTGCCTAAGCAGAAGTCAACCTTCGAGGAGGACTTTGCGTCAGTGCCAGAACAGTTGAGACCCTAATGCCAGGGTAGGGTGTAAGTACAAGGCCTCACCTTCTGACCCACCATATATCAGTGAACATGTAGACCTCCTTAGTCATCCACTCTGTACATAAGCATACAAACTCTGAGGACAGGGACACTCTACCCCTGACAAGGGGAGTAAGAAGCTAGATGTAGCAGGCATGAGGGTGGCCACAGGAACAGTTAACCACTGAAACAATGCCAATTCCATTGGCCTACTGGCATGATATGATAGGGCCAACTGGGACTAAATGCAGGAATTGTTTCCGCACCTTCCGCCCAAATACAGACAAAGGGGAGAGGAATTGGTCTCAGAGGGTAAGGCTATCTTGAACACCACTATACATTGGGCCATCGATGTAGCAGACAATAACACCAGTGGTGAATGCAAGCATCCTGATTCTCTGACCCACATGACTTCCTATCTTGAGATTCAAACCAGATGTGCAACAACTCCTACTTATCTCCCATATGATGGAGAACATTTTGGGCCTCAAGTCGACCAAATGTTTTTTTTTTCTAAAAAAAAAAAAGATACTAATAAGACTAAGGGCATTGGGGCTCTCTAAGCCACTAATGAAAGGGTGTTCCTCTGTAGGCACCAGTATCATTCAGGTTCCAAAACCACCTCCTCCGATATGAGCTCTCATCATAGGCAGCAGCAACCCTATCAGCCTTAAACCTCTGGCAGTTACACAATAGTGGTGTATAGAGGTAACTACAGCAGAGAAAGAGCCAAAGGAGGTTCCAGCAAGGAAACCTATACCACTAGAAATATTGACTCCTTACAACTTCCAGAGAAACACATAACTGCTGGCCCAATGGCAAGAAATCATCTCAGAAAAATGGGTTCTAGTCATAGTTTAATACACTTAGGTGGTTATTACAACTTTGGAGGAGGTGTTAATCCGTCCCAAATGTGACGGAAATACCACCAGCCGTATTACGAGTTCCATAGGATATAATGGACTTGTAATACGGCTGGTGGTATATCCGTCACTTTACCGTCACTTTTGGGACGGATTAACACCTCCTCCAAAGTTGTAATAACCCCCTTACTGTCTAGAGGTTCACACATACTCCTCCAACATCACACCTCAGTGAGAGCCACATGCACCTTCAAGAGTAAGATGTACAAGCCTTCCTACAAAAAAAGATCATCAAACCTGTCCACTTGCAGAACAGAGGAAAGGTGGTTTACTCCCGGTTAGAAATGGGGTCTTTGGTTGGCAGTCAAGTTACCACCTGTTCAATCAAGGACCCTCACTCTAGTCAGGGTAAAGGAGAAGCACACTCAGTTAATGCCCGCCCCCTTGGTAGCTTGGCATGAGCAGACAGGGTTAACTTCTGAAGCAATGTGTAAACTATTGGTACAAACACACACCGTAACTCAGTGAAAACACTACAAAATAACACAACACAGGTTTAGAAAAATAGGTAATATTTATCTAAACAAAACAAGACCAAAACAACAAAAATCCAACATACACAAGTCAAGATATGAATTTTCAAAAGAATAAGAGTCTTAATCCTTAGAAAACAGTGAGACTGCTGTTATTACACAAAGTACCTGGTTAGTGTAAAAAATAAACCCGCGTGGGCGAGCGTGCATCGGAAAAGCCAACGATGCGTCTGTTCCTTACTCGTAAGTGAGGCAGTGTGTTGTTTCGTTCTTCAGTTGGGTCGGCGATGCGTTGTTTTTCTCCCTCCCAAGAGAGCGATGTGTCGATTCTGGACGGGGCACCTTGGATCTGCGCAGAGTCGGGTTGACTTGGACACCCAGGGACAAAGTGTGGAAAATCCGGTCACACGGTATCAGAAAACCGCGCTGCGTGGGGTTTGCGTCGCTATCAGCTTCAGTAAGCGGGTGTTGTGCGTCGTTTCTTCAGCTGCGTTGCGTCGATCTCCCAGCTGCGATGCAGGTAGAGCGTCTATTTTAGCTACGAAGCCGGCGGCGCGTCGTTTATCAGCCACGTTGCAGAAGGTGCTTCGAAAATTTCCCTGCACGGCCGTCTGTGCGTGGATTTTCAGCTCTTGTCTGCCAGCTTAACCGCTCAAGGGCCCAGGGACTGGATAGGGCACCACTTAGCTAGCAGGGCAGGAGTCTCAGCAGAGAGTCCAGGTGCTGGCAGGGGAAGTCTATAACGGCCCTGAGACTTCAACAACGGGAGGCAAGCTCATTTCAAGCTCTTGGAGATTCTTCTCAAGCAGAAATGCACAACAAAGGCCAGTCTTTTACCCCTTTCACAGGCAGAAGCAGCATCTGCAGGATATCCCAACAAAGCACAGTCACAGACAGGGGCAGCACTTCTCTTCAGCTCTTCTCCTTGGCAGAGGTTCCTCTTGATTCCAGAAGTGATCTAATTTTAGGGGGTTTTGGGTCCACTACTTAAACTCCTTTCTGCCTTTGAAGTAGGCAAACTTCAAAGGAAAGTCTCTCTTGTTTGTAAAAATCCTGCTTTGCCCAGGCCAGGCCCCAGGCACACACCAGGGGATTGGAGACTGCATTGTGTGAGGGCAGGCACAGCCCTTTCCCAGCACAGATGGCTCATAAGGATATGCAGGCTGAACCCCAGCTCCCTTTGTGTCACTGTCTAGAGAGAGGTGCAGACAGCCCAACTGTCAAACTGACTCAGACAGAGAATCCACAAACAGGCAGAGTCACAGAATGGTTTAAGTAAGAAATTGCCTACTTTCTAAAAGTGTCATTTTCAAACACACAATCTAAAAACAATGTTTACTAAAAGATGTATTTTTAAATTGTTAGTTCTGAGACCCTAAACTCCAGATTTCTATCTGCTCCCAAAGGGAATCTGAACTTTAACAATATTAAAAGGCAGCCGCCTTGTTAATCTATGGGAGAGATAGGCCTTGCACAGTGTTTGGCAGTATTTCACTGTCAGGACATATAAAACACTTTAGTATATGTCCTACCTTAAACATACACTGCACCCTGCCCATGTGGCTACCTAGGGCCTACCTTAGGGGTGTCATACATGCAAGAAAAGGGAAGGTTTAGGCCTGGCAAGTGGGTACACTTGCCAAGCCGAATTGTGGCAGGTCTGAGCCATGTTTACAGGGCTACTAATGTCGGTGGCACAACCAGTGCTTCAGGCACACTAGTAGCATTTGATTGATTTACAGGCCCAGGGCACCTCTAGTGCACTGTACTAGGGACTTACTAGTAAATCAAATATGCTAATCATATTAAGCCAATTACACATACACTTTATATAGGAGTACTTGTACTTTAGCACTGGATAGCAGTGATAAAGTGCCCAGAGTAACGAAAACAGAGTCCAGCACACATCAAGAACCTGGGAAACCGAGGCAAAAAGTTAAGGGAGACCACGACAAGGATGCCAAGTCTAACACTCCCTGTACTTTATTATCCCCAAAATGGACAGGATGTTCCTACCAATTCTAGATTTCAGACTTTGCACCTAACTTATAGTGTTGGAAGACTTCTACATGGCAACCCTTCAGGTCATCATATGTCTGCTGCAGCAAGGAGACTTCATGGCGGCATTGGACCTAAAAAATGCATACTTCCACATATTCCACACAGTCCAGCAAAGCTACCTGTGCTTCCTGGTAATTGGACAGCATTACCAATTCTGAGTCTTGCCATTCGGCATAACCAATGTCCCAAGGATCTTTATCAAATGTCTAGCAGTGATTACAGCACATGTAAGACAAGCTGAATTCACAGTTTTCCCTATTTTGCGATTGGATGATTAAGACCTCAAGCAAACAACAGTGTCCTGCCCATACACAAACTGTTGCCTATACTACACACTTCAGGCTTTATCATCAACATCACCAAGTCTCATCTTGTCCCTCTGGGGATACAATCCCTAGGATCAACTCTTAATTTGGTAACAGGCAAAGCCTACCTAAGCCAACAAAGAGTCATGGCTCTCTAACACCTTGTCCCTATTTTTCAGCCAAATCGTCATCTACCACTCAGAATAATTATGTGACTACTTGGCATCATTGCCTTCTGAATCGCCATAGCACCCATGCCAGGGTGTACATATGTCCTCTTCAACAGTGCCTTGCAGTACAGTGGTCCCAAGTGGCAGGTCAGATAGAGGATCTAGTGTTGGTTAAAGGCCAATTTTCATCTTGCTCTGCATGGGTGAAATAGCATTAACCTGTTGCACGGCCAGCCTTTCAAAGACCCTTTACCCCACCAGTCCCAATCGCTACAGATGCATCACAAGCAGGATGGGGGGCACATCTCAGTCTCATAGCAGTAAAAGTGTTGTGGACCCAACAACAGCAGGGCAACACGTCAGCTATCTCAAACCCCTAGCAATCAAACAAGCCCTCAAGGCCTTCCTGTCCCAGATACAAGCAAGGTAGTACTAGTCTGAATGGATAATAGAGATGTACTACCTCCAGAACAAAGGTGGTACCCACTCTCTCCTCCTTTCCCTTTTAACTGAAAAAGTCTGGATTTCAGCCCTTTGTCACTGCATCCATTTGCTATTGGAAAACCTTCTGGGAGTCAACAACGACCTAGCAGACCTACTTGACAGGTCCACGAATGGTAATCCTATCCCTATGTGCTAAACAGCTGCATCAAACGCTGAGGAACACCATAGATAGACTTGCTTGCCACCCCCAGAGAAGATGAAATTTCCAAACTTCACCTCTAGGGTCCCATATCCACAGTTCATGGGCACTGCACTATGGGTGAACTGGTCAGGGTTATTTGCTCATGCTTTTCTGCCGCTCCTTCTTCTCCCACTGGTGGTGTGAAAATGCGATAAACGTCCCAAACACTCATCCTTGTTGCTCCCACCTGAATTGGTAATGCTGCTTTTTAGTCTATTCAGAGAATGTGTATCTACTGCAACGCATTCTACGGATAGAAAATGTTACCCTTTAAGCATCGGTTTGTAGCTTGTAGTACTGTACATGCACATGCTCTCACCCTCCTCCAGGATGCGTGTGGTTCTGGCTGCAGATCTTTCTTTATCTTATAAATTGACTTATTTAGCAATGCACATGTACAGCACTTGTACTATACCACTGCATACTACTCTCACTTGCTGGACAGAAAACAATCTAAAATGGAGTCTGTGCATATGTGCAATGCACACATAAGTCACTATATACCTTGTATACAAAGATGAACAGGTTGTGAATGTCCAAGCCCATCACTAGATGGTAGGAGTATGCAAAGTATGTGAATCTACAGCTCTAAAACCTACGAACAAATTATTACAGGATAACATTTTTCTTCTTTGGATTGTCCCTACCTTTGTACACATTTCTCAGCTAAGATTCCAATCCATATTGAAGCACCACTTTGTTATTTTTGAGACCTCATTGCAACCCCAGTACATCTGCTGGCAGCCTTTAACTCCAGTTTGCATATCACTTTGGCATATTGTGGGTATGGGTTGTCGATACAGATTCCCAGCAGCTTGAGTCTAGCTCTCCAGTCTGTGTTCTTAATTGAGTTCAGATAATTCTGACCCATCCCATGAGCCCCTCAATTTGGACTTAAGCCATAAAAGCTGAAAGAAATCAGCATCTGACTGCAAGCTCTAGGAGAGAGATAAGTGCCTCTTATTCCCATCTTAATATACTTTGTCCTGGTGTAATGTACCCTATGCAACAGTTTAAGATGCACCAATCTAAATCTCTTCCTGCTGGCCACCTCACATGAGTACTACAAGGCTTCTTGCCAATATCTATAGTCAAATCCCCCCTCCCCTCAATGTTCTAAAGGATCACCATCTGGGATCTTAGCTTCCCTGGTGAAGGACTTTCAACTCGTGACTGACCTGTAGATATTGGAATATTGTTGTGTGATATCCTGTGTTTTGTTCCAGAGATGTTCAAAGAGTTTCAACTGCCTAGCTCCAGATTCCAGATGGCAGAGATCCCTATCCCATCCCATCTATGGAATTACTGTAGCTGTCCCAGTTCCTTTATCCCTCACAATGGGGTGAGACCTCTCCAAGCTCTGAGTTGTTGCTTTCTGATGAGATAGGCATTTGACCTCAGCTATACCAATAAAAAACCTGTGGGGTAACCAAGGCCACGCAGAGAATGTCTGTCAACTTATATTGATGGGTCATTTTTTTGGAGCGTAATGGCAATTCATTTTTCATCACATGGTGTGATGCCCAATAATTCTTGCAGGAAATGCAATACCATCATCGACTATTCCATGAGCTAGCTTAGCTACAGCAGTTCTCCGGACACCACACCTTTCTTCAGTGTATTCTCATTATCCAATAGAGACTTCTATTTGCAGATTTCTTACCTTTTAATTCCCCCTGGCGTCAGACTGGATCTGGAGAGTTTTGTGAGCAGTACCCCTGCGTGCCATCTGGTGGCATCGATCCGCTCCATGTCCATTGTCGATGTTGTCTGCGCCGGATATGACATTGCAGTTACTATATAGGTGCTAGCACAGCGTGCTGATGTCAGTTCTTTTCTTTCTACACCAGCAAACACTGAACTGAAGAGAGCTAACCCTCAGTCGCTTTTTGACTAGGTTATTTCAACTGTCGATTTTGTTTTTGAGTATTCTACTCCTGGTCCGTCGAGGATGTCATCCAGAGAGACTGGCTTCAGTCTCTGTGGATCCTGTTATCAGGCAACGTCTGTGACGGATCCGCATGTCAGGTGTCTTTGGAGCCTGAAGCAAGACCATGACCCAAGGCCATGCTCAGAGTATTACTGCCACGCATCCGAAGGCTTTGAGGGAGCAGTCACTAAAGCTGCTGGAGGCCCAATGCTCGTCTCCACAAGTAGAGATCCCAGTCAAGAGGAAGGGCCTGGCATCAGTCATGGAATCCTCCATTGTCTACGTCCCACTCCAAGTCCCCTGTGTGATCAGGTAATTTGAGGCACATGAAGTCGAACCGTTCTTTGACGTCTCGTCGGCCGACGAGATGAGGGAGCATCTACGTTTTAGGCCTCGCTCTGCAGAGCCTGTGCTGGCTCCAAACCTCCTTGAGTTTCCAGGAGCCTAAGCATCCCCTAACCAACTCAGAATTTTAAAAGGCCATGCGCTTCATTTTAGGGCAGCCCAATCCCGCTGGAGTGCCATTGGGCCCTGCTTAGTCAGAAGGGGCCTCTCTGGGTTCTGTGCTGGCGGTTTCTGCCTCAGCACCAACGGGCACCCAAGGATCCAGGCATAAATCCGGCCTGACGTCCGTCATACCACCTGATCTTCCACAGCGTCGTTACTGACGCTGACACTCTTGACGCAGTCTGCGCGCACAGTCAGCACCTTCCCCATTGCAATCCTGACTCCGAGACGGATGGGTGTTGTATGCCGCTGGCAGTAGCCTTGCCTCCGAGGTTGGATCCTGAGCCCTTTTCCTATGGGTTAGGTGTTGGAGTTGAATGGGAGGGGGTATTCGGACCTATTGGAAAACTAGCTCTACAAAGAACCTATGGAGTTTCGTACAAACGTGGATGAAGCCGCTGAGTGGGTACTTCTCCAGATACTGGCATGCTTTCTCTACTGTGGCTACAGAGGAGGGAGCCTGTTACTCTATTGTGGTGAGGAAGGGCGGCTGAGGTCCTGGACATTGAGTTGCCCTTGATCAGGACTAATCTGTTATGGAGTTGGTACAACCGGGAGCTCCCACCTCAGAACCCCTGGTCCCTGTTTAATGAGGCCCACATGGGCATCCAACTGGGTACCTGGTCCAAACCCAACACAGGGGCACCTGTGAGCAGGTTAGTTGCCCACTGCCCTGCTCTGGGGGACCCACGTTTCTTGAGGCAGCACCCCACCCCTGAGAGGTTGGTTATCCAGGCCTGTTCCTCCCAGAGCATGTTCCCTTCCTCTTCCCCAGATAGGTAATCCAAAAGGTTGGACTCACTTGGGAGAATTATGTTTTCTTCCCCCAGCCTTGCACTGCTTTTTGGGCTGTTATCCTCACATTCCGTGGGATACGGTTACGCAAGTGTTGCCACAGGTTCCAGAAGAGTCCCTGGCTGTACTCTCTAAGGCTGTTGCCAATGGGGTGGACCCAGATGAGTTCACAATCCTTTGCAGACTGGACACGACTAACTCGCTGGGCAAAGTGGTTTAATTGACAGTGGCCCTGAGGCGCCATGCCTGGCTGAGTACGTCAGACCTTTCAGGGGATGTCCAAACTTCCTTGATGGACATGCCCATTGATGGCACCCATATCTTTGGAGACAAGGCAGACTCTCTGCTCTAGTGCTTCATGGATTCTTGGACTACATCCGGGTCCTTCGTCCTTGTAGCAGCCTCTTGCCCCTTCCATGGCTCCCGAAGGGGCCTCCAACGCCGTCCATTCCCGGGCAGCCACCGTGCCCCACATGCTGCCTGGCTTAGTGCATAGCCAAGAGTGCCTGATCCACAGACCTCATGGATCAATCAGGTGGCCAGCGGTCTGGACAGTCTGTTCCCCATCCCCCTTTTCTGCAGCTGCCTCTAAACCTTCCTAGTCTGACTCTCCCTAACCAAGGGCCAGTTGTCAGCAGGATTTGCCATCACCTGCTCCGCTGGCAATATATCATGTCAGACAGGTGGGTTTTCCAGGTAGTCCAAAACGGGTACTTCCCCCCCTTCAAGACTTCTCCACTATTTGTGCCACCATCCTACGATTGGATGACGGTAGATCACTTCTCCCTTCTCTGCTAGGAAGTTGCAGCTCTCTTGGCCAAGGGAGCTGCAGGAAAGTAGCACCTTTCTGACATAGTTACCCACCCTTTTTTCCTGATTTTAGTATGCTTAGACTGTAGTACACTGGGATTCTGCTAACCATGACTCCAGTGTTGGTGTTCTCTCCCCGAAATTTAGTTTGTAGGTAACTTTTACACATCACAATTGGCATACTGGTGCACCCATGTAAGTCCTTACTATATGGTGCGTAGGTACCCAGGGCATTGGTACAGCAGGGGTCCCCGTGGACTGCAGCATGTATTGTACCACCCATGGAGGCCCATGCAAGCTATGACTACATGCCTGCTATTGCAGCCTGTGTGAAATGGTGCATGCATCTTTCAACCCAGATATAAGGTTTACCTTAAATCATCGTCACCACACTATGACCATATAAGGCAGCCCTAGGGTAGCCCCTTCAGTCAAAGAGCAGGGTGCATCGTTCTAAGTGTGCATAAGCAGAGGTGTCCCTACAAAATAGTCAATTTTCTGGGCTTTGTAAGTAAGGGGAAGCTATCTCAAGGTATAAAGTGGACACTGGTCAACAAAAGATGTCTAACTACATGATGGCTTCACCGAACCTAGGTATGTTTGGTATCAAACATGTTGATATCATGCAACTACACCAATTCTAGTGCTAGTTGCATGATACCATGTACTCTGGGGGTTCCCCAGGAGAACCCCCATGTCTGCCTGTACAGCCTTGCAGGGTCTGCATGCTAGGCCGTGTTGCTGCTGACCCCAGACACTGTCCTGGCCTCCTGCTGCTGGGCCTAACTCAGGCAGGGGAAGTCAGAACAAAGGATGTCCTGTAGTGGAGAGGTGGTACCTTTAGAGTTAGGTGTCTCTGGGCCGAGGGGGGGGGGGGTGCCTTTGAGTGCCACCAAACTGTTTTGAAGGGCACATTTGGTGCCCTCCTTGCATAAACCGGTTTACTTCAGTGCGGGAGCCCCCGGCTCCCTCTGTCGTGAACCACACAAAGGGCAGGGGAGTGACCACCCCCCTGTCCAGCTCCTCCCCTAGGGAGGTGTACAGAGCTCTGCCAGGTAGCCACTTGATTCTGCCAGCTTGGAAATGAGATGAGCAGAGGCCTCTGGGAGCGTCTGACTGGTTAGTCCAGCTGGGTGACGTCCCTGACACCCCCAGATAGGTGGGTTACTGCAGTAAGTGTACAACCCCTTTCCTGGGTTACTTAAGGGCTCCCCTGAGGGTGAGGCCCTGGATTTGTCTGAAGACTCTTCTGCAAGATACTTCTGCAACCTGGACACTGGAACCGCTGCTGGGCTTTGCCGGGACCCAAGACAAGACTGCACCTAGTAGGAAGGCTCATACTGCAACTTTGTCCCCGTGCATTGCAAGGACTCTGCAACCTCTGTGGCTGTGCATCGTCCAGAGTCACAAAGACTCTGTCTGCACTTAGGAAAGCAAGAAGGAACCTCCCTTGGAGTGAAGGAGTCACCCGCATGCATCCGCAGGCACCTCAATGACGACAGCTGGTTTGTGGATCCTGCTGTTCCAAGGCTCTACAAAACAGGTGACTCTGTGGCCCTCCACAAGTCTGACCTGCCTTCTTTGCAACTGAGAAGTCTGTGGTCCCTTGCTGGAGCTGCCTGGCTGGAACACCTGTGCACTGTGTCTGTTTGCCATTGCCAAGGCTTGTTGGCTCTTCAGTCCGCAGACCTTCTAGCTCCAAAAAGCCTCAGCCTCCAGCACTACACATATCCAAGAATGATGTCCTCTCTGCAACTCCCCAGGCTCCCCAGCGACTCCATGTGTCTGCTGCCAGAGGGTCCTGCCTGGGGGCTCCAAGTATTCCTGCTGGCCCTCCTCCTTGCTCAGGGCCGGCCCTGACGTATCTGCAAAGGTAGTCTCCTGGTCCTTGCTGGTCCCCAAAATTCTCTGTGCAATGTCTTCTTGCATTTACCAAGACTTGTTGGTTCTTCTGCTGACCACTATGCAATCTGATGATGGGCGTGGGACAGCTCATGGACGACTCATGGGATCCTCCTGAATAACCTGGACTCTACCACTTCTTCGACCACCATCCAACAGGAAGCATCTCCCAGAAGGATGTACATTTCCCCCTGCACTGCCTAGGCACCCATGGGTAGTCTGGACTCTGCCTCCTCTTTGCTTAGGTCCTCTTATTACTGAATCCACACCTGGGTTCCACGGACCTGGTCCACGGGTCGCAACAGTAGCTGGACACCCGAGTTTCCCCTTTGACTTCAACTGGAGGTTCTGACACAACTTCACCCCTATGCACCTGGGCTCCCTGGTGTAGGTACTCCACTTCTCTGGGTATCCATGGATCGGGGTACTCTTGAACCTCCCTTGTCCCAACGGGTTTCCTCAGAGTCCTCTGGGAAGTGTCCTAAAACTCAAACTCCATCCCCAACTTCCCCATGTTATCCTATGGACACTGACCTGGGGTTACAACCCTGCACAAAGGCACCTGGGCAATCCTATCTACTCACCTTTGGTGCTTTAGTACTTCCCCAGTCCTAAGGGTCATTGGGTTGTAGTTTGGGCTGGTAGTGATTTTCACATTCCATTTGTTTTAGTATATGATTTGGCTCCCCATAAGGGACCATGTTATGCTTTTACTTACCTGTTTCTAAGTATATTTTTGGATGTTCATATCTCCGGTTAGGAAATATACCAAAGTTAGTTTAGTGTTTGTGTTATAATAACTTACACATTATTTCCTGTGTGTACATCACTGACTGACCTGTGCTTTACACCCTCCTGGATAAGCCTTAGCTGTTGTCCACAGCTACCCTTTAGAGAGTTCTCGATAGCTAGAACCTCCTACACTATCACTAAGTGTTGCCTGCAAACAGTGCAGGGTGCCTCACCTATAGGTGTCCGCCATATACTGAGCCAGCCTACTAAAGGAACCATAGAGAGGAATCCTGTGCCAGAAGTAGTTTGTGGTTGCTATTCCCATTCTGGTCCTCAAAAAAGGACAAGGGCCTCTGCTTTATCCTAGACCTTGGGTCCCTCAATCTTTTCCTCAGCAAGGAGAAGTTCAAGATGCTCACTCTGACTCAGGTTCTCTCTGCCCTGGAACCAGGGGATGGGATGGGAGCGTTGGACTTGCAGGACGCTTATTTCGATATCTCCGTCCTGCCTGCCCACAGATGTTGCAGTTCACAGTAGGTCACAAGCACTTTCAGATTACTGTGTCTTCCTTTGGCCTTACCACGCCCATTTGGTGTTCACCAAGGTGGTGGCGGTGGTTGCAGTTCATCTGTGGAGATCAGAGGTTTCAGTCTTCCCCCAGCTCAATAACTGACTGTTGAAAGCGGGCTCGCCTCAGGCTATCATCTACCACCTCCAGACTACAGCGGACTTCCTACATTCGCTGGGGTTCACTATAAACATGCCAAAGTCACACCTCACTCCCTCTCAAATGCTCCCTTCCATCAGAGCTGTTCTGGACACACTCCCCTTTCGAGCTTATCCTTCCGAGCAGCGAGTCTGGCACATTTAGGCTGTGATACCGATGCTTCAGCCTCTATCCTGGATTTTGGTGAGAATGACTCTGAGGCTTCTGGGCCTCGTGGTTTCCTGCATCCTGCTGGTTACACATGCCAGGTGCTATATGCAGACTCTGCAGGGGGACCTGAAGTTCCAGTGGGTGCAGCCTCAAGGGAATCTCTTTAGACAAGGTCCAGATCTCGGATGGAGCTGAGAAAGATCTACAGTGGTGCTTTACGAATAACGATTGGGTCAGAGGCAGATCCCTGTCCCTTGCCCATCCAGATCTGACAGTAGTGACAGATGCATCACTCCTGGGATGGGCAGCCATCTGGGTGAGGTGGAGATTAGAGGCATCTGGTCTCTGGTGGAATCCGGACTACAGTTCAACCTCTTGGATCTCTGTGCGATTTGGCTAGAATTAAAAGCATTTCTTCCTTCTATCAAGGGAAGAATGGTGCAGATGTTCACGGACAACACCACCACCATGTGGTACTGCAACAGGTAGGGTGGGGTAGGGTCGTAGACCCTTTGTCAAGAGGTTCTGCGCCTCTGGACGTGGCTGGAACAGCAGGGCATATCCCTGGTGGTTCAACATCTTGGATATCGCTGAAGGTCAGAGCAGACAAACTCTGCAAAAAATGTCTAGTGGATCTTGAATGGCGCCCCCATCTGGCTGTGGCGCAAGGTCTCTTTCAGCACTTGGAAGAGTCTTGGTTCACCTCCGCAGAGAATGCACAATGTCAGCAATTTTGCAAGTTGGAGTCTCAAAGGCGGCAGTCACTCATAGACGCCTTTCGTCTTAAGTGGAACTCAGGCCTCCTGTACGCCTTTCTGCTCATAGCACATCTACCCAGAGTTTTCAAAAGATCAAGAACGACTGTGCCCAAGTAATCCTTGTGGCTCCGAACTGGGCATAGAGTCTGGAATCCTGAGCTGTTGAGCATGTCCATCGATACTCTGATCAGACTGACCCTTCCGGATGATCTTCGGTCACAGCAGCAGGGAAGGTTTCTGCACGGGAACCTGTCTACTCCGCCTTCTTGCGTGGAGATTGAGCAGCAAGTTGACAGCTTTTGACCTTCTCTTGAAGTCTAACTTAATCATACGTCACTCTGCCAAAACTGGATATACCTGTCGTTGGAAGAAATTTGTGGCATTGTGCACAGAGAAGTCTGTTGACCCCCTTTCTGCCCCTCTTTGAGGTCCTGTTGTTTATCCTTTTCCAGGACCAGCAGTGCTCTGCTATGGGCACTCTTAAAGGAGATTTATCTGCTATTTCTGTTTTTTTGAGGTTGCCTGATCAACCTTCTTTGTTTATGTCCCCTATCGTACATAAATTCCTCAAATGTCTTACAAATCTCTTTCCTCTATTCCTATTAATTATGCCCCATTGGGATTTGAATTTGGTTTTGACATTTCTGATGTGCGCGCCTTTCGAGTCTCTCCACAGTTGTCCTCTCAGGCTTCTCACTTTGAAAACAGCCTTCCTCGTGGTCATTATATCTGCCCGCAGAGTGAGTGAGCTGCAGGCATTGTCATCTAATCCGCCCAGCCTTTCCATCTGTCCTAACAAAGTGGTACTTCGCACTAGGGCTTCCTTTCTGCCAAAAGTGGCTTTTTACCTTGATCGTACAAAAGAGTTCTGGATGGATGACCAAGATTATATGGGTGCAAAGAAAGGTCAGGCAGTGCAGAAGGCGACCATCTCCAGACAGGTCGTGCTTTAAATTAAGATCTGCTATGCACTGGCCAAAAAGCAACCCTCTGATGGTTTGCATGCTCATTCTACCAGAGGTAAAGCTGTGACCACTGCCTAGGAACACATAGTTTGTCCTTGACTTCTGTCAGACAGCAGCGTGGACATCTATGCACTCGTTTACCAAATGCTACTGCCTGGACAGTCAGGGCTGTAGGGTCAGGCACTTGCCCGTTCTGTCCTGCAGGACTTCCTAGAATGATCTTAGTTCACTGACCCACCTCTGTAAATGGTATTATTGGGTATCTATTTAAAGGTAAGGAATTTGCAAATAGAAGTATCTATCAGATAAACATGTTACTTACCTTCAGTGATGCCTTATCTGGTAGAGACAATATCTAGTTGCAGATTCCTTACTGACCCACCCATCCTCCCCACTCTGCGTACTGATTCCTAGGGCCAGGGACTCCCCTTTCATGGCCTTAATTTTGACGCACCAATAGTCATTTTCTTTATGGCTCTGCACTTCTGGTGTGGAAAGTCATGAAAAGAAACTGACACCAGCATGCCGGGGTAGCGCCTATATATGAACCGCAGCGTCATATCCAATGCTGATGATGGATGCAGAACAGATTGATACTACCTAGCGGTGCACAGGGGTACTGCTCACGAAAATCTTCTGGATCCAGTCTGATGCTTGGGGACAATACAAAGATAAGGAGTCTGCAGCTAGATTTTGTCTCTAACAGATAAGGCATTACAGAAGGTAAGCAACATCTTCTATGCTGCAGTATCTTGCTAACTTGCATAATTCCTGATTTTCGTGTTACTTTAAGTTTTCCATTACGCAGTTTCGCAAAGAATTTACATGAGACTCGTTCAGCACCGTGAGAACCTATGGGTGATTAGCCGCACTTTACAAATCCATGATTGATTGATTATAAAGAAAATATTCTTGCCAAAATACACTTTTTGCTCGGACCAGTATTGTGGTAGCTCATGTGTCCTATTTACCTGCAGTGCATGGTTATAAAAAAAAGTTACACAAGATACTGGCAAATCACATTCTTCCTTAAAAGCTTATTTTTGTGAACCTTTGTACAATTTTGTAAAATTTTCAGGGAAAAAGATGTGCGACTTCGCCCCGCCTAGTATCACTTCAGAGAGGCAGCACACTAGTGTGACTAATGCCATAGGTATTCTTGATAAAATCTAAACGACAGTGATCTAACAAGCATTGGCAAATCCAATAGGTCTCACATTTTGGATGTGAATGCACTACTTTTGCATTTCTGTTGTGTTGTTTAGCATCTCGCATTGCCACTACAGGCGAAAAAAAACACCCCTAGATATGTGGGTGACGCCGTTCTCACATGCATCGAAAATATTGAAGGACTGTTGGGGGGCTGTGTTTAGAGCATTAGCCACCTCCTTGTATTAGACTACCGATATGCTTTGTGAATGAGATACAACTGCCCGCTGTGTCAGAATCAATAAGAGTAGAAGGGTGTTGTGGGGAAAGGTGTAGAAAGGTTGAGTAGAGGGGGTATAGGAGGAGGTGTAGGGAGGTACAGAGGTAGAGATAGTGAGGTGGAGGTGTACAGAGGTGGAAGGATGTAGAGGTAGAGAGGTACAGGGGTAGAGAGAGAGGGGTAGAGAGAGGTAGAGGTTGACAGAGGTAGAGGTATAGGTAGAGATGTGGAAGAGAGGGGTAGAGGTGTAGAGAGAGAAGGTAGAGAGAAGGTAGAGAGAAGGTAGAGAGATGGGTAGAGAGATGGGTAGAGAGATGGGTAGAGAGATGGGTAGAGAGATGGGTAGAGAGAGGTAGAGGTGTAGACATAATGAGGTGTAGAGGTAAAGAGTTAGAGAGAGGGGATTGAGAGGTAGAGAGAAGATAGAGCGATGTAGAGAGGTAGAAGTGTAGAGGTAGACAGAGGTAGAGGTGTATGGAGGTATAGGGAGCTAGAGAGGTAGAGGGAGTTAGAGATAGGTAGAGAGAGAGGGGTAGAGGTAGAGATAGGTGTACAGGGTTTAGAGAGTGATGGGTAAAGGTAGAGAGATGGGTGGAGGTAGAGAGAGAGAGGGTAGTAGTGGAAGAGAGAGGTAGAGAGAAGAGGAGTAAGGGTAGAGAGAGGTACGGGTGTAGAGAGGTACAGGTGTAGAGGTGTGGGGAGGTAGGGGTAAAGAGGTAGAGAGAGAGGCGGAAGAGAGAAATATCAAAAAGCAAAGCGCCATTGTCGTGCTCGAAGTGCAGAGAGAGATATCCAAGAACAAAGTCCCATTGCTGTGCTCGAAGTGCAGAGAGAGAGATATCCAAGTGCAAAGCTCTATCACAAACGAAACCTGAAACCTTTTGTGCCTTTCTAAACACGGTGTTTTCACTGGTGTGGTGTGAACACATTGCTATGGACAACCAAAAAAGAACACTAAGGCTGCAGTGCCCAGACCAGAGGAGAGGCCATCACATGCAGTAACAAGAGGAAGCCTGAACGTGCGTGAACGTAGTGTAATGGCCAACAAAAATGTTCTAAGAACACTAAGGAGGGGCACTTAGAAAAATGCACCAATAAAAAGGAAGCATTTAAGACGAATGCAACAAAGAATGAATGGCAATAGTGGGCCTGGTTAAAGCCCATAGACTGAATACAGCATGTCTTGCAGACAGCAGGTAAGTGCTGCCCCTGCTCGATTTAAAAAAAAAAAAAAAAAAAAAAAGAGTGACTAATGCTGAAACCCAGTCCTCTGAACGTAGCACTCAAAACTGATATCTAAAGTTTTCTGTTCTGAACCCTTAACATTATAATTTATATTTTGAAGGAGGCAGCAAAGTTATCCACAAATGAAACTTGTAGCTGCTTAAAGGTGGACAACAAATGAGGCATGTTGTTCTACAAGGCCTGAATGTAACATATTTCACAGAACAGCAGGTGAAGGTGGGGGGGGGGGGGAGGGTCAGACTTTTCTGATTACGAAGAGATTGATTATGACGAAATTAGTGGTTAGGAATTGTGTGAGAAAAGACGTGGCCATTCAAGCGTGCAGGAATGAGAGTGAGCAACAAAACTGCCCTTTTGAAGCTACATATTTTCCCACTCCAGGTGCCGACTAGGCAAGTGCTTTTGAAACACTTGTGTTGTGATATAGAAACCCACCCCATTTATGGTGAAAACATAGGAAATGTTTTCCCAGTATTATAGCAACATGGGACTAGGGGGACATGTCTACCACAGAGGAGTGTTCACTTTTACAGACATTCTTGATAACGATATTTAGTACTCAGAATAAAGACATAATTTCCATTTTTATATACACCACAGTGTGATCTTGGGGGTTTAGGTTAATCAAATAATCCTGTGAAACTAGAGAGAGATAGAAGATAGGTTTTGTGTAAACTGACAAGGGAACCCTAATGTACATGGTTATTGTAAGGAAATGGCTCCCTGTTGCAATCACCCCCCACTTTTTGCCTGATACTGATGCTGACTTGACTGAGAAGTGTGCTGGGACCCTGCTAACCAGGCCCCAGCACCAGTGTTCTTTCACCTAAAATGTACCATTGTCTCCAGAATTGGCATAACCCTGGCACCCAGGTACGTCCCTTGTAACTGGTACCAAGGGCCCTTATGCCAGGGAAGGTCTCTAAGGGCTGCAGCATGTCTTATGCCACCCTAGGGACCCCTCACTCAGCACAGACACACTGCTTGCCATCGTGCTGGTGGGGAGAAAATGACTACGTCGACATGGCACTCCCCTCAGGGTGCCATGCCAACCTCACACTGCCTATGGCATAGGTAAGTCACCCCTCTAACCGGCCTTACAGTCCTAAGGCAGGGTGCACTATACCACAGGTGAGGGCATAGGTGCATGAGCACTATGCCCCTATAGTGTCTAAGCAAAACCTTAGACATTGTAAGTGCAGGGTAGCCATAAGAGTATATGGTCTGGGAGTCTGTCAAAAACGAACTCCACAGCTCCATAATGGCTACACTGAATACTGGGAAGTTTGGTATCAAACTTCTCAGAATAACCCACACTGATGCCAGTGTTGGATTTATTAAAAAATGCACACAGAAGGCATCCTAGAGATGCCCCCTGTATTTTACCCAGTTGTTCAGTGCAGGACTGACTGGTCTGTGCCAGCCTGCTGCTGAGAGATGAGTTTCTGACCCCATGTGATGAGGGCCTTTGTGCTCTCTGAGGACAGAAACAAAAGCATGCTCTGGGTGGAGGTGCTTCACACCTCCCCCCCTGCAGGAACTGTAACACCTAGCAGTGAGCCTCAAAGGCTCAGGCTTCGTGTTACAATGCCCCAGGCTACTCCAGCTAGTGGAGATGCCCGCCCCCTGGACACAGCCCCCACTTTTGGCGGCAAGTCCAGGAGAGATAATGAGAAAAACAAGGAGGAGTCACCCACCAGTCAGGACAGCCCCTAAGGTGCCCTGAGCTGAGGTGACCCCTGCCTTTAGAAATCCTCCATCTTGATTTTGGAGGATTCCCCCAATAGGAATAGGGATGTGCCCCCCTCCCCTCAGGGAGGAGGCACAAAGAGGGTGTAGCCACCCTCAAGGACAGTAGCCATTGGCTACTGCCCTCCCAGACCTAAACACACCCATAAATTCAGTATTTAGGGGCACCCCAGAACCTAGGAAACTAGATTCCTGCAACCTAAGACGAAGGACTGCTGAGCTGAAAAACCTGCAGAGAAGACAGAGACACCAACTGCTTTGGCCCCAGCTCTACCGGCCTGTCTCCCCACTTCAAAAGAACTGCTCCAGCAATGCGTTCCACAGGGTCCAGCAACATCTGAAGCCTCAGAGGACTACCCTGCATCTAAAAGGACCAAGAACTCCCAAGGACAGCGGCTCTGCTCCAAGAAAGAAGCATCTTTGCAACAAAGAAGCAACTTTGAAAGAACACACGTTTCCCGCCGGAAGCGTGAGACTTTGCACTCTGCACCCGACGCCCCCGGGGAACCAACACTACAGGGAGGACTCCCCGGCGACTGCGAGCCCGTGAGTAGCCAGAGTTGACCCCCCTGAGCCCCCACAGCGACGCCGGCAGAGGGAATCCAGAGGCTCCCCCTGACCGCGACTGCCTGCTTCTAAGAACCCAACGCCTGGTAAGGACACTGCACCCGCAGCCCCCAGGACCTGAAGGATCAGACCTCCAGTGCAGGAGCGACCCCCAGGTGGCCCTCTTCCTTGCCCAGGTGGTGGCTACCCCGAGGAGCCCCCCCCCCCCCCCCCCTTGCCTGCCTGCATCGCTGAAGAGACCCCTAGGTCTCCCATTGAACTCCATAGCAAACCTGACGCCTGTTTGCACTCTGCACCCGGCCGCCCCCGTGCCGCTGAGGGTGTACTTTTTGTGCTGACTTGTGTCCCCCCCGGTGCCCTACAAAACCCCCCTGGTCTGCCCTCCGAAGACTCGGGTACTTACCTGCTGGTGGACTGGAACTGGGGCACCCCCTTCTCCATTGAAGCCTATGTGTTTTGGGCACCACTTTGACCTCTGCACCTGACCGGCCCTGAGCTGCTGGTGTGGTAACTTTGGGGTTGCCCTGAACCCCCAACGGTGGGCTACCTTGGACCCAACTTTGAACCCTGTAGGTAGTTTACTTACCTGCAAAACTAACAAACACTTACCTCCCCAGGAACTGTTGAAAATTGCACTGTGTCCAGTTTTAAAATAGCTTATTGCCATTTGTGTGAAAACTGTATATGCTATTTTGCTAATTCAAAGTTCCTAAAGTTCCTAAGTGAAATACCTTTCATTTAAAGTATTGTTTGTAAATCTTGAACCTATGGTTCTTAAAATAAACTAAGAAAATATATTTTTCTATATAAAAACCTATTGGCCTGGAATTGTCTGTGTGTGTGTTCCTCATTTATTGCCTGTGGGTGTACAACAAATGCTTAATACTACCCTCTGATAAGCCATCTGCTCGACCACACTACCACAAAATAAAGCATTACAATTATCTCTTTTTGCCACTATCTTACCTCTAAGGGGAACCCTTGGACTCTGTGCATGCTATTTCTTACTTTGAAATAGTACATACAGAGCCAACTTCCTACAGTTATGAAGCCTAAAACACAAATGCTCTTTTTTTATTTATATTTTTTATTTTTGTACTTAAGACGAGGAGAAGGCAGGGTGACTCAGCATGAAAGAATTCTAGTACTGGACTCATGGCAGAGAAACTTTCAGCTGCAGAATCAGTACACAACATTCCCTGTATTATGCAAATAGCTGCTAGAAGGTTTCTCCTTGTTTCATTGAAAGACACTCAAATGGAAGAAACAGCAAAGGATTTCAGTTTCGCAGTTACAACTTCATGACTTCTCCCCCCTCCTCCCCTTTAGCATGACACAGCTTGATGTTTTATCCACTGCATGTGACTATATCAGCATTATCTCGTGATATGTGCTTTTGTATAATGCACTTCCACTGTATAGTCCAGAAGTGCTTTTGGAACCTGGGTACCAGTGTCATTTCCTGCATTCTCACTGTCCAGAGTCTGACTGGTTTTTGACGTACTTTTTTTGCACCATTAGGGCGTCATATTTAATGAGGGTCAGCAGGTTATGTAGAATTTGTCACTGATTCACATGACCTCTGCATCTTCTGCTTGCGTGACGATCATTTTCCTGTAGATAGGCATCAGTGTCAGAAAATGTCCAGGGGGGATACTTGAAGACAGGCTGAAGATTTGCCTCCACGGCCCGAAGAAACATCAGTGCAGTTGCAGGTAGGCTGCTTTAGGGAGATCGGATGACCGTAGAGGTGCCCCACAGCCATTGCTCCACCCGCTGTCTCCAAAAGACTCCCAGAGAAGTAGATTTAAAAAGAGACCTGTCCCAAAGAGTAAACATGTGCAGGACAAGAGATGTCATCATGAGTGTGGCTTTCCCACTGCATAATGTTTGGTTTGAGGGGAAACACTTTTTCATATTCTGTTAGGTGGACAAATATGTCGAACCCCCTGCAGCACAAACTCCTTGTCCGACAGTTTACAGTACGGATCTGTTACAGGATTGTCTGACACTAAAGCAAGATTTGTATTATACGTGCAACGTGTGTTTGTGATTTAATATTAGGGTCAGTGCTCTAAAGAAATGCATTCAGCTTACACCACTGTCTGTTCCAGTACAAAAATGTGTACACATTTCCAAAATGTAACTTCTTAAGGCTACTTAAAATGTTCCCTAAAGTTACGTAGAAACCTGAAACTAAGGTTGGTGTGTTTTTTTTTTTTTTGCTTCCAAAATAAAATGTACACACAAAACATTGTTGCTACTTAAAACGGTGTTTTGCTAAACTTTTGCACAACTCTAGAGACTTTCTCTGAGACATCTTTTTGTTAAATGTGTTTCTCTCCCTCATTGTTTTTTTTAAATAAAAGCATTCATCAGTGTAAACCCACTATGGGCAATATGAAAATAAGTTACAAGCCCAGTTCTTAAAGAAAGGCACAAAGTCCACTTGCAGATGTATGTCCTTGCATCGGTGCAGCTATCTGGATTTTATTTCTGGAATTCACAAAAGTATACTGAAGTATGCCTGGAAACGATACTCTAACAAACCTTTGTGAATTTCATTTTTGCCGGAGCAAATATACATTCACGGGTTTGAATCCTAGTGGGTCCACTCAGTCTTTCTATTTTCTGCAGTTGATTTAAATAATTACCATTGGGTGGAGGTACCAAACAAATATTTTATTTCAGCGCCAAGAGACCATAGGGTGAACATGCGCTTTTACAAACACGCAGTATTTGCTCATGTGAAGCTATGCAAGGCAACTGCAAATTCACTTTTTATACATCCATTTCCCTTCTCTGGCAAAAGTTCTCCTCCTGTCCTTGTCAGGAGTAAACTTCCAGCTTTTTGTAGTGAGAAGAGATTGGAGAGAAACGGGTGAATACACTCCATCATGCAAATTACTGCATGTACACAAAATCATAAGGCATTACAACCTTGGAGCTACCGCTTCCCTCCTCCTTCCAGCAACTGTACATAGATTTACAGAAATGTGAAAAAATCTGAGCCTTGCTACAATCCAAACCCTGACAAATCTGTAATCAACCATCAAAGAGGTTGCAATCAGAGCTCTGACATAATAACGCAGCCATAATTTGTCACTTTCTGGGACAAATACAATCGCGTATTTAATAGGACAAGTACATTTCTGAAGCATAGTGTGACTTTGGCAAGCACATGTTTTATAAAATTCCACACCCCTGATTCATTCCAGTTTGATGTCCGGGAAGATTTTAACCTGCTCGCCTTTAAGATCGGGTATGCTTCAAGACATTTGCTGGTGAAGCGCCTCTCTCCATTAAGATATCGTTCCACATCTTCAAAGACTGCGTCAACATTGAAGCAGCAATGAACATCAGCATAAATCTTTTGGCTAAATGGTTTAGAAAACTGAATAGAAGACGACTCCCTGAGGCTTCTGTTTTGGATTGCTCAGTGGCTTATTCACCACTTGCAGTGTTACAAATTCAATTAATTTCTAAACTACACTGCTCCAAGAGGACGTGTTTTCACATATCTCCTCTGGGTCTGTGCCACTTCCATTTCCACTGGTTATTCCAGTTCCACCTTAGCCTGTTCCTCAACCATCTTTTATGTCTACTCCTAATTGACATCACCAGAGTCTTCGAGGGTGATCAAGTTCTCTAGCCAAGTCCCTCCAGATGTTTGTGACATTCGGAGGGGCGATCTTCCTTCTCTTCCTTCTTCAGAGGCTATTCTCCTACTGTTACATAATATTGTCCTTCCCATGTATCAACAATAGATTACATAAATATTTAATGGTATTCTGGTAAGAAGAGCAACAAAATGGAGTACTCTGATGTCTGTACCACCATAATTGACATTAGTTAATTTGAAACCTTACAACACTGGTCTTCTTCTAGACCTTTTCTGTTGTTACCCAGTCTGTTGTAACATGCAATTGTTTCTGCCACCTGTCTGTGACAGATTGACTCATGGTAGACTTTTAAAGACATAGCCATCAGATGAAGACATGTTTTCACTTCAAACTGGTCCACAAGGCAACGAAGTAATTGTGTCAGCAGCCAGGAAATAACAGACCACAACATCATCATCATCCACTGCCCCCCAGTTAAGGAGAGAAAATCCCTGGACTTGGTAGGCAAAAAACAAGTGTGGGACCTAGGCAACTGCTAGTAAGGCAACTAGCGATACTACCTTGCTAGCCATGTACAATAGGTCCTTTTGAGATTGCCAAGAAATTGCTACAACATGGTAAGCAAGATTGTAGGAAGCTCTGAACAAGGTTTTCCAAATAGGTTATTAGTCTTGTTGTTGACTCCCTGATCTAATGGCTCATTGCTGTTGTCATGGATTAGCTTTGAGAAGAAAGTTCTTGGGTTGCTTAAAACCTGAGGAGAAACAGTAAATTATGAATGTCTTCTTGTGAAATCTTCTTTACATCTCGTGCAGATGATGAGATGCACCGCGTGTAGTTTGAGAAGGGGACACTGAAAGCAGTGAACAAGGAAAAAGAGTACAAAAGCACCATTACAAATAACAAACCATCTAGAAGAGTAGCAGAAAATTACGGGAGTCAGATGAGTACTGAATATTGTGCAGTATGCATATTCTCTCAGAATGCCTAGTCTCTCTTCGCCTCTAAAAACTAGCTTTGAAAGAGGTCCCTCATCATCGCAAAAGATCATGGGGATGTATTGCCATTATTTTATAGTTCACAAAAAGGAACTCAAAAGGAGCTCTCAATCTCAGGAAAGCTCATAAATGGATACAGAAAGATAATAATTCTTAATACTGGATTTGCATCAGATTTTTCCTCAGTTACATAAGGAGAATGGATACGTGCTATAGACCTTCGGGCCACCTACGGGGCACCTACCTCCACATTCCAATTGTGATCAATCATTGGCTACTCTTAAAATTAGTGGGTAGCAGCACTTCCAGTACAAAGTTACAATTATTTCTGAAGTCAGAATGAAGGTTCTCCATCTGTTTGGTGGTAGTAGCTGCATCCATAAGAAAACAGAAGATTTTCTGGTACCTCTGTCTAGATGACTGGCTGATCAGATTTTCAACTCCACAAGAAGTGCTATGCCAATTGACACTAACCATTGTTTGCTGTCTGGGCTTGCGGTTCAGCCACATGACATCAACTGCAGTCCCAGTTCAGTCCATTCACTTTCTAGGTGCACTGTTGGAACACTCAGCCCACAAGAGGAGACACTTTCATCTATCAATTTGGAGTGTCGCAGTTTCATGAAAACTCCGAATTTGACTGCATGCCGAATCTCCTTTGTGTTTGGGTCGAAAGCTTCCTGTATCTTCCTGATTCCCCATGGGAACATGAGGTTCTTCAACAACGACTGGAAGACCAATAGTGCCTGTATTCAGGCTACTGACAAGGAAAGGTCACTCGATTTCATTGTGCAATTTAATCGTTCCCCTGGTGGTGCTGGTCACAGTGTGTTGAAGGAGGGTCCCCCATCTCGTTTGCCTCTGGTGCCTCGAGCGCGACCATGACCCCAAGTCGTGCTCGGACTGCCGGACCATGGCACCAAAGGCTTTCAGGAAATGATCCCTAAAGCTGCTTGTGACCCGACAGTCGGCAGCACTGGCAAACGTGACTGAGAAGATCTTGGTTGAGAAGGAGTTTGTGGGACTGTTATCGAAGCAGGTGCCAGATCATTGCCTGAGCCTTATTATTCACAGCCAGGGATGGGGGAAGAGTGGGAGGGTCCACTGGACCCTTTAGAACACGCGTTGGAAATATGTTTGGACTGGAATGAGGAGCTAGGAGAGGGCAGTGGTCTGCACACCTCTCCAGATACTGGCTTGCTCTCTCCCCTCTCTGAGGAGGGGAGCGTCCTATGCCATGGTGGTGCGCAGGGCAACCGAAGTCCTAGACGTTGAGCCTGCCCTCAGTGGTTGTCCAGACAAACATCTTGGCAGAAGTGCTTCAGCCTGGGGCTTCTACATCTGAACCCCTTTTGCCTTTCAACAAAGTACTTACAGACGTCCTGCTGGGAACTTTGTCCAAGCCCAGCATAGGGGCTCCTGTAAATAGGACGATTGCCTGTCGCCATCACATCGCTCCAGTCGACCCTAGCTTTCTCATCTGACACCCCACCAATGGGTGCTTGGTAGGCCAAGCCTCCATGTCCCACAGGACGCATTCCCTTTCGCTCCTCCGGATAGGAAATCCAAGATGCTGGACCATCGTTGGAAGAAGTTGTTTTCTTCCACCAGTGTTTTCTTCTTGGGTCAGTGGCAGACTCTTCTCCCTTCCCCAGTCAGAGCTCACAGTAGTGACAGATGTGTCACTTCTGGGATGGGGTGGCCATCTGAGAGAGGAGTATCTCAGAGGAGACTCTGGCCTCCAGTGGAATCCAGACTCCACTTAAACATGTTGGAGCTCAGCGTGCTCTGACTAGCGCTGACGGCTTTTTTTCCTTCTGTCAGGGGGAGGTTAGTGCAGGTGTTCATGGGCAACACCACTGCCATGTGGTACTGCAACAAACAGGGCAAGGTGGGTTTGTGGGCCTTTTTTCAAGAGGCCCTGTGTCCATGGACATGGCTGGAACAGCAGGACATAACCCTGGTGGTTCAACACTTGGCAGGTTCTCTGAAACACAGGATGGACAAACTCAGCTATTGATGCCTAGCAGATTACGAGTGACATCTTCATTTGGAGGTGGTACATTGGCTCATTCAGCAGTAGCAAGAACTTTGGTTAGATCTATTTGCCTCTGAAGAGAACGCAGAATGTCATCAGTATTGTGCGTTGGAGTTTTCAAGGCAGCACTCGCTCAGCGACACCTTTCGTTGCGAGTGGAGCACAGGCCTCCTGTACAATTTTCTGTCCATCCCACTCCTGCACAGAGTTCTCAAAAAGATCAAGAACAACCGGGCCCAAGTAATCCTTCTGGCTCTGGACTGGCGCGAAGAGTCTGCTATCCTGAGCTTCCAAAAATGAGCATTGATCCTACGATCATCCTGCCTCTTCAGGAGGATCTTCTGTCGCAGCAGATGGGGAGAGTCCTCCACCCGAACCTGTCAACTCTGCGCCTTCATGTGTGAAGATTGAGCGGCGGCAATTGACATGCTTTGACCTTCCTACTGAAGTTTGTAATGTTATTTTGGCAGCCAGGCGTTCCTCCACAAAAACGGTATACGTCTGCCTTTGGCTTATCTAATAATATTCTTTTCATTCATTCTCTTGCCCAACAGGATCCTCTCTGGTGACACTGAAGGACATCCCTGCTCTATCAGCCTTTCTGCGGCTGCCTGATCAACCCTCTCTATTCAAGTCATCTATTGTAAATAGGTTTTCCTAAAGGGCTTGTGAATGTTTCCCTCTATGCCCTTTGTCATGCCTCAGTGGGATCCCAATCTAGTTCCCACGTACCTTGTGTGCTCCTTTTGAGCCATTGCACAGTTGTCCCCACCGGCTGCTGACCATCAAGACAGCCTTCGTAGTTGCAATAATATCTGCCCAGAGGGTGAGTGAGATACAGGCATTATCATCTAAGCCATATCCACCATATCTCACAGTATTTCCAGAAAAGATAGTGCTACACACCCGTGCCTCTTACGTTCCAAAGGTGGTGACCCCAATCCATCTGGGTCAGACTGTCACCTTGCCCACCTTCTTTGCTACCCCACATCCTTCTATGGAAGAGGAGTGACTCCACTGTCTGGACCCAAAAATAGCATTGTTGTTCTACCTTGACCGCACAAGAGTTCCAGGTGGACAAACAAACCATTTGTGTGGGGTTTAGGAGCAAAGAAGGGACGGGCAGTACAGAAACAGTCCATTTCACGCTGGGTCATTCTCTGTATTAAGATCTGCTGCGCCCTGGCTAAGAAGCAGCCTCCCAAAGGCTTAAGGGCCCTTTTCACCAGGGGAAACGTTGCGACCACAGAGTTAGCACGTGGAGTCCCAGTCCTGGATATCTGCCAGGCAGCAGCGTGGGCGTCCCAGCACACGTTTGCCAAACACTACTGCCTGGACTGTCAGGTCTGCAGGGACAGGCATTTTGACCCTTCGATCCTGCAAGACTTTTTAGTCTGAAAGATTGTCCGCAGCCCACCGCCAGGAGGATATAACTTGGATATTTAATCAAAGTTAAGGAATTTGCAGCTAGAAGTTTCTATCAGATGAACAAGTTACTTACCTTCAGTAACGCTTTATCCGGTAGAGACTCTAGCTCCAGATTCCTTACAATCACCCATTCCTCCCCACTCTGGGAACTTGTTACTATGGTTAGGTTGATTTTTTTCAGGGTCCTAGTTTTAACACACATTGCGCCAGTTCTTGTCATAGCTCAATGCTTCTGGCGTGGAAAGTTATGCTAAAAGTAACTGATGCCAATGCACCTGGGTGGCACCCATAAAGGTGGCCCCAAAGTCACTTTCGGCACCAATGACCCAGGCAGAGCCAAATGGAGCCACCTGATAGCATGGGCAAACGGTATTGCTCAGCAAAAGTTTCCGGATCAGGCTGACGCCTGGGAAAATCAAAGGTAAGAAATGTGCAGCTAGATAGTCTCTACCAGATAACGAGTTACTAAAGGTAAGTAACTTGTTTTTTCTCAAAGCTCAATCCCTTTAGAAATGGCTCATAGAGTGATGTTTACATTTCATGGCCATACATCTCCCATATGTATAGAATGCAAAAGGAGGCTCGCTCAGCAAATTATTCCTAGAAATTGATACGTGGGTTTTAGACGTCAAAGTTCTGTAAAAGATCTTTCACAATTGTGTTGTTTTACAATTAAGCATTTTGCAGGTGTAGAAAATAAACTCCAGATTTCACATTCATTTGCCATAGGCCAGTGATTGAAGAAAATGCCCTTTGATAGACAAATCAAGAATGATTCTTTATGCCTTACCTTTGATCCCCTTGATCATGTTTGTAATACATGGACCTACCGCAGAACCAGGATCGTTCTTACAGCTTTGGATTGGCCATGTGAGTGGTAGTTTACCAACCCTCCTTACCAGTTGAAACAGCCACGCAGGATGCTGCCCTGTAGCCCAGATCTCCTTCACAAGTTGAGGGGTCAGAATTTGTGATACTTCTGCACATTCTCAATTTCAAAGTCAAGTTCTTACATGTTAGAGGCCGGGTATTGGTAGGGGTAAGTACACACCCACTACCAGCAATACACCCCCAACACAGGGTTGTGCCGTCAAGGTCCCTCAGAGTAGCCCCTGGCTCAACCCCTGGTAGCTTGGCAATGGGCATTCAGGCTTTACTTAGGAGACAGGTATGTAAAGCATTTAAATACACAAATACTGTTCACAAGTAAGGCACAACAAACAGTAAAAACCCCACACCAATGTATAACAATAGTAAATATTTATATGTTTAAAATGACACCGAAACAACAAAAATCTAAAATAGGGAACCAGAGATATGAATTTTTAAAGGTTAAAAGTAACTAGCGCTTAGAAGCAAATAGCGCTGAGAGGGAAGGTTGCACCCGACCGGGACAGTTAAGAGTTCCAGCTGCCTGCAATGTAACACTTTATACTTACTTCCAGAAGTGTTTCTTGATGCAGGAAAGTGGTCCATAATCCCAATCCAAGGTTCCAAAATCTGAGTTGATCTTTGGGACGGTGGGACTACAATTCACACAATGCACCTGTCCAATTCCTTGCTAGTCCACTAGACGCACTCCAGGAAAGGGACTTTTGGGAAGTTGATGCAGAGAAGTTCTTGTCACCTGTTGCTTTCAGGGAGACCACTCCTGAGTCCTTCTTGAAGCAAGGCAGAGTCCCTTGGGTGGTTGTTCCACTGAGCAACAGGAGCAACACTTCAGTGTGTAGTCCTCTGGGTTGCAGACCCGGGTTCCAGCAGGGCAGTCCTTCTTCTTGTGGTTTCAGGCAGCAGATCTGAATTCCAATGCAGATCAGCCACTTTTATTCAATCATCTTGGGTGAAAGTCAGTGGGTATCCTGTCCAGTGAGCTGCAGGGTGCACCCAGAGGTATGACAACTTCCTCCAAAGTGTGGCATCTTCTTGTCCCATAAAGCACTGCACTTTAACATTCCAAGATGGATGCTTTTCCTCCAGAGAAGCAAGACCTGGCTAAGCCAACCTACTGGTGTAGCTCATTTCCATTAACTCCCCCTCTGCACATCTGCAAATGCCTTTTTTAAGCATACTACCTATCTGTGGGGTAGAGGGTGAGATGGCAGGCCTGGCTACATTCCTTTCCTTAGAAGCCTAACCAGACCCCCTTCTGGCCTGGCCTTAACATCTTCTAACCTCCCCCGTCAGATAGCCTCTGCTCAGTGCAGGCCACTTATCTCATCAAAGCAGCCTTGGCTAATCCTGTTGGGGCTGACCAATCAGGAGAATCCACTAGCAGGCTGGAATTTAGCTTACAGAAAAGAAAGTCCTATTACTTCTTCTCTGTGCCAGGTATGATAAATTCAATAATAACACATTGTTGGATTAATCATCACCATTCATTGAAGTCCTTACATTACATTTTTATCTCCTCCCTAGCCATTTTTAGGGACATCTAGGGGAGACCTTGGGGTGTCTTATCTGTAAAAATAAGGTAGTTTAACACTTGGGAAGTACTTTAAACCCCAAAGTCGAATTTACACACATTTTGCTATTTAAAGACAGTCTGCAAAGCAGGGCTGCCTTTAAAAATAACCGCAGGCGCTCAGCAATGCACACTCAGTGCAGGCAATCTACTGGGCCTTTAAACCTCCCTGCCCTGTTATATACTAGGGACTCATAGGTAGTTTGTATCCCCCTTGCCATATTATCTACTAGGGACTTACAGGGTCTGTCATTGCCAGTTGGAATTATAACATCATCATTTGACCATATTCCTTATATTCAGAGCACTGGCCCTGGGCCTGTTGAGCAGAGCCCAGGGCACAGCCAGGGTCAGTTACCATCAGTATCAGTCAGAAATATTGGGGTAAACATGATATAAGGGTGACTTCCTCACATTACCGGTTAACTAACATGATGTTTAACACTTGGAGTAGCTGCATCCATGACATGAGGTATATGGTCTGGAACTATCAAGAGTGGAAGGGAACCACATAGAGCAGGTGAGGTGGATAAAAGCTAATCATGCAGAAGCTCATAGACTACGTCATGACTTTCCATATTTTGTGCTGTTTAGCCCCTCCCTCCATATCCCTCATCCTCTTTAAGGCATCTGCAAGCATATTTTGCACTTCTTTATGGAATGAGAGTCTGGAATTTAGATGACGCAGACATCATGCCCAACCTTCTAGGACTTCTTTACACCGCAAGGACACTGATCAAAAAGAGCTGACATGGTGACTAAGTAAGCTGAGAAGAGGTAACCCCTTGACGGAGAAAACAAGAAAAAGGCTCTTGCCTTTAAGTAAATAGATGAAAAATAAATGGAATGTCAGAAGGCTTGGGCATGAACATATCCTTCCAACAGGACATGCTCTTCAGTACACGCCTCTGTTTTGGAGGCGGTGGCCCTTGCCCAGCTGCCGCTTTAAGAAAGGGCAGAGAACTTCACTCCCTTTCTTGGTCACCAAGAAGGGATCTGAAACCTATTCTGGATCTTCACTTTTTAAATTTGTTCAGTCAGTAGGTTAAGTTCAAGATGATGTCCCTAGATCTCCACGACTCCTATTTCCCCCTTCCTAAGGTTCATAGTGTGATACCAGCACTATTAGTTTATGGTGCTACTGTTAGGATGGACAGATGTTGCACTCTTCCTTACAGTTATGGTGGCTTCATGTTGACAGTGGTCAGGAATCAACATATTTACGTACTAGGAAGCATAGCTAGTGAAAGAAGTAGCTTTAGCCATTGGAGTTCAGAGTTTTCCCCTCTCCTATGCAGATGCTGAATATCATAGGGGTAGTACTGAACATGACCTGCATGAATGCTTTTTCTCCTCCTACAAGCATTGCAGATATTCTTGAGATGTTTTCGACTCTGATCCCGGTTCTGCAGGTCTTGCATCTGCGTGACCTAATGGCAAAGTCCATTGCATTAGTGCAGCAAGTAAGATGGGAAGTGAGGGCTTGTTCATGGTGCCTGAGGTCACATTGGCCTCAGCATCAGAGGAGTTGCACTATTCATGTGCAAATTTCACTCTATCTGATAGAGACTTCTAGCTGCAGATTCCTAACCTAAGCATTATCCCAGGTTGGATCCGGAAGTTTATTTTCGTTAGGAGTACCCCTGCACGCGGGTAGGTGGTGGTGTTTGGCTCCTCGTGCGTCGTTGGCATAGTCTTTGCCAGAAGTGACATCCACAGCACCTATATAGGCGCAACCCAGGCATGCTGACGTCAGTTTCTTCCTTTCCGTGCCACCCAGCGCATATCCGGGAAGAGCTACCCCTTCAGTCACTTTTATACTAAGGTTTTGTTGATGTTTTGTTGAAGCTTTTTTTAGGTTTTTCTGCTGGTGTGGCAGTGTGACATCTAGAAAGGCAGGCTTTAATCCCTGTAGCGCCTGTCACCGGCCAATGTCTGTGACGGACCCGCACCTTGTTTGCCTGTGGTGTCTCAAATGTGACTACGACCCAAAGTCGTGCTCTGACTGCTTCGTGATGAACCCGAAGGCTTTGAGGGTTGCTTCCTCAAGCTAATTTCTGTCCGTCGTGCAACTCCGCACCTGTCATGATCCCAGATGGTAGGAAGAGGTCATCGTCCTATTTAAAATTTTCTGAACACTCTGGTAAGTCCAAGCGTAAGAAGAAATTGTTGAAACGTGCTTCGACTTCTCCGCATCCGTCGGGCAACAAAACGCGGGAACATCCGCATTCTAGGCCTTGCTCAGCGGTTGAGCCTGCACTTGGGCCTAGTCCGTGCTTCCCAGAACTTCTGAGAGCCGGAGTGACCCCGGTCCGGAGTTTTATGGCGCTATGTGTGCCACATTTGGGCAGCATGACCCTTCCAGTGCACCTTTGGGCCCCGCAGGATTGGCAGGGACCACTGCTGGTTACGAGTTGGCCCCTCCAGTCCCGGCACCAGTGGGGCCCCAAGGATTCACTAGTGGATCCAGACCAACACCGGTCCTGCCAACCTTCCCCGGCACCAGTCCCAATGCTGACTCTCCCGGTGACCCCCCCCCGCATTTTGATCCCCGAATATGATAAGGAGCCGGAGGGTCATCATTCGACACCGTATATCCAGTGCCATCGGGAGCCTTGCCGCTCAGATCTGATCCTGAGCCCTATTTTTATGGGCTTGGCCTCAGGGACTAATTAGTTAGGGTCACTGGATCCTGAACTTGAGACTTATGAACATGACATGGACTGGTGTGAGGAACTTGGTTAAGCTAGTGGCCTGGGTACCTCCTCAAATGCTGGAATTCTTTATCCCCCTATCATGGCTACAGAGGAGGGATCATCTTTTACACTGGTGGTGCGGAGGTCCTCGACCTTCAGTTGCCCCCAGTGACAGTCAAGACTAATGTCTTCACAGAGATGCTTCAGCCAAGAGTCTCCCCATCTGAACCGCTCCTCCCATTTAACAAAGCCCTCAGAGATTTCTTTTTGGGTACCTGGTCCACACCCAAAACAGGGGCTCCTGTGAACAGGACACTCACCACCGCCCCACCCCAGGGAAGTTTCTTCATGGAGCACCCGACCCCTGAGAGTTTGGTGGTCCACCTGCCACATCAACCCTGGCATGTTCCCTACTGCTCCTCTGGATTGGGAATCCAAGAGGCTGGAGACACTTTGATCCGCCAGCCTACCATTGCGGTCTGTGAACACCGCATGCCTTTTGGGCCACTACTCTCATGCTTTCAGGGATACGGTTGCACAAGTGCTTCCTATGATCCTGGAGGAGGGGTAAGCCGTGCTCGCCCAAGAGGTATCAGACTAGAAAGATTCAGCAAAGTTCACAATTCAATGTGGACTTGACAGAACCGGTTTTGTTGACGACCCTTAGATGCCTTGCCTGGCTGCGAACTACTGCTTCTTAGTGGAGATCACATCTTCTTTGATGGGCATGCCCTTCAAAAACTCCTGCTTCTTCAGAGACCAAGCGGACTCTGCACTCGAGAGATTTAAGGACAGTCGAGCTATGGCCTATTCCTTGGGCTTACCTTCCACGTTTGCTCCCCCCCCCCCCCATAGCTGCAGCCTACAAACCCTCTCAATTGCCCTGATACCATCACAGGCAACCAGTTTATGGCAGGATAGGTCATCAACTGCCCACTGGCAGTCCATTACATCGGACGAGTGGGTTTTGCTGGGAGTCAAAAAGGGCTACTCCCTCTCCTTCCTGAATACTCCTCCTCCAATGCCACCATCTTACGACAGGCTGATGGAGGATCATCTTTCTCTTTTCCGCGAGGAAGTTCTGGCTCTCTTGGCATAGGGAGCCATAGAGACAGCCCTGATGCCAGAGGTAGGCTACTCCCGCTCCTTTCTGGTGCCTAAGAAGGATGGAGGCCTTTATCCTATCCTAGACCTGCAGCACCTCAATTACTTCTTCAAGAAGGAGAAATTCAAAGTGCTCACCTTGGCTCAGGTTCTGTCTGCCCTGGACCCAAGAGACTGGATTGTAGTTTGGGACTTGCATACTTTCATATCCCCGTCCTGCCTTTACCTGCGGTCCATGGCCAGCCATGAACCTTTTACATTTACCATGTGTCCTTTTGGCATGACCAGTGTCCCTCCGATGTTCACCAAGGTGATGGTGGTGGTTGCAGCTCATCTGCGGAGCTTAGGGGTGTCAGTCTTCCCCTATCTCAGCGAATGGCTGATGAAAGCGAGCTTGTCCCAGGCTGTCGTCTCCCACCTCCAGACTACAGCTAACCTTCTGCGCTTGCTGGGGTTTACTATAAACATGATGAAGTCACACCTGACCCCCTCACAGATGCTCACTTTCATCTGAGCTGTTCTGAACATGTTGCAGTTTTAGGCTTATTCCCCCAAGAGGCGAGGCCAGGATATTCAAGCTATGATATGATTTTTCAGCCTCTATCGTGGATTTCGGTGAGACAGACTGAGGCTGCTGGACTTATGGCCTCCTACATCCTGCTGGTGAAAAATGCACATTGGCAAATGCAGGCTCTGCAATGGGATCTAAAGTTCCAATGAGCACAGCATCAGGGGAATCTCTCTGACATGGTCCAGATCTTGGAGGGAACTGCAAAAGATCTGCAGTGGTAGTTTACGAACTGCGATTTGGTCAGCGGCAGACCTCTCTCCCTTTCTCAACCAGCTCTCACAGTAGTGACAGATGTTGCTCCTGGGATGGGGTGACCATCTGGGAGAGGTGGATACTGGAGGACTCTGCCTGGTGGAATCCAGACTCCACATCAACCTGCTGGAGTTGCAGGTGATCCAACTAGCATTGAAGTTCTCTGGACACGGCTGGAAAATCAGGACATTTCCCTGGCGGTTCAACACCTGGCAGGCTCTCTGAACACCAGGGCAGACAAACTCAGCCACAGATGCTTAGTGGATCACAAATGACGTCTCCATCCAGAGGTGGTGTAAAGTCTGTTTCAGCAGTGAGAGAGAGAGCCTTGGTTAGATCTGTTTGTCTCAGCCGAAAACGCGCAAAGCCAGCAGTTTTGTTCTCTGGAGTTTCTAAGGCATCTCTCGGTCAGTGACTCTTCATCTCGAGTGGAGCTCAGGCCTCCTTGTATGCCTTTCCGCCCATACCACTCCTGCCCAGAGTTCTCAAGAAGGTCAAGAACCACCAGGCCCAAGCAATCCTTGTGGCACCAGATCGGGCACAGAGAGTCTGGTATCCTGAGCTACTTAGCATGTCAATAGATCCATCGATCAAGCTGCCCCTTCAGGATGATCTTCTGTCGCAGCAGCGGGGGAAGGTTCCCTACCCAAACCTGTCCAGTCTCCTCCTCTTTGTGAAGAGATTGAATGACAGCAGTTGGCAGCCTTTGACCTTCCTCCCGAAGTCTGCAATATTATCTTGGCAGCCAGGCATTCCTCCACCAAGATGGTATAGGCCTGCCATTGAAGAAATTTGTGGCTTGGTGTGCTGCCAGAAATGTTGACCTTCTTTCTACCCCTCTTTCTCAAGAACTTCTCTTTATTCTGTCTCTTACCCAGCAGGGCTCTGCTCTGGCACTCTGAAAGGTTATCTTTCTGCCATCTCTGCTTTCCTCAGATTACTTGAGTAACTTTCTTTTCAAATATTCTATTGCACTTAGATTCTTGAAATGTTTAGTTCATCTTTTTCCCCCTTCTCCTTTTTTCATCCCTAAGTGGGACTTGAATCTAGTGCTCACATTCTTAATGTGCGCTCCCTTTCAGCCACTGCACAATTGTCCTCTGCGGTTACTCACCATCAAAATGACTTTCCTCATGGCCATTACATCTGTCCAACGAGTCAGTGAGCTACAGGCCTTGTCATCTAAGTCTCCCTATTAATTTATCCATCCTGACAAAGTGGTGCTTTGCACATGGGCCTCCTTTCTTCCAAAGGTGATCACGCCCTTCTACGTAGGTCAATCCGTTACACTGTCTACTTTCTATGCTCCCCCCTCACCCTTCTAAGAATGAGGAGAGTCTCCATCGTCTGGACCCCAGTGAGCATTTGCGTTCTACCTTGCCCGCACATGGGCGGTCTGGATGGACGATCAACTCTTTGTAGGGTAAGTTGGAGATTAAAAAAGGGTTGTTCTGTGCAAAATAGGACCATCTGTAGGTGGGTCGTGCTCAGCATTAAAATATGGTACGCATTGGCCAAGAAGCAAACCCCTGACTGTTTGCATGCTCATTCCACCAGAACCAAACCTGCAACAACTGTGTTAGCATGCAGAGTTCCAGTCCTGGATATCTCCCAGGCAGCAATGTGGGCCTCCCTACACATGTTTACCAAACACTACTGCCTGGACAGTCAGGTCCTTTGTGATGGGAATTTTCCCCATACAGTCCTAAACGACTTACTCATACTGGGGATGGTATTGCTTGGGCGTCTATTCTAAGGTAAGGAATCTTCAGCTGGAAGTCTCTGTCAGATGAACAAGTTACTTACCTTCGGTAATGCCTTATCTGTTAGAGACTATATCTGATAGAGACTTCTAGTTGCAGATTCCTTACCTTTGAATATCCCCAGGCTTCAGACGGGATCCGGAGATTTTGTTTCGAGCAGTACCTCTGCGCGCCGTCAGGTGGCATCGGTCGACTCCGTGTTGTTGGCGTCGTGCTCGCTGCGATAACGTCGCGGTCGTATATAGACACCACCCCGGCGTGCTGATGTCAGTTCTTTTCTTTCGCGCCAGTCTACGCGCAGATCCGGAGAGAGCTACCTTAGTCATTTTTTGACTACGTCGACAATTTTGTTGAAGTTTTTGACAAGTTCGTGGATGCATCGAGGGATGTCCTGCAAGACCGGATTCAAGTCCTGCGACTCCTGTCATCGAACTATATCGGTGACGGATCCGCACCTCGTGTGTCTTTGGTGCCTGGAGCGCGATCACAACCCAAAGTCGTGCCCTGAGTGTCGGGCCATGAACCCGAAAGTTTTGTGGGAGCGGTCTCTAAAGCTCATGGCGCCCCGACACTTGACTCCGCAGCGCTCTCGTTCGAGAGGAAGATCTTGAGACCGGCCACGGAGTCATCACCACTCCTTGTCCTCCAAGTCATCGGGACATTCGGGTCACAAAAAGAAGTCGTCGAAGAAGGACAAGCATTCTTCGACTTCACCCCGTCGATCAGATGACATGACGCGGGAAGAGCGTCGACGCTCTAGGCCTCCGTCTACAGAGCCTTCAGCCAAGTCGGCTCCGCTCCTTCCCGACTTCCCAGGAGCCGGAGCCACCCCTGCCCAACTTAAGGAATTTTACGAGGCAATGTGCCTCAATTTTGGGCTGTCCGACCCTCCTTCGGCACCTTCGGGCACAGGTGAGTCGGTTACAATACCAGCTTGACCCCCAAATGGACTGGGTACAGGAATTGGGTGATGCCAGTGGTCTAAACACCTCCCCTGACACTGGTATGCTCTCTCCCCCTAGCGTGGCTACGGAGGAGGGTGCTTCCTATTCCAAGGTGGTGAGAACGGCGGCTGAGGTCCTGGACCTTGAGCTACCTTCTGAGGAGGTTAGGCCTAACATCCTAACCGACGTGCTTCAGCCAGCGTCTTCCTCTTCCGAGCCCCTTCTTCCCTTTAATGAAGCACTGACAGATGTCCTTTTGGGTACTTGGTCCAGACCCAGCACAGGGGCTCCTGTGAATAGGACGATTGCCTGCCGCCATCGGCCTGTGCGTCAGACCCTTAATGGCTCACCTATCTTCTCGGGACAGCCACCACCTGGGCTAGGCAGAGGGTCGCCTGGGGGTCGCTCTTGCACTGAGGTTCGGTTCCTTCAGGTCCTGGAGGCTGCCGGTACAGTGTTGGTTCCAGGTGTCGGGTCCCTTGTTACAGGCAGTCGCGGTCAGGGGGAGCCTCTGGATTCTCTCTGCAGGCGTCGCTGTGGGGGCTCAGGGGGCTAGTCTCTGGTTACTCACGGGCTCGCAGTCCCTGTGGTGTTGGTTCTCTGGATCTCGAGCCGGGGGCGTCGGGTGCAGAGTGTGGAGTCTCACGCTTCCGGCGGGAAACGTGCAGTCTTTGAAAGTTGCTTCTTTGTTGCAAAGAAGTAGCTGACTTTGAGCAGGGCCGCTGCTCACTAGAGTTTCTTGGTCCTTTAGTCCAGGGCAGTCCTCTGAGGCTTCAGAGGTCACTGGTCCTTGTTGGATGCGTCGCTGGTTGCAGGTTTTCAAAGTTGGAGACAGGCCGGTAGGGCTGGGGCCAAAGCAGTTGTCTTCTTCTTTCTCTGCAGGCTTGTAGGTCAGCAGTCCTTCTTGTTTCTTCAGGTTGCAGGAATCTGATTTCCTGGGTTCTGGGGTGCCCCTAAATACTCAATTTAGGGGGGTGTTTAGGTCAGGGGGGCAGTAGCCAATGACTACTGTCCTTTAGGGTGGCCACACCCTCCTTGTGCCTTCTCCCTGAGGGGAGGGGGGCACATCCCTATTCCTATTGGGGGAATCCTCCAAAATCAAGATGGAGGATTTCTAAAGGCGGGGTCACCTCAGCTCAGGGCACCTTAGGGGCTGTCCTGACAGGTAGGTGACTCCTCCTTGTTTTTCTCATTATTTCCCCTGGACTTGCCCGCAAAATTGGGGGCTGTGTCCAGAGGGCGGGCATCTCCACTAGCTGGAGTGCCCTGGGGCATTGTAACACGAAGCCTGAGCCTTTGAGGCTCACTGCTAGGTGTTACAGTTCCTGCAGGGGGGAGGTGTTAAGCACCTCCACCCAGTACAGGCTTTGTTTCTGTCCTCAGAGAGCACAAAAGCTCTCACCCCAGGGGGGCAGAAACTCGTCCCAGTGGCAGGCTGGCACTGACCAGTCAGTCTTGCACTGAAGGATTGGGTAAATTACAGTGGGCGTCTCTAAGATGCCACCTGTGTGCATTTTGTAATAAATCCAACACTGGCATCAGTGTGGGTTTATTATTCTGAGACGTTTGATACCAAACTTCCCAGTATTCAGTGTAGCCATTATGGAGCTGTGGAGTTCGTTTTTGACCAACTCCCAGACCATATACTTTATATGGCCTCACTGTACTTACAATGTCTAAGAATAGACTTAGACACTGTAGGGACATATTGCTCATGCAGCTATGCCCTCACCTGTGGTGTAGTGCACCCTGCCTTAGGGCTGTCAGGCCTGCTAGAGGGGTGACTTACCTATGCCACAGGCAGTATTTTGTGTGCATGGCATCCTGAGGGGGATGCCATGTCGACTTTGCCTTTTTCTCCCCACCAACACACACAATCTGCAATGGCAGTGTGCATGTGTTAGGTGAGGGGTCCCTTAGGGTGGCACGACATGCTGCAGCCCTTAGGGACCTTCCCTGGTCACAGGGCCCTTGGTACCACTGGTACCTTTTACAAGGGACTTATCTGTGTGCCAGGGGTGTGCCAATTGTGGAAACAATGGAACATTTTTAGTGAAAGAACACTGGTGCTGGGGCCTGGTTAGCAGGGTCCCAGCACACTTCTCAGTCAAGTCAGCATCAATACCAGGCAAAAAGTGGGGGGTAACTGCAAGAGGGAGCCATTTTCCTACAGTCCTCTTATGCATTTAAATGTGCTACTCTCTGGCTAAAAATCAACCTCCCTAAGGTTTGTGCGCTCACTCAACCAGAGGTACTGCTGCTACCGCAGCGCTAGCACAGGGCGTTCCAGTCCTGGACATCTGTCCGGCAGCGACGTGGGCATCTCTGGACACTTTTAACAAACACTAGTTCCTGGACAATCAGGTCCGAAGGGATGGCTACTTTGGCTGTTTAGTCGTGCAGGACTTCTTGGTGTGATCTTGGTTCGCAGCCCACCACCGGGGATGGTATTGCTCAGCTATCTATTTAAAGGTAAGGAATCTGCAACTAGAAGTCTCTATCAGATGTACAAGTTACTTACCTTTGGTAACAAAATATCTGGTAGAGACATATTCTAGTTGCCAGGGCCCCTGGGACCTTCTAAATAGAGGCAACCTCATGAGAATCTGCAGCACTATCCCAGGGCTGGAACAACTAAACAGTAAAGATCTCGAGTAAGTAGTCTTTCTAGCACCAGGTAAGGGCGCTGTAAATGAGTGCACTGATGTCTGTTAAGCAGCTCTGAAAAATTGCAGCTGCTATTATCAAAATCAGATGTATTGGAACTCTGGGGTATAGAGCTTAAAGAAGTGAACAAAGCGAAGTATCCAATATTCCTCATCACTCAAGGAGCCATGGGAAAATGCGACAGAACACGGACAGCAAACCCCCAGGCAGCCCACATGTTAGCCGTCATAATTGAAAACTGGTGGTTGGAACGGGCATCAAAATCAGTCATAATATTAAACATTTATATCAACCCCATTGCGAATCACAAACAGTACTTATTAAACACCACAGAAAATGAATAGCTATCTCTTAAAGCCTCATATGGGTACGCCTCCTGCTTCATCAGATGACTTCAACCTAAACATGGCCAACCATGGGAAAAGAAGCACCAGAGAACGAGCTTTGGATCAGTCCCTGGGCGTTCCGCAGCAAGTATCACGCTGCAGGGACATGGATAAATGTGATCATCCTCTGGTGAGAGCCTTGGAGGCATTTGAACTGAGGGCCTTGAACTGTCGATTCCTCACAGACTGCCCAATGAACCCAACGCACAAATCAAAGAAATCGGCAAGCACCCTAGATTACACATTTGTGTCTATGGTATTCTTCAAGTTCATTCATGTCTTTAGCATTGAAGTTAGATGTGAAAGTGACACCTTAGACACTGCAGAACTAATGGGGCCCCAGTTCCAGAATTTTGGTCTAACCAACTTAGCGTATTGCTAAGCGTTCACTGCCTGCATGTCAGAAAACAAAATCCCCGATTCCTGTAAAGGGGCAATTCTCCATCCAGTCTACAAGAAAGGCCCATATGGGAACCCAGACAGCTATGGTTTGATAGTTCTGCTCGACGCTGATGCAAAAATATCCGCGTACTGCATGGTAGCGGAATTTAAAGACTGGGCGACCAAACGGAATCTAATTCCTCTGAACCAAACAGGCTTCAGTCCCTTATCGAGCACCTCCGACAACCTGATAGCACTAGCAATGTTGGCGGAACAATATACAAAAAAGAAAATTGCCTTGTCATCTGCTTTGTGGTCCTATCTAAAGCTTTCGCCTCTGTGGAACTGCATAGACTGTGTAAGAAGTTAGTAGATCTCAATATTCCACCAAACCTGCTAATAGGACTTCAGCTTTTATATTCTGACAACTGGGCTAGGGTAAAAGTTGGCAGCAATGGAAGAGTGTCTGCTAAAATTACGATAGAAAGAGGCGTTAAGCAAGGCTGCGTACTAGCCCCAATGTTGTTCAATTTATATCTGGCAGATCTGTGCACACATTTGAAATCTTCCAGTTCCCATACCCCCAAATTGGGCCACCAACTCCTAACTGCACTACTATATGCAGACAACATTGTCCTGTTGAATCTTTCACTCACGGGGATCCAAAAACTGCTAAATACCCTAGATCAGTATTGCAAGACCAACATGCTGCTGTTAAACCTGGAGAAATCCAAGGTAGTCATCTTCAGCAAGCGTGTAATTAAGAAAAAGCAGTGGCTCTGTGGAAACCAGCTAGTGGGCAGAAGTAGTATCTACAAATATCGCGGGGTCTGGCTGCAGGAGCGGTGGTCTCGCTGCTTGCATCTTAACACCTTGAAAGCCAGAGTGGCATCGCAACTCGCACGTCTTCAAAATCTGTCTACGAATCTGAAAAGTCCAACATGGAGCCCGCTCCTCACGATGATCAAGGCAAATTTCCTGCCCTCCCTGGTATACAGTCTAGAAAATTATCCTGGTAAGTTTAATGATTGCTTGAATATTGCCCAGACTAAAGTTTTCCACTTTCTTTTCTGCCTGCCATACAGTTCTTCACCGGCACAAGTCAGATAGGAATTTGGGCTACAAGACCAAGCCTTGATACAGTACGGCGCAATCTTCAAATACGCCTGTCTACTAAGACAGGCGCCCCCAAAAACACTAAAAGCACTTATCTGGGAGGAAACAGGCCTGAACACGTCAGTTGACTCAAATTCATGGTCTGGCAAAATTGTCTTGGCAATCAAGCAACTACAGGCAGAAGAGCTGTGGCAAAAGACCTTACCGCATAAATCATTTAAGCAACTATTAAACAAGCAAACCAAGCATCTATCGTGGAGCAAGGACAAAAACAAGTTCAGGCTACGATCCCATTCATGGATGACTATTAACATGTACAAGGCGCCAACAGCACAGCCATCCCATGGAGAAATACTAAATAAATCTCTAAAAACAAAGGTGCTGCACGCTAGGTTCGTTCTACTCTCTTTACTGGGCACAGTTCGAAAATGGCTCAAACCCTCACACAACGGGAAATGCAGGCTATGTGCATATTATCAGGAAAACCTCTTACACCTTCTGTGCGTATGCCCTGAACTGTTACCTTGGCAGAAACTGTACCTCAGAAACATTTTTATCTCCTATGGCATTAGATTGTGCCGACAAGCTATCCAATTTTGTCTCAAAGGGCTGACACCACAGCACATGGCATGTGTGGCAAAATTCATATTAAAAGTGGACACCTTTTAAAGCATGCACCAATAACTGTGAAAGCTGATGGAGCTATTCAGCTCCTGACCAAACAACTTTGTTAGTGCTACTTTCACCCTCAGCCTAGATGCAAAGCTTTAAGGACAGCATGGAGTTGGCGTAGACAGTTCATGTTATTACCCCCATGATGAAACACACAACCTTATTGAAGTGGGTCTCCAATAACTTATCTTGGTATCAGTGTTTTAACTCTATATAAATTAGAAACCTCAGTAGGTCGTCTCTGGCTTTCTATTTTAATTGATAATGCTTTTATCTACATTGCTGACGGCAATTATTTTTATTAATTTTCAATAAAGGTATATTTCAACAGATTGTCAACATCTTAATAATGAAGAATTCCCAGTAGGGAGTGTAATTTTATATTATCTGCTGCTTAAGTTTATAGTGATTTTGTTCCTTGGTTAGGTGTGTTGAGGGCGGTTGGAGAGAGATGTGCACATGTGTAAATGGCACCCTTGCTATGAAAAATATGTCAATAAATAATTTGAACTCAAATGTTATCAGTTGCCTCTTCATAATAAGTATCACCCAGACCCTTATCTTTGCTCATGTTTGTGCCCTGCATTACTTCTATACATGCTAACCAGACCCTACCATATGCCCTTGTTAAATATCTGACCTCTATTCACCAGTGCATTCTTTTTTTTAATGAAAATATTTGTGTTGCTTTTTGGTTTCGAAAACCGGAACATAAATATAGCTAGGTATGTGGTTCATTTCACTTAAGTTGTAATGACAGTCCAACACAGCATGCCAAATGTCAATTCTGTTCCGTTTAACAAGGGACATACTTGTCATCTGGGAGGCCATGCTGCTATTACTGCTCGGTAAGGTGTAAACAACCACCTCACTAAGAGAAGACTATCCTAGCCACACCTCTGCCTGTTCATTCCCTGTACTTCTAAGTTACTGGAATAACCTTTTCTTACCTAAATTTTGCATCGGCTATTATGCTTTTACGAAGCGCAGCTTACTGACAAGTGACGTTTGACTACCTAGTAGCCGAGGTCCAGCCTCAGTGAAGCGTCTCCTACATTAATATTTGAAAGGATTTATTTCTTTGGAACTGTTATAGTTAGTGTCTTCAAAAGTTACTAAGCCTCTGTATTAGAATACTGCTACATGTGAAACAGAATTTGAGTATCCTATTTGAGAAAAAAAAAGCTTTTTAGGATAAAGTTGAAAAAGTCTATGTATGTTGCTTGATGGAGAACGTAAGGAATACACATGTACTTATCTATGAAACATGTTCCTTCTCCTGGAAACAACTGTCCGATCAAAGAGGTATGTTTGGTTATCGAGTCGAGATCCTTTACGTGTGATAGGACTTGGAAATTAGGTGTTAATCAGTGTATCACACTTAGTTTTAACTGTATATTCCATCTCAATTCCTGCTCCACCACCTGTGGGTTGCTCCTACCACATCTCCCGAGGTGCATGCAAAATGGCCTGGCCATTTCAGGGAGTGGTGGAAGGTGTGTTTTGTCGTCATATGTGACAGTTGCCATCTATGTTGCATCCAAAATAGCCAGTCAGAGCTCATCGACTTAGTCAACTTTGAGATGTTTTGGCTTCGGCTGCATTCGGTTAAAATAGGCTGTGGAGCGCTAAAGAGGCACTTAAGGTTGTATAGCAGTAACTAAAATCTTAATAGGCCCCTTTATAGTGCCATTGATAGCATCTTTGAAGAAAAAAAGGAGCGATGTCCTGACTTGGCTGCTTCTTTTTGAGTGCCAGCTACAATAGCTGTGAAAGCCTGATTGAGTTTTAGCTGGTCTGATTTGTCTTTGGTCTCCTGTGGTGCCAGTAGCATACTGTTAACAGTTTACTCCGAAGTCCAGAAATGCCCAATAGGCGAATGTTCCAGAGGACTTAGACGTGCCAGTCCTAAACGGACTGATTCTCTTTAGGATTTCGAAAGCAATCATTGTTTTCTTGGACATACCCCTAGAGGAGTGCCCAAGTAGACTGGGCTTGTTAGATCCAGTCCTGAAGATTTACCCATCTGTATTCGTAAAATCCAGCTCACATACCGGAAATCATGCAACATTACCACAGAGAAACATCATGCATCTTCCAAGGGAATTGTCTTTGCACCATAACTGCCCTGGTTTCCTTCAGCACTCTTGGCATGCAGAGGCCCTGTAATGTAAAATCTCCTTGCTTTGCTGTTTATTTTGGATGCTTAATGTTACAAGTCTTAAACCACTCAACCGCTAACTCAGCTCTCGGGAAATTCCTGCAGCAATGACTCATTGTTAACTTTCCATTTTTATTTAATTCATTGATAAGGGCTAAAGTATAATTTCACCTACAGGGCCTCTTTTGCTCCATTTCTTTTTTTAATTAAAGATGTTACTAGCGGGTTTAGCTGTCTGGAAGACTTCATGCCATCTGTGTGTTTTGAATTACAAGTAGGAAGTACATGGTGAGCGTTTGATCGCCCCGTACTGTTATTGATTGCATGTGTTTTTCAACGTTTGACATTCAGTGGGTGGGCTGTCTATCAAGGTAGTGGCTCAAGGTAGTGGCTTTTTGTTGCTGTTTATATTGCCCACTTGTGGTTTTGGCGAGGGGGCATCAAGTAGCCCTTTTGTTATACTTCAAATGCAGCATGACATGTAGTTTTTATTTGAGTCAGCGTGTGCGCTCTTCGGTGTTTTTACTTTATTGGCAGGCTATTCATTTAGGAAGTGCGTGCTGTTCAGATTCCTTATCCTGTAACCAACCACACTTGCCTATTCATCTGTTTTTAATTGCTGTCTCCATGATTGGATTTGCAGAATTTTTTGTTCACAAGGTGAAGGGATACTTGCACATAGACTTTCTTAAAGAGGCAACAACAATGCTGGCCTTTGTCAAACGTATCTACTTTGCTATATTTTGCTATGTAACCTTTTAAACTCCCTACTTAGAATACAAATGTAGTTTTCTGACTCATTTTCATAACTTATATTTGAGAGTAGCTAATCTCTTGTAATGAATTATGTTCAGCCGAGGGACTCATATCCTATGTTCCATGCTATTATAGCCCATGATTTGCTTCTTTTTTGAATTTTCATGCTAGGACCTCTGGGGGCAACATGCACAAAATTGCCCAACTATTATCAAACACTTACCCCAACAATGAAACAGGTCTATTGGCTTTACCAGTGCATATTTAACACATCTTTCATATTATTCAGCACATACTTTTTAACTCTTTCTTCCAAATTTATTTTGACCTTTAAGTTATTTTAACTGTAATGATGCATTAAATGTTTGACATTTAAAGCATCATTACAATGTCTCACATACGTACGTCGGAAGACTTCTGTGCTGAGCCATGCTACCAAATAGGACCAAATAGCTCCTAACTGACCTGGTTAAGCTGGAAGGTAGCTATGTTACAGTCAGGACTACCGGAATTATGCAGCAGGAGAAGGCCAAATTATACAGCAGGGTTGACTAAATTATGCGGCAACAAAAAGCTATCTGATAGAGACTTCTAGTTGCAGATTCCTTACCTTAGAATTTCCCCAGACATCAGACTGGATCTGGAGATTTTTTTGTTCGAGCAGTATCCCTGCACACCGTATAGGCGCCACTCCGGTGCGCTGATGTCAGTTCCTTCAGTGCCAGGCCACACGCAGACCCGGAGAAGAGCTTCCCTAGTCATTTTTTGACTAACTACGACGTTTTGTCAAATTCGTTTTTACAAATTTGGTTTGCATCGAGGGATGTCCCGTAAAAACCAGATTTAAGCCCTGCCCCGGTGTCAGGTCAGACGACGACGCTCCAGGCGCTGATTGGGCCCTATACTTATTCCCGACGACATGGAGCCTTAACAACGTTGCTTGACGCCAATTCTGTTTCCCATGGGCTCTGCTGTGCCCAGGGTTGATCCTGAACCCTATTACTATGGGTATGGATACGGGGATAGTGTAGAGGGGTTGCTGGACCCTTTAGAAGACCAGCTTGAGCCAGAACTGGATTGGGTACAGGATTTGGGTGATGCCAGTGGGTTGGACACCTCCCTCAACACTGGCATGTTTTCTCCCCGTACCATGGCTGCGGAAGAGGAAGCGTCTTGTTTTATGGTGGTGAGAAGGGCTGCTGAGGTTTTGAACCTCGAGCGTCCTTCTGTGGGGGTCAGGCCTAGCCTGCTGACCGAAGTGCTTCAGCCTGGGGCCTCCAACTCGGAACCCCTTCTTCCCTTCAACGATGCACTTACAGAGGTCCTACTGGGGACCTATGTTCAAACCCAGCACAGGGGCTCCTGTGAATAGGACGATTGCCCGCCGCCATTGGCCTGCACAGATTGACCCAAATTTCCTTACCCAACACCCTATGCCTGAGAGCCTTGTCATCCAGGCTTCATCATCCTCTGGCGCATTCCCTACAGCTCCCCCGGACAGGGAATCAAACAGACTGGACAATTTAGGGAAGAAGATGTTTTCTTCTGCCAGTCTAGCGCTGCTGTCCGTGAACACTGCATGCCTTTTGGGCCTCTATACCCATACTCTCTGGGATACGGTCACGCAAGTGCTGCCTCAAGTTCCGGAAGAGGCCAGGAACGTTCTCTCCCAAACCATGACAGATGGGAGAGACACAGCCAAGTTCTTGACATGTTGTGGACTGGATACGACTGACTCACGAGGCAGATTGGTTATGTCGATGGTGGCACTGAGACGCCACGCCTGGTTGAGGATGTCTGGCTTTTCGGGGGATGTCCAGCAATCTTTGATGGACATGCCCTTTGATGGCACTCGTCTCTTCGGAGACCAGGCGGGCTCGAGCAATTTAAGGATTCCCGGGCTACGGCTCAATCCCTTGGCCTCGCAGCTGCTCCTCACCCACCTCAGTCCGCCTCTCGCTCCTTTTCGTGGCTACGGAAGGGGCACCCAACAGCATCCATTCCCACTAGACCACCGGCCCGCGCATGCTGTATAGCCCCTGGATCAGGGAGCCAGCGGGCCGCCCAGCCCACCCCCACCCCCTCCTCTGCCTCTAAATCTTCCTAGTCCGTTGGGACATCCAAGACCAGTTGGCAGCAGGATTCGCCATCACCTGCCCCACTGGGAAACCATTACCATGGACAGGTGGGTTTTACTGATCGTCCGAAGGGGCTACTCCCTCCCCTTCAAGACTTCTTCTCCAGCCATGCCACCATCATTCGATCATCTGTCGGAGAATCATTTGGCACTTCTTCGTGAGGAAGTACAAGTTCCACTTTCCAAGGGAGCCATTGAAAGGGTCCCTGTGGCAGAAGTAGGTCGTGGTTGCTATTCCCGCTACTTTCTGGTGCCCAAAAAGGGCAAGGGCCTTTGCCTTATCCTCGACCTCCGGTCTCTCAGTCTCTTCCTCAAGAAGGAGAAGTTCAAGGTGTTAATCCTAGCTAAGGTCCTTTCTGCCCTAGACCCTGGAGACTGGATGGTTGTGTTGGATTTGCAGGACGCCTATTTCCATAATCCCGTCCTGCCCGCCCACCGACGTTACCTACGATTCATGGTAGCTCACGAGCACTTCCAGTTCACTGTGCTCCCCTTTGGCCTTACCAGTGCCCCTCTGGTTTTCACAAAAGTGATGTAAGTGGTTGCAGCTCATTTGTGCAGGTTAGGCGTTCCAGTCGAAGCTCGATGTCTGGCTGTGGAAGGCGGACACACCCCTGAAAGTAATCTCCCACCTCCAGAATATGGCGAACCTACTGCATTCGCTGGAGTTCACTATCAATGTGCTGAAGTCACACCTGACTCCCTCTCAGACGCTCCCTTACTTCGGAGTTGTTCTGGACACAGTGCAGTTTCGGGCTTATCCTCCCAAAAACTGAGTCCAGGAAATTCAGGCTTTGATACTGATGTTTTAGCCTCTATCCTGGATTTCGGTGAGAATGACTCTGAGGCTGCTGGGCCTCATGGCCTCCTGCATCATGCTGCATCCAACATGCCAGATGGCATATGCAGGCTCTACAGTGGGACCTGAAGTTCCAGTGGGCGCAGCATCAGGAGAATCTCTCTGACATGGTTCAGATCTCGCAGTGGTGGTTGTCGAATCCAGATTGGGTCAAAGGCAGATCCCTCTCCCTTCCCCAACCAGATCTCACAGTAGTGACAGATGCATAACTCCTGGGATGGGGCGGCCACATGAGAGAGGCGGAGATCATAGGCCTCTTGCGTAGTCCGGCCTCCACACCAACCTTTTAGAGCTCCGGGCGATCCGACTTGCATTGAAAGCATTCCTTCCCTCTCTCAAAGGGAAAGTGGTGCAGGTGATCACCGACAACACCACCGCCATATATTGCAACAAGCAGGGCGGAGTGGGGTTGTGGACCCTTTGTCAAGAGGCTCTTCGCCTCTGGACATGGCTGGAACGGCAGGGCATTTCCCTGGTGGTTCAACATCTAGAGGGCTCTCTGAACGTCAGAGCAGACAAACTCAGCCGTCGAGGCTTAGTCGATCACGAATGGCGTCTCCATCCAGAGGTGGTGCAAGGTCTCTTTCAGCTATGGGGAGAGCCTTGGGCTAGATCTGTTCGCCTCCGCAGAAAACGTACAATGTCAGCTGTTTTGTGCGTTCGAGTTTTCAAGGCAGCACTCGCTCTGAGATGCTTTTCGGCACTAGTGGAACTCTGGCCTTCTGTACGCCTTCCCGCCAATACCACTTCTGCCCAGAGTTCTGAAGATCAGGCAAGACCAGGCCCAAGTAATCTTGGTGGCTCCACACTGGGCATGAAGAGTCTGGTATCCCGAGCTATTGAGCATGGTCATCGATCCTCCGATCAGACTGCCCCTTCAGGAGGCTCTTCTGTCGCAGCCGCAGGGGACGGTTATCCACCCGAACCTGTCCAGTCTCCACCTCCTTGCGTGGAGTTTGAGCGGTGACAGTTGACGGCTTTTGAGCTTCCACCCAAAGTCTGTAAAGTCATCTTGGCAGCCGGGCGTCCCTCCACCAAAACGGTATACACCTGTCATGGGAAGAAATTTGTGGCATGGTGTTTCAACAAATCTGTTGATCCCATCTCTGCACCTCTCTCAGAGGTTCTCCTCTGTATTCTCTCTCTTGCCCAGCAGGGTTCGGCTCTGGGCACCCTCAAGGGATATTTGTCTGCCCGCTCTGCCTTCTTAAGGCTACCAGATTACCTTCTCTTTTCAAATCTCCCATTGTTGAGAGGTTTCTTAAAGGCCTCACTCATATGTTTCCTCCCGTCCCGTTCATCATGCCCCAGTGGAATTTGACCTTGGTCCTCACATACCTCATGTGTGCCCCTTTTGAGACGCTCCACAACTGTCCTCTACGGCTCTTAACCCTTAAAACAGCTTTCTTGATTGCCATCACCTCTGCTCGCAGAGTAAGTGAGCTTCAAGCTTTCTTAGAAGCCACCATTCCTAGAGGGGCATCCTGACAAAGTGGTGCTTCGTACAAGGGCTTTCTTTCTTCCCAAAGTGGTAACTCCCTTTCATGTAGGTCAGTATCACCTTGCCTATTTTTTACGCACCCCCACATCCCTCTCATGAGGAGGAGAGACTCCACTGTGTGCATTCAAAAATAGCATTGGCGTTCTACCTATATCATACCAAAGATTTCCGGGTGGACGATCAACTCTTTGCAGGATATGTGGGTGCGAGAAAAGGGAAGGTGGTGCAGAAGAGGACCATTTCGCGATGGGTAGTCCTCTACATCAAGATGTGCTACGCTTTGGCGAAATGGCAACACCCTGAAGGTTTGCGCGCTCATTCAACCAGAGCAACTGCTGCTACCACAACGTTAGCACGTTGAGTTCCAGTCCTGGATATCTGCCAGGCCGTAACGTGGGCGTCCTTATATATGTTCACCAAGCATTACAGCCTGGACAGTCTGGTCCGCATGTACGGCTATTTTGGCTGTTCGGTCCTGCAGGGCTTTTTTGTGTTATCTTAGTTCGCAGCTGTAGGAAGTTGGCTCTGTATATACTATTTCAAAGTAAGAAATAGTGTGCACAGAGTCCAAGGGTTCCCCTTAGAGGTAAGATTGTGGCAAAAGTAGATAATTCTAATGCTCTATTTTGTGGTAGTGTGGGCGAGCAGTAGGCTTATCAGAGGGTAGTGTTAAGCATTTGTTGTACACACACAGGCAATAAATGAGGAACACACGCTCAAACACTTACTCCAGGCCAATAGGTTTTTATATTGAAAAATATATTTTTTTAGTATATTTTAAGAACCACAGGTTCAAGATTTACAATTAATACTTTAAATGTAAGGTACTTCACTTACATACTTTAGGAACTTTGAATGAAAGCACTATCACATACAGTCTTTGTAAACATGGCAATAAGCTATTTTCGAAGTGGACACAGTGCAAAAATCAACAGTTCCTGGGGGAGGTAAGCAAAGGTTAGTTTTGAAGGTAAGTAAAACACTTACAAGTCTCAGGTTTGGGGCATAGGCAGCCCACTGTTGGGGGTTCAAGGCAACCCCAAAGTTACCACACCAGCAGCTCAGGACCGGTCAGGTGCAGAGGTCAAAGAGGTGCCCAAAACACATAGGCTCCTATGGGGAACAGGGGTGCTCCGGTTCCAGTCTGCCAGCAGGTAAGTACTTGCGTCCTCGGGGGCAGACCAGGGTGGTTTTGTAGAGCACCGGGGGGGACACAAGAAGGCACAGAAAGTACACCCTCAGCGGCACAGGGGCAGGCGGGTGCAGTGTGAAAACAGGCGTCTGGTTTTAGAATGAAAACAATATAGGGACCCGGGGGGTCACTTCAACGATGCAGGCAAGCACAGGGGGGGCTCCTTGGGGTAGCCACCACCTTGACTAAGCAGAGGGTCACCTGAGGGTCGCTCCTGCACTGGAGTTCGGTTCCTTCAGGTCCTGGGGGCTGCGGGTGCAGTGTTGGTTCCAGGCGTCTGGTCCCTTGTTACAGGCAGTCGCAGTCAGGGGGAGCCTCTGGATTCTCTCTACAGGCGTCGCTGGGGGGGCCCAGGGGGGTCGTGTCTGGTTACTCACGGGCTCGCAGTCGCCGGGGAGTCCTCCCTGAGGTGTTTGTTTTCTGCAGGTTGAGCCGGGGGCGTCGGGTGCAGAGTGTGAAGTCTCACACTTCCGGCGGCAAATGTGAAGTCTTTAAAGTTGTTGAAAAGTTGCAACTTTGTTGCAGATTGTTGAGCAGGGCCGCTGCTCACGGGAGTTTCTTGGTCCTGGGGGTCAGGGCAGTCCTCTGAGGCTTCAGAAGTCACTGGGGCCAAATCAGTTGTCGTCTTCCTCCTTCTCTGCAGGCTTGTAGGTCAGCAGTTCTTCTTCTTTCTTCAGGTTGCAGGAATCTGATTTCCTGGGTTCTTGGGAGCCCCTAAATACTGAATTTAGGGGTGTGTTTAGGTCTGGAAGAGCAGTAGCCAATGGCTACTGTCCTGGAGGGTGGCTACACCCTTTGTGTGCCTTCTCCCTGTGGGGAGGGGGGCACATCCCTAATCCTATTGGGGGAATCCTCCAAACTCAAGATGGAGGATTTCTCAAGGCAGGGGTCACCTCAGCTCAGGACACCTTAGGGGCTGTCCTGACTGGTGGGTGACTCCTCCTTGTTTTTCTCATTATCTCCTCCAGCCTTGCCGCCAAAAGTGGGGGCAGTGGCCGGAGTGGCGGGCATCTCCACTAGCTGGGATGCCCTGGGGCGCTGTAACAAAAGGGGTGAGCCTTTGAGGCTCACCACCAGGTGTTAGTTCCTGCAGGGGGAGGTGAGAAGCACCTCCACCCAGTACAGGCTTTGTTCCTGGCCACAGAGTGACAAAGGCACTCTCCCCATGTGACCAGCAACATGTCTGGTGTGTGGCAGGCTGGCAGGAACTGGTCAGCCTACACTAGAAGCCGGGTATGTTTTCATGGGGCATCCCTAAGATGCCCTCTGGGTGTATTTTACAATAAATTGCACATTGGCATCAGTGTGCATTTATTGTGCTGAGAAGTTTGATACCAAACTTCCCAGTTTTCAGTGTAGCCATTATGGAACTGTGGAGTTCGTGTTTGACAAACTCCCAGACCATATACTCTTATGGCTACCCTGCACTTACAATGTCTAAGGTTTTGCTTAGACACTGTAGGGGCATAGTGCTCATGCACATATGCCCTCACCTGTGGTATAGTGCACCCTGCCTTAGGGCTGTAAGGCCTGCTAGAGGGGTGACTTACCTATGCCACAGGCAGTGTGAGGTTGGCATGGCACTCTGAGGGGAGTGCCATCTTGACTTAGTCATATTCTCCCCACCAGCACACACAAGCTGTGAGGCAGTGTGCATGTGCTGAGTGAGGGACCCTAAGGTGGCATAAGACATGCTGCAGCCCTTAGAGACCTTCCCTGGCATCAGGGCCCTTGGTACCAGGGGTACCAGTTACAAGGGACTTACCTGAATGCCAGGGTTGTGCCAATTGTGGAGACAAAAGTACAGTTTAGGGAAAGAACACTGGTGCTGGGGCCTGGTTAGCAGGGTCCCAGCACACTTTCAAATCATAACTTAGCATCAGCAAAGGCAAAAAGTTAGGGGGTAACCATGCCAAGGAGGCATTTTCTTACAGTAGCCCACCACAGGTGATGGTACTGCTCGGGTATCTATTCTAAGGTAAGGAATCTGCAACTATAAGTCTCTATCAGATGTACAAGTTACTTACCTTTGGTAACGATATATCTGGTAGAGACATATTCTAGTTGCAGATTCCTTACTGACCCGCCCATCCTCCCCGCACTCCGAACTGATTTCTAGGGACAGGTACTTCCCTCTAAGACCCTAGTTTTGTCGCGCCATTCGCAGTGTTCTTCATGGATCCGCGCTACTTGCAGGGAACGTCTTGAACGAAACTGACATTAGCGGGCCGGGGTGGCGCCTATATATGACCGCAACATCATCACGGTGACCTCGATGTCGACCGACACCAGGGGTACTGCTCAAAGAAAAAATCTCTGGATCCAGTCTGACACCTGGGGAAATTCTAAGGTAAGGAATCTGCAACTAGAATATGTCTACTGTAGTGAATCCTAGTTTGTTTTAATGGGATAACAGGAGTTAGCTTAGCCTCTGGCTTGCAGACTCGTGCCCCCGTCACTGAGTGACTTTTAACCTACTTAGCCTGCTCTGTCTTAGCCCATTTAATGATTTAATTCTTCTAAGATGGCTGCCTTGTTTATAGTTAGGCCACTTGTTATGAGTTACATTATCGGTGTCCCCGCGCTAAGGCGTCAAGATCAAGCAACAAAGATAAACAAACAGTAGGTGTTCACACTTAGGGATTTTCCCTCTCTATACTTTCGAGGGATTGTTTATATTAATTGCCGTCCCAAGCATGTCTGTTATCTATTGTTTGGGAACACACCTACGTCAGGGTCCTTGTAGATCTGTATAAATACATCGCACTTTAGACAGATAATCAGAGGGATTCCGACCAGAGAGCATTGCCACCATCGCTGATATCGATGCTGCAGTCGTCTTGACGCTGACCCCGTCTTTGTGTCCCTGCAGATACTGAGATAGAGACCTCATTCCAAGGTAACGAGGGTTGGGGGCTCCTCTCATGGACATGGCATTGGCAGATTAGGTTTAGCAAACCAAACTCTCCTTTAGGTAGGCGGTTAGGCCTCTCACAGTAGGGTATTAGGGCATATTACGTCTTGTATGTCTTTCCTATGCATTGCAAGATGGTGGGGGTCTTTGTAATAATGACTCTCGTCTTCACAATTCTGTTTCTTGCATTATTCATTATCCTAATCATTGCAGCCCATGCAACGTATCGCAAATTGCAGTTATGTTAAATAAAAACTATTGAAACTTTACTGCATCTTAGTCATTGCCTGTGTTTGTTTGAGACATGATATATCCGTGAGAAAGGGGTAATTTCCGTTTAACCACGACACTCCCTGAGATGTCTTATTCTTGAGTCCATCGTAAAGGCTGCCACAAATCACCTTTTACTATGGTGTTCCTAGTGAGGTGCTGCTAGTGAGCCAGTAAGGTTGGGACAACAGTTGCGACTTGTTGTAGGAAAGGCGTAGTTGCCTACAAGCAAAAGTACTGTCATCCTTTAACCAGCAGTCTTGGCCAGAGCAAGTGTCCAAGATACGACATGGCGCCACCAACGATGGTGTTTAGGCACTAATTTACGGATACCCCGACTATCACTGTCTCATAGACAATAGGTACCCTAAGTACCAATATATGGAGAGGTCCGTGGTCTTTGGGAAAATACTCCTCAGCTGAAAAGGTAACACCTGATTAAGCTGTAGGTTGTTCGAGCTCGAACTCATAAAAGGACTTATACTCCCCATTTTGGTGTTCCGTTTCTCTAAACGAAATGGCTGCTGCCATAGACATTCCTGAAAATGCTAGACAAGCACTAACACAACATTTATTAATGCATGGCCTTACAGATGAGGGCGGGGATGTCACTCTTATAATAGAAGCTAATGAAGCATACCAAACAGAAACATTTTACTGTTGGGTCACCTTTCCTGAGGTAGACCAAAGAACACATACATTCCACACATATGAAATTGCAAACGTGCCTTTACGGTACCGAGCATACCAGTATCATGAAATATCACTTACATACCAAGAGCATCAGAACTGGTTCGAAGGCGCCCTACCACATGTACTACAAAGAGTGAGGTTAGGTCCGTTAAGTAATGACAAGCCAAAATGGCCCATGTTTGCCACCTACATACCTCACCCAGGCATACAAAATATGGCAATAGCAGATCTGCGAGATATATATAATGAATTAGTGACATTATATAGACGATTAGTTCAGTTCGTAATGCGAACATTGAACATAACACCAACGCGTCCAGCACCTGGTGGTTATCAATTGGCTACTGGGATTGATCCACAAACAGTGCATACTATTATGGGTAAAGTACCCGCGGAATGGGAATAAATACCGTTCTGGATTGCCCAGAAAACTAATCAGCTGGAAGCTGTGTTTCCCCATACAGGACCACAGGAAAAACAGACTGCTCACCATGTGCTTGCCTTTTGGAATGGTTCTTTCGGTGGATGACTGTGCCACATGGGGTACAGTCTTTGCTGCCATATATACTTCCACACACGGTACCCAGACAATTGCCAATTTACCGGAAGTATTAAAATAAATACAACATGAGAATGGGGCTGCACCAGCCCTGGGTTTGGGGGTGAAATTAATGCGTAACTTTGACGCAGTATCTTCAATAATACTCAGTAACATTAAAGGGGAAGCAGTAGCACTGGCAATTCGCCAGCGTCTCCGGGAAACTCCACACCAGGAACAAGAGAGACAGCTACCAAAAATGATTTCCGATACCTATACTAGTATAGGACGGGATAGTTTGGGAGCCAAGCCAAAGAAATTGGAGTTACAAGATACCACCCATAAGGAGGGTACAAAGCAGGCACAAGAGGGATCTAAGAAGCGCTGGGACAAACAAAAAGATTTCAAAGAAAGAAGAAATAAGAGAGCTGATTCTCCACACCCGGAAAGCTCTGAAAGGAGATATAATCTCAGAAATAGGGAGAACATTAAAACTCCAGACAGATATACTGATTCACGTCCCTCTCGTTCCTTTCAGGACGCACCGGATAGACGTAGTGAGAGAGGGGGCCGTCAAGATCAACGTCCTGAATACATGAAAGAAAAGAAAGACTCGCAACAGTCTACCATTAAAACAGAAGGAAAGACTCCTCAGCAAAAGCCACAGTTTAAAAAGAAAAAGTTGGCAGCACTGACAGCTAAAAATGCCAGTATACTTGAGAACACTGTTGAGGAACAAGACGTGTGCAGTGACTCTGTTAGACAGCGCAGCAGACGTCACAATATGTCGCTAGAGTCTGAAAGATCATCTGAATGCGACAGCAACTAGCGATTTCATCGCAGTTGAAACAGCGGACGGTCGCGTTCTCCCCCAGATAGGGTATATAATTTAAACATTCAGATAGAGGGAAACGTGGAGCGCACTATTAGGGTGATATTTTGGGATGAACTTATAGTGATATCCTATTAGCCAAAAGAGACTGGCCACCTGAACACGTCCGCAAGCTCCCACATGGGGAAGATGTAATTTTGCCTTCCTTCTCCGATCTTGTTCCGGAAGCAGACAAAGAAGCCTATGCTTCTGAATGGGCTTTAGCGCAGGCACCGGCGTTATATCGCAATCATGTAGGTTGTGGCAAGGAGTCTCCTTTTCATGTTATTCCGTTAGGTCTACACCCCAGCCACAATATCCTGTTGAACATAAATCAAAAGCTCCGGTGAGGGAGATTCTCGCCCAGCTTGAGTACCAGGGAGTGATTGAGCCCTGAACATCTGCAATGAATAATCTGTTATTCCCCGTTGCAAAGCCGGACCATTCATATAGAATAGTCATTGATTATAGACATTTAAATAGTCATACACACACTAATGCTATACAAAATTCACACAGCACGGCACTAATAAACAATATAGTGCATAAGAAATATAAAACAACATTAGACATATCTAATGGCTTTTTCTGCCAGAATTTAGCACATGAAAGTCGTGACCTGAGTGCATTCTCATTTGGCTCTCAGAAAAGCTTTTGTCGTTTACCTCAAGGCTATAAAAATAGCCCAGGGCTATTTTCAGCCCGTGTAACATCAATATTACATGATTTTGATTCTGAGGCGTTATCCTACGTGGATGACATATATCTCACAGACGACGTCCTTGACATTCATCTTACAAGGGTCGATCAGATCATTCTGGGATTTACAGACCTCGGTCACAAATTCAATTTTAAGAAAAGCAAGATCGCCTTTCTCAGTGTATTATTCCTGGGATATGAGCTATCAAACGTGGGAAAGAGCCTGGCCCGCACTTTCTAGAAAAATGTGCTTAACTGCACCCTCCTAACACACTTAAACTACAGTCATTACTAGGTTTCTTTAATTTTCTCAGAACATACATTCCAGATTATGCACAACGTATCAAGCCACTTTATGTGTTAGTTCAGCCCAATTTTTCTAGCAGACACTGGACATTAAACACACACGCACCCTTAGGGAGATGCAACAGGACATGCTAGAAGCTAAACACTTGCACACATGTGACAATAAAACAAATTTGGTCATCAGAATAATTGCTGGTGCCATTAGATTTACTTATGTCACCTTCAATGAGGGTGACACGGTACCCATAGCGTACAAATCACATTTATACTCCAATGCTGAACAGTGTTTTGCACCTACAGAAAAGATTCTGATGGCAGTTCAGATGGCCGTCATAAACGAGAGACCACTTGCCCAGGGGAAACGTATTATTGTTGGTGTCTCCCTGGTGCCGGCCTTAGAGGCTGTCACCAAAGCTAGCGTTCCCAACGCTAAAGCATTACATCCACGTTGGATTCAATGGGCAACGTCGCTGACTGCCACTGATGATTATATATTCGATCCAAAACTTCAGACACAAGAGTTTCTCCAGTACGAACAAGAGTACCCCACTCCTCTAAATATCTTGCCACTAGACAGATACCATACTGCCATATACACTGATGGTTCGGCACAACCGGCTGTAGGTACTAAACATCAATACTCGGCAGCTTGCGCTGCCATGAGCGGTGTGATGGAAGATGGAGTCTTCCACCCTCACGATACCTACACGCAGACCTTAGGGGACTGCACAGCCTAGTTTGCTGAACTTAAAGCTCTTATTCTATCGCTCAAACATACATAGCCAGGATGCTGGACTTTAAGAGTCTTTGACTCGTATTACTGCGTTCAGTCATACAATGACTAACTCAATCATTGGAAAGTGAATGGGTTTAGAGATTCTAAAGGGAACACCATTAAACACAAAATATTGTGGGGGAGGGTGGCTGATCTTAAGGATAAGCTGCCGTGTGTCCATGTAGTACATACATTGGGACACCAACGTATAGGAGTACACGTTACTGGTAATACATTGGCTGATGAAGCGGCCAAAGCAGCAGTAGCTACGGCTTCTGTGGCTGCAGTGACTTGTTCTCAGACGAGATTGGATAATGAAATATTGACTGCCGTTAATGCTTTGGCTGCAGACAAGCCCCTTCTGAAAGGATACCCTACAAACTATACTTACCATATAAGTGCGCAGAATGTTGCTTATACAACAATTCCTGGGGTTGGAGATCGAGTGATCCCCAATGAAGACCAGAGATTAGATCTAATTAAAGCAGCGAATGAGGGTGTCGCTTCTGCACATGCTGGTATATCGGCTACAATAACACTCCTACAGAAACGCTTCAGGTGGCCTGGTCTATGCAGACGAACAAAACAGTATGTCCTTTGCTGTGACATTTGCCCAGCAGATCAAGGGCTCTAATATCAAACACCCACCACAGACATCCCTCTTAGTGTCCAACAGGCCACTACAGTGTGTGTACCTGGACCATTATGGTCCCTTACAGCCTGATGGTGCATACAAATACATTTTAGTCGCTGTAGTTTCTTGTTCTAGATTCCTGTGGGTATGGCCACAGCGGTCGGCTGATGCCCGGACTGTTATAAAAGACTTGCTGATCTTTATCGGTACATATGTGGTTGCAGCATTCCATTCAGACCATTGCCCTACATTTGCCTCTAAGGCATTCAGAGACACCATGGGGACGATGGGTGTTGAACTCCATTACTCCTCACCATACCATCCAGAGGGAAATTCAGTCGAGGTGAGGCGGAATCGTGATCTAAAGCAGTCCTTAACAGCTCGAGTATTAGGTTCAGGCTGCAGTTGGTTACATCACCTATATGGGGTCCAGAGAGCACTGAATAATCTGCCAAGACGGTCCTTGGGGGGACACACTCAATATGAGGTTCTCTTTGGGATACCTATGTATGTCCCAGATCTTGATGCCCCTGGTATGGTGGCAGCAGAAACACCATTTGACATAAATGAACGTCTCACTGTTTTACAGGAGCTTCAGCAATTTCGTTATGATAAATCATCTGCAAGTGCTGCCACCTTAGGAATAAGGGATTTAGCGAAAACTTCAACTGGCTGGATTCCTAAAGTTGGGGATCTGGTTTGTGAGAAGATCGCAGTGAAGAAGGAGTTCGGCTCATCATGCAGAGCACCTGTACCGGTCTTGGAAATTCAAGGCACCAGGACTGTCATCTTACCACTGCTGTCTGGTTCTAAAACGAACAGATTCATCTCCATTGATGACGTCAAATTACACCATGTGGCCGATCCTTCACAGTAGACCAAGAGGTCCCTTGGGTGGTTCCTGATCCCCTCTCACTACCCAACAGGACATACGTCTACATAGTAGGATGAACAACACTACTACAAACTATGCAACAATGTCAATTACTGTTCCAGACACCTCCTTGACCATGGGGAGGGCGGAAAATGAACCCTTGCTAGTTCCTGTCACTTCTTCAGTGACCACCCCAGTTCAAGATCTAGCTGTTTTTTACACAAACACATCACAAACTAATGACACTGTCTACCACAAGCCTCCACGTGAAGTGGACCAAAGTACAGATGGTGCACCAGCTCCCGTGTTTGCAGAGACTGCCTCTGGCTATTTCATTGACATTGATGATTTTTCTTCAGATTCATCCACTACTGTGATTGACAACGTTTCAAAAATAAGTCAGCTGTATCAATGGCTTAAAAAGACCTATTTGAAATACCCATGGAACTATTTATGGTTCTGTTTGACATTTTTTGCATTATTTTTATGGATTGGTTTTGTAACTGTTTTCTTTTTGCTTATAAATGGTCACTATATTCCTGATTGCTCCTCTGTGGAGCCTGTTGATGAAGTTTTAACTCCATATCGTTCTTCACATAAGGTCCGAAGAGACTTGTCCCCTGTAAATGTTACAGCAATACCTATTTCTGATGGGATTGTGTGGGACAAAGTTCCATTCGATATATACGGGCCTACGGAAATTATTCAAATACCATACATGTTCAAAATTTCAATGACTGATGTAATTACACCTGATGTTGTCTCTGATGATTGGGATGTTCAAACAGTTGATTCTATGCTAGCTGGAATGAAGGACTATTCCGCTTTTGAAAGTGATGATGTATATGAACATACAATGAATTATGGGGAAATGTTCTGCTATAACATTTGGGGACATTACTACCTACACCGTGCCACTAGATACATGCCAGTATTAAACTACACACAGTGGGAACACTGTTCTACACCACCGGTGGGGAGCCCAAAGTACTATGGTGATAAATTTACATACTTTATTGGGCATGACACAAAAAAAGCAGAGTCGTATTATTTTAAAATACCTCTGGCACATATTAGGAAAATTTTGCTAACTGATACAAAAATGATTTATTCAGATCCCTTTGTTTCCCGGCTCGCAGTTGAAGGTTACGAATACTGGAAGAGCACTATTGATTTGAAAAGTGTATGGGGAACACAAGATTGTCAGATACAGGGTAGGGAGGCTTTATTTTGAGCATGCCTGATTCCTTCGCAAATTATTTTCTTAAATGACACTATTCAGCAGACATCTGGTCTGGGGTTAGCAGAAATTAAAGACTTGAACACACCAAGTATCCCCACTCCGGCAAGGTTTAAAGATTGGCAATACTTCCTTAATATCACCGAGGACAGGCTAGATGCAATGGTCAAGGCTGGTACCTACAATTCTTCACTTTCCAGTCCCGGCGGGTGGTTAAAATGGCCCACTGACACTAATGAGTGTCAAGCATGTTTTTTGAACTCTTCAGGGGTTTTTTCAATTAACAGGCCAGACCCTCGCTTCATATCGGGTCAACATACAGGTATAGTTACGAAATACAGTGTGGGTAAGCTGTGCCAGCAATGGGTACAGACCAACACATTAGCCGCATGTTGCGGCATGCGACCAGGATTTGCCTATGCAATCTCGGTCTCGAAGGTCGTTACGTGTTGTGGACTTGTTTTGTTCCTCCCACACGAGAGAGAAAAGTATCTGACATGTGGCCCCATATAGATACTGTTAATGTGAGCTATGACAAGCTGAGCAGGCTAAAGGCGCTATTGTTTCAAAAACAGGTCGCCTTGACATCCGCAAAGGAAACGTATGCTCTCCAGATTGCGAGATCATCAGCCGAGATACAGTCCCTATTAAATACCAACTTCCCCAAGCACTTTGGAGAACTGGTATCCAGAATATTCAATGCTTCGAGCACCACTGGCATTGTTCATTTCTTTAAGGCTGTCGGGTCTGGTTTTGTGTCCATCTTCCAGACTGTCTTCGGAGTCATTCCGTCAGCCATCCATTCGCTCTTTTCAAGTGTGCTTGGTGGCTTTCCAATTTTTTTGGCTTTGATTGGCAGACTACTACTGCTATTTCTTCTGATTCGCAGTGGTTGTTTCTTTCCAGCAACGCAGAGCAATGGAGCCCCTCCCACCAACTCCACTGTGCCGTGAACGCATGGTTCGGATCTTCGGTGCACCCTTGCTGGTGGAACTGGAGCATGACTGGTCGTTGTCATTTCGGCCCCTTCTCTGGTGCATACAACCAGTCTTCCGCTGCATATGGTGCCTCTTTGAACATCTGCCTCTGGTCTGTCTTGCTGTTGCACCGACATCTCCTGTGGACCACGAACTGCTGATGTCCCCGATGAGGGTTTGTACACGGTCATGCCCCTTGAGACTGCGGTTGCTCCACGAGGCCACCTATGAGCCTTCCGTTTTGAGATCTACCGTGGATGAGGACACTGCAACGGATAACGTTACACCAGAAAGTACTGCTCACTACTGCTCTGTGGATCCGTTTGTCCTCCCAGCACTCGATTTTACATCAGATGATGTTGACTCATTTTTTAGGTCCTTGGTTGGTGACTTCGATAAGACGTACAGCAAATTATTTGATGAATTGACTTGCCATTCCCAATTCAAAATTTTGCATTTAAATTAATATTGCTTTGGCACGATGTGCTTATCATGGTTGACATTAACATCTCTGTATGTGTTTTAGCGAAATTGTTTTTATTATCTTTTTAACACTTTTAAATATTTTTTAGCTGATTTTTATGCTTTTAGCTTTTTAGTTTAGAGCAATTTTAGCGTTTGGGTTCCTGTACCTTCGTCATACCTGTTACGGCAATGGGGAGGGTGTAGTGAATCCTAGTTCGTTTTAATGGGATAACAGGAGTTAGCTTAGCCTCTGGCTTGCAGACTCGTGCCCCGTCACCTAGTGACTTTTAACCTACTTAGCTTGCTCTGTCTTAGCCCATTTAATTATTTAATTCTTCTAAGATGGCTGCCTTGTTTATAGTTAGGCCACTTGTTATGAGTTACATTATCAGTGTCACCGCGCTAAGGCGTCAAGATCAAGCAACAAAGACAAACAAAGAGTAGGTGTTCACACTTAGGGATTTTCCCTGTCTAGACTTTCGAGGGATTGCTTATATTAATTGCCGTCCCAAGCATGTCTGTTATCTATTGTTTGGGACCACACCTACGTCAGGGGTCCTTGTAGATCTGTATAAATACATCGCACTTTAGACAGATAATCAAAGGGATTCCGGCCAGAGGGCATCGCCACCATCGCTGATATCGATGCTGCAGTCGTCTTGACGCTGACCCAGTCTTCGTGTCCCTGCGGAGTCTGGGATAGAGACCTCATTCCAAGGTAACGAGGGTTGGGGGCTCCTCTCATGGACATGGCATTGGCAGATTAGGTTTAGCAAACCCAGCTCTCCTTTAGGTAGGAGGTTAGGCCTCTCACAGTAGGGTATTAGGGCATATTACATCTCGTATGTCTTTCCTATGTATTGCAAGATGGTGGGGGTCTTTGTAATAATGACTCTCGTCTTCACAATTCTGTTTCTTGCATTATTCATTATCCTAATCATTGCAGCCCACACAACTTATCGCAAATTGCAGTTATGTTAAATAAAAACTATTGAAACTTTACTGCATCTTTGTCATTGCCTGTGTTTGTATGAGACATGATATGTCCGTGAGAAAGGGGTAATCTCCGTTTAACCACAACACTTCCTGAGATGATTTATTCTTGAGTCCATGCGTAAAGGCTGCCACAAATCACCTTTTACTATTGTGTTTCTGGTGAGGTGCTGCTAGTGAGCCAGTAAGGTTGGGACAACAGTTGCGACTTGTTGTAGGAAAGGCGTAGTTACCTACAACCAAAAGTACTGTCATCCTTTAACCAGCAGTCTTGCCCAGAGCAAGAGTCCAAACTACGACACTACCAGATACATCGTTTCTGAAGGTAAGTAACTTGTACAATAGTATTATTTTGCCATTTTTAGGGGCAAGCGCAAAGCGCTCCGTCCCTCTTCTAATCTCACTTTAGGCGGATTTTAACCACGCCCATGTTACGTCAGTCACTTTCATTGTTTCGTGGGTTTGCCTTTTAAAATCTGCTTGTTTTGCTTCGTGAAAGGCATGCAAACGTCATGCCTTTTCAGGTGTTTAACCATGCTCAAGAGCACCGGTAAAGTACTGGAAGCATGCAAGGCTCCATGTTTTCCGTGTGTTTTCTTTATTTTGCAGCGCGATCGGGCTCGTTTTCTTTTTCCTTTAATGTTGCAAGAAAAGTCCAGTTAGGAGTTTACAACGCTAATAGCTCTAACTCGATGTAATGCGAGACCCGTTGCATTGCAAATGCTTGTTACACTTGTTGACACTCTCTGGGCTTAGTTTGCACATCATTGTTAGCAGTTTAATATCCAAATATAGCAACATGCAACAGAAAGGTGACTAGTCAACCTTGGCAAAGGAACATCCACCGCAGGGCAACACGTCTTCATGCGTTTTTAGTTATTTTTTAACAGCTTTTGACCTTTCACTGCCTTGGCCTTCCTTTTGGATTACCTACTTTTATTAAGCATTTTTAGTTAAACATTTTTATTTACTTTTATATTACACATGCTCAAAAATGGAAAGCTAAGTGGATTTCTATTTGTCGAACGTTTTTTACTACCTAAATCCACTGAGCATGCTCCCCACCCACAGAATCTCTGATTAATCATGGATTATGTCACTCAAACCTTGCACTAGCTTTGCCGTTATTGTTCTTTCTGTAGCCTGTTAATATTCTGGAGCAGCATAGCCGCTCTCAAAGAATGCGAGAAAAAAAAACCTTCTCTTGCACACCAGTTCCTGTAGAAGTAAGAGCAGAGATTTAAGTGACTTTAGATCGGTCATGCCATCAGTTATTTTTTTTTTTGTTTTTAACATGCCAGTTGTTTATCTTTTGTTGCATGTCTTTCTACTATTGTTCCACTAGGATTTGGGAGTGGCTCTGCCTTTGGAAGCAGCACCACAGGCGGCTCCTCATTTGGATATGGAACTGCAGCTAAGCCCTCTGGAAGTCTTAGTGCAGGTTTGTACAAGAAATAATTATTTTCTCTGAGGATGGCGCTATCTACCATTTCTGCTTTTGCCGGTAGTGCAATGACTTTTGCAGTGATCTGCCCAGGATTTGTAGACTGCAGGGCTTTTTCCAGTTCTTGAGAGCAATGTGTCTATTTTTCAGGGAGTAACACTTATGAAAGGGAAACAAAACCTGAGTTATACAATTGGGCTTAAAAGGACAGCACTATCTCCAGAAGGGCTTGGCATTTTGTCCTGCGTAAGAGTTCTAGGCAGATCACTGTTTTCGTTTCGCCGTTAGGCTGTTATGTAAGCAAGGAAGTTGAGGTTGTTCGTCTACTCTGTAGATTTGTCCTGAAAAGGCTACGTATGATCTACACTGTTTTTAGTGGGCACCAGTTTGTGCCATTTTAATGTTTGCCATTTTCATGGCTTATTAATTTTTAAGTCTATACCGAACAGTCATCTGACAGTAGTCTGTTTTTATTTACCGCCTCTGGATGTCTTACATTTTTTTAAGTTGTCTTTTCAACAGCTAGAATATTTGTATTTTTTGTAATCGCATTTGTGCTTCGTTGTAAAAATGCAGGATTTAACCCGATTCGTGACTGCATAGCTGCTGCATAATTGTTTGGTATTTTTTGCAATTCTTGACCTATACTGGCTTATGTCTTACAAGGTTAGAAAGTCCCTAAGGATGTGTCCAAGTGACAACCTGTGCCTTATTTTATCATTCGGGGAAGTATGTTTTCTAGCACCAGAGATCCATATCATGAGTCTGTTGATAAGCGCTAATAATGATTTTAATGTTGATCACCAACAGAGTATTTATCTGTTGGACGATGTTAGTCAGCTTCAAAATGGTACTTATTTGACATGGGTGACTACTACCCCCATAACCAGACCATGACACTCCAGGCACAGGTGGTGACAGCTAATTATAGTAGTGGGGTGCTCCGACATTTTTTACCCAAATCCCAGTAATGAAGACTACACACTGTTTTTCATGATAAATTCACGTAGAGCTGCATGATTTGGGCCTCTTAATTCTGAGCTGTGTGTATGAGTGTTTGAGTACATGAAAGGAAAGGAACAGGAAAGATCCCAGCAACAGCACTTAATTACCCAGAATTTTTTTTTGAAGCCAGCTCACAGAACAAAGGTACCTACTCACCTGCATATTGCTTCTGTTGAGCTGGTCCACCTGAAATGAAAGTACACTTTTTCAGGATATGTCTTGCTAAATTTTGTGGTTAGCTGTAAATCTGATTGGCCATTTTGATTTGGGTCATCTGCCCAGAACGTGATTAAGCTCACCCCTGTAACATATCTAGGGGGTCACGTTTTACTTCAAAAAAGCTCTGCACGCCTGTGTAGCGAAAGGAAAGGACCCTAGGAAGATTTTTTGAGGTTCTGCCTTCAAGAGGTAAAGACCGTGTCCCTGGAATTAAGGGCTAGGTTTATGCTAATAAGCCCTGTTAAAGAAGGTTATCTGCTCTGAGTGCAGTGAGCCACCTTTACAGTGCCAACGCCTGAGATCCACCCATACACTTTAAGGCACTTAGCACTACTAAGTCAAGCTGAGATTGAAGTGTCCACATTTATGCCCAGCACGACTTGAACAAGCTGATTATCTCAAGCTGTGTGTTTGAGGAACAAATATCCTTGCAAGTGAAAGTATGGTGTGTATGACCCACATCACCTTTAGCAGCCCACTTAATTGTCACTGACTTGGTGCTGCAATTGTGAACTGTGCCCCGTAGCCGTGTACTATCAGCACCTCTTAACAAGCACGGCAAACATCAGGGAAGAGCTTTCACCACCTGCGAAGGTCATCACAACAGGGCCTTTACACTGGTGCATATGAACTGCACAGTGACAGCCGTAGTCAGACAACAATGATTCATTCAGAGTAAGATACAAACTTTGAATTAAATACTTGTGCACTCAAAACGCTTTACTTAACGAGTAGACAAAACTCCTGTCTACAGACTTAATAAGAGTGTAACAGTATTTCTCTTGTTCCAGCCACGTGTACCACTCTTCCTCCACTGCGCACAAAAAAGTTGGAGTGTTACGAAGACGTATTGTAAATGTCATGAAATTTCGCAAAACTACTGACAATCTTAATAATACGTTTTATGCCTTGTTCTAGAAGAATAACACTGCTTTGACAGTATGTTGGTTATAAGTGCTACATCTGCTCCGTGAACTAGACATTGTACCCCACACCGCCACCAAAAGCCAGTTTTCACTATTAGATTTCACGGCCACCTAAAGGTTAAAGCTTAAATAGATGGTACTTGTCAAGTCAGTGAAGTTGCAGTTTTACTTGGTTCCTGTGTTTACAAGGACATCAGCCATACTTGTCTCAAGAAATGCTTAACTTCCCTTGAGTCTTTGTCTTCAATGAATTATGTAGTGTTCAAGATGCAAAAGCTTGTCCTTTTAACGGTTCTTTTCTTTGTACTAAATGGCATTGCATAGTTGGATTTAAATTAGGACTTAATTTTTCTTTTTTTCAAACCAAGATCTCGTGGTCGGTTAATGCACATTACACAAATTTTATGATGTCAGACCCCCTAAGATCTAATTTTAAAGAACCATCTCCTTTCAATTTATAACCATATGGCCAGGTAATCACCAATGTCCCTTAGGGGAAAAAACAAACAAAAAAACATTCCCGCCCAAACACACCAATGTCACTGACGAGAAAACCAATCAAGTTCTTTGGGTTAGGGGTCGTAAGACCCCTGGCCGTACGTATTTACACATACACAAAAATACACATTTATATCAACCTACGCACTGTAACCCATAATTTTGCGTACAAAAATGAAGACATGGTAGTTATCTAATCATAGCGAAGATTGTTCCTGTGCATTCTTCAAAACATACTTTTGTTAGTGAGATCATGACTGGTTCCATTGTCCCTTCCTCCTAAAACCCCATGTCACATAAAATGGACATGGATTGGTCCCTTATTAGGGGAGGGCCCCACACACCGACCTCCCATACAGGGATGGCCCATTTGCCCACTATGTTACCTACCTAGGGCACCCTGTACACCCACCTTCCTCCCCACCAAGGGCCTGTGCGAGCTTGCACCCACTGTGCCTGCACGGGTGGTTGGCAGGTAAGGACTGCGTGTCAGTGACCGCCCCCAACCCCCTGCCACCTCTTTTCGACTTGCTGCCACCATCCGTTGGAGGGTCCTGTGATGCCCCTGTTATTTTCGGTCTGAAAGGATGCCTTTCATTGCCGCGAAATGTCCCACCAATCATGATCTCACCTGCCACAGGCCAGCATAGCTCACCTACTATCTGAACCCCCATACACATTAGCGCAGGCGATGAACTAACCTCGCTAACAAATTCTCAAGAAACATTTTATTACCTTCCTTAAACAAGTGGACCCCATCCCGCAAAAGAAACTGCTCGCCATTAATGCAACCATGGGGCATAGATGATAGCTTAGCCGACCTAAACAACTTACCAATCTTATTGTTTACTCACTTCACATTGTTGTTGAAGGCTTTGACCGACTTACCACCTCTCCAGTTTAACCTGGGAACGATGTTTGACCATGCAGGCACAGTCACAGGAAACATCTTCACGATCCAACCAGTCTCTGAGATAACCAATTCAAGTCTTTTCTTCGGATCTCGATTAAGTAATTGCCTCCAAAATGTGCAATAATAATTCCTGGGCGCGTACATCCCTGGTGCTAGTTTGTCCAATGCAGTTTTCAAATGAACCAAGTGCATCCCTCCTTGACCACAGAAAGCCAACAGATATCACATCTCACATATGAGTGGCCCAACACCAGCACTTCTGTAACCCCTTTCGCTCCTGAGTTGACAGGAGTCGCCAAGTTATCCAGTGGTTGTCTCTAATCCTCATGCTGTTCACCAGTGTCACCAGGAGACTACAAAAGGAGAAGATTAATTGGATGCTGATGCTTACAGTTTCATTCTCGCATAGCGCTTGTAGCAGTCAGATCTCCACCTCCCAATCCTTTGCACCGCCGGCCCTGCTAGCTTTATCCCGGCTACAGTGGTGGCAGCCCCAATTCTAAAGGAAGGGTTCAAACCTGACACCCTCAGGGCACTGCAAAGCTCGCTACAAAACTGAAACCCAGTGAGTGGTGTCCCATCTTCATGCGCCAGCAGGAGACTACAGGCCCCCTGAGATTGGTGGGCCAAAAAAGCCTCTAAATTACCCAGGGGTCAGCATTCATTTCCTGGAGCCCTATGCAGCAGAATGTGATTGCCCCCTACCCATCTGGTCTGTTCTGGAGCTGGTTATAGTGATTACCATTGAGCCATTTAGCCACTTAATGTCACCACACTGCAAACCCCCATTTAACTCTCTCTTGTTTTAGGCCACTAGCCCCCCCTACCCTCACTGCCCCATAAAATACAAGGGCAAAAGCCGCCCTGAAGAGACTGACCTCATCCTGCGATCTGCAACTGCTCCCCACGATGGACATGATAGCCGCTTGCTTAACCGTGTCAGTGAGGCACCTAGAGTCTGACTTGGTTCCCTCCAGACGCTGCCAAACCTTCAACGTCCTCTGGACCAGGAAAGCTTTTGTCCCATCCCTTTGCCCCAGCATCTTTGTTAAGAATGATATAGCAGCAATGTGGCACTTGCCGTATGAAACTTGTTTGCCCCTCTTCTCTAGGGACCCAAGAAATATTGACTCAGGCGCGAACCAGTCTCCCACGCCAGTACACCCTAGAAACATGTAGTGTGTGCAGAATGACCCCTCATTGGCATGCCTCATTCTGGGCGCTAAACTGGCTGCCATGAGGTCTGGTAAACTGGGGCACCAAGCTGCCACAGTTGCACTGGGAATGGAGTAGGAAACTTCACTGGGTGATGGTAACCGAAGGCCAGCATCTTAAAACGAGATATAGCATCCGCTGCATTGTTCAGTACACCAGGCAGAAGTTTGGATTTAAAAATGGCAATCAACTTTAATCACAGTAACATAATCTCTTTCAATAGTCTAAGGAACCACTGGCACTTGACTGCTTGCTAATTATTGGAATCAGCCACAGTCCTATTCTCCGACCAGAATACTACAGACTGCCAGCTGACTGTTCTGGCCAAACTATGAGGGCCATTATAATGGGAAAGAGTTCAAGAAAGCTAAAATTTGTCACCAATTCAGACTCCTTTGGCAACTGCTGAGCACACCATGTGGGACTTAGAAAGGCACCAAAGCTTTCCCTGCCCACAGCATTCGTAAACAATCCTATCACTTCATTGGTCCTGGCTGGTCTTGGCCACACTACTGCCCCATTGAAGTCCATCAGAAATGCCTCCCAGATACTCATATCCTGGTGGACCTTACATACAACCTGGTACGGTGGTGCTTTGCCTTCAAGTCAGACAGCAATTGACTGGGAAAATGGGTGGCCCATGGGAATGATGCAAAGAGCAAACTTCAACTGCCCAACCACCACTGCAACTGATGCAAGGTCGCCTTCCTAATCCCCAGGCATATCTTTAAAGCTTGTGAAAAAGACCAACTCAATCCCCAGGAACTTGATAGTTGTAGCTGGCCCACAGATTGTACCCTGGACCATAGGTACTCCAAAGATCCCCAACCGTTCCTGAAAGGACTGTAAGGCCACTGCACACTCTGCTGCACACGGGTGGAGGGCAAGCTCCAGAAGGCCCAAGCTCCTGAAGCATCCTGATCGCTTGGTCAAGAGAAGTGTACTTGACTGAGCCTAAGGTCCTGTCAATAGCTTCATTCACAGACTGACCCTTAGGTGCAAATAGGTTGTGTATCAACCAGTATTCTCCAAGCTCTTTTTTGGGGACTACCCCCAGAGTGGAGCAGACAAAATTGCTGAGTGGGACGGACTCAGAAAGACCTGCCACCCTCACCCTCTCCTTGAGGATCTTGGCCCTGGTGCTGCTATGATTGGGCCAGGGTGACTGCTGATTTTTACAGTGTGGGACACCTCCACACCCCGCTGCTGAGATCCTAAAACCTTCCTTCAAACCTTTGTACAGAGCTTATGCTGCCGTGAAGTTATTATAGACATTGAACCATGGTGCAATTGCCTGCCAGTTAATCGGGGAGAGGACCTTGATCAGAAGGGGGAGATCACACCTTCTTTTTTCTGCCTCTCTCCTTAGACATTTTTAAATACTTCGCCTCTGGGTGTAATGGCAGGACACAGAAGAAACAGCAATGCTTGAATTAGCGTGTCTGGAACAGGATCTTTTATTTAAATCCCAACATGAGACCCCATCCCCGATTTCCCCCAACCTCACCCCACCCCTTTCCTGCTGCTTGTCCTTGAGCCTCCCTGAAAGGGTTCACTAGGGGTAGCTTCAAGCTGCTGGGGCTTCATAAAGCGTAGCTAAGTGTTGACGTCAATCTGATCCCAAGCCAGTGTGGCCTAGTGGCCATAATCCTTCTAAACGCTTAGTCGTAGTCCTTCCAAGCCGTGCCACCAAACTCCTCATGCGCGCACACTATTCTATTCTTGTAGCAGGCCTATTGAGCCCCCACATTCAGAAAGCGCGCAGCTATGATAGCTTGGAAAATTGTGAATCCTTTTACCCAATTTAACAGCGTCTCCTCAACCCTCTTTTTATAAGACCAGTGGCTGCAATCCCTAGAATGGGAGCACTCTTTACAGTTGCACCACTTGTCCTCCTCCCTTTTGGTTCTATCCACAATTTGCACACATCAACATAACTTCCCTTCCAAATGTTTTCTTTTACATCCAGTAGCATGTATCTGCCCAGCTGGTCATGCTCATAACACACATCCCCCAGACCAGTGCTTGGCAATGATGTCCCCGTACCTGCTATAGCTAATTCCTGAGGAGGGAGTGTATCCTCTGTTGCCACTGGTACCATGGGGGGCAAGCTGCTGGCGAGTGAGGTACCAGGACTCGAAGTCCCATGCACCAGAGAACTAACATGTAATACCCCACTTGCCCCCGCCAAGGGTGATCAACCCGCCTGTGCCCGCTGTCTCCCTCAACCATCCAGGTGGGCCACTAGCCTCCTCGTCTCTCAACATTATCATCCTCAGCCACGATGGCCAGCGTGCCACCCATTAATGGAGTGGACAATATCGCAACCTTAGAAAGCCAAGACAAAACACTGACCAAATTAGCAACCAAATCAGGCTAAATGCCCCACCGGTAAAACCCCAGTTGCCATGTAACTGTTTCCATTTTGAACAGTGCTACCACTCTCCAGCACAATCACAGCGAAAACACTACCTACGTGTGCCACTACATCACCGGCGTTGTCTGCTGGAGACACCAGTATTCATACTTTCATCTCTGCGAGGTCCCTGACTTCTACCCTGCTTCTTAACCAGAGGACATGCCGCCCTGGGTGCAGCCTCTGTCCTCCTTGGCCTCTCTGCCAGTGCCACACTTTCACTAGATTGTCAGCCGTGGGCCAAATTCTCATCCATAGCATCTATCCTACACATTAAAGCACCCATATCGACCTCCGCCCAGGCGCACTTCGAACCCTTCTTCGCGCCACCCAGCATCCTTGTACAGGACCTAGATTACACATCACACCAAGCACATGTGCCCACTGCAACCTTGGGCACCAAGGCTGGACGCAAACCCTGTTAGCTACCACACAGTATCACAATAAGGCAATACAAGTGACCCGCCTTCAGGAATTATCCTAAACCAAAATCCTCCAAAACAGGAACCAAACACACTTCTGAGTAAGCCGGACACATGCACAGCCGCCGCAAACCCTAAATGTCCAAGGCACCCAAAGCCTGTGCCCCAACATGGCCAAAACAAATGAAAAAGGTGACAAACTCTATAAAAGCAAATAGCTAGTAAAACTTCAGCTAACCAAAGGCTCAAGTGGCAAACAAATCCCTTGACCTTAAGGGGTAGCTAGCAAAATGCCCAGTACAATAAATCACAATCCCCAAACTTTATTGCGTAAAAACACTGCAAAACTACACAAATATCATATGTCTGCGGCAAACCAGCCATAATGCTCTTTGTAACAAACTGGCTTCAAGACTAGTTTACTTTCTTAAGGAATGACCCACAGTAGTTTGCCCCTTGAGAAAACCCACATGCCAGGCCCCCATATGCCTCTCTAACCTCCACAGCCCAGAGTACCCACTGGAGCCATACCGAGTGCATGAGACCATGAATGCAGCTTGGGGTCAGGTGAAAAAAGCTGTCAAACCGCGCAACTGCTGGAGGCGCCTGCTGGGGGTTGTGGCTGCAGAGATCGTAGCAGAGTATGCTGGATTTCTGGAAACAAAAGAGAGTCAAAACAATGCGGGGAGAAGCGAGTAGGGGGCTCCTGCCTGCAGTCCTTCATGGTGGCGAGCTGGAAAATAGACCTGCTTGCTGCGCCTTTTAAGGGGCCTGGCTGCTGCATTGTTGGGAACGATCCCAGCAGTACTTTAGTGCTTCTGAGTACTGCACCCTAGCCAGCCATTCCTGCCCCGACCTCCGTAAAAAAGGTTGCTGCGGCTCGCGCCGCGACCCCAGTTTAGGCCCCGGATCACCGGCATATGCGCAGCTCCCCCCGAATTGGGGGAGCCTCTGCCATTACTCTTGTCACAAAATTATGCCTGCTGTAAAGCTCTTAATGCCACATTTGCAAAGTGGAAAATATCAAATACCTCAACATTCTACAAAATTAAATTACTTTAAGCTTATTAGAGACTTTGCACTTGTCTTTAATTTAAATTTATGTTTCTCTCAGTTATCTCATGTAGCAGTGATCTCCGATTGCTCCTGACTCGGGATCCATCATTCGTCAGTATAGTAGAGTCAAAGACAAGTATTGACAACTGGAGTACTCAGAAGAAATGTTAATTGGGTTTTGAATTACTTTTATAGTTCTGCTTGACCTTCCTCTTTTGTGTTTGCTGTTGAATGCCCTCCAGATTTTAAAACTCTCTTAACTTGCCAACAAAGGTGTGATGGAAGTGTTAGAATCTTTTTGAATTTTAGATGTCGAGTGTGGCCTGGGTAAATCTACTCAATCTTAAATTCTCGATACATTTAAAAAATGTAAGGCTTTATTCCTTCTTATCGGAGACACATTTCAAACAGCAGCCTCTCAGGTTTGAAAGCATTACATCTCATGCTAATGGCGTCTTGTGCTCAGACGATAGAAATGAACACCTTGATATAATTTCGATTCTCGGAGTTCAGCAGTGTCTAAGCAAGTATTAAAACTATTGACAATGCACATTTCAAATGGCAAATATTATGAGTATTTGCGGAACAAATCCTCAGTCGACCTAACTAGAACTTCTTCGGTTGATCCGGATACCTTTGTTTATATAAAATGGTTATCTGTCTGCAGAATAAGGGCTGATATATTTGAATTCAGACTAGCTTTGAACCATTTTTTCATTCATCCCAGGTTTGGTTCACTCATTATAACAAGCAAATGCATATGTCTTAAATTTAAATTGTATATGATGGACTGTTTCATAGTCTTATCCTTGCATTGTATAATTTTAATGAATTGAACGTTATCTCTGTCAGCTGCATTGTCACTTTTAGTTGAAATGCACCGCTTAGATGTGGCGGTTGAGCTTACTAATGTTATATGTTGCTTAAGATATATATGTAGAATTTTTGCTATATTTAAATGCTTTATGGTCTTTTAGCTTTAATTAATACACATATTTTAAACTAAAATCACTTGCTGAATTCTTTTAGAATTACCACAGAGTCATGTGCACTATAGCTAGACGTCTTGTGAACCTTTACTAAAGCTTTAAGGATGTGTGCTTAACATGCATTTTTACAGAAAGACCGTGGACTTGGGAGCACCTATCAACACAGTTTCTTTTAGAAGCTACAATTAAGCAATGCTACTAGCAGCAGCATGGCCACCTAATTTAAAACAAGAAGCAGTACAGATCACACTTGGGATGCCAACAGCATTCTTACCTTTTTAAAAATAAAATGTTTTTCTTTGCATTTTTTCAAAAGATAAGCCAACTGAGTCGCAATCTATAATACATAGCTTGGTGAAAGCTAAAGGAGATAAACTGCATCCAAGCAACATGCACAGTTCAGTAAGGGGTACAAAGTGTAGGTCATTGTTAGACCTGGCATTCTCAGGGTGGTCTTACCCCAGACTTTTTTTCCTTTACCTTCTCTTTTGTTGCTGTATCTTTTTTTTGGCCTCAGAATGTTGAGCACTTTACCACTCCTTATCAGTGCTAATGTGCTTCTCCCCTAAAACATGGTAACATTGGTGGATCCAAAATTGGCATATTTAATTTACATGTAGGTCTCTTGTAGAGTGGTATACCATACACCCATGGCCTGTCAATTAAATGCTACTAGATGGCCTGCAGCACTGATTGTGCCACCCTCTTAAGCTCTGTAAACATGTCTCAGGCCTATTACTGCAGAGCCTGGGTGTGCAGTCTCACTGCCAACCCGATTTGGCATCTAAAACCTCTTACCAAGCCCAGAACTCCCCTTTCCTTACACCGAAGTCCCCCTTAAGTTAGGCCCCCAGGTAGCACATAGGGCAGGGTGCCATGTAAGCAAAAGGCAGGACATGTACCTTTGTTTTTCATGTACTTGTAATGAAAAACTGCCCATTTTTCATTACTGCAAGGCCTGCCCCTCTCATAGGCCAGCGTTAGGAATTCCTTATAATATGTTTAAGCTGTAATTCCTGATCGATGAGGAGTAGCTGCATCATGTTTAGTACCATCGGAATGGTAATTATAAATCCTCTTTACTGGTAAGTACGGTTGTATTTTTACTATTTTAGAAATGACACTTTTAATAAGTGGACATTTCTCTGCTCACAGTACCCTGTGTACCTACAGCCAGTCTGCAAAACAAGTTTGGCTGGAGTTAGTTAACAGTTGCACTTGTGCATTCCCTCCAGACACCCACAACACTGCTACATCTGCATTCATCTGCATATTGATGAGTCTTCTTGGGGAGGAGGGTGGGAAGGGCTCACACTTGCATCTCAAATGGTAGTGACCAGAGCACAGACAAAGGGACTGATTACCCTGTACTGATAGTATGGAGCAAAGGCTGAACTGAAAGGGGGACCTGAGCACTCCACGGAAATACTTTGTAGTCCGCCCCCACATCAAAGGCACTTTCTAGTATAAGTACTGGGCCTCTTGACCCACTAGGACAAACACTTCTGGACCCCAGGAAACCTTGCTGGAGTAAAGGCTGCTGTATGCCAGGATTGCACCCTGCCAGACCTGACTGTTCCCAGGAACTGCTGCTCTGCCCTGTTTGTGCTGCCTGTTGCCTGCTGATCTCTACCGTGCATCGTAAGGACTTCTAACCCCTTCCAGGGTGCCACCAAGAGCTTGCTGACTTGCCCCAGGTTTGATTAAAAAAAAAACATTGCCCTGCAAAGATATCTCCTGGGCCTTCCCCCCCACAAATCCCACAGCAAGGCTAAGTGCAGCACACTCTCAGTAATTCGGGCAACAAAGTGTTAAACCCTGGGGCCGGAGGTGTTGTATCACTGCAAGGGCTGATGCAGCATGAGGGACGTTTCCACCTGTCTGCACGCTCACCGAATCCTCTCCCCAGAGTTGGGGAGACTGACACCAAGGCACCATGCCATGCGCTGGAGTGACCCGGAGCCACAACACCAACTTTCGGGGGCAGCGACGAGGACTCCAGCCACTAACCCACCTACAGCACCGAGAGCCACACAGCAGCTCGCTCCCACCCTGACGGCATGGGCCCAACAATGGAAACTGAAATCCCTTGCTGAGAAGCGCTCAGCACTTCAATACTGCAGCCGCAGACCGCCTAACCCATAGGAGCGACCACACTGTCATGGAGACAGCATCGTGGGGGACTGAGGCACCTCGGCACTTCCGCTGCGCTCTTGTTAGTGAAAAAGGTACTTACTCTGGGGAGGCTTGACTCCCATACTCAGACCAGCCACCGAATGGCCCCAACAAACCCTTGCTTCCTTAAGCAGAGGAATGCATGCACTTGAACAGCAATACCGTAATGGCTCTAAAACGAGCCCCCATCTAAATTATACCTAAACTGAATGCACATTGGTAAGTGAATGTCTATTGGATTTTGATCGTTTCGGTTGTGATTTAATTCTAATAAAGAATGTCTATTTTTTATATGATTTGTATGGAGCCTTTTTCTTCTGTGGTGTTTTCACTGTAATTACTTGTGTTGCACAAATACTTTACACATTGCCTCTTAGCCTGACTGCTCCGTGCCAAGCTACCAGAGGTGAGCACAGGTTATCTCTAGTTTGTAACTTACTTACCCTGACTGAGTGGTGGGTTCTTCCTGGCTTAGGTACATACCCTAGCCAACCAGAAACCCCACTTCTAACAGTCATGTAATCAGCAAAAAGATTACAGGTCAGTTACATCAACAGAGGGGTCAGGCATGTCATGATTCACTAATTGCAATGTGCAAATAGGATTCCAAATGTTCGTGTTCTGGACGTAGGGAGAAGAAAGGAGGTGTAGAGCTCACTCATATTGTCACAATAACTGAGGTCTCGTAACCAGCCAGCCGTGGTAGGTCTACTACTGCTACCCCACAACATAGCAATGATTGCTTAGCTAGTAGAAGTGCCATAGCTGAAAATCATCTACATTGCGGTGCAAGAGATCTGACATATGCTGAAAGTGCAAAGAGGGGTCCAGGGACAAGCACTTGATCTAGCATGTCTGATAGAAGTGAGACTATAGCTTGCAAAAAACTTGTTAAATGGTCCAGGTAAAGTGGGCAAAATCAACATTTTCTGCAGTACATTTAGGACATTTGTGAGAGCATTAGTGATCAAATTTAGCAAGGGCCTGGGGAATGGGAAGTACGCTCATTGGAGGAATTTACAGTGGAGGAGTTTGCATCGACTATTAAGTGAAACCAGCCTGGTTTGTAGGCAACAGAAGCACCATACTTTGGCCCTAATTACAACTTTACCGCCGCGCGGCCGCCAATGCAGCTGCACTTACGCCAATGCAGCTGCACTTACGCCAATGCAGCTGCACTTACGCCAATGCAGCTGCACTTACGCCAATGCAGCTGCACTTACGCCAATGCAGCCGCACTTACGCCAATGCAGCCGCACTTCCGCGGTGGCCATTATGACATCCCCACTGGGCCGGCGGGCGGAAAGCGAGTTTCCGCCCGCCGGCCCAGCGGGGATGTCGGCCGCAACACGGGAGCCAGCTCCAAATGGAGCCGGCGGTGTTGCGGCGGTGCAACGGGTGCAGTTGCACCCATCGCGCTTTTCACTGTCTGCATATGGGGCTGTGCCAGGGGGCCCATGAACTCCCCTTTCCGCCAGCCTTTTCATGGTGGTTCCTACTGCCATGAAAAGGCTGGCGAGAGGGGGACTCATAATCCCCTAGGCAGCGCTGCAAGCAGCGCTGCCCTGGAGGATTAAATCCGCCAGGACCACTGTGGCAGAAAACAGCCGGGACCACTGTGGCGGAAAACCGCCGGTCCCGGCGGTGCGACCGCAGCGCTTCCGCCGCGGTTGTAATACCCAAGATTACACCGCCAGCCTGTTGGTGGTGCAATCGTCAAAACAGCCCTGGTGGTCTTTGACCACCAGGGTTGTAATGAGGCCCTTTGTCTGGAATGGAGGAGTTTAAATTGCGCTTCCAGGCCACTCGTGCTGCAGTGTGACATATGGGGCGCAGCTTGAGGATGATGTGATAAAGGCAAGAGATTAGCCTAGTGTTCTTTCCTGTGAAGATAATCATAGTGAGAGGGGGAAGTCTGGTGGCTCCTCCGGGAAGTTGGGCAGTATCTCCTGCAGCGTGTTATATAGTTGGATATTGACAAAGCGGTGCACCATGGGAACTGTGTCGTCGGTCTCAAAGATGGAGCCAGGGTCCAGCTTACCATTACTGAAAAGGTCGCCTATTGTACGTGGTGAGTGCCAAGTGTGGGCTGTATTAGTGTTTCCCCTGTCAGTGGAAGCCATGGGTTGTCTTGAAGAGGGATGTCTGGTGAGTATAGGGTATCAAATCCCATGTATCATCTAAGCCGGGACCATGCCCAACATGTGGTAGAGTGGGTGTGGATGTCCCACAGTTCTCAGGGCAAACTCTTTGGGAGAAGGGGCTCCGGGGAGGGGGAATTAATGTCTGCCTAGTGTCTTTCCAGCTTTAAATACACGAGTCTGGCATCAAGGTGGTACCAATAGTAGGAAAACTGACATTGCACTACCAGCGAGAGATCTGGAACTTCAAAGCTGCCCTTGGAATAAGGGAGTGTAAGCGTTTCCCACTAGATTCTGGGCCGGCGTATCAGGATGGTTTGGAGCGTAAAGAAAAAGGAATTGTTCAGTGGAATTGGTATATTGAGGAACAGGTAGAGAAAACTGGGAAGCACCACCATTTTAATAATAGCAACACATCCAGCAGTGGAAAGTGGGAGACAAATCCACCTGTCTACTTGGAGTGAAGGAAAATACCCAGGTATTTATGAGAGTCATCACACCATTTGAGGGGTAAGTTGAGGGGGTAGGGGATAGTACCCTCATTGAGGGGGAATAGTTACAATTTATGCCAGTTTATCAAGAGACCAGACAAAGCGATGATCTGATGATCTTCCGAATGATTGAGGAGAGATGTACAGCGGGGTCTGTGACAAAGAGGAGTATGTAGTCTGCATAGACCGTGGCTAAGATGGGGACATTCTGGAAGCGTAGTCCCCTGTGCAGGTGGCGCTCTGGAAAGTTTCTGGTTAGTGGGTAAAACGCGATAATGAAAAGAAGAGGAGACAGGAGGCACCTCTGTTGGGAGCCATGGGAAATAGAGAAGACGTCAATGAGGTGTCCATTGACTCACAGGCTGGCCATTGGGTAAGCATGGAGAAGCAAAATCAGGTTGCGGAAACCCCAGGGGGATGCCCAACTCGTCAAGCGTAGCTAGCAGGAACCGCCACTCACGAGAGTCGAACTCCTTCTCTGCGTCAAGAAGGGCAACAGCCGTAGGAGTTTAGGGTTGTTCTGAATAATTATAGGGAATAGGGTACGTAAGTTGATAGAAGTGGAGAAGTGTAGCACAAACCCCGATCGAAGCGAAGAGATATGTTCCATAAGAACCTCAAGCTGCGTTGCTATCACATTCGCCAAAATGTTTTCATAGTTGAGCAGTGACAAAGATCTGTAAAAGGTGCAGGTGCTTGCCTTGCTTAAGGAGCAGGGTAATGACAGCTTCCCGCATTATGCAGGACCAAGATCGGTTTAAAGGCTTTATAAAAGTGCCCCGTAAAGCCATCAAGACTGGGGCTTTAGATCCTTCAATCCAAGAGGGTATCAATGGCTTGGGAGATTTCTCCCAGCGAAATGAGGGCAACGAGGAACTGCTGCTGACTAGTCGAGAGCCAGACCAAGGCGACCTTGGATAGTAGGACGTGATCTTCTCAGCAGTGTCAGTGTGTCGCAAGGAGCGCACGGGCAATATTGTCATCACCCAAGATGACAGTGCCATCATCGGACTTCAGGGTAGTGATGTATATGTGGCCTGGTAGTTGGTGCGCAGAAGGCAGGCCAGGGTACAGCACAGACAGTCCCCCTCGCCATAACTTTGGGCACAGGCGTATTTACCAAGAAAGGATACCTCTCGATCCGCTAAGTCTTGAAATTCTTGTAGGAGAAGTGAACATTTGTATAGCACTGATGTTTCTGTGTCCCTACATGTGGCAAAGTCGAGAGCCTGTGGTTCCCATTCCACTCGAGCTAACTCATTACGAATACTCTTTAAAACTCCAGAATGGGTGGACATGCAGACCCCTCTGATGTAGACTTTCAAGGCCTCCCACAAAGTAGCCTGTTAGGAAACAGAGCCCAAGTTTAGGATGAAAAATTTGTTAATAGCTGCAAGAAAGTCTGATTTGAACACGGCATCATGAAGCACAAGTTCCCAGAAATCTCCACTTTTTGGGGGTAGAGCTAATGTTTGGTATCGAAAGGATGAGGAGTACAGGCGAGGGATCGGAGAGTGTGCGGGGCATGTGTGTCACGTCCCGCAACCAGAGTAAGAGATTTGGAGATGCAAACCAGTAGTCAAGGTGAAAGATGATGTGGTCCCTTAGTTCCTGTAATACACTCGGGAAGTAAGGTTTAGCGCTAACTGGTAGCCCAATAGAGTTGGAGGGGGGTGAAGTGTAATGTTGAAGTTGCCACCAAAAAGGAGGTCTGCATGCTTACAAGAAATCACAGTTGTGAGTGTATGGTAGAACTCAGGTATGGCAACATTTGGAGCGTAAACATTAACAAATAGGATTGTTCTGCCCAAGAGGGTGCCCAATACTAGGAGATACCTGCCCTCTTCATCTGTAATCGAAGTATGGTATAGAAGGGGTAGCGATTTATGAAAATATTCGGACACCAAGGGCGGGCAAATTGACAATCATCACGGGGGAAAGGTGTGTCTCCTGTAAAAATGCCATTGTTATATGATGTCTAGCGATATACACCAAGACTTTTTTCCCCTTACGGGGGTTGTTAAGTCCCTGAATGTTCCAAGTGAGACAACATAATTAAACCTCCCTAGAGGGCATAGAGAAATGTAAACACGTCTTATATGATGGGAATGTGGTATAAGAATGTGGATGCAGCATGGCAGGACATTAGAGTCAGAAAAGAGCAGAGTGGCTAAAACAAACAAAAACATCAACGGACAACAAATCCCACCCCATTACTAGCGAATACCAGAATGAAGAAAAAGAAACATGAGTGAAACATCAGGTGTTCTCCTTGGGGCAGTGACAGCGCCATAGGTAGGGAAGACTCCTTGTAAAGTACATGGTAGCAATTGTATCTGCGGCGGCAGAGTCTCTAAAGACAGTGACAGGATGTCAACAATAGGCAAGGGGAGATGAGTACAATGCCAGGTTGCAAGTGTGAGGATTGTGAAGACCCTCAGCCCGCTTTGGCATCTGTAATCTTGCACCTGGCCTCTTGGACAGCGATTGTGAAGTTGGAAAATATGGAGATCGTAGATCCCTGAAATTAGAGAAGGGCTTTTCTATAGCCAGCCAAATCACAGTCACGGAAATTAGGAGGCGAGCGACAATGAGAGGGGGAGCCTGACAGGAGGGCGCGGGCTCAGGGATCTATGCGCGCCTCCCACGATGAAGGTGTCTGTTAAGGCCACACGTCAAAAGAGGTTGGTAAGAAGCCTCTCTGCAAAGTGTCAGACCGGCCCATGTTGGCAGTTTCATCAATTCCAGATATGCAGATGTTATTCCGGCATACACAAGCCTCCGGATCTTCACTTTTGTCCACCACTGCCTTCGGCATCTGCTTCACCTTCTCCAAGCCCTTCAGAGCATCTGCTGAGCCATCTTCCACCTCAGACAGCCAGCCCTCTGCACCGTCAAGACATGTTACATGATGCATGAGATTCCTTCTTCTTGTGCAGGCTGAGGAGTTGCTGTCTTCTGAGGATGCACGGCCGGGGAAATGTTGCAAAGCTGGCAGGTGGAAACAATGTTGAAGAAGAGTTTTTTTCATTGATTGCAGCGTTGTTGGTTCCTGGAACGTCCGGTTGCGGTTCCAGTGGCCAGAAGTCAGAGTGGAGGTTGCAGAGGAATCCTGCTGGGGTCTTGCAAGCCGAATCTGACCCCGGAGGAAGGTCCTAAATGCCCTGAAAGGGGGATTGGTCACCTAGCCAGGTAAGCACCTATCAGGAAGGGGCTCTGACATCACCTGCCTGGTCTGGCCCCTCAGATGCTCCCAGAGTTCCCTGCCAACCTTGGAAACAAGATGGCAGAACCCAGGGACCCTCAGGAGGAGCTCTGAGCACCACCCCTGCGGTGGTGATGGACAGGAGAGTGATCACTCCCCTTTCCATTGTCCAGTTGCACGCTAGAGCAGGGACTGGGGGTCCCTGAACCGGTGTGGACTGGTTTATGCACGGAGGGCACCAAATATGCCATTCAAGGCATACCAGTGGCTTGGGGAGGCTACCCCTCCCAAGCCAGTCACATCTATTTCCAAAGGGATAAGGTGTTACCTCCCTCTCCCAAAGGAATTCCTTTGTTCTGTCTTATTGGGCTTGATCAGATCAAGCAGCAGGAGGGCAGGAACCGGTCTAAGGGGTGGCAGCAGCTTGGGCTGCCCGGAAAACCCTGTAGAACTGGTGGTAGCAATGCTGGGGTCCTCTAAGGAGCCCCAGAGCGCATGGAATCATACTTCCAATACTTGCAACAGTATTGGGGTATGATTCCGATATGTTTGATACCAAACATGCACATGTTCAGAGTTACCATTATGTAGCTGGACATAGGTAGTGACCTATGTCCAGTACATGCATAAAATGGCATCCCCGCGCTTGCAAAGTCCAGGAAAATGGATCTTGATTTTGTGAGGGCACCTCTGCTAGTGCAGGGGTGCCCTCACACACAGGTACCTGCACACTGCCCTCTGGGCTGAGAGGGCCTACCACAGGGGTGACTTACAGTTACCTGGTGCAGTGACCTGTAGTGAAACTGGTGCATGCACCCGTTTGACGCAGACTGCAATGGCAGGCCTGCAGAACCCTTTGCATGGGCTCTCTATGGGTGGCAGGATAACTTCTGCAGCCCCTATGGATCCCCTGGTACCCCAATACCTTGGGTACCTAGGTACCATATACTAGGGACTTACGTGGGTGTACCAGTATGCCAATTGCTGGGAGAAAAAGGTACAGTTACCAAGTTAGAAAGGAGAGAGCATAATCACTGGGGTCCTGGTTAGCAGTATCCCATTGAACACAGTCAAATACACTGACAACAGGCAGAAAATGGGGTTAACCATGCCAAGAAAGAGGGTACTTTCCTTCACCTACGTGTCTGGGGATATAGTATTACGGACCTTGATAGTACAGGGAAATCGTCATGAATGAAGCAGACTTGTTCAAGACTAGTCACTTGTTTGCTTTTCGTGGGTTGCAGTCTCTCAGTGAAAACCCTATATAGGGGCAAATTTGTGGTTTGGTTTGGCACATGCCAGATGTTCCCCCTTCCTGGCCAAGTTATCTGAATCTGTTATTTGTTCGGTCTCTTGCCAAGCAGTCCTTGCTTTGGGCACAGATAATGGTTATTTTTCTGCCCTTTTAGCCTTCTTTAGCTTGCCTGATCAGCCCTCATTGTTTGTCACTGGTTGTAATACGATTTTTGGGAGGGCAACAACATGTTTCCTGTTCTCCGTTTGTCATGCCCCAATGGGACCTTAATCTGATCCTGATTATCTGATATGCACTCCATTCAAGTCGCATCACAGCTGCCCTTTACGGCTCCTTATTATCATGACTGTGTTCCTCATTGCCGTTACCTCAGCACAGTGTGTGAGATTCAGGCTCTTTGAATTACTCTACCTTACACTTCCTTCTTTTCAGATGAACTGGTTCTATGAATGTGGGCATCCTTCATGCCAAATGTTTTGACACTTATCCACGTTAGTCAAACCCTGCTGGTGTTCTATGCTCCACCTCACCCCTCTAAGGAGAAGGAGAGGCTTAATTGCTTGGACCCCAAAAGAATGCTGAGCTTATACTTAGATCATACCAAAGAACACTGCATTCCCAATCAGCTCTTTGAAGGGTTTGCTGGAGCAAAAAAAGGCAAGGGAGTGCAGAAGAGAATGATTCCCTGCTGGATCAAGCTATGCATTAAAATCTGATACACATTGGCAGAGGATCAGCCCCTGGAACGACTGCATTCTCATTCTACCAGGACCAAAGTTGCTAACACTGCATTGACTTGCAAAGTCCTTGTTGTAGACATGCCTGACGGCTACGTGGGCATCCCTCTATTCGTTCACAAAGCATTATTGCCTGGACAGTCAGGTTTGCCGAGAGGGTACATTTTTCCCCACTCTGTCTTGCAGGACTATCTGGTTTGAGTCCTTCCACAGACCCTCCTCCGAATAGATATTGCTTTGGTATCTATTCAAAAGGTGAGGAATCTGCAGCTAGAAGTCTCTATCAGAAGAATAATTACTTACCTCCAGTAAGTTTTTTTCTTGTAGGGACTACACAGCCACAGATTCCTCACCAACCTTCCCATCCTCGCCATTCTATGATTTCACTCTGTCCATTAATAAGATCTCAAGTCACGGAATCTGCATATTGGTCACAACCAATTTGCTCTTGGGTCTCTGCATCTGGGGACGTGGTCAGCCTTGAAAGCAGCATCCAGGCGTGGTGCCTATATCGGCTCCCCACTTTATTTTCAGAGCAGAACAGCATCAGTTCATTGCTTGTATAGCACCACTGGGCGCACACCGAGATACTGCTGAAAAGTTTCAAGATCCAGTCTGGCACCTGGGGAATATTCAAAAGATGAGTATCTGTGGCTAGATAGTCCCTACCAGAAAGAGTGTTACTGAAGGTAAGTAACTAGTTCTTCTTGGGTATAATTTGTGGCAGATCAGAGTACGCTATTTTTTTCAATTTGTATGAAATCTGTAAAGCATTATGTACGGATCTGCTGCTGAAATACAATCTGTTCTCATCCCTAAAGGTTTTGGCAGTTCAACTACATCTGGATTCAACTTCAGCAATCCTGGTATCACCGCCTCAGCTGGTTTGACATTTGGGGTATCAAATCCTTCATCAACCGGTTTTGGAACAGGTGGGCAGCTTCTGCAGCTTAAGAAACCCCCGGCTGGGAACAAGAGAGGAAAAAGATAGACACTTTAGTACAAATAATCGTTGGTCGGTGCATACCTAAAGATCTATTTTTCTAAAACTGCAAGAATTGCATCCCAGGAGATTTATAATGTTTTTATATTTTTTCCCAATCTGGAAGATTAATTTTGGAACGTTACTGCATTTATCATGAACAGATATTTTCATGCGAATAAAAAAATAAATACTTATGTATTTTTATCCTTATTAAAAAATATATACCGACGGGGTCCCTACAAATGAAAAAAAAAAGCGCTTGGTGAACCATAATAACTATATTTAACCTTAAATTTGAGAACACGTTTACCACAACTTGGATATATGCTCTATGAGCACGTATGCAGGCATATATTTTTTTCACGTTCAAATACTATGAAAACAATGATTTAGACTGACACGTCACAGTCTACAATTTCAGACTTAAAATAGTCTGCTGGGTATAGTTTTTGTGTATGCTTATAAACTGTCAAAGAGAATGAATACATCAGTGTATGTTTGTGTATATTGTGTCTTGTACATATGTGCACTTGACTGTCTCTGTGCCCTTTCTTTGCCCAAATGCAATATTGCAGATATCCCCCTTCGAGGGTTAGAGGCTGTATTTTTTGTGAAGTATATCACTGTTCTGACAGAAGGGGTACAATATTTATTCACTTCCTATACAGTTCCTTCAATATAACACCTTAAATTTAACCGGGAATAAATAAGAGCGGCCTTTTTCCCCTGGGCCACTTCACGCTCTAGAACGCTTTGTAAATTGTGGGTTTAAGCCTGTTTGAAATATCTGTTTTTAACTGTTGTTTGTTTAAGTCTGGAGCCCAGTAGCTGGCCTCTGAACACAGCAGTACAATAGGACCACAGTACTGCCTCGTCGTTCTGAGTTGCCCACATTGTCAGTAGTTGGTATCACTTTTATTACACTGGTATCTTTAGTTCTTCTCGTGCCGTTGGCATGCATGGAGCTGAGCATGCCACAAACCACAGGGTTTGTTGAGCAATTGGTGGTCTGCCTTATTCTCAGGCTGAAAGCTAGATCAATTGCTGAGGTGAGATGAAAAAATGAGTTTGTTTAAGTGTTGACCTGGTTACAACATGTATACAATTCATTGCATATGTTTCCACACACCGTACCAGCTTCGAAAACGAAATATGGCGATCGATAATATTACTTTACGGGACAAAATTGATGAGCACCTTCTTCGGTTCAGCATGTAATTCGCTTTTCTCAAATATTTTAACCAACATCTTTACTGAAAATGTTGTTGATTGAGAAAGAAGCAAAGGATAATGGCGTTTAATAAGCCTGACACTGCTTCCAAAATAGATAGTAAACCAGTTGGTTTGTTTAAGTAGTAAATTAGCTAACAGAAACAAAATATTGAGGACCAGGTTTCCACCAGAGCCTTCCATATGCGGACAGTCTTACATTTTAGTGACAAAGCAACAGGAAATGTTATCTTGGTGTAAAGCACTGGCTAAAATACGATGTACATTCTGATGGGCATTTTCAATATATGTACTCTACATTCAGATTCATTGTAATGGTCTTGTACTTTCTTCTTTAAAACATGTCATGAGCTGTGCATCCAATCTTTATCACTAGTTTCAACACAATACATTTTACCGTGTGCAACTGGCCTACATTTCGTTGTGAATGTTTTGTTTCTTTCTTTATATGTTCTGATTGTAAACACATTATGCACCGTGGCGTTGTCTTTGTCATAAATGTGATTTTTGTCTCCCAGGACAAGTTTGATGATACAAGGGACATTTTGTTATTTTTTTTTTTTTGCACAAGGTTATCCTTTTTGCACGTAGTATCCTTTGTGACACTTGGCTTTCACAAGTACTTTTGGTGATCGAAAATCTTGTGCACTGTGTCTTAAGAATGCCATCTGTAGAACAAGCTGTACACATAACTGTGATATGAGGCTGCAGTCAAAATACTGGTTTTGTATGTTGTGTATATTCATGCGTTTTTTAAAAATTGCCTTTGAAATGCTAAACCACTCATCGAAAGTAATGTTTGTGAAGCTGTGTTTTTGATAATTGTGTCTTGTTCACCTTTGTGCAACCCACCACTGTGCAAAACAATAAATTGTATTAAATAGATTAAGCTATTTCTGTTATCAATGTTATGTCCATTATTAAAATACTAAGAACTGTAAGTTTTAGACCGTGTATTTCTATTTGTAATCTTTTTCCCCATTAACCACTAACAATGTACAAAGAAGGACCTTTAAGCAATAAATTATCCGCATGTGGCATTTGACCTATCTGATAGAGACAACTAGCCGCAGATTCCTTATTTTAGTATTCTCTCCTAGGCGTCAGACTGGATCTGGAACTTTTTCTTCAGGAGTACCTCTGCTCGTCGGTAGAGGGCGTCGAGCGACTCTGCAGCGACGGCATCCCCAGACATGACCAGCGGAGCCGTATATTCCCGCTTCTGACGAAGTGACGTCAGTTTCTTCTTTCCCACGCAGCAACGTGGATCCGGTGTAGCGGTACCTCTGCCAATTTTGGCCTTTTTCCTGTTTTTTTTTTTTCCAGGTTTTTTTTCTTGACTGGTGTATATGCCTTCTTGGTTTAAACCCATTGGGTCCTGTACCCGACAAATGTCGGTCAAGGTACTCCCATTCGGTGTGTTTGTGGTGTCTGGGTTCTCATCATGACGGCAACGCCTGCCATCGTCTGAAGCCCAAATCCTTGAGAGAGCATCGTATGAAGTTCCTGGTGGTGTAGGCGGACAAGTCATCTTCCCGGCAGCGTCAGAGACAGTCTTCTTCCTTGCGGTCCTGGGAGTGTTCCAGAAGTCGTTCACATATGGTTCCGTTGACGTCCAGTGGTCCATTGGAATCTCCAAGTAAGTCTTATCAGATGCCATCATGCCCTTCAGCGTCACCGCCCGCACTCTCCTCCAGTGGAGTCCGTGCTCAAGTCAACCCCTTCCCTTCCGCCGTATCCTGGCGCCAGGGTGCCTCTGGCCCAAATGCAGGACTACTACTCATCCCTGCATTCCATCTTTGGGTCCTCCTCTCCCTCTGGAGCGCCTTCGGGCCCTAAGGCTCAAGTGCTCTGACGGGGTACTCGCCAGTAGTTTCGACCTCGCAACTTCTTGACTCCAACTCCAGAGCACGGCCTCTTGCGACCTCCATCTCCTCTTCCTACTGATCCTGTTGCCTCAACGCCCCTCATGGCACTGTTGGCCCATTTGACTCTGCTCGACACTCCTATTCTGATTTCTTCCAGAGTTGGACAACACCGCTTCCGAGGAGGCTTCCCCCCCCTCAACATCGGCCAGGAGCAGCACCGTTCAAATTGGATGTAGTTACTAGCCTGGATCCACCTTCTGCACATCCTCAGGCTCCTTTTGTTGGTCCCCTTCTGGGTTTATCCTCTGAGTGGATGCTTAACTTGGCCACTGCAAGTGGCCTGGACTCCTCACTGGCATCCATCCTACTCTCGTCCCCTGCCAGTACTGCCTTTGCAGACATGTTAAGGCAGGTGGCTGCTGTTTTGCAACTCCAACTTCCAATGGTGCAGTTATCTAAGAACCCGTTGTTGGATTTTCATCCGGATAAGTCTTCCACTGAACCCCTTCTGCCTTATTGCGAGGCTCTTTACAACATCCTTCTCTGTGTCCGGATCCAGCCTGTCTCTGGTCCTTCTGTGGACTGCTCTATATCCCACAGGCACCAACCTGCACAAGAGGATCCCTTATGCCTTCGCCACCACCTGCTCCTTGGAGTTTTGTGGTGCAAACTGCTTTGGACATTCCTAACGTGGTGCAGATTCCTCCTGTACCGCCGTAACGATAGGCCAGATAGCTGGACGCTGCTGACAGGCATATGTTCGCTTCCTCTAGTGCCGCCCTACGCTCCACTAACACCCCGTGTGTTGGCTCGCTTCTCACATGCTCTGTGGGACTCAGTGGAGTGTTCTTAGTTGATGCTTTAGTCCATGTTGGGTTTCTTTTTGCACTTGTACTGATGGTGCTCCGTTCCCTTTCAAGGATGGGTGTAGTTCAAACCATGTGCTCCGAATGCTTTCGGCAAGTCTTCAAACCCCACCCTTTCAGATTCGTTTACATCTCGGCAGTGTATCGCCATGTAGAGCAGCAGCTCTTCTTCTGAGGTGTGGCCATGAGCCCTACTTATCATCCAGTGATGGGTCACCTCTGCCAAATCTTGGTCTTTTTATACCACATATTGTGGTTCTCTTTTTGTTGTGCTTTCTGACAGCCTTTGCCCCTTCCTTAGTTTGCCCCCTAGGCGGTTCGTCTATCGTCTCTGTCGATTAGAGATTGGGTTTGACAATAGCTCTTTCAAGCTTTTTGGTGTAAGCTATTTGCTACATTTTCCTCATTCTTCTTACCAAGTAAGAATATGTTCTTGTACTGCTCTAAAAGTCACTTCTTTGCTTACTTGTTTTAGGATTACTGCCATTGGTGCTATCTTCCTACTCTTCTTCTATGGAAGGGTTTTCCCTATCTGTTCTATAGGTTCTATATTATATCTTGTCTTTCTCTGCTTGCAGGCCCATATTGATGCCTTTTGCAGGTTCTCACCCTGTCTTAGAGGTGTCGGTTGTTACTTTAATAAAATAAAATGTTTTTTTCTTTTACATCAGTTAGGGGAATGGTACAATACACCGGAAGGTCATCCTTCCTCATTTCCATTTGTTCTCTTTCAGTTCATACCCAACTATATCAACCTGTCTTGTTCCTTTTGGTGCATTCCTGGGGCTTGTTCCCCCTGTGGTGTTTTACTCAGTGTCTCTTTCTTTCACGCAGGATATTGCGTGTTCTATTAAGGTACTACCTCTTCCAGAGGCTGCACCTTTCTTTTTTCTGTCTATGCAAGGGATTCCCTTGTTCTTTTGTATGTTATTCTTGTGCCATGCTTTACCATTTCCTCTCACTCCAGCAGGAGCGGTATGGTATTGGTTACAACCCTGGGTTATGCATGCTTTCCTATGACTTTCTCCTTTCGTTCATTAATCACTGTGATCGCTTGGGATGTGTGCTATCTCTATTACCGTTGTCGGTATTCCTTGCATTGTCACTGGTTGGTTGGTTGGTTGGATGTTGTCCGTTCAGTTGGCTCCCCTTTTGTGCAAACCTTTGGGGGTTGTTCCCTCCACATGTGTCTTTTGCCTGCCTGTTCACCTACTTACAGCCACTGTTTCCTCCAGTTCCTTCCCATGCATTACATCTTTTATGGCTCAGAGGTGGTACTGTCTTTCTTCTGTGCAATAGCTGTTTCACTTTTACGCCTACCATATTTCTCAGGTTCTTCCTTGGCTTCCAGCCACCGTCTCATCCTCTGGTTGTTCTTACCATCTGGATTTTCTGTGCCATCATGGCCACGGTCATACTCCCTTGCACTTAGTGGTGAGGCTCTATTCTGAGTCTTTCTCTATGAAGTGCCCCCATTTTCCTTGTTACTTTCCTGCCCTGGTCTTCCTTTCTGGTTGCCATAGCTGGTCTGATTCCTCTTCCATGGATTACGTTGCTCTGCTCCTTTCTTCTGTTCTGTGCTTCTGGAGTGCACAGTTCAGTCTGCTCCCTTTTTGAGCAGATGATTATTCCACCTTCCGTTCCCATGCATGGCCGCAGTTGTGGCCGCTTCATGGCTGTTTTCGTTGACTTGGGTCCCTTCTTCCCCTTCTTTTCTTTTCTCAAGGTCATTTTTTTTTATTGTGTACACATGGGGACGTCAGATTCTTTTACCCTATGCTGTTCCATTTCAACTTCAAGGGTTCTGTCCTTAGCCATTCTATAATGTACTGTGTTGTTATTGTGTACATAAACTCTGCACTTTTTGTGCGGGCTGTTTTTGGTCTCTATTAAACCCATTGGGTTTTGGTGCTATTTTTCCCTGATTCTTCTGGGGCACCCATTACTGCTTATCTGGTACACTTTTGAGTGTTATATTCTTTGCTTTAGTAAATCGTGGCCTTCTGCCTTGGCTTGCGTGTTCTTCACATATATGCGCTGCTGGGGTGCTATTCCATTCTGCTGTGGGATATTCCTCCCCTGCACGTTACGCTAGTCATTCTGATAGCATTTTGGTCTCTGACTTCTTTTCCGTCTATTCTTTCCACGTTCCCTTTCACGTGTTTTAAGTGTATCCTTTAAGGTCCTTGGACATGTTTACCCTTTGCTATTATGCCACTGTTTATTAGGGGCTCTGACTGCCCCATTTGTCATGGCTGCTGTATGGGGACTTCCTTTCCAGTCCTGAATTCACATATCCCGTATTGATATGCTGGACATGTTCTCCTGTGGGTTACTTATGTTATCTTCTCGCTGTGTCTGTCTTGTGCCTGGTTATTTGCTCTTCATTGCCAGGTTGTTCTTCTCAAGACTGGTGAGATCCGTTCACGTCCCGTCTCCTGAATTGGGATTGCTTGGGTATCTAATTCTAAGAGAAGGAGCTGCGGCTAGTTGTCTCTATCAGATGGGCAAGTTACTTACCTTCGGTAACGCCTTATCTGGCAGAGACACAGATTAGGCACAGATTCCTTATCAACCCACCCAACCTCCCTGCTTGTTAACTATGTACTCTTCAGTCTTGCTTGAGGTGATATTGGCTGTTTTCTTGTTCTTGTATGTTTCACAACGTGTTATTTCCTTCCTGGTTGGCATACACACTATTGCACTGCCAGTTTCTCTGCGGCTCCGCGTTGTTCTGTGGCTTCTAGTCACTGAACAAACTGACGTCAGCGCATCGGAGGAGGGAATCTATGGAGTCTGCTGACGTCCTGTCCGGGAACGACGTCGCTGCGGAGTCGCTCTACCAATGTGCAAAGGTACTACAGAGGAAAAATTTCCGGATCCAGTGTGACACCTGGGGGAGAATTCTAAGATAAGGTATTTGTAATTAGTCTGTGTCTCTACCAGATAAGGCGTTACCAATGGTAAGTAACTTGTCCATCACTGTCACAAGGGTTCATACAGTGTGTTTGATTAATAAGTTTACACGTGTCATTTTTATGCTTAAATACAGTTTTCAGTACTCTGCACAATTGATGTTTTGGTGAGCACCTCATGCCTTCCGTCCCCATTCCCTATCAGTTCCTTTATGTGCTATAATTCAGCCTTTCTGGGACTTAACGGTGAAAAACCCGATGACTGTTGCCCTGCTATCCAGGATACAGGTCACCTGCAGAACATTGTTCTCCTGAAAGCATATTAAAATAGATTCAATTCACAAATTACATATCAGGAAGAAACACGTTAACTAAATCCATGCCCAAGGATGTCTCGTACTGCTATCACACTATTTGTCAGGATCTGTAACTGTGCCACGTCCAACTGGTGGAGCCCCAAGCCCAGTTTTTATGCAACCAGACCCATGCTAGCTATGTTTCTGACAGGGGCTATTAATAAAAGGTTAGATTTTGATTACCTGTGTATCCCTTTACTTGTTTGCGTGACCATGACCGAAAGTGCCGGGCCATGAATCTGAAAGCTTTGAGGGAGCAGTCCCTAAAGCTCCTGGCAGCCCAGTGCTCTGCTCCGCGTAAGTCCCGATCTCAGTCAAGGGAAGGTCCTGGGATCAGTTGCTGAGGCTCCTCCCCCCCTCATTTGTCATCCCACTCCAACTCCTCAGGACTATCAGGTAACTTGAGGCACAAGAAGCCAACTAAAAAGAACAAACTTTCTATGACTTCACCCTGTCCGTCGACCGACAAGACAGGGGAATGAGAGCATCGTCGCTCTAGGTCTCCGTCCATGGAGCCTGCGTCTGGGTCAGCTCTGTGTCTCCCCGAGTTTCCGGGAGCCAGAGTGACCCCTGCCCAACTCAGAGCTTTGAGGCCATTTGCCTCATTTTTGAGAAGTCTGACTCCGCTGGAGCACCTTCGGGCCCCTTGAGGTTAGAAGGGGGCCCCCTCAGCAACAGCCTCAGCTCCGTGGGGGCACTCATGGATCCTTTCCTGGATACAAATCTGCATCTGTTGTATCACCTCAACCTTCTCCGATGGCAGTTCGGATGCCGACACTCTGAGCTCCGCCTGTCCCGTCGGGCGGTGTCGACCCAATACTCATTGCCGATTCAGAAACGTAGTCGGAAAAACGTTGCGTGGTACAGATGCCGACAGGAGCCTAACCACCTACGTCGGAACCTGACCCTTTTTCTTGTGGTTTGGGGTATGGTGAGGAATGGGAGGGGTCACTGGATCCTTTGGAATACCAGCCCCAAGACACTATGGACTGGTGAACGGACCTGGGTGAAGCCAGTGGACTAGCTATTTCCCAGTCTACTGGCATTCTTTTCCCTCCTGCTATGGCTACGGCGGAGGGGGCATCCTACTTGGTGGTGGTATGAAGAGCGTCTGGTGGCAGTCAGGACTAACTACCTAACAGAGGTGCTTCAGCCTGGGGCTTCATCCTCTGAACCCCTATTGCCCTTTAATGAAGCCCTTACTGATGTGCTGCTGGGTACCTTGTGCAAACACTGCACAGGGGCTCCTGTGAACAGGACTGTTGCCTACCGCCATCATCCTGCACCAGGTGACCTAGTGCAACACCTCACCCCTGACAACCTGATTATCCAAGCCTCCACTTCAGAGGGCACGTTCCCTTCTGCACCCCTGGATAGAGAATCCAAAAGGCTGGGCACACTTGGGAAGAAGATGTTTTCTTCTGCCAGCCTGGCATTGCGGTCTGTGAACACCACATGCCTTTTGGGTCGTTACTCCCATATGCTGTGGGATACAGTTGCGCAAGTGCTGCCCCAGTTCCTGTGGGAGGCCCGGGCTGTACTTTCCCAGGCTGTTGCTGATGGGAGAGGCACAGTAAAGTTACCGATTCGACATTGGCTTGTCCAAGCCAATCTTATGGACATGCCCCTTAATGGCATCTGTCTCTTTGGAGAGAAAGCAGACTTGGTGCTCAAAGTCTTCAAGGATTCTCATGCTACCACCAGGTCCTTGGGCCTTCCGCCATCCCCTTCAGTCTGCTTTTTGCCCCTTTTGTAGCTATGGAAGGGGCGACCAGCCATGTCCATTTCCCTCTAGCCACCATGCTGCATGCTGCCTAGCCTCTACGTGACAGAGGATGTGGGATCCACTGTCCTTGTGTATCGGGGAGTCAGCGGTCTGGTCAGTCCACATTCCCCCCCTCATCGCTTCCCCCAACCCCACCCCACCCCCCAACCCCACAGCTGTCTCCAAACCTTCCTGGTCTGATGACTCCCCGCCAAGGACCAGTTGGAGGAGGCATCCGCCATCACCTGCTCTGCTGGCAGTCCATCATGTCAGACAGGTAGGTTTTGCAAATAGTCTGAAGGGGCTACTCCCTCCCCTTCTAAACTACCACTCCATCCATGCCACCATCTTACAAGCGGATGATGGAGGATCACTTGGCACTTCTCCATGAGGAGGTTACTGTTCTCTTGGCCAAGGAAGCCATAGAGATGGTCCCTGTGCCAGAAGTAGCACGCGGTTGTTATTCCCGCTACTTTCTACCCTAAAAGGACAAGAGACTTCCCCCTATACTAGACGTCCAGACCCTCAATCTCTTCCTCAAAAAGGAGTTCAAAATGCTCACTCTGGCGCAGGTTTTATCTGCCCAGGAGACTGGATGGTAGTGTTGGACTTGCAGGACGCTTTCTTTCCCATCCTGCCTGCCCAGCAACGTTACTCGCGGTTCGCGGTAGACCACAAGCACTTTCAGTTCACAGTGTTCCTCTTTGGCCTTATCAGCACCCTTCAGGTGTTCACCAAGGCGATGGTAGTGGTTACAGCTCATCTGCGCTGATCAGGGCTTTCAGTCTTGGTTTCAGTATTCCCCTATCTTGACAACTGGCTGTTGAAGGTGGGCTCACCCCAGGCTGACGTCTCCCACCTCCAGACTATGCCAGACCTGCATTTGCTGGGGTTCACTATAAATGTGCCGAAGTCACATCTGACTTCCTCGCAGATGCATCCTTTCATCGGAGCTGTTCTGGACACAGTGTAATTTCAGGCTTACCCTCCTGAGCAGTGACTCAAGGATATTCAGGGTACCGATGTTTCAGCCTCTATCCTGGATTCCAGTGAGAATGACTCTGAGGCTGCTGGTCATCACGGTCTTCTGCATCCTGCTGGTGACACATGCTAGATGGCATATGCGGGGTCTGCAGTGGGACCTGAGTTTCAGTGAACGCAGCATCAGGGAAATCTCTCTGACAGGGTCCAGATCTCTGAGGGAACTGCTCGAGATCTGCAGTGGTGGTTAACAAATTGAGATTGGCCCAGATCCCTCTCCCTTCCCCAACTAGATCTGATAGTATTGACAAATGCATCACTCCTGGGATGGGGCAGCTGTTGGACTTTTTGCCTTTGACCTCTTGTTTTTGACTTTGTGCTGCATTTTGTTTTTGCTGGCTTTAGGACTCTGGGCACTTTACCACTGCTGACCAGTGCTAAAGTACCAGTGCTGTCGATCTAAATTGTATTGGCGATTGGTTTCTCCATGATTATTATATTTGGTTTACTAGTAAGTCTCTAGTATAGTGCACCAGGTGTGCCATGGGCCCATAAATCAAATGCTACTAGTGGGCCTGTAACACTGACTGTGCCACCCATGTGATTAGCCCTGCAAACAAATCTCCTGTGGGTGCAGTTTTGAACTGTCATGTCGACCTGGCAAGTACACCCACTTGCCAGGCCCTAATCTTCCCTTTTATTACCTGTAAGTTACTCCTAAGGTAAGCCCATGAAAGCAACACAAAAGGATGATGGGCGGAGTGCTGAACAATGCAAACACTCACCATCAGTGACAGATCTGGGTTTAATCAATTGTTCTTTTGGTCACCATGCCACCCCAGTTTGGACCCAACCATATGCAAATCAGTCTTGACCCTGTTCCTCATGGGAACAGTCCAGCCCGAACTGCCAGGCCGGGTCCTCCCTGGACCGGAAACAAGCATCATGAGACCGGTTTCAGGGTATCGCCATTCATCAGCCAGGCTAGCTTGAATCCAGTGGCACAGTTAGCAAAGGACCCACATCTGGGCATACCCTTCCCACTTAGGGAAACTTCAGCAACACAAAAGGATGATGCACGGAGTGCTGAACAATGCAAACACTCACCCCCAGTCACAGATATGGGTTTAATCCATCGTTCTGACAGACCCATGGGCTGGGTACAGTGTATTTAAAAGGCAGGACCATGTACTGGTGTTTTACTTGTCCTTAAAGTGAAATACTGCAAAATTTGATTTTCACTATTGCAAGACCTATCTCTCCCATAGGGTAACATGGAGATTGTCTTTAAATAGCTTTTAAATGTAATTTCCCGTTGGGAGCAGATAGACATAAGGGGTTTCTGAACTCAATTTAAAAAAGCATCTTTTGGTGAAGTTGGTTTTTGAATTGTACGTTTGAAAATGCCACTTTTAGAAAGTGGCCATTTTCTTGCTTAACCATTCTGTGCCTCTACCTGTCTGCTGAATACATGTCTTTGTCAGGATGACAGTTGGGCTTTTTATGAATTCAGTCTAGACTGTCACACAAAGGGAGCTGAGGTGTGCCCTGCATTTCCTGATGGGTCTTCCTGAGCTAGAGTGGTGGGAGGAGCTGACACTTGCATCTGAATATGGCTGTGCCTGTCCTCCCACAAAGCAGTCTCCAGCCCCCTAGAGTGTATCTGGGGCTAGGGAAGGGAAAGGCAGGGTCTTGTGCATTACAAAGACTTCTTTATGAAGTTTTCCTACTTCAAAGACAGAAATGGGTACAAGTACTGGACCTCAGACACCACAAGGGTAGAACACTTCTGGACTGAGAACATTCTGCCAGATAGAAGAGCTGCATGCTGTAGGAGGGACTGCAACTCTGCCTGTTGCTTTGTTGTGCTGGCCTGCTGCTTCTGTCCTGGGAGCGAAAGGACGGGACTTTGCTTTCTACATCCTGTTTACCAAGGTTCTCCAAAGGCTTGAACTGAGCTTGCCTCCTGTTAAGCCTCAGGGACATTAAAGACTTCATCTGCCAGTTCCTTGGCTCTTTTGCTGAGAATCCTTACTTGCCAAGTGGTGCCAACTCAAGCCCCTGGGCCCTTGGAAGTGAAAGCTGGTGACCTGAAGGGGAAAATCAACGTGTGGCGGTGGCAACAAATTGACTCAGCTCCTGTCCTGTGGCTGGAGAGTTGACACAGCACCTGTCTTGCAGCTACAGAATTGATGCAGCATCTATTTCACTGTGACTCCATCAACACAGAATGTCTGGATTTTCCACGCATCATCCCCGGGGCATCCATTTCTCATTGACGCTACACAGCAGTAAGGAACCGAGGCTGCATGTTTCGAAATCAACATCACATTCCCTGCAAGGAAAGAATCAACGCATTACCTCCCTTGCTAGTAAGAAACCGACGCATCGTCTCTCATGCGAGGAAAGAATCAACTCACCACTTCCCCTTGAAGTAAGTAACTGACACACCGATGTGCTTTTCGGTTCCTCCCCTCCCCTCTTGCTCACATCGACTTTGTTTATACGCATCACAGGTACAACCATTGATTCCTATGGATAAAGATTAATTGAAACATTTAAAAAGAGATATCTTTACTTGTGTTTGTTGGATTTTTGCATTTTGGTCTTGTTTTCGTCAGATAATTATTGGCTACTTTTCTAAACTGTGTGGAGAATTTTTGGTGGTGTTTTCACTGTTACTGTGTGTGTGTGTGTAAAAATACTTTTCACATTGCCTCTGAGATAAGTCTGACTGCTTGTGCCAAGCTACCAAGAGGGTGAGCAGGGGTTACCTTAGCTGTATGACACCCTTACCCTGACTAGAATGAGGGGCCCTACTTGGACAGGGTGCAAACTACGGTCAGCTAGAGACCCCATTTCTAACAGCAGCCATCTGGTAGAGGCAGAGATCAGAGGCATCTGGTCTCCTTCAGAGTCCGGACTCCATATCAACTTGGAACTTTGGGCGATCAGGCTAGCATTGAAAACATTTCTTCACTCTTTCAAGAGGAAAGTAGTGCAGGTTTCACAGACAACACCACTATCATGTGGTACTGTAGCAAGCAGGACGGGGTAGGGTCGGGGACCCTTTGTCAAGAGCTGGACCAACAAGACATTTTTCTGGTGGTTCAACATCTGGTGGGCTCTATGAACGTCAGATCAGACAAATTCAGCCATCAATGCTTAATCACGGCGGTGGTGCATGGTCCGAATGAGGATCTGGTATTCTGAGCTATTGAGCATGGCCATCGATCCTCTGATCAGACTGTCCTTTTGGCAGGATCTTCTGTAGCAGCAGCAGGGGAGGGTTCTATGCCAGAACCTGTCCAGTCGGCCTTCTTGCATGGAGTTTGAGCAGCAACAGTTGACTGCTTTTGACCATCTGCCTTAAGTCAGTAATGTAATCTTGCCAGCCAAGCCTCCCGCCACCAAAACTGTATACGCCTGTTGTTTGAAGAAATTTGTGGCTTGGTGCACAGACAAGTTTGTTGATGGTGACCCCTTTTCTGCCTCTCTCTCATAAGTCCTTTTGTTTATACTTTCTTTGACCCAGCAGAGCTCTGCAGTGGGCACTCTCAAAGGTTATTTGTTTGTAATCTTTGCTTTCTTGCAATTGCCTGATTAACCCTCTTTGATTAAATCCTCTGTTGTTAATAGGTTTCTTAAAGGCCTTACTCTTATGTTTCCTCCGTCCCCTTTCATTATGCCCCAGTGAGACTTGATTTTGTTTTTAGCATTTCTGATGTGCACTCCTTTTGAGCCTCTCCACAATGTCCTCTGTTGGAGATGGTGCTTCTTAGGGAATTTTCCTTAAACTTCTTGCCTTTTTCTTCCAGTTTTTGGTGACTCCCTGTGTGTGACCTTAGGACTCTGAGGACTTCTCCACTGTATGGCAGTGAGAAAGTGTGCATGTCCTTCCTACCTATGTTAGGAAGGGGGCGTTTATGGACGTGGTTGAGGTGCTGTACCTAAGAGGACCCTGTAAAAAAAGATACACCACATACCCGGGGAAGGTACGGCCCTGTCTACTAGGGGGGTGTAGTACTCTGTGTGCCACCCCCAGATGACCCTGTCAACCAATTAGATAAGACTGCACGGGCACTAGAGCTCTCGTATGCAGGTTGGAATTCCCTATGCAGGGGCCCAACCCTGAGCAGGCCTTACACCACCCCTGGAGGGCCCCTAAGATGGGGCATGTGGTAGGCGTAGAGTAGGGAGGATATTCAAAGGTGTTCTCTTCCCTGGTAGAGAAGACCCCCATCGGGATGTTCCCTGCCTCGGGGCGGACAGGGACCAAATTTAGGGGTGACAACTATGGTTCAAAGGAGAACCCTTTGAACCACCCTGAACTTCAAAGGCATACTTTAGTATAACTAGGGGTACTACCCATCAGCAAGGGTAGTTGCATCTATGGCGACGCAGGACCAGTACTGCTGGACCGTGTAGTGTACATAGCCAGAGAAATCTTGTGTGTGCGGCAGGATAACTTGCAGAAGGGATCCGCACACCTTTCCCGTGTTGTGGCTGGCCTGAGCCGACTGCTTGTCACTGTGTAGTAACCCAAAGTGTGCTCTTCGAGGGCAGGTTGGCCTGCCACCTGTTCTCTGCAGAGGTCTCCGGGACATCAAAGACCTCCTGCGAGCGACTGACATTGTCTGCTGGTATCATCTGCAGAGCGATGCCCTCTCCTGCACCTACATTGTATGCTGGACTTCCCCTGGCAGCTGTGGCGTGAGCGTGGACTAATTGTGCCTGGAGATGAGATTTGCCTGGTCCAGAGCTTGCCAAGCACTGACATCTGTCAGGTGAGTGGCCCTTCATCGTGGGGACCACTGCACACTGAAAGGTCTTGTAGTGTGAATGGGATCACCTGGTGCGGGACACCTCGTGGCCTGTGGTTGTCGAGTTCCTCGTGTGACCCTCGGCTGCACTCACATTACATGTTGTGCTCTGTTCATAGGTACCGACCCTCGGAGTTGGGGTCGCCACTGGAGTTGTGCTATACTCTGCCTCATATAGCATGGCTGAACGGAGAGTCTGGTGCGACTAGTCATCGCATCCCAGGCGTTGTGCCTTATCTCAGAGAGGTGTGGAAATGAAGTTCCTTGTGTGACTGGATTGTCTAGACCGACTCAAGTCATCGAGCGATGGATGCTGTGCCTCTTTCCAGTGGGGTATGGGATTTACGTTCCCTGTGGGAGCATACAGGATTGCCTGGTGTGATATAAATCATCATGTACCTGGAGTGATCGTATGGTCGGGGCTGATCCAGGTCTTCGGACACCTGACGTTGTGCTTCATTTGTGTGGAGGTACAGCACTGAGCACTTTTCACATGGGATCGTAACCATCTGGTGCAACCCAAGTCTTCGTGCACCAGACACGGTGCCTCCTTGTACAGTTGATGCGGACCTAGTAGCTCTTTGTGTGCAACTAGAATTGTTAAGAATGACTCAAGTCAACACGCCCCAACGATCCACCTCTATTCTGGAGGTGCTGAAATTGGTAACTATTTGGTAACATTGGATTGTCTGGCTGGGAACCGCGGAGGCTAGCAGGTGGCCTATGTGATGCAGACCTCTTAGTGAGCCTCTGACTGGAAGCCCAAACATCCTTGCTAATTGGTGCTGGATCGGCTTTTGTCTCCCCTCCTCCCCCACCCCCGTGATCCTGCGAAGTGACTCTGGCCGCAACCAGCCTACTATCCCGGGAAAGGTTGACTCAATCTTTGGTTCGTGGTGGGGCGGTATAGCTGAAGCTGGTTGGTAGGTGGAGGGCGTTTTGAGACCCAGGATGCCTGCAGACAGAGGCATTCACTAGTCCAATAGCAGGACACCATATTAGGGTGCCAGGAGCGAGTGCATCCGAGTGTGTGTGTATACATGAGCCGTCTGATACCCCTGGCACCGCACTGCGGTGCAGAGTGGATGCGAGGGCAGCACCATGGTATTGCTGGTCACGTTCTTCTGTCAATTAATTCCTGAGGTTGGCATTACGATTTACTAGTGCGACCTAGGCCGATGTGCTATGTGAAAGTGTTCCTAACCTTGTACATGCCTATTGCTGCTAACTTTGGGAATGAGGGTGCTCCCTGAAATTGTGTTACTTTGAAGTGGTGAACTCTAGGGTGGATCTTGTGCTGACAACGTTTGGCACCGCATGAAGGTGGGGGAAGGGAAATTATTGTTTTCTCACACGTACATACGCTTGTTGGTGTTAAACACAGTTGGGCCTTATATTGTGAATTATATTGCTGAAAGTGATTTATGCCCAGGTTTACATGATACTCATGCCTTGTTGACAATTTATGTTTTGAATACAATTTTTATTTACCTACACAGTGTGTGAAGTCTCATTTGTGCCGCTCAGCGTGGTTGTGGTGGGGAAGTACTGTGCCATTGCTTTACACATTTCCTCTATGATAAGCCTGACTGCTCTGTTAAGCTACCCAAGGGAGAGCACAGGCTATACATCAAGTGTAATCACCAGTCCTTGGCGAAAGTGATAGGTTCTGCCTGGCTGGGGCCTTCCGTCTGACAAACAGAACGTGCCACCTCTAGCATCCTCTCAGTCTTCTCACTTTGAGACCAGGCTTCCTTGTGGCCATTACATCTGCCCGCCGAGTGAGGGAGCTGCAGACATTGTCATCCAAACCACCCTACCTTTTTATCTATCCTGACAAAGTGGTGCTTCTTACTAGGGCCTCTTTCCTACCAAAAGTGGTTACACCCTTCCATGTAGGTCAATACATCACCTTGTCTACTGTTTGCGCACTCCACATCCTTTTAAGGAAGAGGAGAGACTCCTCTGCCGGGACCCAAAAAGAATGTTGGCGTTCTAACTGAATTGTACCAAAGAGTTCCAGGTGGATGATCAACTCTGTTAGTTATGTGGGTTCGAACAAAGGTCGGGCAGTGCAGTAGAGAACCATCTCCAGATGGGTTGTACTCTGAATTAAAATTTGCTATGCACTGGCTAAGAAGCAACCCCTTTGAGGACTTGTGTGCTAATTCTACCAGAGCCAAAGCTGCAACCACTGCTTTAGCACGTGGATTTTCAGTCCTTGACATCTGTCAGTCGGCAACATGGGCATCTCTGCTCATGTTCACTAAATACTACTGCCTGGACAGTCAGATCCGTAGAGACTGGCACTTTGGTTGTTCAGTCCTGCAGGACTTTCCATGATCTTAGTTCGCAGACTCACCTCCAGGGATGGTATTGCTTGGGTATCCATTCTAAGGTAAGGAATCTGCAACTAGATGTCTATCAGTTGGACTGGACAAGGTTACTTACCTTTGGTAACTCCTTATCAGGTAGAGATAATATCTAGTTGCAGATTCCTTACCAACCCACCCATCCTCCCCGCTCTGCAACTAGTTTCTAGGGACAGGGCCTCCCTTTTCAAGGCCCTACACACCAGTGGTTAGTGTTCTTCATGGCTCTGCTCTTCTGACGTGGAAAGTCATAAAAAGAAATTGATGTCAGCACGCCAGGGTGGCACCTATATAGGACCTGCAGCGTAATTTATGGCGCTGATGACGGATGCAGAGCTGATCAGTGCTACCTATCTGCGCTCAGGGGTACTGCTGCAGAAAAATCTCTGGATCCAGACTGATGCCCTGGGGAGTTCTAAGGTAAGGAATCTGCAACTAGATATTGTCCCTAACAGATAAGGCATTACTCAAGGTAAGAAACCTGTCGAACATAGTTGTTCAGCCTTAACTGAGTGGATAAATGGCAGCAGACAGCAGTTTCTCCCTTTTTCTTCCCCTGCCTCTCAAACCACTAAGCAGAGATCGGCCACTGGTATACCTGGCCCTCTCTGCAGGGTTCCCCCAAACATTTTGCCCTCACCCCACCTGTGTTTCTGAATTAGTTTGTGTTAGCATTAGGACTCTGCACTTTACTACTGATAACCAATGCTAAAGTGCTGTGCACGCACCCTAAATCATGGTATAATTGACCTGTACCTAATTGGCACATTTAATTTAGTTAGAAGTCCCTACTATTTGATACAACATGTACCCAGGACCCGTGAATTAAATGCTATTAGTGCCCCTCCAGCACTCATTGTGCTAACCACTAAAAGTAGCTCTTTGAAACATCTGAGGCCTGCCACTGCAGCCTATGTACAGGTTAAAGCTTCCATTTTAACCTGGCAAAATTTACTTTTTGCTAGTCCAAACCTTCCTTTTGAATATATATAACTCACCCCTAACGTAGGCCCTAAAGGTCAATTTGGCAGGAGGCATTGTATTTAAAATGTAGGATATGTGTACTTAGGTTTTACTTGTCCTGGTAGTGACAAACTCAAAAAATTGTTTTTTAATATTGTAAGGCCTGTCTCCCATTGGATAACATTGAGTTGCCTTATTATATTTAATAGTGGTAATGTTTGATTGAGAGAAGATGGGGATATCAAGTTTGAACTCACATGGATTGTAATTTAAAATCCTCTTAAATGCCAGAGTTGGATTTTAAATTACAATTTTGAAAATGCCACTTTAAGAAAGTTGGCATTTTCTTGCCCAGACGTTTGTAAGGCCTCCTAGAAGTGTCCAGCTGCCTCGGCTTGTTAATGGCTCCCCTATTAACAATGCTTATTAGGCCCAGGCAGTGAAGAATAGGGGATTAGGTTTTGGCAGGATAGGCCATCCTGCTAGGATGTCTGGTGGTGCGGAGCTGTTTGAGTAATGTCACAGCATTTTTAAAAAGGCAGAAAACTTTGCTTTTCTGTATAAGTAACTTCAAAGCTATTCTGTCTCTCTGACCTGTGGTAAGCGCCAGGACACACCCTGGAGTAGCTGTGTGCGTGATAGAAGTCACTTTCATCAGCAGCAGCTGCTACCTGCCACACTTACACTTCAAAGGCTTGCCTCCAGCACACACAAAGGAACCCAACACTAGTCTTTTTGTTACCCCATACTACTTGTATCTTTGGCAAGGGATGAACTTTCCAGAACCAAACGTGGGGGTAGCATAGGGAATCCTCCCACCTCAAAGTCTGGCACCAGTTATACATATTGGACCCTCAGAACAGCTCTTCAGCACACTCCAGGATCTGTGGACACTACAGAAGAAGGGCAGCCTTGTTCCCCAGAGTACTGCCCTTCTACTTGAGGTTTGCCTTGTTTCCCAGAGGCCTGCCCTGCTGCTTGTGGCCTGCCTGCTTTCTGAGAAGGAAGACTGGACCTGCTCCCTTCACCCCAGGCTCATCCGATAGACTCCAATGGTCAGTTGGCTGACCTCCTGTTCTTAGCTGCAGGGATACAACTAGCTCCAGAGTCCTCCCTGCAACCACCCAGCTGACCTACTGCAACTGGACCTACAGCTGGACCTGCCTGAGCCTTGCTGGCGTCTCCTGTAGTGAGGCCCTGAACCCTAAGAGGTGCCTCCCCGAGTCCCGAACCCTTGGCTTGGAAAAAAGTGCAAGAAAAGGTTCAATCCTGAGGCTTTGGTCTCTTTGCAATCGTAAACGGGCCCATTTGTGGTGAGACTCTACTGCCTATGACGAAGCTCCGGTGAGCATGAATTTTCATGCTACAGTGACTGTCAGCAATGACTGGCAATGCGAGATCTGCACTTCGCAACAAAAGCAGCGGTGACTGCCAGTGTGAAGCTCTTCATGCTACAGCATTAACAGCCTGCGCATCCAGGCCTGCTCTTTGCACTAAAGCGACGACTATCCACAATGCTCTTCCTGCACCTCGTGGCTTCCTTTACCAAAAACCAGACTCTTTGTGCTGGACATTGAAAAGGTACATTTTCAGTGGGACTAACATAGTCCCTGTATCTGGCCTGCGCTCCATTCTGGTCGGCTCAAACTTGTGACCTTCCCCTGTTCTAGCCCGATCAGATGAGCGTGAGAAGCACTTTCTGATTTTAAGCGCTACATTTACCTAAAACTTTGAAATCACATATATCCAGTTACAGTGATTGGACTTTTGTCATTCTTGTATAATTTTATTTATTAAAATGCACTCTATTTTTCTAAATTAGTGTGGGTTTTTGTGTTGTGTTTTCGCTTTATTACTGTTTGTGTGCTGCATACATACTTTACAGTTTGTCTCTAAGTTAAGCCTGGCTGCTTTTGTGCCAAGCTACCAGGGAGTTAAGTACAGATTAATTCAGTGACTTGTGGTTCACCTTAACAAGGACTGTGGTTGTTGCCTTATTGGGGCTCACACGCCTCAACCAATAACCCAGTGTCTTACACCACCTCTGTTGCAAACTAATTTTAAATCTAGATGATCAATGCCAACTTTCTTAGTACATTGAGTGTTCATTGTAGTGCAGTTACTACCATTTTTCTAGGTTAAACTGTTAAGTAGCTTATCCAACTTCCTGAGGAATACAAGAGGTATGTAAGTCTAACTGAACCTTTAAGATAGGACTTGGAAGCATGCCTACTGGTGGATACTTCTAAATACAGATTCTTCAGCTTAGACAACATCCGGAATCCTTACTTCAGCAGTGTGACTGCACATTGCTAGATGGTGCAGTGCTGCCCCCACACTACATCAGAAGTGAGAGAAGCACCTTGAATAAGTACCACCCTAGCCACTGATGTTGGTTCCTTCCATTTTGTGCCTTCTGACCTGGATGGCTTTGCTCCCAGCTTCATAAACCTTCTGACAAAACAGAATAAATGTGCAAGCTAACGTCATCTGCTCCTAAAACAACAGGTTCTAAACCATGCAGTATAGGCAGAGAACGGATGACAGGCACGGACCTGCACACAGTGGGGGTCATTACAACCCTGGCGGACGGTGTTAAAGCGGCAGTAATACCGCAAACAGGCCGGCGGGAAAAAAGGGAATTATGACCGTGGCGGAAACCGCCAACATAGACAGCCACTTTAACACTCCGACCGCCACAGCGGTACAGACAAACAGCGCAGCGGTCACCGCCAACAGACAGGCGGAAGACAAAGTACTGCCCACAGTATTACAACAGGCCAATCCACCACCTTTTTCGGGGCGGATTCACCGTGGATAAAAACACGGCGGAAACAGCCATTCCAATGGGAAAACGCTCACCTTAACACACTCCACGAGGAAGGAGGGCACCATGGTGCCGAAACTCCAAATACTCCCTGCGATTGTGTTCCTGCTCCTCTACGAACATCAGCAACGGCAGCGCCGAAGACAGCGGTGAGTACTGCACCCATGACATAGGGGAGGGGGGAGGCAAAAGTCAGGGACACACACACGCAACAACCCCACCCCCACCCTGACCCTCACCCACTACAACACACACACCAATGCATTTCAAAACATCACAGTAACAACCCCCAACCCCCCCGGAAGAATGCAGACAAAAGGAAATGAGTACAACCATTGTAATGTAGCATAATACAGTAAGCCAATATATACAAATGCCAAAAATATACATCACGATCAGTAGTGCAGGTATGCACCATCCAATGTCCGTGGACCACTGGGCCCAAAAAGCATGGGCGAGGCCCACACACGATACCTGTCCTGAAACGGAGAGAACACTGCAGGGGCATCAGATAGAAATACAACAGGCACCTCAGGGGGAAGGGAAGGGGGGGCACCTCAGCCGGATGACAGCACCACGCCAGATCCACAACAGGGCTCCATGCCCATTGATGTATCCTGGGGAGTGTAAAGCCACAGTCTCTCAAGTCTCTACAGTGGGTGGTTTGCACACTACAATCCTGGGGAGTGCAAAGCCACAGTCTCTCAAGTCTCTACAGTGGGTGGTTTGCACACTGTACCAACCTGGGGAGTGCAAAGCCACAGTCTCTCAAGTCTATACAGTGGGTGGTTTGCCCACTGTACCATCCTGGGAAGTGCAAAGCCACAGTCTCTCAAGTCTCTACAGTGGGTGGTTTGCCCACTGTACCATCCTGGGGAGTGCAAAGCCACAGTCTCTCAAGTCTCTACAGTGGGTGGTTTGCCCACTGTACCATCCTGGGGAGTGCAAAGCCACAGTCTCTCAAGTGGATGCCTTTCTCCATTGGTTCTGGAGGGGGACTGGTGCCCAGAGTGCTTCATCCTGTGTAGGACTGAGTAGTGGATGCTGTTCTCCACTGGTTCTGGAGGGGGACTGGTGCCCAGAGTGCTTCATCCTGTTAAGGACTCCGGTAGTGGATGCTGTTCTCCACTGGTTCTGGAGGGGGACTGGTGCCCAGAGTGCTTCATCCTGTGTAGGACTCAGGTAGTGGATGCTGTTCTCCACTGGTTCTGGAGGGGGACTGGTGCCCAGAGTGCTTCATCCTGTGTAGGGCTGAGGTAGTGGATGCTGTTCTCCACTGGTTCTGGAGGGGGACTGGTGCCCAGAGTGCATCACTCTCCCCGTGACGGTCTCAGTTCCGTCACTGCCCCTGCTGCACATGGGCTAGCGATGCCAGAGTTGGCTGTGCTTGCCCTGTTCAGCGGTGCTTGCCCTGTTCAGCGATGCTTGACTTTGCAGTTTCTGCCCTGTTCAGCGATGCTTGCCATGGCGGTCTTTGCCCTGTTCAGCGGTGCTTGCCCTGTTCAGCGGTGCTTGCCATGGCGGTCTTTGCCCTGTTCAGGGGTGCTTGCTGTGGCGGTCTTTGCCCTGTTCAGCGGTGCTTGCCATGGCGGTCTTTGCCCTGTTCAGCGGTGCTTGCCATTACGGTCTTTGCCCTGTTCAGCGGTGCTTGCCCTGTTCAGCGGTGCTTGCCATGGCGGTCTTTGCCCTGTTCAGCGGTGCTTGCCATGGCGGTCTTTGCCCTGTTCAGCGGTGCTTGCCATGGCATTCTTTGCCCTGTTCAGCGGTGCTTGCCCTGTTCAGCGGTGCTTGACTTTGCTGTCTCTGACCTGTGCAGCGGTGTGTTCCATGGCGGTCCCTCATTGCCCAGCTGGGCTGTGGCTGCCGGGGCCCTCCTGGGCACTGACTCCGGCAGTGGTCTCCTGACCGGTGAAGATTGTGCCACCCTCCTGGGCACTGACTCTGGGGGTGGTCTCCTGACCAGTGACGATAGTGCTGCCCTCCTGGGCACTGACTGTGGCAGTGGTCTCCTGACCAGTGACGATTGTGCTGCCCTACTGGGCACTGACTCTGGCGGTGGTCTCCTGACCAGTGATGATTGTGCCGCCCTCCTGGGCACTGACTCTGGTGGTGGTCTCCTGACCAGTGATGATTGTGCCGCCCTCCTGGGCACTGACTGGCGGTGGTCTCCTGACCAGTGACGATTGTGCTGCCCTCCTGGGCACTGACTCTGGTGGTGGTCTCCTGACCAGTGATGATGGGGCTGGCGGTGGCGTCCTGGGCAGCGGGGATGATGGCGGCCTTCTCCGCCGTGCTGCTCTTCCCAGACTTTGGCGCTTTCTTCTGCCCCTTCCCCACCTTGGGAGGAGTCACAGCTGACTCGACACTCCCCCCGGGACCCTTGTGAGCGGCTTTGCCGGCAGGAGTCTTCACCCTCTCCTGTCCGGCACTGTCCAACTTCTGGTGCTTCACAGGGTGGGGACTGGCTGTGCTTTGGCTCCGTGTCACACTGGCTGCCCTGGTGCCCTGTGCACTCCACATACCTCTAGCAGGCACCACTGGTACCGGACTTTTTTGGGCTGAGGTGCTACTACGGGACCTATGAATTGGAGGGGGGGTGGGGGGTGGGAAAGAGGTCTACGTTGCTCAGGAAAAGTTTCTGACGAACACTGGGACGGGTAGCTGGAGGGGGTCTGGGAGTGGAGGAAGAGGAGGTGGTTGTAGGAGGTGTAACTTTTGATGATTTGGGTGCAGGTGCATGTTCTGGAGGCTGTCGTGAGGTGGATGGATGTTGGGTGTGTGGCCGCGTTTGTGTACTTTGGGAGGGGGCGTCACAGACACACTGGGAGAGGACACAGGGGACGTGTAAATGGTAGTGGGGGTGGTGAGTGCAGGTGAGCGGGGTGTGGTGCTGGGTGTTCTGGTGCGAGTCCTAGTGGCTGTGGTGGTAGTGCATGCAGGTGAGAGTGTAGACGAGACTGGGAGGGAGGAGGGAAACGAGGAGGAGGGGGACACAGTGGAGGTAGTGGATGTTGGTGTGTCTGTATGTGGGTGATGCTTGTGTGAGTGCCTGTGGGATGTGTGGTGCCTATGTTTGCCTGAGCTGCCCTTGTGTGTTGAGGTGTGTGCAGGCTGGTCTGATGGTGTGCTTGGGATAGGTTGAGGTACAGGGGATTGGGTCTGGGTGGAGGAAGTTGGAGGGAGGAGGCTAGACACAGGGACAATGGCTGCCATCAGTGCTGAGGCCAGAGATTGCAGGGTTCGATGATGGGTAGCCTGACCAGAATGAATGCCCTCCAGGAATGCATTAGTGTGTTGCAACTCCCTCTCTACACCCTGCATGGCATTCACAATGGTAGACTGCCCAACAGTGAGTGACCTGAGGAGGTCAATGGCTTCCTCACTGAGGGCAGCAGAGGTGACAGGGGCAGGGGCTGAGGTGCCTGGGGCGAAGGTGATGCCCATCCTCCTGGGTGAGCGGGCACGGGGCGAAGGCTGAGGGGCTGCTAGGAGGGGGGTGCTGGTAGCAGGGGTGGCGGCTGTACCTGTTGAAGTGGGGGGCACAGATGTTGCCGCCACCACAAGGGAGCTACCATCGGAGGACGAGTCTGTGTCGCTGTTTGCTGATCCGGTGACCGCCGTGAAGCTCCTCTCGCCCTCTGTCCCACTGGTGTACTCAGAGTCCGTGGTGTGGCCTTCCATGGCCATGTAGGATGCAGCGCCCTCGTGCTCCAGTGCTACTGTACCTCCGCCTGATGATGCTGATGCACAAAAGAACAGGGAGAGCACAAAAAGGGGGTGGGAAACAGAAGAAAGACAGGTTGAGTGCATGGCTTATCGCTACCGTTGGCGGACAATACAGACACAGCAGCCCCCTGCACTACGCCGCTCTGTTGGCCTCTACAGATGCAGTTCCTGGGATATGGCCTACATGGCTATGGTGGACATCTGCACACATAGATGACACAGGGGCATGTATACCTGTACTTGGCACTCTACAGAGGTGGGGTGGAGTGCCACGTGGCCTGCATTACGGAGGGGCCTAGCCTACGGAACTCGCCCTGGCCTAGGGAAACCCACAGCCCTCCTCCCCCACCCAAACCCCTCCACTGCGCGCACAGTCAGCAGAATGAGAGTGTACTCACCCCCTTGTGTCTGCTGTGATGCCCTCATGCGCCCATCCAACTCAGGGTAGTGACGGGCACCCCTCCCACGTTGGGAGGCCATTCCCAGCTGAGCCTCCACCGTCTTCTTGCTCCAGCGGCAAATGTCCTCCCATCTTTTACGGCAGTGGGTGCTCCGTCTCTGGTAGACCACCCAGGGTCCGGACGTCCTTGGCGATGGCACGCCAAATATCCTTCTTCTGGTGGGCGCTGACCTACATGACATGTACAGGGGAAGAAGAAAAGTCATTACCAACTGCACCGTTGAAGTGAGTGGCCCCATCCATGCCCTTGCCATGTGGCACATGCATTCACACTCATTCATGGTCGCAGAACTCTGCCCCCTTCGTTCTTACATCCAGCCCTCTCCACCCAGGCATAGCCCATACAACTTGCACCCTATGTACTCACCTGTTGGTCTGGAGGACTGTAGAGTAGCGTGTATTGGGGAGGACCCCGTCCACAAGCTTTTCCAACTCCTTTGCAGTGAAGGCAGGGGCCCTTTCCCCAGACGCACATACCATTGTCTCTTCCAGACCGAGGTCACAGCAGCACTTGCAGTGTAGGTCCTCTCCTGTCGAAGATCAGGTATCGAGTGATTGCACAGCTAGAAAATGGCAGTGACGTCCGCGGCGGTGCGTTTCATCACCGCCGGCGCACTTCCTCATTGGCTCCTGGGACCCATAGGGTCCAATGTTAACCAATGCAGCATTGCGCCACGGTCTCCGACCGCCTACCGCGACGGTGTACAACGCCAGTGCAGTTACCTCACATCCCATTGTCCCACTTTAAAGGTCAGGCAGCCGCCATTTCAGGGGCCCACATGGCTTCATTTTCAACTGCGTCACACATACCGAGGCCTGGACTCAACACACATACATACAACTTTTTGGAATTTGTTTCGTGTTCTGGGTAGCTGTGGGTACATACCACTGAATTGCTTGACTCTGTGGTTGCTTTTGTCCTTCCTAGGCACCGTCAGCTGGGACATGTGAGGAGATGGCGGAATCCTCCGGTGTACCGACCGCTGGTGGACCTGGTGACAATGGAGGAGCGACATTTAATCATCACCTACAGGTTTGACCGTGCCACAATCCAGGAACTGTGTACCCAGTTGGAGCCAGACCTTATGTCACCAATCCGCCATCCCACAGGAATCCCCCCTCAAGTGCAGGTGCTATCAGTGCTCCATTTCCTAGCAAGTGGGTCATTTCAAACAACAGTGGCCATGGCATCAGGGATGTCCCAGCCTATGTTGTCCAAAGTGTTGTCTGCCCTGCTGGAACACATGAGGAGCTACATCGTTTTCCCTCAGGTGGAGGATTTGGCTACAGTTAAAGGTGACTTCTATGCCCTGGGACATATCCCTAACATCATAGGTGCCATTGATGGGACCCATGTAGCTCTGGTACCCCCACCCACAGGAGTGAACAGGTGTACAGGAACCGGAAGAGTTATCATTCGATGAATGTACAGATGGCATGTTTGGCAGACCAGTACATCTCGCAGGTAAATGCTATGTTCCCTGGCTCTGTGCATGACGCCTACATCCTGCGGAATAGCAGCATGCCTTATGTGATGGGTCAACTCCAGAGGCACCGGGTGTGGCTATTAGGGGACTCTGGTTACCCCAACCTGTTATGGCTACTGACCCCAGTGAGGAATCCCAGGACCAGGGCAGAGGAAAGCTACAATGAGGCCCATGGGCGGACTAGGAGGGTGATCGAACGTACCTTCGGCCTCCTGAAGGCCAGGTTCAGGTGCCTCCATATGACAGGTGGTTCCCTATTCTACTCACCAAGGAAGGTGTGCCAGATCATCATCGCCTGCTCTATGCTTCACAATCTTGCTTTGCGACGCGAGGTGCCTTTTCTGCAGGATGGTCCAGATGACGGTGTTGTGGCAGCTGTGGAGCCTGTGGACAGTGATGAGGAGGAAGCAGAGGAAAAAGACATTGACAACAGGGACTCAGTCATACAGCAATATTTTCAGTGACACACAGGTGAGAACACTTTCTTTACTAATACTTTTACTTTCACATTTCTACCTCTATCCTGTCTGTCTCTTTCAAGCAGTATTTGGTAACTGAGTTGTACATTTCCATTACGGTTTCACAGGTGTGGTTACCAACGTGTGTCATCTGCTTGCATCCTTCATGGACTTGTGATGTGTGACATAGGTATGTTGACATTACTATTGTGAACGGATTTTGTCATTGTTATAGCTAATACACATTTTCCAAATCACAGACAGACTCCAGATTGTTTTGTGGTTCAAGGGTGTTTATTGAAGTGCTGATTGTTGGAGGGGGTGGTAAAATGGTGATGGTGGAGGAATGTCCATGGCAGAGTCCAGTCTATTAGTCTCACAGGTGCACTGCCCATATGGGCATAGGACGTGGAGCTGGGACAGTTCCAATATGGACAGGGTTACAAAGTGGGACAGTGGGATGACAATCAGGGTGGTCTCATTTCTTGGCGGGGGTCTTGCCATCGTGCTCTGTCCTGTTCCTGGATCTCAGGGACCGCTTGCGGGGTGGTTCTCCGTCTGCAGGGGGTGGGGTGCTGGTGTGGTGGTCCTGTGGCGGGGCATCCTGTCCACTAGCGCCGGCGGAGGTGGTGGGCAGTTCATCGTCCAGGCTAGTGTCAGGGGCCCCTTGGAGTGCCACGGTGTCCCTCATGGTGTTCTGTATGTCCTTCAGCACCCCTACGATGGTGCCCAGGGTGGAGCTGATGGTTCTGAGTTCCTCCCTGAAGCCCAAATACAGTTCCTCCTGCAGGCGCTGGGTCTCCTGAAACTTGGCCAGGACCGTAGCCATCGTCTTGTGGGAGTGGTGGTATGCTCCCATGATGGAGGAGAGGGCCTCGTGGAGAGTGGGTTCCCTTGGCCTGTCCGCCCCCTGTCGCACAGCAGCCCTCCCAGTTCCCCTGTGTTCCTGTGCCTCCGTCCCCTAGACTGTGTGCCCACTATCACTGCCCCCAGATCCCTGTTGTTGTTGGGGTGGTAGGTTATCCTGGGTTCCCTGTAGTGCTGGACACACAGCTGATTGACGTGTCCTGGGTACGGAGGTATGGGCCCGCTGGGTGGGTGCTGTACTGGTGTTTTCAGAGGGTGGAAGGTCAGTGTTGGGCTGTGCGTGTGCGAGGGGAACCGACTGTCCCGAGGCCCACGATGGTCCGGGCTGGTCATCTGGATCCAGTTGGCCAGAGCTGCTGTCATCACTGTGGGCCTCTTCTGTGGGTGGGGTGGAGATGTCTGGACCCTCCTGTCTGGTGACGTTAGGTAGTGGTCCTGCAGGGGTATAAAAGCATGATTATTGCATCTGTGTGTGTCGTGGTGTGCAATGGGTGGGTGAGCATGTACCCCAGTGCTAGCATTCCTGTATGGGGGCTTGTGTGATGATGGTTAGGGGTTGTTATGGGTATGTGCAGTGGGCATGCTTTAGTGATGGGTGTCCATGCTTTGTTGTGTCATGCAGGGCTTGGTGTTGGGATGGGTGGTTTGTGTTATTAGTACATTAGTGAGGAGTTGGAGTGATAGGGGATGGGGCGAGGGTGGGGGTGTGTGATAGCATGCAGGTAAGGTGGGGGATATGATAGTTAAGATTTGACTTACCAGTGTCCATTCCTCCACCGACTCCTCCGAGGCCCTCAGGATGCATGATGATCAAGACTTGCTCCTCCCATGTTGTTAGTTGTGGGGGAGAAGGTGGGGGTCTGCTGCCAGTCTGCTGAACCGCGATGTTGTGCCTGGAGACCATGGAACGCACCTTCCCCCGTAGGTCGTTCCACCTCTTCCTGATATCCTCCCGATTTCTTGAGTGCTGTCCCACTGCGTTGACCCTGTCGACTATTCTTCGCCATAGCTCCATCTTCCTAGCTATAGCGGTGTGCTGCTCCTGGGATCCAAATAGCTGTGGCTCTACCTGTACGATTTCCTCCACCATGACCCTGAGCTCCTCCTCGGAGAACCTGGGGTGTCTTTGGCGTGCCATTGGGTGGTGTAGGTGATGTGTGGGGTGGTGTATGTGGTGATGAGTGTGGTGATGTGTAGTGGTGTGCGGTGTTTTGTGCTTGGATGTTGTGTGGGTGATGGTGTTGTGTGCCTCTGTGTGGTGGGGTTGTCTATTGCTGTGCTCGCTCTCTCTGGCCTTCGTCTCTAATTTTTGGTCGTAGGGGTTTGTGGGTGATCTGGGTGTGTGTTTTATATTGTAATGGGTGTGTGGGAGTGGTGTGTGTATGTGTATCAGGTGTGTGTATTTTGAATTTCGGCGAATTCCGAGATGTGGGTCATAATAGCTGTGGCGGAATTCCGCAGCCGCTGCGGTAAGTTGGCGGTCTTCTGCACGGCGGTAAGCGTCTTTTACCGCCAATGTTGTAATGACCCCCAGTGTGTCTGTGGTATCGGGGCTCGACCCTATTTCACATAATACATGTGCCCTCATGCACCTGAAGGCAATGTGAGACCAAGAAGCTAAGCCTTATGTTGTGGAACAGAATAAGTTAAGGCTCATAAAGCCGCGGGTGCAGACTCACGCCCAGACTCGAGGCTGTTATTGCAAGTGATTGGCTTTGTGGTCAGAGTCTTCCAGTAATTGCAAATCAAAGTCATACTTCAAGCATAAAAAGGAAGTGGGGTTAGACCCCATCGCGCCACTCTATCCAAAGAGAAGCTTTGAGTGTCATAATGTGAGTCAATCTCACTCCAAGTCCTGTGTTGCAAAGCAAATTCCTCAACTGATCCTGGTGCACCACAGATTCCCTGAGCCACTGGTGATGCTGCAGCAGATTAAGGCCCTCAAGTGGGCCATGTTGCAGATATTTGGCTGTGTTCCAGCTCCCTCTGTTATGGCCACTGGCGTTTCTGCTTTAGGCCCTGAATCAAGGAGGGGCTTCCATTCTGGCTCAAAACTGCTTTCGATGTCAGACACCAAAATAAAGTTAGTCTGCTCTTGACCGAAGTCACATTATGGGATTACAAAATTGCAGCCGGACACCTTACAGCCTGACTCTGCCTTATGCTGTCTTTTATATGGATTTACAAAAGGCTAGTGGGATCAGTATGTCTCCTGAGGCAGGGTTGAATTGCCATTTGGGCCATAAACGGAAGAGAGTGCATTGTTTGCAGTAGTGAACTGGAAGATAACTGAGGTATTAGATTTGCAGCTGCCCTCAGTCAAGACCAAAACAAATGCCCTAAAAAATGTTGAAGTCTGGTCCAGCCATGTCTGAACCCTTGCTTCCTTTTAGCGAGGCCCTAATTTATACATACTGTTCCTGCCCTCCAGTGAATTGACAGGTGGCCAGGCGTCTCTGACCTGCTCCTGGTTACCCAGATTGTTTTTAAATTAAACATCCTTCCTAGGAGAGACTTGTGATTCAGGCTTCACTCCAGTTATGTGACTCCAATTCATTCTCCTCGCATTCTGCTGTTAGGGAGCCCTATATTACTGAGGCATTTGGAAAGTGTATGTTCTCCCCTGCCAGCTTGGCAAAACCATTGTTAAATGTTTTTTTACTCACATTCCCTTTAGTACATGGCCTGCAAGATCTTAACCACTGTCTGGAACACCTTAGGCCCGCTTTGACTCAGAAAATCCATGATGGACAAGAAGGGGCCATATATGTGATCCACACTGGCTCAGATATACTGATAGCCTGAGGAGGACACTTTTCACCAATGTTGTGCTCTGTCACATGCGTGGATGCATTCCACTGGATTCTCTAGAGATGTACAAGCCTCTCATGAATATGCCTTTTGATGACTCAAGTCTTTAGTGGTGGAAAAAGTAGAATCTGCCGTGGAACACTTCAAAGAGAGTAGAACCAAGGTGTGCCCCTGAGTCAGAGGCTACAAATGGGGCTGGCATGTTGACGTAGACTCCCCAACCATTACAGAAGTCACCCCAGTACTTAGGCCATAGATGGCGGTCTGGCAGACAGCAGGGCATCCATCCACCCCTTTTCCTGTGGAAACACCCACTAAGCTGCTTTAGTCTTCCCTTAGCGGTGTATACCTATACTGTGGGGGCAGGGGGAACAGCCCTTCCATTTCTTCATGCCCTCCAAATCTCCCCACTCCACAATAAAGCAAATTTCAGAAGAGCACCTGTTTTTTTTGTTACAAGAGGTGCATGTATTAAGCTCGAACAGTGCTGTAGCAGGTGGTTCCGGACTTTGAGCAGTGGGTTGTTATCCTTGCTATTTCCTTGTGCTGAAGAAAGACAGGGGTCTTCAGCCTATTTCGGACCTTTAACCTTTGAACGCTTTCCTGCAGAAGGGCAAATTCAAAATGCTTACTCTGGCCCAGATCCTGTCTTCTCTGGATGAGGGCAACTGAATGGCATCATGGACCGGCAGGATGCATATTTTCATAGACCCATCCTATAGTTCCACAGACATCATCTGTGGTTCAAGGTTGGGCAGGAGCATTTTCAGTTTGCTATAGTCCACTGTAGCCTCACCAGCATCGCTCAGTTGTCCACGGAAGCTATGCCGCAGTTGCTGCCCAACTCTTTTGAGGTGAATAGCCCTCTGCATTAAGATTTGCTACACACTGGCCAAAAAGCAGCCTCCAGTTTTCCCCTACCTCATTGATGGCCGTTGTAAGCCAGCTTGCCACAGTCAGTTGTAGACCATCTATAGACAACAGCGAACCTCCTTAAATTATTGGGGTTCACTATCAACAAGCTAAAGTCACACCTGGCTCCTTTAGAGAGGCTCCTGTTCATCGGAGCTGTTTCTTGCACCACAAGTCCAGGTCATTTAGGCTTTAGTCCACATGTTTCAGCCTCGGTCCTGAATCACAGTGAGAACAACTCAGCCATTTAGCCTCCTGCAGTCTCCTTGTTGGCTACGCTAGGTGACGTGTTAGCTGTGTAATTAAATCTGAAGGTCTGGTGATCCCAACATCAAAGAAATCTACTTGGAATTTATTGGATGTCATCCATATTTCAGATGAGGTGGCTCACAATCTGCAGTGGTAACACTCAAAGAAAATTGCCTCATTCCATCCCCCCCTCCTCCCTCCCAACGTAACAGTTGTGTCCCTGCTGGGTTGTGGAGGTCAACTGGGGAGAGTTGGAGATCAAGGAACTCTTGTCTCTGGCAGAAGCCCAGCTCCTTATCAGTCTGTTAGAGTTGTGGGCCATTCATCTTGCTCTGAAGACTCCCCTCTAGGAAGGCTGGTGCAGGTTATCATGGACAGCACTACTGCCATGTGGTATTGCAGCAAGCAGGACAGAATAGCATCCTATGTCAGGAGGCTCTATGCTCCTTGAGTTGGTTGGAGGATCAAAGCATTTTCATGATTGCAAAGCATCTGGCAAGGTCCTTGAGTGACACAGCGAATGAGCTTAGGAGGTGGAGTATAGCTGACCACAAATGGTGTCTATATCACAAGGTGTGGTAGAGGGCATCTTCTGGCAGTGGGGAGGACCATGAATGGATCTTTTTACCACTGTTGAGAACACTCAGTGTAGAGGGTTTTGTGCATTGGAATTTTGTTTGCTAGAAGAGGGATTTCAGGTGGAATGGAACATGCAAATCCTGTATGCCTTCCCAATCCTTCCTCTCCTGCTCCAAGTTCTGAAAAAGATCAGGAACGTCCTGGCCCAATTCATCTCAGTGGCTCCATATTGGGACAGGAGCGTGGGGTACCCGTAAGTTCTGAGCATGAGCATCTGCACTCCAGTCAGGCTACCACTTCTGGAGGTTCTTCTGTCTTAACAGCAGGGCAGGGTCCTGCATCCAAATCAGCCCAATCTACACCTTCATGTGAAGACATTGAGTGGCAGCAGTTGAGTGCTTTTGATCTGGACCTTTTAGTGGTAGACGCCATCCTTGCCACTATGCGGCCTTCCACAAAGTCCCTTTATGCTGGACAGTAGGACAGATTTGTATCCTGGTGGTGGGGATTCACGAAACTGACCCTTAACAAGCAAAATTGTCAGATGTTCTTTTGTTTGTTTTATCTTTTGCCGAGAAAGCACTTGTATTGGGCACTTGTTGGAAATGGCCATTTCTGCAGGGTTATCCCCAAACTTTAGGCTTTTCTCCTTCTATTTTTCTGACCCTCTTTTTGTTAGCTTTAGGATTGTAGGCAGTTTGTCACTGCTAATCAGTGCTAAAGTGTGTGTGCTCTCGCCCCTAAAACTTGGTATCATTGGTTTACATCTGTTTGACTTATTTATTTACCTGTAAGTCCCTTGTAAAGTGGTATACCATATACCCAGGGCCTGTAAAGTAAACTCTACTAGTGGGCCTGAAGTTCTGATTACCCCATCCACAGAAGTAGCCTTTCAAACTTGTCTTAGGCCTGCCACTGCAATGCCTGTGTGCGCAGTTTACTGTCACATTGACTTGGCAAGTCAAAGTGCTTGCCAAGGCCTAAACTCCCTTTTCACTACACCTAAGTCACCCCTAAGGTAGGTCCTAGATAGCCCTATGGGCAGGGTGCTGTGTATGTAAAAGGTAGGACATATATTTTTGTGTGTTACGTGAAGTGAGAAATCCTGCTAATTGGTGTAGGTGGATTTTACGTTACTATTTTAGAAATGCCACTTTTAGACAAAGGACACTTCTCTGTGCTTATTATTCTAGTGTTTTGCAGCCACACTCCCATCCACATCTGAGGCAGACTGACAGCTCCACTCTGTGTATACACATACTCTCCAGACAGCCATGAATCAACAAGGGTTAGGTGTTACAGGATTACGTCTGCATTCATCAATATACTGATGGTCTTGTTGGGCTGGGAGGGGCAGAGGGCGTTCACTCTTTACACTTGAATAGGCTCTGTTCTGCCCTCACACAAAGGGCTTGTTTATCCCTTATTGATGTCTGGAGTCAAAGTAGTGGAGAAGGGAAATTCTTGGAGTTGGTCAGATCTGGTTGGAACGTTCTCCCACCTTCTAGAAGCTGGGCACCTGGAGTATAAGTACAGGAGCTCTCGCCCCAGGATTTTTAGAGCACTTTTGGAACTGGGACTGAATCTCTGTCAGAAGGACTTCTGGACTGCCCAGAGGACTCATCTGGACTGTTCTTCTGTGGCTGCCCCGCTACCTGATGCTAAGTGGCATAAAGGACTCCCTGGATTGTTTTTCTGCTTGTTGCCCTGCTGCCAGACTGTTTCCTGACTCTGGGCTACGTAGGCACTGCTGGACTGCCAGAAGGAACCGCCATTCTGTGCCTTAATGTGCTGGCCTCCCTGCACACTGCTGCCTGCCTTGTGTTCCCCTCAGTGTTTTCCACATGGGCCAGCATAGGATTTCTGCTGTCCAGTTGCTGCCCTTGCAACTATAGCGCCTGGGGAGCACTATATTTTGCACTTGTGCCTGAAAGTACAGTGCCTGGGGAGCCCTTCCTTGTCCACTGTGTTGATACTCAGTGCAGGGAGAACGATGTGTGAAGTCATCCTATTGTTCTCTTGTTACTAGCCCTTTGTGAGTGCCTTACATGATTTTGTTACACCACACTTTGTTTATGCCCAGCATGTATTGAGTGCTTACTTCAGGATTGACGTGCTTTTCAGGGTTAGGTGCTGCGGACTACCAGTGCATGAGAAGCATGCTACACTACAAGGAGTCCCTGAGCCCCAGGAGAGGCGGAGGGCAGACCTGTGTCTGCACGGCCCAGATCTGATGGGCACACAGTCTCCCAGCCGCACACCCCCTAGGGTGCAGCGCCCAGCTCAGCCAGGGACACTGGCAGACATCCCTGTCATGCTGCCCGGCCTCACATAGTGAGGCTGGATAGCGCAACTTTGTCCTGGCAAGAGGAAGCCCCTACAACAGCATTGTACACCACAGGCGACCAGGAGAGACCAAGGGAGGTCACCCATGCCCGCAAGACAACCACAACCCCATGGACAACAGCAGCTTCCCTGTACACTTGCGGGCAGCTGCACTTTGCAAATATTATCCGCGGGGACCCAATGGGGTCTCTCCGCAGGTCTGACAGTGTGTGTATGCCCTCCCACCCCCTTTGTGTGGTAGTGCATACCTCAGGGGCCTTTGTTTACCGCAGTGGGGACTTCACAGTCTTGAGGGAGGCCCCGACCATAAACAACGATCAGCAGAGATATGGGACTTTGCCTAGAGTGCGATAATATATGTAGTAGGTGTACAGGTAGTTTGGCGGCCTTTCCGTGCTGTTCATTACCGTACTTTTACTAAGACTAGTATCTGTGTGCTAGGCCTGTGCCTTTACTGATACATGGGGATACCCTGCATGCTGGGAGACTTACAGGGTGTGTACTCCACTGTGTTTGGCCCAAACTTGGGGGGTGTTTACTGTGTGGCCTCTTGTTATGGGGTAGATCTTTTACGAAGGCCCTGTGCTCTAAGTGTATCTTTCCCCCACAAGATTCTACTGGGATTGCTGTAGTCCCACTCGTAGGAGTGCAGGAGACCCTATACATATGTGGACACACTATTACTGATATATGGGTGAGGATGCCTGGGGATTTGGGTACTTGCATCAGCCAATGTATTTCATGACCTGAGCGATTTATATGGCGTTTGGCCTGACATTGTCAGGATAATGAGTACCAATCCAAGAATGGCATAATATGCACAGTAATTATGATTTATGTCAGATTGGCCTATGGTTTTTGTGTAATATACTTCATATTTTTTTATAATATTGTGTGGAGTCTCTTTTGTGGTGTATTTATTGTGTCACTGGTGTGAGTGAGTTGTGTAAACGCTTTACACATTGTCTCTGGGGATAAGCTTGACTGCTCTGTGCCAACCTACCAGGGAGTGAGCCCAGGCTATTTTTAGTGTGTACCTTACTTGCCCTGACTAGAGTGGTGAGCTCTGACTGACTGAGGTGCATACCCTAGCCAAAAAGAAACCCCATTTCTAAAAGCACTGTTACAGGATACATATCAGCACTTTTAGGTTTTGTACATTTGATGGACCAACCATCTTTGTTTGTCATTTGTTGTAATGAGTATTATAAAAGATTTGACACACTTTTCCTTCCTGATCATTTGTAATGCCACAGTAGGACCTTAACTTGGTCTTGATGTTTTTCATGTGTATGACCTTCAAGCTGATGCATAGGTGCTCGCTGCATCTCCTGACTAAAGGCTGTCTTCCTCATTGCCATTACCTGAGTGAACTTCAGGCACAACCGGTACAACGGCACTGCACCACCTTCCTCCTGGAACAATTGGTGCTATGACTTCGGTGGCTTTCTTGCCTAAAGTTGTGACTCCTTTTCATGTTAGGTAATCCATCACTCTACCAGTATTGTTTGCTCCCCCTCGCCCCTTTGAAAGAAGAGAAGAGACTCCATCTGCTGGACCTTGAAAGGGCTTTAACCTTTTACATTGATAGTACCAAGGAATACCATGTGGACAATCAGCTTTTTGTGTGAATCTCTGGGGTGAAAACATGGAAGGCTCGGCAGAAGAGGTGAGGAATCAAATGCTAAATAGATTACCCACCAGAAAGTGTTATCAAAGGCGAGTTACTTGTTGTTTTAGTATCACTTGTTTATATATCCATCATTCATGCATAGTCACACAGATTCTGACCTCTAGTTGAATGCATTATTGCATTACCTGGTTTGTTTTTCATCTTATGTATTTCTGGGGTAAAAATACTTATTTATTTTACAACGTGTTTCTCAAAGTGACCTAACTTATATGCGATTGTGCATCGGTTTCATCTTTCTGCTTTGGGCAAATTCACCCTTTATCAGTACAAAACAATCATGGGAATATTGGTTTCATCATCATTACATTCACATAGATACATTTCAATCTATGCAATCAGTATGTGGTTAGTCTTTTCTACATGGATTACATATCTCCATTAGAATAATCGTGATTGCTTTTTACAATACATTATGAGTATAATATTGTAGCTTTGCCTAGATTTTCATTTTTGGGTTGAAGCCTGTTAGAAATTGGGTCTCCTGTTGGCAGTTAGTTTACACTCTGTCCAAGCAGGGACCCTCACTCTATTCAGGGTTAGGGAGATACACAGCTCAGATAATCCTTGATTACCCTCTTGGTAGCTTGGCACAAGCAGCCAGGCTTATCTCAGAGGCAATATGTAAAGTATTTGTTCAAGCACACACAGTGAGAACACCACAAAAAGGCTCTACACCAATTTAAAATAGCCAATATTTATCTAAATCAAACAAAACCAAAACAACAAAAATCCAACATACACAAGTAAAGATAGCTCTATCTGGGGTTATCACAATGTAGTTGATGTGGTCGTTCCCAACAGTCCAATGCCACTCACGGGGAGGGCAGCACCGGTCACGGAGTCACACAGAACCCCAGGTAGAGTACCTTTGGTAACGAGGAAAACAAGCTGGTGCACAGAGTCAGGGAGGTGAGGTATCGCTGGATCTGGTGTGACGTTGGCTCCTCGTTGCAGAGCAGGGGAGGTGATGCAGCGTTATTGGCGAGGCATCGGTTCTTGACGATCTGGAAGAGTTGATGAACCTGGCAGGTCAAGAGTCGATGAATCCGGCAGGTTAAGACCTCTCGGAGTCGCGGTCACCATGGGCTCCAGGCGCCACAGTGGTGTCGGGTGTCACAGATGTTGGTCACATGGCACTCAGGACTCAAGGAGTCGTGGGACTTTGAGGCTGCGGCGATGTCAGGCCTGTGGTGTCAGTCGGAGTCGTCCCACTCCAGCAGAGACCATGGCTTTGTGTTGCAGGCAGCGGCACGGAGTCGTGCAGCGGTGCCGGTTCTGGAGTCGTCCGGATTCTGTGTGCCTGGATCTTCTTGTTTCTCACCAGAACTCACTTCCAAGGGTCAGAAACTGGATTGGCACCACTTCGCAAGTCAGGGTCCTCAGCAGGAGTACCCAGATGATGGCAGGTGAAATATTTGATGGCCCTGAGACTTTTTAACAGATTTCAAGCTCGGTCCAAGCTCTAGGAGAAACTTCACAAGCAGGATTTCAGAAAGCAAAGTCCAGTCTTTTCCCTCTTAAGGCAGAAGCAGCAGGCCAGACAACAAAGCAACAGGCAGAGTGGCAGATCCTCTTCAAGCAACAAGCTCTTCTCCTTGACAGAGATTGATCCAGAAGTAATTTAAAAGTGTGGGGTTTCGGGTCCACTACTTATACTCATTTCTGCCTTTGAAGTAGGCAAACTGTTGTTTACAAGATCCTAGCTTGCCCAGGCCTGGCCCCAGACACACTCCAGGGGGTTGGAGTCTGCATTGTGGGAGGACAGGCATAGCCCTTTCAGGTGTGTCAGCTCCTCCCTCCCCACTCTAGCCCAGGAGACTCATCAGGAGATGCAGGACACTCCTCAGCTCCCTTTGTGTCACTGTCTAGAGGGAATTCGGAACAGCCCCACCTGTCAGTCTGCCCCAGACAGGCAGAGGCACAGAATGGTTAAACAAGAAAATGCCCATTTTCTAAAAGTCGCATTTTCAAACAGGCAATCTAAAAAACAACTCTACCAAAAGATGTATTTTTAAATTGTGAGTTGAGAGACTCCAAACTCCATATCTCTATCTGATCCCAATGGGAAACTGCACTTAAAAGATATTCAAAGGCAATCCTCATGTTAAGCTATGGGAGAGATAGGCCTTTCCTTAGTGAAAACCACATTTAACAGTATTTCACTATTAGGACATTGTAAAACACACCAGTACATAAGCTACCTTTTAGCTACATTGAACCCTGCCCATGGGGCTACCTAGGGCCCACCATAGGGGTGATTTACCTGTTGGTTAGCAGTGGTAAAGTGCCTAGAGTCCTAAAGCCAACAACTGGTCAGAAAAGAAAGGAGGAAGGAGGCAAAAAGTTTGGGGATGACCCTGCAAAAAGGGGGCAACAAAGCCTATGAGACAGCACATCTGTCTGGTTGCTAAAGACTTTTGAGGACATCCTGAAAGCTGACCTAGGGATGTTTTTTGCACATTGCTTACCACTGGATTTGTGGTTTGTAACTCCCATTTGCTTGCTTTCTATTTCTTATCTTGTCACATTTGCTCTACATTCAATGGTAGTGGTCAAGTGTTAGGCTCTGTCTTCCGAGAGAGCTTGGTGTTTACTTTTCTTTCTCTGACTTTGAAGTGAGAGGATTTATGTGACAATCTGTTGGTGTGGAAGGAAAGGTATTTTTCTAGCATGTAATAAAATATAAATGCCTCTTAGTGAACTGTGCAAGTATTTCAGAATATATCTGAATTAGGACAGCACAAATGAATCATTTTTTTCTTTTTTTAATTCATAAGTATTGTGGAAACAAATATCTTAATACGATCAAAAGAAATCAATATACTAGGTGATGCCATTTCCACACATTATTGTTTGTGTGGTGTATAGTTTTATCAGTGAAACTGTAAGTCTGTATAAATGTAATTGTCATTTCAATTGAAAATGTGTTGTCTGTAATGCAGTGTGCTACCACGCTGACACTTTACTCCACTCAATGCCACTCTGCACCCTTCCATTCTACCATTCCCTATGCCACTCCAAAACACACTCCACCATTCTAAGCCACTTTACTTTACTTCACTTCACCGTACTCCACGCCTCTCTTCACCACTCCATGCTACTCCACTACACTTTAGACTGACACTCCACTCCATGGCACTCTGTGCCACTCTACTCCTCTCTTTACCTCTCTACTCTAAGCCACTCCACTCTGACACTCCACTCTGACACTCTACACCATTCCACGACACCCTAAGCCACTTTACTCCTCTTTGTGACACTTCATGACACGACACTCTATGCCACAGCAAGCTATTACACTCCACACCACTTGGACTTCCCACTCTGACACTTTACTACACTCTAACCTACTCCACTCTAAGACACTTTACCCCACTCGGCAACATCTTAGTCCTCTCCGTCCTACTCCATGTCACTCTACTCTACATCACTTCACTCTATTCCAACGAATGCCACAACACCCCACTCTGACACTCCATGCCACTTTGCTCCACTCTACGCGCCTTTGCTCCACTGTACACCCCTCCACTCTCTGACATGACACTCTAAGACACTCCACAAGATTCTATTCCACTCTGACACACTACTTCACAACACTTTACTCTGCTGCCCTCCACTCCACTCTGCCACTTCACTTTAGGCTGCTCAGCTTCACTCTGACCCTTCACTCTCTCTCTACAACACCCCATGACACTCCATTCTAGGTCATTCTACACCACTGCACGACATTCTAGTCCATGCCACTCCACGATACACTACTCCATGCTATACCACTCTACGACACTCCACGCCAAGGCAGACTATTTCAAGACACTCCAATGTAATCCACTCTATGACGCTCCATTCTAAGCCACTCCAAACCTCTAAAATGACCCGAGTACTTTTTAACAGTAAATGCAAAAAAGTAGCATTTCTTGTATTAAACAAAATGGTCCAGAAGTTCACTTGTCATCTTCTTGGTTTATTTTCAATGCTTCCAGTTTTTCCAAACACGCCACACCACAGCATGCCGGTAACTTTTAGTCATGCTGAAAAGGAGCCATGCTGGTGAACAACATGGCTAAAACACATTGGCGTGACCTTTTGGCTTCGTCAATGCCGGTTTCCTAAAGGTAGTACTTCATATTACCCTTGCACAAAGCATACAGCTTCTTGGATCTAAAAATTGTGTTTAACAGTAGTAATTCCCCTGTAATGGGTACACCAGTGCATGGATATGTGAGGCATGACCATAAAGTGTTGAAGCATCCCAAAGGTATCATCAATTTATTTTTACTACGTTTTACATACCTGCCCAGTTTTCACCGTGTTTTGTTTTTATTTATCTCTTTAGTTTTTTCTTTTGTGTTGTTTGAGGACGTCCCAGCAAATGTATTCACATTAATACAGTGAAATGACGTTCTCCAGCAATCGTCGGTAACAGACTCTAGTGCAGTGTGTTTGTAATGTGTGCTACTCTCAAGTCGATCATGAAAAGGGAGACGAAGATCTTCATGGCTGCGTACCAAGAATATGGCTTTAAATAAAGTTTGAGTCACGCACGCTTTCCAGAAGCCATTTAACATGCACTGGGTTGATTTCCAGATGCTTGATCCCAGTTCAGGTGCTGTTGGCTCTCTAGCAGCCTATTCATTAATGGATACAGATTACAACATTCCAACCTGAACATTTGAGGTCGTGGAAAGCAATCGGGGTAGTTAGTTTCCGAGAAAGAGGATTTTAGTTATATAGTCAACCCCAGATCCCCTGTATAATGAGTAAAAGATAGGGATTTTGTTGCTGTAAAATGTAAGTATAGCCAGTCGCATACTCGTGATGCATTAAAGGAGTGGTGCGTGGTGGTGAGGGGGGACAAGACTAAGGGAAACATTAAATTAAATTTTTTTTTAAAGTATCTAACTCCCTGCCGTCACGCCACTCTTCTGGCTTGACTTCTGGCACAGGCTCCCAGCCTACCCTGCGGCCAATCCTAACGCTGCTCTCATGCTGCATGAAAGCAGCGTTAGGATTGGCTGGAGCGCCTTGGCTTTGCGCTCCGAGGCAGACTGGGAGCCTGGGCTTGCTGTCCCCAATCCATGACAGGGTTGGAGAGAGCTCAGTGCACGTGTGTTTGGCTGGCCCTAGACAGCTGCACAAACACACATGCACGCTGAATGGAGTGCAGAGCACGCCCCCTCCATCCCTGTCATTCCCCATGGCCATGTCCCTTTAAAAATAAACGAATATTTATTGTTGTTTTATATTTAAAGGTTTGCAGATGCTGCTGCTGCTGCTGCTGGCGGGGGTGGGAGGGGAATAGGAGCAACACACCTCCGCCATAGCAGGGGAGTCGCCGCTGAGGATAGCCTCTTAAAAATAAAAAAAAAATAAAAGGCTTGTTGCACAAAATAAACAATATCAAAATTAAGCTGTTGTGCATTATCATCGAGGCAGCCATAGCTCAATTGTACAACAATAGAAGTGGATGTCCTAAAATCCTTAATTCAGTCAGTCTCCTAATTCTGGAGGAAGTGTGCCCCAGGGGAACAATAACGCTCAACTAGCTTTCTCCATTAGGAAAAAAAACACAAAGGAAACTTCAACCGCGCCTTCCTTTTCAAGTGTGTCTGTCACCAAATTTTTAGATCTGACGTGGTAGCCGAGACCTTTTGATTTTATTAAAATAATAATTATAATATACTTAGTTAAACAGCCTTTGAGCCTCAGCTCTTCATTGATTGATCTGTTGTTGTGTCATTCACATTTCGCTTCCACCTACTACAGCACAAAGCATGGGGCCATGAGTCAACCCACTTAAGTGACTGTGTAACTTCTCTTTGAGAGACTGCATATTGTTCTTTTCCAAGGTGGACATCCACACACAAGGTAGTTCCCTTTAGTGCCAGTGTTTTTTAGGTTTTACTTTGTCATTTTTTAGTTTTGCCTGATGCGATAACAGGTTGCCTTTCAAGTGAGCACAGGGTGCATTTCAGCTATACCAGTTCCTGTCTTGTTCCAATGCGGTTGTAAATTCTTTCAGAAGTGGCTTTGTTTATCTGGCAAACAATCTTGAAATGGGGTTGGGCCCACATAAAGCAGAAGCAAGCATGGGCCGCACTATAATTGTATATAAATAAGGTGGTCTTGTTAGCTAGTTTCAGTGCTTGTTTAACAGATACAAACTAGGTGATTTAGATAGACAAATTGCCAAGCACCATTAAATGGCATGATTGTCATGTCTTTTACATGTGTTTAGTAACCATAAACCAGAGCAAAGTATTCGGTCAGACCCAGCAAGTGAATTGCCTAACAACATTACATTGCTCAATTATCAACTTATATTTCACATTAAGCAACCATAGAACAGAGCAAGGTATTCCAACATCATTTATGACAATACTTAAAGGCATGTGCCCCCTATTACTCAGGAAACCATGTGCTAATACCAGGGTTAATTTTCCAAAGTGCTCCCCAGTAAACACTAGTGACTATAAGGGGCACGTACAAAAATTACAGCAAATATAACCAAAGCAATCTAATGGGACACCGGTCCTTATCATTAAATTCGTACACATGGTAACCACTTATCCGCTAAAGTTCCCACTGTGAATGCAGAATGGGGCAAACTATTGGGAGTAAGTTATGGTAGGGTCCATTTTGTTGGTTCTTTTTCCTTGCCTAAAAATGTTTTAAGAAGTAGAGTCCACAATTCTAGACCCCAGTGCCGTTGATGGGTTTTGATTGCTGACCCTTAGAGGTCTCCTCAGAACTTGGATTAGTGTGACTGTCTCCCTTATTTCACAGAGAACCATATGATTAGTTTAATCCAAGTGTGCAGTGTATTCAAAAATCTTGTCTTTCCATTAGAAGTCTGCAGGGCCAAACTATTCACTTTTTGAAAGGCTTCCTGCAAACCACCCAAACCTTTGACATTCATGAGGGAGGTGCAAGATTCTTGCACGCGTGTCGGAAGTTTGGGTGTTTTTCAGCAAGCGTTTTAAGACAGCAGTTAAACTAGTTAGCAAGATCCCTTGCTTGTTTCTGACTGCTGCTATTTCATAGTACACCATATTGTGTTCCTAGACACGATTTTACCAATGGTTCTTTTACCCCTTAACTGTTGGCGCCTCACCCCCACCAAGGATAAGCCCTTTTTTGGCTAATTGATGTAGTTTGCGCTTAGGGATCCATAACGTTTTTCCACAGAAGGTATCCATATGTAAATATTGGCTACATTTTACATTTTTGCTCTGAATAAGTGTTTTTCTTTCTCTAAAAATCGCTTTCATATCTCAGAAACATGCAGAGCTGAATTAAAAAATGTATTTTTTAACCAGAGTTTTGGCATTTTTACAGAGGTAGTCCATTATTCCCATTTTTGTGCTCTCAACCACCTTCCAGTTTGTGGTGGAATCCAGTGTGAAACCCATGGGTGATCCAGGAAACCTATAGATTTATCATGGTCCTCACAAAGCAATTAACTGTTGAAATACAAAAATATTGAAAATGAGTAGGAAAAATAGCCATTTGTAATGTTTTCGTCTGTAACTTTTTGTCACAGTGGTCTGTTTACAAAAGCAATAAACCATTATGTCCACTAGGCCCTTCTGATTGTGAGGTTATATATGGTTTGTAGGTTCTCCAAGAATCAAAAGTACCCGGAGCCAACTACTGAGCTGCACCGTACAATGGTTTTTTCATCAGGTACCGAGTATAGACCAGTTCACATTGTGAAATGTGTAGAGTTAAAAACAGGTCTTATAAATCTTATGTATTTCTAAAATGGGCAGAAGATAAGGAGTTTTTGAGCAGTAGTGATTTGTACATTTCTACATTTGTAGGTACCCTTACTAGCATATGATTTGGAGGGTACTTTTCAAAATGTCTTTTTTCTTGCACACTGCCTTACATTTAGAAGGCACAAATGCTTTGAAATCCAATTGGTAACAACAGGTGTTCTACTATTATATGCTCCCATATGTGTTATGATCAAAATGGTGTCTCACTTGTGTGGGTACGCCTAGTGACCGAGACAGTAAATTGGCCAAACACAACATGCACTCATCACATTTTTCCACAGAAAACTGCCTCTTTTTTACAATGTGGTTAGCTGTAGATTTTGGACCGTAGGTCAGCTGGCATCTAGGGAAACCTAGCAAACCTGTACATTTTTTTAAAGTAGACACCTAGCCAATTCCAGGGTGGGTTGACTTGCATGGATCTCACTTGGTTCTCGTTTTTTTTTACCCAGAATCCTGTGCAAAACGCAAACTTTGACTAAAAAACAAATTTTCCGCACATTTCTTTGATGGAAAGTTCTGGAATCTGCAGGGAGCCACAAATTTCCTTCCACCAGTATTCCTCCAGATCTCCAATGAAAATGGCCCCTCTCTTGTGTGGGTAGGCCAACTGCCCGACGCGACATGAAACGGCCCAAAACACAACATGGATACATCACATTTTTCCATTCAAAACAGGCTCTCTTTTTGCAAAGTGGGTAGCTGTGGATTTTGGGTCGTAGCTCAGCTGGCACTTAGGGAAACCTAGCAGACTTGCACATTTTTAAAAACTAGACACTTGAGGGGCTCCAAGGTGGGGTGACGTGCGTAGGCTGCACGAGGATTTGTACACAGAATCCTTTTATAACCTCAAACTTTGAATAAAAAACACATTTTCCTCACATTTCTGTGATGGAAAGTTCTGGAATCTGTGGGGAGCCATAAACTTTCCCCAGCATTCCCTTAAGTCGTCAGATAAAAATGGTACCTCAAATCTGTAGGTAGGCCTAGTGCCTACGACAGGGAGCAACCCAAAACACAACATGGATACACCACATTTTTCCACTCAAAACTAACCGTTTTTTGCAAAGGGTTTAGCTGTTGATTTTGGGCCCTAGCTCAGGCGGTACCTAGTGAAACCTAGCAAAACTGCACATTTTTTAAAACTAGACACCTGGACGAGGCAAGGGTGGTGTGCCTTGCATTGATCTCATAAGGTTTTTTTACTCGCAATGCCCAGCGAACCTCCAGCTTTGTCTGAAATCACACATTTTCCTTACATTTGTGATAGAAACATCTGGAACCCATAAATTTCTTTGACCCAGCATCAACCCCACTTAATATAAAAACACCGCACCACTAGTGTGGCTGGGTCTAGTGCCCGCGACAGGAACAGGTCAAACCAAGGTCAGTGGGATCCCTTGCGAGTTACCCCAATCTGCCCTTTGAGAGTCTGGGTGGGGGGCATAGCCATGGCAATGGTTGACAGACCCACCCCCATATTAAAAAAAAAAAAAAATGGTGGTGGGGACATAGCCACCCCTATATTTAAAATCAAACAAAAAACATTCCCTGGAATCTAGTGAACCTTCTGCCTTCTCTGGGGGCAGATCAGGGGTACTTACCCCATCTGCCACCAGGGAGGCAGAAAGACTATTACCCCATTTATTTGAGGTGGGACTTTCCCCTACTGGGCAGACCTCACCACTAGAGTTTTCTAAGAGAAAACAAATCCCTGGTTTATAGGGGGATTTCAGGGTTAATTGCCCCCATCTGCCTCCTGGGGGCAGAAAGACTGAAATAATAAATTTACCCTGGGAGAGCAAAAGCCCTTGCTCAAGGGGCCACTCCCTCCCCCTATCCCTGGTGCCTAGGGGGTGGATCTCTGCTTGGGGATTGCTCTCCTGTGGCAACCCTTAAGCAGAAATCCACTGGCCAGAGGTACCTTTGGAAAGGGGAGGTTCTCCTTTATAATGATACCTCTGCCCAGGAGAATTAGTGCTCGGGGGATTAGCAATGCCCGAGCACTAATTCAGTGAAAGTAAAACAAGCCCATTGACTCATTTTACTTTACTTTTACTGCAATGACGTCAGGGTGCCGATCGTCATTACAGTAAACAAAAACAAAAAAAAAAAAAACAATCAGACTGCTCGGGAAGTTCTTCTTGAGCAGCCTGGTGAAACAAAAATAAGTACTCCCTTTTTTCCCTTTTCTTTCCTTTTTCTTTCCTTTTCACCTTCTTTCTGCCTTTTCATTCCTTCATTCTTTCCCCGTTCATTCTTTTCTTTTGTGCCTTTCGTTCATTCTTTCTTTTTTGCCTTTATTGTTTCCATCTTTCTTTCTTTTTTGCCTTCTTTCCCTTTTTATTCATTCTTTTCCTCTCCTTTTTCTTTTTATTTCATTTCTTCCCTTCTTTTTTATTCCCTGCTTTCTTTCTTTCTTCTTTTTTTGCAATCTTTCCTTCTTTCTTTTTGCCTTTTTTCTTTCTATTTTTGCCTTCGTTCCCTTTTTTTTATGGTCCTTTTCTGTTTTGCTTTGTTTCCTCTTTTCTTCCCCTATTTCTTCCTCTCCTGGGACAGGAACAGTACTCTTCCAGCACCACGCTTTCTCTGAACCTTTGGTGTGTGTTTTCAACAGAAAGGAGCTGATCGAAGTGTAAGCAACATCCGAGTCCAGAATCTGCAAGGCAAAGAAAAACATGTTTTCTCCAAAACATTTTTTTTTTTCTTCCTGAACTCATTCGTGTTCATTAGCGCTCACCAGTCACTTTACCGCTTTGTTTGTGTCCTTAATTTGAGCACTTGTGACTTGTAGGGCATGATCCTTTCGCTCTTGGTTTATTTACTTGCATCAGTGTGTGTATGCACGAGCTCCTGAAGTTGCTAGATTGTGTCCTGGGGTTCAGTATTTTGTTGCAGATTTTTCAAGGACTATAATCCACTTTTATAATCTGTAAACCTGCAAGGAATAGCTAATTTAAAAACGTGCAATTGCCCGTTTGTTTTATTTGCAAAAAACATATTGAGTTCCTTTTTCGGAACTGAAAACCTTTATGGAAATTTAAAAAAAAAATCTCCCTTCAGTAATTTGTATCCCTATTAATTACAGAAATATATTGTTGACGGTTTTCTCATTTGGCAGCAGACAAATTATTGATTTGAGTGAATCCTTGTCTAAGAATAGATATCTGGTGGTGGAAACGTAGCAGAAGGTAATTGAATGCACCGTTTATATCAATATTAAACATGCTCTGGCATGTGGGAAACAACATTCATTACGATTTTTTTTTTACACTTTAGAATCACGCAAAGGAGCATTTGAAAAATGGGAATGATTTACCACATACTCCAGAAGCCTCTCGGCAAAGGGGGCAACTTTAACGTTCCCTTAACTCTATTGATTTCTGAGCCCTTTAAAGCTCCTGATCAGGCCTTATCAGAAAGATATGGGTGGACTCACAGCCCCATCCTAAGATAAATTAGAAACTATCAATGCTGAAGGGTGGAAACATTTTCAGCAAGTTAGATTTATCCTGTGCACACCACCAGGTAGAGCTTGTCCTTGATTTTTGACATTACACAGCAGTTATTTCTCTGTTTAGCTCATACAAGTATTTCTGCATGGCTTTTGGGCTGGCTTCAGCTGTGGCAGTTTTCCAAAGAATCATTGATCATATATTTGACAGTACAGAAGATATCATGTTTCAAGATGAATTATTGGTTTATGCTCAAACTCGTGATGAACACGATAAAGTGTTACACATTTTTAAAGGAAGTTGTGCTCAAGAAAAAGAAATGAGAGTTCTTAAAAAACAGGTAGAATATTTAGAACATATAGGCCCAGATTTAAGAGGGCCTAGCGCCATCCTAACGTCACATTAGCGTGATTTTTTTTTTTTTACACTAATGTGGCGTTAGATGGCCACAAATGCTGCACCATGTTTACAAAGTGGCACAATGCGTGCATCGCCCCACTTTGTAACCCCTTGCGCCACATTATGCCTGCACCAGGCATAATGTATACAAGGGGGGTTTCCGGGGCTAGTTGGGCTGAAAAAATGGCGCAAAGAAATCTCAGATTTCTTTGCATCATTTTATCAGCATTTTTTACGCCTGCTAAGAGCAGGCGTTAAAGAGAGGCTCCCATTGTTTTCAATGGGCCTCTGGGTGCTTTGCAGGATTAGCGTCAACATTTTTTATGCTAATCCTTAAAAGAGCCAAACTAGTGTAAAACATTATGATGCTAGTTCCCTAACTACCACCATGCTGCGCTGCATTTTAAATACAGCGCACACATGGTGGCATTAGGGGCAGCACTAAGGCGTGCCAGAAAGCAGCGCCACTTTTCAAAAATCTGCCCTGTAGTCGCCAGAGACAGAATACTTCCCCATCCGGGTTGGTTGAAGCCAGCAATGGTGCACACCCCCGGTGTGACAGTGCTGGTTTGCTTTGTGCAAGTTCTCCTTGATGTATTTGCCCAAGTATGCCGCTCATGTTCACTTCCTCACAAACATTTTGCAGAGAAGGGTGCAGTTTAAGTGGGATGTGGAGGGTGAGAACGTTTTCTGACGAGCTCACTGGTTCCAAAGCTCTAACAGCATTTGATCCAGCACTATATGCATTATCATTATAGACACCAGCAATGTTGGATTGAAGACTGCTCTTACACAAGGGGCTGCCGAATATACCACTGGGTTTACCTGCTGCTTTCTCATGAAAGTGATGTTATGGTTACAGTCCATCTTGCTCATGCAACAGGCATGAGATCACCACAACAATGGAAACCCCAGGCCTTAAATGGGCAGTGACATCACACTCGAGCCCATGATGCAACCAAACTATGTGGGAAACACCATCTGACAGGTGGAAAGGTTGGAAAAAGACTGTTTCAACATGCTATTCTGGCATTTTACCACCATGTCGCAATGTCTCCAGACAAGGCCTGCCACACCTAAAATGGTTGCTGTCACCTAAAGACTCTTGCTCAATTTTATACGACTTGCGAAAATTAAGCAAATATTGGTTACCATCTCTTCTATAAAGGCCACCATTTTCATCAATCGGAGCTTATTTGTCACAGTTCGAGCAAGTCACTGGGAGAAAGGCTTGTGTTCCCGTTCTTTGAAAAGCAGAAGACGGAGAACTTGGAACAAGATTCCAGTCGGACATTTTCCCTCCACGAAGTTAACTATGGCTGTAGCTAGAAAATAACCTTCATAAAAACTTTTTTGATCGCATGGTCATTTACCAGGAATCCAAAAGAAAGCCCTGTTTATGCACTAAATTAAAAGAACTTAGTGGGACTCTAGACATCCAGGAGGGTTAAAGACTAATTCGTGGGTGACGCCTAACCACATGGAAGAGAACTCTGAAACTCACATCACGCCCAAGAGAGAGGAGACAGTTTGATTAAGTACTGACATAAAAGTCTGAGAAAGGTTGAGTCCAATAAGTTAAATAATAGGACGTTTTATGCAAGCAAAATAATTACCTTTATGAGCTTTGTCCCATGGTATGAAGACCCCATTTATCTAAAGGCTTTTTCCCTCACTGGTGCTGAACAGTATGAATGCATAGCACAGATCGCATACACAGTTATAATCTTTTAATACTAAAAAATATCACTGTTATTCCTTTGTTGCAGGCCTTCTTTCCTCCAGTACCCTTTCTACTGATCCCTTCCTCGCATCTAGCCCCTCTGATCGTCTGTAAAGCTGATGCTGCTGGAAGGTGGGCTTCTGGGAGGTACTGTTCCTGAGGATCACCCACTCCTGGTAAGTGGAAACACTCTATTCTATCATAAAGAATGAATTGTTAGGGTGTTCATTGGCAGTGGAGAAATTTCGAGTATATATATTGGGAAGGAAATTTACTGTACTCATGGACCATAAATGCTGGTCATTTTTTTGAGTAGGCAGAATGTGAGGAACTACAAGTAATGGATTGTGTGGATTTCTTTTAGGTTACTTCAAAACCAGTCTGATGCACATCACGACTAGTAGGTATAAATTGGTGTGCTGACTGTTTCTCCAGGTTCCCTCAAGAAATTGAGAATGTTGGGATTTAATGCCGAGTGCACAAGTGCCATTTTGGAAGGTGTCTGGTGTGCATCTTAGGAGGATAATATCCTCAAGGAGGTGACCATATTTGCCCAATAGGGGTGGCTTAGGAAAAGAAAACTTTATGGTGATCTTCAGGTTTTCTACAAGGCTGTTGATTGACTCACTGTAAAATATGGTTTACTCTTGAGGTGAGATAAGATGATGCCTCAAGGTATTTTGCCACATGAGAGTCAGTTACACAAAACACTAACCAAACACAAAATATGTGCTGCATTCTGGTGACCTGGTCAAGATATGGAGGTGGAAGAGGTAGTTAAGAAGTGTGTGACTAAATGTGATTGATTGTGTGCACCCCACCTTTAAAGTCCACTGAACTGCATGAAGGGCCATGGATGAATGTTGCTATTGATTTAATGGATGGAACCATAGAATCACATGGATTCCAGGCATCAGCACATGGTTGTGCTGGTGGTTTATTATTTAAAGTGGCTGGAGGTGAATTGTTTTGACTTAGTCCACCACAGCCCAGGTGACTGGATGCCTCAAAGATGTATATTCTAGGGAGGGTTTTCAAGAGAGCATAGCATCAAATAATGATGTCCAGTTTGTCAGTCAAGAAACAGAGTTTCTTGAAATCTGTTGGTATAAAGCATCTCAAGAGTTCTTTTTACCATAGACAATTCAATTATTTGGTTGAGAAAAAGAACCGGGTAGTGGGATGGTGCACACAGTGGGCTTTTAAGAATAAGAGTGATGCGGTCACAGCTGTTAAAACCATGCTTTGATTCTATTGTGTACAAAAAGAACAGATGATGGTTGAAATGTGGAACAAATCAAACGTTCATCTCCAGTCCCAGATATGGGTTAAATCAGAACCCGGCAAAAAACAATGGATTAAACCCAGATTTGTGACTTGGGGTGAATGTTTGCATTGTTCAGCATTCCGTTTATCATCTGTGACATTTTTGCTTTTGTCGCCCCAAGTAGGAAAGGTATACCCAGATGTGAGTTTTGTGCTCATTGTGCCACTGGATTCAAGCTAGCCTGGCTGATGAGGGGTAATACCCTGAAACCAGTCCCAAGATGCTTGTTTCCGTTTCAAAGAGGACCTGGCCTGGCAGTTTGGGCTGGACTGTTACCATGGGGAGTAGGGTCAAGACTTATTTGCATATGGCTGGTTCCAAACTGGTATGGCGTGGTGAGCAAAAAAATGATGGATTAAACTCAGATCTGTTACTGGGGGTGAACGTTTGCATTGTTTAGTATTCCATCCATCATCTGTTCTTTTTGCTTTTGTCGCCCTAAGTACGAAGGGTATACCCAGATGTGGGTATCTGGCTCACTGTGCCACTGGATTGAGGTGTGATACTCCAAAACCAGTCCCAGGATGCTTGTTTCCGTTCCAGAGAGGTCCTGGCCTGGTAGTTCAGGCTTAACTGCGCCCATGGGGAACAGGGTCAAGACTGATTTGCAAATGGCTGGGTCCAAACTGGGGTAGCATGGTGAGCAAATGAATGATGGATTAAACCCAAATCTGTGACTTGGGTTGAATGTTTGCATTGTTCAGTATTCGGTCAATCATCTGTTCATTTTGTTTTTGATTCTATCTGAGACACAATTTTCAGTCACTGGAGTGTTGCCGTTCCAAAATCTCAGAGGGGAAAACAGATGTCAAAGCTGTGTCCACCTTGGAATGTGGCAGTGGGTGGTTGTTGGGGGTGAAAGTTTCGTGGATGATGTCAATGAGAGGCCCAGTGCACTGTTATCACTTCACAGTTCCAGATCTTATGTTTAGAGTACGTTCTATTGTTACATCAAGGATAGGAATCAAGTATAACTCTTAACAGAGAATCTTGCTGGAGAAACTACAACAAGCCGGCTCTGCCTTTCAGTAAGGCTTTGTTGAAAGTCATTCATGTTGGCTGGGGGAAAGCACAGTCCTTACCAGTTATTGCCAGACAATATGGTTCCAGTCCCGTAAAAAACCTGTGTTCTGTACTACTCATCCTTTGCTTTAAAGCTGTGTGGTATAAACTTCATTTGCCACATTTTAGGTCTAGTTTTCCTCCTTTCTGTGTCCTCATCATCCCCTAAACTCAAAATGCGGTCCCTGAAGTCTCCATGGTCACTAACAAGCTCGCTCCTCTCATCACTTGTTACAGCCACTTGGATTTTGGCCTTTCATCCAGAGGCTGTATACCTAAACTTGTAAACAGAAAAACTGGGTTGAAATTCCAGATTCCTCATTTGACCAAATCATATGATCTTACTCAAATCACAGTACTTCAGTGTGCCTCCTTTTAATTCAGCACCAAGTGCAAGACCACCTTGAAGAAGTTCAGTTTAGGATGTGTGCTACATACAAACTTTATTTAGGCACGGTTTAATAGTTCACTATTAATCCATGTACTACAGAATTATTGCCCACTGTACATGACACCCTGACATCTCTGGGTACACTAATGGCAGTGATGTGAGGGCATTGGTGGTGGGGAATATTTCTTTTAACAGATGTCAATGCAGTAACATTATCAAATGTACAAAAGTCAAGCACAGACGTTCAAGAAATATATTCAGTAATGACATTACCCAGTGGCAGTTGCCACTAGATAGTTTAGTTAGGACCTCGGCCTTCATTACGACTCTGGCGGTCCTATGACTGTCAGACCTGCGGTGGCGGTCGGACCAGCCTCCACATTATGATCATTGCGAACGTGCCGCGGTCTGACCGCCGGCACCGCCGTTTTTTTGCCAGCAGATGGCCTGGCAGTGCCGGTGGTCTTAATCTGCCAGGGCAGCCCTGCAAGGGGAGTGGGTGCGTGTGGCCGCTTTTAGCCCCAGGGACACCATCCCCCAGGGCCTTTGTGATTTTTATGGGGAGCAGGGCACATGGCTGATTTCGGCCCCGGGAACCCAATCCCCTGGGGCACAGTGCACTTTTCTGAGGGAGGGGGACATGCAGCCTCCCTCTTCAGGCTCATTTAAGAGCCAGGGACCCCATCCCACAGTGCCCGGCACATTTTACAGGGGGAGAGGAGCACACAGCCCTCCTCCCTAGGTCGATTTCAGCTCTGGTGACCCCATTCTCGAGGGCCTGGCTCATATTACAAGTGGACGGGGGCACACAGCCCTCCTCCCAGAGCTTATACAGCCGTGGGGAACCCATCCCCTGAGGCCAGTGCATTTTACAGGTGGAGGTGGGCACACAGCCCCCCTCCTTGGGCTGATTTTCGCCCCAGGGAACCCATCCCAAAGGCTTGGCATGCTTGTTTACGAGGAAGACACACAACCATACTTGGGCCAAGTTCAGCCCTGGGAACCCCATCTCCTGGGGCTCAATGCAGTTTTAATGGAGAGGAGGCCACATGGCACCCCTCCCAAGTCTTATTTTGGCCCCAGAGACCCCATTTCCCGGGCCTTGCTGCAGTTTGTATGTAGAGGACTGCAAGCAGCCCCATCCCCCAGGACCTAGTGCAATAAAATGTGAGGGCTCTGGTGCACATCCAAGGCACCCACCATAGTGTCTTTAGAGGGGGAGCCTCAAGGCCCTGACAGCCCCAGCCAGCTTCCCGCATCCAAATGGAGCTGGCATTGCTCCTGCCTGCAGGGAACAGCTTCCAGTCTCCTCCCTGCGGGCGGGAGTAAAATTTCGGTCTGTTTTCATACCTGCATCACTGTGGACAGGGAAACAGATCTAAAGTCTGCTCCCAGCGGGCATAATTTTTTAAGCTCCCGCCCGTGGGAGTGGACGTGGCGTAATGGCCTGAGCCACCAACTTTGGAGCTGGTGGGAACTAAAACTTGTGTCCCTGCCTTGCATAGTTTTTTCTTCGCTAAATTGACTTCTAATGATACACTGATATTTTTATTGACATTATAAAAGTTGTCATGAGTCCTGTAATATCTGGGGCAATTAGCAGTGCATGACCAAGGGGCGTCTTATAGTTACCTTAGACCGGGACCAGTCATTAATTTGTGGCAAAAATAACACAAAAGCTTTTTTGACCTGAGGGGTCCCTCTGGAACCCCAGCAACAGAGCTAAGGGGTCAGGGTGTCCCTACCCTGTCCCCTTTCCATATTTTTTTTACCTTTTGTTCTGGGACTCAGCTGAATCAGAGTTTCAAGATGGCTGCCAAGACTTTCTTGGTGAAGTACTAGCAGCCAATTAGATCTTGGCACAAGATCAGATAAGTTTGCGGAGCTTTCGCGTCCCTATATATGCAAATTCGTTTTTTCTTCAATATTTCAAAAACTACTGAACGGATTTATACCAAATCACAAAAGGTCGCTTTCTGGACCAAAAGCTAGCTTTCTGCCAAATTTGGTGTAAATCCGTTCTGTGGTTCAGCAGCTATTACTGTTCAAAATCCTTAAGGGACACGTTTTGGGACCACCCTTTTTGTCAGCGCCCCCTTGACAGATCACCCTGAAACTTTCCAGACAGCAGCTGTAAGTGTGAAATATTTTTGGAAATGTTCATGAAGATTCTTTCACTAGCACCAAAGATATAGGCAAGTAAAAAAACGCTTTTTCTATAGAAACTAGGTCTTATTTATAACTACCTAGTTGTGATCGGTACACTATCTATCTATCTGTCTGTCTGTCTGTCTGTCTGTCTGTCTGTCTGTCTGTCTGTCTGTCTGTCTATCTATATATCTATGTACATGTGTTTTTTTCACTCAAAAAACAAACGTTACGGGGTGTTAAAGTTAGGTTCACATTTTACACACACAAAACCATAGAAATTCAGCTGTTATAGTTAATTATTTCAAGTAACTATAACTCATGCCCTAAGGTAACTATAACTTGCACCCATGCACTATATTTATAAATTTCATAAATATTTTTTACTGCAAATTTTACAGTGATAATATCAATGATGTCACAGAATACGTCATGAATGATGTAATATCTGGGGTAATTAACAGTGCATGGCGAGGGGTCCAATTATAATTACCTTAGGGCACAAGTTATAGTTTCTTCAAATAACTTTAACTATAAAAGCTGAATTTCTATGGTTTTGTGCATGTAAAAGCTGAACCTAACTATAATGCCCTGTAATCTTCTTTTTTTAGTGAATTTCTAGTTTAAAAAAAAATATTAAGTAAGATGCCCATCACAATGCACGGTTGGGGGGGCATCGGTCACAGGGCCTGGCCTGGCCTGGCATTGTGCTCTTCCCCCCCCAAGCTTGCTGCTACTGCTCCCCCTCCTTGCAATCCATTGTCCAAGTCCATGCCCCTGCTCCCTCATTACAGCCCTGTGTGGCCATTGTTCTGCCACTGCCATTCCCGCCTGTCCTGAAGAGTTAGTTTGCTGCCCCATCCACCTCCTCTCTACCCTCTGTTGTCCGAATCCTGGCACTGGCCCCCTCCCTCCCGTCCTGCATGGTCCGATGTGCTGCAATTGCCCTCCATTTAGCTAGATGTCCCTGCTCACTTCCCCTGCACTCCATTGCCTGATTCTGTGCCCCATCATTGCCCTCCTGCTTAGCCCTGGTGCTTAGCTTGTTGCCCATACCCTCCTTCACCCTGCCCTCCGATGTCTGGATGCATGCTCCTACTCCCTCCTTTTTGTCTACCATGTTTCATGGACCTGCCACTGCCCATTCGATCTACGCTGAGTGCTCTGTTGAGCTGCCACTGCCCTTCCCACCTGCCTAGCGTGATCAGATGCCTGCTGCTTGTCCCTACCACCCACACCCTGCCTGTCAGAGTTCCATGCCCCTATCCCCTCACTCCTGCCCTCCATGGTCCATTTTGCTGCCACTCCCTTCTGCCCTCATGATCTTTTGTGCTGCAACTGTTCCTCCTGTCTGCCCTGCATGGTATGTTGCGAAGCCCCTCCCTCTGTCTTCTCTTGTCTGTCTCCAGCCTCTACCCCTTCCTTCTGTCCTCCGTGGGCCTGTGCATGCCCCCTGCCCCCTTCGTCATGGCTGTTGTGCTGCCACTAACCCTCCTACTTGCCATGCATGGTCTTCTGTCCTGCCACAGCTCCTCCCACCTGCCTTGTGTGGCAATCTTGCTGCCCCTGACCCCCACATTCCCTCTGTTGTCTGTGTGTTTGCGATTATAGTCTCACTGTTGCCCTCCATGATGTGTTGTGATCCCAGTGCTCATCCCACTTGCCCTCCATGGACAGTCTGCTGCCTCGGCCCTGCTCCCTTTCCCCTTCCCTCTGTTTTCCATAAACAGGCCCCAATCCCCTCCCTCCTGCCTTGTCTGGTCTGCTGTCGTGCCCCTGCCCCCTACCTCCTGCCTTGTCTGGTCTGCTGTCGTGCCCCTGCCCCCTCCCTCCTGCCTTGTCTGGTCTGCTGTCGTGCCCCTGCCCCCTCCCTCCTGCCCTTCATGGTCTGTTTTACTGGAACTCTCCCTCCCTATTGCTGTCTATGGTCCATTGTGCTGCACTGCTGTCCCGCTTGCCCTTTGTGGTGAATTGTGTTGCTGCAACCCCTGACGCCTGCCCTGTAAGGTCAGTTTGGTGCCCCTGCCCATCTCCCTCTTGCCCTCTGTTATCCGTGTCCATGTCCCTCCCCCATTCCTCCTACCCTCCGTGATCCATTGTACCATACTTGCCAACATTTTGAACTTGGTCAACTTTGGGAGTCTCCTGCCTGAATCGGTCTGTTGGCATGTGTGGTTGTACTGCCACTGCCTCTTCCTTCTGCCCTCAATGGTCTGTTATATTGCCACGGCCTCTCTTGCCTGTCCTGCATGGTTGGTCTGTTGCCCCAGCACCCTTTCCTCTGTCCTTCATGGTCGGTTGTGCTGCCACTCCCCCTCTCACCTGCTCAACATGGTCACCTTGTTGCCTCTGCACCCTCTTCCCGGCCCTCAATTATCTGAGTCCGTGCTCCTGACCTCTGCTTCCCCAAAATATTCTAATGAACAACTAGATTGCTAACGTTCTTTATTTATTACAAAAGTGTGACATGCCTGCCGTCATCTTGTTGTAATCAAAACTGTAATACCTAAAGAATTTCCTTTAGAAATTATAAAAATGGGACGGTCTAATTCCCATTAAATTATGATTAGTGGTCCAAAAAACTAAAATGAAGACATATTTTCAGAGTTCTCAATAGCGACAAAGCACTGTTAAATTATTTCCTATCTTGATGATTTTTTATCCAGTTGATCCCTTGATTATATGTTATACATAGGGGAGAGATTGTGGCCTTATATGTTATACATAGGGGAGAGATGCAGACTTTGCAACTGGGGAACCAAGTTCAAGTTTCGGCATCAGCTCGACATCCTGTGATTCTGGACAAATCATTTAATCTCCCCATGCTTAAAACCAAAATGATTGTGTCCTTGTGTTATGTAACTGATGCTCATGTAAAACAGTCTAGTACCTTCAGGTCAAGTCTGTGCTCTATAAAACTGCAAAAAAACAAAAACATTGACTGGTTTGCACACTTTAGACTTTAGAGTGTCGCTGGTGTTGCTGGGTGATCCTTACTGGAGCTGCTCTCCACCTAAACGTAGGAACTACCCAGAGTTCTCTCTTTTTGCATAATTTATGCGTCACTCTAACTCTGAAAGGGCTTTGTTTTGATATATATATATATATATATATCTCACAGAATTCCACACATCAAAGGAAAAGCCTTGGTACTCTGGGAAATGCCAACAAATGGTACAGTGGTATGGCTTTTGGCAATACCTATATATATATATATATATATATATATATAATAAAAAAAATTATGTGTACACTGAAAAAACAAAGGTTAAAGTAATGTTATAGATGAATATGTCAGTGACAATATTAACGTATTGAACTCAAAAACACCACTGTAATTCACCAATGACAGCTAACAGGGGTAACTATAAGTTGTACCCCCACCATGCACTATTTATGGCCTTACATATTACATCACTCACGACATGTTCTATGACATCACTGATGACAGCTGAACCAAATAAAAAAGAGGAGGTGCCTCCCCCTCCCTGGACCTTAATAGGCCTCAGAGACTCCATCCTTTTGGGCCAAATATAATAAAAAAGGGAATGCCACGTGTCCCGCTTCCCCAAGCCGCCTCAAACCCCAGGAGCCCATCTTCTGGAGCTGTGGTGTTTTTTTAAAAAGAAGAGTGGAACCGCGCAGCCCCACTCCCTGAGCCTTTTAGGGCCTGGGTCCACTAGGATCTCCAATATAACTAGGGCCAGTGACAGCTCCCCAGCTGCTCCACGACCCTCATGCCTCCCACCTATAGCTCCGCCTTCATTCCTGAGCCTGATTGCGACAGCTCCACCCACATTCCTGAGCCAGGACCCCTGGTCCTTCAACCCTCCCACCACTACATCACCAGGGTGCTTTTGGCCCTGAATGTTGGACACCCAAACACAGCTGCTTCATGGCCTTCCCATGCCCAACCAAAGGACCCCCTTCACCTGCCTACTCTGCTGTTTCTCCTGCAACGTACGCACACCTGTGCTCACTAACGTCCTGAAGACTGAAGACTACAAACAACCAAGCACCACTCCAGTGAATCCTGCTAAATGCCTACTCCTTATATAAACATGGCATGGAAATTTGGAACACCATCACCATCCATGACCCGAATGTCGCCTTCATCACAGAAACACGGCTAACACCCTCCTCAAACCCAATATCGCCATGGCCACCCCTGATGACTACAAGATGATACACCCTTTGGGACCTCTTCCCCTTTGCGAATGGGTTACCACCACTTTGAAACAGATGGTAAAATATTTCTGTTTTGCGACCGAAATTTGGTTGCAAAACAGTAATTCATACAATACCAATTCTGTATTTGGGTGGGTCGCCCTAAACACACCCCTTCCAAATACTGAATCACAAAAGAAAAATGTTACTGAATCTTATTTTGCCTTTGTACATTGGGAAAAAAAATTCTGGTCACAAACGGCCTGAGGGGCAGTTTGCGACAGGAGAAATGCTTTGAACATCTGGCCCTAATTCCCTGAGTCCTGTAATGACTGCCAGCAACATGTTTCTCATGTTGCTGGCAGAAAGGCAGCTTTTGGTTCAGGAAGAAGCTGTTTTGTTATTTGGTGTAAATTCAGTAGTTTTTGAAATATTAATTGAAACCCACATTTCTATATATCTAGAGGCTAAAGGCTTCTCGAATCTTCCTGATCTTGTGCAGAGATCTGATTGGCTGCCAACACTTCAACCCGGAAGTGTTGGCAGCCATTTTGAGTCCCAAAAACAAAAGGTAAAAAAAGGGGGGGCAAGATACTTTTACCCTAACTCCTTAGTCTTGGTACACGGGTCCCCCGGAAACCCCACCAGGGCAAAAAAGGATTTGTTTTAATTCATGCTGAAATTCACAAATATCGATGTGAATTTTAAGGAAAAAAAAGCAAGCACGATCTCCTGCACTTGCTGTTAATTTTGCCCCCAGGTGCATGTGGGTTTATATAAAAATTAGGAGGGGGGCACATGGGCCCCCCTCCTATGGCTTCCAAAAGACCCGGGGACCACCACCTCCCCATGGTGCCATACCAAAAAAAACTGTGGGGGCTGTGCACACACCCCCAGGTCCCACCCTCCCCAAGGCAAGAATAAAAATAAATGAAGGGGCTGGATGGCCCCCCCGAGCTCCAGGGACCACCACCTCACCAGTCCTAGAATATTAAATGAGGGACTCCCAGGGACCACCACCTGCCCTGGGCTTTATCTGATAAGTATGCAGGGGTGGCCCCGCGGGCCCCCACAACTCACAGACCACCACCACCTCTATAAAAAAGTTAGGCCGGGCCCTGGGAGCCACCACCTCTCTGGGGCTACAATTTTTGTAATTATCAGGGAAGGCTGTGCAAACTCCCATGGGACCTGGGGACCGCCTCCTCCGCAGGGCCCAATCAAAAGAAGGAGGAGAGCCATGCAACCCTCCTTGTGGTGCCATACCTGGCCCTGGGGAACCACCACCCCCGAGGGCCGGCACCTGCTTCCTCCTGAAACACCCACCATCAGAAGGTAGCTGTTTGCTTTTGCTTGGTGGGAGCTGACAGCTAACATGCAGGCAAGGAAAGAGATAAAAACATTGCTCCTGCACGCACAGAGCTGCTATTTGTAGCAGCTTCCTGCGTGTGGGAGCAATGCTGGCTCCCTCAGGAGATGGGTGCTCGCAGGACCGCCGGACATTAAGGCTCCCCCAGTGGTCCCCAAAAGCATTCACTGGGTGCCCTGGCCCCACCAACACATGGCTGTGCCCCAGAGGATTGGGTCTCTGGGGCCAGAAACAGCCTAGCAAGGGGAGCCACATGCCCCCCCTCCTTTTTCTAAATAAAGTATTTGGCCCGTGGGGTCCTTGTGGCCCCCCTAAAAAAATATTTAAAATAGCCCCGGGAAGGTGGTGGTCCTCAGGGCTCAGGGTAGTCCAAGCAAACCCCCCGCTAATTGTTTTAAAATGTAGCCCGGGGGAGGTGTTGGTCCCCAGGGCTTTGGGGGGGGGGGGGTCCTTGAAGTCCCCCTAAAAATAATTTAAAAATTGCAATGGGGAGTTGGTGGTCTCAGGAGCCCAAAAGTGTCCTTGTGACCCCCCCCCTATAAATAATTTAAAAAGAGCCCCGGGGAGGTGGTGGTCCCCAGGGACTAGTGGAGTCTACGCACCTCCCCCCATAAAAATTTAAAAATAGCCCTGTGGAGGTGGTGGTCCTCGTGGGCTTGGGCAGTCCTTGCGGCCACCCTAAATAATTTAATATTAGCCAGGGGGAGGTGGTGGCCCTCAGGGCCCGAGGGGGGGTCCGCATGGCCCCCAATATTGTTTAAAAACTTAGCCCCGGGGAAGTGGTGGCCCCGAGGCCTGGGGGGTGCTCTGTGGCCCCCAATATATTTATTGTTGCCCCGGGGAGGTGGTGGTCCCTGCGGCCTAAGAGGGGGTCCAACACATGGCTGGGCCCCAGAGAATGGGGTCCCTGGGGCCAGAAACAGCCTAGCAAAGGGAGCCATGAGGCCCCCCCCTCCTTTTTAAAAATAAAGTATTTGGCCCTGGGGAGGTGGTGGTCCACAGGACCCGTGGGGTCCTTGTGCCCCCTCCCCCCTAAAAAAATGTTTACAATAGCCCCGGGAAAGTGGTTGGCCCTGGGGTGTCCAAGCAAACCCCACTAATTGTTTTAAAATGTGGCCCTGGGGAGGTGCTGGAGGGAAGGGGGTCCTTGCAGCCCCGCTAAATATAATTTAACAATTGCTACGGGGAGGTGGTAGTCCCAGGAGCCCAGAGGCATCCTTGTGGCCCCACCTATAAATAAGTTAAAAAGAGCCCTGGCGAGGTGGTGGTCCTCAGGGCCTAGTGGAGTCTGCGCACCTCCCCCCATAAAAAATGTAAAAATAGACCTGTGGAGGTGGTATTCCCCAGGGGCTCGGGGTGGGGGAGTTCCTTGCGGCCGCCCATAAATAATTTAATACTAGCCCTGGGGAGGTGGTGGCCCCTGGGGCCCGAGGAGGGGTCCGCATGGCTCCCGCATATTGTTTAAAAATGTTGCCCCAGGGAAGTAGTGGTCCCTGAGGCGTGGGGGGGCTCTGCGGCCCCCTAATATATTTATTGTTGCCCTGGGGAGTTGGTGGTCCCTGTGGTCTAAGGGGGGTTCAACACATGGCTGGGCCCCAAAGGATGGGGTCCCTGGGGCCAGAAAGAGCCTAGCAAGGGGAGCCACGAGGCACCCCTCCTTTTTTTAAATAAAGTATTTGGCCTTCGGGAGGTGGTGGTCCATAAGACCCGTGGGGTCCTTGTGGCCCCCCTAAAAAATTGTTTACAATAGCCTCGGGAGGTGGTCGTCCCCGGGGCCCAGGGGTGTCCAAGCAAACTCCCACTAATTGTTTTAAAATGTGGCCCTGGGGAGGTGCTTGGAGGGGGTCCTTGCAGCCCCCCTAAAAATAATTTAACAATTGTCACGGGGAGGTGGTGGTCCCACCCGGAGGCGTCCTTGTGGCCCCACCTATAAATAACTTAAAAAGAGCCCGGGGGTGATGGTCCCCAGGGCCTAGTGGAGTCTGCGCACCTCCACCCATGAAAAATGTAAAAATAGACCTGTGGAGGTGGTGGTCCCCAGGGGCTCTGGGAGGGGGGTCCTTGCGGCCGCCCATAAATAATTTAATACTAGCCCTAGGGAGGTGGTGGCTCCTGGGGCCCGAGGAGGGGTCTGCATTGCCCCCCCCAAATTGTTTAAAAATGTAGCCCAGGTAAGTGGTGGTCCCTGAGGCATGGGGGAGGGGGGGCTCTTCGGCCCACCAATATATTTATTGTTGCCCTGGGGAGTCGGTGGTCTAAGGGGTGTCCACGTGACCTCTCCCCAACAATTTTTTATTTGGTAGCCCCAGGGAGGTGGTGGTCCCTGGGGCCCGGGGGAGCCCATGCACCCCCTATATATATATATATATATATATATTTATTTAACATTGCCCCGTTTAAGCTCCAAACCCCTTGGTCGTGCATGTCACGGGGTTTGGGGCTTAAAGGGGGTGGACCGCATAGCCTGGCCTCAGGCTAGGTTCTGCGGCCAATGCTGACAGCGCACGGCCAAAGGTCAGCTTGGCCCGGGGTTGTGTGGTTACAGGGGATTGGACGCAGGCAATGGTTGGATAAACATATAGTAATTAAAATGGTTTATGTTAAAAAAAAAACATAGAAATTCACTGAAAACACCAATGGTTATAGGGACGTTATAGTTAGGAAATAGAACTACAAAAAAACATAGAAATTCACTAAAGAAACAAAGGTTACAGGGATGTTATAGTTAGGCTCACATTTTAACCTTACAAAACCATAGAAATTCACCTGTTATAGTTAGAATTATTTCAATTAGCTATATCTTGTTCCCTAAGGTAACTATAACTCTCGCCCTCGCCATGCACTGCTAATTATCCCAGGTAGAACAGCACACATGACATATTTTATAACATCATTGATAATATCACTGCAACATTTGCTGTAAAATTATTCATAAACAAGCTGTGCATGGCAGGGGCCGAGTTATAGTTACTTGAAATAACTCAACTATAACAGGTGAATTTCTTTGGTTTTGTGTGTTTAAATTATGAGACTAACTATATATGTGTATATACATGTATATATATATACATGTGTGTGTGTATATATACATACATATATCTTTATCTTATTGGGGGAAACCGTATTGATCGGTCTGTCTACCAACAGGGTGATCCCCTGAAATGAGTTAGGACTATGATGAAGAAGGACGAGTTGGGAATGATTTCTACTGAGTTTATTTGCTGTTAAGCAATTTGAGATTTCTAATGGGCTGTCATACTGAAAATATCAGTTCCATCCTGAAACTAGTTGCTGTTTTCTAATGACGGTCGCTGATTTTAGCTGTATTTTTTCTACTGGAACCTGTGGAATTGACCTTCCTTCTTCCTACTTTTGCTTGTAATTGTAATGTCCAAATACCCTTTTATAGCCGTAGGATTCCATAAAACAAAAAAAAAACTTTAAAATTGGCGAGCTGAGGTTTCCATCAGGTATAATATTACCATGAGGATGTTTTATTTAGTGCTGACTATGGCAGTCCTGCAACGTGGTTTTGCTGTAAATAGCCTTGTAAAGGTTCTTTTGCAGAGTACGTGGCCTCATGATGTTGAGGGACAGCACCAAGGTCTCCTAAGTAAGCTATGCTTCCAACTTCCCCAAGATAACAGAGTTTACTCTTGTGTACCCTTGCTGTCACTGTCGATGGGCGGTGCTTGGCTCACTTAGAATCTAGGGCCTTGTGCTAGGAACCTGGCCTGGCTGATAGACCCAGGACCACAAGAGCCTCCCTCCGCCTGCTAGTGATGTCCACCCTGGGCCACTGCTTGTCTTCCCACCCTATGGGCCTGCTAGAGGGCCAGGAGAGTAGCATAAGTAATGCTCCCAGTCACAAGACACGTTGGAAGGCTGCACCGAGCACTTAACTTGGTCCTCTGACTCCAGAACATGCAATCAGGACACAGTCACTGACACACTGATTTACTTAGTGCAAAAGGCCATTTATTTAGGACAGGAAAAAATCCCACACTTTGAACTTCTCCCCAGTCCTCTTTTTCACTCATTCCCTCACTTTGTCTCTGTTCACCCATCTTCCACTTCAATTCACCCACACATCCCCCCTGTTTCCTTCAATCCCCTGCCTGCTTTGGGCATCCCCCATGCTATCATCCTTCACCTGCTTCTTTCTCCCCCCGGAAGGGTGGCCAGGCCTGCATCTGACTCTCCACCGTCCCCTATCTATTGCCACCCAACACAAACCCGTTAGGCATTTTGCTGCCCCACCAGGGAGCCAACTGCAACATTGCAACCTTATGCTGCTTCTTTGAGCCACATCTTTTCACCCCACAAATCCCCTACGATCAATCGCAGCTCCATCAGATAATATGCATTGCCCAATTCCGAAAGATGTACACCATCAGCCTGAAACAGACCTGCTTCCCCTTCTGTAATGTCCTCATGTTTCAAAACTTTAGTACCATGTGCCCAGCAAAAAAAACCTCATTGCCCTATTGAGCTTCCTCTGAGCCCTCTCGATAGCCCCAGGCTTCACTGTCCCTCTCCACTTCCTTCTGGGCACAAACTCAGTCCAGACTACGCAGGTACCATGTATCTTCTGACATATCAAGTCCAGAGCCTGTTACATATGTTGCAGTAAGGTGAGCCCGGAGAGTTTTACCAGGTCATTTTCCCCAGGTGCAATATCAGCAGATCTGGGCAACCCCAATTTGGCATGATGGATGTTAAAAAAGGAAGTAGGTTACCTCACCTCATACCGCTTTTTCCACACCACACAACTATGTGAAGGCAACCTGGCAATCCCAAAGATTGTCCATAGATCTGCCGCTCTGCATACTTCGCCGACCAATGTATAAATGAATGGCCTACCATCCAGGTGACCATCTTTCCACTCCTGGGGCCCGCTACACAACCTGTAAGAAGAATACATTTCAACGAAACTGCCAACCAAGCAGTTAAAATACATCATCGTCCCCTCCTCCCAAACAACCCCCCCCCCAACTAAGGCTGCATAGTGCTCACAGCAGCTAGATCTCCACCTACCAATCCGTTTATTCTGAGCCCAATCCCATCCCAGCTGCGCTGTCGCGGTAGCTGCACCTATTCTGAAGGAATGCATCCCATAGCACTCTGTCCTCCTCCCTATGCATCGCAGCGCTGACCGCAACACCGCCATCAATTGAAAAGCTGTAACGTTCTTGCCATTGGCATGCCTAAAAACCCCAGACTTGCTTGTATGCACCTGTGACTGAAAACAGTGCCACTCCCCTACAGGACAAGCAGCTGCATTCTCCCCTTTCTTCAACCAAACCCACTTCCCCCGCCCTAGCTGATCCGTTTTAGACTTTTGCAGCCATATACCCAAACGTTCCCCCCTACGTCAGCCGATCTCACGCCTACATCCTTCCCAATACTTAAAAGTTCTGACACACGAAAAGCCCTGAAAAACACCCACACCATGCACAAACGAAACAAAGCAAGCTCACGAGCATCCAAACAACAAACAGGCAACACATGCAACAGCTCCAGCAACAGATCAAATGTGATGGGTTCTCTTGCTTCCTTACTCAACCCTCCCTAGTCCTATCCCACCCTTTGAACATTCTATCCAGAATATCTGCCGTAGCTGGATCCCAACCAAAAAACTATTTTCCATAAAACGAAACACCGGCCAACTTGCCTCCAATCGTGGAGAGCGACAAACCTTTCATGATTAAAAACAGCACAAAATGCAGAGTACGAGACTACAGCACGGTCTCGCTCTGTACCCAAAAATTCCCTTCAAAATATTAAAAACTCTGGAATTCCAACCATCTGGTAACTCTTTCCAGTGGATTCCGCTAGTGACATATCCACCAGCTCAGTGATCATCATGCCCCCCACGCCCAAATGTTGGCCGGGACAGCTGTCTTGTGCTGCTCTGCTTCTGGCAGTATACTGCGAAAACGGTGCCACTGTGAACGAGACAGGGAATCTGCAATAGCATTGTTTACCCCTGGAATGTGCACTGCTTTAAAGATAACATTCAGCAACAAGCATCTGTGCATGAAACATCGCAATAAGTGCAAAACCCTCACATCCTTCGCCCCTGCCTGTTCACTAGTTCTACCACCGTCATGTTGTCCACGTGAAAAACTACCGTCCTGATGGCCAGCTCATCCCCCCAAACCATCAAAGCCACCAACAACGGAAAAAACTCCAAATAAGTGATACTTCTTCCTTGTTGCAACCAACGGGCCACCTATTGTTCCGCACACCACCTTCCATCCCAAAAAAGGCAGAAACCACCAGCCCCCGCAGCGTCCGAAAATATTTGGACCTGCCAGACCGTATCCTACTCACAGAAAATCATGGAAACGCCATTAAACTGTGTCAAGAAGGTTTTCCACACTCGGACATCCTCTCGTAAACCCACTGACACTCGAATCCTATGATGCGGGAGGGAAGTGCCTGACATGGCAAGCCCCAGGCGCCTGCAAAAAGTTCACCCCCTTTGACCACCCTACATGCAAAGTTAAGGTAACCCAACAGCTGTTGTTCCATGCGTAAGTCAATCTTGTGTAAAGACCGAACCTGTCTCAGAAATTCCAAAATCTCCACAACCTTCCTGTGTGGCAACCGGGATACCAAGTTCTCTGTGTCATGCTCAATCCAAAAAGTCACTAAGCAACTGGGGCCCTCAGTTTTCTCAGGAGCCAAATGAACCCCCGTTTCCCCAGCCAATCTCTCAAAACCTGCCAACACCTTTCTGCAAGAGTCTGAGCCAGCCTTACCCACAAACAAAAAATCATCCAAATAATGGGTCACATCCCGATGTCCACACGCTTTCACAAAAACCCCCTGGAGGAATGTACTAAAAGTCTCAAAAAACACACATGAGATGGCGCAGCCCATCAGGAGGACTCTGTCCATAAAAATCGCCCCATCCAGCTGCATACCAAGTAACCCGAAATCCTCAGTATGAATGGGCATGAGCCTGAAAGCTGCCTTGATGTTGCTTTTCGCTAACTGAAAACCCCTACCACATCCGCGAACGAGCCGAATGGCATCGTCAACGGATGCATAAACAACCCTTGTGTCTTCAGGCACAAGGAAATCGTTCACTGACGCTCCTTCAGGCCATGACAAATGATGGATGAGACAAAACTCCCCGGACGCTTTTTTGGGAACCCTGCCCAGAGGTGAAATCATCAAGTCAGCCATAGGCTACTCGAAGGATGGACCCGCAATTCTATCTTCCGCAACTTCCTTTGCCAATTTGTCCGCTACTGCCTGAGGCATATCTTTGGCAGACTGCAAATTGTCCGCCTATCTCTTCTGTCTCGGCCCCTGATAACCTACTCAAAACCCTTCCTGAAAACCCTACTCCAACTTGTTTGCCATGTCCCTATCCAGGTATATGCGCAACCATGGCAGCATTACCGCAAGCTTAATTGGGGTAGGCACCCTTTGGCACAGGAGCACCTTGTATTTCTCTCCCCCTAGAAACTCTCCACTGTTCTGCTGGGCTATTGAGTGAGAACCATTGCGTAACCGGGTGCTTTTTCCTACATTCAGAGCATTCATGTTTGAACTTACAGGGATGTCTGGAGCAGAAACCCTTATTGATGCCTCTGAGGTAGAAATCTGGGGTCGTTGTCCCATCGCCGCCCCTATTGGCGCGGGACAGGACTAAAAAGGCTTGTAGATCACGGGAAGACCACTAGCGGTATGTGTCGAGTCTGCCAAATGTGATGAAGCCATCCACTGCCTCCAAAGCTCTGAGTCCACATCCCCCCAAGGCTTATCAGGATTCGCACTCACCCGTGCCCGAAACTCCTCATCATAATTGAGCCACGCAAAACCCCCAAAATGCATTTGGGCCTTCCTTATGATATCCATGTATTTGAAGAGCGCAATGGCCCTGTTGGGAAACTTCTCACAATATATACTGGCATATATCAGAAAAGCAGATGTCCAGTTATCCATGGTAATCAGCACCCTGGGCCACCTAGTTAACTCCCACTCCTCCTCTTTTGAGCCTTCCTTCGCCTGTATATCCCTATGCAACTATTTAAAAACAACAACATACTCATGGCGCCAAATCCTTGCTTTAGTTTTGTCCGCCACATGTGAACCCAAAGGCATTGCCAGGCCCAAATATGGAAGCCTCTTCCTAGGCCCATCCCTGACCTTGTCCTCCCCATCCTTGTCCGCCGTCACCGCGCTCCCACTTTCACCAGTGCTAGCAGTGTTCTGTGTTGACAGCATCTTACCGTCCCCTGCCTGTGACGCACTAGAAACAGGTGCCTTGTGAATAGAATGATCACCTACCCCTATGGACTTGTGCATTTTTGACACAGCCGTACCTTGACCCCCACCCAATACAGACCACCATTCACCCTTACCTTGAACGTGGGGCACTGCCCTGTTTGCCACCGTCAGGACCTTGCGACCACGCTCCTCCTTGCGTGCCCCCAACTGCGACGATCCACTATCTGCTGTTGCATGTAAGACAGAAATTGAACAGGGGGTTGCGCCACTCTTGCGCCCTTCCCACCCTTTCTCCCTGCTCACCTCTCCTTCATGAATCTCCCCCTCTTCCCATTCATCCGACTCATCCTCGTAATCCAATTCCACCACTACCTCTTCGTCCATCACACACTCGTCGTCTGCACCTCTCTCGTCCATTACGTCACTCCATTTGTCCTGATCCCGTTCCGTGTGGCGCCTACCACCTTTGCGGCCAACACATTCCTGCTGTGTAAAGAAGGCTGCCGAAGGCCCCTCTAGTGCTTCAGAACAACGTCCAGAGGCCGTGTTGCGCCCTGTTGGCATCACTTTCCGACTGCCAGCCTCTTTCACTGGCTTGTACTCTCCATGCCTCTCATGGCTGTGTGCGCCACTCATGCCCATCACACTGGCGGAGCCTCTTGCCTACCCTCCCGTTTGGTTGGGACCCATACCCAACTGCCCTGACCTTCCCTAGGTGATGCAATGGCTTCAGGCCCCTGTCTACCCACCTTTCTCTTTGGTTGCTTCCCCCTCTCCAGGGCCACTTCCCTGTTCCTGCATAGCTGTGCCCATCTCTCCTCTGACCGATCCTGAGGCGTTTCTTGACTTGTGGGGGTGCCAGAAAGCACCAGTTTCCGGGGCCCCGGTGGGGCCCCCAGGGGTCCAGGCTGTCCCAAACCCTCCTCCCCACCCACCCCTCTGAAAGCAGTGCCCTGAATCATCCTTGGAGCATGACTGCCACGGCCTGTCCCTTTCTTTTTTCCAGGGGCCCCACTTGGCCCCTCACGTGTGGGGCCACCTGGCAACAATATGGTGTTCATGGAGGGGGGGCTGCCTGAATCATTACGGCCAGCCCCCATGTCTACTCTCCCCCATAAGAGCCTGCCCTTGTGCGGCAGGCTTCGATTATGGCAGTGCTTCAACCCTGGTTGGAGGCCCTGCCCCCCCTCTCTCCACATATCCGACTGCATCCTCACCCCCCAGCCGATCTCTTTTTCAGCCGTTCAGTCGAGGTGCAGGCTGCAATTGCAGCTGCGACTCCGCCGGAAGGCGCGTGCGCAGGGCGTGACATCCTTACCCAGGCCTGGTCAAGCACACCAGGCCTGAGTAGGTCGGCCTGGCCGGCTTTACCGATAACGCGAAGTGCGGCCCGCACCACTGCGGCATCGTGGCCTTGGGCCATGCCACAACCAAACAACAACACAAACGCCTACCTAATCCCTGGGAGGACCGGCCAAAACGTATCACCGCGTAATGGGCTGGCGCAGAAGAGGCCGGTCCCTCCCTTCCCTAGCCTATATATTCCCCCTTTATCCCACCCCCACGCACACCTCCACCAATCCTGTCCCATTTATGCCATTTTCTCCTCCCAAATGATCTCGCAGAAAGACTGGACTGCGTCTGCTCTCCGCTGGACCCTCCAGAGCATGCAATAGGAATGCAATTCAGTCGATGACCACCAGGTTTGGGCTAGGGACAGACAGTCCCAACCCCTGTTATCCACAGTATCATGGAGCTCAGAGGCCAGGTCGGTGGGATTATAAATATGTTGTTGAAGTTAGCTGGGAGGAGAGATCTGTTTTTTATGTCCCAATTAATTAATTGGCTGTTGATAGCTTGTTCCAGCGGGCGACCGCCCAGGCACATTGCCGCTCAATCGAGTACTAGAACGGTAATGGAGGGAGAATATAGGCTAAACAAATGATTATCTCCAAGGTCATGCAGTCACATACCATGGAGGTAGTGGGTGGGTTCTGAAGCAACAATTATGGAGGTTTCCTTCTCTTCGACGATTGTCTTGGTGGCCCTCCGCCTCACTCTTAGGAGGAGAGAACATGTATGATTCACCTGACAGGGCTCTAGCTATTCCGGAGTAGACCTTCAGAGAGGGAACATTTGATGTTTGAGAGTTTCCCTCCTCAGATCTTGTTCCCGCAAATGATTCTGCTACACTGCTAGTGTGTGTCTTGCCCTCCTCGGTCTGCAGTGAGGCATGTGCCACGGTTCACCCGCTGCCTAGTGTGTGTCTTAGATTGGAAGGGACTTGCCCTCCTCGGTCGGCAGTGAGGCACGTGACATGCACCCTATGCGATCATGTCTGGGTCAGAAATGGCACTTCTGAGACTGCAGTGAGGCACGTGCCATTGTGCACCGCTGCTAGAATGCATGGGGGAGGAGGTTAAGAACGGCGAATGTGTAAAGACTGCTGAAGTAAAAGGCCATTTTCTATTATTTTGGTAAGGGCTACTGCTGGGTTATAAAGACGATAATCCCAAAATTAGGACTTCCCTAATATACAAATCATGAGTCGTAAAGGAATTTCATTAATGCTTTACCTCATGGTCGAACATCTCATGTACTTATTGATCCTTAAGCTGTAGCTGTATGCATTCATGGTGGATTTATAGGAGAATCAATGAGTTCAAGCTGATTTGATTGTACATCAGGAAAGTCCAAATGTTGTGATCGTCGAACCTAAGCAACTTCGTTTTATATTAAATGTTGGTGCGATAATAAAATGTTATGTCAAAATACTGTTTTGATACTTTCTAATAAAAATAGTAAATGAATACAGTGTGGTTGACATGCTCCCCACAAATGTACATAGTTGATCGAAAATACTAGTCGGTGGCCACTGTCATCTAATCAACCAAATTGATGACTGTTACTAATGCTGGGTTGTCGGAACCCAAGTCTGAATGGCCTGAAAGAAATGCTAGCACCATCAGTGTGCTAAACAGTTTAACCGACGCTGCACAGTATGCAGAAATTAGCCACGATTGTTTTTACCTGTACCGCGCCACTAACCCCTGTAGGTGGCGGAAAAGAGCTGTATCAAAAATTTTACACATTTTACTATGTAGTTACTGTTCTCTGTGTTTATCTAATCTATACATAACCTTTGTAATCGAGCTAGGAATACATATATGAAAAATGTGTAATTAATATTTTCATCAACAGTATCTTACATCAAACAAATATTGATTTGTGTAGGTCTTGACGTGCACCAATTGCGCTTGTGGAGTTAGTGGGAATTGTTCGAAAATGATTGAGGTGTGGCTATTATTTGGACAACAGGTGCAATACTGGCGTCCAGGAATGTGAGGGGCCCACTGAACCCCATTCATTACTGCTTTTTCCTGCGCAACCGATGGGGTGGACAGGTTGGGGCCATTTGTATTGCGTGCATAAGGGCCCGTGACGTCCCTGCCACGCCACTGTCTGTAACCACAGAAAATCAGATTTGTTCCATCTGTTCTGGAAATTGCATAACAGAGTCAGGCATGACATAATGTGTTTTCTGTATCCGGAGACATACTGTCCCGAACACATGTAAACGCAAACCTTATTCCTCGGGCACTGTGTGAAAGGCCCACGCAGGCTCTGTACTTTTGCCAGGCGACTGATGCTCGGACCAGCGCCAGCCGTGTCCCGCCCGCAATGTTTGCTGCCCTTGGTCCGCAGTGATGGTGTTCGGCCGCTCGGGGAGCGCACGCGGGGCTTCCAAAAGACCTTTAGTACTGCGCACTGTGTCCACCTTCAGAACCCTGTTTCCATCCTCCGACTCGGGTTTCCCTGTGTAAACACGCCCTCACAATTTCTCATCCTTCTTTTATTATTCTGTAGAGCATCTGGTAAGTAGCATACGAGACCTCACAAGCGGAATGTAGGCAAGAGCTTGAGCAGAATTGTGACCCCTCTCTTCCTCGCGATCCATTCACTGTCCGGAGCACAAGATCATTTTTTGTTGATGGAATTACATTATCTGCAACATTTAGTGATGCGCACTACATTTGAAGGGCTTATTGATGTGGATATGCTGCGAACAGATTTTGGCAGCTGTCTGCCATTTCTTCTCCTTAACATTAAGTAACTTGGGCACCTCACACCTGCCCAAGTCCCTGGATACCCTCTCGGGTGATTAGTGCGCTATACAGATCAATACAACACAACACTAAGAACTTGCAGCCGTTCCCTCGACCTTCTCAAAGTCTTCTTGTAAGTCAAAGTTCAAGTGCAAATGCAAGCATAAATAATCAAAGCAGGATTCAGCACCATCCTACCACTGCAGTTCCAAGGAGAAGGTGCAAGGGTGTCAAGATGTTGAATGATGCTCTATTGAGGGCACTGGTCCCAGAGCCCATTCCTCAGCTGTTCCTAATGAATCCGAGTTCCCAGGGTATTGTTGACTCTGCAGCAGATCAAAGCCTTTAAAGACACCATTCTGAAAATATTCAGTGTGCTTACCTATCTCTTTGGTGTGCATTTGGGGCCCACAAACCCACAGATGCCTCAAGATGGGTTACTGCCAGGAGGTCCCTCCTCCCTACTGACTGTCCTTTTCGGGACCCATTATCAGGCCCTTACTAATGCCGATGCTAGTACAGAATTCCATTACAACCTCCATATCAGCACTGGTTCCTGCGATCGTGACACTGGTGCAGACGCCTTTGGTGCCAGATGATGAGCTCTTGCCTACACTCATGTTGGACCCTGAAACAGCTTCACCACAAGTTCAACCAATATTGTGCTTTGAAATTACAAAAGCTCAACCCGTGTCTTAAAGCCTGACTCCAGCCTTGTGCCTCAACTGCGCCTTGGCTATCAGCATACACTCTGACCCTGTGCCAGGGTAAGGGGTTCGTCAGGGTGTTGATAACCTTGGAGAGGTGGATGACTGTGGATGGCTTGCACTCTTCTCATTGCACTGCCAGAGGGCTTGATACCTCTTCTGAGACAGAGCTTTACTCGCCACATCAGCCACCAATGGGAGAGATTGCCTTATTTGCAGCAATGGTATGGAGGGTAGCCAAGGTGCTAGAATTACAGCTTGTCTCCATTGAGCTGAAAACAAATGTTTTGACAGAAATTCTGCAACTGGGGCTAGCAACATCTGAGCGCTTCTTCCATTTAATGATGCCTTAAGAGACACTCCGATTGCTACCTGGTCGAAACCATGCTCTTGTCCACCTGTTAACAGGCAGATGGTTAGACGTTATAGACCAGCACCTGGTGACTCAGATTTTCCGACCAAGCACCCCACTCCAGAGAGCCTTATTATGCAGGCCCTGACCAAGAATGTGAATCCTAATTCATTTCCCATCACTCCTTTGAATAGAAAATCTAAACACAGTGACACCTTGAGCAAACATGTTTTCTTCTGCTAACCTGGCAGTGAGGTCTGTAAATGCAGTCTGTCTGTGGCCTGATACTCCCATATTCTTTAGGATATGGCCAGTGAGATGCTGTTGACAAGCCTGAAATATATTTTTGTCTCTTTGGCCAGGACAATACATGATGGACAAGAAGCACCCAAAAATGTTATGAGCTTAGGTTTGGATTCCAGACAGTGCCTTAGATAGGTTGGTTGGTACCAGTGTGGTCCTTCATCAACATGCACATATGAGGTCCACTGGTTTCTCCAGCATTGTGCAGGCTTCACTAATGAACATGCCATTTGATGGTCACCACCTCTTTGGTAAGAAGGCGTACTCCATTATGGAACACTTTCAAGACAATAGAGTTACAATACAATCCTTTAGGCTGTTGGCCCTTGCAAAACAATTCCCTGACCAGTTTCGGAAATTTAGGAGCTACTCCAAAGGGCCTGCAGATAGACAGCCTTCCCATCCAGTGATGCAACGGACAGGTGACTACTTTTGGGGCCACAGGCAAGGATCTGATTGGCAACATGGGGGCCACCAGTGGCATCAATCTTCCAACTCCTCCACTGATTCTACAGTGGCAGCTAAGCCACATTAGTTTGCCGTCAGAAACACATGCCCACCTATTGGGAGGCAGAACCCAACACTTTCTTCCGCTTTGGTGATCCATCACATCTGACAGAAGGGTCCTGCAAACTATTCAAGAAGTTTATGCCCTACGTTTTCTCTCCCCCTGCTCAGTATTTTTTCTACACAAGAACAGATTTCAGAGGTACATCTGCTGTTGTCTGCAAAAGTGCCATAGAGAGGGTATTGGCCTCAGAGAAAGGAAGGGGTTGTAACTCTTGTAGAAAATTGTAGAAAAAGAATGGTGTTCTCAGGAATCTTCCTATCTTGGCCCTCTGTCCCTTCAAGGGCATATTCAAAATGCTCACATTGACGTAGATCCTATCTGGTCTGAACACAGGTGACTAGATGGTATCCTTAGACTTGCAGGATACTTATTTCCATATACCCGTCCTGCAGTCCCAGAGGCATTCCTGCAGTTTAAGGTAGTCCAGGAGCATTTTCAGCTTACCATGCATTCTTCGGAATCACCCCTTGGGTGGTCATTGCTGATCTTCGGAGGTCAGGAATCACTATATTCCTGTACCTGGCTGTTGAAGGTGGGCTTGTCCTAGTTAGTTGTGGACCAACATCTGGACAATTGCAGACCTTATAACATTGTTGGCTTTCATTATAAAGAAATTGAAGTTCCACCTAATTTCCTCTTGGAGGCTTCCATTTTTTGGGTCCAGCTTAGATATGGAGACGTTCGGAGCTTTCCCTTTTGCAGCAGCAAGTCCAACACATTTCGGCTAAGATTCTGATGTTTCAGGCTCACTTTTGGAATGGGAGGGGTGGCTCTGAGGCTTCTTGGCTCCATAGTCATGTGCAGCCTCCTTGTCAACCACGGCAGATGGAGGCCACAGGCCACATCATGGCCACCACTCTGGCACATTGAAATCTCAGAGGAGGCAGCTTAAGGTGGCTGCTTGACCTAAGTTTGTTCCACAGCAGGCCTCTCTTTTTTCTGCAACTGGAGCTAACAGTGCTGGTAGAGGCATCACTGCTGGTTTGGGGGGGGGGGTAGAGGTCACTTGGCGGAAGTGCAGAATAGAGTGTTGGCTCCTCATCAGTCTACTGGAGCTGCAGGCTATTTGTCTGGTCCTGAAAGCCTTCCAGCCATCCATCAAGTAGAGGCTGATGACTATCTTAATGATCAACATCACCACCATGTGGTACTGCAACAAACCGGAAGTAGTGCAGTCTTGTGCCTGGATGCTTTGCATCTCTGGATGTGGCTGGACCTCTATGGCATCTTTTTGGTTGCCAGCCATCTACGGTGTCCCAGAACGCCCAAATAGATAAACTGAGCAAGCATCGTCTGGTGGATCACAAGTGGCGCCTACATCCAGAGGTAGCTCAGGGTGTCTTTCCCCAGTGTGGGTTACCCTGGATAGATGTTTTCACCAATGTCAAGAGCACACAAGGTCAACTATTTTGAGAGTTGGAAGTTCCGCAACAACACTCATTAGGAGAGGCATTCTGGCTGGAGTGGAAATAGCTACTCCTATATGCCTTCCCGCGACTTCCTCCACTGCCGCAAGTTATGATGAATATTAAGGATGACCTGTCCCTAGTCACCCTGGTGGCCATAGATTGGTCCATTAGAGTGTGGGGCCCGGAACTCTTGAACATGAGCATCTGTCCACCGATCCCACTTCAGGTAGAACTCCTATCTCAGAAATATGGCAGGGTCCTCCACCTGAATCGCTGTAATTTGCATGTTAGTGTGTGGAGATTGCGTGGGTAATGGAATGTGTTTGATTTGCCACCATGAGGTGGCAGATGTCATCCTCTCTGCTAGGTGCCCCTTCATGAAATCCATTTAGATTGGATACTGTGACCTGGTGCTGTGCCCAGAACACAGACCCCTACAGGCAAAACTATCAGATATCCTTTTATTTAATTTTTTGTCTTTGGTCTTTCAAGCCCTTGCACTGGGCACTGTAAAAAAAAGTTATTTGTCATCTGTTTCAATGTTGGCACATAGGCTACCTGTACTAGTCACCTCTCAGGCTGTGATGTGAGAGTCATTTCACACGTTCTTAAATACTATTACCCTTGATAGCCAGGTTCGACAGTAAGGGCACTGTCTGTTCGGTCCTGCAAGGCCTTTTGGTTTGAGCCCTTCCACAGACCCACCACTTTAGGAGGCACTGCTTTGGTATCTATTCACAAGGTGAGGAATCTGCTGTTAGAAGTATCAAAAGAACAAGTTACATACCTTTGGTAATGCTCATTCTTGTGGATACTCTAATCACAGATTCCTCACCCCCCACCCCCCCCCCCCCACGTCCTGTTCTTGAATAGCCTCTTTTTATACACGTAAAAAGTTCCAATCTAGAGATCTGCAGACATTTACATAAAATGTTTTATTGATCTCCAAGTGTATGGACAGAGTCACAAAAGAAAGTTACATTATCATGGAGGAGTAGTACTAAGATGCTGATCCAATGTAATTACAAGTGTCGGACAAAGGCGACACAGAGCTGCACAAATCCACCTATTGGTGCAGGAGCAATGCTATGAAAAATCACTTGATTCACTGTGGCACCTGGGGGTGGGTATTCTGTGAGTAGATAGAGTATCCACCAGAAACAGAGTTACCGAAGGTAAGTAACTCATTCTTTATTCTCTACATTAGGAGTCTGTTTTGTTTAGACTGTGCATCTTGATGGGGTGTATGGGACTTGATGGGTTTGTTCCATTGTCCTCCGAGGGGCATCAGGCAAATAGTGTGGACTGAAAGGGGAAGAGATAACTGATTGGCTGGGTCGTATTAGGGATGAGAGTAGAGGGGTTTTGAACATGTGCGCAGGAGAGAGAGTTCTCTTTCTTCTCTTCACCTGGGTACCCACTATGTGTTGCTGTATACTCTATCTCTACCTGAGATGAATTAAGGGTGTGAAACAGGGACAGGTTACACTGTTTTGGCCAGCGCTGGTTAGGATAAGGAGATGCCTTTATTGCTGACAGTGGAAAGCAGTCTTGAGTTGATTATAACAAAGAGGACATAGTGGAGGTGCTGTTGGGGTCTGGCAAGAGGGTGTTAGAAAAATTGGTGAAGCTTCTTGACGGGCAAGCCTGGTTTAGGGGCGAAGGGCGGAGGAGTAAAGTGAAAACTGTAGGTAGATGGAGGTCGTGTTAAAGTATAGCAACAGACATTAGGCGTTTGGCCATTTGCAGGACCCAGGGGAAAAGGGTAGTTTGCAGGTGTGTGTGTGTTGGGGGGGTGGGGGGGGGTTATGATGGTGTTTGTATTAGTGACGCAGAGTTTTTCAGTTGTAACATGTGACCTGTTCTCATTAAAGCATCCTTTAACACACTACAAAGAGAGTCTGTTGTATTACAGAAGAAGCTTTGAAGCCCGTTCTATAATTCTGAGCTGCATTCCCTGTGCTACAAATTACACAAAGTACTGTTTTACCAAGCAGCCATTGGCAACATGTACAAAAATTTCTGTTTGCGACTTCCTGATTGTGAATCTTTGCGATTCACAATTATGAAGTGTCAAGGTTGCAACAATGAGTGCTTACCTGGAAGCCGGCAGTGCTTGGTTCACAGGGGTATTATGGACCAACTTCCTCGTACCCTACCTTACTACCTGTGATTTCCAAAATGCCAGAGGGAGTCTCAGTAAGGGCCAGGGAAGAGGGCCTGGGTGTTGGACATCGTTGTTGTCCCTCACGTAATTGTTGAACTTAAATAGAAGAGGGAAAGCTCTGAGTTCTCTCAGATTCATTCGTGTTCTGTCCCCACCCTATTTGGACTATCTGAGGTCAATAATCATCCACTCATTCCTATCTACGATCAATTGCTTTGGTCTGGACGTCCTGTTCGTCGGTATTTGCGTAATGTGATGTGATTGTCTGTAGATTGTCTCTGGATACAAGAAGCACAGCTGTGAACCGCCCAGGGGTTGATTGGTCTGTAAGACAAATCAACAAATGATAGCTTATTTCACCTTGTAGGGACCCTCCCCCAGCAACGGAGTTAGACAAGTACTCACAAGCGCAGGCTTTTCCCTCACATGCAGCCAATCTCGTTAGTAGTATATAATCACTCTTGCCAGTAGAGGTAAGCAACCACACCAGGAAAGTTTTAGTCTATTAGTAGTCTTTTGCCGATTGGTTCGAGGTGGTAACCCTGTTAATTTTTATTTATTTTTATTTTTATTTAATGCGTTTTTATATAGCGCGGACTTTACCCGAAGGTGTCAGAGCGCTTCACAATAGGCAAAGTAAAGATACAAGAGGAGAGGAATTACAAGTGAGCCTGTTACAAACGCAAACGTTACATTACATGAGGCAATACGAAAGGAGAAAGTGATGTGTGCAGGTTACAAGAGCAAATAAAGTACGAGTATAGGGGAAAAAAAAAAAATAGCAATAAATGGTAGACACTCAAAACACTAAAACAATAGTTACGTTACATGAGGCAGTGGTGGCCGTTGTGCATGTATCAAAAGCAAACAAGATAAAAGAGGTAGCAAATGATACGTTGTAAAAGGAAAGGTGCCGTGTGCATGATACAAAAGAGTACAAAATACATGTAGAGGTATAAAACTGCACTAAATGGCAGACACTCAAAACACAAAAACACCCTGGGAAGGCACTTCTATAGGCATGGAGAACAGAATTTCCTATAATGGAAGGACTTCCTTCAGAAAATAGAGGGCTTGAATTAAATTTGGAAGTGTCTTTGAAGGAGGAGAGCTTTGAGGTCAGTTTTGAAGGCCTGGGAAGAGGTGGTGGTCCGAAGCTGAGGCGGAAGTGAGTTCCAGATTCTCACCGCGTTGCCTGAAAAGGATTGGGCCATCGATCTTTCCTTCTTGAAAATGGGAGGTTCAAGCAATAACTTTTCTGCATTACGTGATGGTCTGGAGCCCCCAGAGAGTTTCAGTTTATTCACCAGGTAGCGAGGGGAGGAGGAGTGCAAGGTTTTGTGGGTGATACATGCAGTTTTGTAGATAGATCTTGCCTCTATGGGAAGCCAACGGAGGGTGGATAAAATGGGTGTAATGTGGTCGCTTCTTTTGGCCCCATATATGAAACGAGCTGCTGAATGGAGAATAGACTTCAGGGGGGAAAGGTGGGATTTGGGAAGGCCAGTAAGAAGAGAGTTGCAGTAGTCCAATCTGGAGAGAACCAGCGTTTGGACCAGGGTTTTAAGGTTGTGCTGCGGGAAGAAGCGACGAATTCCCCAAAGAAGGCGCAGTTGGTGTTGAGCAGACTTTGCAATGGAGTCGATGTGGGAGAGTAGATTGAGTTTTTTGTCGAGTATGACACCAAGGGATTTTGCGCTCTCGACAATGATGGGCTTATTGTTCATTAAATTGATCTGATCCATCCATGATTGCACTGGGGGATGAGAAAGTGAGGAGGAGAGGAGGAGGAATTCTGTTTTGGAGGGATTCAGGATCAGTTGATGAGTTAACATCCAGTTTTGAATGGAGTTGAGAGTAGAGCTAAGGAAGGAGAGATCTTGATTGGAGGCCACCTTAAGGTAAATCTGAGCGTCATCCGCATATAGATGATAGTGGATCCCGGATTTACTCAGGAGATTTCCCAACGGTTCTAAATAGAGATTGAACAGTGTGGGTGCAAGTATGGAGTCTTGAGGAACACCTTGACTGACCGCTAAAGGAGCTGAGAGACTGTTCGCTATTTTGATCATTTGGGATCTATCAGAGAGGAAGGAGGCAAACCATTTGAGCACAGTGCCCTCCATGCCCATTCTCTGTTGAAGAGTGTTAAGGAGAGTGTTGTGATTGACAGTGTCAAAGGCTGCAGAAAGGTCAAGAAGAATTAGAAGACAAGACTCCCCTGAATCGAGTATCCGCAGCGCGTCATCAATCACTAGCAGCAGGGCTGTTTCAGTGCTGCAGTTTTGAATGAAGCCGGACTGGAAATTGTCAAGAAGATTATTATCCTTGATATGGCGAGAAAGTTGTTTCGCTACACATTTTTCTGTGATTTTCGCAAGAAAGGGTAGGTTAGTGATGGGACGGTAGTTGTTGAGGTCGTTCGCATCAGCGGTGGGCTTTTTAAGCAGAGGGGTGACCTGTCGAGTTTTGAAGGAAACAGGAAGGGAGCCTTGACTGAGGGAGAGGTTGACCAAAGTGGTCCAATAGGAAAGAGAGTTAGTATAGAAGTCAATGGCAATGGCACTAGGGATGGGGTCAAGAGAATGGTTAGAGGGCTTTGTATCGAGGATGCATTTAAGGTGAGCATCGTCAGAGATGGGGTCAAAGTTTTGCCAAATGGTTAAGGATTTGCGCTCCTCTGTATGGGTAGGATGAATGACCTGATCTACAAGTGATTTTACCTTTTCGTCAAAGAATACTGCGAATTTCGCTGCTTTCTTTGTGGAATCTTCCAATTTGGAGGTTGGGGGAGAGCTGCTTGGGTTCTTGATGAGGTCAAATAGTTTTTTGGGTCTATTTTTGGCTGAGTCAAGGAGGGATTTGTAGTGTGACGCTTTTCCAAGGAAGATGAGCTTGTGGTACTTGGATCTTGCTGAACGAAGCGTGGCCAAATTTTCAGTGGAGGGCGCTTGTCTCCATTGTTTCTCAAGGGCTCTTAGGAACTTCCTTTCTTCATAGAGGGATTTGTTGAACCAAGGTGCTGAGGGAGTGGGCCTTTTCTTTTTGCTTTGGAGAGGAGCGACATTATTGATTTCGACTGCAAGGACTGTGAGGCATTGGGAGGTGAGTTCGTTAACATCTAGGTCCGGGTCTAGCCTTGGAAGTGATAGCAAAGCAGAATCACAGAGGGTACTGAGGTCAATATTTTTCGTGTCACGGAACCAGGAAGTAGCCCTCTTAGGCTGGCCAAGAGTTATAGAGTGTGATAGGTGAAGAGAGAATGGGATGAGGAGGTGGTCCGACCAGTCTACATGAATAGGGGTAGCGATAGTCAGCAAGCCTGCTTTAGAAATAACAAGGCCCAGGATTGAGCCTTTAGAGTGTGTTGTTTCTGTGCAGTGTTGGATAAGATCGTTTGCAGAGAGGAAGGTGGCCAGCAAATTCGCATAGGTGTCTTGAGGCGAACCCCAGTGGACATTGAAGTCACCCACGAAGATCTGATTGTCACTTTGCGAGTATTGGTCGCTGATGCAGTCCGTGAGTTCCTCCATAAACGAAGGGCTGCTACCAGGCGGGTGGTAAATAGCATGGAATCTGAGAGGTGAGCGGTGGTGCAATTGAAGCTCAAGAGATAGGCATTCAAAAGTGTGGAAGGAGCTGTTAGGAAGAGCCTTAAGTTGAAGGGAGTTTCTAAAGATGACTGCAACACCTCCCCCAACTTTATCAATTCTGTCATTTCTTAGTATAGAATAGCCTGTGGGTACAAGGAGATCAAACATAGAGTGAGAGGTATCGTTGAACCAGGTCTCTGTGAGGAAGAGCATGTCAATATTGTGCAAGTTGATGGTATCGGAGATTTCAAGTTTGTGTTTTATTGCAGATCTGCAGTTGTGGAGCAGACAGCGCAGCTCTGACGCAACTGTTTTGGTGACGGGGGCACTTGGGCTATGAGGGGTGATAGGGATATTGTACTTATATGAGGGCGCTCGGGAGGGTTTAGGTGGGCGAGTGGTTCTGACAGAGGAGATGGTCGGAATAGTGTAGATAACAGGGTTACTGGGAAGTGAAGGAAGGGTGGCGTTCGAGTGCTTGTGTGGAATTGCAGACGACAGGCTATGCTTAGCTATACTGGGGTGTGGGGGTGAGGTGCATCTCGTGGAAGGGTGAGTGTTTGCCAAAGGAATTGAGGTGTGTGGAAAAGTCGAGATCTTGGAGCTTAAAACTAAAATGGTAGCTTCAAGTTGGGAGATGGCGGTGATTAGAGAGCCTAGCTTATTTTCCAGAGAGAGTAAGGAAGAGCACAGCATGTTGGGTGGCTCGATGGAAACAGGAGGGGGTGCACTAGGCAGTGTACGGTAGGGAAAGGTGGGGGAACGGGAGGAGAGTAGGGGTAAAGGGTTCAGGGGTGGGGAAAGGTTTTGGATGAGAGCAGGAGTTGGTGCGCCAGGGGTGAGAGGAGAGTTGTCGTTGTTGGCGTTGCAAGAAGGATAGGAATTAAGGGCAAAATTAGGGGGCGATAGGATAGGATTGGGGCGGTAGGAGAGGGGAGGAGAGTGAGGAGTCATAGGGATTAGGGAGGTTTGGAAGGAAGGGAGGGGAGGGGGTTGGATAGGTCCTGGTAGCTAAGTGAGGTGGCTGTGAGGGAGCGGGTATCAGGCAGAGTGGGGGGGATTGGGAGAAAGGGAAGTTGAAGAAAGGAAGTGATTCTGCTCGTCCGAGGGAGGGAAGGGGTTACCAGGGGAGGGAAGGGGGTAGCACAGCATTGCTGGAGGAGAGTGGGGAGGGAGAGAGATGGAATGTAATTGTGGGGAAATCGGGGGACATAGTGAGGGGAGGAGTGGGCGGAAAAGCAGAGAGGAGGAGGGAACAAGGGGAACGTAGGGAACATAGACAAGGGGAGAGGGCTGGAGGAGAGGTGGTCTAAGGGGGGTGGCCGGAAGGGATAGGGGGGAGGGGATGAGAATGGAGTGCCGGGATGGTGCAGAATGGACGAGGAGCGTGTTAGCTAGAGGTAGGGCTGAAGTGAAGAGGGGAGGGGCATACTGTGAGGGGGGAGGAATGGGAGGGGAGGTCCGAGGGGAGAGAAGAGGGTCGACCTGAGCCTCCCCAGTGTGCAGCCTATTGTAGAGTGGGCGGGTCAAGGGAGGAGAAAGGGAGTAATTGGTGGAGCTAGATGGAGAGTCAAGGGATAGCCCGGTCGCAGGGGAGGGGAGTAGGGAAGGGAAGAGGCGGTCAAAGAGAGAGAGAACGGTGTCTTTGGCTTGGATCATAACAGTACCGTTGTTATAGAGTGAGATAGTGAGGGAGCCGTTAAAACCCGCAGAGGGGGAAATTTTTAGCTGTTTCCCATGAGGGATAGAGGAGGAGGAGGTGACGTTAAAGGAATTGTAAAAGCTGGTAGACCAAGAGGGTATGTAGTGCGTAAAAAAAATTAGATCGTTTTTGAGCCCCCCATACCGACCATTGTAAAACTGATCGACAAAAAGGGAATCGGGGAAACATTCAATGGTGTTATGCTTGAAACGTTTTGCTGCAGCTTTAGTCAGGTTAGAAGGGTAGATGATTTTGTAGCAATTAATTCCAGACTTAATTCGAGCGGTGGCCATGTTGGGAAATTGTGGAGGAGGAGGGTGGTGGGGATAAGGGAAGGGTGTAACTAGGACGGTGGTGGTGGGGAGAAGTATGAGGGCAAGAAGGGGGCACGTAATCCAGACGTCGGGTGAAGGAACCTGAGTTATTGTGGAGATAGGAGAGTGAGGCGATTAGGGATAGGTTGTTACTTCAGAACAGGGCTGATTCAACAAGATAGGACTGAAGGTGGAGTGGTGTAAGAGGAAAATCACTGTACTTATCATCCTGAGATATAAACCACATATAGCACAGCATCACAATAGGTATCAAACGCATTGTACGCCCAAAATCTCAACAGTCTAATATTAGACACTTACCTCCTAAGTATCACCAACATTATGGGCAAAAAGCTCACAAAGTTGCACACAAAGATTCAGGACAAGAAAACAAATGCCCATGAAACATTTCCAAGTTTAAAATATGCGTGGAGGAATGGAAGCTTACTTGCTCTGGGTACCTCCTGAGTTTATGCCACTGAGATACTTGCTCGCTTTACTCACTGTTTTCTTTTGTGTTCTTTTTGCAGATATCAAGTAGAGAGGATCCGCTTTCCCTGAGGTGTTGAGGAAAAAGCGAAGAAGATGAGAGAAGCCATTCAGTGGAGAGCACCAGAAAGGTGGGTAATGATGAGGAAATCCTCAAGGCAAAGCACGTTCTTGAAGCTAGGGGCAACTTTAAATACGGACACAACGGCCTACATGGCTGCCAGACGTCATTGAGATCTTGTGAGATCTCAGCAGTGTTTACATGCGCATGGAAAAAAAAGGGTGCGCAAGACAGATGTTCTGGCCACTTTTGCGATTGACCTGGGACATTACAAAAATGAAAACCAAAAGAGGAAAATCAACTCTGCATATGAGTACCTTTTGGACACGATGATCATGTCACGTATAGGTTCTATGAACAAACCAATATCCCTCCTTTGCACAGTACATGCCAAATATACCTACATACAACATTATTCACGGTGGTGCTGGCTGCACGGGATAGGGGTGGGTTTTATAACTTATAACGCAATGAAAACTATGGACTGGAATTATGGAGTCCTCTGGGATTGAGTTCTGGGGAATCTGGAGGATCGTGATAGAAAGTTGCAAACAGCGATGTACTAATGTGTCTCAGACACATTTAGTGATTCATGAGGCAGGTCACAACTTGCGACCCTTTGGGAATCGCCAGAAATCACAGGGATGGTGGCTTGCTGGGGTCAGCAGACCACCATGCCTGTGATTGCTTTTTAAATAAAACAATTACTTTTATTTTTGATGCAGCCCGTTTTCCTTACAGGAAAATGGGATGCATTCCAAAACCAAAAATGAAAAGTTTTCATTTCATTTTTAAAGATTAGACAGTGGTCTATTGTTTTGCTAATATCTTTGGCACAGTTTGACGACTTTCATAAAACTCTTGAAAAGAAAAGTCCATCCACCTCAGCTCCTTCCTCGAAAGTATTGGGTTGATCCGTGAAGCAGAACTGAATTAAATAAAATTTGTCAGAAAGCTGGATATTGATCCTGAAAGCATGTCTTCTTTGATTTGGTATAAATCTCTTCAGCTGTTTTACAGAAATAAAAGGTTTGAAACATAGCGATATCTAATACATTGAGACTCCAGTATGAAAAAAACGGCACAACAGAATTCTGATTGGTTGGTCCCCTGGGAGTCCTGTGGGACTGAGCAATGTGACTGGTTAGGCATAGCATGGAGAACAATGTTGCCACCAGCATTACAGGACTCGGGGTCTCCATCCCTGAATACTGAAAAAGGATTAGAAAAATACTTTGACACTCTAGCCAAAACAAAAAAAAGAAACAATTTATGGGGATCATCGTGGTCCCACCAGTGTCCTGCAGGAGTCAGCCTCTCTCCCAACCATGGTCTAATGAGATCGAGAGGAAGTTTCATGAGACCAAAAATACTTAAAAAAAGAAAATATAGTGTGTGTGTCTGTGGCCGGTAGGTCGCTTGTAAGAAAGTTGGCCATCCACAGTGTGTTAAGTGCATGTCCTCACCGCAGACCTGGCCCTTTGGTCGTGCACTGTGGTGGTTTAGCCACCTGCAGAGTTTTGGATGCAGGTCTTGGCTACAAGCTAGGCGCTGTGTCCAACCCACTGTTATGCATTGCAGGGGTTTGTCCCCAGATGTATTGTGATAAGATATTACCTTATGTTAAAAAACATAGACATTCACATAAAAAACGAAGGTTAAAGTGGAGTTATACATAAGTAAGGTAGTAAAATTCTAACTTATGTTTTAAAAAAACTTTCAAATTCACCAAAAAAGGGTAAAGTGAGTTATACGTAGGTCTTCTAATAATAAAAAAGAAAAAAAAGAGTGTTTTAAAAACAAAAAACACTGAAATTCACAAGTTACACATAATGACATAAGTATAACTTGCAGCACTACAATGTACTGCTCATAACCTCCCATATACCATCACTAGTTACACCTGAAATCCATGGTTGTGCAAGTTATACATATGTCAGATCAATATAACTGGTGAATTTCAATGTTTCTTTGTTTTTAAAAGTGTATTTTTAATTTATTAGAAGACCTATGTGTAACTCCATTTTAACCTTTGTTATTGTCAGTGAATAAATGTATATGATATGCATCGTCGAGTATATATTTGCTATACTTTAAATGATTACCACAGTGATAACCTACATCTCTAGGTATCAAAGCCTTCACTAACCATCATTGTTAGACAAATCTGTACGTAGATCCTACCAATAACAGAGTGCCATTAATTCATTTTTCATGCTTTTTTCCTCCAGACTGGTTGCATCAGACTCATGACAATCAGTGGTAAAGCATTTATGTCAACATGCATACATGTGAGGCATTCTACATTGTCACTTTAGCCCAGATTGGTGTAAGCAATTTACAAAGTTAGATGAGTAGCAGTGGAATTGTCAGATATGTTCAGCCAGTACACTAGCCAGCAGCACTAAATGTAGATGTGTGGGTAGGGAAGCCACTATATTCCTGGTGGCCCCAGCCCTCCTTGATTCATTTTGTATGTCTGTGATATTGTTGTGAGAAAATGTGTTTTCCTCTCTCTCCCTCTCCCTCTCCCTCCCTCCTTCTCCCTCTCTTCCCTCCCATCCTCCCTCCCCATCTCCCCCCCCCCCCCCCGGCAGGGTACTGCATTGCATGCTTCAATTTCAACATTCTTAAACATAGTTTTGCCTTCATAAAGGAGGGTCTAGCATCTTGAACAGTAGTAGTGAAGTCCGGAATAAAGGGTGAAGGTGATTCCTGATACTGCAGGACATTCTTAGTTCTAGCCAAATGGAGGTTGGAGTCCCTAGCTCTAATGTTTAATTGCATAGCAATGATCAGTGAGGCTGCTGGCCATGCACAGGGTGAGGTGCAAATGACCTGCGAGCCCTTTCAACAATTACATTTTTTTGTCATATAGGTGTGACATATTCCTTATAATTAATACATTTTACAGCATTTATGTTTTTCTAATATTCCATCCTTGTATTGTAAATACTTTTCTAGCACTTCAAATTACATTAAAAGCATTCATTCATTGCTAATACCTAGTGTTCTTTTCTTGTATTCGCAGTCTTACCACCCTTGTGTTTGTGTGTTCATTTGCACTAGCAGGCTCCTTTTTTATTAAGCGATAGAGAATTGTTGCTTTTCTCACTTTTCTTTGGATATTGGAAAATCTCTTTCATAGTTAATTGGTTCTTTTATGACACTCTTATAAAAACAAATAAATCCCACATCAGTAACTTATTTTAGGAATTGTTATGCATATACTTGATTATGAACCATACTGAGTTTCCTTATGAGCTATTGTGTGACAGACTGCTTAGAAACTCACACTTTATAATTTCTGTTTTTTTAAACAGAAACTTCTTTACAGTATATCCAAAAATCATAGACCATTTTCCCTTGCCAACAATTGTCACCTTAAGAGAACCCACCGTGCTCTGCCTATAGTGTGTGGTATGTTTAGAGTAGACCTTGTTTTTCCATGGTATAGCCTATTATAAGGGCACTGATTACTTCCCTTGGCATCGACCTTTATCATTAACATATATTATGCACAACCATCCATCTATCTCTGTTAGTCAATGCGCATGACTTTATTAATAATTAGGTTATTTGATATCAATTGTAGGTGGATTTTCCTGCCAGTTGGGTTCATACCTCCCTTATTGCACACAGCACAAAATAGTAGGCTAGGTTTATACAAAAACCATAAACTGAGAAGGAGGACACATCTTTAACACATGATGCATCACATGCAATTAGAGGGCTAACCACATAGGCATATGTTCTGTACCTTGCACAAGATCCTTTAGTTGCAAGCTTGACTTGGCATAAGAATAAAAAACGTAATAAAAAGTAAAGGAGTTATATAAATAAAACTCTTCTCACGGCCGGATTACAAGTCGGGCAGAATGAAAATAGTGGATGCTCCTCCTTCACCTGCCGGCCCACGCACCAGTCCCTGCGTATATTTACCACCTACTCAGAGCAGGCGGCAAATGCACGTAGTAAAACTGCATGGAATAGGGGATTCCTTGTGGTTTTCTGGCTGGAAAAATCACCCACACATGGTAATTCTCGACTCTATGGGGCTTTATATGTAATTGCACTGTACTGGGCAATTTTATCGCACAGAAATAGTAAAATCACCTGTCGCGCCAATACTGTGCAACTCAGAATTAGGGTAAAGTGGTAAGGTAACAGCATACAATCAGTTAACAACTAAGAGTAGCAATAGTTTCTTCTTAACAGTTTCTCTGCATTCTTTTTTCCAAAGGGCGCCACAAGAAGAGTTTCAACAAAGTTCTCCGCACACCAATGATCCTTAAGTTATTTTGGTTTGACCGACTTTCTAAATTCTCATTTTTGGTATGAATGACCTGCTTTATCTTTTCCGTCTTTACTATTTTCTCAGTGGACACCACGGTATTATCTTCTATGTCAGATGTTATCACCTTGGCACTGCCCATTAATAATGCATGCATATTCATCTGGTCCTTTGCTTGGTCTATACACTTTATCAGAGAGTCTATTTTGACATCTATGGTGACAAGGCTGTATTTCATTTCCTTCAGCCGATCTTTCTGTTCAGTGTCCCCACTATCTCTAACCTTGGGATTACAATTAAGAGTGGTCTTTCTGCAGTATTCTGCCAGTAAAATTGCAACTTTCCTCTGCTTATAATAATTATTTTCTATAGAGCCCATTGCAGTATCCAGAGTTCACCAGGCAGGGAGAAGTAGATGCTATGACCGAAAGTTTGCTAGAAATAGGCAGGAGCACATTTATTGCAGGTTATGTACCTGTGGCCAGTCAAGCTAGCTCTCACACTGCCTATCTTGATCTCAGAAGAATGGTGGATCACGTACAGCAGGTGCAGATAATACAGTTCAAAAGGTAGTATCAGTTTCAAGTCCAAGAACCAGCTTGTCACCTTATGATTAACACAAGAGGTAACATCTCTCACTTGCATTTTAACAGTACCCCAGACATGATACCCAATCCAAGTAAGACTGCCCTTAGTGCCCCTTTCATTTCTCCACACCAATATCCACTCTTGTGCAACCTACAGTATTGCAATAGGTTGACACCACTTCTCACCTTGGCGCGACCAAATCTAAAATAATGCTTGCCTGGGATTTGTAGCTCCCATAACATGGAGTTTGTATGGCAGTTGTCTATCACTCATTATCGGGCCTTTAGTGGGAAACAGGCTCTTCCTTCTGGCCTCGGAACTGCCAACTGACAAGCTCCACCTTAAACTCATCCCTGCCTGTCAGCAGTCTCCTGGGTCAGCCTGCAGTCATCACTCCTGACTCGCTCTCAAGGCCACCACAATGACAACTTCGCTCCAGGCCGGAGCTGCTGCTGGACATCCCAGATGGGGGAGCAGGTCATACAACTAAAGTGGTCTTGGGTTGTCAGCACAGGCACTCAACGCAGTCCACACCCTTAGCGGTCATCTTCACTCCTACCCTCCATTCATTTGTTTCAGTATCTCATGTATCGCTTCCAGCCACAGCAAGATCATCTTTTCTCCTACAGGACCTCCTGGCCTCTGTCATGGCCTGCACATTCTCTATCCATAACACATATGCTGTGTAGAGAACTCACCAACCAGTAACAAAATGTTGTCTGCAGTCATGCCATGTCAGCTGATGCAGCAAGGCAGTGATTAATTTGAGCTGGCAGGTGCTGCTGGGAACCACCAGCACTAATTTTCGGTGACCAGCACTTATTTTTCCTCCTCAGGCATATACAGAGTGCAAGAAACGGAAACAAAGCGAAAAGACGGGGGAAGAGAAAGACGTCACAAAGGGACAAAGCAGGAACCTGCAAGAGTAAGATAGAGGGGCTTGCACTGCTTAATTTGTCAATGAAAACGTGCCGGTGCTCAAAGTCCTCCTCTTAAACATGCAGCTGCTGCAATTAAAAGTTGCGAACATGTAATACTGAGACCGCTAATTGTGAAGCCACCTCTGGCCTCTTCAATCCATTTAAAGCCAATCCCTGCCTCTTTAGCTCACTCTTGCAGCTTTCTGCTTTCTGCTTTTTTAATGCTTTTTCGATTTTCTCTTCCTCTGTCTTTCCCATATGTGTCTTTTGCTCGTAGTAAATGCTTGAAGCAGAAAAATAAGCACCGGCCCTCAAAAAATAAGTGCTGGTGCTCCGCAACGGAAACAACAATCACAAATTAAGCACTGGGGGCTTGGTATGTCTACAAGTGGACTAAAATGGTCTGAGGTGGATTCCAGACTATGCAGCCTTGGCATTCAGCTTTACGGTAGCACCATGGGCTTCTGAGTAGAGGTTTGGGTACCAGCAGTTCTTCTTCCACAGATTAAGCACTACAGCCAGGGTTCATCTTACAGTAGAACTGATTTACCCCTCTAGTCAATCGTACATGTATGTGAAGTTAAATGTACTAAACATGTTCTTAAATTTAGTTACCTTCATGATATTTCTGTAATCAATATTCTGGCTACAATATTTTTGCAGCACATTATTTAAAACTCAAACATGTAAAACTGAAAATTCTGGTTTGTGTACCTGTGTGACCTTGCTCATTGGAACTGAATGCCTAGCCTAAATTGGAGAGGGGGCAAAGAGTTCCTCCAAAGGTACCCACCCAGGAGAGGCACAAAATGAAGAACACCTAGCGGATGGTCTACATCATTCGCTTCCTTGATATGGCAGCTTCACCCTATTTATGTCACATAATAGACCAGGTGCTATTTTTTCCCTTTTCAAAATGTGTGGTAGGGGAATCCATGGCTGCAAATTCGGCATTGTACTGGGGATCTTGCATCTATTTCTATATACAACAATTAACTGTAGCTCTAGGAAGTCACACACAATACTTTGTCTGTTGGCACATTGCTGGAGGTTTTTGTAACTGAGATCCGAAATGAACCTTTTCTTTGTCAGTTGACCAAAAGGTTTTGATATTACTCAAATCTAAGGTACTCATTTAATGCATTTCTGGTTTATTGAACATCCAGTCCCCTCTGCATTAGTTCAAACAAGTGAGCTACATTACCAATATGCTCGGTTAGAGAAGATATAGCTATTTACAAAAATTATAGAAATATACGTGTATGTCCACCATGGTTAGGTGATTCGTGGAAGACCTTTTTTTGTCACGAAGCCTAACAACGCTGCCCTTTATTCTGAGGTCCATCTCACTTCAGTAGTAGGGCTGTTCACAAGGGCTACCTCTGGATTTGTTGGTTTATTGGAGTGGCACCTCAACATTCACATGAGAAGACCAAGGGGGCCTGGCATCCGATCGGTGGTGAAATGGCTCAGATGGAGCCGGAAGCACACTTAAAATCACTGATCCACAATCCGGAAGCTGGACACCTTTCACAAATCTTCCAGATACCGCTGCTCGCCCGGACACCTACTTACACACATTCCACGCAGGTGGAAAGACAATCTGGTGGTTGAGACTTCTCGTACATCGCTCCTCAAGAGTGGAACGACCTGCCATGACACATAAGAGCTTCCTCCTCACTTTTTGAATTCCACACAGATCTGAAGACCTGGCTCCTTGAGTAGTCCCACTAGGCCCTAGGTATGGCTATATTCACACCTGCTCATCGCCAGTATACCTTCCTGGGTGATAGTGCACTCTACAAATCAACATAACATAACATCACATAGGGAAAGGGCCTTTACAATGCAGGCATTACTTCGCAATGCCTTTACCTCGCAATGCTTTACCACGCATATACCTTTACCACGCATGCCTTTACAATGTAAGGTAAGCGTGTTTAAGGTAAGTATGAGCATATGTATTTATATTTTTATTTATAGATATAATTATATATATATATTTTCTTTTTCACGAAAAAAACAAATGTTACAGTGACATTATATTTAGGAAATAACGTAAACAACCTTAGAAATTCACAAAAAAGGTTACAGGGACGGTATAGTTAAGTTCACATTTTACTTGCATTAAACCATAGAAAAACAGCAAACCCCTCCCCTTCCACCCCCCCACATGCATCCAATCCCACTCCGTGCACAGCCTTTAGCCATGTGTAACTGGTTTTAGTGTGTTAGTGGGTGTATTTATTCATTTTTCTAGGATCCACAGATCCTCATGAATTTGCAATGGAGGCCACCCTGCAGGGACCAGTGGATCCGCAATTTGGCAAACAAAAAAAAGTAGCCAATTTTTTCCCATGAAGGATCCCTTAGGGACCCCTCCATCTATCCTATGGGGTCAGGATACCTCTAACCTGACCCTTAATTAATGTTTTTCATTGTTTTTGTTCCCCCTGGCCCGATGAGACAAACACAATGGTGACTGCAACTATCCTCTCAGGTTGCAACCAGCCAATCAGGACATTGCTTTACGATGGGATCCGCGGAACCCCGAGGGTGCATATGTGAAGAATCTGCATCCCTAGACATACACACTTCCTTTTTCTTTAATAACTCCAAACCTATAGAACAGATTTACACAAAATCACAAAAAGGTATCTTTCTGGACCAAGATCTAACCTTCTGCCAGATTAGGTGTAATTACGTTCAGCAGTTCGAGCTGTAGTCGTGTTCAAAATCCCTGTAAGAAATTGTATGGGGAAAGCACACTTTGGGCCCCCCTGCCCCCCCTTTTTTTGGGCTCCGCATGACAAATCACCTTGAAACTTCCCATACAGCAGCTGAAGTAATTAATGTACTACATTTGAAAATTTTGTGAAGATTTATCTAGCGGTCCCAAAGTTATTAGCAAAACAGAAAATGCTTCTTCCATGGGAATTAAGTCCTAACTATAACTTACCACCCAAGTGGGTGAAATGATACTTAGATAGTATATTGCCTTTTAGTCACACACAAGTCAAGAACAGACAATGGAAGTGGAGCACATGCTCTGGGTACTTTCTGTTTACTAGCATTATTAACTTGGAAAAAAATCATTTTTTGGATTCTTCCCTCTCAATGACAACCAAAATACTATCACTTTATATTCTCTGTACAATCAGGACGTTATCAGCACCACATACTTTAAGTTTATATAAGCTTATATATGAATATTGAAACATGTGATCAATGTTTTCTGTTTGTTTTCATAATAATTTTGGGGAATCCTTTAAATTAAGAAGGTTGACATGTTGTCTTTCGGTGCCCTTTCAAGGTATTACAGTTTTGGAATTGTTTTTTCTTTTACTTTACCAGATACTTCATATAATTAAAAATGGTGCCGACATTCTACCTTCAACAGCAGCATTCTGTGATTTTCAGTCCTTCTTTTGTTTTTATTAACACTGAGGGCACTTAAAATACATGTATATGGTGAGATGTTCGCATTGTGAACAAGACCGAAGGGTTGTAATGTGTCAATTGAGGCAGTAAACTTTCACCGCCTTTCAAGTTCTGAGTGCGTGTCTCTTGTTTCTTCAAGAATTATTTTCCTGTTACTCTGGTCGCTCCACTGATAACACACCACTCCCACAGGGCATCGGTCACTGAGCCGCATCTAAGTGATTTGGTGTATGTATATTTATATATATATATATATATATATATATCTCCTAGTGGCGGTCACCAATAGGTAGTTATAGTTAGGACCTAGTTTCTATAGAAGAAGCTTTTTTGTTTTGCTAATAACTTTGATGCCAGTTGATGAATCTTCAGAAAATTAAAGAAAATCCAAATTTGTGTATTTAGGGATGCAAAGGCTTTGCAACCTCTCCCAATCTGGTGCTGAGATCTGATTGGCTGCCAACACTTCCATAAGGAAGTGTTGTCAGCCATGTTGGGACTTTGCTGAAGCTGAATCCCAGAAAAAGATGTAAAACAAAATAAAAGGGTTCAGGGTAGAGTCACCCTGACCCGTTAGCTCTGCTGCTGGGGTCCCAGAGGCACCCCCATCAGAGCTAAAAAACATTTTTATAACATGTTTGCTGTTATTCACAGCGGTTCTGGCAAAAACTCAACAACAAAAAATGAAGCGCCGACTCCCCCGCTTTGTAATTCTGAAGCCAAGTCCCGGGGGCATTGATATTTCAATGCGGGGGCGCTGCCCACCCCTGGGACATAGCTGTTTGCTGTGGCTTCTGCCGCCAAGTTCCAGTAAACACTCTGCTTGCAGTGAGAGAGAGCTGTCAAACACAGCTCTCCCCCACTGTGAGCAGAAGTTTCCTCTGTCTCCCTGCCTGCAAAGATGTAGGCAGGGAGACTGAGGAAACAATTGCTCTAACAGAGGGGGAGCTCCTTTAGCAGCTCCCTCTCTGTGACAGCAATGCTGGCTCCCACATGAGGTGGGGAGCCAGCTGGGACCATGGGGGCACGTGGCCGCCCTTCACCCCCAAAATAATTTTTTTCAACGCCAAGCCCTGGGGGAGGTGGTCCCGGGGGGCGGAGATCAGCCTGCCAAGGGGGGCCTTGCAGCCCCCCTCTGTTAAAAAAAAAAAATGTAGGAGCCAGGCCCTGGGGTTTTGGGTCCCTGGGGCGAGATAAGCCCTCGGGAGGGTGGGGGCACGTGGCCCCACTCCCCCAAATTAGGCCAGGCCCTGGGGGGTGGGGAACGGGGGCAGAGATTGGCCTGGGGAGGAGGGGCCTTTTAGGACATGGTTGGTATAGGGACTGGCCGCAGGCCAGGCCCTGCTGCCAACACCCACTGTGCGTGGCTGAAGGCCGTGCGCTGTGCAGGGTTGGGTGGTTATAGGGGTTGACTGCAGGCTTTTTTCTCAACTGCTGCCGCGCACAGCCAAACGCCGTGCGTGGTGGTGGTTGGATTAATGTATAGTAATGAAAATTACATTTAAAAAAAACATAGAAATTCCGTGAAAAAAAAACAAAGGTTACAGTTACATTATAGTTAGGAAATAGAATTAAAAAATACAAATTCACATAAAAAACTAAAGGTTACAGGAACGTTATAGTTAGGCTCACATTTTAAACATACCAAACCATAGAAATTCACCTGTTATAGTTAGGGTTATCTTAAGTAACTATGACGTGCCCCAAGGTAACTATAATTCACGCCCTCGCCATGCACTGCTAATTACCCCACAAATTATGCCACTCAGGACATTTTTGATTACAAAATTGATAATATCAATGTAATACTTGCAGTAAAATGTTTGACGAGAAAATGGAGCATTTTCGGGGGCGCAAGTTATAGTTACCTTAGGGCACGCGTTATAGTTACTTGAGATAAATCTATAACAGGTGAATTTCTATGGTTTGGTACATTTAAAATGTGAGCCTAACTATAATGCCCTTTTGGGTTTTTAAGGATAGATTGGCCTTGACCAAGTAAGGTTGCAAACTCATGCTTAAATAAGGGAGACTCCAAGCGCAGGGCCTACCCATTATAGAACTTTTAGAGAAAAGCACCTGCTCTTAGAAACAAGTAAGTGAGCATAGTGACCCAGCAGTACCCTGTCTGAAACAACATGCATACCTGGCATCCTTTCTCTCCTTTCTGTCAGCTCTGGGGCACAAGAAATGTACCTGATGCGTCATGTCCAGAGGAGGATATTGCGCAACCAGCTACGGTTGGAAGTAAACCCTAGCTTCATCTTTTGCCCCATCGTACATGACGGCGCCTGTCGCTGTGGCAGAAATACTTCAAAATTCACCAGCCTATGAAAATGGCCACATCGATCATGTTTGTACCAACAAACTGTATTTTACTTAAAAAGGAAACGTAACATGTGGCTCATAATATAAGTCAGTGCGTGCTTGCCTCATCAACCCATCCGCAATAAGACACTCTCTGGGCCAAATTTTCTATTTCACGCAAGGCAGCAAGGCAGCTTGCTGCACTCTATTGCGTGAAATGGAGAGAACTGAAATATGGCCTATCCATTAAGACATGGCACACTTTTGCTCTCTCCCTGTGCTGGTGCACTGTGTGCTGTTTAGCAGTGATGCAGACATCATTGCACCATGGTGCAGAATACAGTACACATTAAAAGGGGACGTAACGAGGAGAAATAAAGAGATGCTCTTTCCTAAGTGTCTGTGGATTCATCAAATTAATTGGGGGTCTTCGGCCTGAAGTTCCGGCAGCTCATTGCCAGTGTTGTGCTCTCACCAAGTAAACAGAAGTTTCAGTTGCAGGTAAATAGATTTATTGAATCTAGTAAGCAGTATAAAATATCACCAGTTACCAGTAAGCCCATCTCCAAATAACTGCTGACGTTAAAACGTATGCTTCTGTGACAGACACCCCCAGGATTCCAGTTGCAAGCTCTCACCATAACATAGGTAAGATTCTACGACCAAAGTATTGCGAGGGCTATAGCAGACCAAGTAGGTTATAATTGTTCTTACACAATTAAAAACATTTGCACATATTTGTCAAGAAAGAAAAAGAAAGGTAAATAAATACACATTTGAATTGTGTCTAAATTTAAAAAAATGCAAAGCAGAACACACAACAACCACCTGACAAGCAAATAGAATTGACTGGATAAATGGACTCTTTATTAGCAAAACAAATGTAAGTACCCATGCTAATTGTTAATAAGGAATTTCTCAAGTTTTTTATGAGAAGAAAAAAAGATAAAGAAACAGCTAACTTGTAACATAACTACAAGCTGGGCCTTAACTAACCTGGACATGTTCCACTCATCTCCTCATCCCAGAACTATCAGGTTCCTCTTTACTTTCATTGCGATAAATGGTCCCATAAATTTAGTCAAACCCTTCCTCGCGTGACCGGGTTGTGTGACCATAACTTTGTCATGCACATTCCAACCAACCACTTTAGTGAAGTGTTTGGCATCATGCCTGTCTGTATACATCCTTTTATTCTGCATCTCACCAAAAAAAACATCCTTCCTGGGGGATTTTTCCACAGTCCCTCTACTTACCGCTTTTCAACCACAATGGATTAAGTTTGGAATTAGGTAGTCTACCCTCAAGATGTAAAATGAAGACCTCGAAGTGATATACATTTTGTGGGGCCCTATGAGCGCACTAAGTTTAACAAAGTATCTCCGTTAACAAGACTTTTTTTTTTAACAATTACTTTGAACACAACTCTTAACCACTCTGTTCATCTAATCAGCTCATCCATTGGCTTGCACTGACTAGAGAGCCATCTTCAAATGGTGAAATAGAGACTTCCCAAGAAATCTCTTATCTCCTATGAGACAAACTGAACACCATTGTACCTCACTGAAACTAGTGATATTCCTTCCCTTGGAAATTCCGAATACAGTTCGAGGGTTAACTTGAATTAACACTCTATCAGCTTGCATCAATACTCAATGTTCAAATTAGACAAAAGTTTAAATGGACAAACAATGTCCAGCCTCAAATTCGTCCAAGGTTTTGATGGCACCTCAACAGGTGACAAAGGAGGAGATCATGCTACTTTACTCTTATCATTTTCTGCACACAACCAACCATCCTTGACCACAGCCTCCACCTGGTGATCAATACCAGGCCACAGATTCCACAGTTTCAACCTTACCTTGGTTACACATCTACCCAAATGTCTTACAATGTCCAAATTTATCACTTTCCCCCGCAGGCCTGACAGAGGTCTAACCCCTGAACCTGAGTATATCTTCCCCTCCGAGAGACTCAAATCATCCCGAATGTTCTAGTAATCCCTCAAGTAATTGGACACTTCCTTAACATTAGGCCAAGATTTGATTACATAATCAACCATATTTTTAAGAGTTTCATCTTCTTTATTAAACTTGTCTTGCTCCTCAGAATGTTGGGCCAAGTTGATCAAGGTGTTGCTCCACCCAAGGTGACTTAGGGCAATGCAAAACCTAGAATGGGATTTACCAGGGCACGCAAGGCCATCTTGCATGGCCCTGCATGTCTTGGTAAATCTGGAGTAATGCAAGGCAGCTGCTGCCTTGCATTACTCTGCCATGGGAAGGCATTTCATGGGTGCAGAGTGAGTGTTCCTGTGCATCAACCCATGGATTTTGGCACATTCTTGGATTTACTAAGACAGGTAAATCAGGGAATGCATTGAAATGCTATGCCTTCTCAAGAGCTGCGCAACAAAGTGAAATATCTTTATTTCTCCCTGTTGTTTTCACTTTCTAAGTGAGGTGCATTCTGCAGCACATTTAGAAAGAAAAAATTACCTTTGATGCTTGTATGTGTACTAGTAGGTGCCCCTTTATGAACAAAACCAATCCTGCCTGCAATGCAGACACCCTTGCACCACAACACAAGAGTGCCTACATTGGCTCAAGGCAAGACATTGTGATCCCACACAAGGAGAGGACAGGAATGCACCATTTAATGATAAATATGGTGCATTCCTGCCCTCTCCCTTTCATGCAGCACAGCAAGGTGTTCTGCTCCATTGCGTTGCTTGAAAGTATGATAAAGCCGGCTCTTTTTGCATTCTCCTTAGACCACCCAACCAAAAAAGTTATATCCTCTCCATCAACACAAGGAAGAGGCAATCTGAACAAACAGCCTGCAGCTTTGTGGCTTGCACCTGGAACATATTCAACACAACACAACACAAAAAGTATAGTCGATCAGACATTCAGACCAGCTTTTACATCTTGGGGTCAACTAACGTTACAATAAAATATTTGCGCAAGGTGTTGATGATCTATGCTGACAGTGAATCGCAACCTCCATAAAGAAACTTAAAATGTTAAAAGCCCACGATACTGCTAGGGCTTCCCGCTTAATCCCTGAATACCTTTCTTTAGCACTTTTAACTGAGAGTGACACAACCACTATTCCCCCTGCCTGACCATCAACAATGTGGAAGAGTACACCCCCTAAGCCAGACAAACTGGCATTGGTAGATAACGTTTTCTTGCATGTATCAATTTGGCCTAAAGAGGGTAAAACAGCAATACTTCCTTTAATTGATTTAAAAGCTTTAATACGTTCTTCATTCCAATCACAATTGACACCTTTTTTATTAAGAATCTCAAAGTCAAAAACAATTTGGCAAAATTTGGAATACATTTTAAAAAAACTATTGTAAAATGCAGAAATGGACGCACTTGATATTTTTTACTAGGTGAGGGTGCCTCAATATTACTGTTGGCTAACTCCAACTTGTGGCTAATACCTTTAGAAGAGATCATGTGCCCCAAATAAAAAAACTGATGCCATCTTGAATATATAATTATATTTTTTAAATGTAAGGCCAAAACTGCACATTCTTTCCAACAAATGCCATAAACTGTCATCATGCTCCTATCTGTCCACCCCTGGCACTGATATATCATCTTGGAACACCAAAAAGTTTCTGTACATCCAATAAAACTTTCTTCATCACCCTTTGGAAACAAACTGTAGCTGATGGTATCCCGAAAAGCATGCAAAGGAATCTATAAGATACTAAAGGAGTGGCAAAAGATATGTATCTGAATTCAACATGAGGGAATTTGATGATAAGCGGAAGATAAGTCCATTACACTAAACAATGTGGCCCTACCCAAGGCTGCCAATGATTCAGAGATATTTGGCAGAGGTTGTCTATCAACCCAAATGTGTTTGTTGAGATCACAAAAGTCAACACACATTTTGATTTTCTTCCCACCCTCCTAGGGGACCAAAACTATAGGGACATGCCACTCCAACAATTCAGTCTCTTCAATTATTCCTACTGCCAAGGCTTTCTGAAGCTCCCCCTTTAAAGGACCTAACATCAAATGAGGAACTTTCATCACCTTATGTATAGAAGGCAAAGCATTCTTCTTGAGAGGGATTTTATGTTGAAAACCCTTCAAAGAACGTAAGGTACCCTTGAACACATCAGAAACTTCACTGTAACTATCAGAATTATCAACCAAATTTGCCAGCAAGAGCACTTTCTCAGTGGCATTGGGGTTAAGTGAAATACCCATGTCACCTTGGTGATGGCACCCTAGCAGGTTATTCCCTCTTTTTGCCACATAAACCTTTACAATAGTCTCCCTATCCTGGAATTATATACTCCTATCAGTGTAACCAATCACATCCGTGTTGACCCCACCATATCCCACAAGGTTATTGTCAGGTGGAAGCACTTTTTTCAGAACCAAAAATACTCTCCCAATTTTTATCTTCAACCATGGCCTATAGAGGACCAAAATCTACCAACACATCCTCTGGTTTACCACCTATCAAAATTTCACATTCAGGCTTCACCAGATAATCACTATCAACTCTAACAGCACTAGACACTCAAGATAATTTCTTTCTTGAACTCAACCAAATATGCACCTTAAGTTTTTATGCTTTTGCATACTCTGTCATAATGCCCCTTTTAAGCCTCTCTAGCCGCACTACCACACCTAAAACATGTGCTACTGAATTCTTTGTTGCAGTTACTCTTACGTTTGCCACTGCTGTTACCACTTGACCATTGGACACAATAAACTTCTACTACATTGACTTTGTCTTCAATCACTGAAATATTCAAACAATGAGCATCTTTACTCTTGCCATCACTCAACTTTTTCCCCGTGTGTCGGTATTTTTAATTTCTTCTATAAGAGCCGTAGCTCCTTAAGATTTGGGTTTCTTGGAAGAAGTTTTCTTCCGGAACCCTGGGACAATTAGAACACTTAACTAGTTGATTCCTAACTAAAGAATCAGTTAAGGTTTCAAATCCACACGTGCGTGCTAATGTCTTCAATGATGCAAAATAACTTCCAAATGTCTACATTTTCTCGTGCACCCTCATAAAAAAGTATCCCTCTCAAACACAATGTTAATCTGTGATCTAAATGATGTTCTAGCATTAAAACCAATATTTCATACATCACCAGGTTCTCCATCTCCTCTTCCCATTGATATCTCTTTGATACTCTCATAAATGCTTCTGCCTTCTACATCCAAATTGTGAAGCAGTACCACTTCTTTCCTTACTGCTGAATAATTCTCACTACCAATGGCAAGAAGATGTGGTAAATTGTTTCTTCCACTATTTCCAAGCCAACAAGTAATTTCCTTTTTCAGAAAGGGGGTTGTAACATGTTCGCAGCAGCCATTGCTGAATCAATCCGGCACTAGGTTGTACACACAGCCTGTAAGTGACTATTGAAGTTTCAGTTTAAACTGTTGTATGAATGTCTCAATTGTCCCACAGTAACCAGAATGTTAACAGAAGGACACCAATGAATAATAAGTATTATGTGACAAGCACCTGTAATTATGATAATGGCTTGTCTATCACCTGTGATAGGCAAAAGTAAATGGTATCTTCACGTGAGCTGAGTACAGTGGAAACCACCAACTTGCCTCTGAAAACTTCTAAGTTATAAAAATGGTGTGCCTATCACCACTATCAGGCAACAGTAAGCGGGAGCGGGTTCTCAGTTTAATGCGTCATGATGTCTTAAGGTGTAGAAAACATCCCTGTAATTGGAAATAAGGCAATTGTTCCCCAAGGACCAGGATGGGCGCCACACACACACAAGACTGTGTGTTTTCTTTAATAGATTGGGCTTGAATTGTGATAATTAGCCCAATCAGTCAAGATGACCACCAAGGTTTTGGTGTTTATTCTGCAGAACATAGGGTTTGAATGAATATCTTCCCATTCAACCAAGGTGGCCACCAAATGCTGCGTCTAGATTCGATAGGTGACAGGGCTTTTTACAAAAGGGGCATGGTACATCAATACATCCCAGTTCACATCTAAAGTTAAGGGGGTATGTTTTAGATGTAGAAATGTTGGATATTTTTCATCATTCAAAAAATGTCCTGCCCAATAATATGGAATGTAAAATTTGTATCAAAAGGGACATTTTGCTAAGTGTTGTTGCTCTAATAAGGGCAATGTTCAGGAATCAATGAAAATGGTAGAAGATTGCATTTTGTCACTATGTACTCACAATGAAAAGAAAGATCATCCCAAAGATTACATATCAATTGAAGTGGTGAAGATGGAAACGTGGTTTGATTCAGGTGCTTGGCTCACTTTGGTGCCCAACAAAGTTTATGACAAAGACTTAAGTGACAGAATAAAGTTAAAGGATCCTGATGTAATACCTGGTGGGCATAAGAGACAAACTATTGACCAAAGAGGATATGTTGAAAGAGACATTGAGTTTTAAACCAGTAAGATTCAAGGGGAGATGTATATTCCTGTGAAAGGAGATAGTGTTCTTAATTGGTTACACCAAAGAGAGTTGGGAGTACTTCTGCATCCCAACTCAATTTCTCTTGTCAGATTGATAGGAGACTATATGAAGGAAGCACAAATGAATGTGATATGAAGTCTGATTGTGGGGATAGATGATGAAAGTATGGAGTTCATAAAATAATTTCTTGAAGTATTCAAGACAGAAATGGGGTGCTTCAAGGGTTATGTCCACCAAATAACATTGAAGCAGGGTACAATTCTACTAGCAGCCAAAGTCAGATCTATTCCCATACCCATGAGAGAAGCAGTAGAACCTGAATTGAAGAAACTTTGTGAAAAAGGGATCATAGATCCAGTGGAGAACTCTGAATGGGTTGCTCCCTTAGTGGTAGGGTGCAAACAGGCAGGCAACATAAGCTTAGGGGGGTCATTCTGACCCCGGCGGTCTTAGACCGCCGGGGCCAGGGTCGGCGGGAGCACCGCCGACAGGCCGGCGGTGCCCCGCAGGGCATTCTGACCGCAGCGGTAAAGCCGCGGTCAGACCGGCAACACTGGCGGTCTCCCGCCAGTGTACCGCCGCCCATTGGAATCCTCCAAGGCGGTGCAGCTAGCTGCGCCGCCGAGGGGATTCCGACCCCCCCTACCGCCATCCAGTTCCCGGCGGTCCGCCCGCCGGGAACCGGATGGCGGTAGGGGGGGTCGCGGGGCCCCCGTAAGAGGGCCCCTACAAGTATTTCACTGTCTGCTTGGCAGACAGTGAAATACGCGACGGGTGCAACAGCACCCGTCGCACCTTTCCACTCCGCCGGCTCGATTACGAGCCGGCATCCTCGTGGGAAGGGAGTTTTTCCCTGGGCTGGCGGGCGGTCTTTTGGCGACCGCCCGCCAGCCCAGGGAAAAACTTAGAATACCCTCCGCGGTCTTTCGGAGGGGGAAGTCTGGCGGGCGGCCTCCGCCGCCCGCCAGACTTAGAATGACCCCCTAGATGTAGACCAGTGAGGGCTAAATAAGTGTGTAATTGTAGACCATTTTTCACTCCCCAAAATTAATGAGACAATTTCTCTATTGCATGGAGCGAAGTTCTTTACCACACTAGATTTGACTGTGGCAGGGTTCTGCAAAGTCGGTCCTGAAGAGCTGGGTCCATGGCAGATTTTTAGCATATCCACATTTAGAAAAATGTAGATTTCTGAAACATCTTTTTTCTAAATGTGGATATGCTAAAAACCTGGCATGGACCTGGCTCTCCAGGATGGACTTTGCAGAACCCTGGACTGTGGTGTTACCATCAGATAAAGATACATCTTGACTCAAAAGACCTCACTATCTTCATAACCTCTTTTGGTACTTACTGCTATATATATCTATGCCTTTTGGATTAATTTCTGCAGCAACCGTCTTTTAACAGATGATGCACAAGTTGTTGGGGTCATCAAAGGGGTTAAGTGTTTCCAGGATGATATTCTGATTTTTGGGGAGACTTTTCAGATCCATAAACTCAGGGTGAAACAAATGCTGGATATTTTGCAAAAGAATAGACTGACTCTGAAATTGACCAAGTGTGCATTTGGGAAAAAAGAGGTTAAATATCTTCTTAACTTTGCAAAGTCCTGAGAAAAAGGAGATGTTAATGTTGTTTTTGGGTATGTTACAGTTTCATACCAAGTTCATACCAGACTTAGCACCCAAGACTTTGAGAATGAGACTGTTGCTTAAGAAAGGTAGAGAATTTGTCTTAGATGGAGAATGTGGCAGAGAGTTCAAGGATGTGAAGAGTGGGTTGGAAAAAACAAACAATTTGAAGTGTTTTGAGCCATCTAAACCTTGTTGTATAATAACAGATGCTAGTACAAAGGGTTTAGGAACTGTGTTGTTACAAAATGAAGAGGGCAAAGAAGAGTTGAAACCCCTTGCTCACTTGTCAAGGTCTTTACGAGAAGTGGACACTAGGTTTTCCACCATCGAGAGGGAAGTGTAGAGTGTTCTCTGGACAGTAAAGAACATAAGGAATTTTGTGTAGGCAACAACTTTCAGTGTACTTACAGACCACAAGCCTCTAGTGGAGGTGTTTGGCAAGAAAGATATAGACATGATTTCTTTGTGTACTAGTAAGGGATAGTAGGACTACAAGAATTTGCTTTTCAAGTTTTCTATAAGCTGATGTCACGTAATAAAGATTGTTTGTCAAGTTTGAGCTCGGTGGTGGAGGTAGTAAGTGATTGTGAAGAAGATGAGGGGGTAAGGGTGTGCAGCATTACTGAAGGAAATATTTAGTGTGAAGATTGGTTGGATGCTGTAGGAAGAGATCCCATTTTGGCAAAAGTTGAAAGTGCCATGCAAAGTGGGTGGAATGGAGAAATGAAAAAATATTCCATAATGGAGGGATATTGGAAAGTGAGAAATGTATTATCTTGTGAAGATGGAGTGCTTTCGTGAGGTCTGAGGTTGGTGGTGGCAATGTAGTTGCGGGAGAAGATAGTAATACTAGGTCACGAAGGGCATTAAGGAATGAGTAAGACCTAAGGAAGAATACGGATGAGTTACTTGTGGCCAGGGATGAACATTTTGATTCAAGGAATGATCAGGGAGTGCATAGATTGTACAAAGAGTGAAAAAAAATACAAAGTCACTAATCTTCATACAATAAAGAAACCTGTGAAGGCAAAAGATATTTCAAATATTTCAGGTCCACAAAAAATTGTCACATTGTTCTGCAGTGCTGTCAAGATGGAAAATGGAAGAGTGTGGCATTGCAACAGAGTTGTGTCTTATAAATAAAACATTCCAGTGCAATTATTTTCCTCAACTTTGTACTCTACTGAATATTTGATGTCGACTGTGTAAACATCCTAAAATTTGACCACAGATGAAGATGACCCCTGCCTCCTTATATTGCTAGACCAGTCTTTAGACACAGTTGACCAACACGCCCTCATACGCACCCTGAAATCTCAAATAGGGTTCAATGGCAGTATCCTTTTATGGTCCTCTTCCTACCTTTCCAACTGACACTAGTGTGTTCACATGGGCAACTCCAGGTCAAAAAACATCCTTTCCCCCTTTTGTGTCCCACACTGTCTGCTGTCATTTTCCACCTTTACATGGAGCCCGTTGGTGTTCTACTTATAGCTAGCAGCAACGCAATGGATTAATATGCCAATGACACACAACTCTACTTCAAATTGTCCTCTGCTTCAGACATCTAATTCCTCAAACACTGCTTGCACATGATTCTGACTTGGATGTCCAGTGCCTGCCTGAAGCTCAGCACACCCGTCGAGAGGACATCATCAAACAGCAGACTAAAAAGACCTTTTCCATCTATGGACCTAGGATCTAAAATCATGCCAATGCTGTTCCAATTTGGGAAAGAGTTGAAGACGCACATCTTTAAAGACCACTTGATCACAATGCATTAACTATCCACAACCCACCTGCACCCCTATTTCTCATTGACTTTATGCTCAATGTGACCATACAGCACTCTGATGCCCTTCAGCTAGGTTCACGCTATAGCAGTATAGTATACATACATTAGTTAGTCCAGGCCCTATCAACTCCTTTTTAGGATTTTTTTTATCGAATTTGGAGAAAAACAACATATTTGGGTCGATGGAAAATGTAGCTGCTATATTGTTTGGTAAGGAGGGACGAGGCTACTCAGCTTGAAGTCTATTGCGAGTGATTTTTTCCAGTGGTTGTCTTAATTTGTGTGAATCTTACTGAGAAACATGTAAACCACTCTGTAGAATTTGGATGGTGAACAGAGGTTGGATCAAACATAGGGTCACCTGCAAAATCCAATAAAGCAGAGTTATGCAAATCTGAATTTGAATTAGAGGATTCCCCAACTCAGGTGGAGAAATTTTACACCTTTTCTCCGAATGCTCCAACTACATAATTTTGTCAGGATCACCATTACCACCATCATCATCATCAGTGTCCTCTATGCTCAGTATTGTTCAACTGAAATACGTGAATTAGTGACACTGAACTGCACTACCATTGGAGGAATTCTTCCCAGAAGTATCATTTTTATTAGCTTTTTCTAACAGGGAACATTTTTCACTTTCCTTGAGGATGCCACCGATTTTAAATTGGTGGATTGTACCATCTTCTTTCTCATAGAGGCTTCTAACGACTTATACATTTTTAATAAAGAGTCTTTGACAGAATCCGTAATAGAAATATTTACATTATCTCTGAAAATCTGAGCCTCTTCTTCCACACAGTAGGAAGTCATTTTAATATACAAAGTTTAAGCAATTTAGATTTACTAAATTAACACAGAGACAACTATTTGTTCAAAGATTGGCACGCTAAACAACCAGGCCATAGATTATTCAGACCCTGCATTAGAAATAAGCAAAAATATGGATTTCCTAGTAATTTACCTCTAAAACGCCAGGTGGGTGTATGTAAAGGCTTGGCATGATGGGACAAAAGCGTGGTTGACCTCTCCTGATGGAGTGAAGGAGGCAGAGAAGAGCAGGCAGGGGGAAAACATCGATTTGGTGAGGATGCAACACTCTTCTGCCAGGAAACCACATGAGCTGTAAGCATCAAAGCGTTAAAGAGTGTGATAGAGCGTTCCGTCCTAATAAATTACCTGTATTTGGACGCTCTTGGGTCGATGAATCTTTTGACCAAGTGGGGCTCTCTTCACCCGAGATTAGTCAATTTAATCAAATCAATAATCAATAACGAACATAAGCAATGCCCTAATCAACATAACACTTCACAATTAATCCAGAAAACATTTCGGCGAACCATGACCTTTCGGCCATGAATAACCACACCAGTTCATTCAAAGTTAATGAATTTATTTCCCTATATTAACAAAGCTAGCACAATATAAATGTGTCTCAACACTAAATGATATATGTAAATGAACATTAATAGCTGTCCATAACGGCGAAAAAGATGCAATCTATGCAGCATTTGAATAACAATGCATTCGATGATAGCAACGCAAACCACTAAAACTATAATCTGTAATGGGCTAATTGCATACATTAGTCAGCATAACAAGTTCTCAAATTTCATCGTGCAACAAATGAATCCTCATCTAACCTCAAATTAGCATCTGCATGTGGGACTTCATGCAAAAAAACAATTTAGCAACATTGATTTGGAAAACTCCTAACTAGGGCTCTTATCAAAAATCAGCAGTTGGTTACCCAAAAAGAAACACAATGCAATTGTACATTTTCCTTTCATATTTACCAAATCCAATCAGCATTCAAGGAAGTCTTCGTCTCACAGGTACCGGTTTCGATCAGCATGGGACGGGGGGCAAAGGGGCAGGGTGGACGGGGCAATTGCCTCACAGCGGCAAGATAAAAGGACAAAACTACTACTTTATGCAAAGGGGCAAATCGAAGTTAAAGTCTCTAGGGCGAGAATTACTTAAAGTCTCTTTCTCTCGATTAGAGAAAGCATCAAAGTCTCATTCAAAATGGCGTCGAACATCAATTGGCATCGTAGAAGATGGCAAAACGACGAGGTCGGCAAGATGGGCCATAATGGCTGCAATGGGCAATAATGTCCTCAATGGGTGCAATGGGTAATGGCTAATGGCTAATGGCTAATGGCTGCTTTCTTCTTGTGCACCAGGTTTAAATAAACAACAGTTCAAATCCAGTAGGGTCTTCCATTGGAGGGTTCATAGGTTGGCTTCAAATTGTCCAATCAAAAACAACAATTCACAAGCTTCTACCTAGGCATACATTATCCTTGGAGTCGGGAACGTAAGTTGCAACATATTTTACCAATTAACTCACTTTCAGAGCTTCCATTGTCTGCACCTGCAGATTGACCTTGGAGCAAAGAAGAAGATGCCAGGCTGGCACGAAACCTTAAAGATAAGCATGTGAACCGATCTCACTGGAAAAGTACAGCTTCAAGCAAGAATACATGTTTTATTAGCACATTAGAAAAACACGAGCATCTAAATCGTGAGACAAGGCAACTAGGCCGAAGCCTCCACTAAAGTTATGCTAAGTTAAAACATTTCAAACAAGCAAATCATGGCACACGTTTACGGTTATGTCAGATTAGTACAATTGTAATACATCACGTTATATAAAGCACCCTTATAACTGTTGGCGAACTACTCTGAGGGCACATTTGTCCCCGTACAATCTTTATTAGTTCGGTTAAAGTCACACTTGATTATTGCAGCACTACGTTTATGCGCTAATAAATGTAAACCCTTCGTTTCTGCGTCATCAATCCCTCCTCTGATGACTATTTGTCATCACACAAAACTATTCCCACAAATTTTATTCCATTAAAATTCTGTCAGTTCTCTTTGCCTTTTAGTTCCCCTTGTTCTTGCCTTGTATTCTTCTGCCATTCTTTTCATCATTTTCTCTTCCTTCCTTCTCTTGATTCTTGCCATGATCATTAGTATTCCCCTCTTTATTCCCCAAATCCCAAAGATGCAAATTAGTACTATTAGTATTCCCTGTATTATTTTTAGTAATATTCCATTCCAAATGCCACCAAGCCAATTTCCCACTGAAGCAACTCCCTTTCCAACCTTCTCCCAAACTCCTGGTTCTTTCAATTCCTTCAAGTCTGCACTCTCTTTTGTTAGATTTGCAAGCATTGTTTTAATTTTCACACTGTTGTCTGGTATATACGTGCAACAGTGACGCGCACCAAGCATTTTGCAAACGCCGCCATCCTTTGCTAAAAGAATGTCTAGGGCAAGCCTGTTTTGAAGAGTCATAACTCTTTCTGCTGCAAGTTCAGCATCCATCAGGATTATAGCACCTGAAAACTTTGTCAACATGTTATCCACTATAGTAGACAACTTTCTTATTTTGATGGAATTCAACACAACTCCCAATGAAGGAATCATGGCTCCAAATATATCTCCTACCACAGCAGCTGCGGTCTCTCTTTTCTGGATACAATGAGATCCAGACGTCTTTGGAATCACCGATAGGTCATCCAGTTGATAAACCTTTGGGAACACTATACCCAAATAACATCTCCCCCACCATCCCTTTGGAAGACGATAATAGGCATTATGCCCACAAATGTAATATACACCAGGTATGACAGGGTCAAGTCCGTTCAGCATGAATGTCCATTTGGCCTTAAAGATAAACGTATGTTTACATTCACTCGCTCCCACGAAAATGTTATCATAATAAGATTCACCACGATATATACAAAATTTCCCTACATGCCAAGCGTCTAAAGCTATTTTTCCTTGTGTTTTTATTGCGGCAAAAGCATAATTATCTACTGAAGTCCTCTTACTTAGCTCTTTTTCTAATTTCGCATTCATTTGTGCCCTTCTATCATCTGTGCGATCTAAAAAGCTTATTTCTACTGCAGAGAGCGAGCAGGTAAGGTTTTCCCTATGAGCGTGAGCTGTTTCAAAAGGTTGCATTGGCTCGAAAAATTCCCTCATTATTTTAGCATCCCAATCTTTAGCAATCTGGCTTAGTTGCGTTATTATAGGAACATATGCAAAGGTAACATCATAATTTGAATAAAAATACTGTATGTTAGTTTGACCATAAAATCTAGAAGTTACTAAACTACATGTAATCCCATATGTAAGAGGCATGTGGTGATAAGTCACCCCTTCCGTTACCGATGTCGGTATCTGTGTACACACATAACAATCTTTCGCATCCATAGTCTCAACATATTCTGTTAGTAGGCGATAGAAAACATTATACGAAAGTTCCTTCTTATCATGCAAGGGTCTCTCACCTAATTCTAGTCTTTTCAATGCGGTTAGTTCAGTGACAGTAACAGGAGCAGAAGTAGAAGCATCAATTTTCTCATTCTCACCCTTACCACGCGTTGCAAGCACTATTGCCATTATTATTAGTACACATGCAGTTATCAAGCCTATACACGCATATTTACAATATTTCACTCTACTGTTTTGTGTAGCGTACTTAGTCATGATCTGTATAGAATCAGAGAGCTAGAAGCACTTATAAAGAAACGATTTAGCAATTAGTTACAAAGCTGAACGAGCGCAATGTTCACACAGTTTTCTTCAGGAGCCCAGTCACTTATCGGTTAGCAGCATTTGTCTCAATTCGGCAATAACTCAGTCTTTTATCAGTTAGCAACGTTGTCTCAAATCGGGTTTAAGAGTCAATCAGGTTATCAAAGTCTTATCAAGTTAGCAAATGTCTCATCCGGTTTAGCAATGTCTCAGCTGGTTGTATCACGTTAGATTATAGCAAGCAATGTCATTTATCACCCTTTCAATCAATAGTGTCCATAAAACTTTTCTTTTCTATTGGTATCTCTTCTTCTTCGTTCTCGAGGCTAAGAGATACAAATTCGTCGGTCCAATCGTCATTGACTACATATGCCCATTCTGGACCGGAATATCTCCTGTTTGGTATCCTTTTCCTTTTCAATTTTGCATCTCTCTTTGATTCTGCCTCACTGGTACTTTCCTCTTTGGCCAAGTCTTTTTCTCCACTTGATGTTGGTACCACGACAGACACTTCCTTTCTTTTCTCTTTCACTCTTGGCCCTTCACTGTCGTTCAACGTTTCTCTAGTTCTTAGTTTTACTGGTGATATACTTGGTCTTCTCTTTGCACTGTGTCCACTTGATGGACCTGCGATCTCTTCTGAAGAAGTTTGAACAGTTTCGTTCTGTTCTGCCTTGTCCCCTCCTTCTGGGGAGTCAATCAGGTTTTCCTTTTCTTTTTCTGTACCGTCTGCTTCTGGGAAAGCCCTCCTCTGATCAGGCTCTCCTGCTTCTTCACCTCTTTCGAGCCCTTTGTCACCGTTACTTTCTTCAGGCTCTTTGTTACTTTCAGCTGCTTCAGGCTCTTTGTTACCTTCAGCTGCTTCGTCGCTGTCTGAGGTTTCTCCTTGGTCTTCCCCAAGTGAATCGGTTGCTTCGTCCTCAGAGAATATTTCTCTCTCCTCTATTTCTGCCTGTTCGCTTCTAGTTCTGTTTTGCTCTGTCTCAGCGCTCGGCACTTTGTTATCAGGTACTGGCAGTTTCAGCGCTTCAACTTCCTCATCTGTGGGACACAACACTTTCTTTGTATGACTGGCGTGGATCCAGTTGGGAACTCCCGCACACTTCACAGCGGTAGTGGTCGTCAGGATCACTTGGAAAGGGCCTTTCCAACGGGGTTCCAGACACGACTTCCTCACGTGCTTCTTTATCACGACCCAGTCACCTGCTTTCAGTGTGTGTCCTGGACCTTGGATCGGTGACAAGGTGGTTGCTTCCACCTGGTGAGAGAAAGAGCGAACCACGTCAGCCAGACCTTTGCAGTAGTCTAACACCATATCATCTGTAATATTCAAAAGCGCGTTTGCGGGAACTGCAGGAAGTCTCATGGCCCTGCCCATGAGAATTTCGTGCGGGGACAATCCAGTCTTTCTGTCAGGGGTGTTTCTCATTGACATTAACACCAAAGGCAATGTGTCAGGCCATTTCAAATTTGTCGATGCACATATTTTCGCCATTCTTGATTTCAGTGTACCATTCATCTGTTCCACCAGTCCTGAGGCTTCAGGGCGATAGCTACAATGCAGTTTTTGCTCAATGTTCAGCGCTGCGCAAAGTAACTTTATCACCTCGTTATTGAAGTGACTTCCTCTATCTGATTCTAAAGAGATCGGGAATCCGAAACGTGGTATCAACTCCCTCAACAATAGTTTTGCAACTGTAAGGCTGTCATTTCTACGTGTGGGGTATGCTTCAATCCAGTGACTAAAAATGCACACAATCACCAACACATACTTCAGACCTCCATGCACAGGCATCTCAATAAAGTCCATCTGCATTCTGCTGAACGGGCCACCCGCCCTGCCAATGTGGCTCACGTTCACAACCGTTCCCTTTCCTGGGTTCATCTGCTGACAAATGACACAACGATGGCAAACTGCTTCTGCAACTTGACGGAATCTGGGGTTAAACCAATCAGTTTTGAACAATCTTATCATGGCATCTCTCCCTAGGTGAGCCTGCCCATGATAGAACCGCGCTAGCTGCGATAAGAGACTATTTGGTAAAACAAATTTTCCTTCATTTGAAACCCATAACTCATCTGGTCTCCTTGTACATTGTGACTTAATCCAGGAAACTCTTTCATCCTCCCTGACGCTATTCTGTAATGCTTTTAGTTCATCCATTGTATCCACGACCTTCAAGGCAAATGCTTCAGCTGGTTCGAGTTCTGGTTCACTTATCAAATTCCATTCATCCCTGAGCAATATACAGTTCAAGGCACAAAATCTTGCGACTTGATCCGCATATGCATTTCCCAGGGAAACATAGTCCTGTCCTTTTGTATGAGCACTACACTTTACCACTGCAATTTCGGCTGGCATCTGAATGGCGTGTAACAATTCCCTTATTCTCTCCCCGTTTTTCACTGGGGACCCTGAAGAGGTCAGGAAACCTCTCTGTGACCATAATTGCCCAAAGTCATGCACAATTCCAAACCCGTACTGACTGTCAGTGTAAATGGTAACCTTCATCAATGTAGACAGTTGGCATGCTCTTGTAAGGGCTACAAGCTCTGCTACTTGTGCGGAATAGACTCCTTGAAGCCAGGACGCTTCCAAGACACCTGTTACAGTACATACAGCATATCCTGCTTTCAATATTCCCAATGCATCTCTTAAACATGACCCATCAACAAAAACAATATGGTCATTTTCATCAAGCTTAGTATCCTTAATGTCAGGTCGGGGTTTTGTGCAAAATTCAGTCACCTGAAGGCAGTCGCGCTCGACGTCTTCAGCGTTCTCAATTTCAGCATTTTCACCGGGAAGCAAGGTTGCTGGATTCAACGTAGTGCACCTTTTCAGCTGCACATTCGGTGAGCCCAGAATTATTGTTTCATACCTTGTGAGTCTTGCTCCAGTCATGTGTTGCGTTCGGGAGCGGGTCAAAAGTATCTCAACTGAGTGAGGGACCATGACTGTTAATGGGTGCCCCATCACTATTCCTTCACTCTGAGTGAGGCTGATACCAACTGCTGCTACGGCGCGCAAACACCCTGGCAGTGCTGCTGCGACCGGATCCAAAGTAGCTGAAAAATACACTACTGTTCTGTTTATGCCACCATGGGCTTGGGTCAAGACAGACAAAGAACATGCATCACGTTCATGACAAAACAATGTGAAAGGCTTTGTGTAATCAGGCATACCTAAAGCTGGAGCCCTACACATGCATTCTTTCAATTCAATAAAAGCATCCATCTCATCTCCTTTCAGCTCAATTTCATCCAAGGCATCCTTCTGGGTCAGTTTCAGTAAAGGCTTTGCTAGAGTTGAGAAGTTGGGAATCCACTGGCGACAGTAGCTCACCATCCCCAAAAACTTCCTCACCTCCCTCCTCGTCTTTGGTGGACTCATTTGAAGTACACTTGTTATTCTTTCCTTCATTATTCTACGTGACCCTTTCTCTATTTGATGACCCAAGTATTTTACTTTCTTCTGACAGAACTGCAACTTTGAAGGAGACACCTTGTGTCCATTCCTTCCCAAATGGTTCAGTAGAGCAATGGTGTCGGCTGTGCAGCCACTTTCTGTCTTAGATGCAATCAGTAAGTCATCGATGTACTGTACTAGGGTTGACTCGAATGGCAATTCTAACGCTTCCAAGTCTTTCTTTAGAATCTGATTGAAAATTGACGGTGACTCCGAAAACCCTTGAGGAATTCGACACCAACTGTAAACTCTGTCTAAGAATTTGAAACAAAAGAGAAATTGGCTGTCCTCATGAAGAGGCACCGAAAAGAATGCTTGTGACAAGTCAATGACTGAGAACCTCTCGGCATCGCAAGGGACTTGAAACATTATCACAGCTGGATTTGGTACTACAGGGCAGCATTTAATTATGAAGTCATTTATTTTCCTCAAGTCCTGCACGATTCGGACCTTTCCACTCGGCTTTATCAGTCCCATGATTGGTGAATTACATGGACTGCTTAACACTTCTTTCAATACTCCCTGTTTTACAAACTCGTCAATGAGTTGGGCGACTTTCATGAGGGTGTCTTGTGCCATGTGGTATTGTGGGGTCTGGGGAAAGGTTACATTGGGTTTTACGGTCACTTTCACTGGTTCCACTCCTTTCCCCAATCCCACCTCTTTTCCTGTCATATCCCACACTTCCTTTCCGACTGTTTCCCGTAAATCAGCTGGAATATCTTCTTCAGTTATCATCGGAAAAAGGTTAATCAGAGGATATTCTTCATCGACAGTTTCCATCTCATCCCCTTCTACACTGTCCTCTTCTTCCCCATCACTGCTCGTCTGAATTCTAATTCCATCGTTCGAACACATAATCGAACATCCCAATTTGCACAATAGGTCTCTCCCTAACAGTGCTATCGGGCTTGAGTCACATACCACAAAATTATGTAACCCTTGATAGTTACCAATTCTGACTTGTACTGGATCTGTGATTGGGTTCGTCAGGTGCCTGTTTGCTACTCCCACTACTTGAACTGTTCTCCCTGAGAGTGGCAAATTTGGTACTTCAATGCTCCTAACAGTTGAACGTGTGGCTCCTGTGTCAACCAAGAATGAAACACGATGACCCATAACTCTTCCCTCCACATATGGACCCTTTTGATCAACTTCCAAGGATGCTGCAAGCACACAATTTCCCTCCTCATCTGAACTTTCACTCTCCCATACATTGTTTATTCCATTCTCACTGTGTAGTGGGAACTGTTGTACTGTGCCATTTGTACTCATCACCTGACCCGAGACCTGTGGAGGAACCATCACTTGCTGCTGACTCACTGGTGCCAAGGGTATTTGCATTTGCTGATTAGGTACCATGGGAAACTGCTGTTGCATTGGCTGCATTTGCGTCATCTGCATACAGGGCATCGGCATCTGCTGCGGCTGCATGGGCTGTAATCCCTGCAGCTGATTTATGGTCTGAAAATTTGGGTTTGGACCTCTCATTTTCGGTCCCCTCATTGTCTGGAATGCATTGACATCATTGTTTTGCTGACCAACACCTGCACCTTCCTGCACCACCATCTGGCACTCGCGTTTCCAATGTCCGACGATTCCGCACACGTGACACGGCATCACCCTTTTCATTGCCTGCACACCATTCGGAATTGCAACAGTGTTCAAATCCGGACCATTACTCCCAAAGCCTCCTCTGCCTCTGCCTTTCACCTGTGGCTGAAACACCATATTTCCCTGCGGCTGCGGCTGCGGCATCTGCTGTTGGAACCATTGCAACACTTGCAGACCTGTCTGAGCTGCTTTAAGTTGCATCACCATCACTTTCTCTTTCAACCTTTTCTGTTTCACTTCAATTTCGTCGCTACAGTATTTCGCATAATTCAACACCTCATCAATAGGTTTCGACTGCCAACAAATCAAATGCGTCTTTATCATCTGACTTATCTCTGGTCTCAGCCCTTCCACAAATCTAAACACAAAATGAAGCATGTCCTTCGCCTCTATTGTTTCCGTGCCACTGTAGTTCTTGAACGCCTTCAACAACCTCTCATAGTAACCATGAATCGACTCTTTAGCCTCTTGGGCAGTTCGATCAATCTTCTGCCAATCCACATTTTTCGCGGCAACCTTCGTCTTCAAATGCTCAATCACCTTATAGTACAAGCTCATTACCATAGGGGATGGTGCACCCGTATCCCTGTCTCTCTCTGGTTCACTTTTCGGCCAACCTACAGCCCTTTTGCAGTCTTCCCACAAATCTGCCGGAACCACAATCTCAAAGAGGGTGTTCAGGTCTTCCCAAAGACATTTTGCAAGCTTCACAAACCTATCAGTCTGTTGATACCATTCACTCGGTTTCTCTCTCAGTTTGGGAAAATCATCCGTAAAAGACTGAATGTCGCTTCTGTGCCACGGTACATGTATTAATTTTCCCCCTGCTGTCTCCCTCATTGGTAACATGGTTATTGCATCACTACTCTGTGATCTTTTCTCGTTCTGCTCTGAGACACTGTCTTTCCTCTTTTCCTTTTTCTTTGCCCATCTGCTTTCCCATTTGTCTAAGCACCTCCACACTTGTGCACTCTGCAGCAATTCTCTAAGGTGCGTTTTCATGCCTGCTGACCTCATGTGTTCAAAGTCTGTGGTCCCGAAATCCAATCTATAGCTCCTGCTCAAGTGTTTTGTCTTGTCTATCTCAACCCCGTTTTTGTCAGCTATTTCTTGCAACCTTCTATGTACCTTGTTCACTTCTCTCATAATCCTGGGACATAGATACCTCAGCTCTTCTTCCGAGTAGGACTCTAACCTATTCAAACCCATAGTCCCTTCCACCAATTCTTCTGCTTCCATGTTCAACCTGACCTTATTCAGATAGTCCTCTCCCTTCCCACTGGCTGAGCTTTGTGTAGAATTCAGACTGTTGAACCACTGTGTCAGCTGTTGCGCATTCAACCCCATCAGTGTAGCATTCACATCGACTGCCATTGATGGTTGCGGCAACTTTTCAGTGTTCGATGATAGCGGTATCATCAGTGGGGGACTCGACCTCACCACTGTTGACTGAGCACATATGGGACTAAACTCCATCAAGGACCCAGATCCAGTTGGCAGAGCCGCTATCGGAGTTGTCTATGGAGTGTTTTCTATGCACCTCCTTTCCGTCCCATTCTGCACCACTGATCCTTGACCGCTCATACCTGAGTTAGGCTGAATGTACGAAGGTACCGGTGGACCTACAGTAATGGGTAGGGATATCGCATCTGGGTTCTGTCCATTCCCCAGGTTCTGAGGCCTGTTCATTCCCACACTATGGGTCATCATTGCCGGCATGCCCGTCTGACTCCCCGTCATCTGAGCATGTGCGGTTCCCCCCTGCATCTGCTTTTGAGGCATCAAAAACTGGGTTGATTCAGCTTGTGCCAATGTTGGGTTGCGACCATTCTGTACTCCCATTACGGTTGGATCTAGAATCATTCCCGTACTGTTGTCACTGCTGTAGTACCTTGGGACCTGCGGCTGATAATTTTCTGCTGTTTTCAATATAGGCACATCTGGATATATTCTCCTAACCTGCGGTATCTGCGGGGTGAACAGTAAACTCGGGTCCTTAGATCCCGATGGCGTTTCTGAACTCGGAGTTTCATTATTCTGTACCGGTGCCGGAGGGGCAGAACTGGTACTTGGACTTTGTTCACTCTCTACATAAAGTGGTGGACGGTCGTTCAGCAATTGCATGATGAACTCCTCATCCTCTGACTCGTCTTCTCTCCTTAACTTTTCCTCGTCCTCTCTATCTTTGGAACACCTCCTGTTTGTCTTACAGGTAGCTTTCTTGCCTGTCGTCTCTTCTTCCTTAGCAATTGCGGGAAACAATTTTATCCCCTGCAATATATCTGACCTCCACACCTTCTGTGCATTATCCCACCTAGCGTCCGCTAGTGCCTTTTCTACCTTTCTTATCCTGGTCTCGAACTTCTTTTGCTGTTGCTGTCTAGCCATTAGTTCCCAAATCGCTAGAGCCTCAAACTGTGCTGGCCTTGGAGGTACCTTCATGTCGTACATCGCGAATCTCAAATTCTCTAGGATTCTGATATTGAATGTCCCATGGATCGGGAACGCTACGCTCCCATGTCTCTCTGTCAGCTTGTGCCATTGCTTTAGCCAAAGGCACGGAGCTACCCCCCTTTCCTCCATTACAATGTAAGCTGGTGTACCTTCGGGTGGCGTCTCCTCTCCTACGCTCGCTTTAATGTAAGACTCCCCCTTCATCGCACTCTTTAATGCTTTCAAAAATTTCATTTTCTCGTCTTTTATTTCACAAAATTTGTAATCAATAAGTGACTTTAATTCCCGGAATACTCTTCGCTTGCCTTTCCCCTTCCAATCGAGCCCCACGGACTGCGTCCAATCCGTGCGCGACCCTTCTCTGCAACCAACCTATCCCAGCGCGGCTCCTAGTGACGTCACACTCACACACTCTGCGGCTGACAAAGCCTCGCGGCTAGTCCTTCTTCACTCAGCTCCTCTCGTAACAACTTCTGGCATGTATCGCGAGCAACCAAATAATAATAAAACAGATCTGTCGGTTTACTACAGGAAGGGTAACACAATCGCTTCAGGACCTTAGGGATTTTTCATTAGCCTCGGCAGTTATTCCATCTTTCTCGGTCCCCACTTTCGCAAGCAAAATCTGACCCGCAGATTCTGCTCTCAACTTGTCAGTGATCTATTCTAGTGCACTTAGAATTTGTCAAAGCCCGAAGTCGAAGTTTTCTTCCACTCCCTTAACACACGTACCGACTCGTTGACCACGCCCGGTCAACCTATTAAACCGACCAGACCACAACATAAAACAAGTGTCTCATACACTTTTCAACATACTCCGGAGTCTCTTGACCTCGCAGGGCCCGTCTCAACAACAACAACCACGTGGACCTTTTTCTGCACAAAGCGCCACATGCACATGAAGTTCGACGACTTCCCTACTCTCACACTCTGAGTCGCACCTCCGCTATTCTCTAAAATCCTCGCAACCTTTTCAAACAATCTGCGGCAATAAGCTGTGCAAGCGCAAAATCCTGACTTCACTCATACCGTCACTAGTACCGCCAACGCTGATTTCACACCTCCATTCTCTCCATTCGCAAGCTCCGAGATCCCGGGAAAGTCGCGGGGGACTTAGGGCATCATCATTCTCTCAATCTGTTTTACCCAAGAAAATCTAATTCAACACCATATACCTCTCGAGTGGGGTCTCAAAGGGCGAAACCGTTACCTCTCGAGCGGGGTCCCAAAGGGCGAAACCGTTACCTCTCGAGTGGGGTCCCAAAGGGCGAAACCGTCCTCTGCTACCATCTACTGATAGAGCGTTCCGTCCTAATAAATTACCTGTATTTGAACGCACTTGGGTCGATGAATCTTTTGACCAAGTGGGGCTCTCTTCACCCGAGATTAGTCAATTTAATCAAATCAATAATCAATAACGAACATAAGCAATGCCCTAATCAACATAACACTTCACAATTAATCCAGAAAACATTTTGGCGAACCATGACCTTTCGGCCATGAATAACCACACCAGTTCATTCAAAGTTAATGAATTTATTTCCCTATATTAACAAAGCTAGCACAATATAAATGTGTCTCAACACCAAATGATATATGTAAATGAACATTAATAGCTGTCCATAACGGCAAAAAAGATGCAATCTATGCAGCATTTGAATAACAATGCATTGGATGATAGCAAAGCAAACCACTAAAACTATAATCTGTAATGGGCTAATTGCATACATTAGTCAGCATAACAAGGTCTCAAATTTCATCGTGCAACTAATGAATCCTCATCTAACCTCAAATTAGCATCTGCATGTGGGACTTCATGCAAAAAAACAATTTAGCAACATTGATTTGGAAAACTCCTAACTAGGGCTCTTATCAAAAATCAGCAGTTGGTTACCTAAAAAGAAACACAATGCAATTGTACATTTTCCTTTCATATTTACCAAATCCAATCAGCATTCAAGGAAGTCTTCGTCTCACAGGTACCGGTTTAGATCAGCATGGGACGGGGGGCAAAGGGGCAGGGTGGACGGGGCAATTGCCTCACAGCGGCAAGATAAAAGGACAAAACTACTACTTTATGCAAAGGGGCAAATCGAAGTTAAAGTCTCTAGGGCGAGAATTACTTAAAGTCTCTTTCTCTCGATTAGAGAAAGCATCAAAGTCTCATTCAAAATGGCGTCGAACATCAATTGGCATCGTAGAAGATGGCAAAACGACGAGGTCGGCAAGATGGGCCATAATGGCTGCAATGGGCAATAATGTCCTCAATGGGTGCAATGGGTAATGGGTAATGGCTAATGGCTAATGGCTGCTTTCTTCTTGTGCACCAGGTTTAAATAAACAACAGTTCAAATCCAGTAGGGTCTTCCATTGGAGGGTTCATAGGTTGGCTTCAAATTGTCCAATCAAAAACAACAATTCACAAGCTTCTACCTAGGCATACATTATCCTTGGAGTCGGGAACGTAAGTTGCAACATATTTTACCAATTAACTCACTTTCAGAGCTTCCATTGTCTACACCTGCAGATTGACCTTGGAGCAAAGAAGAAGATGCCAGGCTGGCACGAAACCTTAAAGATAAGCATGTGAACCGATCTCACTGGAAAAGTACAGCTTCAAGCAAGAATACACGTTTTATTAGCACATTAGAAAAACACGAGCATCTAAACCGTGAGACAAGGCAACTAGGCCGAAGCCTCCACTAAAGTTATGCTAAGTTAAAACATTTCAAACAGGCAAATCATGGCACACGTTTACGGTTATGTCAGATTAGTACAATTCTAATAAATCACGTTATATAAAGCACGCTTATAAATGTTGGCGAACTACTCTGAGGGCACATTTGTCCCCGTACAATCTTTATTAGTTCGGTTAAAGTCACACTTGATTATTGCGGCACTACGTTTATGCGCTAATAAATGTAAAACCTTTCTTTCTGCGTCATCAAGTGCTTAATGAGGAACGGCCTGTGTGACGACAGACTCCTCCTCCACTGACAAAACAACCGCTAGTGAGGGGGTTGACTCGAACGCGCTAGCAGACAAGCGCGTGCAATAGTTGCATCATGCTACCCTAAAGAAAAAGTGATAAGGACCATGAAGGTATAAAAATATCAATACCTAAATGTAGCACCAATATAAAGCTTATTTATTAAAGTTATCATACTATAAGATATAAAACTGAAATGTATACTTCTCTTGACTGCAAGCAGTAAGAAGAGAGGACTTATTGATCTCAGTCAAGAGTGTTAGAAAACATACTGTTTTGTGACTGGTTATTTTATTATGATGTTTTCGCTGTAGTTGTTTGTTTGGGGTTCATGGGAAATTTAGTTATTGTTTCTTGGCAGCTATTTAAAAAAAGGCAAGACAAGAGGGCATAATAGGAGCCTCCAGTCTTGTAATAAAATTGAGCCATGAAATAGAATCCTACTGCTCCACATAAGGTACCCCAACGCTGTCACACTAAATAAACAAATAAATATATAATAGCTATAAAAAGACAATAGTATTAGAATTGTTTTTACAATTTTATTTCACGCTATCCTTTAGTCTGTTTTGCTGGAAACTATTTCTAACCCTAATTGATAAGTGAATCTTTTTCTTTTTGAATGTTTTAGATACTCATACAGCAAAATTTAATACTTGGCCTGCTTTATAGACTGCTCAAACGTGATCTTTTAATGAATCCATTTACAACCCATGTCAGCTTTTTAAGCATATCTACGTATTTTAGGACAAATTGATTTCTCCAACATGAACTTGCCTCTCTGCTAAACACCACCTAAACCATTTTGAAGGTAGCCGCCTTTTTAGGCACATTAACTCTGAAACAAATTTGGTATCTTGGAAAGGAAAAGGCCAAAAGCAGTCCTATAAATTCGTAGATTTGTTTTTGCTTCAATGTAAACGTCTTTTCTCACTCACTCTCCCCACCAGCCCCTCTTCACACCAGTCCCCCACCCCCTTTCCGCTGCCCTGCAGAGCCCATCATCATCTTGTACGCAATGCTGTATTGATTTCTGTTTGCAGGACCAAAAAGGCCTCTAGGAATTATTTCAGTAGCTCTCAACCTAAAACAGCGAGTCTGCAGCAATGTTCACACTTTGGGGGTTATTACAACTTTGGAGGAGGTGTTAATCCGCCAAAAGTGACAGTAAAGTGACGGATATACCACCAGACGTATTACGAGTTCCATAGGATATAATGGACTCGTAATACGGCTGGTGGTATATCCGTCACTTTACCGTCACTTTTGGGACGGATTAACACCTCCTCCAAAGTTGTAATAACCCCCTATTTGTTGTCTTTCTGCCTCTCCCCATGGTCTCTGCACAATTTTACACTAATTGTTTTTTTCCTATTTACCAGATATGTTTCTTATGACTATATCTTGGTGTAATCTACAGCATGGATAAAATGAAGGGATGTGCCAGGTCACTGGGTGAAATGTATCCATCACAGCCGGACTTACTTGATCATTCAACTCTCACCCACCTTCGAAGACCTTCAACACTAATACACAGTTCTTGCTTATAGGGGATTATGCACATCTAGGCGATTGTCCATCATTAAATTGAACTATTAAAGCACACAAGTTGTTGTATAACAATATTACAGTGGAAAGTGGCTCTATAATCTATACAGACATCCTCATGAGTTTCGGCCTTTGGAGTTTCCCCTGGCTAGTCCACCAATGCGCCTATGATCAGGAAACAGCACTCAAAAGCGGGTTTCCTCACTGGTTGCATGTTTTGTTAGTTCATTACCTAGATACGAACCTAAGTCCATCATACAGAAATTATAAACAAGTTGTACATTATTTTCTTGGGCATTGGACTGTTGATCCTTGGGTGGTTTAGGGTTGATACCCAGAGCACCCCACATTGGCCAATCACAGGCATATCTCACTTTCTGCCTTGTGCTTTTAATTTAAAGTTAGAGTGATTTTTTTTAAAACAGGGTTGTTGAAACTTATTTTAAGGGCTTCCGGTGTTATGGTATTTATTTTTTCAACATTTCCGTCTGCATTTATCCATATTTATTTTTTGGCCGTCTTATAGGTATTTATCCATAGTTATTTGGTGTTTTGGGAATAAATGGAGGTGCAAAATGCTGTAATTCCACATTTATTTAACAAGTGTGTCCTCATACTTTCCCTGTCACTTTTCAGTAATTTAAGCACCCAAATATAACAAAACACTTTAGTATTGTATACAAATGTATGTTAACATGTATGTATTTAACAAAATGTAATCCTGTTTTTAACTCCCCATGCTATTTACCTGTTCAGCTGTTGGTTGGAATTCATGAAAGACAACATGGACACTCACTCATGTGAAGCACAATGTTCTGTATTTTCCCACTTTTAAAAATAAATACAGACACTAAGCACATTGAGCCAGATTTATGAGTATTTAACGCAGTGCAGCGTAGCAAGACAACGTGCTGCTCTGTGTCAAATGGAGAGAGCAGGAATGAGCCATATTTACTAACATATGGTGCATTCCTGCTCTCTATCTGCACTGGTGCAGTGTGTGCTGCCTTATCTCCACCGCAGACACCCTAACACCTCTATCGGGAAGGCATACCATTTTGAGGCGTTCCCAGCTTTACTTGTCTTGGTAAATACGGGAATGCGCCAAAAAACATGGGTGGATGCATGGGAACATCCATGCTCCACTTATGTAATGCCTTCCCGGTACAGAGTAATGCAAGGCGGTGATTTGTGCTGTCTTGCATTACTTTGTATTTACCAAGCCACAATGGGCCACAAAAGGTGGCTTTGTGTGGCTTGGTAAATCTGACTTAAGGATTCCGTTGCTCTTGCATCACCTTGTGTGACACAAAGGCAAAGCAATCCTTTGGTAAATCCAGACCATTGTCTTCTGTCTGTATTCATCTGTAAAAATCAGTGAACACAGAAAACTGGGAGCCTTACATAATATCACAAACAGAGTGTGGAGCCAGGATATTGGTGATGTTCTGTGTATTTGGACTGGCACAAATTAAGAGCTAAGGTTTTCTTTTGGTCGCATTAATCACAAAGATGATGTTAGAAACTGGGTATCTAGTTGGCAGAGGTATACATCCTGTCCAAGTAGGGACCACAATCTTAGTCAAGAGAAGTCAGTGACACAACATAAATTAGCCTGTGCTCACCCTCTGGTAGCTTGGCGCAGAGCAGACGGGCATAATTTAGAGGACGATGTGCAAAGTATTTATGCAATGACAACGGAGGTAAACCACAAAGAGAGACTTCACACGGATGTAGAAACTTAAAGCTTGTGTATCTGATTAATTTAAGATCAGTACAATACAGATCCAACTCATAAATAGCCAAGTATTTGCTTTGTAGACTCAAAAGAAATAAAGCAAGGTTGCTAAGCAAATGCAGAGATCAAATGAGTGGTGCCAGGAACTCCTCGGCATCGGTGCACGTTGTTTTTATGGGCTATGGTATTATCCTGGTTGCGCTCCTCTTGGGGAACACATGGGTGATTCTTGGGCGCAGTTGCCAGGGAAGTTAGTGGAGACCACAGGAGAATGGTGCAGCAGCCATGTTCAGCAGGGCTGCTCTGTGCAGTTCTCAGATGTACGCAGTAAAATTTGGCAGAGCCACTATGGCTGACTGTAAGCAGTGAGTGGCAAAGGACAACAGGGCCGCTCCGGGCGGTTCACAGAGGCAAGCACCGAAGTTTGTCAAAAGCTGCTCGAGTTGACTGAAAGGAGTGAGTGGCCAAGGAAACCAGGGCCACTTCAGGTGGTTCACAGGTGCAAATGGCAAAGTTTAGCAGAGCTGCTCAGGTTGACTGAAAGTAGGGAGTGGCAAAGAAAAGCAGGGCTTCTCCGGGCGGTTCACAGAAGCAAGCGGCAAAGTTTGGCAGAGCCTCTTGAGTTGACTGAAAGTAGCGAGCGGCAAAGGAAACCACAAGCCGCTCGCAGTCACTCTGGATTTGAAGAGTGAGTCTTGGGCTACTGAGCAGAGATCAGCAGGCAGCAGGGGGACACAGCAAAGCAGAGCAGCAGTTCCTTGTAGCAGTCAATCCTGGCTGAGTGATAGTCCTGGCACACAGCACCTTTTACTCCAGCATCATTTCCTTGAATCCAGAAGTGTACTGATTTTAGGAGGTCAGGGACCCAGTACTTCTCCTAGAAAATGCCTTTGATATGGGGATTGACTACAAAGTGTTCTTGTGAAGTGCACAGGTCCCCCTTTCAAGTCAGCCCAGCTCCCGACTATCAGTGGGAGGTAATCAGCCCCTTTGTGAGGACTCTAGTCACTACCATTTGAGGTGTAAGTGTGAGCCTTTCGCAACCTCCTCCCCAGGAAGACCCATCAGTATTCAGATGCATGCAGATGCAACTATCACGTTTGTAGGTGTCAGAAGGGAATGCATAAGAGTAGCTGTCACCTAGCCCAAGTCAGACGTGTATAGAGACAGGCTGTGGGCACACAGGGCAGTGAGCGCAGGAAAAAATGCTCACTTCCAAAAAGTGGCATTTCTAAAATAGTAATAATAAATGCGACTTTACCAGTAAAGAGGATTTATTATTACCATTCCGATGGTATTAAACATGATGCAGCTACTCCTCTCAGATCAGGAATTGCAACTTAAAGGTAATATAAGAAATTCCCAATGCTGACCTATGAGAGGGGTAGGTCTCACAGTAATAAAAAACAACTTTGGGAGATTTCATTACCAGGACATGAAAACTAAAAAGTATATGTCCTGCCTTTTGCTTCACATGGCACCCTCCTCTATTGGCAGGGCATATTTTAGGGGTGACTTATGTAAGAAAAGGGGAGTTTAAGTCTTAGCAATTTGGGTTTAAATGCTAAGTCAGGCTGGAAGTGAGACCTCACACACTGGTTCTGCAGTGGCAGGCCTGAGACATGTTTACAGGGCTAATTAAGTGGGTGACACAATCAGTGCTGCAGGCCCACTAGTAGCGTTCAATTTACAGGCCCTGGGTATACAGTACACCTCTTTACAAGGGACTTACATGTAAATTAAATCTGCCAATTTTGGATACACCAATGTTAACATGTTTTAGGGGAGAAGCACATGCACTTTAGCAGTGGTTAGCAGTGGTTAGCAGTGGTAAAGTGCCCAGAGTCTTAAGGCCAACACAAAGATGGTCAGAAAAATAGGAGGAAAAAGGTAAAGAAATCTGTGGTAAGACCCCCCGAAGAATGCCAGGTTTAACAGATGGCCATCTAACTTTAACATGGTCACACAGCAAGGAACAAGTGACTTTATTAGATTTGAGGACCTGATCAAAAGATGGTTGGAGGTGAAAGTGTTCCAAAAACCCACAGAACGAAACGCCTTACTAATATATCAGTAATTTCACACTTGGGCACTCAGAGAGAATGTCCATGTGGGTTAGTTCTTGAAGTTTAAGATAAGCTATAGTTTAGCACAAGTGAGCACTTTAGCCAAGTGGTTGATCTAAAAGAGAGACTTGTGGCATAAGGCTATCACAATTAGCACAATTAGATGGTTCTAAAGACTTTTATTTAAAAGAGCCATAAACAATAACAGAGAAGCATTGATCCAAAGATTTGCATTAGGATGAGGTTCCAGTGTTAAATACTACAGGATACACTGCAAATCTCCGCCCACCATCGGCCATATGCCACACTGTGTGTCCTCCCCGGTGCAGGGACCTTTTCCATCTGGTAAACGTAATGTTTTTCCAATCTCCCAAAGTGATAATATCAGTTTTACTACTTCAGGATAAAATGTGGGAGACCAAACAAACTGTAATTGTGAAGAAAACAATGCCTCATACACGATGACCTGCTGATGCCAATTAAGATATTTTGACATGATCTCTAGAAGAATGAAACTATGGATCCAGAAACACTGTTCGTCAATCAGATAAGCAACACTTAGAAATGAAACTTGTCACTCATGTTTCTCAACAATGCCACTATCTGATGACCTGCAGTGGATTGTCCTGAAAATAGTCTATAGTCCTCAGGATAATTCTATCCTTATTTTTTAAAAAGGAACTGAAGTGGATTTTTTCACTCAAATCGCATGAAGTGGGGCTTGACGATGACTGGGGTCACTATCCTAATGATGTAACTGTTATTATAGCCATTACGGTGGACCAGGGCAAAGCATGTGATCCCACGGTAATTTGATTCTAATTCACTACTGTTATATTCATACTATGTTGCTCCTTCGGGCAGGGGTGTTCCAAATGCTGCATGGACGCTGCCGTGCAGGACCCCTCTACGTGGTTTTAGTTTGCTCCTGACGTAAGGAGCTAGCAAATAAAAGGGCTTGGCGTTTGGCGCCAAGGGCTGATTACGAACTAACGTTGTGAGTGTATGTTTATTGCCATTACCGTCCCCAAAGGTAAGCAGTGCAAGTACGCTCAGGCACACAAAAAATTGGCAATGAGGACCGGGAGACGGCCCTTGTAATACCCTGGCTGGCGCTTATTAATATCCAGACGCGGTCTGACGAGTGGCTGTGTGAGGCTCGTGGACGTGGGGCAGCCCCGACTGTTGGTGTGTGGTGCTTTTGGCACCGTGAGGAGTCTACGGCCGTGACCCCAACCGGTGTCTGGCGGTGGTGCGGCTGGAGGCTGAGGCACGCTGCACAGGGCAGCCTCGGAGTCGGAGTTTTCATCGGCGCTCCAATTGGAAGAGAGCGGACTTTTATTCCTGGCAGTGGCCACGCCCCTGATTGGTGCGTGCGGAGCGCTGAGGCCTGCTGGCGGGCGTTGGCTGGTACATACCGAACTCCCTGTGAGTGGCTTTTGCAAGTGTGCAAGGGCAGGGCCCTGGGGCTAGTCATCAAAAACAGGGAAAAAAAGGAAACACGTAGGAAATAGGCAAGAGTCATGACTGTAATGTTTTGAGGCCTGAACAAGGGATTGTTTACTGGCTGTACTCCACATCAAGGACAGTGCTCACCTCGTTTTCTTTAGAAGGACACTAACAAGAGGGTATAATATTTAGTGTCACCCTCTGACAAAAGTGGTGTCAGGCATTGGCTGGTGGAGGACTCCGTTGCTGTTTTTGGCGAAGTGGTTTCTGTTGCACACGACCACTGCTGGCACCATGACCTCTTTTCCTGCGCTGGAACCATTCCATCAGCACATGCAGCTAAATGGAAAATGTGGGTGGAGCGTCTTGAAAACTATTCTGCTGCAATGGCAATAGACCCAGACAGGAGACGTCCGATGCTCTTACATTTAGGTGGACCTGAAACCCACAAGATTAGCAAGTCGGTGGTCGAAGAGGGCCCTCCATTTTCTTATGAGACTTGCGTACGATCACAGCCTATTTTGAAACATTGGCAAATCCCGATTATGAACATTTTCTTCTCAGGCAAGCCAGACAACTCCCCGAGGAGTCGGTGGATGTTTTCTATGCTAGACTCAGGGTCTTGGCAAGTACATGCACGTTGCCAGATCCAGGGGATGAGATATGTGCGCAGTTTATTCAAGGGTGTCATTCTACTAAATTGCGTGAACACATTTTGCAAGTCCCGGGGATGTCAATGGTGGACATGCTGACAATGGGCCGATCCAAAGAACTGTCCCGTGTGCGGGCGGCACACATGGAGTCGGCACTCACAAAATCCGTAAAGGTTGAGCCGGTTAATGCCTTCATGGCGGGGGCAACAGCAAAACGGAGAGATAAGAGTAAATCCGCCTGTTATATGTGTGGAGGAGTGTACCCGCACCAAGGTAAATGTCCAGCGGTACGGAAACAATGCACCAACTGTCAACACCTCAACCATTTTGCTAAGGTTTGACGCTCAACCCCGAAGCCCAAGTCGGTTGGGCCGAAGATGGCACATGCCGCACAAGCAACTCAACAACAGGAGGATACACAGGACATGGATGATGATGACGAACCGGAGGGGACGGTGTATGTCATCCATACCACTCAACCAGGCAATATATTCTGGAAAAGGATTCCAAAGTGCTGAGTGAAGATTGCAGGTCATCAAGTGCCAGCTCTCATTGACACGGAGCCTTAATAAACATTCTTGCTCAGTCGGTGTTTAGGCAGTTACCAACTCGCCCTCAACTTCGGCCCACCACAGTGCAAGTGTTCGCATTTGGATTGGCGACCCCAATCCCGTTGGCAGGTCTATTCACGACGGACATTGTGCATGAAGATACGACCACCGAGCCAAGATATACGCCACGAAAGTTGGGACAGGAATGTTATTGAGTTGTCGTACAGCTGAGGAGCTCGAGCTGGTCACGTTTGCTTTCAGCATACATGTGAGGGCTCTGGAGGGTTTGGAGGAAGAATACTCAGACATTTTCAAAGGTATTGGCTGCCTGAAGGAACTACAAGTGAAATTACATATTGATAAGTCCATTGAGCCAGTGGCACTGAAACACAGATGCATAGCGATCCACCTCTGACTAAAAATGGAAGTGGAGTTACCCAAGTTGGAAGAAGCAGACATCATTGAGAGGGTGGAAGGGCCAACACCATTGGTTTCGCCCATAGTTGTCACCCGCAAGCCAAAGCAACCAGGCGAGGTGAGCATTTGTGTGGACATGCGGTTACCAAATGTGGCCATCCGGATGGAGCGGCATCTCACCCCCATAGTGGACGATATTGTGGCGGAAGTTAGTGGCACCAGGTGGTTTCCAAAATGAATCTTTTTGCAGGGTACCACCAACTGATGCGGGCCCCAGAATCTAGAGCGAAAACCACTTTTTCCACCCATGTGGGGCTGAGGTGACATATGCATCTTAGTTTTGGAATTGCCAGTGCCGCTGAGGTGTTTCAGGACACGATTCTTGGGGTGCTGGCTGGACTTGAAGGGGTCATCAACGTGAGCGATGACATTCTGGTGCACGCTTCCACTTGTACATCTATGGCCACCCGTTTGTTGTACATACAGATCACAAACCACTTATACCACTTTTCAATAAATCCGCTTCTCAGCCCCCACCCAGGATAGAGAAGTGGATTCCCCAACTACAGGACTATCAGTTCTCAGTGGTGTACGGACCCGGGGCAAAAAATCCTGCAGATTATCTGTCAAGGCATGCTATACTGGCCACAGCCCAGGAAGAAACGGAATCTGAGGACGTCGAAGAGCATGTAAGGCTAATGGTGGAACGGTCTATGCCACGTCCAATCTCTGTTCAGGAAATTCAAGACGCTACACGAGCAGATGAGGCTTTGCAGTTAGCAATATCGTGTGTCCGTGATGGGAAGTGGCATGTATTAAAACAAAATCTATCCCGTAGAACGATGGAAACGAGTGCAACATTATCCTCTTTGCAGTGTTCGACAAGAGATGACAGTATCATCAGAAAAGTGCCTGTTGCGAGGTCATCGGTTGGTCATCCCAGAGGCTTTGCGACAGAGGACAATCAATTTAGCTCACGTTTCTCATCAAGGAGTAGTGAAGACCAAGGCGAGATTGCGAAGCAAGGTGTGGTTCCCAGGCCTGGATGCCCGGGTGGAACAGACCATCCAACATTGTCACATCTGTCATACACTCAGTCTAGCCGATACGCCAGCCCCCATCATCACGGAGCCGATTCCGTCAACTCCTTGGCATCGAGCTAGTGCGGATTTAGGCAGCCTCCCTGATGGTCGACATATGTTGGTTGTTATCTATGATTTTTCCAAATACCCGGAGGTGGAGGTTTTGCACTCTACCACAACTGAGCGAATTGCGCCCTGCCTAGAGAAAATCATGGCCACTCGTGGGATCATTCAGGAACTAAGAACAGACAATGGTCCCCCTTTTTCAAGCAATGACTTTGCATCCTATTTGGCTTCTCATACCATCCATCTTCGGAAAATCACCCCTCGTTGGCCCTAAGCCAATGGCGCAGCTGAACGTTTTATGAGGACTCTAAAGAAAGTGCTGCGAATTGCGGTCTCTCAGGGCAAAAATCTGGAATGTGCCCTGTTTGAATTTCTGAGGGAGTATCGTTTAACTCCACATGTCACGACCGGCGTTGCTCCCAGCGAGGTGTGCATGGTAGATGGTGTGAGAGACGCTCTGCATCAGGTGAATGACTCCTTGTGGCCTAATGATCAAGTAGCTATCAGACTATGGGGGTCATTCTGACCCGGCTGGGACCGCCAGAATACCGCTGCGCGGTCAAAAGACCGCCGCGGGTATTCTGGGTTTCCCGCTGGGCTGGCGGGCGACCGCCAGGAGGCCGCCCGCCAGCCCAGCGGGAAACACCCTTCCATGAGGATGCCGGCTCCGAATGGAGCCAGCGGAGTGGAAGGGGTGCGACGGGTGCAGTTGCACCCGTCGCGATTTTCAGTGTCTGCATGGCAGACACTGAAAATCTTTGTGGGGCCCTGTTACGGGGGCCCCACGACACCCCATACCGCCATTCTGTTCCCGGCGGCCAAAACCGCCAGGAACAGGATGGCGGTATGGGGGTCGGAATCCCCATGGCGGCGCAGCAAGCTGCGCCGCCTTGGAGGATTCCCCAGGGCAGCGGGAAACCGGCGGTACACCGCCGGTTTTCCGTTTCTGACCGCGGCTGTACCGCCGCGGTCAGAATGCCCATGGGAGCACCGCCAGCCTGTTGGCGGTGCTCCCGCGGTCGTTGGCCCTGGCGGATTTTACCGCCAGGGTCAGAATGACCCCCTATGTCACCGCCAGGTGCAGAATGAGCAGATGTCTCAAAAAAGGCGAGCACGTGTATGAAGCTTACGAGTGGGAGATATGGTGTTGTTGAAGAACCGATACCCAGGGGGAAAATTCTGATTTCCTTTTGAACCAATTCCGTGGACAGTTGTCAAGGTGAAAGGCACGATGGTGACGGCCCAGTGAGGCATGGAGCTCGTAACCAGGAATGTGTATTTCTTTAAGCACTACAATTTGCCCCCGACCAAGTCAGGCTCGTCAGCCTTGCCCATGCCGCAGTTAACAGAAGATGACGATGTGGACCAGATGTCTTTTGCAAATGAAGGGCTATCCTCTGAGTCACTGAGGTCTTCACGAGACTCACAAGTGCCATCAGGACCGCTATTATGAGATGAGGATGCCGATGCGGAAAAAAATGTGTCTCATGAGCCCTTCACCAATCATCCTATGACTGATCCTATGATGAGGAGAGGTGTGGATCGATACAATCTACGGCCACGACCTGCTGCTTTTGTGAAACTGCAAGACTATGTGTGTCAGTAGAGGACCTGCTGGGATAATTTGAGTATGCGGTTTTTGTGGTACATCCCCTATTTGGCTTAAGGGTTCGTTATGTTCTATGGGCCACATCTCAGGCTGGGGCGTATGACTCGCCGTTTTTATTTTATTTTAAGTTGAGGAGGAATGTTATGTTCATACTATGTTGTTCCTTCGGGCAGGGGTGTTCCAAGTGCCGCATGGACGCTGCCATGCAGGACCCCTCTACGTGGTTTTGGTTTGCTCCTGACGTAAGGAGCTAGCAAATAAAAGGGTTTGGCATTTGGCGCCAAGGGCTGATTACGAACTAACATTGTGAGTGTATGTTTATTGCCATTAACATCCCCAAAAGTAAGCGGGGTAAATAAACTATGCCTATTGTGTATCAGCCAATGACAGGCTCGGTCCATTTGCATTCTATGAGAAAACATTAATGTTCATTATTAATTCCATCTCTCTGCATGTGCCTAGGAATGGATGACATAAGGTGACCTTGGTCACATTGAATCTTTACTCAACACATTCAAAATGGCACCTCGAGTAATATGAATGGTATGCCTTGGTAAAAGGTAAAAATATAGTAATATGTCAATATAATCGAATGGTTAGGAGACATCTGAGACAAAGATGACTTGGGTTCTGTGAGCATCTAGCAATTAGGTTCTGCCTAGAACTTTGAACTGGTGATCATCGGCTCATACTATTGTAAGGATGTCTTTGCATGTATATATCTTTTTATGCGTCCCCTGTTCTCCATAGACCATCTTGACCATCAAAATAACAAAACAAGGGCAATATCTACAACATATCCATGTTTACTCTGTACCAGGGTCAGCAATTGTAGTTGGGCTTACTTGTCTGTATAATACAAATATTAGGGGATTGACACAGCATCCATAGCATGTGTTTGTATGAAAGCTTGAAACCTTAGATAATCACGATTTATGGATAGATGTGTGTGGGAACTGCTAATCTTTTTGCGAATTCTGATTTGATCCGTGTGATACACATTATCACTTTGCATTAGGGTACTGAGTCTAACACTGAGGTTCACTGTGCCATAGATTAATACTTCCACTTTGATCCTGAGCAGAAAAGAGCCCATCCATCTTTTGGGGATGCGCCTTATGTCATGCCTCTTGTAGACTCTATGTGAATTGCTACTGTGGTGTTTGTGGGTCCTATTAGACTGCTGATTGCTGAGGGTCTGGCTGTTGCTTTAAAAGGTAAGTGTGCTGAGCACATATACAGAACTTGGCAGTGTTTTGCTGACAGCCTACCCGGCGTTAAGTCAAAATATCACTCACTTCTAGTCTCATTCTGCCCGAGATACGGGACTGAAAGGCAACATGGGCATCATTGAACAGAGATGAGGATCAGATGTTTGTTACTGCTGAAGCCATAATTGGTGAGGTCTAGGCTGTGTGTGGGAAAAGGTGCAGACTGAACGTGACAGTGTCTGAGCAGAACAAAGTGACTCTTTCACTTGTTTGGATGAGGCTGAGTTTTTTGTTCTGGCGTGATGACGTGTCTCCTTTAAACTAAATGGTGCACTTGAGGACTCCTGGCTTTTGCATTTGGTTGTTAGCCAGTCTTCACATCCTCTCGACTTGAAATATGGGTGGAAATCATGATCAGTGCAGGTCAGACTTTGTGTCCTGTTTGAGGACTTTTGAGGTGCTAGGGCAGTAATAGCGGTGGGTCTACCATCTCTTCTCAAGCACTGTATCGTTTAAACAAGCCGGCTACACATGGTCCTTCTTGACTTGGATGCTAGGGCTTGCATGGTGGCTGGGGGTGGGTGTTATAAGAGTTGTGGGAGACTACGCGCAGAGACATCGGAGTGCATGGCACAGCATGCACAACATTCTCTCTCAAGGTCCGAGCTCGTGGAAAACCTACAAGACCTGGATGGTGGATTTTCCTCCAAGAACGATTTTGTGACCACTGACTTAATGTTTCGTGGGTGCCTCACTGCTGTTCTGGCTCAAGCATAAAGTCTGTTTTGATTGCAGTGGGAACTAGACAAGATTGTGACCATGGATGTAGCAAACTGTTGAAGGGCATGGGCCTTGTCCCTTACGCTGGTTCTGTCTACTCACCTGTGGCACACTGATCAAATCTTTGCCAGCATATGAGAGGATCGCAGAGACCTGATGAGATATTATGAATGTCCCTGGACATGATCTGCAGGCATGATAATGCCTTTTATTCTAGATTGAGTGATTCAGAGCGAGGGCAGGATTACATGGTCCATGATACCTCATCTATATTCTTTCCCGGTCTCCTATGTATGTGGTGGAGTAGACTTCATATTCACCTGTGTGGACTGAAAGGTCTTACACTTCTTGCTTAAGCAGTGATATGGTACGGTGCACTCCTCATGAATGAGCTACAGTACCTTTATGCTGTAGTATTGGCAGTGGAGGTGCACCCTTAGGCAGGCATCAACCCTCCCTTCTTCATGGTTAGTGCTTGTGACTAGAGGCTTTGCTTGTATCGCCTCCCACAGTGGGGACCTCGGGAGCGCTCAGGTCTGAGATCAACGTGGTGGCAGCCAGAGTAGGAATGTGACCTTTGGCACACACTACACTGTTTATTAATGAGATGTTCTTGAAGGTACAAGTCCTTCTGTTTCAATGTTCCCTGCCTTCACATTATAGTCTGCTGCACACTGTAGAGCAAGTCCAGCAGAGATTGACACAATAAGGCGGGCACAATCTGTCTCAGGTACTGTAGGCGATGGAATCTGGGTCATACAATGTGAACCTTTATTTGTAGTGATGGCTTTCATTCCAAGTAGTGGGATTTATTTCCTCACTACTTCATTCATTACATCTTCCATATATGAATATGTTAATTTATTGTATAGGTTACTCTGCTTTACATATTATGTATGGTAAATGCCTGATGGGGGATATGCATATAGGGCATAACAATGTTTTGTTTTGTTATGCACATTGTTAAAATGATACAATAGGGCTACCACAATGTTTTCTTACTGGGAATTATAGGTATGCAGCGTGAGCTTAGCCATAATAATAACGTATGTAATTGACTAACCGTAATATGCAAAGACTGTGAGAAGCATCTGTGATATGTGGTTGCCATGCCACCTTGCCTAGCAACAGGTCCCTTAGAGTGGGGGGGCAGTAATGGGTTACTAAGTACTCTCACCCAGCAATGGCTACGTCTCACTCTCAGCAAAGGAGTGCCATGCTGCCCTCACCGTGGAACCACTGTGTCCAGGCACAGAGGCGATGTAAGCATGTCTGTGTATGTTTATGTCTGCTATGTATATATGTGGTCCTCAATGGTAACGCGTAATCTTTGCTGTACCCAGATACATTACGGAAGTAACTTAACCGTTTAATCAACAGCATATATATTGTGTGTCTTAATGTACTAATGTAAAGTGGATCACCCAAATGGTATTTTTAAGGTGCATTAACGGTAGAAGACTGGAGATTCATATATGTTTGCGTTCTGATGTCTGACTTTAATATACCAAATTGTAGTACTCGTTCACATTTATATCTCTGTATTTTAATTTATATGGCTTTGTTGAAACTGCATGTATAAATGTTTCATTTATGAGTCGTTACTCTCATTCATATTTACAAGATGCACCTATAATCTTGCATCTTAAATGTGCATTGACTGTTCTATTAAATATAACCAAAGGTCCCAAGCATTTGATTTTTCATTTTTAACTTTTAACAGGCATATTTATCTCCGGCCCGCATCCAAAGAATATACCCGAACGCAAACCCGACATGTCCTAGATGTGCTGCTCCGGTAGCGGATTTCTATCACATGGTCTGGAGCTGTCACCCCATAAACTCAGCCTGGCATCGGGTCACAAATACCACAGCAGACATTGCATCTCATATTCTGTCGCCTACCCCTGACTCATGTTTACTTGGCATACGTCAATGCGCCAAAGGCGATAAACATCTGCACAGATTTATCGATTTGGCATTTGTTGTCTTCAAGCGCCTAATAGCCACGCACTGGAAAGCCCCACATGCACCATCTCACTCTGCCTGGCTTCGCGACTTGCACAGTCGCTCACAAGCCGAAGCTCAGACATTACGCTTACTGCAATACAAGGGCCTACTACAAGATGGCCCCGAAGTCTGGGACACTTTCGTGGTAGCGATTGAAAACAGGGATGACACATACCCCCCTTGACAATTGAAATAAAAAAAAACCAAAAAAAACAACAGTAAAGACAACACCCTCCGGTTTAATAATTACAGTGGGGTACCTCCAGGACCCCCGCCCACAATCTTTCTGTACATTAACCCCCTCATGCCCCCTCCTAAAGGCATGAGGCGATACTTTTGGATGCTTGCGCAGGGACCACGCCTCTACGCACTACATGCTTTGATTTGTTTACCCCTAAAATGGCTCTACGCCCTATTATACCTCACAACCAACATCTCAACTGTGTTGCCCCGATCTCCAAGCACAATAATCGGATCTTTTCTCTAATTTATCCCACCTCCCGAGGTTGGTGTATCCAGCATTAGGAATAATACCAGCGGTGTTTAGCTGTGACCTTAGTTAATTAATTAGTTGCATAATTTACAATGGTGTTTTCGGAACTGTATCGCGCAACTGCGCTGCAATGACTTACAATTGCGCGCAAACAATTTGAAAAACTATCAATGACTAAACATGTTGTTGTGTGTGCATAATGTTTAATAAACAGATTTAAAAAAAAAAAAAAAAACTTTCAACATGGAGTTTTGCTTGTGTCACAATTATTTTTCCTATGCAGGTGTGTTCCTGTGATTCTATAGCTAGTGAAAGGCATATTGTGTTTTTAGAAAAAGTGAGCTCCAGGGAGGATACTTTGGCTAGGATGAGGAAGTGCTAACAAACTAAGAAGAAAAGACTCCTGTTTGTGTACCAGGCACTGGAAGATGTCCAATGCTGTCCTGATGTTCAGTCTGTGGGGTGAGAGAGGGGAGTTGCCAATTTCAGCTGTAAGGAAGATGGAAAACTACTGGTGTTGATGATATGATTTTCTTGAAGGCCTTTTTGTTTCATTGGTATTCACACAGTTAGTCAAGACCAGATTCACTAGAGACTTGGACAGGTACAGACCTCTCTACCTTTATGCCTTTATGTGGCTTTATGCTTTGCAACATCTCTCATCAGAACTTCTACATAAGTCTCTGTTATTCTGACACTTTCCTTTTTCCCGCTAATCAACTAGGATTTCTCTTTGTTGAGCTCAGGGAATTTAGAGCAACGTAAGTGTATCTAATGATTAGACAAGAGGACCAAAACTTATGTACAATCAATCTATCAGTTTTTATACAGTGCAACTACTCACCCGTGAGGGTCTCAAGGCGCTGGTGGTGGGTCTGGGGCTCATTCAAAGAGCCATGTCTTGAGGTTCTTCCTGAGGATGGTGAGTGATGGGCTTTGTCTGAGGTGGGTGGGTAGGATGTTCCAGCTCTTGGCTGCGAGGTAGGTGATAGATCTTCCTCTGGCGGTGGTTTTCTGGATGCGTGGAATAGTGGCTAGTGCCTGCTGGGCGGATCGGAGGGGTCTGGCAGGCTAATGGAAAGAGATGCAATGATTCAGGTAGGCCGGTCCGATGTTGTGCAGGGCCTTGTACGTGTGGGTAAGTAGTTTGAAGTTTATTCGCTTCTCCACCGGGAGCCAATGGAGGAGTCTCAGGTGTTGGGAGGTGTGCTACTGGCGGGGGAGGTTCAGGATGAATCTGGCGGTGGCCTTTTGGATGAGTTGTAGTTTCCTGATGTTATTTGTCATGGTGCCAGCTTAGAGTGCGTTGCCGTAGTTAAGCTTGCTTGTGACTAGGGCGTGGGTGACTATCTTGTGGCAGTCTGATGGGATCCATTTGAAGATTTTGAGGAGTTGGCAGTGAGTGTGCCAGCAGGAAGAGGTGACTGCATTTACCTGTTAAGTCATTGTTAGGGAGGAGTTGAGGATGATTACCAGGTTGTGGGCGTGGTCAGTTGGAGTAGGTGGGACGCTGAACGATGTGGGCCACCAGGAGTCATCCCAGGCTGAAGTGGAGTTTCCGAAGATGATGAGCTCGGTCTTGTCTGAGTTGAGCTTGAGTCAGCTCTCCCTCATTCAGGGGGTAATGGCTTTCATTCCAGTTTGAAAGTTCCTCCTGGCTTTGTCCGGGTCTTCAGTGAGGGATATGATGAGTTGTGTGTCATCGGCGTATGACACGATGTTCATTCTGTGGCCTCTGACAATCGCTGCAAGTGGGGCCATGTAGATGTTGAAGAGTATTGGGCTCAGGGAGGATCCATGAGGGACTCTACAGCTGAGTTCTGTTTGTTTGGATATGGAGGGTGGCAGCCTGACTCTCTGTGCTCTTCCGGTGAAGAAGGAGTGAATCCATTGCAAGGCTTTTCTGTGGATTCCTACCTCATGGAGTCGGGTGCATAAGATGCTGTGGGAGACCGCGTCGAAAGCTGCTGAGAGGTCGAGGAGTATGAGTGCTGTGGTGTGGCCTCGGTCGAGGAGTCTGCGGATGTCATCGGTGGCTGCAAGAAGAGCTGTTTCTGTGCTATGGTTGCTGCAGAAGCCAGACTGGAAGGTATCCAAAGAGTTGTTGTCTTGGATTAATTGTCGCAGCTGTGAGTTTATGGCTTTTTCCAGGACTTTGGCCAGGTAGGGTAGTAGCGAGATGGGCCATAAATTCATTAGCTCTGATGGGTTGGCTGTGGGTCTCTTCAGGAAAGAGCAGACTTTGGTGTGTTTCCAGACATCGGGAAAGGTGGCTGTTTTGATGGAGCAGTTCAGTGTTTTGCGAGTTCGGGCAGTGGATGCCCTGGCTCTGTTGTAGATGTGGTGAGGACAGGTATCTGTGGAAGCTCCGGAGTGAATGCTGTTCATGATGATTTCAGTCTCTTCTGTGGTGACCAGCTGTGGACAGTTTGGTGGGTTCTGTTTATTATCTTTTGTATTGCCTCAGCTGAAATTCTTGTTGACCTTAGGCTTGTGCAATTTAATGATCTTCGGTGCTTTAGTTCACCTTTGATAATTTTGTACTTATATAGTATGTTTTTGAGATTCATTTATAATAGTTTGCCCCTTAACTTATTGTATTGTCTTTTGGTATTTAATGTGTGAGCAATTGGTTTGCACTGCAAATTACATTTTGAGATTGATTCAAATTCTCCTTTCCCCTCAAGTATCCTAAAAAGGTCAATTGCAAGAGAAGAAGTAAGAATAAGGGCCGAGAGCTCTGTCACAGCCATGAGAGGGGAAGAACCATCTACAAGCCAGGGAGTTGTATCTGTATCAATGACAATCCTACCAATAATAAGCCAGAGGCACTGTCAGGTATGATGTGTGGGGAAGATTTTGCATAATTTGGTAGATCTGAGAACAAATGTAGACTTGGAAATTCACTAACAAACCATAATGTTTGGTATTTTTATTCTCTTGAGTCTGATTTTGTTTTCTTTTGCTAGAGTTTGTATTATAATAATGATTATTATTATCCATTTTCTCTACAATAGGTTAGAATATAATACTCACCCCCCTAATATAATTGTGTCATTTGTGTTTACTGATTTGCCGACTCCTATTTTTTCTGCAATTTCTCTGGCAAGTCTGTTGTCCTCAAAACACCGTTCTTCCAAACGTATACAGAGCACAAGGAGGGGTTTGAGAAAGCTGCCCTTTTCCCTTCAACAATGGGGACTGGGAAATATAACCCTATGTGCTCCCAGTAAAGGGACTATTCAACAGGGACTATTCAACAGTGGCTTTTCTCACACCTGTCAACCTCTTGTTACCCAGCTGGCCCTCTGGTACTGGGTGCAGGGACCATTCAGCTAACTTTTATACCTGGAGGAATGTCACAGGTGTCTCCAGGAAGTGGGATGTCTAAGGTGCTGGTGCTCAGTCTCCATGCAGTGGCTTACTCCAGCATATCCCGCTTTTCTCCATAAGGGATGTTCACCTTCAGTGTCAGTGGTACTAGTCCCTTGGATACTGAATCGTCCTCTGTGGCTGCTCTATTGATTGTTCATTTGTCAGACCATTGAGGGACCACATCATGATTATTTGTGTTTCTCTGGAAGACCAGCAGGCACAGATGGGCCACTGGGTTTTTCCTCCTTCAAAATCTTCTCCCTCAAGGAACAAAGCAAAGTCCTCACTGTGAAGGTGCAAGGAGCCCAAAGAGGAGGAGAGTCATCTGCAGTTTGCAATAGAGCTGGGCTTGTTTTGCTTCTTTAGGGGATGAGTTCATCATGGCTGGGGTCACATCTGCTTGTTGGCTGTCTTGGAGGGACAGGGCTCCCTGCATCACACAACTCACACCCATTCCAACATGGAGAAAGGAGGAAGCATCATCAGGGGACACGTGCTGTACTGCATGAAAGGGAAAGGCCAAGAATGAACCTTATTTAAGATAATCTGGCGCGTTCCTACCTTTTCCCCTGCACTGGCCCCCCTTTTGCCAGCCTAGTGCCAACACAGGAACCCTTTCACCATTGTGCAAGGGTGCCTGCGTTGCATGCAGGATTGTTTTTGTGCAGGAAGGAGCACCTTCCTGCACAAAAACAATCCTGAGAGGCATATTCGTCTTTCTATGTGTGCTGAGCACACATAGAAAGAGGAAGTGACATGGACAAATGAAGAATTTTCTCCTTGTTATGCCTCACCTGTGGGTATATATTTTTGGTGCATTACCAGGCCTACCAGTTCTGGTTAATCTTGGAATGCACCACAAACTATGGGAGTTGTGTGGAAACACCCACGCCACGCCCATGGAATGCCTTCTCAGGGCAGAGTAAGGCAATGCAACGATTTGCGCTGTGTTGCCTTGGTCCAGATTTATGAGCCACTCAGAGCGGCCTTGCGTGGCTTCATAACTCACATTTAAGGCTTGTGTCTCTCTTGCACCACGTTGTGTGGTACAAGAGTGGTGCAAACCAGCTCATAAACGGGCCCCTGAGTGAGCACACAAGCAGGGCGCCAGTATAGAACCAGAGAAACAACAGGTCCAGAGATTCAGTGACAAGTGGAACCCTTCTCTCCTTATTGCCACGACCGTCACAGGACAGGCCACCACGGTAGGTGGTTACAGCAGTATCTACAGGAGCACAGCACTTCCCTCAATGACCCCCGTCACATGACACTGTGACACAGGGTTAAGAGGTGCTTGTTTCTGAGTGACAGTCCATCCACAAGGTATTTGCCGTCTTAAAAAATATGTCCTCAGGGTCATAACAGCAGCAGCTCCCTTCTGCCTACGAATAGCTGCACAAACGATGCGCAGCCAGTTAGCAGAGGTCCTGGTGCAATTGCTAACTGGCACAAAAATAATCCCGCATCCTCTAAGGCAAAAAAGACACCCTTGGCTAAAGACATCACGCGAGAGGGCGCACTAGCTAGGGGGCTTTTGCTGCTTCTCAAAAATATGAGTAAACAGGTAAGCAGAATGCACACCAATCTGCAGATGGGGTGGGTCTCTCCTTGCGGGCCCTTTGCTACTACATCATAGAGGCCTTCTTATAAGATTAAATAAAACACTCAACTATCAATTCAAAGCATATTGTAAGTTACCTCTCAGTTCCGTGAATCCGTAATTTTAGGTGGCCTGTGGCTTTGTGCTTCTACCTAGCAACAGAAATCATGAGTGACTTGCAGTATCTTTGTAATGTACATTTGTGAATACTTTATCTTGTATATATTTCTGGAGCCATGATATAGCTCTGGCTCACTTCCCGTGTCTGAGCCACGGAGCACCTTCAGCGTGTTCGCCCAGTGCAGTCTGGGACAGTGAGTCCAATACCGTAGAATATGTGTTGCGTCCAGGACAGGGATACACTCTGACATGCCTGCACTGGGGAGAGAGTAGCAGTGAAAGACCAAGCTACGGATTACACTATAATTTTGTCATGGCCGACAGTGGATCCGGCTTAATCTTTAAGAGGGATCAGGGATCCCCCTGCACGCAGCGGAAGTGTGTAACTGCACCTCCCTGTGGAGTAATGTTTGCAGGATTCCAGGGGTGCCCGTGCTGCCCCCCCAACAGAGGCCTGCCAGCTCCTATGTTGCACGCAATCAGTGCACCTCCTGAAGGCTTCTTTAGTATTGCACCCACATCTGTAAGATGGCATGGGTGCACTTTCAGAGGTTGTCGATAAATGAGGGCATGCCCCCTTGGGATCGTGCTGACACGCGTTTTGCATGGGTGCAATCCATGTTACAGAATGGGGCATAGAAGCATTTGCAACTCATTCTAAAATAGCAAAGCGTCCATGGCACAGAATTGGGACCGAACGACCGTGGCACCCCAGGAACACTTTGTGTAATACAGCCTCTGGTGTCACATATAAAAATAATGCTAACACGTTTTACATACAGATTCAGACTGCATTCCTGTCATATCTAAGCACTGCGAATAGCAGATGTTATTATCCAATTATATGCTTCTCATTTTACAGAATCCAGAAGGGAAGGATGCGCTGAGCTGGCCTTTCCAGGGCTCAGCGCGAGACCTGCAGATCATTGTATATTCCTCAGTGTTGAGCTGCCACTTCTTAAAAACTTTAGTACAAAAATACCTGTGCTGTTTCCTTCTGTTCATCATAACTATTAACAATGGTGAAATTAACTTTGCGTTAACTGAACCGATTCTATCTATCATTGTTGTTTCATCCCATGGGGCATTTGCTGTCCAGTCTTATGATTTATTAGGATTCAGATTTTCTTAAAATGTGCAAATCCTCTCCACCTCTAAGGCGCCCCCTACTGTGTTGTGTAGTTATTGGATGTCAAGTAGGTGGAATTACTTGGCTGCTTCCACTTAAATATTCAGGTATAATGTAGGATATGTCATCACTTTTAATAACACTCCGATCAAGATATCCAAGAGGGATAAATATGTACCCAACTATTGCCGTGAAAAACTCAATTATTCACTGAAAAATAATTTCTTTTATTTCCAATTAAAGCAATTTAACTATAGTGCCCACAGATTACCTGTGCACCCAAAAAGAATCTTATATACAACTAATAAAAAAAAACACTAATTATATATACATATATTACACATAACAGAAATCATCAACCAACAATTCCATTAGACACCGTGATATATTGGATATAATCTGCGTAGCCATCCAATGGCCAGCAGTCACAGAAGGAGATGACAGTTGTCCAAAGAATGTATCTCGCCACAGTGAAAGGGAACAGTCACCGAAAAAAAGTCCGATACAATCCACAAATTCTTAGATCCCACGGTTCGTAAATTCCAACAGTCACTCCTCAAAAGATGCAAATGCTGCTGTTTTAATAACAGCAGCATCTTACATTAATCCTTTTGTCACATGTACTTGTTAGAGCCTTTGTACCAAAGATCACAGAGACGTTTTCAGACTATGATTGATGAACTCCCTTGTTTTTATCCTTTCATACAGTTAGTATTCTCAAGATACCCTTTCAGCGCTGAGTTTGAACGAGCAGGCTAAGCACCAAGTGCTCACTCAAAACCCAGGGCCTCATTTAAAGTGTGGCAGTCTAGTGCTTCCCCAATTCCATTTAGAGTTGGAGAACCGCAAGGATTCCGCTAGCAGAACCTCTTCTAGGCCTGCCAAAAGACACCCTTGACTTGGCAGCTCGTCCCCCACTGAGCCGCCAGGTAACAGTGATGGCCACCCCATCTAATTTTGGACGGAGTGACCATCACTGGATTTCCCTGCCCGGGAACGCCAACCGCAGCATTGCATTCCTCGTAAAACAAACAAGAACCCTGATATACAAACAGAAAACTCCCTGCCTGTCAAGGCCACTGTTTTTTTTGTTCTACTGTAACAAACTCCAGCGTTGGTAGTTTGAGTAAAAACAAAACATGTATTGAGTGAGGAAAGTCATGGTGGGACCACAGTCAAGCTATAAACACACCAAGTGGTAATTTTCTGTCAATAATACCCTGTCAGCTGTGACAATACGATAAGAGCATAATAAAAAAAGATTGAAAGCAATGCCTGGGGCTTTTTCTGGAAACATTTCCATTGTGCTCATTTCTGCTATGATCCTGTTTGGAAATTGTCAAACAAGTGCAAACAAGGAGACAGGTCACTGAAGAACATGATTTGCCCAAGGTCAAACAGGTTGGTCAATTATGAAAAGCTAGATAGCAATAGATGAGGTATTGCTCCAGGGCTCGTCATTGTTCCACCATTCCTCATTCTGGTGAGTTGACCATGGGACTGGCTGCTGTCTTCCAGGCAGATAGACCAGCCTTTAGCAAGGGCCAGCAGGGCCCATGCCCGAGACGCCAGCCTTCAGAGTTGCACAGGAAGCTCTCTGCAAGAAGGTTGTATAGCACCGCCCCCAACCTTGCTGATCAGCTCCAAAGAAAAATTAATTAAACTATTATTTCTCAAGGCTGCAGTTGTGGTCACCTTGAGTGTAAATCTCATTCTTTCACCCTCACCCCATTTATCAGCACTCTTTCTTCATAGAAGTAGGTGCAAATAAATACAAGGAAGGCTGTCCACAGGGTGGGTCTGAGGTAAACGTAAGCTACTTAAAAGGTCAGAGTCCTTCAACTTGGCACCCAGCAGGAGCTCAGCTGTGGTTTATTCAGACGAGGCGGGGAGTGGGGAGTAAGGACAGTGGGGGAGATATCTCTGCCTCATCACAAGCAGAGTGTGGTTGGAGTACTTCTGCATGAAGTGGGCTAGCAGGGATGACAAATTTGGTTTCACCTGGGGCAGTATCTGAGCAAAACCAGTTCTTCCTCAATGACATAAAATTTAACTTGTGAGAAATTTCAGTCCAGTTTTATTATCACACAGTTATAAGATTTTTTCAGCATGATTGTATAGACCCAATATTCGTACAAAAACAGAGCAGAGAAGTTCAAAAATTGATTACAACATGAATTCAATTTAAGCACATGGGCAGGCTGGGATTAAAACCAAGGCCCATATTTATACTTTTTTAGTGCGACATTTGCATCATTTTTTTACGCAAAAGCAGCGCAAACTTACAAAATGCAATTATAGGCCCATATTTATACTTTTTTAGCACTGCATTTGCGCTGCTTTTTGATGGAAAAGTGGTGCAAACTTACAAAATACTATTGTATTTTGTAAGTTTGCACCACTTTTGCATCAAAAAATGACACAAATGAGGGGCTAAAAAAAGTATAAATATGGGCCATAGTTTGTGAGTTTGTGCCGCTTTTGCGTCAGAAAATGACACAAATGCGGCACTAAAAAAGTATAAATATGGGCCCATGTCTCCAGCTTCCAGAGGTTCAAATGTAATCACTGGATCACAACTCAAACCGGGTTTGTTGGGAAGGCGAGGGGGAGGGCTGACCTCCCCAGGGAAATATACCTCTATTGGGGACCTTATCCAAACTTTTACAATATTTTATGGTGTTTATCACCAGCAAGTAAAGTGGTAAATCCAAAATTAGATGTGAAGTATCCTGGTACTGTGGCTAAAATGTACACACTGCCCCCTCACCTACTGCTAGGGTGGCAGCATCTGCCCACCGCTTTAAATTGCTTATCGTGTCAGGGTCCTTTCATGTTTTTTTTTTTTTTTTTTTTTTAGCTTTTACTACATCATTTCAACCTGTTTCATAGCCCTACCTATGAAAGAGATAAGGGGAATAAAGAGGTCCTTTCTCTGGGTCCTAAGACATTAGGACCCAGATTAAAGGGGGCCATGCGTGTCCTTGTGCCACATTAGTGTCATTTTTTTAATGACGCTAGGGTGGCCCAACAAGGCAAATTCGCTGCGCCATATTTAGAAAGTGGTGCTATGCATGCATTGCGCCACTTTGTAACCCCTTGCAACACATTTTGCCTGTGCTAGGTATAATGCATGCAAGGGGGTCGTTCCCCCATTAGGGGGACTGCAAAAATGGCACAGTGGAATCGAAGAGATTCCACAAGCCATTTTAGCAACTATTTTTAATGCCTCCACAGAGCAGGCATTAAAAGGAGGCATGCCATTGCTTTCAATGGGCCCCTATGTACTCTGCAAAATTCCTGCACAGTACATCAATAGCGTCAAAATTGTTGATGCTATTGCCCCTACCCTGTGCCATGGTGCTCTGTATATTAAATACGGCGCATCCACGGTGGCTGTAGGGGGTGCTAAGGAGCGCAAGAAAAGTGGCGCTGCTTTGGGTGCAGCACCACTTTTCTTAAACTCGGGCCTAGGTGATTACTAGGTCATATCCATGGTGGATACTGTTGTTATCCATTATTTTCTAAGGGCATAGATACTGTTTCCTTCAAACTGGCTTGCCAAGTTATTCTCTGTGTACACTTCACTCTCCATGGATAACGAAAAGGGAACAGACATGGCTACCTCAAGGCGAAGGTTTTTAAAAGAAAGTATAACAAAATGGGTTGTGTGATAGAACAACGTAGTGAAGATAAGAACAAAAAGCAGAGGAAGGAAGGGGGAGGAAAGAAGTGCGCCCATGTGCCTACATGGAGAGAGAGTGGGAGAGAGAGTAAATGAGAGGCTAAGAGAGAGAAAGAGGGGCATGTGAGATGGGAGAAAAGGAGGATGGGCCGGAGTAGGCCCACCAAGAAAGATGAACGTTGAGGCTGACATAAAGTAGACTGAGGAAGGAGGAGTGAAAAGGTGATGAGAGAGATTTTGGAGGTTCTCAAGGAGGAGAGCTGGATAGATAGTCAGTTGAGTGAAGAAGTGGTACAGCGTCGAATAAGAAGGTGAATGATACAGGAGGAAAGGTTGAGAGCTACAATGTGTGTGAAAGAGCAATGTGGGAGAGAACATTGCTTCGTTGCACTGTAAATAACAGATCTTAACTGCACAACGTATTGGTCCTTACTTCATCGTCACTTCCTGTGAGATCACCTGTACAAAAGCTGAGACCAAGGTTGCCACTCGGTAGAAAATGTAGAAGCTGGCAGACCTAGCAATGGCTTTACCCTGAGGACACTGGTGAAGTGAGTTTGAAGGTAGGCCATTTTTGTGCCCCATACCGAGGCCATGAGCCATTACACCTCAGTAATCCAGGGACCTAAGAACGTGTTTTTAATATAGCATTTTTGGGCATTAAACTCTGATAACAAGCTTCTTCACAACTGGTAAGATTCTTTAATTGCATTCTTTCCTATATTAAACACGTTGTAAAAAATACATTTTTGTGAGAGAAAGTTTTACTAAATTGATTTAACATGTGCTCCTCTTCCTAGAAATCGAGACTTTTTATTTTTAACCAGAAACAAAAGAATATGAAGGATTGCAATGAGCAACTTTAACAAAATATTTTTTTAATTCTTCCTTGTGTACATTACCATTGTATTTTCCTGTAGCTTGTCCACTCCTGTTCCGTTGAGGAGCTGGGATCAGAACAGTTGTTTCCCAAATACTATTCTTGTTGGAGAGCTGGGATAGGAACAGTTGTTTCCCAAATACTAAAAGAAATTATTTTTTGGTAGTTACTGATACAGAGATGAACAGACCACTTGAGTAGGGCCTGTATAAAAAGAATGTGTTGTTCGTACAGGGTTTTTCTACCATGGTGTGCAGAGAAAATAGGCAGACAATTTTGCTGACAATGATCCTCCTGCCTTCACTTAGTTAAAAGACAACTTCCGACCATTGCACATTAATAATGGCATAAACAACCCTCAGAAGTAAAAAAAACAACCTAACACGAGAAAATAGTAGGGTAATTGGGGCACGTAATAGGCAATAGTATACAGTGCCACTGAGGACTCAAACATAAAGACCATTCCTGTGCCCTCACTACCGCTGGAGGCCACTTCTATCCACAAAGTTAAGGTAGTTGGTTTGCAAATATTGTGGCTGCAGAGGGTGTGGATTCCTAGGTGGTTGGTGGTGATAGCTGGCAGGTTTGCATGCTTTGGGTTTTGCGACACGCAGTGGGTCCGATAGATGTAGCACTGTGGGTGGTGTAGAAGAACAATCAAGGCCCGATTATACTTGCTGGGACGAGGGTGGAGGACAAAACTGGGGACTTGGACACAATAGCAACCACGCAGCATGCTGAGGTAAAACCATTTGCAAGGGTTCTGTCAGGGAGCCACAGTGTGAAGTACAACAATAGTAAGTGATGTGTCAGTGAGGGGGCCTGGATTTTCCACATTGGCTGGAGCCTCTTAGTGAGTGGGTTGATCCGTCTCAGAGCTAATGGCTTGTTCTCCCATCTTGCAGGTATGGGCTCCACTCTGGGGTAGCCTTACTATAGCTGTAAAAAAAAGAAGATATTTGACAGTCTCTTGTAGCAACAGCAGTTGTGCGTAGGCGCGCGAGTAGGACAACATGTACTAGCAGAGCAGGCTAGGCATGGAGGCTGAAGGAGGTACAGTAGAAGGCTGACACCCCCAAACAAGGGATGTTCTCTTTTGGCATCTTGCCTTAGGTTGTGGCAGGACTGGACCTATATCATTAGAGTCCAAGGGCAACAGTTTTTTTTTCAGAAATCTGTCTGGAAATGTGCACGAGCTACTGGCTGAGATCTCTCTTATGCCCTGAGAGATTGTCAATGGACACAACCAATCCCTTAAGAAGGGCAATATCACCCACCAATGGGTTCCAAACTCACCTCAGGAAGTGAAGGCTTGGAACGGTATCGAAGTGATGGGATATAGATCACGTAACAAAGTAGAAACGGTCTAGCTTTTTGACCCCTTTCCATTTCCACGTTAAAGGCTTTAGCTATCCCTGTTTGTGACCTGGTCCAGATTTAGGGGACAACCTGCCCATTATGCCATTTGGTGGCCTGCTGCTTTCCTTTATCTGGGACTAGAACTACACTTGAGTTATAACAAAGCATCCTCAGCATTTCACTAGTGAATAAAGCAACAGCCGCAACACCTAAACATTCCGGGGAGTGTGGTAGGTGGTGTAGGCTATGTTAAATGGTTAATGCCTTGGCCAGTGAGTCCCTCAAAACTGTCAGAGCATGCACCCCTTTCCCCCTCGCCTGCAGTTGATAAAGCAGTGGCTCTTCTACCATAGAAGGAGGACCCAAGCCCAGAAGTGCCAGATGTGAGCCATGTCAGCCATTGATCAACTGTGCTCTACCCCCAAGTGAAGAGAGCCTCATATTTGTGCACAAAGTTGTATCATCCCGCAGAATAGCAGGCTAAGATAGCCCAACGCTGGCCTGACCCTCAGCATCTCTCTGGCCCCCGGTAGCATGGAAAGGACGTTCATTTGGGGATGAAGGCTGAACAGATCATGTGTTTCCAAGAGCTGTGTCAGCGGTAGGATACAATGCAGAGAAATTGCAGGGACTGGTGGTATTATCTTTACTCCATAACTTCTTGTAGAGATTTAAAAAAATACACACAGCAATACCAAAGGGGCCAGGCTGTTACAAATTATCTTCCTAGTCTTAGTAAAACTATGTGGCTAATTTGCACCTTCCGCTCAGCTCATGAGCAGAGGAGAGATTAGATTTCTCTATTTTTTTGCTGTGCGCTGGCCTAATACCTGCAGCCCAAGCATGTCCTAGACAAGGACTGTGAGAGTTATTTTATCCCCCTCTCCTTTACTGCCCCATGAATGGAGGAGGGATTACGCTGTTGTCTTTGTGGGTTTTATGCCGGGCAATATATAGCTGCCTCAGAGTCCTTTTCCCTCTTCCTTTTCTTGAGGGCTGGGAGAGATGCTTCTGCCCCCACAACTGCTTTGTCCAAGGGTGGGAGGCGATGGGACAATTCACCAGGGCAGCTCTTGTCTGCCTCACACTCTTTGTTCTGTAGATGTTTGTGGAATAAAGAGGGCTCGGGTAGCTCCCATCTGTCCCCTGTATTCAAATAAATAGGTTTGCGCTCAGTGCAATTGATTATTAGTCAATACTGTTTCGGCTTCTGGTAGATCTAGGTGACAAGAACCACCATCAACACCACGCAGTACACAACAACCATCAACTACACTTACTATTCAGCCACTTTCACTGCAATGACATTTGCCATTACCATGCAAAGTGTCCTTTTTGTTGTTTGATCTGAATTTGTTTCGTTGTTTTTAATTAATAAGGGACAAAATCTTAATGGTATAGTGGGCCACGGTATACTACGGTACCTTTGTGGCATACCTTGGTACATGGTAATGATGAAAAATAATAATACTGTTTCATCAAAGGCCTTACAACATTAAAAAGCAGCCATATTGTTTAGACCACACTTGAGGCCCGATTTTGAGTTTGGTGGATTGAAAACTCCATCTGCCAAACTCCCAGCAGGGTGGCTGCCCCCTATGTGGCGACCTCTCTGCCGGAGTTAATAAGAGTTTCTCGCTAGGTCAGTGGGCAGAAACTTAAGTTTCTGCCCGCTGGCTTAGCGGTAAACAAGCTGCAGCATTGTCTCTAGCTCGTAATCGAGCCAGTGGCAATGCTGTAGCCTGCAGGGTGCACCAGCACCCTTGCAATGTTTACTGCCTGCAAAGCAGATAGAGGACATTGCCAGGGTGCTGGCCAGGGAGGCCCCTGCACTACCCATGCCAAGTGCATGGGCAGTGCAGGGGCCCCACTCGACCCATTCTCTGCCAGCATTTTCATGGCAGAGGTACCGCCATGAAACCGCTGGCGGAGAAGGGAGTCGTAATCCCCAGGGAAGCGCTGCTTTGGGGGATTAGGACCGCCACCACCTCTAGATCACTGGGATCGCCGATCCTGGAGGAGCTGGTGGCCCGACTGCCGGGGCTGAAATATGGTGCTCACACCGCCGCATTGGCAGATGTCCGGCTGACATCCGCGAACCTGACGGTCTTGTGACCGCCTGGTTCATTATGAAGCGATTTTTCTTTATGTGTTTTAACATCAAATATAGTGTATTATTCTTTGTGTACTATATAGAAAGAAATAAGGCAGTTCAGCAAAGTCTGTAGAGTTAGGGGAAAGTATTTTCATTGACATAGATATATAATTGAAAAAGTTTACAATGTACTGCAGAACTCTCTTGAAAGGATATAGAAAGTACAGCTGTAGTTATTGAAATCTAAAAAAATACAATACTACCAGAAAACCAAAATGATGTACAAAAAATAAACAAATCTGTAGCAATGACGTTCTTACAAGCGTTAGAAAGGCATTTGACACACACATCTCCGGTCACAAGACAATTAAAATGAATAAAAAACTAGATAAGAAATACAATTAAGAAGTAAAGCATTATGTGATTGTTTATCAACACAAAGCAGGCTATAAATACATTCCGGTTCTACTAAATACCACTAACAACCATAGAGACACTGCTGACTTTTGGAAAACAACAGAGCTCTATATCTTCTTCAAAGACATGACAGAAAAATCGTGAAATTGTAAATGATGCCTCATCACCTCATCTTTATACTCCTACATAAAAACAGATACATTTTATATGGATCTGTATGGCTGTTCCACGAAAAGGTACGTATGAGTTGTAGTTAGCTAATTCAGGAGATATGTCATTAAGGGGCTTGGAATGAGAGTTGATATTTGAAAAATAGTAGTGTAATAGAAATGTTAGTTTTTGTCTGAAAACACATAAAAAGGAAAGCAATGGTGGACTGACTTTGTGTAATGTTTATTAAATAGAATCAGCTACCACTGTAGTAGTCTATATTAACTAACCATTTACTATGAAGCCCCATATGTTACTTGTTTAACTTACCTTACACTTACCATTTAGCTCTATATTAAAAACAATTTATTATCTCTGATACTAAGAAAATATGATTGATATTGGTTAAAGCGTTTTATCATTTGATTAGTCCTGAAAATATGCTTTTCTTTCTTTTGGATTTTTTCTGGAATTTTTTACAAGGTCAACAAACCAACCAAAACAATAGTCGCAACAGGAAACAAGAGGATAACGAAGACAAAAAAGAACTTAGGGGCATATTTACAAGTGCCTTGCGCTGCGGGGCATCACTTTTTTTGATGCACCGGCGGCGCAGACCCATATCTACAAGGCCATGCAAAGCCACTTTGCGTGGCTTTACATGTCCTTGTAGATATGGAGCAAGGCAATGCAGTGAAAGTCACTCCATTGCCTTTCTTTGTGTCAAAGAGGCGATCCATAGGCGTTGCGGTGGGTTTTTTCATGCAACACCCATGGATTTTGATGCATTCTGAGATTTACAAGGCTTTGTAAATCTGGGAATGCGTCAATAGCCTACGCCTCGCCAGGGGAGTCGTAACAAGGAGAAATAACTTTATATCTCCTTGTTTTCTCTCTTTCTATGTATGCTGCATTCTTCAGCACACATAAATTGAGGAAAACACCCCATGTGATCGTTTTTGTGAAGGAAGGTGCCCTTTCTTTCACAAAAACAATATTTCCTACAATGCAGACACCCTTGCATCATGGTGCAAGGGTGCCTGTGTTGGCATATGGCACCCAATTGTGCACCAAAGCAGTGGAAGAGGACAGGAATACTCTGTATCTTATAGATACAGTCTGTTCTATCTCCTGCTGATACCTTCTATCTGCACACGCCAGCCTGGTGGAATAAATTGCCTGGAGGTGTTTTCTTATCCTGTAGTACCAAAGGAGTACTCTGTAATGTTTCCACAGGAACTGGCTTTGCTACATAGGTTGCATGCAACAAGTTTGGAATGAACTTTGTTCCCTTGAGGTGGCAAAAAAAAAAAATCCCATGCAATGGAGTCCTTCAATTTCTTCCTCCCCACCACCCTCTCTTAGAAACAAATTAAAAAAAATATATAGATATACAAATTCAATGAAAAAAACAAAAGTTTAAGATCAGTTATAATTTGGGAAGCATAATTTATTATTTCTCTACAAATCCAACTTAAACTTCACAAACAATAGATATTCAAAACGTATATTTATAATTTTATAGTTATAACTGAAAGTTATAATTTACGCCTATTATGGCTTTATCAAGTGGGGAGCATATCAACATACATAAAGAAAAATTATTATTGTTGTCCAAAAATCACCAATATTTTAAATCAAATGTATTTTTATTAATTCACACAATGCAATGTTTAATAACAGTGAACATTATAAAAATGTTTGGGAAAGTTTTGATTAAAATATCAAATCAACATGTCTGCAAGTGTTTCTCTCAACATAGTTTGTATGAATGCATTTTGTAGGCCGGAAATTATTTAAAGAAAGACTCGGAGGCTTTTTAAAATAAAACCAACATATCTCTGAGTCTTTCTTCTAACTTTAACAATTTTCAGCCCACAAAATACAATCATAAAAACAATGCCAAAAGGGCCTTTGCACCCCAGCTAAGAGGCCTAGAGCTCCAGCTCGAAGTGATTTAAAAACATATGCTAAAGTTCACCTGGGGTCATGGATTTAAAGACCCCAGGAGACTTAGGGTCATATTTATGAAAAGTGGCACTGTACCTAGTGCAGCACCACTTTTCTAGCGCCCCTTAGCGCCTCCCCTAACACCACCATGTGCACGATGGCGGTAGTTGGGGAACTAGCATCATAATGTTTGATGCTAGTTCGGCGCTTTGCAGGGTTAGCGTAAAATTTTTTGGCTCTAATCCTGCAAAGCACCCAGAGGCCTATTGTAACCAATGGGAGCCTCCTTTTAACGCCTGCTCAAAGCAGGAATGAAAAGTGCTGAAAAACATGATGCAAAGAAATCTCTTAGATTTCTTTGTGCCATTTTTTGCCCCCCCCAACAGGCTGGCTCAGGCATAATAGGGTTACAAAGGGCGCACGCATTGCGCCACGCAGTAAATGTGGTGTGGCGTTTCTGGCCTTCTAACACCACATTAGCGTAAGAAAAATGAAGCTAATTTGGCGTTAGAATGGCACTAGGCCCTCTTAGATCCGGGCCTTACTATTTTTTTTTAATGTTGCTTGAGGGCTGCTGCACATGCTGCAGCCCTTCACAATATATTTAAAAAATGCTTGGTGTTGCCCCTGCACCTTCTCGAGACATCACCAATCTAAAAAAAATCAAAATAGACCCATCAGGGCATTAATGGGTGCTCCTTTATGGAGCAGTGAATAATAAATGAGTGGCTCCTGCTGTTTATGTATAATTCTTTTTTTTTTTAACCATATTTTTGTGGCCATCCCAGTGCCGACCCAGGACACCCACATGTTTAATTTTAGTTCAGAGCTGTGGGTGGAGCCGTAGGGTCCCCACGGTCCCAGCTGGTTCCAAAACCATCATACATCATCTGTGCCGGCAGGAGGTGGCACATTACTATTAAGTGGATGCCCCATTGCGCACCCAGGGCACCCATACCTCTGTTTTTTAGTTGGGGGCTGTGGGTGGAGTTCCAGGCTCCCTGTGGACCCAGTCTCCCACTTTCCTAAATTTGTGAGGTTTCCTGGGGCCCACCTGAGGTACTCACATTTCAGGGCTGTGGGGGCCACAGGATGAGCCTTGGTGCCCCCGCAGACCCAGCTGGCCTGGCTCCCCAGCTAGCCCTATACAGGATGCTGGTGGGATCCAGCACTTTTTCTTTGCTCCCACCAGGGTGGGAGCAGTATTTTCCAACTTTTCCCACTGTGGTGGGAGCCAAGTTGATTTCCCTGCCCAGGAGAGTGCAGGTTGGGTATGCCTGCACTTTCTTGGGTAGGGAACCACAGTGTCCCGAGAATGGGCTCCCTGGGACACTGTTCAGTTCCGGCACGAAAAGGAGGGTGCTCAGCTTCCCCCCCTTTTTTTAAAGTAATTCAGCCCATGGGGATGAGGACCTGGGACCCAAGAGTGGCTGCATACACCCCCCTTTATTTACTAGTTGACCTTGGGTGATGGGATCCCCATGGACTCATTTAGGCAAGGAAGGCGTCGCAGGTCCCCTCCCCTTTATTTGCAATTTGGTCTGAAGATGGAGTCCCTGGGACCTTGTACAGGCTCAGGGTCAAGCCCCGGGTGTTGGGGTCACTGGGGCCATAATTGTCCCAGGGAAGTTAGCCCCACATATACCCCCTCATACATGCCTCCCTTACATATATTGACCCATGGGACCTGGCCTACCCCGGGGGTCATACACATTTTTCAAAAAATGGGAGCTGACATTTTATTCCATGATCCCACAGGAGTACCACGTGATTGTGCGAAAGAACCATTTCTTTTTAAAATTTTGAACCCGGGGGGAATCCCTCTGGGACCGCCCCAACAAGGTCTTAAGGGCCAGGGTGTTACTGCCCTCTTATATTTTTCTTAACTATTTACAGGACATGTGGCTATGTCCCAGAGTCCTGTAATGGCTGCCTCATCATTTTTATTCATGTTGTGGCCAGCCAATCAAAGCACTAGCTACTGTGGGAACCTTACTTCCACAGCAGCGAGGTGACCCAAAGGAAAAGAAGCCTGCTAAGCCAACCAGAAAGCTCTATTTTTTTAAGTTGAGCTCGCAGAACTCTCCCAGAGTTTATCAAACCCAACCGTCTAGATGTACAAATATTTTTGCATCCTAATTTCTCAAAAACTACTGAGCAGATTTACACCAAATCACAAAAAGCATGCTTTCTGGACCAAGGGCTAGCTTCCTGACCAATTTGGTGTCATTCTGTTTAGCAGTTTCGTTTTTGAGATATTGCATTCCAAAAATGTCAATGGAAAATGTATGGGGAAATTTGGTTTTGAAACATCCCTTTTTTATCAACTGGAAACTTTTCAGGATAGAGCTGAGGTGGAAGAACTGTTTTTTGGAAACTTTTGTGAAGCTTCATCACACAACACCAAAGTTATTAGCAAACCAAAAAATGCTATTCCTATGGAAATGCAGACTTAAATATAACTACTTACTGGCGACTCAAATCCTGATGTGCTACGTTTAAGGAACTTATAAAGCACACACTCACTATGGTTTCTTTGTAATACAATATTCGTTATTCACTACGATGATTTAGATAGTAGTGCTAAACTGAGACAGAAATAGCTAGGTTTTCAATTGCTTTCTGAAACTTGGATGGGTAGCTCCTATCTGACCGAATAGACAAGGGTAGGAAATGCCAACTTGTGCAGCGGTGACTGAAAAAGCACAATTGCCAAAAGTTGACAATTTCGTTTTTGAAATGTTTAATAGGAAATGATTGTTGGACCAAAGATACATGTTTATTTATGCCACTCAAACTCAAATATAATCTGGTGGCTGTTCCTATAAGGCTTGGTGAAAAATCATCATGGCCTTAAAAATAATCCTCTGGCAAACCAGCAGTTGGTGGAATTGCTTTAAAAAGGGGGAAATATGTTGTCTTTTAGAGATGGTGGAGACAAAACGGGTAGACACATTTTTAAGTTAATTGACTGTAGTCAATGCTTGATTTAATAATAGCATTGACATATGCAATGTGATGTTTGTCCACATAAGGAAAGATACTGGTGATAGTTTTGAGATAAAAAAAACATGTGATTAGCTGTCTTGTTTATAGAAGGACCAACCAAACGTTAAGGCCTGGATTTATAAAAATGTTCATGCAACACATAGAAGCAAGTGAAGTTGCTGAACTGCGTTATGTGAAAGAGAAATAGCAGAACTGCACTATTTTTTCAAAGAAAGGGCATAGTTCTACTCCCTCCTTGCACTGATGCACTTTGAGCTGCCTAGCGCCAAGATAGCACCCTTGCACCATAGTGAAGAGTGTCTGCGTTATGGTCAGGATTTTATGCAAGAAGGGAGCCTATTCTTGGAGGCTTCAACCTCTTTGTATCTGGGCTACATTATCTGAAAAAAACACTAGAGGTAAAACAACTACATTCTCATGTCAAGAGCAATGTTCCCTCTAATTATTTGTGTGCGCAATCACTAGGTCTGTGTGCATGCTTTTCTGAGTTGTGTGTGCAAATCGGATGCAATAACACTCACTAAGTGAGCAACCGTGCTACCTCAGGGTGAGACAGAAATATCTAGGAGCAGCAGCTCAGTTTCATCTTGCATTGAAACTGACTTAAAGGTAAGTTTTAATTATTATTACACCAACTACATGATGGGTTGATGGGGCTCATGGAATAATCCAATATTTCATGTTGGTCCACTGCACCCAAATATATTAATGCTTGGATTTAGAAAATTCCTTTATATGCCTGATGGTTTTTTGTAGCGCCCCAGGCTACTCACTTATTCTTCTTCACTTTCGAACCTACCCTGCTTCGCCCAGACAAAATCAGTCATATTTTCACTTATTTTTTCTTCCCTCTGCAGTGCTCAGTAAATAAGCATATAAAAGTAGCATATGCAGACACTGTCAAATACTTATAGAAATACACCACTAGATCACTGAAAACTCTACAGTAAATTCATAACCAGCTAAATATAGTTTTTCAATTGTGAACTGATATAGGCTGGTTTTAGAAGATCCCTTTTGGTTGAAAAAATTGAACAGTTTAAATGTATTTTTGTAGTTTATGTAGCACATAGGAAGCTCAAAGGGTGATGGAGCACTTCACATACAGAGAATGAGAATAGATATAAAATACGGACATAACTACAAGAAGAATAACACTATGTAAAAAGGAGTACAGGCAAAAATCAAATGTCAGGAGAAGGAGGGAAAGAAATATAACTTACAGTACTCAAAAAGTGGTCATGTTGTGAGTAGCATCCTTCATGGTAATGAGGGTAAAAGACGTGTAAAAAACATTGTACTGTCTATCACTGCACACATAACAGGAAGAGAATTATAGTGGTGATTTATATCACAAACAATTGTTGTGCATACACAGGTGCTGCAGTCTAAAAAAAGCTCAGCCTTTTCCACAAATTCCTTATATTACCTTTAGCTCCAAATGTATTAGAACACTATGCAAAGCCCCACAGATGTGTGACATGTGACTCCCACATTCCCCTAAAAACGTCCCTTCAAAAATCATCACCTATAGATACCAAAGTGTATTCTGCAGGATCAGTATCAGAGAGTGGTTCTTTGGTGTCTCGCTTTTCACACACCACTAACTCAAAAACGTTCTCGGTGCCATCTGATTGTATACACCGTGCTATTAAGTGGTCTTTAAATTGTAAATGTCTGAGTAGAAGGAGTAAAATGCATGCCATGAGATAGTCTGGCAACACAAACGTGCATGTAAGCATGTTACATAATCTGTTTTGATCTCACCCTCCTAATTATCTGACGTTAACAGTTTTAGCTCCCCCAGCTCTGAGGAATGTATGATATTTGGTTAACATACTGGCAGCTTGTGAACTAAAGCTTTACTTTTGTCTCTGCATGCTGGGGTCACTGATTCTTCTCAGTAATGATAGTGCTTCAATAAAAGTCAGGCAAAGGGATGCGTGGTCAGGGAGAAAATGAGCATGAGTTTGCCAAATCAAATAATAGGAAAGCGTGATGAAAGTCCTGGAAGTGTGAAAACACGAACATAAGCTTACTTTTCTATTGCTGTTGTGACTATCCTTTGTTTCTTTACCAGGCCTCCTTTGGCCACTTGGCTCCTTAAGAGCTCACCTCCTGCACAGCAGGAGGAGCCTTTGTAAAATGCACTTTTATCAGGCCTGTGGTCAGAGATAAATGAGAGCTTGTGCGGCTGCCCAGGCGCGCACCTTAGAAGGAACAGTGATCAAGAATAAAGACCTTCTACACTCAAAAGAGTCAGGTTTTAGAGAAAGGTGCAGTGCCAAGCAACAACCTAATCAGTTATTGATGATTGACGAAAGATCCTAGACAAAGGAGTCATGCCTCTTGGTTGTCCTCGACGACATTATAGTTTTTGACACTGTTGACCACAAGTCCCTCCTTAATACACTTAAATAAGGGTGGGAATGGATGGGAGTGTCCTTAAATGGATAAGATCCTACCTAGTAGCGGATACGATGGATAATTCTCTCTCTGAGCCTTCACCATCGTCCAATGGAATACCATAAGAATCCATTTTGACACCTGTCCTTTTCAGTGTATATGTTGGACCGCTCAACAGAAAATCAGAGAAAGAGGCTTCCATATTCATCATAAAACTAAGGCTCATATTTATGGGAAAATGATGGGTGCAACGTTGTGCCAAAATTGGCAGCGCCGCGATCTGTCCCGCACATAAACAATCACTTCTGGCATTTTTCTCTTTCTATGCGTGCTGCAGAATGCTGCATAAAAGAGGCAAAAAACAAGGAGGAATAACGGTATTCCTCCTCAGTGTGCCTAGCTAACGCCACCCCTGGGGGTGGCGTTAGACTTTGGCACTGCCTCAGGTTTATGAAATTTTGAAAATCTGAGGCAGCATCAAAATGCAATGGGTGTTGCTGTGGCACTCCAACAGCAACACCCATTGCACGCCCCTCTGATGCAGATAACTGCGTCGGAAGGGCCCATATTTACAAGGAGGTGTAACGCCACATAAAGTGGCATTACACCTCCTTGTAAATATAGAGCAGAGGTTAGTGCCACTGGAGCATCACATAAAGTGAGGGTCCAGTGGCACTAGGGGCTCATAAATATGCCCCTGAGACTACTCAACTCTATCTCAGAATTAGCTAAGGACAAGACACTTCCATCTTAAAGAAAGGTCTAAAAGTAGCTTAGTCTTGGCTTAAAAACATCTCGCGAAGAGGGTTGAACTGGCCTATAGAATCATTGGGTAGTGTCTGAAGGGCTAGTCTGCAGATCAGTGTATGAGTTGGTTTTTAAGCTGTTTGTCGGCCTTGTTTATGGGCTGGTGGGCTGGCTTTTACAATTGATTTCCCTGATGTTAGCACAAACATTGCCTGTAGCAAGCACAAATACATATAGTTTCCTATACCCTACAAAACACCTATACAGCATTGGTGCCCAAGTCTATTTCCTGCCCCAGTCCAACCCTGTTCCTGAAGCTCAATCCAGATGAAACTGAATTTCTTCTCATATCCCTTAAATGCAACACTACAATGGAATACTGGGCTCCAAACTTCAGGATTTGCAGGAAGTCACCTCATCAATATTAATGAGGCATGGTGCTTTGCGACATGATATGGACATACAGTTTGCGATGCAACTGATTAATATATCAGTTGCATTGCAAAATAAATCCTTGTTCCAACACCAGTCGAAGAGCAGTTTGTACAAACCCTTTAACAAACCCAGCTGAGTGCATTGGGCCCTATCCCCACACTCAGATCACATAAGTATGTTCAATCAGTTTTTTGTAAAGCACAACTACTCACCTGTGAGGGTCTCAAGGTGCTGGGGAGGGTCGGGCCTCATCCGAAGAGCCATGTCTTCCTGAAGATGGTGAGTGATGGGCTTTGTCTGAGGTGCATTTGTAGGTCATTCCAGCTTCTATCTGCGAGGTAGGTGAAAGATCTTCCTCCAGCGGCGGTTTTCAGTATGCGTGGGATGGTGGTTAGTGCCTGCTGGTTGAAGCGAATCGGTCTGGCGGGGTTATGGAAAGAGATGCGATGATTCAGGTAGGCTGGTCCGATGTTGTGAATGGCCTTGTAGGTGTGGGTGAGTAGTGTGAAGGTGATTCGCTTCTCCACTGGGAGCCAATGGAGGGTCCTTAGGTGTAGGAAGATATGTTCCTGGCGGGGGAGGTTTAGGATGAGTCTGGTGGCAGCGTTTTGGATGAGTTGTAGTTTCCTGATGTTCTTTGTTGAGGTACTGGTGTAGAGTGCGTGCTGTATTCATGCTTGCTTGTGACTAAGGCATGGGTGACTGTCTTGCGGTAGTCGACTGGGATCCATTTGAAGATTTTGCGGAGTTGGGGTGCCAGCAGGAAGAGGTGACTGCGTTTACCTGCTGGGTTATTGTTAGGAAAGAGTTGAGGATGATTCCTAGGTTGTGGGCGTGGTCAGTCAGAGAAGGCGGGCACTGAATGATGTGGGCCACCAGGAGTTATCCCAGGCTGAGGTGGAGTTACAGAAGATGATGAGCTCGGTCTTGTTTGCGCTGAGATTGAGGCAGCTCTCCCTCGTCCAGGCAGTGACGGCTTTTACTCCTGTGTGGAAGTCCTTCTTAGCTTTGTCCAGGTCTTTAGTGAGGGATATGATGAGTTGTGTGTCATCGGCATATGACACGAAGTTCATTCTGTGGCCTCTGACGGTGGCTGCAAGTTGGGCCACGTAGATGTTGAAGAGCGTTGGGCTCAGGGAGGATCCCTGAGGGACTCCGCAGCTGACTTCTGTTGGTTTGGATATGACTCTCTCTGTTCTTCCAGAGAGGAAGGAGTGAATCAATTGCAAGGCTTTTCCGTGGATTCCTGCGTCGTGGAGTCGGGTGCATAAGGTGCTGTGGGAGACCGTGTCGAAGGCTGCTGAGAGGTCGAGGAGTATGAGTGTGGCAGTATGGCCACGATTGAGAAGTGTGGGGATGTCATTGGTAGCTGCTAGAAGAGCTGCCTCCGTACTGTGGTTGCTGCAGAAGACAGACTGAGAGGTGTCCAGCGAGTTGTTGTCTTCGATGAATTGTCGCAGCTGTGAGTTGATAGCTTTTTCCAGTACTTTGGCCGGGTAGGGTAATAGCGAGATGGGCTGGAAATTCTTTAGCTCTGATGGGTCAGCCGTGGGTTTCCTCAGGAGGGAGCGGACTTCAGCATGTTTCCATTCTTTGGGGAAGGTGGCTGTGTTGATAGAGCAGTTCAGCGTCTTGCAGAGCTCAGGGGCGATGGATGCGCTGGCTCTGTTGTAAATGTGGTGAGGACAGGGGTCTGTGGAAACTCCGGAGTGAGTGACGTCCATGATGCTTTCAGTCTCTTCTGTGGTGAGAGTGGACCAGCTGTGGATGGTTTGGGTGGGTTCTGGGGGGCTGGGTCGGTCGTCGTCCTGATGCTGGGCAGGTTCTCCAGAAAGAAGCTGTCATAAATGCCCTTAATCTTGCGGTGGAAGAAAGTGACCAATTTGTCACAGAGGTCTTGCGATGGGGGGATGTTTGTGGATTTGGATGGGGGGATTGGAGAATTTGTTGATTACCGTGAAGAGTTCTCTTGTGTTGTGCGGGAGGTGTTGATGCTTTCACAGAGTGTAGCTTTTTTTGCATTCTTGATGCATTGGTAGTGGGTGGCAGTAGAGTTTGGAGTATGACACACATGATTTGCAACCACAAAATAGTTCTTTTCCACGTGCTAAACCCCTTTTGCTCTTTTGCGACTTGCAAAGGGGGTACTCTGGCTCGTTCAGAGTCATAATTAGGCAATGGAGTAACAGGATGCCCCCTTCTGTCTGCGAGTCACAATGACATGCATAAATAATTGTTGACCACAATTGTGGCCACATACCATTGATCATATACCAACACCCAAGTTGGTATGAAATCTAATTTACAAGTTGGTATGGTTTCTAACTTGCATCCAAAAGACACCTTTGCGAATCATGTTGGGGGGCCTCAGGGGGTCAGAATAGGTGGGAAAGCCAACAAATTTTTAGGGAGAGCAGAGCTAAGTCAATGATCTGGCTCGCATTTTAGATCCCGTGCATGAGCTGAACCCTAAAAATGTTTGCTATGTAATCACACAACAAAAATCACGTAAAATATGATGAAGTAACTTCAAAGTTCAAAAAAGTGTATTTCTTTAACATGTGTGAAGCTTTGACATTAATTTGTCACATTGTACACTGCACTGAGAAGTACTTATTGAAAATGATAGTTTTTAAACATAAATGGCTAGTGCACTAAGAGGCAGGACAATTGTCATGTAAGTCATGTATGTGACCAAGACTATTATAGAGCAACATCATAGTTTAATAAATCAAGCAAAATAGGATTTTGTACTTTTAGTATGAGTTATGTATTGCAACTAATGTTATGAACCCACATATTTAAAATTGTTTTCATACGAGAAAAAGAAGAAAAAAGAGTTTTGGTGAAATAAAATATTTGTCACACAATTTAAGCGCATAAGCTGAAATTTATCCAGGTTTTCTGTGTTTGCTTTATACAAATCACCCAAGAAATCGGTATCTCTTTGTTTTTCTCTATGTTTCGGCTTTGGTTTTACCTTTTTTTGCATTTTTCTGCAATTTGTATTAGCATGAGCTTGACCCAAAGGCACTTAGGTGCTTTACATCAGCACCAGTTACATTACACAAGGTCTCATGCATTGTTTATAGGCACAGGGAGAACATGGCCCTCATGACGAGTTTGGAAATCAAACAGCCAGACCACCACGTTAGTGGTCCCAAAAAGACAGCCATGTTAGCTGTCTCCCAGACCGCCCTATCACAGGTTATATAGGCAGGACCGCCGACCGCCAACAAAAAAAGGCAGATCTGCAGCGGCGCGGAGCCCCAGCAATTGGCGGTTCAAAGTCCAGCACCCACAGCGCCGTGACCATCTTCCTACCGTATTACAAGTCCAAAGTCGCCCTGGCAGGCACCTATGGTGGTCAGCCAATGGCGGTCCGCGGTCACCAAAGTAATACACAACAGCACATTGGATTGATTTGAAAACAACACAGCTGACACATTACAACACTCGACACACCTGCAAAACACACTATAAAACATACAACTACACACACCACAATCCTTTGCATTTACAACATAGAACACACAAACAAGAGCAATTTATTTACCACACAGGACAGATATTAGGCACCACTTTTTATCAACATCCCAAACAACAACCTGCACACACTTTTGTCCAGTCACACCTTTTTGCATTACCCCTCTTTAGTAAGTCACTGTCATTTGTAATATATATAAATATTTTTATTCCACCATGGCATGTATCAACAAATCCCTGCTTCACTGATGAAGAGAAAGCAGTCATGGTGGATGAAATCATAAGAGTAGAGCCACAATTGTTCGGAGCCTGAATCCAGCACACCCCTCTCAGCAGGAAAATGGAAATGTGGGAGAGGATCGGTGACAGAGTGAATGTTGTAGACACCACCCTGTGCACAAAGGACTACATCAGAAAGAGGTGGAACGACCTCAGGGTCAAGGACCATTCCCTGGTCTCCCTGCACCATCTGCAGGCCAAGAGACTGGTGGTGACTCTTCCAGTGCCCCATTACAACTCTTTCCCTGGGAGGAGAAGGTCTTGGCCATCCTGCATCCTGAGGGCTTGATAGGAATACCTTGGGGAGTGGAGTCTGGTAAGTCACAACAAGAAAAATATTACCAAAATGTTATGTCATGCATGCTCACTTGCCCACCTTGTGCCACCTTCACTGTTACTCCACTCACCAGTCCAGTGTCCTCTGCAACAAAGACCCTTGTCATTCAACTCCCAATTGAGGTGTACTCACCTGGGAGGATAACATTTCTATACTGTGTTTAGTACAGGGACTGACATGGCTGCTAAGGCCAGAAGGATCTGTTACTGGTACTCCACTCAGCCGGACCAGTTTCCTCAGCAACAAAGAAACCTGTTTGTCAACACCCAATTGAAGCGTACTCACTTGGGAGGATGACATTTTTATATTGTGTGTAGTACAGGGAGTTACGTGACTGCAAATGCCAGGAGGCCCTGTTTCTAGAAAACCAAACACCAACACAGTGTTCTCTTGTCCAAGGACCACAGTGTCTCAACTCTCAATTGAAGTGTGCTCACCTGGGAGGATACCATTTGTAACTCGCATAATAAACAAAAAACTGGTGACCTGGCGTGAAAAGGGACTCTTGAATAAAGACGAATACATGTACTTGAGAGTGGACCATCCTAGATATCCGTGTCTCTATACGCTGCCCAAGGTGCATAAAGGTTTGCCTTTCCCACCAGGCAGACCTATTGTTTCAGGTATTTCAGGTCCTACGGAGAAGCTTTCGGAATATGTGGACTGCTTCTTGCAACCATTAGTATGTAATTTACCATCTTTTATCAAAGATACTACGCATATTCTGAGCATCCTGAATGATGTAGATTGGGATAATGACATGATGTTGGTAACATTGGATGTAGTTTCATTGTATACATGTATCAATCATGAACTGGGACAAGAAGCTGTCCGTTTCTTTCTACACAAAAAATCAGCGAGTTATTGGGAGCATACTGATATGTTAATTGAAATGATGAACTTGATTTTGACCAATAATTTTTTCCTATTCAACAACGATTGGTTTCGACAAAAGCAAGGTGTGGCCATGGGTTCCAAATTCTCCCCCTCGTATGCAAATTTATTTATGGGGTGGTTCGAGCACAAATGGATTTGGGGCCCTGATGCAAGCCAATGGCAAACCTATATATTATTCTGGGGACGATATATTGATGATTGTTTTTTGATCTGGACGGGTGGTGAAGAGAAATTTTTGGAATTTGGAGAATTTCTAAATTCTAACAACATGAATGTGAAATTCATACATAAATATAGTTTCACAAGTATTGAATTTCTAGACATTGAAATTTTCATTGCTGATGGTAAAATTCAGAGCAGACTATTTCGCAAAACCACAGCTTGCAATTCCATACTTCATGCAGATAGCGCGCACCCCAGGCATCAAGTAGCATCCATCCCTTACTCAGAATTTGTGAGGGCCAGACGCAATTGTAGCTTAGATGAAGAGTTTTTCCATGAGTTAGATCATATGGGTGAAAGATTTTTAGCACGAGGTTACTCGCATAAATTGGTTAAGAAGGCTCATCGTAGAGCTAGAAGCTTAAAGAGAGATGATATATTAAATAAGACCAGTACCATTAAGAGGACTAATCAATCTAATATAACTCGATTTATTACGGACTATAATGATGTTTCATTAATCTTACAAAAATGTATGAATAAACATTGGATGTCATTATCCCATGATGAATCACTGAAGGATATCCTGTCTGAAAGATTATCAGTAACATTTTGGAGGGGTCGGAACCTAAAAAGCATATTGAGTCCCAGTTTTACTGCTAATTCTCCCAAGACGACATGGCTCTCTACCAAAAGGGTCGGTTTTTTCAGATGTGGATGTTGCGGAGTATGCCGCTGGGCCTGTCACAACGTGCAAGAATTTTCGGATGGAAAAACACTAATTAAGATTTGCTCAATGATCAACTGCAACACCACTTTTGTTGTTTACATTATACGGTGTAAATGCCAGAAAATTTATGTGGGCAGCACTATTCGTGCACTTAGAATTAGAATTGGTGAACACATGAGAGCGCTAAAGAATATGGATATGAGATATCCACTAGTGGCACACATAATGATTTGTGATTCACAGACCGTTCATAAGAGTTTTGAGTTCTTTGGGTTGGAACACATCCCCAAAGACCCGAGGGGTGGAAATAGGGAATTAGCCCTGCGACAAAGGGAGGCATTCTTGATTATGAGATTAAAGGCTGTTGAGTCCGGTCTTAACACTGATAGGGAGTTGGAATTCTTCCTTGTAGAATAATCAATGATATGGGTTACTTATGTATTGATGTTTTTTCCAGTTTGAATCAATTAATCAATATTGTTGTTATATGTTGCTCTCTGTTCCAATTATATGTACTGTATGTGATATATTTGTTTTATATTCTCTCTGTGGTTAACAGGGTCGCATTGTCTCAGTTACCAATCAAAATCTTTCAACAAGGTCGTCTGGGGTTCAATCCTTTTCCTTTATATACAACGGGGAATATTCGATTGGGTTCCATCACCTAATTACCACACATAATTTTTAAAAATCTTTCTATCATTAAAATTGGTTATTGTGAACCTTTGATTATTCAATATGGGTTAGTTTGACTTCTTGAATTGAGACATTAGAGTTTATGAGGTTATTTTTGCAATGAATGATTCGGCTGCTTGCAATATCTATAGGGGCTTTTTGGATTATCGTTTAATTTGAATACAAGTGTTGTCTATGGTAATATATTTTTTTTCGTAAAATATACATCATTTATATCTGTCCTATTTAAGTTGTGAGTGTAAATAAGCAGTCTATTTCTTTAATATCGGGGCTTCCCTCTGATACTTAACGAGGCTATCTTGTATTTAGAATCAATGCGAGTCTTTTCTTTAGTTTTATGATGATGCCTTCGGGTCTTGTCCCGGTAGTCCGTTTTCGATATTACTGATCGCGTGTCTACTTGACTTCCGGGCTTCAGATGCTAGTTGTATTAATCGCGTACTCGCGTTTCCGGGTTGTCATGCAGTCTCACGGAGCCGAAGAAAAGCGTACTCGCCTCTCCGGTTTCTGCTCGGTAATCTTGGAGCCTGATTTTGCTCATTTTCTCGATACGGTGAGTATCGGGTGGGATTTTTGAACAGATTGATGCTTGTCTTTAATGTTAAAAGACCCTGATGTGGGGGGTTTGTCGGTATTTGGATAGTATCCACGGACTTTTGCTTTTGTTTGATATTTTGAGGGTGAGGGTGTCTCGGGTTTACACGCAATGTTATCGGTTATAGGTTGGGGACTTTCTGATTTCTCACTAGATTTAACAATATAACTATGCTCCCCTGCAATATGATATATAGACTTGTGATAGGGGTTGTTTTTAATTCACCATTGATTTTGTTTATTTGTTTGCTAGATCTGGAGTCGTAATAAAGGTTACTGTATTTGACGGTTACCGATTACTGGATTAGTCATCAGCATAGATGGTTCAAAACCGTACATTGGAGTACAGAAATCCTGTCATGATAGGTAACTGTATTGCGATCCTTATTGACTTAATTCTATTTGAGCATTTCTGAAATAGGAGGTATAATTGATTTTAATATTCTTGTTTCAGATAAGCATCACTTACTTATTGTGTGATATTTCGTGGATTGTGTTTGTTGAAGTTGGGTCAACCTTTGAAAAATTAAGAGGTATGATTGTCTGTAGGTTATGGCATGATAATTGACACAGTGGTGTTTTCCTTTATGGACCATTGGAGTTGTTTCTAGTATATATTAGGGGTTGTCTTTCCCCATAATCATGTAACTGGTTTTCTAACTTTCCATACATAAGTATGGAATTAGAGCTAGTGCATGTTGGGAGTTGTTTTCTTTTTGACTAGACACTATATACAATTGCCTCTCTAACTCTCCACACAGTGTTAGTCCATTTGTGATTATCTGGGCACTCATTTCACATTGTTTTTCTCTTTTCTCCTTTTTTTTCTTTCTTTTTAGGAACACGCTTTTTAGAGACACTGTTAATTCACGGTTTAACACTTCGGCCATTTTGTTTTTGGACTTAAGTTAGCTTGTCTATGAAATATTTTCTTTGTCAATTTGAGGACTAAGTTGCAGGATTTTGATTTCTAACTTAATTAATTTATTTACAATTTTAGCCCTGAAGAAGTCGTGTGGGATCGATTTGAAGTGTTCCCAAGACGAAACACGTGTTGGCTTGAATTGTACCATTTTGGAGATTTGTTCATACCTATGAGGAGCAAATATGTAAAGCATTGAATGAACTTTTTTTGAACTTGTATTAAAAATTGATACTTGACCTTAATTGATACTTGAACTTGCAAAAAAAAATTTATGGACCATTTTGATTAGTGTTTGTTGGTGTGCCACACACTGTAACCTTACCATTTGTTCAGTGTGTGTAGTACAGGGAGTTACATGACTGAAACTCACAGGAGGGTCTCTTACTGTCACTCCAACCACCAGACCAATGCCCTCTTTTCCAAAGACTCTTGTTTTGGGAACTCACAAACGAAGTGTAATCACCTGGGGGAATGACATTTGTCAAGTGTATGAAGTAGAGGGAGTGACATGACTGCTAAGGCCAGGAGGCGCTGTCTCTCCAACTCAAAAACACAAGCTAAGTGTACACCTGCCCAAATGCCCCTGTTCGTTACCTCACAATGCAAGTGTACTCTCGTTGGAGGATCACATTTCTCTAGTGTTGGGACTAGTTGGAGTGGCCTGAATGTAAAGCACAGAGGGCCCTGTTTTACTAACTCCAATCACAGCCCAGTGCACACTTGCCCCAATGCATCTGTTAGTGAACTCTCAAAGGAAGTTTGCTCACCTGGGAGAATACAATTTGTCTAGTGTTGGGAACTAGGGGAGTGGCCTGAATGCAACCATCAGGAGGCACTGTTCAAGTGACTCCAAATACAAGAACAGTGGTCACTGGTCCACTGGTCCTAGCCTGATCACTCTCAACTCATGTTTTCTCACCTGGGAGGGATCAAGATACAGATCATGCCCAAATCAGAGATGTGGCTGGCCACCTAGCTCTATCTTGAACTGCTAAGCCAAGTTGAAACTATTGAGGACAGAAAGGACAGCTCACACAGTGTAAAACATAAATTATCAACAAGGCCTCAAGATGCATCACCAGAATGGTACTGGCTGCAGACACATTCATAACGCACTGACCACATGATGACTCCAGTCACATATACAACAAGCTCCTGGTTCAGCCTGCATAACATTCAACTAGGCCTCAAAATGGTTAAAGCCAGATCCTGCCCAGCCACTGTTTTGCCTGCACAGCTGGCAAGATGTAAAACTCTAGCCTATCCTCCTAAGTACTAATGAGGTTCTAAATTCAGCAACCGCTGGACTTTAAAGGAATTGGCATGGTTCACAAATGTCAGCTCAATACATCCAATACCATGGGTACCTTTCACAATAGGATCACATGCAAATCAAATATATACACCGGCTGTGCAAAATGTCACTGTTAGCTTTTGGAGGTAGATGTCACAATACCACCATTACCATTGTATCTTTCACATCAACAGGTTGAGCTGCCACTGGGCACACAGAGGCCACAGATGAGACTGCTGCCATCCCCCTTGATGAAGCCCTCAGTGATCATGACATGCCTGAACGTCTGGACATGGAGGACGGTTCTGGTCCATCGGGGCAACCTGTCGAGGCCCCTAGAGTGAGTCTCACTGTACCCACATCAAGACCTCCGTACCCAGTTACCTAGACATCACAGGCAGCCATTTACCCCACAACATGTATACCTAGGACAGTGTCTACCATCTTGTGACCCAGTCCAGAATCCTGAGTCACAGCACACCTCGGCCAATGATGGTCCTGGAACCAGTGGCAGGGGGCATCCTGTGGCAAAGGCACAGGCCCGTGGGGGTAGGGTGCGTGGGAGGCATGTTATGGGCCACCAGGCTGAGGACACTGTGGATGCTTCTGCCCAGGACTCCATCAGCCAGGTCTTGGGGGTCTCATTTACTGAACTCCAGAAAATCAAGCAGCTGCAGAGGGACATCCATAGGGATATGTGTGAGCAGTGGGAGGCCACCAATACCAACCTGGCTTCCCTAACAGGGGTATTGGAGTACATTAGCAGTACCCTGATCAGGGATTGTCAGCAACACTCTACCTCTCATTTGGAGCAGCAACATCAGGCCCATCATCATCTGTGCCAGCCACTGGAAGGGAGGCCCTGTAAGGGGAAGAACCTGCCCCAGACACCCCCTGACTCTGTAGCTACAGCTCCCTCCCCCCACATGCAAGCAAGGACGTCCAGCAAAGAATTCAGGAGGTGCAGATGGCCAGACAACGACCACTGCCAGCAACTGACGTCTTCCTGAACAAACTCCTTTGTGTGCCACGTATTCACTCTGTTGACTGTTCTTCAACCACCTTACATTTCCTATGGGAGGAGTAAACTGGCCTTTGGACTTACAATGCTGTGGCATCTACTCCAATGTTTTCATCCACCATGACTGAACCCTTCACTTTTCTTTTCCATCATACCCTAATATCAGTCTGTGCACAAATGTTCAATAAATCCACCAATCACAAAGTTTGTGTCTGCTTGCTTTTGTTTCAGTTGTTGCTATGTAAAGATGTAAGACCATGTGAAGCAAATGAGGAAGACACAAGATACTAGTGCAAGGTGGGATGTGTTACAGATACAGTGTCCTGCTAAGTATTACAACCAACACCCACAAACACATTGGTATAAGTGTCTGGTGCACCAAACATTTTATTTCACTATAAAGCATAAAGGCTGTCCATATGTCTGGACTGTCAGAGCCAAGAATGGATGACTCATATTGTGTGAGGGTAGATATATGGAGGTACGTACAGTTCCCCAGATCACAGACAGGAAGGGCCTTGTCAGACACTGTCCTGTAGAATAGGCAAACCGAGAAGTGAATGGTGTCACCAGCTTGAGCCTTAACACATACCAAAACCAAGTAATTCAACACCACATAATCCAAAATATAGATAGAGGGCAGTACAAAAGACCCTGATCACAGGTCTGTCATAATCCAATGACCATGCATCTGGTGGTATGATACAAACATATGTCAGTGTTGTGGCACAGGCACTGTGGCCTGCAATGATGAAACATACCTACAGCTACATACAGGTCATACTAGAAGAGTGTTTAGCCTATGTGAAGGGTGAATGCCTGGCTTGCACTTGCTGGCAACATATTTCATGGCCATCTGATCACGCACATGAAGCAATGGGCCCACCACAGCACCCTAGACAAGTACAATGTGCACTTCAGTCCTTCCACCCACGCACTGGTCAGGCTGGCTTGGCACAGGTCGCATACACCTCAAATCTGTGACCCACATTACCTGGCACAATCCATATCCACTTCCTATGTCAGAACAGCATCAGATGCCTGGCAATGGCACATCTCTGAAATGCCCACATGAGGATGTCAGGTTGAAGGTCCATAGATTTAAAAACATGCCTATTACAGAAATCACATAGCAAGCATCTGAAAATGAAGTTACATTGTTATGAGACCAACCCAAAGAAAGCTACTGAATCAATCTTGTGATATGTCAGAGGCTAACTCTTCAAGCACCCTTTGGCTCAATATTGCTGAACATTAGCTCCCCAATGTTTGTTAACCCTTTTTATTGAGGATACAATATTGTGATACATTACAGGAGTCAAAGCAGGATTGTTATTTATGATGACATATATCAATCCCATCATACAGTAATCAGGAAGCATAGAAACAAATTGCAGGAGTGAACGGTTCATACCTTTATCAACAAAAACAGCATAAAAAATAAACCATCCTGTGATGAGCTTTTAGCCCATAACATACAGATATAATTTCCCCTTAATTTAGTCTGAGTCACAAGTTTATTCTCATATCACATTATTACCTCAACTTGCGGTGATACATAGGGTGGGGGGGCACTCACTTACGATGTTCTAGGTTCAACTATAAATGGTCCATAGTGATCACCTAGAGGGTCGGCAGGTTGCGTTGAGTGGCTGTATAAAGCCAATAATAGTGTTTCCCAGTCTGTGGCTATGTTTTTTTTTTCTAAGGCACCTCTTTTCTTCACGTCTCAAGGCTATTGTTTTTCCTCAGCCCCAGTTAAGTGTTGCTGCCTGCCAGTGGGCTGTACTGGGTAACACCATAGATTTCCAATTCATACCTGTAAGTCTGAGGGCCACTAGCATTGCCAGGGTGATGTACTTTCTGCTGGCCTTGGCAACCGGTGATCTATGAGAGAGGCCAAGTAGAAACTCCTCCATCAAGCGCAAGTACAAACGTCCTGTCACCCGCTCTATTTCACTGTGTATCTGGGCCCAATAATCTGTTACTATTGGACAGTCCCAGAACAAGTGCTTTATATCAGACCCTGGCTGTGAACACCGTGGGCATGTTGATGGGGAACCAAACACGCGACATAGGGAAACGGACATGAGGTATGCTCTGTGCAGAATGTTATGTTGAATGTATTGGAATTTCTCATTACGTGACACCTGTCTGGGGTATACAGGAACTTTCTCCCACTCATTAGCGGTGAGCTCTTTGCCCAGGTCACTTTCCCATTCTCTCTGGGTTGCGACTAGAGCAGCTTGCACAGGATTTGCAAATGCTTGCGCCAGCCACGTCATAAGCTTGCGCCCTTCACCCATCGAATATCGCACCTGTATTAGTGCGTGGGGGTCTGGTTCTATGTCAGTGATGCCCATAATCGGAGTGCCTCTCCTAGCAGATGCGCATGTGCTAGAAAGTGTCCTGCAGGCAACCTATATTCATTCTGCATCTATTCATACGTCATGAGCATGCCCTCCCGAAACAGTGCACCTAGTTTGTCCATGCCCGCCTACGACCGTGTATTCAGCCCCCAACTCACAAAGCATCCCACAAAAGGTGGGTATTAATCGGAGTGATATGTCTGGTGAGTAAAGTGGCATTTTTGGTGTAAGTTTCAGGCTTCTGTGAAAACTTTCATATGCAATCTGCAGCAAGCTATTTGTCGTCAGAGAGTGTGTGTTTATGGCAAGAAAACACAATGCAACACTTCTTGTGCCTGCACAGGGGTAAGAGGGCCTAATACTTCAGTGCATTGTTCAGCCAACCAATATGAGGGCCACTGTAGCTATGCCACCAAATAGTAATATTTGAAGTTGTGGGTGCCTAGGCCACCCTTTGTGACAGGGAGTTGTAATTTAGGAAGCGCTACCCGGCATTTACCCCTATTCCATATACATTAGCTCCCCAGTGTAATGGCAAGACACTTAGCTCCACACATTCTGACAGCTACATTACTTCGTAAGTCACAGTCATTACATCACATGACATACTCATACGCAAGAAAAGTAGTTATTGATGAGATCTTCCCGCAAGACAACTCCTTCCTCTTCACCACTGTCATCCTCACTTGGCATTTCAGGAGGCTCACAAGTGGCACTGCATGCTGCACCTCCTCTGGGATGTGTGGGGTGTTCCTCCTCAGACAATGTTGTGGAGCATGCAGCAGGCAACAATGATCTTACATACGTTCCCGGGTGAGTAGAGGAGGGCTCCACCAGTCCGGTCCAGACAACTAAATCTGGCCTTCAGGAGCACAAAAGCCCGCTCCACTAGCTGCCTTGTTCTTAAATTGGACTCATTGAAGTGGACTTCCCCTGGCGTAGTTGAATTCCACAGCGGCATCAACAAACAAGGACGGTTTGAATATGCTGAGTATCCTGTTAAGGAATGGGACATATGTACAACAATGAGTACCTCTTATCAGTAAATCCTCACCAGACAATGCACACACACACACACAAACAGGACAGATGTGACTTACCAACCAGCTAGGCCCTCTTTGGGTACAGTTGTGACATCAGCTTGTGGATTGTGCTGTTCCGCATAATGAAGGCATCATGGACTGAACCCGGGAAACAGGCACAGACATGTGAAATGTAGAGGTCCGACAAACATACAACTTCGACGTTGATGGAATGGAAGTTCCTTCGGTTGTGGTGTATTTGTTCATTGGCATGCGGTGTGACCAAGCCAACATGTGTGCCATCAATAGCCCCACCACATGTGGGATGCATGCAAAACCATAAAAGTCAGCATTTACATGGGCTAAATCGCCACACTGGGGAACTTGGATGTAGCCGTCTAGGTGTTTCTACATTGCTGAGAGGACATCTTTCAACACCAGACTGTACGTATGTTGGGACATACCACCAATTTGGGCCACTGTATGTTGGAAGGACCCTGTGGCTAGGTAGTGCAACATTGACATGACTTGTACAGTGGGTGGTATGCTGTTTGGATTACTATTAGCTGGCATCAGATCTGGCTCCAACTGATGACATAGATCCACTATTGTTTGCAGATTCAGACAATACAGGAGTATAATATGTCTTTCTTCCATGGCCTGAAGGCCTGGCAGTAGATGGTAGATCGGTGGTTGTCACATCCTCTCTCTCCCTTGGTAATTAAATGTGGCAGGAAATTAGTTCTGACATTAGTCACTGTGTCCACAGCAAAATACATGATGCATGTCAAAGTTAACATGTGACAGGAACATTTATAATGGATAAACATAGCAAAAGTACACATCACAGCTGTTAATAACACAAGGTTCACATGTTACCCCCTTGGTATGTCACACATGTGTAGACAACATGTATCTGGACCTAAATCCAAAATGTGTATCACAAATGTCCCTTGGAATGTGACTGGATGTCCTGTGCACAAAAATGACCAATGAATTGCCATCTGTGCCCTGCAACATACGACAATTGTGTTTGAGTAGTAGGACCTACATGACAAGACACGATGAGCAGGCCTTTGTGCAAAAAACAACATTTTCTGAGGTGTGACGCAGTGTTAATAACCCAATCCCACATTTCATGCCACTAAAATGGTGCCTGTCTGACCTACTCCACTGGACATTCGGAACCGCCTGCGACCACCAGAGGAAGTCATCATGGGGGTATGCGGTTGCAACCGCAGCGGACACATCCATAGGCTAACGTTGTTGCCAGTGGCAGTCACGGCCCAATGGCTGTGTCCGCTGGCGGTGATGACCACGTACATGGGGATGTGACCTCCATGTTCTGCAAAATTCCTCACTGGACTCCTTACACTGCTGCCATCAAAACCTCCACTTCCGAGCTGCTGTGTACCACCTCTAGGAGCAATCATGCCACATCCAGCAGGTGATAGGGCCCCTGCCTTCTCATCTGAGGAGTTGGAGAGGCTGCAGAATGAGGTCCTGCTGTTGTGTAGCCATTTTAGTTATAGCTTCATATACATTATTTTAGCGAATTTGAAAGCTGTGCACTTTAACCTAGATATATTTTATTCAGCTTCATTTATCATTTTAACATAACCACATTTGCAGTCTTGTTTTATTTTCTCTATCTAGCTGCTCTTTGCCTAGGCCAGCACTGCGTTCTGAAACAAGACATTTTTTTCACTCTATGCTTTTCTCAAGGTTGCAGTAAGATAGGTTGCCGGCAAACATCTACTGTTCATAGAAACATACACACTCTTACGTGGGGATTCTTTCTTGGAATTTCAGTTGTTTTATTATAAAAACACTACTTTGACCCATGTGCATTAGAGGGAGATTCCAGCCAGATGACCACAACTGTATGCTGATTGCTTTGCTGCAGCTGCTTACGTAGACTACAGACCTCTTGCTCAGTTATGAGGGATGATGTCTTCACAGGGGAACCTGAAGGGCAGAACTAGAGTTTAACATGCTGTGCTCTAACATAGCCCAGGTAGGAACCATTTTAACAACTCTAGTGACAACATGGTAGCGTTATTTTTATGCTTTACTCTCCTTGTCACAATTTTAATCCTGTCATGCTTCATCTTCCTAGTTATTGCAGTAGATGCTTTATTATCGCAGATGCAGTTACTTCAATAAAACCTTATTGAAATATATTCTGCCTCTGATTGTCCTTTTATATGTGAGACTAATGTAAATGAGAGAAACGATTTCCCTGAGGAATCAATTGTGTCATGCGCTCGGCTGCCCAATCATCCCTGCTCTACGGTGGAGATGAGGCACTGTTAGTTAGCCGGAGGAAAACCCGGATTGGGCCGGCAGGTGTCACCTGTAGTGGGTTCAAACTCAGTCCCCCACAGTGCAAGTGATTTTGCCACCCAAATCCAGTAGTCTCATTAGAATAATGAGAGCCTACGCAACACTACCCCTGTATGAACAGCTCTGTGGTGCATCAGAGGAGCAGGTAAGTACCTCCTGTCCACAGTTTTCTCTGTACTTCATCATCCTTTCCATCCTCACAGGCTAGAATGTACCCACGTGTGGCAGATCTAATACTCATGTGCCTTTAGGTGTGGTCTGTGTGGCATCAATAGAAGAGTCAATTTGCATGTATCGTGGCCAGTATCACACGTTGAGTTCATTCATATTGTGGTGTGTGTTGGATGGGTTCATTTTGTTCCATGAACCACTTTGTGTTGGATGCACATAACTAGGTGAGGTGACATTACAGCCATCCACTGACATGTCTTTCCTCATGGATGTTGCATATGTGAGACTACATACATGTGCGTGACAGCATGAGCTGAGTATATCTGTCAGTTGTGAGTGATGTGACCTATGTGTATGTTGCCGCAGAGATTTCTTTGTACATCTGCCCTTGCTAGACTGTTGTTTGTAAGGCATGTCATTACTCTAGCTGCCCTCCAGGTTGCCACACACCACATGCCAATTTGGTGGTGGCTACATGATGTACTGTTATGCATGGATGTGATGGGAATGGAGCGTCATATAGGTTCTGTCTGCTCAATCTGCAGAGACCAGGGCCTTGCACATGTATCTCCCAATATGAGCCATAGTCTAGGCTGGGGTGGAGTCTCTGAGGCTATGTAACTGTGGCACTGTGCCCACTCCTTCTACACCAGCAGATCCTGTCATGTAGCAAATATGAGGATCTGTTGTAAAATGCTGCCCAGAATTCCTTGTTCCTTTGATCAGATTGGGAATGGGTACAGGGGTAAGTTACTGATCTGTGACAGATATGCACTTTGTCAATGTGTCAATGTGTGTCTCTGACTCCTGACAGGTCCTTTACTCCCACAGCCCTGTTGTCTCCTTCATACAGGTCATATGTGTCCTGCGCAGGCTTATTGCATAAATTACAGTCCCACAGTGCAGACAGTGTGTTGATTCCTGGGAGACCATGTTATGTGACTCAGTAGCTTGGTCACATTGCAGAAACTGGTCAATGCATGCCTTTGTTTTTTGGATGTCATCTCTGTAGCATGGATACAAATATCCAAAAGTGTGTTCTGTGGTACAGGTAGATACCATAGAACCCCACCTCCTAAAGTGGCATGAGTCTGCATTTGGTTATTGCAAATGTCCAAACATGGACAGGGTAGACCCTTTCTATGCCCACCATGCCAGTCCTTTCATTGTTACCCATGTGTGATGTTGGAGTTTGTACTCTGGCAGTAGCCTGTAGGGACTTTAGAGTCATACTCACAGAGTGTGAATGTGTTGGTCCATTCATGCCTTAGGAGTCTACCTTGCAGAAGCCACAGAGGTGTGATGTGTCTCATAGTGGCTCACGTCTCAGTCAGTATGCTAGAGCACATCCCGAGAGAAGTGAGTAAGCCTTCCTAGTCAATGTAGGGCCTGAACAGGGTGGTGGGTTGGTCTGCAGATTGGGAACTGTATGTCTTGAGTCATATCCCAGTACTTATTGGCATGTCTGTGTCACAATTAGGGAGTATTGACAACATGGGGAAGTTATAGCTTGATGTAACTGACATGTATGTGACTGAACCATTTGTGATGATATGTATGAACATGATCTCTTGATATGTCTTTTGCATCCATGCAGGTCAACGCCCATCAAAAGAAGGGAATGTGGAGAGCCATCACCAAGAAGGTGCGGACCCTTGGGGTCCAGTGCCTGTGGAGTGTCCACTGCAGAAAGAGGTGGGAGGACCTGAGACACTGGGCCCAGAAGATCGTGGAGGCCCGGCTGGGGCTATCCTGCCAACGTCGGCAGGGTGCCCATTGGACCATGACACCCCCTAATGGTCTGCATTCTGGCTGTGGCCTATCCACATCTTGGTGGGCATTTGAGGGCAGAACAGCAGCCACAAGAGAGTGAGTACAGGGCATAGTCCTTCCTGTCCCATTGCCAAGTGATTGAGTGAGGTTCTGACTGCTCCCCCTGACTATTAGGGATAAGCCATGTGTCACACAGTGGAGGAGAGATTGTGATGACATGTCATGTGTTTTGTAAAGATGTGCCTTTCCTATTGGATCAGGGACCTAGGAAAAACTGGGTGGAATCCTAACACCACTTGCTCTGAAAAGACCACATATGGCTGTGTACAATTATCAATCGTATACTGTTTGTTGTTGTATTGTGTGTAGTTTCTATGCAACAGACCACTATTCCTCAATGTTCCAGGCCACAGGTAAGTAGGTGATGCATGACTGTCATCAGCCATGTGTCTGTGTATGTTGGCATCTGCCACCCAGAAGCTTGTATCTCAGTGTGTGATGGTTGCTGGTGCCTCAATGCAGTCTGTAATGTGAAGGTATCCAACATACATGTGACAGGGCTTACATTGTTTGTGTGCAGCTATAGGTCACGATTTTCCCTTGGTAACTGGAAATGTCAATTGACATGAATTATGTGCCATCACTGTTGCCAACATTCCTTGTGCCTACATGACAGCATTTGTCACTTTCTCTTTAGGAAACGTTTGTGAGCTGCAGGTTCGTGCATGGTCTACCTATGTTGATGGGATGATGTCTGTATTCCCTCACCTATCTGTGCATGGCAACCTGTTTGTGGAATAGTACATTTACAATGCGGGTTCATTTCATGTTGTGCCACATGCAGGAGTATGTCGCCATTATTTATTTGCTGACACATTCCCTCATGCATCGTAGCATGTCATTTGGCTTGTACTACTGCAGTAGCAATGAGGGACATGACAGGTCGCCCTAGTATTTAGAGCCACAATGTGAGTATCTTTGAGCTTGATGTGACATCATGTGGACAAATGCACTGCACATGTGTAAAGGTTAAGGTATGTGCCTTGACTGTTGGCATGCATCATGGAGTGACTTGCAGTTATGTTTTAGACACGTGTTTGGGTACAGGCACACATCCACGGACAGACATCTGGGTTTGCATGACCATAATGGGGATGGTGATGTAACTTCCCATTGGGCAACATGGTGTGGGCCTCCTACAAGTCCTTGCTACTTCTGTGTCTCTCCAACATGCAAAGGACTGATGGATCTGAGAGTATGTCATTGTAAGGGGTGCCAGACATTAGTGGTGATTACCCTGGGGCTTGCTTATTCATTATGCTGTGTTTTGAGGACATCTCTCCCTGACATATTGAACATGATGTCTACAGCGTTCATTTCCATGCCACTGTGGCATATCTGTACGACATTGATACTACCTCCTTGACTCTATTGGGACAAAAATCATTTAGTGAAGAGTAAATTGTTGGTATTTTTCCAGTGTGACATGGCTATTTCCATATCACCTGCTCCAGGCTATTGTACTTTTGTTGGTTTTGTGCACCTTCGGGGATCGTCAGAAGTGGCAGGACATGTGCGATGGGCTCCATGGCAGCACTGGTTGAGTGAGGCTGTCTGCAGGTGAGGGTCTCCCGTTATACTGTCTGTTTCCGCCTTCTGAGGCGTGGTGGTTGAACAGCCACAGTCACATTGGCGGTGTGCAACCTCGTAATTAGTCCGAAGGAAACACAGGCTCCGCCGGCCTGCTAGTGCAGCCTCGTGACCCAGGCGGTATGTGCTGCCTGGCGGTGCCAACGGAACAGCAGCAGACTTGGCTCCATAGGCCCGCTTGACTTGTAATACGGTGGTCCACCACCACCATGGCAGCTGAGGGACCGCCAAACTCGTAACGAGGCCCTAAGTGATTTACCCAGAATAACAGCATGTTGAACCAATGCTCAGACTCAGACTTGGTTCCAAAGTTGGCTGCTGTAGCCATAATACCACATTTTGGTTGGAGGGAGGGTGGCAGACAGAAGCCACATGAAAGCTCGGCTTGTTATAGACTTGAGGTTCCAACAGGACCTTGAGCTGAACCAGAGCCAAGCTTCAGGCTTGTGCATGGCTCCAGCTTTCAGTGGCTTGCCCACCTCTAGGGGGAGGAGAGCACATGCTCCCCCTGTTGGCTTCCCAAATGGAAAACATTGTTTTACTACAAAAACACCACCTCTCCCTTTTATTGACAAGGGATGCTTTAGTAAAAATGTTTTTCATTTGGGAATCCATAACATGCAGCGAGAGAGGCCTGCTATCCCTGGCAGGCCACCATCCCTACATTTGCAGCCAATCTCATAAACCACACATAATTTAAACAGATTGTCTTGCAATCCTCTGTGAATAGGCATTTTGTGATTCGACCTATTAGAACATAAGTCGCATTGCACAATAGCGGGCAACTCGCAATACAGTGCTGTGCAATTTGCATCCACCTAACATTGGCAACCCTCCTGTAAGAACATAAAGCCACTAGGGCGATAGCTAGCGTCTGCCATAAAGCATACTCTATCGAAAACGTAGCGGATGTACCGTCTACCATTTTGCAAGTGTATGGCGTAAGCGTTTGGCACTTACAATAAGGCAGACAGTGTATTTGTGACGTGTTAACAGAGTAACCCGTCCGCAGAACTCATCAATGCGCTTTGCAAAAAGTTGTCTTGCTTACAATGGAGTCACTAAGCACCTAACTCGCACTCATGTTGACCATTATAAAAGTTTGACTTAGTCAATATGCATGGGTATATAGTTTGTATTATATGTTTTGTACGTCTCTGACAGTTCCATTATCTCTACAAACACTAATGAGCTATGGCGTTGATTTAAAGTACTCCGTGCTATCTATACTATCAAATAAATTAAAAAAATAATAAAAATATTTTCCACATTGGTAGAGTATGGTCTGTGGAAGTTAGAGTACTGCAACTCGGTGCTTTAGTTTCATTCAATATGTTATCTGAAATATATCCAAAATATAAAGTTTCATAACTGAGATATCGAACATGTCCAATGTGCTGCAGTTGAAACGGCCAAAGAGCCCCCCCACCGGAGGAGTGCTTAAAGTCTGCGTCTCGCCCTACTCATCTTCTAGAGACACAAGCTGTTTTGTGTGTTTAAAAATAAGACAAACGCAAGACAGGTCAGGCTGTCTCGTGAAGGGATTGTCTTCCAGCTTCTTTAACAAATCACTGAATTCTGTTTTAAATCATGCGGTATCCGAAGTCAGGTGGGGCTTCTATGTATAAATCACGAGTTTCCATTGCTTCTTTCTCAGCAGGTTTTAGGGAGTAAGGCATCCAACGTGCAAAAAAAAAATGATATTCGACATCAATAGTGTATTTCCACACCATGCAAAGTGATGTACGAACAAGTTTGTTTCGTTAAAAAAAACTGTAGACACATATCCAATGGTTAGGAAAAAACATTTGACAATATTGTATTTATTTAAAATGAAGCAAAATAAATGGAGCAACATTTAAAGTGCATCAACATATGACGCCCAGAGTATTAAGGAGCTGAGCTCAGGGTTTTGTTTTTTTGTCTGCCCGTGACAGAATGGAGGTGCCCACCTCACCCTCTGCCGTGCATTCTCCAGTGTCCCCGCAGCCCCGGTCGACTCCAGCACGCATGCTCCCCTCTGTGCAGGGGGGGCGGGAGGGGGTGAGCAGGGCGCCTATGTTAATGCAGGCAAAATCCAGACAGAGCCACTGGTGTGTAACTTTCCCTGAGCAGGGAGAGGGAGGGGCAGGGGGCTCGCCCAAGCAAGGGGGACAGGAGACCGAGCCACTGCACTCCTCCTGCACAGCCTGCTGCCGCTCACTCCTCTGCTGGCTCGCTGGCTGCACACCGGCCCTCAGGCCGGAGAACTGTCACTCACACGCCGCCAGCACAGCCGGGGCAGCGGAGCTGCTGGTTGCGCACAGTGGCTGCCGGTGCACGGAGCATGACAGGACTACGTGAACTGTGTTTCTTCGCTCCGAGGATGTTTGGGAAGCACAACAACACAGGCTGAACGCCGCTGGGTGCCGAGTTTCCGTCCTCGTGTGTACCGTGGCAAAGAGCTGTGTTAAGGTGGCGCCGGGAGAGCAAATGAAAGTTTTGGAGAACTTCTGATTGCTGTGCCCAGGAGGAGGCGGTGACGCTTTGAAGTTGCTGCGGGAAGAGGAACGCGTGTCTCTGCGCCGAGAGGGGATGGCGGGGAGCTCTGCTACAGGGTGTCTCAGGGGAGCCGGTGAATAACGGGTGGGGGTGCCCTTTGGGCTTTGCTGCACGTTTCGGAGGTTGAGGGGGTCTGTAGGAGAAGAATTCTACGTGGGGACATTAGGTCTTCTTTACCAACCTCTGTTCAGCTAATGTCCAAGAAGAAAAGTAACAGAAAGAGACAGAGAGGGGGTGCCGTCAACAGCACCCCAAAGCCCTGGCATAGGATATCCTTCTCAAGGGAGACCCCGAGTGACGTCACAGTTGCAGCGGAGAATTGTGGACTTCCCAGCACACCGCATGTACTGTGGGATTACATCAGATCGTTACTCAGAGACAGCCTATCGGGCTGGTCCGGCGCCCCAATCCCTCCACGCCCCAAGCCTCAGTCCTTCGTTGAAAACGGACTCAGCGGTCAAAGAACTACAAATGTAACTTTTGTGGACACGCTAACACCGCAGCAACTGGGATTTATATTCCATGTGGCACATGCCCCGTCAGTAGGGCGCCCAGACAGCGGACTTCAATTACCCGGTGCCTGCCTCAGACCTGGAGAAGCGTCTCGCACTTGGACTTCACCAGCGGTACTACTGACCCCGACGGAGCCCCACGACTGGCTATGAATGTTGCGCTGAACCACTACCGGGATTTAAACTACTTTTGATCTCAGTGCATGTGAACTCTTGAATTGTATCGATCCTTTCAACTCGTATCACCCTGTCACAAGGGGCATCGATTCCGTTTGTGCAGCAGGTGCAGTGGCACCGAAGCCCAGGGGCTTGAGGGGACCACCCAATCCTGATTATTGCGATATATTTACAATTCTGCAACAACTAGAGGGCTAATTTCCTGCCTTGCTCTAGGGCCCACGATACTCTGGCTACGCCACTGCACTGCCCCGTCACTGAGAGCTGCCTCTAGTCTACCTGCACCGGTGCCAACCCTTGCTGCGCGCCAGGAGGAGCAGGGAGCCCTCCCCCGCAGCATGCCTCCTCGGGCACCGGGGCTGCTGATGCTCCTGGCGCTCCTGGTTGTGCCGGCCCTGGGCTCTGGGGAATACTGCCACGGCTGGCTGGACACGCAAAGTACCTGGCGAGACGGCTTCCAGTGCCCCGAGCGCTTTGACGCAGAGGACGCGACCATCTGCTGCGGTACCTGCGTACTGCGCTACTGCTGCGCCTCGGCTGAGGCCCGCCTGGACCAGGGCAGCTGCAGCAACGACCGCCTGCAGGGGGCACCGGAGCACGGCAGGAGCGACAAGGACGACCAGGACTCGGCAGCAGGTAAGGAGATAGCAGCCATGCCTTTGGCGCCTGCAGTGCCTCAATCCGCCACGAGATGTCGGGGAAGCACAGAGAAAGCCAGCAAAGTTTAGTGGCGCTGCACAGGCGGGAGAAACTTTGTGTAAAGCAGATATTTGGTTACACTCTCAGATACATGTTGCAGGTTATACCCCAACAGAGGCAAACTATGTGTGGGTCAAACGCACTTGATTTAGAACTCTGAATGTTAAGGTCTCAGCCTGGGGTCAAACAGGACTGCCTTTAACTTATGCAGCAATTCAAGTCCTAACATATTTGGTCAAAAAGTGTTTGCTGCATATCATATTAATTGAATTATTCTTTGACTGCTTTGATGTAGTTTCAGTAAAAACAAACCACTAAGAGAACTTCCTAATTGCTTTAGGGCACATTTTCAATCCTTCATTTCTTCTAATAGTTTTTTGTTCACACTCTGAATACCAGTAAAATAAATAATATCGAGCTAATGGTAGCATCTGTTTTGCAGTGCTTCGACTCCGCTGTCGCAGTTAAGTGCTGATTAAAAAGATTTTATTTATTGAATGGCAAATGCCACAAGAATGAAGACATTATGCAAACAGGGTTCTGTCAATAAAAGAGATTGATAGTGGCTTAACCACTCCGTAATTGTGTCTGAAAACCAATAAATAGTCTTCTTCCAATGCACTTGGCAAAGTGTGCTTTTAAATTGGGCATCATTTCACGGTTTGAAATTTTAGATGCAATTTTAGGAAATTAAAGGTAAAATTGAAGAACAGAATTTCTTGGATAATATCCCATGCCTTCTAAATTCCCTTCGATGTTGTGTCCAGCTTACTCACCATGTTTTTAAATTCAGATTCTGGAACTATTGTTTAGAAGTTAACGTTCAAACTGTATGTATTTAAGGATTTCAACGGCCCTTTTCTTTGATAGAAAGTCCCGTTGTTTCTGTGAACATTTAAAGTTCAGTGTTCCAAATCCCTCATGGCACAACTTGAACAAAGCAAAACTATTTGCAACTTGAGATCCCGAATCCCCGCCCTGCCTAACAGGTCATGCTCACATGATCGGCACTCTTAACTTTGTCAACATTTTATACAGTTCTGCTCAGGCCTTGAATGATTGCATATTGGATATTAACCGAGAGCATCACCACTTCTAAAAGAAAATCTGAACAGGGCAAATCGCCTTTTACAGAAGTACTAAACAAGCCGAATCTAAAAAAGGAGTCTGGAGTTCGCAAAACTTTTTCAGGTTATATCTCTGCAAACATGGTTTTGCAGATATAATTCTAGAAAAAAAACAATTATTTTTTCACTAACAAAAATATAATCACGTATATTTTTTGCATCAGTTAAATAACAGAGCAAGTCCAAACGCAGTTTGCTAATATTTCTTTTTCTACAAGGGGAACACAGTTTCTTCCCCAAGGACAAGCCACTACAACCCCCTCCCCCCCCACTCGTGGGTGTGTACCTTTTCTTCCTACACTGGAAATTGAGTCACTAACTATTTCCAGTGTTTGAAGGGGTCAGAAAATGATTTGTTAATACTCACAAATGTGTACATTTGAGGGTGCACAAAACCGTCCGTGGCATTCAAGCCCTTAAACGCCACTCAGCACCCAGTGTAGAAGATTTACTCACAGAAATCCTTGTGTGACTAAATCCTTTTACAAGTGCAAAACTGACTTCTGTGTATTACAAGTGGTTTTACACTTGGCGAAGTCTGTTTGTGCATGCACGTTAGACTAAAGTGAAAACAAGTTTTGTGAACGAGGCCCAAGACCTCAGGTGGAAAAATTCTGGCTTGACAAGGAGTCACGATGGGACCAGAAAGGGGTTTATTACTCTATAAATTTGCCAGTAAATGTCAGAAAAAACCTTATATTTGTATTATAAATTATTAATAGCATTTAATGGAGAGTTCTGAATAAAAATTGATTGACTCAATCATGATTGGTAGTGAGTGAAACATAAATATAGTGATTGCATACGTACCAAAGACCCTTATGTATCAGCACATTTTCCCATAGACACAGAAAGGTAAAACCGTTTGATACATCAGGCCCAAAAATCACATATCATAGATTTATCTGTAGAGGAGAGCTGTAGCTGCCATAGATCGAACTGACCAACCGTAGTACACTTGGGAGAGTTGGGTGTCACTTGTGTGGCCCTGTAGCTATACCATATGTCAATAAAGCCAACATGAAGCTGCCAGGTCGTGCCAGCTATCTTACTAATTAAAAATCCAGATACATTCAAATAAAGTTAATGAATAAATCACTTTGGTGTTTGTTCTAAGGCATTGCCTAAGCTATGGAGGCTTACTTGCACAACAGGTAACAAAAATGTTTGTGACTTCAAAGGCAACTGTAAGACCATACTTTTTAGTAATCTTGGTAACCACAATGATAGTAGGTTACTCTACATATTTAAATAACACCCCCTGTGTTTTATGGCTTGCTGTAAAATTCGATAACAATGGTGTACCCTAGATGAGTAGGATCAGCTCTAGCCACTCCATGGCCAGGCCCAACACTTGTCACCGCCTGTCCAAAATTCCATCTGACCAGTCACAAATGGTTTAGTCTAGAAAAGTTGGTAAAATAAGGGTTTTTGACATTAGACTATCTAATCCCACTGAGATTGATTAATGATTTGAGTACCTGCTGCTGAGATCTGTGTGTAATTAGCAACTCACAGAGTTCAAACCCAGCAAGACAGCTTCTTGTCGTTAGTGCCTGCTTTAAGGTTCCACGTGTAACATGCAGCTCACAGATTCCACTCTCAGTAACATAGCTTACGTGGCTTAGGAGCTGCTGCAGAGACTTATACAACCTGTAGGCCACATATTCTAATCCTAGCTCGGGTTGAACTCATGTTGCCAGGCTATATTTGTCACTTAATACCCAGTGGCAGGATAAGGGAAGGAATAGTTGTTAAATACAGAAACCAACTTGTTGAAAATGGCCCTTTTTGCAAGGTTATCCCCAAACTTTTTGCCTTCTTCCTCCTATTTTTTTCAGGTCTGTTTTTGCTTGTTTATTGTCTCTGCGCACTTTACTACTGCTAATCAGTGCTATAGTGCAAGTTCTCCCTAGGTAAATTGTACTGTTGATTGGTTTATCCATGATTAGCATATTTGATTTACTGGTAAGTCCCTAGTAAAGTACACTAGATGTGCCCAGGACCTGTAAATCAAATGCTACTAGTGGGCCTGCAGCACTGGTTGAGACACCCACATAAGTAGCCCAGTAAACATGGCTTAGGCCTGCCACTGCAGTGTCTGTGTCTGCAGTTTTAAACTGCCAATTCAACCTGGCAAGTGAACCCACTTGCCAGGCCCAAACCTTCCCTTTCGGTACATGTAAGGCACCCCTAGGATAGGCCCTAGGTAGCCCCATGGGCAGGGTGCTGCGTATTTAAAAGGTAGCGCATACACTGGTGTGTTTTACGTGTTCTAACAGTGAAATACTGCCAAATTTGGGTTTCACTGTTGAAAGGCCTATCTCCCTCATAGGTTAACATGGGGGCTGCCTTTAAATAACTTTAAAGTGCAAATTCCCTTTGATGGCAGATATATATATGGAGTTTGAGGTCTCTGAACTCATAGTTTAAAAATACATCTTTTAGTGAAGTTGATTTTCAGATTGTGAGTTTGAAAATGCCACTTTTAGAAAGTAGGCATTTTATTGCTTAAACCATTCTGTGACTCTACCTGTTTGTGGATTCCCCGCCTGGTCAGTTTGACAGTTGGGCTGTTCACACCTCTCCTCTAGAAAGTAACACAAAGGGAGCTGTGGTGTAGCCTGCATATCTTGATGAGCCACCTAAGCTAGAGTAGAGGGAGAAGTGGTCGATTGCACCTGAAAGGACTGGGCCTGCCCTCACACAATGCAGTCTCAACCCCCTGGTGTGTGTCTGGGGCCTGGCCTGGAGAAGGAAGGATCTTGCAAACCCTTGAGACTTTGCTTTGAAGTTTGCCAACTTCAAAGGCAGAACGGGGTATAAGAAGAAGACCCGAAACCCCAGACTTTTAGAATCTTTCTGGAATCACAAGGAACCTCTGCCAAGAAGAAAGGCTGAAGTGCTGGAGGAGGAGTACTGTCACTTTGCTGTGTTGCTTTGCTGGACTGGCCTTCAGTTGCTGCTTCTGCCTGAAAAAGAGTGCAAAGGGTGAACTTTGCTGTGTGTCCTGCCTGAGAGAGTTCTCCAAGGGCTTGGAGTAGAGTTTGCCTCTCAGGGACACCAAAGACTTCAGTTTCCTCGACCTGCAGCACTGGGAACCGTGTGTTTTGTGCTGTTCAAGAGGAGAAACCACTGCGACGCTGCCAACGATGCCACTGGCCTGCACCATGACCTGCTGACGCTGCACAGAGTCGCATTACCCCGCTTCGCACTGTGACCCTGGTCTCACCAATGGTGTCATCGGAGGCCTTCACCGAGCCGCTGCACGCACGGTGACCTGTGGGCCCCAAACTCCAGGATCATCTGTTCACACCGCAGCTTGGGCATCACCGACGCCGCCGCTCCTGCTGACACAGGCGCCGCTGCTTGCACTGTGGCCTGTGATCACCTCTCACAAGGCACATGAGACACCGTCCCGCACCACAGCTCTGGTCCACCAACGAACAACATCATCGACTCCAGTGTCGTCACCGGGCATCCTGTCTGCACCGTGGCCTGTGGACACCGCTCGTGAGGGTCACGAAGCCCTGTCCCGTCCCGCATTGCTGGCTTGGGCCTACCGACAACAGCGCTTCCACAACAACAATGACGCTGCCTGCACCATGACCTGGTGACCCCGCCCCTCGCACTGCCCCACTTCACACAGCAGCTCTGGACTCACCGATGGTGCTGGACAGTGTCACCGAGCCGCTGCCAGCACCATGACCTGTGGGCACCGCATGTCGCACCGTCCCGCTTCCCTCTCCAGCCCCAATATCATCCACGCCAGTGCTCCTGACTTTATCAGCCCGGAGTTCGATCCGCAACGCATGTGACTTCAAGGACCTGACTACTCCCGCACCAACTCTGGAACCGACACCGTGACACCAGCGACACCACCCTCTGGAGCGCACTGCGAGGATCACAAGGCCCTGCAAATCCAAAGGTACTGTTTGCGGGTCTTCCCAACACCGTAGCTTGCCCGCGACGCCGTGGCCGGCCTGAACTGTTGGTTTTGTTGATCACTACAACGTGATAGCCCCAGGTGGAGCTATTGACTTAAAGAAACTCTATTTTTAAGTTAAAACTTGCAGAATTTATATATTTATTACTCTATGGCTGATTTTTATCATATTTGGTCTTGTTTTATAATATAGAGAAATATTGGCTATTTTTCTAAGACTGATATGGTGTCCTTTTGTAGTGTCTTCATTTATTACTGTGTGTTATGTGCAAATGCTTTACACATTGCTTCTGAGATAAGCCTGACTGCTCGTGCCAAGCTACCAAGGGGGTGAGCAGGGGTTGTCTGAGCTGGTATCTCCCTTATCCTGACTAGAGTGAGGGTCCCTACTTGGAGAGGGTGCAAACCGACTGCCAACTAGAGACCCCTTTTTAAGACAACTCAAAGGAATATACACAATTGGGAGAGGAACTGGACAGTTCCAGCAGCGGATTCATCTTTTCCTGGCCGCAGTGAGTGCCCGCGGGTGTGAAATTCCACAGAAGGTCTATTTCCGCCCCCAAACTCCCTTCTCCTCTCAGTCCAAAGCAGGGGAGACTCTAGTCTCTGACGGCGCTAACCCCAGTAAGTTATCTTGCTGGGTTTAAAATCTGTGATCTACAAATTACACGCAGATCTGGGATTAGATAATCAAGTGTCAAAAACCCTCATGTTACCAACTGGGTCCAGTAGACTCTACTTGTGACTGGTCAACGGGAGTTCTGTCCTAGAAGAGATAAGCGTTACGTTGGCCAGGGAGTGACTAGAGCTGAATCCATTAATCTTCTGGTCCTCCAATGTTGAAGTAAAAACAAAGCTGTATTTAAGGGGCTCGGTTTCTTTTAGGTATTTAAAGCAGGCCATACATAAACTGGGCTGGGTTATTTAAATATGCAACAAAAACTAAACATTGACTTACTAAAACTGTGAATATTAAGAAGTGTGGTCTAACAGTTGTCTGTGAAATCACAAATATTTTTGTACTGTGTTCTGCAAGCAGGCCCAAGTACCTTAACCAACGTCTTACAGAGAACACCCAAGTGCTTTTAACTACAAAAGGTACTGGCAATGTTAAGTCGCCGGCACCGGATGCAGGCACTTTAGAAATTATTTGTGAGGGGTATTTTTTTTATATTTTTTAGCCACAGCTCTGTGTTTCTCCTGAAATGCGTTTAGAGGGGGATTTTGGCTGGTGCAGCGGAGAAAAACATGGCCACATTTGGCATGCAATTAGGCACGGCGTTCAGAGAGTGGACAGGTGCAGGCTGGCTGTCAGAGAGCCGGGGCAGCTGTGGGGGGCGGGGCGTCGCTTGCTGTCGTGTGCAAGAGCAGTGACGTTAGGACAGGAAGCTGGCCGCGCCGTGCTTCACCAACCATTCCTCTTCGATTTCAGACACTTGCACCTTGAACTAACTGGCATAGCTAAAAGTGGCCTGAATTAAGCACCGCCACGTCCATTTTGTTCATTATTGCGCTATATAAATTACCCACCTGCTTGCTCGCTCGGTGGGTTGAGTGCATGCTGCAGATATCAGTGTGAAATCTACAACTCACAGATTGCAATCTCGACAAGACTGCTCTGTTGGTTGAGCCCTTGATGCACGGACGTATGTATACAAACGGAATTCTGGTATTCAACTCTTCACAAACTCATTAGGTTCCACTCATGCTACAGAAATGTGCGTGTTACCTCCAAGTCACCAGTTTGAACCTATCCTTCAAGGTCACGAGGTTAAATCCAGGCCATAAAGCATTGTCAGACCTTCTTTAGTGCGAGGTTGAAAACATGAGTACCAGTTAGTTCAGCATTTGCATAACATCTGCTATCAAAGCGCCAAGATACTTTTCATTATGAGATGTGTGCTATGTAAATGGTCATCTTTTTCAATAAGGATCCAAGAGCAGTTTCCAAGCCAAAAGTGTCTCAGGAATTTTCTGAGAAGCGCAGCCCACTTTTATAATAAAGAATTCAGGTTCTGAGATATCTATCTGTGCCAATGTCTGTGTAACTGTATTTTGCAGCATCACAATACAGCATTATTCTGTCTTTGATCGAGGGATTAATTATAACCTTTATAGAATAAGACAAACTCTAATTTTAAGAAAAGGACAGACATGCAAGCTATGCCTGCCCTCATAGTGCTTAGCAGCATGAGGGAGGCATGTTTGTGCCCTGCTAAGTATCTCCTTACCGAGTAAGATACTGTTTAGAAATAAAATGTATTCCTGAATATACTTATAACCCATCTGGATTAAAAGTGATTTAGACTTTGCCAGCGGTGGTCCTCATTTCGTCCCAAAGGAACAAGATACTTGATGTCACTAACATGGCTGCCACTTAGCCCTTCATCATAAGGGTGCCTTTCACCCAGGCAGTCCTGGATTTTAAGGTAAAACTGCTAAGTCTGCTGGGACGTGTAGGCCCAGATTTATCAATGGTAAGAATTTATCTACAAGGCCTTGCTTGTTTAGCATCAGGTATGGCTGAAATTGACCACTTCACATAATGCCAGTTAACAGTTGTAGGACCATGGAGTTTATGTGTGTTGGGAAATTTTAGGTACTATATAAGTTATTAAGGTGTGACCTGCTTCTCACATATTGTGCATAAATCGAGGGAACAAATATTTTGTTGATACGTGTTAAGAACTTAAGGTGGACCCATTAAGCTCAGGCCACATCAACAAGTGTTTTTTGAGGACAGGAAATACATCCTATTTTCTAGGCCCAACTATGCTGATGCGTGTTGTGATTTTTAAACTATGGATATGTGCTTTTTCGTGTGAATAAAGGAAGTCATCTCAATCTGTGTTGGCGCCAGCCTCACTTGATTTTGTTGACTCCTCGGTGAAATCACCCTAAAAATATTGGTTTCTGGATGCCAGACACAAGCAGTTTGAGTTGTGACCCTCTGGGCAGTTGTAGATTACAATATTTTTATTCAGCTCTTTTTTTGCACGGGAACCAGGCCATTTCAGGCCTGAGAACAAGAAATGGTGTACATCAACCAACCAGAAGTATATATTAGACACGATTTGACACCAAAACGGGATCCCGCCCTTCCAGTATTAATTACATATGTACTTCCTACGAATGTTTTAAATTTCTAGATCTTCCCTGAATTGAGTGGCCTCTTGGATTAAGCGCCACGGTCCCTGTAAACGAGTTCCGGATTTTGGGTGCGGCCCTCGAGAACGATTATGAAGTGTTCCTTGTGTTTTTGATGTTTATCTCTCCAGGCACAGGATAGTCTTTCCGTGCAGACTTTCCGTTCCCACCACGGAGAGGTATTTTTTGTACTTGTCGTGGGAGGTTGTGATGAGAGCCACGTTAGATTCAGCAGGGCGCCTTCAGGACTGGTTGTGATTCCAGGGAGAGCGAGTGGGGGTACTCGGGTGGTGGGCTGGGTGCCCGGGATCACCCACGGTCTGCACTGTTTGGAAGTCGCCACTGCAGTTTTCGTGCGTTGCGCCGGTAGAATTCGGTTTCCAGCCGGAACCTGATGTAGTACAGAGCCATGTTCGAGCTGTGTGATCTTGGACAAGTTGTATTCCTGTGCCTTCGATTCATAATGTAGAAATGTAAAAGACCGACGTGGATGGCACCATGCACTTTGACAATACTGGCATCCTTTCATTGCAGGCAGGCTAAATTTACCTTCAAAGGCTGATCAGTTCCTCTAAATTAATAAAAAATATATATTTACTCTAAAACATTTATTCCCCGAGTTCTGTACACTGACATTTGTGGGAGGGTTGATTGTGGGTGGGGAGGGAGGCCTCGGCGGTACCGGACCATATGCATATTTTCCTCTTGGTCCCCTCGTTGCACGTTGGACAGGGAGCTCAGAGAATACCTCTCATAATGGGTGGGCTGGTTCAGGGGGAGGGTGCCGGGGGATGTGTTTAGATGCAGAAGTTTGACAATTACCTGTGCGTGTCACTTTTGCAACTCATCTGTGTGAAATGTGGGGCATGCTGCCTTTGAAATGGTTTGCCCTGGATTTTTCATTGCTCGGGGAGCTGTCAAGTGAAAGAAAACATGATCAGAGAGGTTCTGCTTAGAAGGTACGAGCCTTGCACTAACAATACTCACATGGTTACATTCCTGCCGCTTACTTCTGTATTAGTATTGCAAACTTTTCCCGGCATCTGGGTTTTTGCTGTTTTTTTCTTTCTAATTCCATGTTTTAGGGCCTGTGTTTGTATGGATTTTCGGCCCTGGCCGCACCTGCGAGTTTGTGCTGAAAAGACAAACCTTCATTTTTGAACACTTGTATCATCAAACCTGTGAAACGTATTTACCCCAAACTGCACTACGTTATAATTTGCGGCTGCGGCGTAAGATCTAACGATTTGACGAAATCATTTTGCAAATGTGTTAATGACCCAGCACTAAAATTAGGGGTGTGCAAGTTATTTTTATTTCTGTGTGAATTTTTACGGAAATCTAGAGTTTTGTCCTGCTCATAACTCTAGAGATTTCTACTTTAATACGTCTATGGTCTGCCCACCATAAAGTAGCAAAACTGCTTTCAGCTGCTGGTTAGTACTGAGAATTCATGGCTTTTTTATGTCTCACAAGCACTAGTGCATTCGGTTTTGCTAGTGAGAGATTTTGTTTTTTAAATGATGCTTGGAGCCCGCCCATTGCTTACCACCAGTATGTTCATTGTCACTCTCATTTGCTGCCTCCTAATTGGGCAGTGTGTGCTGGCTTCACTTCCTCTTCTTTCTTCTGGAGCATGGACCAAGTACTGATTGTTTCCTCTTGATTGGGGTCCTTCTGCTGCTGTGACTGAGATACTATTGAGGTACTATTTTTGAATATTTTCTGGACAGCGCAGTCGTCCTTGTTGCTTCTTTCCTTCCACCCCACCAGGTCTGTTTGTGTTGCATCTTCCCTCCCTCCTTATGCCCCCTTTGTCTGTGTTGCTTCTTCCCTCCCATCCCCCTCCCTCCGGCTGACTGTGTTGCTCCTTCCCTCCCACCCTAACACTGCCCGTGTTGCCTCATACCTCCACTCCAATCTCCCATTGTGCCGCTTTACTTCCAACCCCAACCCTCCCTGTGTGTGCGCTGCCAACCCCCATCAGCAGAAAAAAGGTGCTAAGATGGTGGAAGTGTTTTCTGTGTCATATGTCTTTTATTAACTTCTCGTTCCTGCATCATAGCACTTTTTTATATACCTTTTAGCCATGCTGCACTGCAGATACGCTGCTCTACAGCCTGGATAAAATACATTGACAAACACATATAGGTGAGATCGATTGCCTTTGTCAATGCTTGTTTCTCATGAGTTAACTTTAAAACCACTTTGATTGCAATTTTGACACTGATCTTTGCCTCAGACAACTTACAAGTTACTATGAAAGTACTAATTTTTAACATGAAAACACACAGAGAATACTTAGCAACCTATTCTTAGTAACTATACTGTTTACGAGAATTAGTGGAGTTCGAGAGAGAAAACATCTCACACCCATAATTAAAATGATTGCATGCCTCCCATTTTCACCCTGTCAAGACCTTTTTCTTTTTATCTTGAAACAATCTTGAAAAAAACACACACCATGTATCTGCTCGTATTTACCTCATCATGTGAGGGAACAGAGATTCTTGCATTGCTTATATTCTATAACATACGGGCCTGCCAACTCTCACTGAGCCACCATGGGTCACAAGAGATCAGAATTCTTCACAGTGTCACCTGTTGAAGGGCCAATGTCCCATGGCAAAAACATAGTGAGCTGGAAACCCCTGTATATAGTGGGTTTACAGCTTGTGTATGGGCTCTCTGCAGGTTTGTAAACCCACCTACAACCAGGGCACCTGGAATTATGCAGCACTAGAGAAGGAAATTATGGTGCAGGGTTGACTAAATTATATGGAAAGAAAAGGCAAATTATGCAGTATAACGCGGCTCATTTTGTTGTCATTTTTGCCCATGTTAACAGTAGGGGTGGGTGGACTCACGGAATTCCACTCCGCGGAATTCTGTGAAGTTGATTTCAAACTCAGTGGAATCCCGTGGAGGATGCAGGGTCGGGCCTGGTCAGGCCTCTTGTGCAGCAGTGTGCACAGAAGAAATAAAAATGAGGACTTACCTGGGTTCTCCCAGGGGGTCCTCATTCCCAGCAGCCTGGCCTCCCTCTGCCCCCTTCTCCTGGGCTGCTGGTGGAGGGAGGCCTGGATCTGGATCTGGAGCTGGCGCCAGCAGCATCTCCATGCCGTCGACGTCTGACCAAGAGTGCACACTGCAGCCCAGTTATGGGCCACCAGCCCAAGCGCAGACTGTCTGCGTTTGAGCTATGAAGCCCATAACTGGGCTGCAGTGTGCACGCTTTGAGCTCTGCTCTGTTGGTGGGGCTAGCAGCGTTTTTGGTTGAACTCCGCGTTCCGAGTTCCAAAAACTCAGTTAGCTCCTCCAGCGGAGCAGAGCTCACTGCCCACCGCCCACCCCTAGTTCAGTGCCGTAGCAAAGGATTCACCTCATTTGTACCACATTACCATAAAAATACGGTAATAAGCTACTGAAAAATGAGCAGTCAATCTTTGAGAAGAGCTTTCCACTGCACAACAACAAGTGTCACTGCTTTTTTTATGAACTTTTGATCCGTTTGAGCTAGAAACATTTTTGTTTGTTATAATCTGTAGATTATGCAGCAGACAATCAATCATGTGGCAAATGTAGCAAATCCCCAATTATGTGATTATCTGTGGCTTTGCCTATAACTTGCAAAGCTGTGTTTTTGGGGATGATAGGAGTGGTTATATTGCCAATGATGAGCACCACAACCCTCCCCTTGTCCATGGCCAAGCCCTCAAATATCCACCAATGGCTCCTCTTGCATTGATGAACTCAACCCTCTTACCAATCCCTGCCTTTCCAAGACCCCCACCCCTCATTCGGTGGAAGTCTGACCAAGGTTTACATATATACATAACTTACGCTTCCTGATAAAATCTGTGTTTACGGTGTAAAAAAGGTCTCTTTAGCTGTATAAACATCTTTCTAATTCCAAAAAGAGACACTAATGAGCGGAGGCGCATCGTCCCGCCTGAAGCGAGCGCCGCAGGTAAACTCACAGAATAATGAAATGGTTATTGCAATTTTATTAGTCTGTGCGCTGCAGTGCAGGCCCACGCTGTTGGGTGGGGGTGCTGCAATTGCAGCATGATGACTGCTGCCAGTTCACATGTCGGATAGGCTGGCTGTCTACAGCCGACCTATCTGACATGCGCACTTTAGACCCAGCAGTCCCAGGGCTGTGAAACAGCATGAGGATTGCTGGTACAGGCCCCCAGCCTCAAAATGAGCGCTGGGTTAACCTGCTCCAACCAGTGCTGGAGCTGCACTCATGCTGAAAGCAGCATTAGAGCAGCGCCAGGATTGGTTGCTGGCACTACAGGAAGTCGGGAAGCACCTTCCTGTTCATCACCCAGGACGAGAGACATGCAGCATGGGTGAGTGTTTTCGGCATCGCGCCGCAACCCACCCCACTGGTTTCAAACAATACTAGTAGTTACTGGTTTCTCCCCTTTATACATAAAGTAATTTCCTCCAAAGCAAGTTTTTGTACTGCTGTTGCTGTGTGTGCCTGGGTCTGTTTGCAGACGTCTTTTCAGCAAATCCTAGTGCAGAACAGCAGTGAAAGGGCTGAAAGAATGCGCCCTTCGCAGACTCTGCAAAATACCATTATTTGTAAAGGTCCATGAGCCAAGAAGGCCGTTTCAGGCAGACTTTTCCCAACCCCCTGGCCACTTTACTAAGCGCTTGTATGTATATCTAAGATTTACTTGGGTGAGGAAAAAGTCCTGCCTGGGACTATAAGTTATAGATCTGAATTCATATAATCCGGATCTGTGATTTATGATGCTGCAGATAGACCTTACTGCTTCAGAAAACCCGGCAGTGGCTACATTTTCACAGTCTAACGTTTGGGGTTATGGATGGGAACATTGGGGTCCCTAGGGAAGGGGGGTGGCTGGCAATTGGGAATGGGAGGGATACACAGAGTGGTAACTGGATGGGTAGTCACTAGCATTCCTAGTGATTGTTCATACTCACTTTCCTCACCTCTAGACAGTGTTAAGAAATCATGGAGCAAGTTTGAAAACTGGATGAGATAAAGTGTGAAAACTACAGATTGGGGGAAAGGGGAGAGAGGAGGATTTTCCTGTGTAAAATATTTTCCATGTGCAGAATAAAATAAAAAGTTACAAGTGCTTAAATGTATGCCATTTAGTACTTAAGTCATGCTGCGTGCAAGTTGCATCCAGGGGTCTATCATTAGTGCAGCAGGTGCAGTGGTACTGGAGCCCAAGGGGCAGACAGCACGCCCTATTATACATATAATTTACTACCCAGCTGGGTATGAGAACACGGGGTGTTTTCTGTGCCTCCATCAGTGCCCATGTGATCCTTGCTATTACACTACTGCTCTCACATGGTACATCAACTCTTTCGTGCCATAGCACATTGACAATTACCAAGGTAACATGGTAATATCACTGCTCTGGTCATCATGCTAACAGGAAACCCTTCTCACACAGGCCACCACTACAAACCACCACCCTTCCAGCCAAGCACACTCTTTGGAGGAGTGTGCTACCCATCTGCAAAGCCTCATCAGATGTATGAAGCGCTATATAAATGAAGGTATAATACAATAAATGAGTGCTTCACCGGTAAATCAACATTGTTGGTGCATGCAGTTTTAAAACACTTATGAACTTATGAACTTCTAGAGGCAAATGGGTGAAGAATTCATACATGCATAAATTCACCTGGTCGCTTTAGGTCTGGCTTGATAGTGGAGCGTCGGAACGACCTATGTTACCAATGCTTTAAAATATACATAGAGTGGCTTTTGAGTTCCGCGAGATGAGTACCAGTCTTTAACCTCATGTCTGTGACTATTTGCTGTTACATTCCTCATTCAGGAAGTGCTTCCATTGGATTGCATGGATAACTATTTTACGTCTGAAAAGTAAAATAATTACCTCTCTCCTATATGTACTCTGTATAGAAAGCAATCCTTTTTCCGACTTTCTTCTAACATTGGAAAAATCAAAAGGACGGGTTTTAATGTCATAAACTACGTTTTACATGCTACCCACCTAAACAGCATTTGAGTGTGTCTTTGCATGTGTTGGCACATTAAAGCCAGACTTACTGGTTTTTCCAATGCTGTTTAGATCCTGTAACTAATGTAACCAGAAACGAGGGGTCCGGGTGGTTTGTCGGATTTATGATAAATATAATAATAGTGCTGGCTGTGTGTGCCAGACTGGGCCCTCTGCGCGCGGCAGGATCAGTTGTCACGCGCACATGGCGCGAGCAGACTGGGCCGCGTTTCAAGCATGGCCGGCGTCACTTAGCGGCGCGCTCAGCACGCTGCCAGCGGTCAGAATTCAGGAGCATGTACATGTAACCTAATTGCGCAGTGTAATTGGGTCAAAATGTCACCCACGACCCCAGCGCCCTCCTGAAAGTGCATACTGATCTAATTTCTGGAAGTGCTGAGCTCCCGAAGGAGGCTAATGAGGGTTCATGTCCCTCCAGGGCACACAGCCCCGAGCGACTCCATATACACAGCGTGCAGTCGGGAGACAGATTATTCACACTGAGGCATCTGCCCCGTCCTCTTCAGTTCAGTCACTTCAAACTTTCTGGCCCTTCAAGTGTAGCGGAAGCGTCAAGCGCCCCACTAGGCAGGCAGACAAATCCACGAAACGTTTGATATTGGGCCAAGCAGCAAGTACTCGCATGGGGGCCCATTTCTCAAAGGGACACCCCTCACAGTTCTGTACGTAATTGAGAGCAGGTCGGTACCAGTGAGGCCATACACTGATTTACAGGTTTGGATGAGGCAAAGTGTGGACACTACCAGCAAAATATTAGGCGAAATTCATGCACTGGTGGACTGTGGCATGATCAAATCCTGGATCGGCTCAGGTTGTTTTGTACGCTGCATAATCACCAAGTACATCATTGAATGTGTAGGCTTGTTTGACATGTTATTGTTTTATTAACGAGTGGGTTGGAGTCACTAGCTAGTATGTTATGTTTTCCTTTAGTGTGGCAATGACTGAGCTTTTGTATACTCACAAACGGACTTTGGTCCTAGTCCCGGAATATGTCCCTTTGGTGTCAAATACTAGATTGGAGGGCGAAAGGTTGGGCGTTTCCAGCTGGATATGAGAACGTAGTCTTTTAGAGTGATAGCCTGAACTCAGAGCTGGCTCGTGCACGAGAAAGGGTGCTCTTCCACAGGAAGGCAAAGTGCGATTGGATGGGGCAGCTGAAGTCATCCATCTTTTGATTGGCCCAAAAAGACAGGCAGCCATGAAATGGGAGCTTAAAGGTGTTTCCTGCTTGCGAGGCATAAGAAGGTTGGGATTCCTCCCCATGACCCTAAAATAGTGAATATTCAAAACAGCAAGAATTACACACATGAAACGGACTGTTTCCTTTTCCTGGTATTCCAGGGAGGCTTTTCTCAGACAGGAGTGGAAACACCTTTCATCCACCCGTTTCAAGCCCAAGGGCATTAGCAGCAGAGTTTCACCCTACCAAAATGAAATCTCGGCAGGCTTTCCTCTGAGGTTAGGTGTTTTGCTGGGAATTAGGAGGCTGTTCTCAGCTACCATAAAGGCATTTTGTGAAACACTTTTGTCGTGTTGCAGGGGAGAGAATGATGTTCAAGGCCTCGCGTGTACAAGGACAAGTGTGAGTTCTCTAGTTCATCCATACAGTGCAAGATGTTTGACCTTCCATTTTAGTCTGTTTGAATTAAGAGTTTGTGTACATCACCTTAGGTGTAGACTGCTGTAATTAAGCCAGTGGCCAGAATAAGTCTTTGCATGAGAGAAATATCAAGATGGAGGCAAAGCCTCTACCTGACTTTAGTCAATGCAATAATTCACTCCTTACTATGGGGGATATGGGTTCAAATGCTATACTTCCTCTTCACATGAACCCCAGTATTACACAACTCCGTATAAACCACCGGTCTTTGTTCACAACGACAGGGGAAAGTTGGGTGATGGAAGAGGGACAGGCAGGACCCATGTGTATCAATTCTTGTTGTTGGTAGACTGCCAGAGCCCCGAAAACACATACTTTCAATTGATGCCTGGGGTCAAAAATAGTTATGTATTTTGATAAGCCCCCTTCACACAAGTATTGGCACAATCATAGCATTGATCGCCTGAAGCAATTCAGCACAATTACCCTGGCATTTATGCCTATTCATGATGAGTGCCACTGGAAGTATGTGATTGTGCTGCTGCTGCGGTTTTTGCTTAGTTGTAGTTTTGCTGCATTTGCCACATAATCCATCATTTGCCGCACACTCTGTGGATTTTAACAACAAAAAATGTTTCTGGTTCAAACGGTTCAAAAGTTAGTAAAATCGCTGCAACACGTGTTGCTGCTCAGTGGAAGGCCCCCTGCAAAGTTTGACTGGCCACCTCTCTGTAGCTTACTGCTTTTTTTGGGTGTTAAACTTGTACTAATGAGGTACAACTGTTGCCCAGACAGTGTTAATAAGTGTAAAAATGATTATACAATGAATAAATACTGTCACAGGAAGTGCTGCATAATTTACCTTTCCTTGCCGCATAACTTACTCAAATGTACCGCATAATTTGACCCTCACCTGCCGCATAATTCCAGTGGCCCTCTTCTTGACTCATGAATGCTGGTGAACTGAGCTGTTTGTGTGTTTGAAGGGCTGCTTTTATTTGACACCTCTTTTGGGTGTATAGTTACAATTTTTACTGACTACGGTCCTTTTCCATCCAAACATTTTCCCAAATGATTCATGTTTGCGCAAATAAGAAACATAGAGTGTTTTTTAATACTAAAAAGTGTAACCACCCTGTGAATGATGGTGTCTCTGTAGCAGCAGCGTCAGGTGCCAGGTTTCCAGGACTGGACGGATTATTTCTGGTGCTGATTCAAAGGTAGACTTTCTCCGGAGTCTGATCCCGGTGCAGTGTGTGAATCCAGGAAAGCCAGGAAGGCGCGCCACGGCGTCCACCGTCGCACGCCCTCTCGTTCTCCGCGCTGAGAAGTCTTTTAAACTAAGGCCTCATCTGAGGCCGAGTTATTTTAAAAGCTGCTCCAGTTGTTGCACGAACTCGTTCCCAGGAAAACTGCAACCGCGGGCATAATGGATACTCGTGGGGCTCTTTAATGTGGTGAAGCGGACATGCTTCAAATTATTGAGGCGGAGACCATGCGCCGTGGACGAGCAAGAAGGACCAGGGGAGGGGAACATTCAGGAAGCCGCCGCTTGTAGACGGGCCGCCATGAACAACACGCGCTGTGATACGCCCACCTCCCACAGACCCCGCTGGCTTCTACACACGCACCCCCACAGGCAGTATGGGCCTGTACCATATACATGCCGCGCGCAAGGCATTCTGGGCGTATACATACCCATCTGCATGGCAGCCACCGGTGCTCCGCGTTCATTTTGCAGCTGTCAGACGCTGTGGCTGTTAGTTTGGAAGAACTCTCCGTTAGCTGAAGTCAGTAATGTCAGTGAAAGAGGCCCCTCTGCCCTCTCTGGAAACAGGGAGTAAGTGATATCAGAGAAGTGTCCCTCTGCCCTATCGACAAACAGAGAGAGAAGGTAATGTCCGTGAAGAAGTACCTCCTCTGCCCTATCTAGAAACAGAGAAAAGGCAATGTCAGTGAAGAACTCCCCGCTGCCCCGTCTAGAAAAAGAGAGAAGGTTATGTCAGTGAAAGAGACCCCTCTGCCCTATCGAGAAACAGAGAGAGAAGTTAATATCATTGAAAGAGATCCCTCTGCCCTATCTAGAAACAGGGAGTAAGTAATATCAGTGAAGTGTCCCTCTGCCCTATCGAGAAACAGAGCGCAGGTAATGTCAGTGAATTTGTTCCCCTCTGCCCTAGCTAGAAAGAGAGCGCAGGTAATGTCAATGAAAAAGTACCCCCTCTGCCGTATAGAGAAACAGAGCGCAGGAAATGTCAGTGAAGAAGTACCCCTCTGCCCTAGCTAGAAATAGAGCGCAGGTAATGTCAGTGAAATAGAACCCCCTCTGCCCTAGCTAGAAATAGAGCGCAGGTAATGTCAGTGAAATAGAACCCCCTCTGCCCTAGCTAGAAACAGAGAGCAGGTAATGTCAATGAAAAAGTACCCCCTCTGCCGTATAGAGAAACAGAGCGCAGGAAATGTCAGTGAAGAAGTACCCCTCTGCCCTAGCTAGAAATAGAGCGCAGGTAACGTCAGTGAAGAAGTACCCTTCTGCCCTAGCTAGAAACAGAGAGTAGGTAATGTCTGCAAAAAGAGGGAAGGCAATGTCAGTGAAAGAATACCCCCTCTAGAAACAGAGTGTATGTAATATCAGCATATGTGTCCCCACCCCCGCCCTACCTTCAAACAGAAAGGAGCGACTGTCAGTGCCAGAGTTCCCCCTCAGGCCTATCTGCATGAAGCAAGAAGGTAATGCCAGTGAAAGCGTGCCCCTCTGCCCACCCACAGAGTAGATCATGTCAGTGCCACTGTACCCAAGCTGCCACATCCACGCAGAGAGCCAGGTATTTTCATTAAAATTGAACCCATGCTGCCATTTCTGCACAGAGGGCAGGTAACGTGAGTGCAAGTGTGCCCATGCGCTCCACTCTTTATTTGCTAGCACATTCCAGTCTGTGGTCACCTGCAAAATGTTTTAGTCTGTTTATTTTATGCCTAAAGTAGTTTGATGGATTGTCCCTGCCAAATATTAGGCTAGATGCCCTTAAAGTGCTCTGACAGGGTAAGCCACCAAGGGGATATTTTGTCTATAGTGAAAGCACTCACTGTGCCTTATCTCTAAAGGAAGCACAGACTGTGCAAGCCTTCCCATACTGTCCTGTGTCCAAATCAGACTTGCTTGGCCTTTCTGCGCAGAAGGACACGCTATGTGCGCGCAAGCCTAGCCACGATGTCTTATAAACAGATACAACACTGCTGGCTCATGGAGAGTGCCAAGTTACCTCCGGATTTAGAAATTTGTGGGGGAAATGTGGAATAACAAGCAGTACCACAGTTACCTCACGCTTTTGCACACTTACCCTCATCCCCCCACAGTTGCGTATTTATTTCTGAGGTGAATAGCAAAAGTTTTTGTTTGATGCAGTGTTACAACTTCTCTAATGTGGGGGGACTGCATTACCCATAGCAGCCTTACTTCCAAAGTTCTAATCCATGCAAACTGGAAAAAAGGTCTGGTAATCTGGCTACAGCATATTTTTCTCTGTTGAACTGGGTAACTAGGTTGTAGGAGTGTGAGTACAGGTTAATTCTTAGCACCATTGAAACCTAAAAAGAGCAGGCCATCCTATCCATACACACTGCACTATCTCGAAGTTGGATGCCACAGGGGCACTGTTGGGGCAAGTTTACCCATTCTGCACTCCCAACCACCAAAGTGAAAGCAGTATTAGTCAGTCGCGGCTTGTGGGCTGCGGAGGGGGCGGGACGCACGCAGAGGGGAGAGGACGGGAATAAACATCAAATTATTTTAAAAAACAAATAAAACCACTTACCTGAACGCCGTGCGCCGCTCCGCTCCTCCGTCTCCTCTGCTTCGTCACTGGCGCTGCAGGTGCCGGCTCCCAGCCTGCCCTGATGCCAATCCGGACACTGCTCAGAGCCCTAATGGAGGAGCCGCCACTCGTATCAAAGAACAGCCACGCTGCCCAGTGCAGCCCACTCTTGGTCAGACTATCATTTGGGTGGTAGGAGGGAAAGAAGGGTTCTCCTGTTGTTGGTCAGACCTAGATCGCAGAACAGAAGATAGGATTCCTGGCTCTTAATCCGGCCCCCACGTAGGTGACTGGAGGGAAGACAGGATTCCCTGCTGTTGATCGGACCATCACTCATATGGCAGGAGGGAAAGACGGGTTCTCCTGCTGTTGATCAGACTATCGCTTACATGGTATCAGGGAAGGTAAGACTCCTCACTCTTGATCAGATCACAGCTTTGGTGATTGAAGGGAAAATAGAATGATCAGGTCTTGGTTGGACAACTGCTTAGGCGGCAGGAGGAATGTAGGATTTCTGGCTCTTGATCAGACCTCTGCTTAGGTGATTGGATGGAAGGCAGGCTTCTCTGCTCTTGACTGGACTCTCATTCAGGTGAGTGGAGGGAAGATATAATTCCCTGCTTTTGATTGGACCACCACTTAGGTGATAGGAGGGAAGGTAGGATTCCATACCTGCTCAGCCACTGTTCTCTCTTCTGAGACTGCCAGCTAGGGAAATGAAGGGAGCCCACTGGGACAGAGGCTGTTGTGAAATCTCTTGTATTCACAAATAATTGCTTATTGGATTTCGTTAGCGACTCATGCATGCATAGTCTCACCTTTCTTGAGCAAGATAAAAAACATGCAGCATATTTTTATGTAAATCTCAAATCAAACATGTGAAATCCCTAGTGCCATATTAGGATTAGAGTTACAGCCAGATGTCACGGTTCTGAAAGCCCACAGATCCTAATGCATTATCAAAGGGAACAATTTTAGAGGAATTTTGTATATTCTACATGGTAGTTCGCTACTTGTGCCAAAAGAAATCACATCTGTCGCGTGCCAGCACTCAGCCAATTTTGTGCTTGAAACTGCTAAGCATCCACAAACTCACCACAAATGCTGGCTCAGCATATCATAGTACCATATTTACTGGAAATGTAGCCTCTCCTACATTTGTCTACTGTCAAACCTCTCTGAAAAAGGGTGAGGATTCTAGGACGAAGCAAACTTCACAATCATTTTCCTTTGAAATCCCAGTCTTTCTTCACTGTCTTCTGTGTAAATTAGCAGCTTGGCCAAAGAATAGAGTCCAGCTCAACAATACAGCTGCTGCCAGAAAGCCAAGATGGCAGAAGATGTTATTCAGTCGCATTGTCCTTGTGGTACGGAAGTCCTACTCCACTTCACTCTCCTTTTCTGTACTATTTACCCATAACCAAAAACATCTAGCAAATGAACATTACATTTTGCAAATACTTTTGTCCACCTTTGAAACAGTTACTTTTCTATGTATTGTTTGAAGTTCTAGATTGCTTAAATAGCGCCCTTGGGTGCATTGTAGATCCGAAGAAGACTAAAATGCAAAGTGAAGATCCTAACTCCGTAACCTTCAGCAAGGTACAAAAGTACAGTTCAAAAGAGTCTAAAAGATTAAAGTTAAGAAAGTAGCCGACAAAGGCTAAGACATTTTTGAGAAGGTCAGCCATCATAAATACATAGGGCCTGATTACAACTTTGGAGGAGGTGTTAATCCGTCCCAAATGTGACGGATATACCACCAGCCGTATTACGAGTTCCATAGGATATAATGGACTCGTAATACGGCTGGTGGTATATCCATCACTTTACCGTCACTTTTGGGACGGATTAACACCTCCTCCAAAGTTGTAATCAGGCCCATAATGCCAACAGACCTGATTCAGGCGGGAGACTCCCGATTTTTTTAAGCCAAAAATGGCTTTATTTTGGCTGTCTCCTGTCTGAAATTGCTTTTGCTTCAATGGAGTCAAAAGGAAAATACATTCTCCCATTTTTTTTTTTCAAATACCCCACTTTCCTCTTCTGAAATGTTGGTATGTATATAAATATCATTAATGAGGATGGGATATTGAACTCTGCTGTTAGAGTATGCCATATTATTAGACTTCAAAAGACCTGCTTTTGGATTTTTGTCTTCCTTTTCGGGAAGGCATATGGAAATACAAGAGTTTAATTGGCTCAAGGTTTCCCAGCAGTGACGATTCAAATCCTGTTGCTCATGTTTAAATGTTGAACTCCATAGTGCCCAAGCTAAAACCATTTAGAGTAGGCATGTGTGTTCATTTGTGACCTGCGCAAATACTGCAATGCAGGGGAGATGATATTAAACATGGAAGCATCCAAAACAATTTGATTCAGAGGATGTTGAATCCTGATCTTATCCCAGTAACCAATGCTAAACACATAGCCCATCGTCACCTCATAAGAAACTGTCACCACCATGAAGTCCATGCACTCAGGGGCCCCATTATATGTCTGTCCCCACCACGCCTACTCCAGAGGACTGCAACCCCTTAGCAATGTTTACACTCCTTCTGAAAGCCTCAATCTCTTTCACAACCTTCCCAGATGCTTGGAAACATGCAACTATCCTCCCACTGCTTAAGAAACCCTCTGCGAACCTTTTAACCCTCACCAACTACAGACCGATCTCCCTACCACCATTCCCGCCAAGGTCTTAGAGGAAATAATCAACAGACACCTCACCAAATACCTCAATGTTCACCAACTAGACTACACCACTCAGTCTGGTTTCAGACCCAAGCACAGCATGGAAACTGCCCTCATCGTTGCCATGCATGACTCTGAACAAAGGAGACACATCAGCCCTCATCTTGCTGGACCTCTCAGCAGCATTTGACACAGTCTCCCACCCCATCCTTATCCAATGTCTACACAACATTGTAATAGATGGACATACAATCTGATGGACTTGCTCCTTCCTGACCGGAAGGACCCAGTCATTCATCCTGGCACCATACACCACGGATGCCTACGACTTCATCTGTGGAGTTCCACAAGGATCTTCCTTGAGCAAGACCCTCTTCCATGCTTACATGATCCCTCTAGCCAGCATCATCTGCTCTCACAATCAATATTCATTTCCTACATTAATAACACACAACTTATTTTCTCTATCACAGACAAGGTGACCAGCACCTGGATTAAATTCAATGCCTGCATGACTGCAGCGGCCTACTGAATGAAGACCAACTATTTAAATCTAAGCACTGATATGACTGAAATTGTGATCTTTGGGAAGAGCACATCACAGGGGACTCCACCTGGTAGCCAACAGAGCTAAAAGGACACCCACCAACCATGCCAAGGACCCTGGGATCATCATTGTCAGCAAACTCAACATGACTGCCCAAGTCAATGCCGTCATCTCATCATTCTTCCATATCCTGAAGATGCTAAGGAAGATTTTTAAATGGCTTCCATTCAACGCCTAGAAAACTACCACACGGCCCGTGTTCACAAGCAATCCGGACCGTGGGAACACCCTCAACACCAGAATTAACAAGTAACTCACCAGCAGGCTGCAGACCATTCCCAACTTGGCAGCTAGAATCACTCTCAACCTCCCACACAGCACTCACATCAGTCCACACCTGAAGGAGCTTCACTGGCTCCCCATTCACAAATGAGCACAATTCAAATGATTCATCCACAATTTCAAGGCACTACTTAACACTGGCCCAGAATATTTTCACAATTGCATATGCTTTCATAAACCTTCCAGGCACCTCCGCTCGTCCAGCCTTCCACTTGCACAAATTCCATGCATACAGAAAACCTGATCTGTCAGTCAAGCCTTCTCCTACATAGCTCCTAAAGTGTGGAATGAGATGCCACTACACATAAGAGTGTTCTCCTCACTTCCTGAATTCTGCAAGAAGCTGAAGACCTGGCTTTTCGAGTAGTCCAACTAGACCCCAGTTGTGCTTAGTCTCACACATGCTCAGCACCAGGATATGCTCTGGAGTGATAGTGGACTCTACAAACCTGCATAACATAACAATCTGAGCTAGAGGAAATTATTCACATTTTTGAGTAAAAATAAAAACTGGTATTCCATATAAGACTTGACCAAGGATTAAATAACAGTTCTAAGCAACTTGAAGCAAAATAAGTGATTTTAGATTTTCTAATACACACAGGTGCACAATTGATCTATTTTACTTGAGTGGACACTGAGGCCCATATTTGTACTTTTTTAGCGCCGCATTTGCGTCATTTTTTGAGTGTCTGCTCTTAACTTTGCAGCTAGAGCAGTAAGTTCTTGCAATATTTCTGAGAATAAAAGGATATAAGTTGACCCAGAAAAACTGGGGATTCTTACAGATTGGTCTTTAACTGGGTAATTGGGAACCGATGAGGGTGGATGAGCCGTCTCTAGTGTCTGGGCACTGACCACAATGCCATCTAGATAGCAATAGACACACGTTATCTGTCAATACAGATGCTCTGCCACCACCGGCAAGACTTTACTGAAAGGCCTTAGTTAAGTGACAGGCATTTATACTGGTAACTATTCACCAGAAAAAGCTGAGGAATTTTTAATTAACTTTCTAAAGGGGAAGATGGACATAAATGTAAAAACACTCAGCCCACAATGTGTCACAGACCTTTAACTTGCCACTGTTATTTCCCAAAGACATACTTAGAATATCAGGGTATATCAGTCATAGAAAGGCTCCCTAATCAGGGCAAATACTTCCTCAATCAGAGAAGCTGTCAACAGAAGTTCCCTTTGGACAAGGACAAAACAAAACTAAGTGCAATTATGGAAGGTTTTTCCAGTTCTGTAATCCCAGCATCCAGGTCTAAAGAAAGGAAGAAGTGATCAATGGGTGCAAAGGAAGCCCCACAATACCTGTGACGTCATCACATTGTGCAGAGAGAAACATTGAACCTCTTGGTATATTTGATGCCCAAGGTCAAGATGCACAACAGTTTGTGAAATACATTCTTGCACCAGTAGACATTTCAATATGAAACTATTAAGAGCCATCCTTTGAGAGGTAATAACTCGCAACGATAACAATGCTGGTATCCACTGAAGCAGTTCAGTTAAGGAGGTGTTTCTACATCTAGTATCTGTCCATGCTTACAGGGGGTGTGTTAACTGCACTCAGAAAATGTGGACGGTACAAAACACTCCACACCCTTGCAGTCAAACAAATATGACCATTGGAAGCAAAGACAATAGAAGAGAACTAGATCAGTAACAGGAGATATGAAATGTTCTGCTAAATAAGTGCTGTGAGCAGAAGACACCCTGCATAAGCAAACCAACCACGACAGCTCAGGACATAAAATAGGACACCAAGACGAACAGAATTATGTAGGGAAAGAATAACACAATCTGGCAAGCAAGCTCTGGCAATTATTGTGTATGTTTTGGGTGCATACTAACAGGGTTCATCCAAGCGAACGTATGGAGAAAATAAGCTCGTACGTAATATTTATCTGACAATTTACAAAAGTACCCTAAACAACAACCAAAGCAAGTAGCAGTTATTTACCTACAACACAAGAACCACGACTTGAAATTGTATGCGGAAACACTAGCATTATAGTATGTCTTGGAAGGCAGCCCACTAACACAGAGATGTAATAAAACATTAATTAATGGGTGCAGTGTGAATACACAGATACCACACACAGCAGAATAGAGAGCTCCACTCGGAAAGAAAGTACACGCCAGTTGCGAATTTGCAAAAAGCTGTAATGAATTAGAAGATAGGGCTGCACAGCCGGGCTGAATAACACCACAGGAATTCAGACCACAGATTTAGACAACTCAGTTTCTCAGGGAATCTGTGCCACAACTGAGCTCCGGGCTGGCTAGACTACAGGCTATCTCAAAGGCACACGCCAGAATACTGAAACTAGCGACAAACAGGAACTGCAGAAGAAGTACGGAGGGAAGGGCGAAGGTTCACTGCAGATACAGTGACAGACTTTGTATAGAAATGGCTTAAGTTTAAAACAGGGTACTCTATACAAGAACTCTGCAATCAAAGCTAGGCCACAAAAACAGAAGCAAATATAGAAACTTAAGAAACGTTTTCCTGCAATAATTTTCACAATAGACTATATATACCAAGGATTTTGCCTCAGACTTTATTCCCCAAGTGTTATTTGCTGCCTCCATTGAGGTTTCCGAGTGTGTAGTACAGTAGGTGTGATTGGCCATGTGTGGTGCTTGACTTAGTCTAAGGCATTTGAACCTGTTTTGTTACTATGACAACTGCGGTAGAATTAAAAATGTATGCAGTGAATAGCAGTTGCCTTACTCATTTATACATGTGTTCTTTTGCATTAACGTGCCTCCCATATCCCCTCCTTAAATTTCCATAAATACCAACCATTTAGTAGTACGTTTCCCATTCTCCAGCCACATTTACTAGAAGAGCGTACCCCTCCATCTGCCAATATAAATGCACAAATGTGGCAGAGGTCTCTGTTTTGAAAAGGTAGGAGAGGTGTAGGTGAAACTGTCGGGACAAAGGTTCGAGAATCCAATGCTGTAGGAAGCAGATGGTACCCCCGGGGTACTATGTCACATACTTCAAAATGCAGTTTGTCAATCGAGCTTTTAGTGCACACTTATGTGTGACCACACCCATGCACTTCTGAGCGAGAAAACTTGTGCTATTCTGAGTCTTAGGCCTTGTTTTCAGGTTAAAAACGTGGAACAGGAGGTATTTACCACAAGTGGTAAATACCTCATGGCAAATACCTCACCATGGGACAATGATATTTACTTTGTGTGGTAAATAACCCATTCCATTCTGCCTGGCTCAAAGTGAGGACCCTAGTGTTAACTGTTGGTAGAAAACACACCACAACTGAAGGAGCACCTCAATTAGCCCCCACAAAAAGTTGCTCCCTTATAATCTGTATAGTTAAACAAAAGTTGATTTAGTTGTGTCGTGCATGCCCAAAACCCCGGAAAAGAAGAGCACTCTCCTTTTGAAAAAATATTAATTAGCACTTGGAAGTATTTAATGAGTGCCTAACACGGACACATGCATTACTTAATGGGATCAAACACTCAAGCCAAACAGGAAATGTCAATAACATTTACATTAAAAGTACAGGAAGGAGGTGGCGTCTTTTCTACGTCAGAGAGCAGTTTGACTCCATGCTCCTGTTTGCACTCTTTGGGGCACATTTCTGAAAAAATAATGTGGCACAGCAGGTGACCTAGCTGCCTTACATGATAGGGAAAGGATAGGAATGAGCCGTATTTAACATAATATAGCACATCCCTGTCTTTTCCCTGCACGGGCGCACAATGTGCTGCCTATCGTCAACACAGGCACCCTTGCATCACGGTGCAAGGGTGTCTGCATTGTAAGCAAGATTGCTTTTGTGCAGGAAGGGACACCTTCCTGCACAAAACAATCCTCTGAGGCAATTTCTCCTTTTATGTGTGCTGCAGAGTTCAGCGCACATAGATAGAGGAGGTAACAAGGAGAAATACAGATATTTCTCCTCGTTATGCCTCACTTGGGAAGTTATAGCATTTTGATGCATTCCTAGGTCTACCAGTAATGGTAAATCTAGGAGTGTGCCAAAACCCATGGATGGATGTGTGAGAACACCCACGCTTCACCCCACTGAACGCCTTCTTAGGGCAGAGTAATTCAAAGTAGCGATTTGAGCTGTGTTGCATTACTCTAGATTTATCAAGCCACGTAAGGCCATGTAAGGTGTTGCGTTGATCTTGCGCCCCATTGGGTGGTGCAAAGGCGAGACAAATCTTTAATAAATACTCCTCTTTACTTTGTTGATCACATCTCAATGCAGATATGTTATTTGTTAATCACAAACGGTGGTGTTGCTTCTTCCACTATCATGAAAAGGGGCAATACAATGGAATCTACTATTGGGTGTCACATCTTTGCATAATTTTGTCTAGAAGGACATCAAGTCATTGATGGACTTTCCAAGAGATGTCCTGGCTTTTGCCCTACGAGACATCATGATATCTGTGGTCCAGATTTTCTTAAATGTTGTACTTGGTTTACATTAGTTTTGTAATGCAAACCCTGCCCAAAGTGGTGTGGTGGTATTTCCTTCCAAGATCAAGATTTGCATCGGAAAGATGTCCAAATGTTGTCAGTGGACGTTCTATGGTTGTTAAATGGGCGTTCCCAGGCAGCTTTCGCACAAATTCCCATCTACTAACGTTGATAGGGATTTGTGCTTGAGACAGGCGTAACATAGGAAAAATGTTTGTCTCCAAGCTTTTCAAACTTTGTATGTGTGCTGCATTGTAGAGCACACAAACCAAGTAGAAAAAGTATTGAAGTAGAGTTTTTTTTTACTGAAAGGCTCCCTTTGTAGTCAAACCCTATGCCTGATAGAACGCATATGCCCTTGTTCTATTGTGCAAGGGTAGATATGTTGGCGCATGACAGTTTAAAGAGCACCAGAGCTGGCTAGGAGAAAAATGGTGTCATATCTTAGTGGATATGGCACTGTTTTTCACTTTCCATTTGACGTAAAACAGCACAGCAACTTTGGTTGCTGTGTTGCAATGCGACTCATTTAGTACATTTTCCTTTATCTTCCTCAGACAGAGTGTGGTAATCTGAATTTATTCTTTCATAGGTGAGAACGACGTACCTTGGCTGTGCCACTCATGGTGCTGCCCTATTCCTGAAACTACACAGCAGCCCTTTTGAAGTGATTGATCTAAACAGTTTGAACCACTTCTAACGGACACTATTAACAAGCAATCACAAAGCCAGTGGGCCTAGATTCCATGTGCGAACACAATGCAACCATAGCACATTAGATCAAAACACATTGAAGGGAACCAGAAATTATGATAGTGATGGCTACACCTGTAAAGTAGTGCCTCATGTGGTTCAATGAAAACAACTGAGTGTAGAAGGAAGGATACATCCAAACAGCCAATGGCCTTAAGTGACAGAAGAAGATTCTACTCCGGGGTGCCAAGGCATGATTGACAAAGCTTCAAGCCAGTGGCTGAAAAAGGCTAATTGAAGAAAGCCAGTGGTTAAAAGTTGTGGAGCCAAAGCCTATGTATTTTGCTAGCAATATATTTGTTTGATGGCTGTACTGTCAAAACCCAAACCTAAAAAATGTAATTCATAGGATGTCATTTACTGACTCCTCCTAATGATTACCAGGCGAGAAACTGACACTCGTGAATTTTTTCATTACATGAATGGACATTACTTGAATCTGCGATGAAACCGGTGCATAATGTAAAGTTCAACTCTTCAGTAACAGCGTAGGATCAGTGTTGGACAACGCTTCTTTAGCGAAGATGTGTCTCTGCAAAAATACATTTTGTTAGAAATTTAAATTTGTTAAAATCACTAGGGCATAACTAAGTCGAAGCCTGCACATATGTCAGTTATAATCAGCCAATGATGTGAGGAGTTTTATTGCTTCTTAAAAAATGACTTGATTGCAAAATATGACGCTTCACTTCTCAGGTGTTCAGTGTGAGTGCTGTCTTCCCATCAGTGTATGGAATCATCAGATTTTCATGTAGAGTTGTAGAATTGCAACCCTAGAGTGTATGGCATATTGTCATCTGAGTTGGCAAAACAATTAGAAAACATATTGGAGAACTCTTTTCTGAGTACCATTGACGATCTCAGTTTGAATCCAATCTATGAAGCCTGAAGCAGGCCCTATGCACCCCGGACTAAAGTAGCCAACTTTGCGGAAGGGTTTATATCAAAAACACAACTGAGAGCAATCCTGAGTTACAAAAGTGGGTCTTCTGTAAACCACAGATGAGAGACAGTCTGAGGTGTTGCAATGATGAATCTTTCACGCAGCAATCGACCGCACACATATTGACATGCAGAGAACACGCCTGAGGCAAAGGTGTCGAAGGCTTCCAGTGGTCGCCATTGACAGGGAATTTACCTCCTCGTCCATGAGCAGGGTTTGATTGCTGTGGTGAGGACCTGGCTCTATGGTATTGCTACCAGATCATTTGCTGTGGCTTGGGCCCTCTGCCAGCACTCCTCTTCCTCGGTGTCCACCTAGGGTGTCCTAGAGATGCTACCAGTGACCATTGATATCCATTGCAGAAATGAAGTCTTATTTTGCTCTGGATCCAGATAGTAAACTGCATCCCAGTGTGTGTCGTTTCAAGTCCGGAGCAGTGATGGTGGTCTGGGTTCAGGGGAAGTGTAAGTTTGGCAAGGGCCGAGCGACATGCTGTTAAATTAAGTGTTAAACCAGCGAGCCAAGGAAAGCAAGGCAAGGCAGCGTTTGCCAAAAGGCACAGGACTTCTTCATTTCTGCACTGAAAAGTACCACCGCGCCCGGGAGTCCTGTGGTGACTCAACAACAAACAGGGCGCATAGACAAAAATAAAGCTAATTTCCAGCAGACATCTTCATCGAGAAGTAACCAATACTAAAAAAAAAAAAAAAAAAAAAAAATGTTCTTGTGCATCACTGTCAACATGGGGAACGATATTAACTGTCAATTGAAAAAAATCATACCCTTTCTTTAGCGTAAGATGCACTGCTTTAAATATAGATTATTTTCTATAATGTGTGCAGCATATTGTATTGTATTGTATTGTAATAGTATTTATATAGCGCTCACTACCCCTGACGAGGCGTTGAAGCGCTTTTCGGCGAGTAGCACGCTACTCCGGAACCCAAAAAGAATTAGGGGGTTATTCTAACTTTGGAGGAGGTGTTAATCCGTCCCAAAAGTGACGGAAAAGTGACGGATTTACCACCAGCCGTATTACGAGTCCATTATATCCTATGGAACTCGTAATACGGCTGGTGGTATATCCGTCACTTTACCGTCACTTTTGGGACGGATTAACACTCCTCCAAAGTTAGAATAACCCCCTTAGTGTTGTATTAGTATATGGAAATAGGAGTACAGTTTTAGTATTATTATGAGTTAATTTGAGCAGTGGATATGTGAATTTGTTAGTTGGATTGACTGGAGTAATGGAGGGGTGGAGGAGGGAAGAATCCAGAAGTGTTAATTGGGAGTTTACAGTAATAGGATTTAGGCTTGGGATATTAGTAATGTGTCTTTCATAGATTTACTTATAAGGGTCCAATTCCTGATGAAGCAAGATTCCTGCGTCGGTATTCCTGCACTCTGCTCATTGGTAATTTCGGGATGGGGGAGCACCCATTATTATGAGTTCTGCACTCGTAAATGGGGAATAATGCCAGGAATCGGTGTTTCCACCTGGATTCCACATGTTGTTCCACATTGTCAGGCCTCCTTCCACCTAGATATTTGACCTGCTTTTAGGAAGTGAAATGTCTGGGTGAAAAAGAAATAAAGGGTTGCAGTTCTCCCGGGACAGAAGCTCCCATTACCGTCTCCGTTGGAAGTTATGGGTTACTCCTAATGAGGGCTGTAGTGCAGCAATATTTAGCAAACCAACAAGTCACTGTGTAATAAATCCACTATTAAACTCTAACTTCACATTTCTCCTTTTACTACTTCTGATATAATAAGAAATGGATGCAAACAGTGTTGGCGTCCGATATGGGATTATAATTCAGGTGAACACACAAATGGATTTTTCCAGTGAAACTCCTATTAGGTATTACCTGGCAGAGTTTGCATGGGGAAAGCTGTCAAAAAAAGAAATCACTTTTGGTTTTCCTTTTTGGTAAGACCTAACTGGGAAACCCAGAATCAGTTGTAAAAATGATGCAGAGACATACAGTAACATTATTCCCCACAGGGTGGGTTGACTGCCTGGGAAAATGACAGGTGCCCTCAGAATGGGGGACTCAATATGGGTGAAATATTTGGAAAACCTGGACAACATCTCATTGCTTCACGGTGGAATGATGTGACCAGTGGGGCAGCTTAACAAGGATCTGTGATTGGGCCTGGTTGGTTGAACGTGAGATGTTACTAAAGGTCAATGTGAGGCTCTTGGTAAATAAACCTTCTATTGCATGGCCCAGTGAGTAAGACAGAACACTAGCGCCCAAAGACAGATCCAATTATAAGAAAAATGTGAGAAGTTTTGTAGTGCCTCTTCATTCTGTGTTTAGGTGAATCTGAACTTGTATTGCTCTCAACAGAGTGACATTTAAGGATACTGAACATAATGCAAACCTCCTCCCTTACAATAAAGCCCCCACAACCATTAATGGAGCCCAGACTCTGAAAGCTCCATGGAACCATAGAAGGGCACTGTATCAATTCTGGCAACAACATAATATATCATTCAGGCGTCTGTCTTCATGCAAAGTACCAGTCACAGGGAGAGTTATTATTTATAGGTATTTAAGGCACTAGAGTGCTTCCGAAGTACACAGCGGGATAAACGTTTTGCTTCACTTCTGGTTCTGTGTCTGGAAATTAGACACCCTCACTGCTAGTCATGTGGGTGGAATAAATGTGTCGGTGCAATTTTCTGTAGTGAATATATCAGATTTCTAATATTTTTGAAAATACGTCCATTATTTAGTAACGTGTGATTATGCAAACAGACTTGACTCTCTCTTGACTTGTTAGTAAAGCTTTTAAAAATGTTGCCAATATTACTTCCCTATAAAGTTTCAGAGGGAATTTACTAACGTGTGATGCAAAGGAGCACATCAACCCAGAGACTTTTTAAGGCATGGGCGAAGTGGGCAATTGCCCAGAGCCCCCAACTTCCAAAGTACCCACTAGGAAACTGAACGTTCTCTCAATTTGACCTCTGTCTATTCTTCTCTACCTAAAGCTCTTCCCTCTGTTTTTACTGTTACCTCTAAAGCTGTCTCTTAAAACCAGTGATATCTTAAGGATTTTTGGGGTACTGGGTAATACATATTTCAACTATTTCTGTGTGACCTTATTCAAATTTAACATATAATGTAGCATTGTTTAGCATCGTGTGTGCTTGAAATGGGTAATATAATTCAAATTTGTTCAACACATGGTGCCGCAAAATATGTTTTGCCCAGGGCCCCCAAAATCCTTAAAGTGACTCTGCAGCAACCAAAGTTGCTGTACTAAGTTGCAACAAAGGGAGAGGGGAAAACAGCACCATATATTTGCTAAGACATGGCGTTGTTTTTCTCTACCTCAGCAATGGCCCATCTTAGGTAATATACAATAATGCAAGGATGTGTTTGTTCTGTCAAACTTAGGTTTTGTACTGGATGAAGATCCTTCCAGTACACAAACTGTGCTTTAATTCTTTCCCCACTTTGTATGTGTGCTTTACAATGCAGCACACATGCAAATGTTGTCAAGTATGAAGAAATCAAAGCATTTCTGCCTCGAGGAGAAGTAAGGTTTTGGCACAAATCTCATTCTTCAGTTGTCAGCAGATAGGTATTTGTGTTCAAACCCATGGGTGGTTGTATTCAACACCGGTGTACCACCCATAGAAACCCCTAATGTGGCAAAGTGGCGTTACTGCAATACCTTGAATTACTTTGACCAACTTTCCAACGCAATTCCTGACTTGCGTTGGAAAGTAAGGCCCATATTTATACTAATTTAGCGCCACATTTGCCTCATTTTTTTTACGCAAAAGCGGCGAAACTTACAAAATACAGTTGTATTTTGTAAGTTTGCGCCGCATTTGCGTCAAAAAGCGGCGCAAATGCGGCGCTAAAAAAGTATAAATATGGGCCTAAATGTCACCACAACACTCGGCACCTGGTTTGCATTACTAAATTAATGTAAACCTGGTGCAAAGTGTTAGTAAGTCTAGGCCACGGAGTTAATGATAACCAGACATTGTCATAAACATCTGATGCTCATATAGAAAATAGCTCTATAAAGGTCTCAATCATGAGTCCCCTAAAAGTGGATGTGATAATTTTTGCACCTTTACAATCCACATCCTCTGGGTTTGGCATTTAATAAGTGCACCAATTATCACATATTGCTAGATAAATCCTTCGAAAAGGGGCATAGCATGGGGATTTTGGTTCCTTCCATACCACATTTTGTATCTATACATACTAGTCAGCCAATTAATGCATCACTGTGAGTACTATAACATTTTGTTTAAGTTTGATCCCAGTAAAGTAAATGAAGTCAAACCCTTAAAGAGAGGGCAATGTCAGTTAGCCAGTGGTGTGAACACAAGGACATGCTTTGTTCACTGTTACCCGTTTATGGGGAGTCTGTTGCCTCAATGATCAGTTGATGATGTGCCACAGCCAAGGGTTACTCAAGGGATCCACAGGGAAGGTATTCTAACACCTGCTGATGAGGTTCTCTAGCTTGGTTTAATTTCTGAAAACAAAATGGTAACATTTTAATGAACCAAAGATTAGTCAAGATTGATCGCATAAAACTATCGACGAGTTTGGAACTGTTTTGTTTCCTCCAGCCTTTCAGAATAGGCCGGTAATTTTATGTTTTTAATTTCTTCTGCTGACATTCCATTTTTTATGGGCGAGCGCAAAGTGCTCCGTCCCATGCTTTAATCTCTCTTTGGGCTTCTAACCACGCCCATGTCACGTCAGTCACTTTCATTGGTTCGTGGGCTTGCCTTATAAAATCTCCTTGCTTTCATTTGTTAAAGGCATGCATACGTCATGCCTTTTCTGGTGTTTAGCCCACCTACACAGCACCGGTAAACTACTGAAACCATTCGAGGCTTGATGTTTTCAGCATGGTTTCCGGACTACTTTATCTTTTTATTTTCCACGCAGCACGATCGCACTGGGGTTTACATAGTGTGAGCGCGCCCGGTTTTTCAGTTTTTAACTTCAGCGCGATTGCGCTGCATTTTACATAGCGCAATTGCGCTGTGTTTTTTTTCTTGTAATTTGTGTGACAAGAAAAGTCCGGTTAGGAGTTTACAATGCTAATAGCTCTGACTCGAGCGAATGCGAGACCCAGTGCATTGCAAATGGTTGTTTCTGTATGTCTTTGAGGCCTGAATACACAAATAAATAATAATCTAGCTATAGCGCTCAAAAAGTGTTTTCTATGTAGACTTTTCTAAGATGTGGTATTGTAATGATGCATTTAAAACACATGCAGAAAGCCTTGTATTTCTACAGTGACTCAGTTCTGGAAAGGAACTTCCGCTGTAAAGAGCATCGACCTCTCAATATTTAAACCAATAAGATATCATGATATTTTTAAATTTGTATTGCCGTGGTATGTCATCTAGGCCCCCTTTCAATCATAAAGTGGACATGCCCAAAGTGTCTTGCAGCCCTCTTATTGTAGGTGAGTGCAGTGCTGAGCTTAGGATATGACTATTTTTATGGCTCTGTTGGAATTTTGCATTGTTGCACTTTGTAAGGAAAGTTTTCCAGTATAATAAAAAATAATATTGGTGAGATACGTAGGTGAGTAGGGTAAAAAATACATCCAATCAACATGCTTGCAGGAGAATAGTTTGAGAGGCAAATATATTTTTTTTCTTTTTCCGAGGTAGCTCTGGTGATTAATTCTCCTGCTGGAGCGAGATCACAATTATTGCTAATGGCAGTTTTGACTCATCATAAAGTAGCACAGAGGATTAATGCGCTTACTGTAAATTACGTGAACAGTGCAGATCACAAAACTGTATTTTATGTGGATAGCTCAGTGGGTTACTGCTTTTGTCACTGAGATATTTTTGTTACTTCTAGTTCACTAGTTAGAATCCTAATGTACCACAGTGACCCATGAACTGTCATCAAAGTGCTGCATGCAAACTGCATGGTGTAGGTTAGAACATTGATTTTATCTCCAGTCTCTCAAAATCCTAATGTTGCAACAAAGGTTTGTTTGGGTAGAAACTCTTTCTTACTAGTAAAGCCACATGAAACCACGGTGGTACCTTTTAAAACAAGAGTCTGTTGCTCTCCAGACCAAACACTCTTAAAAGTTACTGCACACCAATAGGGATGACATGATTACCTCCCTTTGTGATCCTCATTGTCTTATAGACAAATGTACACATGTAAGATTAATTGGTTGTGTATAATGTGTGTGTGATCTAAAGTGCCCTGACACCCTACACTGGTAGGAGTTGCACTATAAACAAACGCAATGCATGTGACAGAGGGGGGTGCGCTAAACTTGCCTTGAGTGAAAGGACTGATGACAGAGTGAGTGCTACGTGAGTGAATGGTTCAAACGTTTCTGCAGTAAGTGCTTGCTACAAAAGCCGGAAGTTGTGTAGAACTATGAACAAAACACATATTATTATGCATCTCATTGCTACCCATTTTAACAACTGTAGAAGGATGAAAGTCTTCTGTCCTGACCCAAATCCAGAGTGGTCAGTCTCCTTCCTTGCTCCTCGATACTCCTTGGGGAGTGATTTGGACACTACAAATTCATATAATGTAAAATGGCCTTATAAAGAGTTGGGCAGTGATTGGAGAGCAGCCCAAAATTGGCCACTCTTCCCGCCTAACACACACCCTGCTCAGTTAGAGCTTGGGATTGATAGTTATGCTTGCTTAAATCTGTAGCTACTGTCAACAGCCTGTGGTGAGGCTGGTCCTCCGCCTCCATCATTGTTTGGTGTCTGGTCTTTTGCAATATGAATTAGCCATTGCCTTTCCTGGATTTGAAACTCATGCCCACCCAAAAGCATATAGCTCTCTGCAACAAGTACAGTAACTACATGAACCATCTTAGTGAGGCGGCAGATACAGTGAAGCTGTATGCCTGTGTTTAAAGTAGGAAAGCACATCGTACATCCAGGAATAATACCGAAACGCTTACAAAATAAAAAATAAGTACAAATGAGTGCATTCCAAAAAGACGAGGAAGAACATATGTATTTGGTCCATGCTCCAGGGAGGAGCTACCACAAGAAAGAAAGGGAAGCCTACAGGCGCTAAGGAATCAAATGATTGGAAGTGAGAGTGACAAAAAAAACAACTAGTGGTATGTTGTGATGGACTGAAAGCCTTTTGAACTGTAAACAATGTGGCCCTCATTAGGAGTCTGGGGGTCCTAGGACTTCCAGACTTGCGGTGACGGTCGGACCTCCGCCAATGCAGCGGTTCGGTCTCCACATTATGACCGTGGTGAAGGCGCCATGGTCGCACCGCCGGCACTGCCACTTTTTCGCCGGCCGATCGCCTAGTGGTGCCAGCGGTCTTAATCCACCAGGACAGCGCTGCCTTGGGGATTACGAGTCCCCTCTCCGCCGGCTTTTACATGGTGGTTGCACCGCTATGTAAAAGCTGGCGGAGATGGGGTGCCACATTGGGGCCCCTGCAGTACCCATGCACTTGGCATGAGCAGTGCAGTGGCCCCCATGGACAGCCTTGTTGTGCTTTTCACTGTCTGCTTAGCAGACAGTGAAAAGCGCAACGGGTGCTGTTGCATCCGACGCACCGCAACATTACCTCCAGCTTGATTATGAGCCGGCGTCAATGTTGTGGGCTCTTTCCCGCTGGCTCAGCAGGAAACTCGTAATAGGGGTTGTGGGAGAGCTGCCGCACAGTGCGTGCTCTGTGTAGGCGAGACCTAGACATAGGGCATTTTAGGTAATGCAATCTCGTAGCAAATGCTGATGTAGCAGAGACAATTCTCCCATTAGGTAAAAGTAATTTGCAGAGTATGTGTGTTTTGTAGAAAAGTTGGTTAATGCACAGGTTCTGATATAAAACAGAACAGAATAAAATGTATTATTAGGGAAGAACATTGCTGTTGTTCATTTATTAAAAAAAGACCTTACGAAACTGTTCTGGATAAAAGAGACATGTGTGGTTAGGGTTTTTTTTTAAATGGTTGTCCATTGTAATGCAGGGCATTTGTCCATATCCAGCCGTCCAGTTCTTTCTTATTTCATGCTCAAGAGAATGTCTGAATATGAGGCCACCCTGACCAGTCCTGGGATTTCCAGCTTGGAAGGTTCACAGTCAGTGATGGAAAGGTAGCCTCAGTGATCCCTTCAGAGATTCCCCTACAATGTTTTATGTTGTAGCAGCGATGTGGAAATTTTAGCCCATTCATTTAACCAAGCACTATGTAATTGAAAAACAAAACAAAATAACTGCATTGGATAAATAAATCACATATGGAGCAAATCAGAAGATAAACATACATATAAAATGAGAGGCAAAACTATTTGCAGGGAGCATGTCACATTATTTTCTCCGGTAAGAGTTGTTTGTGTGATCAGAACCCACATGTTGCATATCTGTCCTGTTAGGTGATACATAGGCCGTGGGGATTGTGTGTCAAAGAATGGTGCAAGTCAGGTTAGCGTAAAAAATATTGACTCTAAGCTGACTAGCGTCATTTTGTGACGCACAACCCCCATAGACACGACTCCTGTTTTAGCAAAGACAGGAACAAGATCCTCTGCCCAGTGGCCAGGCACAGGGGACTTCTGTCCCCTGGGCCTGGCCATTGGGCATAGCGCCATGTAGGGGGGCCCAAGTTAGGCCCCTCTGTGACACTTTAACAAAAAAAATAAGAAAAACTTACCTGGACTTACCGTAGATGGGTACCCCCATGCATGGGTTTCCTCCAGGGGTGGGTGAGGGTGGCAGCAGGGGGTGTCCCTGGGTGCAGGGAAGGGCACCTGTGGACTGCTGCCATGGTCTCTGACCATGGAAATGAGCCCACAGGTACCCTAGTGCCTGCTTAGTGCCATTATTTAAGGCCCTCCTCCTCCCGTGCGTCATTTTTGCACAGGAGGATAAATACGGCACAAATGCCTTAAAGTCATCTTTTGCCCAGGAACATCTACCCTGCATCTCATTGATGCAAGGTAGGTTTCCAAGTTAAAAAAATTACGCAAACTCCATAACTTTGACGCTAGACGGGTCTAGCGGCAAAGTATAAATATGGAGTTAAGTTTGCGCCGGATTTGCATAAAACAAATGACGCAAATCTGGTGCAAAAAGAGTATAAATATGGGCCATAGTATCTGTGTTGCCATTTTGTTGGCGAGAGTTTAAACTCGCCGTCTGACTGGGTCGGTCGGGTACAGTGGTACAACAAGGGTGTCATGGACCCTGGTGCAAGCAAGGAAAATTGAGGTTTGGGCGCACTGGGCCCGTGAAGCCCGAGGGTCCTTGCCAAAGCACCTGCTGCACTGTTGATAGCTGTGCCCATTGCAAGAAGCTGAATGTTACAAAAGTCAAGACCTTGCGTCTCAGCAGTGTGATATTCGAGTCAACTCACTGTAGAAACCAGCAGATGATGCAAGCTTTCAGGACTGAGGCGGAGTCAATGTCCATGTAGAGGACGGATGCATTGAAGGCTTTGGGTCCATTAATCTCCTGATTTACTCCTGTGTCACTGTAGGCATTCATGCTCCTCTCAATTAGCATTGCTAAATGTAAGGGCATTCCTAAAGCTGTGCTGTGCATGACATTCTGTGTTGCAGCTTCTTCCGCCCATTCACCATCTATAACATTTTTGCCCCCCCACAGACGCCCCTGCCCAGCTCATGACCACAGCGTGGAGGGTGGCTCGAGGGACATCAAGCCCAGGTCCCTTGGGGCTTCTCAATCCACTCTTGATTCAGGACTACTTAGAGACGGTTCCTTCTTTAGGCGCATGTTCTCATTCATGCACCGAGCAGCTGTGCTTTGTAGTGGACTCCCACTCATGCCTTAACCATGAAACTCTATCTCCTGCAGCTGGGAGCTTAAAAGGAAAAAAGCAGGACAACTGCATTGTTTGGCAATTACCGTGGGGGCTGCTCTGTTGTGATGGGGATCATTCAGTCCCTTTAAACAGGTGCAGATTCTCAACAGGTGGGTAAATGCCGAGAAGTGTAACAAGCAATCTTAAGCCGCCACTCAGATGTCACTGCACTTTACAGTAATGGTGATGTGCTATCGTGCCAATGGCCTGATTGAGTTATTTTGGCACATTGCAGTTAAAACTGGTAATAATTGCATACAGGGTCTTGAATATCATTATTCGGCTCATCTCTCACAGGGCCACCAGATCGCCTACGGTATAATATCTTGAGACAGACTGTGAAATCTAAATATATCACATGCTAATACGCAAGCCTTCGACACATTCAAGACTGCAGGGAAATACATATTATTCATGAAAAGTTTCCGGGATGTGGGCCTGCGCACTTGTGTGTTTCCTTGTGCCAACATGTTCTCATGCCACCTTGTTCTGCCATGTCCATGTGCTGCCACGCTTATGTGTGCACCAGGCCTCCCGTGTGTTCCATGTGCCCATATTTGCTCTTCAGTGCTGCTCTGTCCTTGCTTGCTCCACTATGTTTCTATGCCACCGGGTGCTGGCATGCGCAAGCGCACCCCTATCCCCATGCACCCTACCACCGCGCACCACCCCGCCCACTCGCTTGCCCTCCCCTCCTTTCCTGTTCCGGCATGTCTGAGCGGGCAGTTGTGCTGACTGTGCATTACTAGGTCCTGCTACATTTCGCTCTGGAGCCAGGGACATCTGAGAGAGTATAATGTTTCAAGAGCTTCCTGACCACCTGCTCAGAGTGTTCTGGGACAATCCATGAAGAGGACAGTGAGGCAAGAAAGAAGAAGCCATGGCGGAGAAGGGGGGAGGGTGTGATCATGGAGATCGGAGGGAAACCCCAAAGGAGCTCCTGTTGCAAGTAGAGTGACACAAGTGTTAACCTAATTAGCACAACATAGGGATTGTAGCATAAACTGCAACATTATACTATTTGTGTGCCTGGCGTAGTTAAACTCACACTTCCCATTCCCAGTCACAGTTTGTATGTGGCTGGCTGACCAAGGTATCACGATAGCATCTCTCACGAACTCATTTCAAAGCTGGGTGGTCTATCCTCCTTTATTTGAGTTTGCCAAAAAGATTATTGGAGAGAATTCAAGTGAGTCTAGGTTTCAAACTTGTGAGTTAGCTGTTTCCTTGGTGCAGAAATGTCTGCTAGTTACCAACGAAGGCTCTGTACCCATTAAGTCAGTCCACTTGTCCCATTGTGTGCTTGGGTCTGCACTATATTTCTGGAGACCAAAATAGTTCAATAAACAACCTGCGGATCTTTTGGATCCATATCTGGACGAAGAGTGCTAAAGGTAACTGTGCCACCAGTGGAGGCCAGGGATCTGCTGTTGTAGGTTCCATATAATGAAAAGGTTTTTCCACAAAGACGCCCAGTGAACCAATTCTGTGGGGTGACCCTGGATACAAGGAAGTAAGAAAGCGATGCTACAGACTAACTCACCATTTATCATACCTATAGAGATTTGGACACTGCATTTTCCCAGTGGGTTGTAAGCTAGGTAGTCTCTTTGAAAGAGGGATGGCTTTCATGAGCCAAATATTAAAACTCCATTGCCTTCATTCTGGTCATTGCCTTCAGGTTTAATTTGAATTTTTCGCCAAAATCTGAGCAGTGTCGAGATTTGATCGAATAACATTGTAGATTGTCTGAAAATATGGCTAATTCCTTATGTTTGACAAATTGATCTGGCAGGACCCAAAGTTAGTCTTTGTGGGAGGAGGAGGCAAGGTTAACCTGGTGCACCAGATCCTTGTCGCGAGTTCTGCCATAAATGGGTGAAGCTCCTGCCCCATCAAACTTGCACTTCATTTAGAGTCAGGGGAACCACTGGGTTTCTGATGGCAGAACCTAGGCTGGCTCTGGCGAAACAAACCTGTAACCTGACTGCTTGTCTTCCATTGGGCACAAGTTTATAGTGGCGGTGGCCCTGTCATAGATTGGGGCTACTTCCTTTGACTTCTCTTTCCCAGGTCCATCCATGCATGGCCTGGTGGACTAGTAAAGGTCCCAGACTTTGACTGCAGCTAAAGGCCCTGCCCAAAAAGGGTGGGGTAGCAAGCTGCAGTGAATTGCCTTAGCACTACATGTTCCAACACTCACTCTCTGCAGGGCCAACATCACCCTGCAGCTCCTGGCTACAGAGCAACGAGCAGGCCTTGCACCAGTGCCAGTGGAGGTAATTCTTTGGGGTGATAGAGTGTCAGTTTCAAGGCCTACAACGGAAGTACCCACTGCCCTGAAAGGCCAATAACGTTGCTTATTACTGTGCAGTACATCTACAGCTGTCCTCTTTTCTTTAAACGTTTCAATCTTTTATTGCATAAAGCTTGAGAATTTAAAAACAATTCCTCAAAGTTGTTAAGTGTCAACTTTAGCATCTTTGCACACTAGTAATCCTCCATGGAGATCTATTGATAATGCATGGTGATCTCTAAAACAAGCTAGTGAACTCTGCCATTGTTCAAACAAACCTCCTCATTCAACATTACCCCCCTCCCTCGATTGATCACTAATAGCAGTCTGTGGAAATAATGCTTCCTGCCAACCCATCTCTTTTACTTTGCTTATCAAGACCAATCTATCGGTAACAAGACATACTTTATCACAGAGCACCATCATTCCTCACTTCTCAGGGAACTGAAACCTAGACAGATCCCACAGACCCTGCAACTACTGCTGCCTTCCACAAAGGTCCTGCAAGCTTCAGCGACAAAGCCTGCACCTGTCACGAAGATGGCAGAATCTACCTGCTGATGAATTTATCACTCAGAACCAAAGCATCGCTACCTCTACGGTGTCTCTGACTCTTTTGGAATGCATCAAAGTCACTGTCTTTGTACCATTCAATGTTCACGTGCTCAGAGACGTTCCTCAAGAAGGCCTTTAATGAACAAATAGTAATAAAGTATGTTGAGAGTGGAAATGGTCTACAGTGAAAAAGCCATAATCTACCAACAAATCCGAAAGAATCCATGTAAAAACCATGCAGGTTCCCAATTATCTGAAGTGGGACCAGTGTTGGATGGCACAGGTTTTGTAAACGAGTCGTAGTATTTTGTTAATAATCAAATTTGAGACATAGCCATGTACACAAGCAAATGAAAAAAATATAGTCAACTAAGTGCAATTGCTAGTCTTGCTCTAGTTAATCACCGGCCACTGCAGGCATGCAGAATCAAAGTACTTCACATCCTAATATTCAGTTTTGAAAGTTTGTCCATTTTATAATGCCTTTTTAATATATATTAATGTCAATAGTAAGCTTTTTACCTTGCTAACAATAAGGGGGTCATTATGAACACAGAGGAAACAACCGCCGTGTTCATGCTGGCGGTCAAAACACTGTCCGCCAGCGACCCCGGAACCCCGCCGGACAGATAATGAACATTTCTGAGAGCTGGCGGGCAGAAACCTTGTTTCCGCCCGCCGAATCACAGAAAGGCTCTGCCGGGACATTGACAGCCACCGTTAATGCTGCCGGCTCACAGAAAGGCTCAGCCGGGACATTGACGGCAGCTCCATTCAATGCCTCTGTGTGGCAGGTGCAGGTGCACCCGTCACGCAGATCACTGCCCGAAAATCGGGCAGTGATCTGCGCAACAGGGCTCTGCACCGGGGCCCCTGAACTGCCCATGCAAAGTGCCCCGGGGCACCCCCTCCCCCAGCCTCCGAAAAGGCTGGCGGGAAATTAAACATTATCCACAGGGTAGCACAGCTACCCTGGCGGATGGTGTTTCATCCCGCAGCCAGGCTGCCTGACGGTGGGTGATGGCTGCCGCTGGCGGTTGTCACCATGTGCATTATATGGCGGTCCGGCACGCCATGCCGGCTGGTGGCTTCAGCCGCCACTGCCGGCATGGCGGGCCGAACCGCCATGATCATAATGAGGGCCTAAGTCTGATCTGTGGCAAATGCAAATTACCTCCTATAATATTTTTTAAGTATTCTTAGTCATGCTGTTTATTGTGTTCCAGGAGGTCCTGTGCTATGCCACATTTCCAGGGTACTCACTGAAGGTGAATGTATTTATACTTAATCAGAATGGAAATCATTTGCATAGTGGCTAGTCAGAAAATCTGGCATGGAAGACGCCACCCTCAACTTTTGCTGCTCCAGCCCCCCCACATTCTTGGCACCTGCCTCACCTTTTTCTGAAGAAGAAGAGTGCCTGCCAGGCTGAGCGAAGGTTAGCCTGGCAGACACTCTTCTTGTTCAGGTCAGGCAGCCAGGAACTAGATGTGCTAAATGTGCAGACTCCTAGATGCCTGAGCTGAACTTTACCAGCCTGAACGTTTCACAGGGTGTGACCTCCTCAGCCTTGCAAAAGTGCCTCGAGGCCCTCCTCCTCATGACAAGGGGTAGTGTCACTGATTGCCTCATACCTGGATGAGTGCTTCAATTTTAAGCCCTGAAGTTCCCAGGGTTGTGTTAATCAGTGACACCTCGACACAGAGTGGGGTGTGGTTAGTGGTCTCACTGACCCCTTCCTACTCTGTGACGAGTGACGGACTTCTGCCTCCACTCATTGGCTGACCTGGGGTCAACCAATGAGAGAAAGCAGCAGTCTCAACCCTCCTGGGACCCCCAAGGCTTTCCTCTCCTTGAGCTGCAGTGCAGATGTGTTTTATGTTTTTGAATGTTTGCTGTGTGCATGCATGCATGTATAAATGTATGAATTTGTTGTGAGTGAGTGTTCAGCCAATGAGAGAAGGCAGCAGTCCCAACCCTCCTGGGACTCCCAGGCGTTCCTCTCCTTGAGCTGCAGTGCAGATAGGGTTTATTTTTTGAATTTTAGAGGCTTGTGTATGTGTATAGATATATGAATTTATTGTGAGTGAGTGTTGTGAATTGGTGTATGTCCATGTATATATATTTGTGTGTGTGTGCGCCCCGCTGTTCCTGCCAAAAATTATGGCCACCACTTCCCCTCTGGTCATCAAAACACTTGTCATTGAAGGACAGCGCTTCAGTCCTATGTCCATTACTATGTTTCACTGTACACAAATACTGCAGGATGAAACCATGGATTATGACCACCATTTTAATCACAGACTTACAGGGTCTCCAGTTTTGGCCTCGTTTTTCTACTAATGTTGCTCTCATTGCAGGCATAGGTTTTTTGAGACCACAGATAGAGTTTGCTGACACCACATCTACTGGGAACTAAAAGCAGCCCTGAGCAGGAGCTGAGTTTGGGAGTGGGTGCTGTGTTTGCAAGTATATTATAGTTTTAAAAGCCCTTACTGTAGCGTTCCTAGCCTAAAGCAATTTTCAAGCAACCAAAAAAGTGTCAAGATTACTTTGGTGATTAGTGTTCTTCCTGGAGAGAGTTCATTGTTTTCTCTGGTGTAAGTTTTAAGGTAGTGCGGGGGTTAATATGCCGCCTGCAAAGAACATGTACCATGTAGATCACAAAGGGCATATACCACAAATAGGTCAGTGGGTTACTGCTTTTGTCTTAGAGGTCCTTTTGTTACTTACAGTCCATAAATTAAAATCCCAATCCAGACCAGTAAACTAATAACTTTCATCAAAGAACTGCATGCATTCCGCAAGGTATAGATTAGAGCTTTATCATTTCCCCCCCAGTCTTTCATTATCCTAATGTTGCAATAAAGGATTCATTTGGGTATAAGTCCATTATTATTATTAAAAGAACCCCCAAACATGGTGTTATATTTTGTATTCTAAGTGTGTACTTCTCCAGACCAAGCACTCTTAAACTATACATCCAACCAGTATGGATGACATGTGACTCCTACACCTTGTAGTCCTCTGTCTTATGTAACATTTCTTATACACTGAGTTACACATTTATGATGATTGCCTCTGTGTAATGTGTGTGCAATGTAGTGTTCTGACACCCTACTCTGGTGTGAGTGGCGCTATAAAACTAATTAAATGTATCTGAGAGAGGGTGGTTATGGAGACTTGAGGGCACTATTAAATGGTGGTAGTGAAGGAATTCGTAGCGGAGGTGGTCACTGGGGGGTGCCAACAAATATGGTCGCACAGGGCGCTGCCAGTGCTAAGGCCGGCCCTGCTGCCCAGTGGGGAAAAGCCCATGGAATAAACTGGGCGTCCGTCCCAGGGTCATGTACATTGACTGCCTTCCATTAAAATATATTTAAAAATCTGTGCCTTATGCTATGAGTGTATTCCCTAGAGAAGTGTTTGAGTTTCCTATCTTACCCTCCAAGACTCCTTTAGGCTTTATCTACGCGGCTCCTAAGCTCCCTGTTTGGTGGTTTTTGAGTCAAGCGCCAAGACTGCTGCGATAGGCACTCTGCGCGCTGGCTGTGTCACCGCCCTCCCACGGGTCCCTTCGGCATCCTTACTTCTGAAACGGCGCGCTGGCGAACAGTTGTTATTTTTACCCGTTCTGCTCTATGCTTTGCTCAACAAGTCCTAATTTTCCCACCTACATCGGAGTCCTAACGAGCATGGGGACTGTTCCTGCTTTTTGCTCCTCTCGTTAACAAACTTAAAATAGCTTCGCCACCTCGTTTGACCAACTTCAGTGTTTATCTTCTGGTCTAGTCTCACGTTTGCTCGCGTTGACCACCTGCCCTGCACCTCTGTCACATTCCCAAGTACCCTTCAGTCCCACTGCTGCTGTCACTCTTTCACATCTCTCTGCAGTTGATGGGTTTTTGCACATTTCTTCTTTTGTTTTCTTTTTCATATGAAATCTGAGAGATCTACAATGGCTCCTGTGCTGTCCTCTCCGATTCAGCCTCTCTTCTGATGCGTCCAGATTCTCCCCTCCTTCCAGGGCTTGCTTCAACTAATCCGCAGTAAACTTATCTCATTGAGTTTACAGGTTTCTTTACCCTATAAACCAGTGCTGCCTTATATTTTTTTAAGAGCGTTCTGTGCGCTGTTACACCAGGGACAGGGTTTGACTCACAGGCCTGGGAACCAAAATAAACCTGGACCCCATTAGTGAATTAGATAGCCAAACACGTGGCCCGTGTTTCTAATTCAGGCTAGTTTAAATTTGTAAAGAACACGGGATATATTGCATGAGAGTCATTATTTAATGGTGTATAAATTGATGAGTGGTCTGTGTTTTAGATTAATCCTTTATTTCTTCCCCCAGTCTATATCCAGTTCAGATCCTATTCTGTTTTTGCATATGACAAACACAGATATTGTATACATGCATCGATCTACATCTATTATTCTTGTAAATTCTCCTAGAAGGGGAAATATGTAGCATCCTTCTTCAATGCATGACATCATGAAACATGCATGAGGTTCTAGAATAGCACATATGGAGGGTTTCAAAATTACCCATTTTGCCAGTTGGATGGCATTTCCGTACCCAACCAGTTTTACATAATACATTCTTTTACTTACCACTGCCTTGTCATTATACTGTATGGGTGTTTTTCGAGGTATTGGAGACTCCATGCATGTATGCTTGTTACAGGCAAAGTTTGTGGTAATATTGGTATTATCAGCAGTACAAACTGGCCCAGAAGACCATAAGATAGGCCCATAAATGGCCAAAAAAACTGGCTTGCACGCTAGCTGGCGAGACCAGCCCTTTTGGCACTGCCAGCTTTGCCGGTAGGCCAGTCTGACCCTGAACAGGTACCATATTCCTATTTCTTAACATTGTACATGATTGTATGACCGGATCTAACTTTGTGTCATTGTATTAACAGTGCCTCACTTATGGTGAGCTCGGTAACAAATTCCCAGCGGTCACCCCAAAACCGCCCACAAACAGGCAGTCCCGTAGGAAATCAGAATAATCTCTTCTCTTAGATGCAGAAACCCTGTATTTGCTTTTATCACAATTTACCAAATAGAAGCCTCCACCTATGTTGCATTCCTTTTTTATGTTTGACGTGTAATAGTAATTGCACCATTTATGGCAAACAAATTGTGTTCATTGCATACTATAACCTTCTTCAGCCATTGGCTTCTTAGGTGCAGGAATCTTGTGCTATGAGCTTTAGATATAGCCAATCACATCTCTGATCAGCCCATAGGAATACTTGAGTCTCTGTTTCTGTTGGCTGTTTGGATGTATCTTTTCTCCTCCACTAACATGCACTGAACACACCTGAAAAGTACACTCTGTCATTACACATTTTATTCCTGATCTTATGCAAGCCGTGTATACACAGAGCAAACGTTATTTCAGTTTTGTACTGCAGTGGGCATTTTTTATTGCTGTTGTTAGTGCTCTAGTAAGAATGTGAACCAGGCCCTTAGAATTGTGTCAGCAAATTATCAGCAAGCAGCCGCCATTTTCCCTTTAGCTCCTCTTGCCCCATTAACATTAGCTGTTTTTTCGTACCCAAAGCTTGAGTGATTTGTGCATCTGAGGATACCTATTCTTAACTATCAGTGGGGGAATTAGGCTTTTCCATACTGTGATATACTAACTTACAAAGTAACCCCCAAAGAATATCAATTAGTGCAGTGTATTGCAGTAAATTTAGATTTTTTTTTTAATTAATACTACATGTAATACATAATGTTTACAATTGTAAAAATGCTACATTTAACTTTTTGCATTATGTACCGACAAAGTACTCATGATCATGTAACATTAATGCTCTGTTTATATCTTTCTATTTCTTGCAGTGCCTATCTATGTACCATTCCTTATCGTTGGCTCTGTCTTTGTAGCCTTCATCATCTTGGGCTCCCTAGTGGCCGTTTGCTGCTGTCGATGCCTGCGGCCCAAGCAAGAGCCTCAGCAGAGCAGAGCCCCTGGAAACAACCGGATGATGGAGACCATCCCCATGATCCAAAGTGCGAGCACGTCACGTGGGTCCTCCTCGCGCCAGTCGAGCACCGCTGCCAGCTCCAGCTCGAGCGCCAACTCAGGAGCCCGGCCGCCTCCCACAAGGTCACAAACCAACTGCTGCCTGCCAGAAGGGACCATGAATAATGTATATGTCAACATCCCCACCAACTTCTCCGTGATGAACTGCCAGCAGGCTTCACAGCTTGTTCCACATCAAGGGCAGTACCTGCACCCGCAGTTTGTGGGCTACGCCGTGCCGCACGACTCTATGCAAATGACTCAAATGCCGCAATTCTTGGATGGGTTGCAAGGCGGATTCAGGCCAATGCAGTCACCCTACCCCCATAGCAACCCGGACCAGATGAAATACCCCCCGGTGACAGTATGAAGTATTGGGTGACGTCTGATCACTGAAAAAAGAAGAGCACTTTGGAGGAAGTTTCAGTGCTTAGTGCATCAAAGAAAGTGAACTTCTCCAGCGCCTGCTAAGCATTTCTTGTTTTCATTGGAATGAATTGCCAAAAAACTGTCAGAAAAACTTCCTGAGTTGACATTACCAGATAGGCTTTCATTCCAGTGGATTCCAGTGGAGGATTAACTATGGGACAGAATGTATTGTCCTCAAAATGGCGGCTATGCCTTTCAAACGACTGTAGGTTTGCTGTACTGTAAACGCCCGAGCCATTAAGTACCCCACCGGTACAGCTAAAGTCTTCTTTCCATGGTCAATGCAAGTTTTTTTTTTAGTGTACATGAACTGAAAAATGTTTAGGTAAATAAATCCCCAGATCTGTTTAATTCTTAAGACAATCATTTACAAAGAGTAGAATAAAAAACTGACTTATTGGCTGAAACAGATTTCCTGTCCAAAAGAAGTTTTGTGATTTTTCTTTAAAACACCGTTAATTAAAGTGAAGCCATATGTGATGTTCTTGTTTGTATTTTGATAAGCAGGTTGCCAGGTTTCTGTTTTTGAGTGTGCTTGTTTTGGCATTTTTACCACCTGCTTCTACGTGGCACTAGAACCAGTTGCATTTTGTGGGCATCGGTACTGCTGAAAAATCTATGGTTCTATTAAGGGAAAGAGATGTTGTGTGATGTATCAAAAAAGTAATCATTTTGCAGCTAAAAAACCTCCCCTTAATACTGAAAGATTCTAGATTGTTGGTGCGGTGGGGTCAGTCACACTGACGGTACAGTCAAAATTTGATGAAAAAAAAATAACAAATTGTGATATATGGATAGTGAAGGCCCCACTAGAATAAACAGGAGTTAAAGAGAGGTAGGCTTTTGTTTCTCATTCCACTCCCCATTGGAAATGCATTCCATGTGCCTTCCTCAGTTTAAATGTAATGGGAGGGAAGGGCAGGTAATTGATGTTCATAAGAAGGTGATCAATAGGCTTATTAGTGCCTGGTTCAAGACCTTTTAGGCAGACAATCATAACAAGTGTCCCTGCCCACTTCACGCCCATCTGATACCTTCACAGAATTTAAAGCCAAATGTATAAAAACATTTTGCAGTCATAAACCCTTCAATTCCCCAAATCACAGGGATGGCAACCTCAAAATGTGTTTTAACGATGTACTAAATTAGCATTTTCGATTTAGAAAGGAGGTTGTAACTCATTTGCAAAGGGGAAGCTGTTCCCACTGCACACCTTCCTGTTTGGGCAGTGCTTAATTTTTAAATAAAAACGTGCCGGTGCCCAAAGCCCTCCTCTTAAACACACAGCTGCTGCATGAGCACAGAATAATGAGACAGCTTAATCCTGAAGCCATCTCGGGCCTTTTCAGTCCATCCGTGCCCCTTCATCTCACTCTGGCAGCTTTCTGCTTTCTCCCTTTGTGACCCTTCTTCATTTTTCTCTTCCTCCGTCTTTCCCATATGTGTCTTTTGCTCGCAGCAAATGCTTGAGGCAGAAGAATAAGCCCTGGCCCTCAAAAATAAGTGCTGGTGCTCAGCACCGGAAACAACAAGCCCAAATTAAGCACTGTGTTTGGGGATTGTGTTTGGCAGACTCCTGGGGAACAGGCAGTGATCAATAGGACCATAAGACCACTGCCTTCTTTCCTCATGTCTTTTTAAATGGGAAACATTTTTTAAAGCAGCATCTGTTCCTTTAAGGAGCACGAGCAGCGGTAAAAACAAAAGTTTCCCGTTTGGCAATGTGAACTCAGGAATGCGATCTGCTGTTCACTGAAGGCAGTGCTTAATTTGTAAAATAATAACTTCAGGGGCCAAAGCTGTGTTCAGAACCCCTCGACCTGCACTATCAAAGCTCTAAGGTGTCATCTGGATTCCACCTCATGCCATCTTTAATCCCCCACCAGACACTCAGACTCTTTATCTCATTCTCAAAAGTTATTATTTATCCCTGCTTACTTACTTTGCCGCTTTCTGTTTTTCTCTTCCACCACCTCCCCCTTTTGTGTTTTTCTCACTCCTGCTCTAGATCTGTCTATTGGGGAAAAAAAGTGTCAGTTCCCAAAAATGAGCACCAGTGGGCCCCACCTGCCACCATAGGCTCAAATTAAGCACTGCCTGTATGCCACCATCTGGGGGTTTGTAGCCAATCATGGGGGGGTAGGGTCATACATTGGCACCTGCCTACTTAACATTAATTAGGCAGATTGTTCTGTGATTGAAATTTGTGACACAGCCTGTTAGTGCATAGATCACACTGCAAAATTAGAGCACATCACAAAAAGTTGGTGTACAATTTGCACTCACTATTTGCGACCTGCATGTTAACACATCCGGCCCCAAGTATGTACGCAAATAGCATCCGTTAAAGCTTGCATTCTAAGCCTTCTGATTGGCCAAGACAATCTCAGAATTCCATAGCGGTTGCAAGTACACATTATGAGCCATTGATTCAGTCACCTTTCTTTACATTTGTACAGGGTAGTATAAGAGGCTGGTCGGGCAGAGATTCTGCATTTTATGATGGAAGAAGAAATTCTTGTAAACCTTATCACTTCGACTCTCCTATTAACAAAGAGTGTGCCATGAGTTGCCTGAAACAATTAAGAGGCTTGGTTTGCCCCTGACCAGCATGACCCAAAGGCCCCTTTGAGAGTTCTATTTTAGCATGCCTCTTCATGACCTTGAAGATTGCTCATGCTTGCTTTTCTTCCGAAGTGCATAGTGACAAATGTTATTGACTAAACATACTACTGTAGGATATTGGCTGTGGATCCATATACTGATTCCACCTGACCATCAGTGTGTTGTATCGTACAACGCCAACGTCAAATCATCAGATGTCTACAGAGAGCCTCAGGTCTCATATTAAACAGTAGCATAAATCTAATCATACGGATCCGTGAACTCCCTGAGACGATTATTGGCCAACAAATGGTTAATTATTAGACTTCTCCTCAACACCCTCTCCCAATGCACTTAGCAGTGGGTAAGTTAGCCACCTGCATTATTGGAAACTGGCCTCCACAACTGATGGAATTGCATTAGTGTTGCCAAATCACTGTTTCTGAGTGCCTGGATTCGGTTTTCAGTCCAGAAAAGGGGGTCCACACCATTTATACGCTATGTACAAAATGAACATTTACATTTCCTTTTGAAGCAATAAGGAGTAGGTGTCAGTCACTGCCACAAATTCATTTTTGCCCCATAACTTCAACAGATGCTGTGTGAATGAATGCAGCATCAGAAGTAGAAGGCATGACAATAACATGTAAATAATGCAGTGGAATGTGGAACGTATACAGCATAAGAGGCCATGGTCAGATCACACTGATAATCAGTGGGAGATTCGGAAATGAATGTATAATTCTGTAACTCTCAGAACTGGGTTCGGTCCTCTATAACACATATGTTCACCCCAAAAATAATATTTCATACCTTTTGATGCTGAGAAGTTATTCACTGCTATCAGTTGATCAACCGGGCGTGAAAATGTTCCCATTGACGTGTAAGTGTTTAGAAGCAAAGACTACATGTTTGAATGACACTTCTTGGCCCCTAATCCATTGAGAATGATCATTATCATACATGGCACTGCTGTATGTTTGCTTCTGGCTCTGTTGCTTACAGGATTATGACAGAAAGCATTGCATTGAGGTGTGGGTTTCAGCTGTGTCATAGACTAGAATCCTGTAGTTAAAGAAATAGCTCTCTTCCCGACCCAGAGTCACTTGAGCAATGCAAATTTTTCCATCAATCAATACAGTATCACCTTATCTTGCGAGATGCCGTGTCCTAAATGCGCGAGCCCGGTCACTAACAGCTCCTTGGCTGGTGGCGTTCAGGTGCATCGGTTTGTATATTGTTTACTTGTAAAAATAAATAAATTTAAATATATAAAACGTGCTACAGCTGATCTGGGGACAAAATACTTTAAAATGTAAAAAAAGGTTTGTATGAAATGTGGTGTTTACACGTTTTATAATTGTAATGTATAATAATGTAAAACAAATGTTGACGTTTGCTATAGTTTTTAATTATTATAAAGGGCACTTGTGGAAAAGTGTTTTTTAAAAACCAAGAAAAACGTCTCCAATTCTTAATAAATATTTTATGGTGTGATTTGCTTTGTCTCTTTAAAATGATCAGCTTATCTTGTGAAAATATTTTGTTGAGATGCAAATGAAACATCTGGAAGTAAGGGGGAGATAAAATGACACAATTGCCACTCCTGTCTGCTTCAGTTCCCCATTACTCCTTCTTCACGTATTTCAGCCTCCATCCTTCTGCCATAACCTTCTCCAGTACCCACAGAACACTCTTCCTGGAAATCCCACACATCCTCTTTCATTTTCTCTTTACTTGCGCATTATTCTTTGTCTTACTTCACTACCCTTCTCTTTTAAAACTCCTCTGCAACTATAATTAACATTGTGCCTACCTGATGAAACGCCAACTCTCCCATCCTGCCCTCATATTGAATTGCTTTGGCCCTATGGAGATAGATGTACCATTCTGCCTTTTTAAATACTAACCCATTGTCCATTTTTCACCTCTTTCATTGTTATAATGATCCTTATATTTCCTCTGGCCAACTGCCATCATCTCTTCGACCCACTCCTTTTACGCCTTTCTGAAACCTTGACCCAACTAGGGTTCAAACTAGGAGTTCTGCCACCATCTCTTTAAAAGATGAGAACCCTGTAATAGTGTTCCTAGTGGTGCATTACACCCATACAATATCCATGAGCTCTTGCCACCGCTTACACTCACTGATCCAAGCCAACTAAATGTTCCCCTCATTTCTGTGTAAGACTTGTATGCTAAACCATCATACATACAGTGGTACAATGTTGTAAAAGTATGTTCAATGCTAAGTCTCGCTACAAAGTCTCATGTTTTATCAAAATCCACCTATACACCATTTTTGCTCTATAAACACTGCCGTGCACCCTCGCTCAAGCACCTAACACAATAAGTGCAGCTCCCACATGTGCACCTGAATGACAATACATACTTCACCAACCTTACTAAAATGATCTAATAAATATCTCGTTCATATTCTTGTATCTTGTTATATTGGGCAAAAACACATCAAAGGCTACTTTTTTCTGTGGAAGGTCAGGACATCCTACAGGGATTAACATGGAAGTGGGCATCTTTTTTACATTTAGCCAATATCTCACAACCAGTACATTTCTTTTGTCGTTTGTCAACTAGGGGGTCACCAAAACAAGTATGACTCTCTTCATTTGTTTCTATAAATACTGTATTACTTTCTCACTCATCTTTTCACCTGAACACCCGCCCTTTCCACAATCAAATTTTCCTTGATAATTCATTGCTTCTTTTCCAAAATAGTCACACAACTTTGAACTGACTCGTCATCGAGCACTTCAACATACATAGGGCCTCATTACGACTTTGGCGGTCTTTTCCTAAGACAGCTGAAGCCGCTGCAGCCAGCAGACCGCCAATGCTTGTGGTCTGCTGACCGCCATAATAAGAGTCATTGGAGGACTTCTGCCCATCGCCGGCCGCATCGGTGCGTCTGCACCGGTGGGCCAGGCGGCGTTGTGGAGGTTTGGCTTCTGCCAAACCCCACAACTTGTGATGTAGTCTGATGACTGTAGGAAAGTACCATCTTGCCTGGCATGTTACCCCCATATTTCACTGTATATATGTTGTTTTAGTGTATGTGTCACAGGGACCCTGCCAGCCAGGGCCCCAGTGCTCATAAGTGTGCCCTGTATGTGTTACCTGTGTTATGACTAACTGTCTCACTGAGGCTCTGCTAATCAGAACCTCAGTGGTTATGCTCTCTCATTTCTTTCCAAATTGTCACTAACAGGCTAGTGACCAATTTCACCAATTTACATTGGCATACTGGAACACCCTTATAATTCCCTAGTATATGGTACTGAGGTACCCAGGGTATTGGGGTTCCAGGAGATCCCTATGGGCTGCAGCATTTCTTTTGCCACCCATAGGGAGCTCTGACAATTCTTACACAGGCCTGCCACTGCAGCCTGAGTGAAATAAAGTCCACGTTATTTAACAGCCATTTACCACTGCACTTAAGTAACTTATAAGTCACCTATATGTCTAACCTTTACCTGGTAAAGGTTGGGTGCTAAGTTACTTAGTGTGTGGGCACCCTGGCACTAGCCAAGGTGCCCCCACATTGTTCAGGGCAAATTCCCCGGACTTTGTGAGTGTGGGGACACCATTACACGAGTGCACTATACATAGGGCACTACCTATGTATAGCTTCACAATGGTAACTCCGAATATGGCCATGTAACATGTCTAAGATCATGGAATTGCCCCCCCCCCATGCCATCCTGGCATTGGTGAGACAATCCCATGATCCCACGGGTCTCTTGCACAGACCCGGGTACTGCCAAACTGCCTTTCCCGGGGTTTCACTGCAGCTGCTGCTGCCAGCCCCTCAGACAGGTTTCTGCCCTCCTGGGGTCCAGCCAGGCTTGGCCCAGGAAGGCAGAACAAAGGACTTCCTCAGAGAGAGGGTGTTACACCCTCTCCCTTTGGAAAAAGGTGTCAGGGCTGGGGAGGAGTAGCCTCCCCCAGCCTCTGGAAATGCTTTGATGGGCACAGATGGTGCCCATCTCTGCATAAGCCAGTCTACACCGGTTCAGGGATCCCCCAGCCCTGCTCTGGTGCGAAACTGGACAAAGGAAAGGGGAGTGACCACTCCCCTGACCTGCACCTCCCCTGGGAGGTGCCCAGAGCTCCTCCAGTGTGCTCCAGACCTCTGCCATCTTGGAAACAGAGGTGCTGCTGGCACACTGGACTGCTCTGAGTGGCCAGGACCAGCAGGTGACGTCAGAGACTCCTTCTGATAGGCTCCTCCAGGTGTTGCTAGCCTATCCTCTCTCCTAGGTAGCCAAACCTCCTTTTCTGGCTATTTAGGGTCTCTGCTTTGTGGAATTCTTTAGATAACGAATGCAAGAGCTCATCAGAGTTCCTCTGCATCTCTCTCTTCACCTTCTGCCAAGGAATCGACTGCTGACCGTGCTGGAAACCTGCAAAACTGCAACAAAGTAGCAAAGACGAGTACTGCGACCTTGTAACGCTGATCCTGCCACCTTCTCGACTGTTTTCCTGGTGGTGCATGCTGTGGGGGTAGTCTGCCTCCCCTCTGCACTAGAAGCTCCGAAGAAATCTCCCGTGGGTCGATGGAATCTTCCCCCTGCAACCGCAGGCACCAAAGAACTGCATCACCGGTCCTCTGGGTCTCCTCTCAGCATGACGAGCGAGGTCCCTTGAACTCAGCAACTCTGTCCAAGTGACTCCCACAGTCCAGTGACTCTTCAGTCCAAGTTTGGTGGAGGTAAGTTCTTGCCTCCCCACGCTAGACTGCATTGCTGGGTACAGCGTGATTTGCAGCTGCTCCGGCTCCTGTGCACTCTTCCCGGATTTCCTTTGTGCACAGCCAAGCCTGGGTCCCCGGCACTCTAACCTGCAGTGCACGACCTCCTGAGTTGTCCTCTGGCGTCGTGGGACCTTCCTTTGTGACTTCGGGTGAGCTCCGGTTCACTCCACTTCGTAGTGCCTGTTCCGGCACTTCTGCGGGTGCTGCTTGCTTCTGAGTGGGCTCTTTGTCTTGCTAGACGCCCCCTTTGTCTCCTCACGCAATTGGTGACATCCTGGTCCCTCCTGAGCCACAGCAGCATCCAAAAACCCTAACCGCGAACCTTGCAGCTAGCAAGGCTTGTTTGCGGTCTTTCTTCACGAAAACACCTCTGCTAGCTTCTTCACGACGTGGGACATCCATCCTCCAAAGGGGAAGTTTCTAGCCCTCTTCGTTCTTGCAGAATCCACTGCTTCTACCATCCGATGGCAGCTTCTTTGCACCCACAGCTGGCATTTCCTGGGCATCTGCCCACTCCCGACTTGATCGTGACTTTTGGACTTGGTCCGCTTGTTCCACAGGTACTCTCGTCTGGAAATCCATCGTTGTTGCATTGCTGGTGTTGGTCTTTCTTGCAGAATTCCCCTATCATGACTTCTGTGCTCTCTGGGGAACTTAGGTGCACTTTGCTCCCACTTTTCAGGGTCTTGGGGTGGGCTATTTTTCTAACCCTCACTGTTTTCTTACAGTCCCAGCGACCCTCTACGAGCTCACATAGGTTTGGGGTCCATACGTTATTCGCATTCCACTTTTGGAGTATATGGTTTGTGTTGCCCCTATACCTATGTGCTCTCATTGCAATCTATTGTGACTGTACATTGCTTGCATTGCTTTCTATTGCTATTACTGCATAATTTTGGTATTGTGTACATATATCTTGTGTATATTTGCTATCCTCATACTGAGGGTACTCACTGAGATACTTTTGGCATATTGTCATAAAAATAAATTACCTTTATTTTTAGTATATCTGTGTATTGTGTTTTCTTATGATATTGTGCATATGACACCAGTGGTATAGTAGGAGCTTCACACGTCTCCTAGTTCAGCCTAAGCTGCTCTGCTAAGCTACCTTTTCTATCAGCCTAAGCTGCTAGACACCCCTTTACACTAATAAGGGATACCCGGACCTGGTGCAAGGTGTAAGTACCCCTTGGTACCCACTACAAGCCAGGCCAGCCTCCTACAATGACCGCCAGCCTCGTAATGAGGGCCATAATGACTTGCCCTTTACCATCACCATACCCAGAACTTCACACCTTACTAGGTATGGATTTCTCCACCTCTTGCCAATTTATTGCCATAGTACACCCATTACAGTTATGACCATCTTCTGCCTCAACATTACCAATTAAAATGGAGACCAAAAATCCCCAGTTACATTGCTCCAAGCTGGCAAATAAACTACACTAAACTAAAACTCATGGATATCTTTGTAATGTGTTGAGACACCATTAACATGATTTTAGAAGTAAACAGGTGTTACATTTTTGTGATTGCTCCTCAACAAAAATTCCATACATCATGTGAAATACCTAAAATAATTAATCCCCATGTTATCCTACATGCAGGTATTTCCTTTTCCACCCCTGAATATTTTTTATCTGAGGCTGTTTGCGCTTTAGATGCAAACACAATCAGATTCGTATAATTCCCTTCCTTTTGCAGTGACAATCCGCCAAAACGTCTACTGTTTGCACCGGTATTATGCAATCTTCAAATCAGGATAAAGTTGATGTTTATTGGGATTACATTTGAGAACGCCCAAACTGTTCCTATTAAGCCATCTATCTGTGATTCTTCTCAGACCATGAAGATATCATCTTTGAAGAGTAGGTCTCTGGCCTTCATTTTTTAAACTCTTTTTGCATTTTCGTGTATACAATTACCTTATACCTCAGTATACAAAAATCAGAAACAGTGTATACTGATGACATTGAACATATGATAACTTTGATGAACCAACTATACTTTAACTCCTCAGCTGACTACAGGATAGATAGGTCGATGTTTCGACATTATTGAATGTGTAGTGTGAATACAAGTAATACGGATTCATGAACACATGTTAAGAGATGAAAACTTTTAAACTTATTACCATTAGTAGAACTAGTCTGCACCTGTCTTCATGGGTCGAGGTAGAGTCGAAGTACCTTTATGTGTGTAACAGTGTGTGAATGTGTGGCTGTGTGGTGCCTGCCATGTCATGAGTTCCAGGCTTCTATGTGGGAGAGCTAGCGGGTGCCCCATATTCTGGTGTAGGGGGGAAGGGTTCCCCGCCTCGTGTTGCATCTTGGAATTCTGTCAGTAGGGCATCTCACGCAGCCGCTATGGGATATTTGCGCAGCCCCTTAGTATCCTCTCAGTGCAAGGCCCTGCTTTCGGCCTGTGCTCATGCATTCACAGAGAGGGCCCAGCCTGACAAAGTTGGGGGACTAGGAGATTTCCATTTTCACAAGATCTGATGCTTAGCAAGTAATGTGGCCAGGTCGATGAACTGAACAGAGGCTCTTAGTGCGGCGCAGCTGGCTAAATAGGCAAGCTCCCCAATGATGTAATGTTGTGAAGCCCGTGCATCTGGCTAACTTGGTTGTAACTGCGTACCAGTACTGGGACAGCGATGGGCATGCCCAGAGCATGTGAAGGAAGTCTGCATCTATTATGTGGCAGCGTTGGCAGGCCTCGTTGGTGCGTTAGAAGTATCTGTTGATAGTTCTGCAGATTGAGGTTCTCTGGCCTTAATGCCCCAAATCCTACTTCCATTCTAGCTGCATTGTTCCTTTTTATTGTCAGAGACCCCAAAGTCAGCAGGAATAACAGAAGTGACCAAGGGCAACCATGTTGTGTACCTCTGCTGATAAAGAATGGACCTAATATTCTACCATCATATTTCACTAAGGCTGTGGGTTAAGGTGTAGCTGTTTCACTTTTTAATGAAGTCCTTCCCTGAGCCCAGACTCATGAGAACTTTAAGACACAATACCATTCAGTTCTATCATACCTTTTTTTCTGCACTCCAGGGCACTTCTAAGTGGGGGACCAGCGGTCGCACAAGCCAGTCATGTTGTTTTGTAAGGATCTTCAATGACAAATACTACCTGATTTGCAAGAATAGAATTCGTATCCACGTTAATCAGTTTGTCACATTAAGTTTAGTCCTGATTTGGTTTAAGGGCAATGGAAACAATCGTCCTATTCTATCAACTCCCTTTTCCCATGTCCCCTAAAATGTCCTGGCCAGCAGTGGTTTGCTATAGTACCTAAGAAGATCTTCTACACTATGGCAAGTTCACAATCTGCTCCTGGAGCGTATCTGCTCCTAATTCTTTTTAACCTCGTCAATCACTTATTCTGTGAGCTCCCTTTTGGTAGTTCACGTATCTTCTAACTGACTTTAGGTATCTGGATCTTCTGTAGGTATTCACAGATGTTATCTGTTTCGAGTGCTCTCTCTGATATATGCAGTTTTTGATAAAACGTGAAACATTCTCCAAGAAAATCCTCATGCACTGTTAGGCCCATATTTATACTTTCTTAGCGCTGCATTTGTGCCACTTTTTAACACAAAAGCGGCGCAAACGTACAAAGTACAATTGTATTTTGTAAGTTTGCGCCGCTTTTGCGTAAAAAAATTACGCAAATGCGGCGCTAAAAAAGTTTAAAAATGGGCCTTAGTATGGTGCCACTCTCAGTTTGGTATCACTGTTGCACTTGTCTAATCTTGAGCTGTGCTTCTAACACACGTCATGCCTGCTCCCCGTGCTGGCATGATCCCTGCTGAATCCTAAACAATGCAAATTCTACTTGGATAGAAAATAGGCATCATGCAAATGGGTTTCCATCTGTGTCAGTGTAGTAGTAGCTTTGTACCAAGTTTTGGGCCTACTTCGATTTAAGTTGCCATTTTGATAGCTAGTTTCATTTCCTGGGATGTGTATGGGTGCCAGTGTGGAAAGAAGAGCGGAGAGGGGGGCAAGAAGAAGGGTGAGCTTGTGGTATCTAGTAGGGATGTAAGCATTGTGTTGATGCTACTGTACCTAGCCATTGGGAAGGCTCTTAGGGCCTTTAGAGTATCAAACATTGTTGTGAAAACATTAAACTTGATTTCCGAGAATTAGAATTGTGCCCTTCTCATTTTCATACAGGGTGATGTGCAACTCACTTTTGTGAGTATGGTAAACTGAAATAATAGTATGATTTTTTTCCTGATAAGGTATCTTTGTTTTATTTAAGTCTCAGAAGGAAAAACATTGTATATCAGTCCAAGAGAAGTGTCCATAGTAGGCCAATTTTAATGCCCCCCCCCCCCCACTCTGAAATCATGGTACTTTTCACTGGTTAAGATTTCTTTGTTTTACTGTCATGGCTCTCTGTGGTATTTGGGGATAGTTTGGAGTAGGCCAATTGAGACTAGGATCTGTCAAGTGATTATATATCCACCCAGGGGTCTGACCTGATATGAAACTATCTGTCTTCCAGGTTTAATGGACATAATACAATCACACAAAAACATGCAAACCATTGATCTTGAAGTAGATTAAGTAAGGGACAACTTATTTATGACTTCATGTTTGGTTGGCAGCACTTTGAAATCAAAATTCAGCCTTAGTGCCATACCAGCATGAGTGTGTAAAAATGTAAGAAGCTCTAATCAGATACATGTGCAAAATCAGATTTGGGTGTAGAATAACCTAGAATAACCCTTGGCAGGAAGTAAGCTAGATTTTGGTATCACATTAAAGGGCAAAGTCACGTCTAGGAGGAAATATTCAGGTGTAAAATAATCCTTGGTGTGAAGTGACCAGGATCGCGGTATCACATTTAGGAGTATTAATAAATGTAATATTACACTGAGGTGCAAAATCACATGTGGTACAGCATCAGGAAGCATGGGGCAACACTTGTAGGAGCACACATAATAATAAGAAGGTAAATATTTATGTACAAAATTATATTTAAGCACAAAAGTACCCCTCGGGCAACATCAACAAGAGTGTGGAATACTTTTAGAAGCAAACATATATTGGGTGTAAAATCACCATGGTACAGCATCAACAGGAAAATGAAAGTACTTGTCGGAGCAAAAATTAAGTGAAAAAATAGTCTCAAAATCATCTTTCGTCACAAAATCACATCTAGGTGAAAAAACATCCATGGTGCACCAACAGTGTGAAAACACTTTTAAACACATTTAGTTGCACAATGAGATTAGAGGCAATATCACCTTTGGTACTAAATCAACAAGAGTATGCAGCCACATTTAGGTGTAAATCAGATGCATTTAGCAGCACAAATAAATGTTAATTGCAGAAACACATTTAGGTATTAAATCATAATTGGTGCAAAGCCAGCAGGAGTGTGGTATCAGGTGCAACATTACACAACACAGAAAGAAAATGCAGTAGTATGCTCACCCATTAGGTGTAAAAGGTGTGTATCAGTATGGTATTACATTTCTTTGACAGCTCATTGAAGTTCGAAATCACCCTTGGTCTAACATAAACATGAGTGTGACCAATCTACTCAAATCAGATGTAGGTTTACAATTACATCTAGATGCAAAATCACTTTTATCTACAAAATCAGCCTTTCTGCAATTTAAGCAGAATTATGACATTATATGTAGAGTGAAATCACATTTAAATGCAAAATCAGATTATGTGACAAATCACAATTCGTGCAACGTCGGTAGACATGTGGAAACACTTTTAGAAGCAGAAATTAGACATCTAGGAGTAAAACAGATTTAGGAGAAAAAACACTATTTGTGTGGTGTCAATGTGAGTGAGGATTATTCTTTGTAATCCAGGGTCTTTAAACGGTAAAGTAAACTTCTCCAATACTATAATGTATAACCAGAAAATACGTACCATTGACTTTTATATGTTTGGTAAGCAGTTTATTCTTGCAGAAAAGAAGAGACTATAAACACGTTTTACCTTACTCCATTCAGCTAATTGTATTAAAATACACAAGGTAAAGGGTGGAAGTAAACAGGAGACAGAACAGAAAGAATTTCACATTATGTCATGGTGAGTCAAACATACTTTAAAGTGAATGATAAAATATTGAGGTAAAAAAACAAGGGGACAATTGTATCTAGTTTTTAACATTAAATAGACACCTTCATGTATACAAATCGTCTAGATGTAGTTCAATTTATTAATTGGGATAACAACAGCTCCTGGAGTTCGAGATATTACAAATAATCCAAGGTGCAACCGAGGTCAAGGTCCATTTCAGTAATTGTATGTAATTCAATGCAATGCGTTGTCGTCCATTCCTAAATATCCCTACTCTTCTGATGTCAGCAATAATAGCTATAAGGCAATTCAGGCTGGATAACTGAGAATATATTTCAAAGTAAATTTTGGAAGAAGATTATCAATAATTGCTGATGATTCTCAATTATGGCGATAACCCACTTTATACAGTATTTCTGGACTAACTCATGCTATTTATTGCAATGAAATTATAGCGAATTATCTCCTTCACTGTCAGGGGTACAATTCCTTGTATATGACGGGGGACAAGTATGTATTTCTTTTCATGCACAATCACTGACACAGTATTGCAGCCGAGGTGATAGGTAGGTCAGGTGATGGAGCATAATTAAAGCAGTTGTTTAAAGCAATAAACGTAATGTATTTTTTCTTTCTTCTAATCTGTTTTAATAGTTTATCATGAAAAACAGTATATGTTTGTTTTTTGCACTCCTTAGATAGAGTAAAAAGCTAGAATTGTCTGCATGTTTCTACATGTTCTGAGCTACTGCAGCTTTTTTTTAAAACTAACTTGTATTGAACTGTTTATAATATCTGTATGCTACAAATATCTAACTGGTTTTTGGTGTGTTTAAATTTGAATTAGAGGGTTTATTTTTATTCTATATGTTTATAATCTTATTATGATTGGAGCTATTTTCAATTAGTGGAATACACTAACAACGTTTTTTCCAAATAAATTCAATCTATAACCATTGTTAAAATGGTTGTGTGTCCTAATTTATGGAAATCCAAACATAACAATGCACTCATTGTTTTATGTCAGAGGAAGAACATTGTTCTCCTAAGGAAAGGCCTAATAATGGCATGATTGCTGCCTTAGCTTCGTCCTTCTTAGATGAGGACAGCTTCACCAACCTCATTGAATTTCTGGACAATTCTCCTCCCATCTTGACAAGGGACGACAATGTGGCTGTGTGAGCAGCATCTGTATGTGTGTTCCTGGAGATCAAGAAGACCTTGAAGTCAACTTCAGATGCAACGAATGGTGGAAGAGATCAAGTTGTGGCTAGAGATATTGACTGACACTCTTGAAGGAGTCCGTAATCATCTGCGTCTCAACAAGACATTTGGCTCAGGCTGTTTAAGACTCTCATTCTTAGGTCTATGGAACTGATGATTCTGTAGCTGACATGGCTCAATTCATGAAGGAGAAGAGAGAACAACACCAGCCTTTGTCTTCTGTTACTAGTAAAGTAGCAAAGCATCTCACGCTTATCAATTCATCTATCTAATCTTTCCACCATGGAATGGAGGCCAATACGGACTCCTTCTTTTTTATCAAGAGCATCCTCAACAACAATGTTGTCATAGTATGTTGTTATAGTTTCACAAACTCAGCAGTGTTTGCCAGAAATTTCCCTGTAGTCTTCAGTGTGCTCACTAATGTTTTAGCTACCAGGCAACCTACATCTTCTTCACCTGGTGACTGAGCATTGCTCACACACCCTCTAAGGCCTGCTTGTCAAGCAGAACATAAGGAGGATGCTGAATCATCAAAGGTAGAAAGTGTAGGAGTCACTATTGTGCATCGCAGGGCAGCTAAATAAAAGTTTGGGACTTCTTTTTGCCCAGTTATCCCGGTAGTCCTGATATTGTCATGCTATCTTTTGGCATTTCACCTGCAGTCTTGTGTTATGGAGTATATTTTATCCATACATTGCTTACATAAAGCCTCCCTTTTAGACAATGATAATTTGAAACTGTATGTTTTGTGTTTTTGTTTTAGTACTTGGGCACAGAGTTACTAAACCTTTGTGTCACCCTTGCATTGCACAAGACAACTTAGGGCAATGCAAACGCTTAGTTGGAACTTACTGAGCCATGCAAGGCCTAATTTGCTTGGTGTGTTACATATATTTAAACTTGGGTGGAGTTTCGTGGGTGGAGCAAAAGCGTTCCCATGCACCCACCGATGGATTTTGGTGCATTACTATATTTGCTAAAGCTAGTAAACCTAGAAATGTGTCAAATGCTGTGCCTTCCCCAGTGAAGCGTAACAAGGAGAAATATGCTTATTTCTCACTTATCATTATTTACTCCTTCCACCTTGCTGCAGTATGCAGCACACACAAAAAGAGGAAAATGTCTCTAAAAGTTGTTTTTGTGCAGGAAGATGTCCCTTCCCTCACAAAACCAATCTTGCCTGTAATGCAAGCAAGCTTGCACCATTATGCAAAGATACCTGAGTTGACGGTAGGCAGCACACAGTGCACCAGCGCAAGCAGAAATCAGAAACACCCCTTTCATGCAATGTAAAGCAGCACCTTTGCTTGCTGCCCTCAGGTGCATGGAAGATTAGTAAACATGCCCCTTGATGTTGAGGCAAGCTTTCATTTGTCTTTCAAAACTTTTTCTCTTCTCTAAAGTTGTGTCATTTATGTTTTAAAAATTACACTGATCTTTACCTTGTTGAAATAATGAAAGAAACACACATTTATTCCCTATGTCTTTATTTAAACTGCGTTTTTACTTATGTTTTCCATCTATCAAGGAATGATTTATTTATGTTTATTTAATTATGTTACTTCATAATATTATATGTGTAAATCCAAATTACATGAATGCCACATAAATGCTTTCAAGAACGCAGTTAGGTTAATTTGAACTTTCTTATGTAAATGATAATAATATTCTGAAGCATTAAGCATGCTAAATTTCAAAACAAACCTTCCACCAAAATGGTATGTAAACCTCAAATCACATAAGGATGTAGACATAATATAAATTATGTAAATATTCATTTGGAACACATAATGAATGATACATTCATTGTAGAAATGAGAGCATGACATTTAGCTCAGTATTAATAGATTCCTTTTTAACGTGTCTAAGAGTATTACATTATTTCTATTTTTCATATACCAACTTTTTATCTTACATACACACAAGGATATGATTTGTGCAGAACCCATTTCCACACACATTTAAATGTACTAGTTTGTGCTAAAGACATGCTGTGGCTTACAACGTAAACGGTAGCATCAATTATAACTAATCAAAATTGAGTAATGCTTTGATATTAGGAATTAAATACATAGCCAAATGAAATGCCTACACCCTTTCTTACTTGTAACCATGCTAAAGAAGTTAAAAGTAAGTTAGATTTGCATGTACTTTACCTAACATATTAATGTTGCTATTTTGTATTCTTATAATATATTTTGTTAATAATCATATAATTTAATGTTTACATCATCGAAATTGTTATGTACTATGTACTATAACACATACACATAAGTGTAAAAATAGTGTTAAACGTATTTATTTTTAATGTGTTGTATAATGACTTATTGAGTTGTGTGATTTTGTTAGACATTTGCGTAGGGATGCGTCCATTTTTCCTATTCATTGTCACACATCTACTGATTGCATGCCATACGAGAAAACACATGCAGTACATCACAAAGCGTCATAACTCAAGTCGGAAATTATGTAAGGGGAAGCAACAAGTTTTAGCACATTATTCTAAGCAGCTTTCACTTTCTCTTTTTTGTGCTGGTGTTTTGGAGGGTTTTGAATCATGTGTGGTTTTTGGTGGACTTTGGTGGTTATTTGAGAGGCAGCAAAGTGTCTTTGTTGCAGTGATTGTGTTTTTGTTGTGTTCTTTCTTTAGTTAGTAATATATTTGTCTACTTTGTCTTTTATTTTTTCCGATAATCTGTCTCTATCTCATGTACTTAGGTATGTAGGTAGATGATTGTGTAGCTGGGATTTGTAGGGGTTCTGTTTGGGTATTTTATTAATTAGTTGTGTAGTAAATATGCCTGGAAAGGGGAGGAGACTTTAATTTGAAGTGAGAGAGGTAGGAGAGCTTATTTAGCTGCCAATGCGTTACTTCCCTCAGACATTGGCGCCCTGTGGGTGAGTGGGCCAGGGATATCCCCTTGAGAAAAGAAAGCAGCAATGGGAAGTGTACTTCACCTAATGAAGTCTCAAAGTGCAGCAGTTCCAGCAGCTTTGGGCTGGATTGTCCTCCATAGAGGAAGACCTGCTGCATCATACTGCAATGAGGTACCCAGACCCATTGGTGTGTAATATTGTTCTTGTATGATTTATTTAGTTGCTTTAATTTTGTTTTAAAGTTGATAACCTAATTAAATATTTTAAATATTTTAAATAGTATATAGATTTTTGCTATTGTTTATGCGTGTTATTTTCGAAAATAATTAACACTTAGAAGCATATTTGTAAATATTTCAAACACTGCAGCGCAGCAAGCGAAGATGCTCTGCTGCTTTAGATCAATGGGACAGAGGAAAACAGCCCCATATTTTTAAATAAATTATGCAGTCTTGCTCTATCCGTGTGCTGGTGTATTACTGGCTGCCTTGTGCAAATGTACACACATTGTGCAAGTGAGTGTGTGTTAAGGTCAGAAACGTTTGTATGGAGGAATGGTTGCAAATCCTCACAGTTATTAACCTTGATTGCTTTTTCCTCGTTGTATGAATGCTGCTGAATGCAGAACAGCTACAAAGAGAAAGATTTCTGTCCTTGTGATGGCAGCCCCAGACAAGCACACAGCTGTGGGTCAAAATCATTTCTAAAAATTTTTGTAAATATGGGTTTACTAAAGATTTCATGTGTGTATGCACATGAACATCCATGCCCTACCCATGTTATTTTCCCTTTTCCCTGATGCAATGAAACACAAGACAGTGCAATGTGCTGTTTTTGTTACCATTTACACAGAGCTACACAAACACCCTTATGCATTGCTTTGTAAATAACTGAAGGTGTTCACATTAGGTCTGTCTCCAAACACTGATGCACTGCCTTTGGAAAATCTAAGAAAACGCGGGACCTCTTACATAGCTTGTTAATATGCAGAATTCAAAAAACAACCAAGAAGGTAATACTATCCCCATGTCATAAGACATAGCTCAAAGCAGTTCAACTTAACATGTATGTGCAGAATGGGGTCAATGAGAAAAAGTAAAATTGCAAATATATTGAAATAAATAGCTGTGCTTCTGACCTCACCCTTTGGTGATGCTTTCTCATTAGCCTTGCAGCAACACAGTTGCCCTTGCAAGATGAGACTTGAACAATTGCCTATATGACATGACAAGAGTGAAGAGAAGACTTTTTTTAAATCAAAAATATGTCATTTGTCTATTTGAAAAATGGATTTGACTATATATTTGGTTCTATAACGTGTACTTAAGTTACTGTTGAATTTGTATAAGATGCTTTTGAAACATTAATTTTTCTTAAAGAGTAGAGTACAATGGCATGTTAAATTTATTTTTATTTTTTGCATGATGTCATAATTTGGATATGCAATGATAATGATGGTTTCACATTTTGTTTTATTTAGCACCCCGCTTTTTGATGCCACTGAAATTGCCTCCTTTCAAACTAATGCTACTTCGGGTGCCTTTGTTTAAGGTTAACATTTTTGCCTGATCATATTTGTTTATAAGCACGTTGCCGGAGCATTGCTATCGTCATTATTAACTGGGAGAATTTTGGTATCCAATTTTAAAAATATAGGGCCTGATTACAACTTTGGAGGAGGCGTTAATCCATCCCAAAAGTGACGGTAAAGTGACGGATATACCACCAGCCGTGTTACGAGTTCCATAGGATATAATGGACTCGTAATACAGCTGGTGGTATATCCGTCTTGTAATCAGGCCCTTAGTGTTGTTTATTCAAATGTATTTTGTGTCATTATTATTATATATGTGTAATGAAGCCAATGAGTTATTCTGTGATTTAGGGGTGGAGTTCACAATTACTGGGGCAATCCCAACTTGACACTTTTATTACATGTCTAGTCATCATTATCCCCACTGGGCCTTCTCATTCAAGCACTCTCCTCCACCCCACATGGTCCTCTTGTGTTGTCAGGCCACCAGATGCTGGTGCACCAGGCTCCAGGGCACGTTGTTTATATTATCTGGTGTGTTGTTCCATCACTCTGCAGTGAAAGTAACACTCATTTTCATTACACCTAGAAGTTGCACTGAGCTTTGCAAAGCTGATGTACAAGCACAGTTTGCCTCTCTTAAAAGTAGGAACAAACTGCTGCCATTTTAGTAAAACATTCACACAAACAGACCCGATCTTAGATTTGTGGGTGGAGGTGCTGCCTCATTTGAAGTGAGAACTGCTATGTCCTGTAATTTGTCCAGGACGCAGTCTGTGACAATTGCAACCTTGCTAGACACACAACACCGGCCATGAGAGTGATTATATCATCACATATCGATGGATCACTGCTAAAAGCCAAACCAAAGGTTCAAAGGACTCCGTCCTGCTCATTTATTTATTATTTATTTATGTATGTATTTATTTATTTATTTATTATTTGTTTAAGCTATAAGCCTTACAATGTATAAAAACAATAATATGAGAAAAGCAACTAACAAGTATAAAAGCAAAAGGCCACATATAAAATAGACGACACGCAGCAATACAGCTCCGCACAAACTAGCTAAACACTTAACTAATTAATTCTTAGGGGCCCGCCTAGTAAAATGCACATACAGTACAGCCATCAACACACCACAACAACTTATTAGATGCTAGATACTGGTACAGACCCCGAGGGGCATATTTATACTCCGTCTGCGCCGAATGTGTGTCAAAACTTTTGACGCACATTCGGCGCAAACCTTGCCCCATATTTAAACTTTCACGCCCGCGGACGTCAAAATCCCGCCGTGTGTGCCATTTTCTGGATGCGGGAAACCGCCTTGCGTTAATTATATGCAAGGAATCGTTCCCGTCCAAAAAATGACTTAAACGCCCGGGAGGCGGAGTTGGAAAATGACGCACAGCCCGATTTGCACCAAAAATGAATGCCTGGGTCAGGGCAGGCATTAAAATGGGGCAAACACACCTGTATTTAATCAGAACACACAGAAGCAACAGCAAAGCAGCAAAAGGGAGACATGGAGGTGCTTCTCATCCAGCGTGCACGCAGACGCAGAGCACAGCAACAACAACAGCAGCTACCACAACACCAGCAGGGACCCCAAAGGCAACGCAGAAGGCAGGAGAGGATATTCCACACCAGGACAACCCTTCATGGCCTTAGGGAACATGACATCATCCAGAGGTACAGGTTGAACTGGCAAGCCATTCAGCATCTGCTGCGCAACATAGAGCCACAGTTGGCACCCAGCTTGCTGACACCCCGCACCACCCTAACAGAAACCAAGCTGTTAGGTGCTACTTCACATGTTGGCAAGTGGCTCCTTCCAAACCACTGGCGCCCTGGTTGCCGGGATATCACAGCCATCATTCTCTGTCTTCTTGCCCAAAGTACTGGATGCCATCATTGGACTCACACCCCACCACATCTGCTTTCCAAACACACAGCAGAAGCAGCAAGAGACCAAACAGGGGTTTTACCTCATAAATGGATTCCCACACGTCCTTGGTGCCATTGACTGCACACATGTACTCCTTGTGCCACCTGCTACAACTGAACACCTATACCGCAACAGGAAGCACACACACTCCATCAATGTGCAGGCCATTGTGGATCACCAAGATTGATCACCAGTATTGTGGCAAAGTATCCTGGGAGTGTCCATGACTCATTCATCTTCCGGCACTGTACCATCAATCAACACTTCCAGGATGGACGATATGGCAATGGACTACTTGGTGGTAAGTACAGAAACCTGCTTATATACACACTGCACAGCAACCCTCTAGGACACACAACACATACACCACGACAGCAACATGTGGACAGGAGCACACTGAGGTTGTGACACCGCTAGCCATGTTTGATAGGTCTGCAGTGAACGTGTCACACATCTGATATTAGTGTACAGTCTAATATCAATACGTCAATGATCACAACGTATGGAGAGGTTTGGCTAATTGTCACCTTGCAAAATGTAAGCGTCTCACTGATGTTTAAATTAATCCATTGCATATGTCTAAAGTTATGGGATGTCCAGGGTACATAGATGCTAACGTGTTACCACCACTGTCAATTTGAATCTGTGTATGGAACTATCATCTCACCCCCAGTGAAGACACAGGGACACCTGTATCACAAGTCACAATGATAGGGAGTGCACACTGTACTGCAAATCTCAAAACATACTGCTGACAACCGGTCAGCAGGCAAACACCCGTTCAGCCAAGGAAACAACCCAATGCAGATGTTACATCCTAGAAGCCTAGGAATCAACACAATGACACAAAAGAGCCACAGACAACACAAGACAAATACTGCCATGCAAGGTGATATTAATGGGGCAAGATACGTCAAAATGATCCCAATCATTCTCTCTTTCAGCTGATTAGGGGTATGGGATCCAGCCATGGATTATGACACCATTTGGCAACCCAGGCACTGCAGCAGAGCATGCCTACAATGAGGCACACAGGAGGACACGCACCATAGTGGAGAGGACCTTTGGCATCCTCAAGTCGAGATTCAGGTGCCTTGACATCACTGGTGGCAGCCTCTTATATTCACCAGAAATGGTCTGTAAGATCATTTTAACATGTGCCATCCTGCACAATATTTGTATACGAAGGAACATTCCCCTATTAGAACCAGAGCCACAAATGCCGGAAGAGGAGGATGCTGACCTGTAACATGAGGGGGAACAACAAAACACAGCTGCTGGATTGCGTAGGCGCCAACATATTGTGAACAATTTCTTTTGAAACAACTCACCATCACCACTGCAGCAACAGATGTAAATAAACACCGATAATAATCACCATATCATGGTCTGGGAAATCATTTTTGCTCACCTTTATCTCTAACTATCAGAAAAAGAGTGTAGCCTCATGGAGCATTGCTGACATACAGATCAGGACACAGAACATTCCAAAGCAATTGTGATGCGTATTATACAACAGTCACATACACATACACAGTAAATGACATATATCCTGTACATTTCACCTGTGAAGGGCAATAGCAGAGGACCACACCTATTTCACACATACATGTTGGCAACATGGTTCATCGCAGCATATGGCACACAAGTAAGACACCATCAGTCAATAAGGGAAAAAAATGCCTCATACATGAGGCAGTGGCTGTGCTATTGCATTGGTAACAGGAATGTATGACCAGACCCTTGACAGCAGTAAGTCGTACAGCACCTATCTTTGCAAGGACTATCTGTGACTAGAGTTCCATATAAGCAGAACATAGACAGCACAAGTGCCACACCTATGACAAGCATTGCGCACATAACATTCCATGTACATGTCAGCCCATGTCCTAACTCCTGACACACCCATGCTCCTGGTCTCATCCCACCTGTCTGAAGAGGTCCCTGGAATGGTAATATGTGTATCCAGATATTCCCTCTTCTACACACACAGACTAACAATAATAATCCAGTGTGCTTCACCCTTTCGTATGGTATGCCATTGTCATAGGACATTTGACTGCATGGACATCAGGTCAATTAATACACTGACTTGTAGTTTCTAAGCCCTTTTATCACCTGTAGATTGCTTCCCATGTGAAAGGTACTGTTGGCCATTTGAACTCAAATCTCACTTACAGGACTTGTGAGAAACTGATGCAGCACACCTGTGAGCACCTCCATGCAGACCACCCATTTGACCATGCACTGCCCTTGCAGATGCTTGGAACAGCATAGAAGCTGCCATTTTGTCAATTACACTGTTATGCATTGCTAGAAAAATAAGCCATGTAACACAGCCCTTGGGTTATGTGTCACCTTCCAAAACACAGGACAAACACAGTCTTCCATGTCAACTGTCTTGTTCTTCCTCCGACCAGTGTAAGTCAGACCACTGAGTATGTACCTTGTGAAATTGCTTTATCCTGATTGACCCTGCATCCTGTCAACCTGACTGGCACCTGTCTGTGCGTTACCCTAAAGGTTCCTTGTGTCTACATATGTACCACACTTGCTTTCCCAACCCTTACATTCCTCCGGGGGTATTTTGTCAGGTGCTTCACAATGCTTACTCAAAACATTGTATAGCATAATCTGCTTTTTTATCGTACCATAATTGTAAACTTGTCTCCAAATACCCAAATCATGGCCTATCCCTTGTCTGGGTGCATGAACGACAAAGTGTGACAGTGTACCAGGACTGTATGCAGGGATTGGGTATGGTGCCTCCAGCAGAACCAGCAAACTCTGATAATGTGCATGAAAATTCCACACATGTTAGGACCCAGCGGTTCACACGCTGAATCTGATTGCTCACAACATATTGATGGCCTGTGCATGCTGAATAGCTGCAAGATTAATCAACACAGAGGCTATGATGTTCCCAGATGCAGTGGGAACTTTACAGGCCAACCTGTGTACAAATGTTGTAATGACACCTGCCGGAACATGACTCCTGAGATATGATCTCACTCAGCACACCAAAGTTGCCCTGTTGACGGTCTCATAACACGTCTGCAGTGACAGGGTGGGACCATCCCCATGTAGGTTCTCATGTCCTCATCGACTTTACTTCCATTGATCTCTGAAGAATACTCAGTAGATACAGGAGTAGCCGCCACTGACTCATGCTGAGACCTGGACGTAACTGTGACAACATAGACCCCTAAAAATATACAGGATCAACAATGGACAACACACATGAACCAGACACCTCTGTGCAATTGATCACTGGAAATATGTGGCCACGTGCTGCCTCGTCTGCTGGTCCACCACTGCCACAGGAGAGTTGTGGCTCAGTCATATGACCACAACTGTGGGGTGATATTACAGTTGTGGGTCACCTTTGGCTTTCCGTGTCAATAACATGGTACCCACTCAGTCTGTACATGTGCCTGACTCACAGCGGGTTCACCAAAAACCTAGGAAGCAGTATCCAAATTTCCAAGACATGAGATGGGCAACTTTTGGATCATTGACATGAACAAGCATCTGCCATCTATCCGGTGCATGCTTTGTCATTTGTAGAGTCTACGTTACCCAAAATCTTGGAAGTGCATACAACAGATGTTGCTACATGTATGACTAACACATGTCCTCTCTAATTTCCACACTGACTTGCATCTAAGGTTTGGACACATTGACTTCACATTCATACAAGCATATTTGCAATAATGCATCTTGTGATGCACACACACTGGGTCAACAACTACATTAATAGCCAATGCACACACATTGAGCCATAGGCATTGAGGTATTGTACTTATGTGTGTCACATTGCTATCCCCTCCTGATGCCAAACATGCCCAATTTGTGCAATACATATATGTAGGCCACACATATGGCCATCTAGTGCGTCAGCGAAGAGTGAAAATCCTGTTAATGAAGTGGCGGATCATGGTCCGCAGCAGTATGATGCCTCATATGTGCCCATACACCCTCAAGACCTAAGTGGGTGCAATCAGCCTATCTCAGTTGTGTCACAAATGTTCCATAACATTAAAATGGTAAAATGACCCAAACCCAGTTAATGCACTGAAATTTTGACACATATGCATCAAAAAATGACGCTTATGCCTGAAAAACTACGCATAATGCCCTGAAAACACCATTGACTCTTCCACACTGTACCTCAGAAAGTGTTAGACTATTTCCAAATATATGGATGAGGGCTCATTTTTACTCCTGTGCGTCGAAAAAAATGACGCCCAGACTGTATGCGTCAAAATTACGATTAAAACGCCCACCATTTTAGGCAGGAAGTGATGTAATAGGATATCCTGTTTACAGCTTATGTACTGTGGGTGTACTTTCACTTTGCAGTCTGTGATTCTTTTAGACTGTGTGGCTGTGTTGAGAGTTTTGTCTGGTTAAATTGTGCTTTTGTCTCCTGTGTGGTCCATTACTTGTCATTTTGTGAATAAAATATTGTTGTTGTATCCTGTCTGAGTGTTTATTGTGTACAATTATCTAGTATTTTATTGTCTTTGTTGTTTTTGGGAGTCTGTTGTGGGTAGTGATAGTTTGGGGATAGTTGGGCTGTTTTAGTTGTTTAGTTTATGTTTTTCATATTCTACTTTCCCCTATTCTCCTTTGTTCCCCTTTCATCCCCTATTTCCCTTTTTTCTGCTAAGATGTTGGGTAGGCCTCGTCTTGGCAAGATGGGTGAGGAGGAGCTTGGGGGTTTCATATGGCTGGTGTGCCATTTCCTCCCCCTTATGATTGAGGCAGGTGGGCGGGTGATACAGGGGTATCACACCGAGGCACGGAGGCTCCGGTGGGGAAAGGTATTGCTTCACCTGTAACGCATCTACCCGGACCCCAAGGAATGACCACCAGCTGAACCACCGCTGGGCTGACCTCATCTCCAGGGAGCAAGATCTGCTGTACCACCTGGGCATTGTGATTGGTGGCCCTGTTGGTGAGTACAAATCATGTACATGTGCACAATTAACTGCTCTGTAGTGACATCAGATGATTTGTACAATATCTGCCGGCAATGTTGTTGAGTGTGTGGAATGCTTTGGAAACATACAGGGTCATTTGTGTACTATGTTAAGGACCACATTTGCTAGCTGTTAGGAAGCAAGTGCTCTGCAAACTTACTGAATACTGTTGCTTAATGTAAGTTGGTGCCGCCTTTGTGTCAAACAGTAACACAAATCAGGAGCCAATTATGTATAGATATAGGTCACATTTGCTTGTGAGGTATAGATTTTCAAAATCATTACCAATATTTGTTGACGCAACAGCTAGACTGACTTTCGAAACACTACATGAGGCTGAAAATGAGTGCAGGCTTCAAGTCAATTCATGATAGCAATGTGGACAAAACATATGTCTCATGTGTGTCTGGTGAGTGTGTAAGGAAAGTGATCACGGAAGTTCTATGAATCTTAGGGATTATTGTGGCCCTTCGTCATTTTGGATACATGTCAGATCTGGATTTGGAGACAAAGGGGACAAGTTCAAGCTGCCCTCAGCTAACATCTTTGACTGGTATTTGGTGTTTGTTGTTCCACTTTTCGTTTACGGATAGCTGGCTAAAGGTATGCACATGGGGTCATATCTCTATGGTTGATGCAACGCATCATAGCTGGGCCACATAAAATGAAGCAAGTGTAACAACATGAGGGCTTACAACTGTCCCTGCCCCTCTGTACATTGTACCTGTGTGTCATGAATTTGTCATGGGCACAATGGCTGGTTGACTGGTAATGCACTCCTCAAGGAAAGTGGCTTTGGATGTCTCTCTTGGATACACATGATGAGACGAATACACTCCATTATTATGTCTGCTCTCTAATGAAGGAGCATGTTTGCCACCATATGATAGTTAGGGCCACTGCATGTGTGCAGATATGTGTGTAAAACTCACAGGAGACCCATGGTATGTACATGTTAGCCGTGCTATATTGGATGCAGTATCATCATGTCTGAGTGGCTTTACTTACTTATGTAATCTTACACATTGTATTCGTCTTTGGAATTGTTGGACAGTGCACAGATTTTGAGCACATTTCTCCCTTCCATGCCTTACTTGTGGACCCGCACCCTACACTGTTGGCAAGGTGGCTACATTTGAGGATCCAGACAACTCCAGTAAGTGTTGATATGTCTGTTATGTGTTGTGTTTGCTGGTGATGTGTGATGGACTCCTGTGTGTTTAACACATAGCAAGGTGTGATGCACTGCCCAATCATTTGTTTTGTTCCATGAGTGGGTTTTCATTTTAACACCATCTTTGGGTTGGCCAATCCTTATCCTATTGTCTTCATTAGGGATTCTAGCTCAGTCCTGTAGGCCCCGCAATGTGAATGGGGATGAGTCATGTGGAGAACACTTGTACCAGCAAGAGTTGCACTGGACCTAATCTGTGATTTAGTCAGCCTGTCAGACCCACATTCCACCAGAATGGGGCTGCTAAATGCTTACCCACAGACTTCTGCTTCCCAATTCACTAATGTATTTATTAAACTGTAGGTTGAACTTCCTAGCCGCATGTAGCTCCACATGTAGTGCTACGAGTATGTGGCACTTGAGTGCAATGGCCTAGGTGTGCATGCAACTCATGGCCAGGGGTGTTGTTGCATCTCGTTGTAAGTCATGGCTTACTGGAAGTATATGATGTTGACAAAGGTCTGCATTTCCTGACATGTGTGGCGCTGGGATTGGTCAAGGGTTTGCTGTCTCCTATTTGCACATACACCTTACCTGTGGTGTGTGTGTAGAGCAAAACACATGACCAGATTTCCTAAGCTTCCTGGGTGTTCATGTTGTTTGCAATTGTTAGTTATTACTCCCCCCCCTCCCCCACAAACACAGGCATGGGTTTGTGAATAGTGTACCTGGGACTGATGTTACAAGTTTGGTACACAGACATGAAAATCAGTGAATCTTTTGTCTGAACCTAGTATACACACTCATGTTTCCCACATGAGTACTATACTAGCAAGTCCATTTACAACTTGCAGATCATGTGGTCCTAGATTGCCATCCCGTACAATGACATTTGTAGCCCTGGCATTGGCGGAGGATGTGCTGCATGATTGTTAGCTGACAACTGGCAGAACTATGATGCCAAAACATGGCAGTTGTTACCCATCTTGTAGGGTTTGGATGTGCTATGTGTGATAGAACCTTTGTAGGCTGGCCTGCCATGTACTTTCTCAGGGACATTCAATGATCTGTATGATGATATGAGCTGTTACAAGTACAGTAGATGTATTGTCTGATTTACTTCTTGTGCCATTTCTCACAATGCAGTTCCTAATGTTATTTTTTCCATTTGTCTTCACAGCTGCAAATATGACACCCATCCAGGTGCGGGAATTCCAAAGGCGGGCAATGAGGTATCAGCATATACTTCAGGTAGAGTCTGGGTACTGAAGAATTGCCCGCAGATACCGGAACGAACGGGCCTCTGGAGCCTGGAGGGCATTCCCACAGGGCGGTCCTTCTTTCGTTACCACAGCCACCACCAGCACCACCACCATTACCACCCAGGTGGCACCATCAACAGCTGGGACCGTTGCGGCAACCACATCAGCAAGTGCTCCAGGCCCTAGCACAGCACCACCTGCAGGGCAGCCCATGGCCATGGACACTACATGGCCCCACACTTCCTCAGCTGGCACCCAGACCACCCCAGCTGCAGCTATTGACCCTCCTGCTTTTGTTGAGATGCAGCGTAAATTGGACGTGTCCTGCGCAAAATGAGTCGCCTGCGGCAGGATGTGCGACATATAAACCGGCGGGTGCGGTCTATCAAGCGGACCCTCCAGAGGGCCAACCTATAGACATGTTGACGGACATGACTCCCTCCTCTTATTCTTATACATTGTGGGTTTAGGGGGCTTAGTGTGGGCTGTCCTGTCCTTGAATCCCTGTGACGATCTCCTCAGGGATGACGGTTGCCACCATCTCCTCCATGTGGTCTAGGGCCTCCTGGTGTGCTGGACTCCCACCTCCAGTCTGCAGTGCTGCCTTCCTGTTCCTGGCCATCTTTTCCTTGGTCCTGCACTTGCAGTCATGCCAGCGTTTCTTGCACTCGATGACTGTTCTGCGTACTTCTGCCACACTGTTAATCTTGTCAACAATTTGTTGCCATATTGCCTCTCTCCCACTGATTGGCAACTGTGAGGTGACAAACAGTTGGTGCTGGTGTTCCATCACCTCTTTTACCAGAATTTCCTGCTCCTCTGCACTGAAGCAACACTTTCTTTTCTTCTCCCCCTGTCCTGGTTCTTGTGTGGGTCCTCCTGGCTGGTTCCTGGTCTGTTGTCATCTTCCTGGGGTCTGTACAGGCTTCCGGAATCCATTTTGTCTCTCCTCTGCTGAAATGGCTGTGTTTGCAGGGAATTTTGATGCTATTGCGTCAACAAACGCCTCATGTCCGGTTTGCGGTGTCGTAAATCGGCCAACCGTCATTTCTGCCGCATTAACGTCATTTTCCTTTACGACGTGACGCTGCGGTGTGCGTAAAAAAAAATTACTTACACCTGTGGTTTGCGCCGCCGTGCATCAAAGTATAAATTTGACACCCGCACAGTGCAAAGAAATGGCGTTAGCCGGCGGTAATATTTTTGATGCAAAACTGCGACGGCGCAGTCTTGTGTCAAAAAGTATAAATATGACCCTGAGTGTTCTTTATCACAGGCAATGATTAGCATCACGAAAATGCAACATAAAAGTCAGCTATAACAAACATGTTCATAGTACCTCGTTAAAAATAACAATTGTCCAACACACACTTAAATCTGTACTGTCATTGCAAGCTACAAATGATGAGCATTATTATTTGACAGACGGCAAGCATTCAAGTAACCAAGGACAATAATAACATGTCTCCCTAGTGTGGGCTGCCCGTCTGACCAGCCGCAATCAACTATCAAAGGTAACCAGTCAGAAGCCTTTCAAGTGCATGCAGCGTGTTACCGCCTTTTATGATGTTAATCTTCTTGACCTCTTCTTTTCTATGATTGGCATCCGTGATGCTGAGCTATGGAATAGACAACCTAGGAACAAGCACGGAGGAGCAGAGAATCCCACTCTGCATCTGAAGACCTCTAACAGAAAGCAATCACCTCAAGACTGGTGTGGCTGTAAATACCTGCTGCACCTGGCCACACCCAGTCTGAGTCATGAGAATGCCACAAGCTCAGGCAACAAGTTGGCACATGCCCCAGATTCCTACACAAGTTCTAAAACAAACATTGGCTCAAGTAAACATTTTTCAGAGGCAACAACAATCATTAGCCCAGGCAAGGGCAGGTGATTTGCTTTAGGGGCACACTTTACTAAATGCCAGAAGTGGGTTCTGGAGCATATTCAGGTTTGCAGGCCAGACAAAAGGGGTCTAACATACTCAGAACATACTCAGAACTGATCTCTCTCACCTTAGAGGCACAGACGGAGTTACAATGGTGGACAGACCACATGGAGGCATGAATGGTAGGGAGATCTTCAGATCCTCTACAGACATGATCATAGACTTGAATGCCAGCAGACAAGGCTGGGGTGCCAGCTGCTATCCATGGGGGAAAGGTGGACTCAGGAGGAACTCAACCTTAATAGCAATTGCCTGGAACTTCTGGGTCATTTGCGATCAAATCTCTGACTTGGTACAAAGCCTCCTGCTGCATCCTCCTCAGAATGGAAAACATGTCAGTGGTCCAATACATAAACAGGCTGGGAGGCATTTGCTCGAAGGCACTAGCGGAGCTCGCAAAGGACTTTTTGCACTACTTCCTGCAGCACCAAATCTCAGTGATGGCGGAGTACCTCCTGGAGTTGCAGAATATTCTCACTGACTGGAACTCCAGGTATATCAGGGACTCCAGCGACTAGCAACTAGGCAAACCGATCTTCCGGACACTCATGGACTGGTGGGGTCTGTGCTCTGTGGATCTGTTCACTTCCAGGCTGAAGATGCAACTCCCAAGGTACTTCAGTTGGTGCCTGGACCCGGGGGGGCTTGGTGGTGGACGCCTTCCTGCAGGACTGGTCGATGGAACAGGCATATGAATTTCCCCTGTTTCTCCTGATCCCAAGAGTGATGGCTCAAGTTCGTTGGCAGGTGGTTTCAGTCATCCTTATAACTTCCCTTTGGAAATCTTAAGCTTGGTTCCCTGCCCTCTTGGAACTGTCTTGCGACAAACCAACCCTGATTTCATCGTTCCTGTGGATCCTGTTGGACTCCCTCGGCCATCCACATCCTCTGGTACTGCAGGGCCATCTAAATCTCATGGCTTGGAGAATTTCAGGTGTAGATGGGAAGACGTCAGACTTTTGAAGGAAGTTCAAAGATTCATTCAGCAGGCATGGCCCCAGGGTCAAGTCAGATATACAAATCAGCCTGTGCCAGGTGGGTTCGTTGGTTTATGGAGAGACATCTGGATCCCATGGAGGCCCAGGTTATGGATATCTAGCAAACTCATGATTAGCTTACTGAACTGTGAATTCCTTCAGGTCTGTGATTTCAGCAGGCCATCCACCCATGAACAAGGGAGCACCCTTGGGTCTGTAAGTTTCTTAAAGACATCAAGATGTCTAAACATCCGGAACCCAGATACTGTGGTCTGTTGGATGTAAATCTAATATTATATCTACTCTCAAGCAGGCAGGATAACCAATGAAGGAGATTTCAGCCAAGTTAGCCATTCTTCTCTGTCTCCTATCTTGCAAAAGAGTTTCAGATGTTAGGGCCCTAGATATTACAGCAAGGGGGTTCACCCCGGAATAGGTTATGTTCACCATTTCTAGATAAACCAAATGCAATACCGGGTCAGTAACATATCCCACCTTAGAGGCTGCTCCCAAACTGTGTGTGGTAAGGTGTCTTAAGGTCTATGAGGGAATGAGGGACAAGATCAGACCACCAGGAGAACGGCAATTGTTGATTGCCATTAAGGAACCATTTAAAGCCATCTCGTCGCCTTCCATTGCAAGGTGGGTAAGTTGGATCATGGCAGAAGTAGGCATTAATACCCAGGTATTTGGGGCTCATTCCACAAGGAGGGGGTGCGGTGGCTTCTAAGCCATCCAGGTAGGTGACAGACTATGGTGGTCATTCTGACCTCGGCGGTAAAAGGCACCTACCGCCGGTCAGAAATCCTCCATAATTCCGCCGCGGTCGCGGTAATCTGCCACGGTCATTCTGACCCGCAGCAGCCAAACCTCCGAAAATCCGACAGCCACAACAGACCGCCAGACCAGCGGTCGGCGGAAAAGTGGAGGTGACCAAACCTCCACCGTCACGCCAACAGAAATACGCCCATGCCATTACGACCCACGAATCCACGCGGCGGTCTTTCAAACGCGGTTTTCCATTGGCGGGACACACCGCCGCGGTCAGAATACACACAAACGAACAAAACTCAGCCACATTGGACGATTTGAATTCCACACACCTGATACACATACACACACCACTCCCACACACACAATACAATATAAAACACACACCCACATCACCCACAAACCCCTTCGACCAAAATCCAAAAAGAAGCACTGAGAGACACAGCAGCGATCACAGAACACCATCACACAGAGGCACACTACACCATCACCCACACAATATCCACACACAAAACAACACACACCACCACACTCAACACACTTAACTACACATACTCCACCCCACACATCATACACACCACTCCATGGCACCCCAAAGACACCCCCGCTTCTCAGACGAAGAACTCAGGGTCATGGTGGAGGAAATCGTTCGGGTAGAGCCCCAGCTCTTCGGCACACAGGTCCAATACACCAGCATTGCCCGGAGGACGGAGCTATGGCAGAGGATTGTCGACAGGGTCAACGCTGTGGGACAGCACCCCAGAAATCGGGAAGACATCAGGAAGCGATGGAACGACCTACGGGGGAAGGTGCGTTCCATGGTATCCAGGCACAACATCGCTGTGCAGAAGACTGGCGGAGGACCCCCACCTCAACCCCCACAATTCACAACACGGGAGGAGGAAGTCTTGAACATCCTGCATCCTGACGGCCTCGCAGGAATTTAGCGGAGGAATGGATTCTGGTAAGTTGAAGCTTCAATACTGCTTCCCCCCCACCTGCATGCCAAATCATACCCCAACCCTCACCCCCATCCTCGAACCCCACCCTCACCCCCACCCCCATCCTCACCCCACCCTCACCCCCACCACCATCCTCACCCCCACCACCTCACCCCCACCACCATCCTCACCCCCAGCACACATATTCCCTGCCAATGTCTCACCATCACAACCCACACATCCCAAAACCTAGGCCTGCATGCGTCCACTAGGCATGGACACCCATCACCAAAGCATGCCCAATGCATATACACATCCCCCCCACAAGCCACCCTCACCAAAGCCCCCACACACGAATGCCAGCACTTGGGGACACGGGAACCCACAGATACACCCATATGGCACACATTGAAACTATAACCATACCTCTATACCCCTGCAGGACCCGACCGCCAACACACCGCCACGGAGGGCCCAGAATTCTCCACACCCCCCACCCAAGAGGCCGTCAGCGATGACAGCAGCTCTGTCGACCTGGACACTGATGACCAGCCCGGACCATCGGGGACCTCTGGACAGTCGGTTCCCCTCAGACAGCCACAGGCCACTACAGACCCAAACCCCTCTGGGAACACCAGCACAGCTCCCACCCAGCGGGCCCATGCCTCTGTCTCCAGGGCGCGTCAATCAGCGGTGTGTCTACCACTACAGGGCACCCAGGATAACCCACCACCCCAACAACAACAGGGACCTGGGGGCAGTGGTAGTGGGCACACCGGCCAGGGGGCAGAGGCCCAGGGAAACAGGGGAACTGGGAGGGCAGCTGTGCGACAGGGGGGGGACGGGCCCAGGGAACCCACTCTCCACGAGGCCCTCACCACCATCATGGGAGCATACAACCGCTCCCAGGAGACGATGGTGACGGTACTGGCCAGGTTCCAGGAGATCCAGGTACTGCAGGAGGAACACTATCGGGGGTACAGGGAGGACATCAGAGCCCTCACCTCCACCCTGGTTACCATGGTAGGGCTGCTGCAGGAACTCATCAACACCAGGACGGACACTCAACAACAACAAAGGGCCCCTGCCACTAGCCTGGACCAAGAACAGCCAACCACCTCCGCCGGCGCTAGTGGACAGGAGGCCCCCGCACAACAGCAGCCCACCAGACCCCCACCTCCTGCAGGAGAAGAACCACCCCGCAAGAGGGCCCTGAGATCTCGCAAGAAGACAGAGTAGGATGTCAAGACCCCCGCCAGCAAAGGATACCACCTGATGTCATCCCACTGTCCCACATTGTCACCCTGTCCATCCTTGAACTGCCCATGCTCCATCTCTCCACAGGCCTATGGACAATGCACCTGTGTGACTGTTACTCTGGACTCTGCCATGGACATTCCTTCACCATAGCCCCCACCCACTTGAAACCACCCTTCCCATTTTGAGCACTGAAATAAACACCTATTTTGCACAAAACTATCTGGAGTCTGGCTGTGATTTCAAAATATTGTAATTGACATGACAGTGCAAATATGTCCTTGTACATAGTGAAGTTAACAAACAGCTGCCACAAAGCTGTAGTCCATGGGGAAACGAAGCACAGGACTCGTAGTGGGGACCCCAGATCTGAAATAGGGAGGGAAAAGCCACAACTCAGTCATCATACACTGGGGCAAATAGACAGGCAGCAGAGATTCAGGAGAGTAGTTTACATTTACTAAATTATGTTTGAATTGTTACCTGTGTCCTATTGGAAGTACTGTGCAATGATTCTGTCCCTGTTGTCTGTTTCATCCCCGTCGTCTTCCTCCTCTTCACTCTCCACAGGTTCCACAGCTGCCACAACACCACCGTCTCGACCATCCTCCTGCAGGAAAGGCACCTGGCGGCGCAAAGCCAGGTTGTGAAGCATGCAGCAGGCCACGATGATGTGACACACCTTCTTAGGTGAGTACATTAGGGATCCACCTGTCATATGCAGGCATCGAAACCTGGCCTTTAGGAGGCCGAAGGTGCGTTCGATCACCCTCCTAGTACGCCCATGAGACTCATTGTACCGTTCCTCTGCCCTGGTCCGGGGATTCCTTACTGGGGTCAGTAGCCACGACAGGTTGGGGTACCCAGAGTCCCCCAATAGCCATACACGGTGTCTCTCTAGCTGTTCCATCACGTAAGGGATGCTGCTATTCCTTAGGATGTAGGCGTCATGCACTGACCCAGGGAATTTGGCATTTACATGCGAGATGTACTGGTCAGCCAAACACACCACCTGGATGTTCATGGAATGGTAACTTTTTCTGTTCCTGTACACCTGCTCACTGTCTCTTGGGGGAACCAAAGCCACATGGGTCCCATCAATGGCACCAATGACGTTGGGAATATGTCCAAGGGCATAGAAATCACCCTTCACTGTAGCCAATTCGCCCACCTCAGGGAAAAGGATGTAGCTCCTCATGTATTTCATCAGGGCAGACAACACTCTGGATAACACCTTCGAAAACATGGGCTGAGACATCCCAGAAGCAATTCCCACTGTTGTCTGAAATGACCCACTTGCCAAGAAATGGAGTACTGACAGGACCTGCACCAGAGGGGGAATCCCTGTGGGTTGGCGGATGGGGGACATCAGGTCGGGCTCCAGCTGGGCACACAGTTCATGTATAGTGGCACGGTCAAGCCGGTAGGTCAGGATAATGTGGCGTGCTTCCATTGTCGACAGGTCCACCAGCGGCCTGTACACGGGAGGATTCATCCGTCTCCTCGCCAAACCCAGCGGACGGTGCCTAGGAAGGACAACATGGAGCACACAGTCAAGCAACCCACAGGTACGTACTCACAGCTTGCACAGTAAACGATTCTCTATGCAGTGAATGGCGTGTATGAGTGGCTATGCAAGGCCTAGGCCTGTGTGACGCAGTTGAAATTGAGCCATGTGGACCCTCGAAATGGCGGCTGCCTGACCTGTGAAGTGTGACAATGGGATGTGAGGTCAATGCGCTGGCGTGGCACACCGCGGCGGTCGGCGGTCGAAGACCGCGGCGCGAAGCCGCATTGGTTAACATTGAAGCCTATGGGTTTCAGGAGCCAATGGCAAAGGGCGCCGGCGGTGGCGGTACGCACCGCCGCGGTACGCACCGCCGCGGGCGTGACCGCCATTTTCTATCTACTTATTCACTCGCGACTTGAACTTTCACAGGAGAGGACCTATACTGCAAGTGTTGCTGTGACCTCGGTCTGGAAGGGACAATGGCTGCTGCGCCTGGGGAAAGGGCCCCTGCCTTCACTGGAGAAGAGTTGGAGAAACTTGTGGATGGGGTCCTCCCCCAGTATGCGCTACTCTACGGTCCTCCAGACCAACAAGTGAGTTTAATTCAATATGGATTTGGGGCCACTGGCTGGCTTGGGGGCCTGGCGGGGGGCCTGGCGGGGATGGGGGGCATGTTGGGCCTGGCAGGGGGCCTGGCGGGGGGCCTGGCGGGGATGGGGGGCATGTTGGGCCTGGCGGGGGCCTGGCGGGGATGGGGGGCATGTTGGGCCTGGCGGGGGGCCTGGCGGGGATGGGGGGCATGTTGGGCCTGGCGGGGGGCCTGGCGGGGGGCCTGGCAGGGATGGGGGGCATGTTGGGCCTGGCGGGGGGCCTGGCGGGGGGCCTGGCGGGGATGGGGGGCATGTTGGGCCTGGCGGGGGCATGGCGGGGGGCATGGCGGGGATGGGGGGCATGTTGGGCCTGGCGGGGGCCTGGCGGGGGGCATGGCGGGGATGGGGGGCATGTTGGGCCTGGCGGGGGGCATGGCGGGGGGCCTGGCGGGGATGGGGGGCATGTTGGGCCTGGCGGGGGGCCTGGCGGGGGGCATGGCGGGGATGGGGGGCATGTTGGGCCTGGCTGGGGGCATGGCGGGGGGCATGGCGGGGGGCCTGGCGGGGATGGGGGGCATGTTGGGCCTGGCGGGGGGCCTGGCGGGGGGCATGGGGGGCATGGCGGGGGGCATGGCGGGGGGCATGGCGGGGGGCCTGGCGGGGATGGGGGGCATGTTGGGCCTGGCTGGGGGGCCTGGCGGGGGGCCTGGCGGGGATGGGGGGCATGTTGGGCCTGGCGGGGGGCATGGCGGGGGGCCTGGCGGGGATGGGGGGCGTTGGGCCACTGGCAACGAAAATGCAGACAAACTTGAACGTGGTATTTCTCCCTCCCTGTACGTGTCACATAGGTCCGCGCCCATGAGAAGATCGGTATTTGGCGTGCCATCGCCAAGGAAGTCCGGACCCTGGGGGTCCACTAGCGACGGGGCACCCACTGCCGCAAGAGGTGGGAGGACATCCGCCGCGGGACCAAGAAGACCGCCGAGTCTCTGCTGGGGATGGCCTCCCAACGTAGGCGGGGTGCCTGCCGTCAACTGACCCCCCTGATGTTCCGGATCCTGGCGGTGGCCTACCCTGATATGGATGGGCGCGTGAGGGCAGCACAGCAGACACAAGGGGGTGAGTACAAGCATAATCTACTCTGTTGTCGCGCAGTGGAGGTGTCTGGGTGGGGGAGGAGGGCTGTGGGTCCCCCTAGGCCAGGGCGATATCTGTAGGCTGGGCACCCCCGTAAGCCCCTGTGTCCCCAGCCACCACCCTCAGTAGTGTGCCAGTACAGCCAACCCTGGGCCGTGTCATCCATGGGTGCAGTTGTCAACTCTAGGCGTGTAGGGCATGTTCCACGGAATGCGTAGCGGACCCCAAGTGCGCAACTTAGTGCAGGGGGCATCTGTGTCTGTCATGTCCGCTAACTGTACCGGTGATCCATGTACTCAAAATCTCTTTATTTCTCTCTCCCCCCCCCTTTTTGTTTGTCTTTCTGTGCTTGTGTGCATCAGCATCATCAGGCGGAGGAGAAGTGGCATCGGGGCAGGAGGGAGCTGCATCTCACATGGCCCAGGAGGGCCATGCCACAGAGTCTGACTGGACCAGTGAGACGGAGGGTGAGGGGAGCTCCACAACGGGGACGACTGGACCCTGCAGCGACACGGACACGTCCTCGGAAGGGAGCTCCCTTGCGGGGGTGGCACCATCCGTGCCCCCGCCATTACAGGTACAGCCGCCACCCAGCGCACCATCTCCGCCCTCCCAGCAGCCCCTCAGCGTTCGCCCCGTGCCCGCTCTGCCAGGAAGCCGGGCATCTCCTTCGCCCCAGGCACCTCAGGCCCTGCCCCTGTTACCCCCGCTGCCCTCAGTGAGGAGGTCATTGACCTCCTCCGAACGCTCATTGTTGGGCAGTCTACCCTTTTGAATGCCATCCAGGGGGTGGAGAGGGAGGTTCATTGCAGCAATGCGTACCTGGAGGGCATTCATTCGGGTCATGCTGCCCATCAGCGATCGTTCCAGGCTCTGGCCTCAGCACTGACGGCAGCCATTGTCCCTGTCTCCTGCCTCCCTCTACTAACTCCCTCCTCCCAGTCTCCTGTTCCTCTGCCTGTCCCACCCACACCATCAGACCAGCCTGCACACACCTCAACACCCAGCTCATCCAAACATAAGCACCACAGATCACACAGACATTCACACAAGCAACATTCCGATGCAGACATGCCAACAGTCACTACCACCTCTGTGACCCCCACCTCCTCGTCTCCCTCCTCCCTCCCTGTGACGTCTACACTCACACCTTCATTCACCTCACCATCAGCCAGTGTTTCCATCACCAGCACACCCTCCAGTACAGTCCGCACACGTGCAGTCACCACCCCCACTGCCATTTACACGTCCCCTGTGTCCTCTCCCACTGTGTCTGTCACCCCCTCTTCCACACCACACAAACGCAGCCACCCACCCACCCAACAGCCATCCACCTCACGACAGCCTATCCCTCCTGCACCTGCACCCAAAGACAGCAAACGTGACTCACCTACAACCACATCCTCTCCCTCCACTCCCATTCCCACTGTACCTACCACTCTCCATTGTCCCAAGAAAATCTTTCTCGCTACTGCTAACTTCTTCTCTGACCCTGAGCCCCCCCCTCCTTCTCGTCGGGGTAAGAAGAGCACCTCAGCCACCACCAGCCCTGCAGCCCCCTTGACAAGGGTGCAGGGGTATTGGAGCCCACCAGCCCGCATGTCTGGATCTTCGCCCAGCAGCAAGGGGACAGGCAGCCCACCCCCTGGGAAGAGGAGCAGGAGGCGGAAGGGCCGCCGCAGGAGCCCGGGTTCTATATCCCCCCAGGACACTAGCCAGCCACCGTCAACAGCCACAGCTCCAAAGGGAGGAAAGGGCCACAGACTCCCGACTAAGGAGGGCAAGGGCAGCAAGGCGGAGAAGTCAGGCAGCAGGCCTGCTGCCCATGGAGGACCCGTCCCAACTGCCCAGGAGGAGCCCACAACCCCCATAGCCGCTGCCCAGGGAGGAACCGTCACAGCTGCCCAGGGAGAGCCCACCACCCCCATAGCCGCTGCCCAGGGAGGACCCAGCCCAGCTGGCCAGGAGGGCCCCACCACCCACAGCCCAGGTGGGCATTGAAGGAGCACCATCCCCGCTGCCCAGGAGGGCACCACCAGGCAATGAGCAGTTGGCCATAGAATGGCCGCCGTCTCCAGCACCGCTCCGCTGGGGACCGCCGTCTCAAGAACCGCTGAACTGGGCCCTTCAAGGCAAGAACCGCTGAACTGGGCCCTTCAAGGCAAGAACCGCTGAACTGGGCCCCGCCGTCTCCAGCACCGCTCCGCTGGGGACCGCCGTCTCAAGAACCGCTGAACTGGGCCCTTCAAGGCAAGAACCGCTGAACTGGGCCCCGCCGTCTCCAGCACCGCTCCGCTGGGGACCGCCGTCTCAAGAACCGCTGAACTGGGCCCTTCAAGGCAAGAACCGCTGAACTGGGCCCTTCAAGGCAAGAACCGCTGAACTGGGCCCTTCAAGGCAAGAACCGCTGAACTGGGCCCTTCAAGGCAAGAACCGCTGAACTGGGCCCTTCCAGGCAAGAACCGCTGGCCCTTTGGCAGACGTGGCAGGGCAGGATCTGTCTCGGGCAGGGCTGCAGGATGTCCTCTGGCCAACATGCCTCCTCCAGTGGCAGTGGAGTCTGTTATGGACTGTTTGGACTGTGGCTTTGCACTCCCCAGGATGGCCCAGTGGGCAGGCCACCCACTGTATGGACTGTATGGACTGTGGCTTTGCTCTCCCCAGGATGGCCCAGTGGGCAGGCCACCCACTGTATGGACTGTATGGACTGTGGCTTTGCTCTCCCCAGGATGGCCCAGTGGGCAGGCCACCCACTGTATGGACTGTATGGACTGTGGCTTTGCACTCCCCAGGATGGCCCAGTGGGCAGGCCACCCACTGTATGCACTGTGGCTTTGCTCTCCCCAGGATGGCCCAGTGGGCAGGCCACCCACTGTATGGACTGTATGGACTGTGGCTTTGCACTCCCCAGGATGGCCCAGTGGGCAGGCCACCCACTGTATGGACTGTATGGACTGTGGCTTTGCTCTCCCCAGGATGGCCCAGTGGGCAGGCCACCCACTGTATGGACTGTATGGACTGTGGCTTTGCACCCCCCAGGATGGCCCAGTGGGCAGGCCACCCACTGTATGGACTGTATGGACTGTGGCTTTGCTCTCCCCAGGATGGCCCAGTGGGCAGGCCACCCACTGTATGGACTGTATGGACTGTGGCTTTGCACTCCCCAGGATGGCCCAGTGGGCAGGCCACCCACTGTATGGACTGTATGGACTGTGGCTTTGCTCTCCCCAGGATGGCCCAGTGGGCAGGCCACCCACTGTATGGACTGTATGGACTGTGGCTTTGCTCTCCCCAGGATGGCCCAGTGGGCAGGCCACCCACTGTATTGACTGTATGGACTGTGGCTTTGCACTCCCCAGGATTGCCCAGTGGGCAGGCCACCCACTGTATGGACTGTATGGACTGTGGCTTTGCTCTCCCCAGGATGGCCCAGTGGGCAGGCCACCCACTGTATGGACTGTATGGACTGTGGCTTTGCACTCCCCAGGATGGCCCAGTGGGCAGGCCACCCACTGCATGGACTGTATGGACTGTGGCTTTGCACTCCCCAGGATGGGCCAGTGGTCATGGAGTCCCCTTGTGGATCTGGCATCGTGTACTCAAGTGGCTGAGGTGCCCCCACTTCCCTTCCCCCTGAGGTGCCTGTCCTTTTTTCTTTCTGATGCCCCTGCAGTGTTCTCTCCGTGGAGTTCTTGTCGTGGGACTGGGCCTTGCCCCTTTGCTCAGGACCCCTGTGGTCCACGGACAGTGGTTGGACTACATATAGTAGATGTATATATTTTGTACATAGTTTATTTATTTATTTGGATTACTGCTGTCCATTTTTCAATATATCTGCCCGTTTAAGATCTCTTCTTTTGGTCTTTGCATTATTTCGGAGGGGGGGGTTTGTGGGTTGTGACAGTGATCTGTGGGAATGCATTGATGTGTGTGTTGTAGTGGGTGTGGGTGGGTGGGTGTGTGCCGGTAATCTTTTCCCTCCCCTGTGTCGTAGGTGCAGTACTCACCGATGTCTTCCGCGCCGCCGGGCGTGCTCCTGGTACAGGAGCAGGTATAGGAGTGCGGGGATGACCTGTAACTCGGGTTCCATACTGCCGGAATCTCGCGTGGAGTATGTGGAGGTGAGCGTTTTCCCGTTCGTAGTCTGTTTCCGCCGTGTTTTTATCGGCGGTGCTCCCGCCCCGGAAACGGTGGCGGATTGGTGGGTCGTGATAGGGTGGGCGGTACATTGTCTGCCGCCTGGCTGTTGGCGGTGACCGCCGCGCTGTTTGTTTGTTCCGCCGTGGCAGTCGGAGTGTTAATGCGGCGGGCTGTGTTGGCGGTTCCCGCCAGGGTCAGAATTGCATATTTTGGACCGCCGGCCTGTTGGCGGGTTGGCCGCCGCTTTATCACCGACCGCCAGGGTCAGAATGACCCCCTATAAGACATCATGTATGGGGTGGACTGGTCTTCAGAATCAACCTTCACAAGGGTTTATTTCAAACCCATGTATGAGGCATCCGCTTTAGTGGTAAGTAAGCATTAAACATGCATAATCCTTGTCTCCGGTCCTGACATAGAATGAGAAATTTCCTAGCTAACCTGAAGGAAAGTTTAATTTCTCTTAAGGATACGAAGGCGAGGATTATCCCTCCCGACACATTGGTGATATGTCACAGACATCTGGATATATCAGTCTATATAATTCAATTTTAAGATGTGGTATTACATCCATTTGTTTAATGAAGGCTTGTTGGTGTTTTTAACCCTTTGTATGAAAAAGGACAGGTGCTTGCAATGTAATGGATTTGTTAGAATGTCATATTTAGTTTACATGGTTATGTTTCTTACAGTGTTTATTTTGGGGATTATTGACATGTGAGTTACGTTGGTGGGAATGGATTCAACAAAATGTGTTTTTCCATAGGCTCTGATTCCAAGATGGAGTGATGGTGCTTGAACTTAGCCTCATGCAGTGAAGTTGGGGAAGGACTTGGGAACACTGGATATACATAGACTGTTGGAAGGCACTTGGATTAGATATTGGTTGCCATGCATTTTGTCACTGGAACCATGGGAGAGGTAGTATTGTGTGTTTTTTCTTAAACCTTTGAACCTGCTGCTGAATAAAAAGTGAAGAAAGAAATACATAATCCTCGCCTCTGTGTCCTTAATAAAATTGAAGCTTTCCTTTTCGTTAGCTAGGAAATTTCTCAGTTCTACCACTTTGATTCAATCAAGATGGCTTCAGGTCTGCCACACTTTTGTCATAAGTAAGACTGTTAGCACTCTAGATGTTCTTTAGAACAACCTCTGGGAGGCTGCAGTAAAACAAAAGGGAATCAACTGACAAGTAGCTCCTGTTGGAAGTACATATTTTACTGAGAATGTCAGACTTCATTCTCATATGGCTGAGAAAGATAGTGTGAATTTACAGAGAATATGCTCTTATTTTAGCTTCTGCTAACCCTTCCATAACCTCTATGGGAAAATCATGAGAAAACAGTTTTCACTCAAACATGATTCATGAAATCCCAGCAGAAGGTTTTTTCACAGGGTATAATCACCTTAGAACACACCACAATTCATAAAATTAATATGGTACCATCATCAAGTGATTTATATAGCAACTAAAATTTGTTATCATGCTTTTATATGTTTTTGTGAACCTCAAAACCTGCCATTCACTACATTGCATTTCAATGGGGACAATACCTCAGAGTCCTGCAAGTACTACCAAACCATGTTGTCCATGTTGTGGCCAGACAATAAAGGGAGGTCCATTTGGGACCCCCGTATATGCCTTTTGGGGTCTGAGTGTGCTCACCCTTTCCACTTATACATTTTTTAAATTCATTTTCAGGACACAGGGACAAAGTACCCGAGTCTTGTATTGGCTGCCAAAACATATTGTTCAGGTTGTTACCAACAAATCAGGATTGACTAGTCTCCTTTACAGTGGGCAATCACATCATATCTGAGCACCAACTGTTCATATATACAAATCTCTTTTTCCTTTAAACACGTTTTGGGACACCCCCTTTTTCCTAAGCCTCTGCTTCACAGATCACTCTAACACTTTCAAGGTAGCTCCTGGATTGAGTGGCAAACTAGTTTTGAAAAATTCGTAAAGATTTGTCATAGGGTGCCAAAGTTATAGGCAAAACAAAAACACTTTTCCTATGGAAACTAGGTCTTAACTATAACTACCAACTGACAGCCGCCTGTAAGTAATATATATATATCTTATTCTTCCTCATCTAAGAGGCAATCCACTACCGACCTGTCTCTGGACAGTTTAATCTACTGCCAACAAATCTGAATAGATGTCTGACAAAAATCTTGCAAATTCTATCTTTATTCCTCCCTCTTCAATATATGTAGTTCAGTCTATTTTTAAAATATGAATGTTGTTTTTGTTCTCTTTACTTTTTGTCTGCCATTACATTTTGCTTCACTTTTTGTTAACCCCCAAAAACTCCAATTGTATAACCATGACCATTTCTGTAGCTGTTTCATATAACCAATTAGCAAATTGAATCTGTTTGATCTTGGGATCTTTAGTGGGTTCTTTGTGTTATGTTTCATTCTTGCATTCAGACAATATTGTTGCAATTGCTCCAGTTCCATTTTCATTCTTTGAAGTTATGCAATTTCCTGTCTTGTCAAGCAGACCATATATTCTCTAATGATCCTCTTCATAACAAACCTTAATACTACGCAGAAGGCAGGTAGTAAATCAAAATTATTTGACAACAAACAGTGTCTGATTTTGTAGATGGGCAATACTTCCCATATTTGAAAATAATCTGCGATTGAAGGTCCATATGATGCTTTTACACTCACAAACTTTATAAATCTGATGTTATCACTTAACTCAAAACAGGTGAAAAATGGGAGCAGAGGTTTCCCCATAATTAGGGATAATCTGACCTGATATATTCTCCTTTCTATAACAAAAACTCGTAATTGGTGGATTTAAATGAGGAGACATCACCCAGAATCATAAATTCTGGCCACTTTATCTGCACATTTAAAATTGGGGCACCCGCTATCAGGTCCTAGGGACAGATGGGAATTAAAACGGACAAAGGACAAAGGAGGAAAGAGTAGAAAATTAATGAGAAGCTGGGGGGAGAGAACTGGAGGGAAGAGGAGAAGGAGTGAAATGGGAGGAGATAAAAGGGGAAGAGTTAAATTAACGTTATAGTTAAGTGAATTTGTCACTGTGAACATTAACGTTTTGAAGTAAAAAAGACATAAATTCACCAGTTATAGTAGGCAGCCCTAACTATGAGTTGCGCCCTTGCCAAGCACTGCTTATGACCTCACATATGACATCACTCATGACATGTTCTATGAGATCGCTCCTGTAGTTATTTTTGCGTCCTCTTACATACATACCTCCGCGAATAGGCACATACATATCCAAAATTGGGAATATTGATAGAATATCCACAAACACTTAGTACAAATAGAAATAACTTATTTGCAGTTTCAATAATATGGTGTTGGGTGTTTCAGACTGATTCAAAAAGGTATGTTAGAGTATGTAAAAGATTACTCCTGCAGTACTATGGGCCATATGTACGAACACTTTTTCCCATAGACACAGAATGGGTAAAAACCTTTGCTACATCTGGCCCTATGTCTCATACTCACAAATGCATTTATGAATGAGCCCCTATCCACAAAGGCATTTGTAACTGAATGAAACAGTACTCCTGTGCACTACAAAACATGTAAAATGAGAATATTTAGGGAATATTCATATTAAACTAGTAAATGTAGGAAGGGTGGGCACCCTTAATGTCAACCTCAGAATATTGAAGACACAAAAATATCAACAGGTAAGTAGGTTTAGATTTTCTATTTCTAACTACACATATTTGTACATGTCTCAACGTATGTAGATGTGGAGTTAGTTATAGTAAATCTATACTTCCCTATATGCACTTACCTTTTGATATTTTGTCCCTTGCTATTCTCTCTTCAATATTCTTGGATGATAGTATTCTGGGGGTCCATATTCAGTCGCACAATCATAGAAAAGACTGTGTCGTCTCTGCAATTTTACTAAAAGTGAATTGCATATTTTGTGGAGAAATCACAAAGGCAAAATGAATGTGTGCAGTAGTACTAAAATTGTACTACTTCCAGTACTTCTAAATACACATACTTATAAATACCTTCAGAGATTGGCCCCATAGTTCAGTGACTGGCCTAGAATTAGAGGTGTGAGAAATGACAGCTTTGCTTGTGGAGTTGTGTGAATTAAACAGCTTTAGCACTGATTCACCCAACTTCACCAGAGAAGTTTTCTGCAAAAACAATATTTTGTGGGAAAAAATTCCCATAAGACGTTTTTGTTGGTGCAATGGACCACTAAAAGTAGACATTCCTGTTTAGTTCTCCTGCAAAATGGAGCTTTTAGAAGATTTTTGTCAGGTAGGTGAGACTCCCATCATTAGTTCTGCTTGTATTGAAAACCTTGCAGCTAAACTCAGACCTGTCTTCCACTGAAATAATTCATCCTCAGATGTATGCAAGCCCTCTTCTAACAAAGAGAACAGATGGCCTATTTAACATATACTTTGAGCGGAAATTTGGGTCTTGGTCTTGCTGATGATTGGACAGTTTTATTAACTATCTCGAGTCTCTGCTCTTGATTGAATATCTTTCTTCACTATTGCTAAGTTTTTCAAAATAAACCAATAATTGAAATAAATAAAACAGTGATTGAAAATGGTGTAAAAGAAAACCTTGCAAAAAGGTTTCCAATCTATAACATTTTGCAGTGAAGGTCAACCTACGAAAATAATACAGTATTACAAATATTAGACTATTCTGACCGCATATCTATAGTGCTCGTAGTTTGTAAACAAGCTTGCAATGTCCAGAGCCCACAACTGAGTAATGGCTAGCAATAATTTTCATTATGAAACACTCATCATTACTTGATAATGAAAAAATAAATTAACATACTTGTTTATGAAGGAAAGAAGACATTTTTTTTTAATTATAACAAGAATTTGAGTATAAGGATGAGGTAATTCCTAAACATTGGATTACCGATAATGTCTGGTTACTCTGAGTAAAAGTATTTAATAGGTACTTTTGTGGAAAACCAAAAATCGGAAAATTCAGTGGATAGTAGTAAATGCCCTACCATCCTGAACTCCCACACTGAAACTGATAAATGCAGTTTATTTGGAGGAGTGTGGCAACACAGAATGGTAAAACTTTGCCAATGGCCCTAATTTACGGAGCTTTGCAGGTTTTAAATCTAAGGAAAGTATGTATTTTTAGAAATAGTTTGATGTTTGCAGGGCATTCCTGGTAGAGAGGGGTAGACGTTTGCAGGGTTGAGGTTTTCAGGGGCACCAGAGTAAGAAAGGCTATGCATCCACAAAAGAAACGTTCTCTGGATTTCCCCTGGGCTCTTTTTCAGAAATGCCTCAGTTTAGCAGGGTATCATGGAGAGTGGCTGAGTGGACCCAAAGTCTGCAGTCTGTCGACATGGAATTGTGAGAAAATGTTTCCCACCATATATTGATACTTTGATGGACTTCTAGGCAAGAAGGACCAGTAGCTTACATACATTCCACACATGTCCTTTAGTCTCAAGTTAAAAAAAATTCTTGAGTTTGATAGGGTACCCTAGCCGGGTTTAATTTTTACAACTAATCCTAGTGTGAACTGTGAGGAAATTGCATTTTTAAATCATACATTGATACCTTAGCAAATTCCACACAAGAAAGAACAGTGGCATCCATCTTTGCCTGGAATACACTGCGTCTTTGTTTTCAGAAAAACCTGTGATTAGTAGGATGCTTGGCCTCTTTTACAATTAAACTGTGTACAAAGACTGAAGCCCTGCAAAGCCCACAATGACGTCTTGTGGCTGCAGTTTTGCCATTTTCTGTCTCGTATAAAAATCAGATCCATACACAGCTTCAAGGCGGTCCAATTTGATCTACCAAATCTTTGATCATGTCCATGTTGAGTCTGTAAAACTTTGTGATGTTCTCGTCTCTCTGAGGAAGGAGTGAAACACTATGCATAAATATCATCTCCTTTATATGCTTACTTTTTCTGTAAAGTTGATATATGCACCAACTGTGTCACAGGATGACACTCTCTCTGGTTCTTTCTATATATGGGCCCATATTTATGGAAGATTAGGATTTTAGGATTTTGACGCTAAAGGAGCGCTAACTTAACTCCATATTTATATTTTGATGCTAGACCCATCTAGCGTAAAAAATATGGAGTTTGCGCCTTTTCTAGGAAGCGCCAACCCACCGTGCATTAATGAGATGCAAGGATAGGCGTTCCTTTACTAAAAATGAAGCTAGTCCCCCAGCACCATATTTAACACCTGACACTGAAATGACGAACAAGTGGGAGGCGGATCTAAATAATGGCGCTAAGCCCAGTTAGGCGCCATTATTTAACGCCTGGTCAGACCAGGCGTTAATGTGCAGGGTGGCCCATTTTCATGGGGAAACATCATGGAATGGGCACAAAGATGCCCACCCCAATCCCCAGCATCACCATCACCCACACCACAGGGACACTACAGGAGGAGGGAACCCATCCCAGATAAGCTGCAGGTAAGTGTATGTGTGTGGTGTGCCACAGGGGGCCCCTTATAGGGGGCCCCCTAGCTGGCACTGGGTATTTTGGGATTGCCCTGGGGACATTGGTCCCCTTTGGTGGGCATTGGAGTGGTGGTATGACTCCTGTCTCTACTTAGACAGGAGTGATTTTTTGGCTGCTTGTGCATCAAAAAAAGACGCTAGGCTGACTAGCAGCAGATTTTTTGCCACTAATCGGCCTAGTGTCATTTTTGACCCCCTAGCGCCATTTCCCCTAATGCCATCCCTCATGGACTAGCGTCTTTTTTGAGATGCTAGACATTCCTTAGCGCCATTGTGCGTCATTTCTTAAATATGGCGCACAGGTGGTGTTAGGGAATGGGGTTAGAATAAATATGGGCAATGGTTTCTATAGCTGGTTGTTTATTTAGTGCTGGTGAGGTTAGCTCAGATTTTTGCACCTGCTCTTACTTTGCATTATTTTTCTATCCAAATCAGTCTTGAAAGTGCCCGATCTCAGAAGCGCTAACCAGACCTGACCCTGCTTAGTGCTTCCGAGATCGGGAGCATTCAGGCCAGGGTGGTATGCCGTTACAGGCCTCTTGTGCTGACACAGCCCACCGGCCTGGAGGCTGCTGCTCTCAACCACACCTACACACTTCCATTCACCAACTGCCCTCCTTCCAAAGTTGCTACTGAGAGCCAAGCACACCCCCTGTCTTGCACCAGCCTTGCCAATGCTTCCTATGTACTTACACACAGCCTCAGACCACCCTTTCTTTAGGGCCCAGTACTAGCAGCAGCAAACCAGCTCACCACCAGCAGCCTGGTATTTTCACAAAAAGCCTAGCCTTGCTTGCCACTGGGCTCTAAGGCACTCTCTCAGGCCACACACATCTCTATCTGGTGGGGGCTTACGGACTACCACACAGCAGCTGATGCACCCCTGGTTTCCAGCTCTCCCTGCTGGCCCCAGCAAAATACCCCATAACACCACCTACTTTCTCAGAGACTCTGGGGAGACAAGTTCTTTTCAAGTGGAGCTCTGAATCCAAGTGTCCTTTTTTTCAAGCACATACCACCCTCATATGCAAATCTTGTCCATGCCCTGTGCTGCCCCAGTGTGCACACATAGATGACAAAGCGAAACACGGGTATCACCTTATCTTGTTTGGGTCCAGGGACGCTGATGCCAGCGGCTTGGCTCTCTGCCTCCCTCTGCCCTCGTCTCCCAAGCTGCTGAAGACAGTGAAAGGAGGGAGGCCTGGATCCAGAGCTGGCGTCGGTGCAGCCCCTCAGCAGCAGCTCCACACCGCCACCTGGCAGAAATCAAAGCTTTAGCTAGGGCCTCCTTGTCTGTCAAAGGGCAAATGTCGTCTTCATTTCGGGCCGAGTGTAAAGTGCAGCCCAGTAAGCCCACACAGTGCAAGCACATTGCGCATGCCGGTGAGCTCCGCACTGCTGCAGACTAGCAGAATTTTTGACCGGAGTCCCAAAAACTCCATTAACTCTGCCAGCGGAGCGGAGCTCACCACCCACCCCTATTGATTACCTTGCTTTCACCAGCTTTACAGATGTGTCCTTAAAAAAATTATAAAATCACAGCTGTTAAAGTACTTTGATAATCACTATGAAGTTACTGAGATCTTACCTGAAGCAACCAACAGATGATCTGCTTTATCATTGTTTGTGTGGGTGCATGCATGATGAATGCATACCTTCCAGTTACTTCCAATACTCTACAGAAAATGATGAAATCAAAATTGTTGTACATTGAGCTTTATCAAACACACACTATTTTCAGTCGGTCTTTGTGAAATAAAAATAGCCAAATGCAAGAAAGAATACCAAAATATGGTCCAGCACTTTATTTATATGCTATTTATATTTTAGTCTCAGAACCTTGCTCTAACAAATATGAGGGATGAGGAACACATTAAATTCAAACGTAAGGTAAAGTCTATAAAAATGGCAATGACGCCATTGTCTTGAATCCGCATCTGAGCGAGTCCTAAACACTCAAGTGGTGCCCCTCCAGTCATGGGCCCTTGGTTATGGTGTTAAAGGTGCCTAGATAGCCAAAATCTAAAACTTGGGAATTAAAAATCTTTGGCTAAAATCTGCTCTGACAGCTGAGGGAAGACCGGAACCAAACTGCTTGTCAATCTGCCTGACGAGCATCGCCGGTCAGCCTGACTTCGTTGTAGCTCTCGCTATGTTCTTCTCCAGAGCAGCAAATCCTGCTCAAGGGTCCCTCAGCAAAGGGATATCCAACCTCCTAGAAATGTCATCAGCTACAGCCTCCAGCTTTGTTTGTCGCACTGAAAATGCCTGATTTCCATAACTGTGACTGAGCAAAGAAATCTTCACTGTGATTTTGTCCAGTGGCTCCTGTCGACTACACTTCTTCAACTTTACCTTCTCAGAACATTTTCTTTAAAATTTCTTCAAAGCCTGAAGGTAAGTGCCGACTGTGGCCCATTCACTTCTTGTATCTCCACTGCAGTTGGCCATATTTTTTTACTTTAACCCGGTATTGTACAATCAGATGCCTGTGGTTAGCGCTCCAAGGCACCAGTTTTAACTAAAAAATTCTTAATTCCTGTTCTACTGATTGGATGTTTGTCATTTTGATGTCAAAATATTTAGGCCCGTATTTATAGTTTTTTAGCGCCGCATTTGCGTCGTTTTTTGACGCAAAAGCAGCGCAAACTTACAAAATGCAATTGTATTTTGTAAGTTTGCGCTGATTTTGCGTCAACAAATGTTGTAAATGCAGCGCAAAAAAAGTATAAATACGGGCCTTATTACATTTTACACTGTTGTTCTAAATTGGTGTGGGATTTTTCCAGTGTTGTGTTTTCATTTTATTACTGTTTGTGTGTTGCATAAATATTTTGGCCCATATTTAGACTTTTGGACACAAACAAGCGCCGGCGCTGGTTTGCGTCAAAAGTTTTACCACTGGCTAATGCCATTCCTACGCGCCATGCGGGCACCTTATTTAAGGAATGAGGTTAGCCGGCACTGAGGATTGGTCTGAGTCAAAAAAATGACTCAAACCAAGCAGCGCCGGCATAGGGGAAAATGGGGTTTGTGCGTCAAAAAATGGTGCAAGTCAGGTTTGAGGCAAAAATCATGCTTCAAACCGGACTTGCGCCCTTTTTTGACGCACAACCCCCATTGAAATGACTCCTGCCTTAGCAAAGACAGGAGTCATGCCCCCTTGCCCAATGGCCATGCCCAGGGGACTTTGGTCCCCTGGGCATGGTCATTGGGCACAGTGGCACGGAGGGGGGCCCAAATTACGCCCCCCTATGCCACTTAAAAAAAATAAAAAATAATACTTACCTCAACTTACCTGTACTCACCAGGGATGGGTCCCACCATCCATGGGTGTCCTCCAGTGGTGGGCGAGGGTGGCAGGGGGTGTCCCTGGGGACAGGGAAGGGCACCTCTGGACTCCTTCCATGTCAGAGACCATGGAAGTGAGCCCACAGGTCACTTAACACCTGCCCTGACCCAAGTGTTAAAAAAAAACGGCACCCATCAGGCTGTGCGCCATTTTTTAAGGCCTGCCCCCTCCTGTGCATCAAAATGACGCAGGTGTATAGATAAGGCGCACAGGCCTTAAAGTCATTTTTTGGGCGGGAACGCCTACCTTGCATGTCATTAATGCAAGGCAGTTTGCCGCATCCAAAAAATTAAGCACACAGAGGAATTTTGACAGCTGTGGGCTTGGGTGTCAAAGTTTAAATATGGTGCATAGTTTGCGCCGAATGTGTATCAAAATTTTTGACGCACATTCGGCGCGAACAGAGTATAAATATGCCCCTTTGCACATTGCCTCTAAGTTAAGTCTGACTGCTTTTCGTGTCAAGCTACCCAGGGTTAAGCACATGTTAATTTAGTGACTTTTTGTGCTACACACTGCGAGGGATTGTGGGGTTTGCTTGACCAGAGCTGACACCCCAGTCAACCAACAACCGAATTGCTCACAACACCACAAAAAGGGGAGGGCCACGAAAGGTAAGCACCTCTGTCTTGTTGCTATTAGGATTAAGTGAATTATCAGCCAAATTGGTGGCAACCTTCAAGAGACAGTATTGAAAATGGGCTCTCAAAAAACCTGAAATGTCAGGCAATGAGAGTCTGGGTGACATCAGTGCAAGATATGTGTGGTAAACGAAATTGTCTAAAATGAACTGTTAGTTGGGCATGATAAATGTTAAAATAGATGGTACTAGGGGAGAATGCCCTCTATGGAGGATAGATGATGCAGAAGAGCGGGATGATATATGGGGTCAAATGAGGCACTCCAGTCCTAAAGTATTAGGGGCACACTGCTGTCACTATCAAGGATCATTTGGAGATCATCAGCAATGGTAAGTAAGTAGGTACGTCTGTGTTACACCACAGGCAACAGCCTGCATGAGCCCTGTCAAAACAGCAATTTTCTTCCAGAAAGTCTGACGGTTGTCTATTTAATATTCTCTATCTAATATATTTGCTAGGAAGTGCAGTAAAGAGATGGCTTGAAATTTACTAAGCGTGAGAAGGTCTGCTATATGTTTCTATAGAAAAGGAACCCCAATGACTTACGTCCAAGAGCAGAAGACCTTGTCTTCCGACAAAGAAATGTAGAGAGAGTGGAATGTAGGGCCAATTGTGTCAATTGCTGAAATGGGAATGTGAGCTGAACAAGGAATCACAGAGAATGGAATGAACATGAGAAATAGTAACCTCTACAAAAACCAAAAGGGAAATACCTCCGCTCGGGTAACAAGAAACTATGCAAAATCATATAATGTGAGATTTCCGGAAATATCATAAATTTCACATAACACACAATTCTGGAATTTCACAATTTCACCACATGCTTTAAATTTCACCTAGGTCTACCTACAAAATAGGCTTTTGTATAAGCAAAAATGAGTTTTATTTTTTATAAAGGAGATTTCAAAATGAAAGGTGTATTAAAGTACAATATTAAAAGTTACAATACATTCTAAATGTGTAGCATTAGGTACAGTGAAAAGAACTCCCACCTCCTGTTTGCTAATCTGATTAATCTATATTTATGATTTAGGCCTAAAGTTTCATTACCACAACATCAACAAGTCAACAACACCACAACAGGGTGGCTACAAAATTACCAACGGAGAAGGTGTCATCACAGGACTGGTTCACCATTAGCAGTTTTGTTGGTGGCGTCACTGGGAGCAAGCAGTGGTGGAGGGGACCACTGCCTACTCTATATGAGGCCTTTTCAAATGGCAACTGTTTTTTTGCAACACCAGCATCTGTTTCTTTTGATGAAACAGATATTTTTCCTAAAGTATACATTTATACTTTAGAAATGCAAAGGTGGATATAGTTGTCTGGTGTATCTTACAGCCTACATTCCTGCATACAAGGCCAGTGTTTGTAGGTTGCAAATTGCAAGGTGTTAAAAAAATCATCATGCAGGTAACTTTGTTAAACACTGGAAATGTGTAATTTGTGATGCAAGCTAATATTAATTTGTTTTGTTTGCATTGCTGACACATTACAGACTAAGGGCCTGATTATGAGTTTAGTGGTTGCACCTCCATACCTCCATGTTTGCGGTCCTGAAAAACCACCACGCCAGCAGTCTGTAGCCCACACTATTATGAGTTATACAGGCAGGCCCTCAGGGGCACGGCGGCCTGGATATAGGTGGTCAGACCTCCAGCCTTGTTAGCGCTGCAGGCAACCCGCGAGCATATTACAATCACACAGTCACCGTGGCGGTCAGCCAAAGGTGGTTGACCATGGCGGTTCACGGTCAGCAAAGTAAACCTGCAAAGCACACTATAAAAAACACCCATTCACAGACCACAATCCTTTAAATTTCCACTGAAAGACAAAGAGCACCTATATTTTGTAGAGTACATAGAATAGGCACCCCTTTTTTCACCATCCCATAAAACACCCTGCACACACTTTTGCCCATTTACTCCCTATTGCACCTTCCCTGTTAAGTAAGTCCCTGTCACCCTTATTTTTGTTTTTCCACCATGTCACATTCTAAAAATCCCTGTTTTTCAGAAGATAATTTAAGAGTCATGGTGTATGAAATCATAAGAGTAGAGCCACAATTGTTTGAAGCACAAGTCCAGCACACTCCTCTCAGTAGGAAAACTGAAATGTGGGACATGATAGTCGACAGAGAGAATGCTGTAGGCACCACGTGCACACAAAGGAGGACATTTGGAAGAGGTGGAAGACCTCAGGAGCAAGGTCTGTTCTAGGGTCTCCAGGCACAAGCTGCAGGCCAAGAAGACTGACAGTGCCCCTTTACAAATTATTCCCTGGGAGGAGAAGGTCCTGGCCATCCTGCAGCCTGAGATCTTGATAGGAATACCTGGGGGAGTAGAGTCTGGTAAGCTACAACATAAAAATGGCACAAAAATAAAATGTCAGGCATGCTCACAGCTCACCATTACCCACTGTTTTGTTCATGTATCTCACCAACAGTCAATACCCAGAGTATCCGAGTTTAAACACTGTCAGTGTGTATCATTGGACCCAACATCACAGTTACCAAGGCCCATCACATGCCATATGTCCAAATGGGGCCTCAAAATCTCAAAATAAAAAAGACACATTTGGAGATTCATGGTAAGTCCCAAAATGTAAAAGTATGCACAAAACTAAATGCAGTCTGCATACAGATATGTAATACCAAACATTTGTTATGTGTTGGGGGGTAAAGAGAGTGACATGACTGCAACTCCCAGGAGGCCCAATTTTTTTAACTCCAACGATCCTCCCAGTGGTCGCATGCCCCAATACATCTGTAAGTGAACTCACAAATGAAGTTTACCCACCTGGGGGGGAGAACATTTGTCAAGTGTGTGAAGTAAAGAGAGTGACCTCACTGCTACTCCCAACAGACCGTGTTTTTTTCACTCCAAGCACCAGCCAGGTGTTCACATGCCCCAATACATCTGTAAGTGAACTCACAAATATAGTTTACACACCTGGGGGGAGAACATTTGTCAACTGTGTGTAGTAAAGAGAGTAACCTGCCTGCAACTCCCAGCAGGTCCTGTTTTTTTAACATGCCGCAATACATCTGTAAGTGGACTCGCAAATGTACAGCAGCAGCTCCTCCGCTATGGTGGAGGAGCAGCTCCCCCCGCCAGCAGCAGCCGCTGCAAACCTTTAACAACTAAACATTAATAAACTATGGCCCATATTTATACTTTTTGACGCACAACTGGCTAGGGGTACACAAACCATATACTAAGAAAGTGGAATGCGAATGTCGGTTTTCCGCCTAGACAAGTGTAGTGTGTAGAGGGTTGCTGGGAGTACTAGAAAACACCAAAGGTAAGTACTAGAACCCACCTCAGAGCCCAGGAAAGCAGGAGTAAGACACAGAAACTTTCCCAGAACACAAAGAAACACAACACAAGAAAGAAGATCATGCAAGAACCAGAAGAGACTGCAAGACACCAACAGTGGATTCCTAGACCTGAAGACCTGTGGAAGAAGGGGACCAAGTCCAAGAAGCACAGAAGAGTCCAGGGAGAACAGGAGCACCTGTTAACCCTGATGAAGGTGCAAAAGAAGAACCACAGATGAAGAACAATAGTCAGTATTGCACCCAAGAAGATGGATGTGGGTTCCTGGTTGGTGCAGATGATGTCTCATGACGGATGGAGGATTGCAGTCTGGTTTGTGTTGCTGGAGTCCACCAACAAGCCTTGGTACTTGCAAAGCTTGAGGTTAGCAGAAAATGGCGCTGCCTGGGACCAGGAGGGACCAGGTAGACTCTACCCAGGAAGGAGAGTCAGAGGGGGCTCCCAGCAACTCGGAGAGCCCACAGAAGACCAGGAAGCACATACAGGAGTGCCACAGCACGGGGACAAAGGAGGTGCAAAAGGAGGCCCAAGCAGCACTACGAAAAAGGCTCCCACGCCGCCGGGGAAGCACTCAGGAAAATCGGAGTCACTGGATAGTGTGCTGGGGGCTGGAGCTGCACGGTGCATGAAGAACTTGGTGAAAGATGCAAAACACGCGGTGCACCGGGGTACTGTCTTGTGTGGGGAGGCAAGCTCTTTCCTCCACCAAAGTTGGACAGTAGAACATCAGGACATCGAGACCACTTCAGTCAACCACCCGTTATGCAGGATCCACACAACTCATCAGGAGAGGAGACCCACGCCACCAGTCATCGATGCAATGAGGTGCCTGCTGAAGCAGGGGAGTGACTCCTTCACTCCAAGGGAGATTCCTTCACTCTTCTGGTGCAGGCTGAAAACAGGTTGTCCTCTGAAGATGCATGACTGGGAAACAGTTGCAGTTGCTAGCAGGAGCTGAGGATACAATGTTGCAGAAGTTGTCTTTGCTTATTTGTTGCAGTTTGTAGAGTTCCTGGAGGGTCCAGATGCAGTTTCTTTGGTGAGAAGGTGAAGTAGAGGATGCAGAGGATTCCTGCTGGAGTCTTGAAAGCCGAGTCGTAAGAACCACCCAAAGGAGAGACCCTAAATAGCCCTGAAAGGGAGATTGGTCAGCTAAATGGGTAAGCACTTATCAGGGGAGGGCTCTGACGTCACCTGCTGGCACTGGCGACTCATATACTCCCAGAGTTCCCTGTCAACTTGGAATCCAAGATGGCAGGGACCCTCTGGAGGAGCTCTGAGCACCACCCCTGGGGTGGTGATGGACAGGGAAGAGGTCACTCCCCTTTCCTTTGTCCAGTTTCTTGCCAGAGCAGGGACTGGAGGTCCCTGAATCGGGGTAGACTGGATTATGCAAGGAGGGCACCAAATGTGCACTTCAAAGCGTTTCCAGTGACTTGGGGAGGCTACCCTTCCAAACTCTGTAACACCTATTTCCAACGGGAAAGGGTGTAACACCCCTCTCCCAAAGAAAATCCTTTGTTCTGCCTTCCTGGGCTTGAGCTTCTCAAGCATCAGGAGGGCAGAAACCTGTCTGAGAGGTGGCAGCAGCTGGAGCTGCCTGGAAAACCTCAGAGGGCTGAAATGTCAATACTAGGGGTCCTCAAAGGAGCCCTCAGAGTGCATGGAATCATACAACCAATATTTGCAAAATCCTTGGGGTATGAGTCCAACATATTTGATACCAATTACCATTATGTAGCTGGACATAGGTAGTGACCCATGTCCAGTACAATTGCAAAAGGCATCCCCGCACTCACGAAGTCTGGGAAAATGGTCTTGGAGTTCATGGGTGCACCACTGCTAGTGCAGAGTCCCCTCACACACAGGTGCTCTGTACCCTGCCCTCAAGGCTGGAGGGCCTGCCATAGGGGTGACTAATAAGTGATCTGGTGCAGTGTAAATGGCAGTGAAATGGTGCATGCACCTTTTCACACAGTCTGCAATGGCAGTCCTGCAGAAACCTTTGCATGGGCTCCGTATGGGTGCAAGATATATGCTGCATCCCATATGGATCCCCTGGAACCCCAATGCCCTGGGTACCTAGGTACCATATATTAGGGACTTATGAGGGGACACCAGTATGCCAATTGTGGGTAAAATTCATATAGAGACCATAACTACTGGGGTCCTTATTAGCAGGATGCTAGTAGACACAGTCAAGCACACTGACAAACAGGCCAAAAGTGGGGGTAACCAAGCCAGAAAGAGGTTACTTTCCTACAGACACCACCAACACAGAGGGACCCAGTGGCCCGGAGGGTGAGGGGAGTCCCACGGAGGACACAGGATCAATGTCGTCATAATCAAATTCTTCCTCCAGTAGCCACTCCCTAGTGATGGTAGACCAATCAGGACCTGCTCCTTTACCATCTTTGCCTATCACCCCCAGTTCTATCACCATCCTCCCTGCTGCTCCCCATCCAGTTGTTCATTCCTGCTCACTCAAGAGGGTGGGCATCTCCTTTGCTGCAGGCACCTCTGCCCCAGCCCCTGTCACCCCTGCTGCCCTGAGTCAGGAGGCTATTGACCTCATGAGGAATATCTCCTTGGGGCTGACTGCCATTGTGAATGCTATCCAGGGATGGCCAGTCAACTTCAGCAGACCAATGCTTTCCTGGAAGGCATTCATAGTGCCATGTCTGACCTAAAGTGATCTTTTCAGGCTCTAGCCTCATTACTGATGGCAGCCAATCACCCCCCACATCCCTCCCCCCTCCACCTTCCTCTTCCCAATCCAAAACCCGTCATCTCCTACTTGTCCTAAGCACACAGACACATCTGCACACACCCACCTCAACACACAGAAGCAGCACACATCGACACAAACACCACAGGACATACCGGCACACAGGCACTCAACATACATCCACAAACACATCAGCCACCACTTCACCAGACATCCCACCACCCCCAACATCCCACACACCACATCTAGCATGCCCACAGACACCACCACAACAGCCAGGGACACATCCACCACACCCACCATACATCTAGATACAATCACAACACAAACACATCCGCCACATCCAGCATACCTGCAGACACCACCCCAACAGACACACAAACATGTCCTACATCCAGTATGCCCGTAGATCCCACCCCAACAGCCACACTCACATCCACTGCTCCCACATCACCTAGTACCTCCACCTCCCATCCCCCAAAGACATGTAAACGCCCACACTCACAAACGCAACAGGCACCACCCAAACAGAAGCATACCTCACACACACACGGCCCAAGGCATCTATACCCACGCAAGTCAACCACTAAATCCCTAACCCCTTCTGTAGACCGTCCCCATGTTCCCAAGGACAGTTTATTTTTTGAACTTGCTCTTTCCACTGTTCCCTCCACCCTCCCTCCCAAGTCCAAGAGGCCCTCACCCACATCCCAAACCACCCCTTCTACATCCAAGTCCTCCCCTGTCACACCTGCCCCCCGCAAGTACCCATACCTCTCACCCCAAGAAGAAGGCCACCCCTCCAAAGAAGAAGACTTCTCCTCCCAAACCAAGCCATCTCAAATGTTACCCCACCCCACTCAAGAATGCACCCTGAGGTGCCTGCCTGCCCACTTGATGCCCCTTCCTATGGAGGTTCCCTGGCAATGATTGGAGTCAAGTGTGGGTGCAGTAATGTACATGGACATTATAACTGGACTGGCCAAAGGCCTTTGCTCTAGATAATTTAGAACTAATAAACCGGAGTTGTTGTTTTGTTGGGCATACATTTGTCCTGTTTTCCTGCAATTCCTTTTCTACCTTTGTGTTGTTCCTGAGTAACTTGTGTTGTATGAATACAGTTGTGTGTGTTCCAGCCTACTTGCTGATCCATTTGCTGTTGTTTGCAATATCTGACTTTGTGGGGAGTGCTGGTGTCCCCCAAAGACAAAAGTAGATGTTGACTGTATGCGTATGTGGGTATTAATCCAAATTGGTTATGCTATGTTTGTTATGGTAATTATCTCCAATGTTATCACGTATGATGTTAGACTTGTCCCTCTAATATGAATTGTACATTTGTGTCATGTGTGGAGCTGGAGTTTTGTTTGTCCTCACATGGAAGGTGTTCAATTTTGCTAGCTTACTTCGCATTTGACTGAGCATGTGTCCATTTTGTGTGTACCTTGCAGATACTTCACTAGATGTATGGCCCTTGCTGTTGCTGTTGTGTGTGCTATCATGACTTGCACTTCCACATTATGCAGATAGGCATGTCAGCTAGCTGTACTATTGTTTGTCCCTGAGATACATGAAGGGCCAGTTCCTGTGCAAATGTTGTTTTAGGTCCATTTGCAACGTGTATTGTGTCCCAGGGCAACATCCTTCCATGAGTGCTCCTGATGCCCACATTCCTACTGTGCAGGTATTTTTTGCATTGTGAGCTTTGGTTATGTGTCTCTCAAACTATTGTGCATCCCATTGACCTTCCATTGTGTTGCAATGTGGGAGATGTGTCGGACCAATACAGGGCTGTGTCATGGGAGGGTTTTTTGTGTTCAGTTACACATCCATACATATATGTGTTCAATCTAACGACAGTCCATGTGTGCAATGTGGGGGTGTCATTTGAATTGTTAGATATGATGTTGCTGTGGTGTTGCTGTTCTGTCACACAATGTTGTGTACACTTTACTGTCCCTGACCCTTAGATGGTTAAGCATGTCGTTTTGTGGAGTGTGGCAGTGAAGTGTCAGTAACCTGCCCAAATGGGGCATTTGATGGCTGTTTGAATAAGGGCCTCTTTTGATATGGTTAGCCCACCCCTTTTTGCTTGGAAAATGATATGGTTTCAAAGTGTGAGTGCCCTGGGCCCCTGCTAAACAGGTTTCCAGAGCAAAGATCTCTTTCCCCAAAACTATACTATGTTTGGCACTTCAGCCACCTAAGTAAAGGGCCAGATGTAGCAAAGGGTTTTTCCCATTCTGTGTCAATGGGAAAATGTGTTCGTACTTATGGCCCTAAGTCCCTAGTGCAGAGGTCTTCAAACTGGGGAGCGCCCCCCCCCCCCCCCTTGGGGGGCCTTAAGTGATCCCGGGGGGGGGTGCCAAACTCTGGCCAAAAGAAATATTATACAGATAACATGCCTTTGTTTTAAGCAGAAGCATGTTATTGCAGTTTTAAAAAGGTAACAGTACTTAACTGCAATGTTTAAATAGGTTTAGACCTATTTAAACATTGCCATCTTTCTAAAATAATTATGAAAAATTCTGAGGGGGGCCCAATGTTTTTTTTTTCAACTGGGGGGGCGCAGCACTAAAAAGTTTGAAGACCACTGCCCTAGTGAATGGTACTCCTGGTGCCTAGGGCATAGGTACTAAAGAGAGCCCCCCGGAGCTGCAGCACCAATTGTGCCACTCTGAGAGACCCCACACCAGCCTCACGCAGACCGCCATTGCAAGTGCATGACAAGGTGTATCCAAAGGTGCAAACTCCACAATGACATTCAACAAGAGTGTCTTGCCCACTAACACTGCATGCAATATAGGTAAGTCACACCTCTGGCAGGCCTTGCAGTCCTAAGGCAGGGTGCACTATAATGCGTGTGAGGGAATATGTGTACATGAACAAATATGTCCCTACTGTGTCTTTGCCAATCCTTAGACATAGTAAGTATACAGGGAAGGCATAACAAATGCATGTGCTGGACACTGGTCATTACGAGTTACCCAGCTACATGATGGCCTCTCTGAACCTTGGGTTGTTTGGTATCAGAATAATAAACCCACACTGATGCCAGTGTTGGATTTATTATAAAATGTACCTAGAGGGCACATCGGCCCTTGCGAAATCTAACAGTCCTGGCATGGTTACTGACTGATCAGTACCAGCCTTCCCCCACCAGACATGATTCTGGACTCCTGGGGCGAGAGCCTGTGCTCTCAGGAACCAGAACACAAAGCCTTTCCTGGGCGATGGTGTCACACCTCCTCCCCCAGGCACCTCCTCCTCCAGGCAGGCACTCTCCATCAGTGGTCAGCTTCAAAGGCTTTGTCGCCTTTGAAATCTGATCCCCACCTCTGCTGCAGCAGCAGATGGCCACCCAATAGTTTTACCCCCACTTTAAGTAGGAAAACCAGTGGGAAGCCTAGAAAGGCTAGGAGGAGTGGTCATCCCCAGCCTGCACCACCCCTCAGGTGTGGCCGGCGAGGTGACCATCCCATTTCATTTTCCTGCATCTTGGATGGTTGGAAAATAGTCAATCAGGGTTAGGGATGTGACCACTTCCCACAGAAAGTGGTCACTTAGTGGGTGAAGCCACCCTCAGGTGTGTGGCCCATTGGGCACTACCAGGTACTCCCCTTAATGCCCCCTAATTGCAGTATTTAGATGGCATCCCTAGACCACGACATCAGATTTGATGGACACAAGAAGACCAGCACAAAGAAGACCCAAGGCACAGGAACTGAAGTCCTGCTGCACAAAGAAAAAGGCACCAAACCCTGCCTGCTGCTCCAAGGACTCGACCATCACCGCTGAGGTGTTGCCTGGAATCCTGAAGGACTCTACAAAACCCCTAAGCCCTCACAGCCATCTAAAAATTGCCAAGCACCTCTCTCAGAGTGAAGGTATCACTCTCCTGTACCCTGCAGCCAAGGAACCCGGAAAGTCTGGCAAAGTGACCAATTGATGACCAATGACTCAACAGCCCAGCCAAATTCTGTACAACAGCCTTTAAGGACAAGACCTGCTTCCATGCCAAGTTTCATGGCACTGCAACACTCTAGGGTTTTAGTGTTCCACTATCTGGGGTACCAGACCCACAATATTCTACACCGAGAAGCAAAATCCACTCTGGACTCCCAAAGGCCCAGAAGCAAGCACCAGTTGAGGGACTTTGGAACTCCCAAGAAAAACCTCCCCCTGAGTGGCCCTGCTGATCTGCAATCCACCCTCAAATGTGCCTGCTCCTGATTCCAAGACGCATGACCCCTGACTGACCTATCTGTGCTGCACCCGATATCCCTGGCCCTTGCATTGATCAAACAGCTGTGCTCTAGGGGTCCTTAACCCCCAGTGACCTCCACCCTCTAAGGGGACCTAGCAGACTTAGCTTCAAGTCCATTTTTGCTGTGTGTTTCGAAGTGGTCCCCTTCTCCTCTGGACGCCAGCTCCAAGACTTTCAGCCACTGCTCCCGCTTGAACCGGGAACTGCCCACTGTCCTCTGACTGGCCCATTGGACACTCCGACAACTTCAACCTAAAAATAGAATGTGACATTTGTGAGAGCATTGCCTGATTTTATATGCATTTTAAGTATTTCTAATTGATTCCTATGGTGTGTCATTAAGCACAAAAATAGAACATTTTCGAAAAATCATGAGAAAAGAAGTACTCACCGTATATTGATGATCTTAGTCTTACAAATTTAATAAAAATCCGAAGTATTTTTGTAAATTGGGCTTGAGTTATTGTTGCGAATGTGTGTTCACATTTATTAATACTGTTAGTATAACAAATGCTTAGCACATCTCCTGGATTAGCCTAACTGCTCGCCCACACTACCACAAAAACAGAGCATTAAGTCACCTACTTTTTACCTCTGGATACCAAAGTGGGGTTGCTTGGCCTCGCTGCACAGTGCACAGCATTTTCGTGCACTATATAGAGAGCCACCCTCTTACACTGTGCATGTGCCATTTTTCGTGAATGACTCCGACTGTGGACACAATGAGATGAGCCTAGTGTATTGCTGTCTTACTATGAGAATATGTTTTTTCTTAAATATATTGGATTGATAACCATCCTCATAAATGCCGACAGCATACTGACAGATATACTAGCAACATCACAAGAGTGTTTTTGGGATGTAAAGATACATGTGTAGAAACATAGACATGCGCATAGTTAAAACTCATTATGTGTGTACACATGGTGATAGTCTTATTTATTCTGAGCTCGTAATGTGATTGTGTCACCAGTTCACAAGTCAGCGAGGATGAGCTGTCTTTTCATGCCACATCATGCACAATGTGATCATTGTATGGCTCTGAGAAACTGTGCAAACACCAATTGCAGGACATTTCCTGCTTACTCTGCCATTGGACAATTGCTGCATCAGAGTTTCATGTGTAGATGTAACATGTCCCCATATCACTTGTTGCTGTTATTTTAGGGCTATTTTCCAGTGCAGAACAAGTATTACGTTTGACAGTAAAATCCTGATACTAATTTTTGTGCTGGTTTGTTTCACTTTTGCAACCCAAACCTGCTGAGAACTGTCAAACATAAAGGGAGAAATTACTAAAATCTGATGCAACACAGCACAACAACCAAAGTTGCTGTGCTGCCTTGCATCAAAAGAGTACGGGTGAAAAATTGTGCCATATCTACTAAGGTATGGGACTGATTTTATCTCCCTTTCTCTAACACTTACCCACCTCATCAAAATCTTGGATTTTCCAGGATTTAAAGTAGGAAAGTGGCAGCAGAGAGACAGTGTCCAGTTGTAAATGTATACAATCTATTCAGGTAGCCTTTCTTTTAAGATGAACCAAGGATATTTGAAGTTTACATTGGACCACAGTACTAGGCTCTTCATAATCTTGCTACAACTGGGTATTTTACCACTAAGCACAGGTCGGGTAAAAGAGAAACGTTGGCAATATGTGACCTATATAAAGGTGGGATTCAAGATATTAAGCATGTACTGTTTCTGTGTCCCTATAAGTTAGTACTAGAAGCAAGGAAGCGGGTTTTAAAACCTATATGTTCTAAATATAGTGTGATTAAAACTGATGATTTCATTGCCTTAGCAAAATTACCTTCAAATGAGTTCGTGTGCCGTAATTTGTACTATTTTTTAAAATTATTATCATCAATCTATTAGCAGCTTATGTATGTGGAAAGTGATGTTTATGTTTTAATGATTTATTAATGCCTGTACATATTGTTGATCTCTGATGATATCTAAGTAAATAAATGGAAATTGAGACAGTGTCTCCAGATAATCATTCACAATGACTGCTGGAAGGGTTTCATATAGGTCACCACGTCATTTTGCGTTTGGGACTGATTTTATCTCCCCCAGAGCTGGCGTCCTTTAGGCTGCCATGCGCCAAACCACAAGTCCTTGCACAATAGTAAATGAATATATGCATTCCGTCAAGCATACACTTTGACTGGAAGGAGAATCTTCCCGTACTAAAACTAAACATGTATTTTTCCCCAATTTGTATGTGTGCTGTAAAATGCAGCACACATGCAGAGATGGAAAACTATTGAAGAATTAAACCGTTTCTCCCCTGGCAAGACTGCCTCGAGGAGGCACACGGTTTTGGAACAAATCTACAATTGGTAGGAGCAGATTTATTAATAGTTCATGCAACGCGTTGCAGCATCCAAAGTTGCTGCACTGAGTTGAGTTAAAGTGAGGGAGCAGAGCATAGCCATACGTACCAAGGTATGAAGTTATTTTCCTTTCTCCCTGTGCTACCACACTTTAGGGTGCCGCGTGGAAAGGCACACAACCTTGCACCATAGTGAAGGGTGTGTACATTTTTTCAGGTTTAGTACTGGAAAGGGGTCTTCTCAGTACAAAAACTATGCTTTAATATGGTTCCCACTTTTTATGTTTACTGTACAATGCAGCACACAGGCAAAGATGGAACGATGTGGAGAGTACTAAAATTTACTCCACCGTTAAACCTGCCTAAAGGAGGTGCTAGTTTTGGCACAAATCGCTGCCTGCCAATGTTAGTACAGAGGGGTTTGCATCATAAACCATGGGTGGTTGCGTAGGAATGTCCATGCACTACCCATGGAATGCCCCCTTGGCGCTATGTTACACAAAGTAGCAATACTTAGCGTCAATCCTGTTTAGAGTTGGAAAGTAAATACCACCAAAAATGCTTTGCACAAGGTGTTGACATACAAAAGTAACACAAACCCTGTGCAAAGTGTTAGGAAATAAACGCCAGAATATTCACAAGGAATCATTATCAACTTTCTAAACAGGATGTCCTGGGAAAGGGAACTGTGTGATGGACACAGAAGGTCGTGGAAGATGTGGACAGGGAAGGTAACCTTGGGAAGGGGATTTCTGATTTAGACTGAACCAATATAGTAAATATGAAACAATATAACAAATACTTTTCAAGAAATTCAGGCGGCAGTGGTAAAGGATTCGGTTTAAACTCACATTTTACTTCCACAGTCAAGAAAAAAAACAGAAGTACCTTGCCTGACACAAACAGGAGCGTTGTTCTTTTTGGTGTCAAAGTAACAGGAAGTCGATTTCCAGTTGACTCGTGGTCGGTTATTTATTTCAATCTATATCTGTGCTTTTATTCCAACAGTGGTGATGAATGCCTGCTATAAAGTTGTTCAACTTGGCGCACAGCCACTGACGTCTCACTGTCACCGTGAGCTACTTCCAAAGCCGGGGTCCCGGCCAAAGAGGCACATGTTGGCAGAAAGTACACAGAATAAACGGGACAAGTGAACATCGGGATTAGCTTGTGTTGCCACATGAGTGAGCTTCCAGCTCTGTTCCCCGCACGCTCGCTGTGAGGATTTACCAGACAATGTGGACTTGTGCAGCCCGACAGAAGCCCAGAACAAACACATTTTGTTTGATTTCTTTCCGCATCTTTGCCCTCAGTTCTTATGAGTGTGTGAGCGTTTATGTTGGTGCTTCTAATACTTGTTGCTTTAAATCTGTTGCACGGTGACTCTGTTTTCCGAAGCAACACGTTGCTTCGTAGTTTTGTGATCAAAGCACACTGCATTTACTGTATCTTAGAGTTATGTGCTAATTTTGGGTAAATCAAAAAGGCTTTAAGTTTCATGCTCTTAGAAAGAAATACGTTTTCCAAGTTACAGAAGGAAATGAACAGCTGCAAAATAACTTTATTTTGCTTTCTTTAAGTGGACAAAACGTCAGCAACAAAAACATATCTAGCTGCGGACAGGGGAGTAACTATGGATATTTTCTCATACCTACCTTGTTCTAGTCCTTATATCTTGAGGTGCGTCACCCTCATGACTTTCTTAGCAACGTTGAGCCAACTCCTTACCCGTCTTACTTGGCCTATGTAATCTTCCTAATATAGCATTAAGAAGGTAGATTTATTTCATTCGGGTATTTATCTCTTTATCCATGTTACTGATATCCACACTAAATAACTTCAGCGATGCCAAAAAAGATAAATAGTCCTGTGTTGTCACTTTCTGTGATGCCACTGCTTGTGATGTCATAAGCAAATTAAAGGGGTCTCCCATCTTACTTTTCACCCAGGGCCCAAAAAATCCTAGGGCCGGCGCTGGACTAAAGGGAAACGTTTGCGAGATTACATTAGTCACATTCGACAGAAAAGTCAAGCAGGTCTCACAAAGATGGATTTTGTCACTCAGTGTTACCTGATTGTTTCCATATTAAAGCTTGACAAAAAGTCCAGAGCATTTTAGAAAATTAATTGAATGGCATCACTATGGTAAAACCTATGCAATATGGTATACAGAAATAAAGTTGGGTTCAAATACATGTGCCTTTTCATTTTTGTTTGAAAGCTTTACAAATCAAAGGTCAGAGCTAAAAGAAGACCAACAGAGTTCTGTTGAAACAAAGCAAAACATGTATTGTAGACAAGTGCAGGGATTCCGTGTGAGGCTGCATCAAACAAGGGTTAAAATCACCCCTACTGAAAAGGGTGTTTAAAATGTGAGTTTTAGAGTTCTCAAGCTTAGACACCATTTGATTTATTCCTTTCATTCAGATCTTGTGCTGTTGTATTTCTGATGGAAAAATGAAAAGGCAAGTCCCACCTTGCAAGGAAACAGCAGGATGAGCTGCTTACATGTGGTATAAAGAAGCAACTTGAGACTTCCTCTGGTGGAAGTCTGGTCAAGTGAAAATTACAGTTTTCATATAAATCTGTTTTATTGTGACTGGAAAAGAAAGTTTGATAATGCCCTATTTTTGGAACCATTAGTAAAGACACTGGTGAGAATAGGGCAGTGGACATCTTTGGTGTGAATGTTACTACGCATGTGTGTATTTGTTGCAGCCATGTAATCCTTCTGTTTAGACCTGCCGCTGCAATGAGAGTTTAGGCCCTTGTATCATCTGGACAGAGAAACTATATCAGCGTTAAGGTTTTGCTTCAAGACTACAGCAGAACAGCTCAGTCTATTAGGTAGAAATTATAAGCTAACCCCTTACTCATTCTTGTAGTATTGGTGTTGTATACACTTGGAGTCATTAAGAAGTTCTTGCATCACATTGCTGCAGGTATGTTTCTAAAGGGCTCTTGCTGTGGGGGTGAATTTAAGGGGGGATTCCTGTGACGAACCCACTATAGGGCATAACGGATTATGGGTATGTCAGCAAATGGGACTCAAAATAGGGAGTCAGACTTTGTTTATGGGGGCTTTGCAGAGAGCTTCACCGACTGACCAAGGTCACAAAGGTGTTCTTCCCTGCATCTCTCTTGAAGAAGGCACTGAAGATGTACTATTACAGTGTTTATTTTGGGCACCTTGCCTATTGCTGCAGAGACAATATACATCTCAAGCACAGCTCATGGCACTATAAGGCTCTCTCTAGAATCTTACACCTAAAACAATACTTGCTACAATTTACAATTACTAGTGTAACATTCAAGTAGCAGTTGGTTGTCACTCAAAAGTTCATACATATGATGTAGAGATGCCACGTGTAAACACATGGCAAATACAGAAATGTCATACATAGGCAAGGGAGTAGCCGGAAGATAAAAAATATCCCCCAATTTCAATTGAAGCTCCTATGGCACCAAGCAAGCAAAGCAAGTTGTTGCGGCCCTCGCCAGAAGAGCTCTTGTGTCTCTTTCTTCCAAGCATCTATCCAATCATCCCTTCATCCTTCCATCCACTCACTGATATCCACCATTTCACCTTTACATTCTGTCATCCATTCATTTTTCATCCATCATTCAGTCTTTCACCATTCTCTGCCCATCCATGCATATCCAAACCTATCCATCCATTCTTTTCCACCCTATGGCTCATCAATTCATCCCACTTAAACTCCATCCTTTCCGTAATCCATTCATGCATTTACCCTTTCATCCATCCACCCATCCTTTCACTTACTCATCATCCATTCACACATCCGTTCATCCATTCACCCTTTCACTCATCCATCCTTTCTTACATCCCTCGACCCTCCCATTCTATTCATTATTTTACTCATCCACCCTTTCATCAAACCTTTCAGTCACCCATACATCCTTTCACTCATCAATCCATCCTTTTGCTCATCCATCCATCCCTTCACTCTCTCCATCCACCCTTTCACCCCATCTATTTATCCCCCTTTAACTCTTCCATCCATCCTTTCACTCAGCCATCCATCATTTCACTAATCCTTCCACCGTTCCACCCAGCCATCCATCCCTTTACCCATTCGCTCATTCACACTTTCATTCACTCATCATCCATCCATCCTCTCAATATTCATCCACTCTTTCCCTCATCCACCCATTCTCCCTTTCACTAATCCATCCATCCTTTCATCCATCCACCCTCCCTTTCACTCATTCATCTGTTTCTTCACTCATTCATCCTTACATTACATCCATCCTTTTTTATTTGTCCATCCGTTCATCCTTTCACTCATCCATCCATCCACTAATCCATCATTTCACTCACCCATTCACCCATCATCCTACCTTTCACTCATTTATCCATCTACCTTTTCACACAGCCATCCATCCTTTCACTCATGCACCACCCATCCATTCAGCAGGGTGTTTACGAGTCATGCATGATGCACATGATGCACAATGCCAGGATGTGAGGTAACTCACATGGCATCCTGGTTCCTGTTTTTACAGTTTTATATAACACAAACTCAGTCCAAGGTCCTTGGAGTGCTTTTAACGAGTACCAATAATATTACAAAACGTCAGATTTTTTTTTTTAGGAATGGGGAGACTTAATGATTTTGTCGGAATCACAGGATTTAAATCCAATGCCAGGACATGTACCTGCATGGTCTCCCATTTCAAATAAACTACTCCATATGCGGTGAGGCCCAGGGGAGAGAGTTTCATCTCCTGGGATTCACGACAATAGTGTAGTGCTGAAGCCAAGCAGAGGGGCGCCCTGCTCTGGGCCTCGCAGCACTGGATAATGGTTGCAAGTCCCAGGGAAGGTGGTCCAATACCTGGAACTTGCAGCCTGATGAAGTGGTTCAAGGCCCAGGGGAGTGCGCTTAGCTAGACACTGCCCTGCCAGTCTTTCCTGGCTGTTCCCTCTTCCCTCTACCCACCTCTCCCTTCCTTATAATGTCCTGCTGGTCCTTGGAACGAAGGGGACCCTTCTGTTGCCTGGTAAAGCAAAATAGGAAGGCAAGGTTTTTAAGAGAGGTACTGCCCCACCCCTGACGTTGTGAGCCAACACAATTGTTGACCTTGCAGCCACCCACTTCCCATCCACTGTTTCACTTCCCTCACCCCTGCACCCTCCAGGAATACCACCACATCCTTGGACCAGGGAGGTCAAGACACCTCCCTTAAAAAAATACATTTGTGATGTGATCGGATTGGGGAGGGAGCACTGGAGATGCAGGTGGGCTGACTAATAGTGCAGCAATATGCACAGAAGCAGGGCCCCGTGTTTTCAAAATGAGCGTGGGGCACCAAGCCCTGTTTTATTCTGTTTTTTTTATGTCTGCATAGCAGACATCGCATGACTACAGGGTTAGGGCCTGAGGTGTTTGAACAAAATGTTGAGTTAGGAATATCATTTTACCATAATATCATTGCATTTATATTATGATATTAAGAATATCATTGTCAGGAATATCACAGGTAAGAATATAGCTTTTTATTGTTGTTGTTAGTATTGTTGTAAAATACTGTTGTAAATAGCAAAGCTTCATCATTTCTTTCAATATTATTGTATTATTATACATTTTATTTTTTTAATGTATTTAGATTAAACTGTGTTAATGTTTTAGGAATGTGTTTTTTCCTTTGATGGGGAAATTTGTGGGTATTTTAAAAATAAATATCCGTTTTAAGATAATTTTTGTTTTTTGATTATATTTTTTTTATTTAAATATTTTAATAAATAATATTTTTACCATATTGTAAATTGTTTTGTATTACTTAAGGTTGTGTATTGATTTTTTAATATAGTAAATAGTCTTTATTAGAGGAATGTAGGCATTATAGGGAAAAGGGTGGAGAGTTTTTTCAAAAATTGTATTGAGGATTTTCTATTACTTAAATTCTTTTTGTGGTTTTAAGTGTAAGGAAATGTATTTAAATTTGAATTTTTTAAATTATTTTTTCCATGTAAAATAGTGTGTTTTTGTTATGCATATTTTATAAAATGATTCCATTTAAATATTTTTGGTATAATTTACTTTATTAAAAACGTTTTTATTGTTTTTATAATGTTTAAATTATTTGTTCTTAAAAAAATGCACAGAATGGCTTATTTAAATCTTGTTTTTCATTGTTAAGAAATGAACATATGAGTAGGTTTTGCCATGTTTATTGAAAACTATATTTTGATGTTTTCTAATAGTATTTTTTATTTTTGACAAAAAATGGTATGAAATGTTTTTGGTGACTTCTTAGACTTTTTAACATTTTACTTATTTAATATTTTAATGTAAAACATGTTTTACTTTGTTTTTTGCTTTAGTAAATTTTTATTTTTGTAGAAATAAATTAAGTTTGTATACTAGGTACCTATTAAGTTTAATGTGTTCATAAATGTAGTTTACATTGCAGTGGAAATAGTAAATCTAACCAATTTAACGTCCAATGCATTTCCTTATGTAGGTTATGGGGAGTTGGAATAGAATCTATAACCGCTTTATTGTCCAACACCTTCCCCAATGTAGCTTAGATTGGAGCAGGAGTAGTGAAAATAACCCCTTTAAAGGCCAACACTTTCCCCAGCATAACTTAGATTGGAGTCAGAATAGTAAATTTAAACCCTTTAATGTCCAACACTTTCCTGAATGTAGCCTTGATTGCAGTGTGAACAGTAAATATCACCCCTTTAATGTCCATCACCTTCTACAACATAGCTCAGATTGGAGTACAAATAGTATATCTAACCTTTTCAATGTTCACTGCTTTCTCCAATATAGCTTAGATTGGAGTGGGAATAGTATATCTAACCCCTTTAATATCCAACGCCTTCCCCAATGTATTTTAGACGTCCACTACCTTCCTAAATGTAGGTTACATTGTATTGGGAATAGTATATTTTGCCCCTTTAATGTCCAATGCTTTCCCCAGTGTAGCTTAGACTGGAGAGGAAATAGTCAACGTAACTGGCGTAGAGCGCAGTAGCATAGAGTAGATTGTTTCAGAGTAGAGTGAAGTGGTGTGAGGTAAAGTCGAGTGGTGCAGGATAGGATAGAGTGCAAAGGTGTATAGTAAAGTGCAGTGGAGTAGAGTGGTGTAGAGTGCAGTAAAGTGGAGTGCAGTGATGCAGAGTAGATTGGAGTAGCGTAGAGTGTAGTGGCATAGAGTGCATTGGCATAAAGATAAGTGGTGCAGAGTAGAGTGCAGTGGCATAGAGTGCAGTGGTGCAGAGTAGCATAGAGTTCAGTAGCAGACTGAGCAGTCTTGCAGAGCAGAGTGTCTTATAGTGCAGTGGCACAGAGTGCAGTGGCATAGAGTAGAATGTTGCAGAGTAAAGTGCTGTAGAGAGCAGTGATGCGGAGTAGAATGAAGTGACGTAGAGCAAAATGGTGAAGAGTGGCATTGCGTGCAGTAGCATAGAGTTCAGTGGCGGACATTGTAGTCCTGCAGATTTGAGTGTCTTATAGTGTGCTGCTGTAGAGTGCATTGGTGTAGAGTGCATTGGCACAGACTGCAGTGTTGCAGAGTAGAGTGTTGCAGAGTAGAGTACTGTAGCAGTAGCATTCAGTACAGTGGTGCAGAATAGAATAGAGTGGCACAGAGTGCAGTGATGTAGAGCGCAATGGCATAGAGCGCCATAGCGTACAGAGGCTTAAAGTGCAGTGTCATAGAGTAGACTTTTGCAGAGTGTAATATAGTGGCGAAGAATGCAGTGATGCCGAGCAGTTGGCATAGAGTGCAGTGGAATAGCATGAATTGGTTTTGAGTAAATTTGTGTTGAGTACATTGGCCAAAGTGCAGTAGTTTGGAGTAGAGTGGCATTGAGTAGATTGGTGCAGAACATAGTGGTATAAAGTGGTGCAGCTAGAGTGGCATAGAGTGCAGTTGAATAGAGTAGATTGTTTCACAGTAGAGGGAAGTGGCATAGAGAGGAATGGTGCACAGCAGAGTGGAGTGGTGCAGGGTAGAGTCCAGTAGTGCAGAGTAGATTAGAGTGGGATAGAGTGGATGGCATGGAGTACACTGGTGCACAGTGGAGAGCTACAGGCTAGACTGCATTGGAATAGAGTCAAGTGGTATAGCGCACTGCATTGCATACAACACGTTCATTTAAAATGATGATTACATTTGCACAGACATACAGTTTTACAGCGCACAAACTGTTATGTGTGTAAATGTCATCACCTAGTGGATTTATTTATTTTGATAGTACTAAAATATTTGTTTCCACCACAATTTAGAATAGAATTACCCCCAGTAGACACCATGATTGTCACATACATCCTCTTAGTTTGAAGTCAGAAAAAGTAAAATGAACTCCAAGCTCCCTCAGGAAGACAGAACCTGACATTTGACCTCTGCCTTTGAATGCACAGAAAATGGACAGAACAAGTTAAGAATAAGATTTAAAGGCCTATTTACAGAAAGAGAGCACTCAAAAGGATATTGTAAATAAGGTATGGGCAAGGGAAGGAACAAACTCAAGCTGGACAGACTAAAACAAGTAAAACCAGCAAAAGTTTTTTACAAACCAATAAGCCAATAGAAAGCAACGGGTGGCATGCATTCCCAGGGAAGTTTTCTGAATATCCCAAAGATGTTGTTAGCAACTGGTAGGTTTTGACCTAAAAAGCGCCAACTGGGGATGTCTTGTTGCACCAGACCAGGACAAAGTCAAATGTTCTGGCTGACCGCGATGGAGCATGGGCTGGCTACAGGGACCTAGTTAAACCTGTTGAACAAAGTATCTTACATCCTGTGTTGAGGACTATTGTGTAGATCTGAGTTCAAGATGCGCTGCACAGTTGATGCAATGCGTTGGTTCCAAGATGAGGGGGGGGCTGTGTTGCAAGGTCCTGTTGCATGAACGACTAGGATCCAGTTGACACAATTTTTAATGTGAAGGCCAGTGTCAAGGTTGTATTGCACAGCCGAGGCGATGCGTCTGTTCTGATGAGCAGTGAAGCTGTGATGCAGAGCTGTGGCATTCTTGTTGAGGCTGTCGAAAATGAGGGATGCGAGGACCTGCTCCAGGGAAGCGTCATGCAGCAGGAGTTCTGAAGGTGATGCCTTCAGAACCCAAGATACGGGATGCAGCGGCGATGAGAGTATTCTGCGCCTGGTCCAATCCACTCAGTAGCCAAGATGCATCAATTCTGTTTGAGGATGTGTCGCTCAGCCAAAGACATGCATCGGTTCTGCTCAGGGATACAACGCTCAGCAGAGAGGATGCATCAGTTCCGCTGCGAAGCCCCTAAGGCCCACTTACAAGGGTCCAACACTGGGGTGCCACCACTTGGCAGGGTACACTCACAGATGGCCGAGACCAGGTTCAGAAACAGGGTGGTTTGAAGTTTTTTGTGTCCCTGAGACGTCAGATCAGGAGGCCAGCCAACTAGCCCTTGGAGTCACTCTAGGCTCTTGGTTAAAGAGATGCAGGTCCAGTCCTTCTCACTCCCAGGCACGAGGGCAGCAGGCAACAGATCAGCACAGCAAAGCAAGAGTCCAGCAGAGTGCAGTCCAGCACAGTGGTCCTTCTTCCTGGCAGAGTATCCACAGGTCCATAAGTGTACTGGAGTGGTGGTGTCCGAGGTCCAGTTCTTATGGCTTTAATGTGGGAGAGACTTCTAAGATATGCCTTTGAAGGGCAGTGGACTTGCCTCCCTGCCCTGACTCCAGTCTAACTGCAGGGTTATGCAGCCCTTTATGTGGGGACAGGACACAACATTTTCAGGTGCACGTGAGGCTGTGTCCAGTTGCTCCCTCCCATCCTGCTCAGGATGGCCAATCAAGTCACACCTAAGTTCCCGTTGTGTGTGGCTGTCTAGGAGGAATACACAAAACCCAATTGCCAACTACACCCAGTCATGTGACCAGAGACAGGCTGCAGGCACCAAATGGCTAAGGCAAGAAAATTCAAATTTTCTAAAAGTGGCATTTTCAGAATTGTAATTTAAAATCCAACTTCACCATAAATCAGGATTATAAATTGGGATTCCAGGGAAACCAAACTTGAAGAGGGCATCTCTTCCCATTTGAAAATTACACTTTTAAAGTGCAATAAAGCAATTCCAATGTTAAGCTATGGGAGAGATAGGTCTTGCAGTGGCAAAAAACTAAGTTAAGGGTTTTTCACCATGAGGACATGTAAAACTCAAAAGTACATGTCCTCATTTTTAAAAACATAACATTGCACATTGCTCTCTGGGCTGTCTAAGGCCTACCAAAGGAGTGAGTTATTTGAATTAAAAAGGAAAGTTTGGGCATGGCAAAAGCTTTATTTTGCCAGGTCAAAATGGCTTTTCAAAACTGCACACACAGGCTCTGCAATGGCAAACTTGAGACATGTTTAAAGGGTTACTTAAGTGGGTAGCAAACTCAGTGCTGCAGGCCCACCGGTAGCATTTAATTTACACACCCTGGGCACATGTAGTGCACTTTAATAGGGACTTATACGTAAATTAAATATGCCAATTGTATATATGCCGTTACCATGTTTACATTCCTGTTGCGGGCCTTGATCCCCCTGGACGCCACATTGGCCACTGCAGTTCCAGCCCCCATCTAGAGCCCGCACACCGTCCCGCCTGTGGAAACGTGTTCACACAGTGCACCCTGGAGCACCAAGGTGTATCCATCCACATGCTGAGCTGCACATCGAAGGGCTCCGACGTGAAGTTTAGCTTGTAGATATGCTGCCTGTCTGTCCTATCCTGCTCCATGCTGCTCCAGTACCATACCCCTGTTCCCTGAGAGCGATGAAGCTGATGGTGCCCCCAGGCCTGATCATATGCCTCATCCTGGCATACCTGACTGCTTGATGCTGTATCGAAAGAAGTGCTAGTTTTACGAAAACTTCATAGAGTTCTTCAGCTACATATTCTCATGGGACGGCCTGAAGGTAGACTGAAAAAAGGCAGAGGCCTTACGGAATACGTCTGTACCCCAGAACCCAACAGACGTGTGGAGCTTCCAAGGGATGGCAGCATATCACAGAAGATTCATCCTGAATCTGGCCACGATGTCTGAACCGCTAAGAGCACTCACCAGAACAAATGCTCTGTGGGAGTGGAGCTCGGAAGCTGAGACAGTGTTCCACGACATAAAAGCAGCTCTCCTTAACAAGGACACCATGGCATATTCCAACCGCAGTGGAAGTTGGAGCTAGTGGTTGACGCCAGCCCAGTGTGACTGTAGGAGGCTGGACTGGCTTGTAGTGAGTACCAACGGGTACTTACACCTTGCACCAGGCCCAGGTATCCCTTATTAGTGTATAGGGGTGTCTAGCAGCTTAGGCTGATAGAAAAGGTAGCTTAGCAGAGCAGCTTAGGCTGAACTAGGAGACGAGTGAAGCTCCTACAGTACCACTAGTGTCACTTGCACAATATCATAAGAAAACACAATACACAGATATACTAAAAATAAAGGTACTTTATTTTTATGACAATATGCCAAAGTATCTCAGTGAGTACCCTCAGTATGAGGATAGCAAATATACACAAGATATATGTACACAATACCAAAAATATGCAGTGTAGCAATAGAAAACTGTGCAAACAATGTATAGTTACAATAGGATGCAATGGGGACACATAGGGATAGGGGCAACACAAACCATATACTCCAAAAGTGGAATGCGAACCACGAATGGACCCCAAACCTATGTGACCTTGTAGAGGGTCGCTGGGACTGTAAGAAAACAGTGAGGGTTAGAAAAATAGCCCACCCCAAGACCCTGAAAAGTGAGTGCAAAGTGCACTAAAGTTCCCCAAAGAGCACAGAAGTCGTGATAGGGGAATTCTGCAGGAAAGACCAAAACTAGCAATGCAACAACGATGGATTTCCAGAAGAGGGTACCTGTGGAACAAGGGGACCAAGTCCAAAAGTCACGATCAAGTCGAGAGTGGGCAGATGCCCAGGAAATGCCAGCTGTGGGTGCAAAGAAGCTGCTACTGGACAGTAGAAGCTGAAGATTCTGCAAGAACGACAAGGGCTAGAAACTTCCCCTTTGGAGGATAGGTGTCCCACGTCGTGAAGAGTCGTGCAGAAGTATTTTCCCGCAGAAAGACCGCAAACAAGCCTTGCTAGCTGCAAAGCTCGCGGTTGGGGTTTTTGGGTGCTGCTGTAACCCAGGAGGAACCAGGATGTCGCCAATTGCGTCAGGGGACAGAAGGGGTGTCCAGCAAAACAAGGAGCCCTCTCAGAAGCAGGCAGCATCCGCAGAAGTGCCGGAACAGGCACTACAAAGTGGAGTGAAATGATGCTCACCCGAAGTTGCACAAGAGAGTCCCACGCCGCCGGAGGGCAACTCAGGAGGTTGTGCAATGCAGGTTAGAGTGCTGTGGACCCAGGCTTGGCTGTGCACAAAGGATATCTTCGTGGAGTGCACAGGAGCCGGAGTAGCTGCAAAACACGCAGTTCCCAGCAATGCAGTCTGGCGTGGGGAGGCAAGGACTTACCTCCACCAAACTTGGACTGAAGAGTCACTGGACTGTGGGAGTCACTTGGACAAAGTTGCTGAGTTCAAGGGACCTCGCTCGTCGTGCTGAGAGGAGACCCAGAGGACCGGTGATGCAGTTCTTTGGTGCCTGCGGTTGCAGGGGGAAGATTCTGTCGACCCACAGGAGATTTCTTCAGAGCTTCTAATACAGAGAGGAGGCAGACTACCCCCACAGCATGCACCACCAGGAAAACAGTCGAGAAGGCGGCTGGATCAGCGTTACAGTGTCGCAGTAGTCGTCGTTGCTACTTTGTTGCAGTTTTGCAGGCTTCCAGCGCGGTCAGCAGTCGATTCCTTGGCAGAAGGTGAAGAGAGAGATGCAGAGGAACTCTGATGAGCTCTTGCATTCGTTATCTAAGGAATTCCCCAAAGCAGAGACCCTAAATAGCCAGAAAAGAGGGTTTGGCTACTTAGTAGAGAGGATAGGCTAGCAACACCTGAAGGAGCCTATCAGAAGGAGTCTCTGACGTCACCTGCTGGCCCTGGCCACTCAGAGCAGTCCAGTGTGCCAGCAGCACCTCTGTTTCCAAGATGGCAGAGGTCTGTAGCACACTGGAGGAGCTCTGGGCACCTCCCAGGGGAGGTGCAGGTCAGGGGAGTGGTCACTCCCCTTTCCTTTGTCCAGTTTCGCACCAGAGCAGGGCTGAGGGGTCCCTGAACCGGTGTAGACTGGCTTATGCAGAAATGGGCACCATGTGTGCCCATGAAAGCATTTCCAGAGGCTGGGGGAGGCTACTCCTCCCCAGCCCTGACACCTTTTTCCAAAGGGAGAGGGTGTAACACCCTCTCTCTGAGGAAGTCCTTTGTTCTGCCTTCCTGGGCCAAGCCTGGCTGGACCCCAGGAGGGCAGAAACCTGTCTGAGGGGTTGGCAGCAGCTGCAGTGAAACCCCTGAAAAGGCAGTTTTTGGCAGTACCCGGGTCTGTGCTAGAGACCCGTGGGATCATGGGATTGTGCCAACAATGCCAGGATGGCATTGAGGGGGCAATTCCATGATCATAGACATGTTACATGGCCATATTCGGAGTTACCATTGTGAAGCTACACATAGGTAGTGACCTATATGTAGTGCACGCGTGTAATGGTGTCCCCGCACTCGAAAAGTCCGGGGAATTGGCCCTGAACAATGTGGGGGCACCTTGGCTAGTGGCAGGGTGCCCACACACTAAGTAACTTAGCACCCAACCTTTACCAGGTAAAGGTTAGACATGTAGGTGACTTATAAGTTAGTTAAGTGCAGTGTAAAATGGCTGTGAAATAACGTGGACGTTATTTCACTCAGGCTGCAGTGGCAGGCCTGTGTAAGAATTGTCAGAGCTCCCTATGGGTGGCAAAAGAAATGCTGCAGCCCATAGGGATCTCCTGGAACCCCAATACCCTGGGTACCTCAGTACCATGTACTAGGGAATTATAAGGGTGTTCCAGTATGCCAATGTAAATTGGTAAAATTGGTCACTAGCCTGTTAGTGACAATTTGGAAAGAAATGAGAGAGCATAACCACTGAGGTTCTGATTAGCAGAGCCTCAGTGAGACAGTTAGTCATAACACAGGTAACACATACAGGGCACACTTATGAGCACTGGGGCCCTGGCTGACAGGGTCCCAGTGACACATAGAACTAAAACAACATATATACAGTGAAATATGGGGGTAACATGCCAGGCAAGATGGTACTTTCCTACAGTGACTAGGAGCTGTGTTACTGCAGGAGAAGGCGAACAGAGAGTGGGTGCCCGTCGCATACGCTAGCCATGCACTTTTGGACACAGAGACCAGATATTCTTAAATCAAGCAGGAAGCCTTAGCCATCCATTGGGTGTACCACCATTTTCTTTTGTATCTGAGTGATCGGCAGTTCATGGTGGTCACTGACTACAATCCTCTTATCACACTCTTCACTGGGGCAGCCCACCTAGCCTCTCTGAGAATTGAAAGATGGGCCGTGCAACATTTTCTCTATGGACCGCAGTCACTGACACAGGCCAAGCAGATGACCAGGCATTAGCTATGGAGGGTGCGAAACAAACTGAGTGAAAGTCAGGAAGGTCTGCTGCTGAGAGGCAGACAGTGCTGCCCCACAGTCTATGGGCTCAAGTGGTCAAGCATGTACACCAAGGTCATCAGGGGATCACCAAAACTAAGACAAGATTGCAAAACAAAGTGTGCTTTCTAGGGATGGACACACTGGTGGATGAGAAGGTGCGGAGCTGACATTTGTATGCTATCACCAGCAGTGACGCTCCTCCAGCCCCAGTACTGACAGTAGGGCCCAGCCTAACACCACGATCAAAGATAAGCATGGACTTTGGGAGATTCCTGGATGGGCGCCTCACCACAGTGCTTAAGGACTCCCACACGAAGTTCCTGTGGTGGAGCTAGTCCAGTCAATGGTGTTCTCGCATGACAAACCCATTCTAGAAAAGACTTTCACGTTGATGGATCTTCTCCATGAGATAAAGCCGCTCCAAGGACAGAAATTCCAAGAATACTTGTCAATGCTAGCCATCTACCACCCAAAGGTGACCCCCCCAGTGGCATCAATCCAATTGGGAGATCAAGAGGTTCATGAGGACTCTGAACCAGGCATTGAGGATAGACGTAGATCAGAGGGAAGACGCAGAATGCTGCCTACACAAAGTCTTTAGGGCCTTTCATCAGACCTTGCATAGCACCACCAACTGTGGCGCAGCTGATCTGCTGTTCCAAAGACCCACAAGAGACAGCATCCTGGCAGGTCTTAGGTGGCAACCAGCCGAGCTGAATGTCATGGCCACCTGCAGTAGAGAAAAGCTTGAAATGACAAAGCTAGTCCACAGCGCAGAGGGCAGAACCGAGCCCTACAGGTCAGGCCCAATAATGAAGGACGAACACTCTGGTTTGAAATTCAGGATTCCCTATGAGCCAGAGATCTGGTGAGTTTGTAAAAGTTGAAGGCACCATGATCACCGTGCAGCAAGGGAACCACACAGTAGTGTGAACAAATCTTGGTTCAAGAGAGTTGCCGGCCATGACTACATGCTTGATTAGGAAGCCTGGGAGGATGGCAGAGAGGAAGGAGAGTGGTCATACTCACCCGCTTCTCCTAGAGGCTGTGGTCCCTCAACGGCTACTGACACCGGGGTACTATGCCACAAACCCTTCATCGGCCTTTGTCAGAGAGAGGCTGCCTATGTCCCTGGCTGGGGATGACCTAGATAAAAGCAACTCGAGAAGTGAAAGCGAAGGTAACACTAGGAGCCACAAGTATGGTCTCTGACAAAATCCCACTCCAAGTCAAAGGCTGAGAGGTTTTGTGTGTCTACCACTGGATGTTTGAACATTTAGCTACAAATCATTAAAAGTTAGAAGGGATGTAGAGTGCCACTTAGCTTCTACTGTACATTGTAACCACTCAACAGTCTGAGGGCCGGGCACAGCCTTTGCTGAATAGTAGAATATGAGTGTGAAGTAACTGTTATTTGGCTCTGATTGCCCTGTGGCTGTGCTAGGCCCCTGCCACTAGGCCGTGACCATTACACTTACCTGGGTGATGCTGTTTCTGATTGATACTTTATTTAACTCCAGATTCCTTAGAATATCCTCCTGGCATGAGACTGTAGCCCTACGTTTTCACACTAGTGCTCCAATGCGCCACTAGGTGCCTTAGGCTCCGATTTTGTCTTGTTCCACCCTGGACATGGTGGAGTGGAGCCACACATGTGCCAGCTCTGCACACCAACATCAGTTTTCTGCTTTAGTCTTTCCACATCCTCAGACACGGCAAACAAAATAACCCGTTAGCAGATCTCTAATTTGGGACCTCTTTAGATGGTAGAAAGAAGCCACTTCACAGAACAGGGAGGTGGGGGTGTGATGAGGAATCTGGTGTTAGGTAGAGTATCCACCAGAAACAGCATTACCAAAGGTAAGCAACTTGTTCTTCTGATGAATACATCTAGCCGCAGATTCCACACCTTTATAATAAATATAAAAGCAGCACCTCCCTAAAGTGGAGGGTCAGTGGAGGGGGCTCAGACCAAAAAAGTCCTGCAGGTCCAGGTAAAAGTGCTTTGTGAATGTGTGAACTGACGCTCACATAACAGCTTGACATATGTCGAGAATAGGCACTCTGCATGCTAACACAGTGGCAATGGCCTTAGTTCAGGTGTAGTGAGCCTTCACACCTTCCACAGGCTGCTTCTTGGCCGGTGCATAACAGATCTTAATGCAAAGGACTATTTTCCTTGATAAAGTCCTTTTTCTGCGCCACTTTACCTTTTTTTGCCCACAGAACCTTACTAAAAGCTGATCACCCACCAGATGGTCTTTAGTGCAATCGATGTAAAACCTAAAGGTTCTTTTAGGGTCGGGGCAACAGATTCTCTCTTCCTCTTTTGAGGGGTGAGACAGAGCAAAGAACTTTGGGAGGGTAATGTAATGCTCAGCATGAGAAGCAGCTACTACTTTTGACAAAAAGACAACGTGGTCCTCAACAATAGTTGTCTGGGAAAACTAGGTTTTGGGTGGCTGCATGAGCCTGGAGATGATTCACATGACAAGATGAAGTATTCTCAGTGAGGAAGAACATTTTGAGAGTTGAAATATGGAAAGAGAAGCTGCGGTACAAAGGTGTTGCAAACAAGGACCATCAGAGCTAAATTAAGATCTCACTGTGGCATCACAAATAGTTTGGAAGTGAACATGTGTACTACCCTTTAATAAACCGCATCACAACATGCACCTTTAGCAAGGAAGGTTGGTCCACAAAATGCAAAATGGCTGAAAGGAATTACAAATAATCTTGAATAGTACCGACTGCAAGACCTTTCAGGGCCAAAGTCAAGGTAAACAATAAAACATCTAACAGTTTGGCTTGCAAAGGAACTGTTTTACAGACTCCACACTAGACCATAAATTTGTACCAGCACCCAGCATAAAGATATTTCGTAGGCAGATGGTTGGCAGCAAGGATGACATCCATTACCTCAGGTGGCAGAAACAAATGCAGGCACTGCTCAATCTCTATGCATGGAAGAGTAGACTGCACAGGTTTGTGTTGAGAACCCTGCCCTGCTGCTGTGACGGAAGCTTTAGCCTGATCTAAAGACAGATGCTCATGCCCTAACATTTGGAGTTCCCTTGGCTCAATCCAGAACTGCTAGGATGACTTGGACCTGGTGGTTCCTGATCTTCTTGAAAACTCGGGCAGTGAGGCAGGGACAGAAAGGCAAGCAGGAGTCCTTTGCTCTGCTCTAGCCTGAATATATTGCCAAGAGAGAGTATTCACAAGAAATCAAAGACGTTTTGACACTCCACATTCTTGACAGTGGTGTAAAGATCCACCAAGACTGTTGGAAGATGCCCTGCACCACCTCAGGGTGCAAGTGCCAGTCATGATCTGGCATACATTGCCAGCTGAAGTAACCACACTGATGTTTAAAGCTCCCACCAGAAAATTTAAGATTAGGGAGATGCCCGACGCTCCAGCCAACTTCAGAGGTGCAGTGCCTCTTGGCACAGGACCTAATTTCGTCCTGCTTGCTGAAGTGTGTTGTTAGATAGAACCTGCACCAATCTCTTGTTCATGGATGACAGGAAAGCTTAAATGCCAGGTGGATGGCCAACAGCCCCAGTAGATTTATGTGCAGTCGCATTTCTGCTGGAGACCAGAGCCCTCTGATCTCCACCTCTCTGAGGTGGCCTCCCCAACCCAGAAGTGACACATACATCACTACAGCCAGCTCTGGTTGGAAAAGATCTGCTGCTGGTGAGGTTGAGGTTGAAACAGCCAGCACTGCAGATCTTTTGCATGTTGTTTGAAACCTGAATGACATATGCCAGGTTCCTAGGGGGCTGGGCCCACTGACACTTCAGATCCTACTATAGCTCCTGCTAATGTTGCCTGGGAAAGCAGACAAGCAGTATGCACAAGGTGAACAGGTCAAAAAGTCTCAGAGCTGCGATCACTGAGATCCAGAACTGAGGCTGAAACATTAGGATTATAGCTTAATGTCCTGGACTCGTGACGGAGGAAAGACGCTGAACTGCACCATGTTCAGAACAGCTCCTATAAAGGGAAGCCTTTGCAAAGGAGCCAAGTGTGACTTTGGTTAGTTGATTGAGAACTCCAACAGTGGCAGGAGGTTCACAGTTGTCTGGAGGGGCCTGGCTTCAACAATCAGTCGTCAAGGTAGGGGAAAACTGGTATCTCAAACCTCCGAAGATGGGTGGCGACCATCCCTAACTCTTATGTGATCACCCAAAGGGTGCAGGAAAGGGTGAAGGGGAACATGGAAAACTGGAAATTATTGTGGCTGACCTTGAGCATCTGTGAGAATGCAGGATGGGCACATGAAAGTATGTATCCTGTGGGTCCAAGGATACCATCTTGTTGTCTGCAGAAAGTTGTGGTGAATCCATTTTAATTTCCCCTTGGGAAACAGGAGCCACCTTAGCCTCTGGCTTGCAGGCTTGTGCCCCCGTCACCTAGTGCCCCATTACCCACTTAGGCCCATGTTTATACTTTTTTTGCGCCGCATTTACGTCATTCTTTGGCGCAAATGCTGCGCAAACTCACAAAATACAATTATATTTTGTAAGTTTGCGCAGCTTTTGCGTCAAACACTCACGTAACTGCGGTGCAAAAAAAGTATAAATATGGGCCTTAGTATGCTCTGTTTTATTTAATTTATTTTACTATTTCTTTTAGTTTGCTGCTATTGTTTATAATTTATGAGAAATGTTTTGATTCTCATTCTCAGTGCCATTCTGAGAAGGCATCATTATCGGCATCACTATCAGTGATACACGCAGGTATTGCCATCATGTCCCTTTCGCACTTACCTGTGATAGGAACATCATGTGCACTTGTTAGGGATTGTTTATGCAATTGCCGACAACAAGTCTGCCACATTATCAGTTGTTTAGGAGCATTACTGCGTCAGGGATCCTATGTGATCTTTATTAATAAATCTCACACGGACAAGGTCATTGGAAGGGTTCCTTCCACATGCCATCTATGCTGCATGTAGAACTCAGCCTTTGTGTCACTACGGAATCTAACCTAGAGACCTCATTCCAAGGTAAAAAGGATTGGGGGATGCTTCTCATGGACATGGTACTGGCAGATTAGGTTTATCATACCTAGCTCTCACTTGGGTAGAGAATTAGGCTTTCCTGGTTTGGAGATTTATACCTAATGTTTATTGTAAGATGGTGGGGGTTTCTATATTTACAACTCTCTTCTTCACCATTCTGCTTTTATTATTATTCATTATCTTAATTATTGCAGCACATGCATTTTATCGTAGACTGCAGCCTTTTCAATCAACCTATTGAATACTCTCTAGCATCTCCTTCATTGCCTATGTGTGTATGAGACTTATTGCTAACGTGAGAAAAGGGTAACTTCCATTCCCTCATGACTTCCCTGAGAGGTCTCATCTAGAGTCCATGCGTAAGACTGCCAGAAATCACCTTTGCTTTTTGAGTTTTGGTGAGGTACTGCTTGTGAGCTGTGAGGGTTGGGCCGACAGTTGCAACTTGTTGTAGGAGTGATTCGGTCACCTACAAACAATAGTGTTGTCATCCTGCATAGGAGTGAGAGTCCAACAATGACATGGCACCACCAATAATGGTGTTTTGGCACTAATTTACAGATATCCTGAGTATTTCTGCCACACACACTTCAGGTACCCTAAGCACCATTATACGGAGATGTCCGTGGTCTTAGGGATAATCCTCCTCAGCTGAATAGAGAGCACCTAATCAGGCTGGAGGTTGTTCAAGCGTGAACCCTTTAAAAGGATTTTTACCCATTTGGTGTTCCTTCTCTGTACCCATTACTCAATGTGGCTAAAGCCATATTCATTTCAGAAAATGTCAGACACGCATTAATTAGCACAACATCTTGGAGTCCATGGTTTAACAGATGAAGGCAGGGAAGTAACATTTATAGTGGAAGCTCATGAAGCTTACCAAACAGAAACATTCTATTCCTGGGTTACCTTTCCTGCGGAAGACACTACAACATACACATTTCACACATATCAAACAGCGAATGGATCATAGTGGTACCAGGCTTACCCGTATCTAGAAATACCGCTTTCTTATCAAAAACGTCAAAACTGGTTCATTGGTGCCCTACCACACATAATACAACCCATGAGATTAGGTCCATTAAGTAATGATGTACCAACGTGGCCTATGTTTGCCACCTAGACACCACATTCTGCCGTACAGGAAATGCAAATAGCTTAAGTAGGTGCACTTTATAATGAGTTAGCACAACTTTACAAACGATTGGTACAATTTGCTATGCAGACCTTGAATACCGTGCCAGCACGGGTTGCACTAGCTGGTCACCAATTGGCCATTACTGGGATTAACCCACAAATACTACATTCTATCATGGGCAAGGCGTCTAGGGAACGTGAAAAAAATCAGTTCTGGATAGCACAAAAAGCTAACCAGTTGGAAGCAGTGTTTCCCCATGTGGGACCTCAAGATAAACATAGAATTCTCACAATGTGATTGCCATTCAGAATGATTCCCTCTGTGGATGACTGCACCACATGGGGTACACTCTTTGCTGAAATTTACACTACCATGCAAGGTACCCCGAAACTTGCCAACTTACTGGAAGCGTTAAAACAAATTAAAAATTAACATGGGGCTGCTCCAGTCCTGGATTTAGGGATGAAACTAATGTGCGACTTTGACACAGTCTCCTCAATAATAATCAGTAACATTAAAGGGGAAGCTGTAGTATTGGCTATATGGCTGCAGCTCCGAGAGTTTCCACAGTCAGAACAGGAGCATCAGCTACCGAAAATTATTTCCAAGACCTATACTAGTATAGGATGTGATGGTTTAGGAGTCAAGCTGAAGAAGCCTGAAATTTAGAGTAGACCCCCTAAGGATGGTACCAAACAAGCACAAGAGGGTTCTTAAAAACGTAGGGATAAACAAAAACAAAACAAAGACAGAAGAAGTCAGAGAGCAGACTCTCCGCATCCAGAAAGCTCCAAAAGGAGATATGATTTCAGAAACAGAGAAACATTAAAGGGTCCTGACAGATATACTGATAGATGTCCGTCTAGATTCTTTCAGGACACGTCGGATAGAGTAAGTGAGTGAGTGAGGGAGTGGGCCGGTCAGATCAACGCACTGACTACGTGAAACAGAAGAAAGACTCACAGCGTTCCTCAGATGAGAAAGAGGACAAATCCCCACAGAAAAAGCCACAATTCACAAAGAAGGAGTTGGCAGCGATTTCAATAAAACATGCCAGCAAACTTGAGAACATTGCTAAGGATCAAGACGTGGGCAGTGACACAGCTGGACAGCGCAGCAGAAGTCACAATATGTCGCCAGAGTCTGAAAGATCATCTGGATGTGACAGCAACTAACGACTTTCTTGTAGTCGAGACTGCGGACGGGCACTGTCTCTCACCTGACAGGGTTTATGATTTAAATATCCAAATTGAAGGCACTATTAGACATAGCACCACACTGATTAACAGTATAGTGCGTAAAAAAATACAAAACAACCTTGGATATTTTCAACCTTTTTTTCTGCCAAAACTTAGAGCATGAAAGTCGGGACCTGAGTGCATTCTCATTTGGCTCACAAAAACATTTTTGTCATTTGCTCCAGGGCTACGGCAACAGACCCGGGTTGTTTTCTGCCTGTGTAACATCAATATTGCCTTATATAGGTCCTAAGGCATTGTCCTATGTGGATGACATCTATCTCACAGATTACAACTTCAACATTCATTTTGCCTGTTGATTGGATCATTTTAGGGTTCGCAGCCATTGGCTACAAATTCAATTTAAAGAAAACTAAAATAGCATTTCTCAGTGTCTTGTTCCTGGGATACAAGCTATCAGATGAGGGCAAGAGCCTGGCCCCGCACTTTTTAGAACAATTTGTTCAACTTGAACCATCAAATACCATCAAGAAACTTCAGTCACTACTTGGTTTCTTTAACTTTGGCAGAATTTATATTCCAGATAATGCACAATGCATAAAACCACTCTATGATTTTGGTTCGGCCAGATTTCTCAAGCAGACACAGGACAGTGATACAGATGAGCATACTTAGAAGATTGCAGCAAGACATGTTAGAAGCAACACACTTACACACACATGACAACAAAACAAATTTGGTCATCAAAATAATTGCTGGTGCTATCGGGTTCACCAATGTCACCTTTAATGAGGGTGTCACGATGCCCATAGCATACAAATCACATATATATTCCAATGCAGAACAACGTTTTGCACCCACAGAAAATATTCTGACTGCTGCACAGATGGCTGTTACCAAGGAGAAACGCATTATTGTCGTTACCCGGTGCCGGCCTCAGAGGCTGTTACCAAAACAAATGTTCCTAATGCTAAAACAATACATCCACGCTGGATTCAATGGCAATCTCCCTGACTACCACTGATGTTGATTACATCTTTGATCTAAAACTTCAAACACAATAATTTCTCCAATATGAACAGGAGTACCCCGCACCTACTAACATCTTGCCATTTGACAGATACCATACTGTCATTTACACTGATGGTTCAGCACAACCAACTGTAGGTACAAAACATCAATACTCAGCCGCTTGCGCAGCCGTGTGTGGAGTGATGAAGGATTGCGTGTTCCACCCTCAACATACCCACACGCAGACCCTGGGGGCCTGCACCACTCAGTTGGCTGAGCTTAAAGCTCTTATTTTGGCACTGGAACATACGGATCCAGAACAGCTCACATTGATTTTGTGTGATTCATACTACTGTGTCCAGTCCTACAATAGTTATTTTAATTATTGGTGGTTGAATGGGTTCAGAGACTCCAAGGAGAACACAATTTTTAAGGATAAGCTACCAGATGCTCATGTAGTACATACACTGGGCCATCAACATATAGGAGTACACGTTGTAGGAAACACTTTGGCAGATGAAGCTGCAAAATCTGCAGTAGGTATGGCTTCTGTTACTGCAATGACTCGTTCTCACATGAGATTGGATAATGAAGTTCAGGCTGCCATGAAAGCCTTGGCTGAGGGCAAGCTTCTTCCAAAACCATACCCTACAAAATATTCTTACCATATCAGTGCTCAGAATGTTGACTTTTTAATCAATTCCTCGGGTGGGAGATCGAGTGATCCCCAACCTAGACCAGAGATTAGATCTCAACAAAGCAGTTCATGAGGGTGTCGCATCTGCTTGTGCAGGTGTTGCAGCCACAATATCACTCTTACAGAAACACTTCTGGTGGCTGGGTCTATACAAACAGACCAAGCAATATGTCCTTTGCTGTCACATTTGTCAGCAAATAAAGAGCCCCAACATCAAATGCCCACAGCAGACATCCTTCTTAGTGTCCAGTAGGCCACTAAAATGTGTGTACCTGGGCCATTGTAGTCCTTTACAACCGGATGGTGCATACAAATACATCTTTGCCATTGTTGATTCTTGTTCTAGATTCCTGTGGGTATGGCCACAGCGGTCGGCTGACATTCAAACTGTTATAAAAGACTTCCTGGTCTTTATCAGTACATATGCAGTTGCAGCATTCCACTTGGATAAGGGCCCTGCTTTTTCCCTAGGTTATTCAGGGACCCAATGAGGATGATGGGTGTTGGACTCCATTACACTTCCCATATTATCCAAAGGGCATTCTGTTGTGAAGAGGAAGAATAGTGACCTAGAACAGTCCTTAACTGCTAGAGTATTAGGTTCAGGTTGTAGTTGGCTTTGTCACCTACATTGGGTCCAGAGAACACTGAATAATCTGTCAAGGAGGTCCTTGGGGGGAGGCATTCCTCACGAGGTCCTCTTTGGAATACCTATGTATGTCCTAAATCTAGATGGCCCTAGTATGGTGGCAGCAGACACACCTTTTGACATAAATGAACATCTCACTGTCTTGCAGAAACTTCAACAATTTTGTGATGATAATCCATCCACTAGTGCTGCCACCTTTGGAATAAGGAATTCACCAACAACATCCACAGGCTGGATTCCTAAAGTTGGGGATCTTGTTTGTGAAAAGATTGCTGTGAGGAAGGAATTCGGCCCATCTTACAGAGCACCGTTTCCTGTCCTGGGAATTCAGGGCACCAAAACTGTCATTGTACCACCGCTGCCAGGCTCCAAAGGGAATAGATTTGTCTCAATTGAAAACATAAAATTGGACCATGTGGCCGATCCTGCGCAGTAGACTCTGAGGTCCCTTGGTTTGTTCCTGGCTCCCTCTCACAACCCAACAGGATATACCTCTTCAAAGAAAAAACCACAACACTTCTGAATATAACAGTATGTACAACAATGCTAAAAATGCTTCCTTGAGCATGGGGAGGGTAGGGAATGAGCTTCTGCTAATTCCTGTTACCACTTAACCGACAAGAACTGTCCAAGATGTGGCTGTTTTTCACACCAATGCAACACAAACTGACGACATGGTTTACTATGAACCTCCACACAAAGTGGATACATCCACCAACTCAGCATTGGCTCCTGTGTTTGCACAGACTGCTTCTGGTTACTTCATCGACCAAGATTACTTTTCTGCAACTTCATCTACATCTGCAACTGAAACAGTTTCAAACGACACATAAGCTGTACATATAGCTTAAAAACAACTATTTGGTTTATCCAGGGCATTATTTCTAGATACTACTGACATTGCTTGCCTTTCTGTTATGGATTGATTTTGTGACTGTTTTCTTTCTCTTGATAAATGGTTATTATCTTCCTGAATGCTCTTCTGTCGAGCCAGTGGATGAAGTTCTAACACCACATCTTTCCTCACATAAGGTCCAGAGACTTGTCCCTTGTGAACATTTCAGAAGCACCAATTGCTGATGGGATTGTTTGGGATAAAGTACCATTTGGTATCTATGGGCCTACTGAGGTTATCCAAATTCCATATGTGTTTAAAATTTCAGTGACTGATGTAATTACACCTGGTGTTGTTTCTGATGACTAGGATGTTAAAACAGTTGACTCTATGCTTGCTGAGCTGCAGGATGACACTTAATTTGAAAGTGAAGATGTCTATATGACATAGTGAATTATGGGGAAATGTTCTGTTATCATAATTGGGGACATTACTTTCTACACCGAGCAACTAGACGTAGAGCAGTATTTAATTACACAAAATGGGATCACTGTTCAACTCCACCTGTGGGGAGTCCCAAAGCATATGTAGACACATTTGCATATTTTGCTGGGCATGATACTGCAAATGCAGAGTCATATTATTTTAAATTACCTCCTTCTAAAATGCAGAAGAATTTGCTAACAGACACCAAATTAATCTATTTAGATTCCTTTGTTTCCCAGCCTGCTGTTGAAGGTTATGAATACAGGAAGTGCACTATAGATATGAAAAGCATATGGGGAACACAAGATTGGCAGATTCAGGATAGGGAAGCTTTGTTTAGAGCATGCCTTATTTCTGTCCAAATGATATTTTTAAATGACACAGCTCAACAAGCATCCTGCTTAGGGTTAGCAAAAAAAATAGGAAATGGATGTGCCCAGTATCCCAACACTGGTCAAATTCACCATTTGGCAAACATTCCTGAATGTCACTGAGTCAGAACTAAATGCTTCGGTTCAGAATGGTGCCTATAATTCCACACTTTCAAGTCCCAGTGGGTGGTTATTGTGGCCTTCGGACACAAATGGGTGTCAGGCATGTTTTGTTAATTGCTCAGGGGGTTTCAAGATTAGTCAGCCAGACCCTCGCTATGTCTCAGGTCAACACTCTGATATAGTTAGTACATACAGTGTGAGAAAACTGTGCCAACAATGGTTACGCTTTAACTCCTTAGCAGCAGTTAAAAACATCTTAGTCTCCTATCAGAGGAAGTAGACTTGCAGGATTTCTTGCTAGGTCCAAGAAACTCCCACTCTAACCAATTCCTGTATGCCATATACAATGAGATCTGGAAGCTTTCTCAAACGGAAATAGCTGCACCTTTAAGGCAGATAGGTAAGGAAAACATGGAAAAGGCTTTGGCTGTTGTCGATAACGGCATGAACACCAGAATATATACACTTAATAATATTGTGTCATCTGCGATTGACATCATTCAGAATGACATGTCCCTTTTACAAACATGGGCAAAGTCAGCTGCGTTCTATCATGCACCTGGGTTGGACGTTGCAGATTCTGAAAAATGGCCACGACCATTAGAAACACATAACCAGTAGTGACTTGTTTGCTATTTTTAATTTGTCCAGGGAGCTACAGATAATGGCTATAAAAGAAGCAAGTTACACCATGCTTAACACTGAGAAGTTAATAAAACTGCCTCTCACTGTAGCAGAGACACCATCAACAGTATGGTTAGTACATTGGGTATAAATCTGCCAATTTCCACATTTCGTTTCACAACATATTTGAAACATTTTGCTGTGGGCAGATATGAATGGCTAGGAGATACTATATTAAGGAAGAGTGGAAGTTGCCTTTTAAGTTCAAATGTCTGAACGGCAAAACAGAGGCCTTTCTGAGTGGAAGCAAATGTAACTTATGTTAGTCATTCAATAATTTGTAAGCAGGTGTCCCGTCATGGCTTTTGCAATGCGAAGGTCACGAAATTGGCATTCTTTCTGAAGGGTACTCCTGTCCCTTTAATACGTCCAGCATTTCATATACTTTCGAATGGAAGTTATGTGTTTTTGAGCAATCAGAGTTGCTGCGGAATGAAACCAGGAATTGCCTATGCAATTTCAGTTTTTCAAATTGTAACTTGTTGTGGACATGTTTTATTCCACCCCACACAAGAGATAAGAGTAGCAGAAATGAGGCCTCACATTGATACTACTAATGTAAATTATGACAAGCTGAGCAGACTAAAGGTGCTACTGTTCCAAAAGCATGTGGCGTTGACAGTGGCCAAGGAGACGGATGGTCTCTAGATAGCGAGATCATCAGCCGAGATACAATCCTTATTAAATACCATGCACTTTGGAGAGCTGGTCTGCAGAATTTTCAATGCCTCGCGCACTGCAGGCATTGTACACTTTTTTAAGGCAGTTGGGTCTGGATTTGTTTCCACCTTTCAGACTATCTTCAGTCATTCCTTCCGCTATTCATTCACTCTTTTCTAATGTGTTTGGTGGACTTCCTATAACTTTGGCGCTGATTTGGTAGAATACTGCTACTACTATTCCTGATACGCAGTGGTTGTGCTTTCTCAGCTAAGCGGAGTGATGGAGCTAGCAAAAGCCCAGCTGTGTCATGATGACATGATGCAGTTCTTCAGTGCTTGGTTGCTGGAAGAATTGGAGCATGACTGGTCATTGTCATTCCAACCAGTTCTGTGGTGTGTACAACCAGTTTTTCATTGCACCTGGCACCTCTTCGAGTGTCTGCCTTTGGTGTGTCTTGCTATACAACCAGTGCCTCCTGTGGACAAGAAACTGCTGATGTTCCAGATGAGAGTTCATTCACTGACATGCCCCATGAGACTTAGGTTGATTTGCGAGGCTACCCATGAGCCACTGCTTGTGAACTATTTGGCTCTGATGACATCTGGCACTATGGATGGTGCTGCCTACATGGGTGATCCTGCGTCTGAGGCATCTGCGTACTTCTGCTCCGTGGGTCCTTCTGCCAATCCTGTGATGACAATTTGGAGTCCTTCCTGGACACACTCCCATTTGATGAATTGATGACCTTCTACATGATCATACCTATTGTTGAATGAATTCGACCATTGGCTTTTTCAAAAGTATAAAATATGATACCAAACTGCCTTTTTATTTCGGCTAGCATTTGGCCCGCCTTGCTTGTCATGCTTGACATGTATCTCTTATATATTTTTTTCTTAGTTTTTAATTAGATTTTAGACTTTTAGCTCAGAGCATTTTTAGTTTTGTACTCATGCACCTTCCCAAGTGAGTTAGCTTCCTTGTTTCGACAATGGGGAGGTTGTGGTGAATCCATTTTAGTTTCCCCTTGGGACACAGGAGTCAGCTTAGCCTCTGACTTGCAGGCCGGTGTCCCCGTCACCTAGTGACCCTTTACCCACTTAGTGTGCTCTGTTTAATTTCATTGGTTTTATTATTTCTTTTAGCTTGCTGCTATTGTTTATATTTTATGAGAAATGTTTTGATTCTCATTATCAGTGCCAATCTGAGAAGGCGTCATTATCATGTCACTATCAGTGATACACGTAGGTATTGTCATCATGTCCCTTTCCCTCTTACATGTGATAGGAACATCATGCGCACTTGTTAGGGATTGTTTATGCAATTGTTGACAACAAGTCTGCCACATTATCAGTTGTTTAGGAACATACCTGCATCATGGATCCTACACGATCTGTAAAAATACACCTCACACGGGCAAGGTCATTGGAAGGGTTCCTTCCAGATGCCATCTATGCTGCATGTCACCTTGCTGCAGAACTCACCCTTTGTGTCACCACTGCGTCTGACCTATAGTACTCATTCCAAGGTAATAAGGGTTGGGCAGCGCTTCTCCTTGACATGGTACAGGCAGATTAGGTATATCATACCTAGCTCTCACTGGGAGTCCTGCTGGATGATCTTGAGGACCCATTTGTCGAATAGGATGCACTTTGGGTATGAAACCTGACGATCTGGAACTATTATCTCAGGCTGAAGTGGGAATAGGTGATATCCTAATATGTTCTTAAAGGGCCATATTTATACTTTTTGACGCAAAACTGCGCTAACACAGTTTTGCGTCAAAAAAATTAGCGCCGTCTAACGCCATTCTGAAGCACCATGAGGGCGCCGTAGTTAATTAATGACGTTAGCCAGCGTTAGCCGCCGGCGCTGCCTGGTGTGCGTGGAAAAAAACGACGTACACCAGGCAGCGCCGGCGTAGGGGGATATGGAGCTTGGGCGTCAAAAAATGGGACAAGTCAGGCTGAGGCAAATTTTTCGCCTCAACCCGTTTTGCGCCATTTTTTCCGACTCCCAACCCCCATAGAAATTACTCCTGTCTTAGCAAAGACAGGAGTCATGCCCCCTTGCCCAATGGCCATGCCCAGGGGACTTCTGTCCCCTGGGCATGGTCATTGGGCATAGTGGCATGTAGGGGGGCACAAATCAGGCCCCCCTATGCCACAAAAAAAAAAAAAAAATGACTTACCTGAACTTACCTTAATGTCCCTGGGATGGGTCCCTCCAGCCTTGGGTGTCCTCCTGGGGTGGGCAAGGGTGACAGGGGGTGTCCCTGGGGGCATGGGAGGGCACCTCTGGGCTCCTTCAGAGCCCACAGGTCCCTTAACGCCTGCCTTTTCCAGGCGCTAAAAAACGGCGCAAAAGCGGCCGTACGTAATTTTTTTTGACCCGCCCACTCCCGGGCGTGAATTTTGCCCGGGAGTGTAAATACGGCACACATGCCTCGAGTCAATTTTTTAGACGGGAACGCCTACCTTGCATCTCATTAACGCAAAGTAGGTGTCCACGCAAAAAAATGACGCAAACTCCATGGACTTTGGCGCTAAAGTATAAATATGGAGTTAGTTTTGCGTCGGAATTGCGTCAAAAAAAAGACGCAATTCCGGCGCAAACGGAGTATAAATATGCCCCAAAGAATTTTATGTCCAGATTCAGCAGAGACATGGCCTATAGGAAGTGTTTAGAGTGGACGTTTTACCTGATTTGGGAAATCCCACTATCACTGCATCCCTAATGGAGTGGGTCACGTCACCCGTCACTCCAAAGCTGTTAAAAGCCTGGTTCATAAGGGGGGTAGTTTATGGCAGAATACCTGGTAAAAGAAGTCTGGGCCTTGCCTAGTTTAAGTTTGGTGATTGCTGAAATAATATCTTTGGAAGAAATAGGTTCCTCTAAGTAATCTGCTTGTTCACCAGTTAGTACATATTTAAAGTGAGCGTCAAATAAGACTCAACCTGGTAAGGGGACACCTCAGCCTTAGTATATAGGTTCTGGTAGCATTGTTTGAAACAATCTGTGGTTGCCCTGCCTTTGGTAACAGATCCCTCATCTGAGGTGGCTATTGATTTCACTCTCCCTGAGTTTATTTTTACCCTTAGTTGGGAAGCTTGGTGTGGTAATTGCAGAAGTATAATAATATAGAATAGGGCAGGCAGGCATGCAAATTAGAAAAGCTTTACTCAGAGAGTGGAGGCATGCAGAGGTTAAGGAGAGAGTCATTAGATGGCAGGAAAGGAAAATGCAGGGTTTTGGGTGGAGGCGTTTTGAGACAGCATGCAATCTGAAGAGGTAAAACCTCTAGGAGGAAACAACATTATTTGCATGTTGAATTGCATATTCTAGCAATTGTACACTACACAGCACCCACAGCCGAGGCACTTAAGCACTCATTCACACAAATTACAAGCTACTTCAAATTATGTAAAATTATGTAGGCAAGTGTGTGCACTGCAATAGAAATTTAAATGTAAATCCGTACCCAGCATTTACTTAGCTATGCAATGAAAAGAATGAAATGCAATGTATTACTGAATAAATAAGAGGCTGTTTGGACAAATAACTCCCGTGAATCGCATAATGTAAAAAAATGCTTCAGACAATGATTACATGATTTATTATATAAAAATAAAGTGTAGATTATCCTGCATCAGAATATTAGCTATGGGAAGAATAGAAGTAGCAGGGCCAAGACCTATTTTTGTCTGTCTTCCATTTCTAAAGCACAGGATCCCAAATTTTGTGAGATCTACTTTAAAGTGTTGGGCTTTTTTCCATGTTCTTCCGATCTGTGAGATTGATGTGGGGCTCTTCCCTGGCTGCCTCTCTTGAATCTCAGAGAGTGTCTCCTACATACAGGTAGGTAAAGAGGTAGGCCCAAGCACATGTGGAGGTGGCAGGGGGGATGGAAGGAGTGAGCCTAGGGAGCTACTGTCACAGTGTAACCCCAGGCAGCCAGGTCCTAGCCCAGATAGAGTTTGTGGATATTGGAGGGAGCACTAGAATCCTTGGGCAGGAAGTGGCTGAGGCACACATCGCATGAGAGCTGGATGTACATGCCTCCCAATCCACGGCCCAGATTTATCAAACTTTCACATACTGAAACGCAGCAAGACAGCTGCAGCACTGCGTGAAAGGGCAGGAATGTGCCATATTTAATATTACATAGTGCATTCCTGGCCTCTCTTTGCATTGGAACACAATGGTCTGTCTTGTGCCAATGCAGGCACCCTTCCGCATTGGTGCAATGGTGCCAGCGTTGTAGGCAGGATTGTTTTTGTGCAGGAAGGGGCACCTTAGATAGAACCCCCCCCCCCCGGGAAGATGTAGTATTTTGACACATGCTTAGGTTCTCCAGGATTGGTAAAACTAATAATGCGCCAAAATCCATTAGTGGATGTGAGGGAACAACCAGGCTGTACCTATGGAATGCCTTCCCAGGTGCTGCATTGCGTTACTCCAGGTTCACCAAGCAATGCTGTGCCAGGCACCGTGGCCTTGCATTGCTTGGCAGATCTGACTTAAGGACTGTGTTGCCCTTGCGACAGTCTGCTCGACACAAGGGCAACGCAATTTCTTGATAAATCTAGCCCCTAATCTCTACCTTTTCTATTTAAAATGTGGACGCAGCTTGTCATACACTTGTTCCTCAGAAAAGTGTCTTTTGGCTTCAGGGAGATAAATGCTGGAAGTAATTGAAACAGTGAAAGGTGGAGGGTAACTTGGGAGAAGATATATGTACGTATCTCCTGGGGAGGGTGTTTGGGTGGTACACCTCCCTAATACATTTAGGGGGTTATTCCAACTTTGGAGGAGTGTTAATCCGTCCCAAAAGTGACGGTAAAGTGACGGATATACCACCAGCCGTATTACGAGTTCCATAGGATATAATGGACTCGTAATACGTCTGGTGGTAAATCCGTCACTTTTCCGTCACTTTTGGGACGGATTAACACCTCCTCCAAAGTTGGAATAACCCCCTTATTCTGTAGTAAATAGTTGGGTACAGTTTTTTTCAGTCACGTATGGTGAGGAGTCTTTTGGATTTCGCCTGGGATTTTCACATACACACAGACAGAAAAACACACACACACACACACACATACACACACAGTCTCTCACCTATGCTTTAAAAGTCTTATAAAATGTTGGTTATAATACAAAATATGATGTTTTGAGTGCCCCTTACAATCTGTCCTCCTCTCCCTTTCCACCGCCTCTGAAACTCCCCTTCTGCACTGCTCCTCTTCTAATTGGTGCTTAATTTGTGCTTGTTGTTTCAAGTGCTGAGCACCGGGACTTATTTTTGGGGGCCGGCGCTTATTCTTCTGCCTGAAGCATTTGCTGAGAGCAAAAGACACATATGGGAAAGACGAAGGAAGAGAAAAACGAAATAGCGTCACAAAGGAAGAAAGCAGAAAGCTGCTAGAGTGCGCTGAAAGGGCTGGGAGTGGCTTTAAATAGATTGAAGGGGCCAGAGATGGCTCCAGGGTTACGCTGCCTTAGTATTCCCTGCTCGCACATTTAAAAGCAGCAGCCGCGTGTTTCAGAGGAGGGCTTTGAGCACCGGCGCGTTTTAATTTACAAATTAAGCACTGCTTCTAATGTATATTAACATGATATGCCGGCACTGTTGGCAGAACACCTGAAGCTCATATCACCCTAATCTTACTGACCAAAGCACATCCCTGCCAAAAAATGTTTTGAAAGGATGCTGAACATGCTTATATAGGGTGCAGCAGCCCCTGTGTGAGGCTTCAGCATATTCCAAACTTGGAAAGCAATCCACAGCAGTCGAAACATGCATGTTTATCTCAGCCTGCGACTTCCACAGGTACCTTAGTACTGAGACCTACAGTAAACGCTCTCAATGCTCGTACTGCCATAATAAACTGAGAAACTCCCAAAATCCACTTCCGTATTTGCACATATAATGCACTGGGTCAAAGTACTGAAAAGTTTGCCAGGCTTTTGCAGTGTACTTCTATTCTCACTTGTAGTGCGTGCTGCTCTTTCACTATTGCCACAGAGCTCTTGAAAGACATTGCTATTATGATTTTCATCATGCATTAGTCAGAACTTGGAAGCCTGCAGACATCGCCTACCCACACTTGCCCTGACATACGGAAAGTACTGACATTCACTTTTTCTTATCCCTATGTGCATAATGAACTGGTATTCTGGGATTGAAACATTGGCAGAATGAATAAAATTCTCTTCCCTTCATACCAACATCCTGACTCACAGTACTGAGCTGTCCGCAGGTCTATCACAGTGCACCTCCCCCCTGATCTGCAGATCCATTCACAGAACCTTCACAGTGTACTTGTAGTCTGAACTGAATGTGCACCAGCATTCCAGGGGTGATACCATCTGCCTCTCTTAAATGCATATTCTGCTCTATGCATATCCCTTTGCTTGGAGAGGTAGCTCAGTATCATTTTTAATTGTCAACTCGCTTTCAGTATTTATATTGATAATGTGGAAGTGTTTTTCCAAACATATTTTTGTGCATTTAATAATAGTGAATAGAAATGATTTTTGTGTTGGATTCAATACAAAAATGATGTATTAACACAATTCCAGATAGAACAAGTATAATATGATGTAAGGAAGTGTGTTATTTGATATAATTTTGCTGTGCCACAATTATATGAAAATTCCATCTTAGATAAAATGGATGCTGTTTCTGTCATTCACTCCTCACGTTATGTCTTCCTGCGCAACTACTCTCCTCACAAGCTCAGCAGAGCAAAGACAGCTGGTGTAATGGTTTGTTCATCCAGTTGTGAATACAAAGCTTTCAATGGACATTGAAGGTCTTCCCACTGTGGTTCTGCTGTGTAGTAGATCATATTCACTTTTGTGAAATCCTATTGTAAAAATGTTTCATGTTTTGTTCGAACATCTCCAGATGGCAGAAGCACGTAAGATACTGGACGCTTTCTTAAAATGGCATCTACCCTGTATCGCGTGCTTGTGCGTTTTTTGTAATAAAACCTTCCAACTTTCCCAAGATCTAGAACTCAATTATTGAGTGGCTCCAGTAACTTGCGTTTGTTGTTATGCTGAATTGATGACAGGAAGGGTGCTTTTTTGCACAATTATTTCCAGTGGGGGAAAAGTATGAGGTACATTTTGTGGTTAATGAAATTTGAGGTGTCTTAAATATTGAGGTACAGTTTGGCTCCCTCAAAATTGGTAGCAGAGTATGGTGGCATAATAAGGAGCACCTCCCCTTTCTAAGGGGTCTCCAAAGGGTTTCTCACTCCCTAATGTCCATCTGACAGAATAGCAGACCCTGACCATTGGCTTCTGATGCCAGAGATTCCCCACAGGAGGTCTGAGTTGCAGTGTGTTTCTAAACAATTTGGAGTGTAAGTATCAACAGGGTGAATTGATTAATGGATGGTGTGTTGAAGTATGGGTTTGTGAATTGGAATGCTATGCTTTTTGAGATATGGTTGGATATGCAAGGATGATCATGGGTTCAGTTGGTAGATTGATCACTGCGTTGTTGATGTACTATTTACAATTGTGAATTTTTAGGGCCTGATTTATTAAAAACTAGCACCGCCTTTACGTCAGTTTTTGACGTAACGGCAGCACAAATTGAAAAAAATATATATTTTGTAAGTTTGCGCCACTTTTGCGTAAAACAATGACATAAATGCGGTGCTAACTTTTCATATATCAGGCCCTTAATTTGTTCATTATTGGTTGATTTGGTTATCAGATTTGTTGAAATCCAAGATCTCGAGATATAGTGGTTTTACTTGTCTGAATAAGCTAGTGTGTAGTGCAAGACCTGGCATTCACACAGATAGGGGTTTCTAAATTAATTCCTTTTCCTTTTCCAGGATTGTGTTTTTAATATAGGTTTGTGTATCTTTACTCCTAAGTGCACATGAGTAAGAGCATTAACCAGGGTGCATTGCCACTGGATGGGGTCTATCTAGTGTGAATTGTGACTTTAACAGTACCATGAAGGGTGCTGTTTTGTTGCTCTTTTCGTTATTAGTTATGTCATTTGACTTGCCTTACACTAACTTGCTTATTTTCTTATTTAGGTTGAGCAGACAAGGGTTTATGTACCTCAAATTGATTTTTTAAAGTTTTACAATTGTTTTCCTCATCCACAGAAATGTCACACTATGGCCCATATTTACACTTTTTGATGCAAAACTGCGCTGGAGGGTCCTCTTTAACGAACGCACCCGCCGGTTGAACTCTCGCACCTCCTGCCGCAGTCGACTCATCTTCCGAAGGACACAGTCCAATTTTTGCTGCATTTGTCCAAAAGCAGCAGGGTCAATGGCTGCAGTTGGGGTGGTCTGGGTGCCAGCCGAGGAAGTATGGGGCCGTTTAGTGTCCATGGCTGTGGGCTGCCCTGCAGGTGGTGCTGTGCTTGGGCCTGGAGCAGTTGCTGTGGATGTTCCTGCAACGGAACCAGCTACTGTTGGTGCCACCTGGGCGGTAGTGGTGCTGGTGGTGGTTGTGGTGAGCAAAGAAGGTCCGCCTTGTGGAAATGCCCTCCAGGCTCCCGAGGCTCGCTCATGCCGATATCTGTGGGCCATTTTTCGTTACCCAGACTCACTTGAAGTATGTGTTGGTACCTCATTGCCCGCAGTTGAAACTCCCTGACCTGGATGGGTGTCATATTTGCAGCTGTTAAGACAAATAGAAAATCTAACATTAGGTACTGCATTGTGTGAAATGGCACAAGATGAAAATCATACAATACATCTATTGTACTTGTAACAGCTCATATCATCATACAGATCATTGATTGTCCCTGAGGAAGTACATGGCAAGCCAGCCTACAAAGGTCCTATCACACATAGCACATCCAAACCCTACAAGATAGGTAACAACAGCCATGATTTTGGCATCTCTGTTCTGCCAGTTGTCAGCTAACAATCATGCTGCACATTCTCCACCACTGCCAGGGCTACAAATGTCTTTGTACGGGATGGAAATCTAGGGCCACATGATCTGCAAGTTGTAAATGGACTTGCCAGTTTAGTACTCATGTGCGAAACATGAGTGTGTATAACAGTTTCAGACAAAAGATTCACTGATTTACATGTCTGTGTACCAAACTTGTATCATCAGTCCTAGGTACACTATTCACAAACCTATGCCTGTGTTTGAGGGTTGGGGGGGTGGACTAACAACTAATAATTTCTAACAACAAGGACACCCAGGAAGCTTAGGAAAGATGGACATGTGTTTGGCTCAGCACACACACCACAGGTAAGGAGGATCTCCAAATAGAAGACAGCAAACCCTTGACCAATCCCAGCGCCACTCATGTTTGGAAATACAGACCTTTGTCCACATCATTTACTACCAGTAAGCCATGACTTACAACAAACACAGAGATGCAAGAACACCCTTGGCCATGAGGGAAGCAGAAGTCTGTGGGTAAGCATTTGGCAGCCCCATTCTGGGAGAATTTGGGTCTGACTGGCTGACTAAATCACAAATTTGGTCCAGTGCGACTCTTTCTGATTCAAGTTTTATCCACATGACTCATCCCTATTCACATTGCGGTGCCTACAGGACTGACCTAGAATACCTAAATAAGACAATAGGATCAGGATTGGCCAACTCAAAGATGGTGATAAAATGATATTCCACTCATGGAACAAAACAAATGATTGGCCAGCGCATCACACCTTGCTATGTGTCCAACACACAGGAGTCCATCACACATCACCAGCAAACACAACACATAACACACACATCAACACATACTGGAGTTGTCTGGGTCCTCGAATCGAGCCACCTCACCAACAGTGTAGGGTGCTGGTCCACCTGTAAGGCATGGAAGGGAGAAATGTGCTCAATGTCTGTGCACTGTACAACAATTCCAAAGACAAATACTATGTGTAAGATTACATCAGAAAGTAAAGCCTCTCAGACATGATGATACTGCATCCTAAATAGCATGGCTAACGTGTACATACCATGGGTCTCCAGTGAGTGATACACACATATCTGCACACATGCAGTGGCCCTAACTATCATGTGGTGGCAAACATGCTCCTTCATTAGTGAGCAGAAATAATAATGTAGTGTATTAGTCTCATCATGTGTATCCAAGAGAGACATCCAAAGCCACTTTCCGTGAGGACTGCATTACCAGTCAACCAGCCATTGTGACCATGACAAATTTTTAACACACAGGTACAATGTACAGAGGGACAGTTGTTAGCCCTCATGTTGTTATAGTTTCTTCATTTGAAGTGGCACAGCTATGATGAGTTGCACAACCATAAAGATATGAACCCATGTGCATACCTTTGGCCAGCCATCCCTAATCGAAATGTGGCACAACAAACTCCAAATACCAGTCTAAGATGTTAGCTGAGCGCAGCTAGAACTTGTTCCCTATGTGTTCAAATCCAGATCAGACATGTATCCAAAATGAAGGAGGGACACAATAATCCCTAAGATTTTTGGAATTTCCATGATCGGTTTCCTTACACACCCACCAGACACACATGAGACATATGTTCGGGCCACATTGCTATCATCAATTGACGTGAAGCCTGCACTCATTTTCAGCCTCATGTAGTGTTTCAAAAGTCAGTCTAGCTGTTGCGTCAACAAATGATGGTAATTATTTGGAAATTTCTATACCTCACAGGCAACTGTGGCCTATATCTATACATAATTGGCTCCTGATTTGTGTTGCTGTTGACACAAAGGCGGCACTAACTTACATAATGCAAATGTATTCAGTACGTTTGGGGAGCTCTTGCTTCCTAACAGCTAGCAATAGTGGTCCTTAACAAAGTAGAAATATGACCCTGTATGTTTCAGTAGCATTCCACACACTAAACAACATTGCCGGCAGATATTGTAAAAATCAGCTGATGTCACTACAGAGCCTTTAAACATGCACATTTACATGATTTGTACTCACCAACAGGGCCACCAATCACAATTCCCAGGTGGTCCAGCAGATCTTGCTCCCTGGAGATAAGGTCAGCCCAGCGGGGCTTCAGCTGGTGGTCGTTTCTTGGTGTCCTATAAATCTGTTGCAGATGATGCAACACCTTTGCCCACCTGAGCCTCCGTGCCTCAGTGTGATACCCCTGTATCACCTGCCCACCTGCCTCAATCATTAGGGGTAGGAAATGGCACACCAGCCATATAAATCCACCCAGCTCCTCCTTTCCCATCTTGCCAAGACGAGGCCTACCCAACATCTTTGCAACAACAGAAAAATAGGGGATAACGGGGAACAAAGGGGAATAGGGGGAAAGTAGAACAGGAAAAACTTCAAATGAACAACTAACACAGACCAACTATACCCAAACGAACACTACCCACAACAGACTCCCAACAAAACAAAGACAATACCCAATCCCTGCATACGGCCATGGTACACTGTCACACTTTGTCGCTCATGCATACATGAGACCCAGACAAGGGATAGGCCATGATTTGGGTATTTGGAGACAAGTTCCCAATTATGGTACGATAAATAAGCAGATTATACTAAGTAACTTATTTGAGTATGCATTTAAGAACCTCCTGACAAAATACCCCCGGAGGAATGTGAGGGTTGGGAAAGCAATTATTATACATATGTAGCCACAAGGAACCTTTAGGGTAAAGCACAGACAGGTGCCAGTCAGGCTGACAGGATGCAGGGTCAATCAGGATCGAGCAATTTCACAAGGTACATACTCAGTGGTCTGACTAAGACTGGTCAGAGGAAGAACAAGACAGTTGACATGGAAAACTGTGTTTGTCCTGTGTTTTGAAAGGTGACACATAAACCCAAGGGCTGTGTTACACAGCTTATTTTTCTGGCAATGCATAACAGTGTAATTGACAAAATGGCAGCTTCTATGCTGTTCCAAGCATCTGCAAGGGCAGTGCATGTTCAAATGGGTGGTCTGCATGGAGGTGCTCACAGGTATGTGCTGCATTAGTTTCTCGCAAGTCCTGTAGGTGAGATTTGAGTTCAAATGGCCAACAGTACCTTTCACATGGGAAGCAAACTACAGGTGATAACAGGGCTTAGAGACTACAAGCCAGTGCATTATTTAACCTGACGTCCATGCAGACAGATGTACATTGACTATGGCATACCATACTAAACGGTGAAGCACACTGGAATAATATTGTTAGTCTGTGTGTGTGTAGAGGAGGGAATATCTGGGTACACATATTACCATTCCAGGGACCTCTTAAGACAGGTGGGGTGAGACCAGGAACATGAGTGTGTCAGGACTTAGAACATGGGCTGACATGTACATGGAATGTAATGTGCGCAATGCTTGTCATAGGTGTGGCACTTGTGCTCTCTATGTTCTGCTTATATGGAATTCTAGTCACAGATAGTCCTTGCAAAGGTAGGTGCTGTACGACTTACTGCTGTCAAGGGTCTGGTCATACATTCCTGTTATCAATGCAATAGCACATCCACTGCCTCATGTATGAGGCGTTTTTTTCCTTATTGACTGATGGTGTCTTAGTTGTGTGCCATATGCTGCGATGAACCATGTTGCCAACATGTATGTGTGAAATAGGTGTGGTCCTCTGCTATTGCCCTTCAAAGGTGACATGTACAGGATATATGTCATTTACAGTATGTGTGAATGTGACTGTTGAATTATACGCATCACAATTGCTTTGGAAATTTCTGTGTCCTGATCGGTATATCAGCAATGCACCATGAGGCTACTCTCTTATTCTGATAGTTAGAGATAAAGGTGAGCAAAAATGATTAGCCAGACCATGATATGTGATTATTATAGGTGTTTATTTACATATGTTGATACAGTAGTGATGGTGAGTTGTTTCAAAAGAAATTGTTGACAATATGTTGGTGCCTACGCAATCCAGCAGCTGTGTTTGGTTGGTCCCCCTCATGTGCAGGCCAGCATCCTCCTCTTCCTCCTCTTCAGGCATTTGTGGCTCTGGTTCTAATAGGGGAATGTTCCTTTGTACACAAATGTTGTGCAGGATGGCACATGTTAAAATGATCTTGCAGACCATTTCTGGTGAGTATAGGAGGCTGCCACCAGTGATGTCGAGGCACCTGAATCTCAACTTCAGGATGCCTAAGGTCATCTCGACTATCGTGCGTGTCCTCCTATGTGCCTCATTGTAGACACGCTCTGCTGCAGTGCTTGGGTTGCCAAATGGTGTCATAATCCATGGCTGGATCCCATACCTCTGATAAGCTGAAAGAGAAAATGATTGAGATCATGTTGATGTAGCTTGCCCCATTGATATCACCTTGCATGGCAGTAGTTGTCTTATGTTGTCTGTGACTCTTGTGTGTTATTGTGTTGATTGCTAGGCTCCTAGGATGTACCATCAGCATCGGGTTGTTTCCTTGACTGAACTAATGTTTGCCTGGTGACCGGTTGTCAGCAGTATATTTTGGGAGTTGCAGTACAGTGTGTACTCCCTAGCATTGTGACTTGTGATACAGGTGTTCCTGTCTCTTCACTGGGGGTGAGATGATAGTTCCATACACAGATTCAATTTGACAGTGGTGGTAACACGTTAGCATCTATGTACCCTGGACAGCCTGGACATACCTTTAGACATATGCAATGGATTAAATTAAACATCAGTGAGACGCTTACATTTTGCAAGGTTACAATTAGCCAAACCTCTCCATATGTTGTGATCATTGACGTCTTAACATTTGACTGTACACTAATTTCACGTGTGACAGGTTCACTGGAGACCGATCAAACATGCCTAGCGATGTCACAACCTCAGTGGGTTCCTGTTCACATGTCGCTGTTGTGGTGTATGTTTTGTTTGTCCTAGAGGGTTGCTGTGCAGTGTGTATATGAGTAGGTTTCTGTACTTACCAACAAGTAGTCCATTTCCATATCGTCCATCCTGGAAGTGTTGATTGATGGTACAGTGACGGAAGATGAATGAAGCATGTACACTCCCAGGATACTTTGCCACTATGTTGGTGATCAATCCCTGGTGATCCACAATGGCCTGCACATTGATAGAGTGTGTGTGCTTCCTGTTGCGGTATAGATGTTCAGTTGGAGCAGGTGGCACAAGGCGTACATGTGTGCAGTCAATGGCATCACGGACATGTGGGAATCCATTAATGAGGTAAAACCCCTGTTTTGTCTCCTGCTGCTTCTGCTGTGTGTTTGGGAAGCAGATGTGGTGGGGTGTGAGTCTGATGATGGCATCCAGTACCTTGAGCAGGAAGGCGGAGAATGATGGCTGTGAGATCCCAGCAACCAGGGCGCCAGTGGTTTGAAAGGAGCCACTTGCCAACATGTGTAGTACAGCTAGCATCTTGGTTTCTGGTGGAAAGGTGCGGGGTGTCTGCAAGCTGGCTGCCAACTGTGGCTCAATGTTGCACAGCAGCTGCTGAATGGCTTGCCAGTTCAAACTGTGCCTCTGGATTATGTCATGTTCCCTGAGGCCATGAAGGGTTGTCCTGGTGTGGAATATCCTCTCCTGCCTTCTGCGTTGCCTTTGGGGTCCCTGCTGGTGTTGTGGAAGCTGCTGTTGTTGTTGCTGTGCTCTGCGTCTGCGTGCAAGCTGGATGAGAAGCACCTCCATGTCTTCCTTTTGCTGCTCTGCGGTTGCTTCTGTGTGTTTTGATTAAATGAAGGTGTGTTTGCCCCATTTTAACACCTGCCCTGACCCAGGCGTTAATTTTTTATGCAAATCGGGCTGTGCGTCATTTCCACCTCCCGGCCGTGCAGGATTTTTGCGCAGTAGGATAAATACGACGCCCGGGTGTTTGTGTCATTTTTTGGACGGGACACCTACCTTGCATATCATTAACGCGAGGCGGTTTCCCACATCCAGAAAATGACGCTCGCGGCGGCATTTTGAAGTCCGCGCGTTCGGGCATCAAAGTTTAAATATGGGGTAAGGTTTGCGCCGAATGTGCATCAACATTTTTGACGCACATTCGGCGCAGACGGAGTATAAATATGCCCCTATGATTCTTTACTTAGCCAGGAAGCCGTCCTGGGATTGGTGAGATGTCACTAGAAAGCCATGCTGTCTTTGGTTGCTTTCTGACAGAGCAGCGTTTTGATAGGTTGATGTTTGATAGAGTTGGGATTGATTGTTGTTTGCTAGTTCGTTTATTGTAATTTATGAGATCACTTTAAATAAGAATAATGGGGAATATACTGAAAAATCCTAAGATTTCTGTTGTACCTGCTACAGAGGGCCAGAAAATACCTGCGTAGGGAATGCCTGCAAATTAAATGATAATGGATATTGGGTTCTATACTTGTACCTGGATTTCTGAATGGCATGAATATACTGCATCCGATATCTTCATACAGTTTCCTTTAGAGAGTATTCCTAACATTAGAAAGCTAGATTTCCTTGGGCAAACCATGAATGATATGAAGCTGATTCCTAAACCTACACAATTTGAGGCACTAAATGAATCATACTGAATGGCTACAGAGAAGGAGAGATAGAAAATGTCAAAAGAAGTGAAGGGTTCATTTAGACAGTGGCAATAGAGTAAGTCAGACTGACAAGAAAAATGTTGGAGGGAGGATATGATAGAAGGGATACATGCTTATCCTGCCATAGCCACAAAAACACATGATCAAAACAATGCAAATGAGGGGGAGAAGCAGGTTAATGATTCTAATGAGGAGAATAATTTCCTTAATGATCTTTCGAATGCCAGACCTTCTCCGTGTACATCTAGAGCAGCAGGAACAAATGATTCTTCTGGTTATTGTCCTGATATGGAAGTTGTAGGAGATGGCACTACAGTGCAAGCTCCTACAGTTGTGGTATCAAGTGCATCAACGGAAACAGCAATGACTGTGATGCCAAGAACTAGAATCTATACCCAATCTGATATTCAGGTTCAAGTCGATCCACCTGTTAGGACAGTGGTTGTTGAAGAGCCACCTAAAACTATTAAGATTGGCATTTTAAAAATCTAATTTGGAGAAATGTCACAGGGAAACATAGATTTAAACAGGTATTGACATGTAATGCTGATAAAATGAGATATTTCATCAACTAAGCAATTAGATGTGTAAATGAAGCACATGATAAACTGGAAGAGTTAGCTGTTGGGTGTGAGGTAGACAGCAGTAGAATTAAAAAAATAAAGCAAAATAATAAAAATGGAATTGATTCATGACGAAATTAAAGAAATGGGCTTACTCATTCTAAGAGCTCATATTAAATATTGAATTTAAAAAATGAGGGACTAGAGTGACCTGAAGAATACAAGGAAAGATGGAAGAACGGGACTGCAAGTAAAAAGAAAGTGAAGAGGAGTTAAGGTAAAGCAAGTGGTAGAGCAAATGATTTGGAAAGGGAAGCAAATGGAGGGAATCTTGTGCATGTGCAATGGATAAGGGCTGGTATTTGTGCTTTCACCACAAATTTTCAAAAATTGCTAGAGTGAACCAGAGAAGAGGTACAAAGAAGTGAACTGACTGACAAACATATCACAGCTGTTGTGGACTGATTTAAAATCATTATTCTAGGGTGTCCTTCCTAGTGATTTGTGGGTAGAATGTGAGAAGGTGGTTGCATAGCCAGCCAAACAAACAGCTCCGGTTGCTTCTAATAATGCTCCTTTTGAGGAAGTAGCTAATAAGCGCAGACAGGTATTTGAACATTTGAAGAAAAGAGTGCCTAAAAAGGCAGTACAATTGGTAAACATTTTGAGAGCTTTACAGGAACTGGAGAAATTAGTACATGCTTTTTATGAGAGATCCTGATGTTGGCGAAGTACTGTAGTGATTACTTTGATAAAAACAGAAAAAATATTTTTTTTAAATCGATAATTGCTCAAACAAGCCACTTGAGAGAGAATCCTAGAGCCAAATGGGATGCTCTTTCTCCTACCTTGCCACCACTGCCTGGAACACCCTACCTCCCCACCCCACCTCAGACAGACTACACCCCTCCTCAACTTCACGAAAAAGCTGAAGACACAGCTGTTTGAAGAAGATATTTGAAGAACCACCGCACTGATGGAAGCTCCACGCCCCTCCCCCACACCTCAGCACCTTGAGACCCTCACGGGTAAGTAGCTGCGCTTAACAAACACTGATTGATTGATTGATATATGAATTATGTTCCGTCTGGAAGGAATAGGATGAATCAAATGCAAGGTGCACAAATGGGAAATGGAGTGATACGAATGCAAGGTGGTGGAAAATGAATGATAAATAATGATGTGGTGAGTGTGACTGTTGAAATGATGAAAATAAATACTGCTTGTCATTTCTGTGGGAAGATTGGGTACTGGAAATGTGAGTTTCATCAAAATACAAATAGATATCTATGGGCCAGATGTAGCAAAACGGCAATTTGCGACTTGCAAATTGCGAGTCCCTGCGACTTGCAATTTGCAAGTCGCAAATTGCTATGCAGTACGGTGTCTCAGACACCGACTGCAACTCGCTATGGGGTCGCAATGACCCACCTCATGAAAAATCATGAGGTGGGTCGCAAATTGCGGCCCCATAGCGAGTATAGGCACTCGCTAACATGGAGGCCTGCTGTCGTCAGCAGACCTCCATGTTCGTGACTGCTTGATCAATAAAGCAGTTTTTTTTTTTTTAAGTGTAGCCCGTTTTCCTTACAGGAAAACGAGCTGCACTTAAAAAAAACCCGAAACCTTTAGTTTCGGTATTTTTTCAGGGCAGGGAGTGGTCCCTTGGACCACTCCCTGCCCTGAAAAAATATTTGTGGGTCCAGTCACAAACTGGAAGGGGTCCCATGGGGACCCCTTCCAATTTGCGAGTGGGTTACCATCCACTTGAAGTGGATGGTAACTGCGATGCCATTTGCGACCGTGTACGCGGTCGCAAATGGTATTGCATCCCACTGCGAGTCGCAAATAGGAAGGGAACACCCCTTCCTATTTGCGAGTCGGAAATGCATTTTGCGAGTCGGTTCCGACTCGCAAAATGCATTTCTGCATAGGAAACTGCGTTTTGCGACTCGCAAACGGCAAATTTTGCCGTTTGCGAGTCGCAAACAGTTTCCTACATCTGGCCCTATGTGTAGTTGTTCCCAAGATGGAGAAAAATATCATGGCCCCAGCTTTTCCAAATTCTGAGCATGGTGTACAGAATCAGAAATCAATTTGGATGTTGATGCCTTCTGCACCAGTGATGCAGCAAAATCAGAAAAATAAAGCACCATATAGCGCAGGGTATAAATAGAATCCAATGATTCTGAATGATAATTCAGCAGGTAGTAATTCATTATGATGGTGCCTTAGGGAGGAGGAGGATTGCTTACTTGAAGCTAACTTACAGGTAGACCAAAGTGGCCCATATGCTGATAAAGTCAATGACCAACCCTTTTCATTTTTTATTGATACTGTAGCTACCTGTTCCACAGTTCGTTCTGTGGAAGTCTCAAATCTAACCCTCTCAGGAAGAGAAGTCCAGCTTCTATGGATTAGTATTAAACATATTGCTTAACAGATTACAGCAGATGTTCCAGTTAAAAGTGGTCAGATGAAAAATAAATACCAGATCATTTTGTGTGATTCAAGTCCTGCGAATCCATTGGGCAGAAACTTGCTTTGCAAGATGAATTGTGTGACTTATTGCATACCAGATAGAATTGCGATTGAAACGCAAGATGAGGGTTCAGTGTTTATAATACAATTACAAGAGACTAGAATTCAGTTATTTTTGAGGCCGCCTCGTCCTTTAGGCCTCTCTTCGCCGCTTTTTTCCGCCTTCGCCTTTTGCCGCTTTTCCCGCCTACCCGCCCTCCTCCCGCCTCCCAGCTCACCCCGCCCCCCCGGCTACCCCCTTAAATGGCGGCCTCTGTGAGGCAGTGGTGGTGACCCCTGACCTCAGGGTAGGTCGCACCCCTGTCCCCGCAGCGCCACCAGCTCTTGTGTGTTGCCTTCTCCTCCTTCTGCTTGCTGATCCGCCTGTTACCCCCTCTGCCTTCTGTATCCTGTGTGCTTGTGATCCCCTGTTTGCATTCTGTACCCCAGTGTGATCGCGCCCCCCCTTTTGCTTCCTGTATCCTTGCGTGCTTGTGCTCCCCTCTCCCCCCTTTTTGCATTTTGTATCCTCGTATGATTGCGCCCCCCCCCGTTTATTGCCTTCTGTACCCCTGTAAGACTGTGCCTTCTGTCCCACTCGCCGTTTTTCCCCCCCCTCGCCGTCCGTTTTTCCTGCTTTTTTGAGGCCGCCTCGTCCTTTAGGCTTCTCTGCGCCGCTTTTTTCCGCCTTCGCCTTTTGCCGCTTTTCCCGCCTACCCGCCCTCCTCCTGCCTCCCAGCTCACCCCGCCCCCCGGCTACCCCCTTAAATGGCGGCCGCTGCGAGGCAGTGGTGGTGACCCTTGACCTCAGGGTAGGTCGCCCCCCTGTCCCCGCAGCGCCACCAGCTCTTGTGTGTTGCCTTCTCCTCCTTCTGCTTGCTGATCCGCCTGTTACCCCCTCTGCCTTCTGTATCCTGTGTGCTTGTGATCCCCTGTTTGCATTCTGTACCCCAGTGTGATCGCGCCCCCCCTTTGCTTCCTGTATCCTTGCGTGCTTGTGCTCCCCTCTCCCCCCTTTTTGCATTTTGTATCCTCGTATGATTGCGCCCCCCCCGTTTATTGCCTTCTGTACCCCTGTAAGACTGTGCCTTCTGTCCCACTCGCCGTTTTTCCCCCCCCTCGCCGTCCGTTTTTCCTGCTTTTTTGAGGCCGCCTCGTCCTTTAGGCCTCTCTGCGCCGCTTTTTTCCGCCTTCGCCTTTTGCCGCTTTTCCCGCCTACCCGCCCTCCTCCTGCCTCCCAGCTCACCCCGCCCCCCGGCTACCCCCTTAAATGGCGGCCGCTGCGAGGCAGTGGTGGTGACCCTTGACCTCAGGGTAGGTCGCCCCCCTGTCCCCGCAGCGCCACCAGCTCTTGTGTGTTGCCTTCTCCTCCTTCTGCTTGCTGATCCGCCTGTTACCCCCTCTGCCTTCTGTATCCTGTGTGCTTGTGATCCCCTGTTTGCATTCTGTACCCCAGTGTGATCGCGCCCCCCTTTGCTTCCTGTATCCTTGCGTGCTTGTGCTCCCCTCTCCCCCCTTTTTGCATTTTGTATCCTCGTATGATTGCGCCCCCCCCCGTTTATTGCCTTCTGTACCCCTGTAAGACTGTGCCTTCTGTCCCACTCGCCGTTTTTCCCCCCCCTCGCCGTCCGTTTTTCCCGCTTTTTTGAGGCCGCCTCGTCCTTTAGGCCTCTCTGCGCCGCTTTTTTCCGCCTTCGCCTTTTGCCGCTTTTCCCGCCTACCCGCCCTCCTCCCGCCTCCCAGCTCACCCCACCCCCCCGGCTACCCCCTTAAATGGCGGCCGCTGCGAGGCAGTGGTGGTGACCCTTGACCTCAGGGTAGGTCGCCCCCCTGTCCCCGCAGCGCCACCAGCTCTTGTGTGTTGCCTTCTCCTCCTTCTGCTTGCTGATCCGCCTGTTACCCCCCTCTGCCTTCTGTATCCTGTGTGCTTGTGATCCCCTGTTTGCATTCTGTACCCCAGTGTGATCGCGCCCCCCCCTTTTGCTTCCTGTATCCTTGCGTGCTTGTGCTCCCCTCTCCCCCCTTTTTGAATTTTGTATCCTCGTATGATTGCGCCCCCCCGTTTATTGCCTTCTGTACCCCTGTAAGACTGTGCCTTCTGTCCCACTCGCCGTTTTTCCCCCCCCTCGCCGTCCGTTTTTCCCGCTTTTTTGAGGCCACCTCGTCCTTTAGGCCTCTCTGCGCCGCTTTTTTCCGCCTTCGCCATTTGCCGCATTTCCCGCCTACCCGCCCTCCTCCCGCCTCCCAGCTCACCCCGCCCCCCCGGCTACCCCCTTAAATGGCGGCCGCTGCGAGGCCGCGCACCCGACATCGCCATAGCCATCCCCGACGGCTATAAAATCATCCGGAGAGACCGCACCAACCGCATCGGAGGAGGCATCGCCATCGCGCACAAAAACTCCATCCGAGTCACAACCGACACCGACAACTCATTCCCCGACGCCGAACATCTCCACTTCACGATCCACAGCGACCCCAAGACCACCCTCAGAGGCACCCTCATGTACAGACCACCAGGACCTCGCTCCAAGTTCACCGAAGACATCGCAGACTTCGTCAACCCTCACGCACTCTCCTCCACCGACTACATCCTCCTAGGAGACCTCAACTTTCACCTAGAGAACCCCACTGACAACAACACCACCGCCCTCCTGGACAACCTCGCCAACCTGGGACTGAATCAGCTTGTCAACACCCCCTCCCACCACGCCGGACATACGCTCGACCCCATCTTCTCCTCCAGCAGACACGTCACCTTCAACCACACCACCGAACTCACCTGGTCGGACCACAGCTGCGTCCACTTCAGCTTCAAGAAGACCACTGTGCATCACCACACTCAGCAACCACCAAGAAGACACTGGAACCGTATCACCACGGAACAGATCGCAGCAACCCTCTCCCAGAACCAACCCACCGGCACCACCGACCCAAACGAAGCCGCCAACAATCTCACCAACTGGCTCTCCGACTGTGCAAACCTCCTGGCCCCCCTGAAGACTCAAGCCAGCACCAACAACCACAAGAAAAACTCATGGTTCACCCCGACCTCAAAGACTCCAAGAAAGAATGCCGCACCCGAGAGAAGACGTGGCGCCTCAACCAGACCGAAGAGAACCTCTCAGCTCTCAAGGACGCCACCCGCCAACATCACCAACACCTCCGCGCCGCACGAAAAACCGCCTACCGGAATAGACTGGACAACAACGCCCACAACAGCAAGGAACTTTTTGGCATCATCAAAGAGCTCTCCAACCCGGACGCAGAAAACAACTCCATCCCTCCATCACAGGACCTCTGCGACTCCCTCGCGACCTTCTTCCACCAGAAAATCACCAACATTTACAACAGCTTCCCGACCGCCGACGCGAACCCCCCCCCAGAACCCGCCAACAAGATCACCACCATCCTCAACTGGAGCCCAACGACCACCGAGGAGACCACCCGCGCCATGAATTCGATCCACTCCGGCTCCCCATCGGATCCCTGCCCGCACCACATCTACAACAGGGCCGACGACATCATAGCACCACACATTCGAGACGTCATCAACGCCTCCCTCACCACCGCCACCTTCCCGGAGAGCTGGAAGCACGCAGAGCTCAACGCCCTCCTGAAGAAGCCCACAGCAGACCCCACCGATCTCAAAAACTTCAGACCCATCTCTCTCCTGCCGTTCCCCGCCAAAGTGATTGAGAAAATTGTCAACTCGCAACTCACCATCGCCCTGGAAACCCACGACTCCCTCGACCCCACACAGTTCGGTTTCAGAGCCAACCACAGCACCGAAACCGCCCTCATCGCAGCCACGGACGACATCAGAGCCCTGACCGACAAGGGTGAGACCGTGGCCCTCATACTACTGGACCTCTCTGCAGCCTTCGACACGGTCTGCCACCGCACCCTGATACGACGCCTCAGCAATGCCGGCATCAGAGGCAAGGCCCTCGAATGGATCATCTCCTTCCTCTCCGGCAGGACCCAGAGAGTCCGCCTCCCCCCCTTCAGATCGACAGCCACGGAAATCATCTGCGGCGTACCCCAAGGATCTTCCCTCAGCCCCACTCTCTTCAACGTCTACATGACCCCCCTGGCAAACATCGCACACAACCACGGACTCAACCTAATATCATACGCCGACGACACCCAGCTCATCCTTTCCCTCACTAACAATCCCACCGCAGCCCGAACCAAACTTCACGAAGGAATGAAGGAAGTGGCGAACTGGATGACAGACAGCCGTCTGAAACTGAACGCAGACAAGACGGAAGTCCTCATCCTCGGCCCCACTCCCACCGCATGGGACGACTCCTGGTGGCCCCCCGCCCTAGGCAGCACTCCCCAACCCACCGACCACGCACGCAACCTCGGCTTCATCTTGGACTCATCACTCTCCATGACCAGGCAGGTGAACGCGGTGACCTCGGCATGCTTCAACACCCTCCGCATGCTCCGCAAGATCTTCCGCTGGATCCCCACCGACACCAGGAAGACCGTCACCCACGCCCTCGTAGCCAGTCACCTGGACTACGGGAACACCCTGTACGCCGGCATCACCAACAAACTGATGAGAAAACTCCAACGAATCCAGAACGCCGCCGCAAGACTCATCCTGGACATCCCTCGCCACCACCACATCTCCGGACACCTGAGAAAACTCCACTGGCTCCCCATCAACAAGAGGATTACCTTCCGACTCCTGACCCACGCACACAAAGCCCTCCACAACCTCGGACCCAAACTGATCAACAGCCGCGTCTCCTTCTACACCCCCCGCGCACTCTACGTTCCGCCGGTCAGGCCCTGGCAGCTGTACCCCGCATCCGCAAAGCCACCGCCGGAGGAAGATCCTTCTCCTTCTTGGCAGCGAAGACCTGGAACTCGCTGCCCAGCCACCTTCGCGCCATACCTGACCACCTCTCCTTCAGAAGGCAGCTCAAGACCTGGCTCTTCGAGCACTGACCCTCCCCCCCCCAGCGCCTTGAGACCCTTTATGGGTGAGTAGCGCGCTTTATAAATGCGAATGATTGATTGATTGAGTTATTCCTGGCTTAAACAAAAGGACACCTGCCTCTGGATTTAAGACATACTGTAAAGGATGAGGTGTGAGATGTTTCTGGAAAGGGAATTGGATTGATTGAAGGTGCTGAACCAGTTAAAATAAAATTGAGACCAGATGCAATTTTCCCTAGAACTAAACAGTATAGACTTTCAAAGGAAGTAGAGGATAGAATGAAGCTGGTGATTGAAAAAATGATTTAGCAGTGAATTCTCTGGGTGTAGCTGGTTTCTTGTATTTCTCCATGATGGGGATAAAGAAACCATGTGGAAAGTGGAGAAGTGTCCAGGACCTGAGAAAGCTAAACAGATATGTCAACCCATGTTGTCCGGTGGTACGAAATCCAACAGCACTTTTGTTCCAAATTCCTTCAGAGGAAGAATGGCGTGCAGTCATTAATGTATGTCAAGCATTCTTCCCAATCCCTTTGCATGAGGAGAGTCAATTCCTCTTGGAGTTTCAATTCCAAATGAAGTTCTTATGTGCTGCACAATTCACATTGCTATACAGAAAGTCCTTCACTGTTTAGTCAAATCTTGAAAAAAGAAAGTTGCATCCAAATTGAAAGAGGACTATGCACTTGATACTACTACCCAATTAAATCATCTAGCTGACAGTGGTTTCCCCAACACAAATTAATACTGTAAAAGAGAAGTAATCTATCCTAGGTACCATATTGAAAGAGGTGTGAGGAAAGTCTCAAAATAACTAATTTCTACAATTCTAAATGTGAGTTCACCAACCACCCAGAGGGAGGTTTTTGATGTGTCTTGGAATTGTTGGAGAGTGCAGTAAGGAAATTCTGAACTTTTCCTTGAGTGCAAAGCCTTTTGTAAGGCTGACCCACAGTGACATATAAGAACCGGTACCATTTGACAAAGAATGCTCTGAATCATTCAAACAATTGAAAGAAGGTATGTGTCATGCATCAGCACTGGGAATGCCAGACTACAATTTGGCTTTCTTTCTGTCTTGTCATGAGAAAGGTGGATGTTCATTGTTAATCCTTGCACAAAAACATGGTCGATTGATGCTATATGTGGCATATCTTTCAGCACTATTGTATCCAGGATCTATAAGTCTTCCAGGATGTTTGAACTTGGTTGCAGATGTTTGTATTGACAGTGAATAAAGTGAAGTAATAGTGATGGGTCATACTTTTATTCTATGTGTCCCTCACTTGGTTGAGATTCTGTTGAAACAAACAAAAACTCAGCACATGACTGTAGGCTGATTCTTTATGAGCAAGTCCTTCTAGCAGCATAAAACATTTGTATTAAAAGATGTAAATCTTTGAATCCAACAACCCTGCTTCCTATTTCAGACAGGAGCAGTGAAGACGGGGAAATGGTTGAATTGATAAAACTGATGATGAAATAGAACATGCCTCTATTGCAGCACTAAGGCCCTAATTACAACCCTGGCGGTCGGTGTTAAAGCGGCGGTAATACCGCCAACAGGCTGGCGCTTAAAAAAATGGAATCACGGTCAAAACGGAAACCGCCAACAAAGACAGCCACGTTAACACTCCGACCGCCACGGCAGTAGAAACAAACACCGCAGCGGTAACTGCCAACAGATATGCGGAACACAATGTACCACCCACTGTATTACAACAGGCCTATCCGCCACCTTTTCTGGGGCGGTACCAACGCCATCAAAAGCACGGGGGAAACAGGACTTGGAACGGAAACCACTCACCTATCGACACCCAACGAGGAACCAGGATGCCATGGAGCCCGAGTTACAGGTCCTGCCCATGTTGGTTTACCTCCTTTTCTACCAGGAGCAGCAAAGACGCCGGCGACGACCACAGTGAGTACTGCACCTAGCACACAGGGGAGGGGAGGAGGAAAGAGAGAGTGACACACACACGCAACATGCAACACCCCCACCCTCACCCACAACAACATACACACAAATACATGCAGCAACATGACATTTACACCCTGTCACCCCCTGGAAGAACGCAAGGAAAAAATGAAATGATTGTAACAAGTGTAATCATCGAAAAATCAGATATTCCAAGATAACTTTAAATCATCAGTATATACAAATATGTACAGCAACTACACAAGTCCGGATAGTGTCCCAATCATTGTCCATGGACCAGTGGTCCCGAAATGCATGGGCGAAGCCCACACATGTCACCTGACTCGAAACTAAGAGAACACTGCTGGGGTATCAGATCGAAAATAAACAGGCACCTCAGGGGGAAGGGGAGGGGGGCACCTCAGTCGGATGAACAGACGACGCCACTGCTCCACGAGGGGGCTCCATGCCCACTGATTGGTCCTGGGGAGTTCAAAGCCTCAGTCTCTCAAGTATCTCAAGTGGGTGGTTTGCCCACTGATTGGTCCTGGGGAGTGCAAAGCCACAGTCTCTCAAGTCTCTCAAGTTGGTGGTTTGCCCACTGATTGGTCCTGGGGAGTGCAAAGCCACAGTCTCTCAAGTCTCTCAAGTGGGTGGTTTGCCCACAGCTTTATCCTGGGGAGTACAAAGCCACAGTCTCTCAAGTGGGTGGTTTGCCCACTGCTTTATCCTGGGGAGTGCAAAGCCACAGTTTCTCAAGTTGTTGACATGTTCCACTGGTTCTGGAGGGGGCTTGTTGCCCAGAGTGCTTCATCCTGCCAAGGACTGGGGTAGTGGATGCTTTTCTCCACTGGTTCTGGAGGGGCTTGGTGCCCAGAGTGCTTTATCCTGCCAAGGACTGGGGTAGTGGATGCTTTTCTCCACTGGTTCTGGAGAGGGCTTTGTGCCCAGAGTGCTACACATGCAGTGTGACAGGTCCCATTCCCTCACCTGGGTGTGTGTGTGCCACGAAATTGCCTGGGAACAGGTAGCATGATACTCCATGGAGGCAGAGACACACTCCACCCTGCTGCGACTTTGCCTGTCACCTGCTAGCACTAACAGTGCTGGGTGTGGTGCCTCATGTACGCTGTGCAGGGTCCAGGACGTCTCCTGCAGCCTCGGACAGCTGTCCACTGGGAATGTTTGCCATGTCGGCTGTGGTGGCACTGTCTGAGCACGTCGCGGGGCTGGTGGCTGCGGCGGTGTCTGTGGCGGAGATGCTGCTGGTGGTGAATGTGTCAGCACCTGTGGAGGGAGACAGCAGGACGTCTGCCCACTGGGGATGATGCTGGGGACTGTTGCTGAGGCAGCAGACGTGCAGGAGGTGGTGCAGGTGGCGGTGTCCACCGCCGTACAGGTTGCTGTTCTGGTTGCCAGAAGGGGTGACTCTAGTCCCTCAGCCGGAGGCTCTGTGCCCTGTGCTGACTTCCCCTTAGCCTTGTGTCCCTTCACCACCTTGAATGTCGCTGCTGGTTCCTTGGCACTTTGGCTTGGAGAAGGCCTTGCTGGGTGGTTGGTGCGGCTTTTTCCTACAGCATGTGGGCACCTTCTTCACCTTGGCAGGTGGCGGAATGGGCTGATCCTTGGCCTCGCTACGTGGCACACTGGCAACCCTGATGGGTGCTGCCCGCGATGTGACAGGAATTGCTGAGACCACAGTGCTGGAGGATTTGGTGGCTGAGGTGCTGGGCTGGGACGTGGACATCCTGGCCCTAGGGGAAGGACGGGGGGGGAGGTGTAGGGAAGAGGTCAATGTTAGCCAGGAAAAGTGTCTTAGACACACTGGGACGGGAAGATGGAGGGGGTTTGGGAGTGGAGGAAGAGGTAGTGGTTGTAGGAGGTGTATGTCTGCTGAATTTGGGTGAAGGTGCATGGGCCGGAGGCTGTTGTGAGGTGGATGGCTGTTGGGTGGGTGTGTGCCTGCGTTTGTGTACTTTGGGAGGAGGGCTCACAGACACACTGGGAGAGGACACAGGGGATGTGTGCATGGTAGTGGGGGTGGTGAGTGCACGTGAGCGGTTTGTGGTGATGGGCGTGCTGGTGATGGAGGTAGTGGCTGAGGATGTAGTGCATGCCGGTGTGAGTGGAGATAAGACTGGGAGGGAGGAGGAGGACGTGGAGGAGGGGGACACAGTGGAGGCAGTGGATGTTGATGTGCCTGCATGGGGATGGTACTTGTGTGAGTGCCTGTGGGATGTGTGGTGCTGATGTTTCCCATGTCCACTCTTGTGTGTTGATGAGTGTGCATGCTGGTCTGATGGTGTGCTTGAGATAGGCTGAGGTACAGGGGATTGGGTCTGGGTAGTGGAGGTTGGAGGGGGGAGGCTGGACACAGGGACAATGGCTGCCATCAGAGCTGAGGCCAGAGCCTGAAATGCTCTCTGTTGGGCTGCCATGCCAGAATGAATGCCCTCCAGGTATGCATTTGTTTGCTGCAAATACCTCTCGACACCGTCGTGGAGCTCCCCTCGCCCTCCGTCCCACTGGTGCCTTCAGACTCCGTAAATTCACCCTCCAGGGCCATGTGGGTTGCAGCTCCCTCCTCCTCCGGTGCCAATGCTCCTCCACCAGATGATGCTAATGCACACAAGGACAGGGTAACAAAACAAAAAGGGTGGGGAAAGACAGAAGAGACACATGGTCAATGCCTGCAACACCACTACCGTTGGGGGACACAACACACAGGGAGCAGACCTATGCACTAGCGCATGAACAGTGCAGGGGAAAAACACATGCCCATGGGGGACTCTGCCTAGACCCATTTGATGCACAGCTGGAACCCACAGGAGCCTGACTAGTTGCAGAAGGCAACTACCACCTTTGGGGTTGGAGTGGCACTGAGCCTGCAAAACAATGGATGTACCTTGGCGCGTCTGCCCTGGCCTAGGGGAAACCACAGCTCACTTCCCCCACCCAGACACCTCGTAAAGCACACAGAGTCAGCTGAATGAGACTGTACTCACCCCCTTGTGGCTGCTGTGATGCCCTCAAGCACCCATCCAGCTCAGGATATTCCATCGCCAGGATCCGGTACATCAGGGGGGTCATGGTGCGACGGGCACCCCTTCCACGTTGGGAGGCCATCCCCAGCTGGGCCTCTGCCGTCTTCTTGCTCCAGCGGCGCCGGGCCTCCCACCTTTTCTGGCAGTGGGTGCTCCGTCTATGGTAGACCCCCAGGGTCCGCACTTCCTTGGCGATTGCATGCCAAATAGCCTTCCTCTGGTGGGCGCTGACCTAGAGAAATATTGAAGTAAAAATGGATGTTACTCCCACGTCCGGTTCTTCTCAGTCATTGCCCACCAACCTCCCACCCTCGCCCAGAAAAACATACACTCACCATACTCCCATGCTGGCCTGTGCCCCACCCCTGTCTTTTACATCCACGACACTCCATACAATCATGTGCCATCCACCATGCACACAGTTTACTCACCTGTTTGTCTGGAGGACCGTAGAGTAGCGTGTACTGGGGGAGGACCCCATCCACCAGTTTGTCCAACTCCTCCACAGTTAAGGCAGGGGCCCTTTCCCCAAACACTGTAGCCATTGTCGCTTCCAGACGCAGGTCACAGCAGCACTTGCAGTGTAGGTCCTCTCCTGTTGAAGGTCAGGTATCAAGTGAGTGAAGAGATAGAAACTGGCGGTCACGTCCGCGGCGGTGTGTACTGTCACCGCCGGCGTACATCGTCATTGGCTCCTGGAACCCATAGGGCCCAATGATAACCAATGCTGAATTACGCAGTGGTCTTCAACCGCCTACCGCGACGCTGCACAACGCAAGCGCAGTTACCTCATTTCCCCTTGTCCCTCCTTACAGGTCAGGCAGCCGCCACTTCAGGTGACCACATGGCAGGCCAACTAACTGCGTCACAGCACTTTTGGCCAGGAATACGGACAGACAAAGGCATACAACGATTATATCACAATTGTGCTAAACAAACAGCCTTGTCAAACCTATGTGGTGTATGACCCTCTGCTCACCCTTCTCCTCTATAGGGCATGTCTGCTGATGGCAGCATCCTCCGGTGTACAGACCCCTGGTGGACCTGTCGACAATGGAAGACAGACACATCATTATCACCTACAGACTTGATCGTGCCACAATCCAGGAACTGTGTGCCCAGTTGGAGCCAGACCTGATGTCAGCTATCCATCATCCCACAGGAATACCCCCTCTAGTGCAGGTCCTGTCAGTGCTCCATTTCCTGGCCAGTGGGTCCTTTCAAACAACAGTGGCCATGGCATCAGGGATGTTACAGCCAATGTTCTCTAACGTGTTGTCCAGAGTGTTGTCTGCCCTGCTGAAACACATGCGCAGCTACACCGTCTTACCTCAGGTAGAGGATTTGCTCACAGTGAAAGGTGACTTCTATGCCCTGGGACATATCCCCAACATTATTGGTGCCATTGATGGTACTCATGTGGCATTTGTCCCCCCGCAGGAATGAACAGGTGTACAGAAACCACAAAAGCTACCATTCTATGAACGTGCAGATGGTGTGCTTGGCAGACCAGTACATCTCCCATGTGAATGCCTAGTATCCTGGCTCTGTGCATGACGCTTACATTTTGAGGAATAGCAGCATCCCTTATGAGATGGGGCAACTCCAGAGGCACTGTGTGTGGCTAATAGGTGAGCCCAAGGTCCCTACACAGTTTAAATAGGTGTCTGGGTATAGGAGAGTTCCTAAGGGTTGGAGGATGTCTAACAGTTGTCCCTCGATATTTGCAGGCGACTCTGATTACCCCAACCTGTCATGGCTACTGACCCCAGTGAGGAATCCCAGGACAAGTGCAGAGGAACGCTACAATGAGGCACATAGGCGAACTAGGAGGATAATCAAGCGCACCTTCAGCCTCCTGAAGGCCAGATTCAGGTGCCTCCACCTGACAGGTGGCTCCCTATACTACTCACCGAAGAAGGTGTGCCAGATAATCGTGGCATACTGTATGTTGCACAACCTGGCTTTGCAACGCCAGGTGCCTTTTCTGCAGGAGGATGGGCCTAATGTTGGTCTTGTGGCAGCTGTGGAACCTGTGGACAGTGAAGAAGAGGAGGCAGAAGAAGAAGATATAGACAACCGAAACAACATCATCATGCAATACGTCCAGTGAGACACAAGTAAGAGGATGGCACTGCTTCTCACATATCATACTACTGCAGGACATATCATAAATATGCCTTTTTATCTCTGTGTATGGACCCTGGCATGTCACTTTGCCTTTCCATTTCACAGATCTGGGTCCCACTTTGTGCCCTCTGCTATGGCTATGTTTACTGCTGCCCAACAACTGTGTAACATTGGTATGTGTACATGAACATTGACATTGCTATATTTCTGAGAGGTTGCAATTACACATTTGTGAAAGTACAGACTGACTACAGATCGATTTGTGATTCAAGGGTGTTTATTTCTGTGCTAATAAGTGGAGGGGGGTGTGCAATGGGCTGGGGTGATGGTGGAGAAATGTCCATGGTAGAGTTCAGTCTCTTGGTCTCACAGGTGCATTGTCCAAGGGGGCATAGGAAGTGGAGTGATGGCAGGTCAAACTTGTCAGGGTGACAAAGTGGGACAAAAGTGTGACAATCAGGAGAGTCTTATTTCCTGGCGGGGGTCTTGGCAATGTTCTCTGTCTTGTTCCTGGATCTCAGGGACCGTTTGCGTGGTGGTTCTCCTTCTGCAGGGGGTGGGGTGCTGGTGGCCCGTTGGTCCTGTGGCAGGACCTCCTGTCCACTAGCGCCGGCGGAGGTGGAAGGCTGTTCATCGTTCTGGCTAGTGTCAGGGGCCCGTTTGTGTGCCACTGTGTCCCTCATGGTGTTGGTCAGGTCTGCCAGCACCCCTGCAATGGTGACCAGGGTGGTGTTGATGAACTTCAAGTCCTCCCTGATCCCCAGGTAGTGTTCCTCCTGCAGCCACTGGGTCTCCTGAAACTTGGCCAGTACCGTGCCCATGGTCTCCTGGGAATGATGGTATGCTCCCATGATGTTTGAGAGTGCCTCGTGGAGAGTCGGTTCCCTGGGTCTGTCCTCCCCCTGTCGCACAGCAGTCCTCCCAGCTTCCCTGTTATCCTGTTCCTCTGTCCCCTGAACCGTGTGCCCACTGACCCCAGGTCCCTGATTGTCTTGGGTTGGTGGGTTTGCCTGGGGTCCCTGTAGGGGTGGACACACTGCTGATTGATGTGTCCTGGGGACAGAGGGATGGGCCCGCTGGGTGGGTGCTGTGGTGGTGTCTCCTGAGGGGGGAGGCTCTGTGGTGGTTTGTGACTGTGACAGGGGAACAGACTGTCGAGAGGTCCCTGATGGGCCGGGCTGGTCATCCAGATCCAGGTGTACAGAGCTGCTGTCGTCACGTTGGGCCTCTTCTTGGGGGGGGGACTGGATATGTCTGGCACCTCCTGTCTGGTGACAATGGGTATGGGTCCTGTTGGGGTGTAGATGTATCGTTATTGTATCTGTGTGAGCTATCTTGTGCATTGGGTGAGTTACCCTCTACTCCTGTGCTTGCATTGTTGTGTTTGCCATTGTGTGATTAGTGTTTTGGGGTCTGTGTGGGTATCTGTACTGGGCATGCTTTTGTAATGGGTGTCCATGCTGTCTATCAGAAGATTTGAATGCAACAATATATACAGACAACCAATATGATTTTGGTTCATGACTTTGGTCAACTGTGATTGCAAGGATGCTTTATGACTTCTTCTTGAGCTCCTATAAAAATAGTGCTTGTATATTCTATTTATTGAAGGCCACACAATAGCCAAATGAAATTGCAGATGTTTTGTATTGCCTACAAGATAAGGCTCGAAATTATTTAGTTACACTTGGCAACAAATGTGCAGAACAAACTCGAAGTACTGTGCAGTACAAGGTGAGACAATGGTACAGGAAAATGAAAATAATAAATCAAGAATAAGTACTATGCAAAATGTGTAAAATGTAAATTGCTTCTTTATGAGTCAAATTCAAACTTCTTAGGTTGAATAGGGAGACCCTCAGGAGGAAGTCTTGGATGATGAGAAAAAAGAAATCATTGGGATTTGTATGCTAATGCTGAAAATAAATATATCCTCTCAAATCAATGTTGTACCCAATGGGTAAATATCTACGTGCCAGAAACATGCAGATAAAGATAGCACAGTACATGTACTTAGAACATATTGAGGAAATCTTGTGTTGACTGAGTTGATATCTAGATTTGAAATTCTAACTTCTATAGAGACAGATTGTGGTACTCATTTTAAAAATTAGGTTTTGCAAATATGCACAGCATTCTAGCTAAATCAAAGGTCCCTTTGTAGTTTTTGTCCTTAATCTTCAGGTGTGGTGGAGAGGTCTATTGCAATACTCAAGACAAAATTGGCCAACATTTTTTCCTTAAACTGGTTTAAAGGGGCCTGGCGCACTTCCTCTTGTTTTGATGAGCATGGGAAGTACTCCTGGCAGAAAGACTGGTTTATTGTCCCCTGAGGTGGTTATTGGAAGATCAATAAAACTTGCTTACATTCCTTCAGCTTCATTAGTTTCAATAACTGATGACATTTGGTTAGATTACTGCAAGGGTCTGGCTGATGTGGTGAGGTCTGTCCCTCAGGTGAACGTGGCAACAGAAGTGACAGAGAATATCACCTATTGCAGTATGAATTCTGAAGACTGGCTAGTGAACAGGAAGCATATCAGGAAGTGCGTGGCGTGAACCCTATTAGGTAATATTGACAGTCAACACTGTGATGAAGTGTGCTGGAGTGCTATAGTGGATGCACAGTGCTCATATGAAAAGGCTGAAAGAAGCAGAAGAAGTGGTAGAACCAATCACTGAATCAGCCATCAATCTACAAAGTCAATCATAAGGTAAAGTTCAGAAGCAAGCTCAAATTTGCAGCATAGATACAGGTGTGGGGGCAAGAGTTTTCTAACTGGTGAGGAACGAAATGAACTCATAACATTTCAGGACAGAGAAAGCTCTGATGATGAACCTGAAAAGCCTAAAGTCCAGTTCTAAAGCAAAGATCAGAGTGAGGAGCTGTTAGCGTGCAGCACCAAAAGCATGAGCAGCAGCAAGAGAAAGTGGACTCTGATGCAAACAATGTGAAACTGCAGTTGAAAATTCTAGTTACTCAAACCCACAAGGCTGATCAAGGTTCAAGGACAAGTTCAAGCCAAGCTTAAGTCTAGGTTCTTCAGATAGTAAAGAAAATCTGACAAAGACTGTTGGTGAACTAAAGTGAAGTAAATTTGAACATATTCCATTGAAAAGAACCTACTAAAGAAAGTGCTGCAAACCAGAAATGTACAGGAGTCAATTAGACTATGAAACCAATGAAAGTTAAAGACATATTGCTAAAAGGTCAACAAGAAGAGTTCCAAATATAAAATATGTTTCACCTTAATGGGTATATCTAGCCACAGTATTGAAAGAAGAAGAAGAATCAGAGTTAGAAAGTTACAACTTCAGTGAATCACTGTCAATACAAATTTGAGAGTGAACCTGAAAGTGGAATCTGAGAGTGGAACAGAGACAGAAGAACCATCATGGAACAACAAAGGGACTGTTGAGACAATGTTAGATTAAGAAACAATGATTGAACAAGATAACAGAATTAATAACATAGACTGAAATGAACATTTGAGAAAAACAGTGGAAATAAGTTAATTTAGAATTTTTATTTTGATTATTGTTTTAAAGAAATTCTAAGAAAAAATAAATCTTGTTGTTTTACAGATTTTTCTTTTTGAATTTTTGAGTCTCACAATACTTTTTGCCACAGTTTGAAGATGAAGAACAGCAAATTATGTAAAATTGGAGAGATAATAATAATATGAACTCTATTATTCGTTGTGCCTATTGTCTGCGGTGGGACATGCCTCTGTGAACATTGAATTAACTACAGTTAGGAGTGAATTGAATCACAATGTGCATAAAGAAACCTTGGTTGGTGGATTTCAAGATAATATCTATTCTAAAATGTTTCATGAATACATAAATATTATGAAGATTAAAGGGTGTTTCATTTTTATTTTTATTTCTACTTCTGCTAGTGAGGGATTGACCTATGTTCAACTTCCAATTTCCTATACATTGTCATGTAAGGTGAATGGTGCTATATTTAACAAAGATTAATTTCTTTCCACATCTACGGATTTCAATATGCCTGTAGAAGATATACATACAAAGAAGGTAATAGGGTGGTTAAATGTAATACATCTTTAGGATTATTGCACAAAATTAGCATGAAACTAAAATTATGTAATGCATGTGTTTTGAGTAGTGAAAACATAATTACATTAAGGAATATGAGACTGCAGTAAAGACTGTTATAGATTGGGAAGAAGAAATGGCTTTAACAGAACAGATACAGGAAGAGGAAGAATGTAGATTGTCTAATTTGAATCCTAGTTTGAGGATAGAGTGATAATGAAAGGGTGAATTTTGCATGGTGCCGCTTAGACCTTTGAAAGGTGGCAATGCTGGATTGGTGGGAGAAGGTATGTGTGAAAGAAGTTATGAAGTGAATAGGAATTATTTGTTGGGAGGAGATCAAGTCTTGGGAGAAATGTACTATGTTTGTGGAAAGTCTGCTTCATGTTTGTAGGAAGACTACGTATTTCAATTTGAGTAATAATTGGGTTGGATCTTGTAGTCTGGCTTTAGTGCTCCCTAGAGTTTAGCAGATGAGTGAAATGGATGGTGAAATTGTTATGAAAAGAGTCAAGCAAAGGTTTGGGAAGGTAGTTTTAGATATGTTAGGTGCTATGATTCCTTCTATAGGTATAACAATGAATGGTATAAAAATGAGACATCTGTCTACTTTCGTGGATAACCCTGCAGTAGATACAGCAGGAACTTTGAAAGAGGTAAATACAGAGATGAGGGTTGTTAGGGCTATAGCTATGCTGAATTGTTTAGCATAAATAATCTCATAGTGAAGTAAGGTGGGGTTTGCAAGGCCTTAAAGGAGAAGAAGTGTTGCGCAAATATCCCAGAAAATAGTAGCATTGGAAAGTCCTATAATTACTAATATTTCGAATGAACTTCAATCGTTTGAGAAGCCTGGCTTATGGGAAACTGGAAGATCCTGGTTTAGTGAGTTAGGAAAGGGTTTTGACACAGTTGGTAAATTCTTAGATAATCTGGGTGGGAGCACATTAAGATTACTTTTTACACCTGTAATAATTATAAGGATTTGTGCAATTGTCCTACTTCTTGTCTTGTTTTCTGGGTTTGTTAGAAATTTGATTCCTAGTTGGCAGAGGTATGATCTCTGTCCAGGTAGGGACCACAACCCTAGTCAGGGCAAGTCATTTTCACTTCATAAACTAACCTGTGCTCACCCTCTGGTAGCTTGGCACAGAGCAGGCAGGCTTAATTTAGGAGATAATGTGCAAAGTATTTGTGCAACAAATAAAACAATAAAAACACCACACGAAAATAATCCATACCAGGTTAGAAACATAGAGGTTAATTTAGAGAACATTGTCACCGCTTTGTAATGTGTGGTACACTATAGCGCTGGGATGCCTTAGTGTAGTTTTGTGCTCTACAAGTGCCTAATGTAATACAATACAATACAACAAAACAAGACCAAAATGGCAAAAATCCAATCGGTAGAAGTCGAGATATGAATTTTTAAAGAATATCTGCAAATATAGTGCTTAAAAACATAAAGTGCCAACCGGGGCTATCTGGCTGCAGCTGAACGAAGTAAATCCAAAAGCTCAGGCTGACCACAATGGGACGTAGGTCACTTACAGGGACCAACAATGTTCCTCTGAAAAATTAACTTGGTGCGCTAGCTACAGGGCCCGAAGCGTGGAGCAAAGGAGGCGATTTGTCTGTGTTGTATCTGTTCCAAACCGTGCAAACCGAAGTGCGTCATGGCGGCTTCCTCTGATGTAGGTAATGCGTTGTTGTTGAGGCGCACAGCTAGCAATGCGATGTCTTCGAAGCAGGTGATGTGTTGGACCTGAGGCAGATGTGTCGGTTTTGATCGGAGCAACAGCATTGATGCACAGGCTCTGGCAGTTGCAGCACTTTATTCCCACTTCCAAGGGCCCAGAACTGGATTGGCTCAATTTGGCATGGCAACACTTGCAAGACTTGCTGCAAGCAAAGTCGAGGTGCTGTTGCAGGCTGAAGAGAAGTCTTTGATGTCTCTGAGACTTCATAACAGGAGGCAGACCAGCAACCCCTTAGAGTCACTTTGGTTCTAAGGATATAAAGATGCAGGTCCAGTCCTTCTCACTCCCAGTCAAAGAAGGCAGCAGGGCAGGCACATCACAGCAGGAGTCCATCAAAGTCCAGCCGAGAGACAGATCTTTCAGCAGCACAGCAGTCCTTCTTCTTGGCTGAATGTCCTAATGTCAAGGATTGTACTGTAGTGGTGGTGTCTGAGTTCCAGTACTTATACCCAGTTGTGCCTTTAAAGTAGGGGAGTCTTCAAAGAGAAGGCTTTGAAGTACACACGCTCCCTGTACTTCGTGCCCTGGCTCCACTCTCACTACAGAGGGGTATGCAGCCATGTATGAGGGGACAAACACAGCCTATCCAGGTTTAAAGGTCTGCTCCTCCCTCCCATCCTGCCCAGGATGACCCATCAGGATATTGGTGGCCTATTACTCACACCTAAACTCTCTTTTTGTGTGGCTGTCCGGAGGGAGTGCATAGCACCCAATTGTTAACCACCCCAGATGTGTATTCAGAGACAGGCAAATGGCACAGAATGGTAAAAGTAAGAAAATGGCAATTTTCTAAAAGTAGCATTTTCAGAATTACAATTTAAAATCCAACTTCACCATGTTAGGATTTTAAATTGTGATTCTAGAGACTCCAAACATGGGTTCCCACCTTTTACCAATTGGCAATTACACTTAAAAAATGTAATAAAGTAATCCCAATGTTATCCTATGAGAGAAATAGGCCTTGCAGCAGTGAAAAACGGAATTAAGAGTTTTTCGCTACCTAAACATGTAAAACTAAAAAGTACATGGCCACCTTTTTAAATACACTGCACCCTGCCCTTGGGGCAGCTCCAACACAGGGGCAAACCTAAACTGCCTGGCGACACTGTTTGGACCGTCTCCCCCGAAGAAGCGGCAGCGGAACAGCGAGCACAGAGCATGCGGCCCAGTTGGGCCTGGCCCCATAATCCAACATGGAGGCTGCCAAGTGACGACCGTGAACTACCTGGGGCGGTGCACTGGATTCAGGGCAACCTGGGGTGCGTGCAAGGAACCTAGCAAACACACGCCCTCAGACATGACAGCTCTGACCACAGGTTCTCCATGAGGTCAAGCAGGTGAGTGCCTCGGGCGATAATCAGGTGCAGTGCGACCCCAGAGTGCACAGTTGTAATCAGCTCCCTCTGAAATCCCTGCTACCTCTTCCTGGGTGCCTGCGGTCTAATCCGAAGGGGATGGTGTACCGAGCGTTGGAGTAAGGGCCTCCCACCTACCTTACTGCTGATGCTGCTCTGTTTGAGAAAGGGGTAGTAAGTGCCTAGGCAGCACATCTTCCCTGGTCGGCCTGCCTGATTCTTTGTGAAGCCTACAAGTTATAACTATAGCTGTCTTTGCAGTCCACCTCCTGAAACCTGGTGGAAAACAACCTGCATGCCCATCCCCTAATAACAGGGCAAAAGTGTTTCACATGGTGTCCTCTGCAATACATACCCAGACGGTAGACCAAGTGGATACACTGGTGGAGGGGCCCTCGTTCCTGTAATGCAGCCCCAGCAAAACCCTGATTGGGAGGCCAAATCCTGGAGTTTGAGGCCAGTGGTGCTCCGGGCCCCTATGCTGCTACAGGAGCACAACAGAGAGGTGATGATACCACTAGTCCAGTGCGCCCTGAGACATACTATGGCTGTGAATCGCTCCAGCAAGGAGTCCATCTTTAAAAAACTGCTGAATAAACCTTCCAACAAAAAATCAAAATACTGCCCTGACACCCCGTCTGCTACCTCCTCTCAAGTAGTGGTGCCGAAACTAAAGTTCCACGGCCAGAGGAGCCGGTGACCTGCACATTTCTGAAACAGCTATTAGGGGTCCTGCTGGACGATATCGTGGACCTTTAACATGAAACGGTGGCTGACGTAAAGGATCTCAAGAATGAGGTGGGGGAAATGAACCAAAGACTGGACTAACTGGAACAGGCAGGAGGAGCTAAACAAACACTGAAGAGAGATACTGGAGTTGCAAGATAGAAATGAGGCCCTATGCTATCATCTGATAAATATTGAAAACCGATCGCGCCACTCCAACATCTGAAATAGGGTCATCCTGTTGCAGGTGGACGCAGGGCAACTGGAGGAGTATGTGGTGCGACTTTTCTGACAGGTGGCCCCTGAGCTGAGAGACAAGGTCATTATACTGCAAAACACCCACAGAGTGGGCAGACCAGCCAAGACACCAGACACACCTCAAGATAGCCTCACATGCCTTCACTCCTATAAGCAGAAAGAGCTTATTATTGCAGCAATCTGCGACAGGCCCACCATCTCCTTCGAAGGCGTGAAGGTTGGTACAGTCCAAGACTTTTTCCTTCTTACACTCGAGCACCACAGAATGCTACGGCCAGCTACAGCCACAGCCTTTCTGTGGGAAAAGGGATCAACTACAGATGGGGACATACTTTCCATCTACTCTTTGTCTGGAATAATAAAACACACGCTGTTCGTACTCTTGAGGAAGTGCACTCGATCTTGGGCTTTGGGACTGCTTCTGGCTCTGAGGCCCACTGGCCTGCAGCCCAATCCTCACCTTGCTCTATTACCAAATCCAACAGACACTCACATAGTGCAAAAAACTGTATGGTGACACTCACTGCATCTGAACGTCACAGGGAGCGGGAGGCCCGCCTGCGTCAACTTCAACAAAAGGAGAGTGTATTGTAACCAGAGAATGACTGACACCCAGTCTAGAACCTCCTATCTGTGTACCAGGTGCACATCCCCGTCCGCACTCGGAATACTGTTCACTACTCAACCCTAGTGGCAACACCACAGCAAAACAATTGTGCCAGTCTCATGTGGCAGAGCTCCCCCCTACTCAATCACATCTGATTAGGGAGATGCCAGATCACCACGGACATGGACCCTTGTTACTTGAGATTGCAAGTTTCCGGTGAGTAGGAACAATGGGGCAGATTTAAGAGCCCCTAGCGACTCCTTGCACCACATTAGCATCATAATTTTTACGCTAATGTGACCCAATGAGGCTAAAATCACTGCGCCAAATGTACAAGGTGGCACAATGCATGCATTGCACCACTTTGTAATCCTTTGCACTACATTATGCCTGCGCCAGGCATAATGTATGCAAAGGGGGCGTTCCCCTGTTGGGGGGGGGGCGAAAAAATGGTGCAAAGAAATCTATGAGATTTATTTGCGTCATTTGTTTCTGCACTTTTAACGCCTGCTTAGAGCAGGTGTTAAAAGGAGGCACACCATTGTTTAAAATGGGCCTCAATGGGCTTTGCAGGATTAGCGTCAACATTTGTGACGCTAATCCTGCAAAGCTCCGAACTAGCATCAAAACATTTGACACTAGTTTTCTAACTACCGCCATGGTGCGCCGTATCTTAGATATGGCACACACATGGTGGCATTAGGGGGACGCTGAGGGACACAAGAAAAGTGGCGCTGCACTGCGTGCAGTGCCACTTTTCTTAAATCAGACCCTCTGTTTCTTTGTTGTTCTTCTAGTTCACTCTCCCCTTACCCTTGCACTAACTCTCCACTATCCCTTTTGGCATCAATACAGCCATGGAGTCACAATGGGAGAACATCCACTACACAAGCCTCCTGATGTACACACCTCTCCTTATAGACTGGGCACTGATAACTACCATGCCTCACGATCACAATACTTAGCCTCAATGTTAGAGGACTCAATCCCCCAGTGAAGCACAAAGCTCTTCTCTCCATGCTTAGCGATGCTAAATGCGATGTTTTCCTTCTGCAGGAGACGCACCTCCTTAAAAGAGACTGGCATCTCCTGCGCTCCTGCTGGTTGAATCGCCAATTTTTCTCCTCGAGTCATCAGAAACAGGCTGAAGTGGCAATTCTTTTAGCCACACATTTCCCTGGCCAAGTAATACAAATATAGGCAGAGATGGCAGGTCGAATGCTACCACTCCATATTGCTATACACCCTTACACACTTACAATAGCCACAATATACACCCTGAATGACCATCAAGAACTCTTCCTCCTAGGTGCCGTAGGTAGAGTATTGGCAACCCCAGACACTGACGTTTTGGTGGGGGGAGACTTTAATCTGGTACTCAACACTATCATGGATAGGTCTGCCCAGAGAACAGGCCAAAAGGGCTGGTTTCACAGCAGCAGGCCTACAATGGCTTAGAGACATGGGGCTTGAGGATGTCTGGCGCAAGCCACACTCTGCAGATAGGGGCTACACATTCGTCTCAGCGACACATCAAACCTATGCCCAACGAGATATCTTTCTTACGTCCAGACACCTGATGACTGCGGCCATCACAGGGGCTGGACCTGGGGGTGGCCGACCTTTCCGACCATTCACCCATATTCATTACTATATGCACCCAACATACTCCATCATGCCCTGGCCGACAGACATCTTAATACTAAACTGCTGCAATATGACTCAGATACTGCTGAAGTTAACTCAGTGTTCTGCACGTTGCTCGACCTCAATGACACCCCAGACATACCCACTGCAGTGCTCTGGGACACCTTGATGGTGGTGCACAGGGGCACTTATATAGCTATATCTGCATGACACAATAAAGATAGAAAGGAGAAGAGACTCATGTTAGAGAGTTGAATGAGGGACCATGAGGAGGAACATAAACTGACAGACTCCCATCAAGCGCGTCGTTGACTCACAATAGCTCGAAAGGAGCTTAAGGGTCTGGGTGTTGATAAGGCAGAATATGTATCCTATGCATTAAACAAAAGTTTACACTGAGGGTAACAAAGAGGGCGCACATTGTCTCAGACTAAGGGCCCAAACCCTTCGGCAAAGGATAGCGGAAGTAGCAACACCACAAGGTGACACAGTCTGCCAGTTCGCACAAATTTCTCAGAAATTCGAGCAGAGACACTGGATACAGAAGCAACCACTCTCTACCTTGTTCCAATGCCTGTGGATCACATTCCAGACAAAGGGTCAGATGTAAGAGCCCCTTGCATCACTTTAGCAGCGCCTTTGCATCATTTTTTTATGCTAAGGCGGCGCTAGGGTGGCCTTTAACCCGTGCCATATTTACAAAGTGGCACAATGCATGCATTGGCCACTTTGTAACCCTATGCACCACATTATGCATGTGCCATGCATAATGTATGTAAAGGGAGCATGCTGGCGCACGGAGGCCCACAAGAATGGTGCAATGAAATCTACAAGATTTCATTGCACCATTTTTGGCGTCATTTTTAACGCCTGCTGAAAGCAGGCATTAAAAGGACGCACCCATTGTAATCAATGGGCCTCCTTGCATTTTGCTCCAATAGCGTCAACATTTTTTACGGTAGTGAAGCAAAGCGTCACAAAAGGGTCAAAAAATTAGAACGCTATTCTTCCTAATACCTCTATGGTGCGCCGTATCATAAATACGGTGATAACATGGTGGTGTGAAGGGGTTCGGAGGTGCATGAAAAGTGGTGCTGCATTGGATGCAGCTACACTTTTCTTAAATTCGGCCCAAAGCGTCCACGCATGTGTATAGAGATATCCAAGTAGCAGAGGTCCTCGTGGCTATAACACAGCTTCTGCCTGGTAAGGCAATGGGACAAAATGGCTACCCTTCAGAATTCAATCAATCAATCAGGGATTTGTAAAGCGCACTACTCACCCGTGAGGGTCTCAAGGCGCTGAGGAGGGGAGGGGGTGAAGGTGGAGGGGGGGAGATGCTGCTACTGCTCGAACATCCAGGTCTGGAGAAGTTTCCTGAAAGTAAGGAGGTCTTTGGTCTGGCGCAGGTGGGTGGGAAGAGTTTTCCACGTTTTGGCGGTGAGGTGTGAAAATGATCTACCACCGGTTGTAGTTCTGCGGACGCGTGGGACGGTTGCGAGGGTGAGGTCAGCAGAGTGGAGATGCCGGGTCGGGGTGTCGAAGGAGAGTCGTTTGCTGAGGTATTCTGGTCCGGTGTTGTGCAGTGCTTTGTGAGCGTGGGTGAGGAGCTTGAAGGTGATTCTCTTGTTGACTGGGAGCCAGTGCAAGTTTTTCAGGTGGTCTGTGATGTGGCAGTGGTGGGGGATGTCCAAGATGAGCTGTGCGGAGGCGCTCTGGATGCGTTGCAGCCTCTTCTGGAGTTTGGCCGTGGTTCCTACGTAGAGGGCATTGCCATAGTCCAGTTTGCTGCTTACAAGGGCTTGGGTGACTGTTCTTCTGGTTTCTGTGGGTATCCATTTGTAGATCTTTCGGAGCTTGTGGAGGGTGTTGAAGCAGGAGGAGGAGATGGCGTTGACTTGCTGGGTCATGGATAGAAGAATTTTACAAGACCTTCGTGCCAACTCTGCCCCCCCTTTGGCATACTTATAGAACTCTTTTATCAAAACTGGGACCCTTACAGACACCATGAAAGATGCCACAATAACAGTGATCCCTAAACCAGGGAAGAACCAAGCTCATTGCACCTCATACTCTCCCTCTTGAACGTGGGTGCCAATCTCTTCACTAGTATATTGGCACCACATCTAGTCCCCTATAGAGAGGGTCTGGTCGACCCTGACCAGGCTGGCTTCATCCCGGAGAGGAGCTGTAGTGATAATACTAAGCACCTCTGTAACCTCATAGATAAGACTCACCAGTCTCTTGTGCCAGTGCTCCTACTATCGGTTGATGCAGAAAAAGCGCTTGATCGTGTTCACTGGCCATACTTACGACTGGTGCTAGCCAAGGTTGGTCTTGGCATGAGATTTCAGAAATGGGTCTAGTGCAGCTACACCAGGCGCAGGTTAGAGTCAATTGGGAGTTGTTAAGACCTTTTCCGGTTGGCCGTGGGACCAGACAGGACTGTCCTCTATCCCCCCTCCATGAGCCTTACTTAAGGAGCCACTGGCGGAGAGGATATAGGGCAACCCATTGATAAGGTGTATTCCTATGGGAGGTAGGGAACACAAATTAGTGATGTATGTCAATGACTTTATGATATCGCTCACTCAACCTCTCACATCACTTCCGCCTTTGATATCGGAGACCTTTGGCAGGGTATCTAGGTTTAAGGTTAACCTGCAGCTTAGTTGTCTCTTTCCCTTCACGTGGGCTACTCTGGGGGTCCTTTATCTGGGACTGCAGATCCACCCTACCCTGGAGAGGAGTGCGGGGCCAAATTATGCAACACTTCTCTTGGCAGCCAGAACGGACCTGAGATTCTGGATGGGCAGTACATTCTGCTGGCTGGGAAGACTGGCAGTAATAAAGATGGCTCTCCTTCCCAGAATACTTTGGCCCTCATTCTGACCTTGGCGGTCGGCGGAGAGGCGGCGGTCGGACCGCGAACAGACCGGCGGTATAAAAAATGGCATTCTGACCGCGGCGGTTACCGCCGCGACCGACCGCCACTTCCCCACTCCGACAGCCACGGCGGTCATGACCGACGGGCTGGAGTCTGCGCACTCCGGTCCGGCGGTCGACCCAAGACCGCCAACGGTATCATGACCCTGCTTACCGCCGCGGTTTCTGGCGGTCGGGAACCGCCATGCGAACCATGGCGGTAGGCACTATCGGGGCCAGGGAATTCCTTCCCTGGCACTGATAGGGGTCTCCCCCACCCCCCACTGTCCCCCGAGTCCTCCCCCCACACCCTCCACCCCCCTGCCACCCCCAGAGGTGGTACGAACCCCCTCCCCACCCCCACCCCGACATGCACATACACGCACCCCGACATGCACACACCCCCAACATGCACATATACACACCCCCTACACACACACATACACAACGGGGACACATACCCGCACACATACATGCCGACATGCGCACCCGCCGAACTACACACATTGCCCATAGGCACAGCAGCACTCCCCGCCCGCATGCACGCACTCACACACCCCCTCTACACACTCACACGCACACCCCCATGCACGCACACATCACACAACACCCCCCCCACCCTCTCCCCTCACGGACGATCAACTTACCTTGTGCGTTGGTCCTCCGGGAGGTGACAGGAGCCATGGGGAGGTGACCGCCAACAGAAGACCGCCAACAGAAGACCGCCACACAGAAATGTGGGTCGTAATTCTGTGGGCGGTGTTCTGCTGGCGTGGCGGTGGAGGTTGACCAGTCTCCACTTTCCCGCCGACCGCCAGTGTGGCTGCTGGCGGTTTTCCGGCGGAACGCTCCCGGCGGTCAGAATGCGCACAGCGGCATACCGCCGCGGTCGGCGGTCTTCACCGCGGCGGTAACTCGGCGGTCTTGCGAAAAGACCGCCAAGGTCAGAATGACCCCCTTTATGTGATGCAGACTTTGCCTCTCAGACCCCCTTCACACATCGTAGGTAAACTACATCAATTAATTTAGCATTACATTTGGAATGGCAAAAAGGCCCACATGGCAAGAAGCCAGGCCTATTAGCCCCTAGAACTGGGTGGATTGGGAATCCCTAATTTGACACACTACTACCAAGCAGCGCAACTCAGATACATGGTGGAATGGTCCAGACCTGTGACTGAGAAACATTGGTGCAATAGCCGGGGATCCACATCTGGAAAATACCCTGGCTCCCGAAACCACATCGCCCTGTGGGAGTTTATACCTCCACTGTGCTCCTGGCGACCGTGGGCACTTGGGACAAAGTACAACTAATGAAGGGGCTGTCCTCTTGCACCTCACCCGAAATGCTGATTCTCGGAAATCCAGACTCCCCCTGCTCTTTCACGCAAAGGCAGATTGCTGGCTGCAAAAGAGTGGGCGATCTCTTTAACTCAGAGGGCCTCATGGCTTTTTCCCAACTTCAATTGGAATATGACCTTCCCGTTACTGCGCATTGGCAGTTTCTATCTCTCAGACACTGGGTCACACAACCACATATTAAACGACATGCCAGTCGCCCAATTACACCTTTCGAACGATGGCTTCTCACATGCACCACAGACAAACACGGCAACACATAAGACTCCATCCTCTGCACAAAAGAGATGATAATTACAATGTGATCGCTCCTTTACCCCATGGAACATTCTACATAGAATGCGCACCTTGGCTTGCAGCACCAATGGTAAAGAAACACCAATGAAAATTGTGCATTCTTGGTATCATACATCCGCATGGCTGGCACAGTGGAGGGGTAGTGAGGGCGACAGTGGCTGAAGACATTTCAGTAATCCCGGGGACCCTCACACATATTCTGTGGCATTGCCACAAATTACAGACTTTTTGTTCAGAGATCCTGACCAATATCAATGATATGTTCGACATTGACATTCCACGGTTCCCAAGCTATGTTTTATTGGGTCTCTCTAGCACATTCAGGCCCGTATTTATACTTTTTTTAGCGCCGCATTTGCGCCGCTTTTTGACGCAAAACGGCGCAAACCTACAAAATACAATGGTATTTTGCAAGTTTGCGCCGTTTTCGCGTCAAAAAACGATGCAAATGTGGCGCAAAAAAAGTATAAATACGGGCCTCAATTACCCCCTGAGATCGATGAAAGGCAAAGCCATTACCCTTACCCTCTGTGCAGCAAAACAAACCATTTTAGAAAACCGGGAACAGATGCTCTCCCAATGAGACTGGGCTGTCTCCACAAACTGTGGGGTCTTTTGGGTATGGAGAAACTGAAAGCAGTGGGTGACTGTACGCAACCCCAATTCGACAAGACATTGGGGTCATGGATACACTTTCTATCCCAAGAATTCTGGGAGCTGACTTGCCCACAATGTCTAAGCATACTGTGTTTCACCCAGGAGGAGGGGGATCCCTCTTAGAGGAGCAATTGCTACTCCCTGCTTGCTAAGCTATATTTAATGACCCGACTACATCATCATGTACGCTAAGGAGACACTGTTGAGTGTACTACCTTCTTACTCCCCCAGTCTTTCCCCGTCTTCTTCCTTCCCCCTCATATCCCTTCCCTCATTCCAGCTCATCCGGCCTTCAGAACAGAAACATTTTATTCTTGGGTCACTTTTCCAGCAGTTGATGGGAACACTAATACATTTCATCACTACACACCTGCTAAAATACCTGCACAATACAGAGCTTATGCATACTTAGAGATACCTCTACCTTTTCAAAACCATAATAATTGGCTTGATGGTGCCCTACTACATACAATAGTACACGTTATGTTAGGTCCTCTGAGCAATGATGGTCCTACCTAGCCTTTACTGGCCACATACACGCTGCAACCTGATGCAGCAGCCTTGGCGGTAGCTGAGGTTCGCCGCTTATATACAGAGCTCGCGCAATATACTGACTGTTAGTACAGTTGGTAATGCAAACATTAAATACTAACTTAGCACGTGCTGCCCCACTGCAACCACATGCAGTTATGCCAGGCATTAATCCTGCAACTGTACATTCGATCATGGGTAAAGTACCTGCCAAGCGGGAGGAAATTCCATTTTGCTTAGCCGAACAAATGAATGCGCTGGAAGTAGTTTTTCCTCATACAGGTCCTCAGGATAAACATAAAATACTAACTATGTGCTTACCATTTGGGATGGTTCCTACAGTAGATAACTGCAATACTTGGGGCACGGTATTTGCCCTGCTCTATACTACCGCACACGGTACACCAACACTTGCCAATCTTCCAGAGCTGTTTAAACAAATTCAAGATGAATACGGGGCTGCCCCGGCCCTTGATTTGGGGATGCAACTGATGGGCAATTTCGTCACAGTGTCTTCAATAATATTGAGTAAGGGAGGCTGTTACACTAGCAGTGTGTATCCCGCTCCAGGATGTTCCTGGGTCAAGAATGTGAGCTGTCAAAGATTATCACCGAGACCTACTCTAGTATTGGTCGAGATAGTCTGGGGGCCAGACCCATTAACCCACAATTGCAGAGTAAATCTAATAAAGCACCCGAAGGCTCTAGAAAACGCTGGGATAAAAAACAACAAACACCTAAAAAAGAAAGGGGGAATCTCCACATTCGGAGACCCCTCAAAACTGCTGTAATTCTTGAAATAGAGATAGTATAAAAACACCTGACAGATATCAATATACTGCTACACACCAATCTCGTTCCCTTCCAGATTCACCAGAAAAATGCAGTAAGAGAGGTGGGTGGTCAGAGCAGCGAACAGAGTACAGGAAACCGAGAAAAGAATCACAACGCTCGTCTGAAGTTTCTGTTAAGAAAGAAGAGAAACTTCCCCAACAAAAACCCCAATTCAAAAAGAAAAAAGTGGCACCAGTTGCAATACGACATGCCACTCAAGAGGAGGGCTTTACTGAAAAATAGGAAGTAGGCATTAGCACTGCTAGACAGTGCAGCAGAGGTCACAATAGTTTGCCGGGATCTTCAAGAGCATCTGGAGGTGAAAGCAACTGATGACTTCTTACTAGTTGAGACTACAGACATGTGTGTCCTCACTCCCGATAGGGTGTATAAAGCAACTATACAGTTAGAAGGAGACATTGAATGCACAATCAACACAATCTTTTGGGATTGCGTTGTTTACATTTATGATATTTTGTTGACTGAGAATGATTGGCCACCAGGATTTGTCTGTAATAATCATTGAACAGTCTTTTTCGCTCCATGTTCCCAGAAAGCTTGTAGAAATTCACAGACACCGCGATATATTGCAGCCTACGCGACAGTAGATGTTGTATCTTCTTATGTGCCCTGAAAGGTTACTAATAAAAGAGGGTTAACTTACCAGGCCAACATGAGGTGGCCGTGGCCATGGCCAGACGCCGCAGTGGCAGGCTGTGGATTTTTAGGCTCCTGTCTGGCAATCGCACATCCGCCACCATCCTAAGGTTTCAAGCAGCCCAGGGGCTTTAAATTCAAACCCCAATTAGCCCCCCTCCTCTCCAGAGAAGAGTAACAGTCTGTTTGACCCCCCTGTGTTCCCAGATTCAGCCGATACTCCTCTCTGCAGTAGTGGGCTGCATGGGCTGCTGCAACCAAGATGTCAGCCAGGCATGACTGAGGGAGTGCAGAGTTATGCTGAAGGTCCAGCTGCGGGCTCATTGCAACCTATCCGGCACAAGACCTGGTACTTGCTGGGGCCCTGTGAGGTGGCAGTTACAACCGAGCCAGGGCAGAACGAAAGAACTAGTGGAGAGCTGTCGGAGCTGCCTGTGCTGCATCAAGATCAGAGAGGTGGCCAGAGGCCTGTGCTCACAGCAGCTCTGATCTGAAGGACACTGCCAGAGGAGGAAATGCAACTCTGGCCTTGACTCGGGCTAGGGCCCTGGGGCGGGCCCCACTACCTGCAACAGTACACTGCTGGAGGATCAGGAGTGTGGCAGGTGGACCTGAGCCTGAGGTAGGCTTTATTGGGTGGATGCTTCCCCAGGGCTTGTGAAAATTGATGAGGCCGTGATGAAGGAACCGGTGAGAGTTGGGATGTCCAGGGTGGCACCTGAATTTTGACCTGGAGGCGGGGCACGCAGAGTGGTCTTGTCATGTGGCCTTGTTCTGGGGAGAGCTGAGAAGTTAACGTTCAGGAACCTACTGCCCAGTGAACTGAGCTGCTTGGGGGAGCGAGAAAGCTTCCATTGCAGGACTGCGAGCTGGACCAAGTCGAGAGGGCCTGAGATGGCATGTAAATTGCCCACTCATGGGCTGAGCATCGCTGGGACAAGCTGCCCCATCAGAGAAACCAGAAACACCTCACCAGAGGCGGCTATTGTGCAGTGGCCCTGAGACACGCGCACAGCCACCAAGCTACTGAGGGGAGTTGCCAACAGAGGCCATGAGGTGATGAACTTTGGGACGTCTGCATGGCATAGCCTGACTTATGAAATACACACCCTCACCCTTGCGGTTGAGCAGCCCCCCGAGGTGGCGACCGGCCTGTCTGGTCTTGGTGGGGCCTCCTGAATGACCCTGGGGTGACACAGGGCTCTTACAACTGTCCAGGCTGTTGTGGCTGCTGACCAGCACATTGGGCCCCCCAGAGGCACCCTATACCTGGCTGGAAGTGGTGCTCTGATCCCTCCGAGCAGTCACGGGGTGCTTGCAGATGGAAGGGGCAAGACCGTCCTCTACACTTGGACACTCTACTGTTCTGTCATCTCATTAAGGTATTCGTTGAGCTGCACACTGCAATTATTGACAGTGGGTGCTCCTTAGAGATTAGGAGCTAACACCCTTGCACCAACACCACGCCTACTGCTCTCTCACTGCGATTTTTTCTCTGATACAACCATGGGAAAGGCCACCAAGAAAAGAGAGTCGGTCCGTTGTCACCATGGGTGAGATGCCATTAAATGGGTTGGAGGGGAACAAGCCGGTGCCTCAGACTATGCCACAGATGGGCCTGGCACTGGAGGGCATTCTACAAGCCATTACTGCATCCCATGAGGTGTTGGAAACCAAGATAGATTTTCTGGAGTCTGACCTGAGTCTACTGAGAGATGACCATAGAGGTTTGCAGAGAGGGTAATAGCAATGGAGAGGTTAGTGCTGGACGTCCCCACGAACATGTCAGAGCTGCGTGATTGCCTTACAGAATTGGAGAACAAAGTGCAGACCTTTGAAACCCGAGCAGAGGACAGTGAAAATAGGTCTTGCAGGAATAATATCCGGTAATAGGTATCCCAGAGCACACAGATGGTAACAATATGATGGATTTCATTGAACGATGGCTGAAAGATGAAGTGGCACCTACTGGCCTGTCCTCCTTTTACGCCTTTGAAAGTGTGCATAGGGTTCCAGCTAGACCACGTCTGCTGGGGGTTCCACCGAAGCCAGTTGTTGTGTGCCTGCTACACTACAGAGACCATGATCATGTTTTGGCACAGGCTAAAGGTGACCTCAACCTTAGGAGCAGCAAAGTCATGATCTTTCTGGATTTTACAAAATATGTTCAGAGGCAGGGTTCTTTATTTCTTGAAGATAAGAAACAACTCCGGACACAAGGCCTGAAATATGCAATGCTGTTCCCTGTCAGATTGCAGATAGTCACCCCGGAAGGACTGCAGTTCTTCCACACCCTGAGGGAGGTGTGGGACTGATTGGAGGCTCAGCGAAGTGCTGGTCCAAGTCAGGGCACCTCAGAGGGAGCGCCTCAGCACCGAATAGGGAGGCGAACTAACAGAAGGCCCCAACCCAGAGCCCTGTTTGATGAGGAGATCCTGAGGGAGCAGCAGAGAGCACTGGTGGTGGCCGCAATGGGTAGAGAGGAAATAAGTCCAACTCCCTCTCCCTGTGTGTAAGCCAATGGGGAATCTGACGCAACACCAGATGTCAGCGTTGAGGAGACTGATGCTCCTCTGCCACATGTTACACCGAGGACAGCTGATCTAGAGAAGCAGCTGAACTGTGAACCTGCAAATATGGATGTGGGCAGCATGGAGGAGGTATGGCTGTGGACGATACCTAATCACATGGGGCCCTGGGCTATAACATACCTGTATTACCATGGTGTGGTGAGGGACGAGCTGGTGTGGGGCTCAATCCCAACCTCCAGTTGGTGGTTTTACGTTTTTTCCCCCGGACTTTGTTTGAGGTTGAGTTCTGTGGGTACCCCAATGAATGCTTGTTGTCTGGATGGACGTTTGGATGAGTGGAGATGAGCTGCTTGTCCTGGGGATGGGGGAGTTGGATTGCGTGTTATCTGGTTTATAGAAGGGAATGTTTATACTGTGCCTTGGTCATGAGCATTAGATCTGTGCAGAGAGAGATGCCCCCTGGTGCTTGGAGGTCGACCCCCATCTGCGATATGCTAAGTTTTGCTATTTTGGCCCACTATGGCCTCCCCAGTGGCTGATAAAATTATCTCCTGGAACATCCGGGGAATGCATTCTAAGGCTAAATAACATAAAGTGTTTTCACACCTCACTAGACGAGGAGTCTAGATTGCAGTTCTCCAGGAGACATAAAGTACTGCTAAGTAGGGGCTCGTACTTTAGTGACAGTGGATGAGTCAAGTATACTCTGCATACGCGAGTGGAGTCCTGGTATGGTTCAGGGCAGAAGTTCCTTTCCAATATACTAGCTGTCTAGTGGACCCACTGGGTAGAGATGTAGTAGTTAAAGGGCTGTTGGATGGACTAAATTTTGCCATAGGAAGTATCTACGGGCCCAACATTGACCAGCTTGCGTTTATCTTGGCTCGGTCCAAAATCTTGGACCCTCATCTTGTAGGTTCAATCATACTGGGAGGTGACTACAATTGCATTGAAGATCTGGCCCTTGACCGCTCACATCCCTGATTCTCCGGTGTATAGAGGAGCCTGAGCATTCTCTACTTGGCAGAGAGAGTGGGGCTTAATCGACTCTTGTCTCTCCCATCACCCGGAGGAATGTGACTACTTGTTATTTTCACCCCTATATGACCTCCACATGTGCCTCGACGCAGTACTATGCTCTCCGGATGTCCATGGGATGGTAGCTCTAACTGAGTACTTAACCAGAACTATCTTGGACTATGATCAGCTAATAATGGGGTTGTCCTGGAGTAGACTTGGGCCCTCCATCACTACATGGCACCTGCGGCCCGAGTCCCTGGAGGACCCGTTTTTTCCAAGACATGCCTGGAACTGATATAGACTCTTATTTGAGGTTCTGCATCTTCCCTGCTAATAGACTGGGAGACGTTTAAAGCTGTTATCAGGGGATGCTCAATCTCTGAGGTCACTGGAGTGCGGCAGGTGCTCCTGTGAGACACTGGGGTTACAAAGATGGAGCTCAGGACCCTTCAACAGCGGTGACCGGACCAACCGGAGCTGCAAACTGAGCTTCTGGAGAAAGGGTGAAGGTAGCAGTGAATGTGGAGCAACTCCGATGTTTTCATTATAAAAACTGTATGATCCAGGCTCATGCTGAACGGGATGGAACCCAGTCACTACTGGTGGGGCTCAGTAATAGTTGAGATGGAATCCACCAAAGGTGATAGCAGGACGACATCAACACTGCATTTTTTTCCTACTACTCTGACCTATACCGCCACACTGACATAATCGGAGCAGAAGAACTGGATCAGCGGCGGCCACTTCCGGCGCTTTGACCACAGGATGCAGAGGACTTTGGTAAGGATATTACACTTCCAGAAATTAGAGCTCTTATCTAGTAGATGGCCCAAAAAAAGACGCCAGGCTTAGACGCCTCCTGGTGGAGTTTTACTCAGCCTTTGTGGAGCGCCTTGCCCCTAAGCTAGTCGACCTATATCAACGGCTAAAGAAATGGGTCTGCTGCCACCATCTACTAGCAAAGCCCTAGTGTGCCTCTACTGAAACCAGGTAAAGAGGCCACTGATGTTAAGTATTACCGTCCTTTATCGATGTTGAACATCGACTATACAATACTTAGGATCTTAGCTACTAGGCTGCTCCATCATATGCCCACCTTTATCCACAGAGACCAAGCAGGACCAATCGGGATTTATCCCAGATCATAACACAGCACTTAATATCAGGAGACTACTTAGAATCCTAGAGGCAGACACTTATGACACAACAAGAGCGGCGGTATTCAGCGTAGACATCAAAAAAGCGTTTGATAGCTTAGAGTGGTTATACCTTTATGAGGTCTTAAGGTACTTTGGTCTGGGAGAAGGATTTATGGCCTGAACCAAATTATTGTACACAGACCCACACATAAGAGTTTGCATGGGACAAACTATTTCAAGGGAGTATAGGGTGGAGTGGGGCACGAGACAGGGGTGCCATTTGTCACCCCTTCCTTTTTGCTCTTGCTATGAAGCCCCTTGTATGCCATGCCAGAAGAGGTGAGGATAAGGTGGGATATGAGTAGGTACGCAAGACCATCACATTGTGCTCTACGCCGATGATCTCATCCTCTTTCTTCAAGATACAGATAGGGCTCTAACAGGGGACCATGTCCTCCTACAGCAGTTCGGCAACTTCTTGGGTCTTTATGTTAATTGGCCTAAATCCTGCTTTTTCCCAGAGATGCCCTTGAGGGAGCCTGCAACAAACTTGGGACCCTTGAATTGGGTGCACCGTTGATTGTCGTATTTGAGGGTACAAATCTACTGTGACCCAGTGGATTTACTAGAGGGTAATGTGGGGAAGGCCATCTGGAGGTTCCAGACTAGCATGGATTTTTGGAGGGCACTCCTGCTCTCTGTAGCGGGCCGCAGAGCCCTGCTGAAAATGGTGGCTCTTCCCCACCTTCTCTGCTTCTTTGTAACATTTTTTGTAGATTCCATGACCATGGTTCAGGGAATTAGATGAGATCATTATGGGGTTCCTCTGGGGCTCGGCCACAGGAGGGTGGCATTGCCTGTGCTCCAGCGACTGGTGACAGAGGTAGGACTCAGTCAATCAGTGTCTGTATTTATACAGTGCTGGTCCTCACCCTAGCTAGTATCCAGATGCTGTGTTGCAGTGTCAGCCGAACAGCCAGGTTTTGAGTCCCCTTCTGAAATGGGTCAACAAGGGTGAAGTATGGAGGAAGAAGGGCAGGCCGTTCCAAGACTAGGTGGTGAGGTAGGAGAAGAAGCGACCTCCTGTGTGGCAGGGTTGGATGCGTTGTATCTGGGCGAGGGCTTGATGAGAGGAGCAGAGGTTTCTGGGAGATCAGTGGAAGTTCAGGCGGTGGTTCAAGTAAGACTGTCCTAGAATTTGGAGGGCTTTGTAGGTGTTGACTAGACATCTTTTCTGGATGGGGAGCCAGTGGAGTCCTCCTGGGCAGGTTGAGGATGGGTCTGGCTACTGGAGTGTCTGGAGTCTTATCATGAGTCTGGTTGGGGTGCCGACATATAGTATGTCGCTGTAGTCCAGTCTGCTGCTGATGCGTGCCTGCGCCACTGTTTTCCTGGTGCTGAGGGGGAGCCACGTGAAGATTTTGAGGAGCATGCTGAGGGTGTGTAAACATAATGAAGCGACTGCATCAACCTGGCGTTTCATGGAGAGTTGGCTGCCCAGGATCATGCTGAGGTTGCAGGTGTTGTCTTTAGGAGTGGGGGTGAGTCCTAGTTCTGATGGCCACAGGAGTCATTCTAGAGGGAGGTGGGCCTGCTGAAAATCAGTACTTTGGTTTTGTCCATATTGAGCTTAATGCAGTTGTTTGTTATCCAGGTTGAGACACTCTTCATGCAGCTGTGGAAGTTGGTCTTTGTCATGGTGGGGTCCGCTGAGAGCGAGAGGATGAGCTGGGTGTCGTCGGTGGAGGAGACTATATTGCGGTTGTGTTTTCTGACAATGTCCGTGAGTGGTGTTAGGTAGATATTGAAGAGGGTTGGACTGAGTGAGGAGCCTTGAGGGATGCCGCAGATGGTGTGCTTGAGTTGAGAGGTGAAGGGCGGGAGGCGGATTCTCTGGGTGGATCATGTGATAAAGGAAGTGATCCATTTGAGCGCGTTGTGGGTGATTCCTACCTGTTACAGTCAGTTGATAAGAGTGCGGTGGGAAACAGTGTTGAAGGCTGCAGGGAGGTCGAGCAAGATTAGGGTGGCTGATTCTCCTCTATCAAGTAGGGCGCGGATGCCATTGGTTACAGCGATAAGTGCTGCCTCGGTGCTGTGACTGGTTCTGAATCCTGATTGTGAGGGGGCCAGTAGGTTAGTTTTCTCCAGGTGTTCAGTGAGTTGGAGGTTGATGGCTTTCTCTTGGACTTTTGTGGGAAATGAGAGCAGGGTGATGGGACAGTAGTTTTGGAGTTCACTGTGGTCTGCAGAGGGTTTCTTGAGAAGGGGTCTGACGTCTGTTTGTTTCCAGGCGTCTGGCTAGGTGGCTGTGGCGATGGAGGTGTTGAGGGTGGTGGTAAGCTGGTGGCTGATATCATCTCTTCCGAGGTTAAACAATCGGTGGGGGCAAGGGTCGGTAGGTGAGCAGGAGTGGATGGAGTTCATCAGCAGTTTTGTGTTCACCATACTGAGTTTTCATGCGGTGAGCAGGTGGCTGACGAGTGTGGTGGAAGGGATGCAGAGGGGGTTGGTGGTTTAGGGATCGAAGTTTATGTAGATGTTTGCTATCTTGTTATGGGTGTGGTTGGCGAGGGCGTCACAGAGTTCCTGTGAGAGAGGGATCGCGTTTTCGGTAGCTGACGGGCAGGTGAACTCTTTCACGATGGTGATAAGTTTCTTGGTTGGGTTGGCGCTGGTCTTGATCTGATGTGTCAGGGCCTCCTCCTTCATGGCTTTGAGCTGGCGGGGGTAGTTGTTTAGGGCTGTCTTGAAGGTGGCTCAGTCCATGCTGTTCCTACTGGGTTACCACTTTCTTTCCAGTTGTTTGCATCTGTGTTTTGCCTTGCTGAGATCCAGGGTGACCAACTGACTTGCTTGTTCGATTTGTGCATTCTCTGCCCACCTCTGTGGGACAACATCAGCTATACTCAGCTCTGTTGGATGACATGTGATACTCAGCTCTATCGGCAAACATCTGCTGGTAGCTCTTTAGGGAAATATGTCCTAATATGCAACTCTCTTGGACTGGCTATCCCAGATTTCAAATCTTCCTATCTGACTGGCCAACTGCAATGGTTGACCCAGTGGGTGGTGGGCCAGTTGTCGTCTGGTAGAGAACTGAGCCCCTGCATCCTTGATATACATAGCCTGGCCAGAGTGCATCTCTGCCTGCACTGCCCATCCGCAAAAGACACTACTTTAGGAATTGCATCACTGCTGGGGTCGGTGTCTCTGCAGGAGGAAGATGAAGACACCCTATTCCCCTGAAATCCCGATGCAGTTGTTATTAGAGCTGCTGCATGGAGATGAGTGGAGGGGGATTTTGGATTGGCTAGAAGTGGGAGCGACAATGATGGGTGCCCTCTACAAAGGAGAGACTCTCTTGCTCTTGAGGACTTTCGGTCATGGTATGATCTAACGCCGACATTTCCTCCTATATAGGGCCGTAACAACCATGGTTCATAGACAGTGGAAACAGGGCCTGGTAGAGCCACCCCAATCCAACATCTGCCAGTCTCTGACCACCTCATTGGGAACGTTTAAGGCAGTTACCTGTTTGTATAGGCGGCTAAGGCGCGAGAAGAGTTCATGCACATGTTTTGTCCTGCTTGAGTGCTAAGAGGGGATTGCGAGGTTGCTCACCCCAATTGTCGAGCATGAGGTTTCGTGCACTCCAGGACATTGCCTGCTTAGTTGGATCCCTCATACTTCTAAAACAAAAATCACAAGCCAATTCCAGGACCTAGGGTTTATTGTAGTTAAAAGGAAATCACTAGAAACCGGACAGAACCCTGAGGCCCGAAACTTGAACAATGGAGACGGGAGTTTCTGAAATGGGTGGGATAGGAGAGTGTGGTTAAGCTACAGGAAGCCAGGAGGAGACAGGGCTCACTAGATGTGGCCAGAGCCTGGGAGACCTTTGTGACTGCTCTAGATCAGCAGGACTCCCACACGTCAGACGATGATCAACCTTCCCCATGAATAGATACTCTTTGACATGAGGTGACCACTGGGAGTGCACACTATACCTGTCAAGATGGTCAGGGGGGGACCCAACTCAGCTCCTTTTATAAATGCTAGACTCTCGTCTGGACACTTTCTCTCTTGTCACATGGATGTTGAAATATTAGGAGCTGGACTGGCAGTAGGCCCACGGTGGGAGGGGGATGCGCAAGGGACATCTGAGTTGTTCTAGTGTTTTATTGGTTGTTTTACAGTATGGGTGAGTGATTGAGCGGAAGTGAGAGGGCTAGGATTCCCAGGCAGTTGCCTCATGTGAGCAATGATGTGACATCTACCTGTTTTCACTGATATTCTGTATGTTGATGTTTTATCATGATTATATTCCCTGACTGCTTGCTGGCCAGATGGCATGTTCCTCACTCGACAGCTCATTGTGAAAATGATAAAACCCAATAAAATTTGTTTTAAAAAACTTGCCAGTTCGACACAGCAGTTTACAACTGCCCACACAGGCTTTGCGATGGTAGGCCTGAGACATGTTTAAAGGGGCTACTTAAGTAGGTGGCATAATCAACGCTGCAGGCCAACTAGTAGCATTTAATTCACAGGCCCTGGGAACATGTGCTGTGATCTACTGGTGACTAATAAGTAAATTAACTAATTAAATAGGCAAATTGCAGATAAGCCAATGTTACAAAATTTTAAGCAGAGAGCACATTTCCTTTAGCACAGGTTAGCAGTGGTAAATTGCTCAGAGTCCTAATTCCGACTAAAAAAGGTCAGCAAAAGAGGAGGAGGAAGGCAAACAGTTGGAGGAAGACCCTTCAGAAAAGGACAGGTCTAACATGGTGTATGTTTAAAAAGAGTGGAAACAGATGTAATAAGAGTAATCTAAAGAGGAATTGATCTGAGGAGCATAAAATGGAGTATATTAAGGATCATGTCTACAAACATCTGCAGATGCCAGAGGAGAATTCCAAAAAGTAGCAGAAAATGTTACACACTGAATGAATGAATTCCTGAATATCTAAGAACTTAGTGAGTTTTTGTGATTATGAAATAATCAGAGGGGGGGGACTGTAGAAGTGTTTTTCCAACATTATATCTTTTGTGTAAATAATAGTGAATAAAAATGACTTTTAAGGTGGATTCAATACACAAATGATTTAACATAATTAAGGCTGAAACAAGTTTAATATGATGTATTGAAGCCTGTTATTAGATGTAATTTAGTTGTGCCACACATATGTGAAAACTCCATCTTAAATAACATAGGTGCTATTTCTGTCATTCACTCCTGTATTCCAGGGGGGGGGGGTCCTCCATTGGGGGGAGGGGCGCTGCCCCCCCCCCCCACCCTGGCCAGCAGCAGAAGGGAGGGGGGGGGCGATAGGGCCACAAGGGTGACGAGCAGTGAGCACTCCCCCTCACGGCGCATGTATGTTTGGCCAGCTGTATCGGGCTGGCCAAACACACATGTGCGGTAGGCTCCCAGTCTGTCTGGGAGAACCCTGGCTTGGCACTCAAAGCCAATCCTGACGCTGCTTTGAGCAGCGTCAGGATTGGTCGCAGGGCAGGCTGGGGGCCTAAGACTGTAGCTTGGTGCGATGAGGGACAGAGGAGTGGCGCGTAGCGGAGGAGGTATTTTTGTTTTTCTTTTTTTTCTTTACATTTTATTTACCACCCCGTGCACGCCGCGCCGCCCCTTCTCATTGTCCTGAGCCACGACTGCTGTATTTATTCCCTCCCACCATGTCCCTCTGCGCAACTTTACTCCTCACAAGCTCCGCAGAGAAAAGACAGCTGATGTAATGGTGTATTCCTACAGTTATGAATACAAAGCTTTCAAGAATATTCTACTGTTCCTGATGTGTTGCAACATCCAAAGACTTCCCATTGTTGTTTCGCTGTGTAGACCGGTTCTATTTATTTTTTGTGAAATAATATTGTTGAAATGTTTCATAATTTGTACAAACATCTGAGGATGGCGGATGCACAGAAGATGTTGGATGCTTTCTTAAAATGGGAAAGTGCTTATATGTTACAGTAAAGTTGTTCACGTTCCTATTTTGCTATAGAAACGCTATTTACGATCATACCATGATGAGTTTGCTATTGTAGCTAATTTGTAATGCAAGAATTGTGTATACGAATCCCTTGATTTAAGGGTTAGCCAGAAGATCTTTGAAGACTTTCCTGTTCCTATCAGGATACTCTGACACGTTCCTGATTTTGCTGCTCATTTGGGACTTAGAAAGATATCTGATTTTGACTCTGTTGTATAACTCTGAAATTGAGTCTTTATGTCATTTATCCTGTATTGCTTGTTTTTGTGATTTGTTTTTGTAATAAAATCTTTAACTTTCTCCTGATCTAGAAGTCAGTCATTGAGTAGTAGGCTCAGGTACTTTTTCTATTTTGCTAAATTGATAACAGTGAGGGTGTCTTTTGCTCCTTCCTGTTATTTCCAGTGGGAGAATCGCATGTGGTAAATGTTGGAGTTCCTGAAATATGTGGTGTCTTAAATATTGGGGTACAGTTTTTCTTCCACATTAAATTGCCCTCTTCTTGCTTCTTCCACATTCATTATCACTAAGATTATTCGAATTCTGCCTGAACACTTTCGGAAAAATGGTTGCTCAACCACTCATATTGTCCAGACTTCACTTTTGTAATTCTCTGTGTGCAGGCCCTGGCGGTCTTCAGCATATTAAGAATGTGGCAGCACGCCTCCTCTTCTGTCTGAATAGGTGCTCTGTAATCGCCTCCCATTTGAGTATATGGCATTGAATCTAAGTTAAAAAAAAACACACACACACTCCCTGTTCAAAGTTTTAGCTCTTTCCACAAAGCACTTTACCCTTGCACTCTCTCACATCTGAGCTCTAGTTTTAGCCAGGATAAACCAACTAGGAATCTTCGATCTCTGCCTTTCTCCTGAAAGTTCCCAGGTTCAGGCATCATTCCTTTCCAGTCATCACTGGCAGTGCTTGGAACACATGACTGCTTATTCCTATGGCCACTGACTCCCTTACTAAGTTCAGGAAAGTGGTAAGAACCCATCTCTTCTCCCTGTAATCACAGTTTATGTTTTCCGTATTTGACCCAGCATTAGGGCACCCTTTCCTGGGTATGCAAGTGTTAGACACATATATGAAGAAATCAATCAGCTAGTTAAGAGCACCTTCAGCAGAAGTCTGTATTAGCTCCATTTCAGAGGTGTGAATTCTCCTAGGCAGCCTCGTCTTCACATCATTACAGCTGCCACCTTTTCGGCGATAAGTTCCCTCAGTAGAATATGGATGTCTCACCCATGTGTTTCCCCTGTATCTTTCCACTGTCACTACCAGCATCTGACTTAAGCATCACCACCTCTGCAGTGGTAGCAATGTGTCAGAGCAGGCCCAGAAAACACGTCACGCAGCTCTCTAGTAGAACACTGGACGTCTGTGCTCCAAAGTTAATGAAAGGTCTTGCCCCACACGTGCATTGGGACTTACAGTGCAGGGCCTGTAACACAGCCATTCATCATTCATCATGTATTTCTCTTTATGAACTACCTATTCATCCCTGTCAATCAATTGTATCGATTAGGTTCCGTGAGTATCTGCATTAACTATCGATAAATGTCTACATAACTCAAAACATCCAACGTATAAAACACAGGTATGGCCCAGAATGTTGCCTGCTCATATTAAAGCATCAATCTAGAGAGCAGGTCACATAATATTTTTTGTGTAAGCAAATCTAAGCTACACAGTTTAGTACACATTGTTGAAACGTACAGCTATTTAATGCATGTATTGAATATATGCTAATGATAGAGATGTATTATGCTTGCGAAATGAATGTGTCTGCAGAAGCGCAAAGAAATGAGACTATCTTAAAGAGGTCAGCTTGACTAGCTCCTCTGGTATAAATTCCAGTTGTCCAGTTACACGATTTCTACTGGACTCAATGGTCGCACATAAAACTCCTTTGCAAGGCTATGGAGAAGTGTTCACTTTATTCCAGTTGGATTTTCAGTCTGGGTATTGGCATTGTTTGAGTTTAAGTTTAATTTTCAGCTAACAATATAGAGAACAATGCCCAAAAACATTTTACTGCAGCTGGTTATAGCAGAAACATCAAGGGGCATATTTATACTCCGTTTGCGCCGAATTTGCGTCGTTTTTTTCGACGCAAATTCGACGCAAAACTAACTCCATATTTATACTTTGGCGTTAGACGCGTCTAGCGCCAAAGTTCATGGAGTTAGCGTCATTTTTTTGCGTGAACACCTTCCTTGCGTTAATGAGATGCAAGGTAGGCGTTCCCGTCTTAAAAAATGACTGCGATGCATATGCGTCGTATTTATACTCCCGGGCAAAAATGACGCCTGGGAGTGGGCGGGACTAAAAAACCTGCACTTGCGCCGGATTTTAGCGCCTGGGTCAGGGCAGGCGTTAAGGGACCTGTGGGCTCAGAATGAGCCCAGAGGTGCCCTCCCAAGCCCCCAGGGACACCCCCTGCCACCCTTGCCCACCCCAGGAGGACACCCAAGGATGGAGGGACCCATCCCAGGGAAGAAAAGGTAAGTTGTGGTAAGTATTTTTAAAAAAAAATTTTTGTGTCATAGGGGGGCCTGATTTGTGCCCCCCTACATGCCACTATGCCCAATGACCATGCCCAGGGGACATAAGTCACCTGGGCATGGCCATTGGGCAAGGGGGCATGACTCCTGTCTTTGCTAAGACAGGAGTCATGTTAATGGCGTCTGTGCGCCCCAAAAAAATGGCACAAATCGTGTTAAGACGATTTTTTTGCCTCAGCCTGGTGTACGTCGTTTTTTTTCACGCACACCTGGCAGCGCCGGTCGGCTAACGCCGGCTAACGCCATTCAATAAATACGGCGCCCGCATGGCGCTTCAGAATGGCGTTAGCCGGTGCTAATTTTTTTGGCGCAAAACTGCGTTAGCGCAGTTTTGCGTCAAAAAGTATAAATATGGGCCCAAGTAACTGGGCAACTATATTTTCAACCAGGAATGTGCAAGTCACATCAAGTCTTATAGAAATTTTATCATAAGACCGGAGATCATATTATGCGGTCTCTTTTCCTGCTGTTCATTTAAATAGCACGTTTAAAGCAGACTACTTTTCCCATTATCCTGCTGCCCTGGGCAGGAAGTAACAATAAAGAAGTACATCGAACACTATAAATAGGGAAACTTATGATCAACTTCCTCTTTTCTTGTTGCTAAGAGGTAAGCACAGGCGGGCAGAATAGTGATAATGGCTCTGTGTTAGTGTTTGTTTGAGTCCTGGTTAATGTTAGGAGACGCTATGAGTTAGCACTGCTGTATTCACTTTGCCTGCTTCCAGGACAGCCTTTGTTGAGCCACAGCAATGGGAGTTACTTTGTAATGGGTAGTTTGTTTATGAGAGCGTCGCTAATTGAACTAATCGATCTTTATAATGAAGGCCTTTGTCTGTTACCAAGCTCTGGAACTCAAACAAGCCTTCGAAAAGCTCTACACAAGTCATTTGCATTGATGACTCATTTTTTATCCATCTTCCCCCAGTCATGAAAAGGCCACACATGGTACCAAAGCTCCAAACTTGCAACTGTTTTTAATACTAGAACTGGGTATGTACAGAAAATGGGCCACCTGTTCCAGGCATCTAAGTGACCTATCCACCAATTTGCTTCTCCCTTTACAGCTGTAACTAAGGGAATACATTCTGAGTATTCCAAGCCCCTTTGTAAATGTCTCATTCTTAGCCACTGGAGAGTGTTGTAAGAAAGAGGTCCTGGAAAACTCGCTTCAGTAGAAGATGAGAGAAGGCCGATCATCCTCGCCTAATGCCAGAGGGAAGCCTGTTGCTGGGCCAACATCATTCTTAATTCATTTTTGATCATTTTTAACTTTGAGTCTACAACCAAAAGTAACCCTTTCTTTGAATCCATAAAATAAAAGAAAAAAAGAAAATCCAACCTGTGAAAGCAACAAGTCTGACTGCTCTACATTTATGATAAAACTTCATTTTTGGATTAGGTTTACTGCCTCCTGTACCTGCCAAAGCAAAAGACTCCCATTTTGACCTTGGAATAATATGTCGTCGAAGTATATCACCATCATCAGCTACTGGATCCTGAGAGCCCCCGTTACTGGTTTTAACAGCTTGGTGAAACACCAAGGAGCAAAGGGTATACTAAACGGTAGGGATTTGAACCTGTATGCCTGTCCTTGCCAGAGGAACTGCAGATACTTCTTGTGAATGTGAAAAATTGGCACCATTAAACACACATTTTTTTAAATTTAGACACATCACCCAGTCCCCTGGAAGGAATATATCCCTGAAACTGATTATTATCTCTGGTTTGAACTGACAGTAAAGCACATATTAGTTGAGATCATTTCAGTTGATTACTGGTCTGAACTTCTTGTTCTTCTGACCCAAGATTAAATTGCTTACAAACTGTTTAGCATATAGCCAACAATGCGTTATTTTCCCCTCTTTAACAGCATTTGCTAAGAAATGAACTCGATCCCATCTGGGGAAACTATATTAGAGCAAGGAGTCTATTCTGGAGTGGTCTGGACTAAGAATCTGCTTGAAACTCTTGGTCTGTTTGATCTGTTTGAAGAAGCCATGGATTGTTTGAAATCACTATGCACTGCTGAGCAAAATGAGCTAATGTATCCCCACTTTTACAAGAGTGGGAAGGAAATTCAAGTCCCCAAAATCTTTGTTAAACATTTTGGGGGTCATTCCGACCCTGGCGGTCATGGACCGCCAGGGCCGTGGTTGGAGGATGCACCGCCAACAGGCTGGCGGTGCATCAAGGGCAATTCTGACCGCGGCGGTAAAGCCGCGGTCAGAAAAGGGAAACCGGCGGTTTCCCGCCGGTTTTCCCCTGCCCCTGTGAATCCTCCACGGCGGCGCTGCAAGCAGCGCCGCCATGGGGATTCCGACCCCCTTCCCGCCAGCCTGGTTCTGGCGGTTTTCACCTGGGGGCCCCTGCAGTGCCCATGCCAATGGCATGGGCACTGCAGGGGCCCCCTAACAGGGCCCCACATTGATTTTCAGTGTCTGCCTAGCAGACACTGAAAAATCGCGACGGGTGCAACTGCACCCGTCGCACACCAGCAACTCCGCCGGCTCCATTCGGAGCCAGCTTCCTCGTTGCTGGTGCTTTCCCGCTGGGCTGGGCGGGCGGGCGGCCTTTTGGCGGTCGCCCGCCAGCCCAGCGGGAAAGTCAGTCTTTTGACCGCGGTACGGTCTTCTGGCGGTTCCCGGCTTCCGCCGCCGGCGGGGGTCAGAATGACCCCCTTTGTCTTGGAATGATACCCATGCTCTGTCCAATATACTGTATCTACCTAAAAAAAAGTAACAATCTTTGCAACAACTACTGACATCAAGGCTTCTTTATCCTTGATCATTGGTCTAGGTCATTCTGCCCACATCTTAGACCTGGTGGCTCTATCAACGGGATTTCTAATCCTCACCTTTACATAGTCATCTACGAACGGAGGAGGAAACCACTCAGCTGAATTTGGCTGTTGTAACAACCCTGTATCAAACATGGGATTGCTTTCTCATCTAGAATCAACATATGTGGCTTATCTGCTTTTATTTTCTTAAGCGCATTAGAATTATCATCTACCATGTAATATGCATCATTGTCATACAGATCATCTGAACATAAATCATTTAAATCATCAAACGGTCTTTTATTTAGACCACTAGTCATATTCTTGTTTGAATCTTATAATAGGGGTCTTAAGTCCACATCACCCCACAGAATTCAACTGACACCAACCTCATTATGCTCATTCCCAATAGTATTGTCAATTACCATCATATATTTATTCTTCATGAACTTTGTGCCCCCTGTCAGTGCAGATAAAGTGCCTAGAGGCATATTTAAACTATGTTTGCGGCGAATGTGCGTCAAACATTTTGACGCACTTTCGGCGCAAACCTTGCCCCATATTTAAACTCTGACGGCCGACCGCGCGGATGTCAAAATTCCACCGTGTGCGTCATTTTTTGGATGCGGGAAACTGCCTTGCGTTAATGACATGCAAGGTAGGCGTGCCCGTCCAAAAAATGACTTTAAGGCCTGTGCGCCTTATTTATACTCCCGCGTCATTTTGACGCACAGGAGGGGTTGGGCCTTAAAAAACGGCGCACAGCCTGATGTGCGCCGTTTAACGACTGAGTCAGGGCAGGCGTTAAGGGACCTGTGGGCTCGGAAGGAGTCCAGAGGTACCCTCCCCTGCCCCCAGGGACACCCCCTGCCACCCTCGCCCACCCCTGGAGGACACCCATGGATGGGGGGACCCATCCCAGGTAAGTACAGGTAAGTTGAGGTAAGTATTTTTTTTTTTTTTTAAAGTGGCATAGGGGGGCCTAATTTGGGCCCCCCTACATGCCACTGTGCCCAGTGACAATGCCCAGGGGACAGAAGTCCCCTGGGCATGGCCATTGGGCAAGGGGGCATGACCCCTGTCTTTGCTAAGACAGGAGCCATTTCAAAGGGGGTTGTGCGTCAAAAAATGGCGCAAGTCCGGTTTGAGGCATGATTTTTGCCTCAAACCTGACTTGCACCATTTTTTGATGCGCAACCCTCATTTTCCCCTACGCCGGCGCTGCCTGGTTTGAGTCATTTGTTTTGACTCAGACCAGTCCGCAGCGCCGGCTAACGTCATTCCTTAAATAAGGCGCCCGCATGGCGCGTAGGAATGGGGTTAGCCGGGGGTAATTGCGTCAGAAAGTATAAATATGGGCCCTAGACTGGAGTGGTGTAGAGTGCAGTGGCGAAGAGTGCGGTGGCGTGGAGTGGCAAAGAGTGATTTGGCATAGAGTGGAGTAGAGTGGTACAGGATAGAGTAGAGAAACGTAACATGGAGTTGCATCTAGTGCAGTGGCATAAAGTGGAGTGGTGCAGAGGGCAGTGGCGTGGAGTGGTGTAAAGTGATGTGGTACAGAGTGCAGTAGCTTTGAGTGGTGTAAGGTGGTGTGGTGCAGAGTCTCTGCAGTGGTGTGGAGTGGTGAAGAGTAGTGTGGAGTGGCAGATTGGAGTATCCATGGTGTGGTATCACATTGCCATTACAGACAACACATTTTCAATTGAAAAGACCACTATATTTGCACAGACATACACATTTACTGATAAAACTATACAGCACACAGAAGAAAATGTGTAGACATTGCATCGCCAAGTTTAATGATTCCTTTTGATCATATTAGAGTATTTGTTTTCAACACACTTCAGAAATAACAAAAAATCCTCTCACTTTGAAGACAGAGAACGAAAAATAAACAACCAGCCTTGGAAAAAAGTGCCTGACATTTGACCGCAGACTGTGAATGCACAGCAAATGTGACAAGATAAGAACAAGAATTAAATGTTTGTTAACAGAAAACGAGTTTGTGAAAGAATACAGAAAACACAGTTTAGGCAACAGGAGGGACAAACTGAACCTGGAGAGCCTAGAGCAAATAAAGCCATCAAATAGAAAGCCAGAAAGTGTGAGTTGCAAACCAAAAAGCCAATGGTAATCAACAAGCAGAATGCATTCCTAGGTCAACTTTTTAAAAGTCCCCAGGATGTCTTTAGCAAATCAGACAGCTGAGCTGTCTAGTAGGCCGCGACCTAAAAAGGGTACCTCCCACTGTACCATGTACATAAAATAAATTCATGCACTTATTGTGCATTACACAAATAAATCAATATATACAATATAATGCCACAATAATAACACAAAATGTTATAGACATTCAAAACAAGCTTTCCCTTTTTAAATTAAGAAATCATCCTTCACCATATTCTTTGAACATTTCATCTCTTTGCAACTGACACCCACATTGGATCAGTTGTAATCAAATACTTTCATCAAACATCGTCATTTAAATTGCCAGAGATAAAAAGAATACTGAAAGTCACATCCATTGTTTTTTTCTGCTGAAAAAATGTGTTGAACAAAATATCAGCACTGCAACATAACTATTAAGACACCTGATCTTGAACCCCTAGCTCCAGCTTGAGAGCTAAGGCCTTAAACATTAGATTTCCTGCTCACAAGTGTCTTAGCCCACACCGAAAAATAAAACCTTTCTTCTACTTAGCAGCTGTACTCAATTTGGCTAAAACCAAACAGTTTCGCTGAAAACTCCCAATGCCGCGGCTGAAATGGCCACTCAAAAACAAAACAAGACAACATTGGCCACAAAAAAAACCCACACTTAACACAATTAAACCCCCCCACACATGCACCAACAGCACTATAAAACACCCCCCACATTACCCACAAACCTTTGCAAACATGAGAAGACCGATACATCTTGCCACGCCAATCCCAGAGACAACTACACACACACACCACAACTACCCATTCATCCGTCACACACCACACACCTTACCACATAATTCAACACCCTCTGCACATCACACAGACTACACAACACCCAGGTCCCAACAAAGGCACACCAGTTTCACTGATGAGGAGTTGCGGGCCATGGTGGAGGAAATAGTCTGGGTAGAGCCACAGCTGTTTGGAGCACAGGTACAGCAGATATCCGTTGCATGGAAGATGGAGCAGTGAATCGTGGACATGGTGAATGCCATGGGACAACATCCACACACAAGGGATGAAATTCGCAAGAGGTGGAATGACCTACGGAGGAAGGTGCGTTCTATTGCAGCAAGGCACCAGCTCGCCATCAAGAGGACTGGAGGTGGAACCCCCACCTCCTCCCCCTCAGCTGACAGCAAGGGAGGAGCAAGTCTTGGCAATCCTGCATCCTGAGGGTCTTACTGGAGTAGCCGGAGGACTGGACACTGGTGCGTGACCTTTAACAGCCTACCACCACCCCATAGCTGCATGCCAATTCACCCCCTCACCCTGATCTCCTTCACCCCACTCCATCCCACACAGTGCACTACCCCAATTACCACACCTAAATGTCAACCCCAGCACGCCATACCCACTGCAAGCATATCCCTCCCAGCTCTGCATGCACACCCACCACCAATGCATGGGCAGCATGGAGAACTACCAATCCCACAATACATCACCATACACTGCCAAAGGTGGGAAGACAATACCAATAACATTGGGAAAGCTAGAAATGCTAAATATGTGACAGACAATTACCCTAAGAAATCACTTACATCCCCATAGGTGGACCAGCCAATGTCAGCCACGCGGAGGTGCCACGCCAACCCAGTCCCCCACAAGAAGATGCCCTCAGTGATGACAGCAACTCTGGTGCTCTCAATCTGGATGAAATCCCTGGCCCATCTGGGACCACTGGTCAGTCGGCTACCACATCCCACAGCCAGTCCACCACAGGGCTCCTCCCTCAGACTCAAACACCACTGCAGCCAGCCAACACCCCAAAACCTCTGTCCCCAGGACACGTCAATCAGTAGTGTGCCCCTCCGGTACAGGGACCCGAGTACACACCACACAGGCAAGACGATGAGGCTCCTGGTGTAAGTGGGAGTCGGCACACCATTCAGGGGACACAGGCACAGAGGGCCAGGGATAATCGGAGGACAGTTGTGCGCCAGGTGGAGGACAGGCCCAGGGAACCGACTGCCCAGGAGGCACTCACAAATGTCCTGGGGGCATTCCAGCAATCCCAGGACAGGATGTGTCAGGTGTTAAACATCATGCAGGAGAACCAGTGGCTGCAGGGGAAACACCACCAGGAGGTCATGCTACAATTACAGTCTCTGAATACCACCATGGCCTCCATTGGAGGGGTGCTGAGTGACATGGAAAACATCATGCAGGAGTACACAGCACAACAGCGGACCCTTCCACTAGCCAGTGTACTGACCAGCCCTCCACATCTGCTGCAGGTAGTGGACAGGAGGCCCTGCCACAGGACCCACAGGCCACCAGCACCCTCCCCCTGCACAAGGTGAACCACCCCGCAAATATTCCCTGTGATCCAGACAGACACCAGAGACAGTTGCCAAGACCAAGACCACCGCCAGGAAATGACCATCTCAAGAATGTCCCCCCTGTGTTCCACTAAGTCACCTTGTTCACTTTGGACTGCCATTGCTCCTCTTCCTATGGCCCCATGGACACTGGACCTGTGCTACAAAGAGACTGGCCCACTACACTGGACTTTTCCTAACCATCACCCCACCCCATTGCACTTCCCATTGTTTTTGTAAAAGTCAAATAAACACCCTTGAACCCAACTAGAGGGGAAACATCCTTTATCACTCCGTTTTTTTTACGAAAGTCGTGGTTAACGAAAGCACAACAATGCTTTTTTTAACCACGACCCCGTTATTTTTTGCCTTAACTACGTATGTTCTGAACAACGAACATGTGTGGTTAAGGTACAAAGAAGGGCGTTGGCGAAGGAGGAGGATGCAGGTGACAAGGGGTCGACTATGGTAAGTGGGGGGTTTTAGGTTTTGGGGAGGGGTGGGGGGTCAGGGGGTTTTAGGTTTTGGGGTGGGGTGGGGTTGGGGGGTGGGGCGTTTTTGGTTTTGGGGAGGGGGTCAGGGGGTTTTAGGTTTTGGAGTGGGGTTGCGGGGGTGGGGCATTTTTGGTTTTGGGGAGGGGGTGGGGGGTCAGGGGGTTTTAGGTTTTGGGGTGGGGTTGGGGGGGTGGGGCGTTTCTGGTTTTGGGGAGGGGGTGGGGGTCAGCGGATTTTAGGTTTTGGGGTGGGGTCGGAGGGGTGGGTCGTTTTGTGTTTTGGGGAGGGGGGTCAGGGGTTTTAGGTTTTGGGGCGGGGTTGAGGGGGTGGGGCGTTTTTGGTTTTGGTGAGGGGGTTGGGGGTCAGGGGGTTTTAGGGCGGGGTTGGGGGTGGGGCGTTTTTGGTTTTGGGGAGGGGGTGGGGGGTGGGGTGAGGGATGTAGGGTCAATGGTGCCTATTAGTAATGCTTTTATCAGGAATGCCTTTACAACGAAAATCGTTGTTAAGGCATTCGTGGTAAAACCATTAGTAGTAGCAACGAGGTCGGTGTTCCGACCTCGTTGTTAAGGCACTAGTTGTTTAGGAAATCGGTGTTCCGTCGTACAACCCAACTAGAGTAATAGTGCTTTATCTGAAATTCTGCAATGTATTGAACTGTATTTAACTGCATGATCCTGTGTGAATGTCCAGAAATGTGTCAGTCCATCCAACAAATGGGTCTCAGTAGGCTGTAGTCATCATACCAGTATACTGTTGTAACCACACCAACATCTGCAATAAGGGAAGGCATAGGTGACAGTCAATTGTGATGCAAAGGTGGTGAGTGGCATAATATTACAGCCACACAGCACATCACTTAAATGGAGACATGTATATATCAAAAGTCTTACCTGAGTGTCATTGGAAGTACCGCTGAATGATATGTGTCCTGCTGTCCACATCCTCCTCCTCTTCCTCCTCCTCACTGTCCTCAGTGTCCTCTGCTGCCACAGGTGCATTCTCATCCCCCTCCTCCTGCAGATAGGGCACATGGCATCTGAGGGCCAAATTGTGCAGCATGCAGCAGACCACCACAATCTGGCAGACCTTCTCAGGGGAGTAACATATGGATCCACCTGAACCTGGCTCTAAGGAGACCGAAGGTGCATTCCACAGTCCTCCTGGTACGCCCATGAGCATCATTGTACCTATTTTCAGCCCCTGTTCTTGGATTCCCTTCAGGGGTCAACAACCAGGACAGGTTTGGGTAGCTGGAGTCACCTGGAAGAAGTGAGGGACACACATTACCCATGTACAATGGCATGGAGTACAACTCCATTTGGCATACACTGACATGCACTGGGTGGGGACTTGAGCTCACCTATGAGCCACACTGTGTGCCTTTGTAGTCGTGCCATCACCTGTGGGACGCTGCTATTCCTCAAGACAAAGGCATCATGCACAGATCCAGGATACTTGGCAGTGACGTGGTATATGTACTGGTCAGCAAGGCATACCATCTGGACATTGAGGGAGTGGAAACTATTCCTATTCCTGTACACCTGTTCATTTGCCCTTGGAGGGACTAAGGCAATGTGGGTCAGGCTCCAATTGTGCACACAGTTCTAAGATTGTGGCCCTGTCCAGATGATAGGTGAGTATGATGTGCCTGTCCTCCAGTGTAGCCAAGTCCACAAGGGGTCTGTACACGGGTGCTTGCCTCCTCCTCCTATTCCTCTGCAGTGGTTGGTACCTAAGTGAGCCAAATTTAAAATGCGTGTGAGACAGGACCTATGGACACACAACAGCAGAGTACACGGTGCATGTATGTATGTAGGACACTAGAATTGTCTAGGTGTGTACAGTCGACAACTAAGTCACACATATCAATTCAACACATAAGTACTAACATAAGGAAATGGCAACCGCCTGTCCTGTATGCAGGGACAGGTGGAAGTGACCTCACTCCGCCGGCGTTAGGCTTCATGGCGGAAGGTGGTCTGCACCGCCGTGCAATTCATCATTGGCTAACATGGGGCTCTATGGAGAACGGGAACCAATGATGATCAACGCCGGAGGTGACGGTATTCACCGCCGCAGCCGTGACCACCATTTTCTTTCTACCACTTCACTTGATTCCTGACTTTCCTCACAACGACATCTCCACTGCGTGTGCTGTTGTGACCTGTGTCTGGAACCTGCCATGGCCTGTGCAACAGGGGAAAGGACCCTAGCCCGTAGGAGGAGTTGGAGAGGGTTGTGGATGGGGTCCTACCACTGTATGGGCAGTTGTATAGGCCTCCAGACCAACAGGTTAGTACTTCATGGATATGTTAAATGCGACATGGCTGCATGGTGATGTATGTGTGTGCTAGCAGTATGTCATTTGGGGGGGGGGTATGGCTGCAGGCAATGTGAGTGCAGAAGTACGGGTCATGTGTGTGCCTGTAGTGGGCAGATGCAGTATGTAGGCCATTTGTGTGACAGACTGGATTGTCTGGTTCATGGTGTTCTTCTGTCTGTGTTTCCTTTCCAGGTAGGTGCCCATCAGAAGAAAGGGTTGTAGCGTGCCATTGCCAAGGACGTGCAGACCCTGGTGGTCCACAGCCAGCAGAGCACCCACTGCAAGAAACGGTGGGAGGACCTGAGACGCTGGGCCCGGAAGACTATGGAGGCCCAGCTAGGGACGGCCTCCCAACGAGGGAGGGGTGCCCATCGGAGCCTGACCCTGACCCCATAATGGCCCGCATACTGATGGTGGTCAATCCTGTGTTGGATGGGCACTTGGGGGCAGCACAGCAGCCACAAGGGGGTGAGTACAGAGTTTGTGGTATTCATTATTCCTTGCCTGCCATCTGTACTGTTGGTGCTGTGATTGACCCCTTGCTCCCTTTCTTCCTCTCTCCTTTTGTCATCCTGTCTATGTGTGCATTAGTATCATCTGGTGAAGGAGCAGGGGCACCAGTGAGCGAGAGAGCTGCAGCTCACGGGACCCAGACAGAGTCCACCGATGCTGAGGGGACCAGTGGGATGGAGGGCGAGGGGAGCACCCTGGGGAGACTGGAGCTGATACAAATGACTCTGAATCCTCCTCCAATGGAATTCCCTGGGGGGGGTGGATCCCTCTGAGACCCCCCCAGCTACTTCATCTTCCGCCACCCCTGTACCAGCACTGCCCTCCCAGTAACCACCCACCCAGTTGCCCCTGCCCACTCACCCTGGAGGGTGGGCATCTCCTTCACCCCAGGCAAACTAGGCCCTGCCCCAGTCAGCCCTGTTGCCCTCAGTGAGGAGGGTATTGCCCTCCTGAGATCCATCTCTGTAGGGCAGTCAGCCATAGTGAATGCCATCCAGGGGCTGGCATCCCAGATGCAGCAATGCAATGCCTTCCTGGAGGGCATTCACGGTGGCTTGGAGGCCCTACAGAGATCGTTTCAGGCTCTGGCATCCTCTCTGGTGGCAGCCAGTGTCCCTGTTTCATCCGTCCCCCCTCCAACTACCTGTTCCCAGTCCCAGCCTCCTCTCCCCCAACCCGTTCCACGCACACATTCTGACAAGCATGCATCCCAAGCAACAGAAAGGACTCGCACAGACAAATACAGGCACCGCACTTCAGTCCACAAGCACACACACAGCCAACACACAGATCCACACACAACAACAGCCACTGCCTCCACTGTCTCCCACCTCCTCCTCCTCCCTCACAGTCACATCAGCACTCACACCTGCATGCACCTGCATCAACAGTCCCAGATCCTGCCACATGTACAGCCTTGCCCACAGTCCCCACAACAGCTGACCCGCAGACATGCACCCCACACTCCACATGTGCAGTCACCACCACTGCCATCACCACCTCCTGCAGCAAACCCACCTCACTTGCAGACACCACCACAACATCCATCCACACGTCCTGTTTGTCCTCCCCCACCCTGTCTGCCCCCCTCCAAAGACACACAAATGCTCCCACTCAGACCCCGAACAGCCATCCACCTCACACACTCACACTGCCCATGCACCTGCACCCAAGTCCAGCACACCTCCTCCTCCTACAACCACTCCCTCTACCTACACTCCCATACCTCCTCCCACAGCCCTCCCCATTGGTCAGAAGAAGATTTTCCTTTCCCGCCTTGACCTCATCCCTCCCCCCGTCCTGCCTGTAAGTGAAAAATCCCACCCCCACAGCCTAGTACCTCCAGCACAAACATTACCCCTGTTCCTCCCTCTAAGATGCCACCTGCCACTAAGGGGCACAACAGTGGCACTCCGGCCCCCCGCACCAAGCCCACTCCTCCACCCCCTAAATGGAAGGGTAAAGAACTGCCACCTCACAAACCTAAGCCCAAGGACCCCCCTTCCAAAAAGAACGCCTCTCAGCACCCCTGCTCCCCCTTCTCCCTGAGGAGCCTGCCTATTACCAACATGATGCCTCTGTCCAGTGGAGTGACTGGGCTGTCAGGAGTCAAGTTGTGCCTTGGACGTTGCCCTGTGGCATTGTACTTCACTTGGACTGGCCCATGGCCCTATCTGTAATTATTTATAGTTGATATTCTTGTGGTCGCTATACCCAACGTATTACAGTGGTTGGAGCAAAGGTATGTGTCCTGGCTTTCTTTCCTTCTGGATTATGTTGGTGTGGGATTTCTCTGCAGATGGCTCTGGATGTGTGTATGGTGTGTATTGTGCGTGTCACTCTCCCCTCCCTCCCTTGTGTGCTAGGCGGCTGTACTCAACATCGTTGTCTTCGATGGCGTTGGTGCTCCTGGACTTCCATGGCGCGGTACAGCATCGAGAAGACTTCCAGTTCTGGTTCCATGGCGGCCGTGGACTCCTCTGTGTCCCTGGAGGTGAGTGTCTCCTTTTATATGATGTGTTTTTGCCAGGCTTCTGGTGGCGTAGCTAACGCCCCGGAAATCGTGGCGGTCTGCTATGTCATAATATGGTGAGTGGATCCTTGTCTTCTGCCTGCCTGAAGACGGCTACTGCCGTGTTCAGTGGTCTTACCACACTGGCATTTGATGTGGTACATTGGTGTCTATGGGAGGGATCACCCCCATGGTCATTATTTGGCAGTCATTAGGAGATAAGCACTTTTGTTCAGGACTGGTCTGGTGAAAATCATTATGCTTCTCTGTTCTTTGCCATGATGCTCAGGTGTGTGGCAAAGGTGCTCAACAGTTGGCGAGGGTGATACTGATAGTGATGCTGTGGAGGTCCCAGTGTTTGTACTCTTCCCTGTTGGAGCTCTCAGTAGATTGTCCAATTTGATTACCAGCCTTCTCACAACTGTTGAGGTACCCCCACAGCCAGTTCCTCAGTATTGCCTTACAGGGCAAGCTAACCCTTGTGGCATGAATCTTTCAGGGTTTTTACAGGCAGGTTTTTACACAGAGCTTCCTGTGTGCAGGGCATAGATAAAGCATATAGGTCACCCTGAGAAGTGTAAAGTCGCTGGTGTGTGGAATGGGGTATTGAGCCCGCTTCATCTGATGTCACAGGTGTGTTAAATGTCTTGGCACCCTTGGAGGCTGAGCATAAAATGTATAGGATGATTAATTGCTACACATTAGTGATATGGCAGACCCATTAGTCTGTAGATTGATAATGGGGATCCGAACACCAATCCTCCTAAACCTATGACAACCAATCTGAGGGATGTGGATTTGGTTTTACATTTATTTAAACTGTGGGAGGATAATGGTAGACTTTTATTTAAGTTATTATCTGTCAAGGTAGTAACATTGTTATGTTTTGTATCCTTTAGATAGGTCAGATGTTAGAGCCCTAGATATGTCTCCAATGCATTTTTGTTCCATTGGGGTTACTTTCACTATCACACAACATACTAAAAATGCTTCCACCGCTACTGAATTTAAACAATTCTCTTTTCATCCTAAATTGTGTGTTGTGGGATGCCTGAAACAGTACATACTCCAGTAACTTCAAGTACTTTGAGTAGCTGGGTGAAGTCGGTGATGGTGTTGGTGTGAGTGGACAGAGGACATTTTAGGGCCTATTCAGAAATAGGGCTATGGCTTTAAAGGCCATTTGGACTGAAGTTAGATTGGAGGACATCCTGAGGTCAACGGATTGGTCCAGGGTTACAACTTTTAAGACCTTTTATTAGAAACCGGGTCAACATGCAGCAATGGCCATTGTAGATATGCTTTGAACCTGTGCACTACGAGTCTCCAGTCTTGAAATTAAATTACAGATTCTCCTGGCCAGTTGGTGAAGGAGATTCCTGATTTTTTAAAGACAAAGGAGATGAAAATGTTACCACCACTGCTGTTTCTACCCACTCCTGTAAAGGTCACAACTGTTTCGTTTGGTTACTCCTAGTGCCAATATCAACTAACCAGACGACAATCTGATGTCAAGTGACATAGTGTATGGAAGGCAATGTTCCTCTGGAACAGGCAACATGCTTAATTTGGAGGCAAGCCAAAGAAAAAAAGTAATGTGGTTGCTTCTTGGATTCTCTGTACTGATTCCATTTTTGCATGACTATAGACTTGTAGATGATCAAAAAAGTGGAAGTTGATCATATTTGTAAAGTTGAAAGCATGTCTTCTTTATTGTTGATCCCTGCCCAGGGGAGCAGGATTCTAAGAAATGTAATGTGCTTCAAAAGTGTAAATATAAATAAACAGCTGAACAAATGACAGAATAATATTTGGCTCCTATATTTAATAAAATCAGGATTCTCCTTCACAATGTGGCTAGGAGAATCTACAAGGCTGCATTTTGAGACTGGTCGACCAATCAAAATGAATGTACAGAGAATAATACTTAGGATGTTTTTCTAGTTGGAGTGCAACAAAATGTGCTCCAGGGTAGCTTCCTTTCAAGATATATATAGGGCCACATTTATGACCCAGTTTGTGTCGCCCTTGCACTGGGCAGCGTGGTGCAAGAGCAATGCAAACTTTAAGATGGCTTTTTTAAGTCATGCAAAGCCACCTTGTGTGGCCCTGCGTGGCTTCATAAATATTGAGTAATGTAACTCAGCACAAACCACTGCGTATTACTCTGCGCCAGCGAAGTGTATGCCATATGGTGCAAAACTGCAAATGGGGCAGCTGAACCAGGTTCAGAAAAAGGGACTCCCACAATAAATGAAAAAAATACATAGAGATAGATAAATAATAAAAGTAATATTAAGTTAGTAATAATAGAGGTTAATAAAATACATTGGGGGCACCAAAATCTTTTAAGTGCTTTGGGCCACTAAAGGGCTTAATCTGGCCCTTACCATTGGAGTGGTGGTTTCCAACTTGTGCTACTTGTCGCTGCTTGTTTGATCACAGTCCGGTTTGTTTTAGGCGAGAAAGAACAGCATGGCGGGATCAAACGAAGCAAACACGAGTGACAATTCACATACAGTCTTAACTTGTGTTTGGGAAGCATATGAGATGTGCTAAACTTTTGAAATTAGTTCACAACAAGAAAACCATTAATTGTACCTGAATTTAGTGTGAAATTATATCCTAGAGTCTGTGTTATGGCAAACAAGATCTGGCATTCATGAAAAAATTTGGAAACGTAAGAGGGAGATTTATTAAAAATGATGAAATGCACTTTACGCATTAACTTATATTAGAGTGGGGGATGTTCAAAGTGGGAGATCGCTGCATTATTGCCATTTTGACTCAAATAAAGTGAGAGCCAGATTCACAAAGGTAAACTTACAATTTTGTGAAAGTTTAATTTTGTTTTGGGATTCACAAACTAGTAGTTAATAGTAAGCTTATTACTGCGGAGACTGCAATTGGGACGGAAAACTCTGCACACAAAAAGATAGGCCTGTTTATTTCGAAGTTGTAAACTTACTATTAACTCTGTAGTTTGTGAATACTAAAAAAGAGTAAATTACACAAAAGTATAAGTTTAACTTTGTGAATCAGACCATTAGAGTTTCCCATCTAAAATCGGGAGTCCTACCGGTATACCACAGCAGACAGAATGTGTCAGTGAAGTGAAGACTCCAACGAAGAAGGTTGCAGTAGGTATATGGTTTATTATCTTCAATAAACCGGTTTAAGTAAACAGAGTACAAGGGGCACAGAGCAAGGAGAAACGCGACTCTCACTCCGTGGGCGTCATGTGGAATGTCTCGACATCTTCGGCTCCGTCAGGGGATTCCACATGACACACACGAATTCTAGATCACCTCACAACATCCCCCCTCTTTTAATAAAAAACAATTTTCATTTAACAAATACAAACAATGGAAATACCAACATTAACCTGAACAACCAAAACTGATGAGTTAGTAAAACTATATACAAAGTTATTGTAAAACAAAATACAAGGTAACAATCTACTAAAAGAATGTTGGCCATAGAAGTAGTTTTCACGACATTACAAAATCACCGAACATAGCCAGTCTACGACATTACATAATCACTGAACTTAGCCGGTCTATGGGACTCCCTGCGAAATTCCCGCTTACCCTTATCCTCCCTTTTACAGTGAGAATCCTTCTTTGCACAATTAGAAGAGTTGTGAACAACGGTTTCATTGCTACTGGTTTGACAACCTTCGTGCTCACCCCTTATTCGAACACTGGGATCTAAAGCTAAACGTGTGACACCCCACCAGCATCCATCAGACAATCTAGCTGCATTTTTGCATACTTCCAGAACTTGTTGGGGCTCTTTAAACTTTGAAAAGCCTTTTCTGACTAGCAAAGGATCTTTAACTCTCACCCAATCACCAACCTGGAGGACTTTTTTCTTCGGTGTAACTCTCAACCTATTCCTTCCCATTTCATCAGAATTACCTTTTGCTGACTGCCAAACCTCCCTCAGATTACTACCTTCATGAAGTAGTTCAATCATCCAAAAAGGACATAGTTCTGAGGTCGCAATCCTTCCCCTCATCAATTCAAAAGGAGTCTTGCCAGTGGCAACGTGTGGTGTTGTGCGATGAGACCAAATCAATTCCTTAATGGCTTGCCTCACAGACATGTTAGTTTTAATTGCTGCTTGGATACACTCAACAAGTACACGATTGATGTGTTCGACAATACCATTACTTTGAGGATGATAAAGAGGCGTCCTTATGTGTTTGATACCACACATGTTAAAAAAATGGCACATTTCTGTAGATACAAATTGTACTCCGTTGTCAGTCATTATGGGGGTCATTCTTACTTTGGCGGGCGGCGGAGGCCGCCCGCCAAAGTAACCCTGTCAGAACACCGCACCGCGGTCGAAAGACCGCTGCTGTGATTCTGAGATTTGCCCTGGGCTGGCGGGCGGCCGCCAAAAGGCCGCCCGCCAGCCCAGGGCAAATCAACCTTCCCACGAGGACGCCGGCTCAGAATTGAGCCGGCGTAGTGGGAAGGTGCGACGGGTGCAGTGGCACCCGTCGCGTATTTCAGTGTCTGCATAGCAGACACTGAAATACTTTGCGGGGCCCTCTTACGGGGGCCCCTGCAGTGCCCATGCCATTGGCATGGGCACTGCAGGGACCCCCAGGGGCCCCGCGGCACCCCCTACCGCCATCCTGTTCATAGCGAATTTCCCGCCATGAACAGGATGGCGGTAGGGGGTGTCTGAATCCCCATGGCGGCGGAGCGCGCTCCGCCGCCATGGAGGATTCAGAAGGGCAGCGGTAAACCGGCGGGTGACCGCCGGTTTAACCTTTCTGACCGCGGCTGAACCACCGCGGTCAGAATGCCCTTCGGAGCACCGCCGGTCTGTCGGCGGTGCTCCCGTGGCCGGTGACCCTGGCGGTCACCGGCCGCCAGGGTGAGAATCACCCCCTATATGTTCAGGTAATCCTTCCCGACTGAAAACATCTTTTAGACATTTAATAACACTTTGGCCCATATTTATACTATTTGACGCAAAACTTCGCTAACGCAGTTTTGCGTCAAAAATATTAGCGCCGGCTAACGCCATTCTGAAGCGCCATGCGGTCGCCGTATTTATTGAATGACGTTAGCCGGCGTTAGCCGCCGGCGCCGTCTGGTGTGCGTTATAAAAAACGACGTACACCAGGCAGCGCCGGCGTAGGGGGATATGGGGCTTGGGCGTCAAGAAATGGGGCAAGTCTCGTTGAGGCAATTTTTTCGCCTCAACCCGATTTGCGCCATTTTTTTTTCACTCCCAACCCCCATAGAAATGACTCCTGTCTTAGCAAAGACAGGAGTCATGCCCCCTTGCCCAATGGCCATGCACAGGGGACTTCTGTCCCCTGGGCATGGTCATTGGGCATAGTGGCATGTAGGGGGGCACAAATCAGGCCCCCCTATGCCACAAAAAAACTTTTTTTAAAAACTTACCTGAACTTACCTTAATGTCCCTGGGATGGGTCCCTCCAGCCTTGGGTGTCCTCCTGGGGTGGGCAAGGGTGACAGGGGGGGTCCCTGGGGGCATGGGAGGGCACCTCTGGGCTCCTTCAGAGCCCACAGGTCCCTTAACGCCTGCCTTTTGCAGGCGCTAAAAAATGGCGCAAAAGCGTCCGTACGTCATTTTTTTTGACCCGCCCACTCCCGGGCGTGAATTTTGCCCGGGAGTATAAATCCGACGCACATGCCTCGGAGTCGATTTTTTAGACGGGAACGCCTACCTTGCATATAATTAACGCAAAGTAGGTGTCCACGCTAAAAAATGACGCTAACTCCATGGACTTTGGCGCTAGACGCATCTAACGCCAAAGTATAAATATGGAGTTCGTTTTGCGTCGGAATTGCGTCAAAAAAAACTACGCAATTCCGGCGCAAACGGAGTATAAATATGCCCCTTTGTGTAGTGGGAAGTCTTATAGGAAATACCTCAACCCATCTAGAGAGATGATCTACTATAACCATAAAATACCTCAAGTCTGGAGGTAGTACATGATAAGGACCAAGAAAATCTAAACCAATTTTCTGCCAAGCTCTTGCTGGTGATGGAACAAAAGAATCACAACTTCCTTGAGTAACCAGAACTTTGTCACTTACACAACACCTGGGGCAACTCTTCACTAGCTCATCAATTTCCTTATCCATCCTTGGCCACCAGAAATCAGATCTTAACTTCCTTTTTGTGATAGTAGAACCAAGATGTCCAATATGTGCTTTGAGAATCAGATCTCTCCTAAGACACTCTGGTGGAATAAGTTTGTCACCTCTAATGAGTTTGTCACCCTCAACAAATAATTCCTCAGAAATTTTCCAAAAAGGTTGTAAATTAGGCGAGAGAGTCTTCTCTTTAGGCCACCCAGTCTTAACATAATGAATGACATTGCACAACAGTTTGTCATTATGTAACGACTTAATCCAAACATCTTCATCCAAAGTCTCAGCAATGCATGCTATAAAACACTCTTCTACCTCAGTATCCCATTCAAGTTGTTCCTCTTCATCTGATATAGGTAAACGGGATAGGCAATCAGCCCTACTGTTTTTTCCCCCTGGAATATACTCCATCGAAAAATTGAACTCTAACAATTTGGCAGATAACCGGGCTATGCGAGCAGTTGAGCGTTTAATTTTTTTTCCTGATAAAATTTCCACCAGGGGACGGTGATCAGTTTTTAATATAAAATGTCTACCCCAGAGGTATTGTTTGAATTTTTCCGCATTCCATACACAAGCCAGGAGTTCTTTTTCAATTACGGAATACTTCCGCTCAACTACCCGCAATGTCCTTGAAGCAAACCCAATGGTGCTTTCCTTGCCCCCATAAGAAACCTGTGTTAACACTGCGCCCAACCCATATTCACATGCATCCACAGTTACAATGGTCTTTTTACTATCTGAAAAAGGTTGTAAAACTGGCGAGTTGACAATCTGTTGTTTAATATGCTCAAAAGCCTCATTGCACTCTTTAGACCAAAAGAACAATTGCTTGCTTTTAAGCATAGCCCTAAAACATTCAGAAGTCTTAGCAAAATCCTTTAAAAACTTTGCATAAAATTCACATAATCCCAAAAAAGAAAGCAACTGTTCTTTAGTCTTGGGTGCAGGAGCATCGAGAATGCTCTTCACTAATTTAGGCCTGGGTTTGACACCGTGCTCAGATAAAACATGTCCTAGATACTCTATTTCCCGAGTTTTAAAGAGACATTTGTCTCTTCTTAAAGTGACACCTCTTTCTTCTAGAGTTTGCAAGACCCCCTCTAAAACTCTATCATGAACCGCCTCAGTGTCAGCGAAAATTAGAATATCATCCTGAAACATGACTACATTGGGATTGTTGGGGAACATGTCAGTCATTAATCTCTGAAAAGCAGCAGCCGCAGATGCTAAACCAAAAGGTAATCTGCAAAACTGGAAAGTCCCATCTGGCGTTACAAAGGCTGTGAGATAATGAGAATCAGCATCAAGCTCTACTTGGTGGTATGCCGATCTAAGATCCAACTTCGTAAACCAACTAGCAGAACCCGCTTTTGCAATTAAATCATCAATCCTAGGCAACGGAAAACTATCAACCCAAATCGCTTCATTCACACTTCTTAAGTCCACACACATCCTCAGGTCACCAGAGCTTTTCTTCGCTTGAACAATAGGAGATAACCAAAGAGTGGCCTCTACCTTCTCTATTATGCCCTGTTCACACATATCCTTCAACAACCTAGACAATTCTGCCCTTACACTAAATGGAACATTCCTCAGTTTATGCTTCATGGGGACAACACCCTGTTTTAATTTGATAGTGTGTGTGACATTAGATATTTTACCCAACTTGTCCTGGAACAAACCCTTGAACCTCCGTTGCCAAGGACAACCCACCTCAGAAGATGTTTTGATACAGTTGGTATTGCTCCTATCAATAGACACAGGTCTATTCCTTCCTGGTTTGATGATTAATTTAAAATCAGCTTGATGAATTAAGCCCAAAACGTTAATACCTTTTCTTGCCACATATACCTTCCCATGAATGGTCTCGCCAGAAATGGACAAAGTAGTCCAAAAATACCCAATCAAGTCAATCTTACTCCCCTCAAACGCCAAGGTAGTAACGTCTGGAGGAAAAAGAGTTTTATCACTCCAAAACTCATTGAATTTGTCAAATGAGACAATAGTAATTTGTGCTCCTGTATCCACTAACAACTTGACAGCAACACCTCCCACAAGCACCTCAATGTCAGGATCCAGGACCATTTTGCTAGCAGATGACATATTGTCCTTGACAACTAATACAAGTTCATTATCATCCTGTTGCACATTTTCATTTTCAGCATCAAGAACACAACGGACACTGCCCCTCTTCCCACCTCTGCAAACATGTGAAAAGTGTCCCAGTTTATTGCAGTTCCTGCATTGTTGGTTGACCGCAGGACAATTCCTAAAGGAGGAAACGTGGTTCAAAGATCCACATCTGTAACACATAGGGGGTCATTCTAACTCTGGCGGTCGGCGACCGCCAGGGCTAAAATGACGGAAGCACCGCCAACAGGCTGGCGGTGCTTCCTTGGCCATTCTGACCGCGGCGGTAAAGCCGCGGTCAGAAAAGGGCAACCGGCGGTTTCCCGCCGGTTTACCCCTGGCCCAAGATGGATCTTTGCACGTTAACAATTTTTCTTGGATTCTTTTAGAGTAGCATCTTGCCACAAGTTGATCTCGTATCAATTGTGAGGTAAAATTTTCGAATTCACATTTGGCAGCTAACACTTTTAAAACAGTAATGAAAGAATCCACACTTTCATTAGGATTTTGCACTCTGGTAAAGAATTTGTATCTATGTACTGCAACATTCTTAGTTTTGATGAAATGCTTGTCCAGCTTGTCTCGAACTCATCTAATTCCTCTTCTTCACGTAATTCATAAACTGGTAGATGGTCAAAAATATTCTGTCCTTCCACACCCAAATAACAGTACATCAAACTTTTTTTTCTCTCAGGCCTAAATTTATGGCCCTCAATAGCTCCTAAATAGGCCTTGAATGAGCGTAACCATAATCGCCATTCCAAAGGAGGATCACCTGGGTCCTGTAAAAAAGGTGATGGTGGCAACACGTTTTGCATTTCTTTTCAAAGAAAGTAAAACAAAAAAACAATAAACAAAGGAAAAGGGAAAAGAGAAGAAAAGAAAAAAGAAAGAAAAAAAAATTATGGTTGTGTATAAACCAAAATCCCACGAAAGATGGCCTTCCAGCAAGAAGTTAATCCTTTCAGCAATCCTTCCTAGTCCAACTTCTATTTTGATGATCGGAAAGTTTCAGATTAGAGTCCTTCTTCTCTGTTTCTTGTCATTCGTGCGAGTGCGAAGCAGCAAAAAAAATCAGAAGGCTTGGGAAAGCCAGCACTCGATACCAACAGCGCATGTAAGGTAGAAGCGCTAAGGTATGTATGAACAAATGCGCTCCAGGCAATGAAAAAACACGTGTGCGCGCAATGAAACACACGCTCGCCCGATGCACACGCGCCAACTAGAACACTGTTAGTGCGTTGTGCTCGCGCTGGAGATGCCGTTGGAATTAACGGTATCTCGAAGAACAAAAACACTCTGGGCCATATTTATACTTTTTGACGCAAAACTGCGCAAAAAAATTAGCACCGGCTAACGCCATTCTGAAGCGCCATGCGGGCGCCGTATTTAATCAATGACGTTAGCCGGCGTTAGCCGCCGGCGCTGCCTGGTGTGCGTGGAAAAAAACGACGTACACCAGGCAGCGCCGGCGTAGGGGGATATGGAGCTTGGGCGTCAAAAAATGGGGCAAGTCAGGCTGAGGCAAAATTTTCACCTCAACCCGATTTGCGCCATTTTTTTCAACTCCCAAACCCCATAGAAATGACTCCTGTCTTAGCAAAGACAGGAGTCATGCCCCCTTGCCCAATGGCCATGCCCAGGGGACTTCTGTCCCCTGGGCATGGTCATTGGGCATAGTGGCATGTAGGGGGGCACAAATCAGGCCCCCCTATGCCACAAAAAAAAAAAAAAACTTACCGGAACTTACCTTAATGTCCCTGGGATGGGTCCCTCCAGCCTTGGGTGTCCTCCTGAGGTGGGTAAGGGTGACAGGGGGTGTCCCTGGGGGCATGGGAGGGCACCTCTGGGCTCCTTCCGAGCCCACAGGTCCCTTAACGCCTGCCTTTTCCAGGTGCTAAAAAACGGCGCAAAAGCGGCCGTACGTCATTTTTTTTGACCCGCCCACTCCCGGGCGTGAATTTTGCCCGGGAGTGTAAATACGGCGCACATGCCTCGGAGTCAATTTTTTAGACGGGAACGCCTACCTTGCATATCATTAACGCAAAGTAGGTGTCCACGCTAAAAAATGACGCAAACTCCATGGACTTTGGCACTAGACGCGTCTAACGCCAAAGTATAAATATGGAGTTAGTTTTGCGTCGGAATTGCGTAAAAAAAAACGATGCAATTCCGGCGCAAACAGAGTATAAATATGCCCCTCTGTGCCCCAAGGTCAAGCTCCGAAAACAAAATGACGTGAAGAAACTCGCCGAAAGTAGTTGAGAAATCGGCAACTGGGAAAATAAATAAATAAACGAAGAAAAACATACCAAAGAGAGTACAGCCGGTCACGAACAGGATCAGCTACTGCCAGTCACGGACATCGCTTCATCCTCGTCGCCATACATGAAGTGAAGACTCCAACGAAGAAGGTTGCGGTAGGTATATGGTTTATTATCTTCAATAAACCGGTTTAAGTAAACAGAGTACAAGGGGCACAGAGCAAGGAGAAACGCGACTCTCACTCCGTGGGCGTCATGTGGAATGTCTCGACATCTTCGGCTCCGTCAGGGGATTCCACATGACACACACGAATTCTAGATCACCTCACAACAGTCAGTTGCATCAATCTTTTGATAAAAGCACGCCATGCCATGTTCCTTCCTTTTGGGGTATACTAATACTACAACAAATACCATTGTTTTTTCCACAGGCCTAAGGCAGCAACTGTGGTGCCTGGCCTGCGCCGGTAAAACCTCTTGTTACTACTCAGCAGTGAATGCCCAACCTCCCTACAGAAAAAAGGCTGGGGCATTCCATTCGGAGCCTGCGTTGGACATTCCATAGGAAAGTGGTAATAACATTTTAAAAATGCAAAACAAAAAAAAAAAGATCGGAGGTGCTATCAAAGAACGCACGTGGCTCCTTTGGTCATTTTTTTTATCAGTGTTCCTTTAAATGTGTCCTGGTTCTCTTTAAGTTACTTACGAAGGGGGCATTTCTCATTAGCACCATCACATCAGGTCTCGGGCCCCTGCTATCACTATCTTCAAAGGAGCTGTACTCCATTTCACTGCAGACACTTGCAGTCAGAAGTTGTTTACAGATGCTGTCAGACACACAAGCTCACCACATTTGCGGCAGATGTCGATTTTTCCCAAGTTTTATCTATTTATTGACGCTTCTCTCCGTGTGTTTATAATTATCGCTGAGAAGGTCCAGAATACCCATTACTTTACATCGTTGTCTCAGGCAGGATGAAACAAAGAACACTGATTAGAAAAAACTTTGGAGCATGCTCTTCTGTTCTTCACAAGCTACTGGATACAGATGAGTACAGTTTTCTTTGAAGCAGTTACCAGCCATCACTACCTAAGGTGCTTTGGAAACGAGCGCCATCTTCAATAAAGCTTTAGTGGCCTGCACGTTTCACAGAGACCTAAAGACCACGCATGTCAACCAATCCTAAATAAGCATGGCCTCCATATAACAAACCTTCTCATCCTCTGAACAACTTCCAATAGACAATTTCCCGCAAGTTCATTCAAAGATGAGCCTTCTCTCATGTCTTTGCTTTCTACCATCAAACAGGATTATGTTGGTGAAAAATGGCAATCTACTTGATTGCAGCAAATTCGCCTTTTCTGCATGATCGCCCCAGATCTTGTGCCTTTTCCTGAACAACTTTTTTCTGGCATTAGAACTCTGTGGGCCATATTTATACTCCGTTTGCGCCGAAATTGCGTCGTTTTTTTGACGCAATTTCGACGCAAAACTAACGCCAACTAACGCCATATTTATACTATGGCGTTAGAGGCGAATAGCGCCAAAGTTCCCGGAATGTGCGTCATTTTTTAGCGTGAACCCCTTCCTTGCGTTAATGATATGCAAGGGAGGCGTTCCCGTCTAAAAAATGACTCCCAGGCCTTTACGTGGTATTTATACTCCCGGGCAAAAGCGACGCCCGGGAGTGGGCGTGGCTAAAAACGGCGCATTTGCGCCGCTTTTTAACGCCTGGGTCAGGCATGGCGTTAAGGGACAAGTGGGCTCAAAATGAGCCCAGAGTGCCCTCCCCTGCCCCCAGGGACCCCCCCTGCCACCCTTGCCCACCCCAGGAGGACACCCAAGGCTGGAGGGACCCACCCCAGGGACATTCAGGTAAGTTCAGGTAAGTTTTATTTTATTTTTTTTTAATAATATTTTGTGGCATAGGGTGGCCTTATTTGTGCCCCCCTACATGCCACTATGCCCAATGACCATGCCCAGGGGACAGAAGTCCCCTGGGCATGGCCATTGGGCAAGGGGGCATGACTCCTATCTTTACAATGATAGGAGTCATGTTGATGGGGGATGGGCGTCGTTAAAAAATGGCGCAAGTCGGGTTAAGACGATTTTTTCGACGTAACCTGACTTGCCCCATTTTAAGACGCCCATGCGCCATTTTCCCCCTACGCCGGCGCTGTCTGGTCTACGTGGTTTTTTCCCACGCAAACCAGGCAGCGCCGGTCTGATTGCGCCGTCTAACGCCATTCCATAAATACGGCGCCCGCATGGCGCTTCAGAATGGCGTTAGACGGCGCAAAACTTTTTGACGCTAAACTGCGTTAGCGCAGTTTAGCGTCAAAAAGTATAAATATGGGCCTGTGTGCGGTGAAACTGCTATTCAGTGCCAGGAGTGCGTGTGCTCTGGTATTAAAATATTATGGGTAAAACGTTTTCTCTCAGTTGGTACATATAAGCTTCTTGTAAGGACATAATAGTGAAAATGTGCCAATGATGTGTGAGTTTCAGTGTATATTTACACCACCCAAATATATATTAAAAACATATGGCTGTGCTCTGGCTGGGCTGGAGGTCAAAGACATGGTAGCAATACAAGCAAGAAAATAATTGCCTTTGTCATGCATTACATGTAGGAGTGTCAATTTTTATATCTTAATGTCATCCCTTAAGCATGCCTGATAAGCCTACAAGGTAAGGAATCATATGTAGAAATGGAAACAATAAGGTCCAGATTTACGAAGATTTTGTGTTGGGATTGCGTCACTTTTTAAGCACAGTCTTGCACAGTCTTGCAGTCTTGCAGCAAAATCTATTTGGAGATTTACAAATCCATGTAAATCCTGATTTGTGTGGCCTTGTTGAAAAAAAGATAAGGTAAGGCAGCGCATAGTGCTGCCTTGCCTTAGCTTGCATCAGGTAGGTGTTACATCCATGGTGCATGGGCGTTCCTGCGCATCTAGTCACGCATTTAACTTATAAATATGAGTTTGCGCCAAATTGGTGCAGTTACCTGAGGCTAGCGTAACGAGTAGAAATAGCTTTATTTCTTCTCTTTTTCCTCTCTTTGCATGTGTGTTGCATTCTGCAGCACACTTACAGAGTAGAAATGGAAAGTAAAGACAGTTAGGGGGTGATTCTTACCTTGGCGGGCGGCGGAGGCCGCCCGCCAAAGTACTCCCGCCAGAACACCGCACCGCGGTCGTCAGACCGCTGCGGTGATTCTGGGTTTTCCACTGGGCTGGCGGGCGACCGCCAAAAGGCCACCCGCCAGCCCAGTGGAAAACAACCTTCCCACGAGGACGCCGGCTCTGAATGGAGCCGGCGGAGTGGGAAGGTGCGACGGGTGCAGTGGCACCCGTCGCGTATTTCAGTGTCTGCAAAGCAGACACTGAAATACAAAGTGGGGCCCTCTTACTGGGGCCCCTGCAGTGCCCATGCCATTGGCCCCACGACACCCCATACCGCCATCCTGTTCCTGGCGGGCGAACCGCCAGGAACAGGATGGCGGTATGGGGTGTCAGAATCCTCCATGGCGGCGCAGCTCGCTGCGCCGCCATGGAGGATTCATTTGGGCAGCAGAAAACCGGCGGGAGACCGCCGGTTTTCCACATCTGACCGCGGCCAAACCGCCGCGGTCAGAATGCCCTGCGGGGCACTGCCAGCCTGTTGGGGGTGCTCCCGCCAACCCTGGCCCCGGCGGTCCATGACCGCCGGGGTCAGAATGACCCCCTTAGAGTCTCTTCCTGCACAAACAATATCCTGACCACAACGCAGGCATCCTTAAGACATGGTGCAAGGGTGCCTGTGTTTGTAGTAGGAAGCCACAAGTGCGACAGAACTAGGAGAGAGCAGAACTGCATCATATTTCAGAAAATATGGTACAGTGCTGCTCTCTTCCTAAGGTAGAAATATTGACAGGATATCTGACGTGGTGTATATAGCCTTCACTCCATTGGAGTCAGCCTAGTAATATGCTTAGATCTTGATCAACTACAAACTTTTCAAAGGTGCTTTTCGTTTTCAAGGTGTTTCTTTTTACTGTCAATTTTTAAAATTCATATCTCTGATTCTTCTTATCCTATATTAATCATCGTGGTGTCTTTTTGTTTGTGGTATTTTTCTATGTTTTTCTAACTTGTTTCAGGAATTTTATTGTGTTCTTTAATTTAAAATTGTTATTACTGCTTGAATTTAACATGCCCTTCTATGAAGATTGCCTACTGCCTGTGCCAAAGGCCTAAGCAGATTGTGTTTACTAAATTGGTAGGGGCCACCCCCTTCCAAAGTGATAACCCCATTTCTAAAAGTGATGTTCCAAAAATCAGTTTCAACAGAAATTGAGTTAGCACTGCTGCCATCCCTCCCTTCAGGAAAACACATGCTGATGGTGTTTCCTTCTCTAAACAGTCAACCAAGCACGTGAACCTGACCCTGGTAAAAATAAGAATCAGTCATGAGCACCTTGATTTCTGGAGGGCAGTAAAGACTTTGTGGTCCCCAAATAGATCACTCAATCATGCAAAGGTCAGGTTATTACTGCTCAACAGTAATCGATTGTGCACAGGTTAGACTGCATGCCTTACTCTATGTAGCTTAGTATTTTCTACAGTACACTATGGGCCTGATTACAACTTTGGAGGATGTGTTAATCTGTCCCAAATGTGACGATTATGCCACCAGCCGTATTACGAGTTCCATAGGATATAATGGGCTCGTAATACGGCTGGTGGTATATCCGTCACTTTACCGTCACTTTTGGGACAGATTAACACCTCCTCCAAAGTTGTAATCAGGCCCTATGTGTACTCGCAGCTACACCATCATAGTGTCACTACTGGAGCACTACTCCGAATGCCACATTTAACACCCAACTCCTCCCACATTGTCCAACCTGCCAACTCTTCCTGGCAAGAAACCTTGATTGCAGGATTCAATTTACTGACCTTAACCTATGCTTCCTTGACCTGATGTGTTTGCTAATACACAGATCATACTGGTATGAGGACCATGATTGTTTGCTAAAAGCTCTTACCTTCACCTGCACTCACATCCACGTTTTGGCTATATCTTCCTCCTATTGTCTCCATCTCTGTGTTGCATTTGAAATCGGGGAGCAGAAAAAGCAGATCAAATTCTTTCTATCTATCTATACTTATCCATGTATATATTCCATACTTATCTTCTCTTCCCCGTCTTACCTCCTCCCATTTCTCTCCTTTACCTCTTCCCTCCAGTTCACTGCCCCAGCTTCTTATTCATTTCCTACTCTTTCTTTCACTTTTATTCTTGTATGTCCCTATGACCTGATAGCAGATGCCACGATTTTAGATGTGGAGATGCTGTGGCCAGAATTACTGATTCTGGGTAGTGTCTCCTCATTTAAATTCCTCTATTACGAGTTTCTGTCCTAGAATGGAGAATAACCATGCAGATCAGGAATTGCCAACTCAGATAATCCCTGATTCTGGGGAAAATTCACTCCCATTTACCACCTGGTTTAAGTTAAATGATAACATCAGATTTACAAAGTTTGTAGTGAAAAAGCAGCATATGGGCCTTCAATTGCAGATTACTTTCAAATATGGGAAGTATTGCCCATCTACAAAACCAGACACAGTTTTTGTCAAATAATTTTGGTTTACTATATACCTTCTGTTTACTATTAAGGTTTGTATGAAGAGGGTCATTACAGAATATATAGGCCCTCATTACGACCCTGGCGGTCGGTGATAAAGTGGCGGCAATACCGCCAACAGGCCGGCGGTAATTACTGCCAAATTATCACCATGGCAGAAAGATCTCTGAAAGACAACCAATGTACCACACTGACTGCCAGGGCGAAAACAACAGGCACCACTGCAGTAGCCGCCTACAGCCAGGCGGAAGTCAATGTTCCGCCCACAATATTACAACAACACAATCCTCCACCTTTTCCGGGGGAGGACCAATGACATCAAAAGGCTGGTGGAAACACTGCACAGAAGTAAAAGGACTCACCATTGGAGACACAGGGAAGAACCACGCCGCCATGGAACCAGAACTGCATGTATTTCCGATGATATTCTACGTTTTGCTCCACCACGAACACCAACGGCGGCAAAGATGACGACGGTGAGTACAGCCGCCTAGCACACAAGGAAGAGGGAGAAGAAAATGAGAGTGGCACACACACACACCACACCCCTCCCACCCCCCACACACACACCATACACACAACCAGATGCACAAGAAAACAATTTATCCCCCTAAATCGACAGAATAATGCAAGGAGAACACAAATTTACCAAAGTGAGTGTAATAATATCAACACAGTTACAAAATAATAAGTTAGCCAATTTAACTGATATTTACAAATGTACAGAACAAGGGACACTGTCCAGTCCTCAGTTCGCGTTGGCCACATGGCCACATGCCAAAATCCAAGGCCTCACTTGTCGCCTGCATCAACACGGAGATAACACTGCAGGGGCATCAGTTGGCAAATAGGCAGGCACCTCAGGGGTAGGGGGGTGCACCTCAGCCGGGAGCGGAAATAAGACCACTGGTTTTGGAGGGGGCAACATGCCATGTGCTTGGTCCTGGGGAATGCAAGGCCACAGTCTCTTGCGTAGGTGTCTTCCCCATTGGTTCTGGAGGGGGCAACATGCCCTGTGCTTGGTCCTGGGGAGTGCAAGGCCACAGTCTATCAAGTGGGTGACTTGCCCACTGGTTCTGGAGGGGGCACCATGCCCTGGGCTTGGTCCTGGGGAGTGCAAGGCCACAGTCTCTCGAGTGGGTGACTTGCCCACTGATTCTGGAGGGGGCAGCATGCCCTGTGCTTGGTCCTGGGAGTGCAAGGCCAGAGTCTCTCGAGTGGGTGACTTGCCCACTGGTTCTGGAGGGGGCAACAAGCCCTGTGCTTGGTCCTGGGAGTGCAAGGCCACAGTCTCTCAAGTGGGTGTCATCCCCACTGGTTCCGGAAGGGGGCAACATGCCAGGTGCTTGGTCCTGGGGAATGAAAGGCCACAGACTCTCGAGTGGGTGACTTCCCACTGGCTCTGGAGGGGGCAACATGCCCTGTGCTTGGTCCTGGGAAGTGCAAGGCCACAGTCTCTCAAGTGGGTGTCATCCCCACTGGTTCTGGAGGGGACAACATGCCCTGTGCTTGGTCATGGGGAGTGCAAGGCCACAGTCTCTCAAGTGGGTGACTTGCCCACTGATTCAGGAGGGGGCAACATGCCCTGTGCTTGGTCCTGGGGAGTGCAAGGCCAGTGTCTCTGGAGTGGGTGACTTGCCCACTGGTTCTCGAGGGGGCAACATGCCCTGTGCTTGGTCCTGGGGAGTGCAAGGCCACAGTCTCTGGAGTGGGTGACTTGCCCACTGGTTCGGGAGGGGGCAACATGCCCCGTGCTTGGTCCTGGGGAGTGCAAGGCCAGAGTCTCTGGAGTGGGTGACTTGCACACTGGTTCTGGAGGGGGCAACATGCCCTGTGCTTGGTCCTGGGGAGTGCAAGGCCACAGTCTCTCGAGTGGGTGAATACCCCACTGGTTTTGGGGGGGACAGTCCGCACAGTAGCCCATGGAGGCAGGATTACATAGCGTCCACCGGCAGTGACGGCTGCACTGTGGTGGTGCTGGTGGTAGTGGGAGGATCCTGCAGATCCCCTGCACCTTCGGATGGATGCACTGTGGTGTTGCTCGTGGTGGTGGGAAGCTCCTGCACATCCCCTGCACCCTCGGATGGATGCACAACCATGGTTGGTGGTGGGGACTCCGTGACAGCTGCTGGGGCAGGCTCCTGGCACTTCTTGCCTGCTGGTGCAAGCCCCTTGCCCTTTCGTGTGGCAGGTGCAGGCTCCTTGCCCTTCTTACCTGCTGCTGCAGGCTCCTTGCCCTTCTTGCCTGCTGCTGCAGCCTCCTTCCCTTTTTGGATGGCAGGTGCAGGCTCCTTCCCCTTTCGGCTGGCTGGTGCAGGCTCCTTCCCCTTCAGTAACTGTGGCCCGGATCCCTTTCCACCACGAGTAGGTGCAGATGGAAGTGGGCCCGTGGACTGTGTGGCTGAGGTGCTTGGCTGGGTTCTTCCTACGCTGGTCATACATGCAGGACGGTGAAGGGGAGGGGTAGGGAAGAGGTCAATGGTGGATAGGTAAAGTTTCTTAGGGACATTGGGGTGGGAAGAGGAAGAAGGAATGGGAGTGGAGGATGAGGGTGTGGTTGTTGGAGGTGTCTGTCTGCTGGCTTTGGGTGCAGGTGCATGGGCTGTATGCTGTTGTGAGGTGGATGGCTGTTGGGTGTCTGTGTGCTTGCGTTTGTTTACTTTAGGAGGGAGGACAGACACAGTGGGAGAGGACACAGGGGACATGTGAATGGATGTTTTGGGGGTGTCTGCCAGTGAGGTGTGTGTTCTCCTTGATGTGGTGATGATGCTGGTAGTGGATGAAGATGTAGTGCATGCAGGTGTGAGTGTGGACGTGGCTTGGAGGGAAGTGGTGGAGGTGGGGAGGGCGAGACAGTAGAAATAGTGGATGTTGTAGTGTCTGCAAATGAATGGTGTTTGTGTGAGTGCCTGTGGGATGAAGTGTGGTGCTTGTGTTTGCCTGTGACACTCTTGGGTGTTGTCTTGTGTGCATTCTCGTCTGTATGTGTGGCTGGGATGGGTTGGGGTTGAGGAGAATGGGACTGGGAGGTGGAAGTTGGAGGGGGGATGGTAGCTACAGGGACAATGGCTGCCATCAGAGAGGAGGCCAGAGCCTGGATCGATCTCTGTTGGGCCGCCAATCCAGTGTGAATACCCTCGAGGAATGCATTAGATTGTTTCATCTGGGCTGACAGCCCCTGGATGGCATTCAAAATGGTTGACTGCCCTACAGAGATGGATCTCAGGAGGTCAATAGCCTCCTCATTCAGGGCAACAGGGCTCACTGGGACAGGGCCTGAGGTGCCTGGGGCAAAGGAGATGCCCACCCTCTGGGGTGAGCAGGCACGGGCAACTCGGTGAGGGGCTGCTGGGAGGGCGGTGCTGGTACGTGGGTGGCAGCTGTACCTGTAGCTGGGGTGGTCACTGATGTGTCCGCCACCACCAAGGAGCTTCCATCAGAGGAGGTGTCTGTGTCTGAAGTATCCCCTCCAGTCTCCGCCGTGGTGCTCCTCTCGCCCTCCGTCCCACTGGTGCCCACACGTCGGTGGACTCTGCCTCCTGGGTCCTGTGGGATGCAGCTCCCTCCGTCGCCGGTGCCTCTGCTTCTCTGCCAGATGATGCTAATGCAGATAAGGACAGGATGACAAAGCAAAAAAGGGGGAGAGAGACAAAGGATACACTGGGTCAGTGGCTGCACCAACACCACCGTTGGCGTACACACCACCCTTATGCACAGGGAACAGGCCTGCACACTATGTATTGCACCACCACTGATATTGCTAGCCACCAAGGCATGTGGAGGGGCACACACCGCCAACTGCAGCACACCTGGGACCCATGCAGCCCTGACCAGTAGTGGATGCTAACATGCTAGGTAGGCAGTATTATCCCTTCAGAACCCTAGCCACCAGAGGACGAACACTGCTATGTCAGGCCTGGCCTAGGGGCCCGGATACCACCCCACCAGGCGTAAGTCATAATGATGGGCACTCTACTCACCCCCTTGTAGCTGCTGTGATGCTCTCAAGCGCCCATCCAGCTCAGGATAGGCCACCGCCAGTATGCGGGCCATCAGGGGGGGTCAGGGTTCGACGGGCAACCCTTCCTCGTTGGGAGGCCATCCCCAGATGGGCCTCCGCCATCTTCAATGTCCAGCATCTCAGGTCCTCCCACAGTTTCTGACAGTGAGTGCTCCGCCTACCATAAACCCCCAGGGTCCGCACCTCCTTTGTGATGGCACGCCATATACCCTTCTTTTGATGGGCGCTGACTTGCAGAGGCAATACACACAGGAAAACACCATTAGACAAACAGTCCAGCCAGTTACACATATGGCCTAACATACCTGTTCTCAAAACCATTGGCACACACATAGACCAGCACACAAGCTGTATGCCACAAAGAGGACATCCACCCACCCCCTTGCACGAGGCCTTCTCACACACCACTCCATGCATCCATGCCATATGCATCGTGCCCACAGTGTACTCACCTGTTGGTTTGGAGTCCCATACAGCAGTCCGTACTGGGGTAGGACCCCATCCACCAGTCTCTCCAACTCTTCCGAAGTGAAGGTTTGGGCCCTTTTCCCGGTCACACGGGCCATGGTAGGTTCCAGACGCAGGTCACAGCAGCACATGCAGAGAAGGTCCTCTCCTGTTGAAGGTCAGGTAGCAAGTGAGGAACCAGATAAAAAATGTCGGTCACGTCTGCGGCGGTGCATACCGTCACTGCCGGCGTAGATCATCATTGGCCACTGTACCCCATAGGGAGCCAATATTAACCAATGAGGAGTTGCACAGCAGTTCCCGACTGCCTCTCACCATGGCGCACAACGTCAGCGGAATTACCTCACTTCCACCTGTCCCTCCACACAGGACATATGGACGCCATTTTGATGGCCTGCAAGTCCTCCCTGATCCCCTGGTACTGTCCCTCGTGCAGCCACCTGTTCTTCTGCACATTGTCCAGGATCTGGCCCATCGTGTCCTGGGAATGTTGATAGGCTCCCAGGATCTCAGAGAGTGCCTCCTTGAGAGTCGGTTCCCTGGGTCTGCCCTCCCCCTGGCGCGCAGCAGTCCTCCCAGTATTCCAGTTGGCCTGTGCCTCTGACCCCTGAACTGTGTGCCCACTGCCACTGACCCCAGGTCCCTGATTGTCTTGGGTGCGAGGTGTGGCCTGGGGTCTCTGTAGAGGTGGACACACTGCTGATTGACGTGTCCTGGGGACAGAGGTGTGGGTATGCTGTGTGGGTGTTGTGGTGGTGTTTCCAGATGGGGGAGGCTCAGTGGTGGAGTGTGACTGGACCTGGGTGACCGGCTGTCCAGTGGTCCCTGATGGTCCAGGTAGATCATCCAGATCCTGAAGTCCAGAGTTGCTGTCATCACTGTGGGCTTCTTCATTTGGGGGACTCGATAGTGCAGGCACATCCTCTCCGGTGACATTGGCTGGGGTACCTGTGGGAATGTAAATGATGTGTTATGGTTTATGTGTCTGGCATATTGTACATCTGTGGCTTCCCCTCTATGGTTGAATTTGCCCTGCCAGCTTTCACTTGTGTATGTCAGTGTATGGTGGGATTGTTAGTTCTCTATGGTGATGAGTGTCCATGCAGGGCTGTGAGGGGTGTCCATGCATTGGTACTTCATGCAGGGCTTGGCATTGGGATGAGTGAGATGTGATGGTGAGGTGTGTGGGAAGTAGTGGAGTGATGGGCTTGAGGGTGAGGGTATGGAAAGGCATGCAGGTGGGGGGGTGATAGTAGAGAGGTGACTTACCAGAGTCCAGTCCTCCTCCGACTCCAGCCAGGCCCTCAGGATGCAGTATTACCAAGACGTGCTCCTCCCAAGCTGTGAGTTGTGGGGGAGGAGGTGGGGGTCCACCGCCAGTCCTCTTGATAGCGAGCTGGTGTCTTACTGCTATGGAACTTACCTTTCCCCGTAGGTCGTTCCACCTGTTCCTGATGTCATCCCTAGTTCTGGGGTGGTGTCCCACGGCGTTGACCCTGTCCACGATTCTCCGCCTTCGCTCCATCTTCCTAGCTATAGATATCTGCTGCACCTGTGCTCCAAAGAGCTGTGGCTCTACCCTGACAATTTCCTCCACCATGACCCCCAGCTCCTCCCCTGTGAAATGGGGGTGTCTTTGTGGTGCTGTGGGTGTTATGTGCGATGTGTTGTTGAGAGTGTGTTGGGTGATGTGTTGGGGTGTGTGATGTGGAGTGTGTGAGTGGTGTATAGGTATGAGTGGTGTGTGGCTCTAGTTGTGTCAGTGGTCTTGATGTCTGTCTGGTGGCAATGCTTTGTAGTTGTAAGGGGTTGTGGATAATGTGGGTGTGTGTTTTATAGTGGTGTGGATGTGTGGGTGTGGTGTGTGTATGGTGTCAAGTGTGTTGTTTGAATTGTCCAAGGTGGTGTTGTTTTGTATGTGGGTGTCCATTGTGAGCGCGGCAATATGTACCGCCAATGGTTTACTGCCATTGAATGTCCGCCATGGTGATTCGTGGGTCATAATATGGTGGGCGTTGTTCTGTTGGCATAACAGTGTGGGTTTTGATACCGCCACTTTATCACTGACCTTTGGTTTGGCAGATTTGTGTATGTGGCTGAAGTGTGACGGATTGGTGTGTGTGTGTCATAATATAGTGTGATAGTGTGCCTCTTAGATGAGGAAGAATAGGAACTAGGGCCAAGATAACACACAAAGCTTACTGACGTCCTTTAAAATAAAAACAAAGAAAAGTCAGGGCAGGCGTTAAAATGGGGCAAACAAACCTGTATTTAATCAGAACACACAGAAGCAACAGCAGAGTAGCCAAAGGGAGACATGGAGGTGCTACTCATCCAGCGTGCACGCAGACGGCGAATGGATATCTGCCACCGCAGCGGTAAGTTGGCGGCCGTCAATGTGGCAGTAAGTGGGATTTACTGCCAATGTCATAATGAGGGCCATGGTCTGCTTGATAAGATAGAAAATGGCATAAATTTAAAGAATGAAGATGGAACTGGAGCAATTGCAACAATATTGTCTGAATGCAAGAATGAAACATAAAAGAGAACCCACTAAAGACCTCATGATCAACCAGATTCAATTTGCTGATTGGTTATTTGAAACAGCTACAGCAAAGCTCATGTTTAAACAAGAAGAGCTTTTGGGTTTAGAGAAAAGTGCAGCAAATTGTCATGGCAGATAAAAAGTTAAGAGAATGAAACCAACATTCATATTTGAAAAACAGATTAAACTACATATATTGAAGAGGGAGGAATAAGGATAGAATTTGCAAGATTTTTGTCAGACATCTATTCAGATTTGGTGGCAGGAGGTCCAGCGGCAGCTGGCATCTATGGAAGAGGGGGGATGGTCAAATGGGTGGATGTGCACGTAAATAAAACAAAAGTAAAAAAAACACTTACCGAATCGGGACAGAAAGTCATCCTCGTGACAGACGTCTTCTGCTGAGACTGAAGTGCAAGCCAAAGCAAACTCCCTTGACCAATCCTGGCTCTGCTCACATGCTATTCACCAGCATGAGAGCAGCTCACTGATTGGAGGGAACAGCCTCTTTCGGCGCTCCCCAGTGCACCAGAGGCCTGCACTTGTTCTCAACCCAGCTGTCCTAAGACAGCTGAGTTCAGAGGTTTAAAGTGTGCATGTCAGCCTGGCTGTCGCAAGACGGCCGGCCAAAGAGACATGCGCACTTTAAGAAGTGCACAGGGAGCCCTCTGCCCATCACTCCTCCCAGTCCTGACACCCGGTTCAGGACGGGATGATGAAAAATAAAAGGGTAATAAATTACCCTTTTTTCATCTCTGGGGCTTTGGGGGGCATTTAAGTGCGGCGATGCTCCTCTTCTTCAATGGAGGAGCCGCGACTGAGTAGATGAAACTGTTCAGAGACAGGTCAGTGATAGTGTGCCTCTTAGATGAGGAAGAATAGGAACTAGGGCCAAGATAACACACAAAGCTTACTGACGTCCTTTAAAATAAAAACAAAGAAAAGGCCAGTGGCCTAGACAACCTTCCATAAGAAATTTAGAAGATCCAGGAACTGTAAAATGTAAATCCACTTACCACACTCGGCCAAAATATTCTTGATACTGGTCAAGCTCCTGGCAGGAAGCCATGATTGTAATGTTCACTAGATATGGTACAGAATAAGGGGCATATTTATACTCCGTCTGCGCCGAATGTGCGTCAAAATTTTGATGCATATTCGGCCCAAAACTTGCCCCACATTTAAACTTTGATGCCCGAGCCCACGGACGTGAAAATCCTGCTGCGTGCGTAATTTTTTGGATGCAGGAAACCGCCTTGCTTTAATCATATGCAAGGTAGGCGTTCCCGTCCCAAAAATGACTTAAACGGCCGTGTGCCGTATTTATGCTTCCGGGCAAAAATGCCGCACGGCCGGGAGGCGGAGTCGGAAAATGACGCCCAGCCCGATTTGCGTCAAAAATTAACGCCTGGGTCAGGGCAGGCGTTAAAATGGGGCAAACACACAGAAGCAACAGCAAAGGAGCCAAAGGGAGACATGGAGGTGCTACTCATCCAGCGTGCACGCAGAGCCCAGCAACAACAACAGCAGCTACCACAACACCAGCAGGGACCCCAAAGGCAGCACAGAAGGCAGGAGAGAATCTTCCGCACCAGAACAACCCTTCATGGCCTCAGGGAACATGACATCATCCAGAGGTACAGGTTGAACTGGCAGGCCATTCAGCAGCTGCTGCTCAACATAGAGCCACAGTTGGCACCCACCTTGCTGACACCCCGCACCATCCCAACAGAAACCAAGCTGCTAGCTGTACTTCACATGTTGGCAAGTGGCTCCTTTCAAATCAGTGGCGCCCTGGTTGCCGGAATATCACAACCATAATTTTCTGCCTTCTTGCCCAAAGTACTGGATCACATCATTGGACTCACACCCCGCCACATCTGCTTCCCAAACACACTGCAGAAGCAGCAGGAGACAAAACAGGGGTTTTACCTCATTAGTGGCTTCCCACACGTCCTTGGTGCCATCGACTGCACACATGTACGCCTTGTGCCACCTGCTGCAACTGAACACCTCTACCACAACAGGAAGCACACACATTCCATCAATGTGCAGGCCATTGCCGATCACCAAGGATTGATCACCAACATCGTGGCAAAGTATCCTGGGAGTGTACATGACTCATTCATCTTCCGTCACTCTACCATCAATCAACACTTCCAGGATGAACAATATGGCAATGGACTACTTGTTGGTAAGTACAGAAACCTACTTATATACACACTGCACAGCAACCCTTTAGGACACACAACACATACACCACGACAGCAACATGTGGACAGGAACACACTGAGGTCGTGACATCGCTAGCCATGTTTGATAGGTCTGCAGTGAACCTGTCACACATCTGAAATTAGTGTACAGTCTAATGTTAAGACGTCAATGATCACAACGTTTGGAGAGGTTTGGCCAATTGTCACCTTGCAAAATGTAAGCGTCTCACTAATGTTTAAATTAATCCATTGCATAATTCTAAAGGTATGGGATGTCCAGGGTACATAGATGCTAACGTGTTACCACCACTGTCAAAATGAATCTGTGTATGGAACTATCATCTCACCCCCAGTGAAGACACAGGGACACCTGTATCACAAGTCACAATGCTAGGGAGTGCACACTGTACTGCAAATACCCAAACATACTGCTGACAACCGGTCAGCAGGCAAACACTCGTTCAGCCAAGGAAACAACCCAATGCAGATGGTACATCCTACAAGTCTAGGAAGGAACACAATAACACAAAAGAGTCACAGACAACACAAGACAACTACTGCCATGCAAGGTGATATCAATGGGGCAAGCTACATCAGCATGATCCCATTCATTTTCTTTTTCAGCTGATCAGGGGTATGGGATCCAGCCATGGAAATTGACACCATTTGGCAACCCAAGCACTGCAGCAGAGCGTGCCTACAATGACGCACATAGAAGGACACGCAGCATAGTGGAGAGGACCTTCGGCATCCTCAAGTCGAGATTCAGGTGCCTCGACATCACTGGTGGAAGCCTCCTATATTCCCCAGAAATGGTCTGTAGGATCATTCTAACAAGTGCCATCCTGCACAACATTTGCATACGAAAGAACATTCCCCTCTTAGAACCAGAGCCACACATGCCTGAAGAGGAGGAAGAGGAGGATGCTGGCCTGCAACATGAGGGGGAACAACAAAACACAGCTGCTGGAATGCGTAGGCGGCAACATATTGTGAACGATTTCTTTTAAAACAACTCACCATCACCACTCTATTAACTAATATAAATAAACACCAATAATAGTCACCATATCATGGTATGGCTAATCATTTTTGCTCACCTTTATCTCTAACTATCAGAATAAGAGTGTAGCCTCATGGAGCACTGCTGATATACCGATCAGGACACAGAAATTTCCTGAGCAATTGTGATGCGTATCATACAACAGTCACAGACACACACACAGTAAATGACATATATCCTGTTCATTTCACCTTTGAAGGGCAATAGCAGAGGACCACACCTATTTCACACATACATGTTGGCAACATGGTTTATCGCAGCATATGGCACACAACTAATACACCATCAGTCAATAAGGGAAACAAAATGCCTCATACATGACGCAGTGGATGTGCAATTTCATTGGTAACAGGAATGTATGACCAGACCCTTCCCAGCAGTAAGTCGTACAGCACCTATCTTTGCAAGGACTATCTGTGACTAGAGTTCCCTAGAAGCAGAACATAGACAGCACAAGTGCCATACCTAGGACAAGCATTACACACATGACATTCCATGTACATGTCAGTCCATTTCCTAACTCCTGACACACCCATGCTCCAGGTCTCAACCCACCTGTCTGAAGAGGTCCCTGGAATGGTAATATGTGTACCCCGATATTCCCTCCTCTACACACACAGACTAACAATTGTAATCCAGTGTGCTACACCCTTTCCTATGTTATGCTATTGTCATAGTACACCTGACTGCATGGACGTCAGGTCAATTAATACACTGGGTTGTAGTTTCTAAGCCCTGTTATCACCTGTAGATTGCTTCCTGTGTGAAAGGTACTGTTGGCCATTTGAACTCGAATCTCACCTACAGGACTTCAGATAAACTGATGCAGCACACACCTGTGATCACCTCCATGCACACCACCCATTTATACATGCACTGCCCCTGCAGATGATTGGAACAGCATAGAAGTTGCCATTTTGTCAAATACACTGTTATGCATTGCTAGTATTTAAGCCATGTAACACAGCCCTTGGGTTTTTGTGTCACCTTCAAAAACACAGGACAAACACAGTTTTGCTTGTCAACTGTCTTATTCTTCCTCCGCCCAGTCTTAGTCAGACCACTGAGTATGTACCATGTGAAATTGCTGGATCCTGACTGACCCTGCATCCTGTCAGCCTGACTGGCACCTGTCTGTGCGTTACCCTAAAGGTTCCTTGTGGCTACATATGTACCACACTTGCGTTACCAAACCTCACATTCCTCAGGGGGTATTTTGTCATGTGCTTCCTCAATGCATACCCAAATACATTGTATAGCATCATCTGCTTTTTAATTGTACCATATTAGTAAAATTGTCTTTGAATACCAAAATCATGGCCTATCCCTTGTCTGGGTCTCATGTACGCATGAACGACAAAGTGTGACAGTGTACCAGGGCCGTATGCAGGGATTGTGTATGGTGCCTCCAGCAGAACCAGCTATCTCTGATAATGTGCATGAAAAGTCCACACATGTTAGGACCCTGACAGTTCACACGCAGAATCACATTGCTCCCAACATATTGATGGGCTGTGCATGGTGAATAGCTGCAAGATTAATCAACACAGAGGCTATGATGTTCCCAGATGCAGTGGGAACTTTACAGGCCAACCTGTGTAAAAATGTTGTAATGACACCTGCCGGAACATGACTCCTCAGATATTATCTCACTCAGCACACCAAGGTTGCCCTGTTGACAGTCTCATAACACGTCTGCAGTGACAGGGTGGGACCATCCCCGTGTAGGCTCTCATGTCCTCATCGACTTTACTCACATTGATCTCCGAAGGTTACTCAGTAGATACAGGAATAGCCGCCACTGTCTCATGATGAGACCTGGACGTAACTGTGACAACATACACCCCTAAAAATATACTGGATCAACATTGGACCACACACATGAACCAGACACCTCTGTGCAATTGATCACTGGAAATATGTGGCCATGTGCTGCCTCGTCTGCTGGTCCACCACTGCCACTGGAGAGTTGTGGCTCAGTCATATGACCACAACTGTGGCGTGATATAACAGTGGGGGGTCACCTTTGGCTGTCTGTGCCAATAACATGGTACCTACTTAGTCTGTACATGTGCCAGATTCACGGTGGGTTCACCAACAAGTGCCTAGAAAGCAGTTACCAAATTTCTAGGACATGGGATGGGCAACTTGTGGACCATTGACATGAACAAGCGTCTGCCATCTATCCGGTGCATGCTTTGTCATTTGTGGTGTCTACGTTACCCAAAATCTTGGAAGTGCACACAACAGATGTTGCTACATGTATGACTAGCACATGTGCTCTCTCATTTCCACACTGACTTGCATCTAAGATTTGGACACATTGACTTCACATTCATACAAGCATATTTTCAATAATGCATCTTGTGATGCACACACACTGGGTCGACAACTACATTAGTAGCAAATGCACACACATTGAGCCATAGGCATTGAGGTATTGTACTTGTGTGTCACCTTGCTATCCTCTCCTGATGCCAAACATGCCCAATTTGTGCAATACATATATGTAGGCCACACATATGGCCATCTAGTGCGTCAGCCAAGCGTGAGAATCCTGTTAAGGAAGTAGTGGATCATGGTCCGCAGCAGTATGATGTCTCACATGTGACCATACACCATCAACACCAAAGTGGGTGCAATCAGCCTATCTCAGTTGTGTCACAAATTTAACAGTACATAAAAATGGCAAAATTACCCAAACCCAGTTACTGCCCTGAAATTTTGACGCATACACGTCAAAAAGTGACGCACAAGCGTCAAAAAATGACGCTCATGCTCAAAAAACGACGCATTATGCCCTTACAATTGGTTACGTTTTAAGACTATTTCCAAATATATGGATGCAGCCTAATTTTTACTCCTGTGCGTAAAAAAAAATGACACACATACTGTATGCGTAAAAAATTATGACGCATAACGATAAAAACTGCGGCCATTTTATGCAGGAAGTGATGTAATAGGATATCCTGTTTACAGATTATGTACAGTGGGGGTACTTTCACTTTCACTTTGCAGTCTGTGATTCTTCTGGACTGTGTGGCTGTGTTCTGAGTTTTGTCCAGTGAAATTGTGCTTTTGTCTCCTGTGTGCTCCATTACTTGTTAGTTTGTTATCTAAAATTGTTGTTGGATACTGTCTGAATGTTTATTGTGTACTATTGTCCAGTACTGTATTGTCTTTGTTGTTTGTGGGAGTCTGTTGTGGGTAGTGTTAGTTTGGGGATAGTTGGGCTCTTTTAGTTGTTAAGTTTACTTTTTTGTAATTCTACTTTCCCCCTTTTCTCCTTTGTTCTTCTTTATCCCCTATTCCCCTTTTTCGGTGCTAAGATGTTGGGTAGGCCACGTCTTGGCAAGATGGGTGAGGAGGAGCTTGGGGGTTTATATGGCTGGTGTGCCATTACTTCCCACTTATGATTGAGGCAGGGGGGCGGTTGATACAGGGGCATCACACCGAGGTGCGTCGAATCCGGTGGGGAAAGGTCCTGCATCACTTGCAGCGCGTATATCGGAGCCAGAAGAATGACCACCAGCTGAAGCATCGCTGGGCTGACCTCATCTCCAGGGAGCAAGATCTGCTGGACCACCTGGGAATAGTGATTGGTGGCCCTGTTGGTGAGTACAAATCATGTAAATGTGCATGATTAAAAGCTCTGTAGTGACATCAGATGATTTGTACAATATCTGCCGGCTAGTTTGTTGAGTGTGTGGAATGCTTTGGCAACATACAGGGTAATTGATGGACTATGTGAAGGATCACAATTGCTAGCTGTCAGGAAGCAAGTGCTCTGCAAACTTACTGAATACTTTTGCTTAATGTAAGTTGGTTCCGCCTTTGTGTCAGAGCGCAACACAAATTAGGAGCCAATCATGTCTATATAGTTCTCATTTGCCAGTGAGGTATACATTTTCCAAAATATTACCAACCTTTGTTGACGCAACAGCTAGACTGACTTTAGAAAAACTACATGATGCAGAAAATGAGTGCAGGCTTCACGTCAATTGATGACAGCAATGTGGCCCACACATATGTCTCATGTGTGTCTGGTGAGTGTGTAAGGAAAGCGTTCACGGAAGTTCTATGAATGTTAGGGATTATTGTGGTCCTTGATCATTTTGGATACACGTCAGATCTGGATTTGGAAACATAGGGAAAAAGTGCAAGGTGCCCTCAACTAACATCTTACACTGGTATTTGGTGTTTGGTGTTCCACCTTTCGTTTAGGGATGGCAGGCCAAAGGTTTGCCCTATGGCTTCATATCTCTATGTTTGGTGCAACTCATCATAGCTGGGCCACTTCAAATGAAGAAACGGTAACAACATGAGGGCTTACAAATGTCCCTGCCCCTCTGTACATTTTACCTATGTGTCATACATTTGTCATGGCCGCAATGGCTGTTTGACTGGTAATGCACTCCTCAAGGAAACAGGCTTTGGATGTCTTTCTTGGATGCACATGATGAGATGAATACACTCCATTATTATTTCTGCTCACTAATGAAGGAGCATGTTTGCCACCACATGACAGTTAGGGCCACTGCATGTGTGCAGATATGTGTGTAAATGTCACAGGAGACCCATGCTATGTACATGTTAGCCGTGCTATATCGGATGCAGTATCATCATGTCTGAGTGGCTTTGTTTACTTATGTAATCTTACACATAGTTTTTGTCTTTGGAATTGTTGGTCAGTGCACAGATTTTGAGCACATTTCTTCCTTCCATGCCTTACAGGTGGACCCACGCCCTACACCGTGGGCAAGGTGGCTTCATTCGAGGACCCCGACAACTCCAGTAAGTGTTGATATGTCTGTTATGTGTTGTGTTTGCTGGTGATGTGTGATGGACTCCTGTGTGTTGAACAAATAGCAAGGTGTGATGCGCTGGCCTATCATTTGTCTTGTTCCATGAGTGGGATTTCATTAACTCTGCATTTTGGAGTTTGCCAATGCTTTTCCAATTGTCTTATCTAGGGATTCTAGGTCATTCCTCTAGGCCCCGCATGGTGAAATGGGTTGAGTCATGTGGATAACACTTGTATCAACAAGAGTTGCTCTGGACCTAATCTCAGATTTAGTCTGCCTGTCAGACCTACATTCTCCCAGAATGGGGCTGCAAAATGCTTACCCACAGACTTCTGCTTCCCTATTCACTAATGTACTTATGAAACTGTAGGTTGAACTTCCTAGCAGCATGTAGCTCCACATGTAGTGCTACAAGTATGTGGCACTTGAGTGCAATGGCCTAGGTGTGCATGCAAATCATGGCCAGGGGTGTTTTTGCAACTCTGTGTTTGTTGTAAGTCATGGCTTACTGGAAGTATATGATATAGGCAAAGGTCTGCATTGCCAGACACGTGTGGCGCTGGGATTGGTCAAGGGTTTGCTGTCTCCTATTTGTAGGTACACCTTACCTGTGGTGTGTGTGTTGAGCCAAACACATGTCCAGCTTTCCTAAGCTTCCTGGGTGTCCATGTTGTTTGAAATTGTTAGTTGTTTCTCCACCCCCACACCCTCAAACACAGGCATGGGTTTGTGAATAGTGTACCCAGGACTGATGATACAAGTATGTTACACAGACATGTAAATCAGTGAATCTTTGGTCGGAACCTAGTATACACACTCAGGTATAGCACATGAGTACTATACTAGCAAGTCCATTTACAACTTGCAGATCATGTGGCCCTAGATTTCGATCCCGTACACTGACATTTGTAGCCCTGGCATTGGCGGAGGATGTGCAGCATGATTGTTAGCTGACAACTGGCAGAACTCTGATGCCAAAATCATGACAGTTGTGCTATGTGTGATACGACCTTTGCAGGCTGGCCTGCCATTTACTTCCTCAGGGACATTCAATGATCTGTATGATGATAGGAGCTGTTACAAGTACAGTAGATGTACTGTCTGATATTACTTCTTGTGCCATTTCACACAATGCAGTTCCTAATGTAATATTTTTTCCTTTGTCTTCATAGATGCTAATGTGACACCCATCCAGGTCTGTGACTTCCAGAGGCGGGCAATGCATTATCAGCATATCCTGCTGGTAGAGTCGGGTACAGAAGGATGGCCCGAAGATACAGGACCGAACGTGCCTCCGAAGCCTGGAGGGCTTTCCCACAGGGTGGCCCTACTTTGCCCACCACAGCCACCACCAGCACGACCACCACTACCACCCTGGTGGCACTACCCACAACTGGGACCGTTGTCCCAACAACATCTGCAAGTGCTCCAGGCCCTAGCAGTGGACCACCTTCAGGGCAGCCCACAGGCATTGACAATACACGGCCACACACGTCCTCAGCTGGTACACAGACCGCCCCAGCTGCAACAATTGACCCTGCTGCTTTTGTGGACATGCAGCGCAAAATGGACCGTGTCCTCCGGAAAATGAGTCACCTGCGGCGGGATGTTCGCCATAGCAACAGCCGTGTGCGGTCCATTAAGTGGACCCTCCGGAGGGCCAACTTCTAGACTTTGTTGATGGACATGATTCCCTCCCCTCCCTCCTCTTTCCTTATTCTTATACTTAGTGGGCTTAGGGGGCTTAGTGTTAGGTTAGCATAGGCTGTTAGTTTAGTTAGTGTTAGTGGTGGGGGGTCCTGAATATTTAAATGTTTTCTTTTTGAGTGTGTGGGTGGGATTCTATGTTGGGATTTTTGTGTGTATAGAAAACAAAATATAAAAAAATTACAAAAAAAAATACAAAAAATACATATTTGTTTAGGATAGGATAGTATGTGTTTAGGTTAGTATCTGTTGTCCTCCATGTGTCCCATCTCAAAAGGGGGGTGGGGGGTTGATGTTTAGAACGTTTCGTTACATGTGATAAGTAAGTTTAGGTTATGTTAGTTAGGGACAGTTGTGGGTAATGAGTAGTTAGGGTAGATTAGGGTAGGTAAGACTTTTCCCCGAATTTCCTCTTCTGTTATTACCGTTAATAAATATGTAGTGAACCCTTTACAGTATGAGTAAAATGCTTGTTGATCAGGGCCTAGGCATAAGTGTACATGAATTCTGTTCCATTACATTTGTGTCCTATGCTACGAACAAATCCCAACTGAGCTGTAAGATTGGCAGCTACCCTAGAGCTACCTTGCAAAGATTTCACCATTCATTACAACCACCAATCGCAGTTACTATGGATCCCAATGTCTTTTTTTCATTATGTATGTTTTCAAAGTCACAAACAGTGCTTCCAGGTTTGGTATTGGGGACACTGTGTTATGTCTGACTGCAGTGTGATGTTCAAGGAAACCCTTTTTAGCTGAGTGGTCGCAAACACTCTTGTAGTATCGTGTTCATGACTCACAGACATCATTTGTGACACTGTTCAGCATGATTACTCATTTGGATGTAAACTCAGACACCTTCATTCATGCAGTTTGTTGACTGTTTGCTTAGATTTGTGGGCACTGTTATATGTGTTAGTATTGCATGGTGGCAACATTTTGCTGCCACTATTTGATGGCTTAGATATCCCTTGAGGAAGCATTATTCTGTCCAACACAGCATTATGGTGTATGGTTTCTCTTTTCATCCGATATTATCCTCAGGAAGGGCAGAGTATGGTGCAATCCAGGCCACTGTGCATAGTTATCAGACTACATAATTTCAGGACAGTTGTATTAACAAGCTATGGAATTTGACTGGAGACAAAATTCAGTGATCTACTGCACGGTTGATGTGTCACATTACACAGAGATAAAGTGGTTGTGTAAGTGCTATTTATTGAAAAGTGCTGTAGTGTTATATGTACATTGTCCATGATTGTGAGTCCATTATAGTGAAATCTTCCATTGTGATCCTACACAAGTGCGAAAGGAAAATGCATTTGACATGCTGGGGTGATGTGTAAGACAGTGCAGAGTGACAGGATTTGCCAATGAGTAAGTGAGAGACAATCACTGGGCAGGCTGACAAGATAAACAGTGGTTTGCAGAACAGTCATTGAGTACAGTTGTTGTAAGACTGGCATGTTACAAAGCGTTGGACCTTGGTAATAGTTGGCTATGTGGCAGGGACTAGTGCTTCTGGGTACTTTTCCGTGTGAAGGTGATCTGTTCCACGTCTTCATCTTCTGATGTGTGTGAAGCCTCTTCTGTCCTTGGTGGTGGTGGTTGTGAAGGGGCAACACACACCTCAGTGTTAGAAGGCATGGAGTCAGACATCCTGTTCGCTGCTACCTGTGAAGATCTTAAGGGCAGTAATGCTGCAAGGAGGATCTGCTGGTTCTTAAGAATAGCAGCCACATCAATATGGTAGGCAGCCAGGTCGGCCCTGAGGAGGTCATGATTGCATTCGTGCATGTAGTGGAAGGTTTGGGGTGCGAGATGTTGTGGCAACTCCCTAACTGCAGTGGTGAATTCCTTTACAGTTTGTTGTATTCCTTGCAGGATGGATGTTAGCGCTTGCATGGCTTCTGCCTGATCTGCAGATGACATCATGCACAAACGCATCCCCTCTAGGCTGGCTGCCATAGTTTGCATCCCCACCCGCACCTCCTTGGCCAGCTCCCGCTGTACTCCGAGTACAGTTCTCTCAAAGCTGGTGCCTGTGTCGTCTGAGTCCTCAGCTGTATTGGAGCTGGCAGGTCTTACTATTGGTGTTGTGGGTGGGTCCTCTATGATGGCTCCTTGTTCTGAGCTCCTCCTTGTGACAGAAGGTGGGATCTGGAGGGTTCCAAGGACATCTTGGAAGGTCTGGTGGCTGATGTTTGTCAGCTTGTCATCCATGGCATCAGGGTAGTCCTGGACAGGCATATCTGCAGGAGATCCATCGTCCTCTGCAATGAAATAGGGTACAATTAGTGTGTGTGTTGTGGCATTAGTGATGTGACATGCCTGCCTTCTGATGAATTCACATTGTGATCTTGTTTCCTGTTCATTGCTCCAGTCTTTCAGATGGGCATTCTCCCAGGCCTATGGCCCACCTGCATGTCACATGTATTGTGGTAAGTTCTTTGACTTGTCAGCATCATCTCCTCTAGTGTTGTTTTAGGCCAAATAGTGAATTGCCAGTTTCTTGTCCTACTCAACCCTCCGTCTACATCCATTCTAATGGTGAGGCCTTTCACTGGCTGTGGGTGCTCTGATGGCACTAGCAGCACACTTAACAATCTGGACCTGCCCCAGTCTCTGATCTTTCACATCCACTTATATGTAGTTGAAATGTAGCGTATCCTATGCATAGCATTGTAATGGCACGATATGGATGTTAGAATTGGTAATGTGTACAGCTGATGTAGGGGAATGTGTGGATATTGGATTGCCCTGATAGTCATAGCAGTGTCCTATTTCCTCCTCTGACTGTGCAGGTGTATGTCAGTGACTAGTTACATGTGTCCTCCCCCTCAATGATGTTGTCTGAGCAGTATGACATTTGGGATGTTGCATTGTGACCCAGGCACAGGATGGACCCTGGCATATGCTGCATGGGTGTGACCTTAATGCTGTGTAGCTCCTAATGTTGATGACATTGGCTGATGTTTGTGGGAACTATGGGCATTCACAACTGACAGGACTGGAACATTTGTCTTGTTTCAGGGGATTGTTAAAGTTGTCATTCTCAACCCACTAATTTAGCTGTGTATGATTCATGGGGACGTTACTGCCATTGGCTACTTGAGCTGCACACAGAGCGGAGGTGGTAGTGGCAACTGTTGTCACTGTTACATTCCAGTTGTCGGTATGGCTAGAGGTTGTTAACTGTGCCCTAGTTAATGTAGGGGGTATAGTGGCTGACGTGTGACGGATGTCAGCTTGACGTTGTGCCCTTCCCTCCTGGCGTGGCTTTACCTTTGCTACATCGTTGGCATGGCAGCATACCCCCATGGGACTATTGTTGGTGTTGTGTTATGGTGTGCCCCAGCTTCTCTCTGTACAGGCCATGCCCACATGCCATACCCCTTTTCCCATGCCACTCCATGTATATCATGGCTTCCATGCATTTTCTGGTCAGTATCCCCCCACCACTGCTTACAGTTGACATTAGTGCATTTTAATTCCCCATGCCACTTACCCTGCATGTGCATTGTATCCTGGTAGTCTGCGCTGTCCTGTCCTTGAATCCCTGTGACGATCTCCTCTGGGATGACGGCTGCCACCATCTCCTCCATGTGGTCCAGGGCCTCCTGGTGTGCTGGACTCCCACCTCCAGTCTGCAGTGCTGCCTTCCTGTTCCTGGCCATCTTTTCCTTGGTCCTGCGCTTGCAGTCATGCCATCGTTTCTTGCACTCGATTACTGTTCTGCGTACTTCTGCCACACTGTTAATCTTGTCAACAATTTGTTGCCATATTGCCTCTCTCCTACTGATTGGCAACTTTGAGGTGACAAACAGTTGTTGCTGGTGTTCCGTCACCTCTTTAACCAGAATTTCCTGTTCCTCTGCACTGAAGCGACACTTTCTTTTCTTCTTCAAACTGTCCTGGGTCTTGTGTGGGTCCTCCTGGCTGGTTCCTGGTCTGGTGTCATCTTCCTGGGGTCTGTACAGGCATCTGGGATCCATTTTGTCTCTCCTCTGCTGAAATGGCTGTGTTTGCGGGGAATTTTGACGCTATTGTGTCAAAAAACGCAGCATATCCGGTTTGCGGTGTCCTAAATGGACCCACAGTCATTTTTGCCGCGTTAACGTCATTTTGCTTTACAACTTGGCGTTAGCCGGCGGTAATATTTTTGACGCAAACCGGCGCAGTTTTGCGTCAAAAAGTATAAATATGGGTCTAAGAACCTGTGTTATCAGCTCCTGTAGACTCAAACCATTCTTAAATACAGATTGTAAAATCATCTCCAAATTGATTGGTACTCAAGTATGAAAAGTAGTTAATAATTTGATGCATCAAAATCAAAAAGGATTCCCACTAAATTAGAAGCTAAGTTTGGACTTTCTCTGACTTCTTAGCCTATGTGGAAGCTGCCTCTCACCCTTTGATGGCTATATTATTTACTCTTATGAGAAGGCATCTGATCTAGTTTGTTGGTGTTATCTTTGGTAAGTCCTTGGAAGGTTTGGTTTCCCAGTCAAACTGATTAAGGTATTACAGTTGAATCAGATGCCCTCAGAAATATTTAATGGACAATTAAGCCCTTCTTTTCAGATAAAGCAGACACATAATTAGAGTTTTTCCAATTTAATGGATAGACATTTGTTAGGGAAGTCTCTACAGTGATGATTAATTTTATGTACTTGTCACATTTACCTGATGCTCTAGGCAAATTAGTTTAGGTCAATTTACGCTTCCGATGATTGACAGGTTTCCAATCTAATATATTTTCAGTTGAGACATCTCTCTCAATTAAAGGTGTATGAATAGCCTCAAAAATACACATCTAGATGTGATACACAATTTAAAACAATGAAGAAAGGAGGCAGTATTAATTGGGCCTGCTTTAAGGACACAGGTGGTGACTTACACTACCCCAAGTTAAACAAGTTACAGACAATTTCTAGTGATAATTCATTGTGTTTATTATTTGCCAGCAACCATGTAATGAAGAAAGGCTTTCTGCTGTTCTAGATGTAGCTTAATCGTGACATTTCACTCTTAAATTTTTTTATATGCTCAGACATTAGACAGCGGTGGACAGAGGTAAATCAAAGGTTATTAATGTTCCTAAATTCATTTAACGTTTAGTTGTACTAGCTACGTGCATCTGTAAAATTATGCTGACATATAAATGGAGATCTTCTACTGCATCCTCTTTTGATCTAGGACTAAATGAAGGGTAGAGAGCCAGTGAAGGAGAACGCAATGGGAGATCACAATCTAAATTAAAGAAGAAGACAATTGTGGGAATAGATAATTGAAATGCAAACATCAGCTGACTAGGGACACATTGGACGGAGATTGCCATTACAATGATTCATTAATTTAGCCACACTGAGGGATTTGCTAATATTTATGTTATTTGGTACAAAATCCTAAAGGTTTAACTTTTCTAACCTTATATTATCTGACCTATCTCTTTTGGTGCTGATAAAAGTGATGGGAAGAGATTATCTCCGCAATTAAGATGATGCTGGCCAAACTTTGGAATGTCACAGTTGGTCCTCCTGGATGGGAATATATCTAATTGACCCTATATAAAGAAGAGCACCCACTTAAGCAGATGTTCCTGTATTTCCTTGTAGTCCTAGCATTACAATGCATAATGGATAGAGTCTCAATGCAAAGGTGTGGCTATGCCGCTCCAAGAATTCAGCTCTGCATGCTGGTATGAGGACTTAAACAACCAATTCAGTCCCATATATTAAATTAGCTTTCAAGAAATTATATCCTCATCTTGTGTCTTCATTTCCTGGGTGATACGGCCTCTGATTTTCTCTGATAACATTGACTCACTTATGATGAATCATTGCCTTAACAGGGCTACAGAGTTTCAAGAAACAGACTTATGTAAACTTTATTTACATGAATTGTTTCTGTATTTCTCTCTGAAGTGAATGAATATATGTGTTTTGTGTGCAGATTATGGATGGATCTCTATCCACAGAGGTGGGTGGTAAATTCACATGTTCAGACAGTAAAGGCCTGAAAAAGGATTACATAAGGATATCCATTTCCACAGGAAAAAAGACTGAGATGACATAGGTCTTGCCGGCCAGGTCATTTCTACCTAACACTCCATAGAATCTATCCAGAGGACCTGATAACTTGGGGAGAGATGACTGCTGAGATAATGGACCCAACAATTATTACTATATTGTGTTGCGCTGCAGACGTTCAATATTTATTGTACTTTGACAAGTGTGCACAGTCTGGAACGGAAACATAAGCCAGATGTAGTTGTTTTTTTCATGTCTTTATAATGTTTAAAAAAAATAAACATTTAATCAATAAAATTGCCCCCAAAAAATCTATCCCCTAGCTGATGGGGTGCCATGCTCTATATATTTCCCATTGCATATTCATCCCTGAGGCGATGCAGGAGAAATGTGAGAAGATTCACAGCTATAGTGTCCAAACAACAGGGGAAGGAACGGTCACAAGAGAAGAAGGAGTGCTTCGGACATCCCCACTGGCACACTGTGCACACCATCCTTGGTATCTGCCACTAAATAATATTACTGCAAAGCAGATTAACATAGTTACAAACTTGGCAGTGCACCCAATAAAGAAAAAAAGTAAATACATTAAAAGATTTTTTTATGTCTTCTTTATTTTTCTTGCAACATCTTTGATTCCATATTGATTAAAAATGATTACAGCCTCAGCCAAAGCGTCTCGTTGAACAACAAATTTCTTCAGTCATCGTTTTTTCTTCCTTAGTCCAATATTACTGAGGAATATGCATCTCATATTGACACGTCATAATCAATTTCCAATGTATACCATCTTCTTTTTGCAATCCTGATCCCAATGTTATGTGATAGTTCACCAATCCACATAGTCCAGGGTAGCTATACCCCATGATGACAACAGGATCAGGGTTGTGACACGCCTTTCATTTACTGAAAGCAAAAGAAGGAAGAAGGAAATAAAGATTTTCCACCATATAGATGCGGATGGAGTATGATTTTTACATTGGCGACGAAGGACGACTATCTGTGCAGGGGACAGACAAACAAGAACAGACATTTCCATCCCTGGAAACTCATATGCAGATATAATTACATTGGACATAACACGAACAATATACCCATTGCTTGTAAGGCAATCTGAAAATTGTGAGTGCAAATATCAGGCCAACAGGCAACTTACCACATTGCCAGCTTTTCTGAGAAAGCGAGAACTACAACAAGTTACAGGTTACAGGATACAGCTACAGAAATTTCAGGAAAGGCAAGTTGAACATTTTTCTTACTTTACATTATAACTTCAAAAAAGGTAGAAAAGCAAAACCATGTTTTTTTCTTTTCTCCTCCATTACGTTACAATTAAACTGAGTTTTTATCGCAAGCTGCGTAGAGCCATGTGAGTGCTAGCTTTGGGCCTACGAACAGTGCACGAGCACCCTGTGCTGACATTTTTCAAACACTTCCACAAGTCACTCAGAAAGTGTGCGCGCGAGTACATATGCTGACGATTCTTTCTACGTGAGCGAGTGTCATTTTAAAGTGAGAAAATGCCTGAGGCGGAAATAAAAAGTAACTTACTTGGTTGAAAGGCACCTCGTCCTGCAGCATCTAGGAATCCGTCTAGTGAGCAAATTTCAAACAATGTTCCCCACGTGGCATCCTTACTGAAGCCTCTCCTCACGTCATAGTAATAAACAAAGGACTACGCTTGACTACATAATAATAAACAAAGGATTAGTACTGTTAAATAGTACTTTCAAACAGTGAAGTTTAGATTATCTATAGAATTTTATTCTAAGATTTGCATGTTTATTCATAATTAGGTATTTGTTTGAATCACTGCATTGCATTATTAAATTATTATTGTTACAAATATATACATTATTATTTATTTTCTTCATTCTTTTTTTCATTTGATACAACTGTGTATTGTAGCCCATATTGCACAAAGAAAATGGCAGAACAAAACCTGCTCGCCACTTCCATTTCTGTCAACACCAGAGAGCCCACCTATTCCTTTGAAACAATGGAAAAAGATTTTCGCAAAATGTATGTTAGCAATTGGAGGGGACCAATATGGACCACCTAGGCACCAAGCCATTTTATTACATCACCTAGGAATTGAAGGCAGGAGAATTTATGAGGATTTACCAGAATTATCCCTAGGAATGGGTGATGGCCAACCTACCAATGTGTTTGACATGTCAATGCAAATGTTCGACATTCAATTTACTCCTAAAACAAACTTAGTTTTAGAACTCCATAAAAAATGTTCACGACTGCAAAGGAAGGATGAAGATATTTCATCATATGTAGCAGCGTTGAGGGGCCTTGTGTTATCCTCCTAATTTGAACACTTGACTGACTCTTTGATAAGAGATCAAATTGTAAGGTTTGCGTACAGCACAAAAGTAAAAGAAAAATTATTAATGAAAGATCCCAAATTAGAAGAAGCTATTGAAATAACTAAAGGGATGGAACATACAGCATTGTGGTTACCAGAAATAGACAAGACAGAGGAGAAAAATAATAAATATGAGGATATAAATGAAATTAAAAATGACAATGGAAAGGAAATGATTAAAGAGAGAAATAAAAATATGAAGGAAAACACAGAAACAACCAAGGTCAGGCTACAATGGAAGCAGAAAACCTTTGGATGGAGGGAGGTGAAATGTATTCGATGTGGTACGCCTGGTCATAATGCATCCAGTAAAATGTGTGCAGCAAAGAATGTGATTTGTATACATTGTGGCAAAAGAGGGCATTTTACCAACGTGTGCAGAGCACAGACTGAGTCAAGCGGTAACAGAAGGATACAAGTACTGGACCAGGAAGGTCAAGATGAATGTAAAAATGTTCATGAGGTGATTTTAACTATAGGTCAATTTATTGAAATGGATCTATGTAAAGAGGAGATGACAAAGGAAATGCAAGGAGTGAAACCAGAGAGTTCTGACAAATTAGAGAAGCCCCATTGTCAAGTTTCTTTGAATGGTATGTCCACAAATCTATTAGTAGATTCGGGAAGTTTATTTACCCTGATATCAAAAGAAACCTATGAAGCCAAAAGGGCAGGGGTACAAGGGACCCATGTAATCAAAACAGATATAAGGGCTGTAGGATATGCAGGAAAGAAAATAACAATTTTAGGAATTATATGGATGACGATTACTTTTAAAAACAGATCTGTGCATGGAAGAATATATATTACAGATTATGGTTCAGATTTGTTGGGGTGGTGTCATCAGAAAGATTTAGGACTTATAATAAACCCAAATGCAAAAGAACCAGTTATGTTAGCTGAAAAAGAAACAATAGGAGAAGTAAATGAAGGATGTAATGGCAATGTGAATGAAAAATATCCAAAGGTATTTTCTAATATTCTGGGGTTGTTGAAGGGTTTTTCTCATAAGATAATATTAAAGGAAGGGCCAAAGTCAATAATTCATAAAGTGAGAAATGTTCCTAATTTGATGCGAGAACCTCTTAAACACGAACTAGATAAACTGCTTGAACAAGACATTATTGAACCTATTGAAGCCTCTGAATGGCTTGCACCAGTTGTAATTGTACCAAAAGAGGGAGGTAAAATTCGGCTATGTGTAGACCTTAGAGACCTCAATAAAAACAATTGGGAGGACAGGCAGCCACTTCCTAATATATCTCAAATGTTAACGATGGGAGGGCATGGAGAGATGTTTAGTGTTCTTGAAATGTCATCCGCATATCATCAATTAAAGCTATGTGAACAATCTAGGCATCTTCCATCCTTTGTAACAACGCTGGGAGCTTTCAGCTACAAAAGAATGCCTTTTGGATTAGCCTCAGCCTCAGCGATGTTCCAAAGGATAATAGAAAATATTTTTGGAGATATGAAGCAAGTACTTTGTTTTCAAGATGACATATTGATTGTGGGAACTAGTGCAAATGATCATGACCAGTTATTCGACGAAGTAATGAAGCGTCTTGTGAAATATGAATTAGCCATCAAGAAAGAGAAGTGTCAAGTTAGGAAACATGAGGTAACTTACTTAGGAGATGTTGTAAACAGTGATGGTATCAAACCAAAATAAATATAGTAGAAGCGATAGAAAAAGCACCAAAACCTAGGACCAAAGATGAATTGAAGTTGTTCCTAGGACTTGCGGAGTATTGTTCAAAATTTGTACAAAACTTTACTGAGATTGTGGAACCTCTAAGAAGGTTAATAAAGAAAGGGGTAGAATTTATTTGGAATGAGGAGTGTGAATGTAGTTTTGAGGAGATTAAAAAATGTATAATCCAGTCACCCACATTGGGCCATTTTGATGTTATGGCAAGGACGTACATAATCACGGAAGCTAACAATGTTGGTATTGGTGCTGTTTTAACTCAAAGAAAAGATGAAAAAGAGTACGTTGTTGGATTTGCATCCTGGAGGTTGCAAGGAGCTGAAAGATGAGACTCTGTAATAGAAAGGGAGGCCTTAGCTTGTTGTTGGGGAATTAACCATTTTAAGTTCTATGTGTGGTGTATACCCTTCAAAGTAAGAACTGGTCATAAACCCTTAACGTGTATCCTTAAAGGAGAGAGAGGTTTGGAGGGGAATGTTACTCCACGCATTTCAAGGAGGTTATTGTCCGTCATGGATTATAAATTTAAATTCAAATTTATCAGGGGCAGTAAGAATGTGGTAGCTGATTATTTATCAAGAATACCGGGTGGTGTGGAGGAATTTGTAGATAATGTAACTGCAAGTGAAGAGAAAATGAAAAGAATGCATCCTGAGCAGATGGCTATAAGTAGTGAAGAATTGGAAGTTAATGAAGAAAAGGATTTAGTCATGAAGGCGGTTGAAGAAAGAGTTGTGGAAGGATGGAAAGATGAAGATCAAGTTAACAATGATATGAGTGAGTACTTCAAAGTAAGAGAAGAATTACGTATAGTAAATGGCAAATTAATGAGGAGAAATCAATTGGTTCCTCCAAGAGGAATTTGTGGTCACATTACGGACATTATGCATGAAGGGCATTTTGGTCGAGGAATGATGAAGAGAAAATTAAGGTAGCCGTATTGGTGGCCCGGAATGGATTGAGATGTAGAAGAGGGGGTAAAGCATTGTGTTGCATGTGCAAACAGTGACTAAATCAAAACAGTAAGACGACCACCGTTAACGGTCACGGAATTCCTGGGAAAACCATGGGAGAAGTTGCCCATAGATTTTATGGGTCCAATTTTTAAATTGGGAGTGAGATATACATATGTGGTAGTGTTAGTAGATTATCACACTAAGGTGGTCATTCTGACCTCGGCGGTAAAATGCACTTACCGCCGGTCAGAAGACCGCCATAACACCGCCGCGGCCGCGGAAACCCGCCACGGTCATTCTGACCCGCAGAAGGCAAACCTCCGAAAATCCGACAGCCACAACCGACCGCCAGACCAGCGGTCGGCGGAAAGGTGGAGGTGACCAAACCTCCACCGCCACGCCAACAGAAATACGCCCATGCCATTACGACCCACGAATCCACGCGGCGGTCATTCAAACGCGGTATTCCATTGGCGGGACACACCGCCGCGGTCAGAATACACACAAACGAACAAAACTCAGCCACATTGGCCGATTTGAATCCCACACACCTGATACACATACACACACCACTCCCACACACACAATACAATATAAAACACCCACCCACATCACCCACAAACCCCTACGCCAAAAAATTCTGAAAGAAGGCCAGAGCGAGACACCAGCATCCACAAACTAACAGCCACAGACACTCAACACCATCACCCACACACTATCCACACACAAAACAACACACACCACCACACTCAACACACTTAACTACACATACTCCACCCCACACATCATACACACCACCCCATGGCACCCCAAAGACAACCCCGCTTCACAGACGAAGAACTCAGGGTCATGGTGGAGGAAATCGTTCGGGTAGAGCCCCAGCTGTTCGGCACACAGATACAATACACCAGCATTGCCCGGAGGACGGAGCTATGGCAGAGGATTGTCGACAGGGTCAACGCAGTGGGACAGCACCCCAGAAATCGGGAAGACATCAGGAAGCGATGGAACGACCTACGGGGGAAGGTGCGTTCCATGGTATCCAGGCACAACATCGCCGTGCAGAAGACTGGCGGAGGACCCCCACCTCAACCCCCACAATTCACATCATGGGAGGAGGAAGTCTTGAACATCCTGCATCCTGACGGCCTCGCAGGAGTCGGCGGAGGAATTGATACTGGTAAGTTGAAGCTTCAATACTGCTTCCCCCCCACCTGCATGCCAAATCATACCCCAACCCTCACCCCCATCCTCGAACCCCACCCTCACCCCCACCCCCATCCTCACCCCCACCCTCACCCCCACCACCATCCTCACCCCCACCACCATCCTCACCCCCACCCCCAGCACACCTATTCCCCGCCAATGTCTCACCATCACAACCCACACATCCCAAAACCTAGACCTGCATGCGTCCACTAAGCATGGACACCCATCACCAAAGCATGCCCAATGCATATACACATCCCCCCCACAAGCCACCCTCACCAAAGCCCCTACACACGAATGCCAGCACTTGGGGACACGAGAACCCATAGATACACCCATATGCCACACATTGAAACTATAACCATACCTCTATACCCCTGCAGGACCCGACCGTCAACACACCGCGGCGGAGGGGCCAGAATTCTCCACACCCCCCACCCAAGAGGCCGTCAGCGATGACAGCAGCTCTGTCGACCTGGACACCGATGACCAGCCCGGACCATCGGGGACCTCTGGACAGTCGGTTCCCCTCACACAGGCCCAGGCCACTACAGACCCAAACCCCTCTGGGAACACCAGCACAGCTCCCACCCAGCGGGCCCATGCCTCTGTCTCCAGGGCGCGTCAATCTGCGGTGTGTCTACCACTACAGGGCACCCAGGATAACCCACCACCCCAACAACAACAGGGACCTGGGGGCAGTGGTAGTGGGCACACCGGCCAGGGGGCAGAGGCCCAGGGAAACCGGGCAACTCGGAGGGCAGCTGTGCGACAGGGGGGGGACGGGCCCAGGGAACCCACTCTCCACGAGGTCCTCACCACCATCATGGGAGCATACAACCGCTCCCAGGAGACGATGGCGACGGTACTGGCCCGGTTCCAGGAGATCCAGGTACTGCAGGAGGAACACTATCGGGGGTACAGGGAGGACATCAGAGCCATCAACACCACCCTGGTTACCATGGTAGGGCTGCTGCAGGACCTCGTCAACAGCAGGGCGGACACTCAACAACACCCAAGGGCCCCTGCCACTAGCCTGGACCAAGAACAGCCAACCACCTCCGCCGGCGCTAGTGGACAGGAGGCCCCCGCACAGCAGCAGCCCACCAGACCCCCACCTCCTGCAGGAGAAGAACCACCCCGCAAGAGGGCCCAGAGATCTCGCAAGAAGACAGAGTAGGATGTCAAGACCCCCGCCAGCAATGGATACCACCTGATGTCATCCCACTGTCCCACATTGTTACCCTGTCCATCCTTGAACTGCCCATGCTCCATCTCTCCACAGGCCTCTGGACAATGCACCTGTGTGACTGTTACTCTGGACTCTGCCATGGACATTCCTTCTCCATAGCCCCCACCCACTTGAAACCACCCATCCCATTTTGAGCACTTAAATAAACACCTATTTTGCACAAAACTATCTGGAGTCTGGCTGTGATTTCAAAATATTGTAATTGACATGACAGTGCAAATATGTCCTTGTACATGGTGAAGTCAACAAACAGCTGCCACAAAGCTGTAGTCCATGGGGAAACGAAGCACAGGACTCGTAGTGGGGACCCCAGATCTGAAATAGGGAGGGAAAAGCCAAAACTCAGTCATCATACACTGGGGCAAATAGACAGGCAGCAGAGATGCAGGAGAGTAGTTCACATTTACTAAATTATCTTAGAAATGTTACCTGTGTCCTATTGGAAGTACTGTTCAATGATTCTGTCCCTGTTGTCTGTTTCAGCCCCGTCGTCTTCCTCCTCGTCACTCTCCTCAGGTTCCACAGCTGCCACAACACCACCGTCTCGACCATCCTCCTGCAGGAAAGGCACCTGGCGGCGCAAAGCCAGGTTGTGAAGCATGCAGCAGGCCACGATGATGTGACACACCTTCTTAGGTGAGTACATTAGGGATCCACCTGTCATATGCAGGCACCTAAACCTGGCCTTTAGGAGGCCAAAGGTGCGTTCGATCACCCTCCTAGTACGCCCATGTGCCTCATTGTACCGTTCCTCTGCCCTGGTCCGGGGATTCCTTACTGGGGTCAGTAGCCACGACAGGTTGGGGTACCCAGAGTCCCCCACTAGCCATACACGGTGTCTCTGTAGCTGTTCCATCACGTAAGGGATGCTGCTATTCCTGAGGATGTAGGCGTCATGCACTGACCCTGGAAATTTGGCATTTACATGCGAGATGTACTGGTCAGCCAAACACACCACCTGGATGTTCATTGAATGGTAATTTTTTCTGTTCCTGTACACCTGCTCCCTGTCTCTTGGGGGAACCAAAGCCACATGGGTCCCATCAATGGCACCAATTATGTTGGGAATATGTCCAAGGGCGTAGAAATCACCCTTCACTGTAGCCAATTCGCCCACCTCAGGGAAAATGATGTAGCTCCTCACGGATTTCATCAGGGCAGACAACACTCTGGATAACACCTTCGAAAACATGGGCTGAGACATCCCAGAAGCAATTCCCACTGTTGTCTGAAATGACCCACTTGCCAAGAAATGGAGTACTGACATGACCTGCACCAGAGGGGGAATCCCTGTGGGTTGGCGGATGGGGGACATCAGGTCGGGCTCCAGCTGGGCACACAGTTCATGGATAGTGGCACGGTTAAGACGGTAGGTCAGGATAATGTGGCGTTCTTCCATTGTCGACAGGTCCACCAGCGGTCGGTACACGGGAGGATTCATCCGTCTCCTCGCCCAACCCAGCGGACGGTGCCTAGGAAGGACAACATGGAGCACACAGTCAAGCAACCCACAGGTACGTACTCACAGCTAGCACAGTAAACGATTCTCTATGCAGTGAATGGCGTGTCTGAGTGGCTATGCAAGGCCTAGGCCTGTGTGACGCAGTTGAAATGGAGCCATGTGGGCCTTGGAAATGGCGGCTGCCTGACCTGTGAAGTGTGACAATGGGATGTGAGGTCAATGCGCTGGCATGGCACACCGCGGCGGGCGGCGGGCGAAGACCGCGGCGCGAAGCCGCATTGGTTAACATTGAAGCCTATGGGTTTCAGGAGCCAATGGCGAAGGGCGCCGGCGGTGGCGGGACGCACCGCCGCGGTACGCACCGCCGCGGACGTGACCGCCATTTTCTATCTACTTATCCACTTGCGACTTGAACTTTCACAGGAGAGGACCTATACTGCAAGTGTTGCTGTGACCTCGGTCTGGAAGGGACAATGGCTGCTGCGCCTGGGGAAAGGGCCCCTGCCTTCACTGGAGAGGAGTTGGAGAAACTTGTGGATGGGGTCCTCCCCCAGTATGTGCTACTCTACGGTCCTCCAGACCAACAAGTGAGTTTAATTCAATCTGGATTTGGGGCCACTGGCTGGCTTGGGGGCCTGGCGGGGGGCCTGGCGGGGATGGGGGGCATGTTGGGCATGGCGGGGGGCCTGGCGGGGATGGGGGGCATGTTGGGCCTGGCGGGGGGCATGGCGGGGGGCCTGGCGGGGATGGGGGGCATGTTGGGCATGGCGGGGGGCCTGGTGGGGATGGGGGGCATGTTGGGCCTGGCGGGGGCATGGCGGGGGGCCTGGCGGGGATGGGGGGCATGTTGGGCATGGCGGGGGGCATGGCGGGGGGCCTGGCGGGGATGGGGGGCATGTTGGGCCTGGCGGGGGGCCTGGCGGGGATGGGGGGCATGTTGGGCATGGCGGGGGCCTGGCGGGGATGGGGGGCATGTTGGGCATGGCGGGGGGCCTGGCGGGGATGGGGGGCGTTGGGCCACTGGCAAGGAAAATGCTGACAAACTTGAACGTGGTATTTCTCCCTCCCTGTACGTGTCACATAGGTCCGCGCCCATGAGAAGATCGGGATTTGGCGTGCCATCGCCAAGGAAGTCCGGACCCTGGGGGTCCACCATCGACGGGGAACCCACTGCCGCAAGAGGTGGGAGGACATCCGCCGCGGGACCAAGAAGACCGCCGAGTCTCTGCTGGGGATGGCCTCCCAACGTAGGCGGGGTGCCTGCCGTCAACTGAGCCCCCTGATGTTCCGGATCCTGCCGGTGGCCTACCCTGATTTGGATGGGCGCGTGAGGGCAGCACAGCAGACACAAGGGGGTGAGTACAAGCATTATCTACTCTGTTGTCGCGCAGTGGAGGTGTCTGGGTGGGGGAGGAGGGCTGTGGGTCCCCCTAGGCCAGGGCGATATCTGTAGGCTGGGCACCCCCGTAAGCCCCTGTGTCCCCAGCCACCACCCTCAGTAGTTTGTCAGTACAGCCATCCCTGGGCCGTGTCATCCATGGGTGCAGTTGTCAACTCTAGGCGTGTAGGGCATGTTCCACGGAATGCGTAGCGGACCCCAAGTGCGCAACTTAGTGCAGGGGGCATCTGTGTCTGTCATGTCCGCTAACTGTACCGGAGATCCATGTACTCAATATCCCTTTATTTCTCTCTCCCCCCCCCTTTTTGTTTGTCTTTCTGTGCTTGTGTGCATCAGCATCATCAGGCGGAGGAGAAGTGGCATCGGGGCAGGAGGGAGCTGCATCTCACATGGCCCAGGAGGGCCATGCCACAGAGTCAGACTGGACCAGTGAGACGGAGGGCGAGGGGAGCTCCACGACGGGGACGACTGGACCCTGCAGCGACACGGACACGTCCTCGGAAGGGGGCTCCCTTGCGGGGGTGGCACCATCCGTGCCCCCCGCCATTACAGGTACAGCCGCCACCCAGCGCACCATCTCCGCCCTCCCAGCAGCCCCTCAGCGTTCGCCCCGTGCCCGCTCTGCCAGGAAGCCGGGCATCTCCTTCGCCCCAGGCACCTCAGGCCCTGCCCCTGTTACCCCCGCTGCCCTCAGTGAGGAGGTCATTGACCTCCTCCGAACGCTCATTGTTGGGCAGACTACCCTTTTGAATGCCATCCAGGGGGTGGAGAGGGAGGTTCATCGCAGCAATGCGTACCTGGAGGGCATTCATTCGGGTCAGGCTGCCCATCAGCGATCGTTCCAGGCTCTGGCCTCCGCACTGACGGCAGCCATTGTCCCTGTCTCCTGCCTCCCTCTACTAACTCCCTCCTCCCAGTCTCCTGTTCCTCTGCCTGTCCCACCCACACCATCAGACCAGCCTGCACACACCTCAACACCCAAGAGAAGCTCATCCAAACATAAGCACCACAGATCACGCAGACATTCACACACGCAACATTCCGATGCAGACATGCCAACAGTCACTACCACCTCTGTGACCCCCACCTCCTCGTCTCCCTCCTCCCTCCCTGTGACGTCTACACTCACACCTCCATTCACCTCACCATCAGCCAGTGTTTCCATCACCAGCACACCCTCCACTCCAGTCCGCACACGTGCAGTCACCACCCCCACTGCCATTTACACGTCCCCTGTGTCCTCTCCCACTGTGTCTGTCACCCCCTCTTCCACACCACACAAACGCAGCCACCCACCCACCCAACAGCCATCCACCTCACGACAGCCTATCCCTCCTGCACCTGCACCCAAAGACAGCAAACGTGACTCACCTACAACCACATCCTCTCCCTCCACTCCCATTCCCACTGTACCTAGCACTCTCCATTGTCCCAAGAAACTCTTCCTCGCCACTACTAACTTCTTTCCTGACCCTGAGCCCCCCCCCTCCTTCTCGTCGGGGTAAGAAGAGCACCTCAGCCACCACCAGCCCTGCAGCCCCCTTGACAAGGGTGCAGGGGTATTGGAGCCCGCCAGCCCGCATGTCTGGATCTTCGCCCAGCAGCAAGGGGACAGCCAGCCCACCCCCTGGGAAGAGGAGCAGAAGGAGGAAGGGGCGCCGCAGGAGCCCGCCTTCTACATCCCCCCCGGACACCACCCAGAGACAGTCACCAACCACAGCTCCAAAGGGAGGAAAGGGCCACAGGCCCACGACTAAGGAGGGCAAGGGCAGCAAGTCGGAGAGGTCAGGCAGCAGGCCTGCTGCCCAGGAGGAGCCCACAACCCCCATAGCCGCTGCCCCGGGAGGAACCGGCACAGCTGCCCCGGGAGAGCCCACCACCCCCATAGCCGCTGCCCAGGGAGGACCCAGCCCAGCTGGCCAGGAGGGCCCCACCACCCACAGCCCAGGTGGGCATTGAAGGAGCACCATCCCCGCTGCCCAGGAGGGCACCACCAGGCATTGAGCAGTTGGCCATAGACCGGCCGCCGTCTCCAGAACCGCTGAACTCGGCCCCGCCGTCTCAAGAACCGCTGAACTGGGCCCCGCCGTCTCAAGAACCGCTCCGCTGGGCCCCGCCGTCTCAAGAACCGCTGAACTGGGCCCTTCAAGGCAAGGAGCGCTGAACTGGGCCCCGCCGTCTCAAGAACCGCTGAACTGGGCCCCGCCGTCTCAAGACCGCTGAACTGGGCCCCGCCGTCTCAAGAACCGCTGAACTGGGCCCCGCCGTCTCAAGAACCGCTGAACTGGGCCCTTCAAGGCAAGGAGCGCTGAACTGGGCCCCGCCGTCTCAAGAACCGCTGAACTGGGCCCCGCCGTCTCATGAACCGCTACGCTGGGCCCCGCCGTCTCAAGAACCGCTGAACTGGGCCCCGCCGTCTCAAGAACCGCTGAACTGGGCCCTTCAAGGCAAGGAGCGCTGGCCCTTTGGCAGACGTGGCAGGGCAGGATCTATCTCGGGCAGGGCTGCAGGATGTCCTCTGGCCAACTTGCCTCCTCCAGTGGCAGTGGGGTCTGTTATGGACTGTATGGACCGTGGCTTTGCACTCCCCAGGATGGCCCAGTGGGCAGGCCACCCACTGTATGGACTGTTTGGACTGTGGCTTTGCTCTCCCCAGGATGGCCCAGTGGGCAGGCCACCCACTGTATGGACTGTATGGACTGTGGCTTTGCACTCCCCAGAATTGCCCAGTGGGCAGGCCACCCACTGTATGGACTGTTTGGACTGTGGCTTTGCTCTCCCCAGGATGGCCCAGTGGGCAGGCCACCCACTGTATGGACTGTATGGACTGTGGCTTTGCACTCCCCAGAATTGCCCAGTGGGCAGGCCACCCACTGTATGGACTGTTTGGACTGTGGCTTTGCACTCCCCAGGATGGCCCAGTGGGCAGGCCACCCACTGTATGGACTGTTTGGACTGTGGCTTTGCTCTCCCCAGGATGGCCCAGTGGGCAGGCCACCCACTGTATGGACTGTTTGGACTGTGGCTTTGCTCTCCCCAGGATGGCCCAGTGGGCAGGCCACCCACTGTATGGACTGTTTGGACTGTGGCTTTGCACTCCCCAGGATGGCCCAGTGGGCAGGCCACCCACTGTATGGACTGTTTGGACTGTGGCTTTGCTCTCCCCGGGATGGCCCAGTGGGCAGGCCACCCACTGTATGGACTGTTTGGACTGTGGCTTTGCTCTCCCCGGGATGGCCCAGTGGGCAGGCCACCCACTGTATGGACTGTTTGGACTGTGGCTTTGCTCTCCCCAGGATGGCCCAGTGGGCAGGCCACCCACTGTATGGACTGTTTGGACTGTGGCTTTGCTCTCCCCAGGATGGCCCAGTGGGCAGGCCACCCACTGTATGGACTGTTTGGACTGTGGCTTTGCTCTCCCCAGGATGGCCCAGTGGGCAGGCCACCCACTGTATGGACTGTATGGACTGTGGCTTAGCACTCCCCAGGATGGGCCAGTGGTCATGGAGTCCCCTCGTGGATCTGGCGTCGTGTACTCAAGTGGCTGAGGTGCCCCCCCTTCCCTTCCCCCTGAGGTGCCTGTCCTATTTTCTTTCTGATGCCCCTGCAGTGTTTTCTCCGTGGAGTTCTTGTCGTGGGACTGGGCCTTGCCCCTTTGCACAGGACCCCTGTGATCCACGGACAGTGGTTGGACTACATTTAGTAGCTGTGTATATTTTGTACATAGTTTATTTATTTATTTGGATTACTGGTGTACATATTTCAATATATCTGCCCGTTTATGATCTCTTATTTTGGTCTTTGCATTATTTCGGAGGGGGGTGGTTTGTGGGTTGTGACAGTGATCTGTGGGAATGCATTGATGTGTGTGTTGTAGTGGGTGTGGGTGGGTGTGTGCCGGTAATCTTTTCCCTCCCCTGTGTCGTAGGTGCAGTACTCACCGATGTCTTCCGCGCCGCTGGGCGTGCTCCTGGTATATGAGCAGGTATAGGAGTGCGGGGATGACCTGCAACTCTGGTTCCATACTGCCGGAATCTCGCGTGGAGTGCGTAGAGGTGAGCGTTTTCCCGTTCGTAGTCTGTTTCCGCCGTGTTCTTATCGGCGGTGCTCCCGCCCCGGAAAAGGTGGCGGATTGGTGGGTCGTGATAGGGTGGGCGGTACATTGTCTGCCGCCTGCCTGTTGGCGGGGACCGCCGCGCTGTTTGTTTGTACCGCCGTGGCGGGCGGAGTGTTAATACGGCGGGCTGTGTTGGCGGTTCCCGCCAGGGTCAGAATTGCATATTTTAGACCGCCGGCCTGTTGGCGGCTTGGCCGCCGCTTTATCACCGACTGCCAGGGTCAGAATGAGGGCCTAAGTGGTTTATGGTAAAAACAATGGCACATGTCAATACAGCAGGAGTGATTGAGTTTCTGGAACAAGCTTTTGTTGAAAAAGGAATACCTAAAAAATCTGTATCAGATAATGGGTACAGTTTGTATCTAGAGAAATGACTGATTATTTGAATAGGATGGGCATAATACATGAAAGGGTAGCCTTATTCCGACCACATGCAAATGGATTAGTAGAAAGAACAAATTACATTATAATGGAAACTATTCAGCTATCTTTAGCAAATCAGCTTGTGGTCACACAGAACGACTCCACATTCTGTAATAGGTATCTCACCTTTTGTATCTTTGAAAGGGAGGAAACCAGGAATAAAAGAGTGTCCTATGTGGTTAAAAGAAAAGAACGTAATAAAAATTGACCGAAAAATTATAAAGCAAAAAGTGAATGATATGCAAGAGAATAATGTGCACTAATATAACAAAAGAGAGAGTGTCAAGAGGGTTGGAGAGCAATTAAGCTTAGCTGGAGATGTCATGTGATGAAATAAAGATTTTCCACCATATGGATGTGGATGGAGTATGATTTTTACAGTATACCATCTTCTTTTTGTAATCTTGATCCCAATGTTATGTGATAGTTCACCAATACAATTTACATAGTCCAGGTTAGCCATACCTCATGGTGACACCAGGATCAGCGTTGTAACAGGCATTTCATGTACTGAAAGCAAAAGAAAGAGATATCTCACCCACCAAATACTGGCATGCTTTATCACCGGTCTTTCTTCTCACTCGTGTATGTCACTGCCATATGGATGGGTTCAAATATGTCTGGGAGTTCTTACATATTTGATCGTCTGGACAGATGCAGGGGTATAGCTAGTGTAAAAATGATTATGGGCCGACGCCACCATGTGTGCGCTGTATTTAATATACGGCGCACCATGGTGGTAGTTAAGGAACTAGCATCAGAATTTTTTTATGGTAGTTAGACGCTTTGCAGGATTAGTGTAAAAAATTCTGACGCTAATCCTGCAAAGCACCCAGAGGCCCATTAAAACCAATGGGAGCCTTCTTTTAACACCTACTCTTAGATTTCTTTGCTCCATTTTTTGGGCCCCCCTGGAGCAGGCATAATGTAGCGCTAGAGTTACAAAGTGGCACAATACATGCATTGCTCCACTATATAAATCTGTGCTGCAATTTTGGCCTCGTTGGGCCACATTAGCGTAAAAACAATTACGCTAATTTGGTTCAAGGAGGCACTAAGGGCTCTTAAATCTGCCCCCAAATTTCTTTATTCAAGGAGGACTAATATCATTGTAAAAAACTTGCAGACAAGGGTGCATATTTATCAAACTTTCATGCAACAAGCAAGCCACCTAACTGCGTTGCATTAAAAAGGAAAAGGCAGGAATGCAGCGTATTTAACATTAAACGGTGGATTGCTGTCCTTTTCTTCCGCTGGCACAGAATTTTCTGCCTAGCGCCAATACAGTCACCCTTGCGCCATGGTGCCAGACAGGACTGGTGCCCCTTCCTGCATAAAAACAATCCTCGGAGGCATTTTCCTCTTTCTATGTGTTCGGGCGAATGCATCACACATAGAAATTGGGAAAAAATGAGGAAAAATAAAGATAAAAATAAAGATAGTTCTCTTCGTTACGCTCACCTGGAAGGTGTAACATTTTAATTCATTACCAAATCTACTAGTAATGGTCAATCTGGGAATGCATCAAAATCCATAGGTGGATGAGTGGGAAAATCCATGGAACACCTCCCTGGAGCAGAGTAACACAATGCAGTGATTGGCGCTGTGCAGCATTACTCTAGATTTATCAAGCCACACAGGGCCGCACAAGGTGACCTTGATTGGCTTGATAATTTTGACTTCATAATTTTGTTGCCCTTGCGTCCCTTTGCGTGGTGCAAGGGCAATGCAGCTAGTTGATAAATCAGCCCCCTAATGTCCAATGGAAAGTCAATGGTTCAGACATCCTTATATTTCCAACATGTTTCAACCGATTTCATAGATGCCCAATAGGTCACCCAGCTTTTATGACCCCATCTCCAGCAGAGCAAAACTCTCTTCTGGTGAGCACCTTGAAGATCTTACAGGAAATGTGCTTATATTGTGTGATTGATGTTCAGTGCAGATCGAGGGCTAGAGTTTTGCATTTCTGTCATAACTGGGTTTGAACTTACAACTGGGAACATCAAAATGAGAGTATAGAAGACAGCACTGATTACATTGGATTAAATGTACATGAAGAGGCATGAGAGTAGTTTTTGTGATAAATCCTTTTATGGAACCCCTCCCCCTGCCCCCCTATTTGGGCATGGATTCCATGACTGCCTCTGAATAGTGACAAACGCAGAGACATATTCAGCCTTGTAAATGCTCAAAGCTAGAATGAGTTACAGAGTGAAAAATGTTGACTTTGGAAGTCTATATTAACTGGTTAAACAGCTGTATGAATTTATGTGTAAGCACATAAGTTGCTTTGGAATTGTACGTAATTGGCAAAGGAACTGTACATAAGGAATAAAAGGATTTGTCACAACAATAACTCTAATGCTTCTTGAAGCCTTAGCTAATTAACATCATCTGCTCTCTTTTCTTTTTGTTGCAATAAAGCTCAGAAAGCTAAGTAGTCAAAGGACATGGTTCTTCTGTGCATATACACATACTGGATCAGTAAGAAATGTTGAAGTGGGAAGGAGTGGAGTGGAGGGCCACTGTCACAGGGACATTTGACCCTGCAAGGTCATTCAGTAACTGAGTAACAATACAAAAATAATACTTCAAAAACATTAACACAAATATTAGGTGAGCAGGATAGTGCCACATGGTCGACCTTTGATTAAATGATTTGTTTGTCTGGTCAGTGCCGCCTTAGCGTAACAAAAATGAAGCTAAGAGGGCACTAGGGGCTTGTAATTATGCCTCTTTAAAGCAAGTATACCTTTAAGGCACAATGGGCCAGGAGCATTAGTTAAAACTTGGTAAAATTTTACAAAAGTAATAGGAAAGTCTGGGAAATTTAAGGCAAATAATGCAATGTGATCTATAAGGCCATGAAAATAAGTGAAAACGCCTAGCTTTTCTCACAGGACGCATGTGAGAAGTGCTTTGATATACTGACATAGTGGCATTGACTATGACACTGTGATAAGAGGATAGGCAAATAGACACCTACATTAACACTATGATAATATCTCATAAGTGGGAACACTGGGACACTGACACAGCTGCATTGTTGGGGCACAGAGAGAGAGGCATTAGGGCACCGACACTGCAACCCTGACATGGACACTAGGGGACATAGTTACAAGAAAGTGGCGCATTGGTCCCAATGCTCCACTTTTCTTGTGTCGTCCCTGCCCCACCTAACGACTTCATGGTTGCACCGTATTTACAATACACCAATCATGGCGGTCGTTAGGACAATAGTGTCAAAATATTTTACGTTATTATGGCGCTTTGCTGAACTAGCATCAAAAATATTGACACTAGTACAGCAAAGCACAGGGAAGCACATTGATTAAAATGGATGTGTCATTTTAACGCCTGCTCTGAGCAGGCATTAAAAATGACAGAAAAAATGGCACAGTGAAATGTTGTAAATTTCACTGCGCCATTTTTCTGGCCTCCCTGCGTCTGAACGCCCTAGCGGCCGGCAGTAAGCTGGCGGTAACACCGCCAACAGGCTGGCGGTGTTCCGCCAGCTATTATGACCGTGGCGCAATAGCCACGGCCATACCGCCGGCCCCTCCAACATACCGCCAGGCTTCCGCCTGGCAGTCATTATCCCCAGGGCAGCGGTGATTATGAGTCCGCGACCGCCAGCCTGGCCACGGCAATAAACACTGCCATGGAAAGGCTGGCGGTAAGGGGGACTTGGGGTGCCCCTGGGGGCCCCTGCACTGCCCATGACCTGGGCATGGGCAGTGCAGTGGCCCCCAGGCATAGCCCTGTTGCGCATTTCACTGCCCGAATTTCGGGCAGACGAAATGCGCGACGGGTGCTACTGCACCCGCTACACATCAGCGTTGCCGCCAGCTCTATTATGAGCCGGCAGCAATGTTGATGTGACTTTTCCACTGGGCCAGTGGACGGAAACTCTGTTACCGTCCACTGGCCCAGTGGAAAAGTCATAATAGGGAGCCAGGAATACCACCGGCATTGGCGGTATTCTGGCTTCCGCAGCCTCGGTGGTCTTTTAAAAAGACCGCTGAGGTTGTAATGAGGGCCTATGTCTGGATCAGGCACAATGTGGCACAAGGGTTTACAACGTGGTGCAATGCAAATACGCTGTGGGAGAAGGGCCTCCTTAACACCACTTTAACGTTTAAAAAAAATCACACTAGAGTGGTGCAAGGTGGCACTAGGGGCTTGTAAATATGCCCCTAGATGTCTGCCACCAACATGTGGATACTGACAAGGAGACCCTTGCCCAGGGGTAGGGCATGGATATGGGGATGTTGACCAAGAGAAAATGCAACAGATTTGAGACACTAATGTGGGAACACTGATGTACTAACATCGACTTTTGGAGAGAAACATTTTAGAGCACTAGGGCACAGACAAGTCTGAAAATGTTCTTCGATACCCCACACAGAGTTATGAAGCGGTGTATAAAATCAACAAAACAATAAAATACAAGACTGGATGCCCATAGTGGTACCCTCCGGTCAAATAATCTATCACCTAAAGCCTACTTCGAGACATTCAAAAGTGCTAACAGCTCTGGAAGCCACCAAACATATAACCTTACATAACACTTTTGCAACCTAATCTGTTTATTGTGTTAATAATCAATGCCTGATACTTGAAGATATTTTAACATTTAAAGAAACAGCAATCAGGTCTTTTTATTCATAAGAAGTTTATCCCTATTGTTAGAAATGGGGTCTTTGGTTGGTAGTCAGGTTACCCGTTGTCCAAGCAAGGACCCTCACTCTAGTCAGGGCAAAAGAGAATCACCCTCAGCTAACCCCTGCTTACCCCCTTGTTAGCATGGAACAAGCAGTAAGCTTAACTTCAGAGTTCTAGGTGTAAATTATTTGTACCAACACACACAGTAACTTAATGAAAACACTACAAAATGACACAACACAGGTTTAGAACAATAGAGACTATTTATCTAAACAAAATTAGACCAAAACGACAGAAATCCACCATACACAAGTCAAGTTATCAATTAAAAAGCAAAAAGAGTCTTCATGTAGCTTTAAACACACGCTAACACTGTTAGCGTGAAAATGTACCTTGGGTGTGTCAAAAATAACCCCGCACTGGTGAGTGTGCGTCAAAAAGGGCTTGCAATGCGTCGATTTCACTCACAAGAGAGACCTTGAGTAGTTTCTCCTTTTGTGGGGTTGGGGCGCGTCGTTTCTCCTCTCCATAGGAGAGCGATGCATCGATCTGGTCAGCACTCTCGGGTCCGGGCAGGCCTTGCATTGTTTTTACACACCCAGCGGTGCTTGCGTCGGAAATCCAGCCGCACGATGATCCGAAAACCACACAGCCCGGGTTGCAATCTCACCAGCCTCCGTCAGCGATGCTGTGCATCGTTTCTCCAGCTCCATGCATCGATTCTTCAATCGCGTTGCAGGCGAGCGTTGATTTCTCAGCCGCAGATCAGAGTTGTGTCGATCTTTTCCCCGCACGGCGTTCTGTGTGTGGATTTCTTCCTCTTAGGCTGCCAGCTTCTCCTTTCAGGGCCCCAGGAACTGGATGGGCACCACAGGGCGGGGCAGAGTAGGAGTCTCTCCAGATACTCTAGGTGCTGGCAGAGAGAAGTCTTTGCTGTCCCTGAGACTTCAAACAACAGGAGGCAAGCTCTAAATCAAGCCCTTGGAGATCTTCACAAGATGGAAGGCACACAAAGTCCAGTCTTTGCCCTCTTACTCTGGCAGAAGCAGCAACTGCAGGATAGCTCCACAAAGCACAGTCACAGGCACGGCAGCTCTTCTTCCTCAGCTCTTCAGCTCTTCAGCTCTTCTCCAGGCAGAGGTTCCTCTTGGTTTCCAGAAGTGTTCTAAAGTCTGTGGTTTTGGGTGCCCTTCTTATACCCAATTTCTCCTTTGAAGTAGGCCTACTTCAAAGCAAAGCCTCTCTTGACTGTGAAATCCTGCCTTGCCCAGGCCAGGCCCTGGACACTCACCAGGGGGTTGGAGACTGCATTGTGTGAGGGCAGGCACAGTCCTTTCAGGTGTGAGTGACCACTCCTCCCCTCCCTCCTAGCACAGATTGCTCAGCAGGATATGCAGGCTGCACCCCAGGTTCCTTTGTGCCCCTGTCTAGTGTGAGGTGCAACCAGCCCAACTGTCAAACTGACCCAGACAGGGAATCCACAAACAGGCAGAGTCACAGAAATGGTAAAAGGAAGAAAATGCTCACTTTCTAAAAGTGCCATTTTCAAACACACAATCTTAAAATCAACTTCACTAAAAGATGTATTTTTAAACTGTGAGCTCAGAGACCCCAAACTCCATATGTCCTTCCGCTCCCAAAAGGAATCTACACTTAAATCAGATTTAAAGGTAGCCCCCATGTTAACCTATGAGAGGGACAGGCCTTGCAACAGTGAAAAAAGAATTTAGCAATATTTCAATGTCAGGACATATAAAACACATTTCTATATGTCTTACTTTAACCATACACTGCACCCTGCCCTTGGGGCTACCTAGGGCCTACTGTAGGGGTGTCTGACATGTACGAAAAGGGGAGGTTTAGGCCTGGCAAGTGGGTACACTTGCCAAGTCGAATTTACAGTTAAAACTGCACACACAGACACTGCAGTGGCAGGTCTGAGCCATGTTTACAGAGCTACTTATGTGGGTGGCACAATCAGTGCTGCAGGCCCACTATTAGCATTTGGTTTACAGGCCCTGGCACCTCTAGTGCACCTTACTAGGGACTTACTAGTAAATCAAATATGCCAATCCTGGACAAGCCAATTACATACACATTTTGTAAAGGAGCACTTGCACTTTAGCACTGGTTAGCAGTGGTAAAGAGCCCAGAGTAACAAAAACAGCAAAATCAGAGTCAAGCACACATCAACAACCTTGGAAACAGAGGCAAAAAGTTAAGGGAGACCACACCAAGGATGAAAAGTCTAACACCTATGGCGATTAAAACCAAAACTTCCATTGACTTAGGAGCTCTTAGCACAATATTGAGAAGAAATGCGGTGAAATAAAACATGCTCTTTGAAATTATCTTCCCTCAGGTATCCATATGCTAAACCAGCCGTAAGCTGCAAAAATACAAATCAGTGTTCTGTTAATTCATCCTCAATGTCAAAGCGAATGACCTATGTTGGAATTTCCATAGCAAGGGCAGCAAACCACTTTCCAATATTTAGAGTAAGAGAGAATTGTTCAGTGTGAAGGGGAACACTACTAATTTATCGGTAAAAAATGTAGAAAACAGTTCCCGGAAGGGTCTGTGCTCTGCTGGGAGCCAATTAAAAATCCCCCCACAGCATATCTGCGTTCTGCATATCTAGATTAAACCCCCCCTGTCTAAAACAATACCTGAGCCGTCCCATCACAGACATGACAGGCATGTGGGCACGCTATTTCGCCTGCTGATGAAAAGGGAGCCGTGCAGGCCCTGTCACTCAGGCAGCTGAATGTTTGACCTGGGTTTCACAGAGGTGCTCTGAGTGGCAGCGAGTATTTTTCAATCAGAGTCAACTGCGTTGTTGCTACTGCGTCAGGTCTCTCGGGGGGCCTCATTTCCTCATCGCTTTCGCTTGCTCTTGCAGAGTCCATAAAAAGACCAGCTCAAGGTTGTGAAATGCAATAGGTGTCAGGGGTCTTCCCTGAACACACACATCTTCCACGTGGCTGAAAAAACGAATTAAAAAATATATGCATTGCAGATTTTTTATTTTTATAAACTGTCATGGTGGGTGATCGAGGGGCATACATGATGACAAAACGGTTCCTCCTACACTATTCCTTAAAACCCTTGACTTAAAATATTGATTATTCTCACTCCTTTCTATGGAGTGACCCTCTCTTTTCTCTTCTTCTATCCTCTGCATGTCGTAGGCCCTCATTATGACTTTGGGGATGAGTGATAAAATGGCAGTAATACTGCCGACAGGGTGGCGGTAATTACCGCCAAATTATGACAATGGAGGTTATAACTCCCATAGACAGCCAATGTACCACACCAACCGCCAGGGCGTTAACACCACTGACTACGTCGGGAGTGACCTACAGCCAGGGGGGAGACAAAGTACCGCCCACCATATCATGACCCAGGAAACTGCCACGATTTCCGGGGCAGTACGAATGCCATCAAAAGTATGGCGGAAACAGAACACCGAAGACCAAAGACTCACCAACAGAGACACAGAGGAGGACAGCGCCGCCATGGAACCGGAACTGCAAGTCTTCCCGATGCTCATCTACGCCATGCTCCACTTGGAACACCAACGCCGACGAAGATGATGATGGTGAGTACAGCCACCTAACACACAAGGGAGGGAGGGAGGAAAACAAAAGTGACACACGCACAGCACACACCCGAGACACACACACATCATACACTCAACCAGCTGCAGATGAAAAATAGTGGCGCACGACACACGGCATAATAATGCAAGTACAACAAAAAGGCAGTAATGTATTGATTATGAACAGCTACCAAAAGAACCAATTGTACGAAGAACAGTTATGTACAACTGTACACAAAGGGCCAATGCCCAGTCCAAAGTACTAAGGGCCCACATGGCCACAGGGCAGAGTCCAAGGCCCAACTCAAATCCTGACTTAATCCGGATAGAACTCTGCAGGGGCATCAGTTTGCATGTGGGCAGGCACCTCAGCCGAATACAGGAACAAGCCCACTGATTCTGGAGGGGGCTCCATGCCCATTTCTCTCTGCTGGGGAGTGCAAGGCCACAGTCTCTCAGGTGGGTGACTTTCCCACTGGTTCAGGAGAGGGCTCCATGCCCATTTCTCTCTGCTCGGGAGTGCAAGGCCACAGTCTCTCAGGTGGGCGACTTTCCCACTGGTTCAGGAGAGGGCTCCATGCCCATTTCTCTCTGCTCGGGAGTGCAAGGCCACAGTCTCTCAGGTGGGCGACTTGCCCACTGGTTCTGGAGGGGGCTCCATGCCCATTTCTCTCTGCTGGGGAGTGCAAGGCCATAGTCTCTGGAGTGGGTGACTTGCACACTGCTTCTGGAGGGGGCTTCATGCCCATTATCCTTTGCTGGGGAGTGCAAGGCCACAGTCTCTCAGGTGGGGAACATGCCCACTGCTTATGGTGGGAGCCACTTGTGCAGCAGTCCCTGGAGGGTGGCCTACATGGCTTCCGCTGGTGGTGACGGCTGCACTATGTAATCTGGAGATGAGGGCTGCACTGTGTCAGCAGGTGAAGGTGCCTCCTGGGCAGCCTCTGTATGAGGTGAGAGCTGCTCTGTCTCAGCAGATGAAGGTGCCTCCTGGGCAGCCTCTGCAGTAGGAGTAGGCAGCACTTCCTCAGATGGCGGTGAGGGACCCATGACCACTGGTGGTGGTGGTGGTGTCACCCTGACAGCCTCTGCTGGAGGTGAGGGCTGCACTGTCTCAGCAGGGAAAGGTGACTCCTGGTCAGCCTCTGCAGGAGGAGTAGGCTACACTTCCTCAGCTGGCGGTAAGGGACTGGTGACCACTGGTGGTGGTGGTGTCACCCTGACAGCCTCCGCTGGAGTTGAGGGCTTGGATCCTTACCCTTCCTGGCAGTGGTGGAGGGCTTCTTCCCCTTCATGGCAGGATGTGCGGGCTCCTTAGCCTACCTAGTAGGAGTCGAGGGCTTGTTCCCCTTCATGGCAGGAGGAGCGGGCTCCTTCCCCTTCATGACAGGAGTCGAGGGCTTCTTCCCCTTCATAGCAGAAGGAGCGGGCTCCTTCCCTTTCATGGCAGGAGGTGTGGGATCCTTAACCTTCCTGGCTGGTGAAGTGGGATCCTTCACTGACTTGGCACCACAACTAGGTGGTGCCACCAGTACCGGTGGGTACTGTTTCGCTGAGGTACTGGGCTGTGTCGTTGGGTACCTACTCTTACGGGCATGGGGGAGGGGAAGGGGTCAAGTTGGGCAAGGAAAAGCTTCTTAGGGATGGTGGGGGAGAAGGGAGGAGGGATGGAAGTGGAGGTTGAGGGAGTGGTTGTTGGAGGTGTATGTATGCTGGACTTGGGTGCAGGTGCATGGGCAGTGGGCTGATGTGAGGTGGATGGCTGTTGGGTGTCTGAGTGCTTGCGTTTGTGTCCTTTGGGGGGGACAGACAGGGTGGGAGAGGACACAGGGGACACGTGCATGGATGTTGTGGAGGTGTCTGCTAGTGAGATGTGTGCTGCTTGGTGTGGTGATGCTGGTGGTGGATGTTGATGCAGTGCATGCAGGTGTGAGTGTGGACATGACTGTGAGAAAGGTGGAGGAGGAGGGGGAGACAGTGGAGGAAGTGGATGTAGTTGTGTCTGCAACTGTCTGGTGTTTGCGTGAGTGCTTGTGGAATGAAGTGTGGTGCCTGTGTTTGACTGTGCCACTCTTGTGTGTTGTCTTGTGTGCATGAGATGGGTTGGGGTTGAAGAGATTGGGACTGGGAAGTGGTAGTTGGAGGGGGGACGGTAGGAACAGGAACAATGGCTGCCATCACAGAGGAGGCCAGAGACTGAATTGATCTGTGTTGGGCCGCAAATCCACTGTGGATGCCCTCAAGGAATGCATTGCATTGCTGCATCCGGTATGCCAGCCCCTGGATGGCATTCACAATGGTTGACTGCCCTACAGAGATAGATCTCAGGAGGTCAATAGCCTTCTCACTCAGAGGTGAAGGAGATGCCCACTCTCCTGGGTGAGCGGGCATGGGGACCTCGCTGAGGGGCTACTGGGAGGGCGGTGCTGGCACAGGGTAGCGGCTGTACCTGCAGCTGGGGTGGTCACAGAAGTGTCCGCTACCACCAGGGAACTTCCATAGGAGGAGGTATCTGAGTCTGTGTTGTCGCCTCCTGTCTGGTGCTCCCCTCACCCTCCATCCCACTGGTTCCCTTGGCGTCGGAGGACTCTGCCTCCAGGGTCCTGTGGGATGCAGATCCCTCTGTCTCCGGTGCCCCTGTTCCTCTACCAGATAATGCTAAGGCACACATGGACAGGATAACAGAAGGAAAAAAGGGGGGGAGAGAAAGGAAACACTGCGTCAATTACTGAACCAACACCACAGTTGGCAAACATAGCACTATCACACACAGGGATCAGGATTGAGCACTATGCATTGCACTGCCTGTGATTTGGCTAGATGCCACATGAAGATGAGGGCCACACACCGCCAACTGCACCCCTCCTGGTACCCACAAAGCCCTGACTGACATGGAATGCTAACAAGCTAGGTTACCTGCATTTGCCATACACCCATTACCCTTCAGCTGGATCACACTGCAATGTATGACCTCGTATTAAGGGGCACCCACTAACTCACACCCATCACCCGGATCCCATGCCACCTACCAATTATTGTAGTAATGCCCACTGTACTCACCCCCTTGTGGCTGCTGTGATACCCTAAAGCGCCCATCCAGCTCTGGGTAGGCCACCGCCAGAATGCATTTGTTCGGGGGGGGGGTCAGGTTCCGAGGGGCATCCCTTTCTCATTGGGAGGACATCCCTAGCTGGGCCTCTGTAGTCTTCTGTGCCCAGCGTCTCAGGTCCTCCCACCGTTTCCGACAGTGGGTGGTCCACCTGCCATAGTTCCCCAGGGACCGCACGTCCTTGGCGATGGCATGCCATAATCCCTTCTATTGATGGGCGCTAACCTGCAGAGGTAATACAGACAGGAGGGCACCATTACACATACAATCCTGCCTGTCACACATATGGCCCACCAGTCCCGTTTCCATCACCCTTGGCACACACATTGCCGAGCGCACACCATGTACACCACCACAAGACATCCCCCGATGACATAAGGCTTTCACACACATCTCCATGCATTCTTCCCACATGCATCATGCCCAAGGTATACTCACCTGTTGGTCTGGAGACCCATACAGCAGTCGTACTGGGGTAGAACCCCATCCACCAATCGCTCCATTTCCTCTGCAGTGAAGGCAGGGGCCCTTTCCCCGTAACACGGGCCATGGTAGGTTCGAGACACAGGTCACAGCAGCACACGCAGTGTAAGTGTTCTCCTGTTGAAGGTCAGGAAACAAGAGAGGAATCTGATAGAAAATGGGGATGTACACCATCACCGCCGGCACTGATCCCCATTGGCTACTGTATCAAATCAAATCAAATCAAAAACATTTATAAAGCGCTCTACTCACCCGTGAGGGTCCCAAGGCGCTAGGGGAGGGGGGTTACTGCTGCTCGAAGAGCCAGGTTTTGAGCTGCCTCCAGAATGCCGTGTGGTCCTGGGTGGTCCTGAGGTTGGCAGGGAGGGAGTTCCATGTCTTGGCTGCCAGGTAAGAGAAGGATTTCCCACCTGCCGTGGTGGGGCAGATGCGAGGGACGGCGGCAAATGCGAGGTTGGCGGAGCGAAGTTGACGGGTGGGCATGTAGAAACTGAGGCGACCGTTGAGATATTCGGGTCCCTTGTTGTGGAGGGCTTTGTGCGCGTCGGTGAGGAGCCGGAAGGTGATCCTTTTGTTGACGGGAAGCCAGTGCAGGTGTCTCAGGTGGGCGGAGATGTGGCTGTTGCGGGGTATGTCGAGGACGAGGCGGGCGGAGGTACTCCATAGAGCCCCATATTATCCAATGAGGAATTGCACGGCGGTGCAAGACCGCCTTCCGCCACGATGCCCAACGTCGGCAGAGTTACCTCACTTCCACCTTTCCCTACATACAGGACTGGCGGTCACCATTTCATGATGGTGGACAACGACCATATCAACCTTAACTGCGTCACAGCCTAGATTAGCACATACCTCCCCATTCCCACTGTCCTATCACATAAATGCAATATGTACACTGAGGATGTGGTTCTATTGTTCAAATTGTAAATTGTCAACGTTACTCAAAAAAGAAGGTGGTTGATGCCAACGTAGCACATCCGAAACACAATACCGATAAGTCTTCAAATAACAAGAAGTAAATAACAAATGGTGCAATCCTGGTTTGAAAAAACCCAACCACCACGGGTTGTATAGGTACACAAAACCACAGGTGGACCTAGGAAAAGGAACCGTCTATGGCATGTGCTGTAAAGACAAGATGCGACAGAAAAAAGCACAACCAGGGCACTCCAAGGTCAATAAAGTGTCCGCGTGAATCCAGTTGTTGTAGAATGTTTATTTCGCAAGAAAGTCTTGTTATAATGGTTCAAGAAATGTATAAATCCATAAATGTCACAAAAGAAAAACAGCCAACACGTGTTTCGTCCTATTGGACTTTTTCAAGGCTGGAAGCGTTACCATGCGCTGCTGCTACCTCGTAACATTGGATCTCTACTTTTCCTTCAAGTAGGACGGACCTAATTTCAGACTATTATTATACTACACCGTACTGTCATTAGAAGCACTTGAATCTACGCCGTTTTGACGACATTCTTTACCCCCTTACGGCATTTTCTTCAACCTGGGTTTCTCACTTAGACCTAGGATGACACGACATGCTATTCTATAATTAGTATTTGTGGTCTACATATTTCCTCGACGATTTTTGCTGAGCCTTGAAAAAGTCCAATAGGACGAAACACGTGTTGGCTGTTTTTCTTTTGTGACATTTATGGATTTATACATTTCTTGAACCATTATAACAAGACTTTCTTGCGAAATAAACATTCTACAACAACTGGATTCACGCGGACACTTTATTGACCTTGGAGTGCCCTGGTTGTGCTTTTTTCTGTCGCATTGTTCAAATTGTGACAGCCTACTCACTCTTGTGTCCCTTAGATACCTACCGCCGCGGATGACCTCTTGTTGACTTGGCTACACTGGAGGACAGGCACATTATTCTCACCTATAGACTGGACAGGGAGCCTGACATGATATCCCCTATCCGTCAATCGACTGGGATCCTCACTCTTGTGCAAGTGCAATCAGTTCTCAATTTCATGGCAACTGGTTCTTTCCAAGTGACAGTGGGCTTGGCTGCAGGATTGTCACAGCCACTGTTTTCAATCGTGCTGGCAAGAGTTTTGTCTGTCCTGGTGAAATACATGTGCAGCTACATAGCTTTCCCCCAGGTGGAAGATTTGGCCACTGTGAAGCCAGGATTCTATGCAATGGGACATATCCCTAATATTGTTGGGGCGATTGACGGTACACATATTGCCTTAGTCCCCCCGCCAGAATGAACAGGTGTTCAGGAATCGTAAGAGTTCCCACTCATTGAATGTGCAGATGGTGTGCCTGGAGGACCAGTACATCTCCCACGTCACTGCTAAGTGTCCTGGGTCAGTGCACGATGCCTTCGTTTTGAGGAATAGCAGCATCCCAAATGTGATGGCCCAACTGCAGTGGCACAGGGTGTGGCTAATAGGTGAGCCATGGCCCCCACCCACTGTATGCTAGTGTATGCCTTCAGGTGTCATCCCCATAGCATTGTGTGAGGCTAAATGTTGTCCCTCAATACTTGCAAGTGATTCTGGGTACCCAAACCTATCGTGGCTGCTGACCCCTGTGGGGAATGCCAGGACAGGGGCTGAGGAACATTATAATGAGGAACATGGGCAAACCAGAAGGATCATCGAGAGGACCTTTGGGCTCCTGAAAGCCAGGTTCAGGTGCCTCCATCTGACAGGTGGATCCCTGTGCTACTCACCCGGGTATGTCTGCCAGATAGTAGTGGCATGCTGCATGTTGCACAACCTGGCCCTCAGACGGCATGTACCTTTGCTGCAGGAGGAGGAGACTGGAGATGCCTCTGTGGCAGCAGTGGACCCTGAGGATACTGAGTATAAAGAAATGGCTCCCTGTTGCAGTTATCCCCCACTTTTTGCCTGATACTGATGCTGACTTGAATGAGAAGTGTGCTGGGACCCTGCTAACCAGGCCCCAGCACCAGTGTTCTTTCACCTAAAATGTCCCATTGTCTCCACAATTGGCACAACCCTGGCACCCAGGTAAGTCCCTTGTAACTGGTACCCCTTGTACCAAGGGCCCTGATGCCAGGGAAGGTCTCTAACGGCTGCAGCATATCTTATGCCACCCTAGGGACCCCCCACTCAGCACAGACACACTGCTTGCCAGCTTGTGTGTGCTGGTGGGGAGAAAATGACTAAGTCGACATGGCACTCCCCTCAGGGTGCCATGCCAACCTCACACTGCCTGTGGCATAGGTTAGTCACCCCTCTAGCAGGCCTTACAGCCCAAAGGCAGGGTGCACTATACCACAGGTGAGGGCATAGGTGCATGAGCACTATGCCCCTACAGTGTCTAAGCAAAACCTTAGACATTGTTAGTGCAGGGTAGCCATAAGAGTATATGGTCTGGGAGTCTGTCAAAAACGAACTCCACAGCTCCATAATGGCTACACTGAATACTGGGAAGTTTGGTATCAAACTTCTCAGAATAATAAACCCACACTGATGCCAGTGTTGGATTTATTAAAAAATGCACACAGAGGGCATCTTAGAGATGCCCCCTGTATTTTACCCAATTGTTCAGTGCAGGACTGACTGGTCTGTGCCAGCCTGCTACTGAGAGATGAGTTTCTGACCCCATGTGGTGAGGGCCTTTGTGCTCTCTGAGGACAGAAACAAAAGCCTGCTCTGGGTGGAGGTGCTTCACACCTCCCCCCTGCAGGAACTGTAACACCTAGCAGTGAGCCTCAAAGGCTCAGGCTTCCTGTTACAATGCCCCATGGCACTCCAGCTAGTGGAGATGCCTGCCCCCTGGACACAGCCCCCACTTTTGGCGGCAAGTCCAGGAGAGATAATGAGAAAAACAAGGAGGAGTCACTGGCCAGTCAGGACAGCCCCTAAGGTGTCCTGAGCTGAGGTGACTCTGACTTTTAGAAATCCTCCATCTTGATTTTGGAGAATTCCCCCAATAGGAATAGGGATGTGCCCCCCTCCCCTCAGGGAGGAGGTACAAAGAGGGTGTAGCCACCCTCAAGGACAGTAGCCATTGGCTTCTGCCCTCCCAGACCTAAACACACCCCTAAATTCAGTATTTAGGGGCTCCCCAGAACCTAGGAACTCAGATTCCTGCAACCTAACAAGAAGAGGACTGCTAAGCTGAAAATCCCTGCAGAGAAGACGGAGACACCAACTGCTTTGGCCCCAGCTCTACCGGCCTGTCTCCCCACTTCTAAAGACACTGCTCCAGCGACGCTCTCTCCAGGGACCAGCAACCTCTGAATCCTCAGAGGACTGCCCTGCTCTAGAAGGACCAAGAAACTGCCGAGGACAGCGGCCCTGTTCACCAAAGACTGCAACTTTGAAACAAAGCAGCAACTTTGAAACAACTTGCGTTTCCCACCGGAAGCGTGAGACTTACCACTCTGCAACCGACGCCCCCGGCTCGACTTGTGGAGAACAATCACTTCAGGGAGGACTCCCCGGCGACTGCGAGACCGTGAGTAGCCAGAGTTGCCCCCCCTGATCCCCCACAGCGACGCCTGCAGAGGGAATCCCGGGGCTCCCCCTGACCCCGACTGCCTGCTCCTCAGATCCCGACGCCTGGTAAAGACTCTGCACCCGCAGCCCCCAGGACCTGAAGGATCCGAACTCCAGTGCAGGAGTGACCCCCAGGAGGCCCTCTCCCTTTCCCAGGTGGTGGCTACCCCAAGGAGCCCCCCCCCTTGCCTGCCTGCATCGCTGAAGAGACCCCTTGGTCTCCCATTGATTTCAATTACAAACCCGACACGTGTTTGCACACTGCACCCGGCCGCCCCCATGCTGCTGAGGGTGTACTTTCTGTGCGGACTTGTGTGTCCCCCGGTGCCCTACAAAACCCCCCTGGTCTGCCCTCCGAAGACGCGGGTACTTACCTGCTGGCAGACTGCAACCGGGGCACCCCCTTCTCCATTGAAGCCTATGCGTTTTGGGCACCACTTTGACCTCTGCACGTGACCGGCCCTGAGCTGCTGGTGTGGTAACTTTGGGGTTGCTCTGAACCCCCAATGGTGGGCTACCTTGGACCCAAACTTGAACCCCGTAGGTGGTTTACTTACCTGCAAAAACTAACAAACTCTTACTCCCCCTAGGAACTGTGAAAATTGCACTGTGTCTAGTTTTAAAATAGCTATATGTGATTTATGTGAAAAGTGTATATGCTATTTTGCTAATTCAAAGTTCCTAAAGTACCTACCTGCAATACCTTTCATTTGAAGTATTACATGTAAATCTTGAACCTGTGGTTCTTAAAATAAATTAAGAAAAGATACTTTTCTATACAAAAACCTATTGGCCTGGAATTGTCTCTAAGTGTGTGTTCCTCATTTATTGCCTGTGTGTGTACAACAAATGCTTAACACTACTCCTTTGATAAGCCTACTGCTCGACCACACTACCACAAAATAGAGCATTAGTATTATCTCTTTTTGCCACTATCTTACCTCTAAGGGGAACCCTTGGACTCTGTGCATACTATTCCTTACTTTGAAATAGTGCATACAGAGCCAATATCCTACACTGAGGATGAGGCAGTAAAGGATGAGGATGAGGAAAACCGAACATCAGTTATACATTAATACTTCCAATGACACACAGGTGAGGCAGTGCAACTGAACATTCCTCTGACTATTGATGTTTTCTGTGTGGCTATAGCATGATGACATTAACTTCCATTGCGTCTCAACTTACTGTCACCTATGGCTTGTCATTTTACAGATGTTGGTGAGATAACAACTGTGTACTGATGTGATGACTACAGATAGCTACAGTTCATTATATGTATGCTCTCTCAGTGTTCAGATCATTTGCACTAGATGTGACTGTTTCCATAAACGCACATTTTCAACACATAAAATACGAGTAGTCAAGTTTTGTTCAAGGGTGTTTATTGTAGTGCTATGAAATTGAGGGAAAAGTGCAATGGAATGGGGTGATAATGGAGGAAAGTCCAGGGTATTGTTTCAGTCTGTTTGTAGCACAGGTCCAGTGTCCAAGGGGCCATAGGAAGGGGAGTAAATGCAGTTCAAAGTGGACAAGGTGACGGTGTGGGACACAAGGGGAACAATCAGGAGAGTCTCATTTCCTGGCAGTGGTCTTGGCAAGTGTCTCTGGCTTCTGTCTGGTTCGCAGGGAACGTTTGGGTGGTTCACCTTCTGTAGAGGGAGGGGTGTTGGTGGCCTGTGGTCACTAGCTGCAGAGGAAGTGGAGGGCTGGTCAATGGACTGGCTAGTAGTAGGGGCCCCCTGGTGTGCTGTTGCTTTCCTCATGATGTTGGCCATGTCTGCCAGCACCCCTGCTATGGAGATCAAGGTGATGAAGATGGCCTGCAAGTCCTCCCTGATACTGTTCCTCCTGCAGCGGCATGTTCTCCTGCTCATTGTCAAGGATCTGGCCCATTGTGTCCTGGGAATGTTGGTAGGCTCCCAGGATCTCGGTGAGTGCCTCCTGGAGAGTCGGTTCCCTGAGCCTGTCCTCCCCCTGGTGCAGAGTGGTCCTCCCAGTGTCCCTGTTGCCCTGTGCCTCTGTCCCCTGAACGGTGTGCCCATTACCACTGACCCCAGGTGTCTGATTGTCTTGGGGCGAGGTGTGGCCTGGGATCCCAGTACAGCTGGGCACACTGCTGTTTGATGTGTCCTGGGGACAGAGGTGTGGGGACACTGGGTGGCTGCTGTGGTGTTGGATACTGATGGGAGAGGCTCTGTGGTGGACTGTGAGTGGGCTGGGGTGACCGACTGTCCAGTGGTCCCTGAAGGGCCAGGTTGTTGGTCCAGATCCTAAAGTCCAGAGTTACTGTCATCACTGGGGCATCTTCTGTTGGGGGACTGGATAGTCGTGGCACCTCCTCTCTGCTGGGATTTGGTGGGGCACCTATGGGGATGTAAGTGATGTATTATGCTTCATGTCTGTGACATATTGTACATCCCTGGCTTCCCCTCTATCATTGCTGTTGCTCTGCCGCCTTTGTTTGTGTATGGTGATGTATTGTGGGATTGTTAGTTTCCCTATCCTGTGCGTGCTTTAGTGATTGGTGTCCATGCAGGGTGGGGAGGGCTGTCCATGCATTGGTATGGCATGCAGGATTTGGCATTGTGGTTAGTCATATGTGTAGGTTCAGTGTGTGGGATGGAGTGAAGTGAGGGTGAGGGGGTGTGATGGCATGCAGGTATGGGGGTTGATAAGTAGTAAATACTGACTCACCAGTGTCCAATCCTCCGGCTACTCCAGCAAGTCCCTCCGAATGCAGTAATGCCAAGACTTGCTCCTCCCAGGCTATGAGCTGTGGGTGAGGAGGTGGGGGTCCACCGCCAGTCCTCTGTATGGCAAGCTGGTGCCTTGCAGCCACAGAACGTACCTTCCTACTTAGGTCGTTCCACCTCTCCCTGATGTCGTCCCTTGTTCTTGGATGCTGTTCCACGGCGTTCACCCTGTCCACGATTCTCCGTCATAGCTCCATCTTCCTAGCAATGGATATTTGCTGTACCCATGCTCCAAACAGCTGTGGCTATAGCCTGACTATTTCCTCCACTATGACCCTTAACTCCTCATCAGTGAAACGGGGGTGCCTTAGTGGGGACATGGGTGGTGTGTGTTGTGTGTTGGTGAGACTGTATTGAGTAATGTGGTGGGGTATGTGATGTGGGGTGCGTGAGGGATGTATGGGTGTATGTGGTGTGTGTGTCTAGTCGTCTCTGTGCTGTTCGTGTCAATTTCCTGGCAGTAATTGTTGTTCGTAAAGGGTTGTGGGTAATGTGGGTGTGTGGTTTATGGTGCTCTGGGTCGGGGGTGTGGTGTGTGTATGAGTGTCAGGTGTATGTTTTTAGTATTAGCCAATGTAGTGTTGTATTGTATGTGGGTGTCCATTCAGAGCACGGCGGTATGTACCGCCAATGCTTTACTGCTGTTGAATGTACGCTGGGGTGATTCGTGGGTCATAATGTGGTGGGCGTTGTTCTATTGGCATAACGGTATGGTTGTTGGTACGGCCACTTTAGCACTAACCTTTGGGCTGGCAGGTTTGTGTATGTGGCTGTCTGTCGGATTGGTGTGTGTGTGTCATAATATGTGGAACGGATATTCGCCACTACAGCGGTATGTTGGCAGCTGTCACTGAGGCAGTAAGCAGCCTTTATTGCCAATGTCATAATGAGGGCCTTAATCTTTCTGAGGTTAGTACTTGCATGTCTGTCTCAGCGGTGGCCACCACAAATCTCAGGGGTGGGGCGGGTATTGGGGATGGAGACGGGGGAAATAAAAAATTATTATTAAAAAAACATAGCTGTTCCTGCCGCCGCCGGCCACCTTGCTAATCTTCTGTCCTCTTGGTGTCCCAGCAGTCCCTGGACACCAGCAGAGGCTCCCCCTTGCAACCCTGGCACTGCTCTCATAATATAGCTAGCATGAGAGCAGTGCTAGGATTAGTCTGAGAGGCTTGGTCTGCCGCTCAGACAGTGCATTGGAGTCTGTGCAGTTTCTCCAACCCGACTGCAACACATCCAGGTTGAAGAAACCTAAGTGCGCATGTCAGTTTGGCCAACCTAAGATGGCCGGCTAAACTGACATGCGCACTTAAGTGCATTCCTCTCCTCCTCCCCCCTCTCATGGCCCAGCCTTGACCCTCCCCGCACATGCTGGCTGAGTCAGCAGCTGAAAAATAAAAACAATAGTAAAATATTGTATTGCTGCAAGCTACCCACACCACACACCATAGATCACAATATCCCCTTTTTTTAGACCAAATCCCTGCATTCTAACTATAACTAAACTCTTCTAGCCTATGTGTTCATCCAACCAAAGTTTTGCATGAACTCACACAAATAATTTGGAGTAAATGCATAAAATAGTCTCATTGAGTGAACTAGACTAATCCCAATAACCTACAAAAATCAACAATAGTCAATAATTGCCTAGTTAACCACTTATGTTGCATTTCTGGAGTAGCATGCTACTCACTATAAATCCCTTCAGTGCCTTATTAGGGGTACTAAGCATTATATAAGTGCAATTACAATACAAGTAGATAATTATGCAGGCTCCAAACATTAGCAACTGAAGTAAATAAACCCACTGAGCAAGAGCTTTTACAAGCTGACCAACTCAGTACCATGTAATAAACTCTCTTTTCAAGATTGTAGAGCACGCCCTTGACGTCTGCACTCACGCTTCAAGTTAATTTTTCAAGCAACTGTATTCATTTATTTATGTATTCTTTATGCGAAGGGGCAGCAGCTGACCCCTCATTTTTCGCAAGCCTCTCACCTCACCTATCTGTGCTACTTTGCTAGCTCCCATCCTCCTTCCTACTCCGTGCATTATTTACAAACGCCTTTTGCCCCCCCATATTTTAAAGTATTTTTACAGGGCATGCATATTACTACCAAACTGCTTGGTTCTTTTCTTGAGCGGCAGCTGAGTAAACTTCTTTTATCTTCCAGTTCCAAAAAGGCTGCCAGCCATCTTGGAACATAAAATCATAGTAAAAACAATGGCCACGAAGCATCCAAACACCTGGCGACCTTTCTGAATTAATTTGTTTTCTGCTCGAAGAAAGAAAAATATTCATAGATGACCCGCGCATGTGATCATGCTGGCAAATGTAAACAAGGAAGCATCTTTATTCAGACTAGATGGACTGTGTAAAAAGAATGCAGAACAATAATATAGCAGAATGCAATACACATAGAAAGAGTAAAAAACAAGGAGAGGTGTAAGATTCTGACGCATTCCCAGGTTTACATAGTCTTGTACATCTGGGACTGCTTCAAAATCCATGGATGTTGAATGGGAAAACCGACCCCAATGTCCATGGAATGCTTTCCTAATGCTGTGTAAGGCAACACAGTGATTTGCACTGCGTTGCCTTACACCATATCTTCAAGGCCATGAAAAGCCACGCAAAGTTACTCTGCATGGCCTAGTAGATGTGGGCCTGCACTATGCGAGGCCGGTGCGTCACCTTTCAGTGGTGCACATGGCTTGTTAAGATAAGCTCCTGAGTGTTTTTTTGTTTCTCACATAGTGAAACAAGCATTTCCAATGCAATGGGTCTCGTGTTTGCTCGAGTTAAAGCTATTAACGTTGTAAATTCCTAACTGTACTTTTCTTGCTACCTAAATTGAAAATGTAAAGTAAAACAGTTGACAAAAGTGAGCCGATTCAAAGTGCCATGACCGCCATGAGTGTGATCGTGAAGGAGACACACAATAGGAAAAAGAAGTTCGCTTGCAGTCAAACGTAGGGCAAACGTGCAATTATCCATGTAACAGGGTAGATGGCCAAGGCAGTAACAAAACTGCCCCAAGGAGGGACAAACGTAAAGCATTTACCAATGATAACAAAGGATTTTTGAAAGGCAAGCCCACAAACGAGTGAAAGCAATGGGCATGCAATGGGGTGGTTAAAAGCTCACATAAATACCAACACGTCGGAAAAGCAGAACTTGTGCACTGCTATGCTCAACCTAAAAATTTAATATTATCACATATTTCCCATAAATCACTGCATTTGCCCTTTGAAAATGTCTGCCTTGGAGGACTTCTGAGCAACAAAGGGGTTTGAAGAAACAGGACCCTGCATTTGCTCTGTTTTAAGGTGCAGGAAAAAGAAACCGAGCAAAAGCAACTGACTGCACAGTATCAGTACTGCTCCCTTATGTTCCTCCACACTCCACTAAAATATCTAGTGAGACATATATTCAGGCTCTCTTTAGCCTCCCCTCAGGTTCCTCTGCTCATGTCACACATTGATACCTTTTCCAATGTGAATAGGTCTATCCAAACCTTTTATTTTTAATGTCTTCAAAATATTTTACATGAATGCATGCCATAAGTTGCATTAAGCAATGACTACTGAAGGTCTTAGATGAACCATATTTGGGAGTGGGAAAGCAATAACAAAAATAAAGATAATGTATGATCTACAGTAGGAAATGTAAGGGTCAGATCGATGATGGGCTCAATTTGCTCATGTCCGGAGGCTACGATTATGCTTTCTCTTTCTTTTACTGTAATTCTCAGCAGCCAATCACAATACAGAAAAACAAAAACTACATTACCCATGAACATTTATAATACACATCACATGGCCCACTCACAATACAGAATCCCTGTATATATATTGTCAACCTGAAACTAGTGTCCTCTTTCTTTGCTGCTCGGCAGCCAGATAAGTACTTCATAATGTAATTATGCTATAATGTTATTTCTACAATTCTTTAGCGACGCAATTCCGCGCGCTTTATTGTCTTATACGCACATTGCTCTCAGTGCGTCTAATACATGATTGGCTTTGTCAAGCCGAATGGTGTTCCTTGCCTTTGGTGGAGCGGGAGTGGACACACTTGTATTTTTATGACCTTGCGTTGCGTTGCAGTACGAGCACATTCTGAAGCTTTGAGCACTTCAGAAGCCAGCTCTTCTCTTCAGCGTGATCGTGTGTGTGCCCTCAAGAGTGACCTTCACTTCTTTTGCTCCCCTGGACGCCCTGTTGCAAAGATCACAGGGTTGTATAAATAATATTAGGCTCTGCCTAGATTGGCTTATTGTTATTGCTGGCCTGGCAGGGATTCATCACACTCCTCTTTGATCTCTCTTGCATTTCTTTTTAAGTTTTAATTTTAAAGACAAGAGAATGGCCCAATGGGACCCTTAGGAGGCTGAAACAGGTTATTACCCTGAAAATAAAAGTCAACTAGAAATGAATCTAGTAGAGACCCTAGATTGCAGAGTCCAACAATCTGTTAATGACGCCATAGTCAGAGCTTTGGGGCCATCAACTGGCCAGCTCCTGGATTATGCTTGCACCCAAGGTTGGATGTCCGAACGCTCTGCGAAGGGGGATGATTCAGTCTGCAGAGGTAAAGCAAAAGCGGCAAATTCTGCACCATCTGATGCGCACGCAGAAGCCTTTGATACATTATGCCGCAAAAGAGCCAACAAGCATAACTACAGTTCGACACAAGACTCTGTGATCTCTCCATCCTCATCAGACAATTCCTGGGTGGTGGATGGCTTCTCATCTGATTCAGATGATTCTGATAAACCAGGACCCAGTAAGAAATCTAAGAAGCGATACTCGCCGTCCATCCCCAAGTTCCTGACTTTTGATCCCACAGAGATAGTACATTCCAGAGCGTCTAATTGGATCCCACTCTGAGGTAACAAAATATGTGCAATCGCACATATGCAAAAGTTTCCATAAGGAAGTCTGTTCCCACCTAAGGGCGGAATGTGCCAGACCAGACTCAGAAGGAAAAGTTGAGGACACTTCTGAAGTTGATCCCACAATGGTCATGTTCATGAAAAAGTACTCCAGGGATCAGAAGAAGGGCTTGGACAGAGCTTGGCGTAATTGTCACGATAAACTTTTGGACATTATTGGACTGTTAACCAAGATACCGGAGATTGCTTACCAAGCTAAGGAATCTGGTTTTCCGATAGATACAGATATCCTACTAGGATGGGCGCAAAGAGCGACCTGTCAGCTAGGAAACACCAATTGAGCCATCTTATCTGAACGTAGACGATCCATATTAATGAAAATTGACCCGAAGCTAAATGACTTGGCTACATCCGAAGCCGGTCCAGTGGGGGAGGGTCTGCTGTTTGGAGGCCCTTCTGTTAAAGAGCTCACCAAATTCTGATCCACATATTCCACTCTTGAAAAGGCCCAAATGTCCCTCCAAAAGGTTTTTAGGAGGAGACTTTTTGTCAGGGTCAGATGCTATGGAGGGCACGTTCCAGGCCGAGGTTCATATGCAGGCTCTCAATGGTCCTTTAAACCTCGGGCAAGAGCAGGCTGGTATGGGGCGTCCTCGGAATCCACCTTCTACCCCACACGTTCCACAGGGGGACTCCCCAGGTTTCTCAGAGGTCCCAGCCTTGGACAACAAGGAGAGATTCAAGTCTCTGGATACTCTGGTAAGAATTATCCCATTTTCAGAGGTAATGTTGGAGGGCACAGTGGGATTGTTTCTGGACAATTGGAAACAAATTACTGGTGATCCTTGGGAACTAGAGACCGTCCTGGGCTTCAAACTGGAGTTCTACAATACTCCATCTCAGACTTATCCTCCTCAACATATGTATTTTCCCAAGCAGAGGAGTCTTTTATAGACTCAGAGGTTCAGTTGCTGCTAGACAAAGGGGCAGTATGTTTTTCCAAGTCTCCCCTTTTTGTATTCATCAGTTCCAAAAAGGATGGGGGTCATTGTCTGGTCTTAAACCTCTAGGATTTCAATCTTTGGATCTAGTACAAACATTTTAAGAAGGAGGGACCTCAAGGACGCCTATATAGTCATTCCCATTTTCGCTCCTCACAGGAGATTTTTAATCTTCCTGTGGAGGGAACATTGTTTGGAGTTCAAGGCTCTGCCGTTCGGGCTATCGTCAGCCCCGTGGTGCTTCACCAAATTGATGAGACTAGTAGTGGAGTCTGTCAGATCATGAGGTGTTAGGAGCCATCGACCTCCTGTTGATGGCTCAGGACCCTCAGACTCTCTGGAGTCATTTATCCTGGACCATTCATCTCCTGCAGAAGCTGGGTTTCATCATCAAAATCCAGAAGTCACTTTTGGTTCCCTCACAGCTGATAGATTTCCTGGGCTTCCAGATAGACTCGATCCGAGCCCTTTTGATTCTTCCATCCCAGAAGATTTGCAATATTAAAAGAGAATTGAGGTCTGCGTTAGCCAGCCAGACTGTGTCATTGAGGTTGATTGCCAGGATAGTGGGACTTCTGGCATCGTCCATCCAAGCCTTTTTTCCAGCCCCTCTTCATTATCGAGCACTTCAAATATTGAAATTCAGCCCTTACGGAAGGACCTAACCTATTTGGTGCCGATCCCTCTCTCCGAAGAGGTCAAGATGGAAATTCTTAGTTGGTTGGAACACATGGAGACCTGGAATGGCAGGTCTTCTCCAGAGATATTGATCGAATCGGATGCCAGCAGATGGGGCTGGGGAGCGAGATGCGGCTCTATTTTGATGGGGGGCCGTTGGTCGGAAGCAGAACTGGGTCTCCACATAAACTGTTTGAAGCTTCTAGCAGGATCTTTTGCCATAAAGGGCCTCTCCCCTCAGAAGACAGATTGTTGCATTCAGTTACGGATGGACAACAAAATCCAAAATTCTGACGGAGACAGCCAAGGATTTCTGGCATTATTGTCTCAGCCACAGCCTTGTCATTATGGCGGAGTATCTTCCGGGATCCAGGAATACCATAGCATATTGGAATTCCTGGTATCTGAGGGATTCCAGTGACTGGAGGCTGGACCCTGTGATGTTTCATCGGATACTCAGGGAATGGGGCCCGTGCGAAGTAGACTTATTTGCATCACATCTCAATTACCAGTTACCGATGTTCTTCAGTTGGAGCCCGGATCCGCAAGCTCTCAGGAAAACAGCGATTGATGGCCTGGATAGTTTCTGGGAGAGATGCAATACGCCAGGTATTTCACAGCAAGCTGCTGATTTCCTCAGCCAGGCCTGGGCTGCAGGCACCCATAAGCTTTATGCCGCAGCTTGGAGGAGCTGGAGTAGTTGGTGTGACGTGCAGATTCTCAATCCCATGGGGACAGATGTTTGTATAATTGTGAATTTCTTGTTGGAGCTTGCAGCATCAGGTTTAGTTTACAGAACGGATAACAATTGTAGGTCTGCCATTTCTGCTGGGCATGTGCCGGTTGATGGTAAGCCGGTAGGAGAACATACCTTGCTCTGCAAGGTGATGAAAGGGATTCGCTTGTCCATCCCTCCCTAACCCAGATATTCTTCTCTTTGGGATGTTAATATAATTTTGAGATTTTTGGATAAATACCCTGCGAATCGCTACCTCTCTCAAAAACAAATCTCGGAAAAGTTGACAATGATATTATGTCTGATCTCATGTAAATGAGTTTCAGATGTTCGAGCTTTGGATTTACCGGGTAGAGTTTAATCTCCGGATGGCGTAACGTTCAATATCACTAGGAGAACTAAATCTAATTGCAGGTTGGTAACATATCCTATGTTTCCAGATAATCCACAATTGTGTGTTGTGCAATGTTTAAAGGTATATGAGAATGTTACTGAGGAACTGCAACAAGAATCAAAGGGTCAATTGTTAATTGCTCTTCAGAGACCTTTCAGACCAGTGTTAGTCTGACCAGATGGATGAGATGGTTGCTGGCGGAGGCTGGCATTGACACCTCCGTTTTTGAAGCACATTTGGCCAGAGCTGCCATGCTTACAAATCATATGCTTTAGGGTCTCATCTAGAGGACCTTATGAAGCCCGCAGATTGGTCTTCTGAGTCTACTTTTCATAAATTCTATCATAAACCAATTGTTGATGTAGCATCTGTGGTGGTGATGCAGCTTTAAACAAGCATAATCGGAGCCTCTGGTCCTGATATAGAATAAAACGTTTTCTAGCTTACAGGGGAAGAATTTTCAATTCTATTGACAAGGAGGCCAGGATTATCCCACCCAATCTATTTATGTAATATTTTGTATTTACTGAATGTATTGTCATACAATATTGTATACATTTCTTCTGGATCTCCCTCCCTGATTGAATGGTAATTGTATTACAGTGTAGTATCTGGACGTTATTTTCTCCTATGGGAGTATTACGACCATTTTTATCATTCTAGGGAATGACCAGAAGACAGGCTTGATCGTATTCGGTTAGATGTGGAGAAGAGGACCTGTGGTGCGTGATCTGCTTTGTTCCAAGATGGTTGAGCTGCCACCTCCGTGCAGGCTCCCCTTGAGCTGGTGGATTGTTGGAACATTGAGATTTGGAATTTGCATGATCCTTGTTTGGATCAGTTTTGAACTATACAGAGTTTAATTTGAGCAAGAGTTGTAGTACTTATGGGACTTTACAAAGAAATTATTGATGTGTAAGATAGAATTTTTTTTATTTCCCTTAACAAATGCCTCAAACCAATATGTATAAAACATAAGGGTACATTATAGGGCAAATATTTGCTACATTTAGAATATAGACAACACACTTTTTAAACAAACATAAAAGTAAACAAAAATAAGTAAAGAAAGAAAAGTAAAAGAGATTTGGAATATGTTATGATGTATGTGTTTAAGGCAGAAGTTTATATATATATATATATATATATATATATATGTATATACATATATACATACGTGTGTGTGTGTGTGTGTATATATATATATATATAAAAAAAAATTGTTCACTTAAAAAACCAAAGGTTAACAAAGTTTACAGGGATGTTATAGTTAGGCTCACATTTTAAACATACAAAACCATAGAAATTAATCTGTTATAGTTAGAGTTATCTCAAATAACTATAACTTGTGTCCTATGGTGACTATAACTCCTGCCCTCATGATGCACATTTTTTTTGTCCAAACTTTTACAGCAAATATTATATTGATATTATCAATGATGTTATCAAAAATGTTATGAGTACTGTAATTTGTGGGGTAATTAGCAGTGCATGGCGAGGGCGTGAGTTATAGTTGCCGTAGGGAATTAGTATCTATAACAGGTGAATTTGTTTTTTTACATTTTAAATGTGATCCTAACTCTAATGTCCCTGTAACCTTTGAGTTTTTAAGTGAATTTGTATGTTTTTTTTAAATTCTATTTCCTAACTATAAAGTCCCTGTAAGCTTTGTAATAGTAAGTTTCATTAATATATGTTAATTCAACCACCACCGCGGACGGCCTTAAGCCATGTGCGGATGGAGTTGGCCGCAGGGACTGGCTGCCCCCCTCCCCAGGTCAATCTCGGCCCGAGGACCCCAACCCCGAGGCCTGGCCTAATATTTTTTTGCGGGGAGTACGGGGGCTGTGAAGCCCCCCTCCCTAGGGCAATCTTCGCCCTGGGGACCCCATCCCCCAGCGCTTGGCCTAATATTTTTTTTGGGGGGTAGGGGACTGGGTGGCTCCCATCCCCATGGCCAATCTCTGCCCCGGAGACCCCATTGCCCCGGGCCTGGCCTCGGTGCCCTCCAGGGGACTCAGTGAAAATGTTAAGGACCACGGGGGAGCCTAAAGGCCCCCGCACTCCCAGCTGGCTCCCCTCTTCCTGTGGGACCCAGTACTGCTGTCACAGAAAGGGAGGGGCTAAAGCAGTTCCCTCTCTATGAGAGCAGTTTCCTATGTCTCCCTGCCTGCATCTTTGCAGGCAGGGGAGACAGAGGTAAACTCTGCTCACAGCAAGGGAGAGCTGTTTGACAGCTCTCCCTCGCTGCAAGCAGAGTGTTTGCTGTGACTTGATGGCAGCTGTCAAAACTGCCACAAAGCCACAGCAAACAGCTATGTCCCGGGGTGGGCACCCTGGGACATAGCAGGAGCCAGGCCTGGGGGATGGTGGTCCCCAGGGCCATCATTGGCTCCACAAGGGGGGCCATGTACCCCCCCTTCAACAATCAATAGCCCTGGGGAGGTGGGGTGCCCAGGGTTCGGGGGGTCCGCAACGGACCCCCTTCACCTTTGTTATCATAGCCCCAGGAAGGTAGTGGTCCCCAGGGCTGTGGGGGGGTCCACAGCCCCCGGAATGCATTTAAAAAGTGCCCTGGGGAGGTTGTGGTCCCTGAGTCTGCGAGTGGGAGGCCATGTGGAACTCCACAATCTAGTTGAAAGGTGCTCCGGGAGGTGGTGGTCCCCGGGACTGCGAGAGGGGCGCATGGCCCCCCAAATCTATTTGAAAAGTGCCCTGGGGAGATGGAGGTGCCTGGGGCTGCGGGCAGACCACGCCCCCACCGGTATAGAAATTGCGAATGACCCGGGACCTGGCCCACCCGGGTACTTGCAAAAAAAAGCACGGGAGACTGCACTTGTTTTTTTTTTTTATGTTTTCCGTGAAATGACAACATTGCAAACTTGCAGCAAAAATGTTTTTTAAAAAGTGTTTTTTAGCCCTGGGGCTGAGACCCTAGCACCAGAGCTAAGTGGTTATGGTGGCTCTGCCCTGGCCCCTTGCCTTTTTTTTTTTTTACTCTTTTTGTGGGACTCAGCTGAAGCCAAGTCCCAAGATGGCTGCCAACACTTCCTGGTTTGAAGTGTTTGCAGCCAGTCAAAGCTGTGCATTTCCCAGCACAAACACCTCATTATTCTCGAATACATCAGAAAGGATCCGCGACCCTAGATATACAAATTTATTTTCCCTTTAATATCTCAAAAACTACTGAACGGATTTACACCAAATAATTGAAAGTGCTGTCTGCGTACTGAAAGCTAGCTTTCTGCCAAATTTGGTGTAATACCGTCCAGTGGTTCAGGCTGTAGTTGTGTTTAAATGGGAATTAACATGGGAAATGCAACTTTTTGCCCCCCTCTTTTTCTCAGCCCCTACTTGACGGATCACCCCGAAACTTTCTGTGCACAAGAAAAATCACTGCCACACCTTTTTGGGGGAAATTTCGTGAAGATTTGTCAACCGATGCCAAAGATATAGGCAAATCCAAAAACACTTTTTCTATGGAAAGATGCTCTAACTACACCTACCTAGTGGCGACCGCTACTAGGTAATATATATAAAACAAAAACAGTTGCACTCTCAGGGATTGAAATTCCTTCTTTTTATTCACAAAAATCACCATCTGATTCCATCTTGCTCCACTGACGTGTTTTGACACTTCGTCTTCTTCAAAGTGGCTATTAAATGTGGATCAGTCCTCCCATTTCCTGTATCTTTTTATATCGCCTCCAAGAGCATCCTGGTAGTGTTAGTGCGATATCACTGGGACACAACCCATTAACTATACTATGGTAGCACATTAACTCAGTTCATGCTTGGGCTCATGAAAAGTTCACACCAATCTGTTTCATTTGCAACTTGCATACTTTTGTAACTTCCAACAAAACATTGATACCCCACCCAAAAAAGAGGCAGATGTTGAATAAAAAATAGAGGCAGTGTTTTAGGTTTAAATTAATATATGTATAGAACAAGGAGATGTTTGTGGGGTACCTAACAAGAGTATTGGTGTCAGAATGTAAAAGTGTACTCTGCAAGTTAGAACAAAAGGTTATCTTTCCCGCCTTAAGGCTCTATGGCCCTCATTCTGACCCTGGCGGTCCTAAACCGCCAGGGCCGTGGGCAACGGAAGCACCGCCAACAGGCTGGCGGTGCTTCATTGCCCATTCTGACCGCGGCGGTAAAGCTGCGGTCAGAAAAGGGGATCCGGCGGTTTCCCGCCGGAATACCCCTGGCAGGGCTGAACCTCCATGGCGGCGCTGCAAGCAGCGCCGCCACGGGGATTCCGACCCCCTTCCCGCCAGCCTGTTTCTGGCGGTTTTGACCGCCAGGAACAGGATGGCGGGAACGGGTGTCGTGGGGCCCCTGGGGGCCCCTGCACTGCCCATGCCACTGGCATGGGCAGTGCAGGGGCCCCCTAACAGGGCCCCAGCATGATTTTCACTGTCTGCATAGCAGACAGTGAAAATCGCGACGGGTGCAACTGCACCCGTCGCACCCCTGCAACACCGCCGGCTCCATTCGGAGCCGGCCTCTGTGTTGCAGGGCCTTTCCTGCTGGGCCGGAGGGCGCTCCTTTGGAAGGCGCGGGCCGGCGGGCGCTCCTTTGGCAGGCGCCCGCCGGCCCAGCGGGAAAGCCAGAATGGCCTCCGCGGTCTTTTGACCGCGGAGCGGCCAAATGGCGGTGACCGCATGGCGGTCAGAATGACCGCCTATGTCACTTTTTTTTGGAACACAGGAGAGGGAATCTAGAATAAGCCCTGCTAAAAGCTACAATGGGCCAATAGTGGCCCAATATTAATCAGAGACTAGTCCCTAGGGAGGATATGGATAAAGGTGGTGAGGGGGAGGTAGCCCTTAACTTGATTTTAATGTTTTCCAGTGCCTGTTCACATCAGTGGTGCTGGAACAATTTTCAGAGTGGTGGTGCTGTCTTCAGTGTTACAACATGAGAGTCATAGAGATTGTGAAAAGTTTGCAAAGACATATAATTTTACTGATAAAAGGATACAGCACACAAATGATGATGAGCGGAAATCAGGTTTCAGTAAAGATTTACCATCAAGTGTCTCAATTCATTTCGATCCTATTAAAATATTTATTTCCATCACACTTCAGAATTTTAAAACAAAGTGCTTCATTCGTGGTTTCCTGACTGCTGATATATTTTGAAATATGTACAGCTCAGGTTTTGTTGCCTGTTAGTAAAAGATTAACGTCCTTCTGCCTTTCCCTTCACAAGCAGTAGGATTGTCACATACTTCACATTAACAAGTCATTTCACTTTGCAGTCAGAGAAAGAAACTTAAACACTAATCCCCATATTAGAAGAATAGGCAGCAACAGAGCCAAACGTGACCTCTGCGACAAGATAAAAACAAAATGTAAAAGCATCTTTATGGCTCATTACCTTCTGATCTCCAGCATGGTTATTTTGGGTATGCTGTAGTACCCCCACACGCCCCTTCTTCCAGTGGCTATGGACCACGTGCTCTGAAAGCCTCGGGGAGTGTCGGCTCAAAAGCCCTGTTTTGAAATGGGTTTGATGATTCTTTGTGTGGGAGAGCACAGGTGACAGATTGTCCTCTATGTCACCCACCGCCCATGCCACTAACCTTTGGGTGCTCTAGCGCTCATCTCTGTCTTGAATTAGTTTTAAACATTTACACGGATCGGACTAGTTGTTCACTTTCCTAATTATGCAGATGACACAAAGCTCCTGCTGTCTCTCTAGAGGGAAAACAAAACAGTCTGTCCGTGTTTTCTATCTATAGGTGTCAATTACCTGTAATGATTCTGAGGAACAAGTGGTGGGAATCCCCTGTCTATGTGGTTGACCAACATCTAGCCCCAAAGAGTTATGGTCGTTCCCTATTCTGGTGACAGTAATACCTCTGGGGGTAATGAAAGATTCAAAACACTTGATGGCTGCTCAGATCTTAGGCGCTGTCAGAGCTTGTTTCTTTCACAGCTTCCTGGGTTTACCTTAGTGGGTGCATACACAAGTAGAACTGGTGCTATCAAGATTAGGTTAAGCTAATAGTGACTATGCGGCTACCTCCGAATGCTTAGTTGAAATTTGATAACAGCTGCAGAATACCTCAGCACAATCCCTACTTACCTGCAGTGTGGTAGCTGTAGAATGTCACAGTGTGACCACCATAATGTACCTGAAGTATGGCATCAGGTTCAGAAAAGGCTGTTTTCCTTTGGGGCAGCACAACTGTAGAAATTACTTCTCCTCCATATGAAATGAATAAATGAATAGCTGACTTTCAAAAACCACTTCAAGACATATCTCTTTCAAACACTTTGATATGAATTATTGGTAGTGCTATGTTTGAGTTTATTACTTTTAGAACCAAAGAGTCACACCATTGGTAAGTGATACACTCTAGAAATCAGCATAACATAGCAAGGTGATGCAAATTTTATGGAAGCAGCTACAAAAAAGGAGGAGATATCAAATAAATTATTTTCTCCCGAATTCAGGATGCTTTTCACTCTACATCAGTGGTTCTTTTGACTTGTGTGGATGCTCAGTTAATCATTAATGGAATTCGGGGACTCAAAGTGACTCATTGAAATTCGAGGACCCTCATTGTGTCATTACTGGAATGGGGAATCCAGCCTAAGCAATTTTGATGATCTGAATCGCAAAACAATACACAAAATACAGAAACAGGTATTCATCAAATAAACACACAAATGATGAAATATTTTATTTAACTCACAAATAGATGCAAAAAACATTTTAATTTTAATGGGAAGGTTGGGGATTTTCTAAATTTAATTGAGGCTACCCATTGTCCATACTGTCTGATGCATTGCACTGCTCCCACAAACCAATCAGGGTATACAAACTTAGGCCCAGATTTACAAAGCCCTTGCATTGACATTGTGTCAAGCAAGGTGACGAAAGACAATGCAAGGGATTCAGTGAGTTAACAGCCAGGCAAAGCCAACTTTCGTGGCTCTGAATGGCTCAGTAAATCTGGAGTAACGCAAGGCAGCATAAGTCACTGCTGTGCATTACTCTGCCCTGGGAAGCCACTCCATGCTTTCATCCATGGATTTTTTTGGTACGTTCCCAGATTTACTAAGTCCAGTATACCTGGAAGACGGTCAAAATGCTGTTGCTTACCAAGTGAGGCAAAACAAGAAGTATGTTTATTTTCCTTGTCTTTTCCTTTTTCTACATGTGCTGCATTCTGTGCTGCATTCAGTGTGACAGTGCAGGGAGACCGCACCAGATCCTAGTGGATATGGCACATTGTTACCTTCTTCTTGCCACGCAATGCGGAGCAGCAAGCTGTCTTGCTGTGTTGTGTTGCGTGACTTGTTAGTAATTCTGCACCTCAATTTTTAGCTAATTACAAATTCCTTACTGTTTATCGAACTTTTTAAATGTTTCAATTTTTCAGTTTGCTTTTTCATTTAGACATACTTTATTAATCTGCTAATTGTCCTGAATTTTCTATGCAGTTGCAGACACCCTGAGCATGAATTGCGGACCTCCAGGGTTCCCTGGACCACACTTGAAGCATCATTGCTCTTCATAACTTAGGAGGACATACTATTCAATATATGCAATAACTTGCGGTCTTGAAGGTTGACCACTGCATGATACTTTTGTCCACACATGATATGTAAGAAGGGGCAAAGCAGATTGGTTGTATAAGATGAGTTTTTCACTTCATAAGGAAGATGAAAGCGTAACAGACCTAGAAGATAAGGGATTGAATGCAACAAAGCATGAATAGATTTTTTTAAACTAACTTCACGTATATGTACTTTCATTATATCTGTATATATATATATATATATATATATATATATATATATATATATCATGAAGGTAGGTCTATCTGGAGTTAAGAATAGTAAATCTATACCTCTATTTGTGCACTTAACTCCTCGATGTTTGGGTTTTCAATATAATATTTTGGTCATAATATAAGGACCACTTGATATTCCTTCTGCAATAGTCCACTACAGCCATGCTGTAGCATTTCGTGTCTCATGCTTATGCCACATCAGATCGTGGGCTCATTGTTCGATGGGTTTAAATTACAACTGGAGGGGGTATTTGTAAATGTGTGTCACAGATTTTATAGATCAGTGTTCTTTGGGTTACTCATTTGTGAATGCATGTATATTGCCTTTTCATTGTCACTACTCTCTTGATTCCTGATTTGCTGCTGCAATTCCTTGTGTGTTGTGACTCATCCATTAGAAATCCCCTACCTCTTCACCCCAACCCCCTTTCTTTGGTTTACAATTGACAACCTTTCACTTTTGTTGGGGGAGCATCCACAGGAACTAACATGCATTTCTATTTGTTTGTTGCCACTTGTGAATTGTGGAAAAATACACAATGCATATATACATCTGTAGGGCCCTTTCTGGCCTTTTCAGGCATTTCTGAAGCAAGCCTCTTCTTCATGTTAGTCATCATTTTTATTTAAATTGGACTCAATTGGGGCAAAAATACTTTTTAAGGGTTCTGAGTGCAAGTCTTCTCAGAAGTGTGGGAGAAAATGTATACACTTCGTACAACTTAAATATTGGAAATAAAAGAGAGAATGTTCAGATAATTTAAAAAATGAATGTATTATAGGAATATAATATCTTAATAAAAGGTGAACAGATGTAAGACTTAATGGATAAACAGAAAATGACCTTTCAGTATATTTTCCATTATGTAAGGGGACTTTAATTTTCATTGTGACTGTGTTAATGACCTTGGTAGGTAGCTATTTTAGGCAAGTTAGACTACTCAAGATTTAGTGGAAAGGGCTCAGAAACCATTAATAACTCTCTTCACAAAGTGTTCTGAAACTAGCAAACAATTCACCACTAAGGGCAAGATTTAAAAGGCCCTAGCGACACCGAAGCATCACTTTAAGTGACACTCCGTGGGTCCTTTTCACTGCTCCATATTTACAAGGAGGTGTAACGCCACTTTTTGTGGCGTTACACCTCCTTGTAAATATGGGCAACTCTGACTCAGTTTTCTGCGCCAGAGGAGTGTGCAATTGGCGCTGTGGTGGGCATTCCATTGCAACACCAATTGCTTTTGACGCTGCCCTAGATTTACACAAAATCATAAATCTGTGGCAGTGCCAAAAACTAAAGCCACCCCCTAGCATGGCATAAATGTTAATATTCCTCCTTGTTTTTTGCTTTTTCTATGTGTGCTGCATTCTGCAGCACACATAGAAGAAAAAAAATATAATCGATGATTGGCTATGTGCAGGAAGATGTCCCTTCCTGCACATAAACAACCATTCAAAAATGACTCTATGGTACTTATATGTGTGCTGCATTTTGCAGCACACATAGAAGTGCCGCATTCTGCAGCACACATAGTAGTGCCAAATCACCATTGAAGAATGTTTATGTGCAGGAAGGAACACCTTCCTGCACGTAAACAATCACCCCCCTCAATGCAGAAAACCTTGCTCTATGGTGCACGGATGCCTGCGTTGGTGCAGGTGGCTTAATGTAGCGCCAGGGAAAACGCAGGGCTGTGCCATACTCCTGTAAATATGGTGCAGCCCTGTGTTTCAAAACTTTCGCTGCGTGGCATTGCTGATTTTAGCACAGCACCACGCTGCACCAGTTTCTTTTAAATGTGGCCCAAATACTGTACAAAATGGCCACCCAGATAGGATAAATTGTACAAGAAGCTCCTTTACTACCACAACAGCATCTCATGCTAAGTTATTTGTTTTTTCTTTCATTGCTGTATCACCTGTGCAGGCACGGTCTTGGGTCCCACTCATTACCCCATTGTGTGTTATTATATGTCCCAGGGGCTATTTTCACAGTTCAAGGACCTACCATTCAATGGATCACCTCACCTCTCTGACAACAACTGTAGGCAAAACATAACCTCATTTTCTCTCCGCCTGCTTGACGGCATAGGGATTGTGATTTCTTTGATGACATGGATTTGAGAGTTGATGCACACTTATATATACATGGATGCTGCTGAACAAGGACTTTGCAGTGGAGACATTTTTGGGAGGGTGGTCAGTGAGCCTCCTGTGCCTGCTGGGTCTCAAGTTGGGGGTGATCACTCCCAACATTTGCGGGCTATTGCGTTTCTGTGATTGGTGTCATTGATGATATTTGAGACTGAATCACTGGATTAGTAGCAGAGAAGTTGGGGAGAGAGGGCGCAGACTGGGAAAGGTGAAACCTGGGGAGGGGTAAGATTAAAGAAAAGGGAGTTGGTGGAATCTTGGTCCACCCACTCCAGTGTACAAGACCCCGAAGAGTTTTAATATTTATTAGCTTCCCTTCAGAATTGCCTGTAAGCATAGCTTTTAACCAATGTGTTTGCAAATATATACTTGTAAAAAGAAATGTTTAGCTCCACTGAAGAGTAAAAACAGGCCCCCACTATAGGAAAGTGAGGTTCTATGCAGTTAGACTGGCTATGCTTTACTGGGTAATATCTTCGCATTACCTCCAATAGATCCTTTGGATTCACACTAATAAATCCCTAGATCAGTCCCGGTAGTGTGGCTCAGAGCAGTCAGGCTTTACTAGAGGAACCTGTTTTAAGCATTTCAAAGTACAAACACGGTTGATAATTGATTGACATGATTTGAAAACAAATACAAAACCAATTTATAAAACTAAAGCATAATTTTAGACACTAAAATGGAGATAATCAGAGGAGTATAACCGGAGTTATGAATTTTGAAAGGAAAAATAATTCTGTGACTTTCACTCTTTCAAAACGTCACCATTGTGGTCAATGTGTAATTACACAAGTGAGACTCAGTCACTTGCAGATTGTGTATCACTGGATGGTAAAGTGAGGCAGGTCCCAGGACAGGGGTCAGACAGTCAGTAGACTATTACTTGGCGCATAGGGCCTGGCTGCAGAGTTGTCCTGGCTGTCCCTGGTGCTGAATGTGGGAGCCAAGGGTGCTAGATTTGCTGCAAGGATAGTCCTAGTGAGGAAAGGGATGCAAAATCTTGACAATGGGGCCACTGGGGTGTCATATTGAAGATGCTGAGGTGCTACCTTGAGACACAGTGTCGAACAAAGTTAGAGGTAGCCCGAATGGCCACTAACAAGCCCTGGTAGTAGCAAATGCAGCTTTAGGTTAATTCCGCAAACTGGAGTCTGGGCAAAAGCAGAAGCCACCTGAAATTTGCTGGAGTTCAGGGCTACATTTCCCACAAGGCAGTGGATAATTTACTTTTCGGCAATCCCTCTGTGGGTCCGATGGCCAGTGATGCTTTAGTTCCAGGAGTGAGAGTTGCCTGCGGACTGCAGGGGATTAGTACCTCTAGTCCAAGGGTTTTTTGGAGCTGCCTTTGGCTTGCAGAGTGGTTCTTCTTTCCTTTGGAGCTGGTCTCTGATCCACAACAAGTCACGCAGTTCCAGGATGGTTGCCACAGGTGCAAGCTTTGTGCATGTCCTGAAATTGCAGTAATGGGCCCTTCTTTGTCCTTTGTTCCAAATTCATTGTATCTGAGGTTCTGGTGCCAGGAGAGCCTTTTAAATCCTAGATTTAGGGACATTAGTGGTGTGGGTGCTGGTAGCCAAAGGGCTACTAGCCCCAACAGCTAATCCATCACTGAGGTGACCACTTCCTCTGAAGGGTGGCACCTTTTCTACCCAGAAGCCTCTATTCTGCCACTTTTAAAAATGGCAGAACCCATGTTCTGCTGTACAGATCAGGTAGCCCACCTAAGGGAGTGGCTAGCCTTCTTGGGTGTGTGCTTCCTGACTACCTAATTTTCTGACCTGCCCAGGTTGCATATATGCCAGGGGGTAGCTTTGTCCTCCTCTGGGATTCCGCCTTCTTGCATATTAGAGGAAGTGTCAGCTTTGAAGCTCACCGCCTTGATGTGCAACTTCACTAGCCCTCCTGCCAGAGAGGGAGATGACACATCCCTTTCAGGCAGGCCTTTATTTCTGACTCCTGGGAGTGTTCACACCTCGTGGCAGAAGGTCAGATTCTTGCCCTAGCAGTGTCAAGTTGTAGGCTGTCAACCAGGGCACAGGAGGGTTGGGGGCAACCAGATGGGCAACTTCTAAGGAAGCCACCTGGGTGCATGTTACATTAAATCCGACTTAAGGAACAAGTCAGGTTTGGGGCGACAAGTTGTTTGATACCAAACATGACACCTGTCAGTGGGACCATAATGGAGATGGCAACCGCAGGATAACCAGATGCAAGCCCATGTTATCCTGTGGCCCCCTGAACACTTATAGTAGCCCTTAATGGGAAGAGGCCACGATAGGGACATATATGCTTGCACGTATATGTCCATGCCTTTAAAATATTACACCATGCCCCCTGGGCTCAGGAGGCTTACCTTAGGGGTGACTGGCATATATTAAAAACAGTGCTGTAACCTTGCCACTCCTGGTAAGGGAAAGGTTGAGTTTAGGCAGTCTACACTGCTGATGAAGTCTGCAATGGGAGGAATGCTGTCGTATTTTTACTTGGGTTCCTCGGGGTGGCACAATCAAAGCTGCAGGTCCTGGTGACCCCTTTAACTCCCATGTCCCGTGTTCCACTGGTACCATTTACCAGGGACTTACAAGGGGGTTCAAGTCCTTGCCAATTGGGGATACCAAATCACATGCATCATATTTTAGGGAGAAAGCACTGGCACTGGAGCCTGGTTATCAAGTGACAGTACACTTTCAGTGTCATAACTGTAGGAAGCTGGCCCAGTGTGTTGTGGACGTCTATGGTGTTACACCTTATCAGTCAATCAATCAATCACTTGTAGAGCGCGCTACTCACCCGTGAGGGTCTCAAGGCGCTTGAGGTGTCTCCTGAAGGTAAGTAGGTCCTTGGTCTGTTGTAAGTGGGTGGGGAGGGTGTTCTAGGTCTTGACAGTGAGGTAGGAGAATGATCTTCTGCCGGTTGTTGTCCTGTGGATGTGTGGAACGGTGGCGAGGGCGAGGTTGGCGGAGTGGAGCTGTCGGTTCAGGGTGTAGAAGGTGAGTCGATCATTGAGGTATGCTGGTCTGGCATTGTGGAGTGCTTTGTGGGCGTGGGTGAGGAGTTTGAATGTTATCCTTTAGTTGACAGGGAGCCAGAGTAGGTCTCTCAGGTGGGCTGTGATGTGGCTGTGGCGGGGGATGTCGAGGATGAGGCGTTCGGAGGCGTTCTGTATTCGTTGCAGTCTTTTCTGGAGAGCGGCCGTTATTCCCGCGTAGAGAGCATTGCCGTAGTCCAGTCTGCTGCTGACGAGGGCCTGGGTGACTTTCCTTCTGGTTTCGGTAGGGATCCACCTGTAGATCTTGCGTAGCATGCAGAGGGTGTTGAAGCAGGAGGATGAGACAGCGTTGACTTATTGGGTCATGGAGAGCGATGAGTCGAGGATGAAACCCAGGTTGCGTGTGTGGTTGGTGGGCGTTGGTGCAGCTCTCAGCGTGGTCGGCCACCAGGAGGCATCCCAGGCGGAGGGGGTGGGGCTGAGGACCTCTGTCTTGTCTGAGTGCAGCTTTAGGCGACTGTTCTCCATCCAGTTGGTGACAGCCTTCATACCTTCATGAAGGATGGTTTTGACGGTGGTGGGGTCCTTGGTGAGGGAGAGGATCAGCTTGGTGTCGTCAGCGTATGAGACGATGTTGAGGTTGTGAGATCGGACGATGTTGGCGAGCGGTGCCATGTAGACATTGAAGAGGGTCGGGCTGAGGGAGGAGCCCTGTGGTATGCCGCAGATGGTCTTGGTGGCTTCAGAACGGAATGGAGGGAGGCGGACTCTCTGGGTTCTGCCGGTGAGGAAGGAGGTGATCCAGTCCAGGGCTTTGTCGCGGATCCCTGCATCATGGAGGCGTGTGCGCAGGGTGTGGTGGCAGATGGTGGCGAAGGCGGCTGAGAGGTCAAGGAGGATTAGGGCTGCGGTTTCACCTTTGTCCAGGAAGGTCCTGATGTCGTCGGTGGCAGCGATGAGGGCGGTCTCGGTGCTGTGGTTGCTGTGAAAAACAGATTGGGATGGGTCCAGAGTGTTGTTTTCCTCAAGGTGGTGGGTCAGTTGCCTATTGATGATCGTCACCGGGAACGGAAGCAGGGATATGAGCTGGTAGTTTTTGAAGTCCTTAGGGTCTGCCTTGGGTTTCTTCAGTAAGGCGTTGATCTCGGTGTGCTTCCAGCTTTCAGGAAGGTGGTAGTCTTGAAGGAGCTGTTGATCATACCGAGTTGGGGGCGATGATGGAGCTCGCTTTGTTGTAGATGTGGTGCGGGCAGGGGTCAGAGGGTGAGCCGGAGTGAATGGTGTTCATTACTTTGGTGATGTCAACGTTGCCGACATGTGTCATGGAGAGCAGGGGGTTGGTGTGGCTGGGGGGCGGTAAGTCAGAGGTGTTGGCGACTGCCGGTGGGGTCTTGATGTTGAAGCTGTCATGAATGTCTGCGATCTTGTGGTAAAAGAAGGTGGCGAGGGAGGCACAGAGGTCTTGCGAAGGTGGGATGTCGTTGGTGCTGGAGCTGGGGTTGGAGCGTTCCTTCACGATGTTGAAGAGCTCTTTGCTGTTGTACGTGTTGTTGTCGATTAGTTCCTTGAAGGAGGATCTCTTGGTGGTCCGGATGAGCTGGTGGTGCTTGTGGATGGTGTTCTTGAGGGCTGTGTGGGTGGCTGGGTCTGTTCTTGGCACCACTTCCTCTCGAGTTTTCGGCAGGTCTGTTAGGAGGTCCGGAGGTGAACCACGTGTCCTTTCTGATGGCCCGGTTGTAGGAGGGTTTCTTGATCGGGCGAGAGCGTTGGCGCAGTCATTGATCCATTGTCTGAGGTTGGGGGCTTGGGCGAGGGCGGAGATCAGCTGGTCGTTGGTGACCTTCTTCCAGCTGTGGCGGGGATCGGTTGTGGGTGGTGGCGAGTGGTGTGTTTCTCAAAGGTGAAGTGGATGCAGCGGTGGTCGGTCCAGTGGAGTTCGGTGGTATGGCTGAAGGCGATGTGGCTGCTGGGGGTCAAGATGAGGTCGAGCGTGTGCCCGGCGGAGTGGGTGGGTGATGTGACGAGCTATTTGAGTCCGAAGTTGGCGAGGTTGTCGAGCAGGGCAGTAGAGTTGCTGTCATTGGTGTTTTCGAGGTGGAAGTTCAGGTCTCCAAGGAGGATGTGGTCTGTAGAAGCAAGGGCTTGAGTGCTGATGACATCGGCGATGGAGTCACTGAACTGAGGTCGTGGTCCGGGGGGTCTGTAGATGAGGGTACCTCTGAGGGTGGTCTTGGGATCGATGTGGATTTGGAAGTGCATGTGTTCGGCGGTGCTGAGGGTGTCATCTGTGTTGGATGAGATTCTGATGGTGTTCCTGTGGATGATGGTGATCCCTCCTCCCGGTCTGTTGGTGCGGTCTCTGCGGGTGATCTCGCAGCTGTCCGGGATGGCTATGGCGATGTCAGGTGCGGAGGATGCTGAGGATGGGTTCATCCAGGTCTCCGTCAGGAAGGCGATGTCCGGGGAGGAGTAGTCGAGAAGGTCCCAGAGTTCAATGGCGTGCTTGTGGACTGAGCGGGTGTTAAGAAGGATGCATCTGAGGTGGTTGCGTCCGGTTCTGGTGGGTGGGATGGCGGCTCGGGGGTGGTGAAACTGCAGCTCCGGCAGGAGAAAGGACTGTGAGTGAGCTTTGGTGAGGCCTGGAAGCAGGTGGCAGATCGTCGGCCGGCATTGAGGGAGTGGAGGGTGTTGGCATCGTAGTGGCGTCGGGTGACGGGGGGATGCGGTCCAGGTGCGGATGGGCACAGATGGGCTTGCCTCTGGCGCACTTCTGGCATGCCAGCGGTGCTGCCGCCATTAAGAAGGGGAGGTGGAAGCAGCTGGGAGGCGGGAGGAAAGTGCGAATGGGTGCACAAGGGGGGTGGGGCCGCAGAGGACGCAGCGGCAGGGAACACAAAGGGGAAAACTGAGAGAGCGTGAAAAAGGCTGAAGAAGGCGAAATAAGCAGAAAAAAAAGCAGAGAAACAGAGAAAAAAGCAGAGAAAAAAGCAGAGAAACAAAGGAGAGGAACAGTACAGAGGCAAACAGAAACAAGGCAAACACACAGTACTTATGGCTCACCACCGGCCACCAGAGATGAGACGCAGGTGGGAGCCTGCAGGTGAAGGAGGGTCTCGAACTCGCAGCAGCAGCAGCGAGGGCAAGGAGAAAGGACATGGGCACAACAGGTGGAGCTGTGCGGCGTGGGGAGCTTCTCCTGACCTTAACAGCAGGTCAAGGGTCCAGGCAACCCTGATTAGATCATGTTATTTACAGTGTCTAGACATCCAGGGCTCTCTAGGGTAGATGTGGTGAGCAGACGAGACTTATCTAGAAGGCATGTGAAGCATTTACAATAACACAATAGTCACACAGTAACTTATCACACATGAAAGGAACCACAGACACTCAGGGATTCCTCATAACCACCATCTGTGGTGGAGAATCTTCACAGATCCGACGGACAGAACATCCCACCAGCCAGATGATGCTGCTTTAAGTGCCTGCTGAGGCAGGGAAGTGACTCCTTCACGCCAACGGAGATTCCGTCTTGCTTCTTGGTGCAGTCGAAGTCCTGCCAAACCCAAAGGATGCACAGTCTTGGAGATAATGCAGAATGCTGATAGGAGTCGCAGAAACAATGTTTCAAAGAGAAGTCTTCTCAGGCGGTGCAGTCTTGTCCAGTTCCTGTGTAGTCCAGCGGCAGTTCCAGAGGCCAGGAGCAGAATATGTCTTTCAGAGAGTTCCTTGCAGTATCTTGCACGATGAATCTGGAGACCCACCCATAAGGGAGTCCCTAATTAGCCCAAAAAGGGGGTTTGGTCACTCTCTGTGGTGACCACCTATCAGAAGAAGTCACTGATGTCAGCTGCCTGACCTACCCAGTCAAATGCTCCCAGAGGCCTCTGCACATCTTGTTTCCAAGATGGCAGATCCAAGTGACCACCTGGAGGAGCTCTTGGCACCACCCCAGGGATGGAGATGGACAGGGGAGTGATCATTCCCCTTTTTTTGTGTGATTCATGCCAGAGCGGGGACCAGTGGTCCCTGGACTGGTGCAAACCAGATTATGCAAAGAGGGCACCGAATGTGCCCTTCAAAGCAGTCTGGTGGCATGGGGAGGCTACCCCAACCCAGCCCAGTAAACCCTATTTCCAAAGGAAATCCTTTGTTCTGCCTTCCCAGCTCGAGCTGGTGAAGCAGCAAGAGGGCAGAATCGTGTCTGAGGGGCTGCAGCAGCATGGCCTGCCCACAGACCCTGAAAGACTGGTAGGGGCAGAACTGGGGGATCCTCTAAGAAACCCCCAGAGTTCATGGAATAATGCAACTAATACAATAATCAGTATTTGGGTATGATACTGACATGTTTAATACCAAACATGCCCAGGTTTGGAATTACTATTATGTAGCGGTACCACAAGTAGTGACCAGTGGCCGGTACATAGATAAAATGGCTTCCCTGTACTTACAAAGTCCAGGGAATTGGAACTGGAGTTTTTCGGGGCATCTCTGCTCATGAGGGATGCCCACACACCCAGGGACCTGCAACCTGCCCTTTGGGCTGAGCGGTCCTACCATAGGAGTGACTTACAGTGACCTGGTGTAGTGCCCAGCAGTGAAAGAGAGCATGCACCATTTCACGCAAGCTGCAAATGGCTGGCAGGCTTGCAGACACAGTTTGTATGGGCTTCCATGAGTGGCATAACATATGTTGCAGCCCATGGGAGACCCCTGGTGTGCCAGTGCCTTGGGCACTTAAGTACCATCTACGAGAGACTTACAGGGGTATACCAGTATGCCAATTGTGAGGTGTAAGAAGTACCAAAGTAACCATATTTTGAGGAGAGCGCACAATCACTGGGGTCCTGGTTAGCAGGATCCCAATGAAAACAGTCTTAGCGCCTGACATCAGGCAAAAAGTGGGGGGAACCATGCCATAAAGAGGGGACTTTCCTACAATAACCACAAGCACTGGAAAAGAAGTGTGGTGGTGACCATGTAAAAAAGGGAAATAGACACAAAGAGAAAGAAGGGAGTAGGACATGTACACCCATCAAGTGCTAAAGGTGAAATGGCAGAGAAGCATGAAAGGAAAAATAGTTCCCCAGTGTCAGCAGTGGAAATATTCCCTCCACCAATTAAAAGGATGAAAAGTAAGTTCTCCTGGGGTGAGACAAACACAAGAATGGGTGGAACCACATAGGTTCAGAATCAGGGAACAGAAATAGACAAGAAAGTCAACTAGTCCTAAGCAACAGGTCGTAAGTAACAGGCAGACCCAAAATATTGATTATAATGCTATCTATAACATACACCCAAGGTTGTTTACAGTGAAAACATAAAAGTAAATCTAGGGTGTAGGGTTCCTACTCCCAACCTGGAGACCTTAGGCTGTACTCACTCCCAAACATGGTGTGGTTGTATGTCTGCTATCAGGATTGTTTAGTACCCTTTCAAACCCTATTTTCTGCTGCTCGTGTTCAATGTCCATTTGGTATAGTTGCCAGACCCTTCAACCTCCCAGCCACATCCATCCTTCATCGAAACTCATGCCTCAACCAATCAATGACACAACAGCCCAGTAGAGAACTAAAATGTGATCCAGGCAGAAGTCACAAATAAGCTTGCACCGCTCAAACTCAAAAAACTACATAGCACCCCCTATGGTTTTCTGAACAAATTTTAGAAGACAGGAAGTTGCTCAGAGCCACTGACCACTCATGGCGACAAAACCCTTTAAATGATTTTCAAGAAACTCTTTGATTCAGGTGAAAGAATACAGATGTTATGTCTTAGAATAAAAATGGGAATTCTTCAGAAGAGAAATAACGTTGGCCAAAAATAAATCCAAGAAACTCTTTGACATTGTCAGGGAGTCCACTACTCAATGGCTTCAACTCAATGTCCCAGACAACAAAGAAGTTTGCAACACCCTAGCCACCTTCTTCTTAAGCAAGATTGACAAAATCAAGCTATGCATCTCAAAAGCCTTCCACACTCTTCCACCAGAAACACTGTCTTGTAAATCAAAGGAAGTATGGTCTAACTTTGAACTGCTAACTGACTCTACACTAGAAGTCATGATCACAGCAATCAAGCCCTCCTCTCATTTTGCTGATTCCATTCCATCAAAGATGATCCTAAACATTCCCTCATCCCCTACCCTCCCTAAGCCAAGATGTGGTGCCTGATTACCTAAAACAGGCCAAATCACCACTCTGATGAAGAAACTCAAGTCGGACCCCTCGAACTTCAACAACTTCCGTCCCACCTCCATCCTCCAATTCCTAGTCAAACTAATCAAAAGCTTTGCGAGTCACCAGTTTAGCAAAATGTATAAAGAAAAACAACCTATTTGATGACCACTACTAAGGCTTCAGATTCAGCTGCAGCAACAAGACCATGATGCTAAAATTAATCGACAACGTCCTCTGCATAATGAGCAATGGAGACTCATGTCTCCTGTTTCTCTTTGACCTATCCTCACCAATCTTACAATCTACCCGAACGCTAAATCCTATCTCCAACACAATTCAAACTTTACAATGAACCCCACTGCTCCATCCTGGAATATGTAACATCTTTTTATCTCTATGCAGATTACACCATGATGTATTTAAAAGTCTCTTCTCCCTTAGCTCCTAAAGCCTGTCAAAAACCCTCATGGATCTCCAATCATGGATATGGCTACATCAAATGTAAATCAATCTGCAAAAAACATAGTTCTTTCTACTCTCTCCACCGCACTTGGAAAACTTCCTGAAACCTACTTGGCTGTAACGCTCTGCATGTAGACAAGGCAAAATCCTTGTGCTTTACTGTTGAAACCAGACTTAGGGGGTCATTATGAACACGGCGGTAAACACCGCCGTGTTCATGCTGGCGGTCTTTCTCTAGACCACCAGCCTCCCTGAGACCCCGCCTGCCGCATAAAGAACATTCTGCTGGGACGGGACATTGCCAACGGCTCCACATGGAGTCGCCGTCAATGCCGATGTGCGGTGGGTGCAGTGGGTAGTGACCTGCGTGACGGGGCACTTCACGGAGGCCCCTGCACTGCCCATGCCAACTGCATGGGCAGTACAGGGGCCCTCCGAAGGCCCCGGAGCACCCCTTCCGCCAGCTTTTTTCTGGCAGCGGAACCCACCAGGGAAAGGCTGGGGAAAATTATGTAATCCACCATCGTCAGGCTGCCTCTCGGCGGTAGCCTGGCAGTGGTGGAGGGCCGCCACAGGTGGCCCTCTCTGTGTTTATTATATGCCGGTTCACACTGCCATGCCGGTGGTGGCCTTTTCTGCCGCCGTTGGCCAGGCGGTCTGAACCGCCAAGTTCATAATGTGGGCCTTAATCTGCATGCTCATATCAACTCAACAGCCAAGTGTCCAATTGCAAACCAAGGGGCAGATTTATGAAAAGTGGCACTACACCTAGTGCAGCACCACTTTTCTTGTGCCCCTTAGCGTCCCCCTAACGCCATCAGTGTGTTCACCATTTTTTATATATGGCACACCATAGCGGTAGTTAGGGAACTAATGTCAGAATTTTTTATGCTAGTTCAGCGCTTTGCTGCATTATTGTCAAAAATGTGGATGCTAATCCTGAAAAGCTCCCAGAGGCCCATTGAAACCAATAGGAGCCTCCTTTTTATGCCAGCTCTGAGCAGGTGTTAAAAGTGCCCAATAAAATGATGCAAAGAAATCTCCTAGATTTCTTCATGCCATTTTTTCGGCACCCCTAACAGGGGAAAGCCCCCTTCACATACATCATGCCTGCCACAGGCATAATGTAGCACAAAGGATTACAACGTGGCACAATGCATGCATTACGCCACTTTGTAAATGTGGCATCGTGTTTTTGGCCATCTAACGCCACATTCAAATTTAAAAAAATTACACTAATGTGACATAAGAACGGCGCTAGGCCCTCTTAAATTTGGGCCCAAGTTTCTTGAAGGGATTAAGCAGCTAATTCCAGCTGATGATTTCAAAATGGTAATAAAGTTGATGGTCATCTTGAAACTTGACTATAATGACTCTCTACTGACCTGCATTCCCAGATTTCACCCAAACTCTCTTGAAATAAGCACTTAACTTAGCCACTCACTTGCTCTCAGATGCAAGACATTGTGACCACATCAAAGCTGTCCTGACCACTCTCAAATGGCTTCCCATTAAAGCAAGGAGTACCTTCATCGTCCGTAGAAGTGTACATGAAGGCTCAGTGAACTATCTCACAAACAGGCTAACCATCTCAGGAGGCTCTCATTCCCACCGAAGTTCCGTCTCCCTGCGTCTAGAAATTCCTGCTTTCTGGAACGCCATCCCACCTACCATCAGGACCAACCACTCCCACGTATTCTTTAAAATAATCCTCCTCCTGAAACAATATCTCCCAACCTAACACATGATACGAACTGCTAATTCTACCAACATATGCTAATCTAGCTTCGATTCCTCACGCACTTCTTCTCATTTTCTTTCGTCCAATTTTTGCCAAAATTCTATTGTAATACTGCTGTTTCTTTTTCTAATAACCTGTGTAAAGTGCACTGATACCAATCGGGGTCTGGTTCGCACTATATAAGACGGCAAATAAAAAATAAAGGTAGGAAAGGGTGCAATGAATGGCAAAAGAGTTTATTAGAGAATAAGAATAAACAAAAACAAAAACAAAAAAAATTCCATTTGCTAACACCATGTGTGAGCGTGCTCACCCAAGTGCAATTATAGAAATAGCAACACCGTTTATGAAAAACAAACAGAATTTGAGGGCACATGAAGTGAAAAAGACACATAAAGGCTGTCGGGATGTGACTTTGAAAAATGAACAATATTCCGCTTAAAATGCCATTGTAAAGTGTAAATATGAACATAGAAAAATTCCAGCGTTATGAGCTGAATAATGATGCAGAGAATGTCATGTAGAAATTCACCTTGCAGCATGGTGTGGCTGCTTAAAATGGCAACAGCTTTGCTTCTGAAGCCCAAAATATCAGTCAAACTGCACAAATCCACATTTCTGGAGGTGTTAAAGGCTTTCTTTGGAAAAGAGACATTTACCAGGTTTTCAGTTCATTTCCTTGACAAGCTATTACCGACTTCCTCTCCCAACTCCCAGAAGCAAGACCCCAAGGCTTGTCAGGCAAAGAAATGTCAACAGACTTTTCAAGAGCGCGCAGCTAAACCCTCGGTGGCACGAGGCCCCAGCGCTGCCGCCTGGCTGCTCCAGGAACAGTAGCATCCACGTGCAGTGACATATTTTGTTTTATCCTATGATGAATCTGTGCGGATGACGAAGAGCATCTTTGTTTTGAATGGGCCAGAGTGCTGCGACATAATGAGGAAACCAGCTGTCGGCTCCCCACAGCTGGCTGGTCGGGTCAGGTCTGGAGTAAAACAGCCCAGAAAAAAGTTAAAACATATAAAAGTGAAGAATAACTAACAACTCTTCAGAAGTAACAATCGTGTCAGAGTTAATATGGGAAACAACATAAATAAAGAAAAACATATCTTTAAATAATGACTGTTTGGACCACTAATTTAAAGCAACCAATGACTACAAAAATAAGTCTACATATATTTTTGGGGCATTATGGCAGTTTTTTTTTTACATTAATAGTACTTCACTGATAGAGAAGGTATCGTTTGGTTGGTTTAGTTTTTTATTTGATTTTGTGGGATTTTATTGATTTGTTTATGTTGCCTTTAACGCTGATGATCAGCATTAAAAGCCACACGAACACCGTGTGCATGTTTTGATAAGTAGTAGAATGCTAATTAAACAGGTAATAGTAAAATCGGTGATTTACTTTTCTTCGGCGTGGTTTTCTTTTTTTTATAAACCCGAGGACTGCTCCTCTCAGCTCCGCTGACAAAATGGCGCCAATCTGAAGAATTCTGGCCCGTATTTATACTTTTTTAGCGCCGCATTTGCGTCACTTTTTGACGCAAAAGCGGCGCAAACTTGCAAAATACAATTGCATTTTGTAAGTTTGCGCCGTTTTTGCGTCAAAAAACGGCGCAAATGCGGCGCTAAAAAAGTATAAATACGGGCCTCTGTTACTTGCATTTGCTGATATGGTACTGGACCAACCTTTCCAGAGGAAAAGGAGGCGAGAGACCAACATTAAATTAATCCTTGTAATGACTTGAACTAAGATGAAGAATGTCGGGTCTTGACCCCAGTGGTTTCTACAAGCTTAACCTAAATTTACATTAAAGGCTCGCGCTGCTGATAAAAGTTGACCCGCCATCCCTCATGTCACTTGCTCTGTGGCAGTATGACAAGGCCCATGTGTGATGCCTATTACAGCTGAAATGCAACACATGCAACTCTACTCATCTTGCTGACGCGCTCTGGGGAAGATCTGTGAGCCTGTGACCACCCCTGACCCTAGTCCAGAGATAGGCCAGACAATAGTTTATACAAGTGAAATATATCACAGGTCCAAGACAGCTGCTCCTCCTCAGAACGCCTGTCTATATTCCTCTGCTACGGGAAATGGGTCAGATGCGGGGGGAAAAGGTAAACAACTGCATCCCTTTGTGTGCCAGCACGTATGGAACCAGAGCAACCGAGTACCAAAGTAATGTTATACCATATGTTATTTATGTAGTTATTCCACATTAAGACTGTCCCAAAGCATCAAAACACCTTTTAACGTTGATGAGGTAGGAGCTCGTTACATGTATTATGCAAGCTCTGCTTTGTTACAGTTTTTACTTGTTAAGGTTATGTTATTATTTATGTTATGCTTTATTTTGTTGTAGAATAGGGTGAGGAGGTTAGCAGAAACTTGAATATTTGAGATGAAGATATTTGTTCTCTTATATTTTGCATTAAGCTACAGTGGAGCCATAACACTGTACCATGTGACAATTAACCAGCATAACAATTAACAGCATGCAGGTCTCATACATTCTTCACAGAAACTTGAGTTAATTTTAGGAGAAAGGGTTTTACGAACAATGAATGGTGCCTGGGGACTTTGGAGTTTAAAGTACTTTGTGGCAGCACAGGCGACCGTACTTGTGCCTCTGTGACACTGCAAGCTACTTCACATTGCCTCTCCATTCCATTGGCAGCGCAAGCTACCACACACTGTATTTCCATGAACCTCAGGGGCAGTGCAAGCTACTGCACATTGTCTTTCCTCTACCATGACCGCACCTCAAGCTACTGCACATTGTCTTTCCTCTACCATGACTGCACCTCAAGCTACCGCACATTGTCGTTCAATGAACGTCCAGGACAGTGCAAGCTACCACACATTGGGCCAGATTTAAAAGAAAGTGGTGCATCGGCCCCGATGTGCCACTTTTCGTGCATGCCCCTACTGCCACCTAATGACTCCATGGTTGCGCCATATTTATAATTCGGTGCACATTAGGACAATAGCGTCAACATTTTTGATACTATTGTGGCGCGTTGCTGCACTTTGACGCTAGTGCAGCAAAGTGCAAGGAGGCCCATTGATTACAATGGGTGCGTCACTTTAACACCTGCATCGAGAAGGCATTAAAGATTACGCCAAAAATGGCACAGTGAAATCCTGAGAACCAGGTACTTGTGTAGAAATGTTAAAATTCTTTGTCTAAGTCCTATAAAAGGACATGCCTTTTTCTGTACCCCAAAATTTCTTACTTCCCACCTTCAGAAGGCAAATCTATGGTGGATTTCATATAGAACTTTACTGAGTTCTTCGTATGTATGAATTGCACGCTTTGCTATTAAACGTATTGATGGCATATTTCATGCATTTTGCATATTAATTACTTATATACATTTTCAAACAACCATATCCTGTGCCTGTCATTTTTGGCAAGAATGTTTGCATAATGATTATTGAACTTGATCTCACATGTATTAGTGATGTGTGAAGTCAGGGAGCACTAAAGTCCGCATCGGAACTACACCACTCCCGGTCATAGCCATTGGTGCATTTTGGTATGATTAAAGCGAGATTGATTTCTGCTTCATTTGTAAGGAATGTTTTTTTCTTTCATCCCTTTCTGGTTCTGGAATGTTCTGATTTGACTGCAAATCCAACCGACCCCTCTTTGGCTGTGGTTCCTTTCTTTTCTCCTTTTGCTCCTTTTCCTCTTGATCCTCCACACCACCTGTGTTTTCAGTGGCTTGCATCAAGTAGTGCTTTATAGATGGACTTTCAATAAATGAATAAATAACCAAGGTGTGAGCCTCATTGAGGAGTAGCACAATTTTCCTCAAAAACAGAGATGGAAAGCAAAGACGAGAGGCAGCATGAACTTGTGATTTCAGCAAAAAATATCTGTTGTCAGAGTTCGTCTCTGTCTCAAGCTATGATAATCTCGGTTTTGTTGGAGTTTCTTTTAAGCCTCAAGTCCTGGACCTATTGCTTACAAGGCTGGAATGTGCTACCCATGACTTCTCGATCTCCCTGAAACTGAGCGATGATTGGTGTATTATCAGAATACATGAAGATCAGGAAGCCATGGGACCAAATGAAAGAAACTGACGCACAACATTACATAGATGTTAAATAGGCTGAGGTACAGAGAAGAACTGGGGAGTCATAAAGATCACAGGGTAGAAAGTGAATCTTAAGGTAAGAAGAGGCATACCCTACTGATGATTAGTAAGAAATGATGACTCAGCAATAGCTTGATGAAGAAAAAGGTTTGACAGAAGCTAGTGTTCACTATTGAGTGACTCAGACTTGCTAGGCAGAATGGATGTTGTTAAGGGTGAAGGTGAACTTCAGGTCTCTGTAAGCTCTAGAACAGATGGGAGTACATGAAACTACATAACCCTTTAGATGATGTTGGGAATAATGACTCACCTCTGCTGGCATGGCCTGCACGCTTGCTCAAGGAAAGGGCCTGATTCTCAGGAAAAACACCAGCAGGAATCCTGTGGCCACTCATCAATTGTGGATAAATTGTTCTGCAGCCTGGTCTTCTTTTCATTTCTGCTGCTCAAGTGCCACCACTTCTGATGTTATGTGCAGTATCAGACTGTTAGCTGCATATCATTAGGAGTGAGGGATGGTCAAGACAGACAGACAGACACACACACAAAAGAAGAACCAAGGTGAGGAAAAACACAGTGAGATGCTGTCAAGCATCTTCAACTGATGGGAAAAGTGAGACATGCCTCTACTTAGGCTCTGCTTTCACCCTTCTGTGTAGATGTTTATTATTCTTGTATAGCTTCAACTTTTCTCGTAGTCTGGAACTACCACCACAAAACTCTGCACAGTTCCGAAAGAGTCCCATTCAAATGGTCCTCTGGGTTACGAGCTAAGGGTGCCGCTGCTCTGAAGTCTTCTTTGTAGTCATTAGCACTGCCGTTTGTGGGACTTACGCCACCTTTTTAGGTCGAGCGTGCAAGCGCTTTGATGTGTTGCAATCTATCTGTGGGGTTTTAACCATGCCCACGGCGCGCCCATCACTATTACTCGTTCATGGGCTTGCTATCATTGGTAAATGATTTATGTTTGCCCCTCCTTAGGGCAGTTTTGTTCCCACCTTGGCCATCAACCCTGTTACATGTATAATTGCACATTTGCGCATATGTTTGACTGCAAACAAACTTTGTTTTCCTTTTGTGCCTCTCCTTCACGCTCACGGCTATGTGGCACTTTGAATTGGATTGCTTATGTCAACTGTTTTACTTTTCATTTTCAATTTATGTGGCAAGAAAAGTCCAGTTAGAAACACTGGTAGCTCTAACTCGAGCAAACGTGAGACCCATTGCATTGCAAATGCTTGTTATGCTTGTTTCTGTTTACATATGGGAGATGCTATTCTTCATCACAATTACCCTCACCAAATAATTTGCTACCACTGACTAGTAGATATAGGCAACGGTTTTTTTACGTGGGTGGAACCTTGTGAAATTTGCAAATTTTATGTTACGTGAATTATTTTGTCTATTTTATGTAATTTTTACTCGTGGGAGGCTGGTTTGAGCAGACACTGTCTTGCAGGAACTGTAAAACCACAGCCAATAGGCATTTGCTGTTTGAACCAGTCTCTTGCCAGTTTCTTGTCCAACCTTTGTACACAAAGTATGCACTCAAATTCCATTATCATGCAAGATGTAGGCCACACATAGTTTGCACAATATGGTCAATTTTCATTTTTTGCCAACATTACTGATATTTCGCTAAAATCTCTATGGAAACAGTACCTATCCATTTATGTCAATACTAGCATGCTACTGACTGGCAGAACAGATTGGAGTTACAAATGTATCTAACTTTAGGAAACTACATTTTTTCTGTGTTTTTCATGATAAAAAAATAATTTCCAAATGTAGTTCTGGAAACCCTCTATGAGTTCGAATTAAGCCCCATTTGTCCATCCTCTAGAAGGCATTGAAATGCTTTTTATAAACAATATTCTCCTATTTAGCTTCAGCGCAGTACTTTATAATCTATCTCTTCACATAGATATTTTTAAAGGTAGGATTCCCAAAACGCGCATTCATGTACACAGTGACTTAAATTCACAAGTGTGCACTTTGTATAATAATCCTCAACTGTTGCCCTTTGATCATGTATTTATTTTCTGACATTTGTTTTAATTATAAAAACTTTGAAGAAAACATTGATAGGAATACAGGTAACATTGATACCAAAATGCACACGTCTTTTAATTGTTTTTATAAAGTGTGTTTGTCATGCTTTCAATCTGAGTTACCAAAATCCAGCAATTTGACTCTATATTCAGCTTAACCTACAATTTGGCTACAACCCTATTTCCTGAATGACGATTATATGAAGAAATGCATCAGAAGGACCGTTCCTGTTTATTAAAGAAGTGCTGCTTTCTCTTACTTGAGTTTTAATTACATATAAAGCAGCCCTGCCAAGTTTCACAGATCCATGCATGACTAGTTAACCTAGTCCAATTTTCTTATTTGCATTCTGGTGCCTGAAAGATTCTCTGCCACATTATAAATACAGGACTAAGGGCCTGATTTAAGGAAAGTGGCGTTGTACTCAATGCAGCGTCACTTTCCTTGCGCCCCTTAGCGCCCCCCTAACGCCACCATGTGGGTGTCCGATCTAAGACACGGCTCACCATGGCGGTAGTTAGGGGACTAGCATCAAAATGTTTGACGCTAGTTCGGAGCTTTGCAGAATTAGCGTAAAAAATGTTGCCCGCTAATCCTGCAAAGCTCATTGAGGCCCATTATAAACAATGATGTGTCTCCTTTTAACACCAGCTCTGAGTAGGCGTTAAAAGTTCTGAAAAAAATGATGCAAAGAAATTTCTTAGATGTCCTTGCGCCACTTTTTCGCTCCCCTAACGAGGGATCGCCCCCTTTGCATATATTATGCCTGGTGCAGGCATAATGTATCGCAAAGGGTTACCAAGTGGTGCAATGCATGCATTGCGCCACTTTGTAAATTTGGCACGGCGATTTTGGCCTCGTTGGGCCACATTAGCGTAAAAAATGATGCTAATGTGGCGTAAGGAGGCACTAGGGGGCTCTTAAATCTGCCCTTATAAGACCCAGAATGTGAATAAAAATATACACAGGGACTGCTAACCACACTTGGACCCGGGAATTTTGGCATCAATAAATTAAGGCAAGTGCCTCAACTATTAGTCAGGATCAAAGGACAAGTACAGAAAATAGGCAATCGCACTCACTGAGAAAGAAACAGGGCAGTAAGGTATGTGGTTAGTCGTGTACACACGATCATGAAAATATGACCCCCTAAAATGGCAGGTCCTGTCCAAGAACTTCTGCTGACCTAAGGGGAGTGACATATCACAGAGAACATGTTTGCACCCTCTGTTCTTCACTCCATGGGTGATAGTCCAGCATCGCCTTGACATACAACAAGCTGGTCCTTGCAAATGTTGTTTATTCGTTCTTTAGGGAGATGCATTCATGATCATTTGACTCACTTATTGCAAAAATACTAGATTAGCTACCTGCTCTTTCAAGTGAGTGTCTAGTCTGATAAGCTTAGACATGCTTAAAAAACAACAAATAGCTGAATAGTCTTTATTTTTTTTAAAGCCAGGTACACTTAGCAAATTCTAGAATTGTAACCAAATAAACAGACCAATAAATAGTATAAATAACAGAATAAAATATACAGGTAGCCTGATGCATAAAATCTGCAGATATTAAAAAACAGAGAGTTTCAGGGATCCAATGCCATTGTAGCCAGCATAGATTTTTAAGGGTCATGAGATGTGCTGTCTACCACCCACTGCCTCCCCACCCCAGTCTTAAAAAAGAGAAACTGGGGTTTTGAAACGTGCTAAAATGTGGTGTTTTCCCATTTAACCCCTCACGAAGCTCAAACGTCACAAGGTAAAAGAAAGCCAGTTGTTGCAGAGGAATGAGGCATGATGGCGTCCTCCGACTGCGAACAAGTTAGCAGGAGGAGCTTGCGCATTAGCAGACTTGCTGGCAAAGGCCACAAAAATGAGTTTTCCAGTTTTTTTGGCTGCTACTACCAGCCGTAGTCAAGTGAACAAAGGGTGCATTTGTCCAAGTGTCACAGGTTCTCCTCAGTGCCAGTCTGGACGAACAGTCGCCTTATACTACGATTCTGTGCTTGGTCGTATCATAGGATCGAACCACTTCCGACTGAGAAACAACACCATGCTCCTCTTGAGAAAATGCATAGCCATCTGAAACATCAAAAAGAAGAGGGTTAGGATCAGCTCAGTGGTTTTCAAGAATGCATTCACGGTTAATTAAGAGCAGAGCTGCTGGATCAGAAGAAATAAAAAAAACACAGGCCCAGATTTAAAAGATAATGACAGAGCGCGATGCTGCCCCACATTTGCTAGTGCTGGGATCCGTCATTTCCAAAACAAAGGGATGTGCTGTATTTAATAGAATACGGCGCACCCCCTGCGCTAAATTTGCTGCCAAGTGCCAATGCAGCCACTCTTGTGCCATGGTGCAAGGATGGCTGTGCTATGGGGGAGATTGTTTTTGTGCAGGAAGGGAACACTTCCTGCACAAAAACAATCTTCAGTAGTGATTTGTTCTTTCCATGTGTGCTGCAGGATGCAGCACACATGGAAAGAGCAAAATCCGAGGAGAAATGAAAGCATTTCTCCTTGTTGCGCCATGCTAGCGCCACCCATGGGGTGGCGTTAGATTTTGGAGCTGTCTCAGGTTTACCAAAACTCGTAAATCTGGGACAGCGTCAAAATGCAATGGGTGTTGCTGTGGCACGCCCATAGGAACACCCATTGCACGCCCCTTCCACGCTAAGTGCTGCATGTGAAGGGGCCACTTAACATCACCTAGTCAATACAGCGCAGTACATAGCGCCACTGGAGCATCATTAAAAGTGATGCTCTGGTGGCAAAAGGGCCTTTTAAATCTGCCCCATAGTGTTCCCCTTGATCACACATGATCTACCAAGGAAAGTCTGATTTCAAGGCATTCTAGATGATAACCAAATGTGTGTCACAAACCAAATGGCATAGTGGCAAGAACGTCTGGTCCAGTAGTTAAGGGATGTGATATTGCTACAGGAAATATGTTGTCATATTCATGCTTCAGCCACTTTCATCCCTCGAGAACATTAATGCATTGTTACAATCCCCAGCGCCACTTTTCATCAGACCTTGAGAGCAATAGGCAATTTAACGGACCTCTTTCCTAGACTGTACAATTGATTATACGGTGATTACTTTCTAATGAGTTTAAAAGGAGTAAACTTTAAACATCTCCCACAGCAGGGAAAATGTGCAGCATTACACATCCCTCACAGAAGGGGAAATGTACAGCATTTCAAGGGCTATGTGTCACTACATCTGTACAAAAATATAGGAAACTAACTTATGGTTCAGCTGCACTTTCCAATTAACAGGCATTTTTTTATTTGGTAATAAATAACTTTTGATTCAGTGGGTGGAACTGCACCAGAATTTGCCTAAAAGCCAAGGTTCGCCTTGACAATTTCTGTATAGTTCGATGTTGGAGAAAAAGATAAAGGTGAGTAAAAAAAATCACTGAAGGGATTAATGCAAAATGTGGCACACAAATAAATAGTATTTAGACATCATGCTTTCTGTGTGTGGTTGTAAACCTGTTTAGTTGTTTTTGAGATATTAGTGTTTGAAAAGGTAATAGGCGGGCTTAAAAGGTCTAAAACCTTTGTGTATCTTGCCCATTGTGAGGTTTGTGGATCTTGTGATCGTTTTGTGAAAAGGGATTCCTCGAACTCAGATACCAGGACCGTAAAAAAAACTGCAAAAGTGACAGGAGGAGGAAACACTTTCTCCCATTGTCTCATGAACAAGTTCATATAACTGGGCTCCTTTTAGGGTTTGCGCACCTGGTCCCCGGTCAGCAAATCCTCCTGAAAAATTTAAGAAAAATAAATAACAACGGTCTGGCCTGAGCCAAATCCCTGGTGATTGTTCATCTGCTGGGATTTGTTGCAGGACAGAAAGTTGAAAAAACCCTGAAATTCTCCATTTATGGTATGCAGCGCACAACATGGGCCATAGCTGTACCCAATCACCATGATTTCTTCTTGGTAGAAAGCTTCCTTTTCATTTATCACTGGCATAGTAGTGTACTGGGCATGGCAGCAGATATGAATGATGGTGCTAATTGTATATTGCATACCATAACTGGTGAATTTCAGAACTTTTTCAAGTTTGTGTTCGGTGAACCATAACTGAAGTTTTAAAAAAGAACACATGGATTTTCTGTCAGTATTATTGGCCTGCTACCTCTACCTAAAGGATCACAAAATACTACTGGTCTTGAGTTAAAATATACATTTAATTTGTTGTTTAATTTGTCTCAGGGAGGACTAGTCACTGAAATTTCACATAACCCGTGCTCATATATGTATTATATGGCATGAGTTGTGTGATATCACCATGGAATAAACTCATGAACTTTGGTCCAGTCAGGCTCGATTGCTAAACCTTATCTCAACCCTGGGTAGCTGTGGCTTCAAGCAGTCAGGCTTAAATGAAGAAACATGTGTAAAGCATTTAGAAGTACCAAAACAATGAAATAAGAAAATCACACAACTAAAAAAAAAAGCTACACCGATTAATAAAAAATAAATCTTATTTTTATGAATTTTTGGACAGCAAATGAACAAAATCCACCAGAGGGTTCTGTAGATACAGATACAGATGTTTAAGTAAAATGTGAATCTCAGTTTTTCACTCAAAACAATGAACAACGATTGGTACCTGCAAAGTTTGGAAACTTTGCAAAACTTTTAAAGAGTTGTATGGCCCACTCTGGATGACCAAATTTGACAAGGGGAAAGTAGGGGGAGGACGAAGAAGCCAAGGCAGAGTAGTAAGATAGTTGTCTTTGCACCAAAGCAGTCTCAAGTCCAGTTCCAGGCACCATGGGCAAACCACCACAGACTTCAATGGAGTAAACCTGATGCAAGTGATACAGGATGCAGCAGGTGCTATAATATGCTGCTGATGCTGCGGGGCTACTCCTTGGACTCGTCCGGATTAGGTGACTGACTAGAGGGGCGATGTCCCTCGAAATCCTCTTTGGTCCAGCAAAAGTCCAGTTGCCACTGGTCTCCGGTCACAGCGAAACCAGTGGTTCCCTTTGGTGAAGGTTAGTGTCCATCTTGGGTGACCAAATTTCACTCTGACAACTGTCCCAGATTTGGCAGACTGGATTGCAACTTCTGAGTATCAGGACTTGGTCACCCAGGCTCCATGTCGGTAGTGACCAGACGGTTGTGGCAACTGACTGGCCGAACAGGCTGTTTCAGCTTTTGTGGTCCTGGTGCTGTAACAGGAAGTCTGCTATCTCTTGGAGCTCGCCTTTCCTGCCTGGGGCTCAAGAGTGACTTTTCTACATGCCAGCCACCAAAGCACAGTCCTCTCTTTGCTAGCCCAAGGATCAGCAGGTGCAGTCCAGTCTTTGGTGCAGCATCTCTTTGCCAGGTGCAGGAATCAACAGGGCAGTCCTTCTCTTTTCTCTCCAGTCCAGATGTGATCTGAGGTCTGGGTGCCAGAGGTGCCATATTTATGCCCAGAAGTGCCCTCAAGGAAGGTAGCATTTACTAGTTAAAGGGCTACTAGTTCTCTCCCTGCCTGGTGATAAACGGCATAAGGCAGACTATGAGATTTTAAAGCAAACTGACAAGAAAACTGCAGAATCATTTTCTGCGCCAGGTACCACGCTTGACAAAATGTTGGTAAAACTACGTCATGCGGCAGATACAGTACAAGCAGAAACTCTGCAAGTACCATTAGGTTGTGATTAGGCCATGATGTTCTACTGGCAACTTCGCTTATACAATAACATCATTGTATCTTCCTTAACTTGACACAAACATATGGTGATTAGAAGCAAGGCTGTCAATAGTGCAGCAGGTGCAGTGGAACCGAGTCTGGGGCACTAGATATCCACTTCACCCACGTAACGGGTTTAATCTACTATCTAATCCGTGAGGGGGGCCATTTTCATTGCTTGTCGCCTGGTCCATGCCCCCTTGCTACGCCATTACAGCTGGTGCACGAAGATTTGTTCCCCTCTCATATTGCCCAGGGCGGTTCAGTCACACGCTGCGTGTGATGAACACAGCTCGTGTTTACTTTTAAATAAAACGACTACAAGAATCGTTCTTTAACCTTTTCTAGGATTGGGACTAACATTAGCATCACTTCACATCAATGCAAATCAGCGCACCCGTGCTGGAAACGAGACTCCTCAAGTACCGTGCTGAAAATGTTTGACGGAAAATGTATTCGGGGAGTATGGGGCAAGAACAGTGCTTAATTTGTGCTTGTTGTTTCCGGTGCTGAGCACCGGCACTTTTGAGGGCTGGGGCTTATTCTTCTGCCTCAAGCATTTACTGCGAGCAAAAGACACATATGGGACAGACGGAGGAAGAGAAAAACGAAAAGGCGTCACAATGGGAGAAAACAGAAAGCTGCAAGAGTGAGCTGAAGGTGCAGGGAGTGGCGTTAAATGGGTGTTTAAGAGGAGAGCTTTGCGCACCAGCACGTTTTTATTAACAAATTAAGCACTGGTGAAAAGTCTACCTACCCAGCTGGTGACACACAAGCATGCCTAGCAGCCGAAGCTGGTTTATTCTCTCTTCGAGGTTGACTTTTATCTTCAACCAGGGATACGGTGCAGCGGGTGCTATGTGCACCTAGTTTTATGTGTGTAATTGATGCACATGGGCACTAACAAGGAGACAAGGCCCGAAAGGAATGCATTGACCGTATATCAAGCACCGCACCATGCACGAGACTGCAAACCTGACCTCGCACGAAAACGCGCTCTGTTAACGTTTTGAGAGAGAGGGGAACTCTCGCGTCTCAGCACGAGCTGTTGGGCACTGGGGCTGGGGTAGGGAATACTTGGATTACATGTCGGATTCCTCCCTTAGGTTTCAGTATCAGTTTGTGCCATCGGTACCGCACTGCCTGTTGCACCTGGCGCGAGCAGAACCAGTTATCTCTTACTTCAAGCGGTTACCCATGCCTGTCCCCTTCTTTGATTACAAGCATCGCTTACCAGGCTTCCTTTCGCAGAATTCGAGGCCTTTTCTGGCATTGACGAAGAAAAGTAATAAACCTGCTGTCACTTTAGATGGCCGGACAGGAAGGGGCGGGGTCTAAGGGCTTACCTCGGCGGTCGCTTGTGTCAAAGGGCTACTGAAACCCCACATCAGACCTCTCAGAGGCAGTGGCGGAAGAAACTGGAGGGGGCCACGTTGTCCAGAACATGCCAAGTGCTGTGCTGAAGGGGGTCCGTGGAGCTCAGGGCCCTCCCCCGCATCGCGGGGGCCTTTGTTACGCCCCTGTTCAGATGTCAGGCTCAATTGAGGCATGGTGAACTTATGGATGGGTGGCACACAGTTTGCACACATAACTAATTCGTGGAGGGGATTCCTTGTCTGCGTGCTGAACTTCCCAGAGGTGTGGAATTGTGATCTGAATGCAGAAGTTATCACGGGTAGGGATTCGTGGTCTGCATGTGTGGTAATGAGGTTGTTTTGTCACTGGAGTCTCTGGTTTCCAATCAACTCTGCATCATGGGCCCATATCCACTAACCCTTAGCACAGGCACCTGCGCAACTCGACGCAAAAGACAACATGCATTTATTTAAAGTTATAAAGGTCCATATGTGCAGCACTAAGTTGTGTGGTGGTCTGCGGGGGCTTACACAAACTTTGTTAAATGTAGGCCTACGGCCTACTGCTTCTACATCTGGAAGGAAGTAGGAACTCTCAGGTACTGAGTTCCATCACTTTTATTTTTTAGAGTCAAGGAGCTTGGCTACTGTTTACAATCAGTTTCTCAGTTCAGGCATTTTTCTTTTCATAGTTAAGCATGCCTTCTATTTTACAAGTGCACGTTATACCTTCTTAGAGGGTAATGATTTCATCCGTGCTTCTAAAGCGCGTGGATGAATCTACACTGTAACCTAAAATGAAAACAATGCAGAAAGTGCTAGGCCTTAATCCTGTCTCCTAAAATCTGCACCTCTCTTCTGGATACTCACTTGCTGCCCTGTCTCGACGTCGGCAGGTGCATTGCTTTTCTGTTCCTCTTCGACCTCTGCGCCCATTAATAATATTTCACTCCAAATATTTTAAACGGATATTTCGCACCATGGGCGAACGGAGTGACAGCTTCCAGGAGACAGCTTTATCTCCTGGCTCCTCATCAGTCAGGGCTGGAGTGACATGCGCAAACATCTGCTTCTGCTCACTGTGAGCGGCTGCCAGCCTGTGACGTGGCGCAGGAGCGAGAGGACAAAAGGCCTGGTGGGTGGTTAGAGCATGCCCAGGGGAAAGGTGGGCTTTCTTCAGGTGTGAATCTCTAGACAGGAGTGAGTGTCTCTGTTGGTATGACCTGCACAAGGCGGGGATGCGCCCCACTGGCTGAACTGCCAACTTTACCTCCAGTTGTAACCTCGCTCACCCCATCACCTGGGATTCCAGGCAAACATCTTATTCCACGTTGCCGGAGCTCCCTTATCTGCCAGATACTCAGATCACTTATAGACATGCTAAATACTTTCCATAAAGTGTTCTGTAAGTAACTGGGTGTGTACTGACTATGCAATATACGCAGTGCTTGTAAGCGACATTTCAAGCTGCAGGTACTCACTGTAACAGAGCACCGACAGTGCCAGTACTCGCCGTTAAACGTATCCATCCTCTCCCGAGCAGTACCTTTCTGATCAAAGAAGTGCAGGAGCTTGGGGCCTGATTTAAGAAAAGGGGTGCTGAACCCAGCGCTGCGCCACTTTCCTTGCACCCTTTAGCGCCCCCCTTCCGCCACCATCTGTGTTGAGTATTTAAAATACGGCACACCATGGCGCAGGCTAGGGGGCAATAGCTTATTTTATTTTTTTACGCTATTGATGTACTTTGCAGGGGTAGTGCCAACAATTTGACGCTACTCTTGCACAGTGCATAGGGGCCCATTATTATAGATAATGGTATGCCCCCTTAACGCCTGCTCTGAGCAGGTGTTAAAAGTGGTGAAAAAAAATGGCGCAAGGAAATCTTTTAGATTTTCTTATGCCATTTTTTCGGCCCCCCCTAATGGGGGAACGCACCCCCTTGCATACATTATGCCTGGCACAGGCGTAATGTGGTGCAAGGGATTACAAAGTGGCGCAATGCATGCATTGCGCCACTTTGTAATAGGGTGTGGGGAAACTGTCACTTTAGCACCGCCTTGGCGTAACAAAAATGACACTATAGCGGCACCAAGGTGGCTCTAGGGGCTCTTAAATCTGCCCCACAGTCCTTACCAGGCATACCATTACAAGATTATTCATTGTAATAGTATGCGTGGTAAAGGGTATTTGTGGTAATGACGCATGCGTTGTAACGCATGCGTGGCAAAGGCTGGTCAGGGAAACAGCCGCATTGTAATGGCTGTTTCCCCACACCTGCAGTGAGCTGGCTAGGGAGGCTGTGTTTGTCAAGATTTCTCGGGAGTCTGAGCACACAGGCAAATGTCTTGGCAATGAGGTTCTAGGGCATAGACATCAGTTAGCAAGTAGCCAGAGCTGGCAACAACTACCACCAGCCTGCATTGGTTACTCTCTGCAATTTCCTGCTACTTCTGATTTCAGGGATCAAGAAGGCAGGAGCAGAAAATAAGGGTTTCCACTCCCTGATATTCTACTAGCTCCTCAGAAGCAGATAGGTCACTATTGAGGGTTTAAGGGATTAATCTTGCGATGCTTTTGGAGGGTCGAATAGTGCATTATGTCACGTCTGATGCCATAACCATTTTGGTTTATCAACATCCGTGGGCAAAGGACAGCCGTTCACCTCACACCCAAGGATATCCTTACCAACTCAGGCTGGTGCTTTAACCACTGGAGCCAAAAAGGAGACTTTCTTGAACAAAAGCCCCAACAAGAAATTACTGTTGGTTCTTCTCAAAGATATGATGTTTTGATCATACATCACTCTTCTCTGGCCAGTACCGTATGTTTCCTAGACATGCTTTATTTATCTGTTATCCTTTGAAAGACTTTCTTCTTCCAGGAACATCACTATGCGAATACATTTTGTGTCTCTGCATCTTAGTACTGTGGCCTCACCCTCTTAAAAGGCAGTGTATACATAGAAGTAGTACATGTAGAAGACAGCTGACTCAATGCACTACCTCTCTGTTGCTCTTGCCCCCACTGACCAGAGAAGAGCACAAAAATGTATTCTTCTAGAATAGCCCGAACCCTATCAGTGACAGCGTTTCACTAGAGTTCACGTTTAAGTCATGTCTTTCCAGGTCAGTAGCCTTTTCTAAAAGGCTCATATCCTGGATTCCATTTTCTCTGTATTGTCCCACATCTCTACATTTTAAGAATACAGCATATATAGGGTTAAGGGTAATATTATTAAATGTATATTCCATGGAACCAGTGAATAATCTGACTGTCTTTCAGATAACCAGGAGAGAAAAAAAAAACAGTAAACAAATAAGTGCCAAAGGAAATACCTGGCAATAAGTGTACTAACAGTGCAGATATACATTAGAACCATGTATGGTGGTGATTTAGGAACAGCAAGACAATGGAGTAGGCATGATGTCCAAGGTGCTTATTTCCCATTATCCATTTCTATGTTTCTCGCACTTAGAACTCTCCATTATGTTGCTGAAAGCCTCATCTTTTCTATCCATAGACCTAAGAAACACTAAAGGGGAAGAATGCAAGAAAAAAACACTTGGGTGTCTTTGTTAACTCCAGCAAGGGGATATGACCAAGATCAGAGCAAATATGTTGTTCTCTGGCTTTGACTCAATAATGTCTGCTTTGGCACCCAGAAGCAGCAACGTTTCCCCCAAAACATCTCCACTGTTTACCATCAACCCAACACCATAATAACATACTGGTGGTATCCTTTGTTTAGTTCTTGCTTATTTCACCAACATCAGCCCCCCAACAACCTTCAATAGCTGTATGCAGGAGGACTTCCTTTTAAGGTTGTGAGGTGGATCACTGTGGGGGAAGTATCAAGTGTTCCTGATTCTGCTTCCTGCTACTCTAAGGTTGCTGATGCTGCAAGATGCTGCATGGCAGGCTGCTGAGTCCTACTGAGTTTCCCCCGCTTTCAGTTTGAGTTGTGAAATGGGTGGTGCCATGGCCAGGTTCCCAAAGAAAATGAACACCATAAACACAGATCAGGAGCCAGGAGCTTTAGTTGCAAAATTGTCTGTGCATGTCACCACAATAGCTACTACCCTGTTGCAGGGTGAGGCATAGTAAATGGATGGATTGAGAAGTTTCCACCAATCCCAACCACTTAGGGTAGGAATTTGAGGGTTACTAGATGTCTCCATGTCACCAGGACACTTTTTGTCCAACCTGGGTTTTTCCTGTTTTTTAGTTAAACAAATGAGTGCACAATAGAAACTGAAAGGTGGTTCAATTTCAAGGAACTAGAAAAATGTGCTAATACATGAGGAAATTGTAAGGAAAGCCGGAAATTGGAGAACCCAGCCCCATTACCTGGAGACTTCTGGAAATGCTTCCTTAGGTCACAGTCATACATTAGTACTGGGGAAAAACTTACGTCCACAGTAAAGGGTGCCAGATAACCATAGACATCTCCAAATCAGGGAATTGTATTCTACTATATGTAGCATAGCTTTTCCACATTTTGAGAACGGACCTTTAACGTGATATCCAGGAAATCATTCCAAAAAATACAAGAACGAAGTGGATATCCAACCTGCTTCAGACAAGGTATTCTATGTGTTGCACCCGATCCACTCTAATACTTTGCTGCAGGTCTAATTCCTCAGTATTTGACACAGACCATCATGTATCATCTTTATGATCTACGCCTGAATCATTGTACAAAACCATTGTACCTCAGATCCGAAAAGTCATGTTTGCTGTCTGTTGCTTAATTCGGCTGTGCCAGAGTTTTTTGAGTTGCTACAGCAAAGCTCTGGAACAGACTGCCTACTAAATTACGAGATGAACCAGTTCTGTTGAACTTTAGAAAACGTTTGAAAACCTGTATCTCCAGTATAATAGAGGTTCAACATCTAAATGTTTATTGGTCTCTCGGTATTTCCAGATATGGCTTCTTTGCATCAATTTACCTTCTAGTAAATGTTGGGCTTTATAAATAATAAACAATAAGATAAAATATGATACACTGCCACATTGTTGCACAGCCGGGTTGGAAAAACTACACAGATTCCACTGCACTGTCTGAGCAGCAGGCCAAGCCGCTCAGACCAATCTTGGAGCTACTCTCATGGTAAGTATAGCATGAGAGCAGCGCCAGCATTGCATGAGGAGCCTGTTCTGGTGTCCCAAGGACTGCTGGGACACCAACAGGAGAGAAGAGGAACGTGGCGGCTGGTGGCGGGACAGGTACGTTAAAAAAAATATATTGTTTTATTATCGGTGGCCGCTGCTGAGTGAAAGTAGTTATTCTCTGATAAAATGAGAACTTAAAACTGCAGTTAGTGATGTTGGTCAAATGGTTTAATTATCTTCCTCAGTCAGTGCCAGCACTACATAATCCCCATTTTTAAATGTATTCTTACATTCTAGATTTCAGTATTGCAGCACATACATTACTTTGGACAACTATTGCCTGGTATTGGAAGAAAATGGGGTCAAGAGTAGGAACTAACAGATGCGATCATATCACATTCCACACCGAGGGTGCTCTTAGCACACTTTGCAGTAAACAAGGTTCCTTAATGCTGTTTTATGCAAATCAGTGCTTTATGTGAAGAAATATGACAGCCATGTTGGAACAAGTTCATTTTTCCAGCAAAAAAAGTTCTACAAATATACTCCCAGCTACTGTTGCTGGCATCTCCGACAGAAACAAAGCACTATCTCAGGACTGGTATAGTAAGGAGATGATGACGTCCTTGAAAATGTGAGCGGGGGTGAGAGAGTGTGGGAGGCACAGGCCATGTGTACGTCTTTTTTGTGGTGGCAGGCATCATGCCTATGGATGCATTCCACTCTCCCATCCATTGTTTGTAGGGCTTGTAAACACCTTTGGCATCCAGTGAAGGATTCCCTGTGTGGGGATGGACTCTACACTGAAAGGACCAAGTCAGTCAGCCTGGCACTGTACACCTCAGATGCCCGCATCTGCGGAGTGCTGCAAGGATCCTTCCTAAGAGCGACCCTCTTCAACACATACATAACTCCTTCAGCTAGCATCGCCCACTTTCACAACACCAACATCCTCTTCTACGCTGATAACAAGCAACTCATTCTATTCCTCATGGACAAAATGCCCAGTCCCTGGCTCAAGTTCAGTGCCTACATTAATGAAATCCTCCACTGGATGAAGATCAAGTTTCTGAAGCTGAACACCAATAAGACTGAACTCATGACCTTTGGGAAGAGCACCTCACTGTGGGACTCAACCTGGTGGCCAACAGAGTTAGGACCGACACCCAGCCGCGCCAACTTGGTGGCCAACAGAGTTAGGACCGACACCCAGCCGCGCCACCCACACCAAGATCTCAGCATAACTGCACAAGGTAACTCTGTCACCGCCTCATGCATCCATCCATAAAGGTGTTCAGGAAGATTTTTACATGGTTCCCAGTTAACATCCAGAAAACAGTCATGCATGCGGATGTCACAAGCAAGCTGGACTACAGGGGCACCCTCTATGCCAAGGTCATCAAAAAACTCACCAGAAGGCTGCAGATGAGTCAACACTTACGATTCACTGCAAAACTCCTACACCACACTGACATCACACCACACCTGAAGGGGCTCCACTGACCTTTCATACAAATGAGAGCACAATTCACACTCCTCACCCACACTTTCAAGGAACTGGCCCAACATAAATCAACAGACCTTCCAGACACCTCCACTCGTCCGGACTCCTATTTGTACCCATCCCACGCATACTGATGTTTCAAGGCTTCTCCTACATTGCTTCTTTAGTGTGGAACCTCCTGCACTTACCCATAAAAGCCTGCACCTCACTTCTTGAATCTCACAAGACGCTGATGACCTGTCTTTTCAAGTAGTCTCAATAGGCCCTAGGTTTGGCTAAACGCGCACGTGCTCAGTGCCATGCTACTCTCCTGGGTGAGACTCCGCTCTACAAATATGCATATCATACATACACAGATTTTGAGGTGCTTAGGTCCTAATGAGAGTGGCCAGGTTATAGTGGCATCGATCCCTAGTCTCTTGAGCCACCAGATTACCTTCTGCTCCCCTGGAATTTCCCAGATCCTGCTGCATTCTCATGCAGCTCATACCGGGTGGCATCTTGTGAGCACCAAGCTAGCATGTTGGTGCCTAGTGCTCCCCCAAACCCCACTCCTGCATATCCGAAGTGCTCCTAGCAGACAGGAATCAGAGCAGAGGTGCACATTATTTAAACATAGCCTCCTTCGGAGAGGAAGCTTATAGCAGGTATGTCTCGTTAGGGTTACCTGCACTTCAGAATCCTGTTTTATATATTTAGTTTAAAAATAGCCACTTTTGCAAGCACTGCTGCCTAAGAAAAAAGCGTTTCACGCAAAGATGAATTCCCTGTTAGTGAAAATTGAACTGATGCTGCCCTGCTGAACATTTTCAATGTATTTGAGGGACACTCGCTCCTTTGCTGGCTTCAGTAAAAACCATTGTTCACTGTACAGGTACACAAACCATTGCTTTTGCCAAGGTTTCTTTTGTATGTATTTGCCCAGGAGAGCGAGAGGCCAAGAGCAGAGTCTAACAACATGGGACTACAAACTTGTAAACGAATTATAACAGGCATTAAGCTCATTTGTTTACTGATCTAATAATGTTTATTCTTACAAGCGAAACTTTTTAGAGATCTTTTCATGCCAAAAAACAGGGACCCACCTCCACAGAAGAAAGCACAAGTATAACAAGGTGCACATTCTGTGCCAGCACAGAGCCATTAAAACATTGGCAGACACACAATTGAAGCCTCTTCTCTGAACTTGTTCGGATTTGTTACAAAATGGCCGCAGAAATGCCCCAGCCAAGTAAAACATGGCATTTTATAATCCCGTGACTTTTCGCAGGCCACCTACGGTAGCCTGAAGTTTAACGCAGATTGTTTTGTTTGACATTTGGGGATTTTCAGATCAGAATGCTGTCTCAATTTTAGAAGGCTGTGTGTTTATATGTTAAACAAAGGTCATGTAAACCTTCCCGCTCATTTGTTTCAGAAGAAAAATCACCACTGTCAAGTATGCAAAAGCCTTCGACATTATCGTGTTGAACAGATCTTGCAGGGAGGTGATGGACGGCACCTCCAAGAGATACAGCTGCCTGCCGCAGAGGGAAAACAGACATTTTCTTCGTGTTTTTTCAAGTTAATCGAGGGAAGATCCATTAACAGTTTAAATTGGATTCCCAGATAAGGAACTTTAACAGTAGGCAGCTTTTTATGAAAACAGGCTTTTAAAATCACTTCCTGTGCAAACCTTTTAAAATAAGGGACAGTTTGCAAAGCCAAAACTTTTAGTTTACTAGCTCATTAACCGGCCTCATAGTATAGAAGACTACCTTACCTATCTGAACTTAGTCTCAGGCCTTCACCTTGCAAAATTTAATTTGATGGCACAAAAAAATTACTTTATTTCGTAGGAGTGTATTTTAACTAATAGGATTTGATTTTAAAACAATACATTTTACTTAATATACTTTTACTCGATACCAGATGAGTTTACGTTGTTTCACAAGATTTTAGTTAATTGCACTGTTTTGAGAATTAGAGTGATGATGCCAAAACGTTTTCTAGTCCTTAACTCACAAACACATGCATAGCAAGCGGTTAATATTAATAATAGTGTTTTGAACATTACCTTGTTACCTAAGAAAGGGTAGGCTACGAACACTTTTTTGGTGCTAATTTTATCAAAATCTATATTTAAATAATGATGGGATTTTTAACCACAAATTGGCTTGGCTCCCCTGGAAATTTGAGCAGCATGGTGGAATTTCTGTGTGCCCAAATGTAGAGCGAGTTTCGGTTTGTGGATGTCCACGGTGAACGCCCACAACCTCTGAAATATACGTGCACCGACAAACAATTTGCAAATAGGTAGCTTTTCACTCTGGAAACATGTACTCTTGCTAATAGCAAGAGAAAATGCTTTTTCAGTGTGCCCAGACTTTTGAGAATTCCAAAAAAGGCTAGAGAGGACTGTAGGGCTTGGCAGCCAAGGAGATGATTGCTCCACTTTTTCCTTCAGCATCTGGACTTTGCAGAATACTCAAGCAAACTACACAACTTTCTTTTCCACCTTTTCTCCGCCTGGTATGTGCCTTTTCTTCATTGCTTCTCATCATGACAGAGTGTGTTCGGCATTCTGTGACGTAAGTGCATGCAGTCGTTGCCTTGTTGAGCGAGTGCAATGAGTAGTTATTTTAATCACAGCCAAATTAAATTTAGAACAGCTTTTGCTGCTCTTTTCCTTTACATATTTTCCTCACTTCACATTTTTGATTGACATATCTTTATTTGAGCACCTGCTTTTCTTGAAGGTCAGATCGTTAGCCGTCTGACTGATTGAAAGTTGTAGGGCAAGACCAAGGGGGTCATTCTGACTTCGGCGGGCGGCGGAGGCCGCCCGCCAAAGTTCCCCCGACAGAATACCGCAGCGCGGTCAAAAGACCGCCGCGGTAATTCTGAGTTTCCCGCTGGGCCGGTGGGCGACCGCCAGAAGGCCGCCCGCCCGCCCAGCGGGAAACCCCCTTCCACGAGGATGCCGGCTCCGAATGAAACCGGCGGAGTGGAAAGGGTGCGACGGGTGCAGTTGCACCCGTCGCGATTTTCAGTGTCTGCTATGCAGACACTGAAAATCTTTGTGGGGCCCTGTTAGGGGGCCCCTGCAGTGCCGGGCCCCGCGACACCCGTTCCCGCCAGCAAGGTTCTGGCGGTCAAAACCGCCAGAACCAGGCTGGCGGGAAGGGGGTCGGAATCCCCATGGCGCTGTAAGCAGGCCAGGGGAAAACCGGCGGGAAACCGCCGGTTTCCCTTTTCTGACCGCGGCTTTACCACAGCGGTCAGAATTGGCCTGGATGCACCGCCAGCCTGTTGGCGGTGCATCCGCGGTCCCCGGCCCTGGCGGTCTATGACCGCCAGGGTCGGAATGACCCCCCAAGCGTCCAATACTCGCAAGGGGGCTTGCTTAGTTTTGATATTCAATTCAGGTGGTTTAGTAAGTTTACGCTTTGATAGTGTGGGAGATGCGAAATACATTTTGTGCTTAGTTATATGAGGAGAACAAGGAAGTCGAACGGTCTGTGAAAATCAATTGCTTCTTCTCACAAATTAAATCTGTTCAATTTAACTTTTGACTCCTCTCCAAAACACAAGATGGATATCTCCCATCCTGATGGTGATAAGGAGGATGCATCTTCTTCATGTATTCCAAAACCAATACCAATACCTCACAAAGGCCATGTCAAATTCTTTACATAATGTCTGGAAATGACCCTCTTTCCCCAACTAATCTTTCTCTTTTATCAACCATAGAGATGCTCCCAGAGGAAATCAGATCTTTCAAATGTTTAATGGGGGAAATAACACAACAGGAAAAAATGGTTGACACTTGCTCATCCATGAACCAAAGGAACATCGCCATTGAGAAGCAGAACAGTGACACAGAAGACGGAATCAACAGAGCTCCCAAGATGGAGCCCAAAATCATTTTTTAAGAAGCATTGAGAAGACCTTGAAAATAGAAATAGGAGAAATAACATTTGAGATTATGGCATTCGGAAGAATGAAATCTGAGGGGAATGATGCAGTTGCCTTCATGAAATATTTTCTGCCAAGACTGGTCCCACTAATCTACACTAATCTAATTTTAATGTCCAATGAACTCATTATTTGAGTAGGGATTCATGCTTGGCTGGAGGAAAGGATAAACCAAGAGGCATGATTACCCCCTTTTTGGAATACACAGACCTCTTAGGTTTTAATGTTTACTAAGAAGAGGAAATCACTGGTCTGGTAGGGCCATATGATTTTCATTACACAAGATGTTGCCAAAGGTACAACTAAAAGACAAAAGCTATATCTCAGTTTAATACCTTGTTTCAAACTGTTGAATGGAAGATATAGCTCTATCCATCCTTGTTTCTTTAGAGTCATGCATAACAACAGAACTGTCACTTATGATCCTTTGAGTTGGAAGACTATGATAAGAGCTGTGACTATGATCACGTGCATAGTTAATGTTTACTTCTGAATTCTGCGTCTTGCCTTTTAATTCTAGGCTTTATAGGGTTGTTATTGAGCATTTGTTAATAACAGACTTAGGCCCTCATTATGACATTGGTGGCAAATGCCGCCTACTGCCACGGCGACGGCCGCCAACATATCGTCGCCGTGGCTACCGACAGTCCATGGAATTATGACCAGAGCTGGAATTCCGCCAGAAGGCTGGCGGTCATGGCGGCGAACGGCAGTAAGGTGGCGCTGCTGCCAGCAGCAGCACCACGCCAGCAAAACAGCGCCTACCATATCATGTTCCATGATACGCCTGGCGGTGTTTTGCTGGCGGGCCCTGCTGCTGGCAGCAGCGCCACGTCCCGTCTCCTGCCGGACGACCCCTTGCAAGCAGGTAAGTCGGATTCTACGACAGGAGAGGGGGGAGCGGCGTGTTGTGTGCGTGTGGGGGTGTGTGTGACTGTGTGTTAATGTGTGCATGGGTGTGTAATGCATGTGTGCATGAGTGGGTGTGTGTGTACATGCAAGTTGAGTCGTGTGAGTGCGTGTGTGCCTGGATGTATGTTTGTGAGTGTTGGTGTGTGTGTGTATGAATGTATGCATGCGTGGGTGATTGTGTGTATGGGTGTGTATGTATGTGCGTGTATGTGTGTATATGAGGAGTTGGGAGGGGGATGGGGAAGAACTCGGGGGGAGGGGGTTGGGGGAGACCCCTATCAGTGCCAGGCAAGGAATTCCCTGGCACTGACAGTTCCTACTGCCATGGTTTCCGTGGCGGTACAGAAACCACGGAAACCATGGCAGTTGGCGGGGTCAAAATTCCATGGTCATTACCATTGTGGGGGTAGGTGTGTTAACTTGCCTGTTTGGCTTTGGCCAAACCGCCAATGTCATAATAGTGGAGGTATTTACCGCCAGCCTGTTGGCAGTACTACCTCCACTATTACACCGACCGCCAGGGTCATAATGATCCCCTTAATTCTTTAACTTTTATGTAATGTTTCATTTCTTCTCATTATCACTATGTTGTTCTCTTTTACTGGAACAAGCTAATCTGATTTTCAGGAATATTTGTTTTGTGGATATTCCCTGATGCATGTTATTGATTGCATTCCACATTGTCTGCTGAGGGTTGTTGGAAATAGCGTAGCTGTGTTGTTGCACAGCTGTTCTCATTATTCTCATCATTCTTCTGTTTGTATTGTTGACTCTTTCTAATCAAACCAATCATGACATTTTGGCTAATGATTTTTATTCTAGTGTTGATTGTATATATATCATCCTCTGTTTATTGTTTTCTTCCTTTTCTTTTCTTCTATCCTTGCAAATACAGTTTTTCAAACTTTAGCAACTGCTTTTAAACTCATTCTTCTTAACTCATCTGTCAGATTAGTTTTCCATATATTCCATTAATTAGATTTTACTCTACCCATATTAAGGATGGTTAGAGTTGTTATTGGAACATTCAAGGTCTGGGCAATTCTGTTAAAAGACAAAGGATGTTGGCTTATCTTGTTAAACATGGTAGTAAGGCAGGTTTAATCCAAGTATCCCATCTTTCTATAAATGAAGCTATGCAATTGAGAGGGCAATGGGTGGGTCACAAATCTGTACCTCCTGCTACAGGGCAAACAATTGAGTTTTAACTTTGTTACATAAATCCTTGAATGTTGAAACATTATCTCATCTCATAAATATGAATCAGATCACAAATACTTATTACTAGGCTTCAAATTAAGGGAGGGGGCTTACATGTGATTGTTTTAAATATTTGCAGTCCCACTAATTTTGAGATAACTTTCTGGGCTAACATAAAATATTTTACTAAATTAATTCACTTCTGATAATCTAATTGTTGGTGGGGATTTTAATCATGTTCTTGATCAATTCCTGCAGAGGAGATTCACATTAGGATATATTCTAAACAACATTAAAAAACCCTTTGTTAGAACAATAATAATAATAATAATTATCATAAGTGGCCAGCTGGAGGCTTTCTAATCCTGATGAAAATGAATTATCTTTATTTTCTTCCAGTGCATAGTTCCAGCTATAGAACAGAATAAACATTTTCTACCTCAAGTTTCCTAGGTACGTCCATCTAATCTGAAATTGGTGCTATTTTGAGTTCGGAACAAACTACTATCATTTCTGAATTCCATCTCTCAACTCCTGGAGTTAGAAGTAATAACTGGAAATGTAATTCTAGTCTTTTGAATGATATGTAATTCACTTTTAAATTCAGATTTAGAGTCCTCTACCTATGACACATTATTATACATATCTCATAGAAAGCTTTCAGGGCAGCATTGAGGGATTTTATTTTGAACTATGTTCCTAGCAAGACGAATATCTCTAAGAAACAATCTAAAGCCAGAAGTAAAGATTTGGAACATATGGCCATATGATGAAGGCCCTCATTACGACTTCGGCGGTCTTGAAAAAAGACCGCCGAAGCCGCGGATGCCAACATACAGCCAGTGCTGGCGGTATGCTTGGCCCCCTATTATGACTTTTCTGCTGGGCCAGTGAACGGAAACAGAGTTTCCGCCTGCTGGCCCAGCGGAAAAGTCACATCAACAGTGAAGCCGGCTCGCAATGTTGCTGTGCAGCGGGTGCAGCAGCACCCGCTGCGCATTTCACAAATGCACAATGGGGCTGTGCCTGGGGGCCCCTGCACTGCCCATGACAAGTGCATGGGCAGTGCAGGGGCCCCCAGGGGCACCGAGTCCCCCTTACCGCCAGCCTTTCCATGGCCTGCAGCGCTGCCCTGGTAGATTATGACCACCCAGCATACTGGCGTGACCGGCGGTATGACCGTGGCGAATGCGCCACGGTCATAATATGCTGGCGGAACACCGCCAGCCTGTTGGCGGTATCACCACCAGTGCTCCGCCAACCACTGGGGTCATAATGATCCCCAAAGTGTCTTTTATCTCCAGTGTTGTTTGTTCTAATGTTGAAACTGATTGTATTTCTAATTATGCAAAACTTTGTCATTAGAGTTTTCTCAGTGAACAATTTTGAATTCAAATTATTTGTGTATGCTGAAGAAACTCTTCTGACATCCATGATATTGCGGCATACATTCGCAAATTTAACACCACAAAAATGAGAATTTAGCGGCAATTTATTTTCGACAGTTCTTTCAATTATCGTACTTTTAACACCAAACACACTTTCATATGGTCAAACAAAACATGAATATCAATATCAGGACATTATTTACAATGTTTGCGCAGCCAGGTCTTCATCTTGGAGATTTTGATCAAATTCTTCTACACAGTGTATGGCTGCAGAGCTCACTAGCGGTAGACCCAACCTCTGCTGCTCTGTTCTCCCGCTCATCCCTCTCCCCCAATAAACTGCAGCCCTTGCTGGCCAGGACAAAACTGACCTACACTCTGATGTCCTAGGCCGAGGAGCAGTTTTCTCTTCTTCTCTCTTCTCTTCTCCTTTCTGTGTTCTCTGCTGTCTTCCTCTCTGTCCAGCCGGCAGCAAGAGTAGAGCAGCAGGCTGGCTCCAGTAAATAAACACCTCACCTGCCTGCTGACCCTCCTTTTATTTGACTCAGCGGTCAATGCTTTGAATTTCGTGGGCACTTTTGTAAAAAGTGCGGGCTTATTACAAAACTGGCAATTTAGCAATTTGTTTTGCGAATCTCTTCATTTCCCATTCCTGGAGGGTCTTGGTTGAAGTAGTATCCATGGCCAATGTAATTATGAACCAGTGGAGGACCACATTTTGTGCCAGGGTTGACTAAATTACAAGTTAAGAAAAGGGAACTTGTGCGGCACAATGTGGCACATTTTTGTGCCAGCATTATAGCATTATTTTCTCATTTCTACACATTAACTCTGTCTGGGTAAATGTTTCACCTCATTTGCATCAGTTTACCTACTAAATAAAGCAATCTCCAACAGAAAGGTGACCTGCCACTGCACAGCAAAGGACCGGTCACTGCCCAACATGGGTGCCTGTGTTTTAGAAACGTTCAATCTATTCAAGCTAGATATCATTGAATTATGTGGCAAATGTGGTAAAACTATATTGATTCAGAAAATGTGACGCCACAGAATTTGCATAATTCGAGAGGCTCTGGGAATACCGGTTAGCATTCAGTGTCAGGGTCGGGCTGGTCTTTAGGGCAATCAGATAGTGCCTTATGGGATGGTCTGACAGATCAGTGTGTGGGTCAGCTTTGTAGCAGTTTGTGGGCTGGTTTTATGGCCAGATGGGCCCATTTTTACTGTTGATTTCCTGATATCATTACAATCATTGCCTGCAGTAAACAAAATGCGTGTAGTCTACCATACCTTCCAAAATGCCATTACTGCAAAGTGACCTGAATTACAAATGTGGGACACATGTTTTTAGCTAGCTGGTTTCCTAAAGGGGGCACCTTTATTTTAGTGCTGGGCCCATTTTCTTGACTCAGTACGACACTGTCTGGCGCTTAGAAACTACAAGATCGTGCCATTAAACAGTATCAAGAAAAAAATTAATGTTAATATTTTTGCCATCTTCTGAGGCATAACAACGGGGCTGTTGCACCGGAAGAGGACAGATTTTTTCACTAAAAGAATACATCTACACATGTAAATATTGTTTTGTAATACTTTTAAGAGTGCTGCTCGGAGAGCTCTCTTTTAAAAAATGGTTTTCAATTCCCACTTTAAAAGATTTGAAGTTAAACTCAGACTGACTACCTGAAAACAATTATTCTGAAGACTCTTGTAGGCGGAGCCTTTAAAAACACATTGCAACCATGGGCAGCTCCGCCGCAATGGTGTAGGAGCGTCACCCCTGGCTAAAAGCCAGCAGAAGAAAAATAAAACAATAGTTTGCTATTGTTTTATTTTTCATCTGCTAGCTTAACCAGCAGTGTAGGGAGAGTTGGGGCTGGGCCATGGGAGGGGGGGGGAGGAGAGGGGGAATGGAGTGCACTATGTGCACGTGTGTTTGGCCAGCTTTCTTAGGTCGGTCAACACACATGAGCACTTAGGTTTCTCCAACCCGACTGTGTTACACAGCAGGGCTGGAGAAACTGCACAGACCCCAGGGCAGTGTCTGAGTGGCAGACCAAGCTGCTTAGACTAATCCTGACACTGCTTTCATGCTAGGTTTAGCATGAGAGCAGCACCAGGATTGCTGGGGAGGCTGTGCTGGTGTGCCAGTGAATGCTGGAAAATCATCAGGTGCAGAGGACCAAGGCCGAAGAAATGGCGGGAAAGGTGTTTTTTTTTTTTTTTATTGTTTCCCGTCGTCCCACTGCCCTTGACATTTGTGGCAGCTACCACTGACTGCAAAGTGGCATTGTACAGGTGATGAGATGTCAGCCATCAGTACATATGTCCTCTGGTGACACTGTGAGATTACTTACTTTATAAGACTGCCCTGCCTGCCCTCTTTATTGATTAATTATCTGTCCTGCAGATATTTCCGCCGCCTCTTCATTGTGCTCCAGTGAGAGTATCACCTATAACCTTTGCAAAAGAAGACAGAGATGAGAGATGAGCCCCACAGTACCAGAGCCGGTCACTTGCAGGCTGTGACTCAGAAGCTGCTGGGAAGAGGACAGACGGACATTCTTCCTGCTTTTGGAAATTACTTATGCAAATCTTCAAGCAGCAGCCACTATCCCATGCCCAAGAACACATCTGCTGTCACTATATGTGTGCCTTGATTTCATTTCAAGAAATGGTGAAAAAAGCAGAAAAACACAACCCAGTGTAAGGGTGACAACTATGTTTATGAAAAGATATGTTAACTGGTGCCAAGGGGAAAGGTGCCACATTTATAGCGCCAACTATTGCCACATTAGCGTCATTTTTTTACGCTAATGTGCCGATATTGTGGCAAAAATGCTGGGGCATAATTACAAAGTGGTGCAATCTTTGTGAACCCCTGCGCCACATTATGCATGCGCCAGGCATAATGTATGCAAGGGGGTGTTTCCTCATTAGGGGGCCCGTAAAAATGGCGCGGTAGAATCTAAGAGATTCCACTGTGCCATTTTTAGTAGTCTTTTTAACTCCTGCACAGAGCAGGTGTTAAAAGGAGGCACACCATTATTTATAATGGGCCTCTGTGTATTTTGCAGGATCAGTGGCAACATTTTTCGACGTGTTGGTATGTATCTGGGCTTTTAACCACACCCACTGCATGCCCATCACTATCACTCGTTCATGGGCTTTCCTTTCATAAATCATTTGTTTTCATTGGTAACTGCTTTACGTTTGTCCCTCCTGAGGGCGGTTTTGTTACTGCCTTGGCCATCAACCTTGTTACATGGATAATTGCACTTTGCAGATAACTTTGGCTGCAAGTGAACTTTTTTCTTTTATCTCTCTCTCCGCACTCATGGCAGCGCTTCGAATTGGTTCACTTATGTCAACTGTTTTATTTTTTATTTTCAGTTTGTGTGGCGATAAAAGTCCAGTTAGGAATTTACAATGCTAATAGCTGTAACTCGAGCAAACGCGAGACCCATTGCATTGCAAATGCTTGTTTGCTCAGCGGTCAACCCATAGCCAATAAAACGAGCGCTCACATTCTTTCGAGTTTGTAAGCACTTTTGTAAAAACACAAGGTTTTTTACAAAACTGCCAATTTCGATTTTTTTTTTGGTTGCAAGTCACTACATCGCCAAATCCTGGAGGGTCTGGTTCTTCTCTATTGTTCTGATTCTCTTAAGTCATTGCCAGGTTTCTTTAAATAAGCCTCCTTATTCTCCAAACTTTCAGGATATTCATTTAAGTCAGGGGTTCTTTGATTAAATAAAATTTGCCTTAAAGATTTGTTTTGGATTATGATTTGTCATGGAAATCCTCTAAAATGAAATATCTGAAAGTCTGGTTTTCCATTTTTATCATATACAAATGTACCTTTCTTTTTAATAAAGCAGCCCGCATATTTTTTTTTTATTCATACAGACGTGACTTTTTTCTATATCTGTGACGAGAACCATCAGTCGCTGTCTTGTACTTCATCAATGCAGGTAGCATTTCTCATCTCAACCTGTCATATTTTCAAGACCGCTATTGCCAGCCACCTACCTTTCCCACGGTACTTCCTCTACTTTAATTTCATTCTTTATGTTCTGCTATATGATGTTACATCATTGCTGCCGTCTGTGCTATTTTTTTTTTTTATTGCAGTTCCATTTCAGTACAGGTGCTCTTGCTTGATATTTTACTTTTCTGTGACACTTTTATCCAGCATTATCGTGTGTAGCATGTTATTCCATGTAATATCCATTCAAACAGGCGATCTAGAGCTCTGTTGTGTTTAATGTTAATTCAAACACAGTCACTGTGCCAATGTGTGACAATTCACTCAGCATTTCATTGTATTCACATTTTGTTGTGGGGGATACAATCCATTGCTTACTCTGACAATCAACCAAAGAAAACTGTTTTTACAAATGTTAACTCACCCACACATTCATATATTTTGTGACAAATCTAGTTTTTCACCGAGGGAAATCAGTCTTGAATGAAAAACAACCTGACGTATCCATTTTTTTATTCAAGTCCCCTGAATTTGAATGAAAACTGGAATTTTCATGCTATTGATCAATGTGGGAGTCATTTAACATTAGTAAAAAACGGGTTGTGCTTTCTCATTCAAGATCACCAGACTTGAATGAAAAACTAGAATTGTCAGGATATAAGTAAAGCCTTGTGGGTTTAAATGAAAAACTGGGATTATTAGGATAATATATTAGGTAGCAGTCAGGACATCGAAGGGTTGATTACATGTTGGCCCAAGCAATATTAAAGGAATACTGTGCTGGCTGGTGTGACCGCTCATCATGCACCTGAAATTAGTGGATGTAAAAAAATGAGCCTGATTATACCAGGAGTGGAAATGCACCAGCTAATACATGACTGGTCAAGGGTATGGGCAAAGAGGAGAGACTTAGCCCAGCCCACTCCATCCTCTTCACACTGCATTGGGAGCATGAAGCAATCCCTCCAGCAGTGCCTGAGTCTGCCCTACCTGATCACATCTTCATGATCCAATGGACCCTCCACAGCGACTGTGCTGTGACCCCCCCCACACCTACTCACAATTACCACCTTCCCAGAGCTGGTGGTAAATGTGAGCGGCATAGACATCAAAATCCAGAAAAAGAAACTGAGGGCCTCATTAAGAGATTGGTGGTCCCGCCACAGGGCCGCCAAGCTCGTGGGATGGACGCTGCCCTATTACAATGTTCTCGCCGGTCTGACCAGTGGGAACATTGCAATAGAGCGTTCCTGCCATTCAGACCGGCAGGAACAGTGCAACGAGATAGCACTCGGCTCCCCTAAAGGAGTAGCCCAGAGGAAGCTGACCAGCACCCTAGGAATGCGCACTGTCTGCAAAACAGACAGTGCATATTCCAAGGGTGCCGGGCAGAAAAGCAGTGCAGGGGCCCCCCTGTGGCACCAAGCACACCCTCACCACTAGCCTTCTATGCCGGTCAGACCACCATGGAAAGGATGGTGTTGAGTGGAGCTGTAATCAGCCAGGTGGTGCTGAGTTCAGCGCCCCCCTGGCTGAGTACAACTCTGACCGCCGGCAAGCCGATGGGAACCATGTGCCCGGCGGCGACGGCAGTCCCCTGGTGGATCCATCCTCCAGGGTTGTGATTGGGTGGTCAGACTGCCTGGAGAGCGGCGGTCCAACTGGCAACGCAAGTGTGGTGATCCTCAGACCGCCACACTCATAATGAAGCCCTGAGTTTTTTTTTACTTAGTAATTCTCGATCTGCCTGGTAATTCCCCAGTGTGGGAACTAAAACCCATGACTGTTGTACAGTTATGGGAATTTCACGGACAGTAAAGGTAACTGTGGCCCTTGTATCGCCACATAGACTTTCATACAAACTTGTGATCAGGCTAATAGTGATATATTTTTCTTAGTTGAGTTTTGTGGGGTGAAAATAGGGTTTCATAACCTAAACTATCTTTGTACTGGGAAGATTAAAGCTGAGAGTAAAAGAAAATCATCTGATCTGTGTAGAGAGGTACATGTGCTAATAAAGGTTATTATTTATATACAAAATATATTGGGTATTCTATACCCACTCAGTTACTTCACACTCCACAGTATATATTAGAGGCAATGTGCGCAACCAATTGCTCTTAGGTGATTCCAGTGTGAAGTGATTGATTGATTATCCCCTTCACGTGTCAATATATTTTTGACTAAAGTAGTGATTCCTATATGTGAATCAGTAATTCCATGAAGATAAAGGAATGATTTACGGTGATCCTTGGTATGTAAGAATGATACAAACTACCCTCAAATACCGGTCAGTATAGGACAAGTTACATGTAAAAGAGCATAACTTGGCAGCACTGTTATGTTTCATAGAATGTGAAATAGGGGAGGGGTTATTTCCTTATGTAAACACGTGAAAAAGGATTTTCCCATACCGTTGTGCACCAGAATGCATGTAAGTAAAGTGCACGGATGCTCATAGTCCTATTTGTAAGCCACCTTTATTCATCATTTGCAAATATGTTCATGCTATAGTATTTCAGAAAATGTTATTTCTATAATCATTTTATATTCACCGAGGGACATGTGTTTGAAATTTATGTAAGTGTTAGCTTGGCTAGAGTGAAGGTCCAAATGTTTCTGTGCTTAATCTTCAATGTGAAAGTTTGCTTTATTTCATGTTTCTCTAAACTGCAGGTGCAGTGGTATGAGCTTGAGGATAATAAGGATTCTATTGTGCAGAAAAGATAAGAGGGCTTGAGAAGACGTGTTACCAAGGTCGAAGAGGAGGAGGCAGTCGAACACCCCTTTGAATTCCTGAGCACGGGAGTGAACCAAAGGATGCTTCAAGATCCAGTTGCAAATTGGGCAATTCATAGAGTTGCTGTTTAGTGGTACAAATGTAATTAATGATGTCGTCCCTTGGAAGAATTGAGATTTAAGAGTGGTATAGTCAGCCAAAGAGTCGATTCCCTTCTCCCTTTGAGCAGAGCAGACCCCTCTGGGGTACAAACCTCTATTTGCCAAGATTTAACTTCTTTATGCTGCACACACAGAACACTTCTAGTGAAGTTCAGTTGTGCTGATGTTTTTCTATGAACCCTAGTTAGGTGTTAAGATAATTAGCTATTTTGATCAAACGGTTAGGCAGGAGAATTTATCTTTAAATTCAAAGCATCGTATGCTTTTCCTTCTGTTTTCTATCACTGTTATTAAAATGTTGTTTTCTATATGTGGGTTAAGTTTAGAGTGCTTTGTCATTTTAATTCTCCTTTGGTAATACTTTATGTTTACACAATGGTTTTGAGACTCATTTATATAAGTTTGGCTTTGAGCCTGCAATAAACCTTTAACTTTTATTTAGCCTCAGAGATTTGATGAGTGGCCGACAGGTTTTACTATAATTGACATTTGGGAAACACTTGAAAAGTATCTTCTCACTGGTCAGAATTGAGGAAAAGATTAATTAAGCTCAAAAGCTTAGCGATAGTATTTGGAGTGGGGATAAGGATAGTTCTCTTCCTGAAGTGAGGAGAACCATTTTCTAGAGTAGTTAGCCACAGAGTCCAATCTGTAATTCCTGCATCCAGAGTTGGTGGATTGTCAAAGTTGCAGAGACTTGGAATAGAGTTGTACTGGCAGCAAAGGTGTGAGTAATAAAAGGGTTATTGATGCAGCAGTTCGTGTTTAGATGGCGGTGTTCATGAGAATTGGATGGTGTTTTGCAGAGATGTTTTGGATGTTGTGTGTGTGTGTAAACTTATAAAGAAGTTGAAGTGGTTATTGGGTTTGACATGGCCTAAGATCCTGGGATAGTATTAAAAGATGCAGAAGACACCATATTAGAACTGTCTGCTGAGTGGTTTTGCTCTTAGTGTGATGTCACCAATGGCACAGTTAAGATAGGTATTTACAATGCGTGAATATGAGACAGTTTGCATAGTGGATCTTAATGCACAGAGTGAAGCTCTACTAATCTGGATGTTATCCAGCAGGTCAAGGTTTCATTTGTAGTATTTGGAAACTTTCTTGTATGCTTGAAACTATTCATTCTTTAGTGGAGCAGACAAAGGTTATTGTATTGTATCTTATATGTGTGTGTGACATTGCAGAGTGAGTGTGCGTAGATTGTAAAGGAGGGGAACTGCTGCGAGGAGCGAGGTCTACGTCTTAGTGTGACGCGCTGGTATAGGTCAGTTGGTGTGGTGCCGTGCTGCTATTGGTTGACAATATCATAGAGAGCTGCAGTTTAATCAGTGATTCCTTCTGAATAAGGAATTGTAGGCACAAGATTGCTTTGAACTGAATTGAAGTTTTGTGGTAAAGGAGAAGTGGCGCCTCCTGAAGATACCCCAGGTCATAATAAGGTGATTAATGTAGGGCTTCAAACATGTGCTTGGCTTTTTCAATAGAAAAAGATCTCAGAAAAGGAAGGTTCATTGAGATTTCCACAAAATTGCACATTTAATTTGTGGATTATTGAAAATTTGAGAAGGGTACTATATGAAAGGAAGCCACCTCCCAGGCCCGCACAGTACGAGGCACTTAATGCTTGGGAACGTGCTTCTCATGCCAGAGAAAATGAGAAATATCAGGGTATAACAAAGAAAGCCATACATACATATGCAGATGGTAGGTGGGATGCAGAACAGAAGAGATGGAGATCATACATGAAAGAAGGGGCTATCTGACTCTGACGTCTGGTGTGGTAGAGGGAGAGGGAGAAAGAAAAATGAGTAGGAAATCAAAAGAGAAGATTGTCTACCAGTTGATCCTACTGTGAGTACTGTTGATGCTCTTACAGTCCCACTAATGATTGGTCTGGAAGTTCCTATGAGTAAATCAGAAGGTTCTGACAACAATACTTCCAATCTGCCTGCACCCAATAATGCTGGAAGATATAGTGGAGTTCCAAATAGTCCAGGTGCTAGGGAGTTTGTCCCTTTTTATACTAATGCAGACTAGCACTCCATGTGGAGCAAGTGCAGATATGACTCTGAATATGTCAGAATGCACCTCAGTAGGCACTTATCAGCAGGTACCCACCCATACTACTCCTGTATGGGAACTGCATTTGAATTTGGGAAATGGTGCTCATTGAAATTATTCCATGCCTAAGATTTATATGCATAGTATTGGAAATGGCCCTTTTTGCAGGGTCATCCCCAGTCTTTTTGCCTCCTTCCTTCTGTTTTTTTCTGACGTTTTTTGTTGGCTTTAGGACTCTGGGCACATTACCACTGCTAACCAGTGCTAACGTGCATATGCTCTCTGTGTAAAGTGTACTGTTGATTGGTTTGTCCATGATTGGCATATTTGATTTACTGGTAAGTCCCTCGTAAAGTGCACTAGAGGTGCCCAGGGCCTGTAAACCAAATGCTACTAGTGGCACTGCAGTACTGGTTGTGCCACCCACATTAGTAGCCCTGTAAACATGGCTCAGACCTGCCACTGCAGTGTCCATGTGTGCAGTTTTAAACTGCCAATTCGACTTGGCAAGTGTACCCACTTGCCAGGCCTAAACCTTCCCTTCTACTACATATCAGGCACCCCTAAGGTAGGCCCTAGGTAGCCCCAGGGGCAGGGTGCAGTGTATGTTTAAGGTAGGACATATACTAGTGCGTTTTATATGTCCTAACAGTGAAATACTTCTAAATTTGGTTTTCACTGGGTAATGTCTATCTCTCTCATAGGTTAACATGGGAGTTCAGATTCTCTTTGGGGGCAGATAAAAATGTGGAGTTTAGGGTCTCTGAGCTCACAATTTAAAAAATACATCTTTTAGTGAAGTTGTTTTTTAGATTGTTAGTTTGAAAATGCCACTTTTAGAAAGTAGGCATTTTCTTGATTAATCCATTCTGTGACTCTGCCTGTTTGTGGATTCCCCCTCTGGGTCAGTTTGACAGCTGGGCTGTTCACACCTCTCCTCTAGACAGTGACACAAAGGGGGCTGGGGTGTAGCCTGCATATCTTGATTAGCCATCTGTGCTGGAGGGGAGGGGAGGAGTGGTCACTCACACCTGAAAGGACTGTGCCTGCCCTCACACAATGCCGTCTCCGACCCCTTGGTGAGTGTCTGGAGCCTGGCCTGGACAAGGAAGGATCTCGCAAACACTTGAGACTTTGCTTTGAAGTTTGCCAACTTCAAAGGCAGAACTGGGTATAAGAAGAAGACCAAAAACCCCAGACTTTCTGGAATAAAGAGGAACCTCTGCCCAGGAGAAGAGCTGAAGGAGGAATACTGTCACTTTGCTGTGTTGCTTTGCTGTACTGGCATGCAGTTGCTGCTTCTGCCTGAAAAGAGTGCAAAGGGTGAACGTTGCTGTGTGTCCTGCTTGAGAAAATTCTCCAAGGGCTTGGAGTAGAGCTTGCCTCCTGTTGGAAGTCTCAGGGACACCAAAGACTTCAGTTTCCTCGACCTGCAGCACTGGAAACTGTGTGTTTTATGCTGTTCAAGAGGAGAAACCACTGTGACGCCGGCACCAACGCCGCTGGCCTGCACCATGACCTGCTGACGCTACACAGTCGCATTGCCCCGCTTCACACCGTTATCCTGGTCTCCCCAACGCCATCATCGGACGACTTCACCGAGCCGCTGCTCGCACCGTGACCTGTGGGCCCCGCACACCAGCATCGCCTGCTCACACTGCAGCCTGGGCATCCCCAACGACGCAGCTCCTGCTGACACCAGCGCCGCTGCCTGCACCGTGGCCTGTGGACACCGCTTGTGAGGTACACGAAGCACTGTCCCCGTCCCGCACCGCAGCCCCGGTCCACTGACGCCAGCACCATCAACTCCTGTGTGGTCACCAGGCATCCTGGCTGCACCGGGACCTGTGGACACCGCTCGTGAGGGTCACGAAGCACCATCCCGTCCCGCTGGCTTGGGCCTACTGACGACAGCACTTCAGCAATGACACTGCCGCCACCTGCACCGTGACCTGTGGACACCGCACGCCGCACTGCCCCGCTTCACACCGCAGCCCAGGTCTCACCGACGCAGCTGGACGCTGTCACCGAGCCTCTGCCTGCACCGTGACCTGTGGGTACCGCGCGTCGCATTATCCCGTTTCGCACCGCATCCTCGACGTCATCCACGCCGGCGCACCTGACTTCATCAGCTTGGACTTCGATCCGCAATGCGTGTGACCTCAAGGGCCCGACGACTCCTACACCGACTCCGGAACCGACTCCGCGACGCCACTCTCCAGAGCTCACCGCGAGGATCACGACGCCCTGCAAATCCAAAGTACTGTTTGTGGGTTTCGCCTGCTCACACTGCAGCCTGGGCATCCCCGACGACACAGCTCCTGCTGACACCAGCGCCGCTGCCTGCACCGTGGCCTGTGGACACCGCTCGTGAGGTACACGAAGCACTGTCCGGTCCCGCACCGCAGCCCCGGTCCACTGACGCCAGCACCATCAACTCCTGTGTCGTCACCAGGCATCCTGGCTGCACCGGGACCTGTGGACACCGCTCGTGAGGGTCACGAAGCACCATCCCGTCCCGCTGGCTTGGGCCTACTGACAGCACTTCAGCAATGACGCTGCCGCCGCCTGCACCGTGACCTGTGGACACCGCACGTCGCACTGCCCCGCTTCACACCGCAGCCCAGGTCTCACCGACGCCGCTGGACGCTGTCACCGAGCCTCTGCCTGCACCGTGACCTGTGGGCACCGCGCATCGCATTATCCCGCTTCGCACCGCATCCTCGACGTCATCCACGCCGGCGCACCTGACTTCATCAGCTTGGACTTCGATCCGCAATGCGTGTGACCTCAAGGGCCCGACGACTCCTACACCGACTCCGGAACCGACTCCGCGACGTCAGCGGCGCCACTCTCTGGAGCTCACCGCGAGGATCACGACGCCCTGCAAATCCAAAGTACTGTTTGTGAGTCTCGCCTGCTCACACTGCAGCCTGGGCATCCCCGACAACGCAGCTCCTGCTGACACCAGCGCTGCTACCTGCACCATGGCCTGTGGACACCGCTCGTGAGGTACACGAAGCACTGTCCCGTCCCGCACCGCAGCCCCGGTCCACTGACGCCAGCACCATCAACTCCTGTGTCGTCACCAGGCATCCTGGCTGTACCGGGACCTGTGGACACCGCTCGTGAGGGTCACGAAGCACCATCCCGTCCCGCTGGCTTGGGCCTACCGACGACAGCACTTCAGCAATGACGCTGCCGCCACCTGCACCGTGACCTGTGGACACCGCACGCCGCACTGCCCCGCTTCACACCACAGCCCAGGTCTCACCGACGCCGCTGGACGCTGTCAGCGAGCCTCTGCCTGCACCGTGACCTGTGGGCACCGCGCGTCGCATTATCCCGCTTTGCACCGCATCCTCGACATCATCCACGCCGGCGCACCTGACTTCATCAGCTTGGACTTCGATCCGCAATGCGTGTGACCTCAAGGGCCCGACGACTCCTACACCGACTCCGGAACCGACTCCGCGACGTCAGCGATGCCACTCACCGGAGCTCACCGCGAGGATCACGACCCCTGCAAATCCAAAGTACTGTTTGTGGGTCTTCCCGACACCATAGCTGGCCTGCAACGCCGCAGCCAGCCTGAACTGTTGGTTTTGTTGATCACGACGCCGTGATAGCCCCAGGTGGAGCTATCGACTTCAAGGAACTGTATTTTTGAGTAAATCTTGCAGAATTCATATTTTTATTACTATATGTTGGATTGTTTTTGTATTTGGTCTTGTTTTATATAGATAAATATTGGCTATTTTTCTAAAACTGGTGTGGTGTCCATTTGTAGTGTTTTCACTTATTGCTGTGTGTTATGTGCAAATGCTTTACACATTGCTTCTGAGATAAGCCGGACTGCTTGTGCCAAGCCATCAAGGGGGTGAGCAGGGGTTATCTGAGTGGGTATCTCCCTTATCCTGACTAGAGTGAGGGTCCCTACTTGGACAGGGTGCAAACCGACTGCCAACTAGAGACCCCATTTCTAACACACAGGAAGGAGTAGTGCCATGCTTGACTGTGGGTGCACGATATGGACTAGAAGAGACTATGCAACTGTCCTCCCTTGTGTTTTTTCAAGTGTGCTTAAAAAGTGTTTTGATCCACATACATACATTCTGATGGCTATATGTCATCCTAATGACCCACTGTATGCTACACATTGTTTAATAAAAAAGATTCCACAACAAACAAAAAAATGATTTCTGTGGTGACTCTATCCATCAGTGCAAAGGAGATAGATGAATTAGCACAATTCTTTATTGGAGCTACTCCATCTAGAGAGAGTACGAGTACAGAAATGAAATAGGGAACAATTCCATCAACACAGAGAGAGAAAGCTTTGGATATAACAAAGTTGACAATAGAATTGGATGCAACGATTACTGGAAATCTTGGCCTGGAACACCTGGACACTTATCAAGAAGATGAGCTCATATTTATGTGCTAGGACATTACAAAGCGAGCAGACCTAGTTCATGATAAATCTCCAGAACTGGCTCATAAACATGAGGTAGATTTAAATAAAAACTAAAGCTCTGCAAATAAGCTATTGAGTGTGCTTCATTGAAAAAGACACTGCTGATATGAGAACTCCAGGACTGAAAACTCAGTTCAAAGAACTAATTAAAAATATTAAGAAATGGTATGAATTAGATAAGTGGGAGACTAAATGGACGAAAATGAAGGAGGTAATGAAACCTTCAGGTAAACCGCCTCCGAATGGAGCAGAGTGAGGTGTAACAACCTTCCCCTCCACAGAAGTGCCTGGTGGAGGTTATGCACATGTGCAGTGGAGCAGAAGTGATCTTGCATTATTTACCAATGATTTCCCCAAATTATGAGAGAAGCTAGTGGAATGTTTTAAATAGGTCAAAAGGTTTGTGAAAATTTCACAGGTGTTGTGGATTGATTTGAATATGTTGTTTGATATTGTGGATACAAGTGATTTATGGACTGAGTGTAAAATAGCTGTTTGATGGCCTCAGATGGAACTGACTAGAAATGCCAAGACTAAGGGTCCTTCATCGTTGGTAATGAAAATAAAATCAGGAGGTCATGACATTCCTGAAAGGGAAAGTGCCTCCTCAATATGCTGATTGGGTCAAAATTAACTGAACAACTCAACAGTCAAAGGAGTCGATCCATGCTTACTATGAGAAGTTGTTAAAGGCATCTAAACAGCACAGTGGTATGGGGACATTAAAGGCTAAGGTTATGGGACATTTTGTTTTGAGGTTTGTGACTGAACTGAGACCAGAAATCAGTATGATGATACAGCAGCATTTGATTTGTTGGCAGAACAAGTCAACTGACGAAATTTTGTGGTACGCCAAGTACTGCCACAATGAGATAGAGATGAAACAGAAAAAGCTGAAGGAAAAGCTGATGCTTGCCCAGATGAAAGCAGTCCAGTGAACTAGCCAGATGCCCCCAACAGTAAACAATGTAGGAACAATGCAAGGTGTAGATCAACAAACACCAAATCTGATGCAGGGAAGAGGTTGAGGAGTTCTTATAGATCCCAGTAAAGAATGGATGTAAATAGTCTAAAAAGGTAAACTCTACATCATATTTGCAATAAGCTGGGACATTGGAAGCAGGAATGTTGTTTGAATCCAGTTAATCAGGTCCAAAATATAGGATTTGTGCCTTTTCAAAATAATAATAATCCTAGTCAGATGCAGGGTGTCCTGAGACCCAGGAGTCAAAATTTAAATGTGCCCCGGGCCCCGATGATGCAAGTTCACCAACTTCTGATGCCACAGCAGAATGCTGCTGGGTCGCGTCAGAATGTGAATCAAGGCTTGAGAACAAATATGAATGTGATGCAGGATAATAATCCTTTTGAATAGTTCCCTTTGTTTGATATGGGTTAAAGGAGTGACTGATCAGTCAGCCTGATGGGGGAGGAAGACTCCCTACTTCGTACAGCTTTAGAGGTAGACCAGAGCTGACCATTCACAGAAAGGGAGGTGGATGGCCGTTCCGTGTCATTTCTGGTCAACACTGGTGCTACCCGCTCTATTCTAAGAAAAGTAGAGGTTCCCAACCTACCCCTCTCTGGAAGAACAATCCAAGTCATTGGTGTCAAAAATAGACAAATGACAGCTCAGGACACTGCCCCAGTCACAGTAAAGATGGGATCTTTTGAGGATGTGTGATTGTAATCTGGTGGACCTCTTGGGATAGGATTTACTGACAAAATTAAACTGTGCTATTTTCTGTAACCCAGCAGGAATAGAAAAACACTCCCAAGATGAGGATGTTGTCTTTAAGTTAATGAAAAATGAGTCGCATTGCACGTTATGGACTTTGCTAACAGTTGATGATTTACCTCCAGGTTTGGTTCGAAACTGTCAAACATGAATTGTGCGATTTTTAGGAAAGGATATCAGACTGATAAACGGTGTAGAACCTCTCCAAATTACTGATAAAACTAATGTTGAATTCCTGAGAACCCCACGGTACAATTTGACCCCTGAAACAACTGCTGGAATAACTCATGTAATCAAGTCTATGATACAGCAGGGAATTCTAAAGGAAATAATGAGGAGTCCTTGTAACTCTCCCATTATAGGTCTTCAGGAATGGAGTGGCAAATATAGAAATAAATAAAAATTGTTGTTCTTTGTTGCCCTGTGGTACCAAATCCAGCTGTAATATTGTTTCAGATTCCATGTGAGGCCGAGTTGTACGCTGTCATTGATTTGTGCTAGGCCTTCTTTTCGATACAATTGCATGAGGATAGCCAATTTCTCTCTGCATGTTGGCTTGAAAATAGGGTTTTGGCATCGTGCCTAGTCCCACAAGGGTATACAGAGTCTCCATCTATTTTCAATCAGATTCTAAAGAAAAATCTGGAATCTTTGGTCGTGCCTTGCAATTCAGTCCTGATTCAATACATAGATAACCTAATGGTGGCATAGGATACTCAAGGAACTTTCCAACAGGACACCATTGCGTTACTGAACCACTTGGATGAGAGTGGACATAAGTATGCCCAGGAAAGTTACAATATTGTCAGAAGGAGGACCAATATCTTGGACATCACATTGAAAAAGGAGTGAGGAAAATGTCACAAGAGAGGATTTCCGCCATACTGAAACTGAGTCCGCCAACCACACAGAGAGAAGTCGGGATGTTTTGGGGAATGGTGGGCTACTGCAGGCAGTGGATACCTATCTTTCCCCTGGTGGCTAAGCCTTTATAGAGGCTGAAACATAAGGATGTGTCTGATCCGGTACCAGGGGATAACACCTGCCTTGTCGCGTTTCTAGAGCTGAGAGAATGTCCCTTTCGTGCCATGGCTCAAAGGTTGCCCGATTATAACAACTCATTTGCACTTTTCTGCAGTGAGCAGGATGGCTGGGCTCTCTCAGTGCTAAGTCAAACGCATGGAAATGCTGAAAGACCTGTGGCTTATTTTTCCACCTTTTTAGATCCTGTTGCTTCTGCATTGCCTGGCTACCTTAAATCGGTAGCAGCAGTCAGCACTAGCATAGAGAGATGTGAAAATGTTGTTATGGCTCACCCATTAACTGTGAATGTACCCCATTCTGTCAAGCTTTTGTTGACTAGAACAAGAACCCAACACTAACCAGTAGTCAACTTATTAAGTATTTACAAATCATATTGGCAGGAGAAAATGTAACTATCAAACATTGTGGGATTTTGAATCCTGCTACTCTGTTGCCAATATTCGGTGAGGGAAGCAATGAATATTGTGAAGGGGACCATAATTGTCTTGATATTACTGAACTATGTACCAAACCCAGACCAGAGATATGAGATGAACCATCACCTGAATATGATTTTGTCCTTCATGTCAATGGTTTATGTTTGAGAGACAATGGGGAATGTCTGAGAGCAGCCTATCCTGTTTGTACCCTTTTTGGAGCTGTTGAAGCTTCTTGACTTTATGGAATATTCTCTGCCTAAGTGGCTGAACTGCTTTCTCTTACTAGGGCATGTTATGTCTCTGATCAAGAGCAAGTCACAATCTTTACCAATAGTTAGTATGGCTTTGTCCACGTTCATGACTTCGAACAACTGTGGTCCTAGTGGAGATTTATGACATCCTCTGGATCTCCAATCTGGAGTGGCGAACATGTGAGAAACCTTCTTCACACATTACAATTGTCTGAACAAGTTGCAATTGTCAGGTGTCCTGCACATCGTTCTGGAGATGATCATGTGACTTTTCGCAATAGATATGCTGATGAGGTAGCCAAGTACTGTGGTCATAATGTTTGTACATTTTAATGGTGAATTCACCAATGAGGGAATGGATGAGACTAACTATAACCTTTGTTGACAACAGCTGATATTTGGGTTTGAGGTGAAGAGGCTTCAAGAGGAGGTGTCTGAGGAGGAACAACAGAGCTGGGTCAGAGCAGGTTTTGTCAAAAGAGATGATGACATTTGGGTTTCATTGGATGGACGACTTGTGTTGCCAAATAGTTTGTTACCTCCTATGGCTAGGCATTTCCATGGTACAGCTCACATCAGTAGAGATGCCATGGTGAGACTGTTCAGACAGACTTGGTTCAATCCTACATTCAGACTGATGGCTGAAGTGTTCTATAACAGGTGCATTTGTGTGTCAACAGAACAATTTAGGAAAGAGAACTTCCGTCACATTAAGCCACATAGGGAGGTCAGGAGGACCTTTAAACAGGATACATGTGGATTTCATAGAGATGTCTGTGTGCAATGGGTTGAAGTATGTTCTGGTAACTGGGTCTATCTTTTCCAGTTGGTTTGTGGTGTATCCAACTAGAAGGAATGATAGTCTTACTGTAGCCAAGTTGCTGTTAAGAGAGATCATATCTAGATCTGACTTCCCAACTTATTTGGAATCAGATTGAGGTACTCATTTCAATAATGAGGTTTTGAGATTGTTGTGTGCAGAATTGCAAATGGAACAAAAACTGCATTGTAGCTATACACCTGAGGCTTCAGGTCTTGTAGAACAAGTGAATGGCATGCTGAAATCAAGACTAGCAAAGGTGTGTGCTTCAACATCTCTAAAGTGGCCTGATGCTTTGTCTCATGTGTTGATGAGTCTTTGGAGTGTATCTGATAGAATGAATGGACAGTCCCCCCAAGAGCTCATAATTAGGAGGGTGATAAGACTACCAGCGATTCCTGTGAATGCACTTGTGAATATTATTGATGATATGGTCCTAGATTATTGCAACAGACTAGCTGACAGTTTATGTCTCATCAGGTCGAACCAGCCACGGCCCCTCTGCAACAGGAACAGTGCCATGACCTTACTCCTGGTGATTTGGTCTTGGTGAAGAAACACGTTTGAAAAACATGTCTGGAATCCCGTTGGTATGCACCTTGTCAGGTGATCTTTGTCACAACAACTGCTGTAAAGTGTGGAGGTCTCCCCAACTGGATTTACACTTCCCATTCTCACAGAGTTGAGTGTCCCCTTGATATGGCAGCTCCTGTTCCAGGAGAACAAGTAGTGTGAGAAAAACTGCAGGAGCAAGGTAGATAAGCTGTCGGGGACCAAACTGAAGCTGAGGCAGCACTTGAACAAATCGAACGTGGCCTAGAACAAGTCACAAATGACCCCGAAGCAGAAACAATCGAGTCTTGTCCTGCAGTGAACAAGTCAGACTCAGAATTGGAACCTGAGTACGGAACAGGCGCTGGAAGAAAGCGAGTGGAATCTGGGGACCGATGGCCCAGAAGGAAGGAAAGAGGGAAAGTGTGTCTGCATAAAGAATGTGTGCGAACAGCAATTGCTGAACAAACTGAGAACTCTGACTTGAGCGAGATTGAAGGCATAACAGTCAGAAAATCAAAAAGAACGAGGCTGCCTAGGTGTAGGTATTCTTCACCACAGTGGACATACTTTGCAAATGACACAGATCAAGAGTTCTGGGAATACTGGGATCAACATACAGGTTTGGCTGAACCTCCATGAACCAAACATTGTGGTTGAACTGTATCTTGAATTTTTATTGTCATCTATGAGCTTAGTTTGTGTGAACATCAGAGACATATACATTGATTGGGATTGAGAATTTGGAAGATTTCTTAGGCCCCAGTAGAGGAAAAAGGGTTGTCATTTAGAAGAACACAAATTAGGGCTAGGAAAGTCTCACGAAGATTTACGTCCTATTATTGAATGAATTTTGCATCTTTGAGTTTTTTTGTTATACATATGGTGAAAATGCTGAAGACACATTGCTGTTGTGGTGCTCTTTGGGTACTAGATCTGATTCTGAAGAAATGATGGAGCCATATCAAAGAATTAAGTGTAGATACATAATTGGTGCTTTAGTGCTTAGATTTCTTGTAATATTAATAGTACTATTGATAGGAGCATTTTCCTCTACATTTCTCCCCACAAACTATTAATCCTAAGGAGAGCAATAACTTAGTTGAGAAAGCATTACACTTACATGCACCTAGGGGAGATTATTCTGCAAATACATATTTTTGTTTGTTATATGAATATGCTGATACAATGAAAGCAAGGGACCGTTACATGTGCATTCAATTGCCTGCTTCTGGTTCAGAAGGTATCACCTTCCATCCTATTCCCATGACTTATGGGATTTTTATGTAGTCTTTTGGTGAGCTTATTTAACGGAACAGCACATTATCAGTATTAATTTTCAAATTATGATTTAGTTCTTTCAGAAATCCCTATCATTGATCACTTGAACAGACATCCAGCTCCCTTGAAAATAAAGATAACTGCAAGATTCTTTAAACCTGTTGCCAATTTAGACACAGTTTATGCACACAGACACAATTTAACATGTATGTTGTCAGAAGTTAAGAAGACATTTTTAAACTTAGTTGAGGACCGAATAAGCTATTCAGATCAAATGGTTAGGAGGAGGATTTATCTTTAAATCCAAAGCACCATACACTTTCCTTCTGTTTTGTACTGATGTTATTGAAATATTGGTTTTCTATATGTTGGTTAAGTTTAGAGTGGTTTGTTGTTTTAATTTTCCTTTGGTAATGCTTTACATTTACGCAATGGTTTTGAGACTTAGTGATGTAAGTTTGGATTTGAGTCTTCAATACATTTTTAACTTTAATTTGGTCTCTGAGACTTAATGTGAGGCTGGCAGGTTACACCGTAATGGACATTTGGGAAAATACTTGAAAAGTATCTTCTCACCCCTCAGAATTTAGGAAAAGATTCATCAAGCTCAAGAGTTTAGAAATAGTATCCAGAGCCGGAACACATGTTGAGTATATATGCATTTGCAAGACATCTTGCAACCTATTTATGTAACCACATACACAGTGTTTAGAGTCCATGCTGAGTGTTGGACACAGGCGTACTTTTCAGTGGCATTAAACAAAAGACCCCTGAGGAAGCACTGTGTCAACAATCAGTTTCAGGACTTACTTGAACACATATCAGCATCAATCCCCTAGGCTAGAGCAGACTTCCTGTGCTCAGCAGTTGTTTGGTGAGGTGGTGTTTAACTGGTGCCTGATTACTCCTAGTACCAATAGTTGTTGCAGTTGTTTAGCAGAAGCTACACACAGTCATCCAAGATTGGGCAGCATCTATTTAAGGCCATGTTGTGTAACACAAGGTTGCTTTGCATCAGAGTCCTGGCGTTGTGTTTTGACTTGGCTCATGCATGTGTTCTGGTCTAGGTACATGGACCTCTGTTTAAACACCATAATTGCCCAATAAACATTAGTTTACATTGCCTTTGTTGCCTTGGGGTTTCGTTGCAGTAGGATGGTATACGAAGTTCAATCTCAAGGCAAAAGCCACATGTGGCCACCTGTAATGCCACATGCATGGGTGGCATAACGTGTGCTAGAACTGCATGACACAATAGCAGAGAAGACATCAGGGCTATAGTTCCAGGAGGTATGGCATCCACCCACACCTCACAGAAACATAAACACTCACTCTTTAATGAATGGATGAACTAGCTCCTTGCCATGAACAAAGTGGCCTACTTTGTGCTGCATGTGGCTTGCAGATCACGTATTAGCCTTCTAGAGGGCATTCTCACCTCCAGAAGAAGCCACCTGCTGATTGTGGGCAAGCTGCAATGCATCTGCAATCTTACTGTATGGACTCACTGCTTCCTGGGTGAAGCAGACCCACAGTAGATGGGATGTGTGATAGCATGTTGAGTCACTTGCAGCTCAATGTTTTCTGTGGGGTAGGTGGGTGTATGAAAAGAGCTTTAAATATTGCAGTTGTCCGTGTATATGTGCTCCCATGCAATTCAAGCGTATTTTGAGCCACTGTTTTGGTCGTGCAATTGCTGTGTTTAACTCCCAGGTGAGCTGTGTCATGTAAATATGATAGTAAAGTAATAGTTAGTGCCTAGTTAAGAACTGAGAGGAAACAGAGAATTTGCAAGATTCAGTGGATGCCTTGTCCAATCAAAACTTCATTCCTGCACCTCGTTTAGAGCTAGAGGAAACAATATGTTTCTGATGGCACTTTCTCAGCCAAATTAGTTTTTGGATATACCCTGCCTGTGGCCCACCTGCTGAACAAGAGCTAGCCTTCATTGCTTGGTTTGGCCTCCCAATGCTATGTCTTCTGTGTATTTTTCTGCCAGAGAAGGATGGTCCTCTGTAGGAAAAAACACCTATGCCTCTCACATGCTGGGAGAAACCATCCAGAGCCTCAGGGGCACTGATTGTACATTTTTTTTAAAAACAGACCCCAATTTGGAGTATGTCTTTGAGAAATGAAATAAATGGCAACTTTCTGTGGAATGTGTAGTTTGGAATGGCGGAAAATGGAGACGGGTGCATGCGTAGGGCACACTGCAGGAGGAGCTGAGGGGGACTGGATGGTGGTCTGTTAGTTCCCACTGTATATTGCTTACTTCTTGAAATAAATGCACGTATCGTATTGATCCTGCATGAGTAGCTTGCTTCGTATCAGATTCGGATGCAGCCATAACAAGGCACGCCAGTTGGCATTGTTAGTTTCTGTCAAAGTTTTACCTCAATGACAACAGAAGAGGCTTGTGGATCACTTTATTAAAAAAGATAACAACATATGTGTACATTTTCCCTGTCATAACCTCATGCCTAATGCTTGATGACCCAATCCAAAGACTGGGAATGTGTCACAGTGGGACAGGTTGGTGGAGTTTGAATTGTTGGATAACATTTCACTTAAAGTCCTTATGTGGAAAGTAAGGTCAGACCCCTCTGATGAACCACTAAAACCAGATCTGATGCTTGAAGCAGAGGATATTCTCATACCCATCTTTGCAAGTTTAGCTAATCTTTCTAGATCCATTCCTGTGGTGCCCACTGCAAGGCAAACAAGCCAAAGTCATTCCACTTCTAAAAAAGTCCATGCTAGACACTGCCCTGCCCAAAAAGTATTGACTCATCTCTCTCCTACCTTTTTGGTTAAAGTGGTGAAAACATGAATAACCTTCTGGTGGACTTCTTAAAGAAGCATCAGCTGTTAGACCTCTAGCAGAATGGGTGTAGACCGTCTCATCATACTTAATTTACTCTTCTCAAAGTGTCAGAGGCCTTGCAACAAACTGTTGATGAGGGAGGTTCTGCATTGCTTATTCTATTAGATTTAAGCACCTCTTTTGAAACAGTGTCTCGTGATGTGCTCCTGTGGCAATTACATGAGAATGGGGGCGAACCATAGTCTTGGAAGGGAGGGAACTTCTTTGCCGCTGCCATGGAGTTCCATTTCTGCCAAGATCTAAATTGGGCCTGTAGCCTTTTCTTTCTAAAGAACCTTTGCAACCTAACAAACATGGAACCGACTGGCCATCATTATACAGATTTAGTCATCAACTTTTGTTAAACTTCAAATGCTTACCTAGAGCCGGGTCATGGCAGTGATATACATGACAAGCTATCTCTAACTATATGATGTCCAATTGTATCAGTCAACAGACGATTTACTACAATCCAAGTTGATTGTGTTACCCTGGGAATCTGAGATAATTGATACAACCAGATTTGGCATAATTGCACATAGTTTATAATTTATCATTCAACACTCACCCCTAGTAAAAACAAACACTGCTCTGGTTATGTAGCAAGGTAAAAAAAAAATAAAGTCCTAAAATGTGGTTTGTAAGCCTGTGGCCATGGAAAGAGTGACAGTATGACCACAAAGAAGATCTGTTTAATAGAGGAAGAAAGCCAACTAGGGGGCACCTAGAATATCGTTGGAAAGGATATTAGAGAGGAAGAAGAATAAGAAGTTCCCTGGACATGGACAACAAACAGAATGCAAAGGCCACTTTCTATTTATTATAAATCCAGGCAAACGGGCAAAATGTTCTTGCAAACAAGCCAGGTTCTATTTTCCACTATGTGTAGGTACAGGAACTGAGACTGTAGAAAGGTGTTGGTCTGTCTAGTCTTAAGAAGGGGAGAAAGGCTGCTGAAATTACATCAGAAGGAGAAAATACACGCAGTCTGAACACATCCCTAAAAAACGTTAGCACAGATGTGGTGGAAAAATAAACTCTAGATCAGGGATCTTCACAATGTGGGGGGGAGTTACAAAGGGGGGCTCAAGTGATCTAAGGGGGGCACAAGGCTCTGGCCAAAACAAGCATTATGCTGATAACAGTGCTTTGTTTTAAGGAGAAAAATTTAGTGTCACTAATCCGCTCTGTAGTGGGCCATTTCTACCATCTTCTGTCATTTATATCTTAGCTGGGAGTATGTGTCAAAAGGTAAGAGACTCCAAATATTTTTCAGAACCCCTACCCCCATCCCTTTCTTTTGTTACAGGAAAAACCTAAAACAAGCAAAGTACAGGTAAAACAAAAAAAAACATTCAAATATGTCCCCAAACCATTAATGAGCAGAGGGTAAAATGCAATATCATGCATAGAAAGCCCGCAAAATTCATATAATTGTTGAATTATTACCCCCATTTCTAATAATAACACTGAGGATACTTTTACATGTTAGGAAGGCATGTCTGACCAGAATAGTATGTTTGGCAATTGTGTATTTGATTGCATTTTTAAAAAGGGAACAGAACTTAACTACAATGTTTAATCAAGTATAGACATAATTAAACTGCCAACTTATTAGAAAAATTGTGAAAGATTCTGAAGGGGGTGGTGAGGGGCTCGCTGATTTTATTTTCCACTGGGGGGGTGCAGCTTTAAAAAGTTTGAAGACCACTTCTCTAGACTCATCCAATCAATATCAGGGTAGGAGATCTCAGTTGTTTTTTTTGTCGTTTTTGACAACAGGAGACTGTCACCTAAAAAGCTCCTGCGCAAACCTGGCAATCATATCTAAACTTGGACCACTAAAATGTTCCAAGCTGAGCAAAGTGCTAATTGGAAAACCAAAGAGAAATGTCTAAAAACACATTTCTTCTGTTATTAGTGCTAACGTTTAAAATAACTGCTCATCAAGATTGCTTAACTGTGAATCTGAGTGGCATAACTCGTGCCTCTTAAAAGGATGAAGGTCCCCAGAATGATGCTACAGGAGAAACACCCAGGTGTTATTTGAATCAAATCTTAATTCGCACGTGCACAGCAGTCTGTTCAACATTTAACAGTATCCCTTCTGACAATCTGGCTTACCAGACAGTGATGATGTGAGCTGTGCTAGCCCAGTCGCGAATCGGCCACAGCATGCTCAGTAACCCGTGTCCGGCCTAAATGTACTACCAGGGTACATGAGTAATGGAAGCATTTTTTTTTTTTTTTTTCAAATTTTATGTAGGGAAACTCGGCCAAAGGGCACTGACGTGCTTTACATGACCATCAGATTACATTACATAAGGTCTGCTTATTTATTTTCCCAGAGAGATTAAGTGATTTGCCTAGAATTACAGGATGTATAACTGATGCAGGGACTTAAACCTGGTTCCCATTACCAAAGTCGGCAGCTCTGGCTACAACAAAATGTTCCACAAAGCACAGAGGCCCGAATTTACAAAGCGTTTGTGCAAAGGTTGTGTAACGTTTTTAATGCAATCCAACGTTAGGTATTCTGCTGGGACTTACAAATCAACACAAATTGCAATTTGTGTTGGTTAGCAACCCAAAGTAACGTAATGCAGTGTACTGATTTGCGCTACTTTGTGTTAAGGGTGCATTCCATGGGTGGTGCATGGAACTTCCCATGCCACCACCCATGTGTTTTGGTGCAGATCCCTGTCTACAAAGAATTGTAGACAGGGATCTGCACCAAAATCCTATACCTCTTTGAGGTGGGTGTAGGAAGCTGGCTCTGTATATACTATATCAAAAAGAGGTATAGTGTGCATAGAGTCCAGGGGTTCCCCAAGAGGCTTGACAGAGGCAATAATAGATAATACTAATGCTCTATTTGTGGTAGTGTGGTCGGGCAGTTAGACTTATCAGAGTGTAGTGTTGAACATTTGTTGTACACACACAAGCAATAAGTGAAAACACACACTCAATGACTTAACTCCAGGCCTATAGGTTTTTATATGAAAGAATATCCTTTTGTTAATTTCTTTTTAGAACCACAAGATTCATTTAGCAGGTAAGTACATTAAATGTAAGGTACTTTGAATAGTAATAGTTGAGACTTTGAACAGATTCAATATTGTACACAGTTTTCATTAAAATGGCAAAAAGCTATTTTAAAAGTGGACACACTGCAATTTTCAACAGTTCCAGGGGGAGGTAAGTACAGTACAGTTTCAGAGGTAAGTACCACACTTACGGGTTCAGTCTCCAGGGCAAAGGTAGCCTACCGTTGGGGGTTCAAAGCAACCCGAAGCACCCGGCACCAGCAATACCGGGACAGTCAGGTGCAGAGGTCAAATAGAAGCCAAAGTAACGTGGGCACCTATGGAGACAGGGGGTACTCCGGTTCCAGTCTGCTTGCAGGTAAGTACCGGCCTTGTCGGAGCGCCGACCAGGGGGCTTTGGAGGAGTACTGGAGGGGCCCCAAGTAGGCACAAAAAACACACCTTCAGCGGCACGTGGGCGGCCGGGTGCAGTGTGCAAACAGGGCGTCGAGTTCTCAATAGAACTCTATGGAGGGACCCGGGGCTCACTTAGGCGCAGCAGGCAGGGCACAGGGGGGCCTCTCGGGCAAGCCATTGACCGGGCTAGGGTGAGGGCCACCTGCTGGTAATTGCTGCACTGGTGGTCGGTCTCTCACGGCCCTGTGGGTGCAGTGCTTCTCCAGGCTTTGGATAGCTTAGTTCCGGGCAGTCGCGGTCAGGGGGTTCCTCGGGATTCCCTCTGCAGGTGTCGTCGTGGGGTTGCAGAGGTCAGCCCAGGGTGGAAACGTCATCGGGGTCACCTGGGGGTCCTCTCTGGATAGCTGTTTTCTCTGGACACGGGCCCGGGGGCGTTGGGTGCAGAGTAGTTGGACTCACGCTTCTGGAGTGGGGTGAGAGTCCCTTTAAAGTTGGTTTCTTGATATTCTTTTTGGACAGGTTCGCTGTCCACAGGAGTTTCTTGGTCCTCGGTGATGCAGGCAGTCCCCTGGAGGCTTTTCAGGGGTCAGTGGTCCTGCAGGACGCGTTGCTTCTTTTCTTGCAGCTTTTTGAAGTAGGAGACGGGCAGGTAGGGCTGGGGCCGAGTCAGTTGGTGTCTCCTTCTCTTCTCTGCTGGGTTTTCAGCTCAGCACTCCTTCTTCATTCTTGAGGTCATCGGGAATCTGATGATCTGGGGTCAGGGTCGCCCCTAAATACTAAATTTAGGGGTGTGTTAGGGTCAGAGGGCAGTAGCCAATGGCTACTATCCCTGAGGGTGGCTAACCCTCCTTGTGCCCACTCCCTCTGGGGGGAAGGGGGGACACATCCCTATCCATATTGGTCCTAATCCTTCAAAGTAAGATGGAGGATTTCTCAAGGAGGGCGTCACTTCAGCTCTGGACACCTTAGGGGTGGTCCTGGCTGAGGGGGTGACTCCTCCTTGTTTTTCTCATTATCCCTCTGGACTTGCCGCCAAAAGTGGGGGCCTGTCCAGGGGGCGGGCTTCTCCACTGGCTGGAGTGCCCTGGGGGCACTGTAACACCAGGCCTGAGCCTTTGAGGGTCACCGCCAGGTGTTACAGTTCCTGCAGGGGGAGGTGTGAAGCACTTTCACGCAGTGCGGGCTTTGTTTCTGGCCCCAGAGAGAACAAAGGCTCTCACCCCAGGGGGTCAGAAACTTGTCTCTCAGCAGCAGGCTGGCACAGACCAGTCAGTCCTGCACTGAAAGATTGGGTAAAATACAGGGGGCATCTCTAAAATGCCCTCTGTGTGCATGTTTTAATCAATCCAATACTGGCATCAGTGTGGGTTTATTATTCTGAGATGTTTGATACCAAACTTCCCAGTGTTCAGTGTAGCCATTATGGAACTGTGGAGTTAGTTTTGACAAACTCCCAGACCATATACTTAATATGGCCACCCACACTGTACTTCCAGTGTCTAAGAATGGATTAGACACTGTAGGGGCATATTGCTCGTGCAGCTATGTCCTCAACTGTGGTATAGTGCACCCTGCGTTAGGGCTTTAAGGCCTGCTAGAGGGGTGACGTACCTATGCCACAGGCAGTATTTTGTGTGCATGGCATCCTGAGGGGGATGCCATATCCAATTTGCCTTTTTTTCCCCACCAGCACACACAATCTGCAATGGCAGGGTGCATGTGTTGGGTGAGGGGTCCCTTAGGGCGGCACAATAAATGCTGCAGCCCTTAGGGACCTTCCCTGGTCACAGGGCCCTTGGTACCACTGGTACCTTTTACAAGGGACTTATCTGTGTTCCAGGGGTGTGCCAATTGTGGAAACAATGGTACATTTTTAGTGAAAGAACACTGGTGCTGGGGCCTGGTTAGCAGGGTCCCAGCACACTCTCGGTCAAGTCAGCATCAATATCAGGCAAAAAGTGTGTGGGGGGGGTAACTGCAACAAGCAATTTTTCTACAGCAGGAATAACGAGGAGAAAGACTTTCATTTCTTCTTTTTTTTCCTCTTTGCATGTGTGCTGCATTCTGTATCACACGTGGAAAGAGACAAATGCCTAAACCATCGTTTTAGGAAAAAGGAAAATGTGTTAAATGATAGTTTTTGTGCAGGAAGGGAGCCCTTCTTCACAAAAACTATGCTGAGTACAATGCAGACACCTTTGCACTATGGTGTAAGGGTGACTGCATTGGTGCATGACAGCCACAAGTGGCCAGCGCAGGAAGAGAGCAGAATTGCAACTTTGAAGTAGATATGGTGCAGTTCTGCTCTCTTCTCTTTACACAATGCACTTCGGCAACTTTACTTGATGTGATGCCTTGTGTGAACTCTTTGTAAATATCCCCCAGAATTTCAATTTCCCTGAAGTGTAGTCATAGATACAATTCAAAAGTTGAATAACTTATGCATGACTAGCTCACACACAGGCTTACGTTATCATAACTTTCAAGTTAGCACCCTTTGGTCCTTGGAACAATATTCTGCCACCCCCACAATGATATCTGAAAATGTCCTTTGCCAAATTTGGCAAAACATTTTTGTTTCTATGATCTTCATGTTGCATTGGAGTTTCCAGATTCAGTTTATTCGTAACTATCCACTCATTCCTTTCAGGAGTTAGACCATCAGTTGAAGGGTCACCACTGGACGCTGCCTGTAGGAGTGCTTGGAAGAGTGCTCGAGGATGCCTTTTGGCCCACAATCCAAGAAAGCATACTAATACTGACAGGAAGAGGCTGGTAACAATTTAGTGGAACATAAGCACAAACCACCTGTTGACATGGACAGATATAGGGTTAGTTGACAAAACTGACATGCTGATGAGTCCACATGTTTTGGTCACAAGGGCATCATGGATGCTTCTAGAGTTACCAGCAATACCATTATTAATAAGGTTCTATTACTTCTGTGATTATGGCAGACAATTTTTGGTAACACAGGTCTTATCTGAGATTTTTATATCAATTTCGCAAGGAAACTGACACATTAACCAACCGGCGGACCCTAAAGCACAAAGATCGAAGGTAACTATCGAAGAACTCACAGAAGTGAGCTAAGCAGGGAAAGCATGATTATTACATTATTACATTTATTGTCTTTAAGGTGTTTAAACCACAACCCAAGCCGTATAGGCCATCAGATCACAGTAATGATTTATTTAGAAGGTTTTGTATCGTGCTGGACGTGTTGCCTTGTGTCCACTTCAACGATCTTTAGGGAAGGTAAAGAAGAGATTCAAAAGTAAATTGCCAAGTCTGTAGCAGGCAGATCATGTGGCCATAGGGGGAAGAGCCAATGCCTTCCAGAAGAAAAGTCAGAGGTGTAAGAAATGTTATCTGCCAGAGCCCTGCTCCTGGGATGGTTAGATGGGGCTGGTGGCCTATTCTGGCAGTGGTGTAACAGAAGCATACTGGAAGTGGTTTACATAGATTGATGATATGTAAAGCCTATGCCCTTTGCAAAGAGTAATGTGGAGACAAATGGAGACTGTGGAGTATAAAAATTATGTATCACATTTCCTGACAGCAGCATAAATGTACCAAAACCGAAGAAATATGTCTACCAGCCTGGAATCCCAGAGGTACAAAGATAACCGAAGGGGATTTCAGAGGAGGTAGGGTTGCAAGATTGCTCTTAAAAAGTGTCTCGCTAGTAAGTCTTCTGGGCCATGGGTGTTTTTTAGCTGAAGAACATGGAACTGTCGCAAAACTAAGGATAACTGTTAAAATAGAAGTATCAGTTCCATGGGACCCAAAGTGGATATCATACTAACGGAGGAAGAGCCATCTGAGTGGAATGATAGGAGAGGATGCACAAAACATTTTTCAAGAAACAGGTTGATGAGTTTCAAAGAGGGTGCCCTTAGAACCGCACAAAGAGAAGCAATACACAATCTTGAAATGTAATTTAGATACCTCAAAGAAACAAGAGGAGCAGTCTACAGAACTCATCATTGTAACAGACGCATTGCATGCATAGGGTTCTCCTATACATGAAAAGCATGGTGTGAGGAGCCTGGCCCAGAACAGATATGGGAGTTCGTGTGGACAAGTAATTAGTACCTTCCAAATTTACAGTTGATTTCACATTACGCTGATTTATAAGTTTGGTATAATAGTGAAACCAGAATCCGAACTTGGGTGCTTCATTTCCAAATTCAGCAATATAGCTATTTTAGTAATTTGGGGCCAGATGTAGCAAAAAGCGATTTTGCGAATCGAAAATTGCGAGTCGGTGCGACTTGCAATTTCTGATTCGCAAAATCGTATGCAGAATGGTGTCTCAGACACCTTCTGCGAATCTCAAGGGGGTCGCAAAGACCCACCTCATTAATATTAATGAGGTGGGTCGCAATTTGCGACCCCATTGCGATTCCCTGCACTCACAGGGATGGTGGCCTGCTGGAGACAGCAGACCTCCATGTCTGTGACTGCTTTTTCAATAAAGCTGTTTTTTTTCTGTACTGCAGCCCTTAAAGGAAAACGAGTTGCAATACAAAATAAAAATGAAACCATTTGGCTTCGTTTTTTTAGAGTAGGCAGTGGTCCATTGGATGTGAATGTAATCCATTGGACCACTGCCTGCTCTGAAAAAACATTTATAGCGACATTCACAAAGGGGAAGGGGTCCCTTGGGGACCCCCTCCCTTTTGTGAATGAGTTAGCACCCACTTCAAGTGGATGCTAACTGTGAATTGCTTTGCGACCGCTTTTGGGGTCACAAAGCAATTCTGCATCACGGTGCAAGTCGCAAATAGGAAGGGAACACCCCTTCCTATTTGCTAGTCGCATTCCCATTTTATGAGTCGGTACCGACTCACAAAATGGGAATGTGCATCACAATTGCCGTTTTGTATGGCGCAAACTGCGATTTTCACAGTTTGCGCCATGCAAAACGGTTACTACATCTGGCCCTTAACCTCTAGAATCCTACTCCTCCCCTCAACAGTGTCAGCATGCACTCATTATTTATGACCACGACAATAGTTCATGCCCCTCAAATGTGTGTGACAATGTGGAGTTAGCATAGTAAATCTATGCCATGTCAGTATTTTGCCAGTCAGTATTAAGAGCATTTTGATATTTTTGTTTGTCCTGATTCTGGTGGCACAATTTGTGCATGTCCAGAATTAAGAGATGACATTAATCTAGAACTATTCATTTAACAAATAAGGATAGTATTGTGCATTCCTTGAAAAAGTCAACCTTCTCCATAAAAAAAAACTATTGAAAATATTTCCCCCAGACCCATAACATTCGGACAAAGCAAGTAATTCTTTCTTTCATTGGATTCGCAAACAATTGCAGCTCTCCTACGTTATAGATTTCCATGAGTACCCACATTTGTAACATTTCTGCCTGCATGTGGAGTTTACAACAGAGGAACATTTCTGCATATAGGAACAGGACACAAATTAGCACTTGCACAGGCAACTAGGGAGGTATTCCCTCTCCATCACAACGATGGAAATCGCTCATGAAAACGAGCATATTTTCGAGCGTTTCCCATGCAAAACTACCTGTGTGGGCAATGTGAATACCCTAAACATACTACTAATATATGGGTGTTCATCTAATTTTGCAGGTAGACCCACCCAAAAACACCCACAAAGCCTCCACTAACCCTATTTTTGTAATTTTGGAAATCCTACCACGCTGGAGGGATTTCAGCATTCACAAATCCTATTTGCAAGGATAAAATTCCACTTATCTTTTGTCTGTGAGAGAGGAGCCAAACGACTTTTCGCACAAAAAAGTTTGTGACTCTGCTTAATTTCCTTGCAACCCTAGACGTATGTCATTATATGTGTGAGAAAGTTCCCCATCGTAAAGCTCAGTCTAAGAGCCCGTGATGTGTTTTAATTAGCTTATCGTCACAAAGGTTATTTTTTTCTTTTGACGCTTAACACAATAATGGACTTATTAAACACACGATAAGCAAGAAGCTGGACAACTGTAATCAGATTTTTTCAACAAGAGTAATATATTTACATTCAGTTTAAAAATGCGCTGTTGAGTCCAGCAAACGAGGCAGCAGCACAAGGCGGTCTTTCCTCCTGAGGAAGAGTATTTCAATATCGGAGTCAAAAGTTTAGCTATGTAGGGCGCTCGGCTGTATTTCGCTTCTTCGGGTGTTTTCCTTGAATATCAGCGCTCACCTTCCGTTTCTGGCAGCTGCAGTCTCCCCGGGACTGCGTCTGTGTGAGAGAGTACGACGTGCACGGGGGAGGGTAGGGGGAGAGAGGGTGGAGGCCTTCCCAGACAGAGAGGCCTGCTTGCCCCAGGAGAGCCGCCACCACCGCCATTATCACAGGAGAATCAGGGAATTATCTACACGCAAACTGTGCTAGCCAGGGGTCAGGCACACGACTCGCTTCCGAGCCGGTCTCGTGTTTTTTTGTCAGCAGCCCAGCTCCCGGCTACCAGATTAGTTCTACGATTGACTCCATTCTTTAATTAAACTTAAAACATGGTCTGGGCTGATTCCTGTGAGACGCTCGCGCTGCATTATTTACCAGCGAGTACTTACATGATACACTTTGCTGGACAGAATGTGCTCGAAAGAGGCTTGGGGGAGTTTTTCTGCCAAGTCTCTTCAACAAGTGGTCACGTTCGTTCAGGCTGCAATGTAATCCAACATGCATTAGTACACAGTTCAGATTATCTGACCCAGCAGGCCAGAGGAGCATACATTTTCTAAACCAAGGATGCTAAGGAAAACTTTTGTTTTTCAAAATGATATTTACAAAATTAATTTCATAATCATTTTGTCACCAGAAATAAATTTAAAGACAACAAATTCTAAAATGCAGGGACCCAAACGTTTTTTTTTCTGGGAATCTACCACTGGTGCTGCCGAACGATGAAGTTGGCGCATACCAACTCACCAAGGCTACCAACTGTTGCTTAAGCCTCATGCTTCTTTCGTCTAAGGCCCTACACTTCCTGTCATTTAAGCGCATTCTTGTAGGCTCCTACCCTATGTTTGCCATTCTGATTTTTTCCCCACTTTTCTCTTTTTCTCACTCTTGCTCTGGGCCAAAGTCTGGTGATAAAAAATAAATCCAATTCTCAAAAGTTGGTGCCTGTGACCACCATTGGCAATCACCACGAATCAAGCACTGTGTGTTACTGTTTGCAAAGCCTATGTTCGATGGACATTGTCTGAATTTGCAAGAAGGCAAAGGGAAACTGCAGGCCATCAACAAAGACTTACCAACTGAGATGGCGGGACACACGGTCAATAGCCCAATGGGCCAGAACATGAGAAAACCATTATCAGGCTCCTAACAAACAAACGGCCAGATTTACAAAGCCCTTGCGCCTTAGGAGCATCACTTTTTGTGATGCTCCAATGTCGCTGTGCAGTGTGCCATATTTACAAGGCGGCGCTAAACCACTTTCTGTGGCTTTACGCCACCTTGTAAATATGGGCCCCTCCGACACACTTTTCTGCGTCAGAGGGGCATGCAACGGGTGTTGCTGTGGGTGTTCTACCACCACAGCCATTGCTTTTGAAGCTGCCCCAGATTTACAAGTCTGAAATCTGTGGCAGCGCCATCCCAGGGGTGGCGTTAGCATGGCATAACGAAGAGGAATACTTTTGTTCCTCCTCGTTTTTGCTTTTTCCGTGTATGCTGCATTCTGCAGCACACACAGAAAGAGCAAAAGGCCATGAATGACTGTTTATGTGCAGGAATGGATGCCTTCCTGCGCATAAACAGGCATTCAAAAATGATGATTTGGTACTCCTATGTATGCTGCATACTGCTGCACACATAGAAGTGCCAAATTGCCTTTGTAGATTGTTTATGTGCATGAAGGGACACCTTTCTGCACATAAACAATCAATCCACTCAGCGCAGACACCCTTGCACTAGGGTGCAAGGATGCCTTCGTTGGCAGCTAAATTAGGTACCAGCGCATGGGGAAACACAGGGGTGCACCATATTTTAGTAAATATAGTGCATCACCAGTGTTTCTAAAGTGATGCAGTGTGGCGCTGGCAATTTTGGCGCAGCACCGTGCTGCGTTACTTTTGAGTAAATCTGGCCCAAACTGTGCTGAGATGCTGTAGGAAAGAGTGAACATTGTGGAACATAAAAACTTTATAACATAACACTATATACATCAACTAAAAAGCCATGCTACACACGCTCCCTGAGGTTTTAATCACACTTAGCAGCCCTGACAAGCTACACAGGGGTAACATTCTGAGAGGGAAGGAGAAAGAGGAGAGGACTACAAGAAGACAGCTGTATCTCCAAGAAAAGGGATGTAGACACTACATTTCTCAGAGATTTATGCTGTGCATGCTCTGTGTAACCTTTGATCCACTTCCAAGTCCTCGATAAGCTGAGTTGTCAGCTTGTTATTTAGGAAAATCCGGAAGCAAACAGGACTCATAGGATATCAAATGTGTTTGCAGGATAGAGGATTTGGAAAACAGTTTCAAAGAGGACTGCACTCCTCTTTTACAGAAAAGGACATCTCACTCAATTAGGTATTCCTTAAACATGGCATATGCTTAGTGCTTAATTTGTAAAATAATTAGTGTTGATGACCAACATTTTTCCCAGAATCCCTCAGCAGGAGCCGATACAAAGGTGGTGTAGACTTGATTCCACCACATGCCTCTTCCATCCACCACACCTCATATACAGCCCTTTGTTGCACTTTTGTGGGTTTACTTCATCCCTTTGTCATTATTTATCATTTTTCCTCTTCCTTCTACTTTTCTCCTTCTGTGTTTGTTTCTCTCTTATTCTGGGTCTAAGTCTAACGAGGAAGAGTAAGTACCGGTCCACAAAAATGAGTGTTGGTAGGCCCCGCCTGTGACCACTGCGTCAAATTAAGCTGCGCACATACTGTGATTATGAGGTGAGGACAAAAACATTTTCACCATTGTTTTTCATGATGACATGGTTTGGGATTTGCATGGGGATGTTGTTTTTGATTCACATAGGCCATAATTATTTAATTCATCTAGTTTATCATGGTGTGTGCAGCCCTAATACTCAAAAAAGTTGTCAGTGACTATTCAAAACATTGTTGAAACACCATTTCACTCAAGAGCACAAGTTCAATGAGCTTTCTCAAACCTTTCAATTTAAACATGATTTTTCATTGAGCCAGTAACAGGCTTAAAATATTCTCCTCCCATTCAATCAATGAACCGAAATACAGAATATGCGGTCTGTCTGCATTTCGTAAATTGAGCTGAGTGATTGCTGATGGCTTGATATTCTTGGAAAACCAGAAAGTACTCCTGAGGATGACTATCGTGTCTTAAGGAATATTATCCGGAGGTTTTAGTTCAGAGAAATACATAGGATACAAACTGTGCTTAATCTCAATTTTATTTACCAGCCCCGGTAAATTGCATGCTCTTTGAGAATACCTGTAAGTAAAGGAGGCTCCCAGGACACCAGCTTTGCGTTAAAGAAGGGGTTCATAGACTGCATCACCTAATGAGCTATGTGGCCCGAAGAATGCATTATCTTAAATCTGTCTGTGCTGTCTGCAACCCCTGGGAAAGTGGCATGGGATAATACTTCTTCAAAGAAAACAGGAAGCAGATGGCACAGGAGTATGTCTGATTTATTCCTTAAACAGAACTTTGGAGACTACAACCACAAAAGTCATGCAAATTATTCTCTGCATTAACACAGTCACACCTTCCAGTCACTGAAAATCTAATTGGGAACAACAGGTGAAAACTAGGAGTAATGACACATGACACAAGCTCTATTTCCAGGAACAGAGAGTAAGAGACGATTTTTGGTTTAATGCCAGCATATCAAATTGTAAAATATCTTTCTACAGAAATATAATAGCCTGAATATCGGCTACCAAACTGTGAAGATAATATATATGTAGGCAAGTATAGATTTACTATTCTTAAAACTATATACAAATATATAATTATATATAGAACCCTAGACTCATTAGGAGGCCCAGCATGTTGCTAAAACTTACACCCATTAGCAGTAAATATGCTATAGAAAATTAGGTCTAGATGTGTTGCATAACCATTTTTGTGATGTCTCTGGGCACATTATTTTAGCAACTAGTCCTGCTGCTTGTGCCCTTTAGCCTAGTTAGATTTTATTCTGCTTCATTTTAATTATTTTAGAATTGGCCACACTTGTGGTGCCATTTTATTTTTCTTTATCTAGTTGTCCTTTCTCCTTGGAAAGCATTATGGCGGTCATTCTGACCGCGGCGGGCGGCGGTAGCCGCCCGCCATGCGGTCACCGCCATTTTGCCGCTCCGCGGTCAAAAGACCGCGGCGGCCATTCTGGCTTTCCCGCTGGGCCGGCGGGCGCCCGCCAAAGGAGCTGGGCCGGCGGGCGCCCGCCAAAGGAGCGCCCGCCGGCCCAGCGGGAAAGGCCCTGCAACATAGAAGCCGGCTCCGAATGGAGCCGGCGGTGTTGCAGGGGTGTGACGGGTGCAGTTGCACCCGTCGCGATTTTCACTGTCTGCTAAGCAGACAGTGAAAATCATGCTGGGGCCCTGTTAGGGGGCCCCACGACACCCGTTCCCGCCATCCTGTTCCTGGCGGTAAAAACCGCCAGAAACAGGGTGGCGGGAAGGGGGTCGGAATCTCCATGGCAGCGCTGCTTGCAGCGCCGCCATGGAGATTCAGCCCAGACAGGGGAAATCCGGCGGGAAACCGCCGGATCCCCTTTTCTGACCGCGGCGGTAGGGCAGGGAAGCACCGCCAGCCTGTTGGCGGTGCTTCCGTCGTCATCCACCCTGGCGGTCGATGACCGCCAGGGTTGGAATGACCCCCTATATCTTTTAGCGAGACACTCACCTGTGCTTTCCTCAAGTCTGTAGCACAGATAGGATTGTCGGTACAAGTGGTGCACATCGTCTCTAACATACACAGAAACACAGGTATTTTGATGGTGGAAACACCAGCTGTTTTATTATAAAAACATTCCCTTGTCCCATGCACGTTAGAGGGAGGTTTCAGCCAGGTGACCACAACCGCATGCTGATTGACTTCGCTACAGCTGCTTGCCGAGATTACCGCTTTCCTGGCCTATTTGGGGATGGTGTCTCTCTAGACAATAGGCACACTCAGGTATGGGGGATGATGTCTTCCCACGAGGTGAACCTGATGGGTTGATTAGGGCTTATTACACTGTGCTCTAACGTAGCTTAGGTAAGAACCACATATATATAGTGCCTAGTTGCAGTATGGTGGGACTTTTTCTGTGTTTTACTTTTCCTGTCACAATTTTGCTTTTAGCATGTTTCATCATTTCTTAATATTGCATTTCATGCTATTGTATCTAAGATGCAGCTGATTCAATAAATCTTATTGCACTATCTTCTGCCTTTGTTTTTCTTTGCATGTGTGTGACTCTCATTACTGGGAGAAAAGGATGAGATTTGATCTACCACGATTTTCCTGATAAGTCATTCTTGTCATGTGCCCAGTTGCCGCAATTCATCCCTCTCGGGCAGAGATGAGGCGCTGCTAGTTAGCCGGAAAATGGATTAGGCCGTCAGTTTCCACATGATGTGGGATTGGATTCAGTTTCCCCCAATTCAGGTGATACTGCTGCCCAAATCCAACAGCCTCATTAGGACAATAAGAGCCCACGTGATATGATGCTGCCAATTTTTGGTCAGGCACAAATTTTCGGATCTTCCTAAGTATCTCTGTATCACTACATGCTAGACACACCTCAGTACTATATACAGAGACGTCCGTTGTATTGAGAATTTCATCCTCAGCTAGGTAGGTACTACCTAGCCAAAGCTGTAGGTTGTTCAAGCTTAAACCTTGAAAGGATCAATCCCCAGTTTTTGGTGTCCTTATCTCTGAACAGGTATATTTACCACGGCAAACCCGCAACGTATAGCAATTGCTGTAAACATGCAACCTCCCCTTACAGCTCATTTTCTAGCTCATGGTCTCACAGCCCAGGGTGTCCTATAACATTTGTAGTTGAGACTCATCCAGGCTACAGAACAGAAATATTTTATTCTTGGGTCACTTTTCCAGCAGTCAATGAGAACACTAACACATTGCTTCATTACACTCCTACAAATACATTTGTGCAATACAGAGTTTATGCATATTTAGAGATACTTCTATCTTATCAAGACCATAAGAACTGGCTTGATGGCACCCTACCCCACATAATACTACCAATTAGGTCCTTTGAGTCCTACCTGGCCTTTATTGGCCACCTATACGCCACATCCTGACGCAGCCACCTTAGCCGTAGCTGAGGTTACCCACTTATACGTCGAACTTACAACGATATATAGACTCTTAGTACAGTTTGTAATGCACAGATTAAATACTAACCCAGCACGAGCTTCTCCAGTGCAACAACATGCAGTTACAGGAGGCATTAACCGTGCAACTGTCCATTCAATCCCCACCAAATGAGAAGAATTTCTGTTTTGGTTAGCTAAAAAAATAAACACACTGGAAGCAGTCTTTCCCCACACGGGACCTCAGGATAAACATAGAATACTCACTATGTGCTTGCGTTTGGGATGGTTCCCGCAGTAGATAACTGCAATTTATGGGGCACAGTATTTGCCACGCTCTATACCACCGCAGAAGGTACACCAACACTTGCCAAAATTCCGGAAGTGTTAAAACAAATTCAAGATGAATATGAGTATGCCCCACACCTGGATTTTGGAATGAAATTAAAAGGCAATTTTGCCACTGTGTCTTCAATAATTCTGAATAATCCTAAAGGAGAAGCAGCAGCCCTAGCCGTGTGCATGCGGCTCCGGATCGCTCCTGAACAGGATCAAGAACGCGAGCTGCCAAAGATTATCACCAAAACTTACTCTAGCATTGGTCAGGTCAGCCTGGGGGCCAGACCTAGCAAACCACAATTACAGGGTAAGTTATTATAAGGATTCTACCAAGCAACCACCTGGGGGTTCTATAAAACACTGGGATAAACAAAAACATACACCTAAAAAAGAGAGGGGAGAATCTCCGCATTTGGAGTCCCCTCAAAATCGCTATAATCTTAGAAATAGAGATAATATAATAGCTCCTGATAGATATCAATATACTGATACACGCCAATCTCATACCTTTCAGGACTCACTGGATAAACGCAGTGAGAAAGGTGGGTGGTCAGACTACCGAACCGAGTACATGAAACCGAAAAAGGACTCCCAAAGCTCGTCAAAAGTTTCTGTTAAAAAAGAAGAGAAACTGCCCCAACGAAAACCCCAATTCAAAAAGAAAAAAGTGGCAGCAGTTACTCAGGATGAGAGCTTTACTGAAGAACAGGACACGGGCACTGGCCCTGCTAGACAGTGTGGCAGAGGTCACAATAATTTGCTGGCATCTTCAAGACCATCTGGAGGTGAAAGCAACTGATGACTTTTTACAAGTCGAGATTGCAGACATGTGCGTCTTCACACCCGACAGGGTGTATAAAGTAACAATACAATTGGAAGAGATTGCGTTGTTACCACTTATATTTTACTGGCCGAAAAGGATTGGCCACCTGAATTTGTACGTAAACTCCCACATGGGGAAGAGGTAATTGAAGCCTCTTTCTCTCCCCTTGTTCCCAGAGAGCTCTGGGAGGCTTGCGCCATTGATTGGGCAAAGGCGCAGGCCCCCACGTTATACTGCAGTCATGTAGGGTGGGACAAAGGTTCTCCCTACCACATCATACCAATTACATCCCAACCCCAGTACCCAATAAAGCATGAAGCTAGAGCACCTGTGAGAGAAATTCTCACACCACTAGAGTACTAGGTGTAATTGAGCCCGGTGTCACAACAATGAACAACTTGTTGTTCCCAATAACTAAACCGGACCATTCATATAGAATAGTCTTAGACTACAGACCTTTAAATAGTCATACATGCATATTTGCCATTCAAAATGCACACACCACAGCAGTTATTAACAAAATAGTGCGCAAAAAATACAAAACAACCTTGGATATTTCTAACATTTTTTTCTGCCAAAATATAGCGGCTGAAAGTAGGAACTTATCAAGTTTCAGCTCCTTAGGATCCCCAAAACAGGTTTTACCCACCCCAAAAGGGAATAAAAACAGGCCAGGACTGTTTTCAGCTCGTGTTACTCCAATTTTACATAACATTGACCCTGAGGCATTGGCCTATGTAGATGATATCTACCTTACGGATGATGATCTTGTTCAAATTGTAAGACAAATGGGCCGCATTGCTGTGGGATTTGCTGAATCACGCTACAAATTTAATTTAAAAAAAATAGCATTCCTTAGTGTCCTATTTTTAGGATACAAACTGTTTGAAGAAGGCAAGTGCCCAGTGCCCCACTTATGAGAAAAATGCACACAATTACAACTACTAAATATCATCAAAAAGCTCCAGTCACTGTTGGGCTTTTTAAATTGTGGCAGAACATACTTTCCAGATTATGCACAATGCATTAAACCACTATATGATTTAATACACCCTGACTTTACAAGCAAATATTGGACAGTCGAACACACATGCATTCTCAGAGCATTACAACAAGACATGCTTGCAGCTAAACACTTATACACAAGAAACAAGAAAAACCATTTGGTCATCAGAGTAATTGCTGGCGCCATTGGTTTCACCTATGTAACGTTCAAGGAAGGTGATACCATTCCTATTGCATACAAATCACATTTGTACTCAACAGCAGAACAATGCTTTGCTCCCACAGAAAAAAATCTGACTACTGTCAGATGACTGTCATTAAAGAGAGACCTCTGGCCCAGGGGAAACACATTATTGTCGTATCTCTGATCCCAGCCCTTGAGCCTGTTACCGAAGCCAGCATTCCTAATACTAAGGCACTACATCCACATTGGATTTAACGGGCAACGTCTCTTACGTCCACTAATGTTGACTGTGTTTTTGACCCAAAATCACAGTCCAAGAATTTGTACGATACAAACTTGAATATCCAGTTCCAGCAAACACATTGCCTATTGAACAATATCAAACAATAATGTACACTGATGGCTCAGCCCAACCTGCAGTAGGCACAAAACATCAATACTCACTGAATGTGCGGTCGTGAGTTGTTACATCAAAGATGGTGAATTCCATCCACAACACACTTATACGCAGACCTTAGTGGACTACACTGCACAGCTTGCAGAGCTCAGGGCTCTTTGATTGCACTGGAACACACAGATCCAGGACAGTTAACATTAACTGTTTGCGATTCATATTAGTGTGTACAGTCCTTTCATGAACATCTGCAGTACTGGGGCCAGAATGGGTTCAAAGAGTCAAAGGGTAACACCATTAAACACAAATTACTGTGGGGGAAAGTAGCAGATCTGAAAGAAACGCTACCCAAAGTCCATGTAGTTCATACATTGGGACATCAATGTGTTGTAATACACGTTGCTGGCAATAGCTTGTCTGATGAAGCAGCCAAGTCAGCAGTAGTTATGGCTTCTGTTGCTGCAATAACTTGTTCATGGACGAGGTTGGATGATGAAACACTGACTGATATGAAAGCTGCGGCTGACGGCAAGCAAATGCCAAAGGCATATCCTGGTAAATATTCCTACTGCATATCTAGAGGTGGGTTATCATGTGATCCCCAACAAAGATCAAACACCTGAGTTGATTAAAGCATCGCACAAGGGTGTTGCTTCTGCCCATGCTGGCGTGGCGGCTACTATTTGTTTGTTGAAAACACGTTACTGGTGGCCAGGTCTATACAAATAGAGAAGCATTATGTCCTTTACTGTGACATCTGTCAACAAATAAAAGGGTCCACAGTCAAACACCCACCGCAGACACCCGTCCTAATTTCCAACAAACCCTTACAATGTGTGGACCTGAACCACTGTGGTCTCCTGACACCTGATGGTGCATACAAATATATCTTAGCCACTGTTGACGCCTGCTCCAGATTTCTATGGGTGTGGCCACAACCCTCAGCTGACGCTCGGACTGTTATTAAAGATTTGCAAGTCTTTATCGGCACATATGCAGTTGCGGATTTCCATTCAGACCAGGGGCCTGCTTTCTCCTCAACGGCACTCAGGGACGTCATTGCTTCGTTAGGGGTCCAACTGTATTATTCGTCTCCATTTCATCCCAAGGAAGTAGTGTCATTGAGCAAAGAAACAGAGATTTACAGCAATCCTTAACAGTCAGAGTATTAGGCATGAGTCCGAGTTGGCTTAATCACCTGTATGGAGTCCAGAGAACACTTCATAGTCTGCACAGAAGGTCCCTGGGAGAGTGTACCTCATATAAATGCCTGTTCGGAACTTGCATGTATGTTCCAGATCTTGATGGTCCTGGTGCGGAGGCAGCAGAAACACCTTTTGACATAAATGAACGTGACTTACAACAGTTCTGTGACAACAACGCATCTGCCAGTGCTGCGCTCTTCGGAATAGGGAATGCACTAATAACACAAACAGGCTGGATTCCTAAAGTTGGGATCTAGTGCATGAAAAAAGTCCTGTGAAAAAGGAGTTCAGTCCTACTTATCGTGCACTGGTTCCAGTCCCGGGAATACACGGTACCAGAACTATCATACTACCACCGCTGCCTGGTTTAAAGGAAAATCACTTTGTCTCCATCAACAATGTCAAGCTACACCATATGGCCGATCCTGCACAGCAGAACTAGTGGACTCCTGGGTAGTACCCGACTCCCTCTCACTACAGACCAAGATGCTTCACTACAGGTTTTGACCAGCAACACTGACACCTCTCCAAGCTTGGGGAGGGTGGAAAATGATATTTCATTAGTACCATTAACTTCTTCTGTGACAAGTAACTAAAATACAATGGAAGCGGATGGATTAATTTACTATGAACCACCAAGAGAGACTTCTGCCAGTTCTGCTCTTCCAAACACGGCTCCAATTTTTGCACAAACTGCTTCTGGATACTTTGCCGACATCAATGACACCTTCACCAATTCATCTGCTTCTTCTGCAACAAGATTGTCAAGAGCACCTAGCCTGATAAATTGGCTTAAAACGAACTATTTCATTATCAGATGGAACTATCTGTGGCTTTTATTAACTGTACTTGCCTTCCTTCTTTGAATTGGGTTTGTCATCGTCTTTTTCTTATGGATACATGTTCACTACCGTACTGAACGCTCAGCAGTCGAATTGGTGAATGAGGTCCTAAAGCCACATTTTGCCTCCCATAAGGTTCGTAGAGACTTGTCCCTTGTGAACATTTCAGGTATGCCAATACCGATTGTTTGGGATAGAGTATCCTTTGATATATGCAGCCAGATGGAGGTTATTCAAATTCCATATGTATTTAAGCTTTCAATGAATGTTGTCATAACACCTGGATTGTTTCTGATGACTGGGATATAAAAACAGTTGGTTCAATGTTATTTGAATTAGAATATTTTACTGTGTTTGAAAGTGAGGATGTTTAGCAATCAAAGAAAAATTCTGGAGATATGTTCTGTTATACTTATTGTGGACATCACTACATCCACAGAGAGAGCACCCCAAAGACTATTTTTAATTGCACGCACTGAGAACATTGTCCAACTCCGCCAATAGGGAATTCATACACATATTCTGCATATTTTTCTGGGCATGATGTAAAAAATGCTGAGTCATAGTATTTCAAATTGCCAGTGATGGAAATGCACCATGTTTTATTGACTCACACAAAATTGATTTAGTCTGATTTCTTTGTTTCCCGGTTGGCTATAAAAAGGCTATGAATATTGGCTGAAGTCGATTGACTTAAAGAGTGTTTAGGGAGCTAAAAATTGGCAAATAAGGGCCAAGAAAGCTTTATTTAGAGCATGCCTGATACCTGTTCAAATGATATTTTTAAAAGAAACTGTACAAGAGACAAGTTGTTTAGGCTTGGCAAAAATTAAGAATGACTTGAATGCACCCAGTAACCCTGCCCCTGCTAAATTTTATGAATGGCAAAAATATATTAACGCAACTGAAGACCAGCTTGATGGGTGGGTCCAAAATGTAACATTTAACACATCACTTTTACTTCCTGGTGCGTGGTTATTGTGGCCGGTAGACACAAATGGTTGTCATGCACGATTTCTGAACGCCAGTGGGGGGGTTTTGGAATGATGAGGCCGGACCCTCGCTATGTCTCATCAGAACACTCGGGTATAGTAACAACATACAATTTAGGGACATTTTGCAAGCAATGGTTAAAGACTTCTTCACGAGATGCTGCTAAAGAGCACCTCAGTCTCTTGTCTAATAATACAGACTTGCAGGATTTCCTATTAGGCCCCAGAAGAACAACGGAAAAAGTGCTTCTTATATACCATTTATAATGAAATTCAGAAACATTCCCACCAAGAAGCTGCTTCCCGGTTAAGGCAAACAGATCATGAAAACTTACAGAAAGCATTAGCTGTTCTAGATAATGGGATTCATACCTTGTACGACTGCATATACACTTTAAAGAACATTGGGGCTGATTCTAACCCCGGCGGTCTTCGACCGCCGGGGCGAGGGTCGGCGGGAGCACCGCCGACAGGCCGGCGGTGCCCCGCAGGGCATTCTGACCGCGGCGCTTTGGCCGCGGTCAGAAAGGGTAAACCGGCGGTCTCCCGCCGGTTTACCGCTGCCCTCAGAATCCCCCATGGCGGCGCAGCTTGCTGCGCCGCCATGGGGGATTCTGACCCCCCCTACCGCCATCCTGTTCATGGCGGGAAAGCCGCCATGAACAGGATGGCAGTAGGGGGGGTCGCGGGGCCCCTGGGGGCCCCTGCCGTGCCCATGCCAATGGCATGGGCACGGCAGGGGCCCCCGTAAGAGGGCCCCGCAAGGTATTTCAGTGTCTGCCTTGCAGACACTGAAATACGCAACGGGTGCTACTGCACCCGTCGCACCTTCCCACTCCGCCGGCTCGATTACGAGCCGGCATCCTCGTGGGAAGGGAGTTTTTCCCTGGGCTGGCGGGCGGTCTTTTGGAGACCGCCCGCCAGCCCAGGGAAAAACTCATAATACCGTCCGCGGTCTTCTGACCGCGGAGCGGTATTATGGGGGCGGAATTCTGGCGGGCGGCCTCCGCCGCCCGCCAGAATTAGAATCACCCCCATTGTTTCTTCTGCAATAGACATAGTGCAAATGGACATATCATTCTTACAACATGGACAGATTAGGTCCATTATGCAGTTGGGTTGGACACTACAGACATTGAAATAAGGTCACGGTCCCTGGCAACATATTAGCGCAAGGGATATATTTCAGCATTTAATTTGACATGACAACAGCAAATAATGGCTAAGAAGAAAGCGACTTATGTTATGCTAAACATCGAGAAGTTAGAAAAGTTGCCTTTTACTGTCGTTGAAATTCCATCTGCTGAATACACGGGGTTATTAATCTGCCTATTTCAACACTGCAATTCACGTCCTGCTTAAATCACATTACAGTAGGCAGATATGAAAGGCTGGGAGATAGTTACATCCATGAGGTGTGGGAGCTTCCCTTCGCGTACAAATGTATCAATGGCATGAAAGGATTATTTCTTAGCGGCAGTGAATGTGAGACTTCTGTAAGCCATTCAAAGGTTTGAAAGCAGCTGTCCTTGCATGGAGTGTGTAACACTTCAGCAGCAACTTTAGCTAGCTATTTGAAGGGAGCTCCAGTCCTCTTGATTAGACTTGCATTCCAGGTGCTCTCAAATGGAAGTTATGTGCTTCTTAACAGTGAGAGCTGTTTTGGGATGCGGAATAGCTTATGGCGTTTCGGTCTCCCAAACTGTAACCTGTTGCAGGAATGTTCTTTTTCCCCCTAACCAACAGACAAAAGTAGCAGGTATTTGGCCTCAAATTGCTACTTCGCATGTGAATTATGACAGGTTAAGCAGACTAAAGGCTTTATTGTTTCAAAAACATGTAGCGCTCACATCTGCACGCGAGACCTATGCACTTCAAGTGGCGAGGTCATCCGCAGAAATACAGTCCCTTTTAAACACAAATTTTCCAAGACACTTTGGTGTGCTCATGAGATTAATTTTTAACACATCCAGTACTACTGGGATTGTACATTTCTTTAAGGCTGTTGGCTCTGGTTTCATTCACACCTTACTTCAAACAAAAGGAGGGGATAGGAGGATTAATGGTCCAGTGTATATCCTCCAAAGAACCTAATAATAGAATAAGATACACTGTTCCAAAGGAATAGGGAGAAGGAGTAAAAGAGTCCTGATCATCAGGAGCAAGAGTCCTCACACACCATACTCGGTGTCATGCTTCATCATCGGACAGCTCCTCGTCAGACCGGCGCTGCAATGTCTGACGGGCTACCCCCGAAGGGGGGCTCTTTGCCGGAGATCTTTTGTTTTGCCGATGATGCCGCGGAGCCAAGTATGGGTCCGTGGGGAAAGAAAACACAAGAGTAAAGGATAAAATTGGCTCAGGACCCTCACTAATTGTTTTATTCTTTGATGTTGGGATATGGCCAAGATTAAAAAATGGCAAGGGAGTGAAAGTCGAGATAATGCTCAAACACTCACACAAGACAATCGAATAAAGGAAGTCGGTAATTATCCGAAATTCCTTAATATGCGGTCGACATGTTTCACGTCTTCTTATGGTCCCAAAAGGATCCTATGACGCTTCTTCAGGACCTATTAAATAATTGGACTTCTTCAATTGAAACCAAGGTGAAAAGAAAATATATATAGACTCCTGCAATCTATCGTTCACAGTCAAGACGTCATCAGTCACTTACTAGGATGAAACAGGACTGGCTTTTTCCTATCAGTCACCCATCTCCACTAGAGGAAGGGCTCCATGGGATCACGTAGGCCTGTTGCCCGATTCACAACAAATTTGTATATGTGTCGGTGTCCTAACGCAGCACCTACCCTCAGGCTCCGTTCATTCACACCTTACCTTCTATATTTGGCTTAATACCTTCAGCCTACACTCAACCTTTTCAAGTATTTTCGGGGGATTTCCAATTACCTTGGCCTTAATAGGTGGCATCTTGCTGTTGCTATTTTTATACACAATGGCTGTCCCATCAATCCTAGAAGAAATGGAGTGCAAGTGGTCTCTGTCATTCAGACTGGTTTTGGATTGTGTGCATTCCACGTTCCAGTGCCTCTGGTGCCTTTTCGAATGTGCACTGGAAATCTGTCTTTCTATGCGGTGCTTACTTTCACTGGATGCTGATCTGTTTATGTTCTTGCTGAGGGCTCATTACCAGACATGCGGGTTGAGGGTGCGTTTGCCACGGGAAGCCATTTATGAGCTGCCCTTTGTGGATCATGTAGCTCTTAACTCAACATCGGGCACTACACAGAATGTTGCTGCCTCAGCAGGAGCTCAGGATCAGGGACTGATTTGGTCACTTTACCACCTGTCGAAGTGGAACATTTCCTTGCCTCAATTGTCCCAGCTGTAATGGGAGACCTTCAAAATGACAATGGTTTTTAAATTGGATTTTTAAGCACCACTTCTCTAAATTGGCCCTTTCCGATATCTTTTACATGCTTGAGTGTGTTTTCACTTGTCATTAATTAAATGTATGTATATATGTTTTAAATGCCATTTTAAGCCTTGCATTTTCAGTTGCTTTTATTTTTTAGATACTAGGCTGCTTTTACCACCTTGAACCACCAAGGGGAGGGTGTTGGATAGCCATTTTAGTGATGTCTCTGGGCACGTTATTTTAGTAACTAGGCCTGCTGCTTGTGCCCTTTAGCCTAATTACATTTTATTTTGCTTCACTTTTATTATTTTAGAATTGGCCACATTTGTGGTGCTGTTTTATTTTCTTTATCAAGTGGTCCTTTTGCCTCGGAAAGCATTACATCTTTTAGCGACACACACTCTCACTCTGTGCTTTCCTCAAGACTGCAGCAAAGATAGGATTGTCGGTACATGTGGTACACTACACAGAAACACAGGTATTTTGACGTGGCAACATTTTCTTAGTACACCAGCTGTTTTATTATGAAAACATTCCCTTGTCCCATGCACGTTAGAGGGAGGTTCCAGCCAGATGACCACAACTGCATGCTAATTGACTTCGTTACAGCTGCTTGCCGTGATTACCGGTTACCTGGCCTGTTTAGGGATGGAGTCTCTCAAGCCAACAGGCACACTCAGGTATGGGGGATGATGTCTTCCCAGGGGTGAATCCTGATGGGTGAATTAGGGCTTATTACGCTGTGCTCTAACATAGCTTAGGTAGGAACCACATATATATAGTGCTTAGTGACATTATGGCGGGTCTTTTTCTGTGTTTCACTTTTCTTGTCACAATGTTGCTTTTAGCATGTTTCATCATTCTTATCATTGCATTTCATGTCATTTTATATAAGATGCAGCTGATTCAATAAATCATATTAAACCATCTTCTGCCTCTGTTTTTCTTTGCATGTGTGAGACTCTTGTAACTGAGAGAAAAGGATGAGATCTGATCCATCATGATTTCCCTGAGAAGTCATTCTTGTCATGTGCCCGGTCGCCACAAATCATCCCTGCTCCCGGAAAATGGATTAGGCTGACAGTTGTCACATGGTGTTGGATTAGACTCAGTTCCCCACAATTCAGGTGATATTGCTGCCCAATGTAGCAGCCTCATTAGGATAATGAGATCCCACACAACAGATGTACCTTAGGGATGTAGACAACATTATCAGTGATGTCATCAATGAAGTAATATGAGATGTCATCAGTGATGTCATTGACCATGTCAACAGTGATGTAATATGTGAGGTCATAAGCAGTGCATGGCAGAGATTCAAGTTATTGTTAGCTCAGTGAACTATAACTGATGAATTTCTAGGTTCCTTTTAAACATGAAGTAAGATATTATGACCCTACCTAACTATAGCATCACTTTAGCATTTGTGTTTTTTTCAGTGATTTTGGGGGTTTTGTTTTAGCTCAAAGTCAGATCTTATTACCGCACTTAACTATAAAGTGACTTTAACCTTTATTCCCAAGAGATTTTCAAGGGTTTTTTAAAATCATATTTACCCAAATCCCAGACTGAACATACCTTTTAACTGTGAGCAGTAGTGAGCCGGATGCAGTACCTAGACAGTGCCTGGCCGAAGCCCCATAGCAGGCCAACTCTCTGAAGGTGGCCAACCCCCTGAGGGCAGCCAACTCATTGCTGCAGACTGGCAAAAGCAGTACAGTGTTTGGGTTTAGCTGCAGGGCCTGGCCTTTGACTAGGATCTGCACCCAACCCCACACAGGAAACCAACCCCCTGCTGTGCATGGCCAAAGGCCTGTGTGGCTGGGTGTTGGCTGCTAGGACTGCCGGTACCCAGGCCCTGTTCCAGATCCCCTGCGGGTGGCAAACCCCCACCCCCGTGGCCTTTGGCCTTCTACGGCTTGGGGTTCTCCTCACGGTCTAAGCTGTGGAAAGGCCTTGTGCCCACCAAACACCTTTGGCAGTGCCTAGTTTGAGGTTGGTTGCTTGGTCTGGCCCAGGCCTTGCAGCCATCCCCCTGCAAGTCCTCACACAAGCGCCAGGTGTCAGGGCTCTCCTACTCAGCCCCTTTACAGCCTATTTTTTACACAAAGTCAGGACTGAAGGACTGAGGTCCTGTGACCTGTAATGGCGGTTGTAAAATTTCTCTCAATGCTGTGGCTAGCAAATTAGACTGCTTGATATCATGGAAGCATGGCGGTACCAATTTGCAGTCCTGAGGGAGTTCTGAGGATGAACCGTCCAGATATCCCTATTTTTTGATCCTCAATTTCTTAAAAACAGCTGAACAGATTTCACAAAGAGCATGCTTTCTAAGTAAAGATATAACTTTCTGCCAAATTTGTAGGCCTGATGTGAAATTACCAATAACTATGTGATTACTTCTCCTTACGCAATTAAGAGTAAATGGGGAGAAAAATCTTGACAGTCGAGCATGAATGCAAGCGGCAGCTCACTATTCATGTCTGCCATCATTATTGATGTTTCTTACTGCAAAATGAATCCTCGTGTCCATACTTAGCGCTCAATAAAGAATTTCTCTTCTCATGTAATTCACGTGTAATCTTGTGGAATTTGTTGGTAATTGTGCCCTATACATTTGGTGTAGTTCTGTTAAGCTGTTTTTTCTGTATTGGGGTTTAAAATTCCTATCTGAAATTGCATGGTGAAAACATGTGTTGGGATCCTCCTTTTTTCTTAGCCCCCGCTTGACAGATCGCCCCGAATTTCCTAGGAAGGAGCTGAAGTAGAAGAACTTTTGTTTTGTGTGAATTCACTAAACAACACCAAAATTATTAGCAAAACAAAAACCACTTTTCCTGTGGAAAGCCTGACCTAACCATAATTGAACAGTGGTGAGTGGCAGTATGTTTTACTTATATAGTTAAGGGAAAATGTAAATTAATACATATTGTTCTACACAAACAAAACCAGTGAAATTCACCAGTTATAGTTATCTCAAGTAAATATAACTCATGCTCCAAAGCGACTATAACGCTCGCCCCCACCATGCAGTGTTATCAGTGAGGTAATTTCAGATGTCATAAGGGATGTTATCAATGCAGTTATTGAACCTGTCATGAGTGATGTCATACGCAAGTGTAGAAGCAGTGAATGAATGCACAAGCTTTAGTTACATTGGGGCATGAGTTATAGTTACTCGAGATAATTATAACTGTTGAATTTTCAGTGGTTTTGTTTGTGCAAAAAAGTATGGTTTGACTGACATTTTCACCTAACTATAACATCCCTTTAACCTTAGTTTTTTTCAGTGAATTTCTATGATTTTCTTTATTCTAAAATACAATACCTAATGATAATGTTACTTTAACCTTTTTTTTCAGTGAATTTCTGTGTTTTTGTAACATAAAGTTAGATTTCTGATTGAGTGGCATGGGATTGAGTGTCCACTTCCTTTTTTTGGGGGGAGGGTAGGGTTCTGGGGATCCATAGATCCATCACCATGCCCAGTGCAACACCCCTGGGGACTCGGTCAAAATCTGGGGAACAAAAACACACCCAAAAAATCTTTCTTTTTTAAACTAGATCGCAGAGGGGGTCCCTCTTGGACCCCCCCAAAAGGTGCAGGTGTTCAGGGGACCTTCTGTGCCCCCATATATCTTATTTAGTTTTATGTTTTAGGATTAAGGGACCGAGTCCCCAAGTCCTAAGATGGCAGTGACAACCTTTCCTTCAGCTTGTGGCCCGGCAATCACAATATGTGGCTGAGCTCGCAGATCCATCATGGATTCACCATGGATCTTCTGGGACATGAAATATCTATAATTGTTAACCTTCTTTCCTCAAAAACTACTGAACGAATTTACAACAAAACACAAAAAGCACGGTTTCTGGTCCAGGTTTTAGCAAGCTGCCAAATTTTGTGTAATTTCGTTCAGCCCTTTTAGCGGTATCACTGTTCAGTTTTACCTTTGCACGCCTCCTGCTTGACGGATAACTCCGAAACTTTCCAGGAAAACACTGAGGTGGATTAGAGTTATTTTGGGAAAGTTTTGTGAAGATTCATCAAACAACAACAAAGTTATTAGAAAACCAAAAAAACAATTTTCAGTAGAGAAGTGGTCCTAATGTTGCCATTGGGTTGTTCTAGTGACATCATACCAAAAGGCTTGTTGTATGTAAATGTAACCAGAACCTTCAAATGGCAATATAAGACCATACTGTATATAGTATCCATTATGTATCTTTTAATATTATATGTTTAGTTTGGGGTTGTTACCTAGAAAAAAGTTATTTCCTTGAAAGTACAGCAAACAATGGCCACTGATTGGAATTAGAAAGAATAGATTTTGTTTACCGTTTTAGAATTTATTGTTAATAAAATAATATGCAATGATCAGAGTCAGTGGATTTAAGCGAATCTGTGGCTGCAGTGGTTGCCTAATAATTATGGATTTACTGCACTAGCACATGATACGCAAAATGTTATTTTTTATCTAAACTGGATAAAACCAATACTGACAGAGAATGTGCTGCACAATCTGCATTTTAGACACATAATTTAGATAACCTTCTGCATAATTTGGTGGTACATGCTGCATGATCCTAGTAGTCCTGACAATGTTAAAGCTCTGCAGGTCAGTTTGGGGGCTGTCATTATGATAATGAAATTGTGGCTTCCTGTGAATATATGGATACACATGTCACTTCCTCAGCTATTAAAGGTAGTTTTTGAAACTGCAGTCGCTGTTAGAGTCCCAAACTCTTTTGTACTTACGAGAGCTTTTTTCTTTGCTGTTCAACATGCGCAGCAGGACTGTTGACGGCACCTCTGACGTTTGGAAGCACACCAGTACCACAAGTTAGCTAAAGGATATAAGTTTATGTGTGTGTGTGTGTATGTTTGTATATATATATATATATATATATATATATATATCAAAACAAGGCCCTTTCAGGGTTAGAGTGATGCATAAATTATGCAAAAAACAAGAGAGAACTCTGTGAAGTTCCCAAATTTAGGCGGAGAGCAGCTCTAGTAAGGAGCACCCTGCAACACCAGCGACACTCTAGATTTGCTCACCTCAAATGTCTGCTTATCTAGCAAAGTTTTTAAGCATAGGATCAGCACAGTGCTATCCACGCCGAGCTAGATAGTGACAAAGTCTTTTGCCATAAGCAGACATTTGAGGTGAGCAAATCTAGAGTGTTGCACATTGGTGTCCTAAGGTGTTTAGAGCTTTGTCCCCCCAAAAAAGTATCCTGGAACAAAGATGATCTTCTTTTCTGTAATGTCTGGAAGGATCTCCTTTAATATTTGCATAATTTGTTTATGATACGGAAATAGATTTTCGGTGAGAAGCAATAAATACATCCACTTACCCGTTAAGGTAATGGTAAAGAAAACAGACTGGCCTGGTGGGATATCCAGGGCTGATATAGAATAATTCCTCTATTGCCACTGCTTTCAAGGTTGGGTTAGAGACTAGGTGTGCCTCTGTGCAGAGCTGGTGCCAGAGCATAAACGAAGCTCCCCTCTCCTTAAGCAAGACCTACTATAGAGCTGTGGATCAGACTACTAGCAGCAGCTTTTGTAATTCAGCAGCCTAGTTTTACATATCACTGTGCTGAAGTTGCAGGCGCTACCCACTGTCTTTATTTAGAGGGTAGGAAAGCCGGTAGAGACTTTAGAGGCCAAGAATGGAAGAGGGGAAGCCACAGAATGTGAAAGGACTTTACACTACAGACAACAATGTTGCATGTTGTGTGATAGCCTGTTGCACTAGCGTTGGAATGACTGCAATATTATCCTGCTATGTGCAGTGGAGCTACACACTACATGGAAGCAACAGTACATGACAGAGCTTGCAGGAATTTCTTCAGTCCTATGCCCCTGACATGTTGTGAAATGCAAGATCAAAGACCAAGCGCCATTAGCTCTCGGGCAGGTGAGATGTATGTGTCAGTACAGACACTTCCTATAATGAATGAATGCATTAATTAGATTGTGCACACTTTGAAGTCAACATTTTGACATACTGCCACATGATTAGTTCAGATGAAAAATATAACATTACAGGATTTCTCCCCGAGAAATGCAAATTCAAAAGCCTTACTTAATTTCTTTAAGCTGTTTAGCCTACATTGAACATGACACAACAAACTGTCAAGTCATCAAAGATTTTTAAAACTGGCTTTCTTTTGGTCAAATACCACTAACGTGTTTTACCTTTGATCCACATGGCCATTTCTGACCAAACTACATTTTAAAGTTTCATATAAAAGCAAAGAGGGCACAGCTTTTTTCATTTGTGTCAAGCCGCAGGCGACTGAAATGCTTTTTAGTGTCAAGCGCACAAGCGCTCCGTCCCTGTTGTAATCTCTCTTTGAGCTTTTAACCACGCCCTTGTCACGCCTGTCAGTTTCATTTGTTTGTGGGCTTGCCTTTTAAAATCCGCTTGATTTCATTAGTTAAAGGCATGCATACGTCATGCTTTTTTCGGTGTTTAGCCCTCCTTGAGTGCACCAGCCAATTACTAAAAACATAGAGGCTCCATGTTTTCAGCATGGTTTCCGGACTACTTTATCTTTTTATTTTCTACGCAGCGCAATTGCGCTGGGTTTTACATAGCGCGATCGTGCTCATTTTTGTTTTTCAATTTCAGCACAATCTTTCTACATTTTACATAACGCAATCGCGCTCGTTTTTTTTCTTTCAATTTGTGTGGCAAGAAAAGTCAGTTTAGGAGTTTACAACTTTAATAGCTCTAAATTGAGCAAATGCGAGACCCATTGCATTGCAAATGCTTGTTTTTATTATTATTTCTCCCCATGCTACCACACCACTCTTTATTGGCAACAGCCGCTGCTGGTGGCATTCCTCAAGTCCTTGAATTTTAGAAGCAGTAAGACATTAGAAAAGGTACATGGTGCATGCAAGGTGCAGAGGTGCTTGGAAGGCCACATCAACAAGCTGCAAAAATAAAATTAGACCTTAATGGTAATGGTCAAGAGATACAATGTGGGGATTTGGCATTCGACCTGTATTCACAATTATCAATTTGATCAATTTAATTGTGGTGGGTTTCGGAGGTTGTGCAGAATATGTCTGGTTCAGAATAGCCACCACTAAAGCAGCACTGAGGCTGGCATGCATGTTTTTTGACTGCAGTGGGGAGCCATTGATGTTTTTCTAGTCACGTTTGCAGCTGCACACTTGCAGCATGTTGTTTAAAAAGGTTGGTACTCCACCAGCAGCTCCTTCTCGTTCTTACTGAGGCTGTAGTTGTAGCTGATCAACACCAGTTACCCCTGGTGAGGATGGTGCTGTGACCAGCCAGGCAGAGGGCTCGCCTGATGCTTTGACTTCAATATACTTTTACTTAGGGAATTCTGTCCTTGTTATTTGAAATTAGTTGGTTCTCTCTCAAGCCCTTGAAAATTAGAGCTGTTGCTGCCTGGGTGAATGCTATGGAGGAATGGGGATTGTTAAAAGGTTGGCCCATCTTGAACTATAGATATCCACAGCATTGTTCTTTGATGGCATCATACACTCCAATCTTCAAATCAGCATCTCCATATTTGATTCTCATCAGTCATATAAACATACTGAACTGAAAGTAGGTTTAGCTTCTGGACAGGCCTGGGTGTGAGTCTCTGAGCTCATACAGCACTCTCCAGTGACTTAATATTATTGCCATCGTCAGAAGATACTTATTATTATATGTAGAGATGTGCAATTTGTTTTGCCAACAAAGTTTTACAATGTGTCCAATTTTCACCCATCGCAGGGGTAGCAAATGTTCCTGGTTTACCTTCAACTACGTAGGGTTTTCTGCACTTTGTGAGACAACTTTCACTAAATAGTAAGAAAACGTTTATTCTAATGTAACATAGCTATGTTGGACAAAACATGCAAACTTTTGATCCAAAAAATTACCTTTTGCTGAATTTCCCAATGCAAAATGACAAAGTTGAGTAGATTATTGCCCTTAATGTGTGCAATTCTTTTCTATGCACAGTGTGATTACTAAGAAGAACACTAGCAGTTTTCTGAGAAGTGTATCTAAAGCGCAACTATTTTGTTAGTGCTCAACTAGTACAGACACAAAATAAATTGTCTCAAATATCACAATTTTCAAGGACAAATGTTGCAAATTGAAAATGTTTTCAATCTTCTTAAAATTGCATAGTTTACAATCCCACATGTAAACAGTGCATTTATGAGCAAGTGCTCATAAATAGATCATTGCAAAAAGGTTACTCGGACATGTTCGGCCACTACCCTCTTCCATTGCGCCACCTCTGCACTACCTCAGTTAGCTAATTCTATTTTTCTTTAATTGAATGGCAGTCATCCATATGCCTGTTCTCTAACCGCTTTCTTATTCTGCATTTTCATCCTACGTTTAACCCATCATCTTGCCACCTTGGAATTACCTTGGACTCCAAGTTAACAATGAATGCCCAAGTGGACAAATTAGCATGATCAAGCTTCATCACCTTGAAGACTCGGCAATGCATCTTCCCCCACCTCGGATTTCCACACAAGGTGCAGGTTACTATCTCTCTTGTACTAGCTCAACTGGATTATGCCAATGTCTTTTACCATGGATCATCACGATCTACTATGAAAAAACTGCAACATATTCAGAACTCAGCTTCCAGGCTACTACTACTACATGTAAAATCACAAGCCCACATCTCCCCTTCCTTGAGAGCCCTACACTGGTTACCGGTTGCCAGAAGATCCATCTTCAAGCCTATCACCCACAAAGCAATACAGGACCACTTTTCATCAGAAACAAAAACACCAAATACATTCAACAAAGAAAACTCCACTCAAGATTGGCACTACACATTAAAGCACCACCATACAAGAAAAAGACAATAGGGGGTACATCCTTCTCTGTTCAAGCAGAAAAACAATGGAATTCATTACCCCCAAATTTAAGATACACGGATTACTATCTTGTCTTCAGCAGATGACTCAAGAGTTGGCTTTTTCCTTCATAACCACCATATTCAAACAGCAATGGCCGGCATATGCCTGTGCTGATAAATATTTATAATCTGATTATGTGTATATTCTAGATATATATAGTTCTTTGAGAAATATGTATAGTTAATACTTCATAATAATAAATTATACACATATTCTTTAAGCTTGTTTAAAAATGTATATTTACTCAAGGTTGAATATATATGTATGTGTATGCATGTGTGTGCACGTGTGTATATATAAATATATGTGTGTGTATATACAAATATGTGTTATAAAAGTACACTTATTAACATCAAATATTACTCTGTTTACACCGTACAACTTTACTTCTCATATTATTTTAACCATCATTATATTTCTTACCATATATTCCCTTAATATGTATTTACATATCTATTTATTACTCTAATCCTACTGTAATAGAGAATAAATAAATAAAAATAAACATTAAATGTATAAATAAAATATTTTAAAAAATAATAATTTAAATTGTACTCTCTTTTAAGCTTTACTCTGTCTACCCCATCACCCCATGTCTCTATCAATATACCCTCCATCCCCACTGTGACTCATGCAAACCCGTTCTACTACTTTGATCTCCAAAATAACCCTTCCTAAGCTCTTCACTCCTCTACCGCATCTAGCTCACCCCAAACCTCAGTTTACTACTATGATCTCCCAAACAACCCTACTAAATTCACCCTCATTTAGCTCACCTTTGACTCATCCAAAACCCCTTCTGCTACTATGATATTCCTAACCACTTTCCACAGACTCTTCCCTCCTCCATCTCTCCTTTACTCATGCCAAGCCTCATCCTATTACTATAAACTCCCAATTAACACTTGTGGATTCTTCCCTCCTCTATCCCTCCATTACTCTAGTCAATCAAACTAACAAACTGACATATCCTCTGCTCAAATTAACTCATACTAACACTAATGCTGTACTCATATTTCCCTATACTAATCCACCACTAATTCCTCTTGGGTTCCGGAGTAGCGTGCTACTTGCCGAAAAGTGCTTTGACGCCTCATCAGAGGTAGTAAGTGCTATATAAATACAATAACAATTACAATCTTACCTGAATTAGACAGCAGACACACTATTAGGTCTACTGCCGAAGCAATGAGTGAAAACAAAATCTGGAGCAAAAACATTTTAGACCTAAGTCACAAAGATTTGGTTCAATGCTTACTCCTGGATTCCAACAGCAAGTCAGCAGTAAGTCAAGAGTTGTTGTGGCTTACACATGAAATTTGTGAATAAGCCAGGATTAGTACACGAGTAAGTCACATCTACTCATACATCATTTTTGTGAAATGAGCCTTATTGTTTGTGTTCATCATTTTTGCTTTTGGCATTTGTCATAAATTTGTGTGAGAAAAGAGATAGGAGACAGTAGATATTCATAGGAAATGTTACCTTTACAGAAGGTTTGAACATACAATATAGAAGTAATATGGGGAAAATTCATTGCAGCAAAAACCACACAAAGATGAAACAAAAAAGATAGAAATACAATCAATGCAAAACAAAAACTCCAACTACGATAGACTAATGCGCTTTTCTTGGCGAAAAATGTAAACTATATTTTAACTTTGTCAAGCACATCTTTGTGTTTGTAGGTAAAACATCCTACCCTTTAAGGCAAAACTGAATTATACTAAATGTCCCAGATGAAAAAGTGCATTTGGCAAAGCGAATAAATGCAATAATGCAGGAAAATATACTAAAAAGGCATTTGGGAAGGAAAGTGTGTTTTTGGCCTCAGGAGGGATGACATTTGCAGAACTCTAGAATAATATGGCCCTCAAGAGGCTGAAAAATACATTTAAAAATGTGGCAGGTATCCCAGACTGGACGCTCAGAGCCCAGGATCGGACTGGCCTGGGGAGTAACCAGGCAGTGCCTGAAGGGCTGGCCTGACAGGTCAGTGCGTGGGTTGTTTTGAAGCAGTTTGTGGGCCTGTTTTATTGTTTGGTAGGCCGATTTTTGTAGTTTATTTCCCTGATATTACCACAAACAACGCCTGCAGTGTGCTCAAATCCACGCAGTCTCAAGCCTTGCACACTTCTACAGCGTGAATTTATAAGCTCAAAACTGCTCCAATTTGCTAACATGGGCCCCATTTTTTAGCGTTTTAATTCACTAGGGAGGCACTTTAACTTTGGTGCCTACATTCTGTCCCAATCTGACCCTGACAGAGGCTCTCCATCGGTGTCAGGATTAATAACGTCAGAACACATGCTTCAGGAATGAAAGGACCTGCTCGTCTTCCCTCTTTCCTCGTCTCCATAAGCAAGCACCCCCTGAATCTGCATAGTAAACATCTGCCCATACAAATTCAAATGAGGAGCCTCTAAGCAAACAGAATAATTCAAGGCTGTGCACAATGTCCCGCTGGCTAATTTGCTCAAGTAATTAATAAAATATGAGCTTCACCGGTAATTAACTTGCTAGTCACTAAGTTTAGCTAATGAGGATTCGTGGCACGTGGTGCAATTTGACCCCTGCCCTTCCCTCGAGCTTGGCAGTGTACATGTGTCAGGAGATGGAGGTGTTTGTCTGCGGGGAGAGCGACTTGCAGCAGAAGGTGTACATGGGCCTGGCTTCCACTAGTGCATCAGGTGCACTGGCACCTGGGCCCATAATCCTGAGGGGAGCACTGAACCCAGATCACTACTGTATTGCACAGTTCAAACAGCGGCCAGGGGCTCATCTCCTTGCTTGCACTGGGCTCCATGCCACACTGCCCAGTATGCAACCGCGGGCACCATAAGGTCCCATAAATTCTAAGGTGGAACAAGTTGTCTTCCTGAACATCATGACATTTTACTGGGATGCCATATGCACCAGAGATAGAATTTTGTAGTGTTATTTATTTTAAAAAAATGAACTTGGCAAAGAGACCATAAAACAATGTGTGTGAAGAGGTGCAGGACCGCAAGGGAGCCGCAACATGATGATGTAAAGGTACAGAAATATAAGTGGGTGGGAAAAGGTTGGTCGTCGTCTTATTATTATTATTACTATTATTACAGGTTTTCAGAGGTAAGTCACAGAGCAGCCAGAACACATGCACTCAAGCCGCCTGGAGAGTCAGCAATGGGGATCTACTTCATGGAGGTGTTGCTTCTAGAAGTTTCTTGTGAATATGGGTAACAAGATGGCGTGAATTTTTAGCATAAACCTCCAGAATATAGGGAGACACAAAAAGATGGCTTTGTGTGCAGGGAGGGTAGGGCAAGCTGTTTTGAGCACGACAGAGAAATATTAGGCAATGGATCCATGTGTAGATTCGACTGAGGAATTTCTGGGCAAAGTCCTAAGCACAGAATAAAAAACATGCGCTGTGTTTGCATCACAAAAGTGATGCAAACCTGGATAAAATGCTTTTTTAAATTTACTTTCCAGCACAAAACTTCCCTTGCACTGAAAAATTGCCTGAAAGTAATGCAAAGGAGCAGAGCCCTACTTTGTGTTACTCTGCATCAAGTGGGCATTCCCTGGTTGGTACATGGGTGTTCCTGTGCAGTCACTCATAATTTTTAACACAAAAACCTATCTACTAACAATAGTTTTTTTTACTTACTGACCAGCCCAAAAGCTATTTTGAGTTGGAAACTTGCCTGAAACGAACGCAAAGCAGCACAAAGCATTTTTCCCTTTCTCTGTGTCCGGGGGCATTCCAGGGGTGGTACGTGGGCATTCCCATGCAACCACCCATGGTTTTTTACACAAACCCCTATCTACTAACAATAGTAGACAGGGGTTTATGCCAAAAAATGAGGCCACTTGAAAGCAGGCATTAAAAATTAGAAATGCTTTTACTTCTCCTAACTCTACCCACTTTGCATGGGCGCTGCACTGTACAATGCATATCCAAAGTGGGAAACATTTTACAGTTTGTCTAGACATAGTATTTTGTAGTGGAAAGGCAATCTTCCAGTACAAAACATATGCCAGCCTCACGCAGACACCTTTGCATTTTGGAACTGAGGTGGTGTGTGTGGTGATTCGCTGCTTAATTGTGCACCAGAACTAAGGAGACAGCAGGATTGTGTCATCTCTTTGTAGGTATAGTACTTTCCTGCTCTCTCCCTCTCACAAAATGTAGCACTGCAACTTCAGGTGCTGCGCGACTTTGTGTGAAAGTTTTGTTTAATCTGGGCCTTTGTGTGAACAGAGACCCAACAAGCCTGGTTCTGAAAAGCAGTTGTGGTGGCACTGAGGAGATTGAAGAGGATGCTGGTTGAGAATTTGCAGACTTTACACAGTGCAGATGAAATGTTGCTGGAAACTGATGAAGGAACTATTGTGATAGTCACGTCTATTGAAGAATTTGATCATTGCTTTGGTCAAGTAGGAAGAGAGAGTGACTGGATCTTTTGAACATTAAGTAGGCGGATTTAGGTAGAGGTGGCGGGGGTGATAATGGAGGATATCTGAAAACGAATGTCATACTGCACAAGCAAGACTCACCTCTGAGGTGAATATGGTTTCTAGATGAGAAAGATGAGAGAGAGTATGGTGCAGTTCTCAATGGGAAGTACAATATTTCTGCTTTTTCAGAGTGTTGTATTAGTGAAATGGGGCAGCCAGTGGCAAGTGGTTATAAGGAAATCAGTCCTTTTGTCAGGGAGGTAAGAGGAGAAATTAGGGAGAAAAACAAAATATGAGTGTCAGAAACATAAAGGAATAGAACAACTGATATGAAGTAATGATGTCTCCTAGGCAAGTGGTATACGAGATTTACAAGTACAGGTAGGGTGATACCCCTGGAAAAAGAGTTTGTGTGTGGATTTATAGCAGAATCAGGACCTGGAGTAGGAATGGTCAGAGAAAGTTCAACTCTCCACAACATTGTGGAGCATGAGATAAGTACTTGGTCTAGTTGCTACGGGAGTAGGAGCTTCCCCTATGCCTGGGTGAAGTGTAGTGACCAGCCAGGGATTTGAGTTCTGTGAAACAGGTTTACAGTTGTGGGGTGTCTAAGCGCTTGGTAAACAGGGCCCTCTCGCCAGCCTTCCCATTAGGTGAAATATAGTTTTCAGCCAGAATTTACCCTTCGGTGCACAGTTTGACAATATCAGCTTACAAAATACAATGCTTCCAGGGAATTTTGTTCAATGTTTTCCACCTTGTCGAATGATGTGTGCCAACAGTGTACCTCAGTAACACATTGAGACTATGGGTCTGTATAGAATTTGGAACAATGAGTGAGAGCAGAGCAAATGACCAGTGAGGAGACAACACCATTCAAACAGAAACACCAAGTGCAATCCCTAAACTGATAAACTGCATGTATTTTTTGTCGCGAGGAAGAAATGCAGGGCAGACATATACAAAAGCAATCAGTGCAACTATAAAAAAAAAAAGCAAACCCGTGCCCTCAGACCTGCGTGGTTTCACATCCAGGAGCACACTCCTAATCATTAGACTTTAGGTTTGATGATGTAAACATGTGGACTCTTTTAGTAAAGGTAGAGCCTTCCCAGGAGTGAGGACTGGACGGGTTTCACATCTTACCGTGGGTGGATGGATGCCAGGACGTCTCAGTGTGGGCAGCCCACTTTAAGTGCTCTGTGTGAGCAGCGAAGTAATGGAATAGGCTTATTTGGTTTACTGCAGCAGCAGAACACTAATAGATGCACTGACAATGTGGTGTGCAGGGCGCACCAGCAAAAACGGTAATTCTGCAGTCTCTGGGTACCAACGTCAAGGGGGTGCAGATACTTCGAAATGCACCACCCTTAGGAGTTTTTCCTCCCAGGCTCGACCCTGACAATATTGCTGAAACAATCGGGCTGCTCGTGGTGGGCCTCGCACCTTCTACAACAAAAGCGGCTCTGACATCTTCCTCCCTGGCCTACCAGTAGATCCAAGAAAAGACTATAATTCTCAGGGCATTTATCTCCATTGCTGGGAATCCCAGTGATCCAGCCAATATCCAGGGGCACATGAACCAACATCCAGTAAGGGACCGTGTTCCACACGTGGAAGGACTACTCAGGGAGGTGAACCTTCCCATTTTACAGAATCTCCCTCACTGTTTCTGGAAGGCCCTTCATGATGCCACCAGCCCATCTGAACCAGCCAACTAATGTGGTTTCAAGCAGCCAGACCTACTTTTGCTCTCCATGCTCATATACGTCCTGAAGCCAAGCTACACCCTGGGACCACCACGAATCGAGAAGCTCAGTTAGTGTTGCAATCTGCTCTGATTCCCGGGCAGAGATTAAATCGTAACCCACAATCTGTAGCAGGCAGAATACCATTATTCATTCTCCAGCACCAGTGGCTAGACCCCAGAGAGCCTCGCTGACCGGAGTCAGAGAATTCAGAAATCAGCTGTCTTATTTATTATGTTTATTCTAATTTTAATCATATTTAAAACACACAACTATCTGGATGCTTCATGATACTGGTGGGTGGAAGGATACAAGATGCAAAGTGACATAGGCATGGACACTAGAGAAGACGAATAACAATAAATAGCTAGTAAGGATCAGCCAGGTTTTCAGTATGTTCTTCTGGAATAGCTGTCATGAGCCTGTACATCTGGGGTGCCAAGGGGAGATTCCATGGCAGAGATGCTTGTGTTCTGAACGCCTTTCCAAGTACAGATTTTACAGAAGGGCCATGGCGGTAATAGGCCAAAGACAAGTTGTGAGTTTCTTAGAGAGAATGGTCCAAATGCAAGTGCACTGTGTGCACTGTATATGGTGCCGTGAACCAGAATATGCTTCATCTCACCAGAACCGGGATAATTGATGTCTTATAGGGGTCTTATTTGCAACGCGTGCTGATGCAGTCTGAAGGTGTTCCAGAATATTCAGATGAGTTTCGGGAATGACCACATCAATACAATTACAATAATCTAGGCTTAATAAAATCAAGGCTCCCACCACAATACAGTTATTGGTAGAAATGGTACAACACAGTAAAGAAGATTTTGTTTTCTTCTGTGCACACTGGTGCAGAAGAGGCCTGAAACTGCAGCTTTCACTGCCCTGGCCAGATTTCTCTGTTTTTTTAACACAAAGTAATATGTCCAGCACTGCTCATAGCATAGGGGTGGGTGTTCTCATATAAAAAGGAAAGGTCCATTTAAAGGTTTATCCATGAGCGACTATTGAACATTGCCCAAAAAAGATGTAGAGCTTGTCCATTTGTGGTGCTGTAGCACCATGTTGGTGCCGATGGCTCTACCTAAACAGTGACTTGTGTACAGACCTAACCAAATTACATACTTGGTTGCATACTGGCTATCTGGAATGGTCTGTGCCAAGTTGGCGCAGAATCCTGCTTAGACTGCTGGCAAAATCTCAGCAACCATATCCCATAATGCTTGGGAGTACCTAACCAGCAAACAGCTGCCATTGACTGTTCAACTCTGTGGGCTCTTGTAGATCCTTATACAAATTGTCATCATCATATTGTGGGGAAAATGTGTCCCCCTCTCCACCATAACTATCATCGACAAAAGCTGGTTGACTGTGGTCAGCAGGGACTCCTCTGCAATAGCGGAGGAGTGTCGCCCCCACCCCGCTCAGTTAGACAGTGACAAATACAATGATAATAAAATAATGTTATTATCATTTTATATGTCACTGTCTGATTGAGCCCTGCATGTCTAGGGTGGGGCGGGCCATAGGGAGGAGGAGTGGTATTCACTGTAAAGTGAGCATGTCGGTTTGGCCAGCCATCTTCAGATCGCCAAGTTGTTTTACACAGCCATGTTAGAGAAATGGCAGAGCCTCCCTGTACCTGAGTGAGCGCCAAACCAGCCTGTCCAGTTCAATCCTGGCGCTGTTCTCATGCTTCGTATAGCGCAAGAGCAGCATCTGGATTGGGAGCTTGTGCCCCAGTGACTGCCGGGATGAGAGGAGTGATGGAGACGACCAGGATCAAGAGCTGCAGTTAAGTTTTTTTAAATGTATTTTTAATCCTCCCTCTGCCCCACCACCCTTGAATGGCGGCAGCCACCACTGGTGGTCAGAGTCCAATCCGAACAGTTGTTGGAGCTCTGGAGGATGGCTAATAGGTAAGGCCACTGCCTTATCAGAGCCAGAGTGCACTGGGCGCATTGGAATTGTGCTGGGATGTGACTTTGGCTGAGGTCAAGATGGATTTGGTTAGAAGTCAGACAGAACAGTGGGTTCTGATACCTCCGGCAGCATCAGACATATTGGGGCCAGCATCAGTGTGGTAGGAAGTGGCATAGATTGGCGTGCCTGGAATAGAGTCAGCTCTGAAGATGGAGCTGATCCCAAAATGGGTTCAGGAGTCATAGTAAGTGTCAAGGTCTGGATATCCAGTAGTAACCCAACTGGGGACTTTTAGGGATCCACGGAGATTGAAGCTAACCAGAGAGAGATGATAGGGTGCCAAAGACCTGACGTATGGCCTCCTTAAATGCCTCAATCTGTTGTGATGTAACTGATGGCCCTGGAAATTCAAGGTGCATCGGGAACAACTGCGGAATCTGAAATTCAATTCAAATTCAATCCTTCTTATGCTATAAGACTTGCACCTTCTTCGATTTGCAAAAGAGATTGACCCCTTTGTACCAACAATGAGAACATTTAAAGTAGATGCAACAACCTTCCAGGGTCTGGTCTTAAGGTTTGATTTATATATTGGAGAAGAGGGTACTATGTTGCAATGGCCACAGAGTTTTCTGCCCACCAAGATAGTGGCCCACCTATCTATTTTAATTAGGGCTCACCTTAAGTTTGTCCACTCCATCTCTGCTGTGGCAAAACCTCTTCAGCGACAGGATGGAGTAAGAACTGCTGGAGAAAGGGGTATATGTCTGCCCATCCATTCAGGATAGATGGATATATAACCATTTGTTACTGTCCATCACCACCAGGCAAACACTGGCAGTGAGGACAGTAAAATGTAAATAAAGGGTCCACCACCATGAAAGTCCTCTCCCATAGGGAGCATTACCTTTTTTATTTTCAAAAAGAAAATCCAGTTTAGGGGTTTTAACTTTCAAAATAAAGAAAAAACTGTCTGGGGAGGGCTGTGCCATGTTGATGCAGCCCTGCACCAAACAGTTAAATGCATTGACAGGAACTGTTGTGAAGGCGGTTCCTGTCAATGCATTATAAATGACCGCATGTTTGGCGGTCATTTCTAAATTTAGCTGACACCCCTCAGCCAAGGGGGTGGAGTAATTTACTCTGTCCCTCTGGCGGAATGACACACCATTCCTTAGTGACACAGATTGATAAATAGAAGGACAACAGTTATTCTGTGCTGGGCTTTTCAATGAATGAATGATGAATGCTCTATCTACTATTACCAGTTTTACTGTTTAGATAAACCAAAGGAGGAACATCAAAAGTGATTTCAGGAGTTGGACAAACTGTGATGGTTATGAAGGGTCGAAACTTCATGGACCATGACTCAGTTGATTTTTCAAGGATTTGTATATTGTCATGGAATATGGCAGACATTAAGACAAAGTTAAGCGTTCCATCACAGGGTGATTTCATAGGCAAGTACCACATATGTATCTTTCATGAGATAAGTTAATTTTAGCAGAGTTCATGGGCACATACCTTTAAGAGAGGGAGCCCTATTTGTAAGATTGGATTTACGATTGTGGTCCTGTCTGTTTGATATGGTTGTCATCACTCGAAATGACAGTGGTCACAACACACTAGAACTTACTTTGGTAAATACACCTCTTAGAGACCTGCTTCATCTGATAATATCTCTCATTCTCCAATATGATATACTCATAAAAGAGGAATATTAAATGGCCTATAATAAAGTTGAGAGCAGATATCCTTCCAAAAATATATAGTCTAGTTGTTAATCCCTAGGAAACTAAGAAGAAACTCTAGGTAATAAGATCCCAATAGGGGATATTCAGGAAAGTTTCCTCTACAGAAATTAAAACTCAGTCATTAAGAAATAGGAAAACAATTTGGTATGACAAAAACTGAAAAATAGCAAAATGTGAATTACTAAAGGTGATTAAAAGTGGGAACAGGGAGGCAATCATTAAAGGTAGACAGCATTATATATTAGTCCACGATGTACGTTAGAGGAGTTGGGAGAAACCTATATAGAAAAATCTCTTAGCTGTCACAGGTAAAAAAGGATACTAGGTTGTTATGGCATATCCTCACACATGATACCCAAATACTAGTTGGGAATCAGGGTTTTTATATACAGCCTCTTGCACGGTTAATACATTTTTCAGATATCTACACATTATTTGAAGGGGAGTGGGAGAATCTAGTTGACCCATTTAACTTTAAAATCTCCTCAGTTCATGAGTGCAGCTCCCCAATTAGATTCTCGTTAGATGAAACACATAAAGCCATAGCGACCTTAAAAAGCAGTAAGGTCCCAGGATTGGTCAAGATCCATGAGGATTTATTCTTTACACACAGATGTGTACCACAGACCTGGTTTTTTGTTTTATAATATTGCTATGGAAGATTGTCCACTTAAACCACAAGCATGTCTATGTGGTGTTGGTGGAATTAAAGGCAGCCTTTGATCTGGCCTTTCGAGCTAACCTGTGTTGGATGCTGAAAATTATTCTAACCTATTTGAGATAATAATCTGCCTACAGAGTAATAACTATGCTCAATTTCAAAGGGACAGGAAAGGTAAGTTGACAGACCAAATAAACATCCAGCAAGTGGTCCGTCAGGAGTCTGTGCTTGTCACAACTTTATTCACACTTTGTGTAAATAGAGTGATTGATTTGCTCTATACTGATAATAAATAATAATAATTCCCCAAAGTTAGCTGGCCAAAGGTATCAGCACTTCTCTTTGCATATGGTAATCTATTAAGCTCTAAAGCTTCAATGAGTTTGTGAACTTTTCTTGAATGATTTGTTTATTCCTGAAATTTGGAAATTAATCCATGCAAAACAAAATTTATGACATTTAACCCTCATCAGATTTTTCGGGGCAAAAATAAATTGGGAGACAATTTTCTGGAAAAGGTGAATTATTTTGATTATTTAGGCATCAGGCTGGCTAACACATTGTCACGGGTCCCACAGATTACAAATATTCATAGTGCCTCTTGCATATAGCTTTAGCAATTTCTGAAACTACAAAAATCATCGTCCTATCAAATGATTTCACCAGTAGTAGAACTATACAGAGCAAAATGGGTAAGTGAAGCATGGTATGCCACTGAGCTGTAGGGTGACTGCAATCTACTCAGTCTTGTTAAAATAAACAATAAATGTATAAGAGCTTTATTTCATAGGCCTCCAAGCGCCCCAGGACTTCTCTTCATTTGAACCTAGGGTTGAAAACATATTGCCTGGTGCACATTTAGGTCACATTTAGGTCTGGTGGAAAGTTCATGACATTAAACACATGCTAGCATTCCAACATTTTCTCGACAGAATAGAACCAGGAGGGGCTAAGGCTCTATATTTTACATTGAGTACCGGGATCCTGCCCATTCATTGTTGTTGCAATAAAGGGAGTGCTCTGCCCTTGGAATCTGATGTCTGCCCACTGTGCACGGAGCAGCCCGAGACGGAGTCTCGTTTACTTTTCTTTTGCAAAGCCTACCGCTGTGCGAAGAGAAAATGGGTTGTTTCTTTCTGCCTGAACTTGGCTATAAGGCAGTATGACACTGTACGTAGCAATTTTTAAAGTAGATAAGAGTAACGTGATCGTTTTTACTCTATCTTTATTTTTATATTCTTCATGATGGCTAGGACATAAATTAAGTGGCCAGTTATAATTTGATTTTTCTTGCACATATTGTATTTTAGTAATTAGGTGAATGGAATTTATTTTATATTGTATTTATGTAATTTTTTTTTTTAATGAGCTGTGATTTTGTATTTATCTAACCCAAACACCAGAGACACATCTCATAGGGATCTGTCACAGACAGCTGTCTCTTGGAGGCTTAAATCCTGTAGTTTGCAGAGGAGACATGTTCCACTGTTCATGGGAAAGACATTTTGAAGAGGAAAAGCTTATCTACTGATGAAAACAGTGAGGAGCTAGCTCTGGATCTGTGTATGAAGGCAAAGAAAGAAAGGAACTGACATCTGTGTGCTTTGAGTGGCTCCTATCGGTGGCTCCAGTTGTCATTTCTGGGGCAGAGCGGAGCAGATGTGAAACTGAGTGACACCACCTACTGGTGCTGAAAAATTATATGATCCAGTCTGGTGAGCTGTTTATTCTAGAAGGGAGGAATCAGTGCTTGGAAGTATCCATGAGAAAAAGCTGTTTATGCTCACCTTCAAGATGAGCATAGCCCATCAACCATCTCTTGCATGACTACCAGTCTAGCTTCAGATTGTGAATGCAGAATGAAGACTGCTCCCTTACAAATTGTAGTTACCCTCCAGACCACAGATAAAGATGACTCCTGCCTTCTGATACTGCTAGACCTTGCATCTGCCTTTGACACATCAACCATCCCAGACTCATCCCAATCCTTAAATTTCTAATGAAACTCACAACTGATGTTCTTCTCTGGTTCTTCTTGTACTTATCCAACCAACACAATTTTGATGAAATGGCTCAGAAGACCCCTTTCACTTGCAAAGTTTGCCGGGCTTCCATCCTGTCCTCTATATGGAGTGACTTGAGGACCTACTCATGAATAATAGCACAAAAACGTAACCGATAAGCCAAAAATACAAAATACTACTTGAAGGTCTCCTGCACTATGCCTCAAAGATAACCTGTACCTCACGCAAACCTTAAAGTACAGCACCAACCCTAAGCTCAATGCCGCCAAGACTGAATTCCTTTTATTCGTTAGGAACAAATTTTCCAAATATAGCTCAATAATTTGCCCTGAACAAATTCAAACTTGAACTTTTACCCAATGCCAAGTCATTTGGATTTAACCTATACACCGACATCATGCTTAAGAAAACCATTGGCAGGAAAACAAAGACGACCTGGTCGCAGCTCACTCTATCATTCCTCCCATAGTGTGACTTCAGAACTGCTGTTGAAGCCCTCATACTTTCACATTTAGATAATGATGATTTAAACCATGGAAGGAACATGTATAGTCCATCACCCAACTCTTGTTTTAAAACCACCGTGAGAGCTGACTCCATAATGAATTATTAGCTAACATCAGGTTTTCCTATTGTGCCCATGCTATACACAGACCTGCTTGGCTTTCTTGCTTCTGACATAAAAAGCCTCATTCTTATGGTTAGCATCTCTAGGTGGGGATTCACAAGTGCATACCTCAGCGTTTGAGAAGTAACCATCTTTGTATCTTTTTGTATCTTTTTCAGGGTTCTTTTTCCGTTCTCCTTATGAGAAATGCTGCTCACTTGTAAGTTTCTGTTTCTGTCACGTGATTGATTTGAAGCAATGCATGTAAAAATGCATATAAAGTCATGAAATTGAGGTGGGGTTAGTATTAGATGCTATTTGCAAGGGGTTCATGATGCTGCTTTGATTAACAATTTTGAACATTGCTTATTGTGTTGAATAAACATGTGCAAACTTCCAAAAAGTGGATGAGTGTCATGCTCTTCTTTGACAGAGGCAACGTACATCTCAATGGCGTTCCAGATTCCACACTTGCTCCATCAATGACATCCTATGTGCCGCTGCATCTTTCATCCAGGACATGACGAAATGTGCCTTTATGATTCTCTGAAGAAACGATCGACTGATGAAACTGGACTGGCTCCTCTTACTGGCCCACACTAGCTCACAGTTTACAAAGCTGGAAGCCATGACAACCAGCAATCCCTGCATATCTGGCTAACAAGTTCAACATCTCTGGTGGGCATCAGCACATTTGCATCCCGGACACCATCAGACTGGAGGCAAGGGAATACAAAAAGACAAAAACAAGGCAACAGGCCTTATCCATCTACACCCCCAGGATCTGGAATTTCTCTGTATTCATTAGAACTGCTCCAGGTTTGGAAAGAGTAGAATATACAGCTTTTTAAAGAACACTACATCACAGTGCAATAAAAATCCACTTCTGGTCGCTTTAAGACTCAACTACCCACAGTATTATGATGAAGCACAACCAAACACAATAAAATCACTCAACAAGGCTACTGTTTTAATCAGTGCTTCACTTTGTAAGGGACGGTACTTACTTGTTATACAAATATGACAGGAATTGTACACAAGATAAGGTATACAGAGGAAACTGGATCTCTCTAGCGGCTTCCAAGGGAGAGATCTGACTCTAAACTTGAGCACACTACCAAGACCCTGTAAGGGTACCTCGGTGCTGGAGTCCATGAACAGTTTTCTACAATGGACAGGGTTTGTGGTCTGTGGGTTCATGGTCTAGGGACACAGTCCATGCTTTCAACAGTCACATGCAATTTTAGCCTTTCGCTGGGTACCTGTGGCCCCTCTTGCTCTTGTTGCTACACTTCAGTGTTTTTTGGTAGGTACTGACTGAGCTCGGTGCTACTGTTCAGAGTGTGCAAGGGGAGTTTGAGGTTTTGATACACATCCTAAAGAAACCTCCCTGAGCCTAGAACAGATCCACCAACCAAACATGCAACAGAGGTCCTACCCAAAAGAATATGGAGCAAACATTTACTTGAAGGGACATGCCCAATGATGAAGCCATGTGTCACAGGAGGCCACTAGCTCTCAGAACTACAGTAGGTCTGGTGCTCATTAGCCAGAATCTCTGTAAAAGACACAGAGTATTTAAAGAGCAGCTTATTATCCAAACTGCCAGTGGCAGTTGGGGTTTCTCAGTGACAGAGGTGTTACCTGACCCAGCAGCATGGACTCTTGTGGTCAAGACCATGACAGTGAAACGAAACTGAGGGATAAGAGCTGGTATCACAGGAGCTGCTTCACAGACGTCCATCTAGCCAACAGATCCTGAATCAGCACAGCCTTACCTAATTACTTATATGGCCTTCTCAGGTCCTCCAGTTTTTTCTCAGCAGCTCAGGTCTCACGCAGGTTTTCCTGCAGCACAATCAGGGCCAGGGACAAACAGGATCACCAACCACCATGTAGAAAACTCTTCCTCTACCCCTGAGCATTGCAGATAGGTCTGGTTAGCATCTCCTCTTGCACAGAAGATGGGTGACCTTGTGCACTGGAGCATTGCAGATGACCAAACAGCTCCTGCAGGTCCTTAGGGAGCAAAGTCGACAAACTTCTTCTTTCAGGCATGCTATTCACTGTATGATGCAGTCCATAGTCCTCTTCCCAAAGAAGGCACAGCCCTCCTGCTTTCAAGACAATTCCTTGAGCACTTCCAAAGGATTATAGTCTCAAACTTGGTTATTGTTTTGTTGGGGGCATCAGTTAGGCAGACTCTTCCTGGCAATCAGTCGACCTCAACAGTGATGGTGCACAGTTATTTCTTTGGTCATGAGGCATTCTGGAACAACGTCAAGGTAATGCAGGCTAACATTTATCGACATAGCTGACCAATCAGCTCTCTTGCAAAATTAAAATACTGAGAAGTTGCTCTTATCAAAAACAGCATGGTAACTGCATGATCATCTCAGGGCATTGACACCAAGGTGCTCGGCTGATTCTTATTTGACATAGACAGCAGTCTGTGTTTTTTTTTTTTAGACAAGGGCCAGCTTTAGGGTGGTGCGATCGATGCAGCCGCACCTGTTGCTGACCTTGCGGCCGTTGTGTTTAGACATAACATGGGGTTAACAGAACATGATGCATAGTTCTTTGTATGTCTAACAGTTTTAGGCAAAACAAATGTCATGATAACACAGGTGATTGATGTTCCTGCTGGTGAGAGATGAAGTTCTGTCTAGTGGGAGTTTTGACCCATCTTCAAGTAGCTTAGTGGATATGCCTACTGCAAAGAATATGCAGAACTGTATTTCATTTGGATAGCTCAGTAGGTCATTACTTTTGTCACAGAAATCTGTTTGTTACTTGCAGTTCATAAGGTACAATCCTAATATAATGCAGTGACCTATGAACTGCCATCAAAGAGCTGCGTGCAAACTACAAGCATGAGCACCCACAGGCATTTTTTCGGGGGGGGGGGGTGGAACCCACACTGTTTGGCAGTGGATGTAACTGTTCTAGTGCAGGCAGTGTAACACTACAGCAGCCATAGTTTTACGCTGTACTGTGAACTTGCACACCAGGATGTACCTAAATTGCACCCCCTCTCCCCCACCCTATGGACGCCCATGACTGCAAGGTACAGGTTAGACTGTTATGTTTTTCTCCCCACTCTTTCACTATCCTAATGTTGTTACAACAGGGTCATTTAGGTAGAAACACGTTCTTTTTAGTAAAGTTAACCCCAACCACTGTGATATGTTTTGGATCCTGAGTTTGTGCTTCTCCGAAGCCAACATTCTTGAAATATACTGACTACTGGTATGAATTACATGCCATTCATACACCTTGTAATCCCCAGTTATATGTAACATTTTCCAAAGACTGATTTACACACGTAGGATTCACTCTCTCTGTATAAAGTGCTCGGAACACCCTACTCTGGTATGAGTAGCGCTATAAAACAAATGAAATTCATGTGCAAGAGGGCCCATGGAGAGATGAGGAGCACTCCTGGAGGGAGGCAGTGAGGGAATCCGTGGAGGAGGTTTTTGGTGAGGGGGAAGAGGGGTGCGGGCCAAAATGATTGTGGCACCGGGGGCCACCAGCAGTAAAGCCAGTCTTGCTTGAGGATGCAGCTCAGGCAGGAAGAGAGGGAGGGGAGAGTGTTCTAATAGAGGCTTGATGTCAAGTTTCAGAGAGCAGAGGCCCTGACGGAGCAACAACAGGACACCGTAACTCTCTTACCGCATAATTCAGGACGGAGGAGGATGCAGCGAGTCTAAGAAGCCTCACGCAAATCCCTCCACCATTTCAGGTTGCCGCATACATGTGGAATCAAAAATGGAGTCCACCATGCATCTTTGTCATTGCGCAGACAGTCCTTACCCTAAAACCACGATACACACACGAACAAATATAACACTATTTTATTTTTAAAAATATAGATTTTATAGTTAGGCTACTCATGGATTCTCATCTAGAAATCATGTTATTTTCACTAAGATATTTTTCACAAATCATGTTACATCCATAAGGCGAGCAACATTTTATAAGTCGTTTATTGTGGACGGGTACTCAGCCGAGCTCCGAGCTGTGCTCTGGCCTCTTTGGAGTGGGAACGCGAACAGCATTGGATTTCACAGGGAGTGTTTTGAGTCGGATCTCCATTACTGCGCCCTTTATGCGCTCTCGAGGCTATTGAGTAACCAGGTCCTCATGTCAGCTTACTGGTCACCGGCAGGGTCAGGGCCCTTGAATTGGGTAGGTGATAGGCATCTGCATTCACTGGGAGACTAAACGTGAAAAGCAAATGACATTCTCAGGGAGGAGACGAGTTACCCAGCTCCTCTTACTAAAAGAGAAAAAAACACCAGAAGTTTGGAAGTCACAAGTAGCACTTAAATGAAAGACTATCCGAGCTGCCAATCTGGACCTTGCCCGGTGGATAGTTGATTACCATAGCGAACAATATACTTGCTTTTCTACACGGGAAATTTAAAAAAAGGCATGCAATATTAGTCAAAAGCAACCTTCATGTTTTGAAGATCGTTTGTGGGTGTAGTCAGTGAATAATAGGAAAAAATATGTATAAAACCTGAAACTATGTGCCTTGCGTTTAACTGTGAATAGTTCTCCAATCATTTGCGTCTAAAAACATTTACTTTTGCTTTACATCAATACCTGCCTACCATCTGTCTCAAATCCGCACCCACGCCCACAATCCCCAGAGAAAGAAACTGAAATGCACTTTTCAGTCAACAAACAAAACCGAGAGATGGTCACATCTTTTAGCTGTGTTTGGTTTGAGCAACTAAAAAAAGACTAACATTAAACCCGTCTTGTAATGTCCCCGGTGCACAGAGAAAGGACACACAAAGCAAGCCTGCGCCCTTTCATCCTTTAGAAAAGCGGCTCCCCGCCAGCTCTGCATCAAACACCGGCAGCGCAGACACATTGTGCCGCCGAGCTGCAGGAACGCGTCAGCACGTGAAGATGGTGTATTTTGCCCACCACTGCCGTGTAATTACAGGTCTTTACAGGCTTTTGTCGAAATTAGAGGCCTTTGTGCATCTTATGCCTTCGAGCACCGCCCTGTTGTAAGTAACTGGAACTTGTATTTCTTTACAAACAAAAATCTCTCTTTTTATCCTGTGACAGCGCCGTGTCTCACATGGGAATCCATCTCACGGCATGGCATGGTGGAGCCCTCGGCAGGCAGGTGTGTTTACCCCCGTAACACCAACAGATCCTGTTATACAATCACCCCACGTGACTAAGCAGAACTAGAACTATCCTGCGCCCCCACCCAAGGGCCTAGCTATCATAAGTGTAGCGGGTTCAGTGACACCGAGGCCACGAGGGCCTGTTTTTTTCCTGTCTTTCACGACCCGACCGAGTTAAATGCGCCCTTATAGTTCCTTGCATTAGCACCCGTTGCACTTTTGGAACGCCCATCAGCATCGATTGTAATCAACCAACTATACAGTTCCGGGGTCAGCAGGCGCGCCATAGGAGGCATTGTAGGTCCAGCAGTTATGAACACAGACACGTGCAATAGAATAGCGCTAACACTTCCCGTGTATGGCTCCGATTTACAACGAAAAAGAAAACAGACACAGGGGGGCTCATTTACAAGCCCAGTTTGCAAACCCTTGCCCCACATTTTACCTGCGCCAGGTATAATGTATGCAAGGGAGGCGTTCCCCCGCTAGGAGGCCTACAGAAATGGCACAGTGAAATCTACAAGAATTCACTACGTCATTCTAGCGTAATTTTTTAACGCCTGTTCAAGGGCAGGCACTAAAGTGACACTAGGCTGTTTGAAATGGGCCTCCCCAAGCCTTGCTAGTATAGTGTCAATATTTTTGACTCTAATCCAGCAAAGCGCCACAACTGAGTCAGAAATTCTGATGCAGCTGTGCTAACGAGTGCCATTGTGCGCTGTATTGTGAATACAGTACTACCATGGTGTTGTTAGAGGGTGCGGAGCGACACAAGCAAACTGGTGTATCGTGATCGATGCACCAGTTTGTTGTAAATGAGGCCCACGGTCTACAACAGATGTGGAGTAAAACCCCAACACTGCACTCAATCCATGCCCCCCAACCCAACTCCTCAAAGAACATGCACAGTATGAGCAAGTGGGATGTAGCCAAGGTCTCAAAACAAGGAAGTGATTTAATGGAAGCACTCTGGAGGCCACAGCACAAGACAACACAGCATCCTCTAGTCGAGTGAGGCACTCCACCCGTATCTAAGTCACAGACGAGCAACCCAGAGAACCTGGGTGGAATTAGGTAAGCAGAAAGAGAGGAAACTAGGTGTGTGTGTGTGGGAGGACAGAGAATGGGGAATATGCGGGTGGTGTGCACGGGGCACAGTTCTTACATCAGCTCCATGCAAACGTGGTGAAAATGAAGCAGATCTGCATGGGAGAATACAGATGAAACAATTGTAGTGAAAAAACAACATGAAACAAAAACAAAACATATCACTTGAAAGCCATCATATACAAAACATGAGGATGTAAACACATGCTCTACAATATAAACTACTGAAGCGAGCCAGGTTCAACTATCAGGTACAGTACATTTAAAACACTGACATAACACCTATGTGTGTGCTGTTAATTTATTGAATTTGAAAGGCAGCATCTCCAGTGGATCATCATAAAACACATGGGCATATTTATACTTTCTGATGCAAAACATGCACTAACGCAGTTTTGCATCAAAAGGTTTAGCACCAGCTTGCGCCATTCCTGAGCGCCAGCCGGGTGCCTTATTTATGAAATGGCGTTAGCCGGTGCAAATGGTAGGCTAGCAAAAGAAAAAATGACATTAGCCAGGTGGGGGTGGTGGCGTGGGAGAAGGGGTTTTGCACCAAAGAATTACGCTAGTGTGGTTAGAGACAAAAAAAAAACATGCCTCTAACCAGCCTAGTGTCATTTTCTGAAGCAAAACCATTCATACCACATGACTCCTGTCTTAGAAAAGACAGGAGTCATGCACCCCCCCAATGGCCAGCACAGGGGACCAGTGTCCCCAGGGCAATGCCATTGCACCTTGTGCCATGCATGGGGCCCCAAGTTGGGCCCCGGATTCCACTTTAATTTAAAACAAAAAAATACTTACCTATACTTACCCTACTTACCAGGGATTGGGTCCCCCATTCTCCGATGTGCCTCTGGTGGGGGTGAGGGTGTTCCTGGGGCTTGAGGAGGGCACCTGTGGACCCATTCCATGGTGTTTAACCATGGAAATGGGTCCACAGGTCCCCTAATGCCTGATCTGACCCAGGCGTTAAATAATAGTACACCCCTCCTCCCACCCGTGCGTCATTTTAGCACAGGGGGATAAGTATGGGGCTGTGGCGTTAGCACCATTTTTTCGATGGGAACACCTACCTTGCTTCTCATTGACATAAGGTAGGGTTACACATCTAAAAAATGGTGCAAACTCCAATATGTTGACGTTAATCATGTCTAACGTCAAAATATATATATGGAGTTAGTTTTGCGCCAAATTCGCGTAAAAAAAAGATGCAAATTTGGCACAAATGGAGTATAAATATGCCCCACAGTGTTCACACACCAGTCACCTGCTCCCCGTGGCTGTAAGAACAGTGTAATGTTCATGCTACTGCAGGTCACTTTCATTGAACTTGGAATTTTGTGGAACACTACAAACAGTTGTATTTGTAGAGTGCCAGTTCAGAAGGAATTTCGTATTGACAGTTCCAAAAAGCAAGGGGAGGCTTTCAGCAACAACACATGATCATGTGAGTGTGCACATGTGAGTGAAAGCCTTAATATATATTTGGTTATGGGTAAACTTGACACATACCTCTTTCCGTTAGAATCACGCAGCCCAGCTTTACCCATCCCTTTTGACTTGGTTTCCACCTCCTGAACCTGTTCCAGTAAAGTCTTGCGGTAGGTATGCATGGCCCTGAAAAAAAAAATGAAAAACCAAATGATTTGTGCAGATTCATGCCCCAACATAAGTGGATTTATTTTTCAGTAGTAATTCCACAAGCCAGGAATCCACTAGTAGAGATGAAATTTGTAGGGAAAGTATTATTACCACTGCTTTTCAGAGGATTAGACATTACTCTATCTCATGCAATAGGTAATTAGACGGGACAAGGATTTAGGCCGACACAGATTATGCACATGACCATGCTACTCATGTAGCAGAAATGTTACTATTACCCCATCATCAACATGATCATCTATACGTGACAATTTACGCATTTTGTTAATCAAGGCACTATTAGTTTTGTTGTAAAGTGGTTCACTGGGAGTCATATTAATGTGCATTCACTGTAAATAGGTCACTGAAAAGTATGTGGTATAGCCATAAAAACATATGTTTAACAGATTAATTTGTTGCCCTGTTGTTCTTTATCATGTTAATTAATAGTGTGCACTAATACGCTAATGATTTTCGAATGAGAAATGTTTAGAATGTGAAATGCAAAAGTTGAAATTTTGTGGTTCAGTGCCATAGTTACGTGAATGGGTTAACAGAGTTATTTTGTTTTAAATCTGTTGTAACATGAACGCTCACAAAGTTTATCAATGTTGGACTCATAATTTGAATGTTAAATGTGCTTCATTTGCATAACTGAATGTGCCATTTTAATTCACTTTGTTTGGCCTAAGTGAGGCCGGCAAGGCCCTAATTCCTGACAGTGCAGAAAATGTTTTGACATTCTTGCTAACATGTATTTTTCTTTCAAATTTAATTCTCATGAGAATGTTAGCTAGGTAATAGATGTTCTAATGTTTTAAACATAGTGAGCCTGGGAGCCAAACCTTGAGTACAGTACATTCAGGAACTGTAGAGTAGGTTTTGTTGCAATTCATACAGATGAGCCTAGATGGAATATTCTCTACCTGTTTGTAATGAGAACTTTTGGCAATGTTGCAGTCCACGTTGTATGGCCTATTTCCATTGGATATTTACACCTTCGCTTGCACTATGAACTTTTGTATATCATTCCCCCGTTGGATTTGCAGCATTCTTCTTGCCTTACCTTTAGGAGCTGAACCCCTTGGACTCTGAGAGTTGCAGCCCTCTCTACTCTTGCCCCTTTGAAATGCCTTGTTGGGACTTCAAGATTATTCCCTTGACCCAGAGAAGAAAACTCTTGACCGAGCTTCTGAAATGCTGATTCCTTCCCCTTCCCCTATTCCTTTTATCTTTTTGTACATTTTGGTTATTAATTTGTTGCCCTAGATTTGTTTTTCCAAATTCTTTTCGTCCCTTTTATGCTTTTTGCCCACATGTGTTTAACCCAGCACATGTTACATGGATTTGCTAATTCGTAGGGTTATCCCCTTGCCAAGGTTATTACATTGTAGCATTTAAACTGTTAAATGATTAACAGAATTAGGCAGAGTTTGTTTACGCCTTTCCAAATGTTCTAATTGCTGTTATGTGTAACAGTAATTGATTTTAGTTTGTTTGAAACTTCTTTAGGAGGTTTGGGCAACTTATCATGATTCTGTACCTTTACAGTGGTTTTGAGAATTATCTGTGTTACTCTGAATTTTAATCTGTAATACACACCCTTGGACTTTGTTTCAGACTGGAGTTTTCCTTGTGTGGCCACATTGATCATACTGTCATTCTAAACTGACATGTTGTGTAATTGAGGTCTCTGTCTCCACACCCTTATGCTGGGTGAAAAGATCTATTCACCCTGTCTAAAGCGGAATTCTGTGAAGGAATAGCTACAGCACTATCAATTACTACAAATGAGCCAATTTAGTAAATTATGGCAGACTCTTTGTGGTAAGGAGTGGCCAGATACTGTACCATATCTGATTGTTAGGTGATTCAATTAAGGTCTGTGGAATGGTGCTATTCAAACTCGAAATATCAGCAGGCGTCCATTCTGAGACATAATTAGGACAGTCTAGAAATGAATGTATAGAAAGAAATTGAAGAGAATGAAAGGAATGGTTTGCTTGAGTGGACACATCTAATGCCAATAACCACCAAAAAATTAGACTAAGCTTAGGTACCAGAGCAGCGTGTTACCCGGAGTAAAGTGCTTCAATGAATCATCAGGGGCAGTAACTGCTATACATATGTAATGACAGTACAGTATGCACTGGGATGTTGTGACATGTATTATCAAATTTCATCTAAAAATAAACTTTGCAACACATAATTGCTATTTATGCCGAATTTGTATGCCACTTTTATATAACCCGTCCCCACACATACCCATAGTTAGTGGTTTGGTTCCCAGTTCCTCCAAGCAAACACATAACTCATATTATGACACTACCCAACACTTCCCCTTTGAATAAAGTACATACTGACCATCCATTAAGTAGTGTACTCCAAAAGCTTCCAGTTAATCTTGTCACCATTCCTGCCCCACACCCATGCTTGATCTCCTGACACAAACATTTTTTAAAGGTGGATTCTGATCAATGAAAGGTACGCTATAGAAGGCTGTTCAGCAGCATATGAACCAAAGCGCAAATCACATAGTTTAATTCAGTATCCCAGTTTAGCACCCAGATTTTATTTCCTTATTGGCTAGGGTGGTAGGAAAGCCAAACGATTGAGGTGGTTGAAAGATGAATGATACTTATTATATTGTGTCTGTAGTATAAAGCAATGATGGAAAAGCTCTGGCATATTTAGAGTAAAAAGATGCATTGTAAGTATAATGACATTGGCGGTTCTAGGAGTTCTACTCCACTAGATAAAGAGAGCATAGATTTTCAGTATTATTGAGACTATAAAACTCAATATTCGTCTATGTGCATTATCAAAAAGTGGCTACCAAGGGCCACCTTCTTACATAAGAGCAAGTACCAGCGCTGTTCTGCCTCATAGGGGCTAAAAGGAAATGGGTAGTGTAAGTTAATTTCCAGAATGGCATATTCAATGCATATGATGTTCCCTCTGCTCTGGGGGAGAGATTTTAGCCACAAATCTGGGGTGGAAGAGATTTCTTACTTTCTGCATCCTTTAAGCTACATCAAAGAGTCATAATTTCTCCACATACTAGATACCATCCTCTTGAGCAATAATAATACCCATAGACTGCTAAGGTTAGCTTCTAGGGGACCAAGTTACAGACAGCAGTGGAAGGTAGGCTCAACCACTTTCATCATTCAGGTCTTCCAGCACAGTTCCAATTAGGCAGCTGGATTTTCTTCCAAGATCCACTTCTCTTTAAATGTATCTCCTTTAAGCTATAGGTAGCCAGCTGGTTTGACCCATGAGCGTACTAGCTTGTTTTTTCATTCACAGGAAATGTATTTCACATCTCATTTAAGAGTTAATTAATGTCACAGGACAGGAGAATTGAAAACCTGAACAGCATACCTAGCAAAAAGCTATGCTTAGTAATGAAACTAAATTATGTGTGGATAATATCTGGAGTTATTTCTCAACCCATCTCAAGAAAATTGTACTGTTATTCTGAAGTAGCCGTGTCGCATAGGAAAAAGATTACCACCTCCTATGGAATCAAAGAGAGCCTTTGTAACCTGCCACTGGAGGGACATACCTATTTAAATATCAGACATGTGTCTTTTGTATATGATACAGCCATACCTTGTAGATTTTAAGGCACTACTTGTAGGTAACTTAGAAATGTATAAAGTAGGCTTTCAAACATGTCTAAAATGTTTTCCTTCTATATGTTTGTTGTAGCTTTTTTCACAGCAATTTGAGACTTCAGTGGCAGGGTTCTAGTCATGCTTTTAAAGTCGCTCTTGTTTGTAGTATCAATTTACACTGAGCCCACATGTAACACTTAACTTGTATGCCACTGGTGCAGTTCCTGCACATTATTACTGTGGCCTTTCTTGAAAATATAAACATGGCAATTGTGTTTAGCCAATCTTTCACCATGCTTAAGCATCAGAGGTATGCAGTGGAAAGTGCTCAGCAGTTTCCCAGAGTCCAAATATTCTAGTACATCAAGTCCAATAAAAGCAAGAAATCTGAAGAGATCAGGTAAACGGCAAGAATGCTCTTTTCCACAAGGACTATATAAGGATCTCTTGGGAAACAATTATTTTATTAGATCGGTGTGTACAAGGTCCGCTGTGGTTTATTCCTGTTTGTCTAACACTGTCTTAATAATCTTAGGACCAAAGAGCTTTTTCCCTTCAAAAGGTACTCAGAGCCATACCATTATTCTGAGATATCAAGATTCCACCCTGTCAATGCTGAAGGCTGCATTAAATCAAAAACAACACCTGAGAGGACAAATTCCTGTTACTCAATCGTAGACAATATTCCAAAACAATAATCTTGTTTCATCAGTGGGTCATGAAGTGCCTGGGCGTATGTTGTGAAGATTTCCACATGCATATACTTTCTTAAGTGCAGAATCTACCTTTATGTACAATATCCTGTAGAGGTGTATCCTCTGTGCCTAAAGTAGAATTTCTGAACAAACTGAGCAGCACATCCCCTACCATGTCACTACCTGCATGCCCTGCTGGTCTCACTGTCAGTATCAATCAAGGTATTGTTATTTTCTTCAGGGCCTTTCATTCTTTTAACATTATTGTGCTGAAGGGTCTATGGGCTCATATGCTGAATGCTGTCGGACACGCGTCTATAGTCAATAAATCATCCACACTGGCCATCTCTTGAAGTGATGTAGGCAATCTGAGGGGCTCCCAATGCTGATCAATGTGGCAACTACTTTCTTTCTTTCTCTTCCCCAGGGCTAAAACTGCAATCATAGCTATTGATCATCTGCTGCATTTCCACACTTGAGCTCATCAGCACCCGGGGGGCAATCTCTGTGCTCATTTCAGATGACAAAAACTCATCCATTCGCTTCAACTCCCCTCTTCCAATTTTACTGCTCGGTTTCCCCTACTGAACGTTTTAACACACAATTTGAGCAAAAATTCATTACGGTTGACCTTGCAAGTATCTTCTAAGATTCTTGCTTTCTGACTATTTGTGCCTACCGCATGCCCTGTAGGAATCCATGCACCTGAATTATGTGATCACCCCATGGTGCATGTGCTAGTCTCTGCATTTGCACACTTCCAAGCAGCCCAGATGTTTTTGAGAAACACCTTATTTAAGGTAAGTTAATCTTTATTTGCATGATTAATTAAAACCATTGCAATAGTATTTACATTTTCGAGGTGTTAAGATCGCATATCATCAATATAATAATAAAAAAGTTCTATAATCAATAAAACCGTTGTTACTACCCTAAATATATTAAAAGTTAAAAACTAGTTGTATACAAAACTCCTGACTTGAAGTAGAAGGCTAAAAGTGAACACAAAGTGCCGAGTGCTGTTAGTGCTTTCCCGCCTGATGCTAGAAACACCTTATTGACTATCCACCTATAGGTGAGAATAACACATTGGATGGAAGAGGGAAGCCGTTTTGGTGCCAACTGTAATTGCACCCAGCTTGTTACACAACTTAAAATGGCCACTAGGAATACTGAATATTAGATTATCTGACAGAGCTCCCTCCTTGTCCATGTCCATAGGGTGTCTGGAAACCAACAGATAAAAACACAGGACGAGGAGGAGACTGGTCCATGTTCCTGAAGGCAGGTAAATGTTGTGCTTTAAAAGAAGGAAGAAGAAAAGCTGTTGAGGCAGCAGGCATCTGGCAAAATGTAGGTCAATTTCACAAAAGTAAGTATGGATGTTATGTAACTTGCACGCTTCTTACATAGGGTAAATCATATACACTACTTTCAAAGATACAGCTCATACGCCAACTTCACATTCCACCAAGTGCACCAAAAAAAATGTGTATTACATTATAAATGCTGTCAACCTCAGTCAGTGCTGGGAAAGTATATGATTTCAAAATGACTAGATATTGTATTGACAGAAGACTTAGTAAAGCTAAATGAGCAAAATGACTAGCAGAGTGCAGAGGTTTCACCTGGCAATATTCTTGTGAGACTGTTGGGAACCTCAGTGCTACAAAAGAAAAGACAAGCAATTCACTGAATATTCATAAACTGAACACCTGACACCGACACCCTCCTCCAACATGGGTATGCTGTCCTGCCTGCTCTAAGATACATATTTTACAATTGTTTATATTCTCAATTGTACATTTTTGTAGATGTGCACAGGTTGAGTAACTTTACCTCGACTATTGACTGAGACACTTACAAACAAAAACATGCACATACTGTGATGTTTTGATCAAAATTAAGTGTTCTTTGCTATTTTGAATAGCAGAGTTTTCATCTAAGGAGTGTATCCCTTTTTCTCATCTTCGGCATTCGGAATCACAGCAGGAATTTTCACAGATATTTTTGGGAGAGACAGACTATCATAAGAAGGAGTGGTGGATCAGGGCAGATTGAAGTTATTTGACTATTCTGTCAAAGAAACCTAGTTAATTCACCGTGTAGGAGCTGGAGATGTGTTCTGAACTTCCACAATAACCCTACAGTAGCTTTCATGTTTTTTTTAATACAACAACTTATTTATTTATTGGAAGTAGCATTCAAATAAAATTATTGAGTAAATGAGAAAATTATTGGATAAGGCTGACTTTAAGGAAAAGCCATATGGAAAAGCCATATAGACATGCTAGTTTATTAGACAAATATGCCCTTCCAGAACTTAAAATAAAAAAAGCATTGGCAAGCTCTATGGGTCAGATTCTCAAAAGTAACTGACACTTTTGAGTAAGTTTATACTTTTGAGTATGTTTACTACTTTTTGGTATTCACAAACCACACTTTTGCAGTAATTTACTCTTTTGTAGTAACTTCCACTTTTGTGGTAAGTCCAGCACTACACATGGACAACTACTGATACTGCAATGCCCTCCCAGAGAAAATAAAGGAGGTAGGGACTTAAAATAAAACCCCTTAGGAAATAATGTTAAGTTATATTCAGTTTTTTAAAATTGTTACAAATATAAATAAATATAAACGAATGTTAAAAAGTATATGAAAAAATAGTACAGATTTAATTATGAGATATCTAATAATGTACATTTGTTATTCACCACTCATGTACTCATCTACTTATGTAAGAGGAGGCATGGCATTTTCCTCTCAAATTCTCTATTTCACATTACATGCAGTTATATTCTTAGCGGAAAGATCACTGAATCCAAGGAATGGCTATAGTTCACATGCTGTGCATAAAGATTACTGACATAGCCACAAGCTTTGACCAGAGGGCCCTGGGAGTGCAGTAAGATTGTTCACATCTCGCCTGAGCAGGTGCACTTAGCACTAGGAGTGACAGAAGGCCACGGTCACAGGCTGTGTCCTCTGAGTACCACGTCAGGGGTACTGGCCACAAATCATGGCTGAAGATCTATAACTAGTCTTCAGCCATAAATATTTTGTGATGTGAACGATAATGTAATTTGTGTGTCAAACAGTGCATTGGGGGTGTTATGGTAGCATACATATCTATAACCAATAAGCTTCAGAGGTTGTTGGGTTTTAGACATCGTCTCTTCAACTTGAGTGTTTCAGGGAATCAAAATTCCTTGAAAAGGCTTTAGATGAATAGATATTCTGATGGGAGCTAAAACCTAAAACAACACTGAAATTTGTTAAGTATGTTCACCTCCACAAACATGATGTCATCTGCCAAACCCAGTACACAATATCCATTCCTACAGTACCTACTGGGCACATCTCTAAGACATGCAATGTAGCCATCAGGCACAATGTCCACTGCCCAGAGTACCCTCTACCTTGATGACGTGACAACATGTCTAAAAGGCACCATATTTGTCCATGGCCCTTGCCATAGTCCTTTTCCAAATGATTTTTAATGTTTTGTTTTTAAATTCATTGATTGGAATGTCATCAACATACCAGGAGGCATGCAAGGGCATCATAAATATGAAAGGGTGAATAAACAATTGGAGACCTACTTGCATCTCCTCCATTTTGCAAATTGCAAAACTGAAATGTAGTACTTTCTACAAATTAAGGAATGGACCATTGTCCTCAGTTGTTCTCCGTCCCCAATTCTAGGGGTGCATCTGCTCACCCTGCGTTGGGATGAATATCTGCAAAACCTTGGGAAGCTGTTCTGGCTGGCATGTGTATATTTCCAGATAGCCATATGCCCGTTATCCCTTGATAAGCTAGACAATCTTGCAGCTTCACTGAGGAGACCCCATTTAAAAGTTGTGAGACATCACAATGGGGGGTTCGATATAAAGACAGCACCTAAAGTGCCGTCTTCCCCTCTACCCAAACCAGAAGAGACTAAAAGTGGTGGAAGCCTTACCTATATTTGAGGGACACGGCCTCTGAGCCAGATTCCCTACAGAAGGACAGCCTATCATCTTCCACTGTACAATGGTTTGTGGGGTCTTTCCTAACAGAGGTCCTTTAACTACATCATGCACGGAGCACATTATGCTTGTGTGCATGTGCTGGTAAGTAGATTGTTTCACAGGACTTTCTTGCTTTGTGAATAGTGGGATCCAGTGGACTCTATGTCTGAGTATTCTTCAATATGACTGGCTACTTTATTGAGCCAGCCCATTGGCCCCCTTGGGTCCTGGAGACTGCATGAACAAAATCTCCTGTCGCCTCCACAAACTCACTTGTTTTAGCAAGTGTCATGAGGCAATCCACTTGCCTTTTTTAATTATCTAGTTCTCCTGCCACTAAGACCATGTTCCCAGTTCCTGCCTAATCTGCATTTCTTACGTACATGGCCTTCATCCTTTGTTGAGTCAAAAACAATTGCACTTTAGCCGGGTCTCAGGAGGGGCTGTAGTAACACATAAGCTAGCCGCAAGCTGATCATGCCAAGGTCATAATTCTCCACCACATAAAAAAATTGCAGTTGACCTGATTGACTATTTTTGGCTTAGTCACTAGCCCCTGCGATCAGTGAGGTGGTTACTCATTGACTGAGGAGGGTCTGCACAGGAACGAAGATGAGAAGAGCAGGCCTTCTAGGAGCAGAACCTTTGTAGATTGCCATTCCCCCTACTTAGCCAGGGATCAAGCTCAGAATAGTATTTAATATATTACAGGATCGGTGATCGGGCCTCTGTAGATATGGATGAGTTGAGACATACATAGAAAATTGATTTTTTAGTTCGCTGATAACTTTGCAATGCCTGGTGAAGCTACTCAAAATTAGGCACAGTCTTTTCTCATTTAGGGCAGGTTTTTTACCTCGTGTATCGGCAGGATTGTTGGTGAGCTGAGTGCTCGCTCAAGACATATGCAGTGACTTGAAGGCCTCAACTTTAAATCCTTGAAAGGCTGACCCAACTATCCATCATTCTGAGTCTAGCAAAAGTACAGTCATAAACTATGGCAATGTAAAACCTATTATTTACAACATTCAATAATGCCAAAATTGTGGCATGAACAGCTATAGGATAATAACCATGAATATCCATCTCCTTTGGAAAAATGCTTATCGCGTGTGCGTGGGAGAGAAAGCGAAAGCCTGGGGACTGGACCCTTTCTCACAGTGCTGGTAAACTCTGACAAAGCCACACAAATACCATGCCCTGTGATGACCACTGCCTTTTGGAGACTGGCCCCTATAGTGCGTTTTAGATAATTGTAAGCAAAGTGTATCAAAAAATATAAAAGCGATTGTATATTTGCTCAAGTCCGCTGGATAACCAGGGCAACTAGAATTATGGGATTGTGCGGCTGCAGAATTTTTCGCATAATTATTGTTCTGCCGTATTTGACACATAATCCACCGGCTGCCGCATAATCTGCAGAATAGAACCAAAAAAAAGTGTTTCTAGCTGAAACGGTTTAAAAGTTACTAAGAAAGCAGTGACACTTGTTGATGCGCATTGAAAGGCCCGTTGCAAAGGTTGACTGGACACCTTTCGGTTGGTTACTGCTACGTTTGGGTGTTAAACTGCTACTAATATGGTGCAACCTAAGCGCACACAACATTAGCAAGTGTAAAAGGGATAAATAATGAAGTAATAATTCCGGAAAATGTGCCGTATTATGTCGCATAATTTACATTTTCTTGACGCATAATTTGACCCTCTCCTGCAGCATAATTAAGTGGCCCTGTGTATAACCTATGTCAGAATCAAAGCACATTTGGAGATATAATAGTAGAAACACACTCCATTAGGGTCATTGACCTGACCACGGATACATATGTCGTATGTACATGTTGTGTATGTGTGCCTATATACAGACAAGGAATCGTTCAGCATTTGGCTTGTCATTTTACACTTACGCTCGCCATGCGATGTCCTTGATAAGGCATGCCGTGGGCACCAGCAGCAATCCGAGCCAGAAGTATCCGCATTTCAGCACCATTCCCGCCTGCAGAGAAACAGAAATACATTTGTCTGTTTTACGCTCACCAGAATCCAGGATTAACTTCTGCACGAATCGCAAGCGACAGCTCTCCAAGTACTTTAGCAGATGTTTCAAGGCCTCCCCTCGCACCCCCGCCCACTTCACTGCCGGCATTAACGCAGCCACGAGCGCGCGGCTTCCGGTTCCAGAGCGGGCAGGTGCTCCAACATGGACGCATCGGTTGTTCAATGTTAAACTCTGCACGCTATTGTGCGACTGTCAATGAGATGGAAAGAGTTTAATGCTTGTGAGATAAAAATACACTCAGTGGCCTGACAGCAGGGTTGTGGGGCTTGCCACCCACGGTAGCACAGGAAAACTACACATTCCAATCAGTAAAGCAATTGTAGGTCACCCTGCCTGTGATCTCTCAGGCCTGTTTTTCTTTTCCAGGCACAGGTGCCTCTGCCACCTGGCCCCTGGCGCTGACTGTCCATGGATGAGGAACTCTCTCAAGGATTGAGCTGTTCATTAGGGAACAAGCAGCCTATTAGCGCCAGCAGTCTTCCACAGACATCCTGTATAGGCCGAAGAAAAGGGTCGGGCTGGGAACTCAAAACAGCCCGGCAAATGTTGGCAGGCCAGCCCCATGGGGTGTATAGCGAGCGAGCCTGACCACATCAATAGAGCTTGGCCACCCCCCAATGACAATTTGGAGAAAATGACAAGAACGGTGCATTCTACAACACATTTTCCATTCTATATTCAATTGTATTATTTTTTAAAGAATAGTAAATTACCTTACAGTGCACCAGAATACGGCTATCTTTACTGGGGCTCTTCAATGATTCCCTCATGATCACCCTCTAACAAAGTCTCTCATATCTGCACAGTAACAACATGATCTCTGTGACAAAAGCAGTATCCCACCGTGTACTGCACATAAAATACTGTTCTGTGGTCTCCATAGTACACATTCTTTGCAGCAGGCATATTAACCCTCTGCGCTACCTTAAATGAGTCAAAACTGCCACTAAACAAAACTCTGATCTCTCTCAGGCAGGTACATTAATCACCAGAGTTATTTTGGCACTTTTTTTGTTGCCTGAAAATTGCTGGACATACAAGGAACTCTTCAGTGCTTTTCAAACTGCTGCACTGCTGCTAAACTGGCCCCCCAGTAACAAAAGCAGCCCCCACCCTTCCAGCCTTCTGAGGAAATGCCCCATACCCGATACGCCCAGTCCGGCCTTGCCCAAGATGCAAACATCTGCGTTGTCAGCTCCGGAGCTAATTTGCTAGTGGCAAGGTACTAGGATATCGAGTCTCTAATGTCGTGCTACCATAATATAGTGGCAGAAATATGGATGACCAAAATATCCACAAGTCTGTGTAGATCAGTATAAGTTTACTTTACCTAACTCCATATTTACAATATGTATATTGTAAGGGACGTAGATGTGAAGATATGAATAGTAAAACTTTACTCACCAATTTGTACTTACAGTCTAAGCATTTAAGCTGTCAATATTTGTGCTGCAATATAATGCTGGAATGATATTGAGTACTAGGTATTCTGACATGCAATTGTTCAACATATGAAATTAAGCCCAATATTAATGCACTTTGGTTGCGTGGCAAGCCATAAGAGCTCAGTACTTTTAAAAAGCACCGACTGGCAAAAAAAAAATTGTCTGCAGCAGCAAAAAATAAATAAATAAATCACAAAAAGCACTTAGTGCAATGATGTATACACATGCATATGTCACCGTGCATGCACATTTATGTGTCACTGATTTTGTTTTAAAATTTACCTTCCAAGATGGTGGATGCTCATATTTGAGTGGTAAAGTTAACAACAAAAACAAAATAGATGGCCAAAGCGCATTTAGCTGAAGGAGCAACCAGGTAGCAAATTGCAGATGCTGGGCCCCCCTAAAAAGTTTTTAAAAACGTTGAAATAAAATGAAAAAATGGGACTCCGAAATGCAATTGCGCAGCAGGTGCAAGTCAACAATTGTCGAAAAATGGTAATGAGCAGGGAGAGTCAGGGGAGAAATGGAGAAGCCTGGAGGGGCACGGGGGCTGGGTTAAAAGAAAAAGCTGAGTGGGGCACCAAGGAGCGGGAGAAGCACCGGGTGAGGGAGCACCAGGGAGACAGTGTGGCATCGATGTGACTGAAGGCTCGGAGGTCATGAATGTGAAGGAGGAAGTGGCACATAGGGGAGAGACCGAGAGAGGAAGAAACACATCCACACCCATGGAGTGCTGAAAGCTAAAGAAACAAGCATTGACAAAGCCCATGACTCTCACTACAGAAAAGCAATAGCATTCACATTTTAATGCCCTTTAAGAGCTGCAATCAACACTTTATTGATGCAGGCTACAATACCTCATCTAGTTACTAGAGGTTCCTCTAGTTAAATATAAAGCTCCTGTAACACCCGTGATACTTTAAGCCCTCTAGAGATCCGATAGACATCACTTGCCCCTTTTAGCAAAACTTCAGTTAAATAGATTCGATTTTTATTAAGTAAGTGTGGTAGTTAGGTTTCCCAGGTACAGTAGGTTCGGTATGGTAAGTAGGTTTGGTCCCATAGGTGAGGTATGATAGGTAGGTATGGGAGGTATAGTAGAATGGCTACGGCATGCATGTTAGATTATTTAAAGGCGGTTAAGTATGATATTTGTATAGTAGATAGGAATGGGAGGGAGATATGAGAGGTTAGAAGCGATCAGCTGATATGGAAAGCAAGTTGGTCTGGTAGGTAGGTATGAGGAGTTGAGTATTGTAGGTATAAAAAAATATGGGAGGCTAGTTGTGGTAGGCATGATACATTAGGTAAAGTAGGTTAAGTATGGTAGGTATGATAGGAATGTGTAGATTTAAATGATGGTATGTTGGTATAGGCGACAGGTTTGGTGTGTACTGTATAATACAACACTATAGAAGACTGAAACGGGCATGCCTGCCAGCCTCAACATCTACCACAAGAATATTTGCTCAGTACACAGAAACTTTCATACAGAAATAATTGAGAAAAGTTCCTCTTCCGCAAAAGAGTCCTTTAAAATTGTAAAATAGTCTCTCATTCTGCTGCCTGTGAATGTGCCATTCCTGCCTCTCTCGAACTAAGCAAAACACTGTCCATTTTTTTACGGGACAATATCAAAATCATTTATAACTTTGAATTCCAAACTAAGCTGCATTCCCTGTCACATTTACAAGAGCAGCCACACGCAGCAGCTCAGAGAATTTGCAGGACAATTAAAGATATAACTCTTAGCGACACAGAACTTATTATATAGTCTAACACTCGGATCCCCTTAGAACCAATGTCCATCTCGTGTTGTCTCTTCTTATCCTGCTTTGCTTAGTGCTTGCTTAGACAAGCTTTTTAACCTCTTTCTCGCCACAGCCAAGGTCCTGCTAGCTTGGAAACATGCTAATATGTTGCCATTACTTAAGAAGCCCTCAGCCTACCCTCTCATCCATTTGGACTATTGCCTAATATATCTTCTTCTTTTATTACCAGCTAAGATACTAGAAAGAATTGTCAATTAACAGTTATCTTCGTATCTGGAGGATGATGACATCTTGGAAATTTCGCAGTCTGGGGCAGGGTTCTCCAACCTTTTCTGTAACAAGAGCTACTCATGTTCAATGACGATGATTCTGAGCTAACAATAGTGTTAGCCTTGTAATAATGACCACATCAGACAATAATATATTATACACTATACAAGAGTACCAGCAGTGATCACCTATGTATATCCGGCAGGGTCAGCAATAAGAACTTTAGAAAGTATTTGTCAATTTGGAATCCCTTTACATATGTAATTGATAACAGCCATAGCTACAATGCTCAAGGCATCAAGGTAATAATGTTAGCATAAGTCTCTTCTTCAAACTCACATGATTTATCATTCTGATTTGAAAACTATTTTGGTAATTTAATCATTTTTCTCCAAACATCATCTTAGGAGTTCCAAAATTACACACATTTTTGTCTTGAATAACCACTCTTCAGTGTTGGTACAATATGTTAATTCAACCAAGGAAATGTTCCAAGTTAGTAGGCTGAGCTGCACACAGGAGAACTACTCTAAGATAGCCGGAGAGGTACCAGTAGCTTACGAGCTACTCATTGGAGAAGCCTGGTCTGGGGCGGTAGACCTGCTACCCTTATCCTATTCAATCTCTCTGCAGCCTTTCAGGTGGCCTTTCCTTCAATTATGATTAGAAGACTGCATGGTATAGGGATCTTTCCAATTGCTCTGGTCTGTTTTCAATCCTTACTATCACACAGAATACAGGCGATGTACCTTCCACCGTTCAGATCTAAATCTGTCACCTCAGTATGTGGAGTACTACAGAAATCATCCCTTAGCCCCACACGTTTTAATATATATATATCATTTCACTGGCCTCATTGTCCAGAAGTTCGGATTAGAGGTCTTATCATATGCTGATGACACTACGATACCAATATTGATTGTTGAAAATTCAGATTCCACCAAAGCTACATTCTCTGACTATCTAAATGTGTCCGTTTAGATGAGGCAAAATTGTCTCAAACTAAACAGGAATAAAACAGATTATCCTGTTTGGAAGAGCCAATACTATCTGGTCGGATGAATGGTGGCCATCTGAGCTTGGTACAGCCCCTAATCCAAAAAAAGAGGAAAGGAATCTGGCCATTTTTATTGACAGTTTGCTCAGTATGAAAACAGATCTCTGCGGTCTGCAGATCTTGCTACATAATCTTACTGATGCTGCAGAAAGTCTTCAACTGGATCCCCCGCCAATACAGGAAAACAACTACCCAGGCCTTAATTACCCATCACTTAGATTATGCCCTACATGTCGGAATTAATGATTGTTTGCTATTGTATCTCCAAACCCATCAAACATGACTGGCCTATAATTTACCCGGAACAGCACCAAAGTCTAGTTTGAATGAGCTGCACTGGCTGCCCATACATACAGGGATAATTTCAAATTCTTATGCCATGTCCACAGGAAATTATACAATGGTGACCCTGGCTACTTTGCTAGCCGAGTGTGCCTTTATCATTCCACCAGGGCTCTCAAGTCTTCTACTCTCACTCTTACACAACCACACTGCATCTCTTGTGGAAGAACTGGTGGCAGAAGTGGCGTCCATTCTTTCATGGAATTGGCTACCAGGAATTGGAGCAGAAAGCTGAGTGAGCTTTTATAATTCCACCAGGGAACCCAAGTCTTCTACTTTCACTCTTACACAACCACACCACAACTATTATGGAAGAAAACGGTGGCTGGACTGGTGGCCATTCTTTCATGAAATTGACTACCAAAAATCGGAGCAAACTCCCTATTCAAATCCTCATCTGCCACAAAACTGAGATTTTAAAAAAAACATTAAAATCTATTTTTGTTTGCTTATCTTGTCCTTGAATCCTCCATTAAACATGACATATGATATGATAGGTAGGCAAGTTACATACTGTAGATAGGTATAATAGGTAGGCTGCTTAATAGGGCATATTAAAAGTATGGCATATTAAGCTAGGTATGGTGGGACATAACATTTTGTCTGCTATTTAAATTTAAACTATTAGAGCTTTTAATAGGCTTCTTGCTTACAAATCATAGCATTGTTAGTGAGAAGCACAACATACGTTTTTATTACTAAAACATGATTTTGCCAGCACAAAATAAAAAATCTAAACCTATAGGAGAAGGAAATCAATGTTTTAGTAATTAAATTGTTTGTCAGTGTTTTTCTTAAACAATGATAATAACAGGAATAATAGCAACAACAATACCATTAATAATAGTAATAATAACAGCAATGCTAATAATAATAATAACAATTACAACAATACTAATATACGATTGTTGTTGTAATTATTACTATTATTTCTATTATTATTATTATCAGACTTCCATTTGCTGAACAGATTGCATTACCAGGGTTATAATTTACTCTGAAAGGAGAGTGTTATAAAATCGAGAGAGAAAATTAAATTTGCATTGAAAGTGTTGAGTATAAAAGACATAAACAGAACACGTGAAAGTGTATTTTAATTGCTTTTTAAGATTTTAAGAAAGCCTGAGTGTCCACTTGTATTTCCTTCGTGAGCAACAAAAATGGTAAATTCAATATGTCATCGTGATAGCAAAGTAAAACAAATAAACATGGTAATAGGAACATGCCTTTTTTGTGACAGGCGTAGGCTTGAGACCACCATCAAAATCTAAAGGCAACACATATGGGGCAAAAGCCATCACTTCAATGGCAAGCAAATCAAAGCAATGGCAACCCAAGAAAAACACATGAAAACCAGTAGATGTAAACTTCTTTTTGATGTAATGAAGACAAGAGTTTTTTCAAATGACAAGGAAAGCCGTTTCGAGCTAGACCTAAAAAGTAGTCCCCTGAATGTAAGCGATGGAGGATTCATGTAATCCAGTCCTCCTAGAGAGGGATAAGCGGAAAAAGAGGAAGGCAAACCATCAAATAAGAAGCAAGCGAACGAGAAGATGCGGAATGTAATCAATGATGAGTAACGGGCTGACACAAAGCCCATTGTAAGTATTGGTATTGTATACTCAGTCTTGCAACTACAGCCATCTAGATCTGCCGAAGTGCTTTGTAGGCAAGACCTAATAAAACCTTGCCCTGTACACTGCGCCTGTACCCCGAGCACTGCCATTCATGGCCTCTTTGTAAAACGCCAAAGGATAAGTACAACCTCCTGTATGTAACGCTTCACTCTACTGACAACCCTGCACTAGAAAACACCCGTCACCCCATCTCCCTGATACTCACATAGTTTCCTCCCTCCCCAAATTGATGCTTGCACTCAAACCCACCTCTTGCTTCTGGTAGTTAAAAATAGTTGACAAGTGCAGCCTGTTCCCACAAAGACATGTAGCAGGCAATTTGCAAACTCCTATCTTTATATGAACTCTGTGTATGACAGTTGATTTGTGTGATGTCACTGGCAATGTTTCAGCCATTATCCGTCGATATTGTCATGACTTTTGTACGTATGTATCAAAATCTGAATTTGCTGATATGTACCATTAATAATGAGGTGCACAGTGCTTCCGAATGAAGTGTTTAGATAGCAATTAAAACAATTACAGATAACGTTTACAACAACTTTTAAAAACTCTGGGAAGAATAACCTCAGTCATGTCTTTAATAAATCATGTAAAATAAGAGAATGCATGTTTCACCCTATCATTAATAAAGTCTCTGCCACAGGTTTGTAACACATGAAAATTGCCAACTTCACAGTTAGATGCACACGTCATAAAGTTTGCAAAGCATTGCTACCTCGACAGAACAATCTTCCATTCACACGACCGTCGCTCTCAGAGCCAACAGAGCATCTTAGAACACACCGCACCCTAATCTGCATGTCACAACACTAAATCCAGAGCACGTCTGGAGCACAGCTACCTCCACTGGAGACCCACCACCCAAACCTATGGGACATATTACTAATACATACCCCTTCCACTGAAAGATGACACCAATGAAATATGTACAATTGCATTAGCGTAACTGCAACCTGCTGCAGACATGTTTTCTTGCTTTTGCTAACATTGCCCACAGGATGTGCTCATCTCGGATGAGCTGATCATACGTCTTGGCTTCTGAGATGAGGAAACAACCAACTTGCTCAGGTGTATGGTTTGCATATTATCGTCACTATTTGTGGGTTGTTTCGCTTCTTCTCTGGAGCTAAGACTTGACAACTGCTTTTAATTTTTCTTAAGAATTAATTACGACTGTATACCATACATAAAGAGCACTAGTGTATACATTTTTACTTTCCCTTTATTTACCACAAATGTCCCTGGTTGGATTAGGCACAGCCTACTCACACCAGTGAACCAATGCAAAACTCGATCAAACAGAACAACCTTGAACTAACACATACATGGCCGTAGCTATGCTAAATGAAAAATACTAGAAGCATGAAAGAGTGAAAGGGTTATGGAGCCATAAAAATGGCAGGAGTGTGCTATGCAACTGCTGATAACAAAATAGCCCTGACTTACAGAATTTTTTCAATCAGTATTTCTGATTTACTATTGTGAACTTAGGAGTAAGTCATACCTAAACCTAGCAAAGCTCTAACAGAACAGTCTTTATGAACTGATCCCATCATATCACGACTTTTTGCTTCCGACTGGCTGTCAGGACAGTGTTTTTTTGGAGGTGCTTAATTTGTACCAGCAGTTGCAAGTGGTGGGCACTGGCACTCATTTTCCATCACTACACTTCAACCGAAAAGGAAGAGAAAGACACAAAAGAGAGAAAGAATAGAAAGTTACCAAAGTAATGATAAAGGGAGAAAGTTGAAATGAAAAAAAAAAAACACAAGAATGGAAGGAAGTGCAGGGTAGTGGAGGAAAGAGCCCTGGGGTGGAATCAAGAATGGGCAGCTTTTGCCTTCTGTAAACCCAGCATTCAGCAGCTTCAGCTTCGAAGAAAAACTTTGAGCCCCTCCGTTTATTTTATTCTCTTCTTCAGCGCTGCACACAGTAGTGATCTCTTATCTAAGTCCTCTAACGTTTTTGGAGGTCATGAACTCTGAGCCCCAACAATCCACTGCTTTGTGCCTGTCCTCCCACGACATACTGTGGTTATGAATCATGAGCAGTAAAAGCGCTTTCTTTGCATCCGTTCCTCTTTCGAGGCAATTATGCAAGTTTGGCAGGGATCCCAAAAGACAGGTACGTGAGGCAGACTTCCCCAACATGTTTCGCCAGCCCGATTACGAACCTGTACCCTTTCACACAAAAGGAGAAATTAAATGAAAAGGTGCTGGCGAAGTCAGCCGGAATCTTTCTCTGTGATCGTCCATCATCTGTTTGTTTGTGTGCGCAGACCAAGGCAACGGGGGGACTGAGCAAAGGCCGCAGTCAGCACTGGCACAGTTGAGAAAACATGGCAAGAATTAGACCGGATTGCTCGTGAGTTCAGCAAACCGAGCTCACAGAGGATCCAAGCACCTGCTTTGTGCCCAAAAAAGACCCGTCGGCCTTAAAACGTCACGGAAAGTGTCACATGCGCATAGGGGGCTTCATTATTCCGCAGCCCAGCATCAGATAATAATTCTCAATTTGTGATCTCTTATCTAAATGTATTGCAATGGGTTTGGTAAAAGCGGTAGAAAGTTGTGCACTACGTTTACCGAATACATTTGCATTTGTAACTAACTTATGTACTAGTAGGGTGGTTCACAAATACAGAATCATAGTGGGTCGCAATTCAACCTACCTCATTAATAAGCATGAAGCAGTTAGCAAATTGCAACCCACTATGATTGATTACAATCAAAGAGATGGTGGCCTGCTAGGGTAAGCAGACCACTAGGCCTGTGATTACTTCTAAATAAAGATTTTTTTTTAATACAGCCCGCTTACTAAAAGGAAAACAGGATGTGTTAAAAAAATAATAATAATAATTAAAAAAAAACTTTTTTAGGAGCAAGCAATTGTCTAATGGACCACTGTCTGCCTCTAGAAAATGTTTTTGTTAATATACACAAAGTGGAGAGGGTCCCTCAGGGACCCCTTTCTGTGGGTGAATGGGCTGCCATCTCCTTTGAAAAGGTGGTAGAATAATAATGTTTTGCAAATACAATCCGGTCACAAAACATTAATACATACCATAAAGAACTGGTATTTGAAAGGTTTGCCTTTAACATGTCCCTTCCAAATACTGGCCCATTTAACGATTGAGAACACCTTTTCTAAATCGTTAAATGAGCTTAGTCCATTTCAAAAAGAGTTTTAACATTTGCAAACCCTCTGATTTACTGAATCACAGGGTTAGTGAATGCTAAAACCCTTAGTACATGAGGCTTTATATGTTCTAAGACATTAAGAGACATTTTTTAGATCCGACCTAAAGACAGCTTTAGTTGTCTTGCCAGCCTTGTGTTTTCCCAAAAATATCATACAAAAACACATACATAGAAAGAAGTTCCAAATCAGTACTCTTTCACAATTGGTCTGTTGACATGACATTCAAATTATACTCCCTTCCACCCCAGCAGAAGGTTTACATCAACAGACCAACCCACTCCAACCATTAAATGCCTTCACTTTGAGTGACTGCATTTTTCCCTTTCACATGTAAACGTAGACCTGAAAAATAGTTCCCCATAAACAGAAATTGTTAGACACTAGCACATCCCAATGACTGATAGTCCCTATGTATGGTAGTGTTATAGCAACTATTTTCATAACACACAAGACATTTATTGTAAATTACAATGTTCATTTCTCACTATAAATCAGGTATCTTTGATATATTTATTTATCCTAATGAAAATGATCATAACTCTTTAGAGTAGCTAAAGTGCATATGCAGAATTTTAGGTTGAAGCCACGCTCCCACACATTTGTGACGTGTTTGGTATTTCAACCACTTGAGAAAGCCTTATAGTAACTATGTGTGGAACTACATCATCCCGATTGGAATGTTGTACCAGTATGCAGAAAATACTCCTCACAACTCAAAGACAAAGCTGCACGGTGAAGGGAGCGACCCTTGACCCTTCTTTCAGGCAGGTCGCTCCCCTGCACTGCGTGCCGGTTTTGCCGCTGCTCCAGGTTTAGTTTTTTCTTTCTCCCTCTTTGCCCTGGTTTTCCCCGCTGCTGTGTCCCTGCGGCCCCGCCCCCTCCCTTTACTTCGTTTACCTCTTTCCCCCTGCTGCGTCCCTGTGGCCCTGCCCCCGCTCGCCAATTCGCTGCCCCGCTCCCACCTCCCAGCTGCCCCTCCCTTCCACCTCCCCTTATATGGCAGCAGCTGCATGGTGAAGGGAGCGACCCTTGACCCTGCTTTCAGGCAGGTCGCTCCCCTGCACTGCGTGCCGGTTTTGCAGCTGCTCCAGGTTTTGTTTATTCTTTCTCCCTCTTTGCCCTGGTTTTCCCCGCCGCTGTGTCCCTGTGGCCCCGCCCCCTCCCTCTACTTCGTTTACCTCTTCCCGCCGCTGCGGCCCGCCCCCTGCTCGCCCATTCGCTGCCCCGCTCCCACCTCCCAGCTGCCCCTCTCTCCCACCTCCCCTTATATGGCAGCCGCTGGCGCGCCAAAGGCGCGCTTAAGGCAAGCCCGTCAGCGCCTGTCCGTGTCCGGACCACACCCAACGCCAGGACCCCTGGTCCCCAAGACCGCCACGACAACCAACGCCATTACAACGCCAGCACCCTCCTCGCACTCAACACCGGACGAGCACACACCTGCTTCCTTGCCTCCCCTAAGCACACCCAGGGACCCTTCACCAGCCGGAACTGCAGCTTCACCAGCCTCCAAATCGCCAAACCGCCCGCCGAGCCAAACCGCAACTACCTCTGATGCATCCTACTAAACACCCACTCCGCACGCAAACATGCCGTCGACTCTGGGACCTGCTCAACACCTCCACCCCAGACGTCGCCTTCCTGGCGGAGACCTGGATGAACGCCTCCTCAGCCCCAGACATCACCATAGCCATTCCGGATGGCTACAAGATCACCCGCAGGGATTGCACCAACGAAGTTGGAATCGCCGTCGTCCACAAGAACACCATCAGGGTCACGACTTGTACCGACGACACCCTCAGCACCGCCAAACACCTGCACTTCCAGATCCACACCAACCCCAACACCACCCTCAGAGGAACTCTCATCTACAGACCCCCCGGACCACGGTCTCAGTTCTGCGACTCCATCGCCGACCTCGTCAGCAGGCCCGCCCTAGCCTCCGCCGACTACATCCTCCTCAGCGACCTGAACTTTCACCTGGAGAATAACGACACCAACTTCACCACCCTAATCGACAACCTCGCCACCCTCGGACTCCGCCGGCCACACCCTGGACCCCGTCTTCTCCGCTAGCCCCCATGTCACCTTCAGCCACACCACCAAACTCCCATGGACCGACCACCGCTGCATCCACTTCACCTTCCAGAAACCCACCACTGCACCCAACAGATCCCCCGCCGCAACTGAAGCAAAGTCAGCCAAGACCAGCTAAACACCAGCCTCGCCGAAAACCACCCACCGAACCCACCAATCCCGACCTCGCAGCCTGCAAACTCTAGCGCTGGATCGACGACTGCGCCAACACTCTCGGCCCGCTTAATAAAGCTTCCAACAGAGGTGCCAACAAGAGAGCCAGCTGGTTCACCTTGGACCTTCGAGCCTCCAAGCAAACCTGCCAGAAACTGGAGAGAAAGTGGCTCCACGAACAGACACCGGACAACCATGCTGCCTTCAAGAACGCCATCTGCAATCACCATCACCTCATCAGATCTGCCAAGAAAACATTCTTCAAAGACTGCCTGGACAACAACGCACACAACAGCAAGGAGCTCTTCAACATCGTGAAGGAACTCTCCAACCCCAGCTCCAGCACAAACGACATCCCACCATCACAAGACCTGTGCAACTCCCTCGCAACCTTCTTCCACCACAAGATCACAGACATCCATGACAGCTTCAACAGCCAGACCACCCCACCAACCACCGACTCCTCAGACTCTCCACCCACCCTTAACTACGACCCCCCTGCTCGTCTGGGCCAACGTGAACGAAGACGACACAATCAAAACCATGAGCACTATCCACTCTGGGTCTCGGTCAGACCCATTCCCGCACCACATCTTTAACAAAGCAAGCACCACCATGGCACCCCACCTCTGCAAAGTCATCAACATCTCCTTCAAGACCGTGACCTACCCCGAGAGCTGGAAGCATGCTGCGATCAAACCCCCTACTCAAGAAACCCATGGCGGACCCGAGAGACCTCAAGAATTTCCATCCCATCTCCCTGCTCCCATTCCCGGCCAAGGTCATCGAGAAGATCCTCAACAGACAACTGACCCACTACCTCGAAGAAAACAACATCCTGGACCCATCCCAGTCAGGGGTCCGCAGCAACTACAGTACCGAAACCGCCCTCATCGCCGCCACCGACGACATCAGGGCCCTGCTTGACAATGGCAAAACCGCGGCCCTCATCCTCCTGGACCTCTCGCCCTCCTTCGACACTGTCTGCCACTGCATCCTACGCACACGCCTCCACAACGCAGGGATCTGGGACACAGCTCTGGAGTGGACCACCTCCTTCCTCTCCGGCAGAACCCAGAGCGTCCGCCTCCCCCCTTTCCGATCCGAAGCCTCCAAGATCATGTGCGGCGTCCCCCAAGGATCGTCCCTCAGCCCTACACTATTCAACGTCTACATGGCCCCGCTCGCCCACGTCGCCCAGCTACACAACCTCAACATCATCTCCGACGCCGACGACACCCAACTGATCCTCTCCTTCACCAAGGACCTCCTCACCACCAAATCCAACCTCCACGAAGGAATGAAGGCTGTCGCCGAATGGATGAGGAACAGCAAACTGAAGTTGAACTCAGATAAGACTGAGGTCCTCATCCTCTGCACCAACCCCTCAGCCTGGGATGACTCCTGGTGGCCAACCGCTGTGGGAGCAGCCCCGACACCCACCGACCACGCACGCAACCTGGGCGTCATCCTCGACTCAACACTCTCCATGACCAAGCAAGTCAGTGCCGTCTCCTCATCCTGCTTCAACACCCTCCGCATGCTCCGCAAGATCTACATACCGATGGATCCCAACAGATACAATAAGAACAGTCACCCAAGTCCTCGTCAGCAGCAAACTTGACTACGGACTACTGAGTCCTATCTCGTAGCACAGATGGGGCCGTCCAGCACCCTCGGAACGCGCCGACAGTGCGTATTCCGACTGTGGTGGGCATAGGGGCCCTGCACTGCCCATGCCATGAGCTTGGGCAGTGCTGGCCCTCCGTGGCCTTCAGCAATGGATTTCTGCCAGCCTTTTCATGGCAGGGTGCCCACCATGAAAAGGCTGGCGAAAAGTGGGGTTATAATCAGCCAGACGGTGCTGAGTTCAGCACCCCCGTGGCTGCTTACAAGCTGACTGTTGTCACTCCGTCGGGCTAAATGATCCTGGCTGTGACGGTGGTCTTCAGGCGGGTCCACCTGGCAAAGTAGCAATTGGGCGGTGAGACAAACTGGAGTAACACTGAACTGCAGCTTAATTAAAGAATTTCAATACTTCTGCATTTGACTTGTGATGGTCACCTATTATTAAACTGAAGATTCATGTAAGAGTTTCACTGCATTTGCATTTGACTTGTGAGAGACACCTAGTAAGGACTTATGGAACTGCATCTTCATGAAAGTGTTTCGAAGCTTTTGCATCTGACTCAAGAGAGAGCTCTAGTAATACCTTGAGGAACCGCAGCTCAGAGGAAGAACTTTGAAGATTTGCATTTGACTCAAGAGGGACCTCTAGTAGCGGTGTTAGGGACTGCATGTTTGAATATATGTATATATACTTAAACCTGATATATATATGGTGGAGGATGGAAAATTTTGCACTGATTGCAGGAAAAAGTATTTGTAAGTTTTGATATATAAAAAAAAATAACAGAGTACTGTAGTGCTTCCTAGGAAGTACTGTGGTGCAAAAAAGTGAAAATAAAACAATATGTAACAAATGAACAATACAATTTTACACTAGATTTCTAAAATACAGTGTACTACAGTGCATTTACATTTGTTTACATATTTAATTCCTTAAAAAACTAGTCTACGGATTACAGTGGTAATACCTACTGCACTATTTAAAGGAATGTAAAAAATAATTTATCTTTGTTAAAAAATGGATAAATACACTGTAATACACTACATGTTAGATATATACTATAGCCTATTTTTAAGTTTTACTATATGTTTTCCTTTTTTTCATGTAACTACAGTGGTACTTCATAAGCAGTAGTGAGGTTCTCCGTAAACAGTTGAAAAATATATAGAAAAATAGAAAGTAATTTCACAACCTATTATCACATTACATCTACATCCATTCACTCACTTTCATGCTATGGTTGTTTCAAATACCAGACTACACTGTACGCCACTTCACTCTTCACCACTTCACTCTACGTCCCTCCACTATATTCCGCTCCACTCTATGCTAATCCCCTGTACGCCACACCACTCTATCACACTAGAAAAATAGAAGTTAATTTTACTACCTATTACCATGTTACATCTACATCCGTTCACACACTTTCATGCTATGAGTGTTTCAACTACCAGACCACACTCTATGCCACTCCACTCAATGACATTCCACTCTAAGCCATTCCACTGAACACTATTCTATGCCACTCCACTCTACATGTGCCCACTATATTCCGTTCCACTCTATGTTAATCCATGGTACGCCACTCCATTCTTCCCCACTACACTCTACGCCACTCCACTCTACATCACTCCACTGTACGCTATTACACTTAACCCACTCCATTCTACAACATTACAGTGTACTCCACTCCACTGTGCGATGCTCAGCTGTATGCTTCTCAACTCTATGCTATTCCACTGTACCCAATTCCACTTCACAGCACTACACTACAATATTCTACTCTATGCCACTCCACTGTCCGCCACTACAGTCTTTGCCACTCGATTGTATGCCATTCCACTGTACGCCACTCCAGTCTAGCCACTCCACTATACGCCCTCTACTATACCTTACTCGACTCTATAACACGCCATTGTATTCCACTCCACTGTACACCACTCCAATCTGCACCACTCCACTATATGCTATTCCACTGAACGCAACTCCACTCCATGCCACTCCAGCCCGCTCCACTCCACTATATGCTATTCCACTGTACACAACTACTGTGTAGGCCACCCTACTCTAGGATATTTCACTGTACGCCACCCCAATCTACACCACTCTACTGTATGCAATTCCACTTTACACCACTCCATAGACTCCAGTCTATGTCACTCCACTGTATGCCACCCCACTCTACGACACTCCACTATATGCTATTCCACTAAAAGCAACTACACTCTATGCCACTACACTCTATGCTATTCCACTCTACATCACTCTACTGTACACCATTCCACTCTTCACCACTTCACTGTATGCTATCCTATTCTATGCCACTCCAGTCTACGTAGCTACACCCTATCCCAATTCGCTCTACGCTATTCCACTCTACGGGACTCCACTTTACCCCACTCCAGTCCACTTCACAATACGCTATTCCATTATTTAACTATTCTGTAGGCCACCCCACTCTATGCTATTCCACTGGACTCCATTCCACTCTATACCACTCCACTGTTTGATATTCAACTTTATGACATTCCACTGTACGCCACTCCATTGTACTCCATTCCACTCTGCGCCACTCCACTATGCGCTATTCTACTGTCTGCAACTATACTCTACCCCACTCCACTCTAAACTACTCCACTGTACGCCATTCCATTCTACCCCACTCCACTCTATGCCTCTCTATTCTATGCTGTACCACTGTATGCCACCCCGCTCTATGCCACTCCACTCTACACTGTTCCACGGTACGCCACTCCACTCTATGCTGCAACAGTGTATGCCACTCCAGTCTACGCCACTCACTGTATGCCACATGACTCTATGCTATTTCACTTTATGCCACTCTAATGTAAGCTATTCCACTGTATGCCATTCCAACATAAGCGACTCGGCTATACGCCAAACCACTAAATGCTATTCCACTGTAGGCCACTCTATGCTGCCACACTCCTCTCCACTCCATGCCACCATACTCTACCTGTTGCTATTCTACTATATGCCACTCCAGTGAACGTGACTCCACTGCACGCCACACCACTATACGCCACTCTACTCTACACTATTCCACTGTCCATAACTACACTCTATGACATTTGACACTATGCTATTCTACTCTATGCCACTACACTCAACATGACTCCACTCTACAACACTCCACTCTATGCCATTCCAGTCTATGCTATTCCACTGTACACCATTTCACTCTTACAACTCCACTTCACTGCACTCTTTCCAATGACACCGTACCCCACTTAATGACAGTCTACACACCTCCATTCTACACCACTATATAGCACTCCATTGTACAAAAATGTACCCCTGCAAGTGAAAGTATATAGCCCTCTAATGTGCTCTTTGCCACTGTATGACACTCTAGTCCGCTGTCCCACACTGTACACAACTCTCTCTACACTTCTCCACCCCACTTTACAATACTCTACTCTGAGACACTACTCCACTCTTCTACACTGTATTCCACGACTACACTGTATGCCACTCTACTATATGCTACTCTATGCCATTCAAAACTACAACAATCTATGCCACTCCACTGTACCATATTGTACCATACTCTACTGTACTCCTCGCCACTCCACAACACTGTAATCCACTCTGTGACACTCCACTCTACTCTACTTTCAGACATTTTCCAACACTCTACAACATACCAGTCCCTTCCACTGTACGACACACCACTCCACTCTACTCTATAAAACTTTACTCCACTGTATGCTATACCACTCCACAGAACTCTGCTCTATGACATGCTACTCCACTCTTCCCTATGCCACTCCACTGAACTCCACAACACTTTACTCCAGTTTATACCATCATACGACACACCACACTACACCACGTCTATCACACTCTAGTCCACTCTACAAGACTCTATTACACTCTGTGCCACTATACTGTACTAGACTCTGTGCCCCTGCTCTACACTGTACAACCGTCTACTTCAATCTATGTCTCTACACTCCACTGGACAACACTTTACTCCCCTCTTTGGCACTTTCCAACACTCTACGACACACCATTCTACTGTCCTGTACAAAACACCACTCCAGTTAATGACAACTCTAAGTTACGCCTCTCCACTGTACTGCATTCCACGCCACTGTACTATAAAACATGCAACTCCACACTATGACACTTTACTCCACTCTATGCTATGCCACTCCTCTCTACTCCACTACACGACACTCTCCTCTACTCTACTGTACAATACTACACTTTAATGACACCCCACTCGATCACACTGTCCTGTATGATTTCAAACACATTTTTATTTTGAAAAAATTATAATTCAATTAAAACAAAGGTTAAACCCTAGGTAAAAGTAGGTACAGGTAAAACTGTATATATTATTTCTATACAAACCAAACTTAACCTACACAAACATTGTAAATTCTAAAATTATTGATATACAATAAGCGTATCATTTATGCACCACCTTTCCATACTATAAGCTCCTTTATTCTTTATATACAAACCAAACTGCACAAAAATTATAAATGTTAGTTTATATTTTAGTCAAAACATTCTAGTTATTATAACAAGTGCACTTCCATACACAATGTATTCAATTTAGTAGCCGCACTGCATTAAATATAACTCAACACTCTACCATGCACTGGGTTCTTACAAATAATGTGAATTGCGATGCCATAAGTTTTGTAAATGGTATAATTTTAGATGGTATAAATCATATAATATGAAAGGGTATAAGCAATACAAGGAGAATGTGTAAGTTATTGTAGTGTGGCTCCCGAGTTCAATACACGATGTATGGAGGTGCACGAGTTATAATAATTTGTACTTTGATTTCCTCATGTTAGTTAGTGTTGCTTTGTATCTGCTGTTTCCTTTTGCGCTAGTCATTGACCCAATCCCCTCTCCTTACCTTGTAAATATATTCTTGAAAACAGCTTCCATCAAACCTTTCTAAGAAATATCTGGGGTGAAATTTGGGATTTGCTGGCCCATTCCTCAAATTTGACATGCACCTCATCGCTCTGTTTAGATGCCACTTCTGAGTATTTCTCTTCCATGTCTTTTACATCTCTCTCAACTCTTTACCTCATCTGTCTATCTCTCGCAGGTGGGGGACCGCATCGATACCTCCAACCAAATAGCCAAATAGTTCACACTGGTTTCCCTCTATGATCCTCTCCTTGGAGGAGCGTACTTAATGCTCACAGTAAACAAAGCAGACTGAAACCTTCCTGTGATAGAGAATATAACAATTCTCAGACTGTATTTATTCACAACTACATAAACACGACATAAAAAACATCATCATATTTATAGTATTTCTTTCATCCTTAAATTTCAATATGTATTTACAATGTGCATCTCAAATAGTTTAGGTTCTTTAAAAAGGAGTCATGGTTGTCCACACACCAGGCACCTGTGGCATCAACTGTAAACTGGGGGCCGTTCCCCCCCCTCCCAAAACCAATTACGCTTCACAAGGCGAGAGTCACCTGCCCCGTCAAGATAGAGGGGGTGTGGGCCAGCATGAAAACTGTCCCCCAATCCAACCATGCCAGAGACAACCCTAAGCAAGGGATCCCCCCTGGCACCCGATGGGGATGGTCCTGGGCAACCGTGCCATACCTTGGTCCCCTGGCGCAGTCTCATCCCCCCAAATAAAAAAATTCCAGGGCCATGTAATGGAGTACCGTGGGGGTAGCTATGGACATTCACCGTAGCAGTCGTCCTGAGCCCCTTTCCTACACCTACAGCACCGCCACCCTGGTTTGAGCCAAAAAGCTTCTGATACCGTCTTGAGTTCGCCTGCACTAGTATTCTTGATGCCAAGGTTATCCACCTGCTTTGTGCCCAAACATGACTCCTTCCCTCCTAAGAGCTTCCTACTCCTGCTATTCTTTGGGGATGGGTGGGCGGGAAAGAATTCCTCCAGTCCTCTGGAGGTGTACACCGATTGTCAGGGGCAGCCCAGGGTCAAGAAAACAACCTGACCCTCGGGGGACTTGAGTCCCCCTTTTAAGCCAGTTCTGGCTGCCCCTGCCGCTCGCCTAGGAGCCTCCACCACACCCCCTTTAGCCAATCGGCTCACCCCTCGGGGTGAGCACGATTTTTTTAACTTTGCGCGGCGGCTACAGTTGGGCTGCCGGCCAAACCCGGTCCGATCCGGCCCGCACCTGTCCTGGGGGCGCTATGCCTAGGTGAGCGCCCCCCACCCACATGCTCCCCTCTCTCTATCATATTACATGTTAACTCTCTCTCCCCTCATTTCTCTCTACCCCACTTCTCTCTTAGTACCCCACCTCACTATCTCACATCATTCATTCGCAGTCTCATCTCTTCTCTCCACCTACCTATTGCCTCTAACTCACCCCTCTCTGCTTTCTTGCTACTTCTCTTTTTCTGCCTGTACCCGTTTTTCTCCATCTGTTATCACCTGCTTCTCTAGTTTAACACACCCTCCCTACTTTTCCTCTCTCTACCTCTCTTTATACATTGCCCCACCTCTCCTTTCCTTGTCTGCTTTATCTACTACCCACTCTCGCTATATCACCCTCTCTCTTTCTCTCCTACTCTATCAACTTCACCTCTCTTATCGTATCGTAACGCTGTGCTGCTCTTCTTCACCCCTTTTCTTGCTACACTTCACCTCTCTGCCCGCCATTCACTGCTGTCTACTTTCCATTTTGTATGCATGTTTGGCTGCTTCACCTCTTAACCTCCATCCCCTCTCTGTCTCCACTGTACCTCTATTTCTACCATACCTCTCTCTATCCGCCTCATCCTCAATGTAAAACACCCATTCCCCTAACTCTAACTCTTTCTAACTCACTCTAAAGGCTGTCTATCTCTGCCTCGCTTTCTATACCTACTTCTTGCATGTTTCCCCTCCATCTTTCAGGGTACCCTACCCTTCCCTTCGTACCTTCCTTCCCTCTCTATCTCACCTGTCTCACTACCATATCTCTAACTCCTTTCACCCTATACTTCATCTCTCACAATATACCATTCACTTTACAGGTATACATCTCTTTCCATCGCCTGTCTCCTGCCTATCCCAAATCACTTACTCAGGAGACCCAGAGGGCACTCTCTAGCCACATAGAAAGAGGAGAGGAGAGAAAGGGCAGAGGACGAGAATTAAGGAGACAATTACCATTTTTCACCCTATGAAATGAGGAAAATCCACATAGCAGTGTTTTGATTTTTCCTGGTACAACAATAATGCAGTTGGCAAGGAGGTTACAAATATCTAAAAATGAAAGTTTCAATTTCAAGAGCCATGTGTGTCTTTTATATTTTAATACTGTCCACTAGTGCACTGAACATCGACTGTATCTTTCCGTTAGACACCGAATTTCGTATAGAATGTTGTTGGTGACAAAAGCCAGGTCCAGTTGTACAAGAGTTGGGTTACTGATGCTTGTATAGGTTTCATTTGGTATTCTTCGGCTGGAAGATGCCTGGCAGCTTGGGCTGTAGGCTGTTTTTGCGTGTACCTCGTTCTGAAATCTAAAATACAACTCAGTATTTTTTGGCATCATTAGGTCTCGAGTTAGGTGAAAATGGAGTGAAACTACTTCCAAACCAAGAGCCCAAAATATGTCTTCATCAGGGCCCCAAAGATCCTTAAGATGTCACTGCTGAAGTCATATAAAAATAAAAAAACTAACAATTTCTCTGAAAGCATAGAGTGCATCAGGGGCATTACTTTATGTTGTTCCTTAGCAATCCTCCTCATATAACGCATCAAAAATGTGGGGCCAAGATGCTTAGTGGTCCGATATCTGAGCATGTTTGATTGCTAATAGCTTTAAAAAGTCAATTGTAATGCATGCAGCTGTGCATAGAAGCAGCCCCCAACGCAACTAGGCTCCGATCTGTGCTGCGTTAGGCTATGAGGAATTAATGGGCCCTTGGACCTCAAGATAGATGTGTCACTGTGCTATTTGGCTTAGCCCGACAAGCTTTCGCTGCGGGGGCAAACATGATACAAAAATATACAGTTCAAAACACCCACGGTGCAGGTACAGCTCCGCGGCTGCCCCACACACTCCTCAGCACAGCATGCGTTTGGGCCTCCCTGTGGCTCACCTAAACGGTACAATTAATCATGGTCAGCTGCTCTGACCACTCAAAGGAGACTTGCATGTGTCACGACATCAGACGGGGAGCTGCGTTTCAGTCACAGGACTCACATTCCAAACAGACATTCCAAGATACATTTCAAACCAATTTTTATCATTCCAAATCAGAGACCTGGGATACAATTTTACTTTCATATTAGAAGGTGCTTACATAGTTGAGAACCCCTGTGCTAACATAGCGCCCACATTTTGTTTTGCTACCAAATGTGTGCACCCACATCATTAAGGCTTGTTTTAACCTCAGCAATGCTCACTTCTCCTAGCTGGATGAAATTATTATGAATCTAGATTGCACTGTCAGTGAGCCCAAACTGACCTCTCAGTGACCGGTTATATGATGGAACCACGGATGCGGCAACCATGCATGACTGGACAACGCGGCCGAAACAACGACTGCGTTGTTTCCAACCATGCCTTTACCACGCATGCCTTTACCACGCATGCCTTTACAACGATTTTTCATTGTAAAGGCATGCCTAGTATAGGCATGTGTGGAAACGGCATGCGTGGTTGTCGCATGCCACCACCCCACCCTGAAAACAGATGTACCCCGACCCCCCATTAAAAACTACCCTGATACCCTCCACCTACCCTGAGCCCTAAAACCGACCCCCAGCCCCAAAAATAAAACAACCTACCCCTAAAAACAAAATTACACTGACCCTTCCACCCCGCCCCTAGAAATAGAAGTACCCAGACCCCCCACCTTTAAAACCTACCTGATACCCCCACCCACCCTGAGCCCTAAAACCACCCCCACCCCCCAAAAATAAAACTACCCAACACCTAAAAACAAATTTACCCTGGCGCCCCACCCCTAAAAACACAACTCCCCTACCTGCCCTGAATACAAAATTACCCCCCACCCTCACTAAATACACAATTACCCCAACCCCACCCCTAAAAACATGCCCTCGCCTAAATACAAAATTACACGGACCCCCCTACCCCCACCCCTAATAATCCGACTCCTCATGCGCATAAAATACAAAATTACCCCAACCCCCACCCCTGTCCCTAAAAACCTGATCCCCCACCTGCCCTGAATACAAAAGTACCCAACCCCCACCCCTAAAAATCCAACCCTCCATCTGCCCTAAATACAAAATTACCCCAACCCCACCCCACCCCTAAAAACCCGACCCCCACACCCACCCTAAATACACAATTACCCCAACCACTATCCCTAACAACCCGCCTCTGTCCTAAATACAAACTTACCCCAACCCCCAACCCCAATAACCCTCCCCCCACCTGCCCTAAATACAAAATTACCCCAACCCCCACCCCACCCCTAAAAACCTGACCCCCCACCCGCCCTAAATACCAAATTATCCCAACCCCCACCCCTAGAAACCTGCCCTAAATACAAAATTACCCCGACCCCACCCCTAAAAACCCACCCTGCCCTAAATAATAAATTACCCCGACCCCACACCGCCACCTGCCCTAAATACAAAATTACCCAACCCCCACCCCTAATAACCCGCCCTAAATACAAAATTACCCCACCCGCCCCTAAAAAGCTGACCCCCCCCACCCGCCCTAAATACAAAACTACCCCGACCTCTAAAAATCGACCCCCACCTGTCCTAAAAACATAATTACCCCAACCCCCAAATACAAAATTATCCCGACCCCCACCCCCACCCCTAGAAACCTGCCCTAAATACATAATTACCCCGACCCCCACCCCGCCCCTATCAACATTGATCCCCCACCTGCCCTGAATACAAAATTACCCGAACCGGCCCCTAAAAACCCGACCACCCCCACCCACCCTAAATACAAAATTACCCCTACGATCTCACCCCCACCCCTAATAACCCACCCCACCTGCCTTAAATACAAAATTACCCCACCTGCCCCTAAAAATCCGAACCCCCCACCCGCCCTAAATACAAAATTAGCCCCACCCCACTCCTAAAAACCCACCCCACCTGTCTTAAAAACATAATTACCCCAACACCCCCAAATACAAAATTATCTCGACCCCCACCCCTAGAAACCTGCCCTAAATACAAAATTACCCTGACCCCCACCCCTAAAATCCCACCCCGCCCTAAATACAAAATTACCCCGACCCCACACCGCCACCTGCCCTAAATACAAAATTACCCCAACCCCCCTAAAAACCTGAGCACCCAACCTGCCCTGAAATCAAAATGACCCCAACCCGCCCCTAAAAACCCGACCTCCCACCCGCCCTAAATACAAAATTACCCCAACCCCCACCCCTAATACCTTGCCCGCCCCTAAAAATCCGACCCCCCACCTGCCCTGAATACCAAATTACCCCAACCCCCCACCCTGCCCCTAAAAACCCAACCCCCCCACCCACCCTAAATACAAAATTACCCCGACCCTCATCCCTAAAACCCCCCCGCCCTAAATACAAAATTTCCCCAACCCCCCACCCTGCCCCTAAAAACCCAACCCCCCACCTGCCCTAAATACAAAATTACCCCAACCCCCACCCCGCCCCTAAAAAGCCGACGCCCCCACCCACCAAAAAATACAAAATTACCCCTACCCCTAAAAACCACCCCGCCTAAATACAAAACTACCCCAACCCCCACCACCACCTGCCCTAAATACAAAATTACCCCAACCCCCCACCTGCACCTAAAAATCCGATCCCCCCACCTGTCCTGAAAACAAAATTACCCCAATCCCCCACTCATAAGCTGCCCCCCACCCGCCCTAAATACAAATTGACCCCACCCCGCTCCTAAAAACCCAAACCCCCACCTGCCCTAAATAAAAAATTACCCCGACCCACCCGTTAAAAACCCACCCCACCCGCCCTAAAAACATAATTATCCCCTACCCCCAAAATACAAAATTACCCTGACCCCCCACCCTGCCCCTAAAAACCCAACCCCCTAAATACAAAATTAACCCGATCCCACACTCCCACCCCTAAAAACAAAATAAAACCAACACCCATCCTAAAAACCATAGTACCGACCCCCACCCCTGCCCATTAAAAAAAAAAAAAAAAACTAACCACCCCAACCCCTTCACCCCCCGCCCCACCCCTAAAAACTACCCCCACCCCTCACTTACCTGACCGCATCCTTACCCGATGGATCTTCCGTTTTCTCTGCCTTAACCACGCATGTGCTTTGATCAGCACATACGTGGTTAAGGTAGAGAAAAAGGTCTGCGTTGTTCAGGAAAGCGTCGTTCCGCTTGTGTGAACTACGCAGGCGTGGTTTCGGACGCTTTGTTACGGATCTTTCCCCTGAGTGACTATTCTGTAGTCTCAGGCTGCTTCTAAGCAGAGGGAGGACGGACAGTAAATGCAGGAGGTGTAATTAGAGGGTAATGGCAGACAGGGACAAAAGCGAGGGATTATGACCAGAGACAGAGGACATACTTGAAAGGGAGGGTAGGACTGCCCAGAAGAATTTTCAGCTGTGCCATTGTGAGAAGCTGGCTAAATGGAAATCTATCCCGTAAACTATTCAGTGGAGCCTAAAATAGATAAGAACAAAATGTGTATCTTGTCGAATTAGTAGAACAAGAAAAGTCTGTTCAATCTTGAGAAACTGGTGAATATGTATGTACTGTTCCGTTGATCAGTCAAAACAATGACTAAACTAACAACGTAGCATTCTCTGAGCCAAACTGAAATTCCTCCTGCCTTATTTACAGATGGACAGAACTTAAGTATGTACGCAGTGGAGACTACTCCGCCTCTGACACACTCTTCCACCACCGAACGGGGTTAGGGTGATCCGAGGACCGGCCACTTGGCTGCCTGTCCTGTTTAGTAGAGCGCAGACAAGCGTCCAGTTTTCAGTGTCCACCACCGCTGGGTAAAACCTGGCGGTACACGGCAGCAAAAACAGCAAAACGACCCCCACACCGTGGGAGAGAACTCCCATGGTGTGTGTATGGTCATTAGCTTTTATACTTTCAAAAATATTTTGTTTTTGAAAATACAAAAACGTGTTAAATGTTTGAGAGATGGTACCGTCATATTGAAGAAGCAGTTCATCAAACTTTTAATAGATTGCCAGGAACCGCCATGACAGTGAGTTCTGCCAATGTTAAGTGGGGTCCACTGGGCCGTCAGACATCTCTAAATTCGAAGCACGGTTACTCGATCAGGCCCATAGGTCTGTTGCACGCAGTATTAGTAATGCCTGTTGTGTAGAGTGCTCACAGACAGCAGATGTTGGCAGATGTGAGGCATCAAGCATTGTATATAAAAGTAAACACAAGATGTGTGGGGCTGAGTTTCCAAATACATCCAATACACCCTTACTCTAAGTGAACTAGGCTTCTCTGGTGGCCTTCTGCGGCAAAGCTGCCAGAGTCCATTTAAATGTCAAGAACGGAAGAAGTATTTGGCGATGTCCAACATCAGCAAGGCGATGGGAAAGGATGGAGAGGGGGTTGAGGAGAGGTCCAGGTTGTTTTTGTTTTCTTAGATTACCTTACAGTAGCTGTCTCTTGTGGAGGCTTTTCAGTCAACAAGAATTATTTCTAAAACGTCCTTGGCCTTTTACACCTCTGTAGTAAATTGCAGCACCAAGTCGTGTGTATTTTTTTAATTGGGCACGAAAAGAAGCAGTGTTCCAACTCCAACATAAGTTTCATTTTCAGCTGTTCAGATTTTTTTTTCCATGCTTTGTCGATTTTGCCGCCACACTCATGAATAATAAAAAAAAGCTATGTAGACCATAGGAAATGAGTATTGTTTATTCAGCAGCTAAAAATCTGAATCGTGAATTCCATTAATTCTTACTTATAGATCTTTCCGGCTTGCGGCCATACAGGGAGTGCAGAATTATTAGGCAAGTTGTATTTTTGAGGATTAATTTTATTATTGAACAACAACCATGTTCTCAATGAACCCAAAAAACTCATTAATATCAAAGCTGAATATTTTTGGAAGTAGTTTTTAGTTTGTTTTTAGTTTTAGCTATGTTAGGGGGATATCTGTGTGTGCAGGTGACTATTACTGTGCATAATTATTAGGCAACTTAACAAAAAACAAATATATACCCATTTCAATTATTTATTATTACCAGTGAAACCAATATAACATCTCAACATTCACAAATATACATTTCTGACATTCAAAAACAAAACAAAAACAAATCAGTGACCAATATAGCCACCTTTCTTTGCAAGGACACTCAAAAGCCTGCCATCCATGGATTCTGTCAGTGTTTTGATCTGTTCACCATCAACATTGCGTGCAGCAGCAACCACAGCCTCCCAGACACTGTTCAGAGAGGTGTACTGTTTTCCCGCCTTGTAAATCTCACATTTGATGATGGACCACAGGTTCTCAATGGGGTTCAGATCAGGTGAACAAGGAGGCCATGTCATTAGATTTCCTTCTTTTATACCCTTTCTTGCCAGCCACGCTGTGGAGTACTTGGACGCGTGTGATGGAGCATTGTCCTGCATGAAAATCATGTTTTTCTTGAAGGATGCAGACTTCTTCCTGTACCACTGCTTGAAGAAGGTGTCTTCCAGGAACTGGCAGTAGGACTGGGTGTTGAGCTTGACTCCATCCTCAACCCGAAAAGGCCCCACAAGCTCATCTTTGATGATACCAGCCCAAACCAGTACTCCACCTCCACCTTGCTGGCGTCTGAGTCGGACTGGAGCTCTCTGCCCTTTACCAATCCAGCCACGGGCCCATCCATCTGGCCCATCAAGACTCACTCTCATTTCATCAGTCCATAAAACCTTAGAAAAATCAGTCTTGAGATATTTCTTAGCCCAGTCTTGACGTGTCTTGTTCAGTGGTGGTCGTCTTTCAGCCTTTCTTACCTTGGCCATGTCTCTGAGTATTGCAAACCTTGTGCTTTTGGGCACTCCAGTGATGTTGCAGCTCTGAAATATGGCCAAACTGGTGGCAAGTGGCATCGTGGCAGCTGCACGCTTGACTTTTCTCAGTTCATGGGCAGTTATTTTGCGCCTTGGTTTTTCCACACGCTTCTTGCGACCCTGTTGACTATTTTGAATGAAACGCTTGATTGTTCGATGATCACGCTTCAGAAGCTTTGCAATTTTAAGAGTGCTGCATTCCTCTGCAAGATATCTCACTATTTTTGACTTTTCTGAGCCTGTCAAGTCCTTCTTTTGACCCATTTTGCCAAAGGAAAGGAAGTTGCCTAATAATTATGCACACCTGATATAGGGTGTTGATGTCATTAGACCACACCCCTTCTCATTACAGAGATGCACATCACCTAATATGCTTAATTGGTAGTAGGCTTTCGAGCCTATACAGCTTGGAGTAAGACAACATGCATAAAGAGGATGATGTGGTCAAAATACTCATTTGCCTAATAATTCTGCACTCCCTGTATACCTCAAAATTGTTTGTGGCATGAGCCACGTCTGTACATGGTGCTATATTTTCCAAAAGGACTAAATCAAACTCTTACCGTAAGCCCAGTTGCTAAAGTCATAGCTGCTATCAATGAGAACTTTGTCACTGAGCATAAATCTTCTCTTTCACTAACACTCGCAGAGGAAGGGCATCTGAAGTCAGCACAAGTTCACATACTCCTACCTCTAGAACAGGCAGATTAAAATGGATTTTGGATGCCACTTTGTCAAGAATTAAATAAAATGACTGAGTGAATAATGTCTACATCTGGCGCAAGAAGCATCTAAAGCGGTACCATTAAGGACTTAGCAACTGCACAGAATTGTTTCAGACATATACATTTCAAGATTAATATAAAAGTACTGCAATGGCTAGACTTCTCTTAGAAGCTATCCCAGTAATGTGGAAGAACCAGCATGCCAGACTATCTGGTCTCTTTGGGAATGCACTTTTATTTTTATTTTTAAGTATTTTGCATGGTGGGTTGGTTTCTGTTTTCTGATGGACACCTGTCACTCATTTGGTTGTAGTGTAATCAACTAAAGTTCTATGCATTAGCATAAACATGATATATGTATTTGCACAAGTAACTCATTGACCCTGTCATTTCGAGTCACTTCATGGTGTAGTGTTTGCAACCAACACCATCAAACTAGATGATCACTGCATCGTTTTTTTCCTGCCTTAGGACATGACATTATTGAAGAAAGCCCACCTCCAAAGACCGACAACCCACTGCACTTCTGACGTAAAAGTGACACCCGTCTCCTGTTCTGTAAGCATTCGGAGAGAGGTTTCACTATTTTCCAGACAGCCTGGAGGAGGGTTTTGCACGGGAGGTGGGGTAGAGAAGGGAGGTGGAAGCATGACTGGTACTGTCTTTTAAGGGGTCTGCATCGCTTAGTTGCTTAGTTCATAGGGAAAGTGGCAGTGGTGAGTAAGAGTTATAGGGTTTGGTTTGAGGGAGTTTTTTTAGGACATTCTGGAAGCTTGTGCATCTTGTGGGGTCTCCATAAAAAGAACTGTGCAGTGGCCAATCTCTGGGGTAAGCAGAAAGTATTTTGTTGCAAATCGGGTCCGTTGTTGCTGTTTACTTAATTGCCAACAGCGGCGATCAACTCAGTTTCAAAGACGCCGCTTTCACACACGCGCATTCTAAAAAAGATTGGAGCACCGGCATTCGGGCAGTGCTCCTCACGCGCTCGAATAGCTGCTTCGAGAAAGAAACTTGTAAGTATATTAACGAAATAACGACGTCTGCAGAATAAGTAGGGTGTAATTGACGGCAACTAAGTATATTGTAATAATGGTTTTCAGTACTATCGAAGGATGTTTTGAAACCAATGGGAACTCTCCTGTTGAAAAATAGTTTTCTGAACAGCAATTTCGCACTCAAAAACAAGGTTAGCCATTTCAATTTCATCTTCAATGATTAAAACAATCATTGAAGATATAGGGGAATGGATAATAATAGAAAAGGCTTTTACTGCCTTGATAAGCATGTTTTTTTGGTTTTATAATAATAATAATAATTTATTTTATTTTATTTTTAAACCACTATTGTGTGTTGTGGACATGCCACACTAGATGGGATAACAGAGGTTGTGTGGGTTGTTCAATAAGATATAAATAGTATATACACTTATATTGCTTGCCTTGAGGTCACACACGTGGTGTCGAAAAGGGCGAACAGTGCTTTTTTTGGAGCACTGGCGGTGGTGTACACATGATGTTGATTGAGAGTAATTCAATTTTATGTAAATTTGTATATAGGCACTGTGTTTGATGTCCTGAGGAGGCCAGAGGCAAAAGGGCCAAAATGCATCGACTATTTTCTGGAGCAATGTTTCTGGAATTATTGAACAAAAGATAAATGAAATAAAATGGCATCATGCATAAATATTGGGAGGAAATGCCCCCAAAGGAAATGATACCAAACACCATTACCTCATGAACATAAGACTGTTTGCCTGAGGAAGGTTTAGCAGCTTATTTGAAAAAAACACTCCAGTGCTAAGAGGTACAAAAATTAGAAAAATTATATAAATTATTTGGTTTTCTATATTTTTTGTATGGTTTTATGACCACCTTTTGACCAGAGTCAAACAAGTAGATACCAAACACTAAAATAAATAGAAGTAACGTATAAGACAATAAGGGCCTGATTACAACTTTGGCGGAGGGTGTTAATCCGTCCCAAATGTGACGGATATCCTGCCCACCGTATTACGAGTTCCATAGGAAATAATGGACTCGTAATACGGTAGGTGGTATATCGGTCACATTTGGGACGGTTAACACCCTCCTCCAAAGTTGTAATCAGGCCCTAAGTGTCCTCAATGATTAATTGATGTTTTCATGTGAGAGCTATATTTCTACATATATATTTTTCCCCCTTGTACATTTATCAAGGTGTACTGTGTTTTGTCCCAGATACTGTGGGGTTACCGGGCCTTCCCTTATTGGTGTAGGTTAGCAGAGAGTAGGGCACATAGTTCTCACACTAACGTAAGCAGCCATCAAAGGACTTCCTGCTTAACTCGTTTCATTGTCTCCAACCACTACTGTACAAATGGCCTGAATTGTGTTTTTAAAGGAGACTACACAACCCAGGTGTAGTTCAATGGTTTTGGCAGATGTGTCCCTCAGTAGCCACAGGTAATAAACTGTGAATGGGGATTTGTACTGGCCTCAATTTAGTCTTGCCCGCATGTTCTTATGCTGACCATGTTATATAAAGGTAGCGGAAGTGCTGAACTGTAGGGTGGAGCTCCAGGGTTGGTCGCAGGCACCTTTTTTCAATGGGTTCAGGAGTTCTACCAGTGCTGTGTGGCTTTTACAGTGCTAACTGCAGCTATATATAGAGGGATTTGGAAACCAGACATGAGCAGAAAACATTCTCATATTTTATTCTGAATTGGAGGAGAAGACCCACAAGGAAGCTCGCCTTTTGTTTTGAAGATACATCCAAGATTGTATTTTCCAAGACATCATGGCTCCTTCTGTAACACTGCAACATGTGCCCTGCAGAGCAAGCAGCATCGGAATTCTCCATCAGAAGTAGATGTATCTATTTGTAATAATTAGTAGAAGTACTAACACACTGGAAGACAAACTATGTGATCGCTAATGACATTTGTAAAAAGAATATGCTATTAGCTGCTATCCCTACATTGAACATATATCACCTTTTGCCAGCGGTGGCTGCCACAGATATCAAGGGGAGGGGAAGGGGGATGAAAAAAAAACCGTCCTGCTCGTTGTCACCGCCGCTGCTGTCCTCCTCTGCCGCCTTACTCATCCTCCTTTCCTGTTCGCTGAGACACCAGAAGAGGCTCCTCAGCAATCCTGGTGCTGTTTACATGCTAAAAATAGCATGTAAACAGCATCAGGATTGGTCTGAGCGGCAGTGACTGCCACTCAGACACAACTTTGGGACCTGTGCAATTTCTCCAGTCCGGCTGTGAACACTGGAGAAACCTAAGTGCACATGTGTGTTTGGAAGGCCATCTTAGGCCATCCAAACACACATGCGCACTTAGTGCACACAATTCCTTATCCACCCTCAGCAATCCTGGTGCTGTTTACATGCTAAACATAGCATGTAAACAGCATCAAGATTGGTCTGAGTGGCAGTGACTGCCACTCAGACACAACTTTGGGACCTGTGCAGTTTCTCCAGTCCGGCTGTGAACACTGCAGAAACCTAAGTGCACATGTGTGTTTGGAAGGCCATCTAAGGCCATCCAAACACGCATGCGCACTTAGTGCACACAATTCCTCATCCACCCTCCCACCTCCTGTGGCCCAGCCCCACCCCTCCCTGCACCTGCTGGCTAAGCCAGCAGCAGAAAAATTAAACGATATTCAAACATTTTGTGACATCAAAATAAGCTTTTTCCAGAAGGATTGGACGTGTGTACACAGTGCCACCAACTGTCACGCACTCTTGTTGCCTCCCTGTCAGTTTCCTAACGTTCACCACAACTCTGGAATAAGGCTGGTTGAAAGGCTGCCTAAAAGGGCAGCCTAATGATTGCCACTTGCTCAAAGTAACATCCAGTAAGGACTTCACATAAAGTGGCACACAAATGCTGGCACACAAATGCTGCAAATTTGGCAGCCGACCTGATGCCCGAACACAAATGTCAATACTTGTTGTTCAAGTGGGTGAGTGTAGGTATAGTGTTCACCTTTCTCTATTTAGAATCACTATCTAACAATGGTGCATGGTTCCATGAATGATGACACCCTAAGCTGTACTTCCAGATCAGTGAGAGTCAGTGGTCCTCAAGAGCACACCAACAAACTGTAGGAGTGGCCACATCCCTTGGAAGACACTGAGCAAAAAACAAGATTTGGCAAAGCCAAGCCAAGTTAAAAAAAAGTGATATGACACACCCAGTGTTGATCGTGTCATATTGCTTCTTTTTACCTTAAAGCCATATTGCACATCAGCCTGTGGGAAATGGCGAGCGGGAGATTGGTGAAAAAGAATGAGAGTGGGAGGAGGTCAGCCGAAGGAGTGGGACTGCAGATGCATGCATTCTTTAAGACCACAGGCGGAGAGGGGCCACTAACCAACAGGAAGGCATGGAAATAAGAGGGACATGGGGGACAACCAATGGTAAGTAATGGACATGCTCTAAGCCCCTTTTAAGATTTTGTTTCTTTACAAGAGATTTTACAAGCACAAGCGCTATGCAGTCGAAACCTAAAAATGTTGGAGGTTTTTCAGCTTCAGGGCTTGTAAACATTTAATATACATGGCCAACTACATATATGCCATGCACCATGCTCTATGGGCATTTAGGGCCTGTCTTAGGGGTGACATAACAATGAACAAGCTAATAGGTCTTGCCTATGCAAGAGCTATTGGCTTTGCCAATGTGCTTTAACCATGTCATACACCAGCGTGGCTGCTGGTCAGCATGGCTAAAAGTTAGTGGCGTAGAAGAGAGTGTTGTGGAGTGAAAAGGCAAAGAGTGGACTAGAGTGTTGCACAGTGGAGTGTCAGAGAGTGTTGTGTTTTGGAGTGGCATAGTGTGGAGTCGCGTAGAGTGCCATACACTGGAGTAGTGTAGCGTACAGTGGACTGGTGTGGAGTGCATTGGCATAGAGTGTTGCAGTGTATAGTGACATTGAGTGCAGTGGCATTAAGTGCAGTGGCATTGAATTCAACGGCATACAATCAGCATCATAGAATGCAGTGACATAGATTAGAGTGGTGCATAGTAGAGTACAGTGGTGCAGAGATGGGTGGCATATAGTACAGTGGCGTAGAGTGCAGAGTAGATCGAGTATCATAGAGTGCAGTGGTGTAGAGTGGTGCAGAGTAAGGTAGCACAGAGTGGTGCAGAGTAGAGTATAGTGCTGTAGAGTTCAGTGGCATAGAATGGAGTACAGTAGAGTGGGGTAGTGCAGTGTAGAGTGGCATAAAGTTCAGTGGCAGAGAGTGCAGTGTTGCAGAGTAGAGTATCAGAGTGCAGTGGTGTAGAGTGCAGAGCAGATCGAGTATCATAGAGTGCAGTGGTGTAGAGTGGTGCAGAGTAAAGTAGCACAGAGTGGTGCAGAGTAGAGTATAGTGCTGTAGAGTTCAGTGACATAGAATGTCGCAGAGTAGAGTATCAGAGTGCAGTGGTGTAGAGTGGATTAGAGTGGAACAGAGAGCAGTGGCATACAGTACAGTGAAGCAGAGTAGAGTGCAGCAGCATTGAGTGCAGTGATAGAGTGCAGATGTGTAGACTGAAGTGGCATAGAGTGCAGTGGTTAAGAGTAGAGTGATGTAGAGTGCAGTGGAATAGAGTGGAGTGACGCAGGCTAGTTTAGAGTGGCGTAGATTGCAGTGGCTTAGAGTAGATTGTTTCAAAGTAGAGTGCAGTGGCAGAGTACAGTGGTGCAGAGTAGATTACAGTGGCTACAGTGGATTGGCATAGAGTGCAGGGGCATAGAAATAAGTGTTCCAGAGTAAAGTGCATTGGTGTAGAGTGTATTGGTATGTGTGCAGTGGTGTAGAGGGCAGTGTTGCAGAGTGGCGTAGAGTTCAGTGGTGTAGAGTAGAGTTGTGCAGAGTTGATTGGTGTGGACTAGACTGGAGTGGTGAAGAGTGCTGTGGTGAAGAGTTCAGTGGTGTATAGCAGAGTGGCGAGGGGTGCATTGTCATAGAGTAGAGTGGTACAGGATAGAGTAGAGAGGTGAAGTGTGAAGTGGCATAGAGTGTAGTGGCATAGAGTGGAGTGGTGCAGAGTGCAGTGGTGTGGAGTGGTGTAAAGTAGAGTGGTGCAGAGTAGAGATCAGTGGAGTGGAATGGCTTAGAATGGAGGGTTCATAGTATGGTAGATTACTGCTATTACAGATAACACATTTTCAATACAAATTACCAATACATGTGCACAGACAAAGTTTTACCAATATAACTATATAGTGCACAAATGAAAATGTGTGGAAATTGCATCACTTAGTGTAATTAATTGTTCTGATCATGTTAAAGTATATGTTTCCAACACACTTCCGAAATAACAGAAATGTGATTCATTTGTGTTCCTAATTCTGATATATTCTGAAATACTTACATAGTTTATTTGAATGTTGTCCTGTACTAGGAAAAACCTATCTGCTACCCCCCAGCATCCAGCAAGATTGTCACATACATCCTCCCACTATAAAGTCAGAGAAAGAAAAGTAAACAAGTACCCCCAGAAGACAGCACCTGACATTTGACCTTAGTCTTTGAATGAAAAGAATAAAATTTAAAGCCCTGTTTTCAGAAAAGGAATTTGTGGAAGACTACAGTAAACACATGTAGGAAGTTGGCTCTGTATGCACTATTTCAAAGTAAGGAATAGTATGCACAGAGTCCAAGGGTTCCCCTTAGAGGTAAGATAGTGGCAAAAAGAGATAATACTAATGCTCTATTTTGTGGTAGTGTGGTCGAGCAGTAGGCTTATCAAAGGAGTAGTGTTAAGCATTTGTTGTACATACACAGGGAATAAATGAGGAACACACACTCAAAAACAATTCCAGGCCAATAGGTTTTTGTTATAGAAAAATATATTTTCTTAGTTTATTTTAAGAACCACAGGTTCAAATTCTACATGTAATATCTCATTTGAAAGGTATTGCAGGTAAGTACTTTAGGAACTTTGAATAATCACAATAGCATATATACTTTTTACATAAAACACATTTAGCTGTTTTAAAAGTGGACACAGTGCAATTTTCACAGTTCCTAGGGGAGGTAAAGTAATGTTAGTTCTTGCAGGTAAGTAAACCACCTACGGGGTTCAAGTTTGGGTCCAAGGTAGCCCACCGTTGGGGGTTCAGAGCAACCCCAAAATTACCACACCAGCAGGTCAGGGCCGGTCAGGTGCAGAGTTCAAAGTGGTGCCCAAAACGCATAGGCTTCAATGGAGAGAAGGGGGTGCCCCGGTTCCAGTCTGCCAGCCCCGCGTCTTCGGAGGGCAGACCATGGGGGTTTTGTAGGGCACCGGGGGGGACACAAGCTCACACAAAAAGTACACCCTCAGCGGCACTGGGGCGGCCGGGTGCAGTGTGCAAACACGCGTTGGGTTTCCAATGGATTCCAATGGGAGACCAAGGGGTCTCTTCAGCGGTGCAGGCAGGCAAGGGGCGGGGGGCTCCTCGGGGTAGCCACCACCTGGGCAAGGGAGAGGGCCTCCTGGGGGTCACTCCTGCACTGGAGTTCCGATCCTTCAGGTTCTGGGGGCTGCGGGTGCAGGGTCTTTTCCAGCCGTCGGGATTTTAGAGTCAGGCAGTCGCGGTCAGGGGGAGCCTGGGGATTCCCTCTGCAGGTGTCGCTGTGTGGGGTCAGGGGGGACAACTTTGGTTACTCACAGTCTCGGAGTCGCCGGAGAGTCCTCCCTGAGGTGTTGGTTCTCCACCAGTCGAGTCGGGGTCGCCGGGTGCAGTGTTGCAAGTCTCACGCTTCTTGCGGGGATTGCAGGGGTCTTTAAATCTGCTCCTCTGGATACAAAGTTGCAGTCTTTGTTGAACAGAGCCGCTGTTCTCGGGAGTTTCTTGGTCTCTTGAAAGCAGGGCAGTCCTCTGAGGATTCAGAGGTCACTGGTCCCAGGGAAAGCGTCGCTGGAGCAGTTTTCTTCTGAAGGCAGGAGACAGGCCGGTAGGACTGGGGCCAAAGCAGTTGGTGTCTTCTTTCTTCTTCTGCAGGGGTTTTTCAGCTCAGCAGTCCTCTTCTTCGGTAAGTTGCAGGAATCTGAGCTCCTATGTTCTGAGGAGCCCCTAAATACTGAATTTAGGGGTGTGTTTAGGTCCGGGAGGGCAGTAGCCAATGGCTACTGTCCTTGAGGGTGGCTACACCCTCTTTGTGCCTCCTCCCTGAGGGGAGGGGGGCACATCCCTATTCCTATTGGGGGAATCCTCCTTCTACAAGATGGAGGATTTCTAAAAGTCAGAGTCACCTCAGCTCAGGACACCTTAGGGGCTGTCCTGACTGGCCAGTGACTCCTCCTTGTTTTTCTCATTATCTCTCCTGGACTTGCCGCCAAAAGTGGGGGCTGGGTCCAGGGGGCGGGCATCTCCACTAGCTGGAGTGCCCTGGGGCATTGTAACACGAAGCTTGAGCCTTTGAAGCTCACTGCTAGGTGTTACAGTTCCTGCAGGGGGAGGTGTGAAGCACCTACACCCAGAGCAGGCTTTGTTTCTGTCCTCAGAGAGCACAAAGGCTCTCACCGCATGGGGTCAGAAACTCGTCTCTCAGCAGCAGGCTGGCAGAGACCAGTCAGTCCTGCACTGAACAATTGGGTAAAATACAGGGGGCATCTCTAAGATGCCCTCTGTGTGCATTTTTTAATAAATCCAACACTGGCATCAGTGTGGGTTTATTATTCTGAGAAGTTTGGTACCAAACTTCCCAGTATTCAGTGTAGCCATTATGGAGCTGTGGAGTTCCTTTTTGACAGACTCCCAGACCATATGCTCTTATGGCTACCCTGCACTTACAATGTCTAAGGTTTTGCTTAGACACTGTAGGGGCATAGTGCTCATGCACATATGCCCTCACCTGTGGTATAGTGCACCCTGCCTTAGGGCTGTAAGGCCTGCTAGAGGGGTGATTTACCTATGCCACAAGCAGTGTGAGGTTGGCATGGCACCCTGAGGGGAGTGCCATGTCGACTTAATCATTTTCTCCCCACCAGCACACACAAGCTGGCAAGCAGTGTGTCTGTGCTGAGTGAGGGGTGCCTAGGGTGGCATAAGACATGCTGCAGCCCTTAGAGACCTTCCCTGGCATCAGGGCCCTTGGTACCAGGGGTACCAGCTACAAGGGACTTACCTGGGTGCCAGGGTTGTGCCAATTGTGGAGACAATGGTACATTTTATGTGAAAGAACACTGGTGCTGGGGCCTGGTTAGCAGGGTCCCAGCACACTTCTCAGTCAAGTCAGCATCAGTATCAGGCAAAAAGTGGGGGGTAACTGCAACAGGGAGCCATTTCTTTACACAAGCCCCCCCCCAACCCACAGGCCAGGAGACTCAACCAAAGCTGGGAGAGTCTTCCTAGTCTGTCAGGCGAGGAAGAGTAGAGGAAATAGGCTGGTTTGTTGCAGGGCCTACTCTGCCTTACATCCTCCTGTTCAGGTCATTCCCTCTGGGGAACGGACCCACTTCCACAGTGATAGGACCTAGTCTGAATTGCCTCTTGTCTGTGCTTTTAATGTCTTCACCCATTCTCTCTATTTTGGGGTTAGAGGTATCCACCTCTGCTAATCTTATCTTAGCCAGGGTCACCCCTAGCTTTCCCAAAGAGGTTACCCAGAGCTGGAGTAACCCCACCATGACCAACAGGGTCAGGGGGCCTAACTTGCTATTTGGCATGGGGTCTGACCACCATGCCAAGGATAGTGCAGCCATAAAGGCTAACACCCAGCAGAGGCCACTGACAGCTGTCAGTGCCCAGAACCACACCTTTAGCTCTTCACCTACAAGGGAAGGGGCTAAGTTACAGGCTTCTTTGGGTTCAGGGTGCCTGTCTGCTGTATTAGAGTGGGGTTTTACCACATCTTGTAGTAAACACCCTTCTTCCACTCTTTCTTCTGTTAGCTGAGGAGCCACCCACTCAGGCTTAACAGTTGCCTGACTAGCCAGGACTTCTTGTGGGTCAATTTGGACTGTACCAATGCCACTTTTGGAGTTCTCCCCTACTGGAGCAGAATCTCCTTGGCTTGCTGGAACCTTGGCTAAAGGTTGTCCACCTTTCCTACTCTGTTTTCTTTTATTTTTCTTCTGGGGCCTACTTGCAGTTACTGCAGAGGTAGCACCTCCAGAGTCCTTGGGAGAGGACTGGCACTGTACCAGTTCCTCTCTTGGGCTCTGACTAACCTCTGGGTAGTCATTTCCAAGGAGACAATCAAGGGGGAGGTCTGTACTGACTACCACCCTTCTCCAGCTAAAAGTCCCACCCACTTCTATGGGCACAAAAGCCACAGGCCTATCAGTGACCCTGTCTGGGCTAACTCTTACTCTGGCAGTCTCACCTGGGATGTACTGGTTTGAGAACACCAGCCTGTCATGCACAATAGTGTGACTGGCACAAGTGTCTCTCAGGGCAGTGGCTGGGATTCCATTCACCAGTAGGTGGTGGAAGTGTCTACTTCCCTCTGGAATCTCCAACTCACCTGTTGGGCTCTTTTTCCAGTTGAAGGCTATGAAGACCTCCTCATCTGAGGAGTCATCCCCAATGGCTACACTGGTCACCCCTGGGATTTTGCTAGGGGGTTTGTTTTTGGGACAAGAAGTGTCCTTGGTGTGGTGCCCTGTCTGTCTACAGTTTTGGCACCATGCCTTAGTGGCATCCCAGTTCTTACCCTGGTACCCACCTTTGTTTTGGGTTGTGTCTTGGGGCCCACCCACCTGTTCTGGTTTTTGGGGGCCTACAGAGGACTCTTTTTCTTTGTTTCTAGTGTCACCCACTTTCTCCTGGGGAGGCTTTGTAACCCCTTTCTTTTGGTCACCCCCAGTGGAAGGTTTGGTTACCCTAGTCTTGACCCAGTGGTCTGCCTTCTTTCCCAATTCTTGGGGAGAAATTGGACCTAGGTCTACCAGATACTGATGCAACTTTTCATTGAAGCAGTTACTTAAAATGTGTTTTTTCATAAACAAATTATAAAGCCCAACATAGTCATGCACTTCATTTCCAGTTACCCAACCATCCAGTGTTTTCACTGAGTAGTCTACAAAATCAACCCATGTCTGGCTTGAGGATTTTTGAGCCCCCCTGAATCTAATTCTATACTCCTCAGTGGAGAATCCAAAGCCCTCAATCAGGGTTCCCTTCATGAGGTCATAAGATTCTGCATCTTTTCCAGAGAGTGTGGGGAGTCTATCCCTACACTTTCCAGTGAACATTTCCCAAAGGAGAGCACCCCAGTGAGATCTGTTTACTTTTCTGGTTGTACAAGGCCTCTCAAAGGCTGTGAACCATTTGGTGATGTCATCACCATCTTCATATTTAGTTACAATCCCTTTTGGGATTTTCAACATGTCAGGAGAATCTCTGACCCTATTTATGTTGCTGCCACCATGGATGGGTCCTAGGCCCATCTCTTGTCTTTCCCTTTCTATGGCTAGGATCTGTCTTTCCAAAGCCAATCTTTTGGCCATCCTGGCTAGCAGGAGGTCCTCTTCACTGAGGCTATCCTCAGTGATTTCAGAGGTGCTGGCCCCTCATGTGAGGGAAGCAGCATCTCTGACTATCACAGTTGGAATCAGGGATTGAGGGTCCCTGGGTTCCCTAGTTAGGACTGGAAGGGAGGAATTCTCTTCCATGTCACTAACATCATCCTCTGGGTTGTCATCCTCAGAGGGGTTGGCTTTTTCAAACTCTGCCAAAAGCTCCTGGAGCTGTTGTTTGGAGGGTCTTGAGCCAATTGTGATTTTCTTTATTTTGCAGAGTGACCTTAGCTCCCTCATCTTAAGATGGAGGTAAGGTGTGAGGTCGAGTTCCATCACATTCACATCTGCACTAGACATTATGTTTCTAAAAGTTGGAATACTTTTTAAGAACCTAAACTAGTTCTAGAATCTAATTCAAACTTTCACAAAACTTTTAAACTCTAAAAGAAATGCTAAACAGGGACTAACACAAGGCCCTAGCAGGACTTTTAAGAATTTAGAAAAATAATTCAAATTGCAAAAATCAATTTCTAATGCCAATTTTTGGAATTTGTCGTGTGATCAGGTATTGGCTGAGTAGTCCAGCAAATGCAAAGTCTTGTACCCCACCGCTGATCCACCAATGTAGGAAGTTGGCTCTGTATGCACTATTTCAAAGTAAGGAATAGTATGCACAGAGTCCAAGGGTTCCCCTTAGAGGTAAGATAGTGGCAAAAAGAGATAATACTAATGCTCTATTTTGTGGTAGTGTGGTCGAGCAGTAGGCTTATCAAAGGAGTAGTGTTAAGCATTTGTTGTACATACACACATGCAATAAATGAGGAACACACACTCAGAAACAATTCCAGGCCAATAGGTTTTTGTTATAGAAAAATATATTTTCTTAGTTTATTTTAAGAACCACAGGTTCAAATTCTACATGTAATATCTCATTTGAAAGGTATTGCAGGTAAGTACTTTGAATAATCACAATAGCATATATACTTTTTACATAAAACACATTTAGCTGTTTTAAAAGTGGACACAGTGCAATTTTCACAGTTCCTAGGGGAGGTAAAGTAATGTTAGTTCTTGCAGGTAAGTAAACCACCTACGGGGTTCAAGTTTGGGTCCAAGGTAGCCCACCGATGGGGGGTCAGAGCAACCCCAAAGTTACCACACCAGCAGCTCAGGGCCGGTCAGGTGCAGAGTTCAAAGTGGTGCCCAAAACGCATAGGCTTCAATGGAGAGAAGGGGGTGCCCCGGTTCCAGTCTGCCAGCAGGTAAGTACCCGCGTCTTCGGAGGGCAGACCAGGGGGGTTTTGTAGGGCACCGGGGGGGACACAAGCTCACACAAAAAGTACACCCTCAGCGTTACTGGGGCGGCTGGGTGCAGTGTGCAAACATGCGTCGGGTTTCCAATGGATTTCAATGGGAGACCAAGGGGTCTCTTCAGCGGTGCAGGCAGGCAAGGAAAGGGGCTCCTCGGGGTAGCCACCACCTGGGCAAGGGAGAGGGCCTCCTGGGGGTCACTCCTGCACTGGAGTTCCGATCCTTCAGGTGCTGGGGGCTGCGGGTGCAGGGTCTTTTCCAGCCGTCGGGATTTTAGAGTCAGGCAGTCGCGGTCAGGGGGAGCCTGGGGATTCCCTCTGCAGGCGTCGCTGTGGGGGCTCAGGGGGGACAACTTTGGTTACTCACAGTCTCGGAGTCGCCGGAGGGTCCTCCCTGAGGTGTTGGTTCTCCACCAGTCGAGTCGGGGTCGCCGGGTGCAGTGTTGCAAATCTCACGCTTCTTGCGGGGATTGCAGGGGTCTTTAAATCTGTTCCTCTGGATACAAAGTTGCAGTCTTTGTTGAACAGAGCCGCTGTTCTCAGGAGTTTCTTGGTCTCTTGGAAGCAGGGCAGTCCTCTGAGGATTCAGAGGTCACCGGTCCCAGGGAAAGCGTCGCTGGAGCAGTTTTCTTCTGAAGGCAGGAGACAGGCCGGTAGGACTGGGGCCAAAGCAGTTGGTGTCTTCTTTCTTCTTCTGCAGGGGTTTTTCAGCTCAGCAGTCCTCTTCTTCGGTAAGTTGCAGGAATCTGAGTTCCTAGGTTCTGGGGAGCCCCTAAATACTGAATTTAGGGGTGTGTTTAGGTCCGGGAGGGCAGTAGCCAATGGCTACTGTCCTTGAGGGTGGGTAGACCCTCTTTGTGGCTCCTCCCTGAGGGGAGGGGGGCACATCCCTATTCCTATTGGGGGAATCCTCCTTCTACAAGATGGAGGATTTCTAAAAGTCAGAGTCACCTAAGCTCAGGACACCTTAGGGGCTGTCCTGACTGGCCAGTGACTCCTCCTTGTTTTTCTCATTATCTCTCCTGGACTTGCCGCCAAAAGTGGGGGCTGGGTCCAGGGGGCGGGCATCTCCACTAGCTGGAGTGCACTGGGGCATTGTAACACGAAGCTTAAGCCTTTGAAGCTCACTGCTAGGTGTTACAGTTCCTGCAGGGGGAGGTGTGAAGCACCTCCACCCAGAGCAGGCTTTGTTTCTGTCCTCAGAGAGCACAAAGGCTCTCACCGCATGGGGTCAGAAACTCGTCTCTCAGCAGCAGGCTGGCAGAGACCAGTCAGTCCTGCACTGAACAATTGGGTAAAATACAGGGGGCATCTCTAAGATGCCCTCTGTGTGCATTTTTTAATAAATCCAACACTGGCATCAGTGTGGGTTTATTATTCTGAGAAGTTTGGTACCAAACTTCCCAGTATTCAGTGTAGCCATTATGGAGCTGTGGAGTTCGTTTTTGACAGACTCCCAGACCATATGCTCTTATGGCTATCCTGCACTTACAATGTCTAAGGTTTTGCTTAGACACTGTAGAGGCATAGTGCTCATGCACATATGCCCTCACCTGTGGTATAGTGCACCCTGCCTTAGGGCTGTAAGGCCTGCTAGAGGGGAGACTTACCTATGCCACAGGCAGTGTGAGGTTGGTATGGCACTCTGAGGGGAGTGCCATGTCGACTTAGTCATTTTCTCCCCACCAGCACACACAAGCTGGCAAGCAGTGTGTCTGTGCTGAGTGAGGGGTCCCTAGGGTGGCATAAGACATGCTGCAGCCCTTAGAGACCTTCCCTGGCATCAGGGCCCTTGGTACCAGGGGTACCAGCTACAAGGGACTTACCTGGGTGCCAGGATTGTGCCAATTGTGGAGACAATGGTACATTTTAGGTGAAAGAACACTGTTGCTGGGGCCTGGTTAGCAGGGTCCCAGCACACTTCTCAGTCAAGTCAGTATCAGGCAAAAAGTGGGGGGTAACTGCAACAGGGAGCCATTTCTTTACAACACAGTTTAGGCAACAGGAGGGACAAACGGAACATGGAGAGTCTAAAGCAAATTAAGCCAGCAAGTAGAAAGTAAAATGTGAGCTACAAACCAGAAAGCCAATGGTAATCAACAGGTGGAATGCATTCTTAGGCCAGCTTTCTGAAAGTCCCCAAGATGTCATTAGCAAACCAGACAGCTCCCTGTTTGGTAGGCTGGGACCTAAAAAGGAAGATTTATGTCTAGCAAAAGGCTTGTTTTTTTAAGTCGAGCTGGCATCTTACAATTGCCCACTTGGGTTGCATTGGCAGGCCTGGAGGCAAGTTTTTCAGTGCTACTTTAGTGTGTAGCACAATAAGTGCTGAATCTAGTAGCAATTAATTTACAGGCCCTGAGTAAATGTAATGCAATATATCAGGGACTTATAAGTAAATTAAATGTGTCAATTTGTCATTTGCCAATCTTACCAGACTTAACAGGGAGCACACAAGCAGTTTACCACTGGCTAGCAGGAGTAGTGTGTGCAGTCCTATAACCAACGAAAAGGGGTTCAACAAAAAAGGCAAACATCTTTGGGAATACCATGCAAAAGATGATCTATTCAAACAAACATCATACTCAGATTGGAGCCCTCAGGTGGTACGCACAGATTCTACAGACTGGCACTGGCGTGCATTATAGAGCTATGTCACTGGTAAAAGGTTACGTATCATTTATTCGTGACCCTGGGTTGACCTTACCTTACCTGAAAAGCACGAGTGGCTATCAGATTACCCAGACTGGAGGGAGGCGGGCATGTTTAGTAGGTGTGTGGGCGTTTGCAGAATAAAAGCAATTTCCTGAACCACAGCAGAACAAGCCTAGCAGAAATTGTTTGGCCATGAGAGAGCTTAAAGGCCGTGGTGTACTTTCAAGAGAGCCTCGCCCTCCCCAGTTTTCGTTGGATACTAAACCGATGGGAATGTCTTCAAGGAATGTCTTTTGGTGGGGGACCTACTGTGACAAGTACCCGAGCGAACGTGAAAATGTGTTCTGGGCTCGCATCGCACAGTGAGACAGGGAAGCCGGCTGATTGACATGTTGCTAGTGCGTACAGAACTGAAATGGACACCACATGGCCAGCAGCCGAAATATAACACCTGATTAAACTGCAAGATTAAAAACACGCAACACAGCCAGAGGGGAGGGGGAGGAGAGTGCTGAAGGGATACAGATAATGCAAGAATGATATAAAGCAAACGTTTTCACAGTTATGTGATGTGCTAGAACAGATTTTTTTTTAAAAGAAGAACAAAATTACAGGAAGGAAATAGTAACAAATAATAGTAAAGGATGTAAGCGAACACATTAAACACTACGGTAGTCAGACAATTAAGACGATGTTTAAATGCCAAAATGTATGACACTTACGTTACCAATGTTCCCGACAAACACAGGTTAATACGTTTGTCACTTTCTGATCTATGCATTCAAAATGTTAAAGCCACCCCTGAAAGGTGACACCCATTAACCCATGAAGTGGCAGAGGCTTTTGTAGCCCTTGGCTGCCATGCATCAGATAAAAAAGGACTTTATTGACTGATGGCGCCTTGGCAAGTCTTCTGGAATGATATGGCAATGAAAAAACAAATTATGCGGCAGGGTTAACTAATTTATTCGGCAATAAAAAACAAATTATGTGGTAAGAATGTATTTTGAGGCATTATTCTTTCACTATTTTTCATTTGAACATACATAGTTATTGTCTAGGCAAAGGTTTCACCTCACTAGAATCAGTTTAACACAGGAGTATACCAATGGGCAACTGAACAGTGGCCAGCTAAACTTAGCAAAGGGTCTGTTAATGTACAACAGTGGCAGTCCTTTTAAACAGCTTCTGATTCGTTTGAGTTAGAACACGTTTGCAATCTGCAAATTGTGCTGATGACGGTAGATTATGTGTGTGGTGAATTTTTAATGATGCAGAAAATTAGGTGGTGGGCACAGTGTTGCAGTATTTCAGTTGGCCTGGATATTGGTGCGTCTCTTCATTTAAAGGTACGTTATAACGTATGTGTAAACCTAAAGCCTGGGGTGTAATGTGCAAGTCTGATAACAGCCGCACAGCTTTGCAAAGAGGTGCATGCTTTCTCGGTGTTGCACTGCAGTCCTAGTTAGGAGGGAGTTCGCTTCTTTTTCTAGTGCTTTCTCTGACTAAAAAGCAGAGTTTCACAAAGTTCTACATAAGCAATAGAATCGTACTTCATTAGAAGACTAGTTCCTAAGAGCTCTTAGGCCAACATAATGACATGGAGACTATCTGAGAGTGGCACCGCATGATACATCTCTGACAGCAAGGCACCATGGAAAGCCACAGTTCTTCTTTAGATACCAAGTGGCTACCCCCAGAAGTCACCGACTGCAGAGATGCCGAACCAGGTGCCTTTGTCAGAAGTCAGACCATTGGTGACTGTTCTTTGTCGTGATCAGACAGATGTTTTTATTAGACAGATACTGTATATATATATATAGATGTAAAGGTTTTCAGGGGCCAGGAACTTTTCAGTGTAGGGTAACACCCAACCTTAGCATGAAGGAAACCAATTTCCCCAGAGGAGTTTTGAAATGGACCCTAAACCATGGAGCTGGAGGTCAGAAGGTCTCCAATAGAGCGGGGTAAAGAAGCATCATTTGTCGTTTTCTTGATGGGAAATTCTTGTGTAGTTTATTAATGCCGAACTAAAGGAACACGGTGAACCTTGCACAATTCTTGGGTGCTTTGGATGCCCACATGTTGGAGAAGATTGTTCTTAAGACCAAGTGAGAGTTCCACACTCATTTCTGATTATGTGTTTGCTGTGCAGCCAATATACAGAGCTTGATCCAAAATACTAACTCGTATATGCTGTGGCAGGAGTATTATTGTACAGACGACAGACATGGAGAGAACCCCATTGGTCACCATGAGTGTGGCATGTGCAAGGATACCCTAGCTGTTACCATGCAGGCTGGTACTAAAAGGCTACCCTGAGAGATGTGGCACATCATCGCTAAAGGCAGGTAAAGGAAACAAAAACATAGGTTCAGTCAGGCAAAGGCATGTCTTGGTTTGTGCTGTACTGTACATTTTTATAGCGCTTACTGATTCTGTGGTTGCTTATGTGGGGCCCCTGCTGCCATGGACTGGTGAACAGCCTTAAACATGGTGAGACAAGAGGTGAACTAATCCAGAGGGAGCAAGTGGTGCAAATTCATGGATAATGCGATAGTAAAGTTGCTCTTAAGTACATTATTGGTCACCACCATACAGAATTTAATCTATACTAGGGGGTTTTGCCAGCAACAATGTGTATCAACAGGCACCAGCGTCCAGGGTTTAATGCACCTGCTGTAGAGATCCTTGAGTAATTTACAGGCCACCAGACCGAATCATCATGAAACAGTTGAGAGGGCTGGTGTTAACTCTGAAGAGCACTGCACACAACCCGCAGGTCACAAGTTTATCGTCCAATAAACTTGCTGGATTATTGTGTTTGGTTCTTAGATCCCTTCCTAACCTGCGGGTCACTGTGTCCAGACCTGGTAAAACTGCTCAGTGGATTATCACCCAGTACAGACATCTATATGAAAACAAATACGTTAAGATCCTTGCATTTTTTTTACCAATTATTTTATATTACAAGCGATGATAAACTGTGTTTATTGAGTGCGGTAGTTATCACCACTTTCAAAGAAGTAAGAAAAAAAACTTTCCGTTTATATTGCACGCTTTGGAAATGGGCATTAATAATACAATAATGAAGCCACATAACTTCGTACATTCCTAGTGTGAGAAAGCAACATTTTAATTACTGTGTTTTCTCCCAGTGGTGCACAATTGCCTTTGTTTGCCCCTATAGGGTGTGGAGTCAAGAGGCAATCTGGGAGTGTTCAGCTAGGCTGCCTTTTACCTCTGGCCCTCTGCGAGCCAGTAAGACAAAATCAGTTTCCTGAAAATAAGACATTTAGAGCTGAGCACAGAGCAGTGGTGTAACGTAAAATGATGGGGCCCTCATGCGGAATGTGAAGAGGGGGCCCGTTAAACTCCTGTATTTCAGTTATTTATTGGCTTTGGGCAGAATGGGGCCCTCTGAATGGTTTAGGGGCCCTTCATGGTGTCTCACCCCCGCCCCCAAGTCGCAGAAACTACAGTGTCCTGCATTACGCTCCTGGCACAGAGCAGAGAAAACAAAGCCTTCACTCCACCCAGAAGGCTGCATCCCACACATCTGAGCACACCCTGAAGATGCATGAGCACCTCTGCAGCTCTTGCCTGATTGAGGCATAGGCCCTGATTCCGACTTCGGCGGACGGAAACGCCAAGCAGACAGTGAAAAGCGGAACGGGGCTGGCCATGGGCAGTGCAGGGGTCCCCATGGGGCCCCCGGCACCCCATCTCAGTAAGCTTTTACATGGCCTTGCAAATTCTATGTAAAAGCTGGCAGAGAGAGGACTCTTAATCCCCTGCTTACAGCGCTGCCCTGGACGATTAGGGCCGCCAGCACCGCAAGTCTCTCCAGTGGAGGAGAAGTGGCCACGGTCGTAATGTGGCTGTCGGACCGCCACACTGGTGGCAGTTTGACCACCATTGCGTTCCTGGCGGTCTTAAGACCTCCAGGGTAGTAATGAGGGTCCTAGTGTCTGCACACTGCACCAGGGAAGAGATTTTCCAGCACTCTACCCACTTTCAGCTTGAAAATCGATCTGAACTCCATCTTTTTCCGTTGTGGGCTGGATCACAAAAGAGTATTGACTGGTGCTGTTTCATGTTTTTGGTGGTAGATTGAAGCAGTGCTTGCTCCAAACACCTTTTACCACCATATTATAAAAAGAGAATTCTGGAGGTGGTAATCTTTGACAACAGCTTTTGTGCACAATTGTGCTGGTGATATGCTCTGTTATTTCTTTGTGCTGCCATATTTTTGTGCTCTATTATTGCAATGTGTTTTTGTGGTTTTGCACTGCAGTGCTTGTGTTGCTTTTTGTTTTCACAGTTGTGTTGTGATGGGCAGTGTTATGTTTCAATTGTGTTAATACGTTATTTTGTGTATGCTGGGTTATGTTCTATAGACATGTCAAACAGTGATGCTAGATTTCCAGTCGAAAGCAGTACGTGCGGCTGTGCGTTCCTGTGGCGAACAACCATTTACCACTAAGGTTGTGAAATAGAAACTCTTTAGCTGCATAAGATAAAAGCCATCCAAAAAGTGGGCTGAGTCTTAACTTGGCACGCTCACGTGATACAGTCTTCTACGACATCAATGTCCTGCGTTTCTTGAAACTTGAGAGCAGCAGCTGGAAGCCCTGTAACTTTCACATTGAAGGGTACATGCGTTAGTCACATGGTTTGCACATTGAAAGTAATTGATGTGGTAGACAAATTAATACACCCGTCTTTTTAGCGGTTTCGTTTTTTTGTTGATTTATTTTTTTTTCTGTGAAGTCTTCTGCACCCCCAAGAAGTGGAACATATTTATCTTGCATCATTAATCCAATGAAATCTGACCAGAGATGAGCTTGTCATGGAACTAGATAAACCCACAGAATAAAAAAAAAATGTTGCAAGTGAACTTTATAGCTCGAAACCACAAATTTGCAGCTGGCAGAACACTTGGGGCTTTAGAGGGCCGTACTGGACTCAATGCGCAGCGAAAGGGGGGAAACTGAAGTGCAAAGCAAGAAGCAAATGCAGCACAGTTTCAACAGCTAATCACCTTAGGAGAAAAGCTGTCAAAACCTAAGAGAAAAACCCCGTTACAGATAAGTTGATGAGGCAAATCAAGGGAGTTTTGACCATGTTTCCATATTTAGCAAACTGATGCCTGTTAGAGTTTTGTCACTCAAAAGTACAGGCCATAATTACAACAAGCATTGGCAAAGCTCGAGATCTTTTGGCTTTATTGTAGTGGAAAGGAATGAAGTGGTGTGGCGTGGTGTGGCATTGTGTGGAGTGGAGTGGCATTGTGTGGTGTGGAGTGGCATTGTATGGCGTGGAGTGTTATTGTGTGGTGTGGATTGGAGTGGCACTGTGAGGAGTGGAGTGCTATTGTGTGGCATGGAGCTGCATTGTGTGGCATGGAAAGGAGTGGCATTGTGAGGCATGGAGTGGACTGCTATTGTGTGGTGTGAAGCTGCCTTGTGTGGTATGGAAATGAGTGACATTGTATGGCGTAGAGTAGAATGGAATTGTGTAGGAAGAAGAAACATGGAATTGTGTGGCATGGAGTGGAATTGTGAGGAGTATAGTGGAATTGTACGGTGTGGAGTGGAATTGTGTGGCACGGAGCGAAATTGTGTGGAGTGCAGTGAAATTATATGGTGTGGAGTGGAATTATGAGGAGAGGAGTGGAAATGTGTGGAGTGGAACTGTGTGGAGTGGAGTGGAATTGTATAGCATGGAATTGTGTGGCATGGAATTGTGTGGCATGGAGTGAAGTGGAATTGTAGGGCATGAAATTGTGTGGCGTGGAATTGTGTGGCGTTGAATTGTGTGGCATGAAATTGTATGGCGTGGAGTGGAATTGTGTAGTATGAAGTGAAGTGGAATTGTGTGGTATGGAATTATGTGGTGTGGAGTGGAACGGTATAGCATGGAGTGGAGAGGAAGTGTATAGCATGGTATGGTATAATGTGGAGTGACATTGTGTGGCATGATGTGGAGCACAGTGCCATTGTGTGTTATGCAATGTTGCTTGAGTTGCCAATGAATTGCCCTATATTGCTTCAAAGCCTCATGCTCTATAAATGCAATTATAATACAATGGGGGTCATTCTGACCCCGGCCGGCGGCAAAAGCCGCCGGCCTGGCTGGAACCGCCAGAATACCGCTGCGCGGTCAAAAGACCGCTGCGGGTATTCTGGGTTTCCCGCTGGGCTGGCGGGCGACCGCCAGAAGGCCGCCCGCCAGCCCAGCGGGAAACACCCTTCCATGAGGATGCCGGCTCTGAATGGAGCCGGCGGAGTGGAAGGGGTGCGACGGGTGCAGTTGCACCCGTCGCGATTTTCAGTGTCTGCATGGCAGACACTGAAAATCTTGGTGGGACCCTGTTACGGGGGCACCTGCAGTGCCCATGCCATTGGCATGGGCACTGCAGGAGCCCCCAGGGGCCCCACGATACCCCATACCGCCATCCTGTGCCTGGCGGCCGAAACCGCCAGGAACAGGATGGCGGTATGGGGGTCGGAATCCCCATAGCGGAAAACCGGCGGTACACCGCCGGTTTTCCGTTTCTGACCGCGGCTGTACCGCCGCGGTCAGAATGCCCAAGGGAGCACCGCCAGCCTGTTGGCGGTGCTCCCGCGGTCGTTGGCCCTGGCGGATTTTACCACCAGGGTCAGAATGACCCCCAATATGTTACCAACTATCTTGACCTATGATCTATGTAAATATCTGATGCCTTTGATCTGATGCAGAAACTTGTTAGTATGTACAACGCTTCTGCAAGAACTGTTTTGTGTACAAATAAATGTGTTTTAGATCAATGGGCTAGTGGGAGAAAGAGCAACATATATCATACTGGTTGGGGATAAAGGAGATGGGTAGTGTTGTGGAGTTACAAATGTTATAAGCCTTTTCCAAACAGAAGAAGCAGATGTGCTCAGAACTCAATCTTGTTAGAAAATGATAGTGAGTAATAATCGCCTTGCTGTGACAAGAAGTGAACAGAACAGACTGTCGGACCTTTAAACTAAAGAAATTTCAGGTTTGAAAATTAGGGAGCTCTATGACGACTCTCTCAGACGTTAGATTGGGGGTTTGGGAGTGGAAGAAAATAATGGAGAGGGGGGTGGTGGGAGGATGAAGAGAAACAGAGAGAAGTGGTGGGTGGGAGGGAAGAAGAACTAGTACCTCAATGACAGCGCGAGCAGTACACAGACACTGATTAAGGTGAATCAATCTGTGCTTGATCTATGCTCCACAGACAGAAAAGGCAGTGTCACCCCACACACCCTGGACAATTAGGAGGCTGCACACAACAGTGACAATGATGTCAAGGGCAAGCCCTTTATAGTAAACAGTACCCCTCACAGCGGACAGTGCATGCACTGTCAACAGCCAAGATCTAAAAATGGCTAATTTATGATGCCCGCAGGTAGGCAGGGCAATTCCTTGAGGTTGCATGGGCAGGACCTTATTAGGGCAGCTTCTTTCTGCTGCTGGTAACAGATTTACTAAAACATTTTGGCAGTAGAAGAGCAGGAAGTTCCCAGTAGTAGAAAAGGCACCAGGTCATGGAGCCACGTTTATGCTGGTGCCTGCTGTCAATTCTCCAGTGAGTTCTTATTCAACAGGGCCTGTGAGCCTGCTAAGCACTGCTGTTCCATAAACATCAGTCCATAACATCAGCACACCTTCAGCTCTTCTATATTGCATATAAGAAACACAGCAACACTAGTGCTTAATTTGTAAATAAAAAGGTGCCGGTGCCCAAAGCCCTCCTCTTAAACACATGGCTGCTGCAATTAAATGTGTGAACATGGAATACTGAGGCAGCGTAGTCCTGAAGCCATCTCGGGCCTCTTTAATCCATTTAAAGCCACTCCCTGCCCCTTCAGCTCACTCTTGCAGCTTTCTGCTTTTCCCCTTTTTGAGGCTTTTTCGTTTTTCTCTTCCTCCGTCTTCCCATATGTGTCTTTTGCTCACAGTAAATGCTTGAGGCAGAAAATAAGTGCCGGCCCTCAAATATAAGTGCTGGTGCTCTGCACTGGAAACAACAAGCACAAATTAAGCACTGAGCAACATTTAGCTTTAGAATCTAATGTCTAGTCAATGGCAATAGTAAATAAACCATTTGTTCAATTTACCCACATTGTCACATGTGGTTCATGATTGTCCTGAATCACAGCATAAGGAAGTTTTTATTTCACAATTAATATACTGAAGACACCCCTGCCCAGGAGGGCAGATGAATGGAGAATAGGTCAAGAAAGTGCCACTATATTTAGTTAATACAAACTCCTTTTATTTACAGTGCCTAGAAGTGACATAACTGCAGTATGAAGCACTATAGAAAAACAAGGCATTATTATTATTATTATTATTATAATCAAGATTATCATTATTATTACTATTAACAATAATAACAATAATATTATTATTATGCTCATACAGCTCATTATTTGCCAAGGCTACTGATGCAACAGTCTTTCTGTTGCCTTCACCTGTGCTGCCAGTGCTAGAAATGTAAGGAATTTACTCTGAGAACCCACAAATGGGTGGATGGGTGGGCTGCGGCACAGAAAGGTGGAGTCATAAGGAGGGAGGTCACGGAAAGTCATTCTCTGGTCTGTCAGTATAAGTGCACTATTTTTACAATTCTTATGCGAAGAAATTCACAATAAGAAAACATTTATTAGTATAACACGTTTAACTTTTTGCTCACTAACAGACTGCATTTTAAAATGTCTTCTGGCAGTGATTTCCAACGTCTGGTCCGGAGTCATCTGGGGTCCCCGAAGCCTCCTACGGGAATCCATAACTGCTTAGAAAATTAACTAATATTAACAGATTAATAAAGTGAATATGAATGAAGTGCCTAATGTACACTTGAAAATTTTAAAACAAACTGTTAGTGTCAAGGAATTTGAAATTGGAGGCTAAAAATTAAATTAGTATCCGCAGATTGATTCGTGGGAGCAGCGCAGGTGCGTCAAACAGAATATAGCAGGGACAACGTGTGGCGTCAATTGAATTTAGAAAAGCTCCAACCTTCCTATTAAAATTTCAATGTTTATCTTTTTTTATTTTATTTGTTTGCAAATTATATGTAATATTGTTATAATTTGGGTATGTGTTTGATGGAATTCTTGTTTCTGTATTTTGTGTGTATTGTTTTGTGGCACAAATCATCGAGGAAGTTTAGGCCTGGTTCCCCGGCTCCCAGTAATGACTCAGTTGGGGGGGTCACAGATTCCAATAATGATTCAGTGGGGTTCCCAGGTTCCAGTAATGACAAAGTGGGAGTCCACAGAAGTCAAAAGGTTGGGGACCACTGTTTGATGGGATTAAGGTGCCTGTTGCCGCAAACTACTTCCAGTAAATCTGATGCCACAATTCTGGTAAAAATGGTTAGGTTGTTAATCTGCTTATACAACTTCCACAAAACTTAAAGTAAAAGAGATCGCTCAGTGTTTTCCTTTCTATCCATTTTCACAATTTGAACATGTTTCCTTTCCAAAATGTCCTGGTGCTGGGATCAGCACAAACAGGAAAGAGAACATGAACATGGAAAGTTCCACGAAAGAGCATAGAACAAGGGCCCCACAGAAAAGCACCTCAGCTCTTTCCTATAGGCTGTATCTAACAGAGTGGCTATGTTTGTTCCCTCGCTCTTGATTCAATGGCTTTCTGTTTGTCTGTGTTCCGTGGTCCTAATATCCTCTTAATTATTGCATTTGTTCTGCCCAACGAGTATTTCAGTCTCACTGAGTTTTAAATGAATGGGTTGCATCCTTCCACTGCTTATGTTATAACCCTGCATTACCTGAAGGGCTGTGTTCTCTCTCTGTGTATCTCCCTGCTCTTCTCCCTTACTTTGCGACCTCAAGTCCCTTTATCATTCATCAGCCCACCCCAGGTGCCTTCCTCCCCCCAGTCCCTCGAGCTCATACCGTCCTGCTGCTTTATACTGGGGGGGGTACCTTTAAATGGATCTCAAACTGTTTCAAGATGGTTACTCTTGTGTGTGCATAAAAGCTTGTCGTGTGTAATTTGTTTTTTTTAAATCATTCACATATGGCCACTGCTTATGCACAAGCATGTTAGTTGTCCATCTTTGAATGATTTGTCTTTAAACAGCAGATAAACAGCACCAGAATTGCCGAAAGCATGCAAAAGCATGTGGCTGGCCAACTTTGAATGATTTATCTGAAACACAAGAAACACCATTTCAAGATGGCATCCATGTATGTGCTTGCTGTTTGGTCACCTGGAAAAAAATGAAAGGAAAAGCCAATAGATGTCATGGGCAAGACCTGTTTGCTTGGCAAGTCTTGTTTTATTTAGTAAATACTCATGGGATTCACTTTCACCTTTCAAACTATTCTAGCTTCTTACCCTTTCATCACTTGATTCTTTATACAAAAGTTCCCTCCTCAGTATTCGCGCCAAAAGTTTCTCTTAAGTATATTCAGTTTGACAAATCTTTATATGCTGCTAATTACTCGAATGTGCCACTGCCAAATCCCCTTTGAGCACTATTGTTTTCAACATCAGAGAACGGAGGCTGAGGCAGATGTCTTACTCACTCAGGCTTTCCCTTTCGGTGCAAAAGCAAATTCAGGAAGCAAAGTCAGAACCACCCAAATCCAACCCAAATGGCTACATCCCCTACTATCCGCCTGCTAACCACTATAGGACGCTGCAGTTCTCCTATCACAAGACAGAAGCATGGCATTCTTGCAGAATTCACATGTTTGAAACCAGCAGTCTCAGGCCTAGAAAAGAGATGGTACAGATGGTATAAATAATAAATGATAAATAGTCATAAATCATTATTTTGAGCATGAATCAAGAAATACTTTAGCAATATCACAACCTCATCTACTAATGCCCTTTTGGCAGGGTACTACACAAACAAATATTTGAATTTCTATATTTTATTTAAGAAAAGGATCAAGGACTGTAAATCACCAATTAGATTTCTGAAACTCATAATTGATAACACTACACAATGATTGGCCAAAAAGTTGCAAATAAGGCAACCCCTGCAAGGACATTACTGGCAGATCAGGCGCCCTCTAGAGTGTACACATATTCCCTCAAAGTATCTGACATATAGAGACAGTCCACCCCGCTAACCATTGTCACTTTCCTTGGGAAGGTATCTTACCATAGGAAAGTCTTGTTCAGGGCTGGCTTTTGGGCGGTGCGACTGGTGCCACCGCACCGGATGTTGACTGTGGGTGGCGGTGTTGTGTTCGCAACTATAATATGGTTTTAAAAGCACCTGCGGCCCCATTTCTTGCCTCCAACAGTTTTGAGGCAACAATAACATTTTCAAGATAACTCTTTGTTCCTGGAGAGAGATCAGAGTATTGTCTAGTGGAAGTTTTGACTCATTATAGGCCTAGCACAGACAGAGGGGTAATATGCCTCGTGCAAAGAACCTGTTCCATGCAGATCACAAAGTGCATAAAATGTAAATAGGTCAGTGGATACTGCTTTTTTTCAGAGAGATCCTTTTGTTACTTGCAGTTTATACGTTAAAATCGTAATATAGAATGGTGAACAATTAACTGTCAAACAACTGCATGCAAACTACAAGGTATGGATTAGAGCGTTATGATTTTTTCCCCACACTTTCTTCATCCTAATGTTGCAAAATGGGTTAATTTGAGTGGAAATCAATTTTTATTATTAAAGAGAATCCCCAACCACTGTGGTACTTTTTAAATTCTGAATTTGTGCTTCTCCAGACCAAGCCCTCCTAAACTATACTGCCTACCAATATGGATGACGTGACTCCTACACCTTGTAGTATTCTGTCTTATGTAACATTACCTATACACCTATTTACACACCTATGATGATGATGGTCGTCTCTGTCTAATGTGTATGCGATGTAACGTGCTCTGACACCCTACATTGGTATTAGTGGTGCCATAAAACTAGTGAAATGCATCTGAGAGAGAGTGTTTATGGAGACTTGAGGGGCACTGTTTAAGGGTCATAGTGGGGGAATCCGTGGCAGAGGTGGTCATTGGGGGACGTCAACAAACAGTATCGCACTGGGCGCCACTAGTGCTAAAGTTTGGGTTTTGCGAATCGGTATTAGGAAGGGGTGTGTCAAGGGCATCCCCTCCTAAAACCGAATCTAAATGGTATGTATGATTGTTTTGTGACCTCTTCCCCTTTGTGAATGCATACGAAAACATTTTTTCAGTACCACTGCCTGCATTAAAAAATTAAAAGAAAACTTTTCATTTTTTTTTCGAAATGCATTCCGTTTTCCTTTAAGGAAAAAGGGCTGCATTTCAGAAAAAAAAATACTGCTTTATTTAAAAGCAGTCCCAGACACAGTGGTCTGCTGACACCAGCAGGCCACCATCCCTGTGAGTGCCGCCATTCCCAAAGGGGTCGCAAATTGCGACCTACCTCATGAATATTCATGAGGTAGGTCATTTGCGACCCCATTGCGAATCGCATACAATGTCATTGACACTGTTGAACATCCGGTTTTGCAACTCGCAAATTGCAAGTCGCTAAGACTCGTAGTTTGCAAGTCACAAAACCGGATCTTCATACATGTGGCCCTAAATGAAAAAATCATAGACATAGTTGCAGTAAAGTATACCCCATAAAAATTAATTATAGGATGGAGCCAGTGAGAATGAGAAGCACCTAAGATAATAATTATTTGCTACATACAGTAGACTTAAAACAAAACAAAATGAGTAATTATAACCTGTGCTTTAAAACAAAATTATTCGTGCAGCTGTGCGAAAGCAAAGGGAGATATTTTAAATGAAGGAGTGGCTGGGAAGGAGAGGAGTAGATTAAGATTTAGATATGGTATTTTTTATTTTTTGAAAATTTAAATCTTATGGGGCAGTGGTGTTCGAAAAAGTAACTTTGTAATGTGGTGCGAAAGGGGCATGAAAAGTCAAAATACAAGTAATGCATGCACTAAAGTAGGAAGGTCGTTCTTTATATATTGGTTATAAAACTTTCTGAGACGTGCACGCAAAGGAGGGTCTGACGGTTTTCAGTAGGAAGCAAGGCTTATGAATACTACAGGATCACTTCATAATTTATAACTTGCATTCTATGCAAATTGTAACTCTGTACAACATCAGATAGTAATTCCAAAGTTGAGCTTGTCATTTCTACTCAAGCTAGAATTGCAGCCTATTCAAATAATAGTATTGCCCCCAGCGCTCTATTTTAAAAAATATCATTTTGTTATGGAGAGATATTTCATTGTCCCAAAGGTACAGACGCTACATTGACGTACACTGAGTTCACACGAAACATGAGAGCGGCTGATTTACCTGTTGCTTCTGATGTTTCTAAAATCAGAATGTCTGCTCACCTGTCAAGGAATAGCTATGCTGATGGTGCTTTGAGCCTGTAAATTTGGTGATACTCAACCTCTGGACCTGAGGACAAAGTTATCTTTCCTTGATGACAAAAGGAAAGAAGCGCTTCTTAGAAATGATGGTTCTGTGTCTCCAAAGCCGGAGACTTATCCATCCGACCACATCCCCATGTTTAAGAAAAGAGAAAGGTAATCCTCCGCAGTTCATTGTGCTCGACGTCTGTCAAACATTCATGTATTCGAAGACCACTAAAACTTTGGAGGCCTTTTTCATTGTTCAGAAAAACTTGGTACATGCTCCAGTAGACTGTCATAAGTTAGGGAATAAATATTACAAGCAGATACAGAGAGCTCTTATACCAGGTTATCAGAGGGTGTATATTCGGATTGTTTGTACAAGTTACACCGAAAATAAGCATTAGGACTTTCTGTGCTGGACACAGACTTACTTTTAAGCATGAGCTGTTAGGAAACCCTTGTTAGCAGGAGGGCAATAGATGATTCTTTAGTCTAGTCGTTAACATTGTGAATGAGTTGGCAGGAGAATCCCAAATATTTGGAGGGTTACTTAAGAAGGAACACTGTAATGTGGATGTTTTCCTGTAATTAGGAATCAAAGACATAAGGGTCTTTTTCTTTTAAAAGCTCTGCTTCTGAAAGCAATGATAGATTAAGTGGCCACGTTGTCTAGAGTGCCAATATATAATGCTTTATGCTTGATACAGGTGGTTTTCTATGACACCAAGGCTAGTTTCAGGTGGTGACACTTCTAAGCTGTGGAGATGTGTGAGGCCACACGTATAGGACTAATTTAGTGGTTCATTTCGTTTTTTGAGATGATCAGCGCATAGAGCACTGCCATATTCAATTCTAGGTATGCCCGTGACTTAAACTAACACCTAATTAAATCTGAGAAGAAAATGCCTGATGTTCTGTGTGATGTTCGAATTGGTCGTTGACCTTCTTTATTCTTTGATATTTCCTTCATGTGTGAGTGTCTACGTGGCATTTGAAGTGTAAGATGAAGCTCGAGTATGTTGCTTATGGAACAGTTCTCTGTAGGATGCCTGTTTTGTTTAGGGCACTCTGGTGCTAGACTAAATATTTCACTAGAAGGAAAGAGGAATCTGCTTTTTGAGAGTTTAGCTTAGCTTCATAGTTTTTATCCATGTCCGTGGTGCATATATGCAAGAGGTAAGCATTACGAAGGCTGTTTGGAGACTCCGTTCTGTTCATTACATCTAGTTGTAATTAGCATACTGATGAAAGAAGAGACTGTTGTTCTAGAAATTCACCTCACACTTTGACCTATGGGATGAACAAGATGGAGGAAGGGCACTATTGAGCTTTGATGAACCATTTTTCTAGATGCGAGTTTAGGGGATAGGTTACTAGGCTTCACTTGTTGAGAGTGTTTATTGAACAAAGATTGGAACTAATTTAACACCGCATAGATGAAGCCTATATACTTTTATGGAAGAGTGATGAGGGCGCCATGTTCTATCATGTCAAAAATGGAAGATATGTCAACTAGCGCAACAGGACACAAGTTTCCTCTCTTAAAGACAATTGGGGCGGAGCTAACAGCTATGCGGTGAGCAGCAGATGGCGCAAGCTAGAACACAAGCCCACAGCCTCTCACATCCATCACACTTCATGTTAGGGCCTGATCTGGGTGCCCCCCTGGCCGCAGAGAGACTGTTGGGAGCTGCAGGTGCTGAAACGGACATGCATCTACAGTGATAGGCCTCCAGGATTGGGAATGAGCAGCAATTTACTGGTGGCAAGATGGCAGCTCCGTGCTGAGATGGAGGCCGCAAAGCACGCCGGAGCTGCACCCAGTTGGGCTTGGGCCCGCATGGAAGGATCGGAGTGTTCCTTTGTGAGGAGCACTGGGGGGTTATGCGAATAAAGGCCTAAGGCTGAACCGTGCCAAAAGATACTATTAGGACAAAAATAAACTTTTTGATTGGCACCTCCACTGCTTTGTGTGAATGACATCTCCTTTTTGGAGTATCTGTTTTTTATATTATATATATATATATATATATATATATATATATATATATATATGGAAAATGTCACTTACCCAGTGTACATCTGTTCGTGGCATGAGACGCTGCAGATTCACATGCTGTGCACATCCCGCCATCTAGTGTTGGGCTCGGAGTGTTACAAGTTGTTTTTCTTCGAAGAAGTCTTTTTCGAGTCACGAGATCGAGGGACTCCTCCCCTTTCGGCTCCATTGCGCATGGGCGTCGACTCCATCTTAGATTGTTTTCCCCGCAGAGGGTGAGGTAGGCGTTGTGTATATAGTAATAGTGCCCATGCAATGGAGTAAATACGTATGTACATAATGTGTTTAAAAAGAATATATTTACAAATTTACAAATGTACAAGTCAAATTTTTTCTCAACTTAAAACGGCTACAGGCTCCTGGGGAGGTGGGAGGGCGCATGTGAATCTGCAGCGTCTCATGCCACGAACAGATGTACACTGGGTAAGTGACATTTTCCGTTCGATGGCATGTGTAGCTGCAGATACACATGCTGTGCATAGACTAGTAAGCAGTTATCTCCCCAAAAGCAGTGGTTCAGCCTGTAGGAGTTGAAGTTGTTTGAAATAAAGTCCGTAATACTGCTTGTCCAACTGTGGCTTGCTGTGTTGTTAACACATCCACGCAGTAATGTTTGGTAAATGTATGAGGCGTAGACCATGTGGCTGCCTTACATATTTCAGTCATTGGTATGTTTCCGAGAAAGGCCATGGTAGCACCTTTCTTTCTAGTTGAGTGTGCCTTTGGTGTAATAGGCAGTTCTCTTTTTGCTTTTATATAACAGGTTTGAATACATTTAACTATTCATCTGGCAATGCCTTGTTTGGATATTGGATTCCCTGTATGAGGTTTTTGGAATGCAACAAACAATTGTTTTGTTTTGCGAATTTCTCTCGTTCTATCTATGTAGTACATTAGTGCCCTTTTAATGTCTAATGTATGTAATGCTCTCTCAGCTACCGAATCTGGTTCTGGAAAGAATACTGGGAGTTCCACTGTTTGATTTAAGTGGAACAGTGATATGACTTTAGGTAAGAATTTAGGATTTGTTCGTAGAACTACTTTATGCTTATGTATCTGAATAAAGGGTTCTTGTATAGTAAATGCTTGTATTTCACTTACTCTTCTGAGAGATGTGATAGCTATCAGAAAAGCTACTTTCCATTTTAAGTACTGTATGTCACATGAGTACATGGGTTCAAAAGGTGGACCCATAAGTCGTGTTAAAACAATGTTGAGATTCCACGAAGGAATTGGTGGTGTTCGTGGTGGGATAATTCTTTTCAGACCTTCCATAAATGCTTTTATGACTGGGACCCTGAAAAATGAAGTTGAGTGCGTAATTTGCAGATAAGCTGAAATTGTGGTGAGATGTATTTTAATAGATGAAAAAGCTAACTTTGACTTTTGTAAGTGCCGTAGGTAGCTGACGATGTCTTTAGCAGATGCGTGTAATGGTTGAATTTGATTATTATGGCAGTAATAAACAAATCTTTTCCACTTATTTGCATAGCAATGTCTTGTGGTTGGTTTCCTAGCTTGTTTTATGACCTCCATACATTCCAATGCCATATTTTCTGTGCCAGGAGACACAACTGTGTCGAGTGTGATCCTCCCTGTTTGTTCAGATAATACATCGTTGTCATGCTGTCCGTTTTGACAAGAATGTGTTTGTGGGTTATTATAGGTTGAAATGCTTTCAGCGCTAGAAATACTGCTAGTAGTTCTAAGTGATTTATGTGAAACTGTCTCTGCTGAGTGTCCCATTGTCCTTGGATGCTGTGTTGGTTGAGGTGTGCTCCCCACCCTATCATGGAGGCATCCGTTGTTATTACGTATTGAGGCACTGGGCCTTGAAAAGGCCGCCCTTTGTTTAAATTTATAGTGTTCCACCATTGAAGCAAGGTGTATGTTTGGCGGTCTATCAACACTAGATCTTGAAGCTGACCCTGTGCCTGTGACCATTGTGATGCTAGGCACTGTTGTAAGGGCCGCATGTGCAATCTTGCATTTGGGACAATGGCTATGCATGAGGACATCATGCCTAGTAGTTTCATCACTAATTTTACCTGTATCTTTTGTTTTGGGTGCATGGCTTGTATTACGTTTTGAAATGCCTGTACCCTTTGTGGACTTGGAGCGGCAATCCCTTTTGTTGTGTTGATTGTTGCTCCTAAGTATTGTTGTATTTGACACGGTTGTAGGTGTGACTTGTTGTAGTTGAGTGAGAAACCTAGTTTGTGAAGGGTTTCCATGACATACTTTGTGTGTTGTGAACACCGTTGTTGCGTATTGGTTTTGATTAACCAATCGTCCAGGTACGGGAACACATGTATTTGCTGTCTTCTGATATGAGCAGCCACTACTGCCAGGCATTTTGTAAAAACTCTTGGCGCTGTTGTTATCCCGAATGGCAACACTTTGAACTGGTAATGTACTCCTTGGAATACAAACCTTAAGTACTTTCTGTGGGAAGGATGTATAGGTATATGGAAATATGCATCCTTTAGGTCTAGTGTCGTCATGTAGTCTTGTTGTGTGAGCAGTGGTATCACGTCTTGCAGTATCACCATGTGAAATTGATCTGATTTGATGTAGATGTTTAGTGTTCTGAGATCTAATATAGGTCTTAGAGTTTTTTCTTTTTTGGGTATGAGAAAGTACAGGGAGTAAACTCCTGTTCCTCTTTGATGAATTGGTACTATCTCTATAGAATCTTTTTGGAACAACGCTTGGACCTCCAGTTGTAATAGTTTCATGTGTTGTTTGGACATGTTGTGTGTTTTCGGTGGGACATTTGGAGGGAATTGTAGAAATTCTATGCAATAACCATGCTGGATAATGGCTAGGACCCACAAGTCCGTTGTTATTTCTTCCCAGTGTCTGTAGAACTTGGTTAGTCTCCCCGCCACTGGTGTTATGTGTTGGGGATTTGTGACGTTGAAGTCACTGTATATTTTGTGGAGTTTTGGGACTCTGGAACTTCCCTCTACTCTTTGGGAACTGTCCCCCTCTATATTGTCCCCGAAAACTTCCCCGCTAATATTGACTCTGATAAGTGGGCCTTGTTTGTGAGGTTGAGGGTTCTGTGCTCTGTCCCCGAAACCCCCCTCTAAACTGTGTTTTCCGAAAAGTGCCTCTGCTCTGTGGGGAGTAGAGTGCGCCAATGGCTTTGGCCGTATCTGTGTCTTTTTTGAGTTTTTCGATAGCAGTGTCCACCTCCGGCCCAAACAACTGCTGTCCTTTAAATGGCATATTCAGCACAGCTTGTTGTATTTCCGGCTTGAATCCTGATGTACGCAGCCATGCGTGTCTCCGTATGGTCACTGCTGTATTTACAGTCCTAGCAGCTGTGTCCGCTGCATCCATTGCTGACCGTATCTGATTGTTTGAAATACTCTGTCCTTCCTCCACCACTTGTTGTGCTCTCTTTTGGAACTCTTTGGGCAGGTGTTCTATGAAATGTTGCATTTCGTCCCAATGAGTCCTATCATATCTAGCCAGCAAGGCCTGTGAGTTGGCAATGCGCCATTGGTTGGCTACTTGTGCCGCAACCCTTTTCCCCGCAGCGTCAAACTTACGACTCTCCTTGTCTGGAGGTGGTGCGTCTCCTGAGGTGTGTGAGTTCGCTCTTTTGCGAGCTGCCCCTACTACCACTGAGTCTGGTGTTAATTGCTGTGTGATGTACACAGGGTCTGTTGGTGGCGGTTTGTACTTCTTCTCCACCCTTGGAGTAATGGCCCTGCCCTTCACAGGCTCCTGAAACACTTGTTTGGAGTGTTTCAGCATTCCAGGTAGCATAGGGAGACTCTGGTACTGGCTATGTGTGGACGATAGTGTGTTAAATAAAAAGTCGTCCTCGATAGGTTCTGCATGCAGGGTGAAATTATGAAACGCCGCTGCTCTTGACACCAACTGTGTGTAGGCTGTACTGTCCTCAGGTGGTGACGGTCTCGCTGGATAACAGTCGGGGCTGTTATCTGATACCGGCGCATCATAAAGATCCCATGCGTCAGGATCATCCTGACTCATTCCAGTATGAGTTGGGGACTGCATCATTGGTGGACTGGTTACCGGTGATGGTTGTGGTGAGTGTTGTGGAGATGGTGGCGGGGTTACTTGTTTTGCCACCTTTGCCTGTGGCTGCTTGTCTTTCTCTTGGAAGGCAAGTTTTCTTTTCATTCGAATTGGGGGAAGAGTACTGATCTTCCCTGTGTCTTTTTGAATGTGAAGCCGTCTTTGAGTGTAATCTGGCTCTATTGTCTCTAGTTCTTGTCCGAATCTGTGTCCTTGCATTTGTGAGGACAGGCCCTGTTCCTCTGTGTAGGAACTTGATTTCGGTTCCGAGGCCGGATGTTTCGGTATGGAAACTTTTTCGTCTGTCTTTTTCGGCTCCGACGACACTTTTTTGAGATTCGGCGTACTGATCTCTCGGTTCCGACTCGTTTCGGTGCCGCCCTCTCGGTGCCGAGATTGCTCTGACCCGGTGTCTCGGGTCGAGTCTGCTCTGTGCCAGTATCTCGACCGGAGTCGGATGATTTCGACACATGCGTGCCCTTTTTCGGTGCCGATGGTCGGTCACCTATTTTTCGGGTTAAGCCATGGCCTGCTGGCGGTGGCGTCCCCTGGGCTTTAGTGGTTTTTCCGTGAGTTTTGTGTATCGACGTCTTACTCACGGTTTTCGGCGTCTGTTCGGAATCGACCTCGTCCTCGTCCGAATCCTCGATGGAGAAGGTTTCTTCTTCCTCCTCCAAGTGTCTTTGCCCTGTCGGCGCTGACGCCATTTGTAGTCTTCTTGCTCTTCGGTCTCTTAACGTCTTCCTCGACTGAAACGCTCGACAGGCCTCACAGGTATCCTCTTTGTGTTCTGGAGACAAACACAAATGACAGACCAGATGCTGATCTGTATAAGGATACTTGTTGTGGCATTCGGGGCAGAAGCGGAATGGGGTCAGTTCCATTAGCCTTGAAGACGCACGTGGTCGGGCCGACCAGGCCCCGCCGGGGAATCGAAAACCCTGAAGGGCCACCGGAGCTCTTCAAAATTCGGTGTCGATCTGTTCTAACTAACCCGAACGCAAACAATACCGTCTAATTTTCCGAGATTTTAACTAACTTTCCGAACCGAAACGCGGAGAGAAAAGGAACACGTCCGAACCTGATGGCAGAAAGAAAACAATCTAAGATGGAGTGTCGACGCCCATGCGCAATGGCGCCGAAAGGGGAGGAGTCCCTCGATCTCGTGACTCGAAAAAGACTTCTTCGAAGAAAAACAACTTGTAACACTCCGAGCCCAACACTAGATGGCGGGATGTGCACAGCATGTGTATCTGCAGCTACACATGCCATCGAACATATATATATATATATATATATATATATACATGTGTGTGTATATATATATATATATATATATATATATATACACACACACACATTTGCTTATACATATTAAAACAGATTGTAAACATATATTTCAACATTGTATGTTTATGTACCACGCTAAAAACGATAAACACATATGTAACATAAAATCATGCATGACATTATGTTTAAAAATTGGACAAATTACACGTTGTAAGAAATATTACAAATATTCCCCATCCTATTACCCTAAAATGACAATTGCAACAAATTAAAGTAACAAAATTGAGTGTGCATTTCCGTAGCATGAGAATGCAAACACGACGAGGACACTGGAATTTAAGGGAGCATGGTACACTCAAGCCAGGGATCTCCATGGTCTGAAATGCCACTGAGGCACGTTTGTCCCAACAGCAACCACCAATATTGACTTTTTTCTTAACATTTTGGGGTTGTGAAGACCTGCGTTTTAAAACAAAAGTAATCCCGATTTATTTTTTAAAATAGAACAAAAATAGAGATGCTTCCAGAATCTTGAAATCAGGGCCAAGTTCGATTGATTACATGAGGACAGTGCCTGACGAGTAAGTGCCACTACGGGCTGCTTCTATTTTTGTGTTTGTATCAATGATAAACACGCACCAAGGTGATGTGAAACCTCTGGGACATCTGTTTTGTGTGACTGAAGCCTAGTGGAGAGAGCAGCAGCTCCTGAGTGCAGTGACATACTGCATGTTCTCCCCTTAACCTGATGCAGGCTGTCCCAGTAAGCAAAATGTAAAAAAGTGAAGAATTACCAGAAAGCCAAACTAATGAACTGGTGTTTTCACTCACGCATGCTGTATTTTTCCAACACCGAGACATTAACAACAAACAGTGATAAGTGAATGGGTGGGGTGATGGCTAAAGCAGCGAAGCGAGAGGGTATTTGGGACATTTGACCTTGGTCTTTCAATGCACAACAAATGTGACACAACAAGAAGATGATTTACAGGCCTGTTTGAAGAAATGCATCTTGGAGCGAGTGAAAACAAGAGTGCCAGTGTGAGCTGCTCTTCAACAAAGAAAAAAGTAGTTCCTAAGACAGTTCTTAAAATGGAAGCAGTGGATGGACAGTAGAAATCGATCCATGCTCTCAGAGAGGGCTAAACACATGAAGAGGAATGACACATGCTTGCCATGGAGAAGTGGGGAGAAAGAATATGAGAGCGACGATGAAGCCAGTAAATGGATAGTCTATGGGTGGGCTGAAGCCAACATATTGAACACAACAGTCTCTTCGACACAGCGCTTCCACTGTCTAGCCAAGACCTAAAAAGACCTTAAAATGATTCTCTGACTGTATATGTTCTGCCTTACAATATTTTTGACATTGCAATATTTTTTACCAATATTTGTACCTCACAATATTTTGGAAAACGCTCTTTGGAAGGGAATACCTCTGGGGAACAGCAAGGGCATCCCGGCATTGTCAGACATCTGCTCCAGCAATTTCACTTAAACTTTTCTGTGTCTTCAAAAACTGTCTGACATGTCTCTTTGAGTACCTCCCATCCTGCTTCAGCCCTTTTTATTTTCAATTCCTTCATGAAGTCCCATTCCAAGCCCTGAAGGACACAGAATTCAGTGGACACAGCCTTCTACCCTCTACAACTTTCTTCAATAATAAAAACAGATGACAGCTTTACTCAGCAGACCAAAAGTTCACTGAACTCCATTTATGTCAGCATTTGGCTGTTACCAGACCTCTGATTCATATCCCACTAAAAAGACCATACTAACACTTAATTATTCTCTTTAACATTGTTATATTGGTGTAGACTATAATGAGCCATGTTAGACCTGACAGCCTTAGGGTGGTCATCCCCCAACTTTATGCCTGCCTCCCTCCATTTTTCTGACACTGTTTTTGCTGGTTTTAGGACTCTGCGCACTTTACCACTTCTGTCCAGTGCTACAGTGCATATGCTCTCTCCCCTAAACATGGTAACATTGGTTCCTACGCAATTGGCATATTTAATTTACCTGTAAGCCCCTAGTAAAGTGCACTATATATGCCCAGGGCCTCTAAATTAAATGCTACTAGTGGGCCTGCACCACTGATTGTGCCACCCACATAAGTAGCCCATTAACCATGTCTCAGGCCTGCCATAGCAAGGCCTGTGCGTGCTGTTTCAATGCCACTTCAACTTGGCATTTAAAACTACTTGCCAAGCCCTAAACTCCCCTTTTCTACATATAAGTTACCCCTAAGGAAGAGCCTAGGAAACCCATAGGGAAGGGTGCTAAGTAGGTAAAAGGCAGGACATGTACTTATGTGTTTTACATGTCCTGGTAGTGAAAAACTCAAATTCCTTTTGCACTACTGTGAGGCTTGCTCCTCTCACAGACTAGCATTAGAACTGCCCTCATATACTTCTGAGTAGTAGATTCTGATTTGGAAGGAGTAGCCCTGTCATATTTAGTATTGACAGGATGGTAATAGAAAATTCTGTTTACTGGTGAAGTTGGATTTAATATTACTGATAGAAATGGGGTCTCTAGTTGGCAGTAGGTTTGCACCCTGTCCAACTAGGGACCCTCACTCTAGTCAGGATGAGGGAGATTCCTGTTCAGATAACCCCTGCTCACCCTCTTGGTAGCTTGGCATGAGCAATCAGGCTTATCTCAGAAGCAATGTGTAAAGCATTTTCACATAACACACAGTAACACAGTGAAAACACTACAAAAGGACACCACAACAGTTTTAGAAAAATAGCCAATATTTATCTATTTAAAACAAGACCAAATATGATAAAAATCCAACATACAGTAATACAAATATGAATTCTGCAAGATTTACACAAAAATACATTTCCTTGAAGTCAATAGCTCGACCTTGGGCTATCACGGCATTGTGATCAACAAAGCCAACAGTTCAGGCCAGCCGCAGCGTCGCGGGCCAGCTACGGTGTCAGGAAGACCTGCAAACAGTACCTTGGATTTGTAGGATGTTGTGATCCTCGCGGTGAGCTCCAGAGAGGGGCGTCACTGACGTCGCAGTGTCAGTTCCAGAGTCGGTGAAGGAGTCATTGGGCCCTTGAAGTCACATGCGTTGCAGATTGAATTCCGGGCTGATGAAGTCAGGAGCGCTGGCATGGATGGCGTCGGGGCTGCGGTGCAAAACGGGACGATGCGACGTGCGGTGCCCACAGGTCAGGGTACAGGCAGCGGCTCGTTGGCGGCGTCCAGTGACATCGGTGAGACCAGGGCTTGCGAAAGTGCCCAGAGTTCTAAAGCCAACAGAAACTGTTAAGAAAAATTAGTAGGAAGGAGGCAAAAAGATTGGGGATAGCCCTGCAAAAAGGGCCAGATACAACACAACCCTCCAACAGCCTAAATTCAGGGGAGACCGATCAATACCTTGATGGACTTCCCTGACTGGGGCGATAGAACAGGGACCCCGGCCCACAACAGCAGGGGCATGTTCCAGTTCTACACCTTCCTGACTCTAGTTGGATCCCTCTGTCCATACTCTCAGGGCCCACTAAGCTAACCCATGGGGAACCCTTCTCCTCTCCTGCGGATACCATCAGTGCAGCACCGAACCTTACTTTGCTCACAGATGTATCCCAGGGGCAGACAGTACCACCACGGCCAACACAGTGGTGTGGCCCACTCTACCCCCAGGGTGTGACTCCTGCCCCCCCGAGGGGCAACTCTTTCCACCAGAACACCAAGCCACATTGACCACTGACAGCTGTCAGAGATGAGAGCCAGGCCCAAGACCTTTCAAGGCTCTCCCACCACTGTGACTGTGGAGAGTGGGGGGCAATAGCCTCAGGGGTCTGGCACCCTTTGAACACTCTCCCTTCCAACACTCTCCCTTCCACCAGGTCAGGGATGAATACCTGACATTGGTTCTCCCCTCTGGGGCTTTGCACCTTCCCACTACGAGCGGCACCCCTAGAGTCTAGAATTGTCAGGCTGATTGTGAAAGCAGTCCTGCACAATCCTCCCACCAGTGCAGGGGTGTTAACCTGAAACTGGCCTTCCAACCTGAGGGCTGTACCTTCAGGTTGGACCAGGGGCAAGGATTCCCTCCCCCAACTCTTCCTTCTGGGGCCCTGCACCCCCCCCCCCACTATGGGTGACCCCCCCCCCCCAGAATCAGGAATTGTCAGGGTGCCTAAGGAAGCAGCCCTGCACAATTCTCCCACCAGTGCAGGGATGTTAATCTGCAACTGGTCTTCCAACCTGGGATCTGTACCGTCAGATTGGACCAGGGTCAGAGATGAAGTTGCCCTCCCCCTGCCCTCCTTTCTGGGGTCCTGCACACCCCCACTAGGAGTGGGCCCCCAGAATCCAACATGGTAGGGGGACTGTTAGCAGTAGCCCCTCCCTCCAGGTCAGGGGGGACACCCTGAACCTGGCCCTTCAATCAAGGGTCTGTACCCTTAGACTGAACTGGGGTCAGGGGTGAGTCTCTCCCTCCCCTGCCCCTACTCCAAGGATCCTGCAGCTCCCCACCCTGGAGTGCCCCTAGAAGGCACATGGGGGGTGATTGGTCCCACCACCCTCCCCAACAGGTCAGAGTTTACCCTCTGCACCTGATCCTCCAGTCTAGGGTCTGTACCCTCAGACTGGACCATTGTCTGGTGATCCAGGACTTCCTAGGGAGCACACCTACCCCTCATCAGGTCAGAGCTTACCCCCTGAACCTGACCATTAAACCCAGAGTCACCACCCTCAGGCTGGACCACTGCCTGGCAAGCCAGGACTTCCTGGGAGCACACCTACACCCACAAGGGAACCATCTTCCCTAAGGGCCATATGAGAGTCTGGCTGGTGCTGGACTCCTGACCTCTGCCCATCTGGCAAAGGCTGGTTCCCCCCCAGCCCAGAAATGGTATTACAAAGGTCATTCCTGGAGGGCTCTGACCTCAGAGCTAACCTCTGACCCACCAGGTTCTCCACTGGGGCCCGCAGCCCCCTGTCAGCCCTCTGTCTGGGCCTCTGTACCCCCTCACTAAGAGTGGTACTGCCAGACACCAGAACTGGTGGGATGCTGGCTACAGCTGCCACCTCCAAGTTCTCCTGACACCATGTGGTCTCCCTCAGCAGATGGCCCCACGGTACAGTCTAGGCTCCCCTCCTGGCGTTCCCTCAAGGAACCCTCCAGGACCTGGGACTGGATCTCAGGCACCCTGGGCCTCAGCCCACCCCCATTCCCTCTCCTCTGAGACTGGACATGGGATCCCTTACCCATCCCACTACATTGGGACCTACCGGGGACACTGCAATCCTTTCCCACCTCACCTTGTTGGGAAACATCTAGACCACTCCACTCAGGAACACCCCAAATGCCTCTTCAGACTCTCTGTTACTGGGGTCTGAGAACTCACACTCCATGGGTGTTGGCATAGCTATGGAAAACAAGGACTGGACATACGCTCTCCAGCAATTACATCATACAGCCCCTAACATGAATTAACCAAACTAACCTTCACCCAAACATGCAGTGACTCAGCCTTGAAAAAGTACCCCACCTCACCCTCCTGAGACTGGTGAGACAGTACCTTACTGTCCCTGACACTCAACCCACACTCTTCTGGGATGTCTCCACACTCCACAACCAGGACCCCTACCTGGGGGAACACCTCTCCTTGTCACTCTCACCTAGAGCCAATAGAGTGTTCCTCCCATCACTAGGAATATGACTCCCTATGCCAGTTCCCCAATCCACCTCAGGGACTCTGTGCATCATGGAGCTACCTCATACTCCTGAACCTCCTGGTGTGTGTTAACCCCCTCCTTCAAGTCGGGCACCGAGTCTCTGGGCATGTGCACTTCTTCATCAGCATTGGATGCAACGCTCTTGCTGCCACCATCTGAACTGGACTCAGCTCTCATGGCTTCCAGCTTCACCTCTTCACAGCTCAGTTCCTGAGCTGCACACAATTATTTTTCTTTGGCTAAGGCTCTCTTAGCCTCAGCTCTCTCGAGCTGTTCATCCAGCTCTCTCATCCACTGCTCCTGAGCTAGGAGCCATTTCTCTCTCTCTGGTTTCCTTTCTGGGCCACTGCACTCCTCATCAGAGTAGTCCTCCTCCTCAGAACGACCTGGTATGGCTACTTCCCAGCGTTTCGTCTCATACTGAAACAGGGCTTTCTCAAAGACCCACCTTGGGGAACTTCTCTTCACAGCCAGCCCCCTTTCCTTGCAGAAAACCTTTAGCTCCCTCAACGTGTGGTACTCCAGGTGCCAGAAGTTGACTTCCATTCTGCAAAGGCCTCACAACCAAAAGGCCAGAGTCCTAATATACCTCAATATCTCTAGGGGGACAACAGAGAACAAAAAGGAAAACAGTATGTGGTACGTAGTGGTCTGCGATATGGTAGTAGTGTACACCAACCACTGTAAGTCAAGTGAAAATTCAAGTCTTATCCTCAGCGCTGACAACCAATGTTAGAAATGGGGACTCTATTTGGCAGTCGGTTTTCACCCTGTCCAAGTAGGGACCCTCACTCTAGCCAGGATAAGGGAGATACCTGCTCAGATAACCTCTGCTCACCCCCTTGGTAGCCTGGCAAGAGCAGTCAGGCTTATCTCAGAAGCAATGTGTGAAGCATTTTCACATAACACACAGTAACACAGTGAAAACACTACAAAAGGACATCACACCAGTTTTAGAAACATGACTAATATTTATCTATTTAAAACAAGAGCAAATATGATAAAAATCCAACATACAGCAATAAAAATACAAATTCTCCAAGATTTACACACAAATACAGTTCCTTGAAGTCAATAGCTCCACCTGGGGCTATCAAGGCATCGTGATAAACAAAACCAACAGTCCAGGCTGCCTGCGGTGTCGCAGGCCAGCTACAGTGTTGGGAAGACCCCCAAACAGTACCTTGGATTTGTAGGGCATCGTGATCCTTGCGGTGAGCTCCGGGGAGCGGCGTCGCTGACGTCGCGGTGTCTGTTCCAGAGTCGGTGCAGGAGTCGTCAGGCCCTTGAAGTCACACCCATTGCAGATCGAACTCCAGGCTGATGAAGTCAGGAGTGCTGGTGCGGATGGCGTCGGGACTACGGTATGAAGTGGGGCTGTGCAACGTGCGGTGTCCACATACCACGGTACAGGCAGCGGCGCTGGTGTCAGCAGGAGCGTCGTCGTCAGGGAGGCCCAGGCTGCGGTGTGAGCAGGCAATGCCAGGGTGCGGGCCCACAGGTCACGGTGCGAGCAGCGGCTCGGTGAAGTCGTCCGACGATGGCGTCGGTGAGAACACATCACTGTGCAAAGCGGGGCAATGAGACTCCATGCGGCGTCAGCAGGTCATGGTGCAGGCCAGCGGCATCATTGGCGGCATCGCAGTGGTTTCTCCTCATTGAACAGCACAAAACACACGGTTCCCAGTGCTGCAAATCGAGGAAACTGAAGTCTTTGGTGTCCCTGAGACTTCCAACAGGAGGCAAGCTCTACTCCATGCCCTTGGAGAACTTTCTCAAGCAGGACACACAGCAAAGTTCACCCTTTGCACTCTTGACAGGCAGAAGCAACAACTGCAGGCCAGTCCAGCAAAGCAACACAGCAAAGGGACAGTACTCCTCCTCCAGCTCTTCAGCTCTTTTCCTTGGCAGAGGTTCCTCTTGATTCCAGAAAGATTCTAAAAGTCTGGGGTTTTGGGTCTTCTTCTTATACCATGTTCTGCCTTTGAAGTTGGCAAACTTCAAAACAAAGTCTCAAGTGTTTGCAAGATCCTTCCTTGTCCAGGCCAGGCCCCAGACCCACACCTGGGGGTCAGAGACTTCATTGTGTGAGGGCAGGCACAGTCCTTTCAGGTATGAACGACCACTCCTCCCTCCCCTCTAGCTCAGATGGCTCATCAGGATATGCAGGCTACACCCCAGCCCCTTTTGTGTCACTGTCTAGAGAGGTGCAAAACAGCTCAACTGTCAAACTGACCCAGACAGACAACCCACAAACAGGCAGAGTCATAGAATGGTTTAAGCAATAAAATGCTTACTTTCTAAAAGGGGCATTTTCAAACAGACAATTTCAAATCCAACTTCACTAAAAGATATATTTTTAAATTGTGAGTTCAGAGACCCTAAACTCCACATTTTCATCTGCTCTCAAAGGGAATCTGCTTCTTAAGGATATTTAAATGCAGCCCCATGTTAACCAATAAGAGAGATAGGCCTTTGAAAAACAAATTTGGCCGTTTTTCACTGCTAGGACATATAAGACACACTAGTATATGTCCTACCTTAAACATACACCGCACCCTGCCCCTCAGGCTACCTAGGGTCCACCTTAGGGGTGCTTGACATGTAGTAAAGGGGAAGGTTTAGGCTTGGCAAGTGGGTACACTTCCCAAATCGGATTGACAGTTTAAAACTGCACACACAGACACTGCAGTGGTAGGTCGGAGCCATGTTTACAGAGCTACTAATGTGGGTGGCACAACCAGTGCTGCAGGCCCACTAGTAGCATTTGAGTTACAGGCCCTTGGCACCTCTGGTGCACTTTACCAGGGACTTACCAGTAAATAAAATATGCCAATTATGGATAAACCAATCAACAGTACAGTTTACACAGAGAGCATATGCACTTTAGCACTGTTCAGCAGTGGTAAAATTCCCAGAGTCCTAAAACCAACAAAAACTGGTCAGAAAATTAGAAGGAAGGAGGCAAAATGATTGAGGATAACCCTGCAAAAAGGCCCAGGTGCAACAATTACTATTTTGGAAATGCCACTTTTAGAAAGTGGGCATTTCCCTGCACTTACTACCATCTGTGCCTTACATCTCAGTCTCCAATCCAAGTCTGGTCTGTGCTGGTTGACAGCTCCCCTTGTGCATTCCACCCAGACAGCCATAAACACAGGTCACTCAGTCTCATCTGCATACTGAATGGATCTCCCTGGGCAGGAAGGGTGGAGGGGCTCTCTTTTACATTTCAAAGGCCGGTCACCTGCCCACACACAAAGGATTGATAACCCCCCACAGGGATCCTGGCAGACAGGACTGGGCTGAAAGGGGAACAAGTGTACTTCTGAACCACTCTTTGAAGTTTCCCCCACTTCAAAGACATTTTTCCGTATATGAACTGGGTCTCTTACCCCACCAAACCAGACACTTTTGGATCTATGCCTGAACTCTGGCAGAGGAGCTGCCGGGCTGCCCAAAGGACTCATCTGGACTGCTTTGCTGAGAAGGACTGCTGCCCTGCTTGTTGCCCCGCTGCCTGGTGGCCTCTGACTGTGCTGGAGTGGACTCTGCCTTTCCCAAAAGTGCTCTCTAAGGGCTTGGATTGAGCCTGCCTCCTGTTCTGAAGTCTCAGGGGCAGCAAAGACTTCATCAACTTGCTTTTACCTAGTTTTTCAGCTTCAGCGATGCCATGAATGACTTCAGCGATGCCAGCACCGAAGCCGCAGCCGGCTCCCACTCCGTGAACATCGCTGCACGCAACAACCATGGCCTGCAACACATGTCTAACATTGCCGCGACGCCGCTGACTCCACACAGTATCATCACGACATTATGAAGTCAACACATTACGGGGGTCATTCTGACTTCGGCGGGCGGCGGAGGCCGCCCGCCAAAGTTCCCCCGACAGAATACCGCAGCGCGGTCAAAAGACCGCCGCGGTAATTCTGAGTTTCCCGCTGGGCCGGCGGGCGACCGCCAGAAGGCCACCCGCCCGCCCAGCGGGAAACCCCCTTCCACGAGGATGCCGGCTCCGAATGGAGCCGGCGGAGTGGAAAGGGTGCGACGGGTGCAGTTGCAACCGTCGCGATTTTCAGTGTCTGCTATGCAGACACTGAAAATCTTTGTGGGGCCCTGTTAGGGGGCCCCTGCAGTGCCTATGCCATTGGCATGGGCACTGCAGGGGCCCCCAGGGGCCCCACGACACCCGTTCCCGCCAGCAAGGTTCTGGCAGTCAAAACCGCCAGAACCAGGCTGGCGGGAAGGGGGTCGGAATCCCCATGGCGGGGCTGCCTGCAGCACCGCCATGGAGGATTCCTCAGGCCAGGGGAAAACCGGCGGGAAACCGCCGGTTTCCCTTTTCTGACCGCGGCTTTACCGCCGCAGTCAGAATTGGCCTGGATGCACCGCCAGCCTGTTGGCGGTGCATTCCGCGGTCCCGGGCCCTGGCGGTCTATGACCGCCAGGGTCGGAATGACCCCCTACGTCTTGACTGACTGGATCCATCAACCCCGCTGGGTCACAAGGAACCAACGCATCGCCAGTGACGCTGCACCAGCTCCCCCTGCAACTAGATGGAACCAACGCCTCACCTCCCCAGCCTTGCAGTACAGAACCAACGCCTTGTCTCCCTGGACGCTGTAAGGGACTGATGCTGCACTGGCAACAGCAAAGCCTCACCTCCACTACTCGTGCAATGCCTTTGTTTCTTTATTTTCAAAGTACTGTACATGGGGGCAGTGCAGCTCCGTGATCTGCGCCTGTGGTATCGGACTATTTGGAACGTCTCCATCAAGGATGCCGTGATAGCCCTAGTTGGAGCTATTGTGTTTCTAAGCCCTTAAGTGGGATTTAATATTTAAAAATTCACAACTTTGCTTGTGTACATTGGATTTTTATTGCTTTGAACTTATTTTATTCTGATAAATATTATCTATTTTTCTAAACCTGTGTGACATATTTTTGTGGTGTTTTCACTGTGTTGCTATATGAGTTATTGCACAAATACTTTACTCATTGCCTTCTAAGTTAAGCCTGACTGCTCAGTGCCAAGCTGCCAGAGGGTGGGCACAGGATAATTTGGATTGTGTTATGACTTACCCTGACTAGGATTGTGGTCCCTACTTACACAAGGGTGTATACCTCTGCCAACTAGAGACCCAATTTCTAATAAGCCTCTACAGCTGTTACTACACACTATTATTCAACCTTGCTGGATGGTTAAGATTATTCTTCCCAAAATTGGAGTTGTTTTTGCTTAGTTCTGCTCCTTTAACAGTCATTGAATAATAAATAAAATCTTCAGCGCACCCCTTATCTAAATATAATGTGTGCTCTCTGTATTCAGGAGACAGTGTTCAAGGTAATCCAGATTTAGAAAGATGAACTTCCACAAATAAAAAATATGAATTCTTGTTTCAATTAAGTAATCAGATGGTTCTCTAAGCCCATGCAAAGTTTACACGAAGGTAAATACACAACACAGTCCCGGTAATTATTGAAATAAGCGGAACATGAGTCCACAAACCACAATATTTGTATATTGGCACATAGCATGACCACTTTTGATCAGCGAGGAAACATAACAAACTACAAAGTCCAAATGCATAGAACAGGTACGAACAAAATTAATATTAACACTGAACACCACAGTTACTGATTATAAAATATTGCCTGCCCACGCTGGTACCTGGGGCCAAAGTAATCTCTTATCTGGATGACCTCTGCACCTTGTATGTGAGCCTTCAAACATGCCAAAGTCAGCTTAATACTGGGGTGCCAGTTTGTGGCTCACATACCAGACATGGGTAAAACGTCAAGCCAAGACAACATTAATTTCACACAACATGCACACTGTAAAACAATCAGCAAGTCTGCATAAATTAAAAGAAACTTGGACGTAACCACCACCCCACACATAGAACATCGAACCCAAGATCCACAGTATGGCACAGTGCCTGGAATATGAGAAATTATTATCACTATGAGACAGCACATTCTGAAGGTGAAGGATAAAATGACACACTAAGGTTAAAATACCCACTAGCATTGTCATTTATGGGCATGATAAACCCCTATAAAATCTGCATTTCAATGGTGGCCCCAGATGTTGGGTGGACTGCGTACAGAGGTAACCTCAAATCATGAAGCACTCTGTCCTGGAGACAATCTTCAAAATGGCATTTCAAAATAAGGTCAATAAAGGAAGGACTGACTCAAAAAAATAGTTCTAGAGTGGAATTTAGAAAAACCATTAGGGTTTATTGCAGATGCAGCAATAGTCTTATTTAATTGCATAAAAGCATTGCCCAAAGGCTCTCAGTAATATAACAGTGCAGAATAATAGACAAAATCAGTAATAGGCTAAGGGGGTCATTCTGACCTCGGCGGTAAAAGGCGCTTACCGCCGGTCAGAAGACCGCCATAACACCGCCGCGGCCGCGGAAAGCCGCCACGGTCATTCTGACCCACAACGGCCAAACCTCCAAAAATCCGACCTCCACTGCAGGCCGCCACATCAGCGGGCAGCGATAAACTGGAGATGACCAAACCTCCACCGTCACGCCAACAGAAAAACGCCCATGCCATTACGACCCACGAATCAACGCGGCGGGCTTTCCAACGCGGTATTCCATTGGCGGTACACACCGCCGCGGTCAAAATACACACACAGCACCAAAACACAGGCACATTGGACAATTACAAATACACACACCTGATACACATACACAACCCACTCCCACACAATCAATCAACTATAAAACACACCCCCACATCACCCACAAACCCCTACGACCACAATTACTGAGAGAAGGAGAGAGAGACACAGCAGACAATCCATAGCAATACACACTGAGGCACACTACACCATCACACACACCACATAGTAGCACAAAGCACCACACACCAACATACTCATCATCACATACACCACCCCACACCTCACCCACACCACCCCATGGCACCCCAAAGGCACCCACGCTTTTCGGACCAAGAACTCCGGGTCATGGTGGAGGAAATCCTAAGAGTGGAACCCCAGCTCTTCGGCTCACAGGTGCAGCACACCAGTATAGCTAGGAAGGCGGAGCTATGGCAGCGGATCGTGGACAGGGTCAACGCGGTGGGACAGCATCCCAGGAATAGGGAGGACATCCGCAAACGATGGAACGACCTACGGGGGAAGGTCCGATCGATGGTCTCCAGGCACAACATCGCGGTCCCGAAGAGTGGCGGCGGACCCCCACCCACCCCTCCCGAATTTACATCATGGGAGCAAGAGGTCTTCAACATCCTGCATCCTCAGGGCCTCGCAGGAGTAGCCGGAGGAATGGACTCTGGTAAGTCCAATCTCAACTACTAGATCCCCCCCACCCCACCAGCATGCCAACCCACACCCCCACCCTCACCCCCAACCCCCCAGCACACATCCTCCCTGACAATGTCTCACCAGCACAACCCACCCATCCCAACACCAACTCCTGCATGCCAACACAATCCATGGACACCCATCACCCAAGCATGACCACCGCACTTACCCCCCCCCCACTAACTACCCTCACAACACCTCCCTCAAGGGAATGCCTGCACTGGGGGACGAGGGCACCCATAACACGCACGCTATTGCACACACAGAAACAATAACCAAACTCTCTTACCCCATGCAGGACCCGAACGCCAAAACACCAGCCAGGAGGGTCCAGAAATGTCCATCCCACCCCCGGAACAGGCCCACAGTGAGGACAGCAGCTCTGTCGACACTGAACCTGATGACCAGCCCGGACCATCGGGGACCTCTGGGCAGTCGGTTCCCCTCACCCAGACACAGGCCACACCAGACCCGACCCCCTCTGCCAACACCAGCACAGCTCCCACCCAGCGGGCCCATGCCTCTGTCTCTAGGACACGTCAATCAGCGGTGTGTCTGCCACTACAGGGCACCCAGGCTAACCCAACACCCCAACAACAACAGGGACCTGCGGGCAGTGGGAGCGGGCACACCGTCCAGGAGACAGAGGCCGGGGGAAACCGGGCAGCTCAGAGGGCTGCTGTGCGACAGGGGGGGGAGGAGAGGCCCAGGGAACCCACTCTCCAAGAGGCCCTCACCACCATCATGGGGGCCTACCACCACTCCCAAGAGACGATGGCGACGGTACTGGCCAGCTTCACGGAGATCCAGGCACAGCAGGAGGAACGCTACATGGGGTTCAGGGAGGAGCTGAGAATCATCGGGAGCGCAATGGGGACCATCGTCCTGGCCCTCAACAGGATAGAAGACGCGTTGCGGGACCATGTGGCACCACACAGGGCCCCTGTCACTAGCCCGGACCAGGAACAGCCTACCACCTCCGCCGGCGCTAGTGGACAGGAGGCCCCAACACCACGGCAGGCCACCAGAACCCCACCTCCTGCTGAAGAACAACCACCCCGTAAGAGGAGCCTGAGATCCAAAAAAAAGACAGAGTAGGATGTCACGACCCCCGCCAGCAGGACATACCCCCTGAACTCTTCCCACTGTCCCACATTGCCACCCTGTCCAACCATGAACTGCCTCTGCTCCATCCTTCCACAGGCAAAAGGACAATGCACCTGTGAGACTGAGAACTGGACTCTGCCATGGACATTACTCCACCCCCACCCATCACCCTTAGAATCACATGTACCAATATCTAGCCCTGTAAATAAATCACATATTGCACACAAATCAGTTTGGAGTCATGCTGTATTATTAGCAAATGTATTACATATTACTGTTCAATATCTGTTCTGTCAATTAGTGATGACAACATACCAATGTCAATACGCTGTAGTTCATGGGCAAACCAAGCAGAAGTCAGGCACTGCGTCATACAGCACTGAGAAGGGAAGGGAAAATCAAAAATTACCCAAAAATATCTGGTGGGAACTACAGAAAGTACAGATGCAGGAGGCTAGAAGCAATTGTGAAATGGCGTGGGTGATTCTTACCTGGGTGTTACTGGAAATACTGTTGTATCACTCTGTCCCTATTGTCTGTGTCGTCCTCTGAGTCTTCCTCCTCTTCACTCTCCACAGGCTCCACGGCTTCTACAACACCACCATCTGGACCATCCTCCTGCAGGAAAGGCACCTGGCGTCGCAAAGCCAGGTTGTGAAGCATACAGCACGCCACGATGATATGGCACACCTTCTTTGGTGAGTACATTAGGGATCCACCTGTCATATGCAGGCACCTAAACCTGGCCTTCAGGAGGCCAAAGGTTCGCTCAATCACCCTCCTAGTACGCCCATGGGCCTCATTGTAGCGTTCCTCTGCCCTTGTCCGGGGATTCCTCACTGGGGTCAGTAGCCACGGCAGGTTGGGGTAACCAGAGTCACCTATTAGCCACACACGTTGTCTCTGTAGCTGCTCCATCACATAGGGGATGCTGCTATTTCGCATCACATACGCGTCATGCACTGACCCTGGGAACTTGGCATTTACATGGGAGATGTACTGGTCAGCCAAACAGACCACCTGGACATTCATTTAATGATAATTTTTTCTGTTTCGGTACACCTGCTCATCGTCTTTTGGGGGTACCAAAGCCACATGGGTCCCATCAATGGCACCAATGATGTTGGGGATATGTCCAAGGGCATAGAAATCACCCTTCACTGTAGGCAAGTCACCCTCCTCTGGGAAAATGATGTAGCTCCGCATGAGTTTCATCAGGGCAGACAATACTCTGCTCAAAATCTTAGAAAACATAGGCTGAGACATTCCAGATGACATGGCCACTGTGGTCTGGAATTACCCACTGGCCAAAAAATGGAGGACTGACAAAACCTGCACCAGAGGGGGAATCCCTGTGGGTTGGCGGATGGGGGACATCAGGGCTGGCTCCAGCTGGGCACACAGTTCATGGATAGTGGCACGGTCAAGTCTGTATCGAAGTATTATATGGCGTTCTTCCATTGTCGACAGGTCCACCAGCGGTCGGTACACGCGAGGATTCCTCCTTCTCATCGCAAGTCCCAGCGGACGGTGCCTAGGAAGGACAACATGGAGCACAGAGTCAGCCAAACCACAGGTACGTACAGACAGCTTGCACAGTTAAAGAATGGCAATGGGTTGAAAGGCGTGTATGTGTGGCAATGCAAGGCCTAGGCCTGTGTGTCGCAGTCAAAATTAAGCCATGTAGGCCCTTGAAATGGCGGCTGCCTGACCTGTGAAGTGGGACAATGGGATGTGAGGTCAATGCGCTGGCGGGGCACACCGTGGCGGTAGGCGGTCGAAGACCGCGGCGCAAAGCCGCATTGGTTAACATTGAAGCCTATGGGTTTCAGGAGCCAATGACGAAGTGCGCCGGCGGTCGCGGTACGCACCGCCGCGGTACGCACCGCCGCGGGCGTGACCACCATTTTCTATCTGCTTAATCACTCGAGACCTGATCATCCACAGGAGAGGACCTATACTGCAAGTGCTGCTGTGACCTCGGTCTGGAAGATACAATGGCTGCTGCGACTGGGGAAAGGGCCCCTGCCTTCACGTCTGAAGAGTTGGAGAAGCTCGTGGATGGGGTCCTCCCCCAGTATGCGCTACTCTACGGTCCTCCAGACCAACAAGTGAGTACACCGGGTGCACATGGAATGGGCTATGCCTGTGTGGATTGGGGTTGATGTAAGTTGGTGGGGTGGGGGGCGAATGAAGAGTGCAACGCCCGACAGATGAGAGCATGTGCCATATGGCAAAGTTGGTGGGGGGGGCCAATCACATCTAACATGCAGGTCATTCATGATTTCCTCCTTTCCACCCTGTACATGTCAAATAGGTCAGCGCCCATCAGAAGATCGAGATTTGGCATCGCCAAGGAAGTCCGGAACGTGGGGGTCCACAACAGACGGGGCACCCACTGCCGCAAGAGGTGGGAGGACATCTGCCGCGGAACAAGGAAGACCGCAGAAACACTGCTGGGGATGGCCTCCCAACCTAGGAGTGGTGCCAGTGGCACCATGACCCCCCTGATGTCCCGGATCCTGGCGGTGGCCTACCCTGAATTGGATGGGCGCTTTACGACATCACAGCAGACACAAGGGGGTGAGTATCAGCACATTCTCCTATCTTTCTGCGCAGTGGAGGCGTCTGGGTGGGGGAGGAGGGCTGTGGGTGACATTAGGCCAGGGCGCTTTCTGTAGTGTAGTCCTCTCCCTTAGGCATGGCCCTGTGCCCCCGGCCCCCACCTCGGTAGGGTGACAAGTACAGCCATTGAAGGTCCAGCATCTCCCATGTGCGCGTTTGACGTCTCTTGGCCTGTTGTCTTAGTCAGTAGTACTGAGTAGTGTACCCCGAATGCGCGGCTTAGTGCATTAGGCACCTGTGTCTGTCCTCTCCGCCAACGGTGTTGACATTGCATGCACTCAACCTGGTCTTCTTTTTTCTCCCCCCCACCCTTTCTCTTCATCTTCTTGTGCATGTGTGCATTAGCATCATCAGGCGGAGGAGATTTGGCATCGGAGCACGAGGGAGCTGCAGGACACAAGGCCCCGGTGGGCCCAGGAACAGACACCGAGGGCACCAGTGATCCGGAGGGCGAGGGGAGCACCACGACGGGGACCGCTGGTGAGAGCAGCGAAAGCGACATGTCCTCGGATGGGAGCTCCCTAGGGGTGGCGGCAACATCCGTGCCCCCCGCCTCTACAGGTACAGCCGCCACCCAGCGCACCAGCCCCGCCCTCCCAGCAGCCCCTCAGTCTTTGCTCCGTGCCAGATCGCCCAGGAAGGCGCGCGTCTCCTTCGCCCCAGGCACCTCAGCCCCTGCCCCTGTTGCCCCTGCTGCCCTCAGTGCGGAGCTCATTGACCTGGTAAGGACGCTCATTGTTGGGCAGACGACCCTTTTGAATGCCATCCAGGGTGTGCAAAGGGAGGTGCAACAGAGCAATGCGTACCTGGAGGGCATTCATTCGGGTCAGGCTGCCCATCAACGAGCGTTCACTGCTCTGGCCTCAGCACTGACGGCAGCCATTGTCCCTGTTTCCAGCCTCCCTCTTCTTACTGCCTCCAGCCTTTCTCTGTCTCCTGTTCCTCAGCCTATCCCATCCACACCATCAGACCAGCCTGCAGACACCTCAACACCCAAGAGCAGCTCATCCAAACACAAGCACCACAGATCCCACAAACACTCACCCAAGCAACACCCAGATGCAGACATGCCAACAGCCACTGCCACCCCTGTGTCCCCCTCCTCCTCGTCTCCCTCCTCCCTCCCTGTGACGTCTACACTCACACCTGCATGCACCCCAACATCAGCCAGTGCTTCCATCACCACCTCACCCTCCAGGACAGTCCACACTCGTGCAGTCACCACCCCCACTGCCATTTACACGTCCCCTGTGTCCTCTCCCACTGTGTCTGTCACCCCCTCTTCCAAGACACACAAACGCAGGCAGACACCCACCCAACAGCCATCCACCTCACGACAGCCTACAGCACCAGCACCTTCACCCAATGACAGCACACCTGACTCTCCTACAACCACCTCCTCTACCTCCACTTCCATCTCCACTTCTCCTACCCTTTACCTTGGCCCTAAAAGACTTTTCCTGGCTAACCTTAACCTCTTTCCCCCCGATGAGCTCCCCCATCCATCTTCAAAGAGTCCCAAGAGCACCGCAGCCACCACCAGCCCAGCTTCGGGTGTCACTGTTGTGCCTGGGTTCTGGAGCCCACCCTTTGCCAGCAGTGACACATCAATCAGCAGCAAGGACACGTCCAGCCCCCCCCCCGGCAAGAGGACCCGCAAAAACAAGGGCCGCCGTGCGAGGACCGACAGGGCTGCCCCCAAGGGGCAATGTGCGGCCACTTCACCACCCACACCATCTAGGGGAGGCAAGGGCCCGAGAGCCCCATCAAAGGAGCGGAAGGGCAGCAGGAGCGCGGAGAAGGTGGACCCCACATGCCACATCCCAGCTGGGAAGGAGGACACTAAGGAGGCCAGGAGTCCGTCCCCGAAGGGTCCAGAAACGTCACGGTCCGAGGGCGACTGAGCAGGGAGTCCAGGCCAGGTCTGGCTCCCTTGACCTGCTGGATGAGCACCGCTGAACAGGGCCCGCGGTGCAGAAGAGCACCTCTGAACAGGGCCCGCCGTGGAGATAGGCACCACTGAACAGGGCCCGCCGTGGAGTAGAGCACCGCTGAACAGGGCCCGCGTTGCAGAAGAGCACCGCTGAACAGGGCCCGCCGTGGAGATAGGCACCGCTGAACAGGGCCCGCGGTGCAGAAGAGCACCGCTGAACAGGGCCCGCTGTGGAGAAGAGCACCGCTGAACAGGGCCCCGCCGTGGAGAAGAGCACCGCTGAACAGCGCCCCGCCATCTCAAGCACCGCTCTGCTGGGCCCTTCCTCTCAAGCACCGCTCCGCTGGGCACCGCCGTCTCAAGCACCGCTCCGCTGGGCCCTTCCTGTCAAGCACCGCTCCGCTGGGCCCTTCCTCTCAAGCACCGCTCCGTGGGGCACCGCCGTCTCAAGCACCGCTACGCTGGGCACCGCCGTCTCAAGCACCGCTACGCTGGGCCCTTCCTCTCAAGCACCGCTCCGCTGGGCACCGCCGTCTCAAGCACCGCTCCGCTGGGCCCTTCCTCTCAAGCACCGCTCCGCTGGGCCCTTCCTCTCAAGCACTGCTCCGCTGGGCCCTTCCTCTCAAGCACCGCTCTGCTGGGCACGCCGTCTCAAGCACCGCTCCGCTGGGCACCGCCGTCTCAAGCACCGCTCCGCTGGGCACCGCCGTCTCAAGCACCGCTCCGCTGGGCCCTTCCTCTCAAGCACCGCTCCGCTGGGCCCTTCCTCTCAAGCACCGCTCCGCTGGGCCCTTCCTCTCAAGCACCGCTGGCCCCTTCCTCTCAAGCACCGCTACGCTGGGCACCGCCGTCTCAAGCACCGCTCCGCTGGGCCCTTCCTCTCAAGCACCGCTCCACTGGGCCCTTCCTCTCAAGCACCGCTCCGCTGGGCCCTTCCTCTCAAGCACCGCTCCGCTGGGCCCTTCCTCTCAAGCACCGCTCCGCTGGGCACCGCCGTCTCAAGCACCGCTCCGCTGGGCCCTTCCTGTCAAGCACCGCTCCGCTGGGCCCTTCCTCTCAAGCACCGCTACGCTGGGCACCGCCGTCTCAAGCACCGCTCCGCTGGGCCCTTCCTCTCAAGCACCGCTCCGCTGGGCCCTTCCTCTCAAGCACCGCTCCGCTGGGCCCTTCCTCTCAAGCACCGCTCCGCTGGGCACCGCCGTCTCAAGCACCGCTCCGCTGGGCCCTTCCTCTCAAGCACCGCTCCGCTGGGCACCGCCGTCTCAAGCACCGCTCCGCTGGGCACCGCCGTCTCAAGCACCGCTCCGCTGGGCCCTTCCTCTCAAGCACCGCTCCGCTGGGCCCTTCCTCTCAAGCACCGCTCCGCTGGGCCCTTCCTCTCAAGCACCGCTCCGCTGGGCACCGCCGTCTCAAGCACCGCTCCGCTGGGCCCTTCCTCTCAAGCACCGCTCCGCTGGGCCCTTCCTCTCAAGCACCGCTCCGCTGGGCACCGCCGTCTCAAGCACCGCTCCGCTGGGCACCGCCGTCTCAAGCACCGCTCCGCTGGGCCCTTCCTCTCAAGCACCGCTCCGCTGGGCCCTTCCTCTCAAGCACCGCTCCGCTGGGCCCTTCCTCTCAAGCACCGCTCCGCTGGGCACCGCCGTCTCAAGCACCGCTCCGCTGGGCCCTTCCTCTCAAGCACCGCTACGCTGGGCACCGCCGTCTCAAGCACCGCTCCGCTGGGCCCTTCCTCTCAAGCACCACTCCGCTGGGCCCTTCCTCTCAAGCAACGCTCCGCTGGGCCCTTCCTCTCAAGCACCGCTCCGCTGGGCACCGCCGTCTCAAGCACCGCTCCGCTGGGCCCTTCCACTCAAGCACCGCTCCGCTGGGCACCGCCGTCTCAAGCACCGCTCCGCTGGGCACCGCCGTCTCAAGCACCGCTCCGCTGGGCACCGCCGTCTCAAGCACCGCTCCGCTGGGCCCTTCCTCTCAAGCACCGCTCCGCTGGGCCCTTCCTCTCAAGCACCGCTCCGCTGGGCCCTTCCTCTCAAGCACCGCTCCGCTGGGCCCTTCCTCTCAAGCACCGCTCCGCTGGACCCTTCCTGTCAAGCACTGCTCCGCTGGGCCCTTCCTCTCAAGCACCGCTACGCTGGGCACCGCCGTCTCAAGCACCGCTCCGCTGGGCCCTTCCTCTCAAGCACCGCTCCGCTGGGCCCTTCCTCTCAAGCACCGCTCCGCTGGGCCCTTCCTCTCAAGCACCGCTCCGCTGGGCCCTTCCTCTCAAGCACCGCTCCGCTGGGCCCTTCCTCTCAAGCACCGCTCCGCTGGGCACCGCCGTCTCAAGCACCGCTCCGCTGGGCCCTTCCTCTCAAGCACCGCTCCGCTAGGCCCTTCCTCTCAAGCACTGCTCCGCTGGGCACCGCCATCTCAAGCACCGCTCCGCTGGGCACCGCCGTCTCAAGCACCATTTATGGTTCACTGTGCCCACCATGCCTCCTCCTTGACCAGTGGAGACTGTCATCCACCTGATGGACTGTGGCTTTGCACTCCCCAGGATGGTCCAGTGGGCAGCCCACCCACTGTAGAGACATTGAGAGACTGTGGCTTTGCACTCCCCAGGATGGTCCAGTGGGCATGGTGGCTCCTCGTGGATCTGGCGTCGTGGACTCATGTGGCTGTGGTGCCCCCCCCTTCCCTTCCCCCTGAGGTGCCTGTAGTTTTTACATCTGATGCCCCTGCAGTGTTCTCTCCAAAGGACTCAGGTCTCCTGTGTGGGCTTTGCCCTTATTTCTCAAGACTTTGGCCCACGGACATGCTGAATTCGTAGGATGTGCAGGACTTGGTACTTCAGTTATACACTGATGTGTATGTCATTAGTTTTGTTGTGAATATCTTTCATGGTTGTACGCTAATTTTCTGGAGCTTTTTGGTACATAAATATTTATTCCAAATATGATTATGTCCTAGCATTTTTCAGGGGTGTTTGGGTGGTGTCACTGTGACTTGGTGCTCTGCATTGGTGAGTACATAGTTGGGGGGGGGAGTCGCATATGTGTGTGCCCGTAACCTTTCGTCCTCCCCCTCCCGTGTGTCGTAGGTGCAGTACTCACCGTTGTCGTCTGCGCCGGACTTCGTACTCGTGGTAGATGAGAAGGTAGACGAGAGCAGGTAGGATGTTTAATTCGGGTTCCATGCTGTCCTCCTTCCTCCTGGAGTGCGTAGTGGTGAGCGTTTTCCCGTCCGTAGTCTGTTTCCGCCGTGTTTTTATCGGCGGTGCTCCCGCCCCGGAAAAGGTGGCGTATTGGTGAGTTGGAATAGTGTGGGCGGAACATTGTCTGCCGCCTGTCTGTTGGCGGTGACCGCCGCGCTGTTTGTTTGTACCGCCGTGGCGGTCGGAGTGTTAAGGTGGCTGTCTGTGTTGGCGGTTCCCGCCAGGCTCAGAATCCCATTTCTTTTACCGCCAGCCTGTTGGCGGGTTGGCCGCCGCTTTAACACCGACCGCCAGGGTTAGAATCACCCCCTAAGTCTCTTATGTGCTGCAAATCAGTAAAAAAGACTGCCTTCCTAGTAGCTCAAGAAAGGTCTCTGGCTCACTCCCAAATGCAATGGTTTATAGAGCCATTTTTCACAAAGGAAAGAACTGAACATGGAAATTAATCATGGTATGATCAAAGAATTACATTTTCAGAAAATCATTTTACAGAATTGGGAATTGCCACAAAACCTATCACCTTAGCATTAACCCACTACTTGAATATTGGTTTGGGCCTTCAGCCCTAAAGTCGTCCGGAGGTTTCAGAACAAAACTAGTTACATAATCAACAGTAAAACATTGTGAATTAATGCAATACTGTGTGCAAGCGGAATGTCCTTGAAAACATGTTACAAAGCTCTGGCACGCTTTATACGAGAAGAGTGTCATTCAGAAATAAACACATCCACATCTTTTTGCTCATAGTATCAGGCAAAAATATAAACAGGGAACAAACACAGAAAAGCTCCCATTTTGGATAAGATGGAGTCGAGGCGTAAACGAGGCCTGGTTAGCCTAAGTCAGACAAACACACTTTAACATGTTTTAGCAAATCAGTTTCAATTGCAATGGTTCCATGTCATTATACATATGTGAATTCAAATGAAGATAAAATGATCTGCACAATATTAATAATGCACATTTTGATTTGAACGCACAAAAGCACTCATCCGTGCATATCAAAATCTGTGTTTTTGATTGCTCGACAATAAATATAAATACTTATCACCTACCTCTTCATTACACTACATTCACCTGGGCTGCAAGGCAACACCCCTGGAATTAAAACTACAAAACACAGCAAGCACACAAGGCACCATTACCACACCAAGAGTGCAACACTGCACCAATGGAAGGTGTTAACTGCCACAGTGAGCAACTGCATTGTAGCTGTGAACCGGACTTCTCCATCCCTATACAGAAGACGACATCTACTCAGGTACAGAAAGGCTTGGGATCCGGTGAACACTCAGGAGGCCACAAATGAACCCGATCCCACAATTACTCACATCCCACTTTCACACAACTCTAGCTCATCGACCACAGAAGCAAGCCACAATGTCATCAAAAGGGTATACTGCATACACATGGAATACACTTTGTGCCAGGACAATAGCCCAGGACAATAGACATCAAGCTTCTACCCACAATGTGAACCTTGCACCCGGCAAGAACAATTAATGCAGAACAGCTACTGCACTGTATATAGAAGGTCTGCATTCCAAAAGGCAAAGAGGCATTTGAAGAACTGAATGTGTAAGTTGTGCCCTGTAGGTGTAGATGCACATTTGGCTTTGTTGCCACTCCTTGTGCTATCATTTGGTAGTAAACAAGGGATCCTCCATTTATTAATAATCATTTTGCCAAATTCGAGCTAAATATGGACATTTCTAAGTAGTAATAGCTTGGTAATAAATGTGGATATAATCTTAAGAAAATATTTATAAAGCACTAGCAATATCTAAGTAGTAATAGTTTGATAACAATGTAGATATGATCTTAAAAAATATGTATAAAATACTAGTAATATGTAAGTAGTAATAGGTTGATAATAAATGTAGATATAATCTTAAAAAATATTTATAAAGTACAAGTTTTATATGTAAGTAGTATAGTTTGATAATAAATGTGTATGTAATCTTAAGAAAATATTCATAAATACTTACATAATAAACCTGGGTGGTTATAAGTTTTATTCTTGAAAAAGGAGAAGATGATGAAGACGCGAGGAGTGCTTATGTATGTGTGCATGTTCACAATATTTCTATAGTCACCTACCCAAATGGCAGGTAGAGCTGTACATGGCGATGTGCTTTCTATAAAATATTCTGGTGCTCAGGAATGTACTTTACAAATATCAATCCAACACTTGCAAAACAATTTCAGTCACTGTAGCTGTGTGCTGCAGTGCAATAGACAAGTGGCCATGGCTGCATATCATGCATGCGTTGTGCTCATTTGCAAATTTGGCGATATTTAGAAGCGCATTACATATCTTAAGGGTGTGGAATTTTGCATGAATTTTTCATGCACTGGAAAATACTGTTTTGTAACTGTGAAAGTCAAAGTATATAAAAATTGCACCAGCATGCAGTTTATGCAGTCCAATTGATGGAGCTTATTTCCATCTTCTCTACTTTAAAATAATTCAAGGCTTAAAAGCATTGCATCCCCGATGCAGAACCCACCCATAAGGGGGAGTTAATCTGTAGCAGCATCACATCAGTATAGAGGACTCTGAATAAGGCCGTAAGTGGCAAGGAAACATTTAAGGCATTGAAGATCATGGATGATACCTGTGAATGGACTCCTACTGTAGATGCTGGGCTTCTACATAGTTATCCTACCTGGTGGTTTTGCATCCTTTTTCATTTACCGACTTAGATAGAGAAGTGTTTTTCCTCCACAATCATTTTAATGTTAATATTAGCGATTATTATTGGTTCTTGAAAAATAAATGGAGTCCATGAAAATAAAGTTGTCTGACTTGCTGAATTAATTGCTGCCTCTTATGTTGCACTCCACCAAATCTTCCTTTTCAAATTTGAGCCTATGAGAACATGCGCTAGTGTTCTTGCTTGCAAGACACCCTCTATTACAAAAAGGGCTTGGAGCCCACCACTGCTTACCATTTGTTGGCTTTAATGTGCCTCTTTTTCCCAGTCTCCCTAATTGGCCAGTGCTGCGCAAAACATAATATCCGATACTTTCTTTGGAGCAGGACCAAGTACAGATTCCTTCAAGTTAATCAGTGCCAGTCTGCTGCTCACGACGTGATTGAGGTACTATTTCCTTCTGCCTCCCACTCTCCCGGTGTCCTTAGAATCATCTGCCTATGCTGCCAAGTCCCTTATAACAAGTAGTTGTGTTATCATGCAGGCATCTATAAATATTGAGTTGAGTTTCTTTGTTCTGTGTCGAAAGAGCAGAAAAAAATATTTTCTCTTTTGGAATAAATCATGCGATTAGGGACATTGTGCTCAGCTCTATAGAACAGATTGCCTTAAAGCCCTTTCTGAAACCTGACAAGAACATGGAGGAGGAATTTTTTTTGTTGATATCTGCAGCAAACTGCAACATCTGCAGGTCGTAAAAAGGCATGGTGTTTAGTTTCTCCTTCTTGTATGCCAATCCCTCCCGTCTTCTGGGTTGATTATCAGGGGAGGGGTTTATTTATCACACTTCCTAATGGGCTGCCCTTATCCATCCTTTGTGTTTATTATTAGAGATAAAATAACAGATATGAGGGCTTGGTTAGCACACAGTTGAGACTGCAGCATGTGGAAGTCAAGGGGAAACAAGTGGTGCGTCTGAACTGATACCATCATTTCCAAGTATCTTTCATCACATAAGCAGTATGAAGTGCCCTGCTTGTTTTAAATTCACCACTGGGACATTTACAGGTTTGGGTTGAGCAGCTCTGAGAATACATTTGTGAACTGAAGTGTCGCTTTAGGAGATGTGATTGGCATTTTTTCCATCAGTTACTTGATTCGCCCTGTGTTAGTAACTCTTAGTAATCTGGGTCATAATAGCAAGAACACAGATCACCGATGCACACACCACTGCAACAAAAGCGCAGAGGCAGGCATGCACACTACAACGCACTTAAACACTTAGGGGGTCATTCCGACCCTGGCGGTCATAGACCGCCAGGGCCGGGGACCGCGGATGCACCACCAACAGGCTGGCGGTGCATCCAGGCCAATTCTGACCGCGGCGGTAAAGCCGCGGTCAGAAAAGGGAAACCGGCGGTTTCCCGCCGGTTTTCCCCTGGCCTGAGGAATCCTCCATGGCGGCGCTGCAGGCAGCGCCGCCATGGGGATTCCGACCCCCTTCCCGCCAGCCTGGTTCTGGCGGTTTTGACCGCCAGAACCTTGCTGGCGGGAACGGGTGTCGTGGGGCCCCTGGGGGCCCCTGCAGTGCCCATGCCAATGGCATGGGCACTGCAGGGGCCCCCTAACAGGGCCCCACAAAGATTTTCAGTGTCTGCATAGCAGACACTGAAAATCGCAACGGGTGCAACTGCACCCGTCGCACCCTTTCCACTCTGCCGGCTCCATTCGGAGCCGGCATCCTCGTGGAAGGGGGTTTCCCGCTGGGCGGGCAGGCGGCCTTCTGGCGGTCGCCCGCCAGCCCAGCGGGAAACTCAGAATGACCGCTGCGGTCATTTGACCGCGGTGCGGTCATTCGGCGGCTCCCGCCAGGCGTGCGGTTACCGCCGCCGGCGGGAGTCAGAATGACCCCCTTAATTCTCATAACAAGGTTAACTAACAAAACAAGCACTGGCAAAGCCAATAGGTCTCGCCTATACAAGATCTGTTTGCGTCGCAATTGTTTTTGCCATGTTAAAAAGCAGCCGCTATGCAACATTGCTGTAAGTAAAGAAAATAAAATCAACTATGATGTTGTCAGTACTGGTCGTGTCATAGCGCTTTTTTTTTTTTTAACTTTAACCCATGTTGTACAGCAGCTGCAGTGAAACATTGTTGAACATTACAAAAAAAAAATGCTGTGATGTGGAGCGCTTCTGCATCACAGTGCTTTTTAAATGAACTTTCAGACATGTTTCACAGCTGCTGTGCTACTGCACAACATGGCTACAAAACAAATTGACCATGCCAATAATTCTCATAGGCGAGACCAATTGGCTTTGCCAGTGCTTGTTTTCAGTTGTGTTTCCATGCACCATGAACCTATGATTGTATCTACACCCAACGCAGCCTCTTCTGTTCCAACGTCTTTTATATAGGTGTGGAGTTCATAGAAGCCAGGGCCAGGTCATTCCTGTCAATACTGTGCATGTTAGCATGAAAAAATATGAGAATACTGATTCAATGCTTCCATTTTACAGTGGCTCACATATATTACGCTTGATTCCGAGATTAATTGCAACAGTCAGCCTGTCCCACAACACACATTTCAGACAGCTCCAATTATGGCTACTGTAAGAGGAGAAAATGTGTTTCCCAGACTATCCTAGGGCAAGCTGAAAGCACACATAGACACGCCATTCTCCTCCACGTAAACCATGCCAGGTGCACTCACGCCAAAACACAAATATGCCTGCCTAAGAGCAAGCTGGACAGGGAGAAGGAACACGTTCAATTATGACTTCTGAGGTGTGCTTTAAAGCAGTCTTGCCAGCTTTCCTCCTAAACCTTACAGCATTTTACAGTCAGGAAGGCACGCAAACTGCGAAAAGTCTGCAGCGGTGATAACATACAAAATGTCCAAGGAGACCAAAGCACACAGGTCTGTAGCCACTGAGATGTCACTTATTCATTAATACAATTCAAGTAGATTCTAGAACACAAGTTTAATTTTTGGCAAAAAAGACATTCTGCTTAAAAATATGATGTCTTCCTATCACTAGGTAGGCGCCTTAGTCTTCCAAAAATATCTTCCTCAGTCCTTGCTTTTAAACAAAACCCGGTCCTGCCTATCGAGGCTTAAACATCCTGGACCAACATTGCAAGCAAGAGAATACTGCATTTGGGCTCGTTTGATTGGAGGATGTGATCATGACCCTTTGTTTTTAGCCAGCAAGATGGCTCAGCGAGTTAATAGCTGCTACTCACATCTGTTTTTTAATGCACGTTAGCAAGGCAATTTCAGCCTTTAATCTGGGCAATCGAGGCCGGTCAATTGAATGCCAGTAAATAGGTTAATAGTAACACCTCTTATCCAGTTATTAATTTGTAAATAAAAATGTGCCAGTGCCCAAGGCTCTCCTCTGAAACATGCTGCTGGTGCTTTTAAATGTGGGAGCACGGAATACTGAGGCAGCATAATCATAAATCCATCTCGGGCCTCTTTAATCCATTTACAGCCTCTCCCTGCCCCTTCAGATCACTCTTGCAGCTTTCGCTTTCTCCCTTTGTGACACTTTTTCGGCTTTCTCTTCCTTTGTCTTTCCCATATGTGTCTTTTGCTCGCAGTTAATGTTTGAGGGAGAAGAATAAGTGGTGGCCCTCAAAAATAGGTGCGGGTGCCATGCACCGGAAACCACCGGCTCAAATTAAGCACTGCTCTTATCTACAGCACTTAGAATCTGCAGAAGTGTGTGATGAGGCACTAAAGTGGAAAAAAATATTTGTATACAATACTAATCTGAAGTTACAGCCAGACACTGGCTTGCTTATCCTTTGGTTTGGGACCATCTTTCAGATGTGACAATTAGTAGGAATGAGCATCTTTGTCTTTATAAGTGCAGCCAGAAATGTGAAAAGGGTCAGAGAATTCCCAAAACTGTTCCCCATTAAAGAGTATGGCTTTGTCACTTTTTCAAGAGACGGCCCATAGAAACTCTATCTGAGAAAATAGAATGAATGTGAATCTCCGAAAACCAGAAGACCAGTGACCAAACAGAGGCCAAAGGAAATTAAAGCAAGCGCCACCTACAAACGGCAAATCCTTCATGTTTAAATCTACTCAAACCACAGTGGGTCTAGTTGCCTCTGCAAGCCACTTAGAGCGAAATTCTGAGTAAAACCAACTCCTCACAAGAACAGCTATCTCTTTTTTCTCATATATACAAAACAGGCTGACAGTCAGCCCTACCATTCACATACCGAGTTGCCAAATCCATTCGCCCAAACCAATTCAGGGAGTAAGGGTGGCCACAAAAACCACTAGCTAATCCAAACACCATTTGAGACACACATGCACACTCAATTCAGTGAAGGAAGATCACTGTTACAGCTTTGTTACAGGCAATCAGTCATGCTGAATGCCCTCCAAAGTGCATTTTTAGGTCTTGCCAACAGACAGCTTTTGCTTTTTGTGGGGAACCGATTGTGTCCAATATATACTTAAGAGTGTGATTTAGGTCTCAGTGGCTCATCATGAGATGGTTTTCTTGCCTCTCTCATTTCCCTGTGCCTGAGTAAATGGCTTTCCTCCCTATACTGGTGCTTGTCCCACCCAAGAAGCATTTTGGTCTCACTGTGTTTTCAGTAGATGAGTTGTATCCTTTCACTGCTCACCTCAGGACCTTGGTTGCAGTGAATATAAGACTATTTTATCTTCTTATTGCTCTGCACTTTTCCACAAACTTTATTTTTTTTTAAAAACCTCTCTCTGCCAGAGCTGGCTTAACTCCCCCAAAAGTGCTCTGTCTGCTGCCCGCCGCTCATACAGCAGCAGGTGGCCATTTTTAAATGATTTTTAAACCATTACAGAATGGCAGCCATGTGGGCAAGTAGCCATATTGGAAGTTTTCATAAAAAATAGTTCCATGATTACTGCGATGTGTGCACACGGATGTACATGCACATGCACGTATTTCAGCCATCTTGGAAATACTTCAAAAAAACATCCAGAGGGAGCTTCTGTATGTGCTCACACATGGTCATCTTAATGGTTTTTGCCATAAACAGAGGTAAAATGAAAGCAAGCATTGCCAAAGCCAAGTGTGAGCCCTATTGGATTTGCCAATGCTTTTTAATCACTTCGGTGAGGCGGACAGCTGGGAGCCGTCCGATGCAATGGTGCTCGTGTGTGCTGGATGGCTCCCGGCCGTCCGTGCACATGGCATTGGCTGCGTGCACTGATCATCATTTCACTGAAACAAAAGAAACAGCCTGGGGAGATGTGGAAGCTTTCCACCCATCTCCCGAGGCTGTTTCTTTCAAAAGGGAATCCTGTGTGCGCTGATCGTCATTTCGCTGAAACCGAAAGTGAAATGAGCCAATTGGCTCATTTCACTTTCCCAGCATCAGTGCTCGCGGGGCCATCTCAGCCCCCCAAGCACCGATCCAGACAGGAAAGGTATCGTTGGAAAGGGGAGAATCTCCCCTTTCCAATGGTACCTTTCCCAAGTGGATCCCTGCTTAGGGATCACCAAAGGAGGGCGAGCCCCAAGCAGGGATTCACTCCACTAAACACCAGGGAGTGGGAGCAGCCCTTTGGGCAAGGGCTTTGCTCTCTCAGTATTCTTATGGTGCCATTCAGTCTTTCTTCCCCCCTTGGGGGGGGAGTTGGGGGCAATAGGAGTGGGGGCTGCCCAGAATGGGCCCGACAATGCCCATTCCTGTGCATAAAAATGTGGGCACAGTCTTTCCGCCCTCTTTGGGGTAGCAGATGGGGACAAAACCCTACTAGGCCCTAGGGACTATTAGGGATGGGGGATGCTTAGAATGGGCATGGCCATGCCCTACTCCCCAAAATGGGCATAGTCTTTCCACACCCCCCCCCAAACCCCTTAAAGCATCTCATCCTAATGTCAAGCAAAAGAAGATTTGACTCTTTTGGGTGTTATTGTCACATATGAGCCAGCCGTGCTTGGCTAACTCACAATTTTGTCCCACTTGCAATGGTGAACGGCTGCACTTTTTGGGCTTGGGTAGGCTGCTATCTGGAAAAACCTACCATACCCAATCATTTCTGAAAAGTAGGCATCTGGGGAAATCCAGGGTGGTGTGCTTCAAATGCAGCCCACACGTTCTTACCCACAATGCTCTGCAAACCTCCAACTTTGCCTGAAGTGACACATTTTCCCTACATTTCTGTGAGGGAAACTTCCAGAATCTGCAGGAATCCACAAAATTCCTACCACCCAGCATTGCCCCACCTGTGCCCATAAAAACCATTTCCCATTTGTGCGTCACTGGACCTAGTGCCAGTGACAGGAACTAATCCTACCGAGGTCAACAGGAGTTTCCATTGTCTTTGGTTTGATCCGTTCCTGCTGCGGCACTAGGCCCAGCCACACAAATGGGGCAGCATTTTTATTGGCACAGGTGGAGCAATGCTGAGAGGTAGGAATTTTGTGGATTCCTATAGATTCTAGAAGTTTTCATCAAAGAAATGTAAGAAAAATGCATGATTTCAGGAAATATTTAAGGTTTGCAGGACACTGTGAGCAACAAAACCTAATGGGATCCACTGAGATCACACCATCCTGGATTTCCCTAGGTGTATAGTTTTTAAAAATGTACAGGTTGGCTAGGTTTCCCTTGGTGCCAGCTGAGCTCGGGGCCAAAATCTAGAGCTACCCTCATCAGAAAAAGGGTGTCAGTTTTCAGTGGAAAAATGCGTTTTTTGTCACAATTTGAGGTTTGCAAGGGATTAAGGGCTAAACGAGTGGCAGTAGCTATGCAAGTCCGCCCACCCTGGATATTCCTCGGTGTCTAGTTTTACAAAATGTACAGGTTGGCTACCTTTCCCTCGATACAAGCTGAGCTAGGGTCCAAAATGTAGAGCTACCCACATTCGAAAAAAGGGTCAGTTTTTGGTGGAAAAATACACTGCATACATGCTGTGTTTTGGGCCGTTTCCTTTTGCAGGCACTAGACATACCCACACAAGTAAGGTACCATTTTTATCAGGAGGCTTGTAGGACCATAGAATAATAGAACATTTGCTATTGCCAATTGGATTTTGCTGCATTTGTGTCTTTCCGCTGTAAGCTAGTGTATAAGAAAGATGACATTTTGAAAAATACCTTTCAAATCATACGCTTGTACAGGAACCCACTAATTCAGAGATGTAGAAGAAAACACTGCTCCTAAACTCTATATCTTGTGCCCATTTCAGAAAAACATACATTCCCTTGATACCCATTTTTCACTCTGCCTATTTCGCTATAAGAATTGGTCTATAATTGGTACACAATGAAAAACCATTGCAGGTTCAGCAGCTCAGTTGTTGGCTTTGGTTTCTTGAAGATCCTACAAACCCTATACATCCCCACAACCAGAAGGGTCTAGTGTACATAATGGTTTATTGCTTTTGTCAATCCGCCATTGTGACAACAAGTTACAGATGAAAATGTTATCACAAATGCCTGTTTTTTCCCACTCATTCTTAATATTTCTTTATTTCAACAGTTATTTTCCTTGGTAAAACCTTGCGAGATCTACAATTATGCCCCCTTGCTAAATTCTGAATTTTGTCTACTTTTCATAAATGTATAGCTTTTCTGGATCACCCATGGGATTCCCACTGGTTTCTACCACAATCTGGAAGTAGGCTGAGAGTGTAAAAAATAGGGCAAATAGGCTACCTCTAGAAAAATGCTAAAGCTGTGCCACAAAATTCGTTTTGTTGATTCAGCGCTGCATGTTCCTGAAAGCTGGGAAGATGGTGACTTTACTACAGCAAACCGTCCGTGGATGCCATTTTTAGGGAAAAACACTTTTATTTGTACAACTTTCCCCTATTTTTCTAAAAAAAAAACTCTAAATTTTGCTACATTTTGCCTATTTTGCCTATTTTCCCAGTCCCCTCCAGGCAATCCACAAACACTGAGCACCTTTAGAATCCCCAGGACTTTGGAAAAAAGGACGCAAATTTGGCATGGATTGCTTATGTGCACAAAACATTATGGGGGGCCTAAGTGCAAACCACCCCAAATAGCCAAAACAAAGGCTTAGCACTGGGAGGGAAAGGGGGAGGAAGACTTAGCAGTAAAGGGGTTAATTACTTGCAGGGTAGAAGAAGAAGAGTATATTCTAGATACTTTTATAAAGACTGCAGAATGGTTTCCACTCTGAGGTGTCAGAGTCATTATTTTCATATTTTTTGTGCTTAGTAGGAGAATGCCTATTTCAGTGCCTTTGTCTTTTGGGGTGTTGGGATTTCAAGTAGGAGGCCATCTTGTCCTTTAGCGTCTCTCTCTAATCGAGGGATGTGCTGCTTGTTTTTGAGGGATATAGCACTGTATTAGTGATGCAGGCCATTAATGGTTGATTCTGGCTTCAGAGGGAAAATGTGTGGGGGGAAGGCTGACGTTCTCTCACTACTGGAATGGGTCTGGTTGATTGGCACCACTGACGAGGCGAGTTGCTGCATGAAAAATGGCTTTTAGTGGAGGCAATGTGAATCTGAGAAAGCATGTAAGTAAGACATAAGTCCCTCCAAGGTGTGATATTACCAAGTTTTACCAAGACTTACACAGCAGTTCCGAAGCCAGAGTGAGGAATAGTGGGCTTGCGTTTTCCTAATGTATATATTTGGAATGTTGCAGTTGTATCATGTTTCATGATGTTAGGTAGCACTTTCGTTCATCTGAAGATGTGCACAGGCCCTTCAAACAATGTGTTTTTGCCATCTAAGTACTGTTTATTTGTCTATTGAAATGTCTTTTTTCCAGGAGTCCCAGTTTGAAATTCTGGGTTAAAAGTTTGGGCTCTCATCCGAGTTATTTAGAACCCAGAAACTGAGTTTTAGGGTCCTCAATTCAGAGCAGTAGTGACTGGGTTAGAAAGGACTGCTGCTAAAAAAAACATATACTTGGGAATATAGAAACTTGGGAAAGAAAAACAAGCATTTGCAATACAATAGTTGTCACATTTGCTTGAGTTAGAACAATTGGCATTGTAAATGCATAACTGGCATTTTCTTGCCACATAAATTGGTCAACCCTGCCTCATAATTTTATCTTTTCCTGCCATATAATTCCAGTGGCCCTACATATAACTAAAGCACTTTCATGTACCTTCTTCCTCTATCTGCAGCACAAAATAAGCAAAAAATAGCCCCTAGGGGGCACCATAATAAAAATATTATTTTTAAGGTACATGGGGCCAGATGTAGGTAAGTATGGTTTTGCGAGTTGCAATTTGCGAGTCATAGAGACTCGCAAATTGCAACTCGCAAAACCACATGCAGAAAGGTGTCTCAGACACCTTCTGCGAGTCGGTATGGGGTCGCAATGACCCACCTCATTAATATTAATGAGGTGGGTCGCAAATTGCGGCCCCATACCGACTATAGGCACTCGCAAACATGGAGGCCTGCTGTCGTCAGCAGACCTCCATGTTTGCGACTGCTTTTCAATAAAGCAGGTTTTTTTTTTCAAAGTGCAACCCGTTTTCCTTAAAGGAAAACGAGCTGCACTTTGAAAAATAAACCGAAACCTTTTGTTTCGGTATTTTTCAGGGCAGGTAGTGGTCCATTGGACCACTGCCTGCTCTGAAAAATTATTTTTGTGATCATTCACAAAGGGGAAGGGGTCCCATCGGGACCCCTTCCCGTTTGCGAATGAGTTACCATCCACTTCAAGTGGATGGTAACTGCGAGTTGATTTGTGACCGCTTTTGCGGTCACAAATCAACTTACATCGCGGTGCGAGTTGCAAATAGGAAGGGAACACCCCTTCCTATTTGCAAGTCGGAAACACATTTTGCGAGTCGGTTCCGACTCGCAAAATGTGTTTCTGCATCGCGCACAGGCATTAGCGCCTCGCAAACGGCGTTTTTCGCCGTTTGCGAGGCGCTAATGCCTTGCTACATCTGGCCCATGGTCATGTAACCTCATTGTTAGCGCCTAGCGAGCACAACCCCATGAAAGAATACAGGAGAAAGTAATGTAGTGTAACCTTATACTTAGCTCCTAGAGAACATTTTAAGGGCCAGGAGGCTTACTGCAGTAATATTACAAACAAGGTCTTTAAAACAAAACTTCTCCCACCTGTAAAACAAATGTGTTAGCCAAGAGAAAGTCTAAAAAACACTGAATGGTGGGAGGGGTTATTATTTTGGAGTCCCCACTAACCTAGTGTGGGGACCCAGAGATGATGTAGACAGAAAGAATGTTTTGAAGGTGGTCCCATTGTCCTAGGACCACCAAAGGCTGAGCTATGTGCAAAAATGTTTTGCAAAAGTAATGCCCTGCAAAGCATTATGGGGTGGGTTTTCATGCCACAAATATTATAGTATGTTGACTGCAATGCTCAGAACAGGCCATAAAGGACACCACAGTGAAAATAGCATTTCTAAGAAACATGGTCATGTAACTATATAGTTAGCCTCTAGAAGGCATAACCACACAAAAAGAAAATGACAGAAAGTAATGCAGTACAACCATATATTTAGCTCCTAGGGGACCGTTGTGCATTACACATTTTCAAGGGTAGCAGGCCTACAGCAATGATATTACAAACAAGGCCCTTAAAACACAAGCTATTCCCAGCTGTAAAACAAACATTTCATCCATGAGAGCACTTAAAAAGACACTAAATGGTGGGAGGGGTTATTATTTTGGGGTCCCCACTAACCTAGTGTGTGGACCCAGGGATGACCTAGACAGAAAGAGTGCATAGCGCTGAAAGTTTTGGTGTTGGTCCCATTGTCCTAGGACCACCATAGGCTGAGTTATGAGCAAAAATGTTTTGTAAAAGTAATGACCTGCAATGCATTATTGGGTGAGTTTCCCAAGTGCAGTGAATATTGTAGTATTGGCTCTCCCAATGTGCGGGGAGAGCAGCTTTTGCTTTGAGGATTTCTGTTTTATGTAAAGCATTTACCAATTTCAAGTGTTTTAAGGAGAGAGCCACAAGAAATGACTCTGATTAGGTAACTGTGAACAATGTGACCAGCGCTCAATACCACCGATCGAGTTAACTCTGCTGTGCCTGTTTGTGATGTAAGCGCCATGATCGCCATGCCGCACGAAGGGGAGAGACAAAAGAAAAAAAATGGTTTGGCCATGCTGAAGTATATTGGCAATCATGCAATAATCCATGTAATAGGGGCAGTCTGTAAGGCGTGACAAAAACAGCCTCAAGGCGGGACAAACATAAAGCACTTACCACTGACATCAAGTGATTTTTGAAAGGCAAGCCCTCAACAAATTAAAGTGATGGGTGTGAGATGGGCGTGCTTAAAAACCCACAGGACTTACAACAGGTCAAAGTGCTTGTGCGCTCAAACTAATACAATTATTTGCAATTATCTGAAAGAACGTTAAAACCTGAGGGAGAAATGTGAAAACCATGATCAAGATAAAGATCTGTTATTAGAAAAGCATTATCTCCTGCCTGGCTGTAGCACTCTTCCAACACATCCCTTTTAGTTTTTCACTTCCGTGTAGTGCATTTGTTTATTTTTTTACCTCAGGGATATTGCTGGCTCCTAAACAACAGAAAGTTCACCTTCTTGAAGAGGAGCCTCCAGTGCCTCGCTGCCCTTGCATGTCTGTACAACTTTTAGGTCTTCCTTTGCTGTCGAAAAAGCCGCCTTCAAGATAACTAAAAGCCATTTGAAGGCATTGTTTTGCTTGTGGGCGGGCTTAGGCAGGTGTCCATTGATTTCTCTGTGTTGCTCTGACACATGCTTTGTGACTGGCCTGTGGATGAAAAATCCCCACCCTTTGCCATTGCTAGAGCAGGTGTTTTAATAAAAATATTAAGGAATAGTCATGTATTCTGAGTAATGGATTTGCGTAGAAAATGTATTAATCTAGAGAAAATAATGCACAAATTTGAAAATGTGACCAAGTGAGTGACCGCTAATGTTCACAAAATGTACCTATTAATAGCTTATTAATATGAAATGTTGAGCTTATGTTTGATTCATGTAGCAATATGTCATATTAAGGGTTTTGTATGATGTCTTAGCTTTATTAATTATAGGCCTTAACTTAGCTGAGGTCTTGGCCTAGTTGCACGGCCTCATGTCAAGCTGTATTTCTTGGGCATTTACTAAAATGTCTGTTTAGAGAATTAAATTGTGATTTTCCACTGTGCTGTCCAAATGTGCTCGTAGCTAAAAGTCTTTCTCATGAAAACTGCTTGCTAGAAGATGCTGTTCTTACTAATGCAACATTATAAATGTAATGTGTGTAAGACTGACTTTCTCAGGAGAGAACAATGAACATACTGACTGGAGTATAAGCTACCACAATATTGTTACCTGACGAGCCGGATGATGAGAACAGGACAAGAGGAGCCAATCATCGATTTGTGAACTATGTACAAGTAGAAACTGTAGATTGGAAGTTTTAGTTTTATTGGACAAAGTGTGAACATGCAATACCTTGACCAATAGGGACTTGGGAAGTAATTTTATGAAATCTAACTTAGCCAGACTGCACTGAGGGAAGACAGGCCATTTGCCCATTTTCTATCTTGCCGAAAGCTACTTTCTTGAGCGTCTTGAAGAGAGACGGGTTGTGGGTAATGTGGGTGTGTGTTTTATAGTGGTGTGGGTGTGTGGTGTGTGGTGTGTGTATGAGTGTCAGGTGTGTGTAGTTTGAATTGTCCAATTTGGTGTTGTTTTGTTTGTGTGTGTGTATTTTGAGCATGGCGGTATGTAACGCCAACGGTTTACCACACTTGAATGTCCGCCGCAGTGATTCATGGGTCATAATGCTGTTGACGTATTTCTGTTGTCGTAATGGTGTGGGTTTGCATACTGCCAGTTTATCACTGACCTTTGGGCTGGCGGACTTATGTGTGTGTCTGTATAGTGGCGGATTTCTATGTGTGGGTCATAATACGCGTAGCGGTATACCGCCACGTTCGCAGTATGTTGGCGGCAGTCAGCATGGCGGTAAGCAGGACTTACCACCAATGTCATAATGAGGGCCAAAGTCTTTAACCATTAAAGTTAAGCACAAATATCTGCGAATAGACATGTTAAAGGGTACAATAAGTGGACTGTGTAGTGGGAAAAGCAGCCAGGCAGAAAATAATTCACTTCACAAAACAGCAATGGAAATTGAGATTACAGTGTCTTACCTGTTTGTCACTGGAAGTACTGTTGTATTATAGACGTTCTGTTGTCCACATCCTCTTCCTCTGCCTCCTCTTCATCACTGTCCACAGGCTCCACCATTGCCACATGACCATCTCCAGCCTCATCCTCCTGCAGAAAAGGCACCTGGCGTTTCAAGGCCAGGTTGTGCAACATGCAACGATGATCTGGCAGACCGTCTTGGGTGAGTAGCACAGGGATCCTCCTGTCAGATGGAGGCACCTGAACCTGGCCTTCAGGAGGCCAAAGGTTCGCTAAATGATCCTCCTTGTTCACCCATGTGCCTCATTGTAATGTTCCTCTGCCCTTGTCCTGGCATTCCTCACCAGGGTCAGTAGCCATGAGAGGTTGGGGTAACCAGAGTCACCTGCAAATACCGAGGGATACCATTAAACCAGACACTCACCCTTAGGGCCAACCCCACACCCATATTCCAACATCCACTGGGTGGGGACCATGGGCTCTCCTATTAGCCTCACAGTTGTTCCATTACTTATAGGATGCTGCTATTCCTCAGGATATAGGCATCATGCACAGACCTAGGATACTTTGCATTCACATGGGGGACGTACTGGTCCGCCAGGCACACTATCTGCACATTCATAGAGTGAAAGCTTTTTCGAATTCTGAACACCTGTTCATTTCTCCGGGTGGGACAAAGGCAATTTGTGTACCATCAATAGCACCAATGATGTTGGGGATATGTGCCAGTGCATAGAAGTCAGCCTTCACTGTGGCCAAATCCTCCACCTGGGGGAAAATGATGTAGCTGCACATGTGTTTCATCAGGGCAGACAACACTCTGGTCAGCATGTTTGAGAACATGAGCTGTGACATCCCTGCTGCCATGGCCACTGTCACTTGGAAGGAGCCACTTGCCAAGAAATGGAGCAAAGATAGGACTTGCACAAGAGGAGGTATCCCAGTGGGGTGACGGATAGCTGAGATCAGGTCTGGCTCCAATTGGGCACACAGCTCTTGGATTGTGGCCCTATCAAGTCTGTTGGTGAGGATAATGTGTCTGTCCTCCATTGTTGCCAGGTCCACCAGGGGTCTGTACATGGGGGATGTCTCCATCACCTATTCATCCGCAGCGGTTGAACTCTAGGATGAAAAACGGTGAGCAGATGGTCATATACATACATATCCTCAAAGTAAAATGCCTTGCATGTTGTGACAGAACCAGTATGTGAACGTGTAGTTCCGTGAATGTGCCTATGTCTGCTGTGACGCAGTTAGGTGCCATAGCCTGTTCACCCCTGAAATGGCGGCTGCCTGACCTGTGTGGAGGGATAAGTGGAAATTAGTTAATTCCGCTGGCGTTGTGTGCCGTTGCAGGAGGTGGTTGACGACCGCCGTGCAACACCTCATTGGTTATCATTGGGCCCTATGGGTACCAGAAGCCAATGGTGATGTACGCCGGCGGCCCAACAGAGATCATTCCAGGCTCCAGCCAACTCCCTGATGGCAGCCATTGTCCTTGTCTCTAGCCTCCCCCCTCCAACTTCCTCTACCCAGTCCCATTCCCCTTAACCCCAGCCTATCCCAAGCACACCTTCAGACCAGCATGCACCCAAATCAACACACAGAACTGGCTCAGGCAAACACAAGCACCACACTTCATCCCACAGGCACTCACACAAGCACCATCCAGATGCAGACACACCTCCAGTGTGTCCCCCTCCTCTTCGTCGTCCACCTCCCTCCCACTTTCGTCTCCACTCACACCTGCATGCACTACATCCACACCCACTGCCTACATCACCATCACGCCTATCAGTACACGCCCCTCACTGGCAGTCAACACCCCCACATCCATACACACGTCCCCTGTGTCCTATTCCACTGTGTCTGTGCCCCCTCCTCCCAAAGTACACAAACGCAAGCACTCAGACACCCAACAGCCATCCACCTCACAACAGCATCCAGCCCATGCACCTGCACCCAAACACAGCAGACAAACACCTCCTACCACCACTCCCTCTTCCTCCACTCCCAAACCTTCACCCTCTTCCAGCCCCAGTGTCCCCTAAAATCTTTTACTCTCCTCCCTTGACCTATTCCCTGCCCCTCCCCCCATCCTTCACTTCGGAGCAGGGTGGTCAGGACCTAGGCTAGCACCTCAGCCACCCAGTCCACGGCCACTGTCGTTTCTGCAGCCTCTGCAGTTGTGAGAGTCTCCAAGAAGACACCCGTCCACACAGCCAGTGTGCCAGCACCAGCTGCCAAGGGCAAAAAGGGAGCACCAGCTGCCAAGGGCCAAAAGGGAGCACCAGCTGGTAAAGGAAAGGAGGCACCACCAACTGCCAAAAGCAAGGAGGCACCACCAGCTGGCAAAGGCAAGGAGGCGCCACCAGCTGGCAAAAGCAAGGAAGCACCACTAGCAGGCAAGGACAGGAAGGGAACACCAGCTGCCAAGGACAGGAAGGGAACACCAGCTGCCAAGGACGTTTTGAAAGGCACAGATGCCGCTGCCAGGATGGATAATGAGCCTGGTGCTGGAGCAGCATCTGGGCACACAACACCAACCATGGCACTTCAGCCATCCGAGGATGCGGGGGAAGGGCTGGAGCCTCCCTGCACTGCTGCCAGCCCAGCCTCCAGCACCACCACCAGCACCGCCACCTGCACCGCCACCTGCACCGCCAGCAGCACCACTGCCAGCAGCAGCAGCCCCAGTGGGCAGCCGTACTAGGCTGCGGGGGGTGGGCTGGAGCCTACCCCCACCACAGGCAGCACCGCCGCCAGCACTGCCGCCAGCAATGTCACCTGCACTGCCAGCAGCATCACTGCCAGCAGCAGCCCCGGTGGGCAGCCGTCAGAGGCTGCGGGGGAAGGGCTGGAGCCTACCCCCACCACAGGCAGCAACGCCACTGCCACCACTGAGCAGCCGTGACCGCCAGCGTGCAGTGTGTAGTCGTGCACCCATGGGCTGTAGTGCGTCCTGGCCCCTGCAACAACTGTAATTGTGACACCCAGGTGAGAGACTGTGACCTTGCACCCTCCAAGATCTGCATCACTAGGCACAAGGCCCCCTCCAGAACCAGTGGAAGAAGGCATCCATTCACCCCCTCCTAGCCAGGATGAAGCACACTGGGCACAAAGCCCCTTCCAGAACCAGTGGAAGAAAGCATCCACTCACCCCCTCCTTGCCAGGATGAAGCACACTGGGCACAATGCCCCCTCCAGAACCAGTGGAGAAGCCATCTACTAGAAAGACTGTGGCTTTGAACTCCCCAGGACCAAGCAGTGGTCAAACTGCCCACTAGAGAGACTGTGGCTTTACACTCCCCAGGGCCAAGCAGTGGGCAAACCATCCATATGAGAGACTGCGGCTTTCCACCCCTGGACCAAGCAGTGGGCAGACCACCCACTAGAGAGACTGTGGCTTTGCACTCCCCAGGACCGAGCAGTGGGCAAACCACCTACTAGAGAGACTGTGGCTCTGCACTCCCCAGGACCAAGCAGTGGGCAGAACACCCACTAGAGAGACTGTGGCTTTGCACTCCCCAGGACCAAGCAGTGGGCAAACCACCCACTTGAGAGACTGTGGCCTTGCACTCCCCAGGACAGAGTGATGGGCATTTGGCCCCCTTCAGGAGCAGTTGCGCTGTACCATCTTCCGGCTGAGGTGCCCCCCCTTTCCCTTCCCCCTGAGGTGCCTGTGTATTTTCGACCTGATGCCCCAGCAGTGTCCTGTCCGTATTGAGGCAGGAGTCAAGTGGGGCCTTGGCCCATGTGATATGGCCCTGTGGGCCAAGGACAATTTGGAATGGGTAGAGTCCCTCCATTTGTATATACTGTAGATACTGTTTTGTGCTTTGAGGACATATTTATTGAAATTTACATTATTACACTGACTTTACTCACTTCCTTTTGTCCTTGCGTTATTCCTGAGGGTTTCGGGGTGGATATGTAATGTTGTTGCATCTGTTTTTATGGGGGGAGGGGTGTTGCGTGTGTGTGTCACTCTCTTTTTCCTCCCCCCCTCCCTTGTGTGCTAGGTGCGGTACTCACTGTGGTCGTCTTCGCCGCCGTTTGTGTTCCTGGTGTAGGAGGAGGTATACCAGCATGGGAAGCACATGTAATTCGGGCTCCATGGCGTTGTGGTTCTTCCTTGAGTGTCCAGAGGTGAGTCGTTTCCTTCTGTGTACTGTTTCTGCTGTGCTTTTTAATGGCATTGGTACCGCCCCGGAAAAGCTGGCGGATTGGCTTGTTGTGATAAGGTGGGCTGTACATTGTCTTCTGCCTCGCTGTTGGCCGTTACCGCCGCAGTGCTTGTTGCTACCGCCGTGGCGGTCGGAGTGTTAAAGTGGCTGTCTGTGCTGGCGGTTTCCGCCGAGGTCATAATTCCATTTTTTTTATCGCCGGCCTGTTGGCGGTATTACCGCTGCTTTATCACTGACCGCCAGGATTGTAATGAGGGCCTTTGTGTTTTCTGAACTTTGATGCTGAATCCTGATGCTTTGCTGACCAAACTGATGTCCTAATGACAAAGACTGTCACAGCTTGCTGATTCAAACTGAGGGCAGGTATTTAAACTATGAGATTTTTGCTATGTCTATTTGTCTTTGTTTCTAGGTACCAACCACGCTATTTTGATAGAGCCATAGTTAGATGTTTTCCAAATTTGTGTTGACTAAATTGTTTTGCATGAAGCCCAACATGCTGATGCTAATCTGGTGTTAGCTAGGATCCTCACTAATGACAGTTGGCTATATGGTGTAACAATCAATGTCTTTTCTCTGCTGAATATATCGTTTGCGCAATTGTTCTTGTTATTAATTTTCACTGTAGCTTTAGAATGTGTAGTGGCTCAAACTTTGATTAGATTACTCTTCTTTCACCGCTTTAGACAGCCCGTGTTGTTTCTGTATGTTTATCATTTGATATTGAGATTATTTTATGTGACATTAGCATTGTTAATATAGGGAAATAAATATTCTAACTTTTACTAAAAGGTGTGGTTATTCATGACTGAAAGGTCATGGTGCGTGATAATTACTGATTATGATTGCTAATGCTTTTGATTATCATTGATTATTAATGTTATAGATTGGTTATTTATTAGTGATCTGCACGTACTGGATATATGGTGGTAACATCTTAAATGTGAGTCAAAAGGTTCATTGACCTATTTGCGTCCCCTTGTAAGTTTACTTATTAAGGTCTGATGCGCCAACACCTTTCCCCTGTACATCTGCAATAAATAGGAGGCTGCTGTAGGGCCAGAATAGGCCCAACAGTCGGAAACCATAGAACTTAGATAGAATTTCTCAAAAGGGACAAAAACATTCTGTTTCCAGTTTGTCTTGAGATCTCTGAGTTTGAGGTCGCAAAGGGGAAGCCAGGGGTCGCAAACGCGAACCCTGGCGATCCCTTAATGACGTCCATATATTAAATATTAGTCAGGGGAAAATATTGAAAGACTGAGACACCAGAACTTTGAAATTAGGATGCGAAACATCCATAAGTCTGTCCAGAGGGAGTTTAGACACTGGCTCCTATGTAGAAGGAAGATGTTCGTAAATCAGGCATTAACATTTTCAAAGACTTCCTGGGTCACAAGAACGAACAGACTATAATTTAGTTGGAAGAGAAAGCTGGAAAGAGTTCTTCCAGTGCATGGAAAGAACCTTAAGACGGTGCAAAAATAAGAACCTGATTTAAATGTGGGTGTTGGCAGAAAATCTTTAATTTTTAGAAGGAAGTGGTAAACACTCGATTGGAAAATTTTATGTCAGTGGAGAATTCTGTGGTGGAATTACCCATGCTAAAATACAGTCCACCAATTCTTTTGGATGAGTCTCTATCTGCAGAGAATCCTCCTAGGGAGAATTGACTATCTCAACCACATTTCAGATGATCATCTGTTTCAACTCAACTCCAAATCAGGCTCTAAAGGCTATTTCTGCAAGAAGTGGAATAAATAGGTATCACAATTACACTGGAGATTATTCAGATCGACCTGGTGCAATTCTGCCCTAAGATTTGTGGATTACATAGTTGGCACTAGTGGCAGTTACGTTTTGCACCATAATTTGGTTTGACCGACTGGTGCAAACCAGTCTTTGCAACCAGGCCTCTGACCATGGATTAAAAGAACAGAGTACTGAGTAGAGCAGGAAACACGGTTTAATTATGGCATGGTATCAAATTATATATTTCCAAATTGTTTCTACGGTTGTTTTACATCCAACACAAATAGCGCTTGAAGTACAAGTTACTTACCTTCAGTAACAAAATATCTGGTAGAGACAGAGGTGGTCATTCTGACCCTGGCGGTCTTTGACCGCCAGGGCGGAGGACCGCGGGAGCACCGCCGACAGGCCGGCGGTGCTCCAATGGGGATTCCGACCGCGGCGGTAAAGCCGCGGCCGGACCGGCACCACTGGCGGGGTCCCGCCAGTGTACCGCGGCCCCATTGAATCCTCCGCGGCGGCGCAGCTTGCTGCACCGCCGCGGGGATTCCGACCCCCCCTACCGCCATCCAGATCCCGGCGGTCGGACCGCCGAGATCCGGATGGCGGTAGGGGGGGTCGCGGGGCCCCTGCAGTGCCCATGCCACTGGCATGGGCATTGCAGGGGCCCCCGTAAGAGGGCCCCTACATGTATTTCACTGTCTGCTGTGCAGACAGTGAAATACGCGACGGGTGCAACTGCACCCGTCGCACAGCTTCCACTCCGCCGGCTCGATTCCGAGCCGGCTTCATCGTGGAAGCCTCTTTCCCGCTGGGCTGGCTGGCGGTCTGAAGGCGACCGCCCGCCAGCCCAGCGGGAAAGTCAGAATTACCGCCGCGGTCTTTCGACCGCGGAACGGTAACCTGACGGCGGGACTTTGGCGGGCGGCCTCCGCCGCCCGCCAAGGTCAGAATGAGGGCCAGAGTCTAGTTGCAGATTCCTTACCTTAGAATTTTCCCCCAGGCGTCAGACTGAATCCGGTGATTTTTTTCTTCGAGCAATACCCTTGCGCGTCGGTAGGTGGCGTTGGTCGACTCCGCAGGCGTCGTAGGCGTCGTTGTCGCCGTGATGACGTCGGGAGTAGTACATAGACGCCACCCCTGCGCAGTGACGTCAGTTTCTTTTAACGACTTTCCACACCAGAGCGCAGAGCCTCTAAGAACACTGATATTGGTGCGCCAGAGCTAAGGACCTGAAAGGGGGAAACGCTGTCCCTAGAAATTAGTTCGCAAGCGGGGAGGATGGGTGGGTGGTAAGGAATCTGCAACTAGAATATGTCTCTACCAGATATTTTGTTACTGAAGGTAAGTAACCTGTACATCTGATAGAGACTTCTAGTTGCAGATTCCCTACCTTAGAATAGATACCCAAGCAATGCCATCCTCGGTGGTGGGCTGCGAACTAAGATCATACTAGAAAGTCCTGCAGGACTGAACAACCAAAGTAGCCGTCTCGACGGACCTGACTGTCCAGGCAGTAATGCTTAGCAAACATGTGCAGAGACGCCCATGTAGCTGCCTGACAGAAATCCAGGACAGGAACTCTGCGTGCTAACGCAGTGGATGCAGCAGTGGCCATGGTAGAATGAGCCTGCAAGGAGGTTGCTTTTTCGCCAAAGCGTAGCACATTTTGATGCAAAGAAGCACCCATCGAGAGATGGTACGTTTCTGCACCACCTTCCCTTTCTTCGCACCCACATAGCCAACAAAGAGTTGATCGTCCACCCGGATGTCTTTAGTACGATTGAGATAGATCGCCAATGCTCTTTTTGGGTCCAGACAGTGGAGTCTCTCCTCCTCATGGGAAAGATGTGGGGGTGCGTAGAAGGTAGGCAAAGTGATGGAATGGCCTACATGAAACAGTGTAACCACCTTAGGAAGGAAGGAAGCTCTAGTGCGTAACACCACTTTGTCGGGGTGTACGGGCAAGTGCGGAGGCTTTGAAGAAAGGGCATGAAGCTCACTCACCCTGCGAGCAGAGGTGATGGTGATAAGAAAGACAGTTTTGAATGTGAGGAGCCATAAGTGACAATTATGCATGGGCTCAAAGGGAGTACACATCAAGAAAGTAAGCACAAGATTAATATCGCACTGAGGCATGATGAAGGGAGTTGGAGGAAATAAGTGGGTGAGCCCCTTTAAGAACCTACTCACAAGAGGAGATTTAAAGAGTGAGGGCTGATCAGGAAGCCTAAGAAAGGCAGACATGGCAGACAGATACCCCTTAAGGGTGGCCAATGTTGAGCCCTGCTGGGCTAAGGAAAGAATGAATAGAAGAACCTATGAAAGAGGGGCAGACAGGGAGTCAACAGATTTGTTGGTGCACCATGCCACAAATTTATTCCAACGACAGGCGTATACAGTTTTAGTCAAGTGACGCCTGGCTGCCAAGATAACATTGCAGACTTCGGGTGGAAGGGCAAATGCCGTCAACTGTTGCCGCTCAGTCTCCATGCATGCAGGCGGAGGTTGGACAGGTTCGGGTGGAGGACCATCCCCTGCTGCTGCGACAGAAGATCCACCCGAAGAGGCAGTCTGAGTGGAGAATCGATGCTCAGTAGCTCTGGATACCATACTCTTTGAGCCCAGTCTGGAGCTGCCAAGATAACTTGGGCCCGGTCGCTCTTGATCTTTTTGAGAACTCTGGGCAGAAGAGGGATAGGCGGGAAGGCGTAAAGGAGGCCTAAGTTCCACTCGAGACGAAAAGCATCTCTGAGCGAGTGCCACCTTGGAAACTCCAACGTGCAAAATAGCTGACATTGCGCTTTCTCTGCGGAGGCGAACAGATCTAACCAAGGCTCTCCCCACTTGAGAAAGAAACCTTTCGCCACCTACGGATGGAGATGCCATTCGTGATCGACAGTGCGTCGGTGGCTGAGTTTGTCTGCTCTGGCATTGAGAGAGCCCGCCAGATGTTGAACCATCAGAGTAATGCCCTGATGTTCCAGCCATGTCCAGAGGTGTAGTGCCTCCTGACATAGGGTCCAGGACCCTACCCCACCTTGTTTGTTGGAGTACCACATGGCGGTAGTGTTGTCCGTGAACACCTGCATCACTTTCCCTTCGAGAGAGGGAAGGAATGCTTTCAATGGAAGTCTGATCCCTCGGAGCTCCAACATGTTTATGTGGAGGCCCGACTCCGCCGGAGACCAGAGGCCTCTGATCTCCGCCTCTCCCATGTGACCACCCCAACCCAGAAGCAACGCATCTGTCACTATTGATAGATCTGGTTGGGAAAGGGAGAGGGATCTGCCATTGACCCAATTGGGATTCGAAAGCCACCACTGCAGGTCTTTCGCAGTCCCCTCTGAGATCTGGACCATGTCAAAGAGATTTCCCTGATGCTGTGCCCACTGGAACTTCAAGTCCCACTGCAGAGCCCGCATATGCCACCTGGCATGTGTTACTAGCAGGATGCAGGAGGCCAAGAGGCCCAGCAGCCTCAGAGTCTGTCTCACTGAAACCCAAGACCAAGGCTGAAAGATTGGAATCATAGCCTGAATGTCTTGGAATCGCTTTTGGGGAGGATAAGCCCGAAACCGCACTGTGTCCAGAACTGCCCCGATGAAAGGGAGCGTCTGAGAGGGAGTCAGGTGTGACTTTGGCACGTTGATAGTGAACCCCAGCTGGTGCAGGAGGTTTGCCGTAGTCTGGAGGTGTGAGAGCACTGTCTGGGGCGAAGGCGCCTTCAACAGCCAGTCGTCTAGGTAGGGGAAGACTGAGACCCCTAATCTGCACAGATGAGCTGCAATCACCGCCACTTTCATGAACACCCGAGGGGCACTGGTAAGGCCAAAAGGGAGCACGGTAAACTGAAAGTGCTCGTGACCTACCACGAATCGTAGGTAACGTCTGTGGGCAGGCAGGATGGGGATGTGGAAATAAGCATCCTGCAAGTCCAACGCCACCATCCAGTCTTCCAGGTCTAAGGCAGACAGAACCTGAGCAAGGGTGAGCATTTTGAACTTCTACTTCTTGAGGAAGTAGTTCAGGTCCCGAAGACCTAGGATAGGGCGAAAGCCTTTGTCCTTCTTTGGTATCAGAAAGTAGTGGGAATAACAGCCACAACCTACTTCTGGCACAGGGACCCTTTCTAAAGCTCCCTTGGCCAAGAGAGCCGCGACTTCCTGGCGGAGAAGCACCAAATGATCCTCCAAAAGGGGATGGAAGGATGGTGGCATTAGTGGTGGTGCGGATTCGAAAGGGAGGGAGTAGCCCTTCCGAATTATTTGCAAAACCCACCCGTCTGTGGTGATATGTTCCCAGTGGGGCAGGTGATGGTGGATTCTGCCACCTACTGGGCAGGAGTGAGGGGACGGACTAGGAAGGTTTGGAGGCTGCTGCAAGGGGCAGAGGTGGACTGGACAGACCTCTGGTTCCCTGTCCCATGACCACGTGGGATTCCGCGCCCCCGGCCACGCACAGGCTGTTCAGTGTGCATGGTCCGGTGGCTGGGTTGAGGACGCGACAGGGCGCCCCTTCCGTGGCCACAAAAGGGACGAAAAGTGGACTATGGGGGGCGTGTGGCGGCAGAAAGGCCAAGGGACCGAGCCGTTGCCCTGGACTCCTTGAACCTCTCCAAGGCCGAGTCCACTTTGTCTCCGAAGAGATGGGTGCCATCAAAGGGCATGTCCATGCGTGACTGTTGGACATCCCCGAGAAACCAGAAGTACGTAACCAGGCATGGCGCCGTAAGGCCACTGTCGTAGCAACCGATCTGCCCAGAGAGTCGGTCGTATCCAGCCCACAACGGATTGTGAACTTTGCCGCGTCTCTCCCATCTTTGACTGCTTGGGAGACGATAGCACGGGCCTCCTCCGGTATCTGCGGCAAGACTTGCGCAACCGTATCCCACAGGGAGTGGGAATAACGGCCCAAAAGGCAAGCGGTGTTCACGGACCGCAGCGCGCGGCCGGAGGCAGAAAATAACTTCTTACCAAATTGTTCCAGCCCTTTGGATTCCCTATCCGGGGGTGCGGAAGGGAACGCGCCAGAAGAAAAGGACACCTGGATAACAAGACTCTCAGGCATAGGATGTTGGGACAGGAACTCCGGGTCGTTCGGCACAGGCCAATGGTGGCGAGCGATCGTCCTGTTCACAGGAGCCCCTGTGTTGGGTTTGGACCATGTACCCAAAAGGACGTCAGTGAGGGCTTCATTAAATGGGAGAAGGGGTTCAGACGTAGAAGCTCCAGGCTGAAGCACCTCTGTCAGGAGGTTAGACCTGACTTCGACAGTAGGTAGCTGAAGGCCAAGGACCTCAGCCGCCCTACTTACCACCATACCATAGGTAGCTCCCTCCGCCATAGTCACGGTAGGAGGAGACAGCATGCCAGAGTCAGGAGAAGTATCAAGACCACTGGCTTCGCCCAAGTCCTGTGCCCAATCCATAGTAGGGTCTTCCTGGTATTCATAAGGGTCCAGGGACCCCTCCAATTCCTCCCCGTATTCATACCCATAGGAAAATGGTTCAGAATCGGACCTCAGGCAAATTGGGCCCACCGAAGCTGATGGCGGCGTCGGCCGACGCCGCTCTGACTCCGAGTCGTCGGGAATGAGAATCGGGTTGACGTCGATAGTGGGCACTACCAACGTCGGGAGTGTCGCTAAACGACCTGGCGCCGGGGAAGGTCCCGACTGTGCAACTGGCGTCGGTGCAGATCTGCGCACGAATCCGGAGGAGACCTCGGTGGCCGGGGCTGAAGCTGCAGGTGCAGAACCCGAAGGCCCCTCAGCCAAGCCCCGTGGGCCCGAAGGCGCCATATCGGGGTCGGCACGCCCAAAGATGAGGCGCATGGCCTCCTAGAATTCTTTGAGTTGGGTGGGGTCGCTCCGGCTCCGAGAAACTCGAGGAAGCGCAGAGTCGACCCAGACGTAGGCTCCAAGGACGGAGGCCTAGTTCGTGGATGCTCATCCCATGTCGCGTCGACCCAGCGACGGGGTGAAGTCGGAGAGCGATGGGACTACTTCGACTTCTTCTTATTACCTTGACCCGAAGATTTCGAAGAAGACGAGTGGTGGTGGCTCCGCGACCGATCTCGAGACCTTCCTCTCGAGCGAGATCGGGATCTATGCGAAGTCGAGTGCCGGACCGCCATCAGCTTTAGGGACCGCTCCCTCAAAGCCTGCGGATGCATTGCCCGGCACTTGGAGAACAACTTCGGGTCGTGGTCGCGCTCAAGGCACCACAAGCAGACACTATGAGGGTCCGTCACCGACATCATGCGGTGGCAGTCCTCACACAGCTTGAACCCGGTCTTCGGGGACATCCTCGACGCACCAAAGGTCGCACCAAAAAATATCGACAAAACAGTTGAATTCGCCCAAAAAATAGCCAAGGGTAGCTCTCTCTCGGATCAGCGTGTGGCGCGGAAAGAAAAGAACTGACATCACTGCGCGAGGGCAGCGTCTATGTGCTACTCCCGACGTCATCACGGCGACCACGACGCCTATGACGCCTGCAGAGGCGACCGACGCCACCTACCGACGCGCAAGGGTATTGCTCGAAGAAAATATCTCCGGATCCAGTCTGAAGCCTGGGGGAAAATTCTAAGGTAAGGAATCTGCAACTAGAAGTTTCTATCAGATGGAAAAATATATAATACTTAACATAAAATATGTATGGAAAAAAATAAAACTTGCATCAAAATGAAACTAACACCAGTGCAATCTATGTATTCCATAACAGTGCAATTCATGTACCTTTCAAATAATGGTACATAATTAAAATGACATAGGTGCATCATACATATGATGTTACCATGGCTTTCAAGCAAAACTCTGTCAAGACTGTCAACCATGGAGGGAACATTTGACTTTCACAAAATGATTTCTTCATGCAAATTAGTGTCATGCAATTAGCACGTGTTCAATTTGCACCTATTCTAAACAGTGCCTAATAAATTAAAGTAAATCCGTTTTTCTGAGGTGACCTTAAAACAGTAGAGAGCTAACCTAGCCGGGTATTGGACATAGAGGTAACCTAAATCTAAACAACTTTCAGCGATGATTATGTTTTTGTCAGAATGCACTCAGCCTTATATATAGGCCACCATGAAAAGCAAGAACTGTTGACGTGAATTGTGTTTCTTTTGTCTGTGGGCGTTGCCTGTTTAAGAGATCAGACAGGGCTGTAAAGGTAGGATAAACACAGAAGAGATAAATGCCATTACTTGTGTTTTCTGTGCCTTTCGTGAGCATTCCGACTAACAGGCTTCCGTTGTACCCCATCCCCTGTCCCCAAGGAGTCCCGGGTCTGGAACTCTCATCCTGCTCCCAGCAAAGGCTTTAGCAGATGTGTCTGGCTTTACTAGGACAGGGCCTGGTCTGCGGCACCCTCTGATCGGCGGCGCTTCGAGCCGACGGCCAGAGCAGCTTTCCAAGGAGGGACATTAAATAACATTTTATGACCAGTCTGCACCACTAATGACATCATAAAGCATGGTGAAATGTGGGAGCGTGGCGGGGCCTTTTTATAAACATTCACATGCAGGGTGGTTAGCCCGTCTCCGAGCCATTTGGTAAAAGCTCGCTCTAGTAACTCAGAAATGTAGACGGTGCACGAGACAGACTTGGTCACAGGTGCGAATTGAATAGTCCTTTGCAATTTGGGCTACTGAAATAATTTGCTCACCGGCTCCACCTCTCCACCGCTTCTCCTTTCAGGACAAAGTTCTAAATTCCACCACAATTCCCTTTTGCTGCCTACCAAGGCTTCCACCCTGCCTCGGCCAATGGCCACCAGGCCAGGTAGCCGTCAGCTAAAAAGACGGTGCTGTTCAAATTGCCGATCTTAGTAGTTAAAGCTATTGGTGGAAACTTACCCAAACAGGTCACGCCAATACTTATCCATCACAACCTCACTTGAAGCCCCCATCTGTCCAGTTTAAGACTCCTTGTTCCTCCCAACCTTCCTTAAATACGATGTGTAACGCCTTGCAAGAAATTACCACTGTACCCAAATATTTGTCCACAGCATGCAATGCAGACCTAGACGTTACTCCTACACAGCTTAATGGTGCTCAGTTTTCAACATCAGAACCATGAAAGTCCAATGAGGCCCTGCATATGTTTTAAATTACAACCCACAATGCAAACCAGATGTCAGTTGTGAGCATTTCATTAACTTATCTATATGGATATTTTGTGTGGGTGTCATTCTATCACTATCTGTACTCTCTTCTTCAAAGAAAAATATTCACTCTGATAGTAAATGCCCTACCCTGCATTATTTTGTATTTAATTGGCTGGGCAAGGATTTATTGATATTTAGCTTTATATTCATATACGTGTTACACTAAGGAATAAATAAAGAAATTAGGGCTGGAAATACAGCTTCTACTGGTGATTCCTCATTTCTTAGAGGACCCTCAGAGCCCCACATGCAATGCCTTTTCCCCCCATGGCTCCCCTCCAGTGTTACCGATGTCTAGGTATTGGCTCCTCTAGAGGGGTGGACTTACCGGACATATCTACAGGGCCTCTTAATGTGGCTCTAAGATGATTCCTTTCTTCCGTTGGAGTCTAAATAATTTCCTCTAAATGGAATAAGTTCAATACTGCATCTTATAACACTAGTGAGTGAGTGATTTGTATGGCTTGTAATGGAGGTACCCAACTCACTGGTCTAGCTCTTTCCCATTCGTCCTACATCTGGCATGTTTTGAGTCATTAACACTCTGTAGAACTTGCAGAAGTTGTGAGTATTTTTGAATAGACCAAAACTGCAGCTATCAATCTGGCCTGTTGGCAAGAGAAATATTTCAGAATACAGTTACATATCTAAATCTACTTTAAAAGGTGTTGGCTCAGAATGCCAAATTGTAATCATAAATCTTCAAAAGACATAATACAACCCGTGCAGTAACCAGCTAAGAAGACTATATCATATGAAATACCTTAAATTGACCTGCTGGGCTGTTCACATCCAACATACTGCCACGTGCTGCATCTTCTAACATGATAATTCCACTTCAGTAGTCATCACGCAAGACATGGAAACACTTCCCGCAACCACACAGCCTAAGTAGGTGTAGCAAGTTACTCATGTAGACAATTGCTTCAGCCCCCTACATAGGGGTAGTAAGCACTATATAAATCCTGCTTTACAATAGAATACAAAAGAGCTAAAGTCAAACATGCTACCACATATGTAATGCCCTTTTCTCTCAGTTTACACTGATCCCATCTCTAATAGAACCAGAGAACTCCATGTTTTTTTCTATCTAGGAGACAAATATAAGAGATCTTAAAATTCACTACATTCCAGACCAGATTCATAAATATGGCTTTTGACTCATTACACTTGCCTTTTAAAAAAAATAAACAACAGTGGCAGAATGTTAGAACACAAGTATGATAAAGTGCATCAATCAGATTTCATTGAAGCTGCAAGGCATTTGGTATATGACATGGGAAGACCCATTTTCTCTGAGTTCAGTCTCCTCCATTTATTAGCATGTTACGCATTTTCCCCTTACAGATAAAGTGGGTAATCATGAACTGAAGCTTTTTGAAGAATCATGCAGGAATATACTAAGTGGTATTTCTGAATAAGTGTTGATACAGGGTAGAATTTTCATATTTATCTTAAGTTTATAGAAATACACAGAGAAAACTATAGGGCCATCAAACCAGTAACAGCATTATGTTAACATTGAAGATCTTGGACCAGTTGCCTAATTAATGATCTCTTCATTCAGGAAACAGCACACCCCTCCTCAGCCCCTCTGCACCCAGCTGTCCCTATTCTTCAGCAACATGATCACGAGCACTAACCAATCCCTTCAACCTTGAAGCCCTACTGCCCATCTCTACCAACACTCAGAGTACCACTCTGACCACCTGCCTCACCATTGTCACTCAAGAAACCATAACTATGCACTCTCTACACTCTGGAATACTCCCAGGCCCCTGTCATGACCACATCTTAATCAAAGGAGTAGTTCCCACCAGCACAGCCCTCACCCTCATCCTGAATGATGCCATCATCACAGCCACCTGCCCAGACACCTGGAAACATGCCACAGTACTCCCCCTGCCCAAGGAACCTTCAGCAGACCCAAATATGCTAGCCACCTATGAGCCTATCTCCCAGCAACCCTACCCAGCAAAGATCATGGAAAAGGTAATAAACATATGCCTAGCCACCTACTTCACTGGCAAGAACCTCCTTAATACCACCCAATCTGGATTCAGGCCCAAAGACAGTACAGAGACCACCCTCATTGCAACAGCGGACAACATCCAGATGATCATGAACAGAGGTGACACTGTAGCACTCATCTTTTTGGAACACTCTGCAGCTACTCACACAGTCTCCAGCCCCATCCATATCCAATTACTGCGCAAAGCCGGCATCTAAGGTCCTGCTCTTTGCTAGATTTGCTGCTTCCAGACGGGCCACACCCAGTCAGTCAGGCTACTCCCCTTTACCTCAAATGCAGTCAACATAATCAGCAGAGTTCCACAAAATCCTTACTCAGCCCCACTTTGTCCAAAGCCTACATGGTCCATCACATCAGCATCATCACATCCCTACAAGTTCAACATCATATTCTATGCTGATGACACCCAACTCATTCTCAGCCTCTCTGACAAGATGCCAAAAACCCAGATCAACCTCTCTGCCTGCATGACTAAAGGTGGCAGATGGATGAAAACCAACTGCCTCAATGTAGGAAGTTGGCTCTGTATGCACTATTTCAAAGTAAGGAATAGTATGCACAGAGTCCAAGGGTTCCCCTTAGAGGTAAGATAGTGGCAAAAAGAGATAATACTAATGCTCTATTTTGTGGTAGTGTGGTCGAGCAGTAGGCTTATCAAAGGAGTAGTGTTAAGCATTTGTTGTACATACACACAGGCAATAAATGAGGAACACACACTCAGAAACAATTCCAGGCCAATAGGTTTTTGTTATAGAAAAATAACTTTTCTTAGTTTATTTTAAGAACCACAGGTTCAAATTCTACATGTAATATCTCATTTGAAAGGTATTGCAGGTAAGTACTCTAGGAACTTTGAACAATAGCATATATACTTTTTACATAAAACACATTTAGCTGTTTTAAAAGTGGACACAGTGCAATTTTCACAGTTCCTGGGGGAGGTAAAGTAATGTTAGTTCTTGCAGGTAAGTAAACCACCTACGGGGTTCAAATTGGGGTCCAAGGTAGCCCACCGTTGGGGGTTCAGAGCAACCCCAAAGTCACCACACCAGCAGCTCAGGGCCGGTCAGGTGCAGAGTTCAAAGTGGTGCCCAAAACGCATAGGCTTCAATGGAGAGAAGGGGGTGCCCCGGTTCCAGTCTGCCAGCAGGTAAGTACCCGCGTCTTCGGAGGGCAGACCAGGGGGGTTTTGTAGGGCACCGGGGGGGACACAAGTCCACACAGAAAGTACACCCTCAGCAGCGCGGGGGCGGCCGGGTGCAGTGTGCGAACAAGCGTCGGGTTTCCAATGGATTTCAATGGGAGACCAAGGGGTCTCTTCAGCGGTGCAGGAAGGCAAGGGGGGGGGCTCCTTGTGGTAGCCAACACCTGGGCAAGGGAGAGGGCCTCCTGGGGGTCACTCCTGCACTGGAGTTCCAATCCTTCAGGTGCTGGGGGCTGCGGGTGCAGGGTCTTTTCCAGCCGTCGGGATTTTAGAGTCAGTCAGGCAGTCGCGGTCAGGGGGAGCCTCGGGATTCCGTCTGCAGGCGTCGCTGTGGGGGCTAAGGGGGGACAACTTTGGTTACTCACAGTCTTGGAGTCGCCTGGGGGTCCTCCCTGTCGCGTTGTTTCTCCACCAGTCGAGTCGGGGTCGCCGGGTGCAGTGTTGCAAGTCTCACGCTTCTTGCGGGGATTGCAGGGGTCTTTAAATCTGCTCCTCTGGATACAAAGTTGCAGTCTTTGTTGAACAGGGCCGCTGTTCTCGGGAGTTTCTTGGTCTCTTGGAAGCAGGGCAGTCCTCTGAGGATTCAGAGGTCGCTGGTCCCAGGGAAAGCGTCGCTGGAGCAGGTTTCTTCTGAAGGAGGGAGACAGGCCGGTAGGGCTGGGGCCAAAGCAGTTGGTGTCTTCTTCTTCTCTGCAGGGTTTTTCAGCTCAGCAGTCCTCTTCTTCTGTAAGTTGCAGGAATCTAGTTGCCTAGGTTCTGGGGAGCCCCTAAATACTGAATTTAGGGGTGTGTTTAGGTCTGGGAGGGCAGTAGCCAATGGCTACTGTCCTTGAGGGTGGCTACACCCTCTTTGTGCCTCCTCCCAAGGGGAGGGGGTCACATTCGGGGTCACATTCCTATCCCTATTGGGGGAATCCTCCATCTGCAAGATGGAGGATTTCTAAAAGTCAGAGTCACCTCAGCTCAGGACACCTTAGGGGCTGTCCTGACTGGCCAGTGACTCCTCCTTGTTTTTCTCATTATCTCTCCTGGACTTGCCGCCAAAAGTGGGGGCTGTGTCCAGGGGGCGGGCATCTCCACTAGCTGGAGTGCCCTGGGGCATTGTAACACGAAGCTTGAGCCTTTGAAGCTCACTGCTAGGTGTTACAGTTCCTGCAGGGGGAGGTGTGAAGCACCTCCACCCAGAGCAGGCTTTGTTTCTGTCCTCAGAGAGCACAAAGGCTCTCACCGCATGGGGTCAGAAACTCATCTCTCAGCAGCAGGCTGGCACAGACCAGTCAGTCCTGCACTGAACAATTGGGTAAAATACAGGGGGCATCTCTAAGATGCCCTCTGTGTGCATTTTTTAATAAATCCAACACTGGCATCAGTGTGGGTTTATTATTCTGAGAAGTTTGATACTAAACTTCCCAGTATTCAGTGTAGCCATTATGGAGCTGTGGAGGTCGTTTTTGACAGACTCCCAGACCATATATTCTTATGGCTACCCTGCACTTACAATGTCTAAGGTTTTGTTTAGACACTGTAGGGGCATGGTGCTCATGCACCTATGCCCTCACCTGTGGTATAGTGCACCCTGCCTTAGGGCTGTAAGGCCTGCTAGAGGGGTGACTTACCTATGCCACAGGCAGTGTGAGGTTGGCATGGCACCCTGAGGGGAGTGCCATGTCGACTTAGTCATTTTCTCCCCACCAGCACACACAAGCTGGCAAGCAGTGTGTCTGTGCTGAGTGAGGGGTCCGTAGGGTGGCATAAGACATGCTGCAGCCCTTAGAGACCTTCCCTGGCATCAGGGCCCTTGGTACCAGGGGTACCAGTTACAAGGGACTTACCTGGGTGCCAGGGTTGTGCCAATTGTGGAGACAACGGTACATTTTAGGTGAAAGAACACTGGTGCTGGGGCCTGGTTAGCAGTGTCCCAGCACACATCTCAGTCAAGTCAGCATCAGTATAAGGCAAAAAGTGGGGGGTAACTGCAACAGGGAGCCATTTCTTTACACAAGCCCCCCCCCAGCCCACAAGCCAGGAGACTCAGCCAAAGCTGGGAGAGTCTTCCTAGTCTGTCAGGCGAGGAAGAGTAGAGGAAATAGGCTGGTTTGTTGCAGGGCCTACTCTGCCTTACATCCTCCTGTTCAGGTCATTCCCTCTGGGGAACTGACCCACTTCCACAGTGATAGGACCTAGTCTGAATTGCCTCTTGTCTGTGTCTTTAATGTCTCCACCCATTCTCTCTATTTTGGGGTTAGAGGTATCCACCTCTGCTAATCTTATCTTAGCCAGGGTCACCCCTAGCTTACCCAAAGAGGTTACCCAGAGCTGGAGTAACCCCACCATGACCAACAGGGTCAGGGGGCCTAACTTGCTATTTGGCATGGGGTCAGACCACCATGCCAAGGATAGTGCAGCCATAAAGGCTAACACCCAGCAGAGGCCACTGACAGCTGTCAGTGCCCAGAACCACACCTTTAGCTCTTCTCCTACAAGGGAAGGGGCTAAGTTACAGGCTTCTTTGGGTTCAGGGTGCCTGTCTGCTGTATTAGAGTGGGAGGTTACCACATCTTGTAGTAAACACCCTTCTTCCACTCTTTCTTCTGTTAGCTGAGGAGCCACCCACCCAGGCTTAACAGTTGCCTGACTAGCCAGGACTTCTTGTGGGTCAGGTTGGACGTTACCAGTGACACTTGTGGAGTTCTCCCCTACTGGAGCAAAATCTCCTTGCCTTGCTGGAACCTTGGCTAAAGGTTGTCCAACCTTCCTACACTGTTTTCTTTTCTTTTTCTTCTGGGGCCTACTTGCAGTTACTGCAGAGGCAGCACCTCCAGAATCCTTGGGAGAGGACTGGCAGTGGACCAGTTCCTCTCTTGGGCTCTGACTAACCTCTGGGTAGTCATTTCCAAGGAGACAATCAAGGGGGAGGTCTGTACTGACTACCACCCTTCTCCAGCTAAAAGTCCCACCCACTTCTATGGGCACAAAAGCCACAGGCCTATCAGTGACCCTGTCTGGGCTAACTCTTACTCTGGCAGTCTCACCTGGGATGTACTGGTTTGAGAACACCAGCCTATCATGCACAATAGTGTGACTGGCACAAGTGTCTCTCAGGGCAGTGGCTGGGATTCCATTCACCAGTAGGTGGTGGAAGTATTTACTTCCCTCTGGAATCTCCAACTCACCTGTTGGGCCCTTTTTCCAGTTGAAGGCTATGAAGGCCTCCTCATCTGAGGAGTCATCCCCAATGGCTACACTGGTCACCCCTGGGATTTTGCTAGGGGATTTGTTTTTTGACAAGAAGTGTCCTTGGTGTGGTGCCCTGTCTGTCTACAGTTATGGCACCATGCCTTAGTGGCATCCCAGTTCTTACCCTGGTACCCACCTTTGTTTTGGGTTGTGTCTCGGGGCCCACCCACCTGTTCTGGTTTTTGGGGGCCTACAGAGGACTCTTTTTCTTTGTTTCTAGTGTCACCCACTTTCTCATGGGGAGTCTTTGTAACCCCTTTCTTTTGGTCACCCCCAGTGGAAGTTTTGGTTACCCTAGTCTTGACCCAGTGGTCTGCCTTCTTTCCCAATTCTTGGGGAGAAATTGGACCTAGGTCTACCAGATACTGATGCAACTTTTCATTGAAGCAGTTACTTAAAATGTGTTCTTTCATAAACAAATTATAAAGCCCAACATAGTCATGCACTTCATTTCCAGTTACCCAACCATCCAGTGTTTTCACTTAGTCAACAAAATCAACCCAGGTCTGGCTCGAGGATTTTTGAGCCCCCCTGAATCTAATTCTATACTCCTCAGTGGAGAATCCAAAGCCCTCAATCAGGGTACCCTTCATGAGGTCATAGGATTCTGCATCTTTTCCAGAGAGTGTGAGGAGTCTATCCCTACACTTTCCAGTGAACATTTCCCAAAGGAGAGCACCCCAGTGAGATCTGTTAACTTTTCTGGTTACACAAGCCCTCTCAAAAGCTGTGAACCATTTGGTGATGTCATCACCATCTTCATATTTAGTTACAATCCCTTTAGGGATTTTCAACATGTCAGGAGAATCTCTGACCCTATTTATGTTGCTGCCACCATTGATGGGTCCTAGGCCCATCTCTTGTCTTTCCCTTTCTATGGCTAGGATCTGTCTTTCCAAAGCCAATCTTTTGGCCATCTTGGCTAACTGGATGTCCTCTTCACTGGGATTATCCTCAGTGATTTCAGAGAGGTTGGTCCCTCCTGTGAGGGAACCAGCATCTCTGACTATTATGTTTGGAGACAGGGCTTGAGAGGCCCTGTTCTCCCTAGTTAGGACCGGTAGGGGGAATTTTCCTCCAAGTCACTATCTTCATCCTCTGTGTTGCCATCCTCAGAGGGGTTGGCCTTTTCAAACTCTGCCAAAAGCTCCTGGAGCTGTAGTTTGGAAGGTCTGGGGCCCATTGTTATTTTCTTTATTTTACAGAGTGACCTTAGCTCCCTCATCTTAAGATGGAGGTATGGGGTGGTGTCGAGTTCCACCACATTCATCTCTGTACTAGACATTATGCTTCTAAAAGTTGGAATACTTTTTAAGAATCTAAAACTAGTTCTAGAATCTAATTCAAACTTTCACAAAACTTTTAAACTCTAAAAGAAATGCTAAACAGGGACTAACACAAGGCCCTAGCAGGACTTTTAAGAATTTAGAAAAATAGCTCAAATTGCAAAAATCAATTTCTAATGACAATTTTTGGAATTTGTCGTGTGATCAGGTATTGGCTGAGTAGTCCAGCAAATGCAAAGTCTTGTACCCCACCGCTGATCCACCAATGTAGGAAGTTGGCTCTGTATGCACTATTTCAAAGTAAGGAATTGTATGCACAGAGTCCAAGGGTTCCCCTTAGAGGTAAGATAGTGGCAAAAAGAGATAATACTAATGCTCTATTTTGTGGTAGTGTGGTCGAGCAGTAGGCTTATCAAAGGAGTAGTGTTAAGCATTTGTTGTACATACACACAGGCAATAAATGAGGAACACGCACTCAGAAACAATTCCAGGCCAATAGGTTTTTGTTATAGAAAAATATATTTTCTTAGTTTATTTTAAGAACCACGGGTTCCAATTCTACATGTAATATCTCATTTGAAAGGTATTGCAGGTAAGTACTCTAGGAACTTTGAACAATCACAATAGCATATATACTTTTTACATAAAACACATTTAGCTGTTTTAAAAGTGGACACAGTGCAATTTTCACAGTTCCTGGGGGAGGTAAAGCAATGTTAGTTCTTGCAGGTAAGTAAACCACCTACGGGGTTCAAATTGGGGTCCAAGGTAGCCCACCGTTGGGGGTTCAGAGCAACCCCAAAGTCACCACACCAGCAGCTCAGGGCCAGTCAGGTGCAGAGTTCAAAGTGGTGCCCAAAACGCATAGGCTTCAATGGAGAGAAGGGGGTGCCCCGGTTCCAGTCTGCCAGCAGGTAAGTACCCACGTCTTCGGAGGGCAGACCAGGGAGGTTTTGTAGGGCACCAGGGGGGACACAAGTCCACACAGAAAGTACACCCTCAGCAGCGCGGGGGCGGCCGGGTGCAGTGTGCGAACAAGCGTCGGGTTTCCAATGGATTTCAATGGGAGACCAAGGGGTCTCTTCAGCGGTGCAGGCAGGCAAGGGGGGGGGCTCCTTGGGGTAGCCACCACCTTGGCAAGGGAGAGGGCCTCCTGGGGGTCACTCCTGCACTGGAGTTCCGATCCTTCAGGTGCTGGGGGCTGCGGGTGCAGGGTCTTTTCCAGCCGTCGGGATTTTAGAGTCAGGCAGTCGCAGTCAGGGGGAGCCTCAGGATTCCCTCTGCAGGCGTCGCTGTGGGGGCTCAGGGGGGACAACTTTGGTTAGTCACAGTCTTGGAGTCACCTGGGGGTCCTCCCTGTCGCGTTGTTTCTCCACCAGTCGAGTCGGGGTCGCCGGGTGCAGTGTTGCAAGTCTCACGCTTCTTGCGGGGATTGCAGGGGTCTTTAAATCTGCTCCTCTGGATACAAAGTTGCAGTCTTTGTTGAACAGGGCCGCTGTTCTCAGGAGTTTCTTGGTCTCTTGGAAGCAGGGCAGTCCTCTGAGGATTCAGAGGTCGCTGGTCCCAGGGAAAGCGTCGCTGGAGCAGGTTTCTTCTGAAGGAGGGAGACAGGCCGGTAGGGCTGGGGCCAAAGCAGTTGGTGTCTTCTTCTTCTCTGCAGGGTTTTTCAGCTCAGCAGTCCTCTTCTTCTGTAAGTTGCAGGAATCTAGTTTCCTAGGTTCTGGGGAGCCCCTAAATACTGAATTTAGGGGTGTGTTTAGGTCTGGGAGGGCAGTAGCCAATGGCTACTGTCCTTGAGGGTGGCTACACCCTCTTTGTGCCTCCTCCCAAGGGGAGGGGGTCACATTCCTATCCCTATTGGGGGAATCCTCCATCTGCAAGATGGAGGATTTCTAAAAGTCAGAGTCACCTCAGCTCAGGACACCTTAGGGGCTGTCCTGACTGGCCAGTGACTCCTCCTTGCCGCCAAAAGTGGGGGCTGTGTCCAGGGGGCGGGCATCTCCACTAGCTGGAGTGCCCTGGGGCATTGTAACACGAAGCTTGAGCCTTTGAAGCTCACTGCTAGGTGTTACAGTTCCTGCAGGGGGGAGGTGTGAAGCACATCCACCCAGAGCAGGCTTTGTTTCTGTCCTCAGAGAGCACAAAGGCTCTCACCGCATGGGGTCAGAAACTCGTCTCTCAGCAGCAGGCTGGCACAGACCAGTCAGTCCTGCACTGAACAATTGGGTAAAATACAGGGGGCATCTCTAAGATGCTCTCTGTGTGCATTTTTTAATAAATCCAACACTGGCATCAGTGTGGGTTTATTATTCTGAGAAGTTTGATACTAAACTTCCCAGTATTCAGTGTAGCCATTATGGAGCTGTGGAGTTCGTTTTTGACAGACTCCCAGACCATATATTCTTATGGCTACCCTGCACTTACAATGTCTAAGGTTTTGTTTAGACACTGTAGGGGCATTGTGCTCATGCACTTATGCCCTCACCTGTGGTATAGTGCACCCTGCCTTAGGGCTGTAAGGCCTGCTAGAGGGGTGACTTACCTATGCCACAGGCAGTGTGAGGTTGGCATGGCACCCTGAGGGGAGTGTCATGTCGACTTAGTCATTTTCTCCCCACCAGCACACACAAGCTTGCAAGCAGTGTGTCTGTGCTGAGTGAGGGGTCCGTAGGGTGGCATAAGACATGCTGCAGCCCTTAGAGACCTTCCCTGGCATCAGGGCCCTTGGTACCAGGGGTACCAGTTACAAGGGACTTACCTGGGTGCCAGGGTTGTGCCAATTGTGGAGACAACGGTACATTTTAGGTGAAAGAACACTGGTGCTGGGGCCTGGTTAGCAGGGTCCCAGCACACTTCTCAGTCAAGTCAGCATCAGTATCAGGCAAAAAGTGGGGGGTAACTGCAACAGGGAGCCATTTCTTTACACTCAAGCTCAACACAGTCAAGACAGAAGTAGTGATGCTCGGCAAAGGCACCTCACTAAAGTATTCCAACTAGTGGCCCTGTTGAACTCCGACCAACACCCCTCCCAGAAACCCACACAAAGAACCTTGGAACAGTAATCGACGACCAACTCACCATGACTGGCCAAGTGAAGACAGCCTATGTGTCCTGCTTCTATACAATCAAGATGCTTAAAAATATCTTCAATGACACCTCACCAACACTTGCAGAACTGTCAAACAAGCCCTCATCACTAGCAAGCTGGACTACAGCAACACACTCTATGCTGGAATCAACACTCAACTGACCAGAAGACTCCAGACCTTACAAAACGCGGTCTGACTCTTAATGTTCCAACCCACAATCACATCACCAGCACTTCAAAGAGCTCCACTGGCTCACAATTGAAAAAAAACACTATTCAAACTCCTCACGCACACACACAAAGCCATATACAACATTGGCCCCACATACCCCAACAATCCCATAAACTTCCACTCACCTCTGCTCAGTCTGACACCCAATTGAACATACACCCGCAGAAGCACATCTGGCAGTCATGCATCCTCATACCTCGCTTCTAACTTCTGGAACAACCTGCCCCTCTTCATCAGAGCCTCCCCCTCAATTCTTGAATTCTGCAAGAAATGAAGACCTGGCTCTTCCCTTTCCCCCAAACCTGGCTCGGCCCATACAGTTCCTGCTTCAGTGCTAGGATATTCTCCAGGGTGAGTTGGGCTCTATACAAATACACAAACCATAATATAACATGACATGACATAACAGCAAAAGTGAAAGAGCTGCTATATCAACAGCCTTTCACAGTTTGAACTACAACAGTTGGGGTGTCATTTGGTACAATCTAGAACCAGGAGGCACTTATAGAATGACACACAAAACCCTTAGGCACAAAGCAATAGAAGCTCAGCCTGGACACAACATGTGACCTTAAGAAGGCATTCTTAGTCTTCCGTTCGGAAACAATCTAGAAGTTTTTCCATAGTCATGATTGACTGGCTATTACACTGTTACGTTGAGCATTCCTAATGTTTACAAGCTATCAAAAGAAAAGCCCATATCCAGTTCAGAACTTTTCCACACCACAGATTACCTTTTGCAATGTGGTCATTTGTTTTTGGATAGCAGTTTGTGTATATGAGGTCAAGACCTCATCATGCTTTTGCTGCAGTACTTGAAAAAATAATCCAAGTTTCTGGTTATAATGCAAAATACAATAACTATTACATATACCTGTGCAACCTCCCCAAGAGTGCCCCATGTAATGCCAACCTCAGTGGTAACATTATTCTGAATAATCTTGCTAATCACCTTGTTCATGGTGAATTTGAAAAGCTTTGCCTGGTATTTAGCACAGAAAGCAAGGGGGATTAGAAGAATAAAAGTGACAAAATTATTAATTGACAGATGAGAAAAACTGGATAGTAACTTTACGAAAGAACTGTGCTGAGGGAAGTTGCCATATTTAAGGTGAATGTTAAAAGGGCTTATGTGAGGTGAGACAAGAAGATCATTAACAACCCCATATGAGAAGTCTAACAGGATGTTAGAAACTACTTGGCAGTGGTTTGTACCCTATTCAAATAGGGACCCTCACTCTAGTCAGGGTAAGGGACCCCCACAGCTATGAAATCCCCAGCTCACCCCTTTGGTAGCTTGGCTCAAGCAGTATGGCTTATCTCACAGGCAATGTGTAAACTATTTGTACCCACACACAGTAACAAAGTGAAAACACCACAAAAGTCTTCCACACCAGTTTAGGAACATAGCCAATATTTATATGAGTAAAACAAGACCAAAATGACAAAAATCCAACATACACAAGTAAAGATACTAATTTTTAAAGATTAAATCTCAGTAAAGTGCTTAGAAACACAATGGCTCCAACTGGGGCTCTCACTATGCCTTGATGGAGTCATTCCCTAAAGTCTGACAGCACTTGCGAGGGAGTGCAGGATAGTCACTGAGTTGCATGGACCTCAGGTACAGTACATTTGGAAAACGAGGAAACAAAGACATTGCACCGAGTCGGGGAGGTGTGGCGTTGGTTCCTTATTGCTACTGGGAGGTGAGGCATCAGTTCCTTACTGCTAGGCAGGGAGGTGAGGCATTGGTTCCTTATGGTTCTAGGGGGGGTAATGAGGCGTTGGTGCGATCTATTGGGGTCGGTGAATCTGGCAGGTCAAGACGTGAGGTGTCGACTTTGCAGTGTCTCAATCACACCACAGGGCCACAGGTGCTGCGGCAGAGTCAGGCTTCACTGTGGTGGGACTTCAGAAGCGCTGCGGCCTGAGGCATCAGTCCTGGTTATTGCACTCAGTGGGGACCACGGCTCTAGTGCAGGCAGCAACGTGGAGTCAGACAGTGGTGCTGGTTCAGAAGTCACTCTGAAGTCGATGCAATTGGTTTCTTCTTGGTTGCCCAGGGTCTGATAAGCACCACTTGGCAAGTCAGGACTCTCAGCAAGAGAGCCCATGTGCTGGCAGATGAAGTCTTTGATGTCCCTGAGATTTCTAACAGGAGGCAAGCTCAGTCCAAGCCCTTGGAGAACCTTTGGAAGCAGGATGCAGAAAGCGAAGTCCAGTCCTTTCACCCCCAGGACAGACGCAGCAAGCAGCAGGCCAGCACAGCAAAGCAACAGGCAGCGTGGCAGTCCTTCTTACAGCATTTAGCTCTTCTTTCTGGCTGAATGTCCTCAGTCCAGAAGGATTTTAAAGTTGCAGTCTCAGAGGTCCAGTACTTATACTCATTTCTGCCTTTGAAGTAGGCAAACTTCGAAGGAAAGTCTTTGTAGTGCACAAAACAATGCCTTTCTTGCCCTGGTCCCAGAAAAGTTCCGGGGGTTGAAAACTGCTTTATGTAAGGACAGGCACAGCCCTATTCATGTGCAAGTGTCAGCTCCTCCCACCCCTCTAGCCCAGAAAGAACCATCAGAGTATGCAGGCCACACCTCAGCACTCTTCGTGTTACTATCTAGAGTGAATATACAAACAGCCCAATTGTCATCCTAACTCAGATGTGTATTCCACAGACAGGCAGAAGCACAGAATGATTAAGCAAGACATTCCCACTTTCTAAAGGTGGCATTTTCAAACTTACAATTTAAAAACTAACTTTACCACAAGATGTATTTCAACTTGTAAGTTTTGAGACCCTAAACTCTTCATCTCTAGCTGCTCCCAATGGGAAATTACACTTGATGGGTATTTCAAGGCAATCCACATGTTACCCTATGGGAGAGATAGGTATTGCAACAGTGAAAAACGAATTTAGTAGTATTTCACTATCAGGACATATAAAACACACCATTATATGACCTGCATTTTAAATACCCTGTACCCTGCCCATGGCGCTACCATGGGCCTACCTTTGGGAGGGTTTACTTACAGGTAATAAAAGAGAAGGTTTGGGTCTGGCCCGTGAGTGCAATTGCCAGGTCAAAATGGCAGTTTAAAACTGCAAATGCAGGCACTTCAATGGTAGACCTGAGACATGTCTGCAGGGCTACTCATGTGGAAGGCACAATCAGTGCTGCAGGCCCACTAGTAGCATTGGATTTACAGGCCCTGGGCACACACAATGCACTGTAGTAGGGGCTTACTAACAAATTAAACATGCCAATCATGGCCAGACCAATCACCAATACCATTTAGACAGAGAGCATATGCACTTTAGCACGTGTTTGCAGTGGTAAGTGCCCAGAGTCCTAAAGCCAACAAAAAACGGTCAGAAAAAATAAGAGGAAGAAGGCAAAACATTTGGGGACAACCCTGCAAAAGGGACCAGGTCCAAAAAGAGACAGGGAAGGTTCTGGAGGATTGAAGAAAATTGGATTTAGTCTAATTCCATAAAAGTGTGCATATTTGGAGGGCTGGAATCTGCAGGAGACCAAACTGATGTCACTAGTAGGTACAACATCAACAGGGCTACATGTCACTAAGACTCAAGGTTTTCAGTCATGGACTCTCCTTTAATATATTCCTGTTTTCAGGTATATTAGCCCAATTTGTTCAATTGAAGTGAACTAAGACTACACATTTTCCCTCAAAGCTTAGGACAAGCAAAGCGTTGTGGCACTGATCGTTTGGTCCTCCTCGCAGTGGGGAAATAAATGCAGATTCTCCAAGTTTTGTGAAGACAGAATATGAATTTCATTAAAGACATGGAGGCTAGCATTATGCATTAGTCTTTTATTGCTACTCCATGCAGCACTTTGAAGCAAGCTTTAACCATACTTAAAATTCTAGAATTAGAACCAAACTGCTGTCTATATAAGTCTGAACCCAGGAGCCATCTTCCTCTTTGCAGCTGCTCCGATGCTAAAACATCTTGTACTGAACTTGAAAGAATACCAAATGTTCCAATTTTTCACATGTCCTCCTATACTGAAATTCTCCATCCTGATTGATTCTCTGAAAAATATAATTATGTCAGAGTGAATGTAAACTGAACTCTGAACTTTTATTTTACAAAAATATATACACTTAAAATCTTATAAATAGTTGAGTGATACCCAGGCGCCCTGTCGGATCATAATCCTCTGGTTCTGGAGGTCCCAATCACACAGCTGGTCAGGTCACAACCCAATTAGACTTTTGACAGGAAGCTTCTGTTTGAGTCACATTGTTTAGCTCAAATGCTTCAATGGCTAACTGGGTTTTTGGAGATCAATAGGGGCACTGCTATAGAAATCATGGCATGGGATGCTCTGAAGGCTGGAATCGGGGGAGACATTGAGTTATGCCTTACATCAGCAAAAATGAAGATGCAATGAGATTTAGGTGATGTATAAGGATCTTTTGGTATTAGAGGGAGGCCAGTATAAAGCAGTAGTTCTGAGGTGTGGAAATCCTGATATACATTCAAAGATTGCAGTATTAAAAGCTAGAATCTCACAGTACTTTAGTAAGGAAATTGCTGCCAAATTTTATAGTCATAAATTGGAATGTTATGAGTTTGGGGAGAATGTTGTGTGCTTGCTTGCATAAGGATCAGACAAAAGGAGGCCAAAAGAGGGATAGACGCTATACAGGACACTCAAGGGAGCAGACTTGACTACTACCTACTGATATAACAAGGGAATTCAGAGAATTTTATGTGAATCTTTATACAGACGATATAGCTCCTCCCTAGGCTGGCTATGATGAGGTCATAAATTAAATGAGCAGACCCCGGCTTAATCCAGAGGACCGAGCCTTGCTGGAGTTGCCAATTGCTCTTGAGGAAGTGGCACATGCGATTAGATCTTTACCTTTAGAGAAAGCTATGGGTCCAGATAGTATACCCCTTAAGTTTTATAAAAACCTTTTATAATGAAATCTATTTGAAAGCTCAGCCTGGGGAGATTTCTTCTTTGTGGGAGGAAACAAACATTGTCATATTTAGGGAAAAAACTTAGATCCAGGGTCATATATACCAATCTCTCCAATAAACTGTGATGCCAAGACTTATGCAAATGTTTTGGCAAATCGGTTGGGTAAAGTCATCCTCACTTTGGTTTCTTCCTGGCAGCATGGTTTTATACCAGGGCAAGGAAGAGTGGGTCATATTAGAAAGGTGAGCATTTTATTTGACATTGCTGAAGTTACTGTAACAGAAATGGGGTTAGTGCTATTAGACGCCAAGAAAGCATTTGATGGGGTGACTTAGGGCTATCTATGGGCAGTCCTGGGTCGGCAGGGGTTTGGCCCTGAGTTTATCAAAGATGTTACAGCATTGTATCAAAACCTCACTGTAAGACTGCGGATTATGGGATTGAGTCAGAAAAAAATTCAATCACCAGAGGGACGCTGTAAGGAAATGCCTTTCTTGGCATGGTTACCCCCTGACTTTTTGCCTTTTGTTGATGCCCGTTATGATTGAACGTGTGCTGGGACCCTTCTAACCAGGCCCCAGCGCCAGCGTTCTTTCCCTAAACTGTACTTTTGTTCCCACAATTGGCACAGCCCTGGCACACAGATAAGTCCCTTGTAAAAGGTACCCCTGGTACCAAGGGCCCTGTTGCCAGAGAAGGTCTCTAAGGGCTGCAGCATGTCTTATGCCACCCTGGGGACCCCTCACTCAGCACATGCACGCTGCCTCACAGCTTGTGTGTGCTGGTGGGAAGAAAATGACTAAGTCGGCATGGCACTCCCCTCAGAGTGCTATGCCCACTTCTCACTGCCTGTGGCATAGGTAAGTCACCCCTCTAGCAGGCCTTACAGCCCTAAGGCAGAGAGCACTATACCACAGGTGAGGGCATATGTGCATGAGTATTATGCCCCTACAGTGTCTAAGCAAAACCTTAGACATTGTAAGTGCAGGGTAGCCATAAATAGTATATGGTCTGGGAGTTTGTCAAACACGAACTCCACAGTTCCATAATGGCTACACTGAAATCTGGGAAGTTTGGTATCAAACGTTTCAGCACAAAAAATGCACACTGATGCCAGTGTGGGATTTATTGTAAATCCCAGAGTCCCTGCATTGCTTTCAATAGCAAACCCGACGCCTACTTTGCACACTGCACACGGCCGCCCCTGTGCCGCTGAGGGGGTGTTTTGTGTGTCTGTTTGTGCCCCCGTGCTTTACAAAACCCCCCTGGTCTGCTCCCCGAGGATGCAGGTGCTTACCTGCCAGCAGACCGGAACCGGAGCACCCCTGTTCTCCATAGGCGCCTATGTATTTTGGGAACTCCTTTGACCTCTCCACCTGACCGGCCCTGTGTTGATGGTGTGGTGACTTTGGGGTTGCCTTGAACCCCCAACGGTGGGCTGCCTATGCCCAGGAGACTGACTGTGTAAGTGCTTTACTTTCCTGAAAAACTTAACCAAACTTACCTCCCCCAGGAACTGTTGATTTTTGCAGTGTCCACTTTTAAAATAGCTTATTGCCATTTTAACCTAAACTGTGTGTACAGCTGTTTTAAATCAAAGTTCTATACTTACCTGCGTGAAGTATCTTGCATTTTATGTACTTACCTCAAATCTTGAATCTTGTGGTTCTAAAATAAATTAAGAAAATATATTGTTCTATATAAAAACTATTGGCCTGGAGTTAAGTCTTTGAGTGTGTGTTCCTCATGTATTGCCGTGTATGTACAACAAATGCTCAACACTACCCTCTGATAAGCCTACTGCTCGACCACACTACCACAAAATAGAGCATTAGTATTATCTAATTTTGCCACTATCAACCTCTATGGGGAACCCTTGGACTCTGTGCACACTATCTCTCACTTTGAGATAGTATATACAGAGCCAACTTCCTACAGACGCAGCAAGACTGTCCTTGTTCCCCATTGTTATTTGCCCTTTACATTGAGCCCTTGATTACACTTCTGGAGGGGAATTCTCGGATCTGCCCCATCGTGATGGGCCCAGCAGTTTACAAGGAGCTGCCTATGAAGATGACATGGCGGTAGTCACCTCAGACCACACATGAGCCTTGATGGAGATCGAAAAAGAAGCAACAGAATGTTGGCAAGACACAGGTGTTATGCACTAAGGGGAATGAGCATAGGGATTCTTGATGGGTCAAGGAGGCCATGTACTTAGGGGTGTGGATGACAGCAGATCTAGGACAATTAGTCACACTAAGGGGGTCATTATGACTTCGGTGGATAGTTAATACCGTATGCCGAAGTCCCGATCGGTAGGTAGCCATCAGTGTGGCCGCCTACCCGCGGGCCCCATTACGAGTTCCCAACTGGGTCAGTGGGCAGAAACAGAGTTTCCACCCTCTGCCCTAGTGGGAAACTCAGTACAGCATTGTCGTCGGCTCGTATTTGAGCCGGCGGCAATGCTGTAGTGCGTAGGGTGCACCAGTAGACAGTGAACATCCTGATGGGTCTGGCAAGGGGCCCCCTGCACCCCGTCTATGCCAGCCATTTCATGGTGGCACTACCACCATGAATCCTCTGGCGGAGAGGGGAGTTGTAATCCCCAGGGCAGCGCTGCTTGCAGTGCTGCCCTGGTGGATTAGAACCGCCAGCACCGCCAGTCCGGCAAGTGGTGGAAGAGTGGCAGTGCTGGCGGTCCGACGGCAACTCTACCACCGCGGTCGTAATGTGGCTGTCAGACCGCCACATTGGCGGTGGTCCAACCACCACTGCGATCCTGGCGGTCTCAAGACCACCAGGCTCATAATCAGGACCGAAATATGGTGCCGTTGTTTGGTACTATGGGGAGGAACTTAGAAGAATCAACTATTTGCACTTATCACTGGTGGGTAGGAGTAATGTGCTGAAAATGACAATTCTGCCAAAACTAATCTGTCTCTTTAGGGCCATTCCCTTGGTCCTGGTTGGGTAAATTTGAAAGCCTGTGCTTCAGCTTTCTCTGGGGATTTAGGAAATCACGGAGGGCCTCCAAATATATGGTACTTTCTAGGGATTATGGGGGATGGTCAGTCCCCAACCTCACATTTTACTATTGGTCTTGAATGTTACAATATAAGGATATTCTGATTATGGGCAGGCCAAGTAGGTTAACCCCAGCAGAACCTACTTCAATCTATGAGTTAGTGTTGGGGTCCGATGCTAAGAGATGTCTTCTGCAAAACATTGAGCCCAGCTATTATAAAAAAACAAAAATTAAGACAGCAAAGGGGGCCTACAGGGAATGATGACAAATCGGGAGGATCATCGAGATTCAAAAATTCAATTACTATACACCTTCATGGGATTCACCAATACTACCTGCTATATTCCACGATGCGATTGGCAGAAGGCGGATGCAGCACAGTGTTACGGTGTTGGGGGATCTTTTTGTAAAGCACCAAATGTACTCTTTCAGTGAGATTCGAGAAATGTATGGGCTGACCAGGATTAATTTATAAATGTCTTCAGATTCCTGATTTTGTCAGTAAACTGCATTAGAACCAACTTGTGATGTGCCATGTCCGTGTAGTGGAAGTCATTAATAAAGGGGCTAGGATTGGGGCAATATATACTTTGTTATTGCAGGAATTACCTGATGACCTGGATTCTGTAAATTCCAAGTGGGAAGTTAGAGTTGGCACAGAAGGTCTGCTACTCCACGACTTGCTAGATCTTGGTAGGAAGAGATTGTTGATGGTGGGGTTAAAGAGCCAACATTTCAAAACCATATTTGATCTTTATTATACCCCAGCTAAGCTGTATAAATGGGGCAAGAGGCCTCGTAGTACTTGTCATCTTTTTATTGCTACCTTTAATTAATGCCCCTCCCTAATGTGTTGGATGAGTAGAAGGTATGCACTTGCACTTTATCCCTGTTTCTGTCTGCACTGTATACAAATTTGGTACTGTATCTTTTGTTTGCTGCTAGGTGTTGCTGCATTGTACACTGCTTTTTTGTGAAATCCATAAAATAAAATAAAAAGTAAATAAATAACTAAAACCTTACACATATTTTTAAGTCCACTATCCTGAAAATATACTCACCTGGGAACTGAGCGTGGGATAATGCTAGCCTCTGTGTCTTTAAAAAAATCCAGATTCTCTCTCGTCAAACCTTGGAGAATCTATATTTCATGTCAAGACCAGAGACTAGCATCACCCATGTTTAAAGCTGTGAAAACACAACAGCCGAAGCATGTTCCATAGGTTTCAAATAAAACCTCACAAACACATCGGCATAAGACCAATCTATCACTTTCAAAATCTCTTGCAAACGACCTACTGAAGGAAAAGCTTTACTTGTGATAGCACCCCTAATAGCATATCTTGCATATCCACTCTTGCTTTGAGCGTACATACTCTCGCCCAATGTGCTATAGTCGCTGGACTCACCGGATTAATTTGTCTCACATAAGAGATCAACAACTGTTCCTGTACAGACCTGGAAAATACTCTGCTTAGAATCCTATCCTTTGCTCCAGACAAAATCTCCAAATTTCCTTTTCAAATTGTGTGAGGTTCCTCGCCTTGCTGCCACCCAACCTATTTATATAACGTACTGCTGAAACACTGCAATTCTTCAATGTTTTCCCAAAACTTTGTAATGCAAAAAGATGTGTCCTCACATCCAAACCATTTATATGGTCCCAACCTTCTTCCCATGACCACCTGCCACCTTTCTCTTGTTGATCCAAACAAGCTCCTCAACCAAAAAGGCTTGCATCTGTCTCCAGAACATAATCTGGACATATTTCAAAAATTGCTCAGTCCCAAGCATCCAAATTGTTTAGCCATCAAATCAGCTACTCTTGTGCTTCCACTTAAACCTGTAGTTTGTCCTCATACCATAAACCCTTTCTTAGGCCTTCTGCCTTCTTACAATGCTCTGTAATGAAGTGGTCCCAGAAAGACCACCTGAATTCAGGAAGAGAACAAACCTGTAACTCTTGTCAAAAACCTCAATGTAATGAACTGTTTCTCCAAAACTTGCTTCACTTCGGATTCTATCTTCACCACCTTTTTCTCAAGTAAACGTAAAGTTGCATGTACTGTGATCACCTGAAACCCAAGGAGTTCCACATCCTGACACCGAACCAGTACTGATGTCTATATATTTACTAAGAAACTTAGAGATTACAGTAGATCTTAAACAAATGAAATTGTGTCTCAACTCCTCTTTATCCTGTGATATAATCAGAAAATCGTCCAGATACATAGGCCCTCATTACAACCCTGGTGGTCGATGTTAAAGCAGCGTTAATACCGCCAACAGGCCGGCAGCAAAAACAATGGGAATATGACCCTGGCGGTAACCACCATCCAAGACCACCACTTTAACACACCAACAGCTAGGGAGGTAACGGCCGCTGGGCTGGAGACTTCAGTCTCCAGCCCAGCGCTGCCACAATCCCACCCTCGGTATTACGACCCAGCCTACCACCATGGTTTTCATGCCAAACTTACCGCCATGAAAACCATGGCACTGATAGGAGTCTCCCCCGCCCCTTCCCCTCCCCAGAGTCCTCCTTCACCCTCCCCTCCCTCTCCTGCCACCGCACATATACAAACCCACACGCGCACCCATATACACACATGCACACACGCATACCCACCACCACTCACGCATGCACACATACATACCCACACAGCGCAACACACACCAACATACCTTGTCACACACATGCATTAACACACAACACTCACAATCACTCATTCACGCATTCATCCAATGTGACTCACACCTTCATACATACAACACCCCCACGCCCCTCTCTGGTCGGAGAACCCGACTTACCTGATTGGTCATGATACGGTCGGCAGTGTTTTGCTGTTGTGGCGGTGGTGCTGTCAGCAGTGCCACCTTACCGCCGTCCGCCGCCATGACCATCGGCGGTGTTCCGCCAGCATTCTGGTGGTATATTGTTGGTGGCCATGATACGTGTAGACGGCTGGTAGCCACGGCGGCGGTATGTTGGCGGCCGTCGCCGTGGCGTTAGGCGCTAGTTACTGCCGATGTTGTAATGAGGGCCATAATCTTTTGAATTCCCCTTTTTCTGAGAAATGCTACAACTGGCCTCAACACCTTCGTAAAACACCAAGGGGCTGATGGCAGTTCGAAGGCTAGGCAAGTGAACTGATAAAGGTTTCCTAATGATTTGATCTGCAGACACCTGTGATTGTCCTCTGCTATTGGTATGGTAAAATAAGTATCTTTCAGATACAGTTTTACCATCCAGTCATTCCTTTCCAAAATATTTTTCAAAAGATGGATAGCCTCTGTCTTGAAATGTCTGTATACCAAAAAGCAATTTAAATTTCTCAAATGTATCATAGGCCGCCAACCCTTGTCCTTTTTTCTGACCCAAAACATTGTGCTCACAAACGTTACTTCTTCCTCTAACTCTCTCTATTAATCCCTTTTTTAACATATTGTGAAACCCCGATTCCACCAATCTTTTCTGGTTCTTTTAAAATAACATCTGCCTTGGTTCTACAGTTTGAACTGGAATGTCCCTGAACTTTCCTTTGTTAAATCTTTCCAATTGTGCACAAAATTTTGTAAGTGACTCCCTACCTTTCCAAGGAAAGAAATAGAAGTTGTCTTCTTACGTTGGTTCCCCATGGGAGAACAGAGCCCTTCCTCTAGACTGGCGACCTCTGTTACTCCTTACTCTCTGATGGGTGAATCTGGTAGTGGACTGAAACCCTCTGAAGGAGCCACGTCCCTGCATTTGGTATTGGGACCTTGTGAATTACCGGCTAGAGGAACTAGCTTGTTCTGGGCCTGTGAAAAACATTTCCACCAAATACTCTTCTCAAAGAAGTCTGTGCCTTATCCAGGCTTGCCAAGGTGGATACATATTTTCCCACACCTTTCACAAAACCATCTCCAAACGAATACCCTTTTGAGTCTTCACTCGGTCTTTTTTTGCAAAGTCCCCTAACTTAGAACTTATCTACATGAGGATTGCCTTCCTCCTTTCAGCCATCAAAGCTGCATTTCCACCCTTTCAACAACTTTGTATCCACATGGACAGACTTTGATTGTGCTTTTTTAGCCATATCTAAAATCATTGCTAATGGTCCAATAAGATCCAGCAGTCTATCCTGACGCTATTTTAGTGCCCTCTCCAGACCTTTCCTGGGATCGTGACCCAATTTCAATAGGAAACTGATCAAGTCTGGGTCTATATACAGTGCTGTACAGTCCTTGTCCTCATTATCGGGACAAGAGCATTCTGCTCTCATCACAGCTCTTGCTTTCTTCTCTAATGGCCTTCTTATCTATAACTTAATAAGATTTGGGGTGCAGTATATGTTTAAGGTAGGAAAATACTAATGGGTTTTATATGACCTAACAGTGAAATACTGCCAAATTCGGGTTTCACTGTTGCAAGGCCTATCTCTCTCATAGGTTAACATAGGGGCTGCCTTTAAATAACTTTAAAGTGCAGATTCCCTTTGAGGGCAGATAGAAATATGGAGTTTGGGGTCTCTGAACTCACAATTTAAAATGACATCTTTTAGTCAAGTTGGTTTTTAGAGTGTAAATTTGAAAATGCCACTTTTAGAAAGTAGGCATTTTCTTGCTTAAACCATTCTGTGACTCTGCCTCTTTGTGGATTCCCCGTCTGGGTCAGTTTGACATTTGGGCTGTTTACACCTCTCCTCTACACAGTGACACAAAGGGAGTTGGGGTGTAGCCTGCATATACTGATGAGCCATCTGAGCTTGAGTGGAGGGAGGAGTTGTCACTTACACCACGAAGGACTTTGTCTGCCCTCACACAATGCAGTCTCCAACCCCCTTGTGTGTGTCTGGGGCCTATCCTGGACAAGGAAGGATCTTACAAACACTTGAGACTTTGCTTTGAAGTTTGCCAACTTCAAAGGCAGAATGGGGTATAAGTATTGGACCCAAACCGCCCAGATGTTCTTAATCTTTCTGGAATCAAGAGGAGCCTCTGCCCAGGAGAAGAGCTGAAGAGCTAGAGGAGGAGTACTGTCTCTTTGCTGTGTTGCTTTGCTGGACTGGCCTGCAGTTGCTGCTTATGCCTGACAAGCGTGCAAAGGTTGAACATTGCTGTGTGTTCTGCTTGAGAAAGTTCTCCAAGGGCTTGGAGTAGAGCTTGCCTCCTGTTAGAAGTCTCAGGGACACCAAAGACTTCAGTTTCCTCGACCTTGCAGCACTGGGAACTGTGTGTTTTGTGTGGTTCAAGAGGAGAAACCACTGCGACATCTCCAATGAAGCCGCTGGCCTGCACCCTGACCTGCCGACACCGCACGGAGCCGCACTGCCACGCTTTGCACTGCGACCCTGGTCTTACTGATGCCATCAATGGATGACATCACCGAGCCGCTGCTCGCACCGCGACCTGTGGGCCCTGCAATCCGGCATCGCCTTCCTCACACTTGGGCCTACCGATGACAGCACTTCAGCAATGACGCCGCCACTGCCTGCACCGTAACCTGCTGACACTGCACGTCGCACCACCCCACTTCACACAGCAGCCCTGGTCTCACGACGCTGCTGGACGCCGTCACCGAGCCGCTGCCTGCACCGTGACCTGTGGGCACCACACGTCGCATCATCCTGCTTCGCACCGTAGCCCTGACGCCATCCATGCCAGCGCTCCTGACTTCATCAGCCCGGAGCAAGATCTGCAACGTGTGTGACTTCAAGGGCCCAACGACTCCTGCACCGACTCCAGAACGGACACCACGATGCCAGCGACGCTGCTCTCCAGAGCTCACCGCGAGGATCACAACATCCTTCAATTTCAAAGGTACTGTTTGCAGGTCTTCCTGACACCATAGCTGGCCCGGGAACCCACAGCCGACCTGAACTATTGGTTTTGTTGATCATGATGTGGTGTCATTTTGTTCTGTTTTCACTGTGTTACTGTGTGTTATGTTCAAATGCTTTACACATTGCTTCTGAGATGAGTCTGACTGCTCCTGCCAAGATACCAAGGGTGAGCAGGGGTTATCTAAGTGGGTATCTACATTATCCTGACTAGAGTGAGGGTCCCTACGGGGACAGGGTGCAAACCAACTGCCAACTAGAGACCCCATTTCTAACACTTTATAATTCCCTTCCTCTTCCTCAACTTTATCATAGTCTAAGTCCCAACCATCATCCTCATAATTATCCAAAACAAATTTGTCATAACTGCCTTCACCCTAGTCATAGGTATTCTTCTCATCAAGTCTAGTCTGAATCACTTTTGTGCCACAAGGGACACCCTCCTTGTGCCACGTAGAACACGTTCCTCTTCTGCGGTGCCAAGACCACCCCTCTGCCAGGATAACAAATTATCATCTACCTCAAGCTCAATATATTTCTTCTTCATCTTTCTTTTTCCTGACCTCATATTCTTATCTGTATCCTCCTCCTCAGGGGACCAATATTAGTCATCTGAAAGATCTTTAGTCTTTCTCTTTCTCCTCATAACAGGTTCTAAAACTTCCTTTACTGGGGCTCTCCTCATCCTGAACCATCTTCTTTAAGGAAGTCTCACCACTACCTACACCTGACGGTTTACCTGCCTCACTCATATTCAGTAACAAAATAACTACTAGGATCTGCATCTTTAAGTAATGTTATGTTTTTTTCCACCATAAAATATTTAAATCTTCACCCGCCTCAAGCTATACACACCGCTTGTCACAAAAATTCCTTTGGAATGACTGGAATTTCTGTAACAAGCCAGTCACATGCTTCCAACCTGACCAAAATGGCCCCCAGAGCTATGGTTTCCTAAAAATCCTGTTTAACTAATATGGCCGCCCCTGTCATGTGACAACCTCACGCGCGCACCGTGTGCGACTTCACCCAACAAATAGGAAGCCAGAGGCTATTACACCGCCAGAAAGAGAGCACACACGCGCCCCTTGACCGCAAGAGATGCCGACAGAATGCCAACCTCAGCGCGAGGGCCGACATGAGATGCCTCGCACTGAGGCCATTTACTTCAGCCTCAGCGCACCGTTACAAAGTGGTGTGCTTTGAAAGTCGTCAACCAGGCAAGAAAGCTTTTAAAGTTATGAACAGTTTAAATATATTTAAAGTGAAACTTTAACCTAATTAGTGTACAATGCCTAATAATCCCAGAAATACCAACCAAAAAATACACTTGTAACTTAATAAATAGTCAGAACTGTTCAAATGCATATAATCGTACAACAAAACATTAGATTTCTCACACAAATAGCATATATTAAAAAGTCTACAAATAATGCAAATAGATACTTAACTGGCACGGAGCAGCAATCAAAAGAGAGGAAGATGGCTTCTGTGTTCAGACTTATATAAGCTGTAGTGTTGTACTAATTCTAGAATTTTGAGTATACTTAAAGTTTGCTTCAAAGGACCAATATTAGTGTGGAGTAGCAATAAAAGAATAAAGCATAATGCCAGCCTCCGGTCTTGACACAAAATTAAATCCTTTATTAAGTGGAGGGCATGCAATATCTCGAAAGAGCAGGTTATGGCAGTGGTTCTTGATCCCCACTTAATCGTTACTGCAACCAGGAACCCCCACTGAATCATTCTTGAAATTCAGGGACCCCTTCTGAGTCACTTCTGAAAGCCAAGGGCCCCGGCCTAAGCATTTTCGTTGATTTGAACCACACAACAGTACACAGGGACCACTCACTGCCCAAATTCTAAACTGTTTCATACACTTGCACTGCTCCCACAAATAAACCTGAGGATTCTAGCCTTAATATTTAGCCTCCAATTTCAAATTCCTTAACATTTATTGAAAGTTTTTAACAATGTCAATTGTAGGTTTTGCTTCTTTATCTATATCCACTCTATTAATCTATTAATATTTGTAAGCAGTTGCAGACCCCCTGAGTAGGCTCGTAGACCCCCAGGGCCCCAGAACCACAGGTTAAGAACCACTGGGCTATGGGATCCACAGCAGACTAGCTTCTGAAGTTGAACAACGCACAAAACAAACAATAGAATTCCTTTGACTCATCAGCAAGAGCACTAGATCAAGATAGTTGTGATCAACAAGTTTTTCAGTGGAGCTTTTGATACTATGTGGCAGATTTACAAGCCCCTAGTGCCTCTTAGCGACGCCTAAGCTTCATTTTTATTCCACTAAGGGAGCGGTAAATAGGCCATACCCTTCGCCATATTTACAAAGTGGCGCAATGCATGCATTGCGCCACTTTACAACTAATTGCGCCACATTATGTCTGCACTAGGCATAATGTATAGAAAGAGGGTGTTTCCCTCAGGGAGGCCCCACAAAAAATGGTGCAGTGAAATTTACAAGATTTCACTGCACAATTTTTTCTGTCATTTTTAATGCCTGCCCAAAGCAGGCACAAAGTGACGCTCCTGTATTGGCCTATGGGCCTCCCTGTGATTTCCTGCACTAGCGCCAAAATTGTTGGCACTAGTGCAGCAAGGTGCCACAATAGCATAAACAATGTAGACGCTGTTGTGGTAACTACTGCCATGGTGTGCCGCATGGTAAACACAGTGCAAACATGGTGTCATTAGGGGGGATAGGGAGACACAAGAAGAATGGCGCACCGGGACCGATGCGCCACTTTCTTGCAAGTATGTCCCTCTATTTCTTGTACTGTATCACTGATGACCAAGCTAAAAAGCTCATGCATGTTAGTCAAGATGGTTAACTGGGTTGAGAGAAAGTTTGTCAAAAGCCTTGTCAGTTCTAGTAACTTAAAACTGTGCATTTATTGGCATTTACACCCTATAACCTACCTGAAAAGCAAAGTAATATTAGAACTGATTGTGAGTTGTGTACATAAGTGAAAAACAATGGTGTAGAAGAAAAGTATGACAAACTCATGCCCCTTTGACTAAGGTTGTAGGACCAGAGAAGTTAGGTTGCTAACCATGATAGATGAGTTCTCTGCTTTGTAACTTTGGTCCATTGTAACAACTAAAATGAGTACGAGAGACCAATTGTTAGCTACAGCAATCCCACCCTCCCATACCTATCACTCATTCCAGTTCTTAGTATCCAGTTCTTAGAGTCTGAGATGATAGGAAAGTGAGTTGGGGTAGACTCCACAATAGGTTTGACGTAAATAAAAAAGACAACATGAGTGCACACCAATGGATTCATTCACAGTTCACTGGGTAAACCCATTATTCTGAAATGGACTGAAAGGCCTGCCATGACAAATTGGTTTAAAGCAAATCCTTTCTGGTATCAATATTGCGCAATGACAGTCCTTCTAATAGGCCAGGTGGCTGCCTAACACGTCTTCAAACTTCGTTCAAAGCCAGAACTGAAGGGTGGTAGAACTGTGTTGGGGACGAGTAGGACTCGCAGTAATGAAGAATACCAATAAACAAACAAAGCATCCAGACATACAAACAATATTTCAAAGCACTGAACACATAGCATTTAGAGACTAAAGGAGAATCATATAACCCCACAGACAGCTTGTCCGCAGAAATGAACATGACCACTTGCCCCCAGATGCAATGGGCTGCTGCTTGACAGCAGGCACAAGTGTCTTTGTTTACAGTTGACTGACCTTGCCCTCCATTCCTCTTTTTTCCCATCAATGAGTTAATATCAAATAATATCAAACTATACCCTACTGCACACCCCTGAAGCATTTCTGAGCTGGGAGCTGCCAAACTACTAACATAATCCCTTTTATGCCTAGCTCTTTCATCATGCAGATAAAGTTCAGAGACTAGAGCGCATTTCCTCCCAGTTAAACTGGAATTAGAGCCAGCAGTAGAGTCCCTACTGGGCTACCTTGGTACTTAACAGAGCCCATGCTGAGAAAATCCCTTCAGCACCAATGAACCACCTCAGTACCTGCCACTCCGGCTAGGTAAGGGCCATCATCCCTCATTATGTGATGTGGTCTTGCCGCTCAGGGTCAATTATTCCACTGGCCGCCCTCAATAATGCCTGCTGATTAGTAGAAGGACTTCTGTGAATATGGACGCCCATTGAAAGAAGCACTGGCCCCTTTGCAGGGTTGGGGGAGCCCATTGTCCCTCGCCAGGCCCAACCAATTAGCATCTTTTGCTGATCCCCGTCAGTTGGGAGTTTGGAAGAAGGGAAAAGGCTCTTGTCAAATGCTAATTTAGATACAAGTGTGGCAGTGTGGCGGGGACAGGGTGCTGCTCCGAAGGCGCCATTCGGGCCTTCAATAATGGCGGCACTTGGGCGCTCACTGCCAGCCTAAGGAGGCGAGCAGCAGCGCGAGGCCCTCCTACAAAAGCATTTCTTTTCTTTTGCAGCGAGAAATACCCTTCCGTTTAATCTGATCATTAAAGAACTTGCTCATGCAGACCTAACACGAATTAGCACTTTCTAAAAAGGCAAAATGTGACATAGAGCGGGTGATTTCAGCGACGCAAAAGGTCCAAAACTGGATAAATGGATGTGCCGGTGTGCCAGGAATATTAACGTTCAGGAACTTTGGCCTTCCCTCCCGACGCTCTCTAGCAAACGAGAGCTCTATCCTGACGTCGACTGTATGAACGGGTAAGTATCGGAAAGAAAAAGAACAGATCAGGGGCACAATGAAAAGTGATCCCATCTCCGACAGAAGTTTAACATCGTTTATTCCCACCACTTTTTGAACAATAGATTTCCTCACTGCAAATTCGCCTGGCGGTGGCGGGAGTAATTCAATAGCCAGGCTCATTACGTCCAAAACATTGGACTCCGCTTAACATTTCGATAAACACTATGTTCTTTCTTTTTCCGAGCTCACGCCCGTGAGAAGCACTCTGTTCGCGTAATGTGCCAAGGATGTGCGTTTTGTATATTTAGATAACGTGGTACCTACCAGTGGAAACAAACAAAAGGAGATGTTTGCCGTATTTGCTGCAGACACTGTACATGTAACATTTGTATCATACTCGGTTGGGAAGCATCGCAACGGGCCCAAATCATAAAGCAACGAAAAATAAATAGTTGCAAACCACCCAATAAGTTTCTCCCGCATTTAGAGTACGTGTTTCTTTTATTTCTAAAAGTTTTTATTGATCTCTTGGTAAAATAGGTGAAAATAGTATGGATCAGCAAAAGAAGTTAACCGCATTTGATAGATGTAGACCTTTGCTTCATATATTAAAATAATGAAAACATGTTTGGAGTAGATTTCTGACATAAAGGGCCTGATTCACAAAGGTAAACTTACACCTTGGTGTAAGTGTATGTTTTGTTTTGGTACTCACAAACTACTAGTTATTAGTAAGTTTATGTCTGTGGAGATTCTGCAGTCGGAGCGAAGAACTCCACGCATAAAAAGATAGGCCAGGCTTATCTTTTTATGCGGGTGTTCTCAGTTCAAATTGCGGAGTCTCCGCAGTTGTACACTTGCTATTAACTTGTAGTTTTCGAATACCAAAAAAACAGTAAACTTACAGAAATGTGTAAGATTACCTTTGTGACTCAGGCCCTTTCTATGTACACAAAACTGCCAGAAGTATACTTTTGGCTATTCGTGACAGTCATACATTTACAGCAGAATTCCTCCTACTCTGAATTTAATAAGGTGAATTACCCACCGGGAAGATAATCCACCTGAATGAGTTTGGAGGAATTAGACATTGCCAAATGCAAATATATTTTCGTTCTCCTTCCTCTGTAGTCACATGTAATTTGAGGGTCTTTCCATACTAATTTAACTTTGAAGAGATAGCAAGATCCATTTGTTTTTGGGATAAAGCTTCTGGGTGTTTCCTGAATGGGAGTAACCATACCAATGGATATTTGTGAATACCCTGAAACTTCCAAAGATGAGACTCAAGGTCGGACTGGGAGAGAAACTAGTTCCAGACACCAACATAAAAATAGCCCTGATTGACAAAGCAGATTGCTAAAGAATTATCCCACACTACGAAATCGGAGCAGTTTTGAATTTGTGAAGATATGCTGCATAGGCATTTTGTAAGGTATGGGAGACTACATCTGTTTGTGCTTGATGCAGCAAGGTTTGTGGTAATATCATGGAAATTACCTATAAAATCTCACCAGACTATAAAACAGGCCCACAAACAGCCAAACAAATTGACCACAAACTGATCTGACAGACCAGCCCTTCGAGCACTGTCAGATTTCCCTATAGGCCAGCCTGACCCTCGTGTGACTGTTTCATGTATTTTATATGGTTGCTTCCTCAAAATGTTCCCTTCCCTGAATCTAACCTTTAACTTATGATGCCGTAAAATCTGCTACACTAAGTGCTTTTTGCTCACTTTAATTGTTGATTAGGATCCTATAATTCCAATTATGTGGAATTTAGAATCTTAAATGCTGTTTTGCACCCAAGTGGGTGTGCATCAAAAGGATATGGATCAGGGTATGTGCACAGAAAATAGTCATAGTTCCACTGGGTACCTATGATGTAATACAACACTACTTGTTAAAAGCCTAAAGTGAGAAGCTTACTGCAAAAAGCTGGGAAAACTACTTACTAACACATAGGGCTGTGTTACAGAAGGTGCCACGGGGACACAATGGGTGTTTGTGACTGCCTTGTGCACCTCTGGGCACTTTGGTACTACAGAAGGGACCACAGTCTCTTGTGTGATCCATTCTGTAATATTAACAGTGCAGGTATTGTGCTAGAGCAATTGTGAGAGGGAGTTCCCTCATATGCATGGAGGTGTGGCCCCATGCAAATGAGGGAATCATTTTGACTCTGAGCCCGAACTGTATCCCTGATGCAGGCATAGGGAGAACCATGCCACAGAAATGTGATTCACTGTCAGCACGCCCCCCTGAAGGCAACCCTCTGAAGGGGTGAAGGGGGTGTCCAATGGACACCTCAGTAACCTCTCTGCAAGTGGGTGCAGTCACTAACTGCACCCACCTGCACGGGGATGTCTAAGCCCTCTTGAAAGTCAAGGGTACTAAGCCCCCGCACTTCTTTAATTTGAAAGGAAGAGTCCCGGAACTTCTCAGCACTGCTGCAACACATGCATTGCGAGAGTACCAACACTTCTCAAGAGCAAACAGGTATTCAAATTAGTGAGTACCTGTTCTTCTATATTTCCATTCAAAACATTCACACATTAATGACTTCAAGGGGAAACACTGCAAAAAGCTTACATAGAAAGACAGAGGTTGACATCAGAAAAGCAGAACAGGTCTGCACTCCAAGACCTTTCTTTACTTTTTCCAACAAAGGAAAAGCTTGTTAGTCTCCAGCTTAACTCTTGTTTTCCCTTGTCCTGTTGTGAGCCCCAAATTGTTGCACATATTAACTGAGCTATTTATTTCTTCTACTCCTTCACTACACCAGATAATATGTCTTCACTGTCTCGTAAGTGGTGAAAGATATCTCAGATTCTCACAGTCCCGACAGTATCATTTTACAACTGGCAGTATTGACCACTGGGTAAACAAGCTTGTCAAAGCGCTATGTCTATAACCTGACGGATGCAGATTTGGCTCCTAAGAGAATCTGATGAAGCCTTTCATAAGTAATGGGTTGATAAAAGGGATACCAAGGGCGTAAATCACCTCCTACAAGCAGAGAGTCTGGTGATGAGGGACTTTTTCCTTCTGTCTCTGCATTCAATGTCATCTTCTCTGCTGCTGCAATGTTCCATTCTACACTAGCTCAGCTTCCTGTTTCCGATGGATGCATCTTGTGCAGATTTCTCACTTTTTGCAACCCAGTGCAGTTACCAGCTAAGCAGACTATAATCATAAGAAATACCACACACGGGCCTACAGAGCTGTTCCAATCTGCCAGCATATTGAAAACCATAACTGCGCACCTCATCATCTACCGCTCTGCTACATGCCGCGCCTCATAACAAGAGAACCGCACAGTGGTGGTCATCACGCATTACGTGGAAACACTTCCCACAAAGGGTCGCGAAAGGAATATAACAGCCTTCCAACCACACACTCTTCATGTTGTAGCTTGCCGCTGTTGTAGATAAGCGCTTTGGTGCCCCACACAGGGAAAGCAAGCACTGTGTAAATGTAATACTATATAGTTGGTCAGCTCTGAACTGCATTTATGCACAAAACGCTTCCACCAGCGTCATGATGGAGACTATATTGCTATTGGTGTTCTTTTGTAAGGTTGTGCTTGAGCCCCTGTTGTGAAGAAGCGCTAGTGGTGTAACAAAGTCCCCGGCATCCCCAGTGCGCCCCCCCACATCCCGAGCTCCAGGGGGCCCCCTCAGCACAGAACACTGCGCGCGGGCGGTAGGCCTCTGACTGACTCCAGGGGAGAGCCCCCCGACTGACATCAGGGGAGCCCCCCCCTACCCCCTCCTGACCCCCTCCAGGTACTTTGCAAGGGGGCCCCCTCAAGTTTCGATACGCCACTGAGAAGCGCACGTCCTTATACTTCAGATAAGGGCCTCACTGAAGTGTCGCCTACACAACAGCCCCCTATCCGGCTTTTCACAGCATCTGTCGCGCTTAAAGGCTGAGCGCGCATGGCGAGTTCCGGCTCTCCAATGTCCGGCTGCCGATTCTGAATGGCGGGCTCAGGCTTCACTTGGCTCAGGCCTCCAGAGGCCGTTGCTGTCACGGCTTATTGTTCAGACTACAAGCTCTGAGCAAAGAAAACATTTCAAATACCAATTGACACTGTTGTTTCGCCCAAGAGCAATAAACAGAGGAGATTTCTAAACCAGATGGGCTCCCAGCCGCCATTCACTTTCAGCTCTACTGAGTCACTGTGGCGTGTATAACCTCAAGGCGTTGGTGTGTGAAAGGAAGGCTTCAGCACATACCAATTAATGATCTGGGGGCTCGGGATTCGTTCGCAACTTCAGAGAAAGGCTGTTTAGGTCTTCCACACACCCCCAAAAAGAGGATTTCCACGTGTACTGCCAAACCAACCCCATGGCTTCAAGAGTGATGTAGAACATGTGGGACGTGCCGTAATGCAAGCAAGAAAAACGAGAGATCCTTTCTACCAGCTGGGCAATAAAAGACCACCATGGCTCGGGTGCAGGAGCCCCTCATCGCCGTCGGCCACAGGACCACTCCACATGCTGCACTAATGATAACGAGACACCTGCCTGGGTACTTTATCTGTACAATAGGCAGGAGTTTTGCTTGATCGAAATACAGAAATCCTCTGTACCTTTGGGTATCAAATATGCCTTGTCCCGTAATAATGGTTCTAAGATAGCTGGATCGAGAAGAGATTGTTTCTGTGGTTGTCACCCTTGCACATAAGTGGCAGTAACAACCAACTGGCACATAAACAATCCCTGGACATACTGTGAACTAGTCGAAAGACAGTCGAGGCAGCCCATTACCCAAATCTCAATACTTATCAGGCACATGCCAAGAGTGGAACACAATGAAAACTGACTATCATGGGCACTCAAATAGACATTGCCCTCAGGGGGCGCACGGATGTGCAGCTGAAAACCCAACTGGCGGGTCGGTCTGTGACACCCGGGTTCTCGGATGCACAAACCCACAAAAGACTCACCCTCCCATAAGGTGCCTCTTCCAGAGAGTAGCAGTTGTCACTGACAATAAGTGACATGTTACAGCCTCGAAGCAGCACCATATGCGTGGAAAGAGGACAGGCAGCAAAGGTAACCTCAGTATTTGGAAACACTTCCAGTTCAAAGTCACCCATAAAAAGGAGCATATCGTAAATAATACAAAAGGAAAAAGGTATTAGCAGGACTGATCCAGAAGTACTTGCCCCATTGCGGACTCTATAGCTGGGAAAGTGAGTATTAAAAAAAAAAAAAAAAAACACGCACGCACACACACACAAAGAATTGCAGTTTGCCTAATCCAGTCATGGTGCGCCAACTGCCAGTGTGGCTACCAGGCTGAAACAGATCAAGATATTTGAAAAGGCACCTAAACGGTTGCAGCTGTTTTTTTAAGTGAAAAACGTTGTCACTACTGAAAAGGTTATTGGAAAGCATTTTCATTTTTTTCATAGTGCAACATAACACAAAATAAGACAAAGCTACCTTTTTCTCAAAGACCAGGAGGGTTTGATGAATTTACAAAGAGATTAGTTTATGACTGAAGTAGCTATTTCACAGGGGACGGGTTAGTCAGGCTTCAGAAATGAGTCTAGGCTGCACTCAGTCACTATTGCCTGCCCAGCCCTGAGGAGAAGACCTGCAATGTGACCCAAATACAAGTATCCCCAGGCTCTGGTAGATGGATTTCCTATAGGAAGGCTATTTCTATGGCGTTGTACAGGGAGTGCAGAATTATTAGGCAAATGAGTATTTTGACCACATCATCCTCTTTATGCATGTTGTCTTACTCCAAGCTGTATAGGCTCGAAAGCCTACTACCAATTAAGCATATTAGGTGATGTGCATCTCTGTAATGAGAAGGGGTGTGGTCTAATGACATCAACACCCTATATCAGGTGTGCATAATTATTAGGCAACTTCCTTTCCTTTGGCAAAATGGGTCAAAAGAAGGACTTGACAGGCTCAGAAAAGTCAAAAATAGTGAGATATCTTGCAGAGGGATGCAGCACTCTTAAAATTGCAAAGCTTCTGAAGCGTGATCATCGAACAATCAAGCGTTTCATTCAAAATAGTCAACAGGGTCGCAAGAAGCGTGTGGAAAAACCAAGGCGCAAAATAACTGCCCATGAACTGAGAAAAGTCAAGCGTGCAGCTGCCACGATGCCACTTGCCACCAGTTTGGCCATATTTCAGAGCTGCAACATCACTGGAGTGCCCAAAAGCACAAGGTGTGCAATACTCAGAGACATGGCCAAGGTAAGAAAGGCTGAAAGACGACCACCACTGAACAAGACACACAAGCTGAAACGTCAAGACTGGGCCAATAAATATCTCAAGACTGATTTTTCTAAGGTTTTATGGACTGATGAAATGAGAGTGAGTCTTGATGGGCCAGATGGATGGGCCCGTGGCTGGATTGGTAAAGGGCAGAGAGCTCCAGTCCGACTCAGACGCCAGCAAGGTGGAGGTGGAGTACTGGTTTGGGCTGGTATCATCAAAGATGAGCTTGTGGGGCCTTTTCGGGTTGAGGATGGAGTCAAGCTCAACTCCCAGTCCTACTGCCAGTTCCTGGAAGACACCTTCTTCAAGCAGTGGTACAGGAAGAAGTCTGCATCCTTCAAGAAAAACATGATTTTCATGCAGGACAATGCTCCATCACACGCGTCCAAGTACTCCACAGCGTGGCTGGCAAGAAAGGGTATAAAAGAAGGAAATCTAATGACATGGCCTCCTTGTTCACCTGCTCTGAACCCCATTGAGAACCTGTGGTCCATCATCAAATGTGAGATTTACAAGGAGGGAAAACAGTACACCTCTCTGAACAGTGTCTGGGAGGCTGTGGTTGCTGCTGCACGCAATGTTGATGGTGAACAGATCAAAACACTGACAGAATCCATGGATGGCAGGCTTTTGAGTGTCCTTGCAAAGAAAGGTGGCTATATTGGTCACTGATTTGTTTTTGTTTTGTTTTTGAATGTCAGAAATGTATATTTGTGAATGTTGAGATGTTATATTGGTTTCACTGGTAATAATAAATAATTGAAATGGGTATATATTTTTTTTGTTGTTAAGTTGCCTAATAATTATGCACAGTAATAGTCACCTGCACACACAGATATCCCCCTAACATAGCTAAAACTAAAAACAAACTAAAAACTACTTCCAAAAATATTCAGCTTTGATATTAATGAGTTTTTTGGGTTCATTGAGAACATGGTTGTTGTTCAATAATAAAATTAATCCTCAAAAATACAACTTGCCTAATAATTCTGCACTCCCTGTATAAAGGTAGTAGTGCTCTCTATCTCTTTTAAAAAAAACATTAGGAGCTCAAATATTCCATGTGGTTATCTTAAAGTTTTAGCAATCCCATGTGTTGCATAATGCCGAGGACCTTGCACATGCACTTTGCATTCATTATATTTGCCTGACAATGGGGTCTCTGTTAGTATGTTTGTTAGTTCCATTACAACATGTATTTATATCTGTATTTCATTTTTGCTATTTCATATATTATTCGACCTCAACCAAAACTTATTTCAACAACTAAGTTCTTCCCCCTTTCCTAATACACCCCTATTCTGTAAACCATAAGAGAACTAGTGAGACTATCACTCCTTTTCACACCCCTCTTCCAGTAACACTACTGTGAAATCTAGTCATGCTGCTCTTGACCAGACATGTCAGATTGGGCAATCCATAATGAGAACACCTCCAATGGCCCCTAACCTATATCTAAATTACACTCCAGTAGAGGGAGTCAAGCATCCCCAGGGGTGGGCTAAGCTCAGTCCCTTTGAGAATAGCTCTCCTGTATCAACCAGTTTTTTACAACCTCCCGAGATCAGCAACCCAAAAACCCATGGGGACTAGCTCACCGGCTAAAGATGTAAGATCCTACCTCCTCTCTACAAGACTTACACTTAAATGATTTCAGGTTTTCGAAGCTGTCACATTCTGATGAAATTGTGAGCCACACTTTACTGCACTGTCCCAATTATCATCAGTCTTCCACTGAGTCTGATTGGGACATCGAGCCTAGTGTGCTTGGCAGGGGCTGAGGGGAGTTTGTGATGTCATTCTGGCTCCACCGCCCAGTCACCAAACATCTTTAGAGTTCGTGAAGAAATGTGACTATCTATCACAAATCACCTTTGGCTTTGCTGGAAGTAGGAACATATACTTCAACTTTGTTTCCACCAATTCAAGGAATGTTCTCCGTTTCTTCATCCTTTTTGAGTGCAACCAAGAAATATCCTCATTTTGTCACCCTCTTGTCTGTCATGTTGGTGTATAATGGCAGTTGTTGAAGATTCTGGCTATGATGTCCCTGGGGGGACCCAGGTGGTGGTGGAGTGACCAGAGTTCTGTGGGTTCTTTCCACAACTAACCATGCTGACAAGCCCTCTGGTTTTAGTGCACACATAATTCTACGCTCCAGAAAACCTTCTGATGTGGTGCCATTTGCTCATTTGGAGACCCCAATGATCTGAGATTTTTGCAGCAGGATCTGCTCTCCTCATCCTCTATCCTGTAGTCCAGGTGGTGCACCAGTTCTTTGAGAAAGAACACTGTAGCTTTGAGACAGTAACTTCCCTTTTCAGTTCCTCAAAGTTTGCAATGATGTCGCACAGACCTTAGAGAGACAAGCCCTCAACAAATTAACTTCCAAGGAAATGTAGTCAATTGTATGGTCAAGAGCTTGTCTGGTCCAGTTGATAGATCTGAGCTCCTGTTGGATCAGCAGTTGTTGCTGACACCTGCGATTCTGCCATCTTCTCAGTGAACCTGCCCTCTCATTCCTGCGTATATTGGTCCATCTTTGTTTTCTGTAAATTCCTGACCCCCATGTCTCTGCATTTGTTAGAAGTGGTCTCCAGATAATTTGCGTATCTTTCATTTGCAGTGGTCAGATGTTCTTTCAGCAGCATCAGTGGCACTTTCATATGCATCTATCAAGCAGTCTGTCTTTGGGACTATAGTATTTTATTTTTTTATTAGGCCTATGGGTCAGCACCATTTGTCAGTACAAAACATAGGCATGGATCTCACCAAAGGCTAGGTCAACAGCCAGCAAGCCATAGTCCCGGTTCAAGGGCACTCTCTCCATTTATCAGGTCATCCAGCTCTCCTACTTCTCCTGCTGCATTTTATATCAGAGCTTATTCCACTGGGAAATGGGGTAATAACCTCATGACCATCCCACCTGTAGTCTAGCACCTCTGTCAAATTGCCACGTAAGATTCTGGTCCTGGAACTAACCTGAGGCCCAATCAACCCCTCAAGTATGGAGAACCTCAAATCTAATTATGACAGCAGCTTACTCTCCGTTAGTCTTCAGGTTTCTGGTGTGATCCAGAGATCCGATGGGCAAATGCATGCCCTTCAATATTTTTTAGGAACTAGGTGCAGCAAATGTGTTTGTGTTCCCTGCCCAGTCCCCCCACATTCGATCCCAGAAGCTGGTGCATCCGGTCTGCTGAGCAGGTAGGGAGCTCAAAACAGGCAGAGGCAGTAAACGCCTCACCTAGGCATCCCAGTGGGCCAATGGCGGTCTGCTTCAGATTGCCTCTGCAGGACCTGCAATTGTGGAGCCTCCTGTGGTGCATACCACCACTCCTGGCAGGAAGCTGATCAGATCCTAGCAGGCATACATCAGGTATCACACAGGATCTGCATCTGTGACTGCTGCTCCACCTAGCCCCTAGCCAAAGTCTGTGGTAGGGGCAGGTCTCCCTCCCATCTCTACTAACTCCTCCAGTCCTCACATCCGCAAGGGATGATCCTGTTAGTCCATTCAGACTATTCCATTATTGGTACCCTCTTGCCTATTGGAGAGGAGGCAGAATCTGCTCTCAACACTCAACGGTATGGCTCATCAGCAGATGAAATTCCACTCCATCAAACTCCCAGGAGGGAGGGAGTTCACATTAATACCCGGTATGGGCTGCCATCACTATGGGTGCAGGATAGCACAGGATTAGGGAGATTGATTTAGGAGACAGGATTTGGTGCATGTTGTTGACCATCTTGCTGGTCCACACCAACAAATTCAACTGCATGGTTAACAGATTTGCAAAGAAAGATGCTTGATTGATTCACATGCTCAAACAGTTTTCCTGTAATTCATTTTTCAGTACATGTGGTTTATTTACAAAATGCAAATAAAAAGTTGCTGAAAAACAACTCAGTTTGTACAAAGCATACTCACTGTGGGAGTATTTCATGTTATGGAGTACTACTCGAGTAGATCTGCTTGCACTTTCACACCAGATAGTGGGCAAGCACAATTGACTGAGCAGATCAGAGAAGTTTATTTAGTAGTTCTTCTGGTTCTATGAACTGACCTGCATGCTGCTACACATTTCAACCTGCCTGAACTCACAGAAAACCTCTAAAACCAGTGTATTAGACCACTGGTGGATTCATTTGTGACTGTGATGAAACAAATGGTCTGTAATAGTCTTCTGCTGCGGTAAGACCCATGAATGACAGGTGCACGGTGCTCGAGACACAAGGACCCACATGCCCTAAACTCCCTTTCAACATGACAAATGGACAGCAGGAGGCTATTTCATGCCATTGTGGAAGGTGGTACCATTTAGTGGATAAAAAGCATTAGGCATGGATTACCTGTGAAAGTCCAGGAGAAGGGTAGGAGTGAAGGATCACTGGGGGTCCTCCTATGGGGCTGTGGTGGTGTGTTCATGTGGTGCTGTATAGTGGTTTCCTTACTACCTCCAGACCTAGTACCAGTGCACAATGAAAGCGAATACAAACAACATTGCATCTTACTAGACGGTGTATAAATGCCTCTATTTCTGTTAGTCCAGTCTAGTACTAGTACTGTTGAATGGAATCGGTTATACCTGTTTGATTTCCAGAATTTAGGGAATGATCGGTGAGTGTGTGCTGTGTGTCTATTTATTTATTGATGTGGGAGTATTTTGTATAGTGTCTGGACCTTGCCTTTCAGCCACTTCGTGGCACAGAAATGTGTGTTATGTAGTACTCGCTCATGTCGCTAATGCCCTAAGGGACAGTTGGATGACCCTCACTGTGGTCTCCGAGTAAGTACTTGAGTAAGAGGAGAATGGACCAGTTCTGTCCATGGAAGTAGTGGCCCAGTCCCTTCTGAGGAAAAGGAAATGGGTGTTCTGGTGATTTCTGAAAGATGACGATGAGGTCTGATGTGGAATAGTTGTTAGATAAGTTGAATATGAATAGAGGCCAAACAAGGAGTGCCTTAGTAAAAGAACGCTGAGTCACATAGCTGCACCTGTGTAAAAGAACGCTGAGTCACATGGATAACCCCTCTCTCTTTTGTAGTGAAATTGGAAAACGCTGTGTGAAAATTGATTTTGCACTAATAAATATATGCCTCTTTGGAGGGTTTTGTGGAAGAGTCTCAACCTGCTTTTAGTGTTTAGCTGTGTCTTTCTTGCCTAGATTTCACTGGGCCTGATTACCTTTGATGCTTAAGAGGTAAGCCATACCCCTCCTTGACTGCACTATGATGCTCCAGTACTATTCCCAAACATTCTAAACTGACACCAACCTTGTTGTATTTTTCATATAATTCCATTGTTTTAACAACAACTGTCCTTTTATTTCTGGCCTGATGGAGACTCATTTATGTAATTGAAAGGGGTTGAAACTTAACATGGACAAACCAGTTTTTGGCTGTTTCTCTGCTGCAACTGTACATATTTAGAAACACAGTAGCATGATTTGCCAACAGTTTATCTACCAAAAAACACTTTGCATTTTATATTATGTGCTCTATAACCTGTTTCATAGTACACACACTTGAATCACATGAGGACTAAATATGTTTTGCACCTGTTTCATAGCATTGTTGTTCAGAAAACTGCAAAAACTGTGTTGATTCTTTTAAGTTTTTGTACAGCTGAGCAATATTCTATCATCAAGTGGTTGGAAGTCACAGAAACTGGTTTTAGAATCCAGTCTCCCATCCAAAGTTCCATCAAACGTTTCAAACTCAATATCAAACCATACTTTAGATATCAGCATGGGTGTAGCAGTCACTTCCTAGTTATACATCATATCACGTCAGAATAATTTTGAAAAACATCTGTTTAATTCATTGGTGGTAAATTAACAACTTGATGGAACCTCTGCTGGTGTGAAGTGCTATAGAAGTTTAGTTTCAAGTTTATTTTTATTTATGATACGGAACTCCCATGGAGGTCCACATAAAACAAACATTTAAAAAAAAACATAAAAGTAGACAACCAAAACCTTCATAGAGAATTTACATTTCCCATTTTTAAAGAAAAGAAAAAATAATTTGATAAATAAGTTAATACAAAGATAAAAAGCATTACTTTTCGCTTGGGGGAGCAGAAAAGGCCTGTAATAATTCTGAGGCAGTGCGTAGGGAAAGTTTGAGACAAATAGGACGTAACCATCTACGACGGAATAGCAGCAAGGTCAGGCATTTGAAAACAACATGATTCAGGTCTTGATCACCATTTTGACAGAGATTACAAGTAGCTGAGGAACCATACCATCTATGTATTGAGAGTGAGCAGCACCTGTTGCAGTAGGAGCCAGAATCTCCTAACCCTATGAGGTAGGTTCCAGTTGAGGTAGAGCTGCATTTCCCTCAATCATACAGTTTCAATTACAGATTGGAAGCTCTGCCTGTGTGCAGAGGCCTTTTTATCCAGACGGAGGCTTGCGGACCAAGTTACTTGCCTAATTATGGATTATGGATTTTAGCTGTTACGGAGGAAGAGTGCGAACGTATGTAGGATCTAACTATGTAGGATCTAACTGTAAAAGATCTGTGGCATATGTAAAATTCCTGCCAAAGGTGTATTTCATTCTGCTGCCGGCCAAAATTTATTTTTTTCAACAATTACCTAAAAAAATCATCACCACAAGTCATCAGGCAAAACGCTCAGCGTACGACCTCGCCAGCCCTTGAAGAAATGCAGTTTGCAAGCCCATCTCAAGCCTTGAGGTTGCGGCTAAGAGGGCGGAGTTTGCGGATATAAGACTCTTCAAGACGAGGCCCTCTAGTTTATCAAGAAAACCCCATTTAGAAACTTCAACATGTTCTAGGCCATAAAGTAAAGCCAGAGGTATCTTTGCCCGGTATACCTCTAAGAGGATTTGAAATGTATCCTACCGGTTGCCCCATAAAGGGCTTTCAAGCCAGTAGCTTGAGATAGAGCCTTGTGTTGGATATGTTCTATGTGCGCCGAGTCACTGAGGTTCCCGCAGACAATTTTACCCAAAAAAGTATATGAATTTACCCTTTACAGTTACTGAGCTCCCAGTGATCAGCAGAAACTGTAGTATTTAAGCCTTTTTTTACCGTGAAACCCCAAGATTTTGCTTTTGGAGTAATTTATTTTTAAGAAGTGGGCTTTTGTGAATTGCCCAAGGGCTTGAAGGCGATTCTTTAGCCATTTTGGGGTGCGATCCAGTACGACTAAGTCATCAGCATAGAACAAACAGGGTATTGGCCTTCCTCGCAATATGGGGGCGAAACCCTTGCTCCGAGTTAAGTAGGTGGGTAAGTCAGAGATGTACAAGGAAAACAGCAACAGGACCAACATGCAACCTTGTTTTAAACCATTCTGAGTTGGAATTTCATGGGACAAGCCTCTATCTCCTCTTAACAATACCCTACAACAGGTGGAGGAATGGATGCAATCACCAGATCTAAGAGAATACCAGGCATGCCTAATCTTGAAAGCTTTTTCCACAGTGTGGGCAGACCTACTTTATCAAATGCCGTAGAAAAATCGATAAAGGCTGCGTAAATCACCTCCCCTGTCAAGGAGACATATTTCTCATTTATTACCTGAAGGGCTGAGATGTTATCGATTGTACCATGCTTTGCTCTGATTGTATTCCTTTCTGCCCAGTCACTAATCTAGGAAAGCGAATATTTGGCAAATATTTTGCCAACCGCATCCAGCAGAGTAATCTGGTGGTATTTCCCGGGACAGTTGCCTGTCTTATATAGGGGAACAATAATACTACCCTTCCAGGAAAGAGAAATTTTTCTGGTTTCATAGCAGCACTGAGAGACCTGGGACAGGATTTTACTCCTGGTAAGAATATAATGTTTTATAGCCAGAATAGGGATTTCATCAGGGCCCATTGCAGTCGAGCTATGCATGCCTCTAATGACATCCTCAATTTCTTTTATAGTGGGGTATGTATATGAGGAGTCAGCACCAGTTTGAGGAAGTTCCACTGTATTCCAATTGGATGCATAGAGACCAGATTTGAAAGTGGACCAGCTTATTTTGTTGATGGCCATTGGAAGGGATCTAGTTCTCGTGCCACACCCATCTGCTACCAATGACCAGAAATGCCTTGAATGGCCGTTAAAAGTTGCTTCCCTGACATCGATCCAGAAACTATTAGTAGTATCTCTTCTTAAATGAGCTCTTAAAGGCCTGCTTCTTCTTTTTAATAAGTCCAGCTGAGTATGCCTTTCTGAAGTGTATTCCCTGTATTGTTTACAGGTAAGAACACTGATTTCTCTGTTCAGTAAGAGTAGGGGCAGGGTTTTACCATATGCTTGCTCTGGGTCTTCTGGAGGGTGATCGTAATTAGCTGCTGCATGAGCTCTGAGAATTTCTCCAAAACATTACCTTCCCAGTTTTCAAGATTGCCAGAGGTGGTCTCTAAAATACCATCCAACCCCTTAACCCTGTTGAAGGACCAATGCGTTCTGCCAGTGTTATTAATATTAAACTTTGATTTCAACCCCCCCCAGGCTCCAGGGATCGTCGGGGAGAACTTTCAGATTACTAGAAGCTACCAGAGAATTATGATCACTGAGTGCAGTTTCTATCACTTTTTTGTCCTGTATCAAGGAGAATGCTTGATAGTTGATTACCACGTAATCTAGAATAGCGGTACCCCCCAAAGATTTATGGGTGTAATGGGCTGGAGAATCGGAGAGGAGTCTACCATTTGCTAAGATACAGTCACTCGTCTTCAGGTGCTCAAGGAGAAGCTTCCCACGCTTATCAGTTCTAATTTTATGGGGAAAGAAAGTGGGAAGCCCAAATGCTTCCTGTTTTGACTCATCCCAGATTTGAAAAAGGGCTGGATTTGAAATGTTACAGTTTAAATCCCCAACCATGATAATTCGAGTCGCTGGCTCCCTATCACAAAGCTCTTTGATAAAAAGAAATATCTTAGCTAAGAGGCTATCATGGGGGGGGCTCCTGGGTGGATGCAGGAGTTTACAACGCGAGAGGAGCTCTGTCAAACCCTTCACCAACACTGTATAAAACTATAGCCAGGAACAAGTTGCTGGAATTTCTGTAACATTCGTAATGCCAGTGAAGCCTATTAGTCAGTAAGCAGGCTACCCCACCATTAGCACGGCCACTCTTTGAGGGGTTAGCGTTACAGCAAAGTGAATAATACTTGTCGCACACGAGCTCCCCAGTAGACCAAGTTTCTTGTAAGCAGATTACATCTGCATTTAGAGTGTTGTTTATTGTAGCAATGTTCCAGGATACAATAATGAGCTCATTGATACTGTGACGGTAGCATTCGATGGGATATTGTGGAGGAGCTGCTTAACGCAGCCGGTAACCAATTCCAAGAGTGGGTGTTGACACTTAATACCTGGGGTGGGCTCATCAGGGGTCCCTAAGTGACTCTTCCCTGACGTATTTCCCTAGAGAGATTTTTAAACCCTGTTTATCGCGAGGGTGGTTGTCAGGGTTACTTAGGGGTAGGGGAATAGACATGCGCTTCCTAGCACTTTCAAGGGGATACTGTGAAATCTTACCAGCTAGCGTGTTGTCCATTTTTGTCAAAACAGGGACATTATCAATACCTTTACATTGTAGCCGTTCAGAATTATAAAATTTTTTGTTGACTATCAATTTTGAGTAAAAGAACACTCTTGTTTTGAGGCCAAAACCCGAGTCCTCCACAGATACCAAGTCTAAATCATTACTTTCAATTAGGCTAAGCGACTCAACCTCCAAAAAACACTTTAGAAGTTGAGATCTATTTAGGAAAAAATCTGTGTCAAATAGAAGCATAAAGTCTAAAGCCAAAGTGTCCACATGGTTTCGACTCGTCTCCCTTCTTGAGAGTGACGACCGGTCCGGTCGGTGCTTGGGCCTTTTTGGAGCCCCAAATGGTTGTGCTAGGGGATTTAGATGTGGCATACTTGACTGTGATGTAGGCATATTTTGGCTCAAGATTTGGCCATCCAAGTCTGGCTCGTGGGTGGAGCATAGAGGCGCACAGAGGAGCATCCATTACTCAAGATTCAGTGATTGCAGTATGGTGTTGTGGAACGGGAACCTCTGGGGTTAGAGGTTCTTGTGGCACAGGGGGAGCCTCAGAGAAGTGTGCCTTTCTCTGACCTTTTAAAAAAAAACTTTGATTTAAGTTTTTTGGCCCTCTTGGGATTTTTCTTTTTACACATTGGCTTTTGCTTCAATAGACAGGGTTCTCCGGTCATGGTGTTTGCCTTCGGATGTGCTTTAAAAATCAGAAATACTTCCATTGCAGTACTTTGGAGATCAAAATTCTGGCTTTTTCCTGGTGAAAAATCACTCAATACGAATGAGATAGAGTCTACCGGGCTCTTGATAGAAACTGAGTGTGGGTAGTATCTTAACTTGAGGCTTACCAACCCAGGAGCAGAAGTCGATCCCGGGATGAGTACACATGTTCTCTGCAACACAAGGCCGTGCTGAAGCTTCTTCTTGTAATCTGAGTGATTCGGAGTTACCTCCTTTGCTGGCGATTAGTTCTTTTAGTATGGCTGTAACAGTGTCAAAGATACAATCAGATCCCCGTACAATTTTTTCTAAGAGATTTGGAATAGATATAGAAGACTCACTAGGCTAAGTGCTAAACAGGAAGTAATGTGTTAGGATTATTCTATTGTTCACTCTTAGGAGACTAGCATACCGCAATAAATTGCCTTAATCGCCTTTTAACTTAGGTTGATTTATCAAAGTTCCTGTGTACGAGTAAGTGACTCATACTCTACGCAGGAACCATGGCCAAACTCCAGAAGAGGCTGCAATGCATCCAGAACGCCTCTGCACGCCTCATCCTGGACATCCCCTGCCACTGCCACATCACAGACCACCTGAGAAACCTGCACTGGCTCCCAGTCAACAAGAGAATCACCTTCAAACTCCTCACCCATGCCCACAAAGCACTGCACAACACCGAACCAGAATACCTCAACACCCATCTTCACCTTCTACAGCCCGACCCAGCATCTCCGCTCCGCCGACCTCGCCCTTGCAACCGTCCCGCGCGTCTGCAGAACTACAACCGGCAGTAGATCATTCTCGCACCTTGCTGCCAAAACGTGGAACACTCTTTCCACCCACCTGCGCCAGACCAAAGACCTCCTTACCTTCAGGAAACTTGTCAAGACCTGGCTATTCTAGCAGTAGCAGCAACCCCCACCTCCCCCATCCCCCCCACCTCAACGCCTTGAGACCCTCACAGGTGAGTAGTGCGCTTTACAAATTTCTGATTGATTGATTAATTGATTCCATGCGGTTGGCCCCTTATCTCCCACTTGTTGCTGAACTAGGTGATGGCAAGGGAGACAAACACAGAGTAGACATGCCTCTTATAGAGTTCCGTTGAAGTACAGAGGCAGTGGTAGTAGAGGGTCATCCAAGGGGTATGAGCCATTATGCCTGCTGATGCCCACACGCAAATCCTTTCCGTTCTTTATCTACCCACCACCCCTTTCAATTTTATGAGTTAATCTGAAGCGGTTCCCAGGGCCAGCAAGCTGCAACATTTGTGTTTTTGTTGGACGATTCCGTTTGCCTCGTGCTGAACCCTTTCTCGGCTGGATGGTAGGCCATGATTCTTTGCCAGCACTGCACTGTTTATTTTGGATAATTGCAAGAGTATCTTACTTTTTAACCGGGTTAGAAGGGGAGATGACAGCGTAGTACGCTCTTTATACTGGCTGACTGCGTAATGTTTTTTTGTTTCTTCTTTACATGATGTGATTCCTGAATTCTGTCATGTAACTTTGAAGTTTAATATAATAGGAATTATTTGCAGCAAAATGGAATACATTCTTCCTACCCCAAGTGACACAATTATAGGCCTTATTTTTTCACATGAGTAATGCACCATTTTATTTTCCACGCCACCCATATAATTATTTCTATACCTCTGAAGTGGGAAGGCGGCGGTTTCCTGAGGTTTTCCTTTCACTTCACTGCTTATGAGAGACGTGAGCGGACTTTGTTCTTGTAAAACGAATGCCATAATTGTACGGCCGTTTAACTGTCAATCTTTTTTAAAAGCCATATCTCATTCGTACCGCAGGATACACGCAATGGCGACGTCAACCATTCTAGAAGTGTGAGGATTTTTGTTACAGTGCTACGGCCTCACCAATATAACACTGAGAATATTTACCCACAACTCACTGGACTTGATACATTCACTTACCACAGAGACATACTCATTCACACGAGGGATGCCACCAACTCACAAGCCTAATCAGACCCCGCTCTGAAACGGACACCTGAGTTAATCGCTTACAACATGCACCGTCTATCATCATTAACAGTTTCATAGAAAGCACAATGCAAATCCAAAATGGACATCTAAGCGCTAAGAAGAGGCAGAAGGTGATACAAATCCAGCGCAGGAATGTTTTTATCTGGTTTCAAAAACAGAGCTAAACAGTTGCTTTCTTGGGTGCAGATCAAGAAACAGTACATAAACGTGGGAGTGTGTCCTGACGTGATCACCTAAACCCAGGAGCAGCAGCCAGTGCTATCATGTGGCTAACATCTAAAACACACAATGCAGAAATATCTGTGGCAAAAACGAAGGCCACTAAAGCACAGCCTCCCAAAATCCCGACCAGAAATGATCTCCCTTCAAAAATGTTGACCTGTGCTTAATTACACTACCAATAATTTGCACCCAAATGTTATTGGAATGTGGTTACAAGTGTAAAATAACCGAAACTTTAAATATTAGGGAAACTAATTTAACTGTATTTTTGGGAATTACAAATAGGGCCTTTCTGCAGGGGGCTATTTATGAAAGCTCGAGATTTGGTATTCTATGTCTTGGAGTTTGTGTTTTTGTGAAATATGCTTTTGCTTGCTATGCTTTCACAGTGCCCCAATATTGCACAGCTTGAGCTCTTTTTACTCGGGGTAAAATCAGAGGCAACTTTCTTTAGGACTAAAGTAGCCTTGTTGCAGTGTAGTGTCTGAGATGTCTTTGGATGAAATAGGGAATTTCACTGTAAGCAATCTTATGACTATACAATTAGGTCTTAATTTTAACCCTTGCCTGCATCAAGAGCCGATTCAGTGTTCCGAGAGTTGGTGAATGTGCGTTTGAAGTTTTCTTTTGTAGGTCCCCAACAAAAAAATTCTCTAGTTAAGTTTAGAGCCTAAGACTCTCGTGGTGATGAGGCCCTGTGGAAATCACAGAGGGACAGGTAAGTACATCTCAACAAAGCCAATCGATAATGTTGTGAGGAGGCACCAATTAAATTCACCAGCTTCACCAGAGGCAACTCGGTTCAAAGATACTCCCAGTGTTTTGACATCATCTAACAGGAAGATTATGCCACCTTTATTTTAGTATAAGAAGCTTTGATCGACTAGAGTTTGCTAATAGGTGCACTTAGTAGAAATTCGTTTTTAGTCTCGTTGAGACTAAACCAGTTTAAATTAATTCAATTTTGAGTTACTTGAAATACCTGATTAACATACAGGAGGCTTTACATAAGACCAGAAAACCACCCGGATATCATCAGAAAAGTTCTGAAAATCCACTTCCAGGAGCAACTAAACAATGTTGAACAAAACTTAAGAAGGTCCCTGATGAAACCCACAGCTGATTCCAAAAGTGTGATGAAGTGCCCCCACTTAGACCATATGAAAGTAGAACCAAACAGTAGAGTACACACGTGGTACCACTTATCGAGCAAACGTCTGCATATTTTTATATCACTGTCCAGCTTTCAGCCAAAGTGGGAGGTGAGACGTGGTCAGTATTTTGAACTTGATCATGTCTATGGCCAGGTGTGGCCTAGTGGCTATGGCCTGGCTTCTGGTGATGAGCTGAGTCAAGACCCTGTTTAATCCCATACACATTACGTATCAGTGAGATTCATTACGTATCAGGGACATGAATACTACATTGGCCAAATTTCAAAATCTCATGTGCACACCAGGTACCTCAAAGTTTCCTTAGGGTGAGACTTTTAATGCACTAAAATGTGAGTTCATGTCCGATCTTTAAATGGTTAAGACACTGTCATATCTTATGATTTTGGGGAACCGGAGGGTGACTGTAAAAGGGTCATCCTCATGGTTTAAGATGGATTAAACAAATGCATTTTTTCGATTTGAATTTGGAAAACCTAATACAAGGCAGCTTAGATTTTGCATTAGCTGGACACACACACATAGCCAGGATATTTTTTAATGTTATTTTTTGTTTCTGATATGCTCTTACAACAGCAAGAAGCTCCAGAGTGTCAGAAAAACAGGGGGTGCAGTCGGAGTGTATTGAAGAAACTGCAAACAAATTAAAAAAACATTCAAAGGCTAGCATTTGGTGGAAGGGGGCATTTTAAGATGACTAGGAAATGATCCGGTGCTTCATTCATGGTGAAAATCCAAAGGAAGAGATACCATAGCATCTCAGAAGTAACATTGTGAGGCCGCTTTGGGAGGCACCCCCGGGCATCTGAGCAGGAGGGATGGCAATAGTAATTTGAAGAGGTAATACAGACTTGTGTACCATAAACAGGGTTTTGAATTGGATCCTTTATTTCACTGGCAGTTTATTGAGTGCTGTTATTGCTGGAGTGATGTTATGGGAAGCGTTCAAACCGAGGATGAGTCAGACAGCAAGAGGTTTACAAGTGGTTATAGCCAGAAGTCTCTACCACGCTCCAGTGTAGCAGTCTGCACGTGAGAGTGGTAATCTTAAACTGGCTCATTTGGGAGCGTGCAAGAGCAGTACGTGCTTTTAAAATAAGGATGTGCTGTCCAAGAAACACTGTAGACCCACTTCCCATTCCACGAGAAATGAGAATGCAGGGATTAGTGCATGTGTGTGTGAATTATGTGATGAGCACTCACAGGGGCTTTGTGGATTTATTGAGCTGATTTTTTTGAGGATTTATTGAGTTCAATAGAATATATGCTGAATCAATTTATGCTAGCAAGAATGGTGATATTTGTAGAGTGAAATGGGCATTGTCCCAATTTTGCCCTTATCTGTTAAACTTTCTAGCAAAAGCATGCCTGTTCTCTAACAATGATTCTAGGATTAACAGAGCTCCAGCCAGAGTCATAGCTGTGTCTTGATGCTACACGCATTGTATCTTGTGCTGTACTCCTCCTCCCTCAGGAAACTTTAGCTGGCCATTGAGAAGTGGAGACAGAAGTAGTAGCATCCTTCTGAAGAATTCTCTTTTTCAAAACCCACACTAAGCAATGGAACAAAAGGAAGTCATCTGCCATTTTATACAGCATGGCATGCACTAACCAATCTGGTTGGCCTGGCTTTCTCCAAGCGGATGTACATTTGTTTTTTGTGAGACTACATCTGGAATTTAATCTTGCACGGATCAAGCAGCTGAGACAAAGGTCACATTTAGAAGCTGCATAAGAGTAGGGGGAAGGCAGAGCCTAGGAGAACACTGCATAACTATTTGTAAGGGAAGAATTAGGGAGAAAATATCTGAAAATGTTGAGTCTATTCACGAAGGATTTTGGAGAGAGCATACCACTCTATCTGATATCACGAAGGTATTCTGGAAATAACAAACCACTTGCACAGACTGGAGAGAAGAATGCCTTGATCAACAGTACAACAGGCTTGAGAAAGATCAAGAAGTATCATGGTTGCTTGCTGACCTTTTCCAAGAGTTATCAGAAGCCCTTCCCTGCTACTGGCTAATGATGATCCCTATCCTCTAGATAGTTGGGAACGTGGTTTAAAGCTTTGGTGTTGTCAGTATTGTTCAATATTTTCTTGCAGTTCCTTTGTTAATACAGGCCACAACATTTTGCTGGGAAAAAACAGAGCAGTTTGTTTAAAATAATCTTACACAAAACAGAGGTAATGTAAGGTTGGTGGCAGACAGGACCTTTTGTATTCCATCCTTTATGCCCAGGAGTTAGGGAAATGCTTGTCAGTTTCACATGATAATGGTTACGCATTACTCATACTTGCCAACTCTACTGATTTAGGTGGTAGACTAGTGTTTTTTTACTGAGTTATGCAACCTATGGTCCAAAAGAAGTTGTGGTCCAAAACAAAATGTGAGTATGTGCACTAGGCTCTTCATGTAATAGACCTACATTACTTGACAACTAAGATGCATTACTTGATAACTAAAGGCCTGATTTAGAACTCAGTGGATGGTTACTCCGTCACAGATAGGTCTGCCAAAATCTAAATCCCATTATGTCCTATGGGACTTGGATTTCGGCGGACGGGATACAGTGGTGGCTCACCGGGATTATAGGTGGGCAGGGCGGGGTGGCGTTAGCAGGGAGGGCAGGGGAGGAATTTTAATAAACTTTAAAAAAAATAATAATCAACTTACCTCCGCTTCGCTTCTTGCCGCCCCGCTCCTCTGTCCTGCAGTGCAGGCACAGGCTCCCAGCCTGCCCTGCGGCCAATCCTGATGCTGCTCAGAGCAGCATTAGGATTGGCAGGTAGAACTCATCCAGGGCGCTCCCAGGCAGACTGGAAGCCTGAGCACTGGGCTTGAGAGAGCACACTGCGCATGTGTGTTATGCCAGCCCAAGACAGCAGGCCAAACATACATGCGCAGTGAAGAGTGTGCACAATGCACTCCCGTCAGAGCTCGTCACCCCATGGCCTGCCCTTTTCACAATGAAGGGATAATAAACACAGTTTATTATCCCTTCGTTCTGAAAGGTTTGCAGCATCTGCTGCTGGCGGGGGGCAACGCTCCTCCACTATAGCGGAGGAGTAGCCACTGACGGGATAGCCATCACATTGTGATGGAGTAACCCATATTCTAAGTTTTAAATGTGGCCTTAAGACTAGATTCTATATTCCAGCTAAAACTCTTAGTTCTCCCTCCCTGGCCTATGCTTAGCCCTTAAGCATCCATCAAGCTAGGACAGGAGCCAGATCCCTCTTTTTATTTTCTGTGGGGCACTGGAACAAACTGTTGGAGAGACTACGTACAACAACAGACCACAGCTGTTTTAGAAAAGTTTTAGAAACCCGGCTATTCCCCTGCTAAGCTTGTCTTTTATCGTTCACCATTTGCCATTTGGTTATCTCCTGACCCTTCTTGGTTCACGTCGGGATACTCTTTGAGGAGTGCTTTGCGTGCTATTTCATAACATTTCACAACATAACGGAGAAAGATGAAAGTGTGTATCATGTTCTGCCTCCAAGGGTGTAAGTAGTAAATGTGAGGGCAAGGAGCAGAAAATTGGTGACAAAATGGTGACGTCAGTTTCAGGAACAAATATCTGAAAGTTAATACCTGTTAAACCAAACAGCCACCCAATCACTTTCTGTGCAAATCTAGCATAGAAGAACACAGTTTATAGTTACATTTAGAGTTAAGTGAAAAAAGTATTTGATTTACAATTTAGATAATTGTCAACCAAATGAAATGACATTTTCCTTCATGCCAGCTACAGTGGGAAGAACTGGTCTGATCCCCCCCCCCCCACCCCCCCCCCCCCCCCCACCCCCAGGACCAGCCTGCGCCATGAATGCTTCTTGAATTCTAAACCGCAGTTCTTTGTTTTCCTATTGTAGCCTGATTATGTTCAGATGAGCTTTCCCGTTTTTTGGTAATTTGTAACAGATTACGCTTCAAGAAAACTATTCAGGGAGTTGGCCTTGAAGAAATAAACTGGTCCGCCTGAATAATACAGGCCTGGCGAAATAAAACCCTCCTATTATCTACTTAACAGCTATGGATGCTGCATGGTGGTTTACCACAGGGCCAAGTCGTGGGGCCATGAGCCTTGCAGCGCAGTCCAAGTTCAGCAGGCATTCAAATCTCGCCTGGCCCACTCCCAAACAAGGCAAGCGGCGAGGCTAGAGTGCCAGCGAAGCCCCATGAATGTATTGGCTCTCCCACCACACAAATGCTGAAAATACTGGCCATTCTGTACAACCGGAAGGATGAGGATGGAAGATTAAAATCGGAGCGGTCTCACGTAGCGGATGCCAGCCACAGGCCACCGGATCAGGGCCGCAGGTGTGGTCGGAACTTGCAGCCCTTGTTCCTGCCACAATTTCCGATTAGGTGTTCTAAACCTGTGCCAAGGCAGCGGTGGGCATTGCAAGGGGAATAGGAAACACGATACGCATTGAAAAGAAAAGACAGATAAAGCAAGGCTTGTCTTATGTCTTGGCAGACAATCGATTTGAAAAACATTCCTAGCTATTGCTGAAAATAAACTCAATACACCGAACGGACCATTTCACATAATTACATTTTCAGTGGTGTTTTAAAGTACATTATTTTCAGACTATTATAAAGCCCACATGCTGCGATCTGGCTTTCTGAGCATCCCACTGTGAAGCAAAAGACCACAAAACTCTCTAGGCCAAACAACACTGGTAGAACTTTGCACTGAAAATTCTGGATTATAAAAACTATCAGTGAAACCTTTCAAAAATATTTGCAGTGATAGTTGGACCCACGGAAAAATGGGCAATGAATGTTGTTTTTGCATTAATCGCAATATGTAAATGTCGCTTTGCACATTGTCAGGTGGCTCAAATGTTTGTGCCAAAAGTACTCTAATGCAATTTCTGTAATCTGTAAATGACGGTACAAAATTACAGCTGCACTGGTTCAGACTTTGTGAATCATCCTTCTGGGTGCTGCAGTAACGAATGGCAAATTAGAAACCATTATCAGCATCATGTAAAATTACATGAAATACTGTATCAACATAACGTGATGGAATAGCACACACAGTACTGTAGGTAACATATGGGTACGATGTAGTGACACATTAGAGAGGAAACCGCCAGCCCTACCTTCCAGGGTGCATATCTTGTGTTGTGCAGGAATTTGAATACATACTCCGAGATATTATAACTTTGTGAAATAATACCAGTCAAGAGCCTCAAACTTTTTCCTCATAAGGCACATTAATGGGATCTCGGAATTATTTGTAGCACAAAATCCTCCACCCCTTCATGGACTCCATGCGCGACTGTGGATCCCGACAGCCCCAGATACTGCCAGACGGTCCAAAGCCCATTGTGTATGGAGGTAGGAAGCAGGGAACTCGAGGGACAGATGAGCAGATTCCAAATGGACAGTTAAGCCATGCATAACTTTGCAATGCCGCTCAGAGTGCACACTAAATCATCTCAAACTGTTCAGTAGGATTTAATGTGTGGGTATCAGGAATGTCACCGGACTGAGAATGTTGATGACTTAAGTCCTCCGCACTAGTGCAAGTTCCTCGTCGTGCTCGTGCATGCCCCTCAAACCGGCTCTGACTGGGGAGGTGGAGGTTGAGACTCCATGCCCTCAAAAACATTTGCCCTATTTTTAATGACTGCAAAACGGGATGAGAAGAGTCTTTCTTATTTTGAAGAAAAAGATATCGGGTGAGGGACATATTAGACCCAGTATAGAGTGGAACAATGAGAAAGAGACACCTGCAGAAGGTAGGAAAAGACATGAAGGAATGGAGTCTGACATCTTCTTTAGTAATTGCTTGCATGGAACCATCATACTAAAACGAGGCTGCCAATGGATTTGGGAAGAAGTGGAACATTTTCATAGAGCAAGTTTAGGTAACTGGACTACATTTCATAAAATGAATACAATTCGTATGCTGGAGCACAAAAATGGTAAAGCTTTACCAGTGCATCTGGAGATGCATGTGTTTATTAAAGTACTGCTATAGGGCACTGGCTATAGTTAGTTAATGCTATTAAACAATATGACTAACTACATTACCGTAGAGGCTGTCTCAATAGTCTGATGCACCCTTGGTCCAATTTTGCATTATGAAATCTTAAGGCTCATGTTCAGTTGCTTAAGCCAAGAGCCAATATGGTTCATGGTATTACAATACAATATATGTACACTACAATATATGAAATCCTGTAATCGTTGTAAAAATGCCTGTCTCTTATGTTCTTGTAAAATCACCAGTCACCTGTAATACGAAACTGACAGAGCTAATCTACTGTAATAACTTATTACAGTTTAGTTATGACGCCACGATGTTTGTTGACAGGATTATCAGATAGTAGGAATGGCAGGTTGAGGGGTTAGCTTTTTAGCTCATTTCCTTCAGAACTTGCTCCCTAGAAAAAAATGAATGTCCATGACCTGATAAAAATACAGTTATACTAGTCGGTTTACTAATTACAGTGTTGGCTTTCATTGCAGGAGAGCAGGGATTGTAGCTGTAGGACACATTTCGAAAGTAAATTAAACTAAACTGCTAACACATGTAAAGTGCTCCAACGCCTCTTCAGGGGTTGTAAGCGCTATACAAATGTGATTACAGTACAATATGCAAGTGCAACATTTTATAAAACAAAGATAGTGACATGTTTATTTTCACAGTACATCCTTTCATAGTTCTCTTACATACAATGTGAGCATGTGAAGGAGCAAGAGAATACAGATTCAAAAGAAGATTGTGGAGAGGATGATGGCATTTGTTATTTATTATATATAATAAATTACACCCATTCTGTACATGACTTGTAAGCCACCTAGGAGATATGTGACCTCACGAAGAAACTCTGCTATCTGCCTCATTCCACTGTATGGCCATGGGCCTCCTTAGTAATCTGTAATATCATTATAAAGTGAAGCAGGGGGCACATTATCTCACCCTAGATGCTGCTGCTGCACTTTGTCTTTCTAGTGTTATGACCCACAGCTGCCACAACAATGATGGTGTACACTCTTTCAATGGGGTACAGTTTTCTGCTACCTGGAGAGCCTAAGACCGTAGGCCCACTGGCTTCTGAACTGCTTCTAGTTGAGCACTAACAGAAAATAATGTGCCACACAAAAGAACTAAACGGGAAAACGAGTAGCTGATCAAGATATGGTTTTAAGACAGGTCAGCAGTTCAGTCCGTTCCTTTTTTACAAAAAATACTGATAACATTTTTATTATTATTTATGATATACTGTCCGAATATTCAAATAAGAACAGTGCACATAGGAATGTAATTTTAACCTTGCTAAATTAATTTATCCTCTTTTTTTGTACCAATGTTAATCAATTGAATCAAAGAAATGTGTTGCGCTTGAATCCTGCTCGCGAGGGTTCCGCTCCGGAACGTTCGTGAGCGGGATTCCAAGTTGACAGTTGCTTGGGCAGAATCAGATGGAGCGGGTTTGAAGAAGGTGCCGATGTTGTTGTCTCCTGTTTTCTCCTCAACTTGATTTTCTTTATTAAATGACATCTTACATACTTACCTCTTGATTCATCTTTCAACTAAATTACTTACTACACTAAGAGATGGCCTGCGCGTAAATGTTCAAGTTGAGAGGGGTATTCATATCAATGCGCAGAACACAAGCTGAACAATCCAGCTTGCTCCCAGATCACTTAAGCCCCTTGTCTTCAGATCACAATTTCTAATATTCTCAATGATACAACAGCTGCCTACACGGTAGAAGTATTCTCCTGTAGTCTTTGTGGTGCAGTTGGCGCACCTCTCCAAAATGCACTTGACCGTCAGTCCCTTTCTGGAGCCCCAGATACTGGCAGTGGGCCAGAACCTCATTGAGATTTAAAACTCAGAACTAATTTGGGGTGCACAGTGGTACATGTATGGTTGATAATTTATGCCATTTTAAGGAGGGCAAAATGCCGGGCTATAAGTTTGATCATGCCCTCGCTCTCATTCCCACCACTGTGATCTAGTGCGTGGAAGTGAAAACAGTTTTTGCAAGTACACTTCCCGCCTGCTCCAGGGACAGCAGTCACTTCCTTTCCAGAAGATCATTTTGATCATCCTCTCACACACTTTTGTTTTTTTACTGCAGGCCATTAGGCCTGCCTCATTTTCTCTTTTTGTCTGTACCAATTCTTAACTTTTGTCGCCTGTACTGCGGAAGCTGCCAGCCAATGAGGAGTGTAGCCTTAAAACGTTAAAGTATCAGGAGACCTCTTCATCTTTTAGGAGACTGCATTAAAGATGAATTTGCTCAGCAAATACCGGATAGTATATGTTTGTTTTGAAACACATCTTTGCAAAGTATTATCATTCCAGTCAATTCTGCAGGGAAGGTCAAATGCAATCTAAGAAGCAGTGATGAAGCTGGGTGGTGCTTTTGTTGCTTTAACCATCTAAATATGTTGAACTTTTCATGTTTAGAGACTAGCATGTGAGGAATCAGGCGGAAAAACTAATGGCATAGGCCTGTCATTAAATGGAATATATAATATAGGGGAATTTTGTAATTATTAATGAATGTAATAAATGACATCATCACTGTTGCAGGCCCTGGCCTATGTGCTGAATGCCCACATTTGTAAGGTGTGCTTGGCGTGGCAGAAAGATAGGAGAGTGAGCACTATATGTTGCTGCTCCACATGCCTTTTTATGTGGATCATACCAGGCATGGCCTGCTACAACACACAGGGGAGGGAGTTCTGCAACATACAAAGCATGGACGTCTACCACATCTGCGCCCAATGTTCCCGTGTGTAACTAGCAATTGGCATGGCCTGCACCCTCTACAGAGATGTGCCATCTTGGTCAGGTACATAATATACAGAGAACGGGCGCAAACTATACCCTCTTTGCTCAATATCCTTTATGTAGAGGGCAAAGGGGATGGATAAAGGCCAAGCTCTATACACTGTACATACATGACTGTTTCATGACCATATGTCTAATGTGCACAGAACATGGTCAAAGGCTGTCAGCTTTTCATTCATCATAGAAAAGATGAACTGTCTCCTATCATGTCCTGTATGCCCAATTTAGCTCTATGCAGAGGTAAGGAGGCCCAGCTGAAGGCATGGCTGTTCCACATAGAGCTGAAGATTGTGGCCATTCTGCTGTACACCGCTGCTTGTGAGGGGTACAGGGCCCTGCGCCTATTACTCGCAGGCTGTGGCCTCAGTGCCCTACTCTCTGCATGATGCACCATTTATTTCATATGACAAGTGACTGGTAATGTGATGGATGAAGCTATTTGTGACGTCATATGTGAGTTCTCGCGTACTGCACGGAAGGGAGTTATGAAAGCGCATGCAATCATAAATGGCAAAATTCAGTGTTTTTAGACTTTGGATTGATAACCATGGTGCCCCTTCGGCTAATGTATTTTTATTTTTTTCCCAGGGAATACTTGAAAGAGCTCTATACAAATTCAGAGGTACTTTAAATCCTGTGGCGTGACTGAGCCTTTCACGTGTCCGACGTTGATAAAATAAGGGAAATTAAATTGTAGTAACAGTAGCATTTATGGAAGGATGAAAAGACAGAACTGCAGCCGCAACCGCTGTATAAAACGCGAGGTGTTTATTTTTCTAAGTACCCTGCAACATGACGTGAACAAACGTCTGCCCATTTATGTGCTTTGCTGATGATTTCTCCTTATGGTTCATGAGGGGTGGCATAAGCAACGCCGAACCCCTCGTTCCATTTCCTGCACGGAGCGGGTTGAGTCTCAAGGAAAGCGCGTTCCTGACTATGAACTACGGGGAAAACACCAGGTGAGTGAGTCCGCGTCCAGGCCCCTGAGACACAACCGGATCCGCGCTGTCCCAGGGCCTTTTCTGTCAGGACCGTCACAACACGAGGCTCGATCTGCCACTATCAAAGGAAAGCGGAGAGGGAAGGGGCGGGCTGGTATTTAAGAGTGGCAGAGGTGTGCGGAAAAATGCACTTTCCATGACAGCCTATCTCCAGAGTATAAACAACAGCAGTGAACTCCTTCTGGCCTTCCTTTTATGGAATCGGATCTGCTGTTCATAAACCATAATAAACAAAACCTTTAAAAGACCGTAGAACTGTCGTGGACACAGACAGGAAATCGGGTCAAAAGTCGAGTTCCCTAATAATGGCCTGTTCTTTGCAGTGACTTGCAATAACGTGTAGATTTTTCTATATATCGAGGAGTTTCATAAAGTGCTGCCTGTCCTCTTCAGTACTTTTTTCTCCAGAGTGTTGCACTGAAGACCAGAAAGCGGTTTGCAGGACAGGAGAGGTTGGAATACATTCAGGCAGGGTGAGGTTCATCTGCTGTGTTGGGTGTAGTTAAAGGTCAGCTTGAATAATTTGCTTTTCAATAGTTTGATGAAGTGCACGTGGTTGGGTTCATATTTCAGATGTCACTTAAGGACACTCAACAGTCCCCATCCTTTCATATCCAGCGATCTGTCCCCATCTTTCAAACTTCTGAATGATCATTGCTCAGTCTGGTAGACAGGCATTGAACAAATGGCTCAGGTTGGAGCACAGTGAGGTGTTGGTTCCAGTGTGTGCATGTGAAAAGTGTCTTTGCCTCTCTATTTTTCAGGGGCAGTGCACAAAACTTTGCATTTTATTCTGGCTTCCATCGATGGTCAGTTGAGTGCTTTATGAGTGGGTTTGATGAGGTTCACTATGGTACAGCACATATTAGCTGTCTCATTCCGAAGTCTCTGAGCCTCACAGTTCGATTTTAGGGAAGACCAGAATAGATAATATTAAAGTAGCTGAGGTATGCCAGGATGCGGGCTCTTGCCATCTTGACTTTGTGGTTAGCAGGTAAAAGTGTGGAGGGGTTTTTGCAGGAGAGATTCAAGTCCTCACCATTAGAAATAGCATCGAAGAGGCTTTCCAAGATTCTTAAATTTTGTGAAGCGGAAGGCGGGATACCACGGACTAAGAGCCAATGAAAGCGTACTGAATCATGCTTCGTGTCTCCCACTACTCACACCTTGGACTTGGCACCATCCATGCACAGAAAGCCCTCCATTCCGCGGAACACATGGTCCAAGCTTGTTATGATGATGGTTGGCTTCTCCGGACCATTTTCTGTACAGAGATGCCGTTGTGTCTAATCAGCATACATATGGATGTTCACCTTGTACTGATCAAGGAGCCATGGTGGAGGCACACTTGGACGTTGAACAGAAGATTTGAGGGGTGATCCTTGATGAGTGCCACAGAACTTTGGGTATGCGGCTGAACAGAATAAATCATTCCTGATTTTTCTAGTTTAGCATTCTGCACAACATTGGTCTGGAAATCACTGTCATGGCTGATGCCATGTTTAATCATTTGTTCCATTTTGTTTGCCCATACTGTGCATAGCCTGCACTGCTTTTTCTCCTCTGACGTTTGTTGCCTTACCCTCATGCTTGGCACTGCTAAGCAAGGATTCACAAACTACGAGCTCAGTGTCTGGAATATTTCATTTCTTGTATCTGTTCAAGGTTCTTTTTTCTTATTCTCTTAAGAAAGATGTATGCATACTGTCTGAGTTTTGGCTTCTATCATGTATGCGCTCGCTTGAAGTATGTATGATAAAAATCTACAAAAGGACTTTGAAATTGGGGGAGGGGCTAGCACTAGATGCTCACGGCTGCTGAGTGATAATACTGCTGCTTTGTATAGCGATATCGCTCTCCGCTTATTTTGCTGAATAAACTTGGATGGACTCCACAAAGGTGTACGAGTAATCTGATTTATTTTTGACAGGCTTTTTTAACTTATACCTCAGTAATTATTTTATTCCATGTAATACTTGATCCCATGCACCATTCCCCTCTGGGGTAAACCCTTTTAAAATGCCTAAGGTCTTGGATCTTCCAATGGAAGACATCCTTCAGTTGCAAGTACCTCGAATATATGTTGAATCTCTATTAAACTGTACTAAAAACAAACACACCAATAAAAAAATAGCATTTTCTTGAAAACACATATGTAAAGCAGCTTCATGAAGGCCACTTTCAAAACCTGCTGTTGTTTATAATGTATGATGTCTTTGAATGACAGATTTTATTGAACCCAAACAGGACAGTACCAAGCATGCCAAAATAAATGTCCCCTTAGGAGATAATGAAAGTGAAAGGAAAAAAATGGAAAGAGAATGGTAATGCTAGTGTAAGCATCGACCACAGTTTTGTGGTACCATGGGTCCGGTTCACAAAGAAAGAGAACCTTTTTGTGTTAAACTTGTAAACCTTCAACTTTGGTAACAATACTATTTTCTTGGGATTCACAGTGCTCCGTAGCCTAAGCAAAGAAATCTATGAAAATGATAGATTTCTATTTGAACACCTAACTATCAACCACTATAATTTTCACAAGTGATCCATCCTCTGATTTATGTTTAGGGTCATCATCTTGACCCTAGACCTTAACATAATTTAGCTTTTGTTCTGTTCCAGGAAATCCCTGCACCCCCAGAATATAGGTTGGTTTCTGTGTGCTGTACACATCCAATGTGCCCACCTACTCCGGCTTTTTTTTGTACTAAAAGCCAGTGGACAAACTGAATACGAAAAACCACTAAGTATCGTTTACTCAAAAAGTTATGACTTTTTGGTGTTGATTGCATTTCGAATTGCCGACACTGTCCTGCTCCCCTGGGCATGCCTGTGTTCTCATCTGCCATCCCAGAATTTAGCAATGTAGAAAATCCTCCACACTGGACGATTTTTTAACTTCCACCTTCTGAATAAAATGCATTTCTACCCAACTAGAGCATATTTTGAAACACTTGAACTGAGTTTAGGATTGCAAAATGTCTTCTGTTACTTCCAAATCTCCACATACAGTAGGCGAGCAAAATTGAGTTATGCTACTAAATGTGACATTTGTCACAACACTGAGAGCAGCCACGGCTAAGAGGTTGCAGAATCGCCTCGGTGAAAGATGGCTGAGAGCACATGTGCCTTTCATATTAAGCACACCACTTTGCCCGTCAAGGACAACTGGGTTTCCTTATGAGAAACATGTTCGGATTAACATGCTCTGATGGACGATATTATCATTCTGCTACCAAGGAGTATAACTAAAAGCATGCTACATGACTGTCCTTTTAAATCTAAGCTTGGCCTATGCAATACACACCTCAAGTAGCCCACTCATTTACACAATGGTGTTTGAATCTCATGGAATAAGCAGTTTACAAGGTGTGGAGAACTCATCTTAAGCAGTTCACTGTGTGTAACTTTGAAAACCTGCTGTCGGTTGGAATCTTGGGAACATATGGGCAGATGATTTTTTTTGTAGTGAACCGAAGCAAGGCAATAACTAAATATGCTAAAATTTATGTCCTCTTATAAGGTAGGGAAGTGAGATTCCACAGCAAAACAATGTTCAGGAGCAAGGGTACTCCATGAGTATCTTTTCTGACTCTGACCTTGACTTATACAACGTTACCCCTGGAGATATATCCTTACATTTAGCTATATACTGCAATTTCACCAGAAACTTTAAACAATAGTCATAAAGTTATTTAATTAAGATTGAACTACTGCACAAATCACATGACATCAGTACACCTCAATCTTAGCAATAACTGAAAGATTATCCTATTAACAGGCATACTCAGGCCCTTTCCCTTGATGTTTTTTGACTCTTTGTTGCTCACTCTCTTCCAGAAAATAGCTGGGGTTTCCATGTCTAATGGCCCCTGCATTCCTGCCAAAGCCCTGCAGAAACAAGAGCTCTTGCAGCTGCCAGGGTTTATTTACACACATTCCTGCCTCAAATTGAATTAATGAGCATAATTTAACTCAGGCGATGTCCTTCCTTTCCCTCGCTTCACTTTGCCTCACTTGACTTTTCTGCCTCATTCGAGATGACCAGTCCGGCCTCCTCTAGAATGTTTTGGCGCGGTTCATGAAAAAGATGTGAGCACAAAGGCAGTGCCAAGGTCCTTTCCAAGCACAGCATAAGGTTTCCGCTTTCTGGCCCGAAGGGTAAAGTCTATCAGAAAAAACACTGTGTTCATCTTCTCACCTCCATTTATTTCTTGTGTGCTTTGGTGCATTTCTTTTTCTTCATTTGAAAACATTCTTCGTAGCTTTAATATAGCTTTAATATTTTAGGAACGTAAAAAATTCAAACAAAAAAAAGCCTGGTACTTTGTCAGTTCACAAATCGTTGTGCAAAATAACTTGTCATATATTCAACGGCAGGAAAACTAGTTATTGCTAGTTAGCACTTGTATTGCATACAATCTGCCATTACTAAGGATTGAGTAGTTCTACTGTGCTCTGCTAGCAAACCAAGTCCGTATTTAAAAGACCTTTATATATGTTTTAAATTGCCGATGAGTTCATCCCTAATTCCCCTAATATGAAATTTTAATTTATAGAATGATATTACCAGCCTTGGTAGAAACTCTAGGCGTGCCTGGATTCAACTGAGTTTAGAAGGCACTCTTTAGCAATCCCAAGCATAATCTCGATTTTTCAAGTTCACGTATTCTGTTTTCATCCGATAATAAAGAAAATGTATGACCCCACAAGCAACAACCTTAACCATATCTCCAGCCCCCATCAGCATTTTTTTTACTCCTACAGTCCCTGAGCCTGGATATTTACATAAAAACAGAAATCCTCAGGAAAATGCCCACCAGGATAAAACACCCCCATCTAACATTATGCCTAAGCAATTCTTTGCAACACTTGCCCAGACATCTTATTAACCAAGATAAAATGTGCACCCAAGACAATCTGCCAACCATGGAGATAACCTCTGCCTAATAGAATTTTAGGTCTAAAAGCGGGGGATAGCAATCATGATAAAGTCTGTGTGACAGTGGTGCTGGACTGGCTGACCGGTCCACCATCGCACTTGTAAATCTATACTTTAATAGTTACATTGATTTGTTACACGTATATATTTGAAAGCTCGATCTTTTAATTATACAAAAAGACACATGCAGGTAAGTCATAATGCTTTCTAGAAGCTACGTCTGACCGAGAATATGGAGTGCAATTACACTTCCGGGAAGTTTACGACAATGAATTGTGAAATAGTTGCCCTTTCTAGTAATGTTTACTATAAATCATAATGTATGGTTTTTAGGATTTATGTCTGTTCCAGAAAATCGAAAACAATTGTAATGCCGAAAAGCTGATGACAACGAATCAGGAAATATTTATCTCTTCTTTAAATTTGCTAGAACATTACAATGTAATTACCAACATATTAGGAATATGAATCAAGCCATTACTCTGGTTGTTTTCTAGCTTTATTCCCAGACCCCTGAAATAACCCATAGGATTCAAGTCTGCCTGCTACACTGACCTTCCTCATTATGACCAACCCTGATGAAGGCGGAGTAACAGAAGAAAGATTTCCACCGAAATGTATGTACCCGTTTTTAGTTATCCACTATTGTATGTCTTCTAAGAAGGATTCCAAAATATGAATGATGCCTTCTATACTGTGAAGCCTGTTATCCAACAAGGACCTTGTTTTTACAAATCAAAATGGGCTTTCTGATTAAAGGTCACTGTGTGTAGGGGTGTTGAGTGTTTGTTGTACCTATCTGTTTTGCTCAATATATGTCTTTTTTATGATGAATAAAAAAAATCCGTTCTATGGCATATAAAGAATTAGGCTATTGCTGAAATTTTGCAGATTTATATATTGGACAATAATAGACATTTTATGTATATGTATGTTATACTATTGTTTGATGCAGACAGGTTTTTGTTGTTTTCTTGAGCAATTGTGAGGACTCTATTACCCCTTAGGCTTACGTCCAGTTAGTTACTGAACAACATGCATATCCTTCAAAGCCTCCTGCGGCAGGTTAGAAATGACCCTAAAAGGAGACTGCCACTTTCCCTGGATCAGAACAGTGCACTCCATCATGTGGAATTAGGATACTTGCTCAGGGATATACCTAAAGCAGGAACTGGCCCTGATCTACAGCATTATTTAGAGTTTGTTTGACAGGATACTCTATGAATATGTGATTAATATTGTGTTCACCAGTATCCCATGGGCTATAATGCACCTGTAATATGGTGTGCAGGACATCCACCATGTTTTTGATGGAGTATCTCATCTGCCAGACTCTTAAAAAGGCCCCCAGTATCCAAAGTGTGGTGGCTGTACTAGATGCCAATTTCTCAACTAAATTGTGGGGGTTTCCGCTCCATCTCTTTCTAAATCAAGAGGGGTTGTTGCCACTGCTTCCTGTACACACTCTTGGGCCTCTGGAAACAGCAGTCAGGCAGTTGAGAGACATGGATCCACACTGGTTCTAAAGAACGGAATCTAATGCAATAGGCAGATGATCCTACTAAGACTCTACATTCTGATTCCTTCATCTGTGCTCTTATTTAACATGTTTACTCCTTATTTGTTTACTGAATCAGTAGGAACAAGAGCAAAGGTTTGCATTTGACTACATTTGCCATGAGAAATTCTCTTGAGGGAAAACCTTTTCATGTGGGTTCCCAAAACTCTAAGGGGGTCATTCTAAGTTTGGCGGGCGGCGGTTGCCGCCCGCCAAACGGGAACCGCCAATTGGCCGCTCCGCGGTCAGAAGACCGCTGGGGCCATTCAGACTTTCCCGCTGGGCCGGCGGGCGCCCGCCAAGGGAGCGCCCACCGGCCCAGCGGGAAAGGGCCTGCAACACTGAAGCCAGCTCCGAATGGAGCCGGCGGTGTTGCAGGTGTGCAGACAGTGAAAAGCATGATGGGGCCCTGTGACGGGGCCCCTGCACTGCCCATGCCAGTGGCATGGGCAGTGCAGGGGCCCCCAGGGGCCTCAGGACACCCGTTCCCGCCATCCTTCACCGCCAGGAACAGGCTGGCGGGAAGGGGGTCAGAATCCCCATGGCGGCGCTGCTTGGGCGCCGCCATGGAGCGCCTTGCAGCGCCGCCATGGAGGATTCGCCCAGCCGGGGGAAATCCGGCGGGAAACCGCCGGACCCGGTTTTCCGACCGCGGCATGGGCTATGAAGCACCGCCAGCCTGTTGGCGGTGCTTCAGTCGTTCGTGGCCCTGGCGGTCAAAGACCGCCAGGGTCAGAATGACCCCCTAAATACTTGAGTATACTTGTTACCATTTGTGCAGAGCACCATCCAAATCCAGACTGATTCCAATGTTACCAATTTTGTCACTGATTGAAGCAAGCACCACCACCCTAATGAAATAGGGCCTGGACAGTTAAGTTGAAAATTGCTCCCAGGTTCAAATTTGTTTTCAGCATGCTCCCCTTGAAGATTCATAGATCCATGCAGTAACATAGAGATTGTATGTTCAAACAATATGTGGATGAGTGCCCCAGGGCCAGGCTCATAGTCTCTAAACTGTATGTTGCACGTAAGTTGTTAAAGGATGTGCGTGCATGTGTGTGTGAAAGAATGAGTGTGTGTGAACTTTTAAAATTAATGTTTGGTGCGTGCACGCATGTTTGAATGTTATGAGTGTTGTTAATGGATGTCCGTGCGTGTCTGTGTGTCTGTCTGTGTGTGAAAGAATGAGTGTGTGTATGTGTGCGTGTGCTTCCCGGACACCCCCCTCCCTCCTAAAGCTGCCGGCTGCCACTGCTTCATTGAACATACACAAATCAGTTACTCTTGGTGCCATATAATGTAGGCACTACACTCACCTCGCTGTCTCTGTTCCTCACAAGTTGATTGCCCTGGATTCTGGGCTCCTCCTGCCTCTACGGCATTCAGGAGTAGTATACGTCAGACTCTGGTTCAAAGATGCTATTAACCTTTATCTTATCCCTTTCTTGGGATAGATGAGTTTTCACATGTCCTTTCTGCTACCACCATGCACCCAAAACAGCTCTCCTGCACACTTAAAAGAGCCATAGAGGACAGGCAATTCTGTGTCACAAATTTTCAGAGCCGACCCATGTTCAGCAGCGTATGATACCAAGCCTCTCATTTAGAGGTCGTGGAGCCAAGTACTGTAGGGATGGGTAAGCCCTCTGAATATCAAAACCACAATATCCATAGGACCCAATATCAAAGACAGAATATTGAAAATAAAATATTGACAGGTAAGTAAGGCTAGAATTTCTATACCTATCTCTGCATATGTGTATCTACAAGGTACATATATCTTCAAAGTATGTAGATGTATACTCAGAAATAGTAAATCTATACTTCCCTATATCCACTTACCTTTCAATATTTTCTCCCTTAATATTCTGTCCTTGATATTCTTTCACTATTCTATTGTTGGTGTTGATATTCAGTAGTGTAATTGTGGGGAGAAAGCTGAGGATCCAACCATGGTGATCTTGATGGTACGACTCTGCTGTAGCAGATGCAGCCCGCAGGTCAGGTGCTTGGCAATCCTAAAGGGTTGTAGTCCTGACCAGATGAAGTTAGGTGGGTTCTGAGGAGTCCTCAGCAATTGATAGTTGCAGCGTCTGTCCATGTCTACTGTATTTGTTGCAGCAGCAGCTCTGCCTCCAGCAAAAAGCTATTGCAGACCTTGCCTGGGCCTACTGTATTTGGCTGTTGCATCCCAGACTGGGCCTTCGGTCATCATACAATTGCAGACCGACTGACAACCTTGCAACTGCGGTATCATGATTCCTGCCAGGCACCAGAGTGAGGGTTTGAGGGGCACTCACAGGACCAGAGGCCCTCTAAATTGCTGTCATGCATTCTTCTTCATCCAGGAATGCACTGGAATTCACTCTTTCCTGGACATACTCTCCTTCTGCAGGACCAGGCAGGCTCTAAGTGCTTCAGGGCAGGTACATTGCTCTTCTGGCAGGAACTCCTGACTACAGATGATGTCTCCTTATCCAAGGGAGACTGGTTGTCACACACAAACAGTCCTTTGAGTACTTTGCAAATCACTCCTCTCCTTGCTCATAATAGGCTTTGGAAATGAAACACAGAGGGATGGACTGGTACCCATGTTTGCACACAACTTCTAGAAAGGTGTTGTGGATCCAGTGTTTCAAACTGTAGAAATGGTTGAGGTGGTTCTACTTTCTTCTCTGTGCTTTTCTCTAGACACAGCTCTTGTGAAGAGTTAGGCTTCGCACTGCAGGTAGAACTGGGCTTGTGTTTATCCTGGAGCAGTCTCTTAAGAGGCACAAAAGTGGTGTGAAGTTTCTGCACCTGGCTGTCATCATCCCAAATGAAGGAGTAATTAGGGAAAGGCAAAGAGTCGGCCCTTCCCTTGAGACTTCCTCACCTTTCACAAGAGAGTCTGTTTTTGTAGCCCACTACCATCCAACAAATGGCAGTGCCCAGGAAGATTAATCAGCAGTTCCTTGGTAACCCATAGGCTCCTATAATTTCTAAATTCAGACCTCACTTTGGTGTCTGGGTCTCCTCTCTCCAGCTATAGAAATAAGATCAATACCGTTCCACTGTCTGGAAGCACAGCCCTCAATCTCCATCTTGAGCTTGGCCAGGCTAGGAGTATCCAAAATGGAGCCTACTGGCTGCCATTACTCTGGCTCCATAATACCATGCATTTGTTACCCTTACTGCACCAACAACCATGCTTAACACACACTTGAAATACACAAGCAGGTGAGAATGCACACAGAGTTTACATAAGTGGGCCTGTAGTCCTCAGCCTGAGGGACCTATAAAAAAATGTCTGGCAACACTAATAATTCTCTTAGTGATGGGATGCTGCCGCCACAGCTCAATGTGATTTTCACTGTCACTACCGAGGATACACTTGATATGCCCTTTCAGGTCACAGAGCAGATCTAGGACATCTTGTAGTCAAGGACAGGCCCACGCATCTGCACACATGCTTAGATTACTGTGATGCCAGAGCCGAAATAAAAAGTCTGGATGCTAGATGCACATGCATTTGGGCACTAATTGTAATTATATTTATATAGCACTTACTACCCCTGACTAGGCATTGAAGCACTTTTTGGAAAGTAGCATGCTGCCCTGGAATCCAAAAGGATTAGCGGTGGATTAGTATAGGGAAATATGAGTACAGTATTAGTATTACTATAGGGAAGTATGAGTTCATTTCAGCAGAGGGCATGTTAGTTTGTTAGTTGGTTTGAATAGAATAATGGAGGGATAGAGGAGGGAAGACTCCAGAAGTGTTCATTGGGATGAGGTTTGGGAAGAGTAAAGGAGAGGGGGAGGATGGAAGAGTCTGCAGAAAGTGATTAGGGAGATCATAGCAGTTAAATGGGGTTTGGGATGAGTCAAAGGAGAGATAAATGAGGGAGAATTTAGGATGGTTGTTTGGGAGATCATAGTTGTAAACTGAGGTTTGGGGTGCGCCAGGAGGGGTAGAGGAGGTAAGAGTCTGGGAAGGGTTATTTTGGATCACAGTAGTAGAATGGGTTTGGGATGAATCGAATCCGAGAGTGGAGGTAGAGGATAGCTTGTTAGATTTAGAGGGTGATAGTCAGGCGGAGTAAAGCTTCCGAGAGAGTAATTGTTATTTTCCTCTTGTATAGTAGGATTAGAGTAGTAAATATATAGATGCATGATTACATAATTAAGGGAATAAATGTGTAATGAATATAATATATTGAGATTTAAAGTTGTATTGTATAAACATAGGCTGTCAAGAGTTACAGTGCATGAAGTTAATTAATTTGTGTACTTCTACAAACATTATTTTATCTTTCCTCAATATTTCAATAGAGCAAATGCTTGTAGATATATAGTTAAGATAATATTTACCTATTGTGATAGATAAAATAAAAACAGAGATTCATTTGTATTTGTAGAGCGCATTCCGGCCGTAGCATCGAAGCGCTAAGCAGCAACTAGTAGAGAATGACAGAGAACTCGATAAGAGGGGACAGGAAGCAACTAAAGAAATAGCGAGAATCACTGTGGAAAGAGCCAAGTTTTCAGCTGCTTCCTAAAAGCCATAAAGTTAAGTTCCTTCCTAATAGACAAAGGGAGAGTGTTCCAGCATTTAGCTGCTGCAACTGCAAAAGCTTTGTCACCCCATCTAGCCATACAACTACGAGGGACTGAGATCAAAAGGAGTCCTGCTGACCTAAGCTGCCGACCGGGCACATACTAACGTAAAGAGGAACAAAGATATTCCGACCTTATCGTGTGAAAACCCTTATGGGCTAAACAAAGAGTCTTAAAAGTGATGCGCTTCCTGACAGATAGCAATGTAACTGCTTCAGACCGCTTCAGACTGCCGCTAGCCGAAGCTGAGCGGGGAGATCTAATATCAGTCGGGCGTCAGAGTTCTGAATCAGCTGCAATTTGTCAAGCGAGTATTTATCAATGTTTAGCATCAGGGCGTTACAGTAATCCAATTTGGAGATCACCATGGCAAGGGTCATAGTAATTCTAAGCACCTTCTGAAGGTAAGGGAAAATTTTCTTCAGGGTTTTAAGAATCCAAAAGCATGCTTTGGTGGTGGATTTTACTTGGGACTTGAAGGACAAAGAGTTGTCGAACATAAGCCCCAGATTTCTGGTAGAGGCTTTGGGGACAGGCTGGTCACCGCAGGATGGCGGCCACCAACGTGAAAGGTCCACAAATCCCTCCAAGAACCAAAGAGAAGGCTCTCTGTTTTTTCGCCATTCATTTTAAGCCAGTTGAAGCCCATCCAATTATTGATCTCACTCATGCAGCGACAGAATCTGCCTGCTGCTTCCTCCCAGTCCTTATGAACGGAATAATTAGCAGAGTGATGAGAGTCACCCGCATAAGAGGTGGCTAGAAAGCCAAATGACAGGATAAGTCTGGCTAATGGGGCAACATAAAGGTTAAACAAAATAGGACAGAGGGAAGAGCCCTGTGGGACTCCACAAGGTAATTGATATGGGGGAGCTCTTAAATCACCACAACTTACTATAGTAGATCTTTCGCCAAGGAAGGATTTCAAAATACTCAAAGCTTTTCCTCTGACACCTGCTGGTGGAGCCGTTGTGCCATTAAGTGTGGTGAGATGGTATGAAAAGCGGCAGATAAATCCAATAGTACTAGAATAGCTCCATCCCCATTACAAACTAGTCTGCAAATAGTATCTGAGGTGGTGATGTGGGAGGATTCAGTGTCATGGGCTTTCCTAAAGGCGTACTGGTAGGGATCCTGGCTGCCTGAGTCCATTGTGTTTGAGTATGGTGGTTATGTCGGAAAGAGCCCTATCTTGAGTAGTCTTTTGAAGATAAGATAGTTATCTGTGGATCTTATGTATGGGGTGATGAATTCCATACTTTGGCAGCTTGAACAGAGAAAGATGTACCACCTATTGTCTTTTTTCTTGTATGGTGGTGTTTTGAGATGGGGTGCCAATAATAAGCAGAGGTTTCTTTGTTGAATGTATTTGGTGATTTTATTCCTGATGAAAAGCGGTCCTGTTCCATGTATTGCTTTGTGGGTGATACAAAGCAGCTTCAAGGTGGATCTTGTGGCAACTGGTAACCAATGTAGGGCCCTCAAGGCAGGAGAGATGTGGGCTAGTGGTTTTACATGTAGGAGTAGTCTGGCAGCCGAGTTCTGAATGTGTTGTAGCTTTTATATAGTAGATAGAAAGGATCCATGATAGAGTCCATTGGCTTAATCTAGCTTAGATAGTACAAGAGAGACAGTAGCCTGCACCTTGTGTGGAAATCTGAGGTTGGGGAAGATACGTCACAGTTTTCATGGTGATAAAGCTTTATCTTGCTAATTTGTCCACTTGAGCATTCATTGTCCATATACCATGTAGGCTGTATGCCTGTGTCAGGAAGCATTTTATATAACAAGCTTAAGATGTTTGGAGCCACTGCCTATATATCCACCTACCCTCAGGAACTTGAGATATTTTTCCCTTGAATTGTTTGCTAATAAATGCAGCCTAAGATGTCTTAAATCAAACCAAAAAGTGTTGTCTCAGATTGTTTTGTGGGGTGTGTCCTCTGGATCACCACAATACACAATAGAGCAGGATCATTAGGGAATTAAGGAAAGCTGTCCCCACCCACAGTTTTGAGTTACAGCATACCAAAGTAAAACAGATTTATAAAACAAAACTAATGAAGAAGAAAATGCTAAGCTCCTAGGACCTGCTTCACAAAATAATCATAAATCAGCAAACACATTTGTACGTGCCAATGCATTACATCGTAAGGGAAAACAAAATATTAATTATGTAACCGTTCTGACATGTGCATGTTTTCAATAACCCTACCTACATGTGTGGGTTGTGCTGTAAAGAATCGACATGCACAGCTTTAGGAACTTTTGCACTTTAAAAATCGGTCTTTAAAACGTGTTTCTATTTCATGGAGAATATTTTAGTGCGCACAGCCTTCTCTTTCCAAACATGCTGTTGGTAAATGGGAAACATTCAGCAACATTTCACCCTGGTAACTTTTGAAATAACTTTGGAAGCGTAGAGTGAGAAAAACACTGCAATTGTTTGTGAATAGCCATCAAGTGACCAAACCTTATTTATCTTTGGAGATATTTCCAATAATTTCAAACTGGGCCAATCTGTATAAAATGCGTTTACAATTTTTTTAAATGTGGGGCTGAGAAATATATGATTTCGCACAGGCAATCTGAGGATTTCCTCAAGACAAACCAAAATTAGCAGCACTCATTTCTTCATATTTCATCAGCATTTCATGATTCATTTGAAGAAGTGCTGTAAGTTTAAGTTTTTGTTCTAAAGATCAGACAACATTTAAGAACTCATTTCATGAGAGGTACACGTTGTTTTCATAACGGAACTTACTTTACTAGATGCATTCATGATTGTTAAAACAGACATCATTCAAAAATATATATCTATAATTTACACTATTTCCTTGGGCATGTGTTTCTTTGACAGACACAGAAAAGAGAAAGATACTTACAATTTAACATGAATAGATAAGCTAATGTGAGGTCAATAATCAACTGATATTTATATATTGAAGAGAAAGTACTGGACAAGGTTTAGGAAGGGAGATGCAGTTTTTCATTAAGTGAATGTGGATTTGGTAAAGAAAATGCATGCTTAAAGTAGAGAGAAAAGTTTAAAAAAGAAAGAGGAGAAATTGTCTGTTAACACAACAAAAATTAGAGGAGGGATGACTTAAGTGTATTCTTATTTCAGTTAAATGATGAGGCAAGAGTAAGGGGGAATATTGGTAAGACATACCTTATTGATGTTGAATTCTGATGCTTGCAGTCTGTGATTGTAAAGATTTCTTAGCTAATTTGCATCACCATGGATTTTTACTTTAATAAGGGGGCTACCAAATGATCCAAAAGGATCGGGTAATTTGTAAAAAAAATTCTCCGTTTGAAATGAGCTGGTTGGCTGCAAGTGCCAGGCTTTGAGCAGGTGAGAATCAAGACAGTTACTTTTTTTTCCTGCATTTCTTGTTCTAGCATTAGAAACGTAGACCCAAGAGGGCCCTAGGTGGAATAGAAGGCTTTTAATTTCTGGGAAAAGGTGGACTTTAACATTTTCTGATTGGATGGCTTAACTGATGGATTGGTCCCACTACCTCGAAGAAAACAACATCCTGGACCCATCCCAGTCAGGGTTCCGCAGCAACCACAGAAACTGCCCTCATCGCCGCCACCGATGACATCAGGGCCTTGCTTGACAACGGCGAAACCGCAGCCCTCATCCTCCTGGACCTCTCTGCTGCCTTCGACACCGTCTGCCACCGCACCCTACGCAAACGCCTCCACAATGCAGGGATCCGGGACAAAGCTCTGGAGTGGACCACCTCCTTCCTCTCCGGCAGAACCCAGAGCATCCGCCTCCCCCCTTTCCGATCCGAAGCCTCCAAGATCATCTGCGGCGTCCCCCAAGGATCGTCCCTCAGCACTATTCAACGTCTACATGGCCCCTCCCGCCCACGTCGCCCGGCTACACAACCTCAACATCATCTCCTATGCTGACAACACCCAACTGATCCTCTCCCTCACAAAGGACCCCCTCACCGCCAAATCCAACCTCCACGAAGGAATGAAGGCCGTCACCGAATGGATGAGGAACAGCAAACTGAAGTTGAACTCAGATAAGACGGAGGTCCTCATCGTCGGCGCCAACCCCTCAGCCTGGGACGACTCCTGGTGGCCGACCGCTCTGGGAGCAGCCCCGACACCCACCGCCCACGCACGCAACCTGGGTGTCATCCTCGACTCAACACTCTCCATCAAGCAAGTCAGCGCCGTCTCCTTATCCTGCTTCAACATCCTCCACATGCTCCGCAAGATCAACAGATGGATCCCCTCAGATACAAGAAGAACAGTCACCCAGGCCCTCGTCAGCAGCAAACTTGACTACGGAAATGCCCTCTACGTAGGAGCCCCAGCCAAACTCCTCAAACGAATGCAACAAATACAAAACGCCTCTGCACACCTGATCCTTGATGCCCCCCGCCACAGCCACATCACTCCCCATCTGAGAGACCTACACTGGCTCCCCATCAACAAAAGGATAACTTTCAAGCTCCTCACCCATGCACACAAGGTGCTCCACAACACCGGTCCAGCCTACCTCAGCAGACGACTCACCTTCTACACCCCGTCCCGCCAACTCCGCTCAGTCGACCTCGCTCTCACCACTGTCCCCTGCATCCGAAGAGCGACCACCGGAGGCAGATCCTCTTCCCACCTCGCCGCCAAGACCTGGAACACCCTTCCTTTGCTCCTAAGACAGACCGAAAACCTGCTGACTTTCAGGAAGCGCCTCAAAACCTGGCTATTCGAGCAGTAGCATCACCCTCCCTCCCCTCAGCACCTTGAGACCCTTACAAGTGGGTAGTGCACTCTACAAATACATTGATTGATTGACTGAAGCATACTTGAAGTTCCAGGATGGTTATTTGGCAAAAACTGATGGCTTTCAGACACATTGAAAACAACATCTTAAATCCAAATTAGTAATGATAGATTGAAAACCTCTACATACATTAGAATGACTTTGTGATCAGACATCCTGGTTCCTTGATAGATCTTGAGAAAGTTAATGTTGAGTACAGATATCAAAAGCACAGATAAAGCCCATTTACAGAGCGAAGAACTGCTCCCAGAAAAAGCCTTGACAGATTGGTCAGGGTGTGGTGGTTTAGAGTAATGGTTTGTGATCATCCTTTTTAGGTGTCGCCTGACAGCGGTAGCCACTGTCAACATCAGGGCAGTGCGCGCTCTACAGGCGACTTGAATGCAGAAACCCAGCACTTTCAAGATAACGTAATTTATGCATTGTGCTGATATGCTGTTGTTTAACCTTTTGCATTGCAGAGTTTAATCCTGAAGACTTATATTCAAGTGCTTATAAATACTGTTCATTTGCAATGTATTGCTGCAGGCTTTCAGAGTGTGTCAGGGTGTGGTCCCTTTCCAAGGCCTTCTAGAAGCTTTCCCTGCAGCATGCCTGGGTGTGGTTTGTGGGCTGGGCCAAGACTCTATATAGGGGAGCCAGCCCAGCTCCACATGCTCACTATTCAGAGGTCCCGGTGCAGAGCAGCAGCAACTTCCTGAGCTCCTGAAAAAGAGCTTCTGGCAATTCTTGACGCCTTTAAAGAATGGAGACATCATTTGGTGGGTGCCAAATATACTGTCACAGTATATACTGATCATCGCAATCTCCAGTTCATGAGTTCCGCCAAACTTTTGACTCCTCGGCAATTACGCTGGATGCTGTTTTTTGCCGACTTTGATTTTGTGGTAACTTTCCGTACTGGTAAAGACAATCGCAAAGCTGGCGCCTTGTCCCGTCAAGAGTCTACTACGTTGCCTGCAGTTCAAACCTCTAGAGCTATCATTGCTCCAGACAAAGTCCTATGCATCATAAAAACTGAAGATTTCTTTGAAAACATCCGTAATTCTTTTACCATTGAGAAATGGCAGACATGGGCCCAAGCAGATCCCAAAAGGTCAATCAAGCAAGGATTACCTTTCCATGACACTCGTTTGTTTGTGCCCACTACCAAATTTCGCAAGATAGTATTTTATTGAGTGCATGTTATAGCTACGGCAGGTCATTCAGGTACTCCTAAAACTCTTGAATTAATCCAACGCTACTTTTGGTGGCCTACCTTGATAAAAGACGTAAAAGCAATGGTAAACAACTGCGAAGTCTGTGCTCGCATTAAAACAAGTCATTCGAAACCGAAGGGGTTGTTGCATCGACTCCCAACTCCAAGTCGTCCTTGGGAACACATTTCTTTAGACTTTATTACAGGACTACCAGTGGTTCAGGAACATTCAGTAATCCTTGTGGTAGTAGATAGTCTCACGAAATATGGACATTTCATCGCCTGTAAGAAATTGTCCACCTCCAGTGAACTGGCAACTATTCTACTGAATAGAGTGGTCCGTTATCATGGGCTGCCGAAAATTATCCTCTCCGATCGAGGGTCGCAATTTGCCTCCAATTTCTGGAAGACGTGGTGCAAACCACTTCAAGTCACATCCACACTATCTACTAGCCATCATCCTCAAACAGATGGTCAAAATGAGAGACTAAATCAGACTTTGAAGCAATACCTGCATGCTTACGCTAAAAAATCACTTCATTTTTGGACATCAATGCTCTGGTTAGCTGAGTTAGCCTACAATAACTCATTCCACACTTCCACTGGCGTTACACCCTTTTTTGGCTTGTTTGGCTATCATCCTGACACCTTGCCCATCACGATCCCTCAAGAAAGTTCTCTTACACCAGCTGTGTCAGAAACCATTCAACATCTTCATCAAATCCAGAAATTGATTCAACAGCATTTAGAAAAAGCCAAACAAAAATACAAGAAGCATTATGATAAGAAACATTGTGAGGGACCGCAGTATCAACCAGGTGATAAAGTGTGGCTTTCTACAAGACATATAGACTTCAAGAAGCAGCACATGTTTAACCCCAAATTCATAAGTCCCTACACTGTCCTTCAGCAAATCAATCCTGGACCTATAAACTGCAATTGCCAAGTTCATTACGGATTCATCCAGTATTCCACACTTCCCTCTTAAAAAAGGCAGTCGAGAAGGTCCGCCCTCATTCAGCTCCAGTTCTAGTACAGGGGGAATTAGAATACAAAGTCAAGAAGGTGTTGAATTCCAAAGTGAGAGGGTGTAACCTATGGTACTTAATCTCATGGAAAGGTTATGGCCCTGAAAGTAAATCATGGGTTTCCGCATCTGATATTCATGTTCCAGTACTTGTGAGGCGCTTTCATCGTCTCAATCCAGACAAACCAGGCCCTAGAGCGCGTCTGGGAGAGGGGAGCACTGTCAACATCAGAGCAGTGCGCGCTCTACGGGCGACTAGAATGCAAAAACCCAGCACTTTCAAGATAACATAATTTATGCATTGTGCTGATATGCTGTTGTTTAACCTCTTGCATTGCAGAGTTTAATCCTGAAGACTAATTTTCAAGGTGCTTATAAATACTGTTAATTTGCAATGTATTGCTGCAGGCTTTCAGAGTGTGTCAGGGTGTGGTCCCTTTCCAGGGCATCCTAGAAGCTTTCTCTGCAGCATGCCTGGGTGTGGTTTGTGGGCTGGGCCAAGACTCTATATAAGGGAGCCAGCCCAGCTCCACGTGCTCACTATTCAGAGGTCCCGGTGCAGAGCAGCAGCAACTTCCTGAGCTCCTGTTCCGGAGGCCTACTTTGATCCTCCAGGCCTTGCCCTTTCACTTGTTGGTGATTCTTGATCAGGGCGGTAAGACGGAGGTCGGGCTGGGCCCCCGATCCCGTTCTCGAAGGCTTTCGAGTTCTTGGGCCTAATTTGCATGATAAAACATTTGGCTCTTGTGCGTGTGAATGTGCGCTTGGTGTTTCTGGGCATTACATGCTGACATTCGAATCGGCAAGACGCGCGATTCATTGCTCGTGTACAACTCTTGATATTCATTGTGCACTACCCTTTTATGGCATTTACAGGGTGGCATTCGAATCGGCAAGACGCGCGATTCATTTCTTGTGCTGAATTCATGTTATTCATTGTGCGCTACCATTTCATGGCATTCACATGGTGGCCTTCGAATCTGCAAGACGAGCGATTCATTCGTTGTGCTTAATTCATGAATATTCAGTGGGCGCTACCATTTCACGGCATTTGCAAGGTAGCATTCGAATCAGCAAAACGCGTGTTTCATTTTTTGTGCTTAATTCATGATATTCATTGTATGTTACCATTTCCTGGTATTTACGTGGTGGCATTCACATCGGCAAGATGCACGATTCATTTCTTATGCTGAACTCATGTTACTCATAGTGCGCTACCATTTCATGGCATTTCCATGGTGGCATTCGAATCGGCAAGACGCGCGATTCATTTCTTGTGCTTAATTCATGTTATTCATTGTGCGCAACCATGTCATGACATTTACAAACTCTTGTGGAAATCCGCAATGTGCGCAATTCATGTTCCTGCATTCTAAGAAACTAAAGTGCTGGAATTCTAGATGTTATATTGTGTGTGCATAAGAAGTCCCTTAAGTACATTTCCTATGGTTTTATAGAATTCATTCTGATTATTTCCTTGTCCTCATGGAAAAGACTATGCTTGAATTTGAAAACGTAATTCTAGAAGGTTCTGATGTTTTCTAATCCATGTGTAACATTTCATTGAGAGGTTCATTGAACAGTTGTATTAATCCTTCTTGATTCCTTCACAGGTAACCAGACATCTTGAGGCCTAGCTATTTAGTCCATGCTTAAGTTATCCATGTTTCTAGTATGACAATGCTTAGAATCATAGTCTAGTAATTATTAAAATGATATAATCTTGATATTGTGTGTTTTAACCTTTTTGCTTCCTACAGGTCTCCCTCCCAGCTGTTCCCTTCCTAATCCCCTTTTCCCCACTTGGACTCTCTTAGACTCTGTGACATTCTAATCAGAGTATTGGAGCTGTCTTGTGGTGGAAGTGTTGGGAACGTGCGCAGACCCCGAGGATCTGGTGACTCTGACACCACACAACATTAACCATAACTCGCCACTTTACCATGCATTGTGTTTTGATAAACAATGTGATTTGTGATGTCATAAGTGTTGTCATGAATTCTATAATTTCATATGGTATAATTGATGTAATATGAAAGGGTGTAAGGAGAAGGAGCATGTTATAGTTAATGTAGTGTGGATACTGAGTTCAATACACTGTGTATGGAGGTAGGTGAGTTATGATAATTTGAAGGTGGTGCATAAATTATAAATCTAAGATATACATATAACTTTCAAAGTTCTGTTTGTGTAGTTTAAGTTTTGTTTGTATAGAAAGAACAAATAATGTTTTCCTATTTATAACTAAGGTTTAATCTTAGTTTTTTTCATTGAAATGTGTTTGTGTGTTGCCTGTCTTCTGTTACTTTTTGGGGAAATGTTGAGGCTAGTGAGTGATTCTGCTAAAGCTGGTACTAGGCCAGACCTAAAGATGTTAACTACAAACTGCATAGAGGGGCTGGCTGGGTAAGCCCTCTGCTGTGACCATCTCAACAGGGAAAGCCAAACAGTTTATGGCAATGGCTGGTGTTTATTGTCCACAAAGAGCCATCCCATAAAGTGCTAGGGTTACCCTGCTGAGGGAGTCTGGCCTCCCTGCTGGAGAACAAATGGTGTGTCTGCGACACTGGGGCGAGCAGAAAAAAACGAAAACCCATTTAACAAGGTTTAGCTGTTTTAATTGCATTCCCGCCTGCACCTATATGGACATTTCAGGCCCAACGCTGGGAGCACGGACTGCTCAGAGCCCTCCCCCTGCGAGCTGACAAAGTCGTCTTCAGCCAATTATCATCGGCAGAAGCCTGGGAATCTGGACAGGAACGCCTAATTGGAAATACAGCCAAACTGGTTATTAATCAGGACTCGCAGCCTTTATTGCGCCATTTCCTTTCTCCCTTAATTTGACGGAAATTAGCCGGGCGTTAGCGCATCATTAATTATTTGTTTTCTCACCTTTTCCCCTGACGTTGAGTTCGTGCCAATGTTGTTAGTTTTGTTAATTGACTCATTTCGACTATCAATGGATAACTCTCCCAACGAGGGGAGCTCTGCTGAAGTAAAATAAACACAGTTTATCGTCTGAAATAGTTTCGCAGACGCACGACTTTTAAGTTGTCCTCTTAAGATCTTCCATATCACATTTATTAAGTGGTCACGAAACTGCTAATACAACGTGCAGCCGCAGCATTTCCAGTCACTGAAGTCTCGCGAGATGCACTTCTTCCCCAGACCCACTGACCTCTGCATGGCTGCATTGTGATCTGGCGCCTACATTATGTCCAACGCTGTTAGAAATACTCCGAGGACCACCAAATACAAACAGATCTGTGAAGGAACAACTACAAACACACCCAAGTGAAATAAGCCAAAGCCTCAAACTACAGCGAACGCTTCGACTCGTACATCATTTTACAAACAGAGGCTTGCAGCTAGCCCTCTTGAGCCTTCAACCACAGGACTTTTATTGTGTCATGCAGATCTCTCTTCTGCCCACTGCAGCATAGAGCAATGGGTCAGCTCACTTGAACCATTGGCTAACTGCACTGAGTGACCACATCCTTCCCTTTCACAACAAGGACATCAACACACAAAGTAGCTCCTTTCAGTGCGAGGGACTGCCAAGAAAATGCATGTTTTTTAAAGAAAATAATATTTTATTTTTTGCTTTTAGTTCGTGTTCATTTTTAGATTGACAAGGGCCCAACAGCTTCCCAAACAAAAACGTTTTGGTAAAACCATGACAAAATAAAACACATTGATAAAGCCAAAATAGAGGCTGTAATATCAGCAACAAAATTATTGACATTAAATATAAATAAAAAAATACTGAGAACATGAATATCAACTTCATATACTATCGGCCTGATTTGCAAAGGTAAACTTACACTTCTGTGTACGTTTACTGTGTTTTTTGCTGTTCACAAATACTGAGTTAACGTTAAGTTTACAACTGCAGGCACTCCTCAGTCGGGGCAGAGAACTCTGCACATAAAGAGATGGGCCTGTACTCACAAACAAATCCATGTTGTATATTCACTATCAGTTTACTGGTAGTGTAAATTCCTGGCAAAGCACACAAATATATGCCTTTATTTAGAATGAGTATGGGACACACACCTACCTAATGATGATGGAAATATGTTTCTGCTGAATACACATCTCTGTCTATTCCCCTTAAGTGGAACGTTCTCTCTGGGGGAAAGTCAACATGCAAACAGTTTATACATGTGAGTACGTTGAGAAAACTATGGGCCACATTTTACAAAACCCTTGCGCCACCGGAGTGTCACTTTTTGTGATGCTCCGGTGGCGCTGTGCAGTGCGCCACATATACAAGACAGCGCTAAGCCAATTTTTGAGGCTTAACGCCACCTTTTAAATATTGGCCCCTCCGATGCAGTTTATGCATCAAAGGGGCATGCAATGGGTGTTGCAACACCCATTGCTTTTGACGCTGCCCCATATTTACAAGAAGTTGCAAATCTGTTGCAGCGCCAAAAACTAACGCCATCACAGGGGGCGGTGGGGATTTAGCATGGCACGACGAGGAGAAATACTTTTATCCATTCTCGTTTTCACTTTTTCCATGTGTTCTCCATTCTGCAGCACACATACAAAGAGCAAAAGGCCATGAATGATTGTGTATGTGCAGGAAGGTGTTCTTTCCTGTAAATAAATAATCATTCAAAAATTATGATTTGCTACTTCCATGTGTGCTGCATCCTGCAGCACACATTTAAGTGCCAAATCGCCACTGTAGACTGTTTATGTGCAGGAAGACGCACCTTCCTGCACATAAACAATCATTCCCTTCAATGCAGACACCTGTGCACTATGGTACAAGGATGTTTGCATTTGCACTGGTAGCTATATTTAGTGCTGGCGCAGGGGGAAACACAGGGGTGCACAGTATTTTAGTAAATACAGTGCATCCCTACATTTCTATAGTGACACAGTGCGGCAGTGCAAAGTTTGGCCCAGCACTGTGCTGCACCACTTTGTAGTAAATCTGACCCTATGTATTGTAGTTTTCCTATAAACATGTATTTCTCTCAGAATTCCATAAAGCTGAGCATTTGCTTTTAACATAGAATGGATCCTACAACAGCAAACATCTGACCTACATTACACTTTGTGAATTGAGCCAGTAGGTACAATTACACACTAAGACACAGAGAACACTCCCTCCCTGCTGTGTGTTGTGCACCAACAAGACTCAAGCAATTGTTTACACTTATTTTGAAGCAATATTAGGATCATGCCAATATGTGTAGTACATTTCTACATAAAGCATTCATCTTTAATCCAGGTTTGCTTTTGACATAAAAGAGTAAACTAAACTTGATATAATAGCTGGTTAAGCTGTTGCTTTGGTAATGGACCACAACTTACTGTCTGTGGAGGCCCTAACTATATAATTTGAGAATTATAATAACTATGGCATTCTCCCAGTCTTTTTCACGAAAGTTGACAAACTTAAATCTAAGAAGTGCGCTTAGCTGGCTCCATATTAAAATTACTGAGTTCAACAGGAGTGTACAATCTCTACCATCCTTTCAACTTTGTGAATTTTTGGTGAATATACTTAAATGTGGTATAGATGAAGTGTGTGTGTGGCCATCCACTTGCTACCCATTGTTTACAGAAGTGGGCTTTTGCTGGGTTGCAGATAAAGATCATGAAAAAGGATTATTTTGTGAAAGCTTTTTTTGACACAGCATCATTATTCTCCATGTGGGTGGCTGGAGAACGCACACAGTCACTAACTTTCTTTTGTCCTACAAGTGCACTGTACACATGAAAAGTGGCCGTAAAACATGTTTCAGCTCTTGTAATATTGGAACAACCACTGTCAATGAACCAACATTAGTTTTTGTTACAAAAAGATCAATAAATATTCTATGCTGCATTTAAAAATATAAAATAAAGCTAAAAAGAGTGACTAATACACTGGTCAACTGCATTCAAATTTCACTAATAAAAACAATAAATAATAAGAAAGGCCCATTTATTGCAGCCAACCGTATTTTATTATATTTTTCATGTGTAATGTGAACAGAGTGCAATATAAGTAGTCAAATAAAATCATGGGCTTTTGTCTCAAGTTATTTTCTGTATAACTATGGCCCACCAGTGTTGATGTACATACTTATAATTATACTCAGACTCTCTCCCACCTCACGAGGGTGCACAACTTCGTAAGAGAAATGTGTAATTTCTTTCTTTGTTATAAATCCATGCAAAATACATAGCTAACAACAATCTACTCACCCCAAAGCGCTGGTGGCTAATTCTAATTTAAAACCTCCCAATTCACAAATATTTTGCACTTGTGTGCAAATAACATCGACAAACTCATAATGTTTGCAGATAGATTTGCACTCCAAATACACTTGTAGAGTTCCTCCTGGAAATTTTCAGGGAAGTGGAGACAATGAGAGGAAAATCCCAGAATTTATTGAAGTGTAGGCAAAGGGGCTTTTTCAAGGGGAATAAAAGTTCTGTATTTTGTTTGTACATGTGGAATTACACACTGGTTACACTCTCCCTCTCCTTCTTCCCCCCTCCTGCCCTCCTTCTCTCTCTCTCTCCCTCTCCTCTCTCTCTTTCTCAAAAGACCAAAGGTGAAAGCTACAATATAGTGAGGTGAATATGTCAGTGACAGCATTAATGTTTTTAACTCAAACAAACACAATAATTCATCAGTTATAGGGAGCACAGCTAACTATAATTTGCATCTACGCCATACACTGCTTATAATCGCAGATATTACATCATTCATGACATGTTCTATGACATCATTTATGACATCACTGATAACATCTCAAATGACATGATTGGTGACACCGCTGTTGACATCATCCAATGAGTGTGCTCATTTGTTTAACAGTTTACATAGTAATACAGGTAGCTACCATATTACTTTTCTACCTAATTTTGTACAGTCTGTAACCAGCTAATGGGTGTAAGTGTTTACAAAATGCATGTGCTCCTAATGCATCATAGGTATGTAGGGTTATTTAACAGATTATAAATATGTGTATTGAAGAGTCCCTCTGTGTGCAGGTGACAATTGACAACTTGTGTTCATCTTGTTCCATACAAGTTTTTTTTAGTTCTGAAGATAAGGTTTTCAACAGGGCAAATATTCTATGTAGTAGACACTGAGTATTGTAAGCAGCCTTGAGTTATTAGACAGAATCGTCTCAGCATAACAAAGCTATGTACATATGCTTCTTTTTCTTCAGAACATGGGCTCTCTGTAAAACTTTCATCAGAGTATGAAGGCTGCAGGAAGTATAATCTTTAGCAACTTTGGTTATTTTAAGCGAATAGTATATTTCACAACTGTTGTATAGAGTGTACACTGTTCTTAGTAGATACTTTGTAATACTCTATGGTGTATTTCTCATGAGAGTGTCACTGTCTGCAAACAATGTGGTACAGAGTAAACTCTCTCCATAGAATAAACACTGTTTACAGTATGCACTTTTCTACCCATACCAACTTAATCTCTCAATGTAGGTTTGATGACTCTGAGGGGTTTGATACAGATAAAAGCTGTCCGATGTAGGGCATTAATTTTGGAACAGATGCTGACTATCTTTAAGAACCTAGATTTGTCTGAACAGTTGCTTACATTATTGAATACCATGTGAAGTGAGATTTTTCCATATATTTGAGGTTGATTGTTAAAGTAAATAAGGCTACCAGTGAAGTGTATGGTAAAGGGCCAATGGTCCACATAAGACATGCTTACTACATCTAAGGAAGTTGTATCTGTGCTGGCCTTAATGATGCTTCGTGTTATTCTGAGCTTTTTTTGTACTTGCTTTCAGGCCTCTAATGCCATACGTTTATAGAGTAATGTGTAGAAAAGATGCTTGGATGATGTCAACAGTTATGTCATCAATAATGTAATTTGAGATGTCAACATTGATGTCATAATGATGTCATAGAACATCATGAGTGATTTACTATGTGAGATCATAAGCAGTGAAGTTCTAAGGTTTTTCTTAAACAAAAACAGACCTTTTTATCACACCTAACTATAACATTACTTTAACCTTTGTTTTTTTAATTGAATTTCTAAGTTTTATGTTAAAATGTAAAGTAATCTATTATTACCACACATAAAGCAAACCTGATGCGTAAAAAATGTCAATTTTCTTTTTTCATTTGGGCCTTGGGGGGAGGGAGGGTGGTCCCTCTTGGTACCCCTTTTTGGGTTGAGGTGGACAAGGTATCCCTACCATGCCTCCTTATATAATTTTTTTTTTTTACTTCAGGAGAGAGGACTAAGTTCCTGAGTCCTGTGATGGCTGCCATCAACATTTTTCTCATGCAGCTGGCAGCCAATCACAGCGTTCACTCCTGCGGAGGTCTGACTCCTGCAGGAGTGATTTGGCCAAAGGGAAAAAAAGCTCACAGGGCCAATCAGAATACTCTATTTTTAACAATTGAGTTTGAGGGACTCTCACGAGAATCCCTTGAATACAACCATCTAGAGACCTGTATTTTTTGTACTTTAATTTCTCAGAAAATACTGAATGGAGCTACACCAAATTACAAAAAGCACAATCTGTATTTACAGATCTAGCTTACTGACAAATTTGGTCTATTTCCGTTCATGAGTTTTTGCTGTATCTATGCCTAAAGAAGTCTATGGAAAATGCATGGGGATTTTGTGATTTGAGGCCCCCCTTTTTTCGCAGCTTCTGGTTGATGGCTCACCTTCCATGCACAAACTACTAAAAAAGTAGCACCTTTTTGGAAAGTTTTGTGGAACGTCATCAAACGGTGCCAAGATTAATAGCAACACAAAAATGCTTTTTCTATGGAACAACTGACCTAACAATAACTACCTTACTATAACTCTCTCCACACTGGTGCTGACCGACAGTGTGCACCAAGTGGTGGAGGGTGTTGACTTGTCAGAGTCCGCTCATCTGCTCACATAATGCACACCCTGTTTCACTTGGAAAACAGGTGCCAAGACACCAGAGTAGCTCTCAGTTATCGTTTTATTCACAGTTTGCCATGACGCATTTTGGCAGACTACTCAGCCTTTTAATCAGAGTACAAGGGCTTGCACATCCTTGTCTGTGTCTGCTGTTTGTGTGAGACTTCCGGACTGTGGGATGTCCTAAGCCCTAAAGAGCTGAGTAAAGTATGTGAAAACATGATTTTTAATGCCAAAGGTTCAAGCTTTGTTTTCAATTCTTGGAGCATAATGGTAGGGCATGATAGAGTGTGGGTGGCAGGCAGAAGTCACTTTGAAGCCACATCAAAGCTCAGCTTGTTGTGGGCTCGAGGGTCCAAGAGGATCTTGAGCTGAGCCTCAGCCATGCTCAAGTCTGGCTCGAGCCTAAAGTGGCTTGCCCAGCTCTAGTTAACAGTTATGTCACTTTCCATGCAAATGGATAATAGGAAGTGAAGTCCCCTTGCCTGTCTGCTTTTAAAGATAGTTTTAGTGGGAAAAAAGTCACCTCCTGTGTAGATGGATGACGGGAAGTGAATGTTTTGTGTGGAGGCCCAAAGTTTTGCTGGAAGCCTGTGGTTGGCACTACTGAATTTCAGAGGTGGCAAATACCAATGCTGCGTAGTTTTGATTTCACCCCATGCCTCTTTCATCCCCCTGCCAGATACTCTCCTTCCATCTCACTCTTTCAGTTTTTTGTTCATGCTTGCGTGCACTCATTGACACTTTTTTCTGCATTTCTCTTCCTCCTTCCCCCTTTTGTGTTTTCCTCTCTCTTACTTTGGGTCAAAGTCTGATGAGGGAAAAGTAAGTGCTGGTCCTCAAAAATAAGTGGCAGTGGGCCCTACCTGCAACCAACACCTAAAATTAAACACTGAGTAAGAAGAAGGCAGGAAGGGATGTCACTTACTGCCCAGATGGAGAGTGAGAAGTGCAGTGATGTCACTTCTTGTGGTGAGGTATGGCAGAAAGTGAAGTTCTCTTGCCTGGCTTCTTCTTTTAAAGAAGGTTTTGGCAGGTAACCGGTAGAGGTGGGTGAGAAAATAAATTAACATGACGAACCGAGCAACAGCCAAGCCAAGGGTCTGGCTGAGCTCTAGGAGCCCATGTGCACGCCGAGCTCTGAAAATAGCTGCCATATAAATCATGCAACAAACATCATGTGAATATATGATAGCTTTTTTAAAATTAAAAGTTATTTCTTTAACATGCAGAAAGGTTTTACCTTAAAACATAACATAGTTTTGTAGAGCACACAGCCTGAACTCACGTTTGAGAAGTTGCTCTTATATCTATATATAATATATTGGTCTATATATCCCCCAAAAAATAAGGTGCTATAAAATCTCATATTTGCCTATGATCACAAAATTTGGTCAAGTGGGGAAGCCAGGATTGGTCAAATATTTTCTTTTGTGACATTATGCAATTCACCAATTAAATGTCTCCCTCTGTCTCTATTTTTTTTATACCAAAGTTTTATGCTCTGTTTTCAATTCTTGGCGCATGATGATAGAGCATGGGCATCAGGCAGAAACCACAAAAGCCACATTAAAGCTTGGCTTGTTGTTGGTTCAAGGGTCCAAGAAGACCTCAAACTTATCCAGAGCCAGGGTCAAGTCTGACTCGAGCCTTAAGTGGCTCGCCCATCTCTGGTAAACAACGATAGCACTTCCATTGCAAAATAGATAATGTGAAGTCCTCTTGCTTGGCTTCTTTTAAAGATAGTTTTGGTGGGAAACAAATTATGTCATCTCCTGTGTAGATAGAGGATTGGAAGTGAAGTCCTTGTCTGGTTTTTTGTTTTGTTTAAAGGTGTTTTTGAGTTGAGAAGTTGAGAAGTTGCTCTGACATATCTCAGGAAGAATGGAGGCCCTTTCAAGGTATTCAGAGGCCAAGTGCTGGCGCAGGAGTTTCAAGTATGCATCTGGTGCTGACAAGGGATGACGGGTGGGGCTGAAAGGAGGTTGGGATGTTCGGAGCACTGATTTGCACTCTCCTACATGGTGGGGCTTGGTTAGAAGGGAGCTTTGCCTAGCTCTTTGCTGCTTAAAGAATGACAACAAAAGGGATTCATAAAAAGATACCCACATTTAGGAGGTGGCATAGGAAACAGTTTAGGCTGGGTGGATGAAGCACGACCAGATGTTTATATAGCACTGTGTAAAATCACACTTGTAGATTGAAAACCAAAGTAGTATTCTCTGATCAGTATTTTAATCTGGCAGTGGGCTGTGATGAAAGGCCTGCATCAGTACTACTGCACACTCTCACTCCCTGTATATTGAAACATAGCCCTGTCCCCTTGTCTCGAAGCACACTGAAAGTGTTGAGTGGTGGGTGGCAGGGTAAGGCTGTGAAGAGACCAGGAGCAGGGAATGCCTGCCTCCTCCCAGTGTATTGACAGGATTGGACTGGAATGGAGGAGACTGGAGTCAGTCTGTTGAGGAATGGGGTTAGTGAAGGGCCAGTCCTCACAGACAACAGGCATGTAAGTTGTGCCGCCGTTGGACTACAATGGAAAGGTGAAAGAGATAGTAGTAGTCATAGTTGCTAATTCTGTGTGTTAGACAGGACTGATTCGCAAAAGCATTGATGAGTATGGGTAGTAATACCACAGCAATACTTTTTAAGTACTCTTGCATGCCTTTGTGAATCAGCTCCGAAACGTCCAACTACCTATTAGTAAAAGTGCAAAGAAGGTATAGTCCTTCCTTTTATGTATCTATTGGACATGAATGTCCCCTGAATATCACATTATCCCCCATTTTAGAGGTTTTGAGGCCAAATCGAAGATGCAGTTGTGAGTATGTAAAGGAGTACTGCATGAGTAGTATTTTACATACTCCAAAGTGTGTTTTGGAGCATGCAAAGTATTTTATTACATTTTTTTTGTTTTTACAGACAATAACACGATTGAAAAAAGTAGGAAAATTAATGTATTCAGTAGGAATTAAGACATGGCATCTCCTTTGTCTAAAAGCTGTATGGAAACCAACTGTTTTACTCTTCGTTAAATGTGCTGATTAAAATTGAGCAACTATGAAAATAACTTCCTAATTGATTCCCTTTTAATGTGCCCTTCTCCGTACAGCCACCTCTTTGCGTGATAAAAAAGCTAGCATGCTTTACTGCAGAAGTTTCAAAAGGGTTCCCCAGTGGTCCTCTGTGGGATTCATAACATACTTTACGCCCCTCCCGCCGTGCCAACCATCCGTGCAAAAGTCGGAATTGTTTCCGGCGCGGATGCGAGCTGCGCCGTCATAACGTTCCTTTGATTCAAATGTTCTACACTCAGCTCAAAACACAGAGCAGAAAAAGAAAACCGCCAACCACACCAGTGCAATTACAGCCCGCTGAGAGTGTCCGCGCAAACAGAATCAGCAGAGGCTGGAAACCTGGCATTAGACAAACATATCTGCCGCCAGCCGCACGTCGAGCCGACGGCATCCGCGCAGAGAGCCGCCATTTCCACCACACCGTCCCCTGGGGCGGAGCACCCTCTCGGAGACACCGACTGGGCTTTGAGACCAGGGCAGTGAGATTCCCAAGATGTATGGGAGACCGTTTAATCATGGCTATCGCTTATCTACAATCTGGGCACAGCTTATTTTCAAAACACCGGGGAATGGAAAGTGTCAGCTAACTATTTACAGGTTCACTGACATGGGGGTTCTGTATCAATGGCGGTCGGTCAGGCACAGAGAGCTCAGAATACTTAGTCCCACAGAGGGGGGGTTAAGGGCACAGAGGCCAGGGGTGACATCCTCTTTATGTACATTATTGTACTTTTAGGCCTCACGTTGCTTACACAAAAAGATGGCGACACTGGAACATCTAAAATGGACTCTGCTTGTTTTAAAATGTTGGGATATAGTCTCAGAAAGATTTATGAGTAATTTATAGGACAGAAGGCAGCCTTGATGAAGTGTCACCTGGTGTAATGTGTCCATCTGTGGAGGGCAGATCTTTAATTTTAATAATAAATTGTGGAGGGATGGAACACTGATCTGGGATTTGAGCTCATGACCTGGAGGTCACTACGAAGCTCTGACCTGGAGATACCACAGATGTCATCAGCGAGTCTCCCCTGCAGTCTTCAGAAAGATGATGGCAGATTAGAAAGAGCAAGGACGGTTCCTAAAATTATGTAAGATGACAACTGAAGGTCAGTGAAGAGATACTCGATGGGATCCATTACACAAAGTAGTTCTCTTACATTGCTTGTAAGGCAGCGGGCGGAGGGGAAAATATGATAGCCCCCTGCCCAGTGGCACCTCTAGAAGTGAAATTAAGAAGAGGGCACTCATTGGGCCACAAATAAAATTGGTGGGGCCACCTATAAAACTGAATGTACATTTAGATATAGATGTCTACACACACACATACACACGCACACACATACAAAGTCAGATTTACACATTTAAGCAAACAACACTGCTTTGCAAATGGAAGGCCAAATTAATGTATGTGACAAAGAGCAGTATCTGTTTATTTTTTCTGAGCTGCCTCCTGACATGTGGCAGTAAAGCTCAAGAGGGGGTCAGGACAAAAAGATCTAGGGAACTGATCCTTTAAATGGCCCATTGGAGCACAGTGAAGTCGTTCAGCAAGAGCAGTGCGAGAATCAGAGACTGATTTTAAAAAATGGCTTTGACTTACATCTAGAGAGTAATAGAGAACCCAAATTTTGTCTGGTAACTATGGGAAAGGATGTGGAGTTATTGGAGATTACCAGGTGAAACCTAAGGATCCCCTGAGATATGAGGTATCAACTGGGCAACTTATAAATGAAGAATTAAGGGCCCTCAAGTCAAAGCTATTTTGCGGTCACAATGGCTCTGATTAGCACAATCGGAGCCATTGCGACTGCTAATTAGCTTTTGGGTATGTTCCATGTCCAAATAGCGATATAATAACTCATTACCCAATTGCAAAGTAGTTTTACAATTAGATACCGAATCGGAAATTGAAAGGGGCATGTTCCAATTCACGATTTCTTTCAGTTTGCGACCACAACTGCAAATCATTCAAAGGTTGCCAACACCTTAAAGGAGGTGGTAACCCATTCACAAATTCCCCTTTATGAATGTTGTAAAAACATTATTAGGCATAGGCAGTAGTTCCTAGGACCACTGCTTACTCGTCAAAAAAAAGTTTTTGAAATATACATAAGTGGTCACAGACATTGTGGTCTGCTGACTACAGAAGGCCAACATCCCTGTGATGACAGTGATTCATACTGGGTTGCAATTTACGACCTTCATCATGTATATTAATGAGGTAGGTCAAAGAGAGACACCCTAAAAATCGCAATTTTGCGAACCAACATGTTTGAACTTAAGTTGGTTTGAGAAGAACCAGTGCAAAAGTCGTGCGCAAATTGCAACCCTTTTTTATAAAAAAAAGAACATGTTGAAATCAAATATACTCATCCGAGTGTAAGCCCATCATTACATTTGCTGACTAGGAGACCGTTCCCTGTAGAGTTACAGTCCCAGCGAGCATGAGAATCGTTGGCTAATTCTATGCAGTTAGGAAGAAAGATCTAATAATCCATTTGGCAACATAATAATGCTCACCAATTACTTTAAATGCGTGTCTTAATACTGCTGATCAATTAATCCCGCATTATTCTAATTCTCTTCAAGTATTTATAACACAAATTCCAATGTTGTGAAAATAATTCTGAATTTCAATTAGGTGTTTGTCTCCTCTCAAATAGGCATCTTCTCAAAAGAGCTTTAATATGTTCTGTGCATAACATTGCTCCTCAATTATTTCTAGGCCATAATTAACACCACATTTAAATAGGGCTGTTCACAGCTAAATTCACAAGTGTTTGCACATTGATAATAATATGTGATACTGCATGCTGTTGTATGATTGAAAGGAACATGACTGTATGCACAGTAACACTGAGAACATGTCATGTGAGATTCTTTAAACTCGTAAAGCATGCTTTCACAACTATGTCTCTCAAAAGGTCTGCATTGAATCCCTCCTGCCTTCAAAATGAGGGCCTTTTATTGATTTGTCAGTTTTTTGTATGAAGATCAGTGAAAAAAATGGATCCAAAAAAATTCAAAAACATCTGTATGTGCTTAGCTCATAGGATTTTCTTTGGCATAAAATAGTCTGAGCTTTCCAAACTCCTTGATAAGTACATGCCTACACGCAATCTTCGTTCTCTGACTGGTTTGGTTATTAAAGTCCCTCATACTTACAAGGAGCACACCAGAGGGCTCTCCTTTGGCTTCTTGACCCCGAAGCTCTGGAACTAGCTGTCTAGCTGCATGCAAAAACATGCCACCTCTGTTTGCACAAAACTCTTAAAACATTCCTTTCAGTTTGCATCTCTCTATCTGGATTGGATTTTTTCTTTCTCCACCTCTTCATTGTCCCATTTGGATGGCGTGCATCACAGAAGCACTGGGTGATGATGCCAGGTATGATGGTTTTCTGGACTAATGCATCCACTGTAGGTGTCCTGTGTTCTACTTCTTGGTCACATGTTTAAATTCCAGTGGGTCCACTCAACCTTTCATCCTTCTCTGGTTGATAAAATGAGTACAGTTGAGTTAGGTAACAATAAACATCTGTTAATCAGCACCTTGAAGCCCTCGGGTGATATGTGCGCTTTACAAATACACAAATACATATGTTCCTCATAAGGACACTAAATGGTGCGCCTCATAAGAGCATGGGGAAATATGCCTCAAGGGTGTTGGGTGGTGTACCTCTTAGAAGCAAAGGGTGGTGTGCCTCATAGGAGCACTGGGTGGTGTGCCTCGTAGGACAATTGGATGGTGTGCTTCAAGGGAGTACTGGGTGGTGTTCCTCAGCAGAGTAGTGGGTGGTATGCCTTATGGGAGCACTGGGTGGCCTGCTTCATAGGAACACTATATATCATGCCTCATAGGAGCACAGGGTGGAGTGCTTCATAGGAGCACTGGGTGGTGTGCTTCATCAGAGTACCGTGTGGTAAACCCCATAGGAGCAGTGTGCATCATAGCAACACTGGGTGTTGTGCTTTATAGGAGCACTGAATGGTGTGCCTCATCAGAGTACTGTGTGGTAAGCCTCATAGGAGCACTGGGTGGTGTGCATCATAGCAACACTGGGTGTGGTGCTTCTTAGGAGTACTGGGTGGTGTGCATCATAGCAACACTGGGTGTGGTGCTTCTTAGGAGTACTGGGTGGTGTGCCTCAGGAGCACTGGGGGGTGTCTCATACAAGCAATGGGTGGCGTGCCTCATAGGAGCACTTGGGGGTGTGCCTCATGGAGCAATTGGTTACTCTGGATGAGGAGGGCATTGGCTGTTGTGATGTGAGCATAGGCTATTGTGCAGGGAGAGCAGTGGGAGATGTTCATTATGAAGCACAGGAAGGTGTTCAGGAGGGCCACATAGTGATCTACTGTTGCAACCAAAGAGAGATCCTCGGTAGGCAGGTAACTTAGGCTTTACGATGAAGTTTATTTGAAGAATAAAGACTTAGTTACAGGTTAAATATGTCATATCAATGCCACAACAGCAGCAGCATCCTGTGCTCAGCCCACTTTCTCCAACTGACCTCCCAGGCATACGTAGACATTCTAGGACATCATAGACACACTGGCTGAGCATCAGGGAAATTAGGGAGAGAGGATGCATAACACTTAAATCAAAATACAACATGTACATGGATGCAGATAGTGATCCACAAAAGGGGGCATACGTTGATGTGCAATGCTTGGCACAGAGAGGGCGATGACAGAAATGTGTGAACGTGACGATTGTCCTGTGTGTGACACTCACCTAGATGGATGTTTCTTTCAATTTGCAATTCTGAGGCTTGAAGCATTTGATCCAATGTTAAACTGGACTACAAGTACCAGAAAACAAAGAAATAAATGAGACAGAGGGCCTGATTACAACTTTGGAGGAGGTGTTAATCCGTCCCAAATGTGACGGATATACAACCAGCCGTATTATGAGTTCCATAGGATATAATGGACTCGTAATACGGCTAGTGGTATATCCGTCACTTTACCGTCACTTTTGGGACGGATTAACACCTCCTCCAAAGTTGTAATCAGGCCCAGAGTAAGGTGCTCACCGATGACGTTCTAAATTAGAAAGAGGGTATTTGTTTAGCTGTCCGTTCCAATCCATTTCAGCAAAAGCAAATTGTTTAAAGGGACATGCCAATATTTGCAAGAATGTATGATATCTAAAATGGATATTTTGCACAGACAACCATGTACACAGATAACACACGGGCATTCATACAGACTTGCAAAACCCACATATGGTCACATATGCCTAAACCTATAGCTGCAAAAGGATCATGTTTCCCCAGGATTTTGGTCCAGAAGCCTATAATTAAAATAGTTAATTAAAACAACACCTCTTAAGGTGGACATAGGCTGCAAAGCCAGACCTGAATGAGAGCATCATACATGAAATAAGTCACGTTGCAGCGATAATTACAGATTGAAAATGTATAAAACATTCAATTTCATCATTGTTCTATTGAAAATTTGACTTACTATGTTGCTGATTTAAAGTGGTCTATACATTTTAGTTGTCTCATTCTGAAGAAAAAGATTGCTTAAAGTAACAGTTTTCCTTATTTTCGTTTACTGTTCGCCTCTCAAAAATGTTCGCACTTGCTGTGTGCATTTCAATGCAGGCATGGAATGCTCAAACAATAAACTCTTGTAATGATATATGCGAAAGAGTGGGGAACCCTGGAACCCCTTTTCCATTTGTCAATGCATTGCCTAACTTTAGTAGTTTCTTAGAAGACATTTCCTTCGAATAGTAAACAAATTAAGACATCAATGTTTTACACACACGATGAAAGTTAAACTCCATACAGTATAGTTAAACTCAGATTCTGATATATCAAGGACACTTGTACAACTCCCCAGTTCAGCCAGTTTCAAAGACAACAGTTCTACATAGAGAACCTCAATTTCTTATTATTGCTCTAGAATGCTTGGCATGAGTGCCACAAGTGATATTTATGATGCCACATTTGACAAGCATTGACAAAGCCAATAGGTCACACCTATGCAAGAGCTATTGTCTTTGCTAATGTGTTTTAGCCATGTTGTACACCAGCATGGCTGCTGATCAGCATGGCTAAAAGTTTGTGGTATAGAGGAGAGTGGTTTGGAGTTTTGTAGAGTGGAATGGTGAAGAATGGAGTAGAGTGTTGTAGAGTGGAGTGGCAGAGAATGTCGTGTATTGGAGGAGCATAGTGTGGAGTAATGTACAGTGGCATACACAAGAGTGGCATACAGTAGAGTGGACTGGTGTAGAATGCATTGGCATAGAGTGTTGCAGAGTGTATTAGCATAAAGTACAGTGGCATTGACTGCAGTAGCCTTGAATTCAGCAGTGTACAATGCAGCATTGTTGAATGTAGTGGCATAAATTAGATTGATGCATAGTAGAGTGCAGTGGTGCAGAGTAGAGTGGCACATAGTAGAGTAGAGCACACTGGTGGAGAGTGCAGTGATATAGAGCAGAGTGGCATGGAGCAGAGTGGTGTAGAGTGGAATGCCGCAGAGTTGAGTGATGCAGCTGCTAGTGGTGCACAGTAGAGTCAAGTGACAGTGCAGTGACGTAAAATGCAGAGTAGAGTCGAGTGGCATAGAGTGCAGTGGCATTGAGTGGTGCAGAGTAGAGTATGATGCTGTAAAGTGCAGTGGCATTTAGTGCAGTGGCGTAGAGTGGAGCAGCATAGAGTGGAGTAGTGCAGAGTAGACTGGTGTAGAGTTCAGCAACAGAGAGTGTAGCATTGCAGAGTAAAGTGTCAGAGTGCAGTGGTGTAGAGTGGCGTAGAGTACAGTGATTTAGAGTGCTGTGGCATAGAGATTAGTGACATAGGGCCATATGTATGAAGGCATTTTGCATTTCTTAATGGTGCAAATCGCTATTTCAGGCCATTAGAAAATGCAAAATGCAATTTTGGAATGTACAAAAGGCATGTGCAGTGGTGCAAAATTTAATTTTTAATAGAAATTGCATTTTGGAAATCGCAAAATAGAAAATCCCAAATAGGGCTTTCCTAATTGCGAATCACAAACCGCATGTACAAAGGATGTACAAAGGATTTCCTAATTGCGATTAGTTGCTAAAATGCCATTTAGGAAATGCAATTACCATTGATCCAGATCTGGTGGTAACCAGGTGCAAACTATAAAAAGGCACCCAAAATATATCAGGCTCTTTCACAATGGTGGTATTGTATGTTCTGGCAAGGCGGGCGAGGATGTTGGCAATGAGGTAGAGAAGGAGGAGTAGACAGGAGTGGATATTTAGAGTGATGGTTACCCTGTTTGCCCAGACAGAGGAGGAGCTTCATGAGATGTATAGACTCAGTAGTCAGGTGATACTTGATTTAATTGCTGAGTGACAACCTTAGCTACAGGCCCCAACATGCAGAAGCAATGCAATCCCACCACATGTGCAGGTATTGTGCTGCCTACACCTCTTAGCCACTGACAGTTACCAGGAAGTCATAGCAGTGGCAGGGGGGGTTGTCACAAAGTGCCTTGTTCAGGTTCATACGCAGGTTCCTGGACATCATGGTGCACATAATCAACCATTATATTTAATTTCCTAACACCCTCAGTCATTGCAACAAACAAAATTGTTGTTCTCCAGGGTAACACAGTTCCCCAATGTTATGGGTTGTGTTAATGGCACACATATTGCCATATGTCCCTCCATAGCTAATAACTTCATTTACAGAAACAGGAAAAGTGCACACTCAATGTGCAGGTAGCGTGTGATGCCTTCTGAATCATAACAGACCTTGCGACCAGATTCCCAGGCAGCACCCACGACTCATTCATTTCCTGCCACAATGGAATACATACCCAACTGGCACAGGGTGAATATAGCGATGGCTTCCTACTAGGTAAGAGAACTGTAGACACATACAGTGGGCAGTATGGTGCATACAGTAGGCAGTATGGTGTGTGTCATGTGACATAATGGTTTACCTTCTTATGCCCTTAAGATGACAGCGCATATGGCTTGTGTTTCTGGATCCTCACACCGTTCCTGAGCTCACGCACAAGAAGTGAAAGACAGTACAATAGGGCACACAGGACAACACGGTCCATCATAGAGATGACCTTTGGGATCCTGAAGTCCCATTTCTGCTGCCTACACAAGATCGTCGGGGCACTACTGTACGGACCAGATATATGTTGCAAGATCATCACCACAGGTGCATTACTGCAGAATATTGCAGTGAGGAAGGGTCTGCATGACATCCCCATAGTGCCAGAGTCTGACTTTGATGATGAGTTACAACCACTACAGGTGCGGGAGGAGGGTACACATGCAACAGAGGGATGTGAACGATGCACAGAGATAACCAACAACTATTTCAGAGGTAAGAGTTTTGAAAACCTCCTAAAAATGAGACACCACAATTGATGGTAGTGCTTGGTGCACAACTGAGTAACCACCTTTTATTCAGGTGGCTACAAAATTGTTGCAAGCAAGGATCAACTGCATCCTTGTGGATGATACATTGTTAACATAAGAACAAAAAAGCAAATAAGGTAAAAAAAAAAAAAAAGGAAACATCCCACTGAGTGCCTAGAGAGTCACTTCTTACAGCCCCTTGGGTGGGGCACTTTGTCATCAGCACTCGGTTGTGGGACTGAGGCTAAAGCCCACCTTATTCTCTCAAGTGGGGCTCGGATGTTGAGGATGCAGAGGCTGTGGGTCTGGATGTTCTCCAGGGTGGCAGTGACTAGCCCACGTGTGACATCCTGGCAGCAGTGCGCCATGTCCGCCTGTATATTGAGAGTCCGGCTTACTAGTGTTGATGCTGTGGATGCAAACAGGTTGATGGAGTGGGTGAATGTGTCAATATGTGCCAGATACTGTCTGTGCCTCTGGAGCGGCACACAGTGCTCCCTTTCCATTGCTGTTAGCCACCGTTCCTGCCCTTTCTCCATGTTGTGCAGCGACTCTGACATGCATTGCAGTTGCCTACTGACTGTGCATATTTACTTTGTCTGCAGGAGCTTTGCGGAGATGACTGATCTCTCCAGGCCACCATACACAGGATGTGCACTCAACATGTTGTCTGACACAGTTTCTGGACAGCCTACTGAGGTTTGGACTCTGTGTCTTTGCTGTGTCCTGGTCTTGGATGATGGGAATTACCTACTTTGCAGCTGTTCCCCATCGCTATTCTGAAACTGTGGCAGTGGTGAGATGGTGGCTATCCTGCCAGTTGGTGTTGGGGTGATGGGCTGAGGGGATAGAGGTGTTGTGACCTCAGGGACCACCTCACTGTCAGTAGTCCCTTAGTCTGCCATGAGTCCTCACACGTCCGAGCTGTGATCTGTGGAAATGCATGTATACAGTTAGTGTTATTAAATTTTTAGTGTTAGGCCACAATATTATTATGGCTCTGTTGCATTTGTTTGTGACATCTTTGTGTTGTACAGATACATTGTGTGTGGTCTTCAGCACTCAATACAGCTTGGTAATGATGTGAACTACAACTCCCATGGTGCACTGCCTCAGTGGTCAAGCACCTCAATGGAGTAAATCATTCTGTGACGTATGATATGTAGATTTGCAAACATTATGTTAGGTATGGTACATAAAGGGAAGATGACTTACCCTGGCTGGTGCCTGCTGGATTGGAGGTGTCAATGCCTCCTACTCCTGTCATACTTTCAGGTTCCAGAGTCCCCTCTAAGAGGCTCTCCATGGGAATCAGAGAAGGGTGTTGTGAAGGTCCTCTACCAGTACCATTTCCTTCTGCCATCCTGCTGCCCAGCTTATCCTTTGTACAGGACCTCGGGTCATACCACCTCTTGCGGATCTCTGGGATTGTCCTCCGGCTGACTCCTAGGGAGTTGACCTTCTCCTGGATGGAGGTCCAGATTTGCAATTTTATTGTGCCTCAGGTACTGTGAAGGAGGCCTTCCTGAAGAGTTGGTCCATGTGGGAGACACATTCCTCAGTCACGACCTCAACTCCCTCTTAGAGAGCTTCACCTTTATCTTCCTGCTCCCTGAGTCTTTGTTCCCCTTTTCAGCAGACATGGTCTTTTTTGGAGATGGTGTAATGCACTTGGCAACAGGTATGGTGGGGGACTCCTTACTTGCAGTAGCTTACTAGGTCTCTGTCTTGTGAGCACACCCTGTACTTATAGACTTGCTAGTCTGACATCATCATTCTGCATCTGAAAGCTCTGAATTCATAAATTGCAATTTACTGTAAGGAAATCTCAATTTTGTAATTTCCTAATTTGCTATTTACTATTAGCGAAAGCAAATCCGTAGCAATTGCTATAAGGAAATCGCAGGCACATACATTTCGTTTTGTGATTCACAAATGGCGATTTCTAGCGATTCGCTACTTGGGAATTGCAATTTCAGAATTTTTTACATATGGGACATAGAGTGAAGTTGTGTGGAGTGTATTGGTATAGAGTGCATTGGTTAGGAGTAGAGTGGCGTAGAGTGCAGTGGCATAGACTGGAGTGGCTCAGAGTGGAGTAGAGTGGCATAGAGTACAGTGGAATAGAGTAGATTGTTTCAGAGTAGAGTGAAGTCGTCTGGGGGAGTGGTGCAGGGTAGAGTGCAGTTGCGTAGAGTAACTTAGAGAGTGTAATGGATAGAGCAAAATTGTGTAGAGTGCAGTGACATAGAGAACAGTGATGCAAAGTAGATTAGAGTGGCGTACAGTGGATTGGCATAGAGTGCAGGGGCATAGATTTGAGGGTTACAAAGTAAAGTGCTATGGCGTAGAGTGTTTTGGCATAGAGTGCAGTGTTGCAGAGTGGCATTGAGTACAGAGGTGTAGAGTGGAGTTGTGCAGATTGGTGTGTCCTAGACCGGAGTGGTGTAGAGTGCAGTGACAAATAGTGCAGTGGTGTAAAGTGACAAAGAGTGCATTGGCATAGAGTAGAGTGGTACAGGGTAGAGTAGCATGCAGTGGCATAGAGTGCAGTGGTGCAGAGTGCAGTGGTGTTGTGTAAAGTGGAGTGGTGCAGAGTAGAGTGCAGTGGTGTAGAGTGGTGCAGAGTAGTGTAGAGTGGTGCAGAGTAGTGTGGAGTGGCGTAGAGTGGAGTATTCATGATGTGGTAGCAACACTGCCATTACAGACAACACATTTTCCATTGAAATGACCATTATGTTTGCACAGACATATAGCTTTACTAATTAAACTATACAGTGCACAGACAAAAATGTATAGAAATTGCATCACCTAGTGAAATGATTTGTTTTGATCACATTAAAGTATTTGTTTCCAACACACTTCAGAAATAATAAAAAATGTGCTTCATTTGTGTTCATAATTCTGATATATTCTGAAATATTTACAAAGTTCATTTAAATGTTGTCATGTACTAGAAGAAAACTCTTCCCTACCCGTCAGTAGCAAGATTGCCACATAAATGCACACACTTTGAAGTCAGAGAAAGAAAAGTAAACAAGCGCCCTCAGAAAACAGAGCCTGAAATTTGACCATGGTCTTTAAATGCACAGCACATGTGATGAGATGAGAACAAGATTTACAGGCCTGTTCACAGAAAGGAGCACTCGGAAAGCTACAGTAAATTAGGTTTGGGCAAAGCACGTATATACTCAATCTGGACAGCCTAAAACAAATACAACCAGCAAAAGCCAATGGCAAGAAAAAGGCAGAATGCATTCCTAGGTCAGCTTTCTAAATGTCCCTAAGATGTTTTTAGCATACCAGACAGCTGTGCTGTCTGGTAGGCTGCTACCTAAAAAGGAGACCAGTAAATATTATTGTACCATCAGCCAAGCACCTGTACTCAAAAGGATCTAGCATGCGTTAAATGAGCTCTAAAGGAAGATGCAGAAAAAGAGTTTTGAGCAAGCAAATTTCCCAAGTTGGACTACGAATGGATAGAAGTTGACTCCAGAATAACCATCCTTGTCATATTTGCCAAAGGTTCCAGAAAAAGCTATTGAATAATATTTTCCATAGTTCTGTGCAAATGTAAATATTTCTTTTGTTTGGATGTATGGCTCTTTGAAAAGGCGTGTGTGGTGCCTAATAAGTAATCCACGTAACTGATTAAATCATTCAGGCCTCTGTTATTCCTGCTTAAGTGCATTGGAATGTGTTTGAAAACAGTAGAACACCAAAACCTTGACATCTTTCACATATGTGATGACTGATACATAAAAAAGAGTGCATTAATGGGGATTATATTGTGGCCTGAAACATATATATAATAGATCATCCTGTTGCTCCATTTTCATAAGAGCAAATTAAGTGGAGTGGCAAACATTGGAGCAAACCCAAACGCCCTTCCAAATTTAGCTAAACATATATTTGCAGCGATTGTGATGAAGAACCAACAGCCGCTGTCTGACAGGTAACCTCTTGTCCTAGATATGAAATATAAGAAGGAGTGGCATTACTTGTAGGTGAGGGAATTTCTCCTATGTAAACCGAATGACTCTGGGCAAATTTCTTAACGTCCCCGTGCCTCAAAACATTAAAAAAAAAAAACCTGACCCCATGTAATGTAACCTGGTGCTCATGTAAAGCACTTTAATGCCCTTGCCCAGGTCCGTGCTATATAAAAACTGCAAAAATATGCTTTCGAAGAGGGGAACCGATTAACACATGGAACATGTCTCCCTGGTGGTTGCTTTTATTGCAAGGTAACCAATTCCTTATTAGGCCGAGAGCTTAATGATATGTTATTGCTACAGGTGAAGGGTTTATTAAAACAGAGTTCTGAATCACAATTTGGGAATCTCTTGATTGTTCCCGAAGCCCTGCAAGTGGTCTCTTGCAAAGTGTGAATGGCAGCACCCTTCTCCTGAAAGCAAGAAATGGGCAGCATCAACTCCTAAGTGTTGACACTAGCGTGGTGTATTTCATTTGCGACACACAACTGCGTTCAACACTGCATTAGCTGCTTCTCTTGCCTCATGACTCAAGAGTTAAGGTGAATTGCTGAGGTATTTTGTAATTTTTGACCTAACAGTTTGCAGTTGGGCATCAAGTTTGAAATCTCTGAGCCTATATGCCACCTCTCAGCAATCCCAAACCTCAATACCTATTTTTCGTTGATGCCTCTTCTGTTGTACTTACCTAGTCAGTGGACCGACCCCTTTCTAGCTTAGGATTGTCTTTAAAGTTTATTGTAATAATTTCTTCTTCCACCATCTCTTTGCAATGGACTACTTCAAGTTACCTTTTGACTTTTAAGCATGTTTTTATTTTTTTCAATTGTCTCCATTTCCTTGTATCCACCATATCATTTAGCCCAACTTGGATCTACGCTCTTCCTTGGTTGGCTCTCAATTTAATAATCCACATATACTGGATCAATGTTAACCAAATTACTTTTATAGTTTTTACTTGTCAGCGCCCTTTGTCCTTATGTTCTAATCCAAAGTCATTATTTGCATGCTCCTTCATGAAGAAAAGAACTGTAAAATAAGATACTTTCTACAGTTGTACAACATCAGTAGTGCACCAATGTGCTAGTGGTAAAGATCCTTAGGAAAACATACTTGGTAAAAGGACACAGAGCCTATGTTACATCAGCAGCAAAAGTACCTTACAGCATGGTGCTAAAATTGGGATCAAAAACTCGGCCACACAATTGTTACCTACGGTGTCTTTCTGGTGAATATTTATGCCTGTTTTATAATCTGGTGCAAATGTTGGTGGAAATAATTTTCGTTTCTCTTTTGTGCACAGTATTATAGCATTTTCTTTCTCCTAATACCGGCAAAGGACAAGTACCATATGTACATGTTTTACCGCTGGAAACAGGGCCGGAAGGAGCCAAGTATGAGCCCGATTGAGAGTATACTGTATGGTTTGTACTCCATCAAGGCAACAGAATAAAATACTCTGTCTCCTTGACAAAGTACCCATCCTCTGCATTTAGAGATGTTCACTGCCATGTGACCATCTCTAGACATTGGCAGGAACCACTGCTATGGTGGTTGCTGTCAATCTGTTAAAAAACGTGTGACTGATGGTACCATCACATTGAGAGATATTCGTCAAGCTTTTGACATGTTTTTGGTTTTTCAAAAACAGACTCCCAAAGCGGGAGCTTGTATTTATAAAAATCACAAACCAATGAACACCACACCACGGGGCTGTCATTCAAATGTTTTCAATGTCCCATACCACTAGGTTGTACTCAGCAGTGACAGACAGTGAAGAATGGCAACTCAGTCATCCACTCTAAATCATGCAGCTGGTCGGATAGCCAAAAGACAACACTATCTCAGAATCTGACATGGAGTAGGCACTGTTGTTTAGCTATAGAAGGTCCATCTGCCTGTAAATCAGGTGGGTGGACTGATAGTTTGGTGGAGAGGGTACTTTAGCTGCCAAACTTCAAAGCTCAAATCCAGGGTAGACTCTCTGATGTGAGTGGGCTTTAGGGAGTGTTATATCTTGTCATTCCAATGCAAAATGAGGAGAACAGCTAGTATGAAGAATGTTTAGGGAATTCCCTGACTAAAATTTGGTTGTTTTTGGATTGGATGAGCTGAAAGGTACATGTCCCTTCTGATGTTCGACAAAGGTGTAGCTGGTAGTGGGTGATAGGTGCATACTTGTCAGATTACCGATTTAGCCGGTAGGCTATGGCTTTTTTTGTAGTTGCTATGACCTTCGGATTTCACCTCACATTCCTACAGGTTTTCAAGGACTGACCCTCATGTACTCTGAGCTCCTCAAATCTGACTCACCTCAGCAGGCAGAGATAGATCTGAGTTTTGTCAACTTGGGCATGTCTCAGTCAGAGGGTGGGGCGACTGATTTCAGCATTTACACAAGTTTCAATAACACACCAACATGCCCTTGGTACATGTATACACTATGAACAACAATACATCAGACTACTGTGCCCAGCAATGAGGATGCTTCACACTGTTCTGCATAAAGACAGTAGTGTTGCTGGTGAGATGTAACTGTGATGCAGCTGCACCTTTGCAATTATCTGTATGTGCAACACCGAATACACTCTTTCATGTGTTTTTAAAACAAAAATTAGGGAAGGGGCAGCTAAACTGCAGTGGTACGTGGCAGGAGTGGTGAGTAGGAGACCCCTGAGAGCAAGGCTGGAAGGACTCTGGAGAGGGGAGGGAGGTGGCGTGGAAGAGAAGAGTGGAGCAAAGACAGAACAGACAGAGGGAAGAGGAGTGTTTGCAGGGAAGGGTAGGGTGAAGGGTGAAAAAAAGGATGGAAGACTTAATGAGGGATCCCTGCCTCCACTCCAACATGCCTACTATTCTGCAAAGCTGGTGGGCATGTGGTGAAGAAAGAAAAGTGGGGGGAGGATAAAATAGCATAAAACCAAAAGAGGGAGAGAAAAAATGTGAAGAGAGAGAGTGACGTGAGAGGAGAGGAGAGATAAGAGGGAATGATAGGGAGATAAAAAGAAAAAGGAATGATTAAGAGAAATCCCTTGAGAAAAGAGGGCAAGACCTTCCATACTAGAGAGAGAAAAGGCACAGAGGGAGAATACTAGAGTGGAACAGAAACAGAGACAGGAGAGATGGATAATATAACTGGAAAGATGGCCATGGGACAGAGAGAAAAATAAATATGAGAGAGTGGGAGGAGGGGGGAGAAAGAATGGGAGAGGGAAGGATAGAGTGAACATGATCTTAATAGACAAATCAGAAAGTGAGAGCCCTACTGAGAGCTTAAGACATGGCTCACAAGACTGGGGAGCAGGTAGGAAGAAGGTGGAGAAGAAGAGAATGAAAGTAATGCAGAGAAGAGATTAAGCATTAGGAAGGGGTCTCTACGAAAAGAAAAGGTCAAATATTGAAGAGAAAAGAGATAATGAGAGACAAGGAGGATCGGGAAGGAAAATAGAAGTGGGAGAAAGATGAAAAGCGAAAGATGACATCTGATGAAACCATCCTCTTCAGAAACTGCAAAGTACTTTCCTTTCAACTCTTAAAGTGATTTCTTGTGAAGCCACCCTAGAGGCAAGTGTTGTGTGATGCCATTTCCAGTGACATCACTATCTTGCTGATGAGAGGTTTTATAACATGAAGAAAAACTACCTCTTTTTGGCCGTAGAATATTGGAAAGTACTGAAATTAAAATGATCATGCAAGGAGGGGAGATTTCACTAAACCACTTTTCTGTCAGTATCATGAGCTACAAGTCCATATTGACGATAGTGTCACCAATCTCGATCCAGTGCTTGAATCTCCTATTGTGTAGTACACAGTGTATAAATATATTGTAGATTCACCAGGAGAGAATTTTAACCAGATCACATTTTTGCTTGATATCCAGTCACTCTCTTGGAACTATTTTGGCTGTGAAGTAGCCACCCAAGATGGAGATTTATGAATGCCAGAACTTGTCTTGATGTAGATGGACTTCAAACATCGAGGCAGTACTTTGCTGGTATAAGGCAACCAAGACTGCATCTTACACCTAAAATAATGCCTTAGCCTTATGTCCTCCCAGTAAGATGCTAATGTCTTCAGCAACAAGGGTAGGAATTGTTCTGTCAGTGTGGGGTACATTATTGAGCTTGTGAGCAGAGCACATAGTGATCAGTCTATTCATTTAAAAATATTTTTCTGTTACAGTTGAGGTGTTAATTGTCCTAAAATCAGAAGTCAATCAGTTATGGACTCTAAACACAAGGCAGTCACCTTCCTTTGCAAAAGACTTTATTTTTTTAGATATGTCGCTGAGTGCATTGCATGAAGTGTTGGCCAGATGTTGTCCGTTATATATACCGTTGTAGTCAAAATGTGGGTAAAGTGGGATGGGTGTGGGCAGGTGAGGCTCACTTATTTTCTCTGCACTCATCGATGGAGATCTGAGATGTGAGCGTGGAAAGATCGGGTGGGTTGGCTCAAATTGTTTGAAAATAAGTATGTGGCCATCCTAATCTAGTGTAAGGGTTAGGAGGATGGGCACGAAGGGAAAGCTTGAAGGTACTGCTGGCACGTAGAGAATTAAGGGAATTAAATAGGCTTCTAACAGGAATAGACTGAGCTATGAGACAGAGGGAGAAAAGTACAAAGAGGGTAGGCTGAAATATGTTAGGTGTTATTAAAAGATCATTCAGGTGCAGGTAAGGTTGAGTAGTGTTGAGATGGAAAGAGCTTGGAATATTAGGGGGCACATTAGGAGACAGACTTGGAAAAGAAAATATCACAAAATAGAGAAAAGGAAACAACGGTGGGTGGATTACTGGTAAAGAGAGAGACTGTGAATATAAGTCACAGTTGGAAAAGATGAATTAAGAAAAGGAAGGGGAGCTGGAGAGGGGATGGACTTCATCTCAGTGAATGGAGAGACAGTAGAACAAGACTATGGCCCTCATTCTGACCTTGGCGGGCGGCGGAGGCCGCCCGCCAAAGTCCCGCCGTCAGATTACCGTTCCGCGGTCGAAAGACCGCGGCGGTCATTCTGACTTTCCCGCTGGGCTGGCGGGCGGTCGCCTTCAGACCGCCCGCCAGCCCAGCGGGAAAGAGGCTTCCACGATGAAGCCGGCTCGGAATCGAGCCGGCGGAGTGGAAGCTGTGCGACGGGTGCAGTTGCACCCGTCGCGTATTTCACTGTCTGCGCAGCAGACAGTGAAATACATGTAGGGGCCCTCTTACGGGGGCCCCTGCAATGCCCATGCCAGTGGCATGGGCACTGCAGGGGCCCCCAGGGGCCCCGCGACCCCCCCTACCGCCATCCGGATCCCGGCGGTCCGACCGCCGGGATCTGGATGGCGGTAGGGGGGGTCGGAATCCCCGCGGCGGTGCAGCAAGCTGCGCCGCCGTGGAGGATTAAATGGGGCGGCGGTACACTGGCGGGAGCCCGCCAGTGGTGCCGGTCCGACCGCGGCTTTACCGCCGCGGTCGGAATCCCCATTGGAGCACCGCCGGCCTGTCGGCGGTGCTCCCGCGGTCCTCAGAATGACCACCTATGTATCTAGCAGGACCGTATGATGATCCGAGGTTCTTAAGAAATTGTAGCAGCCTTTTTAATCAAATTATGTTTTTCCTAATGTCATAGATAGAGATAGAAAGATTAACCTTAATAAATGATGACAGGGTGATAAAGAGTTTCTGCCTGTAATGGATCTTATATTTACATGAGATGTTTCAGACTCTGTTAAACAGAGACATCCACGAAAAAGTATGATGAGGAAAAAACCACAAGGGCTGTTTTAGGCTACTATGTTTCAGACTGCAGTATTGGTCCATAGTCAGTGTTTCCAGATGCTCTTTCATAAGCTTGTGACTAAAGATTTGGCAGCATTGTTTTGAAAAGATTTGCTGAATAGATCCTTTTGTGGGAGATGGGTCCTGAGATAAATTGACAAACTCCTAGATCTGTTGGTTGGAAGCATGGTTACTAATAGCATTCCGGGAGAAGGGCATGGGCTGCCAATTACCTGAAGAATGCACAGCAGTCTCAAACTCAAGTCAAGACTGAGAAGAAAATGGATGGGGAAGAAAGGAGCTTTAACCTTCCCCAAAAGTGAAAAGACAGCACAAGGAATTACTAAAAAAGGTATTCAACACTCACTAAATAGTGCTGCGGTAAATAATAGGAAGGTAACATTTCCATTTACAGAACTAAATATAAGGGGGAGTGTCACAAAATAAATAGAAGGGGGCATTATCATAAATAGTATTAAAGTAAAACTAATGTTGGGTTATACGCAACAGGAAGTAGTGAAATGTTTAGTCATGTATCAGACTAGAAGGCACTGGCAAAGACAGGAACATTACTGATATTTCAGTTTCTCCAAAGACAAAGAATCCAGAAGGCTCCTCTGTTATATAGTTCAATTACTATTTTAATAGCATGAAGCAGTGAAAAGAACAAGGGTCCTACTTCAACTGCGACTAAGTCAGGCAAATGGCTGCCACTCATTTTCAACTCAGGAAACAAACACTGGAAATGGCGCTCCAAAACCCAGAGCAAAACTAAAACCACTCCCGTTGACTCAACTCAAATCTTTACTGAAGGATCCACTGGACTCTGTCAGGGTGGGCCATAAGGACTTTGGAAGATCCAAGGAAGCAGGTCTTTCCAGGCCACTATCAGTTACAGAAGAGCGTGCCTAAATCTCAGAGCATGTTAACTATCTGTTAGACTATAGAGAATATCAACAACATCTTATATTTCTATAGTATGCATAGATATACACTGCATTTAACAATCAAATTATATTTTTTGAGTGTCTTAGCTGGCTCTACTTATACTATAGAGCACTACTTATACTATATATATATAAAGAGCGTGTTAACAATATCTGGTTATAAGTAAGTAGCATTCCAACAGAATTTAAGATATGTGGCAACTTGAGTTGAAAGAAAGGTGAGACGGCACTGATGTTCAAAAGTCAATGATTGGGGATGGGCATGTTCAAGTCCATGGGGAACACTTATGATTGATTCCTGAATGTGTTCCAACAGCCCTGACATCATGAAAAAACTATTATTTCTATCCTCTGTCGCTAGGCACCCTCCTATTAAGGGTGGCTGCTTTTCAACTGCTGCATGTGTTGCTGTTTTCACAGTGATCTTGGACACAAGCCTCTTCCCTTCTGGAGCTAAAGATGAATGCGATGGCCACACCAGGTGTTCCTCATGACTATCCATTCTCATTTTTTTAGAATCTAATAGTGCAAGTGGGTGGTAGAGCTGCACGTTGGTCTATTCGACAGAGAGCATCTATTCAATTAATTGGTGATCTGTCCCTTTATCAAATTTATATGATTTTAATCGCAGGGTTCTCAAAGTAATTTGCACAGGTTAAGCATTCATTGTTTTACTGACTAGAAAGTGATGCTGACTGTTCTCGGATCTAAGGGCCAGATGTAGGAAAGCTTTAGCGACTCGCAAACGGCGAAAAATGCCGTTTGCGAGTCGCTAAAGCCCATCTGGTATATAGAAATGCATTTTGTGAGTTGGACCCGACTCGCAAAATGCATTTCCGAGTCGCAAATAGGAAGGGGCGTTCCCTTCCTATTTGCGAGTCGCACTGGTATGCAATTCCATTTGCGAGAAGTGGATGGTAACCCAGTCGCAAACGGGAAGGGGTCCCAATGGGACCCCTTCCCCTTTGTGACTGGACCAAAAAATAATTTTTCAGAGCAGGCAGTGGTCCAATGGACCACTACCTGCCCTGAAAAATACCGAAACAAAAGGTTTCGGTTTATTTTTCAAAGTGCAGCTCGTTTTCCTTTAAGGAAAACGGGTTGCACTTTGAAAAAAAAAAAAACTGCTTTATTTAAAAGCAGTCACGGACATGGAGGTCTGCTGTTCCCAGCAGGCCTCCATCCCCGTGAGTGCCCTGAGTCGCTATGGGGTCGCAAATTGCGACCCACCTCATTAATATTAATGAGGTGGGTCTTTGCGACCCCATAGCGACTCGCAGAAGGTGTCTGAGACACCTTTCTGCATCCCAAATTGCGACTTGCAATTTGCGAGTCGCAGGGACTCGCAAATTGCAAGTCGCAATTTGGGACTTTCCTACATCTGGCCCTAAGTTTCTTACTTTAATGTGAATGTTCTCTACAGATGAAGCAGAAATGTGGGGAGTGTGGCAACCACATTAAGGCATACATTGTGGGAAACAGCACACCATACAATGTTCTCACGCATGAAAAATGACAAATTAATATGAGTACAGCATGGAGAGAGGTTAAATCAACCTATAAGACATTTCTACAGTATTATTACTTTTTGACTGACAGCTCAATAATTAAATTCTGGATTACAAAAGTAGGTCTCTACATTCTAAGACAGCTAGAAACCCGATACCTTTTAAAATCTGTCAGTTCCATCTCAAAATACTGAGAGCAAAATAACAAATACACAGAATTCATATCCGATGCCCGGGCATGGGGCAAATCAGGGTTTCACATTAAATGTATTAAACAAATGTGATTTGTCTTATGTTATGTTTAATTGTATCCTTCCATAATGATGAAAGTTGAGAAGAAAACTGAGCAAATTCTCATCAGATATGTGCACCAAGGATACCAGTGGGAACACAAGTGCAGCTAATGACAACAACTAGAAACTATAGCATGCTGCTGAGGGCAAAGATGTTTCTAGATTGGCATCCCACGTATTAAGGGCTCAACATTACAGTGCCGGGCAATGTAGACAGTCAACTGGATGGAGTTTCCACACAGCAAACATCATTACCGCTATAAGCAGCCCCTCCAAAACTCCCACCTACACTTCCAGAGGGGGTTGTTTCTATGCCATGATGAGGAATTCCTCTTTATGTCTACTCCCCAAGCTCTCTTCCATCCTCTAAGACTTGACTTTCGAGCCCCTCTCACTTTCCCTGAAAGAACTCTGCCCCTTATTAAACATAAATAATGTGGACTCAATAAAAGATGCTGATTGCTGTTGCCAGAGTCCAGCTTACCCTACCTTACATTAGCCCTGACAGAGAGAGGAGGAAAACCTCACCTGTATTTTCTAATTACAGCCTTCTTCTTTGATCTCTGCTAAAGGTTAATGCATGAGGGGCCTCACACAGCCCCTCTTGAGAGGAATTGACCTGCTGGATATTTCAAAGCCTACGAGACAGCATGGCTATCTAGTTGCAAAGACATATCGGGGACACACTGGAAGCTTCCCTAGGAATACATTCTGCCCGTTGCTTACCATTGGCTTTCCGTTTTGTAACTCACATTTGCTGGCTTTATTTGTTTTAGGGGTTGTCTAGCATGTCTTTGTCCCTCCTGTGGAGCATAGCCTGTTTACCACCTCTCTGACTGGCTCCTGTGTTCTTCCGTGAGTGCTCACTTTCTAGGAACTCATTTTTGTCTCTTTTGTCAGGCACTACATGAGAGTACATGTGTTTTCAGCTGCCTGAAAGTTTTCCTGCCTCCTTGTGTCCTGCTTGACTAATTCTTCTTACCTGTGTCACTATCAGTTTATCAATCTTGCAAGCCTGTGAACAATGTTTTGTCTATGAGCCTTATACTTGTGTCCGGGCTCTTTTCTATTAGCATAACAAACAATTTTCTTCCTCAAATTCACCCCATGCCACAAGTGATGGAAGTGGTGGAGTGGGTAGAGCTGAAGGGCACCCGAAATAACCATGATGGAGTTCAGCAGTATAGTTTTATCAGTAAAGCTATATGTCTGTGCAAATCTAATGGTAATTTCAACTGAAAATGTGTTGTCTATAATGGCAAGGCACTTCCACACCATGCATATTGTACTCTGCACCACTCCACCCTTCAACACTTTACTCCACACTACACTGTTCCACTTCATGACACTTTACTCCACTATACGCCACACCACTCTACAACCCACTACTCCATTCTATGACTCTCCACTCTCTGGCACTCCACTCTAACACACTGTACTCCATTCTATACCACTCCACTCTCTGCCACTCCCCGCCACTTTACCCCTTTCTATGAATCTCCACTTTACGAAACTCTACAACACTCCACTTTAAAATATTCCACTCTGACACTCCACTCCACTCAACACTTCACTCCAGTCTACGACACCCCACTCCATTCTATGCCACTGCACTCTACAACATTTTACTCCACTGTATGCCCCTCCACTCTAAGCCACTCCAGTCTCTGCCACTCAACGCCACAACACTCTACTCCATGCCACTCCAGTCTATGCCAATTCAGGCCACTCCATGTCACTCCACTCTATGGCACTATACGACACTCCACTCTAAGATACTCTACACCATTCTACTCTATGACACAATACTCTATACTAGTCCACAACACTCTACTCCACACTATGCCACTCTGTGCTATTCACTCTATACCACTCCATTCTATGACACTCCATGTCACTCTACTCCACTGTACACCACTCCATGACACTCTACTGCACCACACTACACTCTACAACATTCTACTCCACTGTATGCCACTCCACTCTAAGCCACTCCAGTCCATGCCAATTCAGGCCACTCTATGTCACTCCACTCTATGGCACTATACGACACTCCACTCTAAGACACTCTACACCATTCTACTCTATGACACAATACTCTATACCAGTGGTTCCCAACCTTTTGACTTCTGTAGACCCCCATTTTATCAATACTGGAGCCGGGGACCCCCACTGAATCATTATTGGAACATGGGGACCCAGAGGAGTCATTACTCATAGCTGGGACCTAATATTATTAAATGTTTTAAGCAGCCGCGGACACCCTGAGGAGGCTTCGCGGACCCCCAGGGGTCCCCAGCCCACAGGTTGGGAACCACTGCTCTATACTCATCTACAACACTCTACTCCACACTATGCCACTCTGTGCTATTCACTCTATAACACTCCATTCTATGACACTCCATGTCACTCTACTCCACTGTACACCACTCCATGACACTCTACTGCACCCCACAACACTCTACAACATTCTACTCCACTGTATGCCCCTCCACTCTAAGCCACTCCAGTCTCTGCCACTCAACGCCACAACACTCTACTCCATGCCACTCCAGTCCATGCCAATTCAGGCCACTCCATGTCACTCCACTCTATGGCACTATACGACACTCCACTCTAAGACACTCTACACCATTCTACTCTATGACACAATACTCTATACTGGTCTACAACACTCTACTCCACACTATGCCACTCTGTGCTATTCACTCTATACTCCTCCATTCTATGACACTCCATGTCACTCTACTCCACTGTACACCACTCCATGACACTCTACTTCACCCCACAACACTTTACAACACTCCACTTTACAACCCTCTACTCCTCTGTATGACTCTCTACTCTATGCCACTCCACTATTTCACACCGCACTCCACTCCACCCTCCTCTACAGCACTAACGTTAAGCCCTGCTGTACAGCAGCCACACTGGTGTAGAACATGGCTAAAACACATTGGCAAAGTCAATAGCCCTTGCAGAAATTAGGCATATTGGCATTTCCAATCCTTGTTTTTGTGTGTTTGATTTCTTTTCTGCCATGTGTTTTTGTGCTGACTTTCCAAGGCTATGCTATGTTTGCCTTTTGGTCATTGCCTTACTCTTTGACAAGAAAGGTCCACGTGAGAGAAATGTGCATGCTATTCTAAGCAGCACTTGTTTGCCTTGTTAATACTTATCCGTAAGGACTGTCTTGGCTTCTGACCTTCCTGAGGTATGCTGGACACACCAGCTGTGGAGTCACTGATTGAGACATTTCAGTGAGGTGATACACAAATACCTAAAGAAGGCTGCCTTTTAGGGTCAGGGAGTCCTGTTGGCTTGTAAAATGGAGCCCACTCAGAATTTTTCCTTTAACCTAAAAGCTAACACATTTAAACCTATGAAGTAGGAGGTCTCCTGAATCATTCAAGGAAAGGATTGGGGGCATTTCCAGGTGGTGCCCTTTCAGATAGCTAAGCGAAGGGCGTTTAATACAACTATGCCTTTGATGGGACAACTACTTACTCCGGAAGATGGATAAATATGCTTATATGCTGGAATTCTGTGGCAGGGTTGGCTAAATGATGTGGTGCAAAGCGCACATTTTGTGATAGCATGACTTCATTATGTTGTACTTTTTACACATAATAACACTGTGCAAATGTGTCACCTCCTTATAACTAGTTTAACTACGAAACGCAACTGAAAGGTGTCCAGTCAACACTTGTGTTTGGCCTTCCACAGCAAGGGAATATGTCACCACGTTTTTAGAAGGGTTTGATCTATTTGAGGAAGAAACAATGTTTTTTGTTAAAACTAGCAGACTTTTCAGCAGATGATGTACAATGTGGCAAATGTGGCAAATCTATAATTACATGGAAACACAGAAGACACAGAATCACATAATTCCAGTGGCCCTGCTTCTGGAGAGCACGGTGGTGGTGACCTTTTAGTTAGGATATGATTAGAAGGGAGAAGTGATGGCTACTGTCTGCTTTGGAACTAGGGCTCTGGCTTTGATGCTTGCCATATTTTGACACTTCTCAGGCTAATGCTGAACCACTCTCCGTTAAAGGCAACACACAAAGATCAAAGGTGAGTGGTGGGAGATGTCCTCCATCACTCACATGGTCAGTTTAAGGAGATGTATTTTAGGAGCTTAAACCTGGGTTCCCCTCCGATTGAATAATATGATTTAGGCTAAATTTGCAAGGCTGGTGCTTGGGGTGGGTATTTTTATTTAACCTGGTCAGTTCTAATTAGAGGAGGGGGGAGATGAGTTTTGTGATTTATTGGAGTAGAGCTAGACTCTTACAGTCTCCCTTTTACAAAAATAAATATGGGCGCTTATTGTTAATAGAATTCACAGAAACACTTGGCATTTCCCCAGAAGAGGCCCTGAGTTGTGAGATTACACTACAGACATGTGTGACACAGATTATCTCTACGTTTTAGGGACAGGTCTGGAGGTGCTTCATTAAAGCGAAGATAGAACCCTCAAAATGTTTTTTTTCTTGTAGCTTTATATAGCCTTAAGGTATTGGAGCACTTTACATGAGCACCAGGTACGTTACACAAGGACACATACATTTTGGTAGGCAAAATACGGTTCATATGGATCATGGGTCAGCCAGCTATACCTGAGCCTGATCTGGCCTGACTCAGTGAATCTGCTAACATTTTTCCCGGTACCAACACCAGGATGCATTCAGCAGGGAATGATGGAGGCCTCGTATTTTGATTTCCAGCTCAGTTTAACACACGTGCCTCACTTGAAAAAAGGGTAATCTACACTTCTTTTGTGAGTATCTCCATCTCTGTGAGCTAGCTGGAGTCAAACACCTTGATGCCAAGAAACAAAGATAATCAGCTTGTTACTTCATAAGTACGTAAGAGTTACACTGTCTGTGAGGCATATGTTTAAGTATCCTAAGCTTCTCATATAACAAATTGGCATGCACTGCAAGAATGTCAAATATATCCAAATTCAAAGTTTGTAACTTGTGACCTAAAAGCCCCACCAGGGTTTCTGCAATAGAAGCACTGACCTATCTATAGAAAACACAAACCTTTCATTGGCTTGTTCCACAATATGCTTTGCCGCAGGCACTTTAACCCTTTGTTGCATTTAGGATGAGACAAAGCTCCCAGCAGACAGCATACAGATCTCTCCAACCAGTGCGTTGGCCACCAGAGTTATGTTTCCTGCTAATATACCACAGCACAGCTGGGTACTATAACACCTATGAAGCAGGTGCCTTATTCTAATATATTTATAACAGTGCTCAGTTAGAGCCCATTGCTAACAAGGTTCTAGGAATTGCTAAAAGTAGCCCTGTTTACATCCTTCTTACTTCAATGTCTGGGTTTCAACCCTTCAATCACAGACCTACTGGCAATCCACCTAAATTGTCTGGGAAGCTGTCTTCGACCCCATCTTGTGCCATGCCACAACCAGATGCATCCAAAATGAATCGTACATTGATTTTGTACTTAACTCTGTGAGCCAAACATTTAAGGTGAACATCAGAAGATGTCTGCTCCAGCATTTGCAGAATCTCCTTTTGATTTTTTTTGCATTACTACCCTATATTTTCTTTCATGTTGCAGTGAGGTTACTCCTGCCTTTGAGAGCAGCCAAAATCACTCAAAATGTCTCTATGTATACCGCCAGCTACTAAATCATGCTTCTAGCCTTTGAACTGATTGCCTGTTCTTGCTAAAGTGGTGGTCTAGAAATAGCATGTCAGGGAACAGACTATTCACCTAATTCTAGTGCTTATCAAAAGTACCCAACATAATAATATTTCACATGCAAATAATATTGTTTCTTTCTACAGTTTTTCATCCTCAGATGGCATGCAATCTGAAAAAAAGCTTCTTTTGTATTCACATGAAAATTGACCTTCACTTAAAATCTGATTGTTGCCTCTCCTTTTTTCTTTCAACTGAACCTCCACTTAATTTCCATCCTCTGCATGGCTGTTCTCTCTGAGTACAGCCTACTCTAGGTCATATATATGCTCACCTTAATATTTATCATTGTATTTCTAAAGATTGCCTACACCTCAATTCAAAAGCACAACCTCTCCTATAAAAGTCAATAACGAATAGTCAATAGCCACAAAAACAGCACAGAAAAAACTACTAACATTGGGTACTGGAGCAGCATTGCCGGGTGTAAAGTGCTTAAATGCCTAGCTAGAGGTAGGAAGGGCCATATGGATGCAATTATAATACAATATTCAACCCTCCTGGCCTGCACTCACGCTATTACCATAACATTCAGTGGTCACAAAATTGATTGTAGTTCATACAGAGTGCCATATACCGCTTGACACTCTTACACACATAAGACAAAACTGCTATGGGTCATGTCCATCTGCTGCATTCTAGCTGCCAACAGTGGACTTTATGGTAGTCCACCATTGCAAGTACCAACAAGCTACATACTATGACCGTTTGTTGACATCTCACAATGACGATCGGATGCAGAATTATATTTTTAAAAAGTTTATACTGCCCATATCTCTCCACAATATTTACCTCCAACCTATGCCTGTTCAGAATCATAACTTTTAAACGAAATATCTCAGAATGGACACCCCAGTGCCGTAATAAGCTATGTGACCTTTGATCAAAAGAAAGTACCAAAAAACAGACCTGCAGCTCAAATCAGCTTACTAAAAACCATAAACTGCACACTTTGCTCACACTTCTTCATCCATCACACTGCTAAGACAACACACTTCCAACCTCACACCCTAAACATTGTAGCATGCAACCTAGGCAGGCAGGTGCTTCAGTGCCCAACAATGGGGTAGTAAGTGCTATATAAATGTTGCAATACAATTCAATTGAACTTTTGGTCACTGTATCATGCAAGAGCATTGAGGGGAGTATTGTGGATCAAATATGCAGTCATATAGACCTTAAACTACTTCAAAGAGACATTTTGTACAGACAGTGCCCAATAAATGCCACAAGAGACTTGGGCTTAGGTTTCTTGCATGATTCAGTGATTCAATGAGCGATTCTCTGGTATTTAGTTTGCAGGCTGCATTTTCCACAATCACTGAACTCTTTGTACTCAATTTTCAGTATGCAATGTCTAGTCTATACTGGATTATAGCAATGTGACCTATCTGGCTTCTTCAGTCATACTGCTAGAACAATTTCAGCTAGTACAAAATTGGGTTGGCTGCTTGATGGAAGGATTCTCCAAACATGAGGATAGCACACTGGTTCTCAGAGTATTTCACCAGCTTTTCATTTGCAGCAGAAACATTTTTAAATCTATGACTATTTTGCATAACGCTACCTACCACACTAGCCTCTATATTCTCGTGGAATATACCTCCAGGAAGTTTATGTTTATTAGACTAAATTCTTCTACAGCAAATCCAGATTTGTCTCCTTTGGGGCCAAAGCATTCTCTATCACTGAATGCAGGATTTGGAATTCTGTCTCTCTCACTTCTATCAAGATACATTTGAAAACCTGGATTTTTGAGCAGTAGTTGTTTTAAAATTCCCTATATTGCAGGATGTTTTCCCTTTACGCCCACTGTATGAAGTTGACCCTCTAACCAAGAGGCTTATGCGTACGTGTGCCCATAAACAAACTTAACATAACGTAAGATGGGCCACGATCACTGAATGCTTATTCCTAATTGCTGGCTGCATACTCATTATTTCCCACACAGTATTTTTTCAAAACATGGACGTTGTAAAATGATTTCAAAGAAGGTATATGAACACTGCCATGCTATATGGTACTTATTGCTCCTGTAAAAAGACAACTATTTTGATTTATTATATAGATGATAGGACATCACTGTAATTCTTAGAGTAATGAGCTTTTTAGATCGAAAACCTCAGTGTTAAGCGATGACATAGGAGATGCCATAAGAGCTTACATTTATTGTGCAACGGAAGCTATTTGCACAAGCACTGGCTTGTGTCCTTTTGACTTCTTTCACGCCAGGTCCATTCGAGAATCCTGCTAGATCTGCTGCTAATAACCTGGTGACATTTTGAGTTTTCAGTTGACATGGACTCTGCATAGTGAATTGTTCAATATTGTCACACTGTCTGCCTTGACCACTGTCCATAACACTCTGCAAATCTTTGGTGGATGTGGCAATTGTATAAGCTAATTTGAATGCGACTCTATGGCATATCTAGGCACAGAGTTGTCTTTAAATGAGAGTGGTGTTCTCAAAGTACACATCAAAGAATATTTCACATAGCATTGGGAACACCACATTCTGCATAGGATGAACTTGCATCCCTCCAAGCGGGAGCTCAACATTTAGGGGCTGAGTTAGACTTCAGAGTACAATAATTACTCCATCAGGATAATGGAGTAAATACTCCATTACCCTGATGGGCTAACTGTACTCCGAATTTATAGATGCCCACCAGCCCAGCAGACATCTCTTAACTTTGGCAGGAACCGCCATCATGGCGGTCCATGTCAATGTATTGAAAAGTTTGACGGACAGCTCTGTCAACATGACAGTACCATTCCTGAAATTATTAACATGATTTTGTATTTTAAAAAACAAAACCTAAAAGCAGGGTTTTGTTTTTGAAAATACTAAACTAATTATCCCCACACCATGGGGGTAATCTTGCAGTTTTCACTGTCCCTTACTGCCCGGTTTTACTCGGCAGCCGGGCCAGCTTTAATGTTGGTGGCACCCGGTGACCTTGTCCTTGGATTCCTTCCCTACCACCTGGCAAAAGTGACCCTCATCTCTGCATAGTGCCTCTCTCACTTATAGTTCATTTGCTTTAAAGCGCTGGTAAAGGCTGGTTTTACTAATCTACTCAGCTATCCACATAAGATACAGATCTGTTGTTTGCAACAAACATATTAACTCGCTGTGCTACTTTATGGTGAATCAAAACTGCCACTAGACAAAACTCTGATCTCTGTCACTCTAGCAGGAACGTTAATCATAAGAGTTATCTTGACGTTTGTATTGTTGCCTGAAAGCTGAACGCACAAGGAACTCTGCAGCAAGTGGTTTTAAATCGCAAGTTGTTGCTCAACACGCAGCACCCCTGATGTCAGTGCCCCCCTCCAGGTCAGCACCCAGTGCGGCTGCAGCGGTCGCACTGGCTGAAAGCAGACTCTGCCCGGCAGTGATGGACAGTGAAAGCTGTCCATTCCACCACCCACTCTAAATTGGCGTGGGCAGTCGAATGTCATGAATGGAGATGGAGTAGTCACCATCACTGACATACTTAAGTATGTCCTGTCTGTAAATCGAGTAGGTGGACTTTCAATTTGGTGAACAGGGTACTTTGTTGCTGTTGCAATGGGGCACCTTCGCCTAGGCATATGGATTTTACTCCATCAGGGCAATGGAATAAAACACTTGTCATCCAGATGGAGTAACTACACTTTGAATTTAGAGATATCTGCCTGCCCAGTGGACCTCTCTGACCACTGGCAGGAAGGTCATCAGTACTTGTCAATGTATTGAAAGTGTGTTGTACAGCTCTGTCAACATGATGGTCCAATCCGGCAAACTTTCAATAAGTTTTTTAATTTTCAAAAACAAATCCAATTACCCCCTCACCATTGAAGTTTACTCTCATGCTGCGTGAGTCCTTGAAAAGTTTTCACTCCCACTTACTAAAAAATAGAAACTGTCTATTTGCCTGCCTGCTCCAATTCGGGCGAATGGTCAAATGATCAAGCCTCCGTTGGGGTGCCAGAGGGGTATGTCAGAGATGGACATGCAGTAGCCTCTGTTGCTGACATACTCAAGGTCTGCCCAACTCTAACAACCTAACAACTCTAAAGGTGGCCAGGCGGACCTTTAATGTGACGAAGAGGGTAGTTCATGCTCTTGGCTCACCCATCAGAATCAGGTATCACTATTTAAATATCCGAGATTTTGATAAGCAATATTGACTACATTTGTGAACTCAGCCATATTTAAGCTCTGGTCTGGTTGAAGGTGGAACATAGGCCCAGTTAATGGGAAAATATCAAGCTCACACTATCCTAGCTTAATACGCATAGACCATGGCCATCTTTGGCTTGCGCACGGGTGATATAAAACAAGCCTGTGTTCTCAAAGCAGACAGCAGACACCAGGCTGACCTCCTCCAAAATAGTCCACAAACACAAAATGTCAAGTGCGTAATAATGGATCCTTGAAGACTGTTGAATCTTGTACATAGTGTTTTTAAGGCTGCGGCTCTATGTTTTCTCGAAGTGAGGAATTGGTTTGTTTGGTCACAATTCTCCTTATTGCTGTTCATCATTTCTGTTCTGCATTATTCTACTTTACACTTCCGGAACAATATTTCTCTGAGACAGCATCTCAGTTCGGGTCTCTCATAGGTACTGTTCTATGAAAGGCAGGGGCGTCTGGTACCATGTTTTTTAAGTACCATCTTGCCATAGTGTTTCTCGTAAGCAATGCTCTCCTACAACAGTTGCTCAAGGGGAAGCATTTCACTGGCAAAGTGTTTCATAGAGACTCTCATTTCCTGTCACAGTGTTTCAGACAAGCTGTGTTTTCCAGATATCATATTTTCTGAAGAACATTGTACGTGTGTCACAGAACCTTTGAGAACCCCATTATTTATCAATGTTCCTTGGGGGCATTAGTAACTGAGGATATACGTTTTGAAGTGCAACATTCTCCTGTCGCAATATTTGTGAAGGTTACTATTTCTTAAGGACTTCGCAAATCAAAACACACTCTCACTAATGAGTACTATTTCCAAGCACCACAATGCTGCATACTCAATGGTGCTGTCCAGTGTTCACGACAAATAATATTACCTATAGTGTAACATTCTGAGAACCAATAGGTTTCTCAGCTTGGTATTCTGTGGGTAATTACTAGTCAAGAAAGTTTTTTCTGCATGGGATTTGATTCTGCTAGCTCAGCCTTTTTGAATTGATGATTCATATTCTATTTGTTAACATTATACTCATGTGGAGACACAATAGCAACAGTGCTAAAAATGAGAGATGATGTTCATTTGGTCCTACACATTGTCACAGATCTGTGATACTGTGATATGACCTAGGACCCTGTGTTCATGGCCTTCACCACCATTTTACACTTCTGGCAAGTTTACCAAGACATGTTGTGGATGTCTGTGCTTCACGGTGACGTCACACGCCAATACCAACGTCTCTACAGGCAAGCAAGCAAGCAAAGGTAGCACAGAGTGGAGCTTCCCTCGGCCCCCATTGGCCCGTGGCCCACATCTGCCCACCCCTGTCTTCCACTGCAGAATGCTCTGCAGAGCAAGCAAGACAAGGTGGATGAAACCAGCGGAGCTCCTCCCCTAGGTTCTCGGCCTTTTGGTTGACTGGCTCCCTGCTCACAGCTCATGGCCTCAGCAGCGAATCACAATTACAATTACAAAGGGGCTGTGGACAAGTGGTGAGCTATTTGGACTGGCCGGGTCGCATCAGTTCATGAACTGGGACGGGTTAAGCAGGACCGAGGCAGGACTGTGTCTGCGAAAAAAAGGACTCCTGCAAGGTCCGTGCGGCCCTCCGCCTGCTCTGACTTGCCTCTGGCACAGGTACACCACACTCAACTCGCTACACTGCATCAGCTCTCCACGTCTTTCTGTGCTCCACTACAGGAGTCGCGAGCGGGCAGAGAGCGCCATTTCAATCCAGAATTAAAATTTAACCTAAAAGCAAGGAATCTGAGGGCTGCTGTCCGACGGGGGACAAGGGAGATTGCATGTACAGAGGCGATAGTCGGCCGCTGTGAAGTGCCTGTCCTAGGCTCCAATGGAAGCGGCCCAGTTAGTCTGGGTGTGGCTTGCGGTGTAACTAGTGTGACACACTTGCTACCCTAACACCAACTACCTTAAGCGAGCTTCAAAGAAGCCTGCCAACTAGCTCTCCTACACGACTGCAATCAATTCTAATACAGCTTTATCGCCTGGTGAAATACTGTGCAATATTGTGCAGCAGTGGTGTTGTGCTGAGCCCACACAGTGCTGCTATGCACACAAGTTCCATTGATTTACCTACAGTCCCATTTCTGAGCCCTTGTCCTATAGAGCAGGCAGGGTCCGCAGCAGTTTCTATGGTAAGTCTAGTTGATGGCCATCCATCAGTTTCCATGAATTTGATCACTGACGTTATTTTGGAGGACGGTCGATGGAGCATCAGCAGTAGACCCTGAGGCTGGTACTGGTACCAGAGTTGGTGCAGGTGAAGTTATTTCGCACGGGTCAGATGTGGCTGTAAATACTGCACTACCTTATACGCCACCTGCCATACCATCCAGGGCTCCTCAAATTAAAGTGCAGGTGCATAGATAGGAGCAGTCGCCACCAGTCATGCAGGCTCCCCAAGAGAAGGCTTAATTCCCCCGCGGCATAAGACACCACAGCCACAGCTAGAACCTCCACAGCTGAACATGCCACCTTAGCACAGCAGTATCAGCACCTCAGCCTGTCTAGCCCTACAGCCCTATTAGAGCATTCAGATCTTTTTAACACGGACCCTGATATGAAATATTTGGAGAAGTTTGAGCTCAGTTATAATGCAAACCTGGCTCAGCCTGTCCAGCCTTATGTAGAAGTCGAAGCAGAATCAGTTGAAGTGGCCCATATCATACAAGCAAATGGGAGACATTGGCCCTGGAGCCACGCCTCCTCCGGTATCATCAACTTGCTACCTGTATGTGAGGACATCCTGCTCACACAAAGCTTCTACAAAGAAATAAAGACTGATACATCATCTGACACATCAGCACCTGCCTGAAGGGACTGGCGAGTCGATGCTTCTGCCCATTTGGGCTCAATAAAATCTGACCACCAGCCATTAATCAGCAATCCCTGTACCCCAAGGTTACAAACAGTGGATCCATGGCCCTCTCTACTAAGTTCTATCCAATCAATGGCAGCCACCTTAAGATATCACTTTGATAAATTAAATGTCCAAGTAGACATCCTCGGCTCCTTAGCGACCCTCATTACAGGCATCAACAGGAAGCTAGACACACTGAATGGTCTGATTAAGCTCGCGCAATCCGCAAGAGACCTGGATGAAGCAATTTCTAGGCCACTGGGCGTCTGCCAATGTTCTCCGATATTAAACAAGATGTCCACTCTCCCACAAGCTATGGAAACTTTGCTGCAGGATCTGAGGGCACAGTTTCCACCTTACATCCCTTCAGCAAGAGTGCGCGCTATTTTACTACAAGCCGCAATGATGTACAAATCGTACATATCAAAACCATGGATGCAGAATCCTCGCTTTCATCTCCTCCTGCGGATGCTGCTTCTTCCTCGGGCCTGCGCCATCACCCGAGCTTCTCCGACAAACTGCTGCTTTTCCCTCTATGCTTAGAAATAGGAGTGCTACGGGTGCAGGAATATCTTCTGCTTCTCCATCTGTGAGCGAAGTACTCCTCCCCGAATAAACGTCACTGCCCGGTCCTCTTTGACATCCTGCTGTTCCCCTTTCTTTGGCCGAGCCTCTTCAACAAATTGATGCTTCCACTCCCTCCCCCGCCTAAAACAGGAGCACCACAGACGCAGAAAAATCTTCTGTTTCTCCATCTGGGAATGAAGTACCTTCCCCTGAATCCACATCACAGCTCGAGCCCCTCTGACATCCTGCTGATTCCCTTTCCCTGTCTGGGAGCTTGCTTCCGGCAAAGCCAAGCAAACGATCTCGTAAACGACTAAGCAAGCCAAAAAAACAAGGCTTCCATAGAATCAATCAAAACAAAATCAGAGCGTGTTTTTCCCCATCTTCAATAAGCATACGCATGTCAGAATCACAGACCCCTCGGGCTCGTCAGCTCAGGTCTTAGCATCTCCTTTAAGATCAGCTTCCGATCAGCCGACAAATCAAGCTCTCCCGACTCCTTCTGGAGGGGAAACATATTTGAAAACAGCTCGAATCTTGGCTTCCAATTCTAGCCAGGGGCAAGAACAAGCATCGCCAACTAAGCAAGAAAAGACATCTCAGGCCTGTTCAATAGCACCAGAAAACTCAAGCAGTCCAAATAACCTGAGAATTGTGCAAAACCAGCGTCATCGAGCAAATTAAATAGGCAATAGGCCCGACTTCTCCCAGGGTCTTTATTCTCTAGTGTTTAATAACGCTCTTTATAGGGAGTGGAGGCAAATGGACAACTCACCTCCCTATGCTTCCCCCCGACGAAGCAGAATGCCTGGGTCTCTTCTATGCACTTGCACAACCCTGTGGGCTCAAATAAACTGGTCTTTACTTCTGAGTACAAATCAAGGTGGGCCCACAACATCTTAAATAGGGATATTACAATTCTGCTGCTGCAATTATTCCCCGACCTCCATCATATAACTTCAGCAGACATTCACATGATTGAGTTTTTGAAGCTTTGAAGTAAAGGCGACTCTGAGCACACTCAGGTCACATTCTCCTCTCCAACATGGGTGGAATTGATTATGCTGAAATCTGAAGTGTTTGAAGCCTGGGGTATAAAAACTGAGAGAGCAAGGGGTAGTGGCTATCCAAGAGTGCTCATTCCCCAGCACAACTCTCCAACATATTCTATCTTAAAAAACGCTTGAGGAAGAGAAGATCGAACAACTTCTACCTGGACACTCCATCTGTTGACTCATTTCAGGCTCTCGGGCGGAAAGAACCAACAGGGGGCAGATGGTCTTAGGAGGACATCGAGCATTCAATCTGATTGGATCTGGCTATCGTCTGCTCTTCAGACAAGGAATTCTCTGTGACAAGGCAAGCCAGGTGGTGATACTGAACATTTAGGCTAGTCCCAGCCTTAGCCTTTGCTCTTGGAACATACATGGACTCATGCAAAAATTGGAGGATGGAAAATAGCGGTACAACGGAGGGGGTTTGATATTCTTATGCTACAAGAAACCTGGACTCAAACAACCATTCCTTTGTACGGATATGCTGAGTTTCAGAAAACAGCTACCAAAATGAACAGATATGGGTGCCCAATGAGTGGCCTAACAGTCTATATTTCTTCATCCTTACATCATTCAGCAGTAGAGACTGCCCTGGATGTAACCTGGGCCCGAGCAATTCATCTAAGCATTCAGCATGCCCATGGAATCCACTCGCTTGTCATCATTAATGTTTATATCAATCCCTACAATGTTGGAAAGAATGAGAAACCCAGCACTCTAGCTTCATTTCTCACTGACCTTGTGTTAAGCCTACCGTCAGTAAACATCCTGTCAACCTGTGACTTCAATACCAACTTGTTTGGGGGACTAATAGGCCGAGAGGTCAACAATCTGGATATAGAGTACAATCTTCCAGCTCAAAATTTACCAGTGACAAATCGCCAGACCAGTCCTTCTTAACTGAGTGTGATTCCATAGGTCTCTGGCTCATCAATGGCCGCTTCAGCGACAACACTCCTCTGGGCTGGACAAAGTCAGCGGGAAAGTCTATCTCTTATATTACCTTTTCCCTCTGCACAATTATTCTTTTCAAATATATTAAGAATTTCTACCTTGGGATCAGTTCTGACAACTATCATAGACCACAGCACATTAGGCTCTCAATTTGTCCATCAAAACTGGAAGCTGCCCCGTTCACCAGTTCTGGGGTGTGGACCGAAAATAAAAAAAGACTCAAATGGGATTATGAAATCAGCAGGTCCGCTTTGCCATGGGTTAGAGCTCTATTCACTGCTCTTACAGCCCAAAGTACCTCTCCCATCAGACAGCGGTCACTCTTTATTGGTCAACTTCTCCAGAAATCTCAAATCAAGTTTTTGCCACGCAGTAAGCAGTTAGAGTTTTCCCCACCCAAACGTAAAATGATGGGGCCCTTGAAGACCATGAAATGCAAAGTTAATCTCAACATGCGAACCCTTGCAAAGCAGCCATCCTTGTTACTTGCTAAATCTAAACGAGGTCCCTTTACAGTAGGGCAATCTGGCAGGCGAAAAAGGAAAGAAAATAGGCTTTTTGGACCCAATTGCTGGTCACGACCAGGGCAAAGCAGCTAAAAAATGTTTGGTCATTGATCAATCAAGTTACATTTGGATGCAAGAAGGGTTCCAATGGCAATATCACCAAATTTGCTTGGGTTTCGTTCCTCACAACTCACTTTTCACTGCGAGCTGACTACCTGCTTAGTGATTCAGCTTGCAGTTCGCCAATCAATCTGGTGGAGGGCACAAAATCACAAGCAAAGGCTTTGTTTGAAGACAGTGTATAACACACACACATTTACCCAACTAACTGGAGAAACGGTGTGCTATGAAGTTCGCAAAGTTAGGGAAGAATGAGGAATCAAGCCCAAATGGGCTCTGCACAGCTGCTTTTACATCTGACGGCTGTTTGCCCCAGAGTTTTAACCCCCCTGTTTGGCTACTGCTTGGCAAAAAATAAAATCCCAGACTCATGGAGAGAGTTAATTATTCAGCCTATTTTTAAACCCAGTCACTGCCATCTCATCGCGCTAATAGACAACAATGCTAAAATCTATGCAAGCCTGTTACTTGACGACCTCAGAGCCTGGGCAAAGGAGGGTCAGATTATACCGAGGAATCAGTGTGTCTTCAGAGACAAATGTGGTACCACCACATATCTGATGGCTCTGGCTCGTATGTCTGACAAAGATTTCAGGGGCAAACGGGTGCTCTATTCCTGTTTTGAGGACTTCAAAGTCACCTTTGCAATAGAACATCAGTATACCAATACTTTGGTGCTGGATAAGTTAGGAGATGGATCACGCATTTCAAGAAAGATATTTACCAAATCTGGGTTGAAGCAAGGTTGTGTTACTTGTCCCTGTGTGTCTTAATCTTTACAAAGCCGATATATCAAAGCTCGTGGATAAGGCAAACTGTCACCCACACAAATTGGGTGATCATCGCATGACCCACCTGCTTTATGTCGATGACCTCGTCCTCCTTATTCAGACAAATATTGTCCTGCACCAGCTGCTCACCACTCTAAAGCCCAGATTTAAGAGGGCCTAGCGCTATTCCAATTTGTAATTTGTAATTTGTTTATGCTAATGTGGCATTGGAAGGCCAAAAACGCCTCACCATATTTACCAAGTGGTGCAATGCTTGCATTGCGCCACTTTGTAACCCCTTGTGCCACATTATGACCACACAAGGCATAATGTATGCAAGGGGGGGCGTTCCGGCGCTAGACGGGCAGAAAAAATGTCGCAAATAAATCTAAGAGATTTATTTGCATCATTTTTATTGGCGTAAAAGCAGGCGTTAAAGGGAGGCTCCCACTGTTTTCAACGGGCCTCTGTGTGCTTTGCAGGATTAACGTCAACATTTTGTATGCTAATCCCGCAAAGCAGCGGACTAGCGTAAAAAATGATGACGCGAGTACCCCTGACTACCGCCATGGTGTGCCGTATTTTAAATGTGGCGCACACATGGAGGCGGTAGGGGGGTGCTAAGGGTGCAAGGAAAGTGGCGCTGCACTAGGTGCAGCACCACTTTTCATAAATCTGCACTTAAGTGCCTACACTGGAAGGGAAGGACTGGAAATCAACCAAGCAAAGGCTATGACAGTTACATTCGGATTGAAAACATCTTGTCATAGCAGGTGCCAACTTAATAGAGAACGTATCCGCCACAGCAACGACCATAAATATTTTTTTGCATTCTGCTGGACAGTAAAGGGTCACTTGTTCCCCACATGCATGCTTTAAACAATAAAGGCTCCAGTTTAAAGGTCGGATTATTAGTAGCTGCAACTAAACTACAAGACCCCAAGCCTGGACGCACTCCTCCAGGTGATGAAAGTAAAGGTTGTTCTTGTTCTGGACAGGGAGGCTAGGCTAATAGACAAATTGATCATCGGGATCTATAAAACCGTCCTCCGGCTACCAAAGACGGCCTCACCAGCCCAAGTGAGACTTGAATTTAATGTCACAAAACAATCGTGGGTCAGAGGTAGCTGTTTTCTCAACTTCTACCACAGGCTTGTTCTGCACCTGAGAAGTCCATACATGGCCTAATCTGGCGCGCACTAGAGGGCACTGATCTACCTTCATCCTACAGACAGCACCACGACAAAAAACTGACTGAAACTGACAGGCGCTTGGAACAATCGAGTTTCCTACCAGGCCTTCAAGAAAAGAACAACCTTAACAGCAACAAAAATTGTCAAAACTGGAGGACCTGGCAGTATTAAATAAGCGTTCTCACGCATGGTCAGTCATTAATTCTGATGCCTCCAGCAAGCAGCAGCGCTACCTCCACTGACCCTAGATGGATTGTGGCCCTAAGGCTGGGCGAGTGGAACCCGCGTGCCCATCTTCCGTCATGGCGGCGCTCGGAGTGCTACGAAACACGCTGCCGTCTCTGTGGCCAAGGGAAACACACTCATCCATATTTTATGGATTCCCCTGCCCTGTTGCAACTAAGAAGAATTCTTCTTCGTCCTGAATGTATCCACCTTGGAGGTCGCACTGCTGGAAGCCAGTAATTGCTAGCCTAAATCCTCTCAATACTCTTTTAAACGTTAAAACTGTTCGGTATCTTCAGGCGGTTTCAACAGATCAGTTCCTTTAGCGACCCGACACTATACTAGTGAAATACCGTATTGCAATTGTACTGTGTCTGCTGTGCGCTTGAGCCTACATCCTTCCCCCGTGCCCACGCGCTTGTTTTATTACTGTATGGTTAGGTGGCCGCACATGGGCCAGGTCGCTTGAAGCCTTTTGCAAACCTTGTTTATTGCACTTTAGTTGCTCGAGGTTAGCAGAGATTGCTCCTACTTGGCCCATCAAGGTCACAAGCATATTTTGCGCACCGCTCTAATCAATGCTGATTGCATTTTAGCAGCTGACTGCTTCCACTTGGCCCGTTGTGGCCACAAGCACATTGCTATTAAACATTCATTATGGGCTCTAATTGGCATACTCTGCGCACAATAATTGAGATAAAAGATGTTGCCTTTTACAGTCATCAATTGCTTGCAGCCCACTGGCCTTTTTGGCCACACTCAACTGGTTGCATCTGCCTTTGGAAGCGGCCTAGTGTTTTGTATAATCTGGCGCGGCTGTGCTTCTGTTCCTGCATTGACGTGTTTTAGCTGTACGGTTGGTGTTTGCATATGGCTAGTCTGGCAATTTTGTAACATCGTTTTTACAGAACCGGGCGCGCAAAATGCTTGTCCGTAGCTGGGGCCCAGCCTGGTACAATCTACAGCTTGTTTTAATTACACGAGACAAAGGCTTGTTCCCGCCGTTGGTAGTTAAGGACTAATATCTGCACTTTGCATTTATTCGGCATGAATGGCTTACCCTGAACTATTCTCTGTTTCAATCTAGATAGGACGTTTTTAACACGAGGCTTTTTTTGTATCATTGTATGCTTTCTATTTTGATTGTTTTGTACGTGTAAAGATTTTAATTAATTGGTCAATAAACTTGAAACCTTGAAGTCATGCTGCTCATTGGACCCTAAATAAAGTATCACAAATTCATGAATATCGGAGAAGTTAGATAAGATTGCACCTTTAAGAAAAGTCAAACCTTTCAGAAAGATGCCTTCAGTTACCCCCCACCCCGGTATTTTGGGTATTTTAGAGAAGCTACGGATTCATGTAAAGTTACAGAAGGACTCCAGCGCAGAAAGTATCACTCAGTTTGCACAGCCCATTATAGTCAAGCTGTTAAGAACTATAGTCAGAGACAAGTTTGTACAGAGTTCTATGCTGCTGGCATTATTGAAAGTGCTAAAAACACAAGAGATATATATACAATTTTCATGGAGTTATCTTTTCCTTCATCAAAAGAAATCACCCTCATGCTTTTGCGAACTGTGTGAATAAGGTTCACTTTCTTTTTCAACAAAAATTCAAACAATTTATGACAATTTTGAGCCATATTTGTCTTCACTTCTCGCTGCTACTATCAGGCTGTAATGATTCTGCATCTACTGATTGTGGAAAATCCACTTAAGTGCTATTTACTAGTGTTAGTACCGAAGACATACAACAACCAGTCTGCCCATCAATCAGGGCTCCCTGAGGGATCCTTGACCAGCAAACACTTTCCATTGCTCTGAATCTCGCCTCCCCTGTCAATATTTCCTTCTACAGCTCCTGTTTCATATTTCTACTAGCAAGCATTGCTGATACCACTGCTCAAGAAATCACGGACTGTACCGACTTCTGCAGCAATCGACCAATCTCTCTGCTTAATTATTTTTGGCAAAGATTGCATAGAGAGTGGTGAATAAACAACTTACACAACACTTTGAAGAAGATGCTATCTTGAATGGGTCACTGGCTGGCTTCTATTCATTTCATGGAATGGAAGTGGCTCTAGTAGAGGCTCTGGGCCAACTTTGAATGATTCCATGTAAATTGGCATGGTGGCACTTACCTTACTAGATTTACACCGCTTTTGACACTGTGCCACATTCAGTCTTGAGATCAAAACTGTTTGTTGCTTGTGCCAAGGCCAAGGCTTTAAACTGGTTTAGATTATTTTGCACTGGACACACTTAAGCACTTTCTAGTTTCCCATTTACTCCTCACTTCATAATCTGAACACTGCTGTGCCCGAGAAGTTTTCTCTCTTTAGTTAAAGTTATCAGATGCTTCAGCTTGGAAGTCATGACATGCCTATGATACGCAAATTCTATTCTGAATGGTTGGAGATTTACAAACTTTTGAACATGTTTGCCAGAAACGGAGTTATGAATAGGACCTCCTTAAAGATGAATTCTGATAACACTGAGGTTATGATTGTGGAAAGGCCAACTTTAGTCTTGTCTCAAGACTGATGGCCCGCCTCATTTGGCACCTACCCTGCTCTGGTAACCTTGCTACATACATTGGGCTTTATTTTGCATAATACACTAGACTGCTCAACCTAAATTATCATCCTTACATCCTTATTTATATTCCATCTAGGAGACTTGATAAAGGTATTGCCCTTTCTTCCAGTGGAGGTGATATTTTCCATGATTCCAGCTGTGAATGTTGCTCAGCTGGATTAATGTATTGCTCTGTATTTTCCTCTTCCCAAATATCAGATGCATTAACTTCAGCTAATCCAAAATCTGGTGGCATTATTATTTTTACTGCCTTCTGTTGTTGGGGAATTGCACTTTATGGTAATGGTTGTAGAGTGATGAATGTGTAATGCTGCAAGACTGGTTGGAAAATTTACATAATCCACCTGTAAGTTTTTTAGGAGTACAGTGTGAGTATTTACTTTCAACTCCATATGAAGCATAGATAGCAGTTTTGAGAAGAGGGTGTAATACACATCTGCATATTGCTTAGTAGATAAATGCAGTTTGTGTGTATCCATGTGGCTTAGCTGTGGGGAGAAGTAGCACCCTGTTGCAAAAGATAACAATGTATGTGTGTGTGTGCAGGCACAAGGGAAGAGCCGTACCCTGTCACTGGAGGTTGTATGTGTGAGTAATCCATGGGAAGTGTTGTACCTTGGCATCAGTATTTACAAGGGGGAATACTGTGTGGGGTGTTAAGTTGGGGAAGTATAGTACCCTGTCATGAGAAGTTGCATCGGGAAGTACCCTGTGGTGTGTAAGGTTGGGAAATAATAGCACCCCCTATGAAATGTTGCATGGGGGAGTACCTAATGGGTGTGATGTGGCAGAAAAGAAGTACCAGAGGTTGCATGGGAACGTAACCTGTGGAGTGAAAATGTTGGGAAATATTGCTTTCAGTGGTGCTGTGGGTGACAGCTGAAGGTTTCATCTGAGTCTGCCATGGAACTAGCTGTCTTTCTGGACAATGGGAAGATTTGTCAGCCTTATGATACAGGAGACTGAGTATGTGGTACAGGAGGCCGACTACATTGTTGTTGTCTTGTGGTTTATGTTTTTCAGTTAGCCTATAATGTAGTTAGTGCTGTGTTTTAATGGTGGTGGTTGATGCAGCTCTAATGTGCTGTAGGTGAGTATTTATTTACTTGCTGATGTGGTCTGGTGTCAATGGGTGTATTGCTGGACTGCTGTATGTTTGATTGCTGTGTTGACTCATCACTGTGTTCGGAAGACGGCCAGTTGCATGGGCAGTTTCCAAAGGTTGTGGTACTGCGTGCAGGTTGTACGCTTTCCTCAGCCAGGCACTTGGACATATTGATCTGGTCAGCTAATGTAACTGAGTGCTGCACATGTGGGAGTGCTGGCCTGCATTTTTGTGTGTATTAGGGTATAATAGGAGTGTGTGGTCTCTCAGGGGATGTGCACATTTCTTGTAGAGGACGAGAAGGTGTTAGAGATTGGTGTGTCTGTGTTTATGTGTGACTTTCTTGCAGAGGATGAGAAGGTGTGAGAGATTTCTGTGTCTGTGTAATCTGGATAATTAAGTACTGTGTTGTGGCTGTCTTGGGACATTGTGTAGGAGTGTCAGGTTTTGTGTTAGTGTCTGGTCAAGGGAATTTTGAGCTGAGGTGATGAATGGCAAACTGTCAATTTTTTTTGCTTTGGTTCGTGTATAGAATGTGTAGACTTGGGGATGAGGGGGAAACCCTTTATCTAATTAAACCTGTTAGTTCTGTGCCCCTGCTGTCAAGTCACTGGATGTCCCTGACTACATATCCTGCATGTATAATCGTTATATGGTGCCACTGTGAGTCTGCAGATATGTGGAGGTAGGGCCTCACGTCTAAGGGGTCACAAGCCTTGCACATCATGATTCGGTGTGCACTGGTGATCACAACCTAGCTGTTATCTTGTTTCTTTGACATGAGTTGTGGGTAGCCTTATATTTTGACCTGCTGCAGAGTTTCTGTGACTGGTGTTTGTTGTCTTTGTGTGTCTGGGTGGGTATTGGAGAGTTTATCAGGATGTTGTTGGGTGAATATATAAGCTAGACATGTTGGAGAGTGAGTGGGTGGGTATGGTTGTCCCTGTACTTTATAGGCAAGGGAATGGCTGATGTTTTCTTATTCGTTAGAAAGGAAGGTGTGCAGTTTCCTGCTTGTCACCATTACCTGTACGTCTGAGCTTGTGTCTGGAGTGGTGAGAGTGAATGATGTAATAGGATGTTGGTGTGTGGTGTGGAGTAGGAGTTAGAAGATACAGACATTTGGATGGAGGATAGAGCCCTGAGTGGACCTGCACGCTGTAGCTGTAAACTAAGGGCCTGACATGAAATTAAGGGCCATATGTATGAACACATTTTCCCATAGACACAGAATGGGTAAAAACCTTTGCTACATCTGGCCCAAAGACCCTAACTCCTACTTGAGCGGTTCCAGGCTCCTGTCTGATGTCCCTGCCCTCTAACTTCACCACAGGGGCATATTTACATTTTGCCTCAGTTGTTTTTGAGTGTCTGTACTCACTTAGCAAGCACTCTGCTGCTTTTCAGCTACGTTTGTGCTATATAAAAATCACAACTATACCGAAAGTGAGATAAATAGAGCCTTCCATACCGTTAAAACAAACAATTTCAACTTAAACAGCAGTCATACTAAGCACGCTTATAGTCCCTTCTTCTTTATGCAGTTTGGTCAGAGCTCGTGCTTTCTGCAGATTGCTGGCCCATTTCTCTTGTTTCAAAACTCCACAGAGGGCCGGCTTTTGGGCAGTGCAGCCGCACCGGGTGCTGACCTCAGGGGGGCGCTGTGTTTAGCAATCACTTCCGAAACTTGCGATTTAAAAGCACCTGCTGAAAAGTTCCTTGTACGTCCAGCCTTTAGTAAACAATTCAAATGTCAAGATACCTCTTGTGATTAATCTTACTGCTAAGGAGAGAGATAAAAGTTTTGCCTAGCGGCAGCTTTTACTCAACATAAAGTAGCATAGAGGGTGAATATGCCTGCTACAAAAAACAGAACTATGGGGCATATTTAAGAAAAGTGCAGCGCCACTTTCCCTCACCCCTTAGCGCCCCCCCTAACTCCACCATTTGTGCGTCATATTTAAAATACGAAAATACGGCGCACCATGGTGGTAGTTAGGGGACTAGCGTCATAATTTTTTACGTTAGTCTGACGTTTTGCAGGATTAGCATAAAAAATGTTGCCGCTAATCCTACAAAGCATCCAGAGGCCCATTGTAACCAATGGAAGCCTCCTTTTAATGCTCTGAGCAGGACGTTAAAAGTGCCAGAAAAAAATGACGCAAAGAAATGTGACAGATTTTTTTGCGTCATTGTTTTGCCACCCCTGACGGGGGGATGCCTCCTTTGCATACATTATGCCTGGCACAGGCATAATGTAGTGAAAGGGTTGCAAAGTGGCGCAATGCATGCATTGCACCCCTTTGTAAATTTGGCGCAGTATTTTTGGCCTTCTAGCGCCACATTAGCGTAAAAAAAAGACACTAAATTGACATTAGAATGGCACTAGGGGCTCTTAAATATGCCCCCATGGGGCGTATTTGAAAAATGTGGTGCTGCACCACTTTTCTTGCGCCTCTCAGCGCCCCCCTAACACCACCATGTGTGCGCTGTATTTAAAATATGGCACACCATGATGGTAGTTAGGGGACCAGCATCAGAATTTTAGACACTAGTCAGGCACTTTGCAGGGTTAGTTTAAAATGCTTTGATGCTAATCCTGGAAAGCACCCAGAGGCCCACTGTAACCAAGGGAAGCCTCCTTTTAATGCCTGCTCGGAGCAGGTATTATACGTGCCGGAAAAAAAGGATGCAAAGAAATCTCTCAGATTTCTTTGGACCATTTTTTTGCCCCCGTCTCCCCACTAACAGGGGGAATGCCACCTTTCCATACATTATGCCTGACGCAGGCATAATGTAGCGCAAAGGGTTACAAAGTGGCACAATGCATGCATTGCGCCACCTTGTAAATAGGGTGCAGAGTTTTTGGCCTTCTAACGCCACATTAGCATTAAAAAAATGACACTAACATGGCATTAGAATGGCACTAGGGATTCTTAAATATGGGGCATATTTGAAAAAAGTGGCGCTGCACACAGTGCTGCACCACTTTTCTTGTGCCCCTTAGCGCCCCCCTAATGCCACCATGTGTGCACTGTACTTAAAATACAGCACACCATCGTGGTAGTTAGGGGACAAGCATCAAACATTTTTATCCTAGTCAGGCGCTTTGCAGGATTAGCTTTAAATTTTTTAATGCTAATCCTGCAAAGCACCCAGAGGCCCATTGTAACCAACGGAAGCCTCCTTTTAACGCCTGCTCTGAGTAGGCGTCAAAAGTGCTGGAAAAAAATGATGCAAAGAAATCTGTCAGATTTCTTTGCGCCATTTTTTTGCCCCTCCCCCCCCCCACTGGGGGAATGCCACCTTTGCACACATTATGCCTGGCGCAGGCATACTGTAGCACAAAGGGTTACAAAGTGGCACAATGCATGCATTGTGCGACTTTGTAAATATGGCATGGCATTTTTGGCCTTCTAACACCACATTACTGTGAAGAAAATGACGCTAATGTGGCGTTAGAATGGCGCTAGGGGCTCTTAAAAATGCCCCTATATTTTGTGGATAGCTGAGTGTATTAGTGAAGCCAGCCTTTACAAGTGCTTTAAAACACATGAATGTATGTGAAAGGTGAGCGATGGAGAGATGAGGGGCACATTGGCCGGGTGGTAGTGAATGAAACCGAGGAGGAGGTAATGGGATGGGGGTAGCCAAAATAAACTGTCGCACAGGTCGCCACCAGTCCTAAAACCGGCCCTGACTCCACCTCACAGAGAAAGCTAGCACCCAGGACGCCGCCAAAGATCTGTACACACTCAATCCAAGCTAATTAGGTTGTCTAATCTGAGGTGCTATTATTTCAACTGCTCTACAGTATAATTACACTTAAATACCCATTTTGGAGTGAACATTCAAAAGTGTCTGGTGTGTTTACCTTTTCGTGATTTTTTCCAAACTCTGTCCTCAGACACTCTCAGGCAAACTGCTTTCTTTAAATGTTTCCCTGGTTGCTTTTAAGTTAAGTGTCAGAAAAGCCCCCTTTATGTCACAAGGTCATACGGTGTAGCAGAATAGAAAGATAAACAAAAGTCACACATTTAGAGAGCACAGGTCAAAGCATAGTTTATCCAGTGCTTAATTTCCACCGGTGTGCGCACAGCACTGGCGCTCCTTGTTTGGGCACTGGAACTTATTTTCTGTAGATTGTGACTTAAGTTTAATCATCAGTCTTTAACTCTGCTAAAGAAAAAAGGCAGAACAATGCGAAAGGAGGAAGACAAAGAAAGGTGCTAAAGAGTGCAGCAGGGATGTCAAAGAACCTACACCACTGAGATGAAGGAGTGTCCCCCGTTCATCCAAGAAGGCAGGATCACTGCATGGAACTCTGCCTTGGGTCACACTGGTCTGCTTTTGCAAGGGAAGAGGAATTCAGTCTGGGGAATAACGAAGATAAACTTCATATGGTTTAATCACCTTTATAACAAGCATCAGCTTTATGAATGCCCGAGGATATTTACCATCTTAAAACTACACATTCCTTTATTTTAACTCTTTCTCTCTCTCTCTCGCCCCTTGTTTTGTGAAAACGTGTCTCTTTTAAACTCATGTGCTTTCTCACTACCTTCGATGTCTTCATTTCATGTACTTCCATGCGCTATGAAAAAAATAGGCATGCATGGAGTATTTTATGTATTTTGGTATGTTATGAGCAGTTGTATATTGTCTTCTGTCAGTAGTGAGGCACGGAAGAGTTTGTAGGTCTGGATTTCGACACTTCTGCTATCAATGTACATAGAGTGGGCTTTGGGCAGCCCCTTTCTACCACTGGCTTGAGACTTTGTCAACCATGCCTTGGCTCAGCACAGTGCGGTATTCACCTCTCACCTTCTGCTACTGGCTAGCGGCTCTTTCTTTCCACCTCCACTCAAGAGCATGCATTCACCTGCACAGAGGAATCATTTATAATTGTAGTCCTCTCTGTATGCTCCTGGAGGATCCCTTCAATGGGCATTGCTCCAATGTTCTAACACTGCCAGTGTTATCAAATTTAAGCCAGATCCACTGGGTTTGCCAATGCTTGATTTCATCTGGAAATTATTTTTGTATGGCTCTGGCATTTGCATCATTCGGATGTATATGGTTCTGTATGATTGTTTATTTTTAGTTGTATATGATCAGTACAATTGGTTAATTGTCTGGTGTAGAAATGGATAGTGTGAAATGAAAATGAATTTGATCTTGCAAATGAGCTAAGAGAATCTATCTATCTATCTATCTATCTATCTATCTATCTATCTATCTATCTATCTATCTATCTATCTATCTATCTATCTATCACCTACTAGAGTACTGGAGATAGCCAGGGGGTTAATTATAGTTAGCACCAACTTTTCCCATAGATGAAGCATTTTTTGTTTTGCTAATAACTTTCGTGCTGTTTGACAAATCTTCACAAAATGTTTAACATTCATACACTTACGTGTTTAGATGCTGTCTGGAAAGTTTTCGGGTTATTCGTCAAGTGGGGGCTGAGCAAAAGGGATGGGGGGTCCCAATACACTTTTTCCCATGTTATGTCTATGGGGATTTTCCAGTTTTTAAACAAGACTACAGCCAGAACTGCTGTACAGATGTACACCAAATTTGGCACAAAGATAGATCTTGGTCCATAATGATCTCTTGTATTACTTGGTGTAAATCTGTTCAGTAGTTTTGGAGTAATTAAAGGAAATAAAATAAAGATATCTAGAAACATGGATCCTTCATGCATCCACTCGTGGGGGATCTATGGATCCTGGACCAAAAGCAAGGCCCTGAGTGGATGGCTGCAACCTGAAAAAAAAGTTGCAGCCACCATTTTCTTTCTCACTTATGGGTGAGAGAAGAAAAAAGGAGACAAACACATAAGGGGTCAGGATAGAGGTATCTTGACCCCAAAAGACACATGGAGGGGTCCCTCACATGGCCTTGTTTCAATCAGATAAATATTGGCTATTTTTCTAAACTGGTGTTGAGTCCTTTTGTGGTGTTTTCACTGTGTTACTGTGCGTGTTTGTACAAATACTTACACATTGCCTCTGAGATAAGCCTGACTGCTTGTGGCAAGCTACCAAGGGGGTGAGCAGGTGTTATCCAGGGTGTGTATCTCCATTACCCTGACTAGCATGAGGGTCCCTGCTTGGACAGAGTGCAAACTGACTGCCAACCAGAGACCCCATTTCTAACACACACACCCACTCATACACCTATGCAATCTGATACAGCCACTGACCCACCCACACACCATTGACATACCCATTCACAGACCCATAAATCACACACAGACCCACTCAATAAATCATAAAGCCACTTACACACCCTCTCACTCACCCCTACAGGCACTCACAGAGCCACTCACTCATCCATAAAACAATTCACACAGACACTCACCAATACAACAATTCACACAACCACACTCATCTGTACAGCTACTTGCACACCAACTTATTCAACTATACAACCACTCACACAGCTATTCACTCACCCATACAACTTCTGAACACAGCCATACATTCACCGATGCAAATACTGAAACACACACTCACACACCCACACACGGTACGACACATCCATACAACCACTTACACACCCACTCACTTATCCATACAAACACTCAAACAGACATAATTTTCCAGTACAGCCAGTCACACTCCAACTAACTTAACCAAATACACAGACAGCCAGTCAACCATACAGCAACTCATTCACCCACTCATCCACCCATACAGACTCTCACACAGCCACTCATACACCCATACAGCCACTCACGCATCCACTCACTCAACAATACAGCCTCTGAAACAGCCACTCACTCTCCCATACAGCCACTCACACAACCGCTAACACACCTTTACAGCCCCAAAGGACGCCACTCACATACAGATTCAAACACTGGCACAACCACTCAGATGACATATATTAAAAATACGATTAATCAGTAGTAGCACAGAAAAAATAGTAATTTAACTAATGCAGTACATAGTATCTATCTTTTACTCTCAGAAACATTTATTAAACACTTGCAGTCAGTGGATGATGCAATCAGTGATGTCATGAGTGATGTCATCACTGAAGTCACTGACCATGTCATGAGTGATGTAATATGTTAAGTCATAAGCAATGCATTGCAGAGGCATAAGATATAGTTAGGTGGGGTAACTATAACTGCTGAATTTCTATGGCTTTGAACGATTTAAACGTAAACCTAACTATAACGCCTCTGTAACCTTTGGTTTTCTCTGTGAATTTCTAAGTTTAAAAAAAAATCTATTCCCTAACTATAATACCCCGTACTATAATTACAGGCACACGTCCCAGCAATGTCAATTAGTAGTCCATCTCCAATTTTATTGCGTGATGCTCATCTCCTCATATCATGACTTTCAATCAGGTTCTGCTGAAATCACCATATGTTCCTGACGTTCCTGCCAACACGTGTTTCGTCCGGGAAATCTCCCCTAGACTTCGTCAGGGCTGTAATTACACATAAGATATTACATAATATAAAATTAGTACACCTCTGTGTATCTTGTGGAAACCAGTACATCTAACAAACCAAGTTTTCTTCACCTCCAAGTGAATCAAGTGATCTTCCAACTATATAATTTTGTATATCCATGCTAGTACATAAATGTCTTATATCCAACAAATCCATATATACAGTATGTTTTTCCCATGTATATGCACACACATGTGAGACTTCACTATGTAGTCCATTCTTATTAAATATATATCCATAAAAATATATATATATATAATATATTGTAGAGCTCATAGTCGATACCTGTAGTCCAATCAGTAATCCCCCAAAATGATACCACTAGTAATCCACATGTACACCTTCCTGCTTCATATCTATATGTCTGTAATTATATCACATAATTACTTTCAGCCTGGTTATCTGAAATCGCAATTGTCAATATTATAATATTAGTAAATATCATGTTTTCAAATGTACCCATTTTGTAGTCCTGTTTCATCCTCTCTCCTCAATTATCGTGAAGTCTATACCTCTTTTTTCTTTCCTTGGGACATGTGCCAAATCAAATTGTTAATTAATCTATTGAATACCCAAATATAAATCAACTACTCCCTCAAGTTCTTACTTATGCTTATTATTATCGTTGGTCTGCACCATTTTCACTCAGTTAATCTTGAATTAATTATCTGAAAATGCATGCCGCTCCTCTCTCCAGTGCCAGTATTGTGCCGGGATACAGTTAATCTATTTGACTCCCTCGTATCACCTACCCACCTCGTTGTTATGAATTCACAGGTACGTTCCACCATTCCGACGCAAGTACGCTTCCTGGTATCTAACCAGTCCGTATTCTCCCTCATACCTTAAGTATCCGCCACAGCGTATGAGCAAGGTCCGGTGTGACCGAAACGCGTCAGGAGATTCCTGCTTGTTTGCTTTGTTAAGATTTCACTAATGGAATTAAAATCGAATGATTTATGGCACAACGATGGAGTGCGGTTCTTCTCTTTTTGAATTAAAAGAAAATCCTTTCTATATATATATATACATATATTTATATATAAACATTTCACTTAAGAAAAACAAAGGTTACAGGGACATTATAGGTAGACTCATTTTAAGCTATAGAAATTCAGCAGCTGTAGTTAGAGTTATTTCAAGTAACTATATAACTCGCGCCCCCACCATGCAGTTTTCTCCTCAATAGTTTTACTGCAAATATTACATTGATATTATCAAAGATGTCATGAGTGTTGCAGTATGTGGAGTAATTAGCAGTGCATATATAATGCTTATATATATATATATATATATATATATATATACATATAACCCAGTGATGTCATCGGAGTTCCAAGAGTGTGTGATGTCACTTCCACTAGACCTATCATTTTGGTGAACCAATACACGTCTATCATGTGTGTATAATCTACAGCTCCAGGGCCGGAACTTGCCTATTCCAGCAGTTCTGCTACACTGGGTGAACACAGTACTGGGACATTTACTTGCAGAGGGATTGGCAAGCCATTTCAAAGTGCATTTGTGTCATTTATTTTTAGAACAGGTAATAATTTGAAAGTAAAGCACTTAAACGACTACTGAAATTATTGTTTCAAGAAAGGACCTGCTCGACTTGAAAAAAGGCAATGGTGTCTTTCTCTGTTGAAACATATGTGGTAAAAACTGATACCACACTGACAAACACGTGCAAACATTCAGTGCTTAATTTGTGTTTGTTGATTTCGGTGCTGAGCACCAGCACTTATTTTTGAGGGCCGGGGCTTATTCTTCTGCCTCAAGCATGTGCTGCGACCAAAAGACACATATGGGAAAGACGGAGGAAGGGAAAAACGAAAAAGCGTCACATAGGGAGGAAGTAGAAAGCTGCTAGAGTGAGCTGAAGGGGCAGGGAGTGGCTTTATGTGGATTAGAGAGGCCCGAGATGGCTTCAGGATTACACCACCTCAGTATTTCGTGTTCAAACATTTAATTGCAGCAGCCCCGTGTTTAAGTGGAGGGCTTTGGGAACCAGCACCTTTTTATTTACAAATTAAGCACTGCAAAAATTATATGTTCCGGGGTAAAAAACAATATCATTGTAGACATTTTGAAAAAGTTGGTCCCATATTGCGTAGTTGCACAACTCCCGTTTGAGAATGAAGGTACAACGATGCTTTGCACAAAAGCTGCCCGGCACTATTTCCATCTGCTCCTAACAGTTGAACAATCCTGTGAAAAGTCTTTAATTGAATGCTCGGAGTGCATTGGCGCCAGTTCTTGGTTGGGTATTGAACAGCCTGGTGTCCATTTCTTTTCCTTGGCCGCTTCTACCTTAAATAAAATACCTTAGAGAGGACACTCTTGACAAACATTTCCTTCGAAGTAAGTTAGAAGATCCGCGGGAACATCTCCGGTTTATCCCTGGCATCTAATAAGCTTTCACAAAAACACTAGAGTGGATCAAATCTAAAGATTCCTGGAGCATCTTCAAAATGCCCTCCAGCAGTTGTTTGTGAGTTTCCTTTGATATGATTATCTGAAATATTCTCCGAGCATTTCCACATTTGCACTAGCGAGAAACTTGGTTGGTAAAAGAAAACCGTTGCAAATCCGAAATGTTTCAGTCATTTCTTAATTACAGAGCAATTCTTTGTGAATCAGGCTGATGCTCTCCAGCTAAGAGGAATGTTGGCTGGCTGGAGCTTCCTAGCATCTGGCAGTGCGGCCCGAAGCACAGCTATTCCCCTGTTCATGCTTCCAAATAAATCAAAATAACAAACTACCTGACGCAAAGGACATCGAGCTCAGAGGTGCTTCACTACACTCCGTGTCAAGAAACCAGGATATCGATGAATGCTGAGCTCTAGAAAAACCCAGTAACGTCGCATTACCTGAGATAACATGAAATAACATAACTTAACATGATCCCCTTTGACTAGGTTTAGTCCTCAAAGGGATTGTATTGGCTTTAACTACAGGCAGTTGAATGGGTTTCACCCATGTAGACATTAAGATATTTAATGGGTTTTTCATTCCTCTTAAAAGGCCACTTTGATCAGGGAACAGTGCGTCACCTGTGTCCCCTCGGTTCCCTATACTCCAATCTGTGCTAGCATTTTGCCATATTGATATGATTGCATATAGACTCAGGCCATCTTGGTCGAGGCTATGGGATTTTTGTGCGTCTCCCTCCATATGGTTAATTCATAACAATTCCCTACCCCCCCCTGAGAAGCAGACTAAGCAAGGGCGCTCAGATTTGCCTCAATTATTTGTACAGCTCGGAAGCTTCAGTTTGTAGCATATTTAGCCCCACCCACACTCGCCCCGCAAATGAGTAAATAAATACTGGTCAGTGACCTCTAAATGCTCTGGAAAAAAAAGCACAACAGCTAATTGGGATCGTGACCCCAAAAGGGAAGGTAAACAGTGCCGTATATTGTGAAGACATGTTAAAATACCGCTGTCATGTGCACACCGCCTCATCACACCTCGGAGGCCGACTTCTGGAACTCATGAGAGGGACTGTGGATAAAATTAACTTTATTCAGTTGTATGGTTTCTCTTTCACTACTACCATACGTGTAGTCACCCCTCATAGCTCACATATTGGCTTGGGGTTTGACATTTCGCTCTTTTGCTCTGTGTGAATTGCAGCGCTATAGTTCCAGCTTTGTGGAAACATTTACCGCATCTTCACGGTGCTCCAGGCGCTGCCTGGTGAAAGACGGAGTTACAGCATCCAGGATTTTAACTAGTCACTTCCAGGCCATGCTGAGGTGTCAGCGGAGTAGTCTTGCCTAGTGGTGATGCCTTGGCCAATCCCTATCAAATTTTTAAGAATAGTCCACTGCCCACTAAATTATATAGTAAGCAGCAAAGGACAAATGACTTTCTCTACAATACTTCCAGCAAGCTGTTCTCCATGCATTTCTCATATCTGAACACCACCTAAAGAGAGGAATCCAGGGCTGGAATGGTCATTCAGTGACTCTGGCATTTCCTTAGTAGGCTGTATGAAAGGAGGCTGCCTTCAGAGCAGGATGGGTTGCCATGACACAACCATGCCCCTGAGCCCCATTTTGGACTCCCCTCCTGCAGTGTAGTGCTGGCTTGAACATTTTTGCCAGGGCTGATTTTGGACCTTCACACAGGGGTGGCTCCTCCATAAGGGCAGAGGAGTGTCACCCTCCCCCCCCCCCACCAGCAGCGGCAGCTGCATACATTTTTCACAAAAACGATAATAAACTTTGTTTATAATAATTTTTGAGGAAAAGGTGCAGGGCCACGGGGTTGACGAGCAATGAGGGGGAGTGCTCAGCACTCCCCCTCAGAGCGCATGTGTTTGACCGGCCAAACACACATGCGCACAGGGCTCTCTCCAGCCCAGCCACACAGCTGCTGGGCTGGAGAGAGCCTGCACAGGTTCCCAGTCTGCCTGGGAGCGCCCTGTCTGGGCGCTCCGAGCCAATCCTGATGCTGCTCTGAGCAGCGTCAGTATTGGCGCAGGGCAGGCTGGGAGCCTGTGCCTGCAGGGGAGCGGGAGGAGAGGATAGAGTGGCACACGGCGGAGGAGTTAAGTGTTTTTTCAAATTATTTTATAATTTTTAATTTAATCCCCCCCTTAACACCACCCTCCTCCCCCCTGCATTCCGCCCGCTCCTTCTGTGTCACGCGAGCCGCGACAGCCTTCACACTGGCGTAAAAATTCCAGATAGTAGTGGGCAAGCCCAAAGTCTCTCCAGCATGGGGTTTGTACAATGTTGCTCGTATCTTCTGCAGCTCAATGCACACAGTGTTTGCTCTGAGAAGAATGAAACAAAGGTTGAACCACGGCGTTTAGTGAAGGAGCTTTCAAGTCTCTAAAAAAACAAAGCTCCTCAGAAGTCGGATTCGGATATGTCATTTGTTCTGAGTTTCTCTCAAATAAGGTTTCTCCAGCCAGGTTAACAAAAAGCAAGCTTTATGCCACTTGGAGAAGCAAAAGCACAAAGTTGAGACTGGATAGCGTAATAAATCGTAGGAATAGTTGCTGTGTGTAATAGGCCTTTTTAATGCAATACTTCAAAGTTTACATCTGTTGTATCTCTGGATGGTTGTCTCTAAAACCTCTTGCCTTAATTTGCCTATCCTACCCTTAGCATTGTCCTATCTGCTTGTTCCTAGCACATACCATGGTTCCTAGCAGACATCCACTCCCCTTCCAATTTAATCACTTCTTAAAGCTGGCAGCCCCTTGCTCCTCGAACTCCTGACAGCTTGAGTCTAATAACTCCTTTCTCTTCTCAGTTCCCAGTGGCAGCCATACCAGGCTGCTAAAACTCAACTCAGACAGTTAAAAAGACTACACCTCTCTCTTGTGATGTCACTGTCCCCTAAACAAAACATAACATTAACCATTTCAGAAATACTTCCCTACAGTCCAGCCATATGCCTATTACTTTCATACCTATTACAACAATTGTAAACATGCTTCATGAACATGCTGAATAACCCACTTCAATCTTTCCCACAAGCTCTGTACAATTCAGTAGGTCTTTGAAACCTTTTTTTCCTTTGTATCTATGCCCTCAAGTACAATCAGGGGAGTATCAAAACTTTAGGGGGCTCCCCGGGAAAGTAGATGGGGGGGCACCTCCTGTGGACTAAGTAAGAAGCTCTCAGGCCAGGGTACTGTACTGATGGGGCCCTCTAGAGGTCAAGCCCCCCTCCCCCAGCACCAGAGGGGCTGTGGGGGAATATGTTAAACAACTGCACACAGCAGCTATTTCACAAGTACCATTTGATATACTTTATTGTTAATTTACTGTTCAAAGACGGCCACTTTTGAACAGTCAATTAAACAAATAAAGTATGATGTTGCACGAATGGAGACATTGAGAGGCCAGGTAGCAAGCAGTGTGCAGCTGCCAGGCCTTAGTAAAACATGTATAAGAATGAATAAGTAAAAAATAAAGCAGGAAGTGGGTGGGAGCGTACAAGACACATGGGGGGTGGGTGATTGGGGAGGGGAGCAGGAATAAAAATGGTGGTGTGGGGAAGGTGGACAGAGAAAGAAAAGTCATGCACTTGCTTGGAGGGCAAAAACAGAAAGGTGGAAATGGGATGGGGAGAGCGAGGAAAATGATGCACTCCAATGGAGTGCAAAAATAGAAATGATAAAATAGTTATTTGATGTCAGCAGTTACAGGATATAATTTATCCAAAGAAAGCAATGATAAAGATACTATGCTTCAGGTATGAAACACAAGCAGGAATGGGGTGAAATATACTGAGGCCCCCTGAGGCGATCTGACCCCCACATTAAAACCCTGGTGGTCAGACCACCAGGGAGAGGCCAGCTCTGCCAGGGTCTTGGATCCCAGTGGTTTGGTGGTGGCGGAGTTCCTAATCTGCCAGGGAGGTGCTGCAAGCAGCGCTGCTCTGGGGATTACGACCTCTTTCACTGCCATGAAAAGGCTGGGAGAGAACAGGTGCAGGGGGCCACTGGGGGGCCTCCGCACTGCCCATTCACTTGGCATGGGCAGTGCAGGGCCCCCCCTGCCCAGCGTCATCGTAATATTCACTGTCTGCTGGCTACAGCATTGCCATTAGCTCGATTTCGAGCCAGAGACAATGCTGTAGCCTGTTTCCTGCTAGGCTGGCAGGCAGAAACCAAGGTTTTCACCCGCCAGCCTAGTGGGAAACTCTTAATAGGTCTGGCGGGGAGGTAGCCTGTTTGGCGGCAACCTCCCCATTGGAAGTTCGGCGGACGGTGAAAACTGTCTGCCGAACTTCTAATGAGGCCGTAAATGAGGAAAGTAGAACTAAAATAGCCAACAAAGTCATCCAATCATAAGTAGATGCGTACCCAGTGTCCAGTGTCCAGTGTAGACAATAGGTCTTTGACAACAATAATTGCAAGGATAAAAAAACTACTGTCTCACTTAACAATATTCCTACATCTAATAGGTGAATGAACAGATCACCGGCACAATGGATGGAAGTCTGGGCCACTTGACTCAGGAAGCCTATTATTAGAATGATCAAACTCCTTAGGTACACAAGCCTCCTCATGCATCCGTCAAATTTTCCAGTTGAATTTCAGCATGCCACCTTATGCCTAATAGCATGCCTCTGACACAATCATAGGTGAAAGGTGAAAATGCCACAAAGTTCTTGCCTCTCAGAGACACTGTTCCTCCCGTAGATCGTTCTCTCTTAATAGAACAGACAATTGGGAACCAATGAAAATATTGATACCTTATTGCTGAAAAACAGTTAAAAGACATAGGCCTTCATTACAACATTGGCGGAAAATCCCGCTTACCGGTGTGCAGAAGACCGCCAACACACCGCTGCGGCGGCGGAATTCCGCTATAGCTATTACGACCCACAGCTCGGAATCCGCCAAAATCCAGACACCCACACAAGTCCGCCACACCAAAGGTCAGTGATAAACTGGCGATACAAAACCGACATCGTCACGCCAACAGGAATACGCCCACACTATCATGACCCACGAATCCACGTGGCGGTCTTTCAACCGCAGTATTCCATTGGCGGTACACACCGCCGTGCTCAAAGTACACACACATTTACAAAACACAACCACATTGGACAATTCGGAATACACACACCTGATACACGCACACACACCACTCCCACACACCCAATACAATATGAAACACACACCCACATCACCCACAAACCCTTACTACCAAAATTGAGAAAGAAGGCCATAGAGAGACACCACCAGAAACAACAATAGCATCCACAGGCACACAACACCATCACTCACACACCATCCACGCACCTCAGACAACACACACAAACACATCCCCTCACACATCACAACTGACACCACCTCACACATCACCCACACCACATCATGGCACCTAAACAACACCCCAGGTTCTCTGAGGAGGAGCTCAGGGTCATGGTGGAGGAAATCGTCCGGGTAGAGCCACAGCTATTCGGATCACAGGTGCAGCACACCTCCATTGCTAGGAAGATGGAGCTATGGCGCAGTGGAACAGCATCCAAGAACTAGGGATGACATCAGGAAGAGGTGGAACGACCTACGGGGGAAGGTGCGTTCTGTGTTCTCAAGACACCAGATTGCAGTACAGAGGACTGGCGGCGGACCCCCACCTCCTCCCCCACAACTAACAACATGGGAGGAGCAAGTCTTGGCTATACTGCATCCTCAGGGCCTCGCAGGAGTAGCAGGAGGATTGGACTCTGGTAAGGCAAATCTTTAGTACCTCATCCCCCCACCCTACCTGCATTCTATCACATACCCCCACCCTCACCCTCATCACTCCAACACCTCACAAATGTCCCAATATCACAACCCACACATCCCAACACCAAGCCCTGCATGCAACACCAAAGCATGGACACCCATCACCAAAGCATGTCCACAACAGATACCCACACAGACCCCAAACCAATTATGACACAAGGTCCTAGACAAGAATGCAAGCACTGGAGTACAGGGTCACTCACTCATTGCACACAATGGCACACACAGATGCAATAATCATGCCTTTACACCCCTGCAGGACCCCTACACAACGTCACTTGACAGGAGGTTCCAGACGTGTCCATTCCCCCCACAGAAGAGGCCCACAGTGATGACAGCAGCTCTGTCCAACTGGATCAAGATGACCAGCCCGGCCCATCTGGGACCTCGGGATAGTCGGTTCCCCTGACACTGGCACAAGCCACCACAGAGCCTCCCCCCTCAGGAAACACCAGCACAGCACCCACCCAGCGGGCCCATCCCTCTGTCCCAAAGACAGGTCAAACAGCAGTGTGTCCACCACCACAGGGAACCCAGGCAAACCCACCACCCCAAGAAAATCACGGACCTGGGGGCAGTGGCAGTGGGCACACAGTTCTGGGGACAGAGGCACAGAAAAACAGGGGAACTGGGAGGACTGCTGTGCGACAGGGGGAGGACAGGCCCAGGGAACCCAATATCCATGAGGCACTCTCCAACATCATGGGAGCGTACCATCCTTCCCAGGAGATGATGGCAACGGTACTCGCCAACCTTCAGAAGACCCAGCGGCTGCAGGAGGAACACTATCTGGGGATCAGGGAGGAACTCAAGTCCATCAGCACCACCCTGGTCACCATTGTAGGGGTGCTGAAGGACCTTGTCAACACCAGGAGGGACACTGTGGCACAACAAGGGGCCCCTGACACTAGCTTGGATGATGAACAGCCCACCACCTCCGCCGGTGCTAGTGGACAGGAGGCACCGCCACAGGACCACGACACCAGCACCCCACCCCCTGCAGATGGAGAACCACCCGCAAACGGTCCCTGAGATCCAGGAACAAGACAGAGAACAATGCCAAGACCCCCGCCAGGAAATGAGACCCCCCTGAATGTCATCCTTCTGTCCCACTTTGTCACCCTGTCCAACCATCAACTGCCCTAGCTCCACTTCCTATGCCCCTTTGGACAATGCACCTTTAAATGAATAGACTGGACTCTGCCATGGACATTCCTCCACCATCACCCTTGCCCATTTTACAACATACTCCACTTATTTGCACAGAAATAAACACCCTTGAATCACAAAACAATCTGGAGTCAGTCTGTGCATTCACAAATATGTATTTACAATAACTATGGAACATAGCAATGTCAATTTTATTGTCAACATACCGATGTAACACAGCTCTAGTCCATGAGGTAATATAGAAGATGTCACACAGTGGGACCCACATCTGTTAAATGGAAAGGCAAAGTGACAAGTCAGGGTCCATACACTGGGTAAAAGTGACATACTTATGATAGGTCAAACAATTGTATGAGATGTGTGAGGCAGTGATATCTTCTTACCTGTGTCTCACTGGAAGTATTGCTGGATAACGTTGTTTCTGTTGTCGATATCCTCTTCTTCTGCCTCCTCTTCTTCACTGTCCACAGGCTCCACAGCTGCCACAAGACCTCCAGCTGGACCATCCTCCTGCAGAAAAGGCACCTGTCGTCGCAAAGCCAGGTTGTGCAGCATACAGCAGGCCACGATGATCTGGCACACCTTCTTTGGTGAGTAGTAGAGAGAACCACCTGTCATATGGAGGCACCGGAACCTGGCCTACAGGAGGCCGAAGGTTCTTTCTATAATCCTCCTAGTTCGCCCATGTGCCTCATTGTAGCATTCCTCTGCCCTTGTCCTGGGATTCCTCACTGGGGTCAGTAGCCATGACAGGTTGGGGTACCCAGAGTCACCTGCAAATGTTGAGGGACAACTGTTAGACACACACTAACCCGTAGGGACAAGCCCAGACCCAGAAAACTATTCATAGGGTATAGGTTCCTTGTCCTCACCTATTAGCCACACACAGTGCCTCTGGAGTTGCCCCATCACATAAGGGATGCTGCTATTCCTCAGAATGTAAGTGTCATGCACTGAGCCAGGAAACTTGGCATTCACATGGGAGATGTACTGGTCGGCCAAACACACCATCTGCACATTCATAAAATGGTAGCTCTTCTGGTTTCTGTACACCTGTTCACTCCTGCGGGGGGTACTAATGCCACATGTGTACCATCAATGGCACCAATGATGTTGGGGATATGTCCCAGGGCATAGAAGTCACCTTTCACTGTAGGCAAATCCTCCACCTGAGGGAAAACGATGTAGCTGCGCATGTGTTTCAGCAGGGCAGACAACACTCTGGACAACACGTTAGAGAACATTGGCTGGGACATCACTGATGCAATGGCCACTGTAGTTTGAAAAGACCCACTTGCCAGGAAATGGAGCACTGACAGGACCTGCACTAGAGGGGGGATTTCTGTGGGATGGCGGATAGCTGACATCAGGTCTGGCTCCAACTGGGCACACAGTTCATGGATTGTTGCACGATCAAGTCTGTAGGTGACTATTACATGTCTCTCTTCCATTGTCGACAGGTCCACCAGCGGTCTGTACACTGGGGGATGCTGCCATCTCATCACCTGCCCCAGCGGACGTGCCCTATGGAGGAGAACAGCGAGCAGAGAGTCAGCCAACACTGAGGTATTACAAAATGTCATTTGCACAAATATCTAAATCGGCAATGTGCCTGTTACTGTGTGTATGCAAGGCCTAGATAGGTGTGACAGTTATTATTAATGCCATGTGGCCCCCTGAAATGGCGGCTGCCTGACCTGTAAGGTGGGACAAGGGGATATGAGGTAACTGCGCTGGCGTTCTACACCATCGCGGTAGGCGGTCGAAGACCGCGGCGCAATCCTGCATTGGTTAACATTGGACCCTATGGGTCCCAGGGGCCAATGACGATGTACGCCGGCGGTGACGGTACGCACCGCCGCGGACGTGACCGCCATTTTCTATCTGTACACTCACCTGTTGCATTTCGATCTGATGCCCCTGCAGTGTTCTCTCCGTTTGAAGTCTGGTGTCATGTGTGGGCCTCGCCCATGCATTTTGGGACTCTGATCCACAGACGATGTTTGAGTAATATTCGGACTTGTGTAGTTGGTGTACATATTTGTATATACTGATTTTTTAAATTGCACTATCTGATTTTTATTGATTAAATTAGATCAAATCAATTCCTTTTGTCCTTGCGTTATTGAAGGGGGGGTGGGGGGATATATGTAATGTTGCTGCATGTATTTGTGAGTATGGTGTTGTGGGTGAGGGTGGGGGTGTTGCGTGTGTGTGTCACTCTTTTCCCTCCCCCCTCCCCCGTCCCCTGTGTTGTAGGTGCAGTACTCACCGTGGTCGTCCCCGCCATCTTTGGTGCTCCTGAAAGTGGAGCAGGAAGACCATCGCAGGGAGTATCTGGAGTTCTGACTCCATGGCGCCCTGGTTCCTCGTGGGGTGTGGAGAGGTGAGTGTTTTCCCTTCCAAGTCCTTTTTCCGCCGTGTTTTTGTTCGCCTTGGTTCCGCCCTGGAAAAGGTGGCAGATTGCTGGGTTGTGATAAGGTGGGCGGTACATTGTCTTCCACCTGTCTGTTGGCGGTGACCGCCGCACTGTTTGTTTCTACCGCCGTGGCGGTCGGAGTGTTAAAGTGGCTGTCTATGTTGGCGGTTTCCGCCATGGTTGTGATTCAATTTTTTTTACCGCCGGCCTGTTTGCGGTCTTACTGCCGCTTTAAACACCGACCGCCAGGGTTGTAATGAGGGCCATAGTACTGTCTTCTAAAACAAGTACAATTTTAAATCTTTGTGAGAAGAGACTTAAGAAGCATTGGCGGACTAACCTAAAAACATATTTATTGGCCTATTTACTATTCTAGTGCCAGAAAATTTACATGATTTTGTACACAGAACTATTAAAATCTGTGGGATCTGATAGAAGGATTTTTGTTAACATATACATTATTTCCTCAACATTTTAGAAAACCCTATATGAAAAAAGAATTTTATTATCCATTAAAAAAAGATTCAAGCATGCATGTTATCTTGTTTCATTGTTGATATTATTGAGTAAGTACCATAACAGGTTAAATATGGGAATCAGATGATGAACGAGTAAGCATTAGGCTGGTTCTGGTGATCATCTTTGGCATTTTATTTGGTGATATTTAAAGTGATCTATTCTCTATCTTAAATTGCTAGTTTGTAAATTAAGTAATCAATGCTCTTTCTTAGATTACTGACTTGTAAGTCTAGTAAGTTTCATCCACCTTGACTAATTTGTTTTAATAATATTTATAAAAAGGCACATGTTAATTCTTTCAGAATTAATTTCTCTCATGTATATTATGTGAAACCTTTTCTTAAATGTATGTACATATGAGTTCTTGGTATCAACAGTTGCCTTATTGTGTATATTGTTAATTCTACACCAACCAATGTAAGATCACTAACTACAATAACTAAAAAACGCAAGAAGCCGGCAAATATGACTGAGTAATCGTGGCCTTTACAGAATGCTGTAGAGGTTAGAAATAGTAAATTGTGGTTCATTACTGCAAATGTTTAGGTAAAAACCACTAAAAAATGATCCTGCTTGAAGGAAATCACTGGTGGCCTCATATAAATGAATTATACGCCTGTACTGACAATCAGTATCCTTGTTTTGATATTATTTATCCCATACTGTACTACATGGGAAGATTTGTTAATTGATGAAAATAACAGAGTAATTATGGAGGAAAACAAATCTAGAGCAGCAGGCCCAGATGAAATTACCATAGACATGTTAAAATCCTGTCCCAATTCTTCGGCAAAATATTTGAAAAAGCCTCCTTATTACTGAAAGGGGAATAACATTATCCCACTTCATAGAAAGGGGATAGGAATGACCCAAAGCGTTACTGCCCAATTGTTATTCAAGACACAATTTCAAAAGTCTTTGCTAAATTTGAATTTGAAACAGGATAAAAACACAACTTTAAACACCTCCTGTCTTATCCAAATATTATCCAATTGGGTAAATTCAAATCATCTTCTTCTGATTGAACAGTGTGGCTTTAGGGAGGTTGATAGCCATTGATATTTGTTGATTTTAGTAATGCTTTTGATAAAGTTGACTGCCTATTACTATGGCAAAATAAATAAAATGGGCTTTCTCCAGCTTTTTATTGGCTCCACTGATAAAGATACATTCTGAGAACTGGGTAAGAATTGTACTAGGTTCAGGGTTTGAATATACTTTAAAGACTGTTCGAAATTGGTTAAAAATGGTTGGATTTTATCTGCTTTGTTATTTTCTTAATTGGTATCAGATTTTCCCCAATTGCTTTGGAAGGCCAATGTACAACCCCCCAAGTTGGGTTGTTAAGCAATTTCACTGCTAATGTATGCACATTATTGGAATTTGTTGTCCTTTACTCCAATTGGCCTCCAAAGACAGCTAGAGATACTTGCAACTTACTCAGATATCCATAACTTAACAGCGAACAAAGGAAAGACAAAAATCATCCTTATGGGAGCACAGAGTAGGAAATTTCAAAATCAACGTTATCATAATGAGTCTGTATTACAAGTAGTAAAGACATACTATTACTTAGGAATGGTCATTTCCAATAATTTATCCTGGACAAATCATCTCAAGGGGCAAACCACAAAAGCACTTCAATAGGTATTTTGGTTATGAAGGTTTTCAATTGTGTGGGGGGTAGAGATGTTTCTTCCTTAGGGAAAGTCTACATATCAAAAACTTCATGAGCGGCATCATATGGTACAGAAGCCAATTCTATTGCTACTTTGAAAAGATACTCTAGTATTGAATCTACCTTATGGCAATCTTATCTAGGTAGGATTAGTCATCCTCAATTGCAATGATTCACCTAGAACTTGCATTAATAAGTACTAATTTTAGAACATGTGACCAAATTTTAAGTTATGTTTCCAGGCTCTTTACTAGCTCTGAAAATAGTATTAGAACCAAAATTGGGGCGCATTTTATGCACGACTCTACTAAGATTTTCTCATTTACTAAATTATTCTTCTAATCAGCTGCTCAATTAAATCTGTCGAAAGAAGAACATTTTGCATCCAACTCGCTCAAACTTTTATCTTGGAGATTGAAAAAATGAATGAGCTACGGAGTCATCAAAGCATCCTCAAGATTACAGTCTTGAATTGTTTATGCGTAACACATGGGGCAATGCAGTTTTCTTTGAGCGCTAACTTAGAACCTTGGGTAAGGAGTATTTATATGAAATTTTAATTTGGTCTGCTCCCAGTAGGTACGAATTGTTGGGCAAATGAGATTGGTGTATAAAGAACCCGTAGCTGTCAACTCTGTAATGCCTTGATACAGGACTTAGTTCATGTCCTGTGTTTTTTGTCCTGATCTAGAGACAGCAAGAAACAAATGCATTGCTCCTTTATGGAAAAGGTATGCCTCCATAAGCGGTGAGGAAGTTCTATTTATGATGATGAATCAGCTATCACGTAATGTCTGTTTTTAAAAAAAAATTTATTGAGGTTTTGTATTTTTTTATTTGCATGAGAGGCTGTTTACATCATGTCTTGTTCAGTACAAAAAGAAAAGAAAATGGTCAGCAATCATAGTACGACAATGGAAAATACCTTGTGTCTGTATACATATAAATGTTAAACGAGCATACTGTAAGAAACATTATCAAACAGACATTATCCACAGATCATGTAACATGAAGAGTCAAGTTATGGCGCTCATCTGTGTGGAGTGAGTTGGTTTAGGATCAACATTTAAGCAACTCAAATGCTCCAAAATGGTGTATGCGGTATTAAAGGGAGGGGGTCAAAAAAAACTCTGTTGTCAACAGTGGAAACAGGAAAACTGGGAAAGGGTATGGAGAGCAGGAGGTAACAAGTGTAGTGAGCAAGAGCAAGATCTGGAAGTGGATTGGGATGGAGGGTATGGAGGGCGATGAGCCAGTTTAGCAATCTTCCTGGATCATTGAGGGCTGGGGGAAGGTGGAGGGATGGGAGGGTTGTCTACAGTCAGCTCTATGAATTGGGTAAGCATGGTGTCCCAGGCTGATGCTATTTACAGTCAGCTCTTTCAATTGGGTAAGCATGGTTTCCCAGGCTGATGCTATGGGGTGCTTTCAAAGTCGCCAGGCTTCCTCCCAAAGTAATGCGGTGCTCTCTGCTTCTCCCCAGAAGAGATGCGTTCTGTGCCACTGGGGAGGAGTCGGGATGTAGGGCTCTCCAATGTATGGTGAGAAGTCTTTTAGCTAGCAGAAGGGCAAGGTCGGCAAATCATTGCTGCACTTAATAATTCTTCTCCTGGGGAATATGCGTAGGGCTGTGGCCTCCCAGGAATTCAACATTGTGAGTTCTGTAAATGGTGACCAATGTGGAGTGTATTGCATGCCAAAAACTAGCTATACTGGGGCAGGACCAGAGCATCGGCCATAGGGGCCTGGCATCTGGAGCAAGTAAGTCCGGCCTCGTGAAACATGCAGTCCAGATGAGAGGGCATGAGGTACCCACTATATAACACTATATTTTGGCTGTTCTTATAGCATATGTTTTGTGATATAACCTGGGGGACTCCAGAGCTCTGGACCATTCTGTGTTGTGTAGGGGTCACACCAAATACTCTTCCCAGACATGGCAAAGGTGAGTCGGAGGGTTCCTGTGTATTCCCTGAATGCTCTATAAAGCAAAGTTATTAGGTGATGCCCACCCCCACATGGTGTGTATTATGGCTTGAGTAGGAGGCTCCTCGTCTACGGTTCACCACAAAGCCCGAATCGCCAACAGTAGGAGATATTGTCCCAGGGGGACTTCATGATCTTGTGGTAATTGATCAAACGCGAGAAAGGGGGGATTTTGGAAGAGGTTACCCACTGTGTCAAGAGAAGATTGTGCCAGGCCTTCAGCTGGTTGGTTGTAAAGTGTCATTACACATGGAGAGAGGAAGAGGGAGGAGGGGGGATAAATATGGAGGAACACTCCGTACTTAGCTCCCTATAATTCAAAATACACACGAAAGTACGGGGTTCTCTAAAAGCGGACGTCGCGGATATTAGCGTAGCCCTGGGTTGTATGTATTCCTATTTGGAAGGGTAAAGTCAGTGGAATGTCAGTTGGAAATTACCGAGTGGAACAGCGAGGGGTGGGAAGAAAGGGATTTCCTTTTACGGACTAGGTGGTCTCACACACTATATAGTGTCATGCTTCATCATTTGACCACCTAGACCCACCCAGGTAGGACAGTGCCACCTGGGCGGACTCAACCTCACTGTTAAAGGAACAGGAGGGAGTGCGTAAATAAACTTGTTTCTGGAAAGATCGGGATCCAGCTAATCTACTGAAAAACTAAAAACACCTAAGCAGACACCTGTGAAGAGCAACAAATTTAATGGTGGTGTCTGACTGGTGTAGTTAAAAAGGGGGGTTGGGACACCTCTGTGAGGACAAGGACTCACAGGGTCACCTAACTAATTTCTAGCCAACATGTTTCTGCCCTCAAAAGTGAGCCAATGAAGGTCTCGGGGCATTCGTCAGGGCCTAGGATCCCTACGTCTCACGTTGGAGGGAAATACTCTATGGGGAAATCAAAGAGTGAGAAAATGAAAAATGAATGATCTACATTACCCAAGGAATTACCTTGAGGCGGCCCTTTTCTTAGAGGCAGCTAGCCTTTGGTATCCAGGAGGGGGAGTGTCCCCTTATAGTCACACATACATCAAAGGGGACGCTCGCCGTGCGCCTACTTCGTCCTCTCCTTGGACCGCTTGTCCAATTCATTTTTCATTTTCTCACTCTTTGATTTCCCCATAGAGTATTTCCCTCCAACGTGAGACGTAGGGATCCTAGGCCCTGACGAATGCCCCGAGACCTTCATTGGCTCACTTTTGAGGGCAGAAACATGTTGGCTAGTAATTAGTTAGGTGACCCTGTGAGTCCTTGTCCTCACAGAGGTGTCCCAACCCCCCTTTTTAACTACACCAGTCAGACACCACCATTAAATTTGTTGCTCTTCACAGGTGTCTGCTTAGGTGTTTTTAGTTTTTCAGTAGATTAGCTGGATCCCGATCTTTCCAGAAACAAGTTTATTTACGCACTCCCTCCTGTTCCTTTAACAGTGAGGTTGAGTCCGCCCAGGTGGCACTGTCCTACCTGGGTGGGTCTAGGTGGTCAAATGATGAAGCATGACACTATATAGTGTGTGAGACCACCTAGTCCGTAAAAGGAAATCCCTTTCTTCCCACCCCTCGCTGTTCCACTCGGTAATTTCCAACTGACATTCCACTGACTTTACCCTTCCAAATAGGAATACATACAACCCAGGGCTACGCTAATATCCGCGACGTCCGCTTTTAGAGAACCCCGTACTTTCGTGTGTATTTTGGTTGTAAAGTGTCCCAAGGGTCCCGGAAGACTCAGAAGGGACATATCGGGAGAATAAGGGAGCACCTGTCTGGTCAGTTGGGATACTCTTGCAAGGCATTTCCTGGCCATCCATATATGAAGAAACCAGGAGCGGTGCAATTTTATGGTAGGGTAAAGTAGTTGACGGCAAATGTGCAAGGAAAGAGGCCCCTCCCCAGCACTGGTCTCATATATATTCTCACACATCAGTCACCGGGATACCCATTGAAGTTGAACTGCAAGGTGATAGGATTCAACAGATGGGGCCCCTAACCCACCCCGCCCCACAGGCAACAAACATATTAAGGGCCACCCTGCACCATTTGCCATCCCACAGCAAGCCCCCAGCATCTGGTCCAGGTCCCAAAAGAATTGTTGGTGGTGTGGGAACACAGGCACATTGATGAAATAATAGAGGAGGTGGACGAGAACAATCATCTTAGAAAATGTGATCTTTCTGTGAGGGCAAGTGGTAACCACAGCCAGAATTGCATTTGGGACTTGAGGGCCGTAATGCCCTCTGTAAGTTGCCCTCAAACAGGTCCTGCTGCGAATGGTATAATCTGATGCTGAGGTATCGAACCGCCACAGTTGTTCATGTCAGCTAATTGCCATTCAGGCGTATGGCCTGTGGAAGCGTATACCGCCAAAATGAGAAGGCGCTTGACTTCCCCTATTTCACCCAAAGGCCTACCCCTCCATGAAGCTCACTAAGGTAGATGCAATTGTTTTCACATTGGTGGCACATGCCAAAGGTACAGTAATAGTTGTCTGCATACAGCAACACTGTATGAATGGTATCATCCAGGGGGATGCCCCATTGTTCGCCCTCCAGTTGAAGACAGCAGGTTAGTGGCTCCATGGCAATGGCAAATAAAATAGGGGATAGTGGTCAGCCCTGACGAGCATCGAAGGCAAAATGAGCCTAAAAGCAGTCGTAGTACTCAATTAGGAGGCCATCTAACCTATGGGTTTTATTATCGACTAGATCGTGGATTGCTTTCTTCACCTCAGCTACTGTGATTAGTCTGTCAAGGTCTTCACGCTCAATAGCAGTAATGGAAGATAAAGGAAGAGGGGCATGGAAACGCTCTACAACATCAGGAGGTGAAGCGGGGGCACCTTGTACAATTCTGAACAATAGGAGCTGAATGCCTGCAGTAAAGCTATTTGGGATTGCAAATTGGACCACTGCCCACAGTTATTCCTGATATTGGGGGTCCTGTGTTTCCTGCAGGTCAGTCACACAAGTAGTCAGTCAGGTTTGTCTCCAGTGGCATGAAGTCGGGGTATGTATTCTGTAAAGTTATAGCAGCGTAGGTGCTCCATGAGAGTTGCATGCTTCGCTTAGGTGGTGGTTAAGGCTTGGCATGTGGTGTGAATGGGGAAGGCGTGACTATCAAAGTAAGTCAGCGCCTCCTCCACATCATGAAGAGCCCTGGTTAGTTTGAAGGGGACCCTGGCCACATTTTGAATACAAAAACTTCTGGTGACAACTTTGAAGGAGTCTCACTCAGTGGCAGAAGTCGTGTCTGAGGGTGGTTGTCAGTAAAGTACTGGCTAATGTGGGTCAATTGTGTATCATAGAATACTGTATCATCCAGTGTGTCATTGGAGAACTTCCAGGTGGGGACTGGAGAGTGAGGTGCTCCACATTCCATGTCAGAGATCGCTTGGCCCAAATAGTCTGAATGCGTGAGTAAAGGGAACAGGGCTGGGGAACACAAAAAGTGGTCCAGTTGGATATACAGGTCATGTGGGACTACAGGCGATGATGTGGATGAAGTGCCCTTCAAGCATCATTGAGTGACCAGTGCTGGACCCAGCGGGAAAAGTGCTGTGAATGCTGGTGCATGGGAGTTTTAGGAAGAAGGGGCAATCAAAAGAGAGGTCTAGGATGTTTTTGTAATCCCCCCTAATATCCAAAGGATATCCACCCACTGGGCTAGCACTTAAGATGAGGTGGCTCAAAATGCCTCCTCCTCTGTGTATGGAGCATAAATGCAGCCCAGGAGGATGGGGTCACTGTCCAGCTGGACCTCCGCAGATACACATCTACGTGCCTGGACAGATTTAGAGGAGGGCACCCTGGGTATAGGCAGAAGATGTTGTGCTGTAAATTAAGCCTCCCCAGTGTTTACCAAGCTGCTGGATCTCAGCACTAGTGAGATGTGTCTCCTGTAAAAAGCTATTATGCGCCTGTTGCCATTTGATGCAGGAATACATCGAATAATGGCGATGTGGTGAGTGCATCCCTCAAATCTGGTGGTTGGTCGGAAAGCCGTGGGGGAATGGTAAGTGGGCATGTCAGGAAGGGGACGGGTTTGAGGGGACAGTTTTGACCTAGTGTCCATACCAATCCACAGATGGGAAAATAGTCAATCGCTTATGCTGTTGGGAGAACAACCATGAATAACAAACAGTAAAACTCAACCAAAGATAAGAGCTTGCAGCTGGGGGCTGCATGCCCAAACAGTTTCTCAAATACAAGTCCATAGAGTAGGGGGTGGTGGTAAATAGTGACCATGTGCTGATGGGGAATGGGATTGTGGGCAGCAGGCAGATAACCCAAGCCATTGTTCAGCATGGCAAAGTGTCCATCTACACCTCGTGGGAGCGCTGGGTGTTAACGATGGGTGTTAACGATGTAACGTTCAAAGAGGGAGGCAGTGTGAGATGGGTAGAAACGGGGGTCCCCATTCAGGGACTGAAGATAGTCCATTGGTTAATCATTTATGTCTGCTCCCTCAACAGTGTGCTGCCTGATGGAGGTGATGGGGCTTTAGAGGAGATCATCCATAGTTTGTGGTGTAACTGAGGGGCCAGATACAGTCCAGTGGCCCCTGAGACGCCCAACGCCATGTCATTAGTCATGGCCGACAGGACTGGCACAATGGCCAATTGGTGACTGTCTTAGTTCCTGTGGGGAGGGCACTGCAGGAGTTGCTCTGGGTTGCCGCTAGGCTGGCCCCATTGACCCCGTCATCCACCCGAGTAAGATGTGGCACTCTTGTCCATTGGGGGACGATGGTTCCCCTCAAAGTGAGCTTCAACGCAATCCCAGCCCACCTTGGGCTCCATGACAAAATAGGTCTGTTGGTCATGTACGACCTTTAACTTCTCTGGGTATAGTAAAGAGTATTGGATATGTCGGTCTTGTAAGAGTTTGACAGAAAGAAAGGATGAACATTGGCGCTGAGTCTGCATGGTGTAGTTAGGGAAGGTCGAAATCTGTCAGTTTTCATATTCGAGCAGGGCTGGCTGCCTGCAGAATAGCGTCTATATCTTGGTAGTGAAGTGGTTTGGCAATCACCGGGTAGGGAGGTGCTCCCATTGAGGGGTGAAGAGCTGGAAAGTGATGCACCCTTTCCTTAGAGAAGTGAAGGAAGAGGGAGTAGACCAGCATGAAGAACTTCACCCATTCTTCCAGGAACTCAATCATCGATTGGGTGCATATGGCGCCTTCTGGCACGCCCACCACTCATATAGTGTTCTTTTAGGCCCTACCCTCGGTGTCCTACGCCTGATGCTCCAAATGCTGCACCCTGTCAAGAAGGTCCTGTGTGTACTTTTCTTGAGCCACTAGCTGTGTTTGTGTGTCCTTGATGCTGTGTTCTGTGTCTGTAACCCTAGAGGCCAGTTTCCTTTAGTTGTCGCGGAGCAGTGAAAATTCCAATTGAAGCTCTTCAATTCTGGTACGGGATATTACTTTTGCATTTAAAATGGCATCTAGTTTAGCTGCTGGGTCCTGGGGCTGGGTAGTTTGAGAGATGTTTGGTGACTGGTGGTATGGGAAGGTTGACAGAGGTGAGGGAGGCCAGGACTAGCACTTGGTCTACTTCTGCCTGCATAGTTTGTGGAGGAGCGACAAGGGAATACTGCTGACTACTGAGCTAGCCAATAGATGTCACCCCCCTGCAGGCAGTCGATCCAAGAGGAGATCAGCAAGGGTAAACATGAGCAGATGCGGGGCTGGGTGCTGTGGGAGAGATGCCAAACAGTGTGTATGCTCCTGCTGAATCCCAGGTTCAAAGCAGTGCAGTCCATAGGGTGCCATTGAAGTATGCAGAGGGGTAGCAAGAGGGGTTGTCTCGAGGCAGCTGAAGCTTAATCGCTGGTTCACCTACTGGGCTGGGCCCACTCCTCGCCCAGTCTCTCACAGCTCAGTGCTTTCAGTCCCAGTTGCACTCCGGTCCAGCCACGTGTCTAGTGACCCAGGCAAGCCCCTGAGAGAGGACACCCCATGCCCCAGTGCTACTGAGAGGGCAAAGCTGCTCCTGAATGTGAGAAGGGGATGCATGGGCAACCTGGAAGGACCCCATCTCCAGTTCCCTGCCACCAGTCTTGGGGAATGCACTGCGATATTCCAGGGGTTCTGCTTGCGTCTGGCCCTGTGGGTGTCCCAGATGGATGAGATAGGGTTCAGAGGCCACCCAGCATCCCCTCATGGAGTCTAAGTGCCGGCAGAGCAATGCGAGTCCCATGGCAGAGACTTAAGAGCTGAATGCCAGACCCCCTTAAAGATGAGCAGGGGGTCCCTGGGGCCAATATCTATGGCATGGCAGCAGGGGGGCTGCATGCAATGTCAGTGATAGTCAAAGCAGGATGTGTGAAGCCGGGGCATGACAGGAGAAAACTTCTCACTTAGTGTTCCAAGTCTTCAGTGCAATCAGGATCCCTGGCCCCGTGCCGATCACATGCCGACAGAGGTCCCCAGCTGGTACAAGGGGGTGCGAAAGGTGGTCAGGCCCAACTGAGGAGGAGCCGCTGAAGTAATAAAATGGGCCTAGGTGGGCCTCAGGGGCTCCAGGGAAGGTGCTGCACCACCCCAAGTGCAGGTGTGGACCCAAAGCACCCAATCCCATGCGCCTGCCACACACCAAAAAATGCCCCCACTGTTGTTATTTAAGGAGCAGAGGAAGGGTGCCTCACTGATCTCAGGCCCAGCCGCAGGGACACTAACCCATTGACAATAATGGTCCACTTGCCAGGCCCCAGCGCTTCTGGTGGCTCAACTAGCACTGCTTGTTGGGGGTGTGGTATCCCTGCACGGTGCCTCCGTGTTGCAGGTGGTATACATTGGAGGTCTTGTCAAGGAGTAGATAGATGAGGGGAGGGGCGTGCCCCCTTGGGCTATTGTGAAGCCAGCCCAGCTGTAATTTTCTGGGTAATTCCACCTTCAAGGCCTGCAAGACCATCCCCGACTCCATGCTGAGCTAGCCTGCTGCAGCAGGCGAGTACCACAAGCAGGCTGCACTGGCACAGGAAATTAGGTCTGACAGCAAGCAGCGCTCTCTTCAGCAGAAACTGGCCACTCAAGCCGCTGCCACTGCTACTGCATCTGCCCAGGCTCCTCCATCTGTGCACGGAAGACTGATGAGGCCCAGGATGGCAGGAATTTGCTGGGTTACGTTGCCTGCCAGCCTGGAGCTTGTTCAGCTGGCGTCCACAATCTTCGGTGGCTAGGCCACAACCCCTCAGTTAATGTCTGTAATAGGTTAAATCGTTTTTTCTGTCATTTAAAAAAATGGATATATAGTAGTTCAGGGTTCATTTTATAGTAGTACCAGGTTTGTACGTAAGTACCCTAGTGAATTTAGAACTTGAAATGCACATTGTCACTTTTATAATTTATGAAGGGCTTTAACAAAGTTGTCAGGAATTTCTCATGCACATGTCTCTGTGAATGGTTCATGGCATATCAAATATGTTCTTTAAGGCTATCATTTGTATTGAGTATCCTAGGGAGACGAGGCACGAGGTCTCCCGAATTTTACATTGTTAAATGCTTTAATTGTCTTGACTACACGCACATTTGTAAAATGTGCTTTTATATGGCCATTGTGTCTAATGGGAATATTTTTTTAAATAGGTAATATACATTTGAAGTTGCCTCATATTTATAACGCTCATATTTATAATTAGTTTAATGAATGTATTTTTATGCTCACTGATTGTATACACTGTTCTAGAATACTTGTGTCAATTGTACTCTTTTATTGAATATTTACATTGATGAATGTTGGAAATGGCCCTTTTTGCAGGGTTATCCCCAAACTTTTTGCCTTCTTCCTCCTATTTTTTTGTATCTGTTTTGCTGGTTTATTGTCTCTGCACACTTTACCACTGCTGATCAGTGCTAAGGTGCAACTGCTCCATATGTAAATTGTATTGGTGATTAGTTTATCCATGATTGGCATAGTTGATTTACTAGTAAGTCCCTAGTAAAGTGCACTAGAGGTGCCCAGGGCCTGTAAATCAAATGCTACTAGTAGGCCTGCAGCACTGGTTGTGCCACCCAAATGTGTAGCCCTGCGTAAATGTCTCAGACCTGCCACTGCAGTGTCTGTATGTGCAGTTTTAAACGGCCAATTCGACCTGGCAAGTGAACCCTCTTGCCAGACCCAAGCCTTCCCTTTTACTACATGTAAGGCACATCTAAGGTAGGCCCTAGGTAGCCCCAAGGGCAGGGTGCCTTGTATGTTAAAGGTGGGACGTGTACTGATGTGTTTTACATGTCCTAACAGTGAAATACTGCCAAATTCGGTTTTCACTGTTGCAAGGCCTATCTCTCTCATAGGTTAACATGGGGGCTGCCTTCAATTATCCTTAAAGTGCAGTTTCCTTTTGAGAGCAGAAAGAGATAAGGCATTTGGGTTCTCTGAACTCACAATTAAAAAAAATATATTTTGGTAAAGTTGTTTTTTAAATTGTTTGTTTGAAAATGCCACTTTTAGAAAGTGGGCATTTTCTTGCTTAAATCATTCTGTGCCTCTGCCTGCTTGTGCATTCTACGTCTGGGTCAGACTGACAGTTGGGCTGTTGTGAATTACCTCTAGACCAGAGGTCTTCAAACTGGGAGGCGTGTCCCCCTAGGGGGGCCTCAAGTGATCCCAGGGGGGGCGCTAGATTCTGGCCCAAAAAAGCATTATAAAGATAACAGTCCTTTGTTTTAAGCAGACGCATATTACTGGATTTCTAAAAAGGTAACAGTACTTAACTGCAATGTTTAAATAGGTCTAGACATATTTAAACATTGCCCTCTTTAAAAAATCATTGTGAAAAATTCTGAGGGGGGGGAATAATTTCTATTTTTCAACTGGGGGGGCGCGGCATTACAAAGTTTGCAGACCACTACTCTATACAGTGTGACAAAGGGAGCTGCAGTGTAGCCTGGATATCCTGATTGGCTATCTGGGCTAGAGTCGAGGGAGGAGTGGGTACTTACACCAGAAAGGGCTGTGCCTACCCTCACACAATGCAGTCTCCGACCCCCTGGAGTGTGTCTGGGGCCAGGGCTGGTCATGGGAGGATCTTGTGAACAACAGAGACTTTCCTTTGAAGTATGCCTACTTCAAAGGCAGAAAGGGGTATAAGTAGTGGACCCAAAACCCCAGACTTTTAGAATCTTTCTGGATCAAGAGGAACCTCTGCTAAGGAGAAGAGCTGAAGAGCTGGAGGAGGAATATTGCCCATTTGCTGTCTTGCTTTGCTGGGCTGGCCTACAGTTGCAGCTTCTGCCTTGAAAAAGAGCGAAGGGTGAACTTTGCTGTGTATCCTGCTTGAGAAAGTTCTTCAAGGGATTGGAGTTGAATTTGCCTCCTATTGGAAGTCTCAGGGACACCAAAGACTTCAGTTTCATCTGCCTACAGCACTGGGAACTGTGTGTTTTGTGCTGTTCAGGAAGAAAAACCACTGTGACACCGCCAATGATGACGCTGGCCTGCACCGTGACCTGCCGATGCAGTACGGAGCCGCACCACCAAACTTCACAACGCAAACCTGGTCTCACCGACGACGCCATCTGATGCTGCCACTGAGCCGCTGCTTGCACCGTGACCTGTGGGCCCCGCACTTAGGCATCGCCTTGCTCACACCATAGCCTGGGCATCCCCGAAGGTGCCACTCCTGCTGACACCAGCGCCACTGCCTGCACCGAGGCCTGTGGAGGTACACGAAGCACCGTCCCATCCCGCACCACAGCCCCGGTCCACTGACACCAGCACCATTGACTCCAGTGTTGTCACCAGGCGTCGCATCCTGCACCGCGTCCCATGGATGCCGCACGGAGCCCGTCCTGTGCTGCACAGCCGACTTGGGCCTACCGACGACAGCACTTCAGCAACGACAATGCCGATGCTTGCACCGTGACCTGGTGGCACTGCACATCACACTGCCCCGCTTCACAACACAGCCCTGGTCTCACTGACGCTGCTGCACGCTGGCAATGAGCTGCTGCCTGCACCTTGACCTGTGGGCACATCACATCATCCCGGTTTGCACCGCAGCCCTGACGCCAGCCATGCCAGAGCTCCTGACTTCATCAGCCCGGAGTTCGATCCGCAACCCGTATGACTTCAAGGCCCCGACGACCCCCGCACAGACCTCCGGAACTGACACTGTAATGCCAGTGACGCTACTCTCCGGATCTCATCGCGAGGATCATGATGCCCTGCAATTCCAAAGGTACTGTTTGCGGGTCTTTCCGACACCGTAGCTGGCCCGCAATGCCGCAGCTGGCCTGAACTGTTGGTTTTGTTGATCACGACGTCGTGATAGCCCCAGGTGGAGCTAACGACTTCAAGGAACTGTCTTTTTAAGTAACTTTTGCAGAATTCATATATTTATTACTGTATGTAGGATTTTTATCGTATTTGGTCTTGTTTTACAAAGATAAATATTGGCTATTTTTCTAAAACCGGTATGGTGTCCTTTTGTAGTGTTTTCACTTATTACTGTGTGTTATGTGCAAATGCTTTAAACATTGCTTCTGAGATAAGCTACCAAGTGGGTGAGCAGGGGTTATCTGAGCGTGTATCTTCCTTATCCTCAATAGAGTGAGGGTCCGTACTTGGACAGGGTTCCTACTTGGACAGGGTGCAAACCGACGGCCAACTTGAGACTCCATTTCTAACAATGAACTTATTGGGATGTAGTGTCTCTGAGGAGACACTACTTTATGTTAAAGAAAGGAATATTGTTTATGTTTTTATGTTTTTATATTTTTTTAAATAATGCAATGGTTTTTATTAACCGGTCAATAAATTATTATGAATTGTATTGGTTTGCACATTTACCACAATTGATCATTAACCCAAACAAGGATCAACTGAACAAAATATGGAACACATTCAAAACTCAGAAATCGAACTTTCCACTTGTGATGTCAGCTGTCACTTTTCATGGATGACAACACTTTGCACACTTTCACAAGACACTACTTCATTCTGTTTCTCAACAAGCATTGTTCTAGATTCCTAAACACATTCACTGACACGAACCCTTTGCTGTGGAAGTGAATTCCATTCATTCACACATACCACATCTCAGACACATCACAATACACACCACCACAAACGTACCATGAGGACTAAGCCACATCCTTTATTTAATGCATAACATAATCTCTGAATCTGTGAGGCAACCAAACCACTATTAAAAGCCTCACCGCCATCAATACTCACATCACATGCCATGCCCATCAAAGCTTCAGTATTTTTGTGTAGAATAATATTAAATGATTAACTTTTTATGCAAAATTCCCTTATCCTTCGCATACAAGGCCAATCTAAATACCAAACAACACACTTCTATACATAAAGTAGCACAGGCGGCAATTACTCCCTTGCTCCACATAGTTATTGGTGTCAGTCTTGAAGAATTGAGGAATAAGCAGCAGATTGCCCTTCCTACTGTGTTCTGTATGTTGGTAGCCATACACTCCTGCTCATCATCTCTCCACTTTCCTTCCATCCAGGCTTCTTGCAGAAGTAGTAACCTTCAAAGACCGACAACCGACCTTAGTTCCACTCAGAATTACACAACTGTGAATTGATACAGTATTGCTGCCAAGCAACCCAATGTAGCCCACACTTTTAATATCCTCCCTTGAGTACCTCAATTCTGTTTGTGGTCTCTCCATCAACCTACACAAACTCTACGGGGCTCTGACACACATGCACATGCTAAAGTCGCCCACTCTATGACAAGGTAATGTCTGATTTTTATTTTAATTTTATTTGTGATTTTTTAACACTTCCACATACAAAAAAGCAATTGCATCCATTTACAGTATATATTGACAAATACCAGAGTCATGCGGTTCCAATAGCTGTTCAAATAACCCAAACAGGGAGTCTCCACATTGCTATGATGGTAAATATCCAGGCGCATACCACCACCTATCTGATTATTCCCACCCATTCAAGTATGGGCTCACACGCCCTCCGGCTCGCCAGTTTCTTTAGCAACCAAATATTGTTTATAAATGTCCCAGTGCTTCGCAGGCCTATTAGTTAGGGGGAGCAGTTACCAACCGTCTAATCGATTTTGGTCAGTCTCTATCCCAACCTAGGAGCACCTATATTGGTTTGCGACTAAGCTGTTGTCCACCTATTCCCTCCAGTTCCCTGAAAAATGACCCCCAGAAGCGCTGCACCCCAGCACAGGCCCAGGACATGTGAAAAAAGAGCGCTTGGTCCTTGCTACACCTGGGACAATTAGCACTGGTGCGTAATCCATATCTATAGAGTCTGAGGGGAGTGTAATATAGTCTGTTTAAGTACTTAAAGTGTATCAGATGATGACGGCCATTCAAAGAGATCGTATGGGTCAAAGAACAGCAGTAGCACCACTGATCATCTGTTAGCTATAACCCCAAATCCTCCTGCCACTCAAGCCTTGCTTTCCTCAGCTCATGTATACGTGTCTTCTGTATGTGTGCGTATAGACAGGACACCAATCGGCGGGGTTGGTCATTCATTACTACCGCGGACAAGGCCTGCATATCCGGGGGCTCTCACATATACTCCCCCAAGAGCGCTGCCTTAGCGTGCCTTACCCTATAATACTGGTACCGGAGTAATGCAGTTGGCCCATTAGCCCACTCTTCTATCATTTTCCATGTTTTCATAACACCCTCCTCAAATGAATCCCCTATTGTGGTGATATTCAGAGTATGCATAGCCTGTATTAAACTTTTAACGCGCCATAACTCAAACCAAGCACACCACTCCAAGGGCACATGTGTAGGGTGACCAGACATCCCGGATTTCCCCGGACAGACCCGGTTTTTAGAGGGCTGTCCCGGAGTCCTGACGCTTGTCTTAATTTTAAATAAATGTCTCGGTTTTTGGGACAAAGGTCAGTTTATTAAATGAATGGCCCGGTTTTTGGGACAAAGGTCAGATCGTCTAGGGAAGCATAAGCTAGAGACGCCTACAAAGTATGAAATAATTAAAGTAATTTATCTGTTACTGTCAGGCAACACAGTCCCCTGTCTGCTGCTAGCAGAGAGACGGAGTAGGGAGCAGAGAGAGGTGCGTGGGGGGTTGCAGGGTGGGAGGTTAAGTCATAGCTAATTTTATATATGTAGTCTTGCAAATGTGTGTAAGTATGTGTGTGTTTATATTTATTTATATATATATATACACACACACATGTATAGGCACACATTCACAAAGCTACGCAAACAAATGGGACAGGCCAGATATAAAAGTGAGAGTAAAGTTGTTAGTCCTTCTTTTATATCTGACCTGTCCCAGTTTTTGCTCATCAAAATCTGGTCACCCTACACATGTGAGGAGTACAGCAGGGCCAGTCCTTGACTATATAGCAGTCCATGCCAGTCCCGCATAGTGGAGTTCAGAGATGCAAACTCCCCATAGTGCCTATTCGGAAAATGAAATATTCTACTCTGCAACGGTACCGGGGATGCTAGTTCACACTCTATTTTTAGAAACGGAGTGTCACAGGACCCGTGGATCCAGGTATGAGCAACTGCAGCATGGGCGACCATATGTTAGGTCTCCAAGTCTGCTACATTAAGGCCACCCAGCTCGTAGGAAAGAGTCAGGGTTCGCCATTTTACTCACAGCTGTTTACCTGCCCGCGCTGATTTAAGAAGTAAAACTCTCAAAGCTGTGAAATATGCCTTCGGCAGCAACTAGGAACAAAAACTGAGGGATCGCCACCATTTTCATGAGAGCTATGCGGCCCATCAAAGACAGCGGGAGTCTGATCCACTGCTCCACGTCACCTGCTAGTGTCTTGAGTGCAGCATCAAAATTATCGGCCTCCACTACTTTGGGATTCGTATGGACTCTAATACTCAGGTACCGAACCAAACTGACCTCCCACCTGAGAGGGAACCCCACATCTACCTGTGCAGTCAACAGTGTCAGGGGGAACATAATGGATTTGCTCCAGTTAACCTTAAGACCAGAGAATGTGCCATACCTCGCAATTTCCTGGAGAACCGGAGCAACATTGCGCTGCGGGTCCTTGATATATGTGTCGTCCGCATAAGTAGAGGGCACGAGAGTATGGTTCTGAAAGCGGAGGCCATGATGCCTGTAGTATTCTCTCAAGGCACACGCCAGGGGCTCAGCCACGAGAACGTACAAAAGGGGCAACAACGGGCACCCCTGCCGAGTGTCTCTAGTGATTTGAAAAAGCATCAGTCACTATCCCATTTACTTTTAGCCTGGCTGATGGTTCCCCATATAGTGTTGACAATAGACACAGAAAAATATCTCCCACTCCGAATCGCTGCAATACTGCCCTCAAAAAGCACAGCTCCACTGAATCAAACACCTTTTCGGCATCTAGAAAAACCGCAACTGCCCTCATCTCTGGATTTATTTTCAGTATTGTTCCAAACAATGTGCAGAGGTTCATAGTAAGACTACAGCCCGGAACAAACCAAGATTGCTCTGGCCAGACCATCCTCGGCATCAATTTGGCCAAGCGATCCGCCAGAATCTTAGCATAGATTTTAACATCCACATTTAGTAATGACAACGGCAGGTAAGATGAGCATTGCGTTGGGGGCTTATCCTGCTTAGGCAGTGTGATCAGCATCGCCTTTCGCATCGATGGGGGCATAAGTTCACCCTCTACCATCTCCTCATAAATCTCACTCAGATGCAGGAACAATAGGTCTTTTTAGGCTTTATAGAACTGCACGGTGAGCCCATCAGGGCCTGGGGCCTTACCTTCTGCTATGCCCCGTATCACCATATCCATCTCCTCTAGGGTCAAAGGAGCCATAAGAGATTCCCTATCTGTGTCTGTCAACCGCTGCCTATCAATATGTACAAGGTAATCCATCAGCGCCTCCTGATCAGGAGCAACCCTGGAGGCATAGAGAGACTCGTAATAGTCGCGGAACCTGCCTGCTATAAGTTCTGGTTCTTGAATGTCACTGCTATGCTCAGCCTGCACTGCTATAATCATGCTTTTTTCTCTATTAGGACTGATCACGTTTGCCAGCACCGATCCCGGTCTCTCACCCTCCCCATATGCACGCCCTGTGGCATATTTCCCCAAATATTGAATCTCCGTGAGAGCTGTGTCCTGAAACTCAAACAATTTAGCGTGTATGTTACCCAGGGTCCGGCTGTCAGCCCCATGCATATGCTCCTGCTCCAGTTGCGCAGGTTCCTTTTCCAGTGAGCACAGACGTTCTCTAATCAACCTCAGACCCGCAGCATGTTTGGCAATGGTGACATCTCTGATATACACCTTAAAAGTCTCCCACACCGTGCACACAATGGCCACCGAACCCTTATTAATCTGAAAAAAAGTCTCTAATCGCTGTGGCTAGCTCTTCCTGAAAGACTGAGCCTAGCAGCGAATAGGGGGGAACCTCCACGAGAGCGGGGGGAACTAGTCGTGTGCCTAAAGACATTATCAATGGGACCGGTGAATGGTCGGAGTACGTCCTTGGCCAAGGAGCCTCCGATTACAAACTGCCCAACAGACTGCTGGCAACCAGCCACAGATCTATACGTATACACAAATTGTGCGCAGCTGAGTAATGCGTGTATCTACCCCCGTCTGGGTATCTATCCCGCTATATATCCACGAACCCCAGCTCAGATGCCACCTCTGTCACTGCTCTAGCTGCGGCCGCCGGTCTACGGTTTCCTCCCGATCTGTCAAGTATGGTATTCAATGTGCAGTTAAAGTCTCCCCCCCAGATCTGCGGCCAACCCCACCCCAGGAACCTGCCTTGGCAGCTAAATCATAATAGACTTGAGGATTATCGATATTCTGACCATATATGTCAACTAGTAGAAACAGAGAAGCACTTCCACCACACTGTCTCACAATATATCTTCCTCCCAGATCCACCGCGACCTCCCGGAGGCTAACACCGGAGGACCGCGAAGCCCAGATTAATACACCTCGCGCGTGAGAGGTGAAGCCTGCTGCTAAGAACTGCCGCTGTAGTCTTCTAGGGGTGAGCATGGGGCTGCCCTGTGCCAGGTGTGTCTCCTGCAAGATAGCAAGATCCACCTTGTGTCTGTGTAAATAGGCCACAATCTTGCGCACCTTCCAAGCATCATTTTGACGTCTAACATTCCACGTAATCAGTCGGAACCTGCCAAGGCCCCCGCATTGGTCTGGACACGAATGGTTATGTGCCATTAACTACTGTATTAACACAGCTCTGTGTCTGCCCTACCTTGTCCATGAGTCTGCAATCACTTAACTTAATACATACAGCACAATACCAACAGTTAAAGCCCAAAACTCCCCCCAACCCCCGCCCCCACCCACAGCAGGCAATACCCCAATGAGCCTTGCTGACATCTAACTACCCACCCACCCTCCCTCCCCTACTAAAGTAGAACTACCCCTTCTTGCATCTATAAGTGTTGCATATGCTCAGGTGGATGTTGCCCAGCTGCTTCGTACCTCTGCGCCGGCCACCTATAATTTTGTAACAAACAAACTATTGTGTATTAGAATGATTTGTGTCAAGAAACCCCCCCCTATCATTGTCATATACTACTAAATAGCCAACTGCACTGACATTTACTGGTAGTGTACCAATTCTGCGGCCCACCATCATCATTCAGTCAATCATGTAGAGCACAGTAGCATGGTCACCGTAGCACTGTAAATGTTCCTCAGGCTATTAAATATATATGTATGATTCAAACACCAACAGCCTAGGAATCAGTGTCCTCCACTACGCGGCCACCTCTATCTACTACTCTGCATTTTACAAATTGAGCAAGCTTTTTGTGATCTGTAAAAAATAACGGCTTCCCGTCCTCCTCCACCCTTAGTTTAGCTGGGTAAAGCATGTGATATTCCAAGTGTAGTTCTCTTAGTTGTTTTTTCCCAGCAATAAACTGCTGTCGCGCCCCCTGCACCTGCATTGTGAAGTCTGGATAAAGCGAGATCACCATGCCCTCATGTTGTAACGTCTTTAGTTCCCTGGCCCGGCACAAAGCTGCGTCTTGGTCCCTGTAGTTCAACAGCCTCGCTGTAATGATGTGCGGAGTGGCACCCGGAGGCGGATGGGTCGCCAAGGAGCGATGGGCCCTCTTCACCACAAAGAGATCAGAGAAGGTGGCTTGTCCTACCAGCTGCACCAGCAAGTGTTCAATGAAGCCTTCCATGTTATCTATTGCAGTGGACTCAGTGACCCCCACTATGCGCAATTTGTTCCTCTGGGATCTGGACTCCAAATCTTCCACTTTAGTTTGTAAGGAGCCTAATTCTTTACTCAGCTTAGTATGACCAGTGACCAGCTCCGCCTGACTGTCCTCCACCTCGGATACCCGCCTCTCCGATTCGTCGACCTGCTCAGCATGCTTTTCCAAGCGCTCAGTCATTCTGTCCCTGCAGTAGGAGAGGGAATCTATTTTACCATCAATCTGTATCAAGCTATGCTGCATCGCCACCAAAAGTTGTCTCAAGTCTTGTACCTCTCCTGAGGACATGCCAGATCCCCCGCCAGGCCAGGCTCCGCACCATCACTCGCAGGGCCGCTTGACTTGCGCCGGTCAAACTGCAGCTTGGCCTGGTTCTTGTCTGCCTTGCCCATTGTGCGCACTCTGGGGGACATACAGTTTGCTCTGAGTTTTGGTGTTCAGCCGCGAGGCACCCCCCCTGCAGTCACTCCTAACAGAGTCTGCAAGTTGTGACCGACACTGTCCTCCGCAGGGCGACCTCACCCACTCTCACAGACCGCCCCACCTCCCATCTCTGTTGCTTTGTTCTAATTGGGTTGCCCAGCTTGGTCCATGCGGGTTCTCCAGGCCACCGCCCGACACTTCACCTTCTGCCCAAGGAGTATTACAAATGCCTATGCACCTTGGTCTGTGGGGAAGCTAATGTTCAGCTCCAAAATCACCCGTCTTGGTAAGTCAGATCACAGGGGGCCGGAGACTGACCCCGCCCACCCGGCAATTCAGCCGTCCTCCTCTGGGGCGAGCGGCCCACTTCTCTCCACGCTGTGCCCGGCCCAGTCCCGGCCTTGCCTCTCCATAATGGGCCCCTCGAACACAGGGCTCGCCGCCCCAGCACTGCGTCTCCCCAGTGCCGCACTGTTCACGGGCCTCTGATGCATGCACTCTTCACCGCTGCCACCTCAAGTCTGCTTCAGGCCCCGGCCTCTCGTCGCAGCCAACACCAGGGCCGCCACAGCCTCCGTGTACCACCGCGACCCCAGCGTGCCGCAGCAGGACACCATGGATCCACTAGGGCCGCCCGGCAGAGGGGTCGCCCAGCCAGGCCTCGCCCTCTGGCACACCTACTTCACGGCCTCCCGAGGCCACGGCTCACCCTGCTCCAGTCAGGGAGCTCTGCCGCAACCGTCGTCGCAAACCACACCTCCAGAGAGCTATCGCTGTTCAGGGTTTTTTAGCTGGTTTGTTGTGCAGGATTTTGACCGAATTGCAAGGTGGCTGACGGAGCTCTTTTACAGCGCGGCCATCTTGCGGCTGGGCAAGCTCCACCTCCAAGGTAATGTCTGATTAACCTAAGGCTCTAGAAGTGAAAGCAATTATATCTTAACCTGTCACAAGTTTTTTCCAAAACAAAGGCATTAAGGCTGTAAGCAATGGCAAAATCTTGATGAAAATGTTCTTGTTTACAAACGGGCGCTCAACTAGGTCCTTCCTAACATCATTAAAATGTTGTGTTGCCTCTCTCCATAAAATTTCTCCCTTTCACAAAACAATACTCTGAAGGGGATCCATCTTGTTCGCATAGTTCTCCAAAAACTCTAAATAGTACTTGGTCATTCCTCTAAATGACTTTAATTGTTCTTTGTGTTTTGTTTAGGGTGAGGTTCCACTTTAGTCATTGTGTTCTACAATAAACAAATTGCCCAGATTCTTACTTTCCTTCATGAGAAAACAACAATTTATGATCTTCATCAAGTGTTTTAATTGGTGGTAAAAATCAGAAGGTGTTACATAACCAAAGTACCATCTTGAGAAAAATACATTCTTTTCCCCCTCAAAAATGCAGATTATTGTGCTAGTGACAAAGGAATCTATGTAGGCTAAACTGTAAGGCAGGCTTATACTTTGGAAGATACCTTCCTTGATTCTAAATGCAGATTTGCTAACATCGTATCCCATATACATTAACTTCATATCCAACATAGAAACAATTTAACGTTCTGCTGCATCAAAACCATTTCATTTCAAATATAATTCAGTGGTTCAAATTCTCAATTGTCATTTCTTTTCCTCATTATTAATACACTGAAAAGTAATTGAGAAGATTCTACCACCTCTAGAATTCCCCCTTACTAATGACCCAACATCATTCACAATTCTTTCCTTGCAACCCCTTCTACTCTCCTCTGTTTAAGCATCACTGGCACTGTAGCTCGGAAGCATGTATTCTTTGAAAGTCCATTCTGCATCTATGAAAACATTGCACACACATGCACAACTCAATACTGCCACTGGTGAAGTATGCAGGACAAGAATCTAGTTCTGGTCCAGAATCGTTGGTACTTTTGTTAGTGAATGCTGTTTGTGCATCAGATAAATAGCCTGACCAAGGGTCAATGAAACAGCATATTATCCTAACATACAGCATCCTTGCCTTACCCAACCTGAAATTCTATTACTTGGCTGCCCAACTGCTCACAATAAATGAGTGGGCCCTCTCAAACCAGCAGGAGCCAGCCCTATTATCAGATCACTGGGCCATGGGAGAGAAAGGATACGTGGCCTGACTCTATGGTAGCCAGAAATGGTAGCTCCTCCTGATCCCCACCAGGACCACACTGGAGGCATGGAGGAAGGCCAACTGTCATCTAGGTCTGGGACAAAACCCAAAGCTGGAAACTCCTTTATGGGATTCAAAGCTCCTGGGAGAGCTAGGTCATTTGGTTGCCACTGGCAGAGGGACCTACCCTATCCACACTAGGAGATATATGGGGAAAGGATGGCATGGCCTCTTTTACCATGTTCCAGGCAGAATACAACCTGGTAGAAATCCAATGTTTTCGATACTTACAAGGATCCTTGCCTCCGTGTTAAGGACTCACGCCATTTCACAAATCTATATAACGCTTCAGGTGCACAGGGCACCTCCATCATAGCCCTATGAGTGTTGCGAATAGGACCTAGGAGTACTCGATGACACAAGATTGGTGGGAGGCATGCAAATATCTCAGGAAAGTAGCAATGCAGGCAGGATTAGGAAATCGGTATCTTTGTACTTAGCACTTTGCATTTCCTAAATAGTGATTTCCATGAAGTCACAATTTAGGAAACACAAAATTGCATTTAGTACATCTGGCCCTAGGTGTGAAAGCAGAGCACAGGCAATTTAGCTGCAGGTAGGGCTGTGCTCAGCTCTGCCTCGCCCCGTCCTGCCAGAAGATGGCACATTCAGGCACAACTAACTCCTCCATTGTATGAATGTCTGGGAGGAATTCACACAGTCTGTCAGTTACAGATATTAATGTGACCCAGGCCAGGCTGCAGGTACAAAAGGGCTAAGGGCAGAAAAATGTCACCTTTTTAAAGCAGCGTTTTAAAATTTTTAAATAAAAATCTGACTTTACTATTAAATAGTGCTTTTTATTATAATTACAAAGACATAAAATAACGTAGCTACCTGCTCCCAATTGGAAGATACAGCTCATTCTATGTAATAAGGACTCACCAATGTTATCCTATGGGAGGGCTAGGCCTCACATTAGTGAATAATGAATTTAGACATTTTTCACTACCAGGACATGCACAACTGAAAAGTACATGTAACCTTTTAACTACATGACACCCTGCCCTGTGGGTTACCTAGGGCCTACCTTAGGAGTGACTTATATGTAATAAAAGTGGAGTTTGAGACTTGGCAAGAGAGCTTTAATGCCAAGTCAATATGGCAGTTTAGAACTGCACTCAGGCTCCAATGGCAGGCATGGGGCATGTTTTAAGGGGCTACTTAAGTGGGTCACACAATAGGTACTGTGGACCCACTGGTAGCATTTTATTTACAGGTCCCGGGTATATGGCATACAACTCTACAAGTTAGACTGAAACGTAAATTAAATAAGCCAAATGGGTATAAGCCAATTTAAGCATGTTTTATAGGAGTGAGCACAAGCTCTTTCACATTGGTTATCAGTGGTAAAATCCAGAAAGTCCTAAGGCCAACACAAATATGTTCAGCAAAATAAAGGAGGAGAGGCAAAATGTTTGGGGGGAAATCACCCTAAGTCTGACAGGTCTAACAACTGTCATTTATGTATTGTTTAGCAGATTGTACAGCAGTATCTGAGGGTCCATATCTTGAGACAGATGGGACCCAGAGTCAATTGGGTATTAAGTGGGCCAGTAATGTATTCTCGGTGGTAATGATTATCGCCATCTTGTCATTTACAAGAACCTTCTTATTACCCTTCAGATGAGAGTAAATGGACCAAAGATGTTCAGAGCTGATCCAACCACACCAGTAAAAACACATCTCCAATGAACATGCTCTCAACCAGTGATAACTACACTAAACATTCTGCACACTGTATTATTATGAAAAGGGCAATGCTCAAGACCTCACTGAGTTTCACTGATAATGGACCTGTATATGTTGCTCTTTCTTGATTTTATGCTATCTGACAATTCCCTGCAGGTGTTTCTCCATATTTCAAGGGTTGCTGATATGTACCATGCAGCAATAAATAAATGACCCTACGAGGCACATTCTCAAGACTCAAAGAAGGAGGAGCTATATAAGGTTGTGAGATATAATGCAGGATTCTCAGACAAGCTGGAGGTCATCCCAAACTACACTTTGGACCTTGCACATGATATTTCCTCCTAATGTCAAATCTGGCATATGGAGACAGTTCTGTGTCCCCCCTCTGTGTTTTTAACTGCAGAAATAAATTAAATGGGTTGATTTTCAAAAACACACTCTTAGCATCAACATTCTAATGTGTAACACCTGCTGGGCATGAGCCAAAGGAAGATCCTGATGGTGATCCTGAAAGTGTTTGTTGTCACATTTACCAAGGAAGGAGTAAGAGAGAAAACATTTAATCTCTTTCGGTATCTGTTCACTTGGAGCAAACATATTTCACTGCCCACTGCTGGCTGTTCTTTAATGGCAGCCCACGACTGTACATCAACGGTATCATTTTGGGATGCTTACCCCTAATAAGGTAATTTGCATTTCCCACTATGCACATAATCTTATCTCCTTTTAAGTAGTGTCCTACGTGGAACCATGGAGTTGCAGAAATGGGCAAAGTGACTGCCAAACTGTAGTTTTAGAGAGAGCCTAACCTCAGTTTTGAAATCAGTGCTATCAGACACAGAACAACAATAAGGGTCTGATCTTCTAACCATTTATGTTAACGCCCCTTGCATGCATATTGTCCGTGGGCCCTATACAATCTTCTATTGAAGAAGACTTTAGCTTACTGGTAAGGAATCACTGCTGCCCTGTAAAATGAGATTTGCTAATAGGATCCCCCACTTGACTTTGAGGCCACATTTCACGAAGAATATCTATACTCCCTCCTTTAGAAAGCCTCAAAAGGGAATATAGTATATTTCCATAAGCAGGACACTATGGCCCTCATTCTGACCTTGGCGGTCTTTTCGCAAGACCGCCGAGTTACCGCCGCGGTAAAGACCGCCGACCGCGGCGGTATGCCGCTGCGCGTATTCCGACCGCTGGGAGCGTTCCGCCGGAATACCGCCAGCAGCCACACTGGCGGTCGGCGGGAAAGTGGAGACTGGTCAACCTCCACCGCCACGCCAGCAGAACACCGCCCCCAGAATTACGACCCACATTTCTGTGTGGCGGTCTTCTGTTGGCGGTCTTCTGTTGGCGGTCACGTCCCTATGGCTCCCGTCGCCTCCCGGAGGACCAACGCACAAGGTAAGTTGATCGTCCGTGAGGGGAGGGGGTGGGGGGGTGTTGTGTGATATGTGCGTGCATGGGGGTGTGCGTGTGAGTGTGTAGAGGGGGTGTGTGAGTGCGTGCATGCGGGCGGGGAGTGCTGCTGTGCCTATGGGCAATGTGTGTAGTTCGGCGGGTGCGCATGTCGGCATGTATGTGTGCGGGTATGTGTCCCCGTTGTGTATGTGTGTGTGTAGGGGGTGTGTATATGTGCATGTTGGGGGTGTGTGCATGTCGGGGTGCGTGTATGTGCATGTCGGGGTGGGGGAGGGGAGGGGGTTCGTACCACCTCTGGGGGGTGGCAGGGGGGTCGAGGGTGTGGGGGGAGGACTCGGGGGGGCAGTGGGGGGTGGGGGAGACCCCTATCAGTGCCAGGGAAGGAATTCCCTGGCCCCGATAGTGCCTACCGCCATGGTTCGCATGGCGGTTCCCGAACGCCAGAAACCGCGGCGGTAAGCAGGGTCATGATACCGTTGGCGGTCTTGGGTCGACCGCGGGACCGGAGTGCGCAGACTCCAGCCCGTCGGTCATGACCGCCGTGGCTGTCGGAGTGGGGAAGTGGCGGTCGGTCGCGGCGGTGACCGCTGCGGTCAGAATGCCATTTTTAATACCGCCGGTCTGTTCGCGGTCCGACCGCCGCCTCTCCGCCGACCGCCAAGGTCAGAATGAGGGCCTATTTAACCAAACACAATCGTTCATTCTCAGAGATGTCATAACCAGAAGTGAAACATTGTTTTGGTGGCCTGTAGAGTCAACCTCCCTTAACATCCTCAAATATGTCATACCCCGGTTCCACCAGCCCTCAAACATCTATCATCAAGAAACTGACCTGTTCTTCTTCTCTTATCTCCTGAGCTTTTGCCACCTCACAAACTCCACTTGCTGATGACAATAAGGGGACACAGGTAGCAGTCGTCAATGAAAAGTCACAGTGTAAAATTTGCTAAAATTGTTCTAACTGAGTGAAAAGCAAAAGGAGCCAGAAAAGAAAGTGAAAAAAAATAAAACGGTCAATCTGCCCAGAAACCCCTATTTTGAGATGAAAGTATAGCCGCAAAAACTCTTTCTGGAATTACTTCTTCACCCCACGGTAAGCACAAGCCAGGCACGTCTGTGTCTAATGTGTGCTCCACAAATTCAGAATAACTTCCAAAGCTTAATAGCAGTTTCAAAATGTATGTTGCTCTGAAATTTCGTGGCAAAATGTTCAGAACATTAGATATACACATGCACATGACCGTTCAAAATCTATGCAATCCTGGGCACCTGCACCTCAAGAAATATCTTTGCCAACTCATGAGGTAAGGGAGATGGGTATAGACAGATGATTGAGAACCTCGAGGATTGAGATATTTAACTTTTATAAACTGACATCCCTTCCCTTCCTTAGACTAACGTTCTTAAATAAAATCCTCAGATTGCAAAATCCTGGAGTTTGCACCACTCTCGGTGCCTCACTTCCGCGTGCAAGCCCTGCTGGGCCGCAGACAATAAAACCGGCTCTAACGTTCTTTCTAGTTGCCCTCCAGTAAAATCTATTTTATTCCCCGTGAGAACTTTCACAACACAATATGTGCGAGAAGGGAATACTCAGCAAAGCCGTTTCACAAAAAACTCCGGCAAAAACAATACCTTCTTTCACGGCCCAAACAAATGAATGTCCCTGCCAATGTGGGATGCTGTATACAGTTGTACGTCATTCTTCCGCCCGGTGGGAGAAGATGGGTGCGAGCAGCTCGGGATCACCTTTAATGTATAACAATAACCCTGGCCTGGGGCGGATTCACGAGTCACAAGAAATTCCTGTTCAATTCTTCTCTTTAATTTTCACAATAGAATAAATTACTTTTATGAGGCCAGAAAATAAGCTCCTTTGCAGGTGACCTTCTTCTTGTCATAGGTTTTGATTAATGACAATCACCTGGTATAAAGAATAGGTATTTGATATTTATCAAAGACGCCTAAGTCCTGACATCTTTGTCACAGGTTTACTGCCTGGAAGCCTCACTGTGGAGGAAGGCAAACGGTGTGCCCCATGCCCATCAATGTATACCTTTGAATTATTATTTCTTCAGTGCTGAAGGAGCAGTTCTTTGTCTTTGCACCTATAATAAGACACCCCCCGCCCTTACACCACCAGAATCACAACATTCGAGGCCCGCAAGTACCAAGAACAGGATGACAGCAGACAGGGAAGGGAGACGTGGGAGGCTGGTCTGTGAGGATGAAGCCCCAGGCTAGAGGTAACACAAAAGAATATTAAGCAATCCAGGCATAGCCTTCACGTCTGACTTCCGCATCACAGTCTTTAGCGTGTGAGTATATGCCAAGCACAAGCAGAATGATAGCAACCAAGGCTCCAGGAACGAAACCCAAACTAGAGTACTACCAAACTATGGGGGTCATTATGTCCCCGGCGGTCGGTGTTATAGTGGCGGTAGTACCGCCAACAGGTTGGCGGTACATACCACCATATTATGACATTGGCGGCTTGGCAAAAGCCAAACCGCCAATGTACCACACTGACCGCCACAGCGGTAATGACAGCCGGGCTGCCGTCACTAGGCCGCCCACATGAATATGACCCCGCCCACTGCCATGGTTTCTGTGGCTTTCTTACCACCACGAAAACCATGGTGGTAGGCACTATCAGTGCCAGGGAACTTCTTCCCTGGCACTGATAGGGGTGTCCCACGCCCCCCTTCCCACTACCCTCCCCCACCACCCCCTTCTGACACTCCCCATAATACACACACCTACACGTACAGACATACACACACATAAACACACACATACAGACATTCACCCACGCATGCATACATCCATGCACACATATCCACACACACTGACATACATACAAGCACATATGCATTCACACAACACAACATACACGCACACTCACTTCCATTAATGCACACACGCATTCCACACACCCCACACCCGCATGCACGCACACCCCCCTCCCCTGTCGGTGCACCCAACTAACCTTCTTGCAGGGTGTCCTCTGGCAGGAGACGGGATGGGGCGCTGCTGCCAGCAGCTGCGTCCGCCAGCAGAACACCGCCAGGCCGTACCATGGATCATGATACGGTCTGCGGCGGTCTACTGGCGTGGCGCTGCTGCTTCTGGCAGCAGCGCCACTTACCACCGTCCGCCTTCTGGCCGAATTCCGGTCATAATATGGCAGTCGGCTGGTAGCCACGGCGACGGTCTTTTGGTGGCTGTCGCCGTGGCGGTAGGCAGCATTTACCGCCTATGTCTTAATGAGGGCCTAAACCATTACTTATGATGGACAACTGTAACCTCCTGGTTTCTGGACTTAAATATGTTCATGTGTCACATAATTCTTTCAGGACACTGATCTCGTGCCAGGTAATTTCATCTCAACGTCCAAGGTGCACACTTTGAGGGAGAGCACGCTTCAGTACTGCGACTTAATTAATACTTTGTGATGCAGGATTAATACAATATTTGTATCAATTTATACAAAGCATAAATCCCTAGTGTACATATATATCCAGCAAATTATATCCACAATTCATGTTCAGTAAACGTAATTGTGGGTCCCCTTTAACTCTTCATAGAGTATTAGGAACCTGCAAATTAATAAAACACCTTTTGAAGAAAACAAGTGCAGACAACTTCAACGCCTTAGTTTTACACAGGCTGTTAAAAGTTCGAACCTGTGACAAAATGTTCACAAACATCCAGTGTATACATAACATGCGCCATGTCTTAATAAAAACAAAATTCCAGTCAGGGTTCATCGTGTCCTACTTCTACCATCAGTACACTGTTGGACTCCTCACTACTTTAACTCTATGTCTATGGGTTTAATCATTATTTTTGTAAATCAGGACACGTGCCTTAGATCAATGTATAGCCTAACAGAGAGGTATTATTTGGCCAGCAGAGATAAGCACAGGGTAAATTACAATCCACTGTATTCACCTGTAAGTTCCAGTCTATTTCACAATAACAGACACAAGAAGAAGAAAATAATGACATCTCTAAAACTCGTTTACTCAAGAGGTACTAAATTAAATAAATGCGTATGATGAATGAGTCATGTCTTCCTCTCCGAAAAAGGACTCTTCAGAACAAATACGGCAATTAAATTTCAAAGTAGTGGTTAGATCCTTCGAGACCATTTTAGGGCCTAGCAACAGATAAACCTACTATTTGTTGGGTTCTGCAGGGATCGACTTTGCCCTTCTCCTGTTCACACTATACGTGCATCTTCTTTGCAACTGGGTGCACTGGATACTTCGTTACAAACGTGAAAGATATCTTGGCTATGATAATAAAAGTGCATTATAGCCCATGGTACTTGTACTACAGTGGACAGGATATCCATTATGTTTTGACAAAGTATCCCACCCGCCAACCTCTAAATAAGGCGCTTAATCTTAGCCAAACTTGACAATGGCAAATCAAATACTTATAGGATAGACAAACTGGCCTGAGTTGAATACAATAGCCTCCATTCTAGCACCCCGAACTACCTAACTCTTTCTGGAGTCCTTCGTTCCCTATGAAACTTCTCTTCCTGGGGAGCAAGCTTTTAAAAGACAATATATTCTGACCAAGACTTTCTTACAGAGCACTCCTAAGATTTGCAAATCAGTTCCTTTTTCGGTCCATACTAAGGTGTTCATTATGACCGTTTAATGTGGCGGTATCACCGCCAACAGGCTGGCAGTGAGGACCTCCACATTATGAGCAGCCAACCCGCCACATCTCCACCCATACCGCCATGGCGGTATGAACCGCCGGGCCAGAGATGTTCATCTGTGACCCAAAGGTCCACAGAAGGCCGCCGGCAGTATTAGGAGCCGGCCCATCACCATGGTTTCCGCAGCAGTAGCACTGCCACAAAAACCATGGCAGTAGCGCTACCAGTGACAGGTAATTCCTTTCCTGTCACTGGTAGACGGCTTCCCCCCAGCAAGCACCTGACCCCCCAACCCACCGCAGTCACAGTGCTCCCCCACCCCGCCACTCACATAGCGCCCCCCCCCCCTACAGCCACAGCTCACCCCACCCCCTACTCACATAGCGCCCCAACCCACCACCCCCCTTCCGCTTACATGCACAAACACCCACATGCACAACGCATACACCCACTCACCTACACTTCCAGACACGCATCCACTCACACTCATCCATCCACGCATCCAACCACACATTCACTTACACATACTCACGTGCATTCAGGCACGCATACACACAAACATCCAAACACGCATCCTCACCCGCATACACACTGACATGCAGACACGCACTCACTTCAACATTCACACACACATTCACTCACACGCATACAACCATGCATACACCACAACACTCACAGTCACATTCACACATTCACACACACATGCAGACACCACACACTCAGACACGCACACACAACACGCCCCCCCCACCCCTCTCCCCTGTCGGATGCCCGACTTACCTTGTCTGGCAAAGAGGTCATTCGGTAGGGAAGGGTAGCTGCCACCGCCAGCAGCACCCGCCAGCAGGACACCGCCAGGCCGTATTAATGGTCTTAATACGGCTGGTGGGGCTTTGCAGGTGGTAGCAACGCCAGTGCACCACCGCCCGCCAGCGTGGCTACTGTCGTATATCCACCCTGCACGGTCTACTGGCGCCCGTGGCTTTGGCAATCTCCCTTAGAGACCGCCAAAGTCATAATGAGGGCCCAAGTCTGCCTACTCTTTATTCAACAAAGGGCTTAAAAGTCTTCTTTCTGAACATAATTCCCAAATATGATTCTTACCAGTATACGGAAACCCTTTACAGTCTACCAGCTTAGACCATGTGGTCAACCTGTACCCGAATCCTCTCTTGTGTGTTATCCTCACTTTTGAAAATAGCAGACCAATAGGTGCGGTGCACTCAATTCAGTTTGGTGAACAATTACATTCAAAGACTTATGTGTGGGCTGTCTTGAAGTGTTCACTGTCCGAATGAGCACATGTAGTAATCAGAAATTGCCTGTGGCACCTTATTTGGCTTCCGGTCATTTACATTCCAGGTAACAACATCAATGATACTCTGTATTTTGGATTTGTTAGTCACATTTTGTTTATAGATCTGATAAATTTCCTGCATGAAGCACACCTAGAATTTAGGAGCGTCATGTTGAGATGTTTTGATTCTTTGCACATCGGGGTTACAATTATTGCACTTTGATGTTGGTTTGGCACATGTGGATAGTCTCAATAATTTTCTTATACTCGTATTCATTTGGTTCATATAATTTCCACACACATACGAGGTTTCCAGTGCAATGTGATATTAGAAGTATCTGAAGACAGAGTGCTGGAGTACGTGATAGCAGTACGTTCATTAATATTCTTGCAAGCAACCTTACACATGCGCATTGGCACATGTGGTGTGAGGCACTGAGCCCCACTGCTCTGCATTAATAGCATGTTGATTGCTTCGTTTTTAGTTACCTCTGGTGAAGAGTTTTGTTTACCTGAAATGCATTGGGTCTTCTGTGATACTGGAGCGTATTGAAGTGAATTGTCATTGTAGGAAGCTGGCCTGGTGTGTGGTGGACATCTATGGTGCTATCACCTTATAGCAGGTCCAGGTATCCCCTATTAGTGAAGCGTATGGAGTGTTTGGGAAGCCAAGGTTCTCAAGAGGTAGCTGTGGATGAGCAGCCAAGACCTATCTAGGAGACATGCAAAGCTTATGCAATACCACTATAGTCACACAGTACTATCACACATGAAAGAACCACACAGTGTTACAAAAATAAAGGTACTTCATTATAGTAACACAACACAACACTAGAATACTCATAGGCATTTCCCCCCAACTGGAGGTAATTACACACTATTTATAAACACAATAGCAATCAGTAAATAGAATAGAAACAACAAGCTTTGGCAACACTTAGTGAAAATAGAGAGGGTCCGAGGGGAGGGACAAACCAGATGCTAAGAAAGTGGAATGCGAAAGGCAGTCCCCCTACCAAGGATGTGGAGTTGTTAGAGGGGAGGTGGAGGAACTAGAAACCCCAAGAGGTGAGTATCAAAGTGACCCCCAGAGACCAGGACAGCAGAGGTAATTACCTGATCTTCCCAAGTACTAACAGGGGGACTTAGAAAAAGTATTGTACGAGAACAGGACCAGACAAGAAGAAACATAAGGTGTATTCCAGTAGAACAGGCCTTGCAAAGGAAGCGGACAGAGTCCAGTCTATGATAGTGTCCAGTGGGGGCAGGAGCTGCTACCCACCCTGCTGTGGATGCAGAACCAGGTTGATGAGGGAAGAAGAAGACCAGCTCTGGAGCCCAGAAGTTGAAGAGGAGTCCTTGAAGTAGTGCAGATGATGTCCCACATCGGTTGTCAGGTCGCAGATGGTCAGCGGTGCAGAAGAACCACCAACAAACCCTCGGCAAATGCAAAAGGAGCAGAAGAAGAGTTGCAAGGCTAAAGAGGACCAGCAAGGCCCAGGGGACTCGACCCAAGGAAGGGAGTCCGAGGTGACACTCAGCAGTCGGGAGAGTCAACAGAAGCAGTCACTGCCCCCACAGGCAACCCACTAGCAGCAGGCACAGTAATACGCAGTGAGGCCCAGTCAGCACACCTGAAGAGTAGTCCCACATCGCTGGAGCAGCAGAGAGGAGACTGTGCTTGGCAGGATGGAGTGCTGGGGGCTGGGGCTACATGGAGCCTAAAGATCCCTTGGAGCAGGAGCAAATAGGCCTTGATAGCTGCAAGAGTCACGGTGCACAGCAGTACTGTCCTGCAAGGACAGGCAAGGGTTTACCATCTCCCAAGTTGGACAGCTGGCAGAGAGGACCAAGAGGACCACTCCAGACCACCACCTGTGATGCAGGATCCACACGGTTCTGGAGGAGAGCAGATCCATGCAGCCAGTCGTTGTTGCAGTTGGTGCCTACAGATGCAGGGGAGTGACTCCTTCACTTCAAGGGAGATTCCTTCTTGCTTCTTGGTGCAGGCTGAAGTCTTGCTGACCTCAGAGGATGCACCGCTGGGGAAATGTTGCAGTTGCTGGAAGGAGCCAAAGAAACAATGTTGCCAAGCAGAGTCATCGCTGAAGTTGCAGGTTGTCAGTTCCTGAGGAGTCCAGTTGCAGTTCGAGTGCCCAGAAGATGAAGTAAACAACGCAGAGGAGTCCTGGTGGAGTCTTGCATGTTGAATTTAGGGATCCATTCTCAAGGGAGTCCCTAGATAGCCCTAAAACAGGGTTTTGTCACCTTGTAAGGTGATCGCCTATCAGGAGGGGTCTGTGACATCACCTGCCTGACCTGGTCACTCATATGTTCCCAGGGGCCTCTGCATATCTTGGCTTCAAGATGGCAGAATCAAGTGGCCACCTGGAGCAGCTCTGGGCGCCACCCCTGGTGTAGTGATGGACAGGGGAGCGGTCACTCCCATTTCCTTTGTCCAGTTTCGCCCCGGAGCAAGGACCGGGGGTCCCTGAACTGGTGCAAGCCGATTTATGCAAGGAGGACACAAAATGTGCCCTTCAAAGCAAACTAGGGACATGGGGAGGCTACCCCTCACAAGCCTCTTAGCGCATATTTCCAATGGAGAGGGTGTTACCTCTTTTCCCACAGGAAATCCTTTGTTCTGCCTTCCCTTGCCTGAGCTGATCAAGCAGCAGGAGGGCAGAAGCCTGTCTGAGGGGTAGCATCAGCGCAGGCTGCCCGGAAATCCCCAGAAGACTGGTAGGAGCAATACTGGGGGTCCTCTAAGGAGCCCCCAGGGTGCATTGAATCATACAACCAATTCTGGCAACAGCATTGGGGTATGATTCCGACATGTTGGATACCAAAAATGCCCAGGTTTGGAGTTACCATAATGTAGCTGGACACAGATAGTGGCCTGTGTCCATTACATGGGTAAAATGGCTTCCCCGCACTTATGAAATCCAGTGCAATGGAACTGGAGTTCATAGGGGCACCTCTGCTTATGCAGGGGTGCCCTCACAGAAAGGGACCTACACCCTGCCCTCTGGGCTAGGAGGGCCTAACATAGGGAAAACTTACAGTGACCTGGAGCAGTGACCTATGGTGAAAGGGTGCAGGCCTGCAGACACATTTTGCATGGGCTCCCATGGGTGGCACAGTACATGCTACAGCCCATGTGGAACCCCTGGTTCCCCAATTCCCTGGATACCTAAGTACCATATACTAGGGACTTATATGAGGGCACCAGTTTGCTAATTGTGGGGTGTGGAAAGTCCTAGGCAACCAAATTTAGACAGAGAGAGCACAATCATGGGGGTCCTGGTTCGCAGGATCCCAGTGAAAACAGTCTAAGCATACTGATAGCAAGCAAAAAAGTGGGGATAACCATGACAAAAAGAGGTCACTTTCATACAGTCCTTTTGAATAGAATGCATGTTAAAGCAACAAAGGTTGTTTTGTTGGATATCTTGACATGGTTTCAAATGGATAAGATTTAAGCATTAGAATTTGACATCAAGTTTTCGGTTTTAAGCCAATTTATTCATTGTCAAATACATTGAGCCCAGGGGCCTACTTGAATTTGTGCGTCTTGGGACTAGCAGGTGAACTGCCAGCGATTTCTGATCAGTCATATTTATCCATTAATGAAACTTCTCTTGGGCCAAACTGTATTTTGCCCATGCATGAAAATGATTTATGTTATCAATGCCATTTGTTATTATTTATACATCACTGAATGTTAGTTTTTTGTTTTACTACAATCTGGTAAAATCCTTTTTTCTCTATTGCACTCCTAAGTTTCATATAAAGCACTCTGACGCCCCTGTGGTGCTCGCTATATACGTTTTGAATAAATAAGTTGGTAAATAAATCTTGCAAAGATTAGAGCCAAAACCTATTGAAGAAAACCTTCACACTGTCCTGATCTCCTAACTGTTTCCAGCCAGAGTGTCATGTTGAACCAGATTATATGAACACTACAGAAGTGCATGAACCATTGGGAAACTATCCTGTGAGGGACCAGCAGAATGACTCAGGAGAACGTGCAACTACTGCAGAAGAACAATCAGGGTGTGGATAAATCAATGGATGTTTGGCTGAACGTGAACTTGTAGCGTGCAGCAGATACATCCTCCCACCCTCTTCCCCTCTGCCTGAAGGGACCATCAAAGCTTCAGGTAGGAGGCATTTCCTATTTAAGTCCAACAAGGCCTCCCCTGAAATAAGAAAAGAGTTGTGTGTCTTAAATTAATTGATTACCTATTGGAGAAAGGAATGGTGGATTGCCGAAGTCTGGTATGGTAAGGATCTTTATGAATGCAAAAGGTGATGGTCTGGATGAAAAAAGGGTTCACCATCCAAAAGGCCTTCAGCTCTATATATGCCTAGTCTCAGTCAAGAGTCTGGAGAATTGAAATGTCTACTTTTACTGCTTTCTTTCATTTGAGATATAGTCTCACTTGTTCTAATATTTTGACTGTTACTGTGTGAAGAAGTCTTTGGCCAACAAGTATGCATGTAAAGGCTCAACTTGCTACACCCAAACAGCACAGCAACCGTATAGTACGCCTGTATCACCTTTGGCAGCTATGCCCATCTCAACATTTAGCTCTGAATCTGTTTATTTACAAAGAAAAATATATGAAAATGAGAAGAAGCTGACAAATGAAACACTGTGTTGTATATGGAATTTATTGTATCCTTGGATTGACTGGAAACTATTCTTGGTGAATCCACTGTATTAGGGAGATGGCTCCCACATACAATATCTGTTGTCTATGTAATTGCCGCAACTTTGCTTTAATCTGTTGTGCAGGTTCCATGAGCCTTCAAAGGTGCTCCTAGCCAATAGTTAGGGCATTGAGATGCATGTGAGCACCTCTGAATATCCTCGAAGAACTAACTGAGGCCAAGAGCAAACTATGGGCCTGATTTAGGTCTTAGCAGAGAGGAATACTCTGTTATAAACGTGACGGATTTCCCGTCTGTCTAATTATGATTCCATGATATCCTATGGAGATTGCAATAAGGCGGATAGGCTACCTGTCACCTTTGTGACGGAGTATTCGCTCAGCCAGGATCTAAAGCAGGCCCTATGTATTTTCATTGATTTCTATTGTATTTATATCTGCCTTTGTCTTTATTGCCATGTATGCAGTATTGCTTTGTGTGTTTTCATTTTGGGCTGTTGTAGTCACACTGTGCACTGAACATTGGGGCGAGGCCTGCGTTCAACTTGTCATAAATAAATATGTTGCTAGTTCAATGTTTTTGGAGAATGTTTACCAGATCTAATTTAAATATGAATCTTTCACTTGTGTTTGACAGGCCCTTCAACAGTTGAAACTGTACATGTTTCGTACTGGAAGAATTGGATTTGGACCTCTCCTGCTCACACTATACATGCATCACCTCTACAACTTGCTACCTGCGTCATATGTGTTGATGACCAGCATTGCTGTGAGACACAGTAACTTTATGGATGAATACAGGTGCCTTGCACTTTAGAATTTCAAACAATCGAAGTATTAGGTGAAGAACCATTTGCCTTCAACTACATCTCAGGGGCCATGCTTATTTTGACATGTACCCAACCAACACTGCTGCGTGCAACACTGGTATGAAATGTCACTCCTTAATAGAAGGGCAGCAAATTGTACCTACTTCACGGGTGCTTCCTCTATACTTCCATCTCCAACTTGAGGCTAATACTTACACCAAGCACTCATTTTTTTCCAGGAAGTGTTAATTCAGTGCAGTCCTGAGCTACTGCCACACTCTGTATGAAAGCCTCCTGAAACATCTAACCTACAAATGTCAAGCCTTTCAGAATGATGCCTACTGGCCTAAGTTTAAGCACCAGTCACTATGTTCACATCCGTATTGGCTACTTGTAAACAGAGAGAGACCACAGGGATACTCTGGAGTATCCCTGGGTATCTAGAGAGTCTCCACTAGCATACTCAGCGTGAGAGCCGTGCCCTACCTCCATCACTAAGCAGCTTAGCTTATGGTCCTCTGAATTAGTCTCCTAACATGAAAGCAGTCATTCGTGCTAAGAGGCCTGTTCCTCTTAAATGTGTAAACACTGATCAAATAGCTACCACTGACCCCCTATCGTTTAAAAAAGCCATGGGAAATTCAGACCTAAAACCGTTCAATGATTGAAGAATATAGTTAAACTTATTTACAACAAAGTGACCTAACACTAAAAGGGCCATCGAGGAATGATGTCATAGTAAATCTCAAAACCTCATGTGACATAATCAAATAGACATTCTAGAATGTCCATTGTTGGTGACTGTTCAAGATGTGCAACTGAGCAAAGGCTCCTTTAATCACACAAACTATAATTTTTCTCAGTCTTCACTGAAATATTAATATAATTTTGGAAGACAGCCTGATTTGCTTCAGGAAAACCAAAACGCGAAGCATAATAACACTTAAGTGGAAAAACATGAAAAGAAGTTAAGCAAAAACCGTGATGTTACTCAACACCACGTTCCTTTGCTGTGGGGCCTGTGGGTTCCGCTGCTGCACATTCTAACAACAATCCCAGACCTGACACTTCTTGCCTATCAGAAAGTGTTTCCAAGATCTAAATAAACTGTTCTCTATTACTCAGAGCCTTCCAAGACCTATGCCCGCTTTGGAAATCCTGTCTATAGATGTGTGAATTTGCACGGGTTTTTTCTCTCAACCTTAGGGAAGCTCTATGGAACACTTTGCAGTTTCACAAAGGTTCAAAGCTTTCAGCTTTCGCCACATCTGTGAGAAAAACTGGACTTTTGCTTCATTCTGGGTCACAAAAACGACATTTGATAAGAAAAATCTGAATTAATTTTCCATTGTGTGAAGAAACATTTTACAAAAGAATAAACATGCAGAGAAAGAGCCTGAATTCGTTTTCCATCTTGGACGGGTTTTATATGAGTGAAAATTATCTCGCAATGTGGTGAAAGGTAGCTCAGAAATTATTGCACAAATGATTGCAAGTTTGAACCTGGAACCTTTGCAAACTTCAAAAATTGAGAATATTGGGAAATTTGCAAACTTATGCTAGTTCAAGACAAACTTCACACAAGTAGTTGTATCGCATGTTGAAGATTGTCTCATTGGGTCTGTATTGCTATTTGGCCTGTTTGTGTTTCAAAGTCATCTCAAATTAATGCAGTTAGGTACCAATTTTAGCGCAATAAAGAAAAAGCATTTGCAATGCAATGGGTCTCGCATTTGCTCGAGTTAGAGCTATTAGCGTTGTAAATTCCTAACTGTACTTTTCTTGCCACATAAATTGAAAATGAAAAGAAAAACAGTTGACATAAGTGAGCAGATTCAAAGCGCCATGGCCACCAAGAGCATGAGCGTGAAGGAGAGACACAAAAAGAAAAATAAGTTTGCTCACAGTCAAACGTATTGACAGTTGTGCATTTAGCAGTCTACAATGTGGTAAAAAAACCGCCCCAAGGACGGACAAACGGAAAACATTTACTAATGATAACAAAGGATTTTTGAAAGGCAATCTCACGAATGAATGAAGGTGATGGGCGTGGTTAAAAGCCCCAAATACTTACAACAGGCCAAAGCGCTTGCGTGCTTGACCTAAAAAGGGGCATCAAAGCCAAGCATGGAAATGCAAAAGTGTTGTTGCAAGCCAGGAGTGATGAGGCGGCCATCTCGAAGGCCTAGCACAGGAATGTGGTTTGTGTGTCTGTCAGTCACAAACAAGCTGATCCCCTCCTGGCAGCTGCCACTCTTCTCTTGCTTGTGGAAGCCACCCATGGCAATCGCCCACATCCCCAAACGCTGTCCTTTGCACGGTAGCGCGGCCGTGACGTATCGATTACCTAACACACATTACTTAGGCCATGACCCTATATGTCTTGGGTACTGAGCTCTCACAAAAGCACTGCTTTTCAGATCCAAGATGGTGATCTCAGGATATTCGTTAACATTTTCAGATTTAACTCCTATTTTCAGGGAAGGCGTCTCTGGGTGTGCAGCTGTCCAGAACTGAAAACGTTAAACAGATGTACACACAACAAAAAGAAACACAATAGTGCTGTGTTCAGAGCACTCTGCAGCAGGATTTAAAAGACCCACCTGTTTCCCTGGTCCAAATGAAGACATGAACTAGGAAGTCATACTGCTTACTGCATATTGAAAAAATACTGCGCTAAAAGTTGTTCCTTTTTTGCAACTTTAAATAGCATGGACGGGCCTCAAGGGCATTGAAGCACTTTGCATGAGGATCAGTTATACTGTTCACAGCACGTACTTATCATCTTTTCCACTTGCATTTTTTTTCAATATGCTGCCTACAGAAATCGTTAAATATTTCATTGTCGAGATACAGTAGTTGCAGAAACGGTTTAAGATATGGGCAAAGTGGGCAATAGCCCTGGACCCTGCCTTGAAAGGGGCCCCAGGAGAAAGCCAATTTCGTTTCCATTTCACCCCTATTTCCCTATGCTAATTTCTACTACTCGTCTACATCTGACCCTGTATGTCTCTACTTGGGGTCACCCTAAGGATTTCTGACCACAAGGCGAGTTATAATTCAACTGGTTTTGTTTGGCAATGTTACTTAAAGTTTAACTATAATTCAATATTGTTTGGCACAATTTGTGCTTGAAGTAGCAGAAAATAAAAATCACAGTTATTCCAAACAGGGGTCCCCAAAATATGTCTTGTCGTGGGTCTCCAAAATCCTTAAAATAACACTAAGTAATTTTCGAGATTTTCAGGCATGATAGTGGGTGTGGTGAGTCCAGTTTAAATTCAGGACTATCAACAGAGCAAGCCCATGCTGGATTGCACACATTCACAGATTCACAAAGCAATTTGCACTCCTAACTTCAGCGTAAGGTTGCAAATGGAATGATTTATGCATCCTAACTTACTTTGGCAGCTGGCAAAACGTGAATTTGCACTTTTAAATCGATGCACTACTAAAAGGGGTGAATTATTACATGGGAGTAAATCTGATGCCAGGGCTGAGGGTGGGCATTCTACGGTGGGAATTTCATGGAAACTTGGAGAACAAGCTTGTGAATATTCTCCAACGCTAAGGCATTGGTTCACCTAAAAAATGGTTATAGATTTACTCCTGTCAAGGGCAGGAGTAAATTCCTATTGAATGTAGAATGCGAAGGCAACATCCTTAAAATTGGGGTTGGTGTAGAGAAAGGGGTTTCCTTAACAGGGAAATGTTCAAGCTAATGTGGTTGCTTAAATTTGGCTGTGTACATGTTGGAACAAAAGTCTTTCTTCAACTGGCAATGTAGGTATTAAACACAGTACAATTATTACTTAACAAACACCTTGACCCCTACGGGAGCAACATTGCTGTTCTCGGTGTAGTAGCAGATAAGAGATTTGAGTCAACATGCAGATACAGTATCTCCATAGCCTAACTGGGCTAGTCCCAGCACTTAGACCAGAATCCAAACTCAAGGGCCAATTCTAGCTTTCATTATGCCATAGCACATAGCACAGTAGGCCACTAAACACTAATATTAAAACTGTACAAATTAATAGATATTGACAGAATAACCTCTGGACACCTTCATATGAACCACAAACCATGGAGTCCAAATTAACACAGTTTATGGGCCCATACTCTCCTGACTGTTCAAAGAGTATTTGTGTGCCTTGGTGCGGGTCATAAAACTACGCTGACTTCAGTTCCAGTTGTTTCTGGACAGTAGTCAGTTATGACTGTGGCTGGAGAATTAAACTGAAAATTACACCAGGGACAAGTTCCGCTTGGGACAGATGTTTTATGGATGAAGGAGAACTTCCCTTGCCTAAATGGTTACAAGGATAAAGTCCTCGAGATTGGCATTGTGTCACAGGCAGGGGCGGCTCCTTCACAATGGTGAAGGAGCGTCATCCCACTGGCTGTGCCAGAAGCAGAAATAGAACCCAATAGTTTGCTATTGTTTCATTTTTCTGCTTCTGGCACAGCCAGCAGGGTGGGGCGGGGCTGGGCCCACATGAGGTGGGAGGGTGGAGGAGGGGAGAGTGCACCTAAGTGCGCATTTGTGTTTGGCCAGCCAAACACACATGTGCACTTAAGTTTCTCCAGCCCAGCTGTGTTTAACAGCCGGGCTGGAGAAACTGCACAGACCCCAGGGATGTATCTGAGCGGCAGTCACTGCCGTTCAGTCCAATCCCTGTGCTGTTTTCATGCAAGGTTTTGCATGAAAGCAGTGCCAGGACTGCAGGGGGGAGCCTGTCCTGGTGTCCCAGTGAATGCTGGGACACCAGAAGAAGAGTAGAGCGAAGCAGCAGGAGGTGGCAGGGACGGAGGCAAGGTAAGTGCTTTTTTAAAAGTTATTTTTACCTCGTCTCCGTCCGTGTCCCCTCCGCTCCCCCTGCTCCTCCCCTTGAGTTATGCGGCGGCCGCCACTAGTCACCGGCCCCTTTTGCCAGAAGGAGGGCCTCATTTACCTACAAAACTAAGGGTGTGCTGAGTAGACGATCTTGAAGCATCTACATTTATACATTTAGAGGATGTAATCCGGCCAATTATTAAAAATGTAGTTAAGAATGCTGTCTTAGTGTATGCCCTTTGTCATAGCCAAAAGTACTGAAAGTGATAAACCATATTTAGAGCCTGATTTGTAAACGTATGGGCCACGGCTGGAGAGAGAACCCAAAGCAGCCCTGGCAATTTTATCCAGACCAGACCCCTAAGGGGAAGGTGTAGGTGTGCGGTATTGCTGCTTTTGTTACTGGAGGCCAATATTGGAGAGCCACTGCAAAACCAGCCCGAGTAACAAAACCGGCCCCTAAAGCTGGAAAACCAGCCCCCATCCTTCCAGTCTCCCTGGAAAGCACCCGATGCCTGCTAAGGCCAGGCCAGCCCTGGTATAGGTGCTGGAGCCCAAGCTTTTTCACAGAAGCTCGAGGTCGGTGCTATGAAATGTCGGGAGTTCCGAATACAAAGGCTGCATAGTCTTGATTCCATCTCAGGCATCTGCCATCCACCACCCGACACTCCTTGCCCCTTTATGTTACTCTTTCAGATTTTTTTATCTCTGCTTTCTCTCCACTTTTGTCTTTTTCTTTCTCTTGCTTTGTGTTAAAGTCTGATGAGGAAAAATAAGTGTAAATCAGCTTTAATAACAATATTCCAGCCTTAATAGTTTCACGATGCAAACCCTAGAGTGGCACAAGGTAAACACAAGTATACATTCTGAGACCATGAAGAAGTGGAAGAAACCTGCCCACGGTTCAAGATTAAAAGCATGGTGGCAAGTAAAATAAGCAGACTTGGACAGAGATGCAAATATTTTAGAGTTGGCTTTTTTTTTTTAAATACTAGTGATGTATTTTGTCTAGATACAAAAGAGGCAAATGAAAAGGGTGGCAGTAGGATATTAGTCCTTGCAAACTTTGAGAGCGGCACACAGGTGGAAATGGAGGCACTGGCTCTACGGGTCCAATTTATGTCACTCAACCTTCCTAACGAAAAAAAGCATCTGCAATTGCAAGAAAGATGGTGAGAAACTTACCCTCCAGAGACGTGAACAACTAGCTCCTCGCACGCAGTAAGAGAGGGTTGAGCTACACAGAGGGTCACCCTAAAATGACCTTCAGAGGTCAAACTGTAATCCCGCAGACGAGTGCCGGTTTATAGGACTCAGGGACTGCTAAAGAAGGAAAAGTAAAAGAAAAGGAACCCGCTCTTTGGAAATGATCAAAAATGTGTTGAAACTTCATGCGAGGAGAGCTACGGTTACACATCCTGCGACAGGAAAGGCCTCCATTAACACCACTTGCTGAGCGCTAGCATTGGGCCAGCTCTGATACGCATCATGTGCTTCACTGGAATTTGCTCTTGGGTTTACAATGTGGAAATGTGTCAGGTTTAGGTGGCATTGGAAGGGATAATATTGAAAAGCAATGCTGTATGAGGGCAGTTCTAGTGGCTTTAATAAAGACAACTTTTCCAAAGTTTCTCCCCCGTGCCCATAGAGCTGATGCAATCTCTGATTTTTAAATGAGAAAATTAATGAATTTGTCATGCAGCGCATAGAAATTAACCGTGACTACTGAGAAAAGTCTACTGCGTTCGATTTAAGTTTAAACTAGGTCATTCTGGAAGGAGGTTGCATTTGGGAATTGGCAGCATATTCTGGCTCTGAGTCATTTTTATCCGTTGGTACATATGATATGGTTAGTATTAAAGCTATAAGACGCTGTTCCCCAAGGTTAGTCATGGCACATTACAAGCGGTCAAAGGATGCGAAGAGTGTTCGTTTGTGAGTAATGGCTGAAAGGCAACATCGAAAGAAATCTATGGACTTATCTTCGGTTTTATGATTCCACGACAGATGCCAAGACACTGCATTACAGATTGTACTGCTAACCTGATTAGAATAACATGCCAATAGAATGCAGCTGTGAAATATTCAAATATTCCTTCTAATACTGGGCCAACAGACAACCAATGGAGTTCAAACCCACATGCAAACATATTCTTTGCGCAAAGGGTCATGCCTTCAAAAAGCATATATAAGAATTTTGCCAGGCACTCACAGCAATCATATATGGAGCTATAAGAGGCGCTTTCAGACTTATCAGCAATAGGGGAGAAGTGAGTCTGGCGCCCGCCCACAGGCAATCTTGAGACATTTCAACAGTGATGGCCTTATCCTCTGACTGCACCACACATGTCCCTTGTGGGGAAATCTTACTAAGTATGTATCAATTTATAACTGTAAGAAAATGCCAGGATACACTTGCATACACTTCCACATACCTGCAAGCATGCACTCACACACTTCTACACACAAACACACCCCCACTCACCCACGCAAACATGACATACACACCCATGCACACTGGCGTACATACACAAACACCGCTGACACGCACGCATTCAGTCCCACATTCCCCTCCGGCGCATACCTACATTCACGCCTTCTTCCCCCCACACATATGCATTCATTCATGCCCCCTCCGCACCGCGTAGACCCATTCACTCCTCCCCTTCCACACCGCACATACGCACTCACCCCATCCATCCACATTCACCAACATACACGCACCCACTTCCCCCAGAATTCAGGACACACACACACGCACACTCATCCCCCTCCCATGTTGGGCGATCACTTACCTCGTCCGTCGAGGAGGTCGTCTGGGAGGGGACAGATCCCGGCGCTTCCACCATCGGCAGTGCTCTGCCATCAGGATACTGCCACGCCATATTATGGGTCGTAATACGGCGTGCAGCATCCTTTTAGCGGGGATGTGCCGACAGTCGAACCGCCAAACGCCAGCATGACTGCTGTCAGATTTCCACCCGATTATGGGTGGAAATATAACAGCAGTCGTAATGCGGCGGTCTTAAGACCTCCCGCACTGGCTGTCTTCCAGCACCCGCTCATTGGCGGTCTTGTAAAAAGACAGCCATAGTGTCCTGTGTACCCAGAGCCTGAAATTTATATGTCACAAGATCAAAGCTGCCATTTCAACCTGTTAAAACCACCTTTTAACAGGGCTTTACCTTCCTTTAATTACTTACAAATCATCCCTAAATGGGGGCCCAAAGTTCCCTCAAGGCACAGTGCATTTTATTTAAAAAGTAGGACATGTGTCTTTACAGACGTTTTTCACTATGGCAGGGCTAGGTCTCCTTAAAAAAGCACTGGGTTCCATTAAATTAAAATTAATAATTTCAGTTTGGGAAACGCTTAGACGATTGTTCAAGGACTCAAATTAATAGTAATTTAAGATCCAATCTAATGGTAAAGTTGGATTTCAAATTACTATTTTCAAAATGCCACATTTATAACACAGTGGCATTTTCAACTAAAAGCCTCTAGTAACCTTTTCCAAGTTAATCCCAGCTGTCACCTGACAGCCTGCAGGCAAGTGTGAATGGCTCCCAGGAAAGGGAACAAAAGGACCTTGGCAGGAAGGAGTTATGTCTTGGTTTCTGGGCCCACCAACTGTACAACCTTCAAAGGGGCATCTACTCTCATAGGCAGATGTAACTCACACCTGCCATTCTCCAATTAGGCAGAATATCACCAGTCCCAGTGGAGGGGACCAGTTTCAGAATTGGTTTCCACAGGGGAGATCCTCGTTTCCCTAGACACACCTCAGAGGTGTGCACAGACCTCTGATTAAGGGAAGAAAAGAGTAGGGCATTGTGGGATTGTTTATGTCCACACCTCCAGAAACATATGTCAAAGTGGGTAGGCTTGCCTCTGGGAACCTTTACCCTATTGGTTAGGGAGTCATCCCACCGACAAGCTGATGCCAGGATTAAAAGTAGCACTTCTGGGTAGCTTTTTCAAAACACTGCTGGACCTGAGGAAGGCAGAAGTAAGACTGCACCTGCTGAAGCTCGAGGACTTCAGAAAGAGGTCTGCTCCTACTGTAGCTTGTAGAGTGAAACCCAAATGACAGGACCTGCTCCCACTTGTACCCGTAACAGAAGCGTGGACTCCAAGAACTAGTTGGCTAGCCTCCTCTTAAGCTCCAGGAACACAAAAGCTACAACAAACCAAAGACTCTGCTGAGCCCAGCTGACCAGTTTCAACTGGATTTGTGATGAACCCTGCTGGTGGGTTCTAGATTCATTCCTAACCCCTAAATGGTGCCCAAAAGGCCCTGGACCCTTTGCTGGTGTTAGAATGTCCTCTTCTTTCCACCAAAATTGCAAGACTGGGCATTTAGAAACTTTCCAAAATAGTTTCCAAAAAGAACCAGAGGCTACCACCAGACTGCCCCCAAGCTGCAGACCCTGATGTTGAATCGCCCTTTAGGTTCAACTTGTTGGTTTGCCCTGCTGTAAGAAGTTTGACTTCCAGAAAAGTTTCTAAGACTTGGGACTAATGCAAATATGAACCCCCTTTTTATAGAAAATACATTTAATAGTTCTTTTGGTCTCAGGACCTCTATGATCCACTGCTCCAGGAGCAGCTCCAGTGCACACTTCTATGGTTTGTTTCTGACCATGTTTCCTACTAGTATCACTTGTAACCCACACACCTCAATTTTTCAAGGCTGCAGTGCATTTTTCCAGTAAGTCAACATCAGCTTATGATGTTCACCACTAAAATTACTGAAAACTGCCTGCTACGGTTGAAGTGCGGAGATGCAGTCTTGAAAGAAGGATCTGCCATGATGCTTTTATTGCCTGTCCACCTTACTCTGAGGTAGGATGTTGTTATATTAAGCCGCTTTCTTAAGTGTATAAAACAGTGTAAGTTTTCCTCCAATGCCACATCTCCACTTTCCATCAGATACTATTTAGGATAGCTGTTCACCAAGCCCAGGCGCATTTTTCTGTGTTGGATTTATGGCCCTGTAGACCTCCTCACTTTTTGGACTGTTCCAGTCAAGCATTCTTTGGCATTGAAGACAATCAAACCTGCACAACACCAATCACTCATGGGTTTCTATATGTCAGCATGCCACCTCAGGCTCTCCAGTCTACTTCTGAAGCATTTAGATTCTTCGGTGATCCTTGACCCGCAAGTCAGTGCAGCCCTTTTTGAGGTACTTTCCTTGAGACTGCCATCAGCTCCAGTATTTGTCATAGTTCTTCACCTGCTGCTGTGCACTCTCCAACCTGGATTTCAGTAGGATGCCCACTCCCAAAGGTCACTCTCACTCCACCAAAGCCTGGGCTATCCAGGTAGAATTATTTTTCCAGCATCTGCTCTGCATTCCTACTCAACACAGGATCTCAGTATGTATGGGCCAGTTTGCATCTCTCCATGGACCTCCAGGCAGGATAGCTCCCCTTACCTGCACCTGGGCATCGATCAGCCTCCTCTTCTGCACTGTCTAGGTAGGGCATTCCTCAGTCTGAGTAATAGACGCATTGCATGGAGGAGTGGCACAGAGAGAGGTATGGGACATCTCTGGCTGCAAAGAGGCTTTTTACTTTTAATTAGCACGTTTTTTAACTGTTGTTTTTCTATTTGATTTTATTGTCCTTCATTGGTGCCCGTGTTTCGAGGCACTCAACAGCCCTTCACCTATCTAGCTCTACTCTACTGCTTTTGCCATTTACTTCCTGATTGGACCGTTTTCGGCCACCATTTTTGTTGCCGTTCTAGTTGCTCTGAGTAGACACCTGATTAGAACCACTACTTAAGCAACTCTTCGTGCCGGCCTGCTTAAAGAAGTACGGGACATCTCTGGCTGCAAAGAGGCTTTTTACTTTTAATTAGCACGGTTTTTAACTGTTGTATTTCTATTTTATTCTATTGTCCTTCACTGGTGCCCGTGTTTAGAGGCACTCGAAAGCCATTCACCTATCTAGCTCTACTCTAGTGCTTTTTTGCTATTTACTTCCTGATTGGACAGTTTTCGGCTGCCATTTTTGTTGCCATTCTAGTTGCTCTGAGTAGGCACCTGATTAGATGCACTACTTAAGCAACTCTTTGTGCCGGCCGCGCAGCGGTCGCACCGCTGGCGCACCAAAGGCAAGCCCATCTGTGCCCATCCGCGCCCGAAAGAGCCAAGAGGCCAGGTATGCTGCGGATCAGATGCCAGAAAGGTTAGTCTACCCTCACCAACAGCTATTAGCATATAACAATATCCTTATGAGCCCAGCACATTTGATCCTTCCCCCAGATTTTACAAGCTGGTCCTGCCACATCTGTCCCTGGACACCGTCGCCTGATCTGCCTTTGCCTCCTACTAGTAGTGCTAATCCTTTAGGTAGAATGTTTTTGCTTAACAGTCGCTCCCTGCCCCCTCATTCTCTTCACATTTATACTCTTTTAGAAGACTATCATCCTGCAGCCCTATTTTTAACAGAAACATGGCTCAATGAAGACTCCTCTATTGATATTTTAAGGGCACTACCATCTGACTACACAATCATTCATTCAGATAGATCCCTGGCCAGAGGGGGGGCATTGTCATTATTTACAAAAAGACTATTACATGTTCCACTACCACTCTAGACATTCCGGGATGTGAAAGCATGTCCTTCTCATTATACCTTAATCCAACAACCACCTTTTCAGGAATACTTGTCTACCGCCCTCCGGGTCCTTACGCAAGTTTCTTACAGACCTTGCCAGACTTTGTAGCAGGTATTCTATGTAAAACACCCAACTTGCTCCTACTTGGAGATGTTAACATTCACATGGATAACATACATTGTCCTTTTGCCAAAACGCTCCTTTCTGTTATGGCGGCATTAGATTTTACACAGTACATCACAGGACCTACCCACTATAAAGGCCACACCATAGACCTTATTTTTAGTAATTGGTTGAATTTTTCTTCATTTATTCCTCTGCCTCTCATCTGGACTGATCACTGCTTAGTTTCATTTACACTTTTTTCCAAATCCTCCCCCTGTCATAAATCTTCAGGACAATCAACATCTCGGCAATGGTCAAAACTTGACCTCAGATATTGGCAGAATATTCTCTGTTTTTCATCTCCTAGCTATAACAACTTGAATTCTGAATCTGTATAATCCTTTAACAACTGGATCTCTACCTCCTCAGATTCCATCCTGCCTCTCAAGACCATGACTAAAAGACCTAAACATAAATCTAGTCCCTGGTTCACTCACTACTTGCTAGAACAAAAAAAAGAGAGACTATAGCATTTCAAAAAAAGTATACAGAGCAGCCATTAGGAACTATCATGATTCCATTAGACTAGCTCAATCCTCTTTCTACAGTACCAGAATAGAGCAATCGGCTAATTCTCAGAAAGAGATCTTTCACATTTTTAAAGAACTCACCCATATATCGCTAGATGACCACCTATGGAGGCTTCGATTGAGCACTGTAATAAATTAGCAGCCTTCTTCCAGGTGAAGGTTACTGATATTTACTCGTCTTTCTCAGCTATATCCAATCATGAATCCAGCTACCAGCCAGTTACTGCGCAATCTCCACGGGTTTCACTTGCAGTTATTCAACCTTTGACAGAGATAGTGGTCACTAATTTCCTTCACACTATCAAATCCGGCTCTCCCCTGGACCCTGCTCCCCCTTATACTCTTGCATTGGCCTCTGATATCATTGTTCTGCCCCTGACGAATATCCTCAACCACTTCTTAACCATAGGATTCCTACCACAATCTATGAAACATGCCATTGTCAAACCCTAATTGAAAAAGCCCAAGCTTGATCCTACTATTCTCAGTAACTATAGGCCCATCGGCCCAAACTATGATACTCTCCCGTCTAGACTATGGTAATTCCCTCTTCCTTAGCTCTCCTGAGTACGTATTGAAGAGACTTCAGGTGGGGCAGAACGCGTCCGCAAGACTTTTGATGAACATACCTAGAAATCAAACAGCCAAATCAGCACTGACCTCCCTCCATTGGCTGCCAATAAAACAACAGATCTGCTTTAAAGCCCTATGCATGGTACATAAAGCTCTCCTCAATAAAGGCCCTCATTTTCTCAGACATGGCATCTCCCCTATTCCCACAAGAACCCCGAGATCTTCCACCTCCCAGTTAGTTCACATACCACGGTTCAAGAGATCTTCTTGGGGAGGCAACTCCTTCTCAGTCAAGGCAGCTCGCCTCTGGAATCTCTTACCTCCAGAACTTCGGCTAGAGCCTCTGGAACTACCATTCCGGAAAAAATTAAAGACCTTCCATTATCAGATTTAATTTCTCTCTCACATAGCTTGGACTCTTGCACTGAGTGTCACTTCCTTTTTAGTGCTGGGATGCCTTCGGGTAGCCATGCGCTGTATATATCAGCTAAACTAAACTTATCCTTGATCCAAGGGAGGACAACTGCACATCTCAGAGAGTCTGCCATGGGCTCAAAAGACAACCTCTAGTTTCTCCAGTCTCATCCTAATGCACCCGATAGCGTAGGTAGCCGCTGTGGTCCTCTGCACTGCAAACCGTGCCAGACATCATGCCCCTGTTTTTGGGCCATGTGAGCCCAAAAAAGTGCCAGACCTTCTTTTCTTTGCTTGCCACAGGTTGTTTTTTCCTATTCAAAATCCCTTCTAAGTTGGCTTTTGTGATGGAGATAGCCTATGCTATGGGGTTATGGCCTGTCACGATTATTTAGGATTTCACTGGGGAGAACAGGAGCCACACTGTAGTGTGACAATTTTGAAACACTCTAGTTGGCCAATCTTACCGGCCACGTCCCTTCTACATACCCATATATAAATGTATGGCTCACAAACACATAGCTGACTGTACAACAAATCAACCATACCAACAACATGGTATTTCAAGACCAAATATTCAATTTTTATGAAAGAAATTCCCTTAGCCTGAACAGAGTGAGAATAGACGTCTCAGCGTCAGATTTAGTGCTGCAGTGCCCGGTGCGACAATCTTTTTTGGCACCTTCAATGACATTCTTCTCGGATTCCCTCACTACCACCCAGCAAATGCGACCCTCATCTCTCCATAGCCCCTTACTTATATACATTTCATTTGTTTCAAAGGGCTAGTAAAGGCTGGCTTTGCTAATCTATTCAGCTATCCACTTAAAATACAGATCTGTTCTTTGCAGAAAGCATATTAACCCTCGGTGCTATTTTATAGAGAATCAAAACTGTCCCTAGACAAAATCCCGATATCTCTCTCTAGCAGAAACCTGAATCACTAGGGTTATCTAGACATTTTTATTGCTGACTGAAAGCTGGATGCACAACGGACTCTGCAGCAGGTGCGTTTAAATTGTAATTTATTGCTAAACACAGTGCTCCCCCTAAGTTCAGTGCCCCTCCCTCCCAGTTCGGCACCCAGTGCAGTCGCTCTGGTCACATCGCCCTAAAGCCAGCCCTGGACCTTCTGGTACTTTGAGAACCTGACTACGGAAGGCCTCCTTTGGAATACCTCAAGAGCCTGGGCTCCTATCCATCCACATGTCACAAAGTAAGTGACACGGGTAATATTCAAAACAGACCTTTCATTTACTCCACACATTAACGCCATAGCCAGTAGCGTTAACCTACAATTGTCTATGCTAAAGAAGATTCTTTCACTAATGCAAACCCAATATTAAGTGAAACTAAGAAGAGCCCTAGTCATGCATGTCAGAATTTTGCAGGGTCTGGGTAAGCAAATTGAACTGTGGCCCTTCATAGGACATGGATCAGTTTCAAAGTTGAAATAATATATCCAGCAGAGAAAAATAAAACACGGCAGATCTGGCACCATCTAGTGGTATTAGCCATGTTAGCTGCCTCGTCATTATAAAAAAGGCACCTAGTATTAATGTCTATAAATAAAAGTTACAGCACAAGTGTGGGGCATAATGACTTTTCTATTCTTCCCATCTTCTGACAGGCATGGTACTTGTAATAATGTATAGGGCTCAGTGGGATAACGGAGCTTGAGGGGGCCCCCCTGCAAAGTACCTGTAGAGGGCCCCCTGTGCCCCTGGAGCCAGTCAGGGACCTGCCATCTGTGCACAGTGTATTGTGCTGAGGAGGACCCCTGGGGTTCGGGGCACCCCCCGCACCGCGGAAGGTGCTGGGGCCTTTGTTACGCCACTGATAGTGGGCCTCATTGCGCATTCAGCTAGACTTTATCTTCCACTATGCCAGTTTTGGGCTCTGCTTCACTTTTCAAGACACTGAGACATGTGTTTGGAACTTTACAAAACTCTAGTTAACTAAATAAATAAGTACACCAACCTTGTGGACCTCTATGAAAATGTATATCCTAGATAGAAGGCACGATCAGAAGATATGAAAATTTTCATTGTATTTTCACTGAACAACACTAAAATACTTTTGTCACTCTATTTTATTTTTACACATCTCTCAAAGATATTCTACAAATACAGATGTGAATCATACACTTATGATTTTTTTGGAGTAAATGAGCTTGGAGGGAGGGAACACCTAAAAATGACAATGCTATGGCTATTAAACTTCTATACTTTGACACATGAGAGAGAAGAAACATTCTGTATCGTGATCTCCAAACTGCCTCCTTGCAGTGCTTAAGAGATTTCACAATGAATAAAGTCTGAAGAAGTTGTGGGTGAGCACCTTTTCACTGAGACTACTGTGTGTTTACCAATGTGTTTTCTAAGAATAAATCTTTGCGCACTAGCAATAAATAGTCCCAAAATAGCAGTGCAATTTATCAGCAAGTGATCCAGTGAAAAACCTGGTATAATTATTAGCTTGGCCTCAAGGCAGCCACTGATTAGTTATTTGAATCGCCAGTTAATTGCAAGAGTTTTATTAACTTGAGGCCTAACGTTTTAGCAAAGGTTTATTTACATTTTATCTTAAGTTTTGTGAGTAGGTGGTGGCCAACTGAGCCATGCTTGGCACAACTTAGAAAAATAAAGTTAATATTTTAGACGACCAACAACAACTGGCAACCCCTGCTCTTTGCTGCCTAATTCCCATGTCTGTAGATTCATTATGGACGAACCAGCCCGCCCGATCCTGATGGTCTTTGTGAGTTCATCACTGAAGTAGTTACCAATACCATTTTTGACCTGGATACGCAAGGAGAAATATTTAATGCTGAACAAAACAACGACTCCAGAATTCCTTGCCTTGTTACCTCAGACTTAGCAAACTTTTTTTAAATCAATGTATACATTACTGTAGATGATTGCTTTTCTATCTTCTTTTACTCTACTATTGACTTTTTCATTACAAGGCAATGCACCTTGACCACAATTTAAAATCTGCTGCTGAAAAAACAGTGCATATCCCTCACAGTCGACATTGTGACTGCAGTATGTTGCTCTTTAAGCACCGCTTTAAGATACAGAACCTAAAAATAAGTTGCACACAATTAGTAAAAGGAAACAAACTTGTCAACATATTCTGCTGCAATGCAAGCTACAGTTCTTTCATCACAAGGGCTTTGACTTTGGTGTAAAGTAAATTACGTTATATGGGATATTTCCACAGCATCCTACGTGTGGCATATAATAAATTAGTTCATCTGTGGTTTCCTGTACACTATTGAAAATAAGAGCATTCACAAGAGAGCTGACTGACCTGTCCAAGCATATCCGGGGCGATGGGAATGGCGGGCCAGATGGACGAGTAGACACCGAAGAACACCAGCCAGATCAGCATGCTTCCCCACACAGCTAGGTGACTAAACTGCAACAAAAGAACAGCAAGAATGACCACCTCTAGCTCAGTTTAAGCACTGCCCGCAAATATCCAGTAACTTCAGAATTTATTTCCTCTGAAGCCCCGTGCGCAATGAGACAAAATGTTTAAAAAGCAGACGTGTTTTCAAGACTTTAGGCAATTTCCTGCCAAGTTTTTGCCAATGGTTAAACAGAAATGCGTTCAAATGCTACCTTATTTCATTTTGAATTATTTCATTTAGCAAAATACTGTTGGGGACAGTGGTTTGCGAACAACGTTCAGAGTAGGGGTGCTGCCATCAATGTCAAATCACTGAAGTCATAGGGATTGTGAAAAAATCATGCCTGACACAGAGAACAAGTGTGGCAAATGAGCCACACCCATTCCGCGGGCAAATGGCAAGAGTGTGTGGTATATAACATGTGGTGCATTTTGGAGCACACTGGTTCAATTATATTACTAAGGCATACAATGGTAGTGAACTGGAATTTACAGGCAGGTCATTTCCCTTGAAATGGCCATTACATTTGCACGGACATATCGGACATTGGGCCAGATGTATCATCACGGCCCTTTGCGAGTCGGAAATAGCGAATTTTAAGAAATCGCTATTTCTGACTCGCCAATGTCCATGTATCACATTTGCGATTCGGTAATAGCGATTTCTTAAAAATCGCAAATGCTACTACTGAATCGCAAACGGCGGAATTTTGCGATTCGCACCGTTTGTGAGGGCAACATTTTTTCATACATCTGGCCCATTATCTATTGTTTATGTGTGGAGTTTTAGCAAGTAATTAGCATTTGGGTATCATCAAGTATCTTGATTTGTTTTGTTCATATTGAAACATTCGTCCCATCACACTTCAGGGTCACTAACACATTTGCTTCATTTGGGCTTTTCTAAGGGGTCATATGTCTTAAAATAGCTATACAGTTCATTTACAGATATTTAAGTGTTGTGATAAAATAGACTTCCTACAGATGATCACATAGTTCACTTCACACAATCCTACAAAATTACATAATCACCAATCTCTGTGCTAAAATAATAGGCAACATTTGTCAGAGGACAAAGCCTGGCCTTTGACCTGTAGCTTTCAACAAACTTCAAATGTGACAAGATAAACCAAATTTAAAGGCATCATCATTGCTCCTTCTCCTTCTGAACTCCAGCATGGTTATTTGGAGGTGCTGCAGCAAACCCACACCTCTACTCCCAACATCAATGGTAGGGGTGGATTGCATTTAAGTGTAAGTGGTCACTTTTGATCTCTCAGAGACTGTCTTATGATCACTCTTCCATTGCAGGATTTGAATGATTGTCTAGTTTTTGTAGAGAGCAGATGTGGAGAGCAGTGGCATAGAGTAGACCGCTTCAGAGTAGAATAAAGTGGCAAAGAGTGGAGTGGTGCAGGTACAGTGCATAGAGTTGCAAAGAGTGTAATGGCATAGAATAAAGTGGTGTAGAGTGCAGAGGCATAGAGTGCAGTGGTGTAGAGTAGATTACAGTGACATACAGTGGATTGGCATAGAGTGGAGGGGATACAGTTGAGTGTTACAGAATAAAGCGCATTGACGTAGAGTGTATAGACAGAGTGTAGTAGCATTGAGTGCAGCATTGTAGAGTGGAGTTGTTCAGAGTAGACTGGTGTGGCCTAGACTGGACTGGTGTGCAGTGGTGAAACATGATGTGGTGTAGAGTAGAGTGGCGAAGAGCGCATCAGCATAAAGTAGAGAAGTACAGAGTAGAGAGCCGTAGTTTGAAGTGGCATAGAGTGCAGTGGCATTATGGTGCAGAGTGCAGTGGCATGAGGTGGTGTAAGGTAGAATGGTGCAGAGTAGAGAGCAATGGTGTGGAGTGGTGCAAGGTAGAGTGGAGTGGCATAGAGTGAAGTGTTCATGGTGTGGTAGCACACTGCTATTACAGTCAACACTATTGAAACAACCATTCATTTGCACAGGTATACAGTTTTACTTATAAAACTATTCAGTGCACAGGTGAAAATGTGTGGAAATAGCATCACCTAGTTTAATGATATGTTTTGATCATAGAGTGGTGCAGAGTGGAATGGCATAGAGTTGAGTGATGCAGAGGGCAGTGGAGTAGGGTAGAGTTGAGTGGCATAGAGTGCAGCGGCGTGTAGTGGTACAGAGCAGAGTAGCATAGAGTGGTGCAGAGTAGAGTATAGTGCCACACAATACAGTGGCATAGAGTACAGTGTTGGAAAGTGGAGTAGCGTGGAATGGAGTGGTACAGAGTAGAGTGGCATAAAGTTCAGTGACAGAAAGTGCAGTGTTGCAGAGAAGAGTGTCAGAGTGCAGTGGAGAAGAGTGGCGTAGAGTGGTGTAGAGAGAAGTGGCGTAACGTACAGTGATGCAGATTAGAGTGCAGTTACAGAGTGCAGTTGTGGAGAGTACATTGGCATACAGTGCAGTGGTTTGGTACTCTACTGAGTGGCATAGAATGCAGTGGCATGGAGTGGTGCATATTGGAGTAGAGTGATGTAGATTGCAGAGGAATAGAGTAGATTATTTCAGAGTAGAGTGAAGTGGCGTAGAGTGGAGTGGCGCAGGGTAGAGTGCAGTTGCATAGAGCAACAAAGAGTATAATGGCATAGAGTAAAGGGGTGTAGAGTGCAGAGGCATAGAGTGCAGTAGTGCAGAGTAGGTTAGAGTGTCATGCAGTGGACTCGGATAGCAGGGGGATAGAGTTGAGTGTTTCAGAGTTTAGTGTTTCGGAGTAAAGTGCATTGACGTAAAGTGTATTGCCATAGAGTGTAGTGGCATAGAGTTCAGTGTCATAGAGGGGAGTTATGCGGAGTAGACTGGTGTTGCCTAAACTAGAACGGTGTAGAGTGCAGTGGCAAAAAGTGCAGTGGTGGTGAAGAGGGCATTGGCATAGAGTAGAATGGTAACAGATAGAGTAGAAAGGCGTAGTCTGAAGTGGCATAGAGTGCAGTGGCATAGCATGGAGTGGTACAGAGTGTAGTGGCATGGGGTGGTGTAAAGTTGAGTGGTGCTGTGTGTAGTGGCATGGGGTGGTGTAAAGTAGAGTTGTTCAGAGTAGAGGGCAGTGATGTGGAGTGGTGCAAAGTAGAGCGGAGTGGCGTAGAGTTGAGTATTATTGGTGTGGTAGCACACTGCCATAACAGACAACACATTTTCAATTGAAATGACCATTACATTTGCACACATGTACAGTTTTACTAATAAAACTATACAGTGCACAGATGAGAATGAGTGGAAATTGCATCACCTAGTTTAATTATTTGTTTTGATCATACTAAAGTATTTGTTTCCAACAGCTGCAGAAATAACAAAATAATGTGCTTCTTTTGTGCGTTCATAATTCTGATATATTCTGAAATACTTACACAGTTCATCTAAATGTTGTTGTGTGCTAGAAAAAATTTCTTTCCTATCCCCAGTATCCAGCAAGATTGTCACATAAATCCTCTCACTTTGAATTCAGAGAAAGAAAAGTAAAAAAGCGCCCTCAGAAGACATCACCTGATTATTGACCTTGATCTTTGAATGCACAGCAAATGCGATCAGATAAGAACAAGATTTACAGGCCTGTTTACAGAAAAGGAGTACTCTGAAGGATTCTGTAAATAAGGTTTTGTCACAGGAAAGACCAAGCTCAAGCTGGACAGCCTAATACAAATAAAGCCAGCAAATGGGAAGCAAGAAAATATGAATTACTAACCACAAAGCCAATGGTAAGCAATGGGAAGAATGCATTTCTAGGTCAATGTTCTAAATGTCCCCAAGGTGTCTTTACCAAGCCATACCTCTGCTGTCTAGTAGCTATGATCTAAAAATAGTTTGGCGACTCTGTTCATTTGTTTACATTGCTAACTTCAGGCCTGATGCTACCTCACTGTTGTGTTATTCTAATGTGCTTTCTACCCACTTTTGAGACGTCTGAGAAACCCTAATATGAGGAAGAATACAGCAATAATAATGATAACAATTGTAAGAATCTTTAGGTAAGAAACGTGGAATGGAGTAATAAGGAAACACAAAATGCAAAAAAGAAAACAACACAAAGAAGAACAGGGAATAGAACACGAAAAGACGATGCAAACAATTTTATATAAGCCTCTGTCAGAGTCAAGAAAACTACTTAAAAAAGAGTAGTGTAGTATGAAAATAAAAAAGCTGAAAAAATACCAACGATCCATATGAATATTTTATTACTACTAATAAGACATAACAGGAGACTAGAAATAGGAACCAAGGGCCTGAGGTACTAAAAGATTAATTGTAAAACGTTTTTGTAAACTGCACACTGACTGTTTTGCAATCAGTCTTAATTTTATGGCACAAACTATGTACTGTTAGGTCACATGGAAAATCTCCAGTCGGAATGGGTCGTAGGATGACCTTACTAATGAATATTAATTAGGAAGGCTGCTATTTGCTACCAGATTGTGGTTCGCTGCATTAAAGGGAGGCCTGCAAGGAACGCCAGACCACGATCCCTGCATTTGCATTCACATAAAGCTTTTCATTTTAAAGCAGGTCATGTAACCTGAAGGAACCCATGCTGTATTAAAAAATATATTGTTTAAAAAGTCCAGCGGGGACAGCTTCCCCTTTGTGAATCAGGCACTACCTCCATTGATGGGCTGGTAACTGTTAAATGGTCGCAATTTAAAACATGGGTATTCTGACCCATACTGAATTGCACTAAGCATGGGGCCCCCTTTCACGCTCTTTTTCAATTACTATGCAATATGGAAACCCATGCCATTATACATGACCATTAAACTTAGTATAGGGACTGAATGATTCTACAAGGAAAATAAAGTGGCAACAAGTGGTAGAGACCCATACTTGGATACATACTAAGCTGTAGGGATAGGAGAGGCAAAAAAAACACAACAAATGATATGAAAATGTGGGAATAAGAGAGCAAAACTCTTTAAAAAATGCAATAAAAATTGATTATGAACATAATGTGAATGCAGATACCAGTGGTAAGTGAATTGTGTACCACATAGCGATAAACAGCACTATTAAAGCATGCTACGTATACATAAACAAACCCCAAATTACAAAAACAAGTGGAGAAATTCAGATTACTGTTTATGAAAGAAACACATCCAATACAATGTGTTTAAGACAACAATCAAAAACATACCAAATGAATGCAAAGATGAAACAAAAGCTCATCCCCTAGACCATTATCTCTGCTTAACTGTGAATTTAACATCAAGGCAAGGCATTTGCGGAATGGGTTATCAAAATAGTTTAGATAACAGTACTAACGAACCAAAATGGATTTCTACAAGAAAAATCCACAAGTCAGAATTTAATGAATTGTGTGATGATTAACAAAATAAAAATAAATAAAAGTAGGGTTGGAATACTGGCCTTACTTGTAAACATCCGTGACTCCCTGGAGTACATATTCTTCAAGTGGAAAAAAATGTACCTTTAGACAGAAATTCCCCAAAAATTAGTGAAACACGACATGAAAAGCCAGAAAGTGAATTATGGTATTAATGAAGATTTCTAATCTCACAGGAATGAGGACAGGACGCCACCCATGCCACTCCTGTTTTTATTGGTCATAGGATTACACGATATGAAGAGAAGACGTACTGTAACACAGAGATCGGCAGTTGGAACAGTAAAAAGGACTACAAATAAAAATCTATGTATTCTAACGTGACCAAGAAATATTCTCTCAAAAAATGATAGTTACATGAATTTCAGAAATACTTAATTGATAACCAGTGGGGCAAATCCTTGTTATGTATACTAGGGACAAGAAATCACAAGAAAAAGGAATCCAAGAATTTGCAGGATCAATGAACGATAATAGGGAAACTTCACAGAAGAAAATCTTCACCGTTTTAAATAAGGCTTTTGCAGGGATGTACTTAGATGAGTTTACCTACCATAACAACTGAAAAAAGACTAAAGCTTTTTAAACTTGCTTCTACTAGTTTCTCTACATTCTGCAGATGTCCCCCAAATTAGTAGCAGACACGTGGGTAAAGGAACAGACACCCAAGCGGAATCCAGAATGAAACTAACTACTCTAACCCAGAATTGGGAGAGCGAAGGAATGGTGCAACAGATAGAAAAGTGCCTTATGGTCCACCACAAAGTAATGAAACTATTTCTTTATCCGAGAATAGGTACCGTAGGTCATGCGTTAGAATGGAACAATAACTAGCAGGACATGTAAACATGTAGGAGTGTGTATAAAAAAAGCCCATGCTGATTAATTGTAAGGAAGAAACTACGGAAAGCCATAAATTTGAATATATACGTGTTCACCTACAAACTGGGTAGAATACTAGTTAAACCATCAGCATTATAAGGGAATAGGAACTCTTCACAGATGACCAAAATTCAGGGACTTGAAGCCAGATGAAGAAAGGTCAACGAAAATGGGGAGAATTATATCACAAAGACGTTTGAAATGTACTGAGAAATAACGTATAAGACAGGCAATGGATCAAGAAATAAAGATAATGAAGGCACAGCCTGAGAACTTTACCTTAGGAGAAGCAACTAAGAGGGTCTCCTACAAAATACTTGAGATCCAACCTGCAAACACTGTTTGCAAAATGTGTGAATAAGTAAGATGTTTACCCAAGAATACTGGAAAAGGAGTGGTAGGTGGCAACAGCATTTACTTTTGTTTCTGTTTAAAATAGTTCACAGAATCTACTTTACACCAGTGCCATAAAAGAGAGTGGGTGGGAGATAAGAGTGCACATGCTGAAAACCTACAGAAAGGTTTGTACCTTCTACAACTGTACATTGGGATGCAAGACAATGCAACGGTTATGGGAAGACGTAGGAAGATAAATGTTACACAACAAAGGGTTGCAACCTCAAGCTACAAGAAATAGTTCTGGGAATAATAACTGTTGGATATGATAGCCACTAAGCCAATAAACTGTGAGTAGTGACCAAATTAATAGGATTAAAATATATTACTAGAGAGGGAAAGAGAACTATCCTAAAAAGCAAGAACTATAGACATGAAGGGAAAGAAAGATGAAAGGGAACCATAGGAAACACTCGATAAAGGTTAGACAACAGAAAGAGCCAAATGAAGAAAAAAATAAATATATATATGTATAGAAAGAAAGCTGTTTAGTAGACTAACAGGGCGATTCTGCACGCTGCAGTGCACTTTGAGTTTGAATACTTTGCTGTATGCATTAAATCCATATAAATAAAATGTTTAAGAGGGATTTAGGAACATTTGTAACACCTTGGCCAGTTTCTCTTTCCTTCTTATTAAAGGACCAGGAGAGGTAGGTGAAGACAGGCACCTATATACTGCATCTCTTGTCTTATAGGGCTCAGGGTATGATCAAGTGATGTCTGCTGAGCTGCCATCTGTACGATGAATGTTATTTCAAGTAATGATGACGAATAACTTCAGACACCCGAAGGCAAACCCTTACACAGCTTCCGTGTGGGTATCAGGTTCACATCACATACCAGTTCTTTAACACTGCTGAAGACCATCACCAAGCCACAAGTTCATGAGTTCAGTGGAGGCACCATTTACAACAAGCAAGGTGTGTTCTACAGGCCTCTATACCATACATGATGCACATCCCTAGTTAGCTTCCCATCACTGTGTTTTGAATCAAATATTTTTGTGTGTTGCCCTTCAATAGTTATCATTGCTATCTTAGACTTTTTAATAAACATTTTGGGGCAGATTTATGACTTTTGTAATGCCTCTTAGCGCCCCCCTAACGCTACCATGTGTGCGCCGTATATATTATATGGCCCACCATGGAGGTATTTAGGGAACTAGCGTCATAATTTGATGCTTTGCAGGATTAGCATCAAAAGATTTGATGCTAGTCCTGCAAAGCCGATTAGGGCCCATTGTAAATAATGGTGTGCCTCCTTTTAATGCCTGCTCTGAGAAAAGGTTAAAAGTGTTGAAAAACATGATGCAAAGAAATCTCTTGGATTTCTTTGTGTCATTTTTTCAGCCCCCCCTAACGGTGGAACGTCCCCTTTGCATACACTATGCCTGGTGCAGGCATAATGTAGTGCAAAGGATTACAAAGTGGCGCAATGCAGCATTGCGCCTCTTTGTAAATTTGGTGCAGCGATTTTGGCCATATTGGGCCACATTGGCATAACAAAAATGCCACTAACGTGCGCCAGGGGCTCTGAAATCTGCTCCTTTATATTTAAGAACTATGTATGTCAAAGTCTATTTTGACACATACAATATTGATGCTGAAATAAGGAACACTGTACAAGCAATGCATTACGTTCTCATTTATCATCCTAAATATATCTGGCATGCCCAGAATCCAGGCACAGAGTTGCAAAAGATTCTCCTGAATGCAGAGAAGCATGGAAACACGATACTCGGAGACAGGGACGTCACTTCCCCTGTCCCTCACGCATTTTAACTATTCGGAATGCTTGTGGACAGCAGGACATATTTTCACAGCTTTAATATTATTCCATCCTCCGCCAGCATCTGCTGGAGCGCTGGCACTCCTCCCTGGAGAGCCCCGCGTGCTCCATGTAACGCATACACTTGATGATGGAGTTGAGGCTTAGCCATACCCCTAACACACTCATGGTACCCGCGTGCGAGGGCTCGCTTGCAGCTGCAATAATAAGGCCTCTTAATGGCAGGGTTTAGGAAACCTGTAATTTTGTCATGGCAAATTCTGTCGAAAATCCTGTTTTAGCTACGATAAAAGTTTCAGAAAGAAGCCAATGTAGACACATTTTTTTGGTTGAAAGATATTTGCCAGTCTTTTTAAGGAAATTAATATGATAATCATTTATATATTAGGAGTTTTAACTTGTGTTGCAAGTATCCTTTCCGTCACTCCAGAGCACACTGCAAAAAATTTACACTCCAAGACCGCAAAGTTCCAAAGTATGGTATAGCACAGTGGTTCCCAACCTGTGGTCCGGGAGCCCCTGGGGGTCCGCAAAGCCTTCTCAGGGGTCTGGGGCTGCTTAGAAAATTTAATAATATTAACAGATTAGGTCCCAGCTTTCAGTAACGACTCAGTGGGGGGAGGAGGGAAGGGTTTGTGGTTTCAAATAATGATTCAGTGGGGGTCCCCGAGTTCCAGTAATGATAAAGTGGGTGTCCACAGAAGTCAAAAGGTTGGGAACCACTGGTATAGCATATTACCAGAGCTCAGAAAAGTCCAGTGGAAAACTGTTTGCTCTCAATGAAGAGAGGGGCAGGACTGGGGTCGCAGGGAGAATGTAATTAGGAATCCAGCCCTGGCTTGTTGTGGGTTTTCTGTCTGCATTTATTCGCTCTTACAATACCAGACTGTAACTTTTATTTGGTTTCAGCTCAAATCTGACCACAAAGTGAGGGCAGTTTTCTTTCCTGCATCATTTACATTGGTCTTCGTGACCCCACTTGGAGCCAGTGAAGGACGTCTGAGGCTTCAAGGTATTGCTTGTATGGGTTTTCTAAGGTTACGCTTTCATCTACACTGGTTGTAGTCAGGGCCACGTTGGTTATGCAGTAGGGGAACACCAACTTATTTGGCAAGGGTGACTAAGTTATGTGACAAGAAAAGGCATATTATGCAGCATCATTTCTATTTAGTACACATGTTAATACTGTCTGGGCTAATATTTCACCTCATTAGACCCAGTTTAACAACCAAATAGAAGAAAAACAAACCGAAAGATGACCAGTTGACCTTTTGAAAAGGCCCTTCAACTGCTTCGCCTCATTTTTAGTAAGTTTTGATCCATTTGAGCAAGAAACAATTGTTTTTTGTTAAAAATTCTGCAGATTTTGCAGCTGATGATGGGTTATGTGGCAAATGTGCCAAATCCATAACTATGCATAAAAAACCGCTGATTGTAGCATACGCTTTATTGAAGTCTACTGTAGATTACATTGTGATATTTGAGGACTCCAATGACAGCTCGTCCTGAAATGTAGAATTTTACAAAAGTGAACGCTACCACTGCAGGCTGGGCCAATGCAAAACTCTGCACTGAAGTAAGTTTTAAATCCGTTTTGCTGAACATGCTACCTTTCTATAATTTGATATTTTACTCACTATGTACTAAAACCATACAGCAGGTTATTTGGCTATTTATACAGATCTCATTACTCACAATACTGCCATAGTGAGACAGAGTGGCAGTATTTAGGCCCTAGAAGTGTGACCAGGTGGAAAAGGATTCCATAAAGTAATGCACTGTTGTGGGCCCGGTCGCACAGTTACTTTCATAGTAGCCGTCATGCATCAGAAGTTTAGGAGGTATACATGCTGCTACATGCCGTGGAAAACGAAACACGGTGTCAGTGGTCACCAAAGCGTACACCGCCCAGTTACAGTATACAATTTACAAATACACCATATTTCTGAGAACACAGTTGTCATGGCTGAAGGACGATAACTTCACATTGCGTCGTCCCATGTGTGTAATTAGCTGTCGAAGTCGCATAAAGAAAAGTATGGGACCTGAGGGGCAAGAGTTGAAGGGTGGGTGGGGACACGTTGAGAGATATAGCTAAGAATAACAAAATAACAACATATACTGTAACTTTTTGTTTGGCCTTTCACCTAGAGGTAAATACATACACAATATAATACACACACATTAAATGAAAAATAAATGCAACCTCATTTTATCTGTGAGAAATGCATTTTTCCGGTAGGACATTTTGGTTGGTTAATGAAACAACTACAGATGTCTGTGGGTGTACCTGGATGGTCACCGGATTGAATCCTAGTTGGTGCGCTGTGGCAATAGTGTCTTGGTTTATAGTGCAAAGTGGGCCACGCCTATGACAGGAAGCACCGTGAATAAGTAAGTCATTAATGTAAAAAGTGTACTAGTACAGCATAACATAGGTGGCACACAGTAAATAGGCTGTCACAAACATGTGCAAAAAGATTTTGTTTGTTTACATTGCTTTCAAAAGTTCTGTTTTAGTAATATGCCGATTGTACCTAGTGCACCCTTTCCACTAAAAGGACAAAATCCAAATTATATAAATGAACGCCTATACTGACTCCAAACTAGTTTTTAGATTTGCCAATTAACCAGTTACACATAGTTCAATTTCTTCCAGGAAACAGCACTGTGGGGAGGAGGTTCGCTGCTTCTTTGACTGCCTCTCCCTTCTCTCTCTTCATAGTACCGGAGTATCCCCCTCCCCCCCTTTAACCTCCTGCAACTCAGGAATGGTGCTTTTTTTAAATAAAATGTATGAGAACTGCTTCGATCAGATTAATAAAACTTGGGAACATCGTTCCCACATTCCCCTGCCTACTTCTATCTCTGTGTGTAGTGTGTAGAACAGTCCGAGTACCTTTATGGTTGTATTTAGAACACAGATTTATTTTCTTCCAAATTAATGTTTTATTTCACCCAGCTAATATGTGTTTTGTTAAAGGAGATGGAGGGTTTTTTCAAGACTTAAGTAGAGGGTAAAGGCCATATACACATAAATATACAAAGAAAACTGTCAGGCCAACACAACATAGGTATGGAATGTAAAGAACATTAGGCACCTTAAAAACACAATTAAGCAAATAAACACATTAGTAATCCAGATAACTAACCACAGGGATAGACCAGGTATGTGATGAAAAATAAAAGGACCTTAGACAACCAGGGGAAATAAATCACAACATAATACAAAAAAACAATAGAGCAGGATACTGTAGACAACTCTGCAGACATTAAAGAAATTGCAGCAATCCAGTAAAAAGACCAGACAAGGATATAGTTGTTGTTACAATTAAAACACAGTCTCTTTTATTGTGGTTGTAAGGCCTGTAAAGCAATCAATCATAGTATTTGTAAAGTACGGGTTATCACCCAGGGGAGTATCCAGGCACCCAGGGTAGTCGCAGTGTGCCTGTGCCACTCCTCACCAAGTCTTGAGTTTTATTCTGAAGTCGAGGAGGCTGTGTGAGCGGCGGAGGTGGGTGGGGCAGTCGCTCCAGTGCTTGGCTGCTAGTGAGGAGAAGAAGCGCCCTCCGCAGCGGCTGCGGCTGACTCTCGGGACATGGGCAAGGGTTGTCGTGCAGAGCTCCCTGGTTGGCTGGTAAAAGGAGACTCTGTAGTTGATTAGCTTTGGTCCGATGTTGTGGGGGGCTTTGTCGGCGATGGTGAGAAGTTTAAATTTGCACCTCTTGTAGCTGATCTAACAATATAGTGGTGTCATTGTAATGTAAACACATTGTATACATACCTAATCAAGCTAATGATAGGTCAATGTAACGGTTACTATACAGTGATATGTGGTTGTAGTGACATTCTTGGAAGCAAAATGTTAGCTTCATTAGATGGGAAGAAAGGTTTGACTTGGTCTAATTTATCAACTAAGATTAGATTTTTTTCTCACCCTGGGCCTGATATAACCCTATGTGCCAATAATATCTATCTACGAACTACAGGACAACAATGGCCACATCAATCAATCAATCAATCAATCAACATTTATAAAACACGGCTTATCACTCATGGCGTCTCATGGACCTAGCTTGGGGACACGGGTCAGTCGAAGAGCCAGGTCTTGAGGTCCTTCCTGAACCGAGTCAGCGATGGGGACTGCCTGAGGTGAAACAGCATCGTGTTCCAGGTCTGCGTGGTGAAGTAGGAGAAGGATCTTCCTCCAGCCGTGTTCTTCTGGATCCTGGGGATGATAGCGAGGGCCAGTTCCACTGAGCTGAGTTGCCTGAAAGGGGTGTAGAAGGAGAGGCAGTGGTTGAGGGAGGCAGGTCTGACGTTGTGGAGGGCCCCAGGATGAGGATCTCCATCTTGTCTGAGCTTGAGGCAGCTGTCCCTCATCCAGTCGACTTCATTCCGTTGTAAAAGTTATTTTTGGCTGTTGATGGTTAGTTGGTGAGGGAGGCGATGTGGAGCCCGTGGTGTCTGACGATCTTGACAAGTGGGGCCATGTAGATGTTGAAGAGGGTGGGGCTCAGAGAGGAGCCCTGGAGAACTCTGCATCTGGTTTGTGTCACCTTCAAGGTGAAAGGTGGGAGCCTGCCTCTCTGGGTTCGGCCGGTGAGGAAAGAGCAGATCCACTTTAGTTCTTTGCAGCGGATGCTTGCGTTGTGCAGTCTAGTGCACAGGGTGGTGTCGGAGACGGTGTCGAAGGTGGCAGAGAGGTCGAGGAGGAGGAGGGCAACTGTCTTGCCGTGGTTCAGTAGGGCGCGGACGTCATCTGGGGCTGCTAGGAGAGCCATTTTGGTGCTGTGGTTGCTCCTGAATCCAGATTGGGAGGGGTCGAGGATGTGGTTGGCTTTGATTAACATAGTGAGCTGTGTGTTGATCACTTTTTCGATTAGCTTGGCTGGAAAAAGGAGCAGACAGCTAGGTCTGTAGTTTTTCAGCTCCGTTGGAATTGTGGGATGTTTCTTCTGGAGGGACTTGATCTCCGTGTGTTTCCAGGCATCCAGGAAAGTGGCAGTTTTGATGGAGCAGTTGATGGTATGGCATAGCTCTGGAGCGATGATGGCGCTGGCTTGATTAAAGATGTGGTGGGGGCATGGGTCCGACGGTGCCCGAGAGTGGGTAGTATTCATGATCTTGAGGGTTTCTTCTGGGGTGAGGAGGGTCCAGTGCTCCATGATCGGTTGGTGATAAGCATCCGGGGTTTTGCTGGTGGGGGGGTGATCCTTTGCTTGCGAATCCTTCGTAGAGGTCCTAAATTTTCGTGTGGAATAAGGTGGCTAGGCTTTCACAGAGGTCTTGGGAGGGTGGGATGCCCGTAGTGTCCGTGTCAGGTTTTGTGAATTCCTTGACTATGGTGAAAAGTTCCTTGCTGTTGTGCGTGTTGATGTTGAGTCTCTCCTGAATGATTGCTTTCCTAGTCGATCTGATGAGCTGGTAGAGTGATGTGACGGTGTCTTTGAAGGCTTTTCGGTCTGTTACTCTCATACTGCTTCTCCACTTTCTCTTGAGTCGTCTGCGTGCAATCTTGGATTATTTTTCGAGGTTGGGAGGGGAACCAGCGGGGTCTCCTGTGGTGATGGTAGCCGCCAGGTTTCCTTAAGCAGGTTTCCTTACAGGGGCTAGGATCTTGGTGCAGTCGGTGATCCATTGGTGGAGGTTGTGGGCTGAGGAGTTGGCATCCGGTGGAGGGAAGTGGCGGAGCGCGGTGGTGAGCTGGGCTTTGGTGACCTTGGTTCTGTTTCTGCATGGGGGCAGTGGTCTTGGTGCTGCTCGACCATTTTGGAGAAGAAGAAGTGGACAGAGTGGTGGTCGGTCCAGTGGAGTTTGCAAATGTGTAAGGAGGAGATGTGGTTTCTGGAGGAGAAGACAGGGTCGAGGGTGTATCCTGCTGAGTGCGTGGGGAGATTGACCAGTTGCTTGAGTCTGAATGTGGCGAGGTTCTACATGAGGGTAGAGGTGTTTGGGTCACTGTGGTTGTCGAGATGAAATTTTAGCCACCCAGGAGTATGTAGTCTATTGAGTTGAGGGCTTTGGGTGGCGATGAAGTCAGCCAGTGCTTCGCTGAAGGGTGGGTAGGGTCCAGAGGTCTGAAGATGAGCGTTCCGTGGAGGGTGGTGTTAGGATTAGCTTGGATCTGAAAGTGAAGGTGTTCAGCGACGGGAGTCTGGATATCAATGCTGTTGTGAGGCAGAGAGATTTTTTGTGGATGATGGCGTCACCTCCTCCAGGTTGGTTGACGCGGTCTTGATGTATGATCTTCTAGCCGTTGGGGATGGCAGTGGTGATGTTTGGAGTTGAGGAGGTGGTGATCCAGGTCTCCTTGAAGAAGGAGCGATGGAGTCAAGGAGGTCCCAAACTTCTATTGCATGCTTGATGAGGGAGTCTTGAGTAGTATACATCTGAGATGTTCTGGAGGACCAGCGGAGGTGGGGTTTACGATGCGAGAACAGGTGAAGGTGCAGTTGTGGCAGGAGAATGGGCCTTGGGTGCCCTTGGGTGAGGTGCCGTGGCAGGCTGTTGAGCCTCCGGTGTTGAGGGCGTGCAAGGTCCTGGTGTCATATAGGTGGATGGATCAGGAACCAGGGTCTGTGGCACTTGGCGCAGTCCAGGTGGGGACGGGCACAGACGGGTTTGCCTTTGGCACACAGCGGTCGCCATTAAGAAGGGGAGTGGAAAAGGGAGGGGCTGCTAAGCTGGGAGGTGGGAGGGTGGGAAACACAGCGCTGGGAGGGGGCGAAGCGCAGGGGCAGCCGGGGAGACACACGGGGAATGGAAAATGGAGAAAAAAGGCAATAAAAAGCAAAAAGGCAAAAGGAGTTGAAAAAACAGAAAGAAAGGCAACAGAGCAAAAAGGCAGTAAAGGGGCACAGAAAAGGCAGAAGGCCGCAGAGAGAAAGACAGAAGGCAACCATTAGACCACCAAGGATGAGGCGTAGGCTGGAGCCAGTGGGTGGAGGAGGATCTCAAACACAACAAGCCAGGCAGACTCAAAGGGTGAAAGGCAGCAGCGGCAGTAGGTGGTGCTGCACGGGGAGCGCTGCTATCGCTGACCAGGGGTCAGTGAAGTCACTCCTATCACTGCACAGTGGCTGCCATTAAGAAGGGAAGAGAGAAGTGAGAGGGGTCATCAAGCTGGGAGGCAGAAGGGCAGGAAACACAGCGCTAGGAGAGGGGCGAGGCTGCAGAGGCAGGGGAGGTGCAGGGAACTTAGGAAAAAAGGCAAGAAAAGCAAAAAGGCAAAAGGAGTTGAAAAATCAGAAAGAAAGGCAAAAGAGCAAAAAGGCTGAAAAAGAGCACAGAAAAGGCAGAAGGCAGCAGAGAGAGAGGCAGAAGGCAACCACTTGGCCACCATGAATGAGGAGCAGGCAGGAGCCTGTGGGTGGAGGAGGGCCTTGAACACAAGGAGCCAGACAGGCTCAATAAGTGAAAGGCAGCAGCAGGTGGAGCTATGCGAGGGGAATGATGCTATTGCTGACCAGGAGTCAGTGAACTTGCTCCTATAATTGCATAGCGGCCGCCGTTAAGAAGGGGATGAGAAGGGAAGAGTTGGTATGCTGAGAGGTGGGAGGGTAAGAAACATGGCCGTGGGAGGGGGCGGGACCGAAGGGGCAGCAGTGGCAGGGGAAGCACAGAGAACAGAGGAAAAAAGGCAAAAAAAGCAAAAAGGCAAAAGAAGTTGAAAAAACATAAAGAAAGGCAACAGAGCAAAAAGGCAGAAAAGGGGCACAGAAAAGGCAGAAGGTAGCATAGGAAGAGAAAGAAGGCCATCAGTAGGCCACCAGGGATGAGACGCAGGTGGGAGCATGTGGGTGGAGGAGGACATCAAACACAACGAGCCAGGAAGGCTCACAGGATGAAAGGCAGCAGCAGCGGGTGGAGCTGCGCGAGGGGAGCAATGCTACTGCTGACCAGGGATCAGCAAAGTTGCTCCTATCACCGCAAAGCAGCCGCCATTAAAAAGGGGAGGGAAATGAGAGGGGTCGCTAAGCTGGGAGGTGGGAAACACAGTGCTGGGAGAGACGGGGCTGCAGTGGCAGCAGGGGAGGTGCGGGGAAAGGAGAGAAAAAGGCAAAAAAAGCAAAAAGGCAAAAGGAGTTGGAATAACTGAATTAAAGACAACAGAGCAAAAAGGCAGAAAAGGGACAGAGAAAAAGTAGAAGGCAGCAGAGAGAGAGACAGAAGGCAACCACTAGGCCACCAGGGATGAGGTGCAGACCACAGATTACAAGCTGGAGGAGGGCCACAAACACAACGAGCCAGACAGGCTCAAAGAGTGAAAAGCAGCAGAGGCAGCAGGTAGACCTGCGCGGGGGAGCAATGCTATCCCTGACCAGGGGAAAGAAGTGAAAAGCACATTTATTTCTCAGTTGAGGTGGTAAAGTTCAGAGTAATTTTCACTCCAACAGTGATTGCAAAACAAAACCCTTTTTCCTCCTATCAGAAACAGAGATTAATTCTACCCTAGTTCTTGGCCATCTCTTTAGTCTGACGTTTATATTCACTTCAATGGTGATGAAATGACACAGACACTCTCTACTGGGTCATTCCTTCATTCGTTCCCACTCTAAAACTTTTAATTTCTGAAAACAGAGACCACATTTCTGCTTTTATTGTGTTATTGCACTTTTGTAGATTTCATGGTGGATATGTCATAGCTTATTATCTCATCTTTGTATTTGTATATAAAAGGTAATTATCTATATTCCCAAATTAGTTACATGTTACTGCTAAAATATAAAAAAAGTTAAAAAAACAAAACGGCTACCCCCCTATTTTCCAGATTAAAATGGAGTTAAAAATGATTGCAGGGCTGCATGGACTAATGTCTTGTCATAAAAAAGACTACAAAAGTCATTATCTGCATTTTCTGTCTGCAGTAAGGCTTTTGTATTGAACCCCTTCTGTCTGCACTTCACTCAGTTCACCACCCATCACAAGCAATTACATCCAACCCCAAAGATAAGCATGACTTCACCTTCACTACAGAGATTTTCTCGATTTTTCAAACACAAGAGAAAATCCTTCTAATTGCTTAGATAATAGACTCATCTGCAAATCTAAACACATGAATCATGCTCTTTGTTGACATAAGAAATACTATGAATTTGACACTCTTAGCAATTATAGAACAAAACCAGAAGATTACTCACTTTTGTCCATGCCGTGGTTTCCAAGCCAGCCTTCAAACAAACGGTAACCACAACATACTGAAAAAAAATGACACAAGGGGAAGAAAATACATCAAATTCAGTTTTTCAATTGTAGTTTAGGTCTAACGTATACACGTTTTAATTAAATTGAATGTTGTAGACGTCCTACAGACTTACAGTGTAAACAATGTTTCCAACAAACAAGTAGTCTGTAACTTGTCCATTTGTAAATACTGCATCTAGAAAATACAGGAGAAATATATATCAGAAATGGTTCATATCAAGGTTCTTCAAATTTGCACAAAATCCCGCAGATATACAACACAATGTAATGTGACACATTTTGCTCTAGTGAGACCCAATGATCTCCTTGCTGCTCAGTTAAAAATCATCACATATATATTTTCAATACTATTCTCTCACGTTAAGTCGTTGCAATGTCAAAAATCATCCCAGGGTATGTATATTGTCAGCTATGAATACAGTGATCTGGAGGTAACAGATCATGTCGATAGCGACTGATGCGAAGCGGGCAACTAGCTGTAGAGTTCACTGAAAATAACCGAATGAAAATGCATAACATGTTCTAACATGGCTACACAATTTATATTTTCTACTTGTTTCTCCCTGTGAGTCTTCCCCACAAAAAACAATCATGTTAACTACTTGTCATTCTGGGAATACCAAAAACATTTATCAAATAGGTACAGCATTACCATGCATGCTACTTGCAAAGCAAGTTTACCAGCACCAAACTATCACTAGTAATTATAATTTTATTTGCAAACATTTTCACCCAAAATGTATATGATCATGAAAATTTAGACACTCGGGGTACACTGGAGCGATGTACTCATATATAGAAAGAAAAAAGAATTAGACAAACTGATCGTGCAAGCCTTGTGCTCTTTCGCTCTGAAAATTGTCCCTTAGAGTTTCACTAAAACAGAACGTAAGCCACCCAGTACAGGCCCTTAACAAAGAAAAGTTCTGATAAATTTTGCTACAATGAAACCTAGCCCATTCATATTAGGCATCAGCTTGGATAACTCAAAGTAATGCTCTCTACAAAATGGATGTGAACCTGAATGGATTTTATCTCTTCAAATCGCTTTCAAAATTACAAAAAGTAACAACCTGAAAATTGGTTAAGGATACTTCAATCCCTTTCTGGAGACTGGTACAGCATACAACTTTCGTCTCAGTAACTCTTAGGTCAAGTGTCATGTGCATGTCAAACATGCTGTTGAAAAAGTTTAAAAAATGCCTTTCTTTTCCATGGTCCATGCTCACATATAAGCCTCAGGGAATGAGGAAAAACAAGCTTTGGCCTTAAAAGGACCTTTTTATGTGGAGTATGCTTTATTTCACGCATGCAAAGGTTATGTGGTTTCAAGTGCTAGAATTTTGCTCTGTGTTTGGGATTCTCTGTGAGCTTTGTACATCGATAATAATTATGGCACACTGTCCCAGCATGAGAGAGGTAAAAAAAAGTTCCAAAACCAATTCTAAAACGAATCAGTCAAACACATTGGGGGTCATTATGACTTTGGCGGACGGTTTACAATGTCTGCCGACGTCCCAACGGTCAGGTTGCTGCCAGTGCGGCTGCCTTCCCATGTGACCCCATTACAAGTTACCCGCTGGGTCAGTGGGCGGAAACAGAGTTTTCACCCGCTGGCCCAATGGGTAACGGCCTACAGCATTGCCGCTGGCTCATAATAACCAGTTTGTTGTTTGCTTCTGCAGCTACTTTTGATTACTTTTTCTCCATATAAGCTCCTATGCCAATTAGCGTGTATGTTTATTTCAAGCTGGCATATTCATATCCGTGAATATCAATGTCTCTAGTAGCGTCAGTGTCATAACCTCACTACTATGTACCTTTTTATCAACTGTGCATCAACAGCAACCTTGCCTTCACATCTTTCACTTTAGTGTTGAGATCCTTACTTTTCAGTGATTCTCACAGGGGGCCAGAGGACAAAACCATCCAAACCACTCCAGGGAACAAACCCATGGGCCTCTGGAATGGCAAGGCTACAGTGCCAGTGCATTCACTTTTGCAGCCAACCCACGTTCAGATAAGTCAATGGCAACTTCCCTCCATGTAAACAGGTGTGGTAAGAATGTGGAGCAAAGACAACAAAGATTAGAGAAGAGATGAGCCTTGCACTACTTATCATACTATTAAAAAGGCTTCCAACTAAGTACTGCAACTCACTATGATTTATTTAATTACACAAACACCGAGCTGCTGCTGTATGACAACAAGCAATTATTTTCAGAAAAAGTACGGTAACTTAACTATAACAGATATATCCGATGCACACTTTGTGAAAAGAACATGTAAGCACTTTACCAGCCAATGTTAAGGACATTAATTAGTTGCCAAGTAAACACTGGCCAGAGCCTTAAGAATGGGGAGAGCTTTGGTTGAAAGCGAATTTTTCTGGTACGTAACATCACTGCATAAGCAGATACCAGCTCTCCTTAAGTGAGTGACCTGTCCGTCTGTCTATCCACTGTATGCCAGGCAAGTTTAATTAGCAAGTTTATTTAGCAATAAGCTTCTCATTGATTCAATTAAAAACAAAAATAAGAATTGGAAAGCGTGGATTCGATTAGTCCAGGCCAAAGTTGGTCCTCTTTTTGACTTCAAGCTATAGATGGCAACAAACCAACCAGAATCTACAGAGATGAAGACTGCTTATGTCAAAGAGTACAATTGAATGGAGTCAAATATGGATATTGAATAATCAGGAGCAACATAGATATGGATTGTTTACATCAAAGGATTTGAATATGGTGATTGCAGATCAGGTATGGATGCAGGCTAATCAAGAGCCACACAGATAAGATTATTTTTCTATCAAAAACTATCAAATACAGCTTGGAGGTGAACACAGATACCACTATTGAGATGTAGGGGACGACTATCTGTTCTAATAGTTCATTGTCAGGGGCCCATTACAGGTGCCAATCATAACCCAAGAATGTTGGGAAAACTGCTATGCTAAATAAATGTGCATCTCTAAGCAAATGTGTGTCTATACTTAGTGAAGATTTTCACTTTTTAGCAGCACTCCACATGCAGAATATAATGGATACATCATAAGAAAGTCATGTTTTTAAGTTTGATACCTTCAAACCTATCTCTGAGGAATGTTTCCGAACTTTTGTTATGTTAACTTAATCTGGCTCACCCATTGATCCCCTACCTTCTAGGATGTGGAAAGAGATGGGAGATAAACTCACCTCTCCCACGCTGCAGTTATGTAACCAATCTGTGGAATGGGCAATGTACCACAAAGGTGGAAGAAGGCAATAGTTACCCCCCTCTTCCTTCCTGACTAACTACAGGCCCATTTGTTGGAAATCAGGTCTCTAGTTGGCTGTGGTTTGCACCCTGTCCAAGTAGGGACCCTCCCTCTAGTCAGGGTAAAGGAGCCACGCAGCCCCTGCTCACCCTTTTGGTAGTTTGGCACGAGCAGTTAGGCTTATCTCAGAGGCAATGTGTAAAATATTTGTACACACACAGCAACACAATGGAAAGAAAGAAGTATTACACACCATTTTAGATAAGTAACCAATATTTACCTAAGGAAAACAAGATGAAATCAACACAAATCCAACATGCACAAGAAAATATATTAATTTTTAAAGATTAAATCTCAGAAAAGCATTTAGAAACCCAATAGCTCCAACTGGGGCTATCACAACATCTTGAAGGAGTCATTCCCAACAGTCCAATGCCACCGTGATAGAGTGCAGGCCAGTCATGGAGTTGCACAGACCCCCATGTACAGTACTTTTGGAAAACGAGGAAACAAAGACGGTGCACGAAGTCGGGGAGGAGTCGCTGGAAGCGGTGCTGCATTTGTTCATTAAAGCTACAGAAGAGGTGAGACATTGGTTCCTTACTGCTAGGCAGGGAGATGTAGATTCCTTGCAGTTGTAGGGAAGGTGATGCGGCATCGGTGGTGAGAGGTCGGTTCCCTATGATCCGGCGAGGTCTGTGAATCCAGCTGGTCAAGATGTGAGGGGTTCACTTGTCTGTGTCGTGATCACACCACAGGGCCACAGGTAGTGCAGCAGAGTCGGAGTCAGGTGTCCCAGACGTCAGGGACACGGCACCCAGGACTCACACTGTGGCAGGACTTTGGAGGCGCTGCAGCAGTGTCGGGCCTGCAGCATAAGTTGCGGTTGTTACACTCAACAGGGACAGTCAGACAGTGGTGCCGGTTCCGAAGTCATTCTGGAGTTGATATACTTGCTTTCTTCTTGGTTACACCAGAACTCACTCCCAAGGATCCAGGAACTGGATTTGGCACCACTTGGAGAGTCAGAACTCTCAAAAAGAGAGCCCAGGTGCTGTCTTTCATGTTCCTGAGACTTCCAACAGGAGGGAAGCTCAGTCCAAGCCCTAGAAGAACCTTTGGAAGCAAGATGTAGAAAGCAAATTCTAGTCCTTCCAGTCCCGGGACAGAAGCAGCAAGCAGCAGACCAACACAGTAAAGCAACAGGCAGAGTGGCAGTCCCTCCTACAGCAGCTAGTTCTTCTTCCTGGCAGAATGTCCTCACTCCAGAAGGATTCTAAAGTTGTAGTCTCAGAGGTTCAATAGTTATGTTCTCATTTCTGCCTTTAAAGCAGGCAAACTTCAAAGGAAAGTTTTTGTAGTGCACAAGACCTTGCCTTTCCTGTCCTGGCCCCAGACACACTCAGGGGTTGGAGACTGCTTTGTGCAAGGATAGGCACAGCTCTATTCAGGTGCAAGTGTCAGCACCTCTCACCACTAGAGCACAGGAAGACCGATCGAGATATGCAGGGCACACCTCAGCTCCCTTTGTGTGACTGTCCAAGGTGAATTCACAAACAACCCAACTGTCATCCTGACCCAGATGTGTATTCCACAACCAGGCATAGGCACAGAATGGTTCAGCAAGAAAAAAAACACTTTCTAAAGGTGGCATTTTCAAACTTCTAATTTAAAAAACAACTTCACCAAAATATGTATTTGTAAATTGTGAGTTCAGAGACCTCAAACTCCATATTTCTATCTGCTTCCATTGGGAAATTAATTACACTTAAAATATATTTCAAGGCAATCCGTATGTTAACCTATGGTAGAGATAGGCCTTGCAATAGTGAAAAACTAATTTAGCAGTATTTCACTATCAGGATATGTAAAACACACCAGTGCATGTGCTATCTTTTCAATATACTGCACGCTGCCCATCGGGCTGCCTGGGGCCTACCTTAGGGGTGACTTACATGTAGGGAAATGGAAGGTTTGAGCCTAACAAGGGGGTGCTCTTGCCAGGTCGAACTGACAGTTAAACAGATACCGCAGTGGCAGGGCTGAAACATGTTTACAGGACTACTCACGTGGGTGGCACAACCAGTGCTGCAGACTGACTGGTAGCATGTGATTTATAGGCCCTGGGCACACATGGTGCACTGGGGACTTCCTAGTAAATCAAATGTGCCATACATGGATAAACCAATCATCAATATAGTTTACATGGGGAGTACTTGCACTTTAGCACTGGTCAGCATTGGCAAAGTGCCCAGTGTCTTAAAGTAAGTGAAAATGAAATTCAGCACAGGATCAAAACAGGAAGGTCAGAAGCCAAAAAGATAGGGGAAACCAGCTGACAGGTCTAACACAATGATACTTTCCCCCCATCGTTTGGCCCCTCTCAACAGGAGACATCAGGTGCAGTTTGCAATCCTGGGGCCTTTATTTGACGACAAGTTATCTCAGGAAAGCCATGTCACTTAAGTCACAGCTCCCTGCTTTGCACTCTTCCGAGGTCTCGGGAAGTTGCTAACATTAGCACTTATCCAAGATAAACCTCTCATTGTGTGCAGTGTCATACTTAGGGAGCTGGACTACTGTAATGCCCTATTACTTAGAGCTCCTGACTATTTGGTCAATAGACTACATAGAGTCCAAGTGGCAGCAACTAAACTTGCATTAAATAGACACACAAACTTTACTGGGGCAATTTTAGTCAGGTAATAGGCGCTCCCTCTCAAAATAGGAATGGTTAATTATTAACCAGGCGGTTCTCACTCACTGGGAATTCCCCTACAACCCAGATAACAAACGAAGTTGTCCAACACCACAAAATTGAGCGGCACTCAATACATAATAATATTATAATGAGTTGAGACTGTACATAAATCAAATGTTCATCAATATGTAGTTCACAGTGTTTTTTTATTCTTCTCAATAATTCCTGTGTCCAAGAATATTCCTGTAACAATCTTTTCACATCGTCCCGTCAACACGTGTTTCGTCTGGGCTATACCCCTTTGACTTCCTCAGGACATTCTACAACAAACAACAATCTATATATAACATTCCATAATATATATATTAATATCTTAACCCCTCACCATCCAAAGTGGCCAATATATAACTCATCGTGTGAAAACCGTGATTCCAAGTAATGTGACCATGTCCAATTTCCAACTAGTAACATTGAGCCATCTCATTTAGCAAACACCAATATGTGCAACCGCATAACATCCTATTTTTTATATATAAATATCCAATAATTTACACACACAAACGATTCATATATGTGCTGCAATGAAAGTGCATGTGAATATTTTTATAAACTCAATCCCCAAATTATCTAAACAGATCATATCAACAAAGAAATTATTTTATAAATCGTACCTGATCCCAAATAAATTGTCTCTGTATATATTGATTTGTAATTGGATAGACAACTGAAGGGTAATTGTAATGTTGCACTCTGTAATACAAGTGTATGTGATAAACTCATAATATCGTCATTGTACAAAGCTTATGTTAAAAATCAGTGTCACAATGTTTATCTTGCTTACCTTGTTGAATTCGTTTTTACATTGTAACTAATATGGATGCCCTTTGAGGGTAAACGAGGGTATCCTAAGGAGAGAGGTATTATATTACTTGTCACTTCTATAATGTTTATCCCTGTTATATTTGGTCCCCATTGTTAGAGTAACTATCTCCTACCTTATTCCGGCAATAATGCGCTCCGCGAGTACAACGGAGAACTGCTAAATTGAAAAAAACGCGTTGCTCTTCCACGTTTATAAACCCGCCCCTACCAAACCCTAAAGATAGAAAGTGGACTATCAGTTCTATTGCGCGTGCCTCGCATTAGGTACATAATGTCCCAAACTAAGGAATCTGCCACAAAGTACATCTAAATTATTACATGAATCCTTCACATATAAAGGAATATGTCTCTACAAAGTATTTTATACTCAACTAAATATATATTCAATGAAAATCAAACCCTGCGATTTCTACCATGGAAGACAGACAGCTAAAAGTAATCAGAGTAACCCATAATTCAAATAGTCTATACTCCTAATAACATAGGCGGTCATTACAACCCTGGCAGTCCAAGACTGCCAGGGCTGTTGTGACGGAAGCACCGCCAACAGGCTGGCGGTGCTTCCAAGGTCATTACGACCGCGGCGGTCGCACCGCCGGGGCTGGTGGTTTCTCGCCACATTTGCCCCGGCGGTGATAATCCGCCTGGGCAGCGCTGCCCAGGGGATTACGAGTCCCCGACCGCCAGACTTTTCCTGGTGGTTTGAACTGCCAGGAAAAGGCTGGCGGTATGGGGAGTCGCGGGGCCCCTGACAGGGCCCCATGCAGCTTTTCACTGTCTGCACAGCAGACAGTGAAAAGCGCGACGGATGCAACTGCACCCATCGCACGGCCGCAACCCAGCCGGCTCCATTTGGAGCCAGCTCCTGTGTTGTGGCCGAGATACCCACCTGGGCCGGCGGGCGGAAACCAGGTTTGCACCTGCCGGCCCAGCTGGGATCTCAAAATGACCGCAGCGGGAGTGTGGCTGCATTGGCGGCCGCCCGGCGGTCAGATCTTGGTGGGCGGCTGAAGCCACCTGCCAAGGTCATAATGAGGGCCATAATGTCCTCTGATCCTTCATAGCATCACTATACCAATCATTTACTTCTTCTAAGCATATGTTTCTTAATGCTAATCACTTAAAGAACTTAAATGCCTAGAATCTTATAATAAAAAAATACTTAATATTAGGCAAGGATTAATCATATAGGTATCTACATTAATTCTATCGATAGACTCCTTGTTGGTTAACTGTCACCAAGAAAGTATTCCAATTCATGGTCAGAGTTTAGATCATGTTCTACAGCTCCTAGACGCATGATCCTAACTGACTCCCTCCTTCTCAATGCTAATTCCCTATTTCCACCTCTTGGATTCATCTCACAATGATCAAATCCAAAGAACTTAAAGTCTTTATGAGCTTCTCTAGGCTATAGGGTAACGTTCATCTTCTTGTTGTATGGCTCTCCAATGTTCCGCAATTCTGACCTTAAGGGGATGAATGGTACTGCCCACATATATTTTGTCACACTTACAGATCAACATATTAACAACATATTTCGTATTACAATTGATATAGGTTGTTATGTTAAATTTTGCATTACCAATGCTTTGAAATACTTTTTTGGCATGCCATGCCCATCTACACATTGCACAATTCCCACACTTGTAAAAACCAAAATTGTGTACATTAAGCCAGCTTGACTTAGTTTTCTCTTTTAAGTAACTAGGGCTTAACATATTATTAAGTGTCATCCCTCTTCTGTAAGATATACCCGGTTTACATCCAATGTATTACTTTAATGATTGATCCTGTAGTAAAATTGGCCAATGTTTCTTCATAAGTTTGATTAGTAGAGCTGAATTATCTGAATAATCTAATACTACCCTTATTTTATTATCATTACTGTACCCTTTATTCTTCACTTTTGTATGTTGTGCCAATGTGTGTGAACATGATATTTTAGACTTTTAACTGAGATTTTTTAATCAGATCTGGTGAGTAGCCCCTGTCTATAGGTCTTTGCTCCATATCCCTAATACAATCTTTAAAATCATCACTTGTACTGCAATTGCGTCTGGCTCTGACCATTTCGCCAAACGGTATTGCATCTATGTGTGTCTTCGGGTGTGCACTCGTTGCATTCAATATTGTGTTGCATGCTGTTGGTTTGTGATACAATCTACTTTCTATTTTGTTATCTTTAACCATCAATTACACTTCCAAAAAATCTATAGATTTAGAACTGTATTTGTAGGTAAACTTAATGTTAACTTCATTGTTATTGAGATGCGTACAGAATTCTTTTAAAGTTTCCTCATTTCCTGTCCAAATCATAAACAATCGTCTATATATCTTCCCCAATATAAGATGTATGTCTGGCATTCCGCTGCTCCTGGACCCCATACCCACTTCTCTTCGAACCATCCCATAAATAAGTTTGCATAAGAGGGAGAAATTCTCGACCCCATAGCTACCCCTTGTTTCTGTTTGTACCAATCATTTTTAAAAAGAAAATAATTGTGATCAAGAATAAGATCTATCATATGTAATATCATCTCTGTGTGTTCCATCAGACTTGCTGATCTTCTATTCAGCATGTATTTAATCGCTTGAGTACCTGTCTCGTGTTTGATGCTAGTGTATAAGGCAACTACATCCAGTGTGAATATAAGCATATTTGAATCCCATTGAATATCAGCAAGCAGCTTTAATATATGTTTATTGTCCTTGATGTACGAAGGAAGGTTAATCACAAGGGGTTGCAGAAATATGTCCACAAACTCTGATAGTCTTTCCGTGGGGCCTCCCATACCAGAAACTATCGGTCTCCCTGGTGGAAAATCACATTGTTTGTGTATTTTGGGTAAGGTATATAGACATGGAAATCTAGGACGATTCACCTGTAAATACGAATATTCATCATCATCCAATAGTTTTGCATCATACCAATTTTTAAGCAATCCATTAATCTTACTAACCAAACCAATCATACGATTGTACATCATTTTTTCATTGCAATTGTCATCACTAAGCTGTGCATATACTTCTGTCTCATAATCCTCACGATTCATAACGACTATATTGCCACCTTTATCAGCACGTTTTATGATCAGTTCATCATCATCTTTCAATGTTTTCATTGCTTGATATTCTTTGAACGTTAAGTTATATTTCCGTATTTGTCTATGTTGAGATTCATATTTATTCAAATCATTCCATACTAGTTTATAAAAAACATCAATGTTATTATCCATAATCTGTCTAGGTACCCATGTTGATTTTCATTTTAAACCGCAGGTAAGATGTAGAATGGACATTACATTTAATTCCTGCAATATTGAGGACGTGGTTGTTGGAAAATCCTCATAATCAGTGATGGACATTAATGCCATTGTATCATATATGTCTTGTATCAAAAAATCACTTAGTACTATTGTGATATGACAGATTGTCGATTTCAGTATCGTTTTTTTATTAATCTCAAAATACTTCTTAAGTTTCAACCCCCTAACAAACTTGAACAAATCAATTTTTGATCTACATGTATCCCCTCTATTAGTGGGGCAGAAACCCATCCCTTTATTTAGAAGTGTCAACATGTCACTTGTTAGTACTTTATTGGATATGCTGACTACATTATTTTTATCCTTTAACTATGAACTCATATCTTCTTGTCCCGCGATCTCGTTGTCATACCAGAGTATTGGTTTCCTGCTTTTGCCTCTCCTACCTCTCCTGGTCTTCCTTCCAGATTTCTTTTCTGACTTGTTTCCCAATTCCCTTGTTTGATCCTCTTCAACTCTTGCAGATAATATGGTTAAGAGTAATTTGGGTCTCAAATCTGTGGTCACCAGTGTCCCAAAAGAGTGTAGTTTTGCAGTTATGTCTAAGCCAGGATGCAAATGCAGTATCATGATCTGAAGCTGCTTTCTGATTAATTAAGAAATTGGAGTTATGAAAATGAGGTTTGTATTGATAGGGTTTTTAGAACTTGACAAAATGCGAGATAATGCTGTAAGAGGTCACAGCTGAGCACAACAGTTTAGTAGGTATTTTTTGAGTTTAGCTTCCTAAGTAATTACTTCCTGGGTGTGGACCTGCAGCCAAGACCTTTACATCACTGACTCACACATCAGTCAGAGGAAAGGTGACCTTTCCTGATAACCTGGATTTACTTGCCTTGAGGGACGATTAGGGATTACCTGACTCGAGTCAGAGCAGAGAGATCTTGGGCCTGCGATCATCGTCTAATAGTGGTGTCCTTTGAGCAAGTGGTAAGAATAGCAATTCTCCAAACGAAGTGGCTACAGAATCTGAATTTCATTAAAGACATGGAGGCTAGCATTATGCAGTATCCTTTCAAAACTACTCCATGGAGCAATTTACAGAATACATTACATTGTAAAACCTTAACAGTGTAGAACTAGAATCTTCCAACTCATATACATTGTCCCTTCTCGGAATCCTCTTCCTTTTTTAAATGTGACATTTTGTTCCTTATTCTATCCTGTTCTTAATATCCTCCTTCCTGCATACCATCTTCTCCTAGATATCCATCCTGTGCCAACTGAATTCTTTTTGATTGTTTTGTGAAACAAGAAAACATTGCCAAAACATATTTTTCATAAGCAAATTAATCAACGATATTGTGAGAACACTTCTCTATCCAAAGCACCACTTTTACTTTTAAACTTACATAACCACAACTCTTACCTCTATAAAATTAGAGAGTGGTGGGGGGCGGGATAATGCTAGCCTCTGTGCCTCTAAAGAAATTCAGATTCTTTAGTCACTTTATTTAGAGGATTGGTATTTCATTACAAGACCGGAGGCTATCATTATGCATGTTGGTAGCCCTCTAACACCACATTTGCTATATGTTCAATCAGCTTACAATAAAGTTTTGCGAAAACAGAAGCATTTGACCAATCAGCTGCTCACATAAGATCTTCCAACCTCAAACCTTTCCAAAATGCATGGCCTTCCATTGCACCCGTCATTCAATTAGATGCAATTTTTAGAAAATCAACCCTAACGTCTTGCATAGTACACCTAACCCATCTTGAAATGGTTGCTGTAGACACGGCCTTAAATAACTTCACAAAATAAATAATTAATTGAGTCGCTCCAGGATGATACTCTTCTATTCTAGAATCATACTCTTAAATACATTCTACAACACATAGCTTCTACAAGCCTCGAACTTTGGATAGAAAATCATATGCAACATTTTCTCAGTTCTCTTTGTTATATCAAATGTGACTCCAAAAGAGTCATAAACACTGTTACTCACCTCCAAGGTCTTCAAATCAGAAACTCTGCGGAATGAGATTAAACATAGCATAGAAGCTAACTTCATAGTCAGTCTTTTCAACTCTAGATATCTATTACTAGGCCAAGAAGTAAAAAGAGGTAATAACATATTAACATCCCACAAAACTTCATATCTTGCTCTCGGAGGTCTCCATAATGTGATTCTTTTCAACACTCTACAAACCAAAACATTTTTACCCATAGTTCTACCATCAACCTGACTGGGTCCGGCAGACACTGCAGACCAGTAGCAATTTATACTTCTGTACCTAACTCCTTTTTTAAATAGCTCAACCAGAAAATGAACTACTTCTTCTATTGGTGCATCCACAGGATCCAAACTCCTTTCCAAGCACCAACATACCCATATTCTCCAAATTCCTTTGCACCTACACGAGTACCTAGTGCCCAAGATTCCTTGACTAGTTCCTCTGCTTTCCCTGAGAGTCCTGACACACCTAAAGATCACCTGACACTTTCCAGACAAGAAGGTTCAAAACCCCCTCTGAACTAATGGATACTCCTCTCTATCTACTTCTCTCAAACGACCATCTTCCACAGGAAGATAAAAAGGTATCTCTGATGAGAGTACCAAAAGCATTGGAAACCACACCTGCAAAACCCAAAGTGGAGTTACCAATACTAGATGACATTTCTCCCTCCTCACTTTTTGTAAAGCCCTCTGAATCATAGCAAAGGGTGGAAACACATAAACATTTACTACTTTACAATTTTGCTGAAAAGTATCCACATCTAAAGCACCTGGATTCTGCATACAACTGTATTAATCTTTTACTTGAAAGATCAATCTGCTTGCAGAGAGATCTATCTCCAGAAAACTCCAAAGCCAATCTATCCTCTTGAAGTATTCCTGATTCAACTTCCAATTGCTGAAATCCTTCAAAAACCTTGAATTCCAATCCACAGTTGCATTTTCCTTCCCAGGTAAATATTCTGCTTTCTCAGCCTGCTTTTGTGCTCGAGACAAAATAACCAAAACCCTTTCACCAATTCGCCAGACCCTGGGTGGGACCTTATGCCCCCTAAACAATTTATATATGCCACTGCAGAAACATTGTCCATTTTTAGCAAAACTCTTCTCCCTTGGAAAATGTTCCTAAAACTCATGAGGGCATAAACTCCTACTGTCAACTCTAAACAGTTTATATATTGACCACAATCTAACAGTCTCGTGTGCACCCAAATGTGCACCCAAACCTGATAGGCTTGCATCCAATTCCAGTACAAAATCTGGAGTACTACCAAATCTCGCTCGCTCATTCCATGCGTCTAACTTCTCCAACAACCACCCTAGTTCTATTCTCTTTTCTTGATCTAGGACTATTTTGTCTCCATAAAATAAACCTGCGCATACGGCTCTCGCCTTTACTCTTTGAAATGCCCAATAGTGCAAAAGGTCTGGAAAAACTACCTGAGTTGAAGAGGATAATAGACCTATCAGTCACGCTAAATCTGGTAAGGTCAAAATTTTTCTTTCAGAACATAACAAATAACCTTCCTTATATTGTACACCTTCTTCACTGGAAAATGCAAAACCACATTCACTGTATCTCTTTGAAAACCCAGATATTCGAAGGTGTGTGTTGGAATAGACACCAACTTCTTCTTGTTCATAATAAAGCCTGGAATCTCCTGCATTTCCCTCATCATCTCCAACTCCTCTAGAAGTTGATTTAGACATTGAGACATAATCAAAATCTCTCTGTCTCTCTCTCTCCCAGGTAAGCTACCACTGCCCTCATTACGTTGGTGAAACACCAAGATGCTGAGGAAAGACCAAACGGAAGGAAACAAAACTGATATATTCACTCTTTCCAATTGAATTGAAGGAATGGCTGACTGCCCTTCGCCAGTGCAATGGTAAACTAAGCATCTTTCAGATCCAACTTTGCCAACCAATGGTTCCTCAATAACATGCCTCTCAATTGATGGATACCCTACATCTTGAAATATCTGTATACCCTCAAGTATTATGCACTCACCAAATGTTCCCACAGGAGTGATTCAGACACACAATGCTAATTCTCAGCTCACCCACTAGGATAAAGTTACCGATGCACGCTATGAATAAGTAAGGCAAATGAGGGAAAGGGGAGTGGGAGAGACAAAACACAACTTTGGATCCTGGGACCTTCCTGGGATGACTGCTGCCTGGAATATGCTGGACATCACTCCCTAAAGGAGGAGATGTAAGATTACCATACTGAAATGCATTTATCTCCTAAGTAACACCCTAGGTAGTAATGGCTATACCTGGTTCCTCCCATTTCCCTGCCTATCTGAAGATTGTCAAGAAAACGTCTATGGCGAGCACAGGAGTGAACAGGAATCCCCAGAGCTGGATGATCAGCAGGTATGTATATGTGTAGTAGAATGTTTATCTGTAGCAGACATGAGAACCATACATTTATTATGATAGCATGAAACAAGGTGCATACTACAAGATATACAGACAGTGCCTAGTACCTATGTACCAATAACTTGTAGGAAATAAAAATAGATGACCACAAACATAAATAAAACTTATACTTGTACTCATATTCGCTATAGGGTAAAGCATCCTGAAAACCTTCAGTATTTGAGGAACCAGGATACAGTAACTGGGTAAACTGAATTCACTCACCAGTCACATGTTATGCTGCACCACAAACATGTAGACATTCATTAACGCCAAAACCATTTTAGAATATATTACATTCAATAAATATGAGCAATTATGTATATCTATACGATGTCAGCAAATCATTGTACTATGACCACAACTCAAAATGTCACATTTTATGTCTCCATTTAACGGCACAGCATGTCATCAAAACTGGACCCAGCGTGACAAAACTAAGCTTGCCAGACCATGCCGAACTGAAAGAATGCTTCCAAATATAGATGAGTCACACTAGCACGCATGAGCGTGGTTACCGCCTTGTATTTAAAAGTCTTTGTTTCAGCTTTTTTACAGCTAATGAAACAAGTATGCGGTTGAGGAACCAGGCGTGGGCGAAGAAGCGGACGAGCCGCTGAGGACCTCAGCCAAGAGTCAAGTCAGTAAGTCTGAACACAAACATGATAGAAGACTGGAACAACAAGCAAAGTTTCCGGCTTCCTCCACTTTTAAATAGACTGCCTAAGCAAGATGGCCACTGTTTCACGATATCAGGTGGCACTTCGGCTCTGATCCTGCCTTGTTTCCTTTCCCCTGTAAAGACAGTCATGACATCAAGTTTATCGCTAGTCTCCATTCTTTGTCTTTTTTCTCTACCAGGAACAGAGTAATTATATTGTATTGTATTGTAATCGTATTTATATAGCGCTTACTACCCCTGACGAGGCGTCAAAGCGCTTTTCGGTGAGTAGTACGGTACTCTGGAACCCAACAAGAATTAGTGATGGATTAGTATCGGGAAATAATGAGTACAGTTTTAGTATTATTATGAGTTAATTTGAGCCACAGATATGAGAGTTTGTTAGTTAGATTGACTGGAGTAATGGAGGGGTGGAGGAGGAAAGAAATCCAGAAGTGTTAATTGGGAGTATTTCCTTAATTTACTCAACGCAAAGGCTTGGTATGAGTAAAGGGGGATGGAGGAGGGAAGAGTATGTGGAAGGGTTAGGGAGAGCATAGTAGCAGGGTGAGATAAATGCGGGAGAATTTAGTAGGGTTGTGTGGGAGGTCACAGTACTAGAGTGAGGTTTGGTGAGTTAGATGTGGAAGCGGAGGGAAGAGCTTAGGCAGAGTTATTTAGGAGATTAAAGTAGTGGAAAGGATTTGGGATGAGTCAGAGTGAGAATGGAGGATAGTTTGATAGAGACATGACATATGATGATGGGTAGATAAGTGTGATAAGAGGAGAGCAGGAATTCATAGATATCTAGTATAACAACCCACCCAGGAGCCATGCAATGACCCATGAACATGCCAAGCACAGAAACAACATATACACATACATACATACATATATATACAGACACACACACACACATGAATACACACACATATGCACATACAATACATAATTAGAACCATGGGTAAAATATACTTAGTCAAACAGGTTTAATGAGTGTGTGTGTATTTTATTGTTATGACATAGTAGCGATCCATATTTTCTAGAGAAACTATACATAACTAGAAATATACACATAGGGGGTCATTCTGACCCTGTCGGTCAGTGTTAAAGCGGCGGCCAACCCGCCAACAGGCTGGCGGTCCAAAAAATGGAATTCTGACCCTGCCGGGAACTGCCAACACAGGCCGCCACTTTAACACTCCGACCGCCACGGCGGCACAAACAAACAGCGCGGCGGTCACCGCCAACAGACAGGCGGCAGACAATGTACCGCCCACCCTATCACAACTCACCAATCCGCCACCTTTTCCGGGGCGGGAGCCCCGCCGATAAAAACACGGCGGAAACAGACATTTCCAATGGAAAACGCTCACCTCGACACACTCCACGCGGAATCGGGACAGCATGGAACCGGAACTCCACATCCTCCCAGCCATTGCCTTCCTGCTCTTCTTCCAGGATCACGAACGTCGCCGCAGACGACAACGGTAAGTACTGCACCTACGACACAGGGGAGGGGGGAGGAGGAAAGGTTACGGGCACACACATACGCCACACACCCACCCCCACCCTCACCCCCACCGAAATACCTAAACACCAATGCAGATTGAAAAGTCAGAGTGACACCCCCAAACCCCCAAAACAAAAATGCAAAGACAAAAGGCAATGATTGTAAAAATAGAACTATATTACATCAATAATTAAGTATAGCGAACTTACCAATATATAAAGAATTAATACACATCTAGAACTATATATATATACAAGTAGCAAAAGTCCGGCACAGTTTTGCAAAGTCCAAATGTCCGTGGGCCAATGTGCACCAACATATGGGCAAAGCCCACACACGAGATCGAGTCCATTGGAGAGAACACTGCTGGGGCATCACAAAAATAAAAAACTGGCACCTCAGGGGGAAGGGAAGGGGGGGCACCTCAGCCACATGAGTCCACGACGCCAGATCCACGAAGGGCCTCCATGCCCACTGTGCCATCCTGGGGAGTGCAAAGCCACAGTCTCTCAAGTCTCTACAGTGGGTGGATTGCCCACTGTGCCATCCTGGGGGTGCAAAGCCACAGTCCATCAGGTGGATTACAGCGGAGCGGTGCTTGACAGGAGGGCCCAGCGGAGCGGTGCTTGAGATGAGGGCCCAGCGGAGCGGTGCTTGAGATGAGGGCCCAGCGGAGCGGTGCTTGACAGGAGGGCCCAGCGGAGCGGTGCTGGACAGGAGGGCCCAGCGGAGCAGTGCTTGAGATGAGGGCCCAGCGGAGCGGTGCTTGACAGGAGGACCCAGCGGAGCGGTGCTTGACTGGAGGGCCCAGCGGAGCGGTGCTTGACAGGAGGGCCCAGCGGAGCAATGCTTGAGATGAGGGCCCAGCGGAGCGGTGCTTGACAGGAGGGCCCAGCGGAGCGGTGCATGACAGGAGGGCCTAGCGGAGCGGTGCTTGACAGGAGGGCCCAGCGGAGCGGTGCTTGACAGGAGGGCCCTGTTCAGCGGTGCCTGTCTTGGCGGGGCCACGACGCCAGATCCACGAAGGGCCTCCATGCCCACTGTGCCATCCTGGGGAGTGCAAAGCCACAGTCTCTCAAGTCTCTACAGTGGGTGGATTGCCCACTGTGCCATCCTGGGGGGTGCAAAGCCACAGTCCATCAGGTGGATTACAGCGGAGCGGTGCTTGACAGGAGGGCCCAGTGGAGCGGTGCTTGACAGGAGGGCCCAGCGGAGCGGTGCTTGACAGGAGGGCCCAGCGGAGCGGTGCTTGAGATGAGGGCCCAGCGGAGCGGTGCTTGACAGGAGGGCCCAGCGGAGCGGTGCATGACAGGAGGGCCCAGCGGAGCGGTGCATGACAGGAGGGCCCAGCGGAGCGGTGCTTGACAGGAGGGCCCAGCGGAGCGGTGCTTGACAGGAGGGCCCTGTTCAGCGGTGCCTGTCTTGGCGGGGCCCTGTTCAGCAGTGCTTCTCACGGCGGGGCCCTGTTCAGCGGTGCTCTTCACGGCGGGGCCCTGTTCAGCGGTGCCTGTCTTGGCAGGGCCCTGTTCAGCGGTGCTTCTCACGGCGGGGCCCTGTTCAGCGGTGCTCTTCACGGCGGGGCCCTGTTCAGCGGTGCCCTTCACGGCGGGGCCCTGTTCAGCGGTGCCTGTCTTGGCGGGGCCCTGTTCAGCGGTGCTTCTCACGGCGGGGCCCTGTTCAGCGGTGCCCTTCACGGCGGGGCCCTGTTCAGCGGTGCCTGTCTTGGCGGGGCCCTGTTCAGCGGTGCTTCTCACGGCGGGGCCCTGTTCAGCGGTGCTTCTCACGGCGGGGCCCTGTTCAGCGGTGCTCTTCACGGCGATGCCCTGTTCAGCGGTGCCCTTCACGGCGGGGCCCTGTTCAGCGGTGCCTGTCTTGGCGGGGCCCTGTTCAGCGGTGCTTCTCACGGCGGGGCCCTGTTCAGCGGTGCTCTTCACGGCGGGGCCCTGTTCAGCGGTGCCCTTCACGGCGGGCCCTGTTCAGCGGTGCCTGTCTTGGCGGGGCCCTGTTCAGCGGTGCTTCTCACGGCGGGGCCCTGTTCAGCGGTGCCCTTCACGGCGGGGCCCTGTTCAGCGGTGCCTGTCTTGGCGGGGCCCTGTTCAGCGGTGCTTCTCACGGCGGGGCCCTGTTCAGCGGTGCTCTTCACGGCGGGGCCCTGTTCAGCGGTGCCCTTCACGGCGGGGCCCTGTTCAGCGGTGCCTAGCTTGGCGGGGCCCTGTTCAGCGGTGCTTCTCACGGCGGGGCCGTCTTCAGCGGTGCTCTTCATGGCGGGCCCTGTTCAGCGGTGCCTGTCTTGCCGGGGCCCTGTTCAGCGGTGCCTGTCTTGTGTTTCGAGTGAACCACACCTGGCCAATACTTCCTGCTCAGTCAGCATCGGACCTTTCCGTTGCGGGCCCTCCTGTGATGGAGTCCTGGGGCCCTGGGTCTCCTCCGATACCCCCGGAATGGGGCTGGTGGGGCCCTCATGGCCAGGTCGGCTGCTCCCTGCCTTTTGCGCTTTGCTGCCCTTGCCCTCCTTGGCAGACTCTCCGTGGCCCTTGGCTCCCTTACCCGATGTGGCAGGTGACGGTGCAAGGCTACCCTCCTTGGGGGCAGGCGTATCAGGCCTGTCGCGCCTGCCCTTCAGTTTTTTGCTCCTCTTCCCAGGGGGGGGGCTGGCTGTGCCTTTGCTGCTGGCCGATGTCCCTGCACAAGGAAAGGGCGGACTCCAAAAACCAGCCACGACGTTCTTGGGAGTTGCTGGGCTGGTGGTGGCTGAGGTGTTTTTGGAACTCTTACGAGATGGAGGGGGTGGGTCAGGTGAGGAAAAGAGGTCCAGTTTATAGAGGATTAGTTTTTTAGGAGCCATGGAAGGGTAGCTGGAGTGGGTATGGGAGTGGAGGAAGAGGATGTGGTTGTAGGAGAGTCAAGTCTGGTGTCTTTGGGTGCAGGTGCTTGGGCTGGAGGCTGACGTGAGGTAGATGGCTGTTGGTTGGGTGCCTGCCTGCGTTTGTGTGGTTTGGAAGCGGGGGTGACAGACACACTGGGAAAGGACACAGGGGACGTGCACATGGCAGTGGGGGTGGTGACTGCACGTGTGCGGACTGGTGTGGAGGGTGAGGTGGTGATGGAAGCACTGGCTGATGTTGGGGTGCATGCAGGTGTGAGTGTAGACGTCACAGGGAGGGAGGAGGGAGACGAGGAGGTTGGGGACACAGAGGAGGTAGTGGCTGTTGGCATGTCTGCATCTGTATGTTGCTTGTGTGAATGCTTGTGTGTTCTGTGGTGCTTATGTCTGGATGAGCTTCCCTTGGGTGTTGAGGTGTGTGCAGGCTGGTCTGTAGGTGTGGATGGGATAGGCAGAGGAACAGGGGAGTGGGACTGGGTGGAGGGAGTTAGAAAAGGGAGGCTGGAGACAGGGACAATCGCTGCCGTCAGTGCTGAGGCCAGAGCGTTGAACGATCGCTGATGGGCAGCCTGACCCGAATGAAGGCCCTCCAGGTATGCATTGCTTTGATGCACCTCCCTCTCCACACCCTGGATGGCATTCAAAAGGGTAGACTGCCCAACAATGATGGTCCTCAGGAGGTCAATGACATCCTCACTGAGGGCAGCAGGGGTGACTGGGGCAGGGCCTGAGGTGCCTGGGGCGAAGGAGATGGCCGCCTTCCTGGCCGTGCGGGCACGGGCCGAAGGCCGAGGGGCTGCTGGGAGGGCGGAGCTGGTGCGCTGGGTGGTGGCTGTACCTGTAGTATTGGTGGGAACGGATGTTGCCGCCACCGCAAGGGAGCTCCCATCCGAGGACGTGTCGGTGTCACTGACGTCTGCACGGGTCCCCGTGGTGGAGCCCCCCTCGCCCTCCGTCTCACTGGTCATGTCGGAGTCCGTTGCATGGCCCTCCGGGGCCATGTGAGATGCAGCTCCCTCTTGCGCCGATGCCACTTCTCCTCCGCCTGATGATGCTAATGCACACATTCACCGAAAAACAAAGAAATTGTGGGGGGGGGATGGAGAAATAAAGACAAGTTGAGTGCATGCATTGGGGACACTATTGGCGGAGAGGACAGACACAGAAGCCCCCTGCACTACGCTGCGCACTTGGGGTACACTACTCATTCCCTGGGACATGCCCTACAAGCCTATGGGCGACAACTGCCCACACAGAATACACAGGTCCATGAATAGCGTTACTGGGCACCCTACAGAGGTGGGGGCGGGGGCACAGGACCATACCTCACGGAGGGGCCTAGCCTACAGAAATCGCCCTGGCCTAGGGATACCCACAGCCCTCCTCCCCCACCCAGGTACCTCCACTGCGCGCAAATTTAGCTGAATGTGCTGTTACTCACCCCCTTGTGTCTGCTGTGATGTCCTCAAGCGCCCATCTAAATCGGGGTAGGCCACCGCCAGGATCCGGGACACCAGGGGGGTCAAGGTACGACTGGCACCCCTCCTAGGTTGGGAGGCCATCCCCAGCAGAGCCTCGGCGGTCTTCCTGCTCCCGGGGCGGATGTCCTCCCACCTCTTGCGGCAGTGGGTGCCCCGTCTGTTGTGGACCCCCAGGGCTCGGACGTCCTTGGCGATGGCACGCCAAATATCGATCTTTTGATGGGCGCTGACCTATGTGACATGTACAGGGGGGGAAAAGAAACATCATCACTTTTCTGCATGCTCGATGTGAGTGGCCCCCCTCCCCAAACTTGCCAGGTGGCACATGCTCTCATCTGTCGTGCCATGCATTCGTAATTCGCTCCCCTCCCCTCCATCGTACATCCACCCCACTCATCACAGGCATTGCCCACTATGCATTGGCCCCCGTGTTCTCACCTGTTGGTCTGGAGGACCGTAGAGTAGTGCATACTGGGGGAGGACCCCATCCACGAGCTTCTCCAACTCTTCGGAACTGAAGGCGGGGGCCCTTTCCCCAGTCGCAGCAGCCATTGTCACTTCCAGACCGAGGTCACAGCAGCACTTGCAGTATAGGTCCTCTCCTGTGGATGGTCAGGTCTCGTGTGATTAAGCAGAGAGAAAATGGCGGTCACGCCCGCGGCGGTGCGTACCGCGACCGCCGGCGCACATCGTCATTGGCTCCTGAAACCCATAGGGTTCAATGTTAACCAATGCTGCTTTGCGCCGCGGTCTTCGACCTCCTACCGCCACGGCGTGCCACGCCAGCGCAATGACCTCACTTCACATTGTCACACTTCACAGGTCAGGCAGCCGCCATTTCAAGGGCCCACATGGCTTAATTCCCACTGCGTCACACATGGCTAGGCCTTGCATCGACACTCATACAAGCTATTCAATCCAGAGAGATTCGTGTACTGTGCAGGCTGTGGGAACTTACCTGTGGGTTGATTGACTCTGTGCTCCATGTTGTCCTTCCTAGGCACCGTCCGCTGGGACTTGCAAGGAGACGGAGGAATGTTCCCGTGTACAGACCGCTGGTGGACCTGTCGACAATGGAAGAACGACATGTCATACTCACCTACAGACTCAACACTGCCACTATACAGGAACTGTGTGCCCAGCTGGAGCCAGACCTGATGTCACCCATTCGCCAACCCACAGGGATTCCGCCTCTAGTGCAGGTGCTGTCAGTACTCCATTTTTTGGCTAGTGGATCATTTCAAACTACAGTGGCCATTTCATCTGGGATGTCTCAGCCTATGTTTTCAAAGGTATTGTCCAGAGTGTTGTCTGCCCTGATGAAATACATGCGGAGCTACATCATATTCCCTGAGGTGGGTGACTTGCCTACAGTGAAGGGTGATTTCTATGCCCTTGGACACATTCCCAATATCATTGGTGCCATTGATGGTACCCATGTGGCTTTGGTCCCCCCCAAAGACAATGAGCAGGTGTACAGGAACCAAAAAAGTTATCATTCGATGAATGTCCAGGTGGTCTGTTTGGCTGACCAGTACATCTCCCATTTAAATGCCAAGTTCCCAGGGTCAGTGCATGACGCGTACGTCATGCGAAATAGCAGCATCCCTTATGTGATGGAACAGCTACAGAGACAGCGTGTGTGGCTAATTGGTGACTCTGGTTACCCCAACCTGCCTTGGCTATTGACCCCAGTGAGGAATCCTAGGACAAGGGCAGAGGAACTGTACAATGAGGCCCATGGGCGTACTAGGAGGGTGATCGAGCGGACCTTCGGCCTCCTGAAGGCCAGGTTTAGGTGCCTGCATATGACAGGTGGATCCCTAATGTACTCACCAAAGAAGGTGTGTCATATCATCGTGGCCTGCTGCATGCTTCACAACCTGGCTTTGCGACGCCAGGTGCCTTTCCTGCAGGAGGATGGTCCAGATGGTGGTGTTGTGGCCGCTGTGGAGCCTGCGGAGAGTGAAGAGGAGGAAGACGAAGAGGACGACACAGACAACAGGGACAGAGTGATACTGCAGTATTTCCAGTAACACACAGGTAAGAATCTACTCCTGCATTTTATTATATCTGTAACAGTACTGGCTCTCTACTGTCTGACCTTTCACCCCAATGTATGGTAACTTAGTTGTGATTTTGCCTTCCTATTTCAGTGATGTGGTCCCCACGGAGTGCCCTCTGGTTTATTTCCCCATGGACTACCGCTGTGTGACACTGGTATGTTGTCATCACAATGTATTTGGACATTTTTGGTTGGTTATATCGAATACATTTGGTTTCGAAAAATAAATAGCAGACTCCTGATGGTTTTTGTGCAATAATTGTGTTTATTAAAGTGCAAAAATTGGTGTATAGTTCAAAAAGGGTGATGGGTGATGGTGGAGGCATGTCCATGGCAGAGTCCAGACTCACGTTCGCACAGGTGCATTGTCCATATGCCTGTGGAAGGTGGAGCAGGGGCAGTTCAAGGTTGGACAGGGTGAACAAGTGGGAGAGTGGGATGACATCCGGGGGGATCCGTGCATGGCGGGGGTCTTGACATCCTACTCTGTCTTCTTCCTCGATCTCAGGCCTTTCTTGCGGGGTGGTTCATGTTCTGCAGGGGGTGGGGTCCGGGTGGGCCGTTGCTGTTGTGTCGGGGCCTCCTGACCACTAGCGCTGGCGGAGGTGGTGGGCTGTTCTTCCTCCATGGTAGTGGCAGGGGCCCTTTGGGGGGCCACATGGTCCCGCAATGTGGTGACAATCTGGTTGAGTGCCACCACGATTGTACCCATTGCGGAACTGATGCTGCGCAGTTCTTCCCGGAACCCCATGTACTGGCCCTCCTGCATGGCCTGGATCTCCTGGAACCTGGCCAGGACCGTCGCCATCGTCTCTTGGGAGTGGTGGTACGCTCCCATGATGGTGGTGAGGGCCTCTTGGACAGTGGGTTCCCTAGGCCAGTCCTCCCTCTGTCGCACAGCGGCCCTCCCAGTTCCCCTTTGTTCATGGGCCTCTGTCCCCTGGACGGTGTGCCCACTACCACTGCCCCCAGGTCCCTGTTGTTGTTGGGGGGGTGGGTTGCCCTGGGTGCCCTGTAGTGGTAGACACACCGCTGCTTGACCTGTCCTGGAGACAGAGGCATGGGCCCGCTGGGTGGGTGCTGTGCTGGGGTTTCCAGAGGGGGGTAGGTCTGCTGTGGCCTGTGGCTGCCTGAGGGGAACCGACTGTCTAGAGGTCCCCGATGGGCTGGGCTGGTCATCAGGTTCTAGGTCGACAGAGCTGCTGTCATCACTGGGGGCCTGTTCTGGGGGTGGGATGGACATTTCTGGACCCTCCGGGCCGGTGTGTTGGCGTTCGGGCCCTGCAGGGGTAAAAGAGTATGGTTATTGCTTCTGTGTGTGCCATGGCGTGCGAATTGTGGGTGCCCTTGTCCCCCAGTGCTGGCATTCCCTTGTGGGAGGAGTTGTGATGGTGGTTTGGGGGGGGATGGGTATGTGCAGTGGTCATGCTTAGGTGATGGGTGTCCATGGTTTGTGTTGGCATTCAGGGGTTGGTGTTGGTTTGGGTGGGTTGTGCTGGTGAGACATTAGCAGGGAGGATATGTGCTGGGGGGTTGAGGGTGAGGGTGGGGGTGGGGGTTGGCATGCTGGTGGTTGGGAAGTAGTTGAGATTAGACTTACCAGAGTCCATTCCTCCGCCTACTCCAGCGAGGCCCTCAGGATGCAGGATGTTCAAGACCTCTTGCTCCCATGCTGTGAATTCAGGTGGAGTGGGTGGGGGTCCGCCACCAGTCTTCTGCACAGCGATGTTGTGTCTTGACACCATTGCCCGCACCTTCCCCCGTAGGTCGTTCCAGCGCTTTCGGATGTCTTCCCGATTTCTGGGATGCTGTCCCACAGCGTTGACCCTGTCGACGATCCTTTGCCATAGCTCCGCCTTCCTGGCTATTGTGGTGTGCTGCACCTGTGTGCCGAAGAGCTGGGGCTCTACCCTGATTATTTCCTCCACCATGACCCTGAGTTCTTGGTCCGAGAATCTGGGGTGTCTTTGGGGTGCCATGGGGTGGTGTGGATGAGGTGTGGGGTGGTGTTTGTGGTGATGAGTGTTGTTGTGTGTGGTGTTTCGTGCGTAGATGTAGTGTGGGGGATGATATTGGGTTCCTGTGTGTGTTGTGGTTTGCATTCCCTGTGCTCTCTCTCTGTGTATTGCGCCTTGTCTCTGAATTTCGATTTGTGGGGGTTTGTGGGTGATGTGGGTGTGTGTTTTATATCGTATTGATTGTGTGGGAGTGGTGTTTGTATGTGTATCAGGTGTGTGTATTTTGAATTATCCATTGTGGCTGGAAATTTTCCAACCAGGAAAGGTCCATTTGTGATTGGTCTGTAGTTGTTGGAGTCTTGCGGGTCTAGGTTTGTTTTCTTTAATAAAGGTCGTATGTATGCCTTTTTCAGGTCTGCAGGAAAAGTTCCTGAAGTTAAAGAGTTGTTGATGATTCTTCTTACAGGTGTGGCAGCAGAAGTAGATAGAAGAATGTTCTTGAAGATTTGTGGTGGGCAACGGTCAAAAGGGCAACCAGAAGGTCTGCTTGCTTTGAGCAAATCCATAAATTCATCCTGGGATATTTGTTTGAAGGACTGTAGAGGTTGGGTTGGTTTATTCTTAGAGGGTATTTTCGGAAAGGGGTTGGTGCTGATGGTTTTCTTCTGTTTTAAATAGGAGTCCAATGTGTCTGCCTTGGTTGTGTAGTGAGTTGCCAATTTGTTTGCAAAATCTTGAGTAGTGGAATGACTTCCTTCCATGCATGTAGGTTTTCGAAATTCATTGAGAATTTTATAAAATTCCTTGGTTGTAGATTGAGCATTTTGAATTCTGTCTGAGTAGTACCTTTTTTTCAGCTTTTTTGATTGATGATGTGTATATTCTGTTAAGTTTGTGTAGCTGCAGTTTGTCTTGACCGTTGTTTGTTTTGAGCAAGGTCCGCTGCAACTTTCTGATTTGTTGCTTTAACTTTTTAAGTTCTGTGTTTCTCCAAGGTGTTGGTTTTCTTTTGTTGTGTTTAGTTTTTCTGAGTGGTATTAGGATATCAAAAGCTTCCTGTAGCCACTCAAAGTTTTGGCACAGAATTAATTGTATCTAGATCTGTGTTGGCTGTTATTTGTGTTTCTACGTCCTACAAATTGAGTTTGCTCCATGGTCGATAGGTGTATGTATGTAAGTAGTTGTGGGGTGTGTTGATTTGTGGAGTTGTATGTCGGAAAGTTATCAAATGGTGGTCTGACCAAGTGATTGGAGTGATGCTATGAATAATAACTAGTTCAGGATTAGCAAAATTGACATCTAGGATGTGACCAGCGATGTGTGAGGGATTGTGTACAATCTGATGTAGGTTCAATGCGACTAGGCCAGTGGTGATAGCTTTTGGATGGGGCATATTGGGTTTGTCAAACCAAATGGTTAGATCCCCAAGAATGCATTGGTTGGAGTATAGTGTACTAAGGTTTGAGACTGTGTCTAGAAAAGCATCTGGGAATATGGAGTTGTTAGGTGGAGGTCTGTAAAGGAGGAGAAAGTTACAGGAGGAAGTTGGAGTAGGGTGGCATCTGGTAAGGAGGGCTTCACAACCTTGTATGGAGATGTTGTCTGTTTTACTGAGGTTCAATGCCTGTTTGAATATAATAGCTAGTCCACCTCCTCTCTTGCCTATACGGTTTTGTGTGATGATTTGATAGCCCGGAGGAACGGCTTCGTGCAACACTGGGGCCATGTCATCTCCCAACCAGGATTCAGTTATGAATAGTAAGTCAGGTTGTGTGTCTGTGAGCAGGTCGTAGATATGGTGCTTGTTTTTTTAGAGTGATTGAGCATTTATGGGCTGGCAGTTTAGAAAAGGTGTGTTAGTGGTAGTATTGTTTTGTTTAGGAGATGGGTAAGTAGTATAATGTGAGCTTGAAGCAGGAGTGTTGCTAGTTGTGATAACTGTTTGAGGCTCACAATAGTCTTGCTTTTCAATATAGTGTTCCTCTTCCAGCAGGTTAAGGAGGCATTTTGTTGGGTCTGTGTGTGTGGGTGGTGGACTTGGTGGCTGAGAGAGCCATGAGGAGTGTACTGTTTTTTGTAGGGTAGTTTTATTATGTAATAGACAAGGGGATGCAAGGTTGCTATGAGTGGCATGTTTTTTATTTTGTTTCCGTTTGTTTAGTGTGGATGGAGTATGGGTTAGGGGTGGTGGAGGAGCATGTGGATCATTATGTAAGGCTTTAATTTTGCAATGGAGGAGAGGCGAGTGAATGAAAGTTGCTGGGTTGGGGTGCTTGTGGTAGGTGTTTGTGAAGAGTGAGAAAGTAGGGGTGGAGATAGGATGGAATTTGTATTCTTTGTGTAGTCCTGAGGGTGGGAGTGGGTATGACGATAAGTGTAATGTAAGTTTGTGTTGCTTTGATGTGCTGATGTTTGTGGTCGGTATTGTTTTTGTGGAATAGTGAGAGGGGATATTGGTGTAGTTGTTTTAGGTGAGGCATTTGTATGTGAGTTAGTGCTGGTGAGTGGAATTTGAGTGTTAGATGGGGTGTTGAGGTGTTTTGGAGATGAATGTACGAGGTGTGTAAGAGGTGATGCGTGTGTGCCAGGGGAGTTAGTGTTAGTTGCGATGACTGGAAGAGGTAATATGTGTGGTGGAGTGAAATGTGGGGATTGTATGGTTGTGTGTAATTGGTGAAAAGAGGGGAAGAGTGTTTGTAGATGGTGTGTTTGCAGGCAGGGTTTGGGCATTGTTATGATGACATGTGGTCTGTGTGGAGCAAACAGCGGATAGTGTTGTTGGTTAGTAAGAGCAGAGAGTGTGTATCTGGAAGGCTGAGACTGAGAGAAATGTATACTGTAGTTTTGTGTTGTGTGGGTGATGGCAGTTTGTGTTAGTAGGAGTGGACAGAGTAGTGTTTGCAGTGAGAATCCATGTGTTTGATTGTTGTTGTTGTGGGGGATATGTGTATATGTGTTGTATAAAGGGTATTGTGTTGGGTGATGGGACAAAACAATCTGTCTGTGGTCAGTTTGTGATGCATGAGTTGGATGCCTTTGTAGAATATGTGTTTGCATGTTGAGGGATGTGTAGGAGCTGGAACCATTCCTGGTCAATTGAGAATTGGGCAGCATTTCTGGCCCTAGTCCCTAGTCCCGAACAGGCCCAAACAGGCAACTGCCCTTGTCCTCTCCACCCTTTGCCTCAACGCCCGGGCTGAGATGCCATAAGTCCTAGCTTTTTATAGCCCTACTGGCCAATAAGAAGCTGCTCCTAACCCTAGCCAATCCAATTTCAAGCCCAAGATTCAAACAACTAATGGGAGACCCAAGCCCTAATCACCAATCATAGCCTTATTCCTGACCACCAATCACAGCCCCAGCCCTAAAACCAGCAGCCAATCAGAATCTCAGCCCTAATCACCAATCAGAGCCCTAGAACCAACAGCCAATCAGAATCTCAGCCCTATCCACCAATCACAGCCCTAGAACCAACAGCCAATCAGAATCTCAGCCCTATCCACCAATCACAGCCCTAGAACCAACAGCCAATCAGAATCTCAGCCCTATCCACCGATCACAGCCCTAGAACCAACAGCCAATCAGATTCTCAGCCCTATCCACCAATCACAGCCCTAGAACCAACAGCCAATCAGAATCTCAGCCCTAGAACCAACAGCCAATCAGATTCCCAGCCCTATCCACCAATCATAACCCCAGCCCTGGAGCCAGAAACCAATGAAAGACCATCTCCCAACAACCTATCACAACAACATATGCACCAACCAATAGGAACTTATATAAGGAGCAAGTTAACTGAAGTCCAGTCCCTGTGGTCAGGGGGAAAGGCAACTGCTGCTCTATTCAGAATCTCTTTGGATACAGACAGGCTGAATCCACACTTTCAAGCTAGCAGAGTCTACTTTCCAGGTAAGGGAGAGATTGTTTAAGAAACAAACACTGGAATACTGCTGGGCGTGCTCTCTGAAATCGGGCTTTTTAAAGGCAGAAATACAGGGGGGCAGACAGTTTTTAAGCACAATTTAAATCACAGAAACAGATTAAAACAGTCTCCTAAAAACACACTCTGCAAAATGTATGTAGCCTTTTTACTTAGAAGTAAAAAACGTGGGGGGGGTCACAAACTAGCAAGGCAAATCACACATTCACAGCAAAAACAAATAAAAAAAAAACACCACTTTAAAAGAGGCCAGGCTGCCTGAAACACAGAGAGTCCACAGTAAAACAGACACAGGTAGCTGAAATACACACTTTTGAACAAATAATACTATTTACCCAGAAAAATCTCAGGGCTCATTACCTAGGTCTTTTTGCAATCCTTGAACACTGGGCTGTATCAGGACACAGGGGAGATGCACAGAGGCTCACAAAATGGAGGAGGCTGTGTTGGGCTTCCCTCCACAAACTTAAGGGGCCAGAGCAGGTGTGGGGGGCGGGTCTCAGGTGCAGCAGGGACTCAGGGAGCCAATCAGCTAAGTCCAGTCCCTGTGGTCAGGGGGAAAGACAACTGCTGCTCTATTCAGAATCTCCTTGGATACAGTCAGGCTGAATACACACTTTCAAGCTAGCAGAGTCTACTTCCCAGGTAAGGGAGAGATTGTTTAAGAAACAAACACTGGAATACTGCTGGGCGCGCACTCTGAAATTGGGCTTTTCAAAGGCAAAAATACAGGGGGGCAGACAGTTTTTAAGCACAATTTAAATCACAGAAACAGATTAAAACAGTCTCCTAAAAACACACTCTGCAAAATGTATGTAGCCTTTTTACTTAGAAGAGAAAAAGGGGGGGGGGTGCCACAAACTAGCAAGGCAATTCACACAGTCATGGCAAAAACGAATAAAAAAAAAACACCACTTTAAAAGAGGCCAGGATGCCTGAAACACAGAGAGTCCACAGTAAAACAGACACAGGTAGCTGAAATAAACACTTTTGAACAAATACTATTTACCCAGAAAAATATCAGGGCTCCTTACCTAGGGCTTTTTGGAATCCTTGAACACTGGGCTGTATCAGGGCACAGGGGAGATGCACAGAGGCTCACAAAATGGAGGTGGCTGTCTTGGGCTTCCCTACACAAACTTAAGGGGCCAGATCAGATGTGGGGGGCGGTTCTCAGGTACAGCAGGGACTCAGGGAGCCAATCAGCTAGGTCCAGTCCCTGTGGTCAGGGGGAAAGGCAACTGCTGCTCTATTCAGAATCTCCTTTGATACAGACCGGCTGAATCCACACTTTCAAGCTAGCAGAGTCTACTTTCCAGGTAAGGGAGAGATTGTTTAAGAAACAAACACTGGAATACTGCTGGGCGCGCACTCTGAAAACGGACTGTTTAAAGGCAAAAATACAGGGGGGCAGACAGTTTTTAAGCACTATTTAAATCACAGAAACAGATAAAAACAGTCTCCTAAAAACACCCTCTGCAAAATGTATGTAATAATACTATTTACCCTGCATTTTCTTCTCCTTGTTCACTTCTATTATTGCTCCCTTCTCTAAAATACTCTTTATATCTTCCTCTACCACAATCTGTTGATCTGAAGCCAACACCAGTTCCCTTGCTGACTCATTTTGAAAGGGAATTCCTGAAAACTCTATTTTGAATCCCTGAATAGTTTTCAACACCCTTGGGTGCTGGGTTATCTTTTCCCACATTTTTGTGAAATACTTCAATCGACAACCTACTCTTACTTGGAAATAAGAATCCACTGTACTCACCCGGAAAGCAAGATGGGCCCTGGCCAAGAATCTTATTTCCTCTTCCTCACTGAAAGCGACCTTTCTGAGGATAGAAGGATACCCCTGTACCACACTGGTAACTTCTTCCTTAGCCTTGTTATCTATTACTATGTAATAGAACCTTTGGAATCCCCGCCCGACAGATAGTTCCCTTCTGCTGGCCCTGCCATAAACACCCCCTCTAAATATTCTGCACGTTATTTTGAGCCTTGTCTAAAGCTGGGCTGTCAAAGTTGCAACATAGTTTCCCAGACTCTTGACCATGTCCTCCCCAAACAATAATCCTTTCGTATTTTCACTTGCCTCCATAGTCGCTAGATCAGCTAATTTAGGATCAACTTTCATTAACACCGCTATCCTCCGCGTTAAGGTCCACATTAGTGTTACACAAAAGGACAAGAGTTCTTTTGCTCCAACCTTTTCACAGGTCCTAGTCCAAAGAAAGGCCTTTAATGTATGCCTGCTCGAACATATTAATTATACGGAATAATTAACCAACCATGTCCAGGGGACCATCATGGCACTGCTCTAAAGACCTTTCTAGTCCCTTCCTGGAGTTTCTGCCAATTTTAAACAGAAATGTGATCATTTCAGGGTCTAAATTTGGGGTGAGACAGACCTTATCATCGATAACTGGTCTCTAACACCCTGCTGTCACTACATTCCTCACCTCTTTCTCAAAAGGATTTCTGGTCCATTTCTTGATAAAATTACCGACATGCTCCAAGGGCCACCACTCTGCAATTCTAGGGTGCTTTATGTGAAAACATTTCCTCCCCTAAGGGATTTTTAGTAGACTAATTTGATGTGGAGGGAAGTATATCCTCTCCAAAAAGATCATCACCTCCATCATCCTCCTGCTCGAGGTCTAAGACATGCATCGATAAGCTTATCATCTCCTTTCAAAAAATCGGTCTCTAAAAACTCATCTTGAGCATAAAAACCCTGTGTGCCACTTAGGGCACACTTTTCCTGTGTGCTGCATAGGACATCTTTCTTTTTTGTTTGCATGCCACTAATGAGACCTCTTTCCTGTAAGGTGCTCAGACTTACTACTCTTTTATGGCATTTTTCCCTGCTAAATATGTTTTGTTTTTCTTTTCCTATTTCCTCTCTTTCCACCATTATCAGATTCTCCCATTTGATAAGTCCAATAGTCATTATCTGATTTTTTTCTTTTTTCTCTTTTCTGTTACTTTATCAACAGTTTCCTTTATACAGGGTCTCATCTCATGCTTCATTAATCTTTTAATTAACTCCTCATGAATCTTTCCCTCAGGGATTTCGGGTACATCCTTTCCCTTTTCTGCCTTAATAAAGCCAAACTCTTCATTCTTTTCTTCTGAAAGATCCAATAGTATTAAAATGTATGTAAACAACTCTATGATTATTATTATTATCAATTTATTTTTTAAACTGTAGCTCCTGACCTGAAATACCCTCCTACCATTATTTCACCTCAAACTTCGACACAGTACTGTCAATTGATAGAATCTGACATGATGGCATTGAAAAAAAGGCAGGGTATGCACTATTTTTATAATTGGAGATAGCCCAATCCAAGATGGCTTCCAATCTCGCGAGAACTCAGTCTAATGCTGCTTCTTACTTCTTTCCTCTAATGTGAGGCACTGCTGCAAGCTTGACATGACACACGAGCATCTGCCTTCTCAATTCTATGTCAGGACCGGAGGCTTCGGATTATGCTTCTCCTTCTTTGCTGTTTATTAATATAAATTCACAGCAGCTAATCAGATTAAAGTTAAAGAAAAAACTACATTTCCCAACAGTATTAAACATAGTCTCAACACCAATCACTGTGAACATCGTCCATAACTACGGCGATCCTTAAAACTCTTCCTCTTTCTTTGCTGCTGCGTTATACAGATAAGTATTGCCCAACGTTTTTCCTCATCTTCGTGTGGTGGCATAGCTTTGCGCTGCTTAGGTATTTATTGTTGTGACGGCATTTTGTTCATGGGGTGTGCGATGGCCCTGAGCTGCACGGCCCATGTGTCCTTGAGCTTTCGTATGCCGGAGTGACGGCAGCTCTAGTACACCTGGGCTGCTTCACTCCAGCAGGGCTTCTCAGCCGTGCGCGTATCAGCCGTGCGTTGCAGCCGTTTTTCTTTATTTGGCACCCAGTGGAGGTGCAGTGAGGAACAGGGGAATGGATATAGTGAGAACAATAGTCCTCTTTTCGGGTCGCTGCCCCTGTGCATGCTTTGTGCCACAGGTTTGTTACCAGATTTGAATTCTGGTCAGTGCGCCTACGTGACGAGACTTGGCAGGATGAAGTCAGCTCCCGCGCGTGTTAGGCGGTTGAGCAGAGCGTTCCCCTCACGCCAGGGCAGTTACCAGGCCACAACAGGGACTCTGCTCCTGAGGGAGAATTGTGCATTAAAGTATCCAAGAGGAGGTAGAAGCAGGAGCTTCTTTTCCTACATCTCGTGCCTCATCTACATGGCCTATCTTCTTTCTGGGGTCCCCCCCTATTCTCTGGTACTACCAGACAGGGTTCTTTTGTGACACTGCCGGATTTGTGTCCCTTTTTCCGCTGTTTTCACTAAACTCACGTCTGACTGACGCAGACATGACGGAAGGCCAGAACCGCGAGGGTGCCTCTCTCACCCAAGACCAGAAGGACCTCTTCCTTGCAGAGAATATAGTCCATGCTCTAGACGTCTCTGTGACGCAATCCGTTAACAGAGCTTTAGCGGCTGCCCTGCAACCGACAGCCCTACAACGCAAAAGGTATGCCCGGACGGTCCCCCCCTTGGACAGTCTAACTCTAGACCCATGGCATCTGAAGAGCGGGCCCCACTCAGCCCTATTGGCCCGGCTTTCTCAAGTTGCGCCAGCAGACCATCAGTATTCGGCGTGTCCCTCCACCAGCACCCAAGCCTTTTCTTTTTCCCCTCCTGGGGACACCAGTGAAGACTCGTGCTCAGCTGGGTCTGACTCCGATGATGAGGCACATCCTCACAAACGCCGTTGCTATTTTTCTGACGAACAAGTGCTTTCACCTCCTCCCTCTGACTCTGTAGACCCTACTTCAGCCCTTTCCTTTGATCCCGAGGCCACTGTACACCCCCGTTCCTCAGACTGCACTCCCCTCCCAGCAGTGACAGAGTACGCTCATTCGCACTTGAGGAAGGCCCTGGACAAGGAGGTGAGAAATCGTCTCTGGTCGGAATGCCCTCGGCCTGATTTCCCTGACAAGGTCGCCACGACGCCTGACTTAGACTCTAATCTGGTGACCTTTATCAAACGTTCAACCAAAGATCCCAAGAAGAGCATCGACAGATCTTGGAGGTCCTGTCAGGACAAAGTCCTCGATCTGGCAGGTTCTATATGCAAGATCTTAGATCTATCAGTGCATGCAAAAGAATCAGGCACCTGTAATATGTGACTACATTACTCTTCCTTTTGTTTAACAGTGTACATATTATTCTAGTGGAACTTGTTCAATGTTGTAAACGCATTCTGTCATCTGTATGGCTTCTTATTGCTTTATGCTTTAGATCTTTAGTACCTATGAATTCTAAGTTCCATGTGACATCAGTGCCCTCGAGTTCTGGAGCCTGGTGTGGAGGCAGTTGGAGGTTGGCTCTGGACCTGTGAGGGTGTTGATGTCTGTCGTGGATCCATCAATACATCTATATCTCTAGACTTGCACTGGAGTGTGAGTGGAGCTTATTCCTTCCTTCCTTGTTCCCTCCATACTACAGCACCCTTATAGATCCAGACATCCTTGCCGGTTGGGCCTAACGTGCATTGTGTATGCTTGAGAATGCAAACTGCGCCATATCTATGGAGCGGAGGAAGTCCATCCTATTGAGGATAGATCCTAAATTGGAAGACCTCGCCAATGCGGAGCCCGGCCCGCTAGCCAATGGTCTCCTCTTTGGAGACAGATTTGTCAAAGATATGGGCAAGGTTGTCCACACTTTTACGGCACTCGACAAAGCACAGACCTCCATGAGCAAGGTATTCCAGAACCGCCTTTTTGCGAGGGGCGCAGAGGTAGAGGGCGTCTGTCCGGCTGCTCGTCCAATCATAGCCCTCAACAAGGGTACGCCCCAGCAGGCAGAGGATATCAGTCCCACCCCAGGGATACCTTCTACCCCGCCAGGACATGGGCAGGTTGTGCCCGAGGTAGCAGGGGCAACTACCGGAGTAATTACAACTCTACTCCCGGTCTGAAAGGTAAGTCTGGTCTCCCCTTCCACAGTACAATTGGGTGGCAGAACCAGGTTGTTTCTACACAAGTGGGCCCTTTTGACCTCAGACCCATGGGTTCTAGAGACAGTGGCAGGTTTTCATTTAGAGTTTTTCAGGGATCCCCGGCAGCCGTCTCGACCACAACCAATTCTTTTATCCCAGTTAGACCAGGAGTTTATCCATCAGGAGATACACCAATTATTGCTCAAGGACGCAATCGCCCTAGTGCAACCAGACCCATCGGGATTTTGCAGCAACATCTTTACTGTAAACAAAAGAGACGGAGGGTCTCATCTGGTGATAAATTCGAAGGAGTTCAACAGCTGGCTCCTCTATCGACACATCAAGATGGAAGGTCCGTCTGGACCTCAAGGATGCCTATCTCACAATTCCGATTTTTCCACCCCACCGGAAATTCCTCCAATTCCACTGGGAAGGGCAATGTTTCCACTTCAAAGTGCTCCCTTTCAGTCTTTCATCCGCTCCTTGGTGCTTCACCAAAGTGATGCACCCAGTGGCAGAGCACCTTCGGTCCAAGGGAGTTCGAATGATCCTCTATTTGGACAACATTTTGCTTATGGCCCAGGATCCCCAGACTCTAAAACTCCATTTGGAATGGACAGTGTGTCTGCTCCAGGATCTGGGTTTTCTGATCAATGACAAGAAATCGGCTCTAGCGCCATCTCATCAAATGGAATTCCTGGCTTTCCAGATCGATTCTACATCATCTCTTCTCTCGCTTCCTTTAAGGAAATTACACTCGATACAGAAGGAAATCAAATCCACCCTCCTCAAGGACAAACTCTCACTCAGAGTCCTGGCCAGGATAGGAGGCGTCCTGGCCTCTTCTATACAAGCCATTTTTCCGGCACCTCTTTATTACAGAGCACTTCAATGTTTAAAAATCAACCATCTACAGAAGGGTCTATCTTACTCAGACATCATCAACCTCACCCAGGAGATGCGAAGCGAGCTCCAATGGTGGCTAGACCACATGTCAGAGTGGAGCGGCAGGGCCATCTTCGGCTCTCGTCTGGACGTTATGCTGGAGTCAGATGCCAGCAGGTGGGGCTGGGGAGCAAGATGCAATTCCCTTTCCACAGGGGGCCGCTGGTCAAGAGAGGAGTCTTTTCTCCACATAAACTGTTTGGAGTTGTTGGCAGGCTCCTTCGCCATAAAACCTTTGGCTCCCCGGTCCAATTGTTGCGTTCTGCTTCGCATGGACAGCGTTTCCGCAGTCCGTTACGTCAACAAGTTGGGCGGGACGAGATCCCAATTTCTAGCAGAGATAGCAAAAGCCCTGCGGCATTATTGTCTTCAGAACCAGATTTCGTTGACCGCAGAGTATCTTCCAGATCAGCTCAATACAACAGCAGACTGGAACTCCAGACATGTCAGGGATCCCAGCTAGTGGAAACTCCATCCTTCGGTGTTCCAGGCCCTTCAACTGAAATGGGGTCAATGTCAAATAGACTTATTTGCATCTTGTCTCTCGCATCAACTCCCTCGATTCTTCTCTTGGAGACCGGATCCCATGGTTCTAGCCACAGACGCCTTCCTCCAGAGGTGGCAGGGCTCCCTCTTGTATGCCTTTCCCCCCTTCATAATGATTCCAAGGGTCGCAACACTGACTCTACAACAGAGGGCAGAGTTGATTTTGATTACCCCTTGTTGGAGAGCTCAACCCTGGTTTCCCATACTTCTGGCGATGTCTAGGGACCTTCCGGTTCTGATTCCCTAGTTTCCGGAATTATTGTTGGACCAAGCGGAGAAGTCTCACCCTCTTCTCAGTCCAGACAAACTGCAACTCATGGCATGGAGCATTTCCGGCAATGCTGGCATCTGCTGGAACTTTCGGAACAGTCTACTGCCTTCATTGCCGCTTCATGGTCGGACTCCACTCACAAACTCTATGCTTCCGCTTGGCGTAGATGGCTGGGTTGGTGTGACACAAAGTCTGGATCCTGTGGGGGCCCCCATTGCTGCTATAGTCAATTTCCTAGCAGAATTGGCTTCTGACAGTCTTAGCTATTTTTCAGTTAATAATTATCGGTCAGCTATTTCGGCAGGCCATTCTTTTTTCGATGGCAAACCAGTGGGAGGACACCCCTTGATAGGTAGAGTGAAGAGAGGTATCCGTTTGGCCAATCCTTCCCATTCAAAATATGCAGTATTGTGGGATGTTAACATTATCTTACATTTTTTACGATTATGGCCTTTCAATGCCGATTTATCCAGGAAGCAACTTTCAGCTAAGCTGACAATGCTTTTGTGCTTAGTATCGTGTAGACGAGTATCAGATGTGAGAGCTCTAGACATTTCTATTCTATTTATTCTATTTAATAATTTATAAAGCACATGGCTGCCCGAAGGCCTCCCAGCGCTAATTTCTGGATGTACCTTTTCGCCTGAAGGAGTCACGTTTGCCATTTCCAGAAGAACGAAGACGTATTCCAGGCAAGTCTCTTTTCCCAGCTTTCCTGAGGGATTCTAAGCTTTGTGTAGCACATTGTTTAAAAGAGTTTGAGAACTGTACCAGGGAATTTCGGCAATCTCCGGGGGGTCAACTGTTGATCACTTTACAGAAACCCTTTCACCCGGTGCTATCTTGGCTCGTTGGGTGAGATGGATTTTGTCAGAGGCAGGAGTTGACATATCCAAATTTGGGGCTCATTCAGTGAGAGGGGCAATGGCATCAAAATCCTTTTCTCTTGGTACGCAGTTACAGGATATAATGAGAGTGGCGGATGGGTCATTGGAATCTACATTCAAAACATTGTTATTACAAACCGGTGTCCGATGTAGCTTCTATTGTTTTCCAGCAGCTTTAAACAAGCATAATCTGAAGCCTCTGATCCTGAAATAGAATAAAAAGAAATTCTAGCTTACGCGTCAAGAATTTTCAATTCTATTAAGGACACGGATGCGAGGATTATCCCTCCCGAGCTTTGAATTATCCCTCTCTCATTATGGTGATACATGAGTAACAATGTTCTAATGTTTTGTTTTTCATACGTGGATTTGCACTGTATCTTAATTTTATCAATAATCTGTATACAAATTGCACTGATGTTCTTGGTTACTTACTCATGGGCAGTTTTGGCTTGATAGTGTTTTTCAATAGAAAGTTACGATCTATTTTTTTCCCCTGCTACTCTAGTTCCCGACCAAAAGTCTGGTTGACGAAGAATGGAGGTTCTACCGATTTAGACCAGTTCAGCGGCCAACTTCTGGAAGTGTTGTCAACTGCCTGTGGTTCAGTCCTGGATCTTCTGCTTCTATGTTCATGGGGTTTTTAGATTTTGTTTTTCCCTGATCGCAAAGAAAGAGGAAGAGTTTTAAGGATCACTGTAGTTATGTACGATGTTCACGGTGATTGGTGTTGAGACTGTGTTTAATACTGTTGGGAAATGTATTTTTTTCTTTAACTTTAATCTGATTGGCTGCTGTGAATTGATGTTAGTAAACAGCAAAGAAAGAGAAGCATAATTCTCGCCTCTGTGTCCTTAATAGAATTGAAAATTCTTGATACGTAAGCTAGAATTTCTTTTTAGTGGTCTTTGCTTCATATGAGGCAGATGCATTGAGCTCCTCTGGACTGAGGCCAATTAACTGCCCTTAAGCTTGCGGTCCCAATATGAGGTAAGAGCTCCTTCAAAGCACACACTTGACACACTGAAATATGACCCAACCATGCACCTGACTGGAGTTGCTCATTGGTAACCGCTGAACTCAGCACTATAGATAAGATTTACAATTACAACTTTGAAATAGTAAACACCAGCATTCACAGCACAATCCCTCTCACTGCGCTTCGTATCTAGCTTTATTTAACATCCTAACCTCAAAATGAATGCATAACCAACACAGAGAAAAAAAATCCTAACAAACACACTTAACTACATGCTTCCATACACTGGAAACCAACTTCAAGCCATAGTTATACCCAACGCGCTCGTATAAAACACTGTATACCTGTAGTAAATAAAAGTCCTACTCATCTGAATGAGGAGCAACATTTGGAAGAGGTATCAGAAAAGGGACAATATATATGAGTTGGAAGATTCTATTTCTGGATTGTTAAGGTTTTATGATGTAATGTATTCTTTAAAGTGCTGTATGGAGTAGCATTTTAAGGATAATGCAAAATGATAGCCTCCGGTCTTGTTAAGAAATTATGCTGCACAGTTCAATAAAAACAATTATGCACTTTGTGCACTACATAGACAGCACTACGGTAAGTGAACATTTCATTCAATTCTCAATTTGGCATCTAGGAAGACGGTGGTCCATTCCCTTATCACATCCAGGCTACTGTGTTATATTTGGATCTATCTGACTAGTTGATTGCTAGACTTCAGGTTATTCAGAATGCTGCTGTCTGGGTCATTCTCAGGCTTACTCAGTAGATGAGGTGTACAGTGCTAAACTGACTGACTGGGGCCTTTTAGTAAGGAAGGGGCAAGTCCATCATGTGTCCTTGGATTCCAATGTCATTTAGGCATTAAATTAGGATGGAGTAGGATTCTGTGTGAAACACTGTGGAAAGGTCCAGGAGAATGAGGGCAGCCATGTCTCCTCTATCCAGGTTGATATTCAGTTTAGTTTTGAAGATAGCTATGGTACTTTTATCAACACTAATACTTTAAAGAAAACAATCATCCAGCAAACAACTCATTTACTCAGAATTCAACTTTTCCTATGCTATGCTCCTATGCTTCAGTTATTTATAAAGTTTATAAATTATAAAGTACAATCAATGTTCTGTTTCTAAATCAGTTTAATATTGTCAGATTAGTTTAATCTAGTGTCTAGTGTTTATCTTAATTCTAATTAGCAGCAATTAAACAGCATACATGCCCAATCTTGCTAGCATATAAAATATATTTAAGCTACAAAACTAAATTTCACAGCACAATTAGTGATGTAATTGTTGAGATAAAATGAGAGATAATAAATGGCAGTAACTGATAATGTAAAATAGAAAGGAGTGTAGACGCCAAACCTTTTCATTTTTAAGGCTTTGAACACCACTTTCAAAATACTTTGAACGCAACCTGTGGATTTCAGTCTCAATTTTTCCCCAAAATAATACATATAGGGCGACTACCATGTACAGAGAACGCAGGTCCTAGCAAAGAATTAAGCTGGCTATCAGCTTTCTGGAACAGCAATACGATCAGAAATGTAGAATCATATGTTTAGCTCAAATGAGGTAATATCTCATATATGTGGTACGGGGTTGCACATCTTGAGGCGCTCCCCAAGAAGGATGTTTGAATGTTTTAGATTTCTCCATCTTAGAGATTTAAGAAGGAGGGTACAGGTTCTCCTTAGTAATTTTTGTCTGCCTAAGAGTGTCATTTTCTTGCAAGATTGCAGAAATGCCTTCGGGTTCGGCTCTGTGTGCAACTCAGTTTTTTTTAGTTTAAGCATGTTTTAATGAAAGGACTATCATAAATAGTAACAAGGTCACATAATGCTGTTGAATATATGAAAGATAATAGAATAAAATATAAGCAAAACGAAAAAAACAAAATATATGAGTGGAATAGAGTTTCAATAAAACATTGCAATAATAGAAATAAAGAAGAAATAGAAAGGAGAATAATAATATAAAACTGGATAACAGACTGAAATTGAAGATTATAAAACAAGACACTGTGAGCACTATAAATGAGTATAACTTATCATAACACAACATAAGTCTATAGGGAACAATTCAAGAGGGCTTCGTAACCTCTTCAGATTAAATATCAACTTTTACTATTGCAACTTAAACTATCGAGAATCACTGTTAAAGGTGACCGTATTCATTCTATTTTAAGAGCAAACGAGACTGAGTGTACGCAGGCCCTCTAATCTCTGATTCAAGAAAACAGCATACCACCATGCTTTATAAGAATAATCTATACTATTTTTCCAATGAGAGGCTAATTGTTGAAAGGCTATAGCAATCAAAGTGTCTAGTAATTGAGATGAGCTTGTTAGATGAGACCAAATTGGGGATAGGCTTACTAAAAATACATTCGGAATAGTATATGGGATGTTGATTTTAAAAATCCTAGTAATTTGAGCCCAATCCTGTCGCCAAAAGGCAGTAATGTGAGGACAAAGAAATAACATATGTAATAAATCACAATGGGGTTCATTACAGGACCAGCAGTTGTCATGCATAGTAACTTTCATTTTATATAAAAGGACAGAAGTAACAAATATGTCATAGCTAAAAACATTGTTTGGCCAACATTTTCTGCTCTTGAGCCAATATGCAATTTAGACCAGATCTTATCCCAACATTGGGTGAACCACTGCATGGGCAGATCATTTTCCGATTGTAATTCTAGAACAGACTTGTTTCTAACTGTGAAAAAAACAGGTTTACAATTATGTATTAAGAAAGTGAGTAACTGAAAGCTGTGTTGTGGCCAGAATTTGCGAATAGCCATTGGAAGACATCGGCAACAGAGTGGCAACTTTCTAATTTTGCCTTTTACTTAAAGGTTAGTGTAAGGCATCAAGTCAGGTTTAAGGCAATGATTATTTTGATACCTTCAAGTACCACCTTTAGTAGTCCCATTCAGGAGTTAGCACAGCTAGAGGTGCAAGTGTGGCAGTGTGTAACCATGTACTCATCAATGAGGCTACCAGCCTTTACACAGTAAAAATGACAAACTGGCGTTTTTACTGTTAGCATATATAAAAATACATGTCCTACTTTTTACTATACAGGACATGATAAGCCCACTGTGGGGGTTGCAGATATATATTAAGAAGGGAGGCTTTGGCTTTGTAATTAGATTTAATTGAAAGGTTGAGTTACCAGTTTAAAACTGCCCTGCCAGTCTGCAGTAGCAGCGTGGGAGACATGTTTTCATGTTGTCACATCCAGGGTGGCACAATAAGTGCTGCAGCCGTAGTGGGACACATTAACTTACAGGTCCTGGGTACCCCTGGCACCATATACTAGGAATTTTTAACTAAGTTCTACCAATTGAGTATAAAGCCAATCAAACATCTACTTTTAGGGGTAAGAACACTGGCATTGAGGTCTGGTGCACCTCGCAAAGTCAAAAAACTAGCAGCATCGGTCCAAAAGTTTGGGGGTGAACATGCAAAAACAGGCATTTCCTTACAACAAGGCATATCACTAAGTCAGAGACAGTTTCAAATAGTTGGTGCACTATTTGCAACCTTTCTTTTTGTACTTGCGGGGTGCAATGGACATGCATGTCCACTTTCTGCCCCCCTTGGGCATTTTGGTTATAACAGAAGGGGTTGCAGGCCATTGCATAGTCTCTTCTGTAATACAGATTCTACTGTCACTGCATGTGCACTGACGCGGTCGCGGTCCCAAGAGAATATACCCTATTTGCCTGAGTGCATGGCACCATGCAAATGAAAACACACTTTACCTCTGTGCCCATGTTGCATTGCGGGTGCAGGTGCAAAGGTGCTGTCAAGGGGCGCAATGACTGTGTGCCACATTAAGGTGGACCCCAGTCAGTGTGCCACCAAGGGTGCTCTTTGAAAGGGATGATAAGGGATCCCATGGAGACAGCACACATCGCCCTGCAGATAAATGCTGTTGCTCACTGCACCTGCCTGGAAAGGGTCCTCAGCAGTGCTTAATTTGTAAATAAAAGCATGCCGGTGCCCAAAGCCCTCCTCTTAAACACGCGGCAACTGCAATTAAGTGTGCGAACACGGAATACAGAGGCAGTGTAATGCTGAGGCCATCTCAGGCACCTTCAATCCATTTGCGGACACTCCCTGCCCCTTCAGCTCACTTTTGCAGCTTTCTACTTTCTCCCCTTGCGACGCTTTTTCGTTTTTCCTTTTCTCCGTCTTTCAAATGTGTCTTTTGCTCGTAATAAATGCTTTATGCAGAAGAATAAGCGCCGGCCCTCAAAAATAAGTGCCGGTGCTCAGCACCGGAAACAACAAGCACAAATTAAGCACTGGTCCTCAGCCCCCCACCCCAAACGGAGGCCGCACTGCCACCTGCACTGTAAAAAGGAGACTAACAGCTTCATGCAGCTGGCCAGCCTTTCACTAATGCGATGTTCCAGGTGCAGGCGACGATTTATTCCTGCTGTAAGTGCAGCTTATTTGTTGTGATACAGCACAACGCCCCATTCTGTGCCCAGCACATAGACTTAAGTTTGTGCATCGCTGATTGTGACAGTGTGCCATACCCATAACCCGGCCCCGGGCTCTTTGTCCTAAACTGTGAGGGGCATGTGGATGACATTCTGCCTAGCGCTATCAACACTCACTCAAAAGGTCGAGCGACATAGTTACACACTGCCCTCTGCTTACATCTCCCAAAAATCGTCCTCAAGTACAATTAGGCTAATTGGACTGGCACACGTGCGGCATGCCCCCTCGCCACCTCACAGATTCCAAGGTGACCTCTATGTTCCGAGCGTCTGCATGAAATTCTCTAGATATGTTCGTGATCATAAGCGAGAAGGTGGGGCTCTCCACACACACAGAGACATCTGTCACTTCCTTCCGGGCGTAGGAAATTCCTTCCATCAGGGTTCGGTGTCTGTTGACCTCTTTAAACGGCACTATCTGTATTTTATGCGCTCCCGTCTTCACATGGAGAGGTGCGGCCCCCCCAGTCTGCCTGGAGTCAGTCTGTCTGGAGTCTGGGCAGTCAGCTGTCCCTCTGAGTGACAGCCGTCGAGCCTGCCCCCACCAGCTATACATTCTCCTGCCCGTCCCTGTCACTCGAGATGAAACACGGGTGCAGTACAAACTACAGGCCTGTCACCCGAGCAGTGACCCCACGTGCTAACCTGCACTGGAAGGAGTAATTGCGAGATTGCATTACCCAGACAGAAAAAAAATCGCTCATCCATACTACTATAAAATTGCATAGCAACCGAAACTAGAACAGGTCTGCAGCACAATAAATTCGTGAATCACAGGTCCTGAAAGCTCAAGTGCAACTGGCCGAAAGGATAACCCACCACAAAGCTAAATAAGAAACATATGTTTTAAAATGTCAAAGGGTGCTTAGACCACAGAATGAAACATATGTTACTGGATATAAATCTGTATAGTATATCATATTGCACTAGAAATACATTACTTAAAAGTAAATGCAAACAATTGATGTGACATATCTTCATTCTGCATTTCCCTTGTACTTCTGGCTGCCATCACCTTAGTATCAGAAGATTTAACACTGTCCTCTGCCCTCCTCGATTTGAACATGCTCCCACCCACACATACCGCTTCCCCGCTGCTGGTCGCCATGGAACATGCCTGCGCCAGGTAACTCCTTGGCTACCTTGCAGTCGACCTCCCTTCCTGCTGCCAACCAGACAGCCCATTCCCCCACATCATGCTATTCTGCTATCCTATGTCCCACTTTCCACTCTGTTTCTGCTTGTCTCCCCCACTGAACAGCATCTTTCTGTGTCCATCCTCCATTTGCCCTAGCTCTGTCAACTCCACACCTTCTGTACACTCCTCCCCTCGCTCCTTCCCTATGCTTACTTCTCTATGTACTGACAATATTTGTGTCCACTTCGCGTCATCAAGCCTCCTTGCATTATATCCCCCACTACTGTACAACCCTTCGTTACTTTCAGGTAGAATCACACTGTACAATGCAAATAACCTCAGAGGATGACACAAAATCAGTAATGCACAGCTCTGACCTGAATCTTTTGAAGTCACAATCATAAAAACCAACACAAACACTGTACAATCAAACGCGTACGCCACCATGAGAAAGTCACCAGAAAGAGTACCTACCAAGGGAAATTTTTGTCAAATTAATATAATAACTTGTTTTATTGATAGTGCGACCGCAAGCCTGCTATTTCCAAGCATTGTAAATAGCATACTGGACTATTTCTTAAAATTCAAGGTGAGTCGGCATTGCTGAAATATGAAATTGCGACTTGCAGATCAATGTAAATCTCAATGTTACACCTTTAATTCACTGCACCATCCCGTCGCATATGATGCTTTTCGGTGCCATCCACAGACAGTCTGTTTACTAACTTTATGAAGGTCAATTAAAACCACAATCTCAAGGATGGGGTAGCACTTAGCCAAAACTAGTTCACACACAGTTAACAAGACAAAGGTAGAAAAAAACTAAATCCTTCAAACTAAAACAATGATTAGGGTGTAGATATGTTACATCAGATGCAGCAGTAAGAAAGTATAGTTATCTGGGCTTGATGAAGTAAACTTGCACATAAGTATTAGATGCATACAGTGTACCCAGAGTGCTAGTGAGGTCGGCTACTTTATGGTACAAATTCCATGGATGTGTCATAAATAGCATCTTAAGGAAATGTGGTAAGGGTGTATAATATGTATTTGGAACTTTAACTGAACCCCCTTCCTGAACACAACAACTGTCTGCTGTCCAAGCCAACAAGATGTCTTCGTGGAGTTAGGTCATAGAGAGAATGATTTGTGTTGGTTCAATTAGAGTTAGTTACATAGGTGGTGGTGTGGACAAAATAGAAAACGGGGAGAGCAATATTATATGTGCAAGTTTCATACATACAGGACAGGATTAAATGAAAAGGAGGAATGGGAATGGGTACTCAAACACCACTGAAGGCCTGATTTAGACCTTGATGGAGAGGGAACTGCATTGTAATGGCAATGGATTTCCCTGCCCCCAGGACTATGGTTTGACAACAACAGAGACTACTCCATCTCCGCTGTGGTCAAACTTCTCTGACAGTCCGACGGAGTAAGGGTAATCAGACAGGTGGCTATATTTACACCCACCTAATTTAGATGGACGGACACATAACCATTTTTCAATGCCCGTCATCGCCAGGAATATCTTGGTGCTCCCATGGTCAGGGAAGCATTTTTTTAAAAAAAATTGAAACAGAATGTCCTGCTGTCGGATTTTCTTTTTAGAAAAAAAATTGTAAGTTTGCCGTATGACTCCATTGTGTTTGACGGAGACGTCAGGCTAAGTTACAATACATTGGCAGGAACCGCCCTGATAGCAGTTCCTGTCAATGGTTGATATGTCCGCCAGGCTGATGGACATTCCAAAATTGGGCAGCCAGCACCTCCGCCAGGACAGCAGAGTAATTTACTCCATAACTGTGATGGTGGACAGGCTGACTGCCCAAATATAAATCAGCCCCTGAGTAATGCATATTAGGACCATTTTTTGGGCAACAATTTGATACAGATCCTATGAGGAAATCTATAATTCAGTATTAGAGTTGGGGGATAATTCTAGGTTCCTACTAGTATTTATTTATGAATTTGAGACACTCAGTATTGATAAGATATAGGAGATTAACTATACAGGTCTATCACAGATAGAGTCTGAAATGTACAAGATTAGGCTATACTTCGAATATGGCTTCTATGGCCTACAAAAGGGAAATAAGTTCTACGTTTTTATCAACAAGTAGTGTGTAGTGTGTGTAGAAATGAATGAAATGCATAGAGAATTACAGCATACTTCCAATATGGCAGGTTAAGGTAAGAAGTCTGATTTTTATTTTAGTAGGGTTATTGAAAACCAAGGAACGAGAACCCAGTGTGGATAGAGTTAGAGCATATCTACAAAATGATGTCTGTGAGCAATGGTAGGAAATTGTTGTTAAACCACAAGGGACGCTTTAGAGGTTTCTCAATTAAAACTCCAGATCTTTAAGGAGGTAGGCACTTAATGCTATAGATTATGGAGAATGACCCGAAATAGGTGTCTGCAGGATAAAGTTAAAATGTGAGTTCTTTTTTTGAGAAGAGAGATAGCTGTTTTTGTGTTTCCAAATTAATAAATAAAAATAAACCTGGATTGTGGTTTTACTGAAAAAACAAAGGTTGAAATGATTTTATAGTTAGATATGGTAATAATATCAAACCTTAGAAAATCGCTGAAAAAAAATCAAAAGTTAATGGGACATTATAGTTAGGTGAAAATATCAGTAAAAACATGCAATTTTAAATTAACAAAAAACACTGACATTCACCAGTTATGTTTATCTTAAGTAACTATAACTCATGCTCTTAAGTAACTATTACTCATGCCGCCATCATGCAAAGTCTTGTCATCAATGATGTAATTTCAGATGTTGCAGTCATGTTATCTATTATGTCATAGGACATGGCATGAGTGAGCGATTTGTAAGGGCATAAGGACTGCATGGCAAAGGCGCGAGTTATAGTTTCTTTATGGTAAGATGTGGTTCCTGTGCACACCAAAGCCCTCATTACAAGTGTGGCGGTCTTATGACTGCCACACTCGCGGTGGCAGTTGGACCACCGGCATAGTGGCGGTCCGACTGCCACATTATGACCATGGCGGAGCCGCAAAGGTCTGTCCGTCGGCACAGCTAGGTTGCCGCTAGTTGACTGCCTGGTGGTCTCAACGATCGTAATCCACCAGGGCAGCACTGCAAGCTGTTGTGGTGAGTTTCCCTCTGGGCCGACGGGCAGAAATGCTGTTGTGACTTGTAATAGGTCCCATGGAGGAACACATAGGCAGTCATCACGATGCGGGACTTTGCCGGACAGCCTTCACCACCCGCCAAAGTCGTAATGAGCCTCTCAGTCACTGGAACCAAGCTATACCTGGTTGATGAGCCCTAACTAGGGCAAAACTGTCCCTGGGTTGCTTTTGTTCCAGTTCAGGCAGGACCTGGCCGGGCACTTCAGGCTGGACTGTTCCCGTAGGTGCAGGGTCAAGACTGATTTGGATATATCTCGGTCCAAACTGAGGTGACATGTTGTGCAAAATAACGAGGGAATGGGATGTGACCCTGAGTAATTACCAGTGGCTACGAATAATTCAAGCATTCCATCTATTAGTTTTTTGTATAGTTTACTGTATCACCCCAAGTGGGACGGGTATGTCCAGACATTAGTACCGTGCACACTATCTCAATTGAACCAAGCTATACCTGGATGATGAGCCCTAAGTAGAGCAAAACTGGTCCTTGGTTGCATGTGTTCTAGTACAGGGAGGAACTGGCCGGCAGTTCAGACAAAATTTATGTGGCATGGTGTGCAAAATAATGATGGTTATGGGAAGTGATCCCTAGTAATTTTCAGTGGCTCAGATTAATTGAACCATTCCATCTATCATTTTTTTGTATACTTTAGTGACATCATGAACTAGCATCATAGCAAAATAACTTAATAAAGCTTCTCACTGGTGGAAAGTAAAGAGCCAATAATGGGAATCACACATGCTGTCAAAGACTTCCCCATTGTCATAGTACATTCCAAATAGATATAGATGTAGAAAGACTTCTGCAAACATATGCGTTTTTTCTAACAACAAAGCTGCAGCAATTATCACAACTAAAGCATGTGGTAATTCAAGTTTCATGGTTGTGTACAGCCGGAGATCTTGCTGAGTGTGAAGCATGTCTGCACATTCTAAAGGCTGGTGGATCGAAATCACCACCCATGCAAGAATAGAATTTGACCATACCATCTGCCAAGGGGTGCAACACCCTCACACATTGGAGTATGTATGCAGAGTAATGACACTGCATGTCCAAAGACACCTCAAGCCACACTCTGGAAGAGTTTTGTGAAGTCTAATAACTCATCTCCACTTTCCAGAAAAAGGCAGCAGTCACCAATATCACATGACCTGCTCATCTTCTGCCACTGAAACATCAAAACTAAGGCCAGAAGCCATTCCTAAAATAGCATCAATATAGCCTTAAATAACATTGCACCCAAAAAAGTTGCACTCACCCTGGAAATACTATTGGCCCCCTAACCACTTTATTACTAGACAGCAGTCCGAGGTCAGCAGTAGTTTACTGCCCAAGAAGGGCTTACAAAAGCTTGAAATCCCACTTTTTTACTTTTACAAATCCAGGACAGAAACCAGTCACTCATGTATTTAGGTCATGAGATCCGCATGCCAGACAGGCAAACAATCTAAAACCAGGAGATGTTTCTTGCCATATCCTCAGCAGCTTAGCATACCTTCCATCTTCACTAGGATCTAAATGGGCCTAACCATCTAAAGCTCTGGCTCCCACACCTCAGGTAAACGCATATCACTTCCCCTACACATCCAAACCCCACAGTCAGATCGTACTATCAGATTTAATTTCTGAATTCAACCCGAAATAGAATATTTTTGCTCATTCACTGACCTTGTCCTGGATTTGCTCTTGCAAGACATCAATTACAATAGATATGAAGGCCCATCTGGAAAACCAGTTGAGAAATAGATGCTCCAATAAAACCACGAGCCACCAAATCAAAGTTGCAATACTATAGTACCCCCAAACACATGCCAACAAGAAAAGTTGGGTCTTCAAACAAGATTAGAAATTTAAAAAGGTCAAGTGCCCTATTTAGAGTTTGGCAGATGGGCTACTCTGCCAAAACATGATGGCTACCGTGTCTACCTGTTACAAAAGCCATAGGCTATAATGCATTTGTAACACAGTGAGAGGAACATCCGCCATGTTTGTGATTGTGAATCCCATCCATCAAACTCTAAATAAGGCCCAGAGTGATGAGATTACCTAACATAACTTAAGACAACAAACTACAAGTCAACTATCATGAAAGCATCAAACAAAACAAGAGGTGTCTTTAAAATTGTTAGACAGTGCATCATTCCGTTTTCTTGCTCACAAATGCCTGATTTCTGTAACAAATGTAATCAAATTCTTCACGCACAGAGAAGATCAACAAGAAGAGTATTCACACCAGCAACACAAAACAAACCACCTGTTGCCTTTTTCCCAAAACCAGCAAATGGACAATTTTAAAACACCTTTAAATCACTGACCGTGGAGTGGAGCAAGATGAACTTGAGACCGGACGCTCTCTTCTAATGCTCTGACATGACTCCTTTCTCTGAGGCACCAAGAGCAGATGCTGCACTGAGAAGTGGAGCAGAAAATCCAACAGGGAGAGTGTAGGAAGTTGGCTCTGTATATACTATTTCAAAGTAAGAAATAGTGTGCACAGAGTCCAAGGGTTCCCCTTAGATGTAAGATAGTGGGAAAATTAGATAATTCTAATGCTCTATTTTGTGGTAGTGTGGTCGAGCAGTAGGCTTATCAAAGGGTAGTGTTAAGCATTTGCTGTACACAAACAGGTAATAAATGAGGAACACACACTCAAAGACTAACTCCAGGCCAATAGGTTTTTATATAGAAAAATATATTTTCTTAGTTTATTTTAAGAGCCACAAGTTCAAGATTTTAAGTAAATGCATAAAATGCAAGGTACTTCACACAGTAAGTTAGGAACTTTGAATTAAAGCAATATCATACACAGTCTTTGTTAAAATGGCAATAAGCTATTTTAAAAGTGGACACTCCAAAAATCAACAGTTCCTGGGGGAGGTAAGTAATGGTTATATTGTGAGGTAAGTAAAACACTTACAAGTCTCAGTTCCTGGGCATAGGCAGCCCACCGTTGGGGGTTCAAGGCAACCCCAAAGTTACCACACCAGCCGCTCAGGGCCGGTCAGGTGCAGAGGCCAAAGAGGTGCCCAAAACACATAGGTGCCTATGGAGAACAGGGGTGCGCCGGTTCCAGACTGCCAGCAGGTAAGTACCCATGAACTCGGGGGGCAGACCAGGGGGGTTTTGTAGAGCACTGGGGGGGGACACAAGTAGGCACACAAAACACACCCTCAGCGGCACAGCGGTGGCCGGGTGCAGTGTGCAAAGCAGGCGTCGGGTTTTGTATAGGAAACAATGGAGGGACCCGGGGGTCACGCTAGCGGTGCAGGCAGGCACAGGGGGGCTTCTCTGGCCAGCCCCCACCTGGGGGTCACTCCTGTACTGAGGTTCAGTTCCTTCTGGTCCTGGGGGCTGTGGGTGCAGTGCTTGGTCCGGGCATAGGGGCCCTTGTTACAGGCAGTCGCGGTCAGGGGGAGCCTCTGGATTCTCTCTGCAGGCGTCGCTGTGGGAGCCCAGAGGGTTGTCTCGGGCTACTCACGGGGTCCCAGTCGTCGGGGAGTCCTCCCTGTGGTGTTGGTTCTCTGGATCTCGAGCTGGGGGCGTCGGGTAAAGAGTGTGAAGTCTCACGCTTCCGGCGGGAAGGGTGAGTTCTTTGAAAGTAGGTTCTTTGTTGCAAAGATGTTGCTCTTTTTGAGCAGAGCCGCTGCTCATGGGAGTTACTTGGTCCTGGGGGTCAGGGCAGTCCTCTGAGGCTTCAGAGGTCACTGGTCCCTGTTGGATGCATCGCTGGTTGCAGGTTTTCGACTCTGAAAACAGGCTGGTAGGGCTGGGCCAAAGCAGTTGTCATTGTCCGTCGTCTCTGCAGGCTTGTAGGTCAGCAGTCCTTCTTTGTAGTTCAGGGTGCAGGAATCTGATTTCCTGGGTTCTGGGGTGCCCCTAAATACTAGATTTAGGGGTGTGGTTAGGTCTGGGAGGGCAGTAGCCAATGGCTACTGTCCTGGAGGGTGGCTACACCCTCTTTGTGCCTCCTCCCTGTGGGGAGGGGGCACATCCCTAATCCTACTGGGGGAATCCTCCAAAATTAAGATGGATGATTTCTTAAAGGCAGGGGTCACCTCAGCTCAGGGCACCTTAGGGGATGTCCTGACTGGTGGGTGACTCCTCCTTGTTTTTCTCATTATCTTCTCCAGCCTTGCCACCAAAAGTGGGGGCAATGGCCTGTAGCAAGAGGGGCGGTCATCTCCACTAGCTGGGATGCCCTGGGGCGCTGTAACAAAGGGGGTGAGCCTTTGAGGCTCAGCACCAGGTGTTTCAGTTCCTGCATGGGGAGGTGTGAAGTACCTCCACCCAGTGCAGGCTTTGTTCCTGGCCACAGAGTGACAAAGGCACTCTCCCTATGTGGCCAGCAACTTGTCTGGATTGAGGCAGGCTGGCAGGAACTGGTCAGCCTACATTAGTAGTCGGATTGGTATCCAGGGGACATCTCTATGATGCCCTCTGGGTGCATGTTACAATAAATTGCACACTGGCATCAGTGTGCATTTATTGTGCTGAGAAGTTTGAAACCAAACTTCCCAGATTTCAGTGTAGCCATTATGGAACTGTGGAGTTTGTGTTTGACAAACTCCCAGACCATACACTCTTATGGCTACCCTGCACTTACAATGTCTAAGGTTTTGCTTAGACACCGTAAGGGCATAGTGCTCATGCACACATGCCCTGACCTGTGGTATAGTGCACCCTGCCTTAGGGCTGTAAGGCCTGCTAGAGGGGTGACTTACCTATGCCACAGGCAGCGTGAGGTTGGCATAGCACTCTGAGGGGAGTGCCATATCGACTTAGTCATTTTCTCCCCACCAGCATACACAAGCTGTGAGGCAGTGTGCATGTGCTGAGTCAGTGGTCCCCAGGGTGGCATAAGACATGCTGCAGCCCTTAGAGACCTTCCATGGCATCAGGGCCCATGGTACCAGGGGTACCAGTTACAAAGGACCTATCTGAGTGCCAAGGTTGTGCCAATTGTGGAAACAAAGGTACAGTTTAGGGAAAGAACACTGGTGCTGGGGCCTGGTTAGCAGAGTCCCAGCACACTTTCAATCAAAACCTGGCATAAGCAAAGGCAAAAAGTCAGGGGGTAACCATACCAAGGAGGCATTTCCTTGCATAGAGGCTGTGACAGTTACTTTTCCTGGCAGCTAGAGGCTAGTGCCCAGAGTGTGCTCTTATGTCTGTCTAGTCCCCTTGGAGCCAGGGGACATAAGATGGGACAGGGGATGGTCTAACACAACAGTTGTGAGAGGACCACCCAGAGTTCGCTGGAGGGCATAGGTATGAGCCCTCTATTTGGAGAAAAGTCCCGGCGAGGACTATTGGAAACCTGGCATGGAATCAAAAGAGACTACAACCAGAGCATCCAGGAAAGATGAGCTTTGTGGGGGGGGGGGGGTTGTGGCAAAGAGAACCAGGAGAGAGGAGAGGTCCACAGAGTCTTTGTGGTTCCATCTCTGCTGGAACAGAGAGGCCTCACTCAGGTGTGCAAGCAACATCCATCCAGCGATGTAAAGGTCGGTGTTAAACAACAGCTTACGTTGCCGGCACACCCTTCGAACCATAGGGTACACGCAGAGAACATGCCTCCAAAGACTGACAAGCATCGGAATAGGAGGGACACAATAGACGGTGGTTAAGGAATGTCAGTTTGGGTCATTAGCTCATGAAAAATACTTGAACTTCAGTTTTTTCATTCTTGCACATCTTTTGTTTTACTGGAGCTATATCTTGACTCATTGTGTTACATTGGCCACCTGAAGTGTGTTTTTTGGTCAGGCAGGTGTGCTAGTGCACTAGTTATTACTGCTTTGCAGGTGAGGAGGCAGTTTCTCCAGATTGTGCAAGCTTGAAGGGGAAGATAGAGTAGATCATTTAGGATAGGAGTAAAGTGCTCTTATTTTTTCATTTGCTTGATAAATCAGGAGCTGCCATGGACTTATAGTATGAAATAATACTGTCCCCACTTCCTAATTCAGTAAAGAGCATAAAGGGTAATCGCCTTTCATTAGTCTCTTTCAGCCTGGATACAATAATACCCACAAAGGGCAGGATAAATAAAGAGAAAGTAATGGTAAGGTTGGTGTGATCTCCAAGTGATTGATTGATTGATATGATTGAAAAATTGTTAGAGAAGATGGATCCTGCATTCATTTTCTCATATCGGTTATAGGTTTATGCATCTCTGCACGAGATGTCCATTCATCACAAAGGAAACCGTAGGATATATTTGCTGATTGACACTACCTCGCTAAAAATATTACGTTTTTTCAAAAATTTCTATTTTCCCTCTTACTATCTTTCTGTAAAAAAAATAACCAAAACATAACAGAAGAAATCATAGAAATGCATTACTTCTATTTAATACCCAGCCTACATCCAGCGCTGTAAGAGACTAAAATATACAAAGCATTTGTGGCATGAACTGTTGCAATTCGCTAGAGAGCTGCAGCAAATGTAAAATTCATGAGGACTGGAATGTCTGAATTCCCATCTGTGCTGTCCTTAGTACAAAAAAGGCTAAGGTGTTATTTCTCAGCAGTCAAGATTTCCCAAGGCGGGTTCTCCCATTGTTTGACTTTCCCCCGGAAAAAATGAAAACCAAGCGGAAGTTTTAGGCATAAGCAGCCTAATTATGCTCAGTTAGAAGACCACAGGCAGCGTTCTGGAGCACCATGCAGACAGCTGTTGCTAATGGGAACTCTGCCATAAGAACTTGGAACAAATGTGCCCTTTTGTTTCTTCGTGTAAGCATGGCGAAAACGTGACGCGAGAAAGCATTCTGCTGTAAAATAAGCAAAAAGAAAATTACAGAGGGGAACTCACCTTCTCCTTTTAAACTTTCCAGCGGCAGATAAATAAAGATCGTGGGCCAGAATATATAAAATAACCTGTATTGCTAGTTCGCAAAGAGGTGATATAACTCTAGAAATTTCACAGATACTATTTTTAACGTACAAGTTACTTACCTTCGGTAAGGATTTATCTGGTAGAGATGTATTCTAGTTGCAGATCCCTTACCTTCTTAGACTTTCTCCCAGGCATCAGACTAGATCCAGAGAATAATTTTTTCGAGCAGTACCCCTGCACACGATAGGTGACGTCTGTCGACTCCGTGGGTGTCATTGGCGTGTGATCACCGTGATGACTTCGTGGTCATATATAGGCACCACCCCGGTGCGCTGACGTCAGTTTCTTCTCACGAGTTTCCACGCCAGTAGCACAGAGCCATGAAAAACACTGAGAATGGTGCGCTAAAGCTAGGGCCCTTAGAGGGAAGTACCTGTCCCTAGAAATCAGTTTGACGTGCGGGGTGGATGGGCGTGTCATTAAGGAATCTGCAACTAGAAAATGTCTCTACTACATATATTGTTACCAAAGGTAAGTAACTTGTACAGCTGATAGCGAGTTCTAGTTGCAGATTCCTTTCTTTAGAATAGATACCCGAGCAATACCATCCCCAGTGGTGGGCTGACAACTAAGATCACACCAAAAAGTCCTGCAGGACCGAACGGCCAAAAGAGCCATCCCTGCGGACCTAACTGTCCCGGCAGTAATGCTTGGTGAACGTATGTAAGGATGCCCACGTTGTGGCCTGGCAGATATCCAGGACTGGAACTCCGTGTGCTAACGCTGTGATAGCAGCAGTTGCTCTGGTTGAATGAGCATGCAAACCTTCAGGGGGTTGCTTTTTTGCCAAAGAGTAGCACATCTTGATGCAGAGGACTACCCATCACAAGATGGTCCTCTTCTGCACTGCCTTCCCTTTCTTCGCACCCACATATCCCACAGAGTTGATCATCCACCCAGAAATCTTTGGTACGATCTAGGTAGGACGCCAATGCTCTTTTTAGATCCAGACGGTGGAGTCTCTCTTCCTAATGAGAGGGATGTGGGGGTGCCTAAAGAGTAGGCAAGGTGATAGATTGGCCTATGTGGAAAGGCGTTACCACTTTGGGAAGAAAGGAAGCCCTGGCACAAAGCACCACTTTGTCAGGATGCACTGCTAGGAATGGTGGCTTCGAAGAAAGAGCCTGAAGTTCACTTACTCTACGAGCAGTGGTGATGGCTATCAAAAAAGCCGTTTTAAGGGTTAAGAGCCGTAGAGGTCAGTTGTAATGCGGCTCGAAAGGGACACACATGAGGTATGTGAGGACCAAGTTCAAATCCGACTTGCGGATGATGAACAGGACGGTAGGAAGCATTTGAGTGAGGCCTTTAAGAAACCTCCCAACAATGGGAGATTTGAAAAGAGAAGGTTGGTCTGGTAGTCTTAAGAAGGCAGAGATGGCAGACAAATATCCCTTGAGGGTGCCCAGAGCAGAGCCCTGCTGGGCCACAGAGACAATAAAGAGGAGAACCTCTGAGAGAGGTGCAGAGAGGGGAATCAACAGATTTGTTGATACACTATCTCACAAATTTATTCCAACGGCAGGCATATACCGTATTGGTGGAGGGACATCTGGCTGCCAAGATGACATTACAGACTTCGGTTGGAAGGTCAAAAGCCTCCAACTGTTGCTGCTCAATCTTCACGCAAGGAGGTGGAGACTGGACAGGTTTGGGTGGATAACTATCCCATGCTGCTGCGACAGAAGATCCTCTCAAAGGAGCAGTCTGAACAGAGGATCGATGGCCATGCTGAGTAGCTCAGTATACCAGACTCTTCGTGCCCAATCCAGCGCCACCAAGATTACTTGGGCCCGGTCTTCCCTGATCTTCTTCAGAACCCTTGGCAGAAGTGGTATTGGTGGGAAGGCATACAGCAGGTGTGAGTTCCACCCGTGATGCAAGGCGTCGCCGAGCGAGAGCAGCCTTGGAAACTCCAACATGCAAAACAGCTGACATTGCTCGTTCTCTTTAGAGGCGAACAAATCTAACCAAGGCTCTCGACACTGCTGAAAGAGACCTTGCGCCACCTCCAGATGGAGACGCCATTCGTGATCGACTATGCATTGGCGGCTGAGTTCGTCTGCTCTGACTTCAGAGAGCCAGCCAGATGTTGAACCACCAGGGAAATGCCCTGGCGTTCCAGCCATGTCCAGAGGTGAAGAGCCCATTTCGTACTGCTTGTTGCAATACCACATGGCGGTGGTCTTGTCAGTGAACACCTGCACCACTTTCCCTTTGAGAGAGGGAAGGAATGCTTTCAATGCAAGTCTGATTGCCCGTAGCTCCAAAAGGTTGATGTGGAGTCCGGACTCCGCCGGAGACCAGAGGCCTCTGATCTCCACCTCTCCCATGTGGCCACCCAATCCCAGGAGTGATGCATCTGCCACTACTGTGAGATCTCGTTGGGGAAGGGAGAGAGATCTGCAGTTGACCCAATTCGGATTCGACAATCACCACTGCAGATCTTTCACAGTTCCCTCCAAGATCTGAACTATGTCAGAGAGATTCCCCTGATGCTGCGCTCACTGGAACTTCAGGTCCCACTGCAGAGCCTGCATAGGCCATCTGGCATGTTGAACCAGCAGGATGCAGGAGGCCACAGGACCTAGCAGCCTCAGAGTCATTCTCACCGAAATCCAGGATAGAGGCTGAAACATCGGTATCATAGCCAGAACAGCTCAGATGAAAGAAAGAGTCTGAGAGGGACTCAGGTGTGACTCCGGCAAGTTTATAGTGAACCCCAGCGAATGCAGGAGGTTCACAATAGTCTGGAGGTGGGAGCCGACTTTCAGGGTCGTGTCCGCCTTCAACATCCAGTCGTTAAGGTAGGGGAAGACTGGAACCCCTAACCTGCACAGATGAACTGCAACCACTACCATCACTTTGGTGAATTACCCAAGGGGCACTGGTAAGGCCAAAAAGGGAGCACGGTGAACTGAAAGTGCTCGTGACCTATCACAAATCGTAGGTAACGTCTGTGGGCCGGCAGGACGGGAATATGAAAATAGGCGTCCTTCAAGTCCAACGCAACATCCAGTCTCCAGGGCGGAAAGGACCTCAGCTAGGGTTAACATCTTAAACCTTTCCTTCTTGATAAATAGATTGAGAGTACAGAGGTCTAGGATAGGGCGAAGGGCCTTGTCCTTTTTGGCACCAAAAAGTAGCGGGAATAGCAATCACAACCTACTCTATGGTTCCATGGCCAGGATATCCTTGAGCTCCTTCATGGATCTTAATGGATCATTAGAACTACTGATAAAGGGACACACACATGTTTTGAAATTTGAGTAAGAGAGAGATGGAGGCTGGGAATGCACTTGCCACTACAGTACAGCTAAGTGCCCAAAACCAAAATGTTCTTGGTATTACAATCCACCAATCCACTGAGAGAAAATATGATTGGGACTGTGTAAAAACAATTAAGAAAAATCAGAGTGGGAGCATATCCACCTTGGTGCATTATGGGAAATGAAGTCTGTTTGTAATCATGAATGAATTGAAGGAGTAAAAACGTATTTAAACACTAGTGGGTGTGTGTCCTGTAATTACCGGCATCTGAAGAAGGCCCTTCGCTGAAACGCGTCATGCTGGGGTGAGGAAGTGGAATCCAAGAGTGCCCCTGGCTCTGTAGTGGAGCTGCTTGGTATGGACATTAATTACTTGCAGTGCTGCTTTCACGAAGGAGGCACCCACCTGATAGAGTTTGGTAACAATGAGCAGCATTTGGGTGAAAATATATATATATATATATATATATATATATATATATATATATATATATATATATATATATATATATATATATATATATAAAATCTAAGTTGGGTCGCTCGATTCCAGCCGCTTACTCGCGGCGAGCCTGCGGTAGGGTAGCGAACCCTAATACACCAAAACTCACACGTCGCCTACTTGCAAACAATACGGGTGCCACATAGACAACGTACCGCAGCTCAAATCCAGACAGCGTATTTATTTAAATGCATGTATCAGCAAAATTGCCCGACTCGTTTTGGACCATTTTGCTGATACATGCGTTTAAATAAATACGCTTTCTGGATTTGAGCCGCGGTATGTTGTCTATGTGGCGCCGGTATTGCTGGCGAGTAGGCGACGTGTGTGTTATGATATATGGATATATATATATATATATGGATATATATATATATATATATATATATATATATATATATATATATATATATATCACTGTGAGTTGCTGGCTTTGCTTTTTCTTCCCGTTTATATAACCTGTTGGGAATGCGCTTTCACATGAGGACAACTTCGTTTTTGATAATTAACCGGCCTGTCCAGCCGGGAAGGCAGCACCACTGCACATCGAAGCAGGTCTGTGTGACTAAAAATGGATTGTCACATAAGAGCAATCAGGTTGGGTTATTCACAGCAAATCTGTCAATTTTACTTTGGATTCACCTACAAAGGTTTTGCACTTTGGGTCATTATTTTGTTTGGCTCCAGCAACCCACTTGGGGCAAAATGAAAAAATTGCAGGACCACCACAACCAGCATGCACTGCTCACTTGAGAGGCCCACTGAGGCGGACTAGTATTTAAAGAGACTAATCAGGTGCCTGTAATTAGACAAGCTGAAGCCATGCCGGTCTTTTCAGTAAGAAAGAGATGCCTGGAACACCTCCAGCACTGGCTGCACCTACGAGGGTGAAACACTTTTATATTTTTCTCTGCTGAAGAAAGAATTGACAGTGAAACACGTGTCCAGAGATGATTTTATAACTTAAGGCCTGGAATAATGAAACTGCTTAAAGAATTCACTGTGAGTTGCTGGCTTTGCTTTTTCTTCCCGTTTATATAACCTGTTGGGAGTGCGCTTTCACATGAGGACAACTTCGTTTTTTATATATATATATATATATATATATATATATATATGTATTTCTTACCAAATGGCAGTCACCACTAAGTAGTTATGGTTAGGACCTGTTTCTATACAAAAAGCTGTTTTTTGCTTGTCTATATGTTTGGTGCTGAATGACAAATCTTCATGAAAATTTCCCAAACAATTCAACAGTCACATGAGCTGCTGTATGTAAAGTTTTAGGGTGACTCGTGACGCCAGGGCCGAGATAAAAGGGGTTGAAATTTAGATTGTTTCTGATGTTAATTCCCATAAGAAAAACTGAAGAGCGATAGTGCCAAAACCACTGGGTGGAATTACACCAAATTTGGCAGGAAGGTAGGTCTTGGTCCAGAAAGAGCCTTTTTTGTTTTTTGGTGTAAATCTGCTCAATAGTGTTTGAGAAACTGAGGAAAATCCAAATTTGTATATACATATAGGGACACAAAGGATTCGCAACCCCTTTAAATCCTGTACTGAGATCTGATTGGCTGCCAGCACTTCAAACCAGGCAGTGTTGGCAGCCATCTTGAGCCAAGTTCTAGACAAAAATATTAAAAAAAGAAAAGGGACCAAGGTACAGACATCCTGACCTCTTATCTCTGGTTCTGGGGTCCCACAGAGACCCCCGTCCAGAGTAAAAAAGCATTTTGTTTTACATTTTGGCCGCGATTCATGGCAGATCCGGCAAAAAATTTCCAAACAATACAAAGCGCGGGCTCCTGCGATTCATCTTTTTCAAGCCCCTGGGATGACATAGTCCGGGGGCAATGCTTATTTAAGTGCAGGGGGGCCGCATGGCCCCCTCTGCAGCCCCTGGGAACCACCACCTCCCTGGGGCTTATTTCAGTTTTAAAAGGGGAGAGCTGCCCACCACCTCCCCGGGGAATTAATTAAAATTAATGCAGGAATGGTGGGTCTGGCCCCCCCGTAGCTCTGAGGACCACCACCTCCCCCGGGCGTATTTTGAAAAAGAGATTGGAGGTCAGTGAAATATACCCGTAGCAACAGGGATACCACCTCCCTGGGGCAAAATTAAAAACAGAAAGGGAGTCTGTGTCAGACCCCCTGCAGCCATTGGGACCCTCACCTTCCCGGGGCATTGATTATATTGTGTGTGGGGGACCACTATCCCCTTAGGTGGATGTAAAAAAGAAATGGGGGTTTGGAACCCCTGCAGCTTCGGGGACCAACACCTCCCTGGCAGCATGTATGTTAGAGGCGGTGGGTGCAGCAGGGAGGCCAGTGATGGCCCTGGGGACTGCCACCTCCCCCAAGGACTGCCTCCTGCTATGTCCCGGGGTGCCCTCCCTTGAGACATAGCTGTTTGCTGTGGCTTGGTGGCAGCTTTGACATATGCCGCCAAGGCACAGCCAACACTCTGATGAAGAGAGCTGTCATCGGAGCGGAGGTTTCCTCTGTCTGCCTGCCCGTGGCGATGCAGACAGGCAGAGGAAACATTGCTGCTTTAGCAGTTCCCTCTCTGTGACAACAATGCTGGCTCTCACAGCAGGTGGGGAGCCAACTGGGAGTGTAGGGGCCTTTAGGCTCCCCCCACGGTCCTCAACATTCAGACTGTGTGACCTGGGGGGCACTCAGATCACATAGCCGGGCTCCAGGGGATGGGTCCCCAGGGCCAAGATCGGCCCTGGGGAGGGTCCAAAGTAATCCCCCTCCCAAAAAAACATAAAATTAGCCCAGGCCTCAGGGGATGTGGGTCCCTCAGGTTGAGATTGGCCTGGGAAGGGGGGGCTCTTTTCCCCACCAAAAATTCACTTAAAAAAACATAGATTACAGGGACATTATAGTTGGGTTCATAGAAACCCATAGAAATTCAGCAGTTATAGTTGGAGTTCTTTCAAGTAACTATAACTCACGCACTAAGGTAACTATAACTCGCACGGCTAATTACCCCAGATCCTACAGCACTCATGACAATTTCTATAACGTCATTACAAATATAAATCAAATATAAATAAAACATAAGAACTCAAATTATTGAAGAAAAACTGTTCGTGTGGGGGCACGATTTATAGTTTTTTGCATAATTTATACGTCACTCTAACCCTGAAAGGGTTTTGCTTTGCCTTATACTGGGTGCTTCCTTTTGTCTGCACAAAGCTAAACCCCTCTGAAGAGCTATAATGATAATGAAACACGTGTCAGGGGTTGCTTTCACTCATTCCAGGTTGGCTTCAATGGTATTTTACTGGTCCAAAGCTGTAATACTGTGTCTGGAGTGGTGAATGGCTTTTGTCATTTTACAGTTTGGTGAGGATGGCACTGTGTCAATCCTGTGCTTAAAGATTTTGCTGTACAAATGGCAAAAGACTTAGGGGGTCATTCTGACCCCCGCCGGCGGCGGAAGCCGCCCGTCTGGCGGGAACCGCCAGAAGACTGTACCGCGGTCAAAAGACCGCGGCGGTCATTCTGACTTTCCCGCTGGGCTGGCGGGCGACCGCCAAAAGGCCGCCTGCCCGCCCAGTGGGAAAGCACCAGCAACGATGAATGGAGCCGGCGGAGTTGCTGGTGTGCGACGGGTGCAGTTGCACCCGTCGCGATTTTCAGTGTCTGCCAAGCAGACACTGAAAATCTTAATGGGGCCCTGTTAGGGGGCCCCTTTAGTGCCCATGCCAGTGGCATGGGCACTGCAGGGGCCCCCAGGGGCCCCACGACACCCGTTCCCGCCTTCCTGTTTCTGGCGGTGAAAACGGCCAGAAACAGGATGGCGGGAAGGGGGTCGAAATCCCCATGGCGGCGCTGCTTGCAGCGCCGCCGTGGAGGATTCCCTGGGCCAGCGGGAAACCGCTGGTTTCCTTTTTCTGACCGCAGCTTTACTGCCACGGTCAGAATGGCCCCAGAAGCACCGCCAGCCTGTTGGCGGTGCTTCTGCGGTCGTTGGCCCTGGCGGTCCATGACCGCCAGGGTCAGAATGACCCCCTTTGTCCCTATCTAGCTCAGCGTCAATAGCACTGTGCGGATCCTGTACTTAAAAACCTTGCTAGATGAAAAGACATTTGAGGTGAGCAAACCTAGAGTGACCCTAGTGTTGCAAAGTGCTCCTTATTGGAGCTACTCTCCACCTAAACTTGGGAACTACCCAGAGTTCTCTCTTCTTTTTTGCGTAATTTATGAAGCACTCTAACCCTGAAAGGGTTTTGTTTTTATATATATATATATATATATATATATATATATATATACATATATATATATATATATATATATATATATCAGGATTTCCGGGGCCTTATCAATTTATATTTAAACAGTGATGTGTGTTAAAATAGAACCTTTTTCAAGACTTCATTTGAAATACATAGCTTTAAAAGTAAAGAGTAGATGGGTACCATGGATTCTGATAGTGAATGTATATATAAGAATGCACAGAGGGAATAAAAACAACACTTAAGACTTTTTTGAACCAGGCTAGGAGAAAGTATCATACGCAATACTGCATTTGCAGTAGATGGGGGATTTTAAACTGAATCTAATGTATCCATCTGAGGACTTAAGGTTTGAATATCTAGATGCCATTTTAGGAACCTTATTGGTAATCCCAGCTAACGAGAAATGGGAGTCAGTAGGTACCTATGCATTAACACATTTTGCTACTCAAAATCTCAAAACTCTGAATGAGCGAACCTCCATAGATATCCCTTGTAATTTTACTCACGCTTCAGGGAAGAGGTTTGCAGTGCTTGACTACATTTTAAAGTCTCTCATGCTAATCTCACAAAAATCCAAAATGTAAGTAATCACAAGGGAGGAAAGTGATCACTTATCCCTGATAATGGATTTTTATAGCAAGGCAGATACATTTCAAGGAAACATGGCCTGGAGAAAAACATAGGATTAGCTCAAAATAAAAGAGTAAATTGTCACCTGTGGCGTAACACATTGTGATTACTGGAAGCAGGGGGTAGAATACAAGACTATGTATGAAGAATTCATGGATGACATACTAAGGTAACTATCTGGTCCAATATTCTGGATCAACTAAGGGTTTAGCTTACTGATTGTATGAAGAGATCGACGCTCAGAGCTTGAACCACTGCTAAATGACTTCCCTTTCCTTCTGTGTGTTGTTGCTATCATCCAGGGTTCTGTAATTATCTGGTGAAAAATGCTCATTCAACTAAGAATATACCCTTTCTCTGCTTAAGTTTTAATGTCTTTTTGAAGTTTGGTAATAATTTGTTGTGTCAGGAAATCTTTGTGCCCATTCATTTCTGAGTTTATCTCTGCTAGTCTAATCTAAATTGGTGTGGTTTGTATTGTGCTTTTCAATGCATTTTCTGGTGGTTTTGATTAGCAACACATCTAATAGTCTCTTTGCTCTATTTATAATGAACATGAGCCACTCACGGGGGTATTTCTGTGAGGTCCTTTGAATGTCATTTTGGGTTGGTATCACATTGGTGCAACATGTAACATGTAGCATGTATGAAATGTGAGAAGTGATTGGAGAACTTGGGGCTGGATGTAAGACCATATTTATTGCGACTAGCAATTTGTGACTCATTTGCGAGTCGTAAAACCAAATACACAACAGTGTCAATGACACTGTTTGTGATTCCCAATGGTGTCGCAAATGAGCTACCTCACTAATATTCATGAGGTAGGTTGCAATTTGCAACCCCACTGGGAATGGCTGCAATCACAGGGCTGGTGGCCTGCTGAGGACAACAGACCACCATGTCTGTGACTGTTTTTAAATAAAACTGTTTTTTAAAAAAATGCAGCCCATTTTCCTTAGAGGAGAACAGGATGCATTTCAAACCAAAAAAATATTTTTTTTCCTCATTTTTTCAGAGCAGGCAGTGGTCTATGGGACCACTGCCTACTCTGGAAAAATATTTTCGCATACATGCACAAAGGAGAAGGGGTCCTCTGGGGACCCCTTCCCGTTTGTGAATGGGTTACCACCAATTTGAAGTTGGTGGTAACTACAATTGTTTTGCAACCGCAATTTCAGTCACAAAACAATCATACATCCCCTACAACTCGCAATTCGGAAGGTTTTATTTGTTCCTAAGGAATTCCCATAGCTCTGCACAGACTAAGAAGGGCAAGACACCTGTCGACCTTAATTTATTCCTATTTGTTGTTAATCTCTGGCAGGGACCCTTAGAATTATGTATTTTTTATAGAGGATCCCCTAATTGACTTAACATTTTTTTACACCAGTCTACTCCTCCTGATTGTGATCAGTTCCTGAGTAATATATAGGGATTTTTGGGTTAAGTTGACCGACAAAAGTCAGAATTGAAAAAAAGGACTCTGACAAAAGCCCCTGTTTAGGGCCCATTGGGCATTACAGCACTGGCGCAACAAGAAGCTTTCCTAATGATGAATCATGCTACTTTTTGGATAGGTGAAGACTCTTGCTTCGATAAGTAAACACTTCTGACTATACAGATTACCTACGGCATAAGGTGTGCAGGTATGTAGCCCTGTGCTTGGATAGAAACAGCACACTGTATTATATTATTGTATGCTGGACCTTCATTATTCACTTTTTAGGTCGCAGTCTACCAGACACCGCAGCCATCTGATTTGCTACAGGCATCTTGGGGACATTCAGAAAGCTGCCCATTGCTTTCCATTACCTTTGTGGTTTGTAATTCTCATTTTCTTGCTCTCCATTTGCTGGCTTTATTTGTTTTAGGCTGCTTGAGTTTGTACCTTCCCTTGCTCAACCCTTATTTACAGTATCCTTCCAGGTGCTTGTTTTCCGTAAATAAGCTTGTAAATCTTGTTCTTATCTCCTTACAGCAAGATTGTCACATAAATCCCCTCACGTCGAAGTCGGAGAAAGAAAAGTAAAAAAGCACCCTCAGAAGACAGTGTCTGAGGTCAAATGTCAGGCACTGTCTTTTGAGGGTGCTTTTTTAATTTTCTTTCTCAGACTTCAACGTGAGAGGATTTATGTGACAATCTTGCTGGACACTGGGGGTGGGAAAGAGTTCAAAGTGTGTTGGAAACAAATACTTCAATATTATCAAAACAAATCATTACACTAGCTGATGCAATTCCACACATTTTCGTCTGTGCACTGTATAGCTGTATTAGTAAAACTGTATGTCTGTGCAAATGGAATGGTCATTGCAAGTGAAAATGTGTTGTCTGTAATGACTGTAATGGAAGTGTGCTATCACACCATGAATACTCCACTCTATGCCACTCCAGTCTACTCTGCACCACTCCACACCACTGCACACAACTCTGTACCACTCCACTTTACACCACTGCATCCCTCTGCACTCTACACCTGTAGGAATTTGGCTCTGTATATACTATCTCAAAGTGAGAGATAGTGCACACAGATTCCAAGGGTTCCCCTTAGACGTTGATAGTGGCAAAATTAGATAATTCTAATACTCTATTTTGTGGTAGTGTGGTTGAGCAGTAGGCTTATCAGAGTGTAGTGTTAAGCATTTGTTGTACACACTCAGGCAATAAATGAGGAACACACACTCAAAGACTTAACTCCAGGCCAATAGTTTTTATATAGAAAAATATATTTTCTTAATTTATTTTAGAACCACAAGATTCAAGATTTGAAGTAAATACATAAAATGCCAGGTACTCCACACAGGTAAGTAAGGAACTTTGAATTAAAGCAGTAGTACACACAGTATAGGTTAAAATGGCAATAAGCTATTTTAAAAGTAGACACAGCGCAAAAATCAACAGTTCCTGGGGGAGGTAAGTATGGTTAAGTTTCTGAGGTAAGTAAAGCACTTACAAGTTCAGTCTCCTGGGCATAGGCAGCCCACAGTTGGGGGTTCAAGGCAACCCCAAAGTCACTGCACCAGCAACACAGGGCCGGTTAGGTGCAGAGGTCAAAGGAGGGACTAAAACACATGGGTGCCTATGGAGAACAGGGGTGCTCTGGTTCCGGTCTGCTGGTAGGTAAGTACCTGCGGCCTCGGGGAGCAGACCAGGGGGGTTTTGTACAGCACTGGGGGGACACAAACAGGCACACAAAACACACCCTCAGCGGCACAGGGGCAGCCAGGTGCAGTGTGCAAAGTTGGTGTCGGGTTTGCGGTTGAAAGCAATGGAGGGAGCCGGGGGTCACTTAGGCGATGCAGGCAGGGCACAGGGGGGGCTTCTTGGGCCAGCCACAGACTGGGCTAGGAAGAGGGCCGCCTGCTAGTCACTCCTGTACTGGAGGTTGGTTTCTTTTGGTCCTGGGGGCTGCGGGTGCAGTGCTTGGTCCAGACGTCGGGTTCTTTGTTGCCAGGCAGTCAGGGTCAGGGGGAGACTCTGGATCCTCTCTGAGGCGTCTCAGGTTACTCACGTAATCGCAGTCACCTGGGAGTCCTCTCTGCAGTGTTGGTTCTCTGGAGCTCAAGCCGGGGGCGTCGGGTGCAGAGTGTGAAGTCTCACGCTTCCGGCGGGAACAGTGAGTTCTTTTGTTGCAAAGATGTTGCTGTTGTTGAACAGTGCCGCTGTTCTTAGGAGTTTATTGGTCCTTCGGGTTCAGGGCAGTCCTCTGAGTCCTCAGAGGTCCCGGTCCCTGTCGGATGCATCACTGTGCAGGTTCCTTGAGTCTAGAGACAGGCCGGTAGGGTTGGCGCCAAGTCAGTTGTCGTCTCCATAGTCTCTGCAGAGCTTTCAGGTCAGCAGTCCTTCTTGTTGTTGTAGGTTGCAGGAATCTGATTTCCTGTGTTCTGGGTCGCCCCTAAATACTAAATTTAAGGGTGTGTTTAGGTCTGGGGGGCAGTAGCCAATGGCTACTGTCCTGGAAGGTGGCTACACCCTCTTTGTGCCTCCTCCCTGAGTGGAGGTGGGCACATCCCTAATCCTATTGGGGGAATCTCAAGATGGAGGATTTCTAAAGGCAGGGGTCACCTCAGCTCAGGACACCTTAGGAGCTGTCCTGACTAATGGGTGACTCCTCCTTGTTTTTCTCATTATCCTCTCAGGCCTTGCCGCCAAAAGTGGGGGCAGTAGCCGGAGGGGCTGGTATTTCCACTAGCTGGGATGCCCTGGGGTGCTGTAACAAAAGGCATGAGCCTTTGAGGCTCACCGCCAGGTGTTACAGTTCCTGCAGGCGGAGGCGAGAAGCACCTCGAACCAGTACAGGCTTTGTTCCTGGCCACAGAGTGACAAAGGCACTCTCCCCATGTGGCCAGAAACTTGTCTGGTTGTGGCAGGCTGGCAGAAACTGGTCAGCCTAGCACTAGGAGTCGGACTGGTATTCTGGGGGCATCTCTAAGATGCCCTCTGGGTGCATTTTACAATAAATCCCACACTGGCATCAGTGTGCATTTATTGTGCTGAGAAGTTTGATACCAAACTTCCCAGATTTCAGTGTAGCCATTATGGAACTGTAGAGTTTGTGTTTGACAAACTCCCAGACCATATACTCTTTATGGCTACTCTGCACTTACAATGTCTAAGGTTTTGCTTAGACACTGTAGGGCCACAGTGCTCATGCACATGTGCCCTCACCTGTGGTATAGTGCACCCTGACTTAGGGCTGTAAGGCCTACTGGAGGGGTGACTTACCTATGCCACAAGCAGTGTGAGGTGGGCATGGCACTTTGAGGGGAGTGCCATGTCGACTTAGTCATTTTCTCCTCACCAGCACACACAAGCTGTGAGGCAGTGTGCATGTGCTGAGTGAGTGGTCCCCAGGGTGGCATAAGACATGCTGCAGCCTTTAGAGACCTTCCCTGGCATCAGGGCCCTTGGTACCAGCGGTACCATTTACAAGGGACTTATCTGTGTGCCCGGGCTTTGCCAATTGTGGGAACAAAGGTACAGTTTAGGGAAAGAATACTGGTGCTGGGGCCTGGTTAGCAGGGTCCCAGCACACTTTCAATCATAACTGGCATCAACAAAAGGCAAAACGTCAGGGGGTAACCATGCCAAGGAAGGCGTTTTCTTACAACACTCCTCTACTCTATTCCACTGCGCCCTACTCCACTTCACGCTACGCCTCTCTACTTTGCCTTGTACCACTCTACTCTGTGTCAGTGCTCTAGTCTGCATGACTGCATCCTTCACCACTGCACTCTACACCACTCCAGTCTAGGCCACACGTTGATTTGGCCTAAACTGGAGTGGTGCAGAGTGCAGTGGCAAACTCTACTCAATGCCACTGTACTCTATGCCACTCTGCAACACTGTATTCTACTCCATTGCACTCTATGCCAATACACTCTACTCCAATGCACTTTACTCTGTAGCACTGAACTCTATACCCCTGCATTCTGTGCCGAACCACTGTACGCCACAGTAATCTACTGTTTGGCACTGCACTCAATACCACTTTACTGCTCACCATTATACTCTATGCCACTCTACTCAACTGCACTCTACCATGCACCACTCCACTCTACGCCACTTCAATTTAGTCTGAAACAATCTGTACTACTGCACTCTATGTCACTCTACTCCACACTATATCACTGCACTCTATGCCACTTTGCTCTTAACTCCTGCAATGTACACCAATGCATTCTACACAACTGCATTGTACGCTACTGCACTCTACTCTGCATCATTGTACTCATTGCCACTGCTCTTTATGCCACTCTACTCCACCCTACACCACTACACTCTGACACTGTACTCTGCAACCCTGCACTCTCCACCATTGAAATATATGCTACTTTACTCTGTACTACTGCACTTTATGCTACTCCACTGTACACCACTACACTCTATGCCACTGCACCCTATACCACTCGACTGTACTCTTCACTCTATGCCACTTGACACTACTCTGTGCCACTGCCTTCTGCATCTCTCAAATCTATGTCACTCTACTCTGCACCACTCTACGCCAATGTACTCTGACACTCTACACCATGCCACTGCACTTTATGCCACTCTTCTCTACTCTGCTCCACTGTAGTCTACTTCACTCTACTTTTCACTACTATTCTCTGCGCCACTCCACTCTGCACCATTTCACTGTACTATGCACCACTCTTATCTATGCTGCTGCATTCTATGATGCTGCATTGTAGGCCACTGTATTCAATGACACTGCACTCTATGCCACTATACTCTGCAACACTCTAAGCCAATGCAATCGACACCAGTCCACTCCACTCTATGTCACTTTAGTATATTCCACTCTACACAACTCAACAGTATGTCATTCCAATATACAACACTCTGCCACTCCATTCTACAACGCTCTACATCACTCTTCGCCATGCCACTATAAGACACTCCACGCCACATAATTTTGCACCATGCTGAATAGAAGCCATGCTGCTGTACAACATGGCTAAAACACATTGACAAAGCCAATATTTCTTGCATAGGGGAGGCCTGTTGGCTTTTCCACTGCTTGATTGCTTTCATACTGCATTAATTGGTGCTGTTTTGCAGCAGCACACATTGCTCTTCTATATAGACAAATTATTGTTGCATTTTTCCTACCCCTAGCAAGCTTAAGTGATGTGTGGCCCTTTTCCTTCCCCAGCTTGCCGTACCCCTTTCTTGTACCATTTACTCCAGCTTGTTCTAATGGGTCTGGACCCCTGTGGGCTAAACCCTTCCTTCACCTCAATATTGCCTCCTGCTGCAACAATCCCATACCTACCAGCCAAAAGGGGCTATGATGTTGTAGCCCTGAACCAACGAGATAGCTAAGGTACCTGAGGAATTGACTTGAGTGTTGTTTGTCTCATGACAGTAAGTTAGTTTCAGTATGTCTCTAATGACATTATGTGCCAACTGACAGTATGCCTAGCTGAGTACAGCTCAAACCTGCAAGGTCTGTGCAACCTGAAATAAATTTGAACTGAAACACAGACGCGGCTCACGGGGATTCCTGGTGGCGGGGCGGTGGGGCCCGGGGTGGGGGTTATTAATACATTCACATTTTTAAATCTTTTTTTTTTTTAAACGTACCTTTTCTGGCTTGCGCCGCTCCTCTCTCCTGCTCCCAGCCTGCCCTGCGGCTAATCCTGAAGCTGCTCAAAGCAGCGTCAGGAATGGCTGGGAGCGCCCTGGCTGGGCACTCCCAGGCAGACTGGGAGCCTGTGCAGGCTCTCTGCAGCCCAGCAACTAGGTCGCTGGGCTGCAGAGACCCCTGTGCACATGTTTGTTTGGCTGGCCCGAGATGGTCGGCCAAACATACATGCGCAGTTAGGGGGAGTGCTATGCATGCGCACACGAGTCGGTAGAGCTCACCCAGACGGGGTGCTGAGACCGACGGAACACCGGCGTTCACATTCTGAACACACAGCTTCCTGATTTCCGGCACCATCCGGCACCTATGAGTACATTCAATTTTAATGCTGCATTTTGCTCAACATATGACCTCTTTTAATCACTTTTCTCTATTATACTTTAGGTCCCCGAGTTCCATTAGTCCCATGGCTCTTTCTCCCATACTGACATCCTTGTTGTGCTGACTACCGGGGGGGGCATCATTACCCTCTTCAATTTTTGGACCACTTTTTCTTCATTCTGACCCAGTGAGTGTTACACTCGGCTTGATTGGTTCATGCTCATTCCTACAGTCCACAGAGGTTGTCTTAAATTCATTTTTCCATATTTTTCAGCTATTGGCAGCCTTTTCTTCGGCTCTGCTCCCCTTTTTCGGCTCCGCCCCCTTTTTCGTGCCGTTTTTCGTCCTCCTCCCGCCTCCCAGCTGTCCTCTCCTCCACCCCACCTCCCTGCTTAATGGCAGCTGCCGCGTGGTAGGCTGAGCAATACCACTGATCACTCACCCATCAACACCACCGACATTGATGCAGCTGCCCGCAACTTCAGGCAATTGGTTAACACCTGTGCCAGTACTCTTGCCCTAATCAAGAATCCCTCCAACAGACGCACCGACAGAAAGGCCTTCTGGTTTATCGCCGGCCTCCACGAATCTAAGCAAATCTGCCGAAGACTCGAAAGAAAGTGGCACCAAGATCAGACTCTGGACAACCTCACAGCCTTCAAAACCGCCATCCGCAGACACAATCAACTCATCCGAGCCGCCAAGAGAACTGCCTTCAAAGACTGAATCAACAACAACTCACACAGCCACAAGGAGCTCTTCAACGTCATGAAGGAACTCTCCAACCCCAGCTCCAACGCCAACAACATCCCCCCATCCCAAGACCTCTGCGACTTCCTAGCCTCCTACTTCCACCGCAAGATTGCAGACATCCACGACAGCTTCAGCACCCAGACCCCCCCAGCAACCACCAACACCATAGATTCACCTCCGACCAACGTCCTGCTCTCCTGGACCCCCGTCAACGACAACGACACAATCAAAATCATGAACACCATCCACTCTGGCTCCCCATCTGACCCCTGCCCTCACTACATCCTCAACAAAGCAAGCTCCGTCATCGCACCCCAATTACGGAAGATCATCAACAGCTCCTTTGAGTCCACCACCTTCCCGGAGAGCTGGAAACACGCCGAGATTAACGCCCTCCTCAAAAAACCCAAGGCGGACCCAAAGGACCTCAAGAACTTCAGGCCTATCTCCCTGCTCCCCTTCCCGGCAAAAGTCATTGAGAAGGCTGTCAACAGACAACTAACCCACTTCCTCAAGGAGAACCGCACCCTGGACCCTTCCCAATACGGATTCCACAGCAACCACAGCACCAAAACCTCCCTCATCGCCGCCACTGGCGACATCAGAACCATACTGGACAGTGGCAAAACCACAGCCCTCATCTTCCTGGACCTCTCTGCTGCGTTCGACACCATCTGCCACCACACCCTATGCTCACGCCTCAGCAATGCTGGAATCTGTGACAGGGCCCTGGACTGGGCATACCCCAGGGTTCTTCCCTCAGCCCTCTTCAATGTCTACATGGCCCGCTCGCTAACATCACTGGATCCCACAACCTCAACATCATGTCATACGCCGACGAAACCCAGCTGATCCTCTCCCTCACCAAGGACTCCACCAAGACCTACCTCCACGAAGGAAAGAAGGCCATCGCCGAATGGATGAAGAGCAGTTGCCTCAAACTTAACTCCGACAATACGGAAGTCCTCATCTTCGGCTCCTCCCCCTCCGCATGGGATGACTCCTGGTGGCCTGGCACTTTTGGAACCACTCCGACTCTCACCGATCACGCGTGCAACATAGGATTCATCTTGGACCCCTCACTATCCATGACCCAGCAAGTCAACGGCATCTCCTCCTCCTGCTTCAACACCCTCCGCTTGCTCCGAAAGATCTACAAATGGATACCCACCAAAACCAGAAGAACAGTCACCCAAACCCTCGTAAGCAGCAAGCTGGACTACGGCAATGCCCTCTATGCAGGAACCACGGCCAAACTCCAGAAGAGGCTGCAACGCATCCAGAATGCCTCCGCACGCTTCATCCTGGACATCCCCCACCACTGCCACATCACAAACCACCTGAAAAACCTGCACTGGCTCCCAGTCAACTAGAGAATCACCTTCAAACTCCTCACCCACGCTCACAAAGCACTGCACAACACCGGACCAGAATACCTCAACAGATGACTCTCCTTCAACACCCCGACCCAGCATCTCCGTTCCGCCGACCTCGCCCTCGCAACCGTCCCACGCGTCCGCAGAACTACAACCGGTGGTAGATCATTCTCGCACCTCACCGCCAAAATGTGGAACACTCTTCTCACCCACCTGCGCCAGACCAAAGACCTCCTTACCTTCAGGAAGCTTCTCAAGACCTGGCTGTTCGAGCAGTAGCAGCACCTCCCCCCCTTCACCCCCTCCCCTCCTCAGCACCTTGAGACCCTCACGGGTTAGTAGTGCATTTTACAAAATTCCTGATTGATGCACTCCCCCTCAGTGCACGTCACCCTGTGGCCCCGCCCCTTTCAAAGAAAAGGATAATAAGCATAGTTTATCATCCTTTTCTTTGAAAGGATTTGCAGCTGCAGCTGCTGGCGGGCGGCAACACTCCTTCGCCCTTATGGAGGAGCCAACCCTGGTGAAACATGTGCGTAACCTCCTGGATTATGGTTAGTAAGTCCTGGACTTTTATGACTGGTGTAACTATAATCATTTTCACGCCTTTACACCCATTCCTTCATATTAGTATCATACTACATATGCTTGATGTGTGTTTATAGGACTCTGAAACTTGCACTGTTTGTATTGCTTGAGTTTCAACGATACCACTACCTGTTTTCTGGCAGATCTTGTTGGCTAGGGCATTTCACATCTATCTGACTCTGCTCAGATTTGAAGTGAAGTATTAAAATTCTCGAAACAACACCTAAAGCATGAAATCACACACAATGCCCCAGCAGAGGGCACTAGGCCGCCTGTTTCATATGCAAATACACCAAAGTCTTTCTATGCCAATTGATAAATTACCTTCCAATGTAAAGGTTAAATCTGATGGTGCCTAAAAGCTGTCTCCTACAGGATCTAAGTAGCCACTTAGGTAGCTATACTATGTACATTTATCACGTTCATTCCTGACCATTTTCTTGCTCGGAAACCATGTCCACCCTTATGGTCACACAGTATTTCCTTCCAAGTCACCTCTAACCCACGAGGTCCTCTGGACTCCCCTCCTCGTGGACTTTAACACACAGTCTGCGACAACCTGTGAGGTCATTGCCTTACTAAACATGGTGGATTGGAGTCATAAAGATGGCTCTATATCAGCGTGCTGCACACAGGACTTGGAAACTCAACAAGTACCAGTGCCAAAGCCTCATCTTACCTGTCTTTTCCTCATGTCATGTGGCTTGCAGTGTACAATCCTACGTCATCAATGTTTTGACTTGGCTAAATGAATGTGATGTGATGCACACAATAAAGTTTGCATTGTTCTCAGTGCTTGTATTTTTCGCCCCAGGGAAACTTGGTATCTGGCAGGTCATTTTGAATAGGGCATCTTACATCCATCCATCTCTAAACACATGTGCTTTTTAGTTGACTACCACAATGATCCAGATAGCACCCAAACCTTGAAATTCCACTCAGCCCCTCAGAAGAGCTTACTAAACAGCCTTTATTGTATACAGATATCTTCAAATAACCGAACCAAGTTTTGACATGCCAATTAACTCCCAACATAAAAAACACTCAACAATACATAATTTTAAGTCCCACTAAGGTTTAGTTATGTACTGCCCAACAATACAAAGAGAACACATTAGTCACAATGCTTGGCACCAATAGGTCCACCACTTCACCAAACCATAGTTAGCCCAGAGTTGTAACAGGGATACGTATATCACGTCCTACAACAATAAAAACATTCAATGCGTGCACTGCCATGATCATCCACACATAACGACACTCAAAGCCTCATAGTGAGCTAAAATTTTCCACCTCGGCATCACATCAGTAATCTCTCAGAAACCAGCATATCAGAACCATTCATACACTAACGTAAACATATTAGACCCACATGGCACAACACTGTGTCAAAGCCATTCAAAAGGATAATGATGCCTCCTAACTAAAAAGAGGCTGTTGTAGGCTGAGCAATGGACGACTGTTCACCCCAGCAGAAAGAACACATGGAGTCAGCACTTACTTCCATATAAATAATGCATTGTACAGATCCATGACAAGATCCAGAAAGCTGCTTTTCAATAATAACTAATACTAACAGGAAACATCAATTAGACTGCATTCCTCCCAGGAGCCTTCATTCGAAAGTGCCATGGCACCATACAAGTGGTAGGCTTGCACTGCACAAATGCTGGTTGTTGTACCTGGCTTTTTGACAGGGTCATCCCCAAACTTTTTGCCTCCTTCCTCCTATTTTTTCTGACCTGTTGTTGTTGGCTTTTGACCTCTGGGCACCTTACCACTGCTAACCAATGCTAAAGTGCATATGCTCTCTGTGTAAATTGTACTATTGATTGGTTTATCCATGACTGGCTATTTAATGTACTTATAAGTCCCTAGTAGAGTGCACTATATGTGCCTAGGGCCTGTAGATTAAATGCTACTAGTGGGCCTGCAGCACTGGTTGTGCCACCCACTTCAGTAGCCCCTTAACCTTGTCTCAGGCCTGCCATTGCAAGGCCTGTGTGGGCAGTTTCACTGCCACTTCGACTTGGCATTTAAAAGTACTTGCCAAGCCTAGAACTCCCCTTTTTCTATATATAAGTCACCCCTAATGTGTGCCCTAGGTAACCCCTAGAGCAGGGTGCTGTGTGGGTAAAAGGCAGGACATGTACCTGCGTAGTTATATGTTCTGGTAGTGTAAAACACCTAAATTCGTTTTTACACTACTGTGAGGCCTGCTCCCTTCATAGGCTAACATTGGGGCTGCCCTCATACACTGTTGAAGTGGCAGCTGCTGATCTGAAAGGAGCAGGAAGGTCATATTTAGTATGGCCAGAATGGTAATATAAAATCCCGCTGACTGGTGAAGTCGGATTTAATATTACTATTCTAGAAATGACACTTTTAGAAAGTGAGCATTTCTTTGCACTTAAATCTTTCTGTGCCCTTCAATCCACGTCTGGCTAGGTTTAGTTGACAGCTCCTTGTGCATTCACTCAGACACACCCCAAACACAGGGTACTCAGCCTCACTTGCATACATCTGCATTTTGAATGGGTCTTCCTGGGCTGGAAGGGTGGAGGGCCTGCCCTCACACAAAGGACTGCCACACCCCCTACTGGGACTCTGGTAGACAGGATTGAACTGAAAGGGGGCTTGGTGCATTTCTTAGACACTCTTTGAAGTCACCCCCACTTCAAAGGCACAACTTAGTATAAAATAGGGCCTCTGCCCTACCTCCTCAGACACTTGCTGGAGAAGAAACCTGAACCAGAAACTACAACCTGCCAAGAAGAACTGCCTGGCTGCTTAAAGGACTCACCTGTCTGCTTTTCTACGAAGGACTGCTGCCTTGCTGTTGGCCTGCTGCCTTGCTGAACTCTTGTCTGGCTGTAAAAGGGCTTGGATAGAGCTTGCCTCCTGTTCCCTGAAGTCTCAGGACCAAAAAGACTTCTCTTTTTCACTTGGACGCTTCGTGCGCCGAAATTTTCAACGCACAGCTTGTTCCGCGGCGAGAAAAACGCCGCACACTGACGGTGATCGATGCAACGCCTTCGGGACGACCGGAACTTCGACGCACGGCCTCGCAAGGACAACGCCGCCCGACTTCCAAGGAGAAATCGACGTGACGCCTGCCGTGAGAGCGAAGTTTCGACGCACAGCCCCGTGGAACGACGCGCAGCCGGAAGACAAGCAGGAGAATCCACGCACAGACCCGGGACATCTGGTAATCCCCGCGATCCACAGAAAGAGACTGTCCATGCACCGGAAAACGACGCACGACTTCCCCGCGTGAAAAATAACGACACAAGTCCGTGTGTGCTGGGGAGAAATCGACACACCATTTTTCCACGTATATCTTCTGCGGCCCTTTGCGGAGATTGTCCACCAGAAACCAGGTACTTTGTGCTTGAAAGAGACTTTGTTTGCTTTTTAAAGACTTAAGACACTTTATATCACTTCTTAGTGATATCTTTACAAATTCATATTGCAACTTTGATCGTTTTGACCTGCAAATACCCAGATAAATATTATATATTTTTCTAAACACTGTGTGGTGTATTTTTGTGGTGTTATATTATGGTGTTGTATGATTTATTGCACAAATGCTTTACACATTGCCTTCTAAGTTAAGCCTGACTGCTCGTGCCAAGCTACCAGAGGGTGGGCACAGGCTAATTTTGGATTGTGTGTGACTTACCCTGACTAGAGTGAGGGTTCTTGCTTGGACAGAGGGCAACCTGATTGCCAACCAAAAACCCCATTTCTAACACTGGTCACATAATAATAATTGCAATGCACAATGCTGCAAATGGCAGATTAAACATGCAAATGTAGCAGCTCAGAAGGTGAGAGGTCAAACAGGATTTATTTTCAGGGGCAGAATGAAAAGAAATAAAGCCAAGAGTAAGGAGCTATGGCAGAGGAAGACACAGAGACAATGTGGGAACTGCAGAAAGAAGCCGGCATTTACTTTATGACAGATTTGTAATCATAAATAGATGTCGAAGACTCGCTGGAGTGACTGTATCCTTCGGAATACACGACAAGAATATATTTAAATATCAAAGTTTTATTTTCACAAATCTTGATGAGAATATATAATATTCCTTTTTTTACATTCACGGCTCTAACAACTCTTTTCCAAAAGTGTGACTAATTATATTTTGTTACCGTACTAATTGGATATGCTTTTTCCTTGCATTGTTTTCAAAATCAAATACATAATTTCTAACTGAAATTAATGGGAGGGTAAATTTAGTTTGACGGGAGAAATAGTGAGGGCATCCCGATTTGATGAGAAGTGAATAGATATGAGAAGGCAGATAAAAAAAATATACAGTTGGATGTAAGCTGAACAGAAGTGAAAAGAATGATATAACTAAAGTCTCTTTAGACGAAACCATAGCACGTAAATTATTATCGACAAGTCCATGGTGCATAGTGGGCCATTTTAAGTAAATAGGTTGCAGAATCTCATTTGTACAGTGTGATGTGTGTAACCCTAACACCGCAGGCCCACACTTTGGGATCGCATCTATACATTAGTCGAAAAAGTCCATCCATCCATTTTATTATTGTGATACTGTGTAGTGATGGTTAGGTCAGTCTAAAAGCTGTTTTTTTGTTTCCTTAATAACTTTGGGCCGTTTGATGAATCCGTACAAAACTTTCCTCAAAAGCATCTATCCAGTTTAGGTTTGGTTTGGCATGGAAAGTTTTGTGCAGATCTGTCTGCTGGGAAGAATTATGTTGGGTGGGAGGAAAAACAAATGCATAAATGGGAGGGGATCCAAGAATAAGCGATTCCCACTTTAGCTTTATTGGGAATTTCGCTTTCTTCTACAGAAAACACACATTGAAAGGGATTACACCAAACTTGGCCCGAAAGTCGAACTCAAAGGAATTAAAAAAATGTGCGGGGTGGGCTTCGAATGATTAAAAGTTAGAGCTATCTTGAAAGATGAAACAATGTTTTTTGGTTTGCCTATAGCTTTTGCTTAGTTGATGAACATGCACAACATATGTCAGATGCTTAACATGTCCAGCACATGACTGGTAATTTTTATATGTGTGGGAATGCATTTAAAAAGGGTGTTGAGTCAAAAAAGAGTTTAATTGCTAATAGCTGTGGCATCATTTGACAGATCTGCAAGAAATATGGTTGAAATTCAGCATGTTTACTCTTCTGTGGGATATGGCAGTTTTCATGCAGAACAAACAAGCAGGCACAGCTCCTCCCCTAGGGCAGAGGAGCGTGGCCCCCCGTCAGCAGCAGCAGCTGCAAACCTTTTACCCAAAAACTATAATACTATGTTTTTTTGGTAAAGGGGGCGGGGCCACAGGCTGTGACGAGCACTGAGGGAGAGTGCACAGCACTCCCCCTCACTGCGCATGTATGTTTGGCCGGCCGTCTCGGGCCAGCCAAACACACATGCGCAGTAGTCTCTCTCCAGCCCGGCACTGTTGCCGGACTGGAGAGAGCAGGCACAGGCTCCCAGTCTGCCTGTCTGAGTGCTCCCACCCAGTCCTAACGCTGCACTGAGCAGTGTCAGGATTGGCCGCAGGGCAGGCTGGGAGCCTGTGCCTGCAGCCTGTCTGCGCAGGAGAGGAGCAGCACGATGGTGATGGTGATGATAGAGGTAAGTTTTGGGGTTTTGGAGTTTAAAAAAAAAAAAAAAAAAATTATTCCCCCACCACACCCACCACACCTCCGCCTCCCTGACCCCTGCATGCGTGCCTCCCTGCCCCCATTTAGCACAGCGAGCCGCTCCTGCCATCAAGGGAGAGAGATTTGAAAGGGTCAGAAAAGATTTAGGGCACGATTCACAGAGGTAAACATACACTTTTGTGACAGTTTACATTTTTGGGGTATTCACAAAGTACACGTTAATTGTAAATTTGTGACTGTGGAGATTCCGCAGTCAGGACTGAGAACTCCGCACATTAGAAGATAGGATAGGACTATCTTTTTATGTGCGGAGTTCTCTGCTGTCATAAACTTACTATTAACTCATAGTTTGTGAATGCCCCCAAAAATGTAAACTTACCCAAAAAGAGTACGTTTACCTTTGTGAATCAGGCCCTTAATGTGCTAATATGTTTGTTGCTATTCAATGAATCTGCATGAAATATGCTAAGCTGTTAGCAAGTCAAGCCCAGTGCAGAAATTCCAAACTGCATGGAGCTCTAACAAAGGGGCTGAGGGAAAAGTCAAAGGGGGCATTGATTTGCTAATAACAGTGGTGGAGATTCATATTCAGCCCAATACTTGGAAGACACTTAGCATGGTTAGCAGACTCTTGGCATTTTGAGTTTCATACACTTTTGAAAACGTCAGTGCTCTTTACTGAATTTCATTTAATTTAGCAAAATATTAGCAAATTAAGCTCAGTGCAGACATGTCAGTTTCCAATGAGCAGTGATAAGAGGGGGCAAAATTAAAAGGGGTGTAAAACATCTTTGTTGCCATTTTATAGATCTGCATGAAATATGACAGACTCTTAAAGAGGGTGGCAAATAGTGGTAAGTTGCTTTAGCACCCTTTGAATTCAAACAGAATTCTTCAGGAATTTACATATTTAGATTTCTGCTGGAATCCCAGATCTCATGAAAATCAGGCAATTTTGAGGTAAAGTTAAAGAAGGTCAAGAAAGCTCTGATTTCCAAATAACTTTGGCACCACTGACAGATCTACACTAAAGTTCAGATACCATATTTAGATTTAACTTTTAAACTCCATGTGCAGCTAGTGTCTGTCTGCAAGGAAGGTTTGTTGCCCATAGAAAATCAGAGCTGCACAAGAGTGAAGGTTACGTGCAGCAGTGGTTAGTTTCAAGGTGGGTTTGCACATGGGCTGGCCTATGGCCAAACCCTGCGGTCAACCCCTGCTGCATACTGCTGAAGATCATGCCAAACATGTGTAGGCTTCAAAATGCTAACAGAGGCATTTTCATTCAACAGCACCCCTACAAGACATCCAAGACATATATCCACACAACCTCCACTAAAAAAAATTATGAGTAGATTTGGTTGAACACTGCACTATTTGTTTATAAACAAAAAACCTCTCAAAATTGTCTCAAAACATACAGCAATTATATTAGCAATTATGGATATATTGTATCCACTGAAATGTCACTCATAATGTTAATGGCAAAATAATACAATCACTTCATCTAGTGAGATCATTTATTTCATTTTGAAAGGTATCTGTTGCATCAAGAATGAGGTAATGAGCAAAACATTTGATGCTTTTTACGCTTTGTACTACAGGTGTGCATGCTGTGATTTACAATGGCAACCATAGGAATTTCAACGTATTTTCATTTTATTTCTGTGTTGTTTTTCTGAAGAAATTTTTTTTTTATATATATATATATATATTAATCACCAAAGTACCCGTGAGTGCTCCATTCTTCTTTGTTTTAATATATACATACATTGCACAGTGGTAGTCGCCAATGTGTAGATATGCATAAGCTTTTTTTTGTTTTGCTAATAACTTTAATGCTATTTGCTGAAACTTAAAAAAACTTTTCAAAAAAGTTCATCCACTTTAGCTCCTTGCTGTAAAGTTTCAGGGTGATCAGTCAAGTTGGGGCAGAGAAAAAGGAGGAGTCCAAAAACACTTTTTTACCTATGCAATCCCTATAGGGTTTTTTCAACAGGATACAGAGGAAATGGTTGACCAGAATTACACCAAATTTGGCAGAAAGCAAGATCTTTACCCAGAAAATGTGCTTTTTGTGATTTGATGTAAAAATAGTTAGCCGTTTTTAATAAATTAAGTTTGAAAAAAATAGAGGTGTCTGGATGGGTAATCCTACAAAAAAAAAAAAAAAAAAAGTGTTTTGATCGCTCACAAAGGTTTTTTCCTGTTGGTAGGCTCGTCCCACAGGACTGCACAATCTCATTGGCTGGCCACAATATGAAACAAAATGTTGTGGCAGCCATTACAGGACATGGGGACATGCCCCCCTTGTCCGAAAGTAATTTTGTAAAACACTAAGAAGGGGCAGAGTAGGGGTACCGTGACTCTCTAGCCTTTAAAGGGACTCCTTGGCCCCAAAATTAAAAATAAAATGTGTCTGTCCTGCTGTTGCATACTCCTGCAGGCATCCCAAAGAACCCATCTTGGCCACTCCACATGGTCCTGTGGGCCTCTTGTGGGAGCCTGTGCAGACCCCTTTGCTCCTGCGGGACTCCCAGAACCAAACTAAACAGAACCAAAAAATTGCTAAAAAAGGAAAATGTGGGGTGGGGGCTGTGGCTGGTTGGCCGCTCATGGAATGTTGACTACCGGTGGGGTGTTGGGTGCAGGGCATGGCCTCATGTCCGGCATGCAGCCAATCCCATTCTGCACAAAGCTGATGGCCATACGAGGGTTGGTTGTAGATGTATCATAATATGATCTTACTTTATGTTTAAAAAACCCTAGAAATTCCCTGAAAAATCAAGGGCTAACTCCTTCGCAGCTAGGCCTCCCCCCCCCCCAGTGCTGAGGCATTTTTTGGATATTTGGGGTAGTTTGCGCTTAGGGCTCCATAACCTTTTGTTAACATAAGCAGTCCAAGCCAAATTTGTGTCCTTTTTATCCAACATCCTCTGGATTCTAGAGGTGCCCAGGGTTTGTAGATTCCCCTGGAGGGATTGCAAAATACAGCAAAATTTTGAGTTTTTGAGAAAAATAGGGAAAAAGTGCTCCAGATGATAATGTCCATTTCCCCCCCCCTAAAAATGGCATCCACGAACAGTTTGCTGTACTAAAGTGACCATCTTCTCAGCTTTCAGGAACATGCAGAGCTGAATAAAAAAACAAATTTTGTACCACAGTTTTAGCATTTTTCTAAGAGGTAGCCTATTTTCTCTATTTGTTTGTGCTCGCAAACAACTTCAAGTTTGTGGTAGAAACCAGTGTGAAACCTATGGGTGATAAAGAAAAGCTCTAGGTTTTTGAAAATGGGCATTTGTGACAATATTTTCAGCTGTAACTTTTTGTCACAGTGTCAGATTGACAAACGCAATATATCATTACATCTGCTAAACCCTTCTGGTTGAGGGGGATATGGAGGGCATGTAGGTTTTCCAAGAACCCAAGGTACCCAGAGCAAACAACTGAGCTGCACCACACAAAGGCTTTTCATTGAGTACAGAGTACAGACCAATTGTTATATCGAAATAGGCAGAGAGAAAAAAGGATATCAAGAAAATATATGTATTTCTGAAATGGGCATAAGATATAGAGTTAAAGAGCCGCGGTTATTTCTACATCTCTGAATTTATAGGTACCTGTATTAGTGTATGATTTGGAGATCAAATCAAACAGATTAAATCAAGGACAATGGGAGCGCTTGGATGGAGACTCCTATTGACCTCGGTTAGATCGATTCCTGTCACTGGCCCTAGGCTCAGCCACACAAGTGGGGCAGAATTTTTATCGGCACAGGTGGGACAATGCTGGGTGGTAGGAATTTTGTGGATTCCAGAAATTTCATCACAGAAATGCACGGAAAATGCGTGATTCAGGCAATGTTTGAGGTTTGCAGGGCATTGTGGGTAAAAAAAACCTTAAGGGGACCAGTCACACCATCCTAAATTCCCCTAGGTGTCTGTTGTTCAAAAATGTACAGGTTGGCCATTTTTCCAAAGGGCTGGCTGAGCTAGTGTCCATTTTGTGGACGCCTGTGGATTCCGGACGATTCCATCTCTGAAATGTAGGGAAAATGTGTGACTACAGGCAAAGTTGGAGGTTTGCAGGACACTGTGGGTAAGAAAATGATGTAAGGTGCCTGTGAAGCACACCACCCTGGACTCCCCAGATATCTGCTTTCCAGAAGTGTCTGGGTCTGGTAGGTTTTCCCAGGTGGAAGCCTTCTAAAACCAAAAAAGTTATTGAGAGTTACCCATGCTCTCCAGGCTGATATATAAAATCAACACCCAAAAGAGTCAAATTTCCTCTTGATTGCCATTAAGATGAGATGCTTTAGTCCACAGGGGAGCAGAAAGACTGTTGCCTTCTTCAGTTGGAGTGGGAGCATAACCATTCCCATGGTGGTGGACAGCATGCCACCCCTATATTTTTTTAAGTCCCTGGCTTCTAGTTGGCTGTCTGCCTCCAGTGGGTGGATCTGGGCTGACCCTCCAAGGGGCAGAAATACTTGGTCCCCATTTATTTGAGGTTGGGGCATGTCCCCAGCCCTCCTTTTTGAAAAAAATCTTCCCTGGTGTCTAATGATCCTACTGTCCCCCCAGGGGGCAGATCAGGGCTAATAGTCCCCATCTGCCTCCTCAGGGGCAGGGGAAGAAAGACTGTGCAAATGTTTTTCTTTTGGGGTGGCGGGGGCATTGCCATCCCTATTCTGGGCAGCCCCCACCCCTACATGTATTTAAAAAAATCCCTGCTGCCTAGTGGGCTTTCTGCCCTCCTGGTGGGGCAGATCAAGGGCTATTGCCCCCATCTGCTCCCTAGGGAGGGGCAGAAAGACTGCTATGATTTTTTTTGGAGGGGGTGGGTCATTGCAATGCCCACTGTGGGCAGCCCTTACCCCTGGATGAATGAAATAATAATTCCTGGTGCCTATTGGGATTTCTGCCCCCCTTGTGGGGCAGATCCAGGTCTTTTGCCTCAATATGCCTTCAGGGCAGGCAGAAAGACTGTGCCAATTTTTTTTAGAGGGGTGGGGGCATTGCGATGTCCATTCTGGGCAGCCCCCACCTCTAGATATATAAGAGAAATAATCCCTGGTGCCTAGTGGGCTTTCTGTCCCTTCTGGGGGGCAGATCGTGGCTATTGCCCCCATCTGCCACCAAGGGCAGGCAGAAAGACTGAATATGGCCAACAAAAAACAGGGGGAGCAAAAGTCCTTGCCCAAGGGGCCGCTTCCCCCTCCCTGGCATCTTGGGGGTGGATCCTTGCTTGGGGATCACCCTCCTGTGACAATCCCCAAGCAGGGATCCACTAGTGAACGGTACCAATTGAAATAGGAGATTCTCCCCTTTTCAACGATACCTCCCCTGTCTGCCTCGGGGGTCTGAGGGCTGAAATAGCCCCTGAACACTGAGATAGTGAAAGTAAAATGAGCCGATCTGCTAATTTCATTTTTGTTTTCACTGAAATGATGTCAACGCACCATGCACGCTGATTGTCATTTCAGTGAAAAGCAAAAACGATTGTCATTTCAGTGAAAACCAAAAACAGCCCCGGGAGCTCTTTCCCAGCTCCCGAGGCTGTTTTAGAAAAAGGAAATCTGTCTGCTGTGAACAGCAGAGGGATTTAGTGTTTGTGTGCAGAGGATAGAACCGTTCCATCCTCAGCACACGACCACAGTGGTTGAGGACGGAATGGTTCCGCCCTTAGCACTGAACCGGTTAAGGTGGAGCTATATGTCATTTTTCCAATGATAAAAATAATGTTTTATAGCAAAATAACAACACCTAAATTCACAATTTTTTTGTGAATGACCTAGGTATAACTTGCACCATTTTGGATGTACTGCTTTTGACCTCACATATTACATCACTGATGACATCTGAAATGTATGGTGGTGCAAGTTATATTTAGGTCATTTAACTGGAAAGCTATTAAGATGAACTTTCAATTTGAATTAATAATTTTAAAAAATACCTTTCAATAAGATAAATATTTCTTTAGTCATTTGTGGTGAAAGTCCTAACCAACTGAAAGGCTGGTGTATGAATGTATACACACACACACACACACATAATTATATATATATGAATGTGTGTGTGTGTGCATTCATATATATATATATATATATATATATATATATATATATATATATATATATATTTACTGAAAAAAGGGTACAGGGACGTTATAGTTAGGAAATAGAATTTAAAAACTAGAAATTCACTAATAAATCAAAGGTAACAGGGATGTTATATTTAGGTTCAGATTTTACACGCACAAAACCATAGAAATTCAGCTGTTATAGAGTTATTTCAAGTAACTATAACTCATGCCCTAAGGTAACTATAACTCACGCCCTCGCCATGCTCAGTTTTCTCATCAATAATTTTGCTGCAAATGTTACAGTGACATTATCAATGATGTCAAAGAAGATGTCATGAGTGATATAATATCTCAGGTAATTAGCCGCATGGTGAGGGCCTGACCCCATAGGACACATAGGGATGCCTTGTGGACTAAAAATTGTCCAATTATTTCTTTTTGTCTGATCTGTGGTGAATCCACAGATCCGTGGACCCACTGATCCACTGTTGTATCTGTGGATTAAGAGGAAAATTGAAAAAAAAAACACCCACTGCATACAACCTCATGCTGCTCATAGCTGAAGGCTGTGCGCAGCTTGTGTTTTGGTGCATGCAGGAGGGTTGGCCGCTGTGTCTGGCTATTGGTCAGGCCCTTTGCCTGACCACCGCCGCACGCAGCGAAAGGCAGTGCACGGCGCTGATTATTTTTACATTTGTGCATGCGAAAAAAACATAAAAATTCACTGAAAAAAACAAAGGTTACAGGGACTTTATAGTTAGGTTCTGAATTTACTTGCACAAAACCATTGAAATTCAGCAGTTATAGTTATGGTTGACTCAAGTAACTATAACTTGCGCCGTAAGGTAACAATAACTTGCGTCTTTGCCATGGACATCTAATTACTCCACATATTACATCATTGAAGAAATCGTCTGTGACAACTTGATATTATCACTGCAACATTTGCAATAACTTTATTAATGAGAAACTGTGCATAGCGGGGGTGACATATTTTCAGACAAATTGAAAAAATGCATTTGTCGAATATGTAGAGTGAGATCACCTTTCGGTATGTACCTTAAATATTTCAAGTAAAACAAATTGTAATATGGAAATTACCATAGTCACACCTAGACTAGAACTCTCAACCTTCAGTGTATGGACCTGCGACCTTAACCACTAGGTCTAATGTGACTCCATAGCATGTGGTGTCCAGACTTAGCTATGACATTGAACCCAAAGATTTTGAGTGGAAAAAGACTAAAATGTTACATCACTAGGAATGTTTAACAGTCAAAACACTGGAAAATAAACAGACACACTGCCATGAGATACAATAATTTGAACCTTCAGCCTGCTGAGTGACAGTCCAAGAGCTTTACCATTAGGCTAGAAATGACAATGGTCTGCTGTCCATCAAAATGTAACTATAAATTCTTACCAAACATCTTGCTAGTCTGTGTCTCTGAAGTCATTGTATGGAGAGGTCATTGCAATAATGATCTCTCTCTCTCTCTTTTCCATCCCATTATGGAATGAGAGAGAGAGAGAGAGAGAGAGAGTAACAGAGAGAGTGACAGGACCGCTGGGGGAGCCTTATGGCCCTGCGGTCTTAGTTGGCTTCCCACATCCTGCGGGAGCTGGCATTGCTCTCACAAGCAGGGAGCTGCTTTAAATAGCAGCTCCCTGCATGCGGGAGCAACGTTTTAATCTGCGAATATGCATCCAGGGAAACAGCTGTAAACTCAGCTTTCTGCCAGTGAGAGCTGTTTCACAGCTCCTGTTGTGAGAAAGCGGACTTTGCCTTAACTTGCAAGCAAAAGCAAACAGCTATGTCCCGGCGGTGGGCACCCCAGGACATAGCTGGAGCCGGCCCACCATGTGGCCCCCCTCCAATGTGTATTGCCTGGGGAGGTGGTGGTCCCTGGTTACAAGTTTGAGAAAGTTGACATTTCCCTGCCCTTAGCGCTCTGTGCCTGCAGCCTGCCTTAGATCACATGACTGGGAATAACTGACAGTTGAGAGTTTGTGAATTTACCCCAGACAGTCACACAATAGTGGAATTAGCAGAGCCTGAATGGGCCATTAACTGACTTGATGAAGGTGTGGAGCTGAGCACAGCCCCACTTGAACAGGAATAGGCTGGGCTCTGCCACCACACAATAGACTTAACAACCCTGTATTGTCAGTGCAGCCAGCTAGGAGCCAGGTCAGGGGAGGCAGGAAACTCTTGGAACTTCAAAGAACCCTTCTAGAAACATCTCCTCACTTCTAGGAACAGGGCACCAGGGTATAAAAATAGGGTTCTCAGACCCACTCTTCAGTTCACTATTGGACCTGCTGAAGAACTCTCAGAGGACTGCCTCCTGATGTCACCTGGTGTGCACTCTACCAGGTTGCTGCTCTACCTTGATGGACTGCTTTGCTGTCTGGAACCTGCCTTGAAGCTTCAGAGGCCAGCTCTGCTCTGAAGCCCTGCATCTTCACCTACACCCAGGACTTCAGAAGTGACTCCAAGGGCTAGTTTAGCTGGCCTCCTGTTCAGAGCCACAGGGACCTAACAAGCTCCCACCATCTTGTACCTGCACCGGGACCCAGCCTGAGTGAGTCTTGAACCCCCAAGAAGTCTCTATCCACTCCTGGTTGTGGTGCTAATGGTGCCCATGTGGCCATTTTCTAAAACGGGGGATATGCTATTTTGAACCTTTAGCTTTAAAAGTTCATGTCTCTGGTTATACTAATTGGATTTAGATGTTTTTGTGTCAAATAAGTTTCTCTATTTCTTAAAATGTGTTTGGGATTTTTATTGTGTTGTGTTTTTACTGTTTTGCTGTTTGTGTGCTGCATAAATGCTTAACACATTGCCTCCAAGTTTAGCCTGACTGCTTTTTGTGCCAAGCTAATCAGGGTTCAGCACAGGTTAAATTAATGACTTTTTGTGGTTCACCCTGCAAGGGATTTTGCTGTTGTGTGGCCAGGGCTCACACCCCAGTCAACCAACAACCCAATTTTTCACAGTCGCTATTTCAGAACTCAGAAAACATATCCTCATTTTAGTTTTTTTATAGCACTAACCGTAATTTCTATGGCAATAAGACCCTTTCATCTTTATAATTCCTAAAGGAAATGCTTTAGCTATGACAACTTTGATTACATCAAGATGGTGTCAGGCGTGCCACACTTTTGTAGTAAATAGAAAATATTAGCAATCTAGTTGTTCATTAGAATACTGCGGGGAAGCATGACAATGGACTAGGCAAGGCAGGAGGGAGGGTATAGGGGCCTGCACATGGAAAACGGAGGGCTGGGGGCAAGGGAGCAGGGCAGGACCAGCAAGCTGACCCATGAGGGCACTGGAAGCACCACACACCATGGAGTGAAACCGTGAGGCTTTAATGACATACATACAGATAACGGAAGGAGGGTGGGAGGGGGTCAGGGGAAGCAAGCTGAATACACAGGGCAGGTGAGAGGCATTGTGGCAGCACAAAAGACCAGGCAAAGCAAGCAGGAGGGTTAGTGGCAGCACAATTGCCATGGAGGGCAAGAGGGAAGGGGAAGCGGCATGCACAAAGGACCAGGGAGGACAGAAGGGAAGGGTAGGGTCTGGACATAGGCAAGCTAGGGCTGGGGAAGGGACTTCACAACAGACCACGTAGGACAGGCAGGAGGAGCAGTTGCAGCACCACAGAGCAGGAAGGGCAGAAGGAAGTGACAGCAAAGTGGCAGCACATTGAACCATGCAGGGCAGGAGGAAGGGGGCTGGTGCATGGACTCAGACAACAGTGGGTAGGGAGGAGGTGGATTGGGCAATAAGCTAACTGTTCAGGACCGGTGGGAAGGGCATTGGCACAACAACGGCCACACAGGGCTGTAATGAGGGAGCAGGGGCATGGACTTGGACAATGGATGGCAATGAGGAGGGGGGAAGGAGCAGCATGCTAGGGTAGCACAGCACAATGTCTTGCCATGCACACGTCCAAATCCCCTCCCCCACCATGCATTGAGATGAGCATCTTAATTAATGTTAAAAAAACCTAGAAATTAACTGAGAAAAACAGAACATTATAGTTAGAAAATAGAATTAAAAAAACTTAGAAATTCACTAAAAACTCAAAGGTTACAGGGACGTTATAGTTAAGTTCAGAATTTACATGCACAAAACCATAGGAATTCGGAAGTTATAGTTAGAGTTATGTCAAGTAAGTATAACTCATCCCCTAAGGTAAGTATAACGTGTGCCCTTGCCATGCACTGCTAATTACTTAGATATTACAACACTCATGACATCTTCTATGACATCATTCATAACATCACTGTAACATTTGCAGTAAAATTATTGATGAAAAAACTGGTAATGGAAAGAGCACAAGTTATAGTTACCTTATGGCATGAGTTATAGGTACTTGGAATTTCTCTAACTATAACAGCTGAATTTCTATGGTTTTGTGCATGAAAATTCTGAACCTAACTATACCTTCCCTATAACCTTCGTTTTTTTAAATTAATTTCTAAGGTTTAAAAAAAAAAAAAATTCCAACTAAAACATCCCTGTAGCCTTTGGTGTTTCATATATATATATATGAGCTATAGTTACTTGACATAACTCTAACTATAACAGGTGAATTTATACGGTTTTGTACATTTAAAATGTGAGCCTAACTATAACATCACTGTAACCTTCATTTTTTTAAAAGAATTTCTATGTTTTTTTTAATGTACAGTCATTTTAATTGCTATATGTTAGCCCAACCACTGCTAAAGGCAGTGCGCAGTGGTGGATTGCTGCAGGGCCTGGCTTTTGGCCAGGCCCTGCCGCCAACCCCCTATACCCACCCAACCTTGTGCCATGCATGGCCTTTGGCTGTGCCTGGTGGGGTTGGCTGCACGCTGTGGCCAAAGCCCCTAACCACCCAACCCCATGCTGCATATGGTCTTTGGCTATGTGCAGCGGGAGTTGGCCGCAGGTCCGTGCGGACCCCCTCTTCAGACCAATTATAGCCCCAGGGACCCCCTTACCTGGAGCCCACTACAATTCTATGGGGGGATCACGTGGCTCCCCTTCACTGGCCAATTTTGGCCCCGGGGACCTCATTCCCTGGAGTCCAGCCTTCTACAATATTTTTGGGCAGGAAGGGTGGCTACGCAACCTCCCTCCCCGGACTGATTCTGGCCCCAAGGACCCCATCCTCCAGGGCCCAGCCTTCTAATATATATTTTTTATGGGGAGGAGGAGCCACATGGCTCCATCTCCTGGCAGATTTTGGCCCTGGGAATCCCACTTCCTGGCCTTCTAATTTTTTTGGGGGGAGTGGAAGGGGGCCACCCAGCCCCCTCCCCCTGCTGATTGCAGCCCCAGGGACCCAATCCCCAATCCCGGCCGCAACTTATTAATTTTTCCCAAAAATAAATGAAAGCTCCCGCCATGTCAGAGCAAACAGCTATGCTCCCGTCAAGTCATACCATTGAGGGTGGGTACCCCATGACATAGCAGGAGCGAGTCCAGGAGGGTGGCAGTCCCCAGAACCATCACTGACTCCACAGGGGGGACCTCACGGACCACCTCCAATGACTCATTTACCCCCGAGGGAGGGGGGGTCTCCAGGGCCAGGGGTCCGAAATGGAACCCCTATTTTATTTAAATTTTATTTAAGTTTAGGGAGGTGGCGGTCCCCAGCGCTGCTGGTGGGGCCAGGCACCCCACCTGCATTGAAATACTTGCAATCCCGGGGAGGTGGCAGTCCCTGGAGCTACGGGGGCCTGGGTGCCTCCCCCCACATTTAAATACTTGTTAGCCCCGGGAGGTAGTGGTCTCTGGGACTGCGGGGGGGGGGACCAAACAGCCCCCATGCATTTAAATACTGGTTAGGCCTCAGAGGTGGTGGTCCCTGGGCAGCTGAGGAGCTGGGCAGCCGCCCACATTTAATTATTTGTTAGCTCCAGGGATGTGGTGGTCCCTGTGGCTGCACAGGGGCCAGGCGCCCCCCGCATTTAAATACTTGTTAACCCAGGGCAGGTGACTGTCCTCATGAATGCGGGGGGGCTTACACTGAACCACATTCATTATTCTGTTGCCTCAGGGGGGTGGCAGTTCCTGGGCTGCGGGATGTGGGGCCTGGCAGCCCCTGAATTTAAATACTTGTTACCTTGGGGGAGGTGACAGTCTGCGGGGCAGCCGTCGGGCCCCGGGCACTGCCCCTGCATTTAAATACTTGTTAGCCTCGAGGAGGTGGTGGTCCCTAGGGCTTCGGGGGGCCATGTGGACCCCCCACATTCATTATTCTATAACCCCAGGGAGGTGGTGGTCCCTGAGGCATAAAAATGCCCTAGGAGGGGAGCCCGTTCACCCCACTCCCTTTATTTTTGCATGCCCCCGGGACATAGCCCACCAAGGGGCTTTAGTAAAACAAGCGCGGGAGCCTGTGCTTGTTTTTTTTTAAACATTTTTGCCACGGAAGTCACAGCAAAAATGTTTTAAAAAATGCTTTCTTGCCCAGGGGGGTTCTCTCTGAGACCCCAGCATCAGAGCTAAGGGGTCAGGGTGTTCCTGTCCTGGCCCCTTTTCTTTTTTTATATTTTTTGTGGGACTCGGCTGAAACCGAGTTTCAAGATGTTTGCTAACACTTCCTGGTTCAAGTGTTGGCAGCCAATCAGAGCTCTGCATTTCCCTGTATGAGCTCATTATTATTAATGAACCCTTCACACCTCTAGATATCTATATTTCTTTTTTCTTTAATATCCCAAAAACTACTGAACGGATTTACACCAAATAACAAAAAGTACTCTTTCTGGACCAAGAGCTACATTTCTGCCAAATTTGGTGTAATTCCGTCCAGCAGTTTGGGCTGTAGTTGTGTCAAAATCCCTATGGGAATTAACAAGGGGAACACACTTTTTTGACCCCCTTCTTTTTCTCAGTCCCCCCTTGACGGATCATCCTGAAGCTTCCCATGTACAGCAAGATTCTCAGGAACACTTTTTTTTTTAAATGTTGGAAAGATTTGTCTAACAGCACCAAGGATATAGGCAAGAAAATACATGTTTTTTAATGGAAAGATGGACCGATCTATATTTACTGGCAACCGTCCGTAGGAGATATATATATATACATATATATATATATTCACTTGCTCTTCTGCCATGCAGTCTTGTCATCAATTATTTCAGATGTTGCAATGATATAATATGTGAGGAAATTAGTGAGGTACTAGTTATAATTGGTATAGCTACAACTATAACTGATGCATTTCAATGACTTTGTTTAAAACTGTATGATTTAACTGATATTTTCACCTAATTATATCATCCATATAACCTTTGGTTTCCAGTGAATTTCTAAGGTTTTATGCAATGTAAAGTAGCATATTATTATAATTTATACCTATAACGTCACTTTAACCTTTGCATTTTTTTCAGTTGACTTCTAAGGTTTTTGTAAATGTAAACTAAGATGCTGAATGCCAAGCGCGGCATGGGGTTGGGCGTAGGGGCTGGCCTGCTGGCACCTAAACCTCTGCTGCCAACAGCCTTTTTCTATGTGCAACATGGGGTTGGGTGCCCTGCAGCACATGGCTGCTGTGGGCCTTAGGGCTAGGCCTGCGGCCAGCCCTTCCCCAAATCCCTGCAGACTGTGTGATATTACAATATAAGGTGTGTTATTTTAAGTAAGGCAGACAGACGTACTGACTTTGTCATAGGGTCAGACTACCAAAATATAAAAAAAATGGCGTATTTGCTTTATTAAAGGATCAGCATGTCAACATATTTAAAGCAGACTTATTATCTTTGTCAATAAATCACAAATATTTATAATCAAATGTATATTTCATTCACACATTGCAATGTTTAATAAAAGTGATTGTCATAAATAAATCAATAAAGTTTTATTAAAAAATCAACACGTCTTTCTTTTAACATTTTTTAGCCCACAAAATGCAGCCATAAGAACAATCACAATGGGCCTTGCACTTCAGCTGAATAGCAAAGAGCTCCATCTCGGAGGGCTTTAAAAAATATGATAAGCTATCTTGGGGTTATGCATTTAATGACCCAAGGGTGCACTCTTTTTTAATGTTGCTGGGGGCATCTGTATTCCCTGCAGCCCCAAGGATTTTAACAATGTAAATAGGAAGCACTTGCAGGTTATTGTGGGGTTCTTCATGCCTGAGAAATGAATAATGAAAGAGTGGCTCCTGTCGCTGATTCATTTATTTATTGTTTTAATTTTAGGTGCCCTGGAGCTCATCCAGGGCAATTTTAATAGTATTTAAAATCACTGAAATATTTGTATGCAAATGATTCCTCCATGAACATTGTGTGCTTTACCTGAGCTCATCCAGGGCACCCATATCTTTATTTTTGTTGGGGGGCGTGGGTTGAGTTTGAGGGTCCCCATGTCCCCACAAGCTCTCAGCCAGTAGCCCCATGGGCCACACAGAAACCAGGACCATGTTTTTTTTTTTTTTTATTAAACAACTGGTCTGCTTCGGTGCCCAACCGTGGCACCCCACAACATTTTTTTACAATGAGGACCGTGGGGAAAATCCCAGCCTCATGTGGCCCCTCTGACTCTCTGCCAGTGGCCATGCAGGAGCTGGACACCCTTTCTTTTTTTTTTTTTTAACTGGGGTGCCCCGGCGCTTACCCAAGGCAACCCACATCATTGCTAAAGGTGGAGACTGTGGGGAGAGTCCCAAGGTCCCCACAGCTCTGCAGGCTCCCCTGCCAGCACCCATCCCGGGGTGACCAGGGCCAGCATTGCTCCCCCTCAATGGAATCAGCTTTTCTTTCCTGCTCCCACAGAGCAGGAGCAGGTCTTTGTTTCCCTGCCCATGCTCACATGGCAGGGAGAAACCTACCTGCTCCCACCCGGCTGAAGAAGCTTTATGCTCCCGACAGGTGGGCACATTAAACTTCGCTGCCCACAAGACTTCGGGCAGGGAAGCTATGATGTCCCGGGATATTGTCCCCAGGGCATCTCTGAGGCTCAGGGAGAGAGACAGAATACCTCCACCTCCAGAAAATGTAACTGTGATGCCCCTTGGCGCCCTGGCCCACCCCAGGTTCTTTTATTATAAAGGGCAGACAACCACCTTTTTTTTTATTGGAGATGATCCGAGTATCCTTCACAGTTCTGCGAGGCGGATAAAAATAAAATTTATGTTTTTGGCCCTGGGGTGGGGTCACTCTTGGACACCCCCCACCAGGCCGAAGGGGAAGAGTATCTCTACCTTTTTCCTTATATGTTTGTTTTCCTTGTGTATTTTTTATCTTTTTGTAGAGAGATACATTTATATATAGTAATGTCATCTAACACTAACAATATTCTGAGTTTTTTTACAAATGGGTGGCTTTACCCTCATGAAAACAACATGAAATATATGAGTAACATTTTCAATTGTGTAATATATTTTCCAGGCTTAAACAACCCCTTGATGCTGTTTTCTCTGCTTTAATTTGAGAAAATGTTGATATTCGTAGGTAAATGTGAGGGAAACAAAATATCTGCCCCTCTGTTTCAGAGGGATTGCAGTTAACCACATTTAATTAAATGATGTTTGCGAATGTTGGGAAAATTCAATGAGTCTAAGTGTTTTAGGTTTTTTTCCCCAAGTCGTTCTCAACATTTACAGACATTAATGAAAGTACACAGAACTGATGAATAAGTAACATCTACTTTGATTTGGCTTATAGTTATTATAAAATGGTAAAACATATATACACCAAAACAATGAAAGGCACCAAATGGAGACAAAAAGGAGGGCAAAGTTATTCACAATGCAGACTGAGTTTTCATCTGGCGTTCTTAGTCATTCTTAATGATAGAGGTGAATCACAGCCTTTATATTATATAAAATTCACTTAGGCACAATATTGCCTGTGCAGTTAAGGTTGAGCCAGTGCTGCAAATTATTTAGTTTGTTTTGATAATGGGTTGAACAGTTTGACAAATCGACACCAAATGTGACACTTGGCATGTCTAACTTTAGTTCTTTGTTACAATTTGGCACACATAGGTCAATGGGGTCAAACGCTTCCCTCATATAAACGCCACTACTCATTTTTGAAGAAAAAACGAATTTTGTTTGCTTGCTGTCATATAAAAACAGCACACCAAAGCACGGAGCCCAGTGACTACACAATACTGGTTGGATGAGGGGGTGGCTAACATATTACACTATGACCACCAAATTGTAAACCATAGAGCCCGCAAATTTAAGTGGACACCAATGGAAAAAGTACTTGGCCGGGGCTGTGTCCAGTCATGCTGCACAAATATGAGCATGAAGTGGGATGAGGGTGTTCCATAAAAAAGGAATTCAAAGGAAATTCATAGTTGAGGCATAAAAAGTCAAACCCACTGAAATCGGTCAGTTATGTGGTGATGATAATCACTGGTTTTAGCAACTGTCATTCACACATTTATTACACAGTATCAAGGCCAAATTCCATGTTATTCCATGGCAAGTAAACACTACTTATTTCCGGACTGATTGCATGTTACAATGGTTTAACCCGGGAAGGCTAATCTACTAATAGCTATGAAGTATGCTGTGTGCTTTTGACGCAAATAATGGATTTGACCCTCTGTATCCTGGTTGTGGTTTAAATGTATTTCTTTTCTCCTACTGCAGGAACCACGTATGCAGATTAGCAGAAACAAATATTCTTTCTGTCACCAAAATGAGTACAAGGTGCTATGTGTGTGGGGTATGCCGGTGGGTGTTGGTGTGTTGGCACATGATGGTGATTTTTTGGCGCCTCAGCACTTTCAGAACTCATCAGCCGCCACCAAGATTATCGCGGAACAAAGGAACAATAACTTAAGCTTTGAGAATTTGATGTCAAGATCGCTTCCTTGAGGCTGCCACTTCTTTTCAACCAAAACAAAAAGAGCAAACAGTGGACACTTCAGAGCAGCGCAAAGCTTTTTTCTTTACAAAGGCAGATGAAAGGACGGTCGGCTCCGGTGAAGTCTTTTGAAAGGCGATAGCTCGTGACTTTAGTGAAATGCCAGCCAATAGGTGCATTAACACTGAGCATGTTGTCTTAGGCTCCCTTTCAGCTCTTCCAAAATCTGTTTCATTTGCATCTGTTTTTCCTGGTAGGATGGGCAAGAGACCACTCTTGTCTTTCAGCTACACTTTCAAAGGTATCAGGTAAAGTGGCTCTGAGCAGGTGTGTAAGAGAAGGGGACGCGGAGGTCACGGGGGTGACACAAAGTTTCGAGCTGGTGGCTTTTAGGAACAAAAGGAAAAGCAGAAACACACCCCACGCAAGTACTTTCAGGCTGAATTGATTTGATGAAACGTTTTCGTGAACTGCGTTCATTAGTGTTTACGGCCACAAGCCGTTAGGTGTTCCAATGCTGAAGTGCACACGTGTGTCACCGTCCAGGCAGAAACAAACAGCTGGGGCTCATTTACCTCTAAGTGTAATTATGGCATGTCATCGGCGTGTAATAGCCAGTGTTTAGTCTACGATCACTTCACAAACGCCACACAGCTAGAGTTGCACAGATGCTCGATAGAATTCTTTCATGTGACCACTGCAAACGGTTTGGAAAATAACATCTGTAAAACAAACTATTAAATAGAAATCCAGTCTCACTTGCCCTTTTACAAACCACAGATATCTCTGCACTAGTAAGGTGATGGCCCCAAAACTCTCTGGCATTAAACATATGCTAGTATATTTGAAATTTTATGTAGAAATTGTTAATACTATTTATACATTCTAAGACGCAAAATGTGGCTTCAGAATGGCATCGCACGACTTACATTTGGGGGTTGGTTTATTCCGAAACAATTATGATTCCACCCAGAAATTAGAGTCAAACATCTCAGGTTGTCAAGAGCCACGACTAGTCGAGTAAAGTTGTTTTGTTCTTTGTATTCTGGGACGTTTATGTTTGCTTTCCCCTCAGGAATGCAGAATAAAAAAACTATTAAAATGCAGAGAAGCAACAGTACACGATGACCCACTGCAATCTCACTTATGATAAAGATAGTGTCATAGGATTCAGAGGTGAAAGGTAAGTTCTCCTCACTGCACCCTGTGCTGTTTCGAGGAGGGAGGCCTTATAAATTGGACAATTAATTCCAGGTGCTGAGAGAGCAGTGATACCTGTGGAAACAGTGGGGGCTAGATCAAACAGCAACCGAGCGACTGTAATGGATTGTTTTTTTCTGTGGAATCACTTTTTAATGCCACATGCATATACCATTTTACACTTTTTGCTAGGTTACCTATTGTGATACTTTCAGATTAGTGGTTTACTATAGCGCCTCATTGCCATATGGTTTAGGGCTTACTCAATTACATCTATAAATAAATGAATGACCATGTAAGATATATTTGGAGCTGTGTTTGTGAGGCCATTTGGGAATGCTGGCTGTGCGCAATGGCCTTTTTTAGGGTCTCTGGAGTTTACAACACAAATTCATTCTTTGCTTCGACCACTGGAATATGTGCCAGGCAACTTCAAATTTTGTAAATTTGCCTGTATATCCATTTACTCTTGCCCTTAGGTGTAAATTTACAATTTTGTGCTATTCACTGTTTCCCATTCCAAATCTAGACTTACATGTCTCTGCCCACTGAAACCAGTGGGTGGAGACTTCCAAGAGTACATTTACAGGTGCAAAATTGCTATTAGTAACTTGTCATGCACAGATGGAGCTCTCCACCACTTTGGTATTGGAGTGCTCCCTAAGGGAAAGTATTGGGAATGTTTTTAAAGGTTAATATTCAACTAAAACAATATAAGACCATTTTAATAGAGAATATAAATTCATGCATCAGTGAAGCTCTTTGCTATCACTGTAGTAAGGAAACCTCCCTATTGAAAAGTATAAATAAGAATCTTAAAGTTTATTATTTTTTTAAAGATTTAAGCTACTTCATTGGAAAATGTAAATGTAAAATAATTTACAAAATTTATTACTAAAATACAATAATAAAATAGTTAACCCTTAAATTAAATGTGTATTAAATAACTATTTAAAGAGATATGATATAATTTGAAAATAATATTTATTAAAGAATAATTCTAAACAACTCCCATAGTAACATTTTATTTTATTTCATATGCATTATATTTTGTTAAAAGGTATGCATTGAATTAATTGAATTAATTTAAATCCTTTTAAAGTTTTTAAACAAAAGTTATAAAATGTAATTTCATTTCATTTTTAAATTACGATTGTTATTAGTTATTTTTAAATTAAGAGTATGATGACATTTTAAAACAATGAAATAATTGTTTGATAACTATGTATCAGAAATATGTATTTTATGGGAGTGTATTGCAGTACTTTGAGTGGACATGTGTATTGCCTGATTTACCCCAAGGTGGGCTGGCACCCATGTATTACTATTTTGTCACCTTTTGGGCTGCAGTAACTTTAGAAGGGTAGTTTATGAACAGCCATGTGGTTAGTCTTCTTTGGGTGGGTGTTTGAAGTAACCTATCCCTCCCTAAATCCCACTTTATGTTTCTCTAACCCCTTCCCTTTTATAGAAGTTATTACTAATTTCCTCCCCACTCCCCACTGTCCCTCCCTTATTTACTGCTATGTAGTAAACTCACAAGTGTGGAGACCCTACCATAGAAAAGATAGGAATGATGTAGGCAGAGCCTTCTACTTGTAAATTTATTAATTGCATTTTGTAGTATGTAAGTGTACTACTGTAATTTACCTTTACGTGATACAAAATGCAGCTTTGAATTAGGCACTCAGAGTTTACATTTATATGACTGCTACAGCACACACAGACAACTTGGACTGCCACAGAAGGTGAAAATTATGGGCTGAATTGTTAATTGCATTTTATGTTTCTATTGTACAGGAGAACACGAATATGGAGCCATGTGACACTGCTTTTAATTTTGGAACTATGATGGTTATTTGGGGTCTTTCACAGATGAAGGAGTGTATACAGTAGAGTGCATGGTTTCTGATGTCAAGGTAGCACAGGTAATCCGTGCCGAATGAGTGGCATACATTGTTGAAAGTCATTGAAATGCCATTGAGAATGAGTGTTGCAGTAGCATACATGTCTGTATGACTGGTAGGTTTATACCACAAGGCCATAAAGTGTGGTTCAGTATGTTCTAAAACCAACTTGAGATTGGTGGTGTGTGTGCATTTCAAGGAATTCTTGTAAATATTAGTGAACCGATTTTCAAATAGCTTTGCATGGCATAGCATGTTAGAGATGGGCATGCAGTTTTTCAGATCAACAGAATTGACTTAGATATTATTTGAGCAGGGTTTTGAGGTACGGGATTTTACATTTCTGTGCTGATTTCTAGTGGATGGGGTGAAAGAGCCTGCGGGTGACACATCTCCATTGCTAGACAAGAGTTAATTTTTGAAGTGGATAATAGTGATATGGAGGAAGGCATTAGGCCTTATTATTAGTGACCAGCAAATTCAAATAACCCCGGTAACAGAGGTGATGAGCCCATCAGAATTATCAGAATTATGAGTATTGTTTTTTCACATGTGAAACAATTGAGAAATGATGTAGAAATTGGTTCCAGTAATGATAACATGGGGATCTACAGAAGTGAAAAAGTTAGAAACCACTGCAGGTTGCACTCAAAAACACACAATTCTTATGATGTCTCCATTCCTGGAGTTACCAGGACCCTTAAGTAAAGGTAATTCTGGAGAAAGGAAATGACAAGGATTTTATTCGACCACTTGTAATGAGTGGAATTTTCTGTTTTTGTGATGAGGTTGTTAATCTGAGGTTTGTCAACTTGCAAATATTGGTGATTTTGAAACTACAGTGCTCTGATAGATGTTAAGTCTAGACATATGAGAGGGTTGTTGTGTTGGTGCACTCTGGTGGGTTTCTTAGATATGAACCTTAAATGTTCTTCTTGGAGGACATATGACATAGATATCTTGTCATAATAGTGAGCTTTCCTCACATTGCAGACATTTACTTGGTAGTACATAATTTTCTACTTTAGTTGTTAAGTGCTTAACATGTTCGCTAATTTATAACTTTGAGTGTTTAGATGAAGTTGTTTAACAATCTTTCTAAAAGTTTAAGTGCATTTGTGACCCACCACTCTAGGAACTGAAGGCTGTGAAAGAGCGAGGTGTACTGCAGATCCGCGAGAGATGTGAATTCTACTTTATGTACTTGGTCTAATATTTTGGTGGCCTTCCTTGTGTGGTTGAGGACAGCATTTGCTCAATTGTTAGTTGTGTATGTTGAAACCCTTTCAAAGTGTAAACGATACCTTTCAAGACAGAAGAGTATATAGTTTGATAAAACTATTGTTTTTTTCTATTTGATCGCTTCATGACGTGCCTGAGTGCCTTGACATTAGACAAAGTTTTGCTGAATGCTAAAATTACACCTGCAGATCCCTATTTATTGCAGCCACAATTGCACCTTTATACCATTAGTCAAATGGGTCTGCAGAAGCAGCCATGCCCAAATCGGACACAAAGGAGGTGGGGTCACTCACAATAGACATAACGAGAGAAAGGACTACTCTGTGCATGAATTGGGTGGGGTAAATTGTATTAGCTAAGTGTTCTGAGGAAACCCGATTAGGCATGAGAGTAGCACAATATGTCACTAATGTTAAAAAAGGATTTGAAAATACACACTACACTTGTTATCTTGTGCAAGTTGTGTTCTCGTTTTCTCATTAGGGGTTTTATCACATTTTCCAATAGCGAAAATAAGTAGAAACACGAAATAAAGCATGAATACACTAACCAACCCATAATTAAGTTTCTCAAAACTTGAAAAATTAGTATGGGGAAACCATCACCATAGCGCACAAAGCACGTGTGACAATATCAATGGTACTAAGATTAGATTTAATGTTCACACATATTCACACAAAATACACTGTACAACAATATTGGCCCTGGCCCATGTACTTATGAGTATTTATCTAATGCAAGGCACTGAATAGTATTATTTGTCAGTATTCTGCGAGGGGCTGGTTAGAGGTGAGAGTGACGGGAGTAAGTCCTAGCATAGTCTTGATTTTAACCCGTGCAGGGATAATTTCAGGCACCAATTGATGTCCTCGTTGGCTTAAGTCTACCGGGTGCGTTTTGTGACACAATGGACATATTTGGGCCTTTGTTAGACAGGGGGTCCAGAAAGAAGTCTAGAAAAATATATAGCAAGTGTATGCAATGACAGGAGATGTTTTACTGGAAGACTTATAAAGTGGGCATGCCAGCCTGAGACAAATCCCCAAGTCAGGTATTTAAAGTAGGAACTTGTGTCATGGTACTGTTCTTAGAGCTATGAAAAAACAGGGAGATGGTGACATTCATAATGAATGATTTTGTACAATCTTCTCTGACAGTCGCAAGTAAAGACAGCCATTCTATAACATTTAGAAAACAAAAGATATTGATCAGTATGTGTTCCATAAGCTTCAAAACAAGCCTCTTCATTTACTAGGATTAATGCTGCAAATTAGATTACAAAAGTAAGCCCTAGCTCCATAAAGAACATGATTAATCACATAATACGCTGTGTATATAATTGCATACCACGTTTGCTTTGCTCTTGTGAAACATATATAAAAATAATGAAAAGAAACGAAATAAATGTGACATTAATGAGTGTGTGCATGGATATGTTTATCTTTCAATTCTGCTGGCAAGCGACACCTCCCAAATTTTTGTTCAATTCAGTTTCTGGTCTTTATCCAAATTAAACAGATAATCTATTGTACAACCACACCCAGGTGTATGTCAGGACGTCTGCACGGAACATACAATATTTCGACGAATGTTTCTTTAGAGTTTAATCAACTGCAGTCAGCATGGGAGATGCAAGGCATGCTTGCTCCATTTTTTAAAGCAAGCGTCAGTTTTATTAGCGATCATTTGTTTCTTTTGTTTGTTAGGGCCAGGGCATATGTTAACAATAAAATAAAATTGTTCAGAAAATGCCTTCTACAATTTACCAAAGACCACAAGGTAAATACGCCTGATCACAAACGTCTCCAAAAATGCTAGGTTCCTTCCTTTGATACAGATGTAACAATATCGTAGGGATAACCATTAAACTGCATACACTGCAAAGGTAAGCACCGTTCATTGAGATGCCCTCTCAAGCACATCAGGCAATCCAACATGAAGCTGTTTGTCTGACCTCCATCATATACTTCTTGTGTAAAATCCTAACTAATAAGTATGTGCATAAGTTCACTGTACACATGTGTTGTGCCTGAAACCCACCTAATTATCCCTGCACACCCTTTTCTCCAACTGCAAAATGTACTCAAAAAGTCCATAGACCTATACAAATATTGCCCCTTTGGAGCTAATGATAGAAAATATACACACAATGAGACAATATCTTTGTAAATTATATTTAGAAACAATACTTATGCCCAACAGTATTTCTGTACATAATATTCTGACATACACCCACCACCCCACATTACTCTCCTCCTTCAATCACTTTGCATCAGTGGACCCGTGCCCACATGGATTGTCCCATAGCTCGCCAAACACTTATTAGCAATCACCAGTGACTTAAAGATATCTGTATCTACTCCACTATCAGTGTGTGTTCCTCAAGGATCAGTCTTAGGACCTTTTCTGTTCTCTCTATCCATCATCTCCAGTAGGGATATAATTTCCTCGTTTGGCTTCTCAGACCATGTCTATGCTACCAACACCCAAATTAAACACTCAACCTACACGGATGTATCTCTGATGGTTTCACAGCCAACTGTCACTGGATGTCTCTATAGTCACTGATGCTAAATTCCTCCAAAACAGAACAGCTTTTTTGTCTGCTGTGTCTGACTGTAGCTTAGGCCCTTTTCATCACATCACATTTCCTCCTGATTCAGTGTTCAGTTCAGCCTATCTACAAAGGTAGAAGTCTTCCTCACCAATTTGGTCACGGTAACATGCTTTCAACTATTCAATACATGAAAAGTCTGCTCGCTGGTTCAGGTTAATACTACCAAATGTCAACATCTGGGCAGTGCGCGTTCTACGGGCGACTGGAATGCAAAAACTCAGCACTTATGAGATAACGTAATTCATGCATTATTTTGATATGCTGTTGTTTAACTTTTTGCATTGCAGAGTTTAATCCTCAAGACTTATGTTCAAGGTGCTTGTAAATACTGTTCATTTGCAATGTATTGCTGCAGGCTTTCAGAGTGTGTCAGGGTGTGGTCCCTTTCCAGGGCCTTCTAGAAACTTCCCTGCAGCATGCCTGGGTGTGGTTTGTGGGCTGGGCCAAGACTCTATATAAGGGACCCAGCCCAGCTCCACGTGCTCACTATTCAGAGGTCCCGGTGCAGAGCAGCAGCAACTTCCTGAGCTCCTGTTCCAGAGGCCTACTTTGATTCTCCAGGCCTTGCCCTTTCACTTTGTTGGTGATCCTTGATCAGGGTGGTAAGACGGAGATCGGGCTGGGCCCCCGATCCCGTTCTCGAAGGTTTTCGAGTTCTTGGGCCTAATTTGCATGATAAAACAATTTTGCTCTAGTGCGTGTGAATGTGCGCTTGATGTTTTATGGCATTTACATGCTGACACTCGAATCGGCAAGACGCGCGATTCTTTACTCGTGTACAAATCTTGATATTCATTGTGCGCTACCATTTTATGGCATTTACAAGGTAGCCTTCGAATCGGCAAGACGCGCGATTAATTTCCTGTGCTTAATTCATGTTATTCATTGTGCGCTACCATTTTATGGCATTTACAAGGTAGCCTTCGAATCGGCAAGACGCGCGATTAATTTCCTGTGCTTAATTCATGTTATTCATTGTACGCTACCATTTTATGGCATTTACAAGGTAGCCTTCGAATCGGCAAGACGCGCGATTCATTTCCTGTGCTTAATTCATGTTATTCATTGTACGCTACCATTTTATGGCATTTACAAGGTAGCCTTCGAATCGGCAAGACGCGCGATTCATTTCCTGTGCTTAATTCATGTTATTTATTGTACGCTACAATTTTATGGCATTTACAAGGTAGCATTCGAATCGGCAAGACGCGCGATTCATTTCCTGTGCTTAATTCATGTTATTCATTGTACGCTACCATTTCTTGGCATTCATATGGTGGTATTTGAATCGGCAAAGACGCACAATTCATTTCTTGTGCTTAATTCATGATATTCAGTGTGCGCTACCATTTCTTGACATTCACTTGGTGGCCTTCGAATCGGCAAGACGCGCGATTCATCTCTTGTGTTTAATTCATGAATATTCAGTGTGCGCTACCATTTCATGGCATTAGCAAGGTAGCATTCGATTCGGCAAAACGCGCGATTTATTTCTTGTGCTTAATTCATGATATTCATTGTGTGTTACCATTTCATGGCATTTACGTGGTGACATTTGAATCGGCAGGACGCGCAATTCATTTCTTGTGCAAAACTCATGTTAGTCATTGCGCGCTACCATTTCATGGCACTCACATGGTGGTATTCGGATCGGCAAGACACGCGATTCATTTCTTGTGTTTAAATCACGATGTTCATTGTGCGCTGCCACTTCATGGCATTTACTTGGTGGCCTTCGAATCGGCAAGACGCGCGATTCATTTATTGTGTCTAACTCATGTTATACATTGTGCACAACCATTTCATGGCATTTACAAACCCTTGTGGAAATTCGCAATGTGCGCAATTCATGTTCCTACATTTAAAAAAAACTAAAGTATTAGAATTCTAGATGTTATATTGTATGTGCATAATAAGTTCCCTTAAGTATAACTCATATGGTGCTATAGAAATCATTCAGATTATTTCCTGGTCCTCATGCAAAAGACTATGCTTGAATTTGAAAGCGTAATTCTAGAAAGTTCTGATGTTTTCTAATTCATGTTTAACATTTCTTTGAGAGGTTCATTGAACAGTTGTATTAAGCCTTCTTGATTCCTTCACAGGTAACCAGACATCTTGAGGCCTAGCTATTTAGTTAATGTTTAAGTCATCCATGTTTCCTCAGTCTAAGTATTATTTCATGTTCCGAGTATCACTGAACTCTAGACTCAACAGAGTGTTATTTCATGTTCCGAGTATCCCTGAACTCTAGACTCAACAGAGTGTTATTTCATGTTCCAAGTATCATTGAACCCTAGATTCAACAGAGAGTTTTTATGAATCTAAATGTGGTTTGATTCTGATGTTGTGTTGTTTAACCTTTTTGTTTCCTACAGGTTTCCTTCCCAGATGTTCCCTTCCTAATCCCCTTTTCCCGACTTGGACTCTCTTCGACTCTGTGACATTCTAATCAGAGTATTGGAGCGGTCTTGTGGTGGACATGTTAAGAACATGCGCAGACCCCGAGGATCTGGTGACTCTGACACAAATCACCCAGGAACCCTTGGTTTTCACAGACTGGCCTAATGCAACAGCATCCTTGTCAATATACTTAGTTATTCCTACACTCCCCCAGTTAAGATTCTGAACTCTGCAATCAAAAGTTTAATATCAGCAGGAACACCTCCACTTATTTCCCACAAGTGCAATGGCTAAGTGCTGAAAACAGAGCATTATAGCTAAAACTAGTGTATGGATCAATAAATAATCTGAGAATCTGCTATTATCATGTCACCTACACATGGTGTGCAACCTTGGATCCGCTGAACACAACCTTCTCTTGGTGTGCAACCTTGGATCCGCTGAACACAACCTTCTCTTGGGGTGCAACCGTGGATCCGCTGAACACAACCTTCTGACTACACATAACTCTTTATATTTTCATTCCTTTTGGCTCATTCTATTGGAATGCCTACTTACCCCCCTCATCAAGAAAGTGCAGAACAAAACCAAGTGAACAGAGAACCAGTGGAGGAAAACAGAATTATCTGCCTCCCTAAAAGATTAAATCAGAAGACGAAACACTACAAAATAGCACTACTCTACTCGATAGCTTTATGCCCAGAAGCTCATTGAAATAGTACCTCAGCAATAAATGTCTGCATTCCCACTGTTTTAAAAATGCAAGATATAACACGTTTGCCTAATTTTCCCTCTAACAAATATCCAAGATGACAGGTCCATTTATTGGCTGTGCCCTAGGTAATGATGTCCTACATCATCAAGGGCGCTCTCGGAAGGACAATTCATACGGTGCCAACAGGCCTTGTGCGCATTCTGCCCTAAATACGATATTGTATTTGGCCTATGAAACAACGTACAAAAGGACAGGGCAATGAATCAGTTTCAAGTCTTTCACACAGTTTTGACTTCACAATTGAGCACAGTGCGGGGCTACAAAGTTCCTTGTTGTTTGCGCTTGACCAAGTAAAGCAATTACTTGCGCCCTTTCATATATTTTGGTAACAGCAGCGGTTGCTGCCAGTGTCTGGTGAGGGAAACAGTTACATACAGATCCCAACGCAGTGCAAGAAGAGTGGACTATAATGAAACTCTTTTAAACATAGCAAGTTGCACTCAAGAAGTTACCCCTGAGGGCTGTGCTAATTTCCCAAAGGCCAGAAAACTGCCCTGCCAGCATTCAAATTTATGATCTGCTGTAGATCCCAGCTGCAGCAGGTGTGCACGAAAACAGATGTTTTGGCATCAAGCAAGATTTTCATGCAGCTCTCCCTGAACTAAACACATTTGCAGCCTTAACAAATGAAATGCTCCTAATGAACACTGCCAGTGGGTTACAGTCTGCTGCACTCTGTGTTGAACCTGAAGCATTAGCGTTCCTCTACCCACAGGATGGGTGCCCGGCTGGATTCCTCCTGCCCTATAACAGCAGCTGATAGCTAACAAAGGGAAGGGGCATTTGGGGTCTTGAGCAGTTGGGAGAGTGAACCTCAATGAGTGAGCGTGTGACTCCAACCACTGCACAGCAGTCAATTGGAACCTGTTAAAAGGACACTGTCCGGCCTGAAGAGAAAGCCTAACAAAGAGCTATATTAGTCAGGTGGACCCATGTCCTTTGTGACACCAGGCTTTTAACCAACAGCAACGTTTCATTCTGTGACTTGTACTTTTGAATTTGAGATTAGTGAAGGCCCCAGCATGCAGCTTTTATTGCATATTTTGACACCCTTTGCATAGTTTGTTTTTTAACCATGTTTGCATACTAACACAGCTATCTTGCACAACTAATGAAATTTGTCTGATTTCCCAAAGTTTTCTTCAGGCCTTGCCATGACATTTCTGTAAAGGCTTGGCTCGTACTCTAACTGTTAAAGCCAAGCCAAATCCTTGAATCGGAATCAACTCAGCCCTTCCCACAAAAGCTCTGGTCTGCCCACCTCTTCCAACAACTCAAACTGAGAAAAGAGAAAAACTTTTGATGGAGTAAAAAGAATGCCTAATTGAAGATCTGATATACACCCCACCCCCCCGTACAACTATGAGTGTGAAGTGAACTGAAAGGTATTTTCCTTGAAAGCCTGGACAATAGCTCCAATTTTCCAATGTACTTAAAAAATCCTAAGGGAAAATGATCACAGAGAATTTGTCATTGGCATGACAGGGTCCAATGCAGGAGCACCATCAGCTAAGTGCAAAGGAACTGGATTGAACACAGAGTAAGTTTACATCTGGGGTCACAGATGAAAAGCCATCCTTCCTTGGATGCGGGAAAAACAGAGGAGATATCAAATTCTAATCTGGAAAGTTTTGATGCCAAGACTGATTGATATAATGTTGTAGGTAAGCAGGTAATACTGTAATACTTATAAGCATAAAATAGGGGTTGTATATTGATACAGTACTGACTTACATTATGGGACTAACGTGCATGAATTGTGTGTTGTAAGTTGCATCAGATGGTAATTAGGGGTGGCATTAAGTGATAAAATAGAGTAATTGAAAAGATAGATCTACTGGGAAAAATGATGAAGGATTGGAGTTGTGAGGAATATTCAGGAATGAAGAAAAAGCCACTTTGAGTCACAAATAGGTATAAATGATGCTGCCAAAATGGTTCAGCATTAGGGGGCAGAAGAGATAAAAGGAAAAGGAAACAACTTGAATCATTTAGAGCGTTTTACCTGCATCTAAGTAAACAACGTATGGTAACCGCACTTCATAGTGGAAGAAAAGCATGGAAAGGACTCTAGCTAGGTAAACCCATATAAAACAGTGACTTGTGTTGATTTGCTAGATATGAGTGAATGTTTAACAGTCAGTGGGAGGCACTCAGAGAGGGGTCTTAGACCACACAGACGCATCTGGGGGAGAAGTCTAGGGAGAAGAGGTAGGATATGGCCAAACAATAAGAAAAACAGCTTGCTTTTTTAAATAAAAGACAGACAAATTATAGCAGGTGAAAATGTGAAGCTTATACTAAAGATACACGCTAGTCACAGAAAGGCAAGTATTAGTCAATCAACATAGTTCTCTAGGGTGGCATACACAAGCCACAAAACAACTTTTTTTGGAATGCGAAAGGGAAAAACCGAGGTAAACAAATGTTGACTCCCTGCTCTTCCCACCAGCATGTGTTTTTGCAATGCGTAAGTTCCAGTTGTCAACCCACTTAATATATACCCTTAGGAGACCTGCAGGGATGGATTTCCCATTCAAACGTGTAGTAGCCAAAGTATAGAATTGTAAATGGGTAACAGTGAATGATGGGGATGTTTTTGACAGAGGAGTTCTGAACCAGATTAAATAGAATGACTGACAATAAGAGAACCAAGTGCAAGTTGCATATGATGTCTCTGAGAAAGCTGAGGTGTTATTCACTGTTAGTAGTCTACCATGTTATATTGTGCCTCTGATTTCTACAGCTATGCAGGTGTAGTGGAGTAATGGGTAGCTAAACAAAATATAACTTTGCATGTCTAGAACCCTGCCTCGTGTTACACTTGGTGTACCTCCACTCGCCCCGGTACCTTCCGGCCATCCCTTCCAATGCACACCCAACATTAAGAAAATAGCACCTCAAATTCTTCTGCCCTTGCACACCACCCTAGCCCTTAGCTTCTGCTCCCCACCCAAATACGAAACAAAAATATCTGACCTCCTGCTACTTCCCCACACCACCCTCTGTAGCATACCCCCAAAGTGGCGAGCTGCACTCTATTGCAGCACAGACGTCACGCCACGCTGACGGGCTGTCTTAAAACATTGACATGAAATCCCTGTGACATTATAACAATGGAAGAAAACATTTTGGTTTTCCACAGCTGTGACACAGTCGCGGTGAATAACAAGCTATTTCACGGACACTCCTGACGTTTGTTAATCCAAGTCAAGTATTCACTTCAGTGATTTTTCAGTGTAAACTGTAAACTTCGTACTTGTATAGCGCACTACTCACCCATTAGGGTCTCAAGGCGCTGTACACATACCGCTGTGGAACCCCTCCTGGCTTTTCCCTGTGAGGTGCCCACTTCTGGGCAACCTCCAAGGTGAAGCCAGGCATCCCAGAGCTGTTGGGGCCGTTGTGAAGATTAAGCAAGCTATTGCCCAGAGTTACAGAGTGGGACCCATGAATTAGATTAGGCACTGATGCGAGAATTATCAGGTCCGAGGAAGTTGAGCCCAAGACCCGCCGAGGCAGGAATTGAACCCTGGTTCCGGGCCAGATTTCTGCATCAGGGTCTGCCGCTCTAACCATTGAGCCACACTTCTCCACTAGTGTGATGCCCTACGTCAAGAAGGGTGCATATGCTCAGGGCCACTGGAATTCTGCAGCAGGACAGGGCCAAATTATGCTGCAGGGTTGAGTAAATTATGCAGCTGGAAAAGGCAAATTATGTGGAATAATACGCACATTCTGTAATACTATTACTTCATTATCTTGTCATGTTTAAATGTGGTAACACTGTTGGGCATTGATTGCACCTCATTACTACCAGTTTAATACCCAAATATGGCAATAAGTAACAGAAAAGCAACCATTCCTGCTTCGCAAAGGGTCTTCCACTGCACGGCAGCAGTTGTCACTTCATTTTTAGTAACTTTTGAACCGTTTGAGCTAGGAACAATTTTTTTTGTTAAAATCTGCAGATTATGCAGCAGATGATGGATTATGTGGCAAATGCAACAAATTTATAACTATGCAAAAATCGCTGCCTGGGTATTCTACTGACTTTCAATGACAGCAACACCAAGCAAAATAAATGAATAAACCATTGATAACCATGGTATGTTAATGAACATAAAAACGGGGTCTGTTTTTGTTTTTTAAGGCTACAATATTCACATTTGATGGTATACTTAAAAAGATTAACAGAGGAGACACACAGGTGCAAACAAATGACATCTTAATATTTCACAATTTCGGAATTACTATGCATGCTGCGTATATGGGGGGATTGAAAGGGGCAGCAATTTTGTTACTTGCCAAAACAAATTGCTTTTGAAGGTGCCTCTCCTACATTCAGGTGCTTTCAACAGGTTAAACCTGATTACTTGACATTTAATATTACTGCTTGCACCTGAAACCTTAGTGGGGTGCTACTTGCAACCTCTGATGCATTCCTACATTTAAACTGACTCCCTAAAAGCAATCATAATTTTTCAGCCCAACATTGGGACAATTTTCCTGATCATATCCAGGCCCACAATGCTCTTCCAGTCTTTCAAAGGCTGATCAAGGCACATTTGCACTAAACCTATTGATGATATCAGCACGATGACATCACCGCCCAGAGACAACTTGGAGAATCGGTACCCTCTGCAAATGCCATCAGTAGTAGAGCTGCTGCCTAGTGCTGGACCAAATGGTTTCCTCATAATAAGACATTGGTGAAATCCGCACTTTAAACAAATTGCCTGGAAAGCACAGTTTAGCTATAAAAAATGCCCAAATTCACTCTGCGGGCAAACCTGAGGAAATGGCAAATTGCTCAGTTCACGCACTTCGTGCGGTTTTCCTGGCAAAATAAGTTCCACGGAGATGCACAAAATGGCCTACGAATCAGACAGGTTTTTTTTTTTTTTTTTTGTGTGTGTGGTTCTTTTTGTTTATGAATTTCGATGGAATTTACGGAACTAAAAATAATTCCCCAAACTTCACTGTTTACTCTAACCTCGCATGCAGCTGCCATGGTAGACCTGGTGAGTCGGTTTCCAATGTGAGACCTGTTTACAATTACCTGTTCTCATGTCATGAGTGATCTGGTGAAGAGATCTGGGATCCACCGGAAGGGTGAGGATTCTTTGGGGCCGCAAATATCACTCCGCCCTATTTTGCAAATCCGCGTGCGTTCCTACACCTGCACTCCTAGAGCTGTCAGATTCCCCAGTCAGCCTGCAAGGGATTACTTGTCTGTTGTCATCCGCTTGTCACGTCGAGGTGCCTAGCCAACATCTCAGGTCAGCGCATGTGCTCATTTATGAAACACATATGGGGTGTCGCCTTCGGGGTCTTGTGGTTGAAGAACATCCCACAGAGAATTAAGCATTTCTGAAGCTCCACAGAAGAACTATTACACACACGAACACAAAGGAGGTCGGAAACGTAATACGCCTCTTTCTCTGGGCAGTGAAAGGCCATGTCTGGTTGGAGATGACATTTCGTTTCCTAGGGCGATTACTTCCATTTGATGCGATAAACAAGCCAGTGATAGTATTTCACTGTTTTAAGGTCTTTTAATGTTTAAAGCAAACTTGTTTTTAAACAAAATTCTTGAAGCAGTACAGAAGACGACACGAAAACTTAACTTCTCCAAATAAAACTTGGTTTTTCCTCGACATATAAGGAGAAAAAACGTGTCTGGCAATTCGGTGCAGAGCTCAGGCCCCCTAAGGGCTGTCCTCCCGTAGCAAGGGTACACTACAAGCACAGTTACTCTTCTTACTAGAGGTGACAGGAACCCAATTGCATAAGGGATACTTAACACGTATTTACGTGGCATGTAACTGATTTCTTTAGATTATTTTAGCAATTGATATTTATTTTACTCATGGTGTTCTATGCTAATCATTTTTGGACATACAAGAACAAGCCATTTTATGAAGCATTTCAACAGATGCAATATGGCTCGATTCTGTAAACACCATTACAAACAACATATCATTATGTGGGAAAGCAAATAATATTTACATAAAAAATAAAATCAAGCTGTCTCAATGTTTTATTAATTGCTGAATAACAAATGCTAACATTTCTCAAGCACCGAAAGTAGAAACAAAAAATATTAAATATAGTTGTTATGATAAATTTGGATTCCTTCCACTGACGTAGGTTACTGAAGTTCTGAAGGTCATAGTTGATACAAAATGAAACCAAGCATCTCTCAAGTGGCTGCCTGACCTGCCAATCACAGCAAGTCTTCGTTGTGTGCTACGTCACTGACCCCATCCTACCGCCCTTGAATTCCACCTTCACTGTCCATAGATAAGCAAGCGTTTAATGCCACTGCGTGAAATTTGAAATAGTGAAGTAGTTACCGTGTTCCAGCACTTTTAGAGGAAACCAGAAGAGGATGATGGAGTGGATCAAGGCGTTGATGCAGTGACCCCAGAAAACCTGCAGGGAAAAAAGCAGAGAGAGTCAGAGGGGCTGCAAAGACACCTGACCATTTCAAAGCCTCAAGAAAGGCTTTATTGTGAAGTTAACTGGCAAAGTATACTGCTTCTCCCAAGCATTAATATTTCTGCAGCTCACAATCCTATTTCTTCATCCATTATTTTTACGCTTTTGCACCTTTCTGCTGCCAGGTGGTTGCAAAGCTTCCCTTACAGGATCCCTTACAGGATCACTGTTTGCAAGTTAACCTTAAATCTTACTGATCAGGGAAGTAAGAACTGAGAGCCTATTTTAGAGCAGGACGGTAATGGCAAATCGGTCAAAAATCGGTAGATCTCCCTTTGACAGAATGTCTTTCCTGGTTTATTTTCTCTAAATGGTGTAAATCCTGCCAGTGGAGAGTCAGCTGGCTCCGACATATTGCCCACAATGGAGCTGCGAAATCCCACCAGGAATGGTGGCAGGTTATCCTCATAGTACTGCAAGGTGCATGGAATCCCTCTCCACCCACACCTCCCACTCCCGCCCATGCATATTTAGGAGACTACTATATATGTGAACGCTGATGAAGAACCAGCACTCTGGGAGCTCATTTCTGTTGCCCACATGATGTGGAGGAAATTCTACCATTTGACATTGGTGTTGTCAGAATTCTCCTTGGGTGTTGCCAAAAACATGACACCTTCTACAGCAGATAACCTCCACTACTTTAGTTAAGAAGCCTCCAAACCCCTGGTGGCATTATACACATTTAGGAGAGCTTTTCTCCACTGCCTATGCAGAAGAGGGAAATCTGCCAACACAGTAGATGGAAAATTCACTGCACACTCTCCAAATCTTAAAACCTGCCCCTTGTCAATTCCAATATTAGATTAAAACATGTCCTGATTTATACTTATGTGAAATAAAACAGAACTAGAATGAAACAATGTAACTGTAGTGTTTCTTTTACATGGAATGCAATTTGCCATATCATACGATCTACCAGCAGGAACAATCTAATTTCCTGTGGGTTTAAATTGCATATTGCAAAATGTATTTTTCAGGCTCTTGCAATTGCACTGGCCAAAAAAATCAAAAGCGAACAAAGTATTTTGGGTCAAGTTTGTTCCTGACACAGATTAGAATCCCCCAAACTCTTTAAAACCAACAGAAAAGGCAGTGCTCCTCCCCGCTCGGTGTCCTTTTAGCCTTTCCAAGCAGAAGACAATCTCAATTAAACAATTATGGGTCAATTATTTTTTATGAAGAATCCCTAGGGCATAAATACATGGCTTTTCATGGACACGTTTTATTACAACCTAGATTTTACCTATTTATCGTTCATGTGAATAGCTAAAAAAATACTAGAAACTTAGGGCCTCATTTAGAGTTTGTAATATATTATTTAGTCCGCCAGGGCGACCAAGTAAAATTCTCCATCATTCTGACAGAGTAACCTTACCCTGAATTTAGAGATGTTGATCAGCGCAGGGTACATCTGTTAACATTGACAGGAACCGCCCTCACAGTGGTTACTGACAATATAGTCGATATTTGACAGCGGGTACAGTCAAAATAACAGTACTGCCCGTCAAACATTTCACATGTTTTTACTTTTTCCAAATTGAAAAAAACTCAGAAATCAGGATTTTGTTTTGGAAAAACAACAAAAACTAATAACTCACAACACCATGGGAGTTTCCTCCCATGGTGTGGGAGTGATCTAAACCTTTTTACTTTCCATTACCGTGACTTTTTTCAGGCAGTAAGGTAAAGCAAAATCTGGTCATTCACTCAAAATTGGGCGGGCGAGCGAATCGCCACACCACTGATGCGCTTACTCTATTAGGCTGTCGGGGGAGTATGTCAGCTATTGCAACAGAGTAGTTTCCTTGATTTACATTCTTAATGTCTGTCTGTAAATCATATGGGCTGATTTGAGATAGGTGGAGAGGGTGCTCTCCCCCAAACTCGAATAATCCCCTTGATTTTCACATTTAGTCATGCCTGGCCTTCATTAGGACAATTTAGACTTCAAAAAAGCGTACATCACAAGCATATCAGAAGGTCAGCTCTCTTCTGCAGCACAATCATTTCAAAGCATTTCAGTGAATGTACTGCCAGCCTGCAGGGCCACTTACAACCTTAAAGTAATAACACATGCATAAATACCCCTGTGCCAATGGCATCAGTGCTGAGCATTGAGGTCAGTATTACAGTAAGGGCATGCTGGACCTGTTTGCTCCACAGCACGCCTTTAACTAAGTGAGCTGGGCACAAACAGGGATGGTGCGCCCTCTTACTGATATTGCGCTGTCCCAAGGGAAGCTATAAACCTGCGCTGCCCAGAGTGCAGTGCATTAGTGAAAGATGGGCCAACTAATTTAAGCCGTTGGACTGCCTTACAAATTCCAAGAGGGACCCAGCCAGCATTTTTATGGGGGACAGAGATCAGTCTACTGGCAAGTGCAATACGTTACTGCACCTGTCTGTAGGGGGGGTGTCTGTAGAAGTCAATAGGACCTTGATTCCACCCCAAAGGAGCACCCTTGGGGTGCACTGGTTGTGTACCACCTCTTTGTGGCAGTGTGCCTCCAGACGGCCGCTTGGCCTGTGTATCTGCGTCCATAATATAGTGTGAATGCAGAGGCAGTGTGTTTCCATGCACATTAGCCACACATCTTTAGGGTAGTGCTGGCACTTCATGTGTGCTTCTACCATCTGTATTACAGATGGGGCCACACAAGTATCTGCAGCCCCTTCTGCAATGCCTACGTGACTCAGAGGTTTGACCCTTGTGCCCACACGCCATTTTTCATAATTTTGTTCCCTATTGTATTTGTTCACCTGGTTATGACCTTGGTGATAAGTAATGGGGAAGAAGAAGAGCAATCTGTTCTTGAACTGGGTGTGCTAAATTAGTTACCTGCTGCTCACTGTCCTGCAAAGACAGTTACTTCCACCTGGGATGGTACTCTGCAATGTATGAGGTTGAGAAAAAAGGCTGGTGACAAGTCAGAGAGAGAGAGATTGATCAGGCCTGTGGTGGATCAACCAAGCACACTCTCCACATCCTACAAAAGTGCCTCAGTAAAGGCAAATTACTTGCTTGTAATATTGGTTATTCAAATCTAGGTCTTCATCATCACACCCTTTATGATGTGTGGAACTACTTCCCCCGAGACTGAGCACTGGTCGGAAATAAAGTTTTTCTTGTGTCTTTTAAACAATTATTTTTTCCTCCGTAATTGGTAGTTTATGTGCATCCCCTCTTGGTCCAAAAGATCCCTAAATACAAATCCTGTGAGACCAAGACTCAATAATGAGGTTAAAGCCAACAGAAGGGAGGGAGAATGGGCAAGAACAACAGAAGGGAGGAAGTACACGCAATGGCTGACATAAGAAGCACCTCGACTTAGACTGTCAAGGAATACTTAGAAGAAGGAAGGTAGATAAATGAGCCATCATTTTCCTCTTTGCAGTCATTGTAAAAGGAGGATGTAGCCCCAAAACTATTTCATATGCCTTGACCACAGATTGCTTTGCTAAGAAAACATAAAAGCAATTGTGCTGCAAACATTATGGATTCCTCTGCAACAATAATGGCTGAACTATCATAAAACACATCTGTACCAAATGCTGATGACTGTGAGTTTCCCCTGCAATTTATAGTGAGAGATAAAACCGTGAGAAGCCCAAGTCGCTGCATTACAATGGTTTCACAGGGACACAACAGAAACTGGCCATACCTCTTGCTGAGGTCCACGGCATCTTCCATGGAAGCGGCACCCCTTCCAGCTCATAAACCACCAAAGCAATTATAAACAGCCATCTACAAAGGGATGCTACAGGTGTCCTCCTCGCTTTACCTCATGCCCCAAACCTCACACAAGAAATAAATGCCCAGGATTGAGATATTCAACCTTCGTAAACAGAAAATGCCCTGTGAAGATCTGAAGCATCTAAAGCTTCAGCTGATGATTCCTCTGGAAAAGGATGGCATTATCAAAAGAGTATTACTATTTCTATTATCTGATGGAGCAAGGAAGCTGTCTGTTGAATATACCCTGGATCTGGCTGCTGGACAATCCTTGTTAGTAAACGATTTCAGACATGATTAATGTCGACGAAGGGTCCAACGTTTTCGGGCCGATGGTTTGAAGTAATTGTAACTAGGAAAACAAGTTAAACAGATGGAAAGAATAATTGTACTTCCTCCAGGGCACAAAGGATGCTAACTGAAGAGTATACACAGCAGGGGCAGTTATCAGGAATGGAGAAACAAATCGGATAATTCTTAATCACAAAACTGCAAAACAGTTGTGAGGCTAATGAACTGAGCGGTAATGTTTTGAGTGGTAATGTATTGAGAGGGGAAGTGAAGCACCCCTAGTCCCATAAGACCATATATAACTTTGAGCCATTGGTGTGACCCCACCTCCTGATGCAGAAGTTGAAGCACACAAGCCACCAAAGCTAATGTTAAATCTGCTTCTAATGATGCCCCAAAGGTCAGCTCAATCCTTACCTTATCCATAGCTTTCATCAAGGTCTAGAGACTTTTGAGAATAGACAGACTCCATCAAAGGAGACATATGTCTCTACCAAAGTGGAATTGCATTGGACAAAAAGCTGATTTTGATACTACCTCCATCACCTTCACCTTTTTGTGTACCGGATCAGCTAGATAGACATATTAAAGACCTTGTATCCCAAGTGTGGGGAGTTCTGCATCACATGCTATTCAAACTATAATGCTTAGTAAAAAAGCAGGAAAATGTGGCATGTTTATTTCACTCCATTCTTTACATCTTTCTTCTTCAGGCACACAGGATAACTCAGCAAGATTCAAATTGTCCCATATGCAATGCAATACCATAGCCAAGTCAGTCTTTTACACAATCTCAAGTCTTCTTCAGGTACCCACAATTTATTGTAATTATCCCTCATATTGTCCTGCTCTCACTCTGAATTGGCCTGCTTTGATGAAGGCCATTATCTTCTGTAAAGTTGTGGTAACCAAATTCCAAATGATGTGCTGCAAATCAGCAGAAAACCATTACTGCAGTGAAAGGTCTGAAGACCAGTCATATTGGGCATGAATAGGCTTGCTGGTTTGGGTTTTTTTCTGGAGTGAAATCTGCTTTTACTTTGGTTTGGTGGTTTTAGGGTGATTCCTTCCTAGTGATGAATGATCCACAAAATACCTTATCCGAGATAAAATGGGTTGCACAGCAACCCAACAGCCAATCATGACTCTGGGGCACTCGCCCTCCTCCCTTTAAAATATATGTTTTAGCCCCTAGGGATGGGGTCCCTGAGGCCACTATCATCTTGGGATGGAGATTATGTGTCCCCCTCCCTTCACCAGCCCTGGAGATCGGGTTCCTGGCCCCCTTAGTGGCTTGGGGAGGCAGGCTGCAAGCCCCCTCCCCTTAATTAAGAAACAAAACAAATGAATTCCCCAGGAGATGGGGGTCCACTGAACCCAATGTGGCCTGGGGCGAGGGGAGACCACAAGCCCCCACTCTTAAAAAAACACAACTGCCCTTGGGTGTGGGGGCCCCAAAGTGGATTGAGGAGGGGGCCAGGGGTCCCCTGCTTGACAAAAAATTTCCCAGGGCCAGGGCTTGCCCACAGGCTGTGCGCAGCGATAGTTGGCTATACATATGATTATAAAATACTACTTTACATTAAAAAAGACCCTAAAAATTAACTGGAAAAACCAAAGGTTTTAGTGATGTTACAGTTAGGTGAAAATTTCATTGACAACATAACACTTTAAACTAAAAAAACACTGAAATTGACCAGTAGTTGGCTCTAGTAACTATACCCCATGCCCTAAGGTAACTATAACTTGTGCCTTCGTCATGTACAGCTCACATATTACACCACTCATGACATGTTCTATACCATCATTGCAACATTTCAAATTACATCATTGAGGTACAAACTGTGCATGGAAGGGGTGCAATTTATAGTTACTAGACATACCTGCAACTGGTGAATTTCTGTGTTTTTTTGGTTTAAAATGTTACATTGTCACTGAAATATTCAACTAATTATAACGTCGCTTTAACCAACCATTTTTTTTAGTGAATAGATATGCAAAATGCAATGTACAAAGATACCTATTTCCTAATAGTGATTCCACCAAGGGCATGTGTGTGCTCTATTGCAAGCAAAAGAAAAGCATTTTGGGGTGCTTTTTATAAATTGCACCTGGTTACCATCGACTTCAAGTCAATAGTAATTGCATCTCTTAAATGCTCAAGTCAAATTTAGGAAATACATAGTACATCAGAATAGGAATCGCAAATAAGAAATACATTTTTGCGATTTCCTATCCTGGGAATCACAAATTGCGATTTTTACAGGGTAGAAATCGCAGTTTGTGATTCCTTAAAGGGCTTTTCAATAAGAAAAGCCCATTTTGCATTTCTTAATGGCCCAAAATAGCGATTCGGACCATTAAGAGATGCAAACTGGCTTTGTACATCTGGCCCTATAATTCATGCCCTAAGGTAACTATAACTCACGCTGCCGCCATTCACAGTTTTCTCCTAATTTTTTTTACTGCAAATATTACATTGATATTATCAATTATGTTATCAAAGATGTCATGAGTGTTGCAATATGTGGGTTAATTAGCAGTGCCTATGGGCATGAGTTATAGTTACTGTGGCCAGGCCTGCAGCCAACCCCCTATAACCACCCAACCCCACATCACGCACGGCCAAATCCCTCAGCAGCAGTTGACAAGAATGAACCCACTTGTCACAGTCACTACTTGAGATATTGCGCTAAAAAGAAGCAAGGATGCAAACACCTCCATGTAAGTTTACAGATAACTTTTCAAAGTGAAAAATGCAAAGAAAAAAACACTTGTTTTGCCTTGACCATGCAGAAGAAATTAGGATGATTAGTACTTTACAGAAGAGGACATGACACTTGGGCGGCTGCTTTCTTTATATCTGTAAGTGCTTACCGTTGAGGTTTAATTTCTGTGAATAAGCATCCTGCCAGAGGAATAATGCCATGCCTATTTATCCAATAAGATACACCATTTTGTGCAAAATGTCTACCCAAATGGAATACTTTGTACTGGCTAATTTGTAAGTGCTACCTTTTTGGGTAAATGTATAGTGCATCACCTTCCAGTAGTACTGCTGCATAAAGGATGTAGAGGAAATGTATTCAGTGACCTTGCAAATGTGAATTTTCCTGAAACATCTTCTTCAGGTAACTTTACAAGGTGGAGAGAAAACGACATGGAGACCATGGAGGTGGGTGAGGGGGAGGGTCCTGAAGGCCCCGTGGTCCCAGCCGGCTCCTGTTTCCTGCAGGAGCGGGCATTGCTCCCGCAAGCTGGGAGCTGCTTCTTCAAATAGTAGCTCTCTGCTTGCGGAAGCAATGTTTTAATCTCTTTCCCTGCATGCATATTTGCATGCAGAGAAAGAGATGAAAACTCTGCTTTCAGCCCCATGGCCACAAGCGGGGGTCATGAGGATCTCCTCCATCTTTTAAATTCTGACCCAGAGAGGTGGTGGTCCCCAGGGCTGGAGGTCTATAATGTGGCCCTCCCGCATACTATCAAAACTTAGCCCTAGGGATGTGGTGATCCCCAGGGCACTGGGGGGTCTACAGGACCCCCCTTTTATTCTAAAAGTGTTTTTCCACAGGGAGGTGGTGGTCCCTGGAGCATGGGGGGCCATGTGGCCCCCTGCATACTATTAAGTTTAAGCCCCAGGAAGGTGGCGGTCCCCGGGACTTCTATAAGCCCTAGGAGGGGAGCCCTGTGCACCCACTCCTATTTTGGCCCCTTTTATTTTATTTTTTTCATTTTTTTGTTTTTAGACTCGGCTGAAGGCGAGTCTCAAAATGGTTGCCAACACTTCCTGTTTGAAGTGTTGCCAGCCAGTCAGATCTCTGCAGAGATCGGCAATATTTGCGAAGTCGTCGCCACCCTAAATATACAAATTTGGATTTCCTTTAATTTCTCCTAAACTACTGAACAGATTTATACCAAATAAAAAAGGCTCAAATGCGTCCAAAAAGCTACCTTTCTGCCAAATTTGCTGCAGGTGTGTCTAAACAATCTATGGGAATGAACATCGGAAACACACTTTTTTTTACCCCCCTTTTTTTCTTGGTCTTCGCTTGATGGATCATCCCGAAACTTTCCAAGCAAAACAAAACCCTAGAGGGCACTTTTTGTGGAAAATTGCATGAAGATTCCTCAAACGGTGCCAAAGATATAGGCAAGTCCAAAAACACTTTTTCTATGGAAACTCGGTCCTAACTATAACTACCTATTGGTGACTTCCAGAATATATATAATCGCGGTAATCCGTAAAGCGGGGCTGAGAAAAAAGGGGGGCCCCAAAAGGCAAAATCCCCATGCTTTTTCCATCGACGTCTTCAGACAAGGCTACAGCAAAAACTACTTTCCAGGAAGAAGCTGAGGTAGATGATTTTTTGGGGGCAAATTTTTGTGAAGATTCATCAAACGGGGTCAAAGCTATTAGCAAACCTAAAAATGTTTTTTCTATGGAAAAGCAGACCTAACTATAATTACCAGGTTGCCATAGAAAAAGCATTTTTTGAGTTGCCTATATCTTTCCCGCCATTTGATGAACCTTCATGAAATGCTCCCCAAAAAGTTCCCAGAGAATCTTGTTGTACATGGGGATTTCCTGGGAGATCCGTCAAGCGGGGACAGAGAAAAAAGGGGGTGAAGGGGTCAGAAAAGTTGTGTTTCCCATGTTAATTCCCATAGGGATTTTGACACAACTACAGCCCGAACTGCTGAATGGAATTACACCAAATTTGGCAGAAAGGTAGCTCTTGATCCAGAAAGAAGCCTTTTTTTGTCTGGTGTAAATCCGTTCAGGAGTTTTTCAGATATCTAGAGGCACGAATAATTCACACATAATAACAAGCTCATGCAGATAAATGCACAGCTCTGATTGGCTGCCAAAACTTCAACCAGAAAGTGTTGGCAGCCATCTTGGGACTCAGCTTCAGCAGAGTCCCACAAAAAGTAAAAAAACAAAAATAAACCAGACAAGGGACCAGGGTGGAGTCACCCTGACCCCTTAGCTCTGGTGCTGGGTTCCCAGAGGGACCACCGCAGAGTAAAAAAACATTTAAAAAATGTTTTTCCCATGAATTCGCAACTGACCAGGATAGTGACGTCATTTGAGATGTCATCAGTGATGCCACTGGCCATGTCATCAGTGATTTAATATGTGTGGTCATAAGCAGTGCATTAAGGGGGCGCAAGTTATAGTTAGCTCAGGTAACTATAACTGCTGAATTTCTATAGTTTTGTACTTGTGAAATGTGAGCCTATCTAGAACCTTCCTGTAACCTTTGTTTTTTCAGTGAATATATATATACACATGCACAGCACACACACGGACACTTGAGGTGAGCCAATTTGGAGTATCAGTAATGCTGTAGATGCCCTCAATATAAAGGAGCACCTCTCTACCTGAAGATTGGAATTCACCCAGGGTTCCCTACCTGCATTTTGCATAATTTATGCAGCACTGTAACCCTAAATGGGCAATATTTGGACATATAGCCCATGCTACTTTGTGCCTGAGCAAAACTATACTTTTCCCATGAGCTCAAATGAAAGTCCAACACATTATATATGGTACAAACATATATATGTTGCAAATGGGTTTTGTCCATCTAGTCCAACAGGTTTTTTCATTTATTGCTACCTGTTTTTTGGACCTTTACTGTGAGTGAGTCTCACTATGCGAGTCTTACGGTAAATTCATGGTCAAGGGACTGGGAGTGTTTGTTGTCAAAGTAAGTGAGAGTGTCTACTTTTTAAGATGAGGCCACTATGGCAGGGGGGCGTGGCCAACATGGCGACCGGAGCGGCAGCATAAACTGCAGCTCCGATCCCCGGCCCTTTCAGATATCCTGACAGCGGCGCCTGTTCCCCCTTTTAAAGGTGACAGGCGTCGCCCATTCAGCCGCCCGGGACCTGCACTCGTAGCCGCGGCTACATATTGGACGACACAGCCGCTCTGTATGCTGTGAGTGGACCGCCGTGCTGCCGGGCCCATGGCCGCGGCTGCAGCCTGCGCGGACGCTGTCTGGAGCCGCGGGCCACCTCCTGGGGCTCGGCGTCGAGTGCCGGAGCCGTGCCCGAACTGGAGACAGCAGCGGGGAGGCACCAGCCTTGTCGATAGCACCGGAGGCAGGCGCTCAACATCTTACTACCGTTTGGGGCGGCGGCGCCGCTGCGAGGCTGGGCCCGTCGCGGTGCCGCACCCCGCCCGCTGATGCGAGTTTAAGCCGCCTATGCCCTCCGTGCTGAGGCGCTGCCGCTAGTGACCGCGCCCCGGATCCCCCGCTCACTGGGAGTGGGCTCGTCCGATGCCCACCTGTGCCCCGAGGCTCAGAAGAGCTGTGACCTGCCCGGGTGAGGCCTGTTGGAGCAGAGGCCTCAAGGACGATGTGTAGCCTGGCAGCCAGGCCTTAGGTTCTGCCAATGAGACCTCAGGCCTGGGGCCCCATTCGGAACTCGTTTTAACTTCACCATAGAAGCCCACGCAGCACAACAAACCAAAGAAAGGAAGAAGGAAAGGGGAAAAGAAGAAAAAGGAGGGAAGGAAAAAGAAGGGAGGAAGAGAGAAGAAGGAAGGGGGAAAAAAAAAAAAAAGGTGAGCCTTTCGTCGACATTAATCGAGTCGCGGCACGAGAATAGGTCGACTACCTCTCTCCAGACCAACTTACACGGAGCAGTTTGAGGCGCTAACAAGGCACATGAGGTACCGCCCCTGACCCTCCGGGCCCTACATAATATTCCCCATCAGCGCAACCAGCCCCAAGCCGTGCAAGCAACCGCCAATATACTAGGCCCTTACCCATCTTCCTTCACTGGCCTGTTATCGCTTTGTCTGGCTTCAGCGCCCAGGTTGAACTAAGCTGCGGTGCGCCCCCTGATTCGGCCGTATACGACACTTCCCACATCTCTGCTGCTCCGGCGCCCCTGCATGGTTGCTGGGCTTCACCGCTTTACGTGGATATAGGAGTATAACATGCTTGGCCCCCCTGCTGACAGGAGTCCGGAGACGCACCATGCATACGGCACAGCGCTAAAGCACTCTGCTAACCACCAGGAACTAGTCTGATCGCTTTACTACCACGAATCTGAACACTTGGCCCGCAAGCGGTTGCAGCGTTTCCCAAACTTCGCGCGACACCCAACTGACTCTAGCATGTCGCTTCTGGCCTTCAATAGTTATCCATAGCCCTCTGGAACCGGGCTCTCACAACGCCGCAGCTTACTTGTCTGTCTGCCCTGCCTGCATCGCCCCCAGCCGGTCCTACTCCGTTAGTGACCACCTGGAACCGCACTCACCAAATGGTCAAACCAAAAACCCCACGTGCACCTCCGGGTAGAATGGACTCCAGCACCCTCCCCTCCTCTGAGGCCCACGTCACCATGCAACTGGCTTTGCAGAAGATGGAACTTACCTTACAATCACACATGTCACAGTTTGAAAAGATATTGCAAGCCATCCTAGACACCAAGTCCACCCTGGAAGCCAAAATAGGCTCGGTGACAGAAGATGTCAACATACTGCGCACCGACCAACACGCACTGGCTGACAGGGTGTCTGAACTGGAAAAAGACTCCGTATCCCTCCCCCGGTCTGTGAAAGACCTCCAATCGCAATTGACGCACTTAACAACTGAAGTGGACTTCTTAAAACATAGAGCTGAGGATGCAGAGGGAAGGTCCCGTCGCAACAACATTTGCCTGGTGGGGTTCCCTGAGCGTGTCGAAGGCCCCAGGACAGAATTATTCGTAGAACATTGACTCACGGAAACAATTCTTAAAGACAATTTCCCGAAGTTTTTCTCCGTTGAGCGTGCCCACAGGGTCCCTGGCAGACCCCCCCACCTGTTGCGCAGCCTCACCCGTTGATAGCAAAACTCCTTAATTACCGCGATAGAGACCTCACCCTACAGCTATTCCGCAAATCAGGCCCGATACACTTTGAAAACGCAGAGATCACAGCTTATCCAGACTTTACAGCAGAAGTTCAGAGGAAGCGGAGTTCTTTCTATCGTGTTAAAGAACACCTTCGCAAACACAACATCAAGTATGCGTTGCTGTTCCCAGCCAGACTCCGTGTACAAGACGATACACGGGTACTCTTCTTCACTACACTGGAAGACGCCTGGACCTGGCTACACGCTAAGGGCCTGGCCCACCCGATAGACACAAGCACTCCGGGGGAGAATTGGTCCTCTCCCAAGACAAGGTGCAGGAAATGCAAAAAACAAGGCAGGGAAAGGGAAATTGCACGGCTCCTCGTCTTTTGCTCGAGGGATTGCGATCTGGATTGCCCCTGGGGTCCCACTCAACGCATTTCGAACACAATGCGACCCAAACGGTAGATACGTGATACTAGAAGGTGTCCTTGATGGGTCCCCCTTAGCGCTAGTAGCGCTATACTCCCCAAATTCAAATCAACGCAACTTCCTGAGAACGCTCACCACTGGTGACCTTAGTGACCCCACATTAGAGTGCATATGGGGGGGCCACTTTAACAGCGTCCTAGACACTCAAATAGACCGCTCATTTCCCCCACTCGACACGGCTCCATCCAATCGTGCCTCACTAGAACTAGCAAACTGGGCCTCCAATAATGGTTTGAGAGACATCTGGAGGGTCGGTCACACCACCCACCGTGAATACTCTTATGAGAAGTTACATACCAGAATAGACACGATTTTCGTATCCGCATCCGTAATCCAGAAAGTGTGCAAGACCAAGTACCTGGTACGCACCATCTCAGATCATAACCCGCTCTGCGCAATATTGGCCTGGGGCCGCACACACACTTGCATACCAACATGGCGATTACAGACAGAAGCTCTTTCAGACCCCCCCCTTCCACGCAGAATTGTCCAAGCGACTGTCAGATTATTTCTCTCTGAATAAAAATACAACCTCATCTCGTGCTATAGAGTGGGATTCCCACAAAGCGGTAATACGCGGACACTGCCTTGCGGTCACAGTGGGGGTAAGAAGGACACTCACCAAAGAGCTACAAGTTCTGGAGGTTAAACTCCTCAAAGTGGAGGTTGAGGTTTTCAGGAACGAGTCCACACTGGCAGCACTGAATTCGCTTAGAGCTGCCCATAGAGAAGTAGACACCAGACTATGTAAGCATGATTACAGACACTACATGACACAACAACACGCTGAGGGGGATAGATCAGGTAGACTGTTAGCATGGCTGACTCGCCAACCCTCGCAACCCTCACCCATAGGTGTGTTACGTTTGAACTCGGACAACATCATCAACACCCAAGTAGGAATTAACAAAGCCTTCTCTACATACTACCGTGCCCTATATACGCCTCCTTCCCCCCCATCGGAGCAGCAATTAGTTGACATATTATCACTCGTTTCCCAAAACCAACACATAATTGACAATGCAGACACATTAGACGGTCCCATTACTATAGAAGAACTGCGCTTAGCTCTGTCACAAATGGCACACAGCAAAACCCCTGGTTCGGATGGCCTACCGGTAGAGTATTTCAACTCCCATGCTACTCACCTCCTACGACCACTCATAGAGGTATTCAACAAAGCACGCAATAAACTACAATTGCCAGACTCCATGTGCGAAGCTCTGATAGTCGTCCTTCCAAAGGCAGGCAGTGACCCGCTTGACGTTAAATCATACAGGCCACTCTCCCTACTAAACACAGACTGCAAACTACTTGGAAAAATATTGGCAAATAGGTCACTCCCCTGCCTACCAAACTTAATACGCTCTGATCAGTCTGGCTTTATTCCAGGGAGAAGCACCTTTTTAAATATTAGAAGACTGATCCACATAATGCATAACACCACAGAATTAGAAGCGGTGGCCATCTCCTTAGAAATTGAAAAAGCGTTTGATACGCTAAGCTGGGACTATCTTATGCGCACACTCAATGCGTTCGGTTTCGGCCCTGGTTTGACCAGATGGATCAAAACGCTCTACTCCAAACCCACAGCTCGAGTCAAAAATGGACGAGCTATCTCCGAAGCATTCCCCATAGGCAGAGGCACCAGACAAGGTTGTCCATTATTCCCCTTATTATTCGCAATAGCCATGGAACCATTACCAATTAAGCTACGTAGCTATGCCCGCATATGGGGCATCACTGAATCCAATACACATCATATTATATCCTTATATGCAGATGATGCCCTGATATACCTGTGTAATCACTCCACCTCCATGGCAGGGGTGATGCTAATACTGGACTCCTTCGCACTCGCCTCTGGTCTACGTGTTAACTGGTCCAAGTCAAGTATTTTCCCTCTCACTCCCATACCAATCGAATTTCACATGGTTCTACCGCAATATCAACTGCCATGGTCACACACTACTTTTAAATACCTCAGGATACAAATTTACCACTCCATTGCCGATCTGAAAGAGGGCAACATTGACAGGGCACTCAGTTCCACCCGCAGCTCACTGTCATTCTGGAGCTCACTTCCTCTATCCCCCATGGGTCGGGTAGCCATAGCCAAAATGCTCATCCTTCCTAGGTTTTTATATTACGTTACCGCCCTTCCATTATGCCTACCACGTTCGTTCTTTCACAAACTGCACTCATTACTAACCGACCTGCTCTGGGGCAAAGATAGACGCAGAGTAACGTTATCTATAACACAATATCCGCAAGAAGCAGGCGGACTGGGCATGCCTAACTTCGAAATATACTATGCAGCTCCCCAGCTGCTGTGGCTATCCACATGGCTCAGGGAAACTCCTCCTCCCGAATGCATAATGCTGCGGGCATCTACAGCTCCGCAAACGATACTGACCTCACTACTATCCGGCACTAGCCGCCTACCGTCAAAACCCATACTGTTGGAAGCAGCTAGATTCTGCTGGCGCAGATATGTTCAAAGCAAGGCCCCCTCACCTCCTTACTCCCCTCTGCTACCACTGTTTCAACTGCCGGGCACCCAAACACTCTCATTACACCACGATATGCGCAACATAAGTACACTGAATGTGGGTGATTACTACTCAAGCTCCACAATGCGCACCTTCGAAGAACTAATAGCCGCTGGGGTCATGCACACTGGTCCCTTTTTGACATATAGCGCCACTAAACGACTACTTAATAACTTATGGGGACCTGGCAACAATTGCATTACGGACGTCACAGCAAACATCTCGTCCCACACTCTTTTACCCACCCCGGACTCTTGCCTACTTGGCATACGACACTGTGACAAAGGCGATAAACATCTTCACAGATTTATCGACTTAGCATTTGTTGTCTTCAAGTGCCTGATTGCTACGCACTGGAAGGCCCCACACATTCCCTCTCATTCTGCCTGGCTCCGCGACTTACATTGTCGCTCACAAGCCAAAGCTCAGACATTACGCTTACTACAACATAAGGGCCTAATACAAGATGGTGCCGAAGCCTGGGATATTTTTGTGGTAGCAATAGAAGCTAGGGATGACACATACCCCCCTAAACTAGCAACTGTATATGTACTATCTCTCCGCTCAATATCTATACCACGCAACTCCCAGTTGCCCCCCCATCACTCTCTGTTTTAACATCTCCACTTCCCTCCTCAGTGTAACAACGCAACACTTCAGGGAGCTTCTCCTACGGCTATGCTCTTATGTAACCCATGCCTAGCCTTGCTCACTACAATACTGGCTCCGTGTCCCTTTCTGCCCCACAATCCATACATCAACTCCGGCCTCACAGCTCCCATACGTTGTATCTTTCTCCTTCCTCTTCTACCCTCCAATTGGTGTAGCCAGCACCATGTGTGATATTAGCATTCATTATCCGGTATTCAGTTGTGACTTTAACCACTTGTTGCACAGTTTTAAGTTGTATTTCAGCACTTCATTACGCATTCGCACTGTACAAGCTTATAAATGTGTGTAAACAGATCGTAAAATTATTAATAGCAAAATGTACTGTTGTGTGTGCATAATACTTCATAAACAGATTTAAAAAAAAAAAAAAAAGCCACTATGGAGGCTAGGCTAAGGAGCACTGAGCTGGTTACATGAGTGCACATGTGTGCAGACTGTAAATGTGAATCTACCATCATATGAGGCCTGGTAATTGTGTGTGCACAGATAGCCTAGGGCAGAAGCAACTCTGCAAAGATATGTGCTGACCAGAGGTAGGACTTATAATATTAGTGGACATTTATAGATGAGTCAGTAGAGTTTACTGGAAAATTTGTATTGCTTCACTGTGTTATGCATTTAGCTGAACTCTGACTTAAAGTGCAGTTTCACTCCACTTAGGCATACACAATACAGCAAGGTACTACACTTGGGTAAAACATGCATGCCAAATTTGATTTAGCATTTTCCAAAAACACACATATACATCTTATGAGACGTCGGAATTGTCATATTTCTCTGGCTCATCTCATAATCAGGCATTTATCTCCCCTACTGGGCCACTTTAATTTCTCTGCTCTCAGGCAGAGGGAAAAAGGCCTCCACACACAAAAGCAGCATTTATCAGTGGTTGACAAAGTTCCTGGGAGATGGAAAGGGTTTGAAAGAAATGTTCATCTGCTAATTAGCTGTCATACGGCTCTTGGGCTGGGTCAGCCCAGGACCACTGAACAAAGGAGCGAGCCAAGACATCTTGAACCAATATAGGAGGGACTCGTCTTTGACTTTTTGGTGGGAAGGGATCTGGCAGTGATGTCAGTTAGGGATGGAGCCGAGGCCCTCAGAGGAGATTTGTTCAAAGAAAACTTGACAGCATAATTTTGGATTGTCCCAAAATGCTGTCCACAGGGTTTAGACAGGGGTGGAGGGATGAAGTGGCATCAAGGGTAGGCCAGGAGTGTCTTGCATCTAGAACTTTTAACCCCCCACTTAAAAATCCCAGCACAAGGGAGACAGAGAAGATTCTGGACCTGGGAGTGACAACCGTGGAAGAATGATCAGTTGGAAAGAGAGACCACCTTATGCTCTGCCAAGATGGTGTAAGAACTTTGAGTCCAGCTGACCTCAGGAGTAGGATGAGTATCTCTAGGGTGAGTGGAGCTGGCCACCTTATGCCCCCTGAGAACCAGAGAGAGGAAGACCTGAACTCCACTGCCACCCCAGGTGCTCTCCAAGACAGCCAGGAGGCTGTGGGGCCTGGGTATGCAGGCAGGAGGATGCTATGCTACCTGGGAGGAAAGATGCCCCACCGGCAGAAGAGGGGCACCAGAAGCCAGGCAGCAGAAAAGACAGGTGCAGTGAGTCAGAAAACTGATCACCCTGCAGAGTGAGCCGCCCTAGAGACCAATAGGTCTATTTAAAACGACCCTGGTGGCTAAATCTTGCTACTAGGAGCAAAACAAGCCAAAGAGTGTGAAAATCAGGCCAATAAGGCCCGAGATATGCAGATCGGAAGAATTGATCTTTGACTCTTTTAAGGAGAAACGGAGATGGGGATCTGCCACTACTTTTCAAATTACCCCCGGAATGGCCTGGGCTTGGTGCATTTTTAGCTAATTAATTATTTGGGAAGAGGGGCGTGCGTAAGAACGCCCCTCCCCAAGTCAACTTCTCTACTAGGGGAACCCATCTCCCAGGTTTGGCACCATCCATTGAGTCCTGGGAGAGTCCATTCCCCCGGGACACAGAGGACAAGAAAAGAAGATCGTTGGAGTCCAGTCGCGCTCTTCCTTCAGCTCTCCAGGAGGCCAGAAACCGGGGAGCAATATAGGGTACACCCTTCACCCCATCCACATCCACCTGCCATGCAGGTCTGTGAAAGACGGAACAGTGCTCTGAAAGCACACTCCCAGCCTGCAGGAGCAGAGTGCAGGTGGGAGGCAGTAGAGCTGACTCGGAAACAGGGAAGTGTGCTTTCCATGCTGCAATAAATAATAAAAAAAAAAAAAAAAAAAAGAGTAGGGCTGGGTTGCCCTGAGTGAGACCTGTGCACCTAAATCAAAAGAAACAATGTGACACAAGGCTGCATTCAGCTGAAGCTCTGCTGCTCATAAAATATTCACAGAACCCCAAAGGAGCATCCCATAAGGCCCTGCTAGAGCTTTGATTTGCCTATTTCTTTCCCTCTTGGTACCCCAAAAAGGGGTAGGGGCACCACCAACACTAAACAAATGTACTGTGGGGCTTTGCATAAGGGGCAACAACTCTCCAAGAGACTTATATGAAACTTTGCTCAAAGTTGCACGATCTCCAGGTTAGGTTTGCTTGAAGTTAAACATTGTCGGAGTTGAACCTTTTGCTCCTTGGCTTTCGAGTGCTGAGATGCCTAGTCGCTGGTCCTATGGCTGCATTTCTGGTGCTTTGTTGCATGTACAAGTAAGACAGAGACACATGATTGTGGTTGTTTTCAAATTAAACTTTTCTTGGCACTTTCATTAATGAATGTTGTCATGCCCTTATTAATACTATATACACTGAAATATAATTTTTGTTCACATTGGTTTTAACCAGCAGTGCTACCTCCATTTGGGCGAAGGAGCAACGCCCCCTTGCTGCAAGAGCAGCCAGGGGCGGCTCCTTCGCTATGGCAAAGGAGCGTCAAACCACTGGCTGGCCAGGGCAGAAAAATAAAACGATAGCTTACTATCATTTTATTTTTCTGCTTCTGTCACAGCCACCAGTGCAGGGAGAGGTGGGGCTGGGCCACGGGAGGTGGGAGGAGGGAGAGTGCACCTAAGTGCACATGTGTGTTTGGCTGGCCGTCTGAGGATGTCCAAACACACATGCACACTTAGGTTTCTCCAGCCCGGCTGTATTTAACAGCCAGGCTGGAGAAACTGCACACACCCCAGGGCTGTGTCTGGGAGACAGTCACTGCGGCTCAGACCAATCCTGGCACTGCTTTTATGCAAGGTTTTGCATGAAAGCAGCACCAGGATTGCTGGGGAGCCTGTGATGGTGTCCCAGCAGTGAATGCTGGGACACCAGAACAGGATCGAGGCGGCAGGTGGTGGCGGCGACAGGAAGAGGTAAGTTATTTTTTAAATTATTTTTTATTCCCTCCCATCCCCCTTTGTCCCTCCTCCCTGCATGCCCCTCCGCTTGAGATTTGCGGCAGCCACCTCTGAGACCAGCAGAGGTGAAAAATAAAATGGTAATAAAATTAACTTATTAGCATTTTATTTTTCACTGCTGCTCTCAGCCAGTGCCAAGAATCAGGGCGGGGTGGGGCCATTGCTGCTGATTTGCAGCAGGGGAGGAGTGGTACTGTAGTATGTAGTAGCTTAATGTGTAGTATGTAGTAGCTTAGGTAACTATAGTATGTAGTAGCTTAGCTAACTGTAGTATGCCATAGCTGATGTAGTAGCTTAGGGAACTGTAGTATGTCATAGCTGATGTAATGTAGAATGTTAAGGGTGGAACACTGGGGCAAGGACGGAACGTAGAGCGAAGGTGAGAATCTGATGCTGGCAGTTGGACGCGATAGATGGGGCCTCTGTAATGAAATAAACATGATCTTCAATTTAACTGGACATCCTTCTTTCTTCATGGATACCCTACTACACCGGCGACGAGGATGGGATAGGTTTAAAAAAATAAAATATTCATGCTGATTTTGCACTGAACTGAAAAAACAGAGGCCTCAACAGATTGACGATCGCTTAAAAAACAACGGAGAGGTGAGCGATTTAAAGTACCATGTGTGTCTCAGGCCAACATAATCTTTAGTTTAACTGTGGTGATTTACTTTCGAAGAGTGAACAAACGAGAGCCGTGTTTCTACTTCTCTGCGTGCGTCTCCGCATTCGTTTCCTTGGCAACCCGTACAGATGTCACTGAAGCCAATCAGCGGTTGTTTGTTTTTCTTTCATTGTTCACATGACGACGCGGACGCCGCCGCTCAGCTGTCTTCAGTTATTTTAAGCACCCGCTGCACGCAGATTTCTCATGCTGAGTTTCCATAGCAACACTGACAGTACAGAAGACGCAAAGGTTTTAAGTAAAGCGCATCAGCTGTTTTCAGTTATTTTAAGCACCCGGTACATGCAGAATTCCAATGCGGAGTTTCCACAGTAACGCTGTCAGTACGAAAAGACGTGAAGGTTTTAAGTAAAGCGTATAAGCTGTGCTGACAGATTATAACTGCACATAAACAACTTTCATAAAAGAACAGGCATCACCCTGTAAACACGAATAAAGTTACAAGGAATTAAATCACTGTGACTACTAAGGAAGAAAGTTTCAAAATAAACGAGGAGGACTCACATGTTCATTAGTGATGCAGAATGTAACTGCACCCCTTTTTTTCTTAGCTTTGCCAGGGGATCCACCCATCAAATGGCAAAAGTGGAAGAAAGTCTTTGAAAGATACTTCAAGGTCAGTGGTGCATCACTCAGTGTGGAGAGAAAACCTGCTTTATTACTACATTGCTTAGCTTCTGAAGGGCAGGAGGTATTCGATAATATTCCAGAGATAACTAATGAAGATTTGAATGATTTTGAAACCTGCATAGAAAAATTGGACAGACATTACATTCCCAAACTTAGCATGATACTTGAGAGATATCACTTTGGAAGGCGCAATCAAAAAGAAAGTGAAACTGTGAAGTGCTATGTCACAGCGCTAAGAAAGTTAGCTTCATCTTGCAAATTCAGAACTTTAACGGAGGAAAGAATCAGGGACCAATTTATGTTAGGCTGTAACATAGAAAAAGCAAGAGATGAAATTTGGCAGAAAGATGATCCGTCACTGGAGGAAGTGTTGATTTTGGCCAAAAAAATTGAACATTCCTTCATTTGTGTAGACACGATCAGAAAAGAGGAATGCAAAAATGATACAGTGCAAACGATCAAGAATCTCATGGAAAAAAAAGAAAAACCAGCAGTGCAAACTAATAAAAAGGAAAGGAATGGTGGTTTTCAAGGGAAGTGTTTTTGATGTGGCAGACAAGGCCACATGGCTAACGACAGAAACTGTCCGGCTATCAAGGTTACATGCAGCCTGTGTAAAAAGAAAGGCCATTACTCCAGTGTGTGCAGAACGAGAACTGGGAAAAGCAATGTTCTTGAAGTAAAAAATAAGTTGGATTTCGAAGGAGATGATGATTTTGAATGTGGACAAATAATCCTACAAGTTAGAGGAAAGGAGAGGAAAGAGTGGAAAGGTCCAATCGACAAAGTCATGGTAGATGGAGAAGGAACCAAAGTATTACTTGATTCAGGAGCAAAGATAACTATTGTTTCGAAAGAATTTTACATGGGAAAACTGAAGAGCAAAGTAAAGTTATTTAATCCTGATATCACACCTTATGCTTATGGTGGAGAACCCATCAAACTTCATGGTTACTTTTGGGGCCTGCTTGAGTTCAAACATAAATTCACGAAAGCAAAGATTTACGTCTCATAGAAAGGGGACAGCGTACTCAGTTGGTTCCATCAGAGAGACTTGGGAGTAATCCTCGATCCCAATGGCGATCCACCTGTGAAAATAAAGGATCAAGTCAAAGTCAATATTGTTGCTGATCAAAAGAATCTCAAATTGATGGGCAAAGATGACTTTGTCATGAGACTGAAAACGAGAGTTCCTTTGGTATTTCAAAAAAAGTTGGGATGTCTGCGACATTACATTCATCAAATTCGCCTGAAGTATGGTGCAAGGCCAACATACAGCAAGGTTCGTGGTGTACCTGTAGCCCTGCGTCGAGAAATGAAGTTGGAAATGGGGAAACCGCATAAGGAAGGGATCATAGAAGAAGTTGAAGGGACTGAATGGTTGGCGCCTGTAGTTACAGCGGGGAAACCGAATGGGAGTTTACGTTTATGTGTGGACTTAAGGGAACTAAACAAGAATGTGATTGTGGATAGGTATCCCATACCCAATATTTCAGATATGTTGTTACTTCTGCAAGGTGCAAAAGTGTTTTCTACTGTAGATTTAACATCAGCATACCATCAGATTAGGTTGACGGAAGAGTCTAAGGATCTCACTGCATTCATTACTCCTTTTGCCACTTTTAGGTATACCAGACTTCCGTTTGGTTTAGTCTCTGCAGCCTCGGTATTCCAACGGGTTATAGAAAAAGTATTGGAGGGCTTTGTTGGTGTGAGAGTTTATCAAGATGATGTATTTGTTTTTGGGGAGGATGATATTCAGCATGAGGAGAGGGTCATTAAAGTGTTGGAAAGGATGGGAGAATACGGCTTGACCGTCAAGATGGAGAAGTGCAAATTCTGTAGAGAATCTATAGAATATTTGGGTCACACGATAACTGGTGAAGGCATATCCCCAAAAAGGGAGTTAGTAGATGCTATTGAAAAGTTACAATCTCCATCGAACAAGGAGGAACTTATGAAATTCTTAGGAATGGCTGAATATTATGGTAGACTCGTGTGGAGTGTGGAGTGTGATAGTGAGTTTAGAGAGATAAAAGAGAAATTAGTGAAAGCTCCCAAGTTGAGAAATTTTAACCCTAATCTGCCATCGGTTTTAATTACAGATGCAAGTGCAAAAGGCTTGGGAGCTGTGTTGCAACAGGGAGGTCATGAGAACGAACACGTAGTTTTGTTTTTGTCACATGCTTTAAGGGATGCAGAATTGAACTACAGTGTTATCGAAAGAGAAGCGCTTGCAGTACATTGGGCAGTGAGGAAGTTTAAAAATTTGTTGTGAGGAAGCAAGTTCGAAATAAGGACTGATCATAAACCTCTTTGTGAGATTTATAAAAAGAAAGGAGTGGATGCCGTGTCTAGCAGGATCACTAAATGGGTGGTATCTCTGCAAGATTTTGAATTTGATATTAGGTATATTACAGGTGCACAAAACAAGGTAGCTGATACGCTATCAAGATTAGTGCAGGCAGGTGGAGTAGAAGGAGAAAGTGAAGTGGATTTGGAAGCAGAAATGGTGTGTGAGATTGAGGAGAATGGATTCGATGAAAGTGTAGTGACGAAGGAAAGGTGGCTGAGAGAATGCGAGTGTGATACACGATGGTGGAAGTGATGTATTTAATGAAGGAAGGTTGGAAAGGTAGAAATGAAGGGGCTTGTGAAACACTAACATTTTGGCATGTGAGAGGTAAGTTATCCAGCAAAGATGGTTTTCTATTCAGAGGCACGAAATTAGTGACAACCACCAGATTGAGACAGGAGCTTATTTCTCTTGCTCACTCAGGTCATCAAGGGATGTCCAAGACCAAAGGGAGATTACGCTTGACATATTGGTGGCCAGGCATGGACTCTCAGGTGGAAAGGCTGATCAAGAATGTATGCAATGTGTTATGAGTTAGAAGACTGTAAAACCCAGGGTTCAACCTATGGAGATAAGGGAACGCCCCACTCAGCCGTGGGAGGAAGTTGCCTTAGACATTCTGGGTCCTATCCACGGTGAAGGCTCTGAAACATATCTGTTGGTTCTGATTGATCTGTTTTCCAGGTGGCCGGAAATTAAGTTTACAAGGAACATTGAAACTAGACAGATCATTGGTTTTCTTAAAGAAGTTTTTGGAAGAGAAGGTATACCTAAGAGCATTCTCACTGATAATGGTGTACAGTTGGTATCGAAGGAAATGGAGAAATCTTTGACAGATTGTTCAATACTACATAAAAAATATGCACTGTACCATCCCAAGACAAATGGCATGGTAGAACGATTTAATAGGGTATTGAAGGAGACCATAGCTTTGGCTAAAATTAGTGGAGTAAGTTGGAAGAAAGAAATAATTAAAAGAGTTGAAGCATACAGAGTCTCTCCCCACACCGTCACTGGAAAAACACCTTTTGAATTACTTAGATCTAGACATCCAAATACTTTTGTGTCACCTAGATGGGTGAATGACATAGAAGCAAGATCTGGTTTGGTGCTACTGGATGAGGGTTGGAAATAAAGTGAACAAGAAAAACTAAAAGCTCAGAAAGATTATTTTGATCGTAGAAAATCTACCTGTGTAACCAAAGTCAAAGTTGGAGATTGGTTTCTAATTCGCAAACCTATGGGTAAGGGGAGAAGTACAGATAAGGCTAAACCCATAAGGGTAGTGAAACTGTTCAACAATGCTATAAGAATGTGGAACCTGAATCGAGTAGTAGTACTCAAGGGCAAAAATGTGTGGAATTAGCTCCCATGTGTATACTGTTCTTCTTCTTCTCTCCTTCATTTATGGTTGATTTGTATTTTTTTGTTTGTTGATTTGTAAAAGGGGGAGGTGTGTAGTATGTAGTAGCTTACGTAACTGTAGTATGTAGTAGCTTAGGTAACCGTAGTATGTCATAGCTGATGTAGTAGCTTAGGTAACTGTAGTATGTCATAGCTGATGTAATGTAGAATGTTAAGGGTGGAACACAGGGGCAAGGACGGAACGTAGAGCGAAGGTGAGGAAGGTGAGAATCTGATGCTGGCAGTTGGACGCGATGGATGGGGCCTCTGTAATGGAATAAACATGATCTTCAATTTAACTGGACATCCTTCTTTCTTCATGGATACCTTACTACAGGTACCCACTCCTGTTTAAAGTGCACATGTCACTTTGGCTGGCTGTCTTACAACAGCCAGCCTGACATGAGCAGTTTAAATCTCCCCAACCTCAGCTTTCTTAGACAGCTGGATGGAGAGAAGACACGGGTCCCCAGTCCTTAAAGAAGTATCAAACCTGACCTCTCTAACTAGTCCTGGAACTTCACTCTTGCTGCTTAACAGCATGAGAGCAGCGTCTGGAGTGGTAGAGGTGAGTTGACTGAGACTCTGGGAATCGTGCTGGAACTGCAGAAGAGGAGAACACCGAGGACTCATAGGTAAGCAAATATTTTTTTATTTTTGCTTTTTTGACCCACTGACAGGCACTGTAATAAACTTGTACTGCCTTCAGCCTCAACTTCAGAGCTGTCAATCATGGCCCATTTATCACAGTCCCTCTCACTAGGTTAAAACGTTCACTTTGCTCTGGTGTCCCTCCACTTCTAAATATCACCTCCTGCTACTGATCCTAACATCTGATGGCTGTTTTTATTAATGTTGTGAACCCTTGACAAAGCCAATAGGCTTCTCTCATATATTTATGTGATGACCCTGACAAAGCCAATAGGCCTGCCTTATATGTATTTATGTGGTGATCCATTGACAAAGCCAGGCATCACCACATAAATGCATATAATGCATGTTATTTAAAATGAGAACCCCTTATATTGTGATGTTGCATCTGGTGTAGGTGGGGGGGGGATCGTAATATAAAGTTATAAAATGTCTAGCATCTAAGTTGAAAAATACAAACTAAGACTAAAACAAATGTAAAATAGCAAAAAAGTATCTTGACTTAAAAAGAGGACTAATGTGAGCATAACACTTTAATATTATAGGAGTTTATTATTCCAAAGCCATTTCTTCTTACCTTTGTGTTAAATCCATCAGCATTCTGGGTGATTTTGTAGAGTTCGGGAAATCTTAGCATACTCTCTTGACTGCATGATCGTTCAAAGATTCCCAAAGTGAAGGGTGGTAAGGCAGTAAAAATCTATAACGACAAGAACTGGCCATTACAAATCAAGACCTTATTTATGGTCACACTCAAATGCTTGCATGCAAAGACTTTACAAACTACTTGGTCTTGTCAGTGCAAAATCTTGGATCAAAAATCACAACTATTCCTTAACTTTAATTTATAAGAAACTAACAGTTTGTAATGAAACTTAGCCTTTCCAGGGATGGTAATGTCATCAAATATAGTTTCTCACTGTCTTCAATATCTATAAATTACAGGGCGACACGTTCAAGAACTACAATCAGTGCTTAATTTGAGACGGTGGTTGTAGGTGGGGCCCACTGGCACTGATTTTTCTGGACTGACACTTATTTTTTCCTCATCAGACTTTGACCCAGAGCAAGAAAGAAAAAAAAATCACAAAAGGAGGAAAGAAGGGGGAAGAGAAAGATGGAAAAACAGTGACAATGAAGAAAAGTACCCTAAAATAGTGATATATATGTACTACCAGGTGAGCCATTGGGCTCTTCTGCCGGCGAAAAGAGCTCTGATGGATAGGCCACTCACGCCGTTCGAAAAATGGCGGTTGACAAAGAAGGATGACAGGCGTGTCCTCTCAGAGCTGTATAGACTCTTACAAGGAAAAGAACGCTTGCCTAAGACTAAGGGGCAACTTAGATGGGAGAGAGAGCTGGAAAGAGAGTTCTCTGACGAAGAATGGGAAAATATATACTATAGAGCACATCACACAGCTTTCAATGCAGCAGGGGCAGAGACAGCATATAAAGTGGCTTCCTATTGGTATTACACTTCAGCCAGGATACACTCATGGGACCCTACCAAGCCCAGCCTTTGCTGGAGGGGGTGTGGTAACACAGGTTCGCTGGTACATCTGCTCTGGCACTGCCCCAAACTTCAGAGATATTGGACGAGCATTTTAGACGATATTGATAAAGTGTTCCGGACCGAGCTCCCTAGGTTTCCATCGTATATACTTCTGAGTTTGCCCAACCCCCTCTCCTTCCCGCTACGTTCCATGAGAGGGCGACAGATGGCGCTGGCACTCAACGTGGCTGTGCAATCGATCCTAGCCTTATGGGGGACGGAGAGGGTACCGACGTATGCGACCTGGCTTCAGAAGCTGTGGTTTATTCTTGCAATGGAGAAGATTACTCTGGTTTCTCAGCAGAGAGTGGGTGACATAAATACGTTATGGAAGCCGTTCCTTGAGATACTGTCAACAGAGTTCACGGAACTGACATGCCCGGCTTACTTGAGGGTCCTGGGGTTGACAGAAGCCTCCTCTTAGTAGGTGTTTGGCTGATGGCTGGGGGCGACTTGGCACGATGTTGGCCTGTTGAGATGGGGGGATTCCTGAAGGGAGGAGTGATATGTTCGTCGGGGAGGCACAGTTTTTCTGCTTTTCAATATTTGTTATGTTTTGTTTATTTATGCACGAAGCACTAAAGTCAATAGGCCATGGTCTCTACCTACCTTGCTCTTCTAAAAGATTGGAAGTGGGCGAAATGGGAGTTCATGTGCATGTCCTCCTGGATGTCAGATTGAAATACTGTAGCTGGGTGGTTGACTCGCTTGCGATTTACACAATGTGCTTTGTGCTTTTATATGTTAAACTCAATAAAAAAGATTTGATCCATAAAATAGTGATATACAGGGGCGGGGAGTGCCTGCAGGTGGATGGATGAGACAATAGGTGGACTCAAGAATACACAGCCTTGGTATTTGGCCCTTCTGCCATTTGATAGCACTTGCCTTCGACTTGAGAGCAAAACTTTAGGCCCATCGCACTTCTTTTACAAGTTCAGCACTTACTTGAATCCATGTGTTTAATGGACAAGGTATTTCAATTCAGATATGCAAGATAGTAAATACTCCCCTCTCTGTCCTGGAACAAGAGATTGACTTCCAGTTACCAACTAACTGAAAGAATCCCCATAATCAAATAGGAATTTTAAGAACTAATCAAAGAAGAAGGTATTTCCCAGAGAACCTCAGTCCACATATGACAAAGTTTTACCATGGGGTTCCTTTTTTACTTTTGTGCCATCTTAGGTGGGAACTACACAACTGATAACTACGGATACAAATACACTTATTGTGCACCCACTTAAGTAGTCTTGTTAAACATGTCTCAGCTGCAGTAAGCTGGTCCTTTATGTGGTCTGTCAATGCTGTGTAAAAAGTCCAGTGGTTCCCTATTGAGCGGCCAGGGCTTGCTATGCAATCCCTAAGTGCTATATTTGGAGGTAGTGTGGTCAAGCAGCCTTAGGCTAAACACATAGGAGTGTAAGACATCTACAAATACACACAAGAGTCAATAAATGAGACACACGAATCAAAAAGTAGATCTACACCAATTTATAAAAATAGCAAGTATCTTCATATATGTTTAGGCATCAGAGAAAAATCATTTAGGTACGTACTTTTTTAAACAGGAATTATTTTCACTTTAAAAAGGAGACACTGCAATTTCTGAGTTCTGCAATGTTGTATTATGGGAAGAAAAACAAGTTCTGCAAACAGGTACAGTACAGCGACTTACAAGACCAATCTCCAAAAGTTAAGGTGAGCCGTGGGCTAGGTCCAAGGCAGCACCTTGGACCTACACAACCAGTACACAACCAGTTAGACAGGGGTGCAGGGTGCACAACAGTGTTGGGTGCCCAATGCGTTTCAATGGAGATTGGTCACTGCGAAGAGAGGTTGTAGGTTCTGGCCAGGCAGCCAGTCAGGCTGAACCAACAGCGGGGATCAGGCCTCACAAAGTTAGGTGTGGTACTAGCCTGGAGGTGTCATGGGTGCCTGACTAGCTAATTTTCCCACCTGTCCAAGTGCTAAGTGGGTTCTGGACAGGGGGTGGCTCCCTCTCCTGTGAGGGGAGCCAGATTTGCATTGCAAAGGTGGCAGCCCTTTGAAACTTGCCACCTTAGGAAGGCTAATTAGCAGGTCATCCTGTGGGAGGGGGTGTTTCACCCTCTTCTCGGACAGACTTTTGTTCTGGGTCTCCTGAGCTCAGAAGACTCTCACCCTAGGGGGTCAGAACCATGTCTCGGGTGGTAGACTGGCAGAAACCATTCAGCAAGTGCACCAGAGGCTGCTAGGTTTTCGAGGCCACCTCTAAGGTGCCCTCTGGGTGTATGTATTGATAAATCCATCACTCGAATCAGTGTGGGCTTACCAATACGAGATGTTTGGCACCAGACATCCCTATCTTCAGTGAAGCCATCATGTAGCTGGGGAACCCATATTGACCAGTGTCCAGTGCATGTTTTTAAAATGACTTCCCTGGCCACTTACTATGTCTGAGAATTGATAAAGGCATAGCAGGGGCATATCTTCAGCTCTTGCTGATATGCCCTCACATGTAATATAACACACCCTGCCTTAGGGCTATCAGGCCTGCTGTAGCGGTGATTTACAAATATTGCATGCAGCGTTAGGGGACATGGCACACAGGGATGTGTGACATGTTGTGTTTTCATTTTGGTCTGCACCAAGTCACGCAGCCTGCAATGACAGCCTGTCATGTGCTTGGTGAGCGGTCCCTTAGGGTGGCACAATTCGTGCTGCAGTCCTTAGGGACCTTCTTTAGTAGCTTAGGCCCTAGGTACCAGGGATATCATTTACTAGGGATTTACAGAGGGTGCTAAAGGATTTTCCAATTGAGGGAACAATAGTACAGTTTAGGGAAAGAGATCTGGCACTGGGGAGCTGGTTAGCAGGAACCCAGTGCACTTTCAGTCGAAATGACATCGGGTACCAGGTACAAAGTGGAGGTGTAATCATGTCAAAAAAAGACATTTTGCTACATCAGGTCTGCTATTGCAGCCAATGTGTGCAGTTTTAAACTGCCATTTTGACCTCTGATTTTAGTACATACAAATCACCCCTAGAGTAGGTCCTAAACTGCCCATAGGGCAGGATGCATTGTATTTAAAAATTAGACATGTACTTTTAGCTCTCTACATGTCCTGGTAGTTAAAAACTCACAAAGTTGATTTTTACTACCGCAAAACCTACCTCTCCCATAGGGTAACATTGGGTTGCCTTGTTCCATTTAATAAGTGATGATTTTTGTTTGGGAGCAGATAGAAATGGTTTGGTGTCTGAGGAATTGGGATTTAAAATCCTCTTCACTTGTAAAGTTGGATTTTAAGTCACAATTTTGAAAATGCTACTTTTACAAAGTTGCCATTTTCTTGTCCTAACCATTTGATGCCTGCAGCCTGTTTCCCCAAGTCACATGAGTAGGTGCAGTTGGTCTTTGTGTAGTCCTCCCAGACAGCCACACAGTAGAGGGCCTGGGTGTAGGCAGGATGGGCCATCCTGATTTGATGAGCAGGTGGAGCTGACACCTGTCACACTCACATTTCAAAGACACTGCTTCAGCTCACACACAAAGAACTTTACAGTAGCCTAATGTGATTGCGGACACAAGGGACCAGGGCAGGGAGGCATGAAATTCCCAAAACCTCTGTGGTGGGGGGGACTCCAGAAGCTTCTCCCATTTCAAAGCTAGCACCTGGTATAAAAATGGTACCGACAGACCCAGTCTTTATTACACCCCTGGTCCTGTGGATACTAAGAAGAAGGACTGCCCTGATGCCAGAGGAATACCCTGCTGCCTGAGCCCTGCCATGCTGTCTGAGAAGGAAAACTGGACCTGCACCCTTCATCCCAAGCTACCCAAATGACTCGAAATGCTAATTAGCTGGCTTCCTGTTCTGAGCTACGGGGAAAGAACAAGCCCCAGAGGTCTCCCTGCAGCTCTCCAGCTGACCTACTGCACTGAACCTACAACTGGATCTGCCTGAGCCCTGCTGGCCTCTGGTGGAGTTTATTTTATTAACCTTTTGAGGTGCCTGAAAGGTCCTGGTTCCTTGGTGTGGCGTCTGTTGAGCTCCTCCTAGAACAAAGCAGAAATCCTGAAGTTTTGGGCTTGTCATGACAATGAACGGGTCTGTTCACTCTATGATCTTGCTGTTCGGACCAACTGACGATGCAAAGCTCTGGTGAACCGACTATTCAGGCGGCAATGACCGCCAGAGCTGACCGGCTGTGTGAGATTCTCCCTTACAGCTACAGCATTGACACCCGGCAGCGACAACATACACGAATTTCCAGCAATGACCGCCCGCCATGAATGACAAGATCTTTGCGCTACAGTGACTACCATCCACGACGTTCTCCCTGCTCATCGCGGCCTCCTCAATGCAAACTACACTCTTCGTGCTGAACTTTAAATGGGAACTCTTTGAGTGGGACTAACCTGGTCGCTTTATCCAGCCCGCACTCCATTGTGGTTGGCCTGTACTTGTGACTTTTACTCGGTCTTGCAGGACCATCTAACCGCGAGTGGTGCTTTGTGCTTTTAGGTGCTATACTGATCTTAAATTTTTGAAATTGCATTTCTCTGTTGTACTAATTGCATTTTTGTCATTTTGATGTCAAATAATGTAGGATATTTTAATCTATTTTTCTAAATTGATGGGATTTTTCTACTGTTGTGTATGTGTTTTCACTTTACTACTGTTTGAGTGCTGCATACATATTTTACACATTGCCTCCAAGTTAAACCTGACTATGTTTGTGGCAAACACAAGATAGTTTAGTGACGTTTTGTGGTTCACCCTGACAAGGATTATGGTTGCTGCTTGAGTAGGGTTTTACTCCCCTCACCCAACAACCCAATTTTTCACAATACTGCATCAACACTGCTGGAAATTTCTTTCTCTGCAGGGTCACCCCCAGTCTTTTTGCTGTTTCACCTCCCCTTTTGTGAATTTGTTTTTGTTGGCCTTAGGACTCTGTGCAGTTTACCACCGCTAATCAGTGCTAAAGTGCCTGTGCTCTCTCCCTAAAACATAGTTTGATTGGTATCCACCTAATTGGCATATTTAATTTACTTATAAGTCCCTAGTAAAGAACACTACACATGCCCAGGGCCTGTAAACTAAATGCTACTAGTGGGCCTGCAGCACTGCTCGTGCCACCCTCTTAAGTAGCACTATAAAACATCTCAGGTCTACTATTGCAGTCTGAATGCAGTGTTACACTTCCATGTTGACTTGGCATTTAAAACGTAAACTCCCCTCTTATTACATATGTCACCCCTAAGGTAGGCCCAATGTAGCTCATAGGGCAGGGTGCTGTACAATTAAAAAAGGACATCTACTTTTACGTTTTACATATCCTTGTAGTGAGAAACTCTCAAATTTAACTTTCACTACTGTGAAGCCTATCCCTTTCATAGGTTAACGTTGGGGGTTCCTTATTACATTTAATAAGCTATAGTTCGGATTGAAGAAGGAGTATACAGGTCATGGTTAGTAGTTATGGAATTTTAATAAGAAATCCTCTTTAATTATAAAGTTGGATTTATTGTTACAATTTTGAAAATGCCTCTGTTAGAAAGTTGGCATTTTCCTGCTCTTAGCTCTGTGTGCCTGCAGCTTGTCTGAAATACATGTCTGGGCTGGGTGACAGCTGGACTTTGTGCACCCCTTACAAACAGCCACACACAAAGGGAGCTTAGGTGTGACTGAGTGCCATCATTATCTTGCTGGCCCTCCTGGGAAGGACAGGTGGAGGGAGCTGACACACCTGAATAGCCAGTGGTGTCCTGCTTCAACACAAAGGGCTGCATAACCCCCTATAGTGAGTCTGGAGTCAGGGAACGAAGAACGGACTTCTGTACTTCAAAAACCCTTCTATGAAGTCACCCCCACTTCAAAGGCACAACTGGGTATAAGTACTGGACTCTGATGCTATCAACTCAGTGCACTGCTGGACCTGGTGCTCTGGAAGAACTGCTTTTCTGCTGTGCTGCCCTGCTGCCTGCTGCCCTCTGCCCTGCTGAGGAAGGACTGTACCAATCTCATTTGAACCCAGAGTGACTCCAAGGGCTTGCTGGCTTGTAGGAAAGTACAATCTTGCCTGGTATGTTACCCCCATTTTTACTGTATGTATGTTTATTTTTGCCTGTGTCACTGGGATCCTGCTAGCCAGGACCCCAGTGCTCATAAAGTGTGCCCTGTATGTGTTCCCTGTGTGGTGCCTAACTGTATCACTGAGGCTCTGCTAACCAGAACCTCAGTGTTTATGCTCTCTCTGCTTTTAAAATTTTCACTGCAGGCTAGTGACTAATTTTACCAATTCTGATTGGCACACTGGAACACCCTTATAATTCCTTAGTATATGGTACCTAGGTACCCAGGGTATTGGGGTTCCAGGAGATCCCTATGGGCTGCAACATTTCTTTTGCCACCCATAGGGAGCTCAGACAATTCTTACACAGGACTGCCACTGCAGCCTGAGTGAAATAACATCCACGTTATTTCACAGCCATTTTACACTGTACTTAAGTAACTTATAAGTCACCTATATGTCTAACCCTCAATTAGTGAAGGTTAGGTGCAAAGTTACTTAGTGTGAGGGCACCCTGGCACTAGCCAAGGTGCCCCCAAATTGTTCAGGGCAATTTCCCCGGAATTTGTGAGTGCGGGGACACCATTACACATGTGCAATACATATAGGTCAATACCTATATGTAGCGTCACAATGGTAACTCCGAACATGGCCATGTAATATGTCTAGGATTATTGAATTGTCTCCCCAATACAATTCTGGTATCCCTTATCATGATGGAGTTGGTATAGAACACAGGTATCTAGTTGAACCAGTGGAATGAGCAACAGGATCCTCTATTATAAAGAATGTGAGTAAAAAATTGGATAGCGCAGCATAATTAGATACACAGTATACAGAAAGAAATTAAAACATGCACTTGCCACTATGGGATGTCCTTCTAAAGATGTGGGACAGTTTCCATTTGAGAAATTTTATATAAGCCATATATTGAAGCAGATCTTCTCATTCTATGTCAGACTCGATCCAGTAATGATAAATACTGGGGTCCTTGAATTATGGAGAAAAGTCATGCTCAATGTTTGGGCAACCAACCCTTGGGTAAGGCAAAAATACCTAAGTAAGTTTGCAACTAAACGATCAGCACTCTAGTTGATATAGATATAGAGTTAGTAGCTGAAATATAAAATTCTCCAAATGCTTTTTTCATAGAGCATATTAATGATCTGTAAGAATTGTTGTATGAAGAGTGGCAGAACTAAAGGGCAAGAGGCAGAAAAAGACGTAGGATTCCTTTTGCTAGAACTGCTGTGACATTGAGAATAAGAGGACTAGTCTAAAAGTTTAGACATGCTGTGAAATTATTTTTTAACTAGGTTGAGCATGCATCTTGAACTGTAGACTGTAGTATTGCTGCCACACTTAAGGTTTTTCTGTGATAGAACAGAAAGAATTCTTAAGTATGAACTATTTTGCACCTCCTAGTATTTATGGTCATGTGCAAGGTAGTCAGTATTCCACTAATGCATGTAAGAATGGCCCATTTACGAACCACAGGACATTATGGGGGTCATTCTGACCCTGGCGGTCCATGACCGCCATGGCGGAGGGCGGCGGAAGCACCGCCAACAGGCTGGCGGTGCTTCCTGGGCTATTCTGACCGCGGCGGTAAAGCCGAGGTCAGAAAAGGGGAACCGGCAGTTTCCCGCCGGTTTTCCCCTGGCCCAGGGAAACCGCCATGGCGGCGCTGCTTGCAGCACCGCCATGGGGATTCCGACCCCCTTCCCGCCAGCCTGTTTCTGGCGGTGTCCACCGCCAGAACCAGGATGGCGGGAACGGGTGCCGTGGGGCCCCTGGGGGCCCCTGCACTGCCCATGCCACTGGCATGGGCAGTGCAGGGGCCCCCTAACAGGGCCCCACAAAGATTTTCACTGTCTGCTTTGCAGACAGTGAAAATCGCGACGGGTGCCACTGCACCCGTCACACCCCTGCAACTCCGCCGGCTCCATTCCGAGCCGGCTTCCTCGTTGCAGGGGCTTTCCCGCTAGGCCGGCGGACGGCCTTTCGGCAGTCGCCCGCCAGCCCAGCGGGAAAGTTGGAATGACCGCCGCGGTCATTCGGCGGTAACCGCATGGCGGGCGGCGACTGCCGCCCGCCGCGGTCAGAATGACCGCCTATGTATGCTAAATACTTTGCAGTGACATGCGACAAGTTGAAAGTATAACACGTATTTCACAGACAACGCATAGTGATGGTGGTTGAGGGTAGTTATCCTGCCTGTATAGAGAAGTGTTGATGAACAACTGTGATGGCTTAAGTCTAGTGTCTGTGTCCTCTCCTATCCGATTTCTCTTTCTCCTTTGTTACCACCGACTCTCATAATATTATGTATGTGATCAGTGGTGGAGACGATAAAAGATGGAAGAGTGCATTTCTCCAATGGACCATGATTACAAGGTTAGTGCTTTCTGACAGCTATGTGCGCCTCCATCTAGCTCCTGAAGAAATCTTGTGGCACCTGGCAGTCAAGTATACCATGATTCAAAAACACATACAGAGTCAGACAAAATAGTTCCAAAGCCAGTAGACATTACCCCACCAGGAAGATTTGGAAATACTCCAAAGGCTTCAAATTAAGTTAATCTTAGAATTTCACATGTTCTACCATAGGTGTTACCTAGATAGGAACAGTGCATCATTAGCATTAACCAGTGTTTTTCACACTCTAAGCCCCCCCTCTTTGTTACGAAAACTGCCACATTCACCTTCACCATGTCAGAGGTGCCACACATTGCTGTCGAATAAGTGCATAGACTGACCTACCCCTGCTGGTGAATGATTTTGAAACTAAGTGCTGAGGCATGATTTGAGATCGAATTAGACATTGGTGCAAGATCCATAAGAACTAGGAGAAGAAAGAGACAGCCTTTGAAACCATTTTATTAAGCGTCATAGAATGACTCTGATTTGCTCTCAAATTATGAAGCGTAATTTATATGATTGATTAAATTGGTTAATCTGTTTCATGGAATTCAAGTGTATAGACAGTGGAAAATGAATGGCTAAAAGCAAGGAATAGATGGAACATCTCCACTTAATTTATTTGGTATAGACACCACCTAAATGTATAACCCTTTAATATTGAGTATGTTTGCTTTAAACGCCACTGTATTTCACAGGCCATTATTGGCACTGATCATCAATCCAGGGACAACAATATGTTTCTACAAAAATAGATTTTAAAACCATAGGTGCCTGCCCACATCATATTGCTATTGTATAAACACATGAAAGCCCTATCACTGACTTCCACGCCATGCACAATTACATGTTAAACTGAATTCTTCTCATGGCTGTACAACATTAATAATTTTGCAATTCTCTGAACTTGCCACGTTGTGACTTTTTATTAAGTTACTCTACTGAAATTCCATTATATTTGCAGGAAAATGTTTCCACAACATTAATTGTACTAGGTTTTATTAGTAAGGAAAAAAGGAAAAACCTTACAATGTGAGGGCCCTTTTCTATCTAACAAATTATTTGCAGGAAAGTTCTCCTGCAAAGGTTCAAATATATTGACAAATTACATGAAATATGCAATGTTTTTCCTATAACGTCATGAACATTATGAAAACACACTCACACAGTTATGCATACAAATTAATTTGGAGGCACATTACATATTCATGGTGGCTCACGAACAGTGCATTTCCATGGCTACACACAAGTCACAATAGATTTCAGCCTAGAGCTGCTGTGGTATAAACTCCTGAACTCCTGAAAAAGACAAATCCCATGACGACTGCTAGATTCTAGAATATTAAGTGAGGAGTGAGTTAGGTAAAGTCTCCCAGAAAGTTAACAACGGGAAGCAAGATACAAAGCAACAAACCTCCCCCCACTGAAATTGGTGTGAGGTATTTAAGTAGCACCACAACAACATTAAAGTCAAGAACCAATTTATGAAAATGTAATTAACATACTGAGACCAAAATAACAACAATTGGATAAGGAGATCAGAAGATAAGGCTTTTTTGAAGAAGATGTCAAAAACACAGTGATAGGAACGAGGGGGTGTAAAGGTCAATCTTAGTCTGGGTACCACTGGAGACAATCCTGCAACTAAAAAAAACAAATAACTGTTATCAACAAACTGTTTTGTCCCACAAAAGCCTTTCAGGATGGTACTCAAATGCTTCCGATCTTCCCGGTGTTCTTTGGGGGAGGGGAGGGTGACTTCAATCACAGATCCATGGGGAAGACAGAACTCTCCACCCCTGCTTCTTGCAACAGATGGGAATCCCAATTTCTACACATGCTGCATAACGTCTGACTGGTCACTTCTAAAGCTCACAAACATATAGGGGAGCCTGATAGGGTACCAGACCACCATCAGGAGTGGGCGGAATCCTCAACCACTTTCTGCAGCTAGCTAGTGCTGTTGCCAATGCGAATTGATCCGTTAGCTTTTCCAAGACACCCTTCCTTTGTTTTTGTCATCATGGGATTAAAGAAGACCAGCAAATCTGCCCGTTGAGAAGCACTTCAAATACGTGAGTACAAGGGCAAGTAGGATCCAAAGCGCCTGCATGTTCACATGCAAACACAGCAAAAACGGGTTCCTCTTCTATTCTTCCTCCAAATACAGTAGTGTTCTGAGGAGCAGGCGGTGTAAATCCTTTCTTTAAGTGTACTCTAGGCAGAGACTGGTGATAAATCCTAGTCATTTAAAAAAAAAAAACTGACCACAGCCAAACTAGCCTTTGCAGCACTCCTTGTTGTTTTTCTATAAATAATGCCAGGAAACCTTGCTCTAGGGGTCTTTCAAAATGGCCAGACATCAGGGCCATTATGTACAACCTTCCATTCCCCCTTGTAGGCTGTTCTATTGAAATGAGGGAATGTCCATTGAAAAGCAAGCCTGGCTGTGCTGGTACCAGTCCTGTTCGCGCTGAGAGCAGAGGCAAGTTGGCAGGGAACAGTGCACCCTCCGAAGCCTTCCTCGCATGAGGCCTTTCTTTACTATCGACATGGCAAATGTTCAGGGCCTAGCTCAGCCTTAGTGCTACCGAATGCTATTACGGCCTCTACCCTCTCTGACAGTGATAAACACCCAGCAGTAAAAGGGCCTGTAATTTACTCCTCCCCGCCGTGCAGCCAGCAGGCCAAACCCATTGTTCTCTTCCAAGAAAGGTATTTCACACCTCACGAAAGAACAAATAACAGTCAATGGGGAAGGGGGAGCCTGGTCAGAACAGAATTAATTATTTTTCCGGAAGACAAGAGAAAAGAAAGTTTTAATAAAATATTATTTGCGAACATATTCAACAAACATCTATGTTTACTAAAAAAAAATAGATTTTTAAGACCTATTGCAACATTGCACAGATACGTTCTGTAACTGTTTCCTATCTCAACAAATGGCAATTATGATCTATATTCACAAATGGGTTTTTACTGTAGGAAAAGGCTTCCATACCTAATGGAGATAAATATACCTTTTGCATGGTGTCAGTGCAGGGACACACCAATCTATTTATGTTTAATTTTTCAGTTTTGCACATTATTCACTCAGCCCTTGTTAGCTTCAAGGCATTTCTTATAGCTAATGCCAAATGTAAGCTTTTAAAAATGTTAAAAACTGCTTCCTTTAACAGGTGCCGGCACTGTGGTTTGCTTACAGCTGTCCGCGGATGCATTGGCAGGCCCTACATAATGGTTTTAAAATCATTCATGTGGGTGACACAAGTTTATGCCATTGCTCTACTGCCTGTGCTATATTATTGTGGTCTATTTAAAAGTTAAGTATACCACTTGGAGTCAGCAAACATTTCACCCTGTTTGGAGCAAACACACTGCCATCTTTGTAGCCGTTTCCCAGTGTCTAGAGTTAAAATAGGCCAGTAAATATTCTCTGATACAGTGAACAATCTGAGAAAATCAAGCGAATTTCTCTTCAGTTGCAAAACATCTGCCGTGCCAAAGTTTCTAAGAATTATTTGTGTGGTTGCATTTCAGCACCCACATATTTACAGACTGATCAGGAGAAAGGGCGTTTTTAGATGGAAGTGTAAAGGAGATCTTTATTTACAATAAATAAAACATCTGAAAACAATATGTCATCTAAATAAGATAGGTTTTCCTCTGATTAAACTTAAGAAAAAAGAAACAATGTCTCTGAAACTCAATTGCGAGAAAATCCCAGCAAATCGTAGCATTTCAAGGTAGAAATTACGATCCAGATTCAGAAAAAGAGATGGGCAGAAATATTAGCATTTTATAATCTTCTTTTTTTTTTATAATTCTTTTTATTACGTTTTTTATCAAGATCCAACCAAAATAACAAAGGAAAAAAGGATTACAATTCCATACTATTTCTCTTAAACATTCTCCCCAAGGAATTTCTCATAGGACAACTCCAGCTACAAACAATCGGGGTAAGTAACTGAAAGAAAAAGGGGGGGAGAAGAGAACCCCCCTGTTTTTTACGCACAATTATATACCATTATCTAGAAAAAAAATCCCCCCAAATCCGTGAAAACTTTTTGCCGCCGCCCACTCTCCTGGCATATCTCATTTCCTGATTTCTGACCTGTATCATTTTACTCAACCATTCTTGAGGGGTGGGAATTAGATTGGAACACCAATTTCTTAATAGAAGAGATCTGGCAACCGCACTGGCTATAAAAACTAACTTTTCCCACCGAGGTGAGAGCCTTGCCCCATCAACCAAACCATAGGGATTATAGGGATCTGAGCAATAGTTGTTGATATCTTAAACAGTCCATCCCCCCCAGTAATCCTGAATTAGGCGACATGTACCGATCACATGTATCCAGCCCACCACCCCTATTGCCTTACAACGAAAACAGAGATCAGGGCAACTGGGCATAACTCGGGACAAGGCTTGTGGGGTACGATATAATAGCCATTTACTAAAAAATATCGTACAATGCCAATTTGCACCTCTGAGTACTGAAAAATGTAAATAATTGGTCTTTTCCCAGAACTCCCTTGAGAGGTCAAGTTCCTCTTGACGAGCCCATTTCCTCGCCTCCTTTGCCCAGAGATCAGTCTTATTCTGTTCAAGAAGCAGCCTTCTCCATGGCCCTGCACGCCTTGTCCCAGATGGGGTCACCAGTTCGGAAACTACCACCTGCATATTAATAATTGAATCGATATCCAAATCTCTCAGACTATGGAGCATGATACTATAAGAACCTCCCAGAAGAAAATCATTTTGAACAGCCGACATAATATTTGAAGGGGTAGACCAATCATCATTGATACGAAAATCCCTGATTTTACTAAATCCTGCAGAATCCCATCTCCTTACTGTCTCAGAATCGAGCTGAAGACCCGAGCACAACCCACAATGTGTGAGGGGAGTAAGAAGATGCAAATATAGGATTGAATATCTTCTAAAAAAAATCTGATTTCTTTTTAAACAGCCATTAAAAAACCTTATATTGAACTTTTTTTTTTGATTTCGCCAATAGTGCAGGATTCGAAATATCGTGTTCCTTGCAGACTAAGTCGCGAAAATCTGTGATGAGTGGGCCACCCGTAATTTGATTAACTTTAAAGTGAGTCAAATAATGTGCAAAAAAAGCGAAATAGTAATCTTTAAAATTTGGTAATGCCAAACCTCCTTTTTCTCTATCAGCATATATTGTACTTAAAGCAGCCCACGCCTTGTGGTTTTGCCCAATGAATGAGCCAAACATAGACTCTAATTTCATAAAAAAATGAGGATGTTACAACACTAGGAATGGCCGAAAACAGAAAATTAAATAATGGTAATATAGACATTTTAATCAGTGCTACTCGTCCAAGGATAGAAAGGGGAGGGACCCCCAGCGTTCCAGCAGGGCGTGGGTTTTCAAAAGTAAAGGGACATAGTTGAGATCGTACAGATCTCCTATTTCGGATGAAAAATGAATCCCTAGATATCTCTTTGGCCTATTATTTACACAATGCTTTTGTTCGGGGAGCAGTTTAACAAAAGAAGAGCCAGACAGAATAATATCGGTTTTACTCATATTAATCTTATAGCCCCCAATTTGCTGAAATTCGGCAAACACTTTAAGAGTCTCCTCCTGGGAGGATCGGTCTTCATCTAAAAACATAATAATATCATCAGCGTAGAGTTTGATCTTCCCCATTAACTTCAGCGGGGGATGAATCTGATTATTCTGTCTGATTTTAATCGCTAAAGGTTCAATGAAGAGGGCAAAAAGAATAGGGGATAGGGGACATCCTTAACGGGTCCTGCACTGAACTTGAAGTTAACCAATACAGGCAGAGTTAATTATAATATTGGCCTGAGAGCCTTGATACAGACTTTGAATTAGTGCAGAGATCTGGGAGGGCACCTTATATCTGGACAATATTTCAAACAGTGTGTCCCATACGACTAAATCAAAAGCTTTTTCTGCGTCTAATAAAAGAATGATGGCAGAGATTTTATTAGAAGCAAAATAGTCGAGAGCGTCAGCTAAATAATGCATGTTAGATGCAAGTTGCCGACCGGCAATAAACCCATTCTGATCAGGGTGCACCAGTTTAGTAACAACCCTATTGAGCCTGTTGGCCAGAAGTTTGGTGATGATTTTATAATCTGTATTTAATAAAGAGATTGGACGATATGCATTAGGATCTTCCTTGTCCTTGTTTTTTTTTTAGGGAAGCTGACCACATTCCCAGAATACCAAGAGTTGGGGATTGGCTCACCCTTCAGCAAGCCATTAATTAAAGACAGAAAGTCGTCCATAAATATATTGATGAAGCTTTTGTAAAATTCAGCTGGGAAGCCATCAGTTCCACAGGCCTTCCCCATGGGGAGATTCTTAACAACCTCAAGAAGTTCTGACTTTGTAAATGGCTGCCGTAGAGCCGCACTATCTTCATCCGCAAGAGTAGGGATGTCTAAATTCCCCCAAAAATCCCTAATAGTCGTACGATCAATATTCTGGGTTTCACTATAAACTCGCCTAAAGTGTTCTAACATAATTTTTCACACATCTCTGGGGTCTGTATACCTAATCCTGGATGTATGACACCTCAGTGTGTGTATCATATTATTAGCAATTTGATCTAGAGCTTGCCAGGCCAAAAAATTAACTGTAAAATTACTCTCTTCATATGCTTTCTGTCTATTAATCTGATATCCTATGTCGACCCTCTTGAGGAAACTTTCAGACAAAGCCCGTTTAGCTAATTCAAAAGAATTTCTATTATTTTCTGTAGGAGCCTGCACATAGATAGCCAAACTCCTCTGTACTGCTACTTCCAAAGCCCTAGCCTGACGTCTTTGATAGGATTTATCTGCTGCCCCCTTGGCAATTACTAAGCCCCTGAAAAAGGCCTTAAATGCGTCCCAGACCATGGCTGGAGTAGAAGACCCCCGATTACTTTCGAAGAATTTATTAATTTCCACTTTGGAGACCTGTACCCAACCCTTCTCATGAAGAAGCTGCTGATTGAACACCCACCTTCTAGGTTAGGGCGTAGAATGGTCTGGAGGTAGAGATATTTCCAATGCTAGGGTGGCATGGTCGGATAAGTCAGAATGGCTCACTGACTAATTCTTAAAGTGCAGTAATTTAGATATTAAAAAAAAATCAATGCGAGAAGCGCTTTTGAACCGGCTGGAGACGCATGTGTACTCTCTCTCCTTTGGGGCACTTATTCTCCAAGGAACACATAGCATCAACACTTTGATGTAATCTTTAAAAATCTTAGCGACTTTAGGTTTGTGCTGTTTTTTACCTTTAACAGTAGAATCCAAAAATGGATTCTGCAAAAAATTAAAATCCCCGCCAATAATAATTTTGCCTGAAAGTTGCAGAAGGGATTGAAAGAGTTCCAGATAAGGGCCTGGATCATCTATTAGGGGAGCATAAAAACTGACAAAAATAAATCTCTCTTTGGCAATTAGGCAATGTACCCAGCACCATCGCCCAGCAGGGTCGGCAAGAAAATCGAGTACCCGAGCTCCAAGATTCTTAGCTAAAAAGAAAGGCTACACCTCTTTGAGCAGCTGGAGCTGCGGCAACAGCCTTAAAATCAACCGAGCTTTTAAACATATTGAAGCCGCTAATTTTTTAACAGGCATATGAGTTTCTTGTAATAGGATAACAGTGGGGTATAGAGCATTTACCCTATCCTCGATGACAGCCCTTTTTCTGCGATTGTTTAACCCATTAATATTCCAGGAAACTATTTTTAATGTAGAGTTTAACCTTGCCATTACCTTTTTACAAAGAATTGCCTAAATATTAAGTGATCAGGAACCACCGGAAAGCGTGAGCCGAGGTCTGGATCAGATGACATTATCCGCACCAGAGACTTAGTAATTCTACATTGTAAATACCTATATTTTAGTCTGAAAATAAAGGATCTTGTAACCCTAGCCCCCTCCCCCACCCCTCTCCCTACACCCCTACCCCTTCCCTTGGGTGGCCGACACCTGGGGCCCTCCCGTCTGGGCGATCCCGAGCCACCCCCGCCCCCTGACTCCCTTCTTCCCTAATCAGGTACCTTGACATGGCACCCTAATGCCATTGACTACAGAGAACTGGACAGTAAGTGCCATAATAATAAAACGCTAAACGTGACGAAATCCTCCCTTCCCAGAAAGTCTCAACCCTCTTAGTACCTGATGCATGCTCTTTCTTTCATACATATTTTGAATTTTAGTTCAAGTTTTTCCCTCCCCGACCTCACCCTGCCCCTTGTGATCTATCAGAATTCTGAATTGAGTGCAAAAGAGTTTTAGCAGCTTCCACCATGTGGATCAAATTAGAGTGTCCCTGAAAAAAAACTTTTAGTTTCGATTGTTGCACGAGTCCAGCCGAAGACCCGGCTTTTTGAAATGTGGGGATCATCTTCTCCGGTGTGCGGCAGCAACTGACATATCCGAAAAGATTTTAAAGGCGTAGTCGCCAGGGATCTGATGGATTTTACTCTTGATTGCTTTCTGTAAAATACGTTCCTTAATACGGAAATCGCCAAAGTTGACGAGCACAGTTCGAGGATACTTTGCGTTGGATGGCTGCACTGCAGGGTCCCGATGGGCCCGCATAATAGTGAGATCCAAATGTTTATCCTTTGGTTCTGAGAGGACATGCTGTAAAACAAGATCGGAGATTAAATCTGTGGCAGTCCGTCCACTTTCACGTCCTTCTGGGATCCCCGTAAATCTCAAATTAGACCTACGTGAGCGGTTCTCCGCATCGTCTAACCGAGTCTGTAAATCTACAAGATCAGCTTGACATTTAGCGACTGACGGATCAAAGGAAGAGCGTGATTTTTCCAAATCGGATACTCTACTTCTTTAATGCGTGAATTAAGTTGCTGAATATTGCCAGATATTAAGTTTAATTGTGATTCAGTTTTCTGATTTGCTTCTTCTTGCGAAATTTTCAGAGTTCTTAGTTCTGATAGAATTTGAAGGAGCAAGTTTTCTGAGGAAGTGCCAATGCCTGTCTTGTCTCGATATTCCTGAGATGAGTGCCAAGCTTGTGAGTTCCGCTGTTCTCGAATCTCCTGAAGGGGCTCGATTGCGCTGGTATTCATAAGGGACCCCATCACAGTATTATTCCTGGCGATATGGGCAAGGCCACAGAGTACACTGGAAGGCAAACTGTTTAGCTGGGAGGCAGAGATGGCGTTGTTAGTTGACAAGGAAACTACCTCTTTTGAGCCCCTCCCCATCCCTCCACTAAACAAGGGATACAACTGTTTGGATGCAGAGCCTATGTCCTGGATTTTGCAGTCGTTAGACTCGGAATTCAAGCTGAGCGTTGAACAATCCCCAGGTGAGCAAGCTTTGTTAACCGCTCCTGAATTCAACTCCGGGTCTGGATCGGAGACTGAAAATGGATCACCTCTGAAGTAGAATCAGAGCTAAAATGCTGATTCGCCATATTAAGTATTACAGGCGGGGAGCTGTGAGGCAGGGAAGTACTATAAGAAGAATCAGTAATTAATGTAGCAGTGGTGCTAGGAGGTGAGTCAAGGTGTATATGGTTGTCGGAGGGAGTAGGCCGCTTAACTTTCATATTTCGTGCCATCTTAACAACCTTTGAAGCAGGGCGTCCTTTGCCCTGAAACTGATGCGGGGATCGACGCATTGTTTTTTTTTTTTTTTTTCCTTCCTCTCTCCTCCCCCCTCTCCTTTTCTTCTCTTTTGGTCCTCCTGCCCAGAAAGCTCCAGCTATGCCTAAAGAAAATATATCTTAGGCAGCCAAGTTAGTGACCTGTGGTAAATGACTTAAGAGTACAATGTCTTCTGCTTGGAAAAAGCAACTAGAGTGCTGAAAGCAATATCACCGAGTAAAGTACTCTAATCTGCACGCAGCAATTGAGAAAGGCAAAGTAAGTTCCACCTAATTCAGATTCACTGGATCAGTACCTCTCAGTAAATTCCCAACCAGGGATTTAGGGGGTCATTCTGACCCCGGCCGGCGGCGGTAGCCGCCGGCCTGGCTGGGACCGCCAGAAGACCGTACCGCGGTCAAAAGACCGCGGCGGTCATTCTGGGTTTCCCACTGGGCTGGCGGGCGACCGCCAAAAGGCCGCCAGCCAGCCCAGTGGGAAACACCCTTCCACGATGAAGCCGGCTCCGAATGGAGCCGGCGGAGTGGAAGGTGTGCGACGGGTGCAGTAGCACCCGTCGCGAATTTCAGTGTCTGCTGAGCAGACACTGAAATTCAAAATGGGGCCCTCTTACGGGGGCCCCTGCAGTGCCCATGCCATTGGCATGGGCACTGCAGGGGCCCCCAGGGGCCCCACGACACCCCTCACCACCATCCTGTTCCTGGCGGTCGAAACCGCCAGGAACAGGATGGCGGTGAGGGGTTCGGAATCCCCATGGCGGCGCAGCAAGCTGCGCCACCATGGAGGATTCCCATGGGCAGCGGAAAGTCGGCGGTACACCGCCGACTTTCCGTTTCTGGCCGCGGCTGTACCGCCGCAGTCAGAATGCCCTGCGGAGCACCGCCAGCCTGTTGGCGGTGCTCCCGCCGACCCCGGACCGCCGGGGTCAGAATCACCCCCTTAGTCTTCAAAGAAGAGGGGGAAGGGGAGCCACCAAATACTTCAAGATTTTCCTGATTTGAAAGAAGACAACCAAAAATAGAACACAGATGAGTCCCAGCGATCCCCTGCCTCACCTCCCTTCTCCTCTGCGTTGATAAAATCTGGTCGGATCCGGCCGGGATTCCTCTCGTGGGGACGAAGCAAGGTTTAAATATCGGAGGTCCTTTCTGCCTCCTCTGATCCGCCGGGTCCCGGGCTCAAGCACCGTACATCAGGCTGAGGGGGGGGGGGAGTACCGGCATTTAGTGAAGCATTCTGTGATGAGGGTGAGAACGCCACAGCCTAGCGTGTCCGTGCCTCAACGCGCGTCCTCTCCTC